>NC_138778.1:90865420-93372920 GCF_965119305.1 Pelophylax lessonae | reverse complement strand
CATGTCCGCAGTCTCTGGCCATCTCCTGTACCATGTCCACAGTCTCTGACCATCTCCTGTATCATGTCCGCAGTCTGACCATCTCCTGTATCATGTCCACAGTCTCTGACCATCTCCTGTATCATGTCCGCAGTCTGACCATCTCCTGTATCATGTCCACAGTCTCTGACCATCTCCTGTATCATGTCCGTAGTCTCTGACCATCTCTTGTATCATGTCCACAGTCTCTGGCCATCTCTTGTATCATGTCCACAGTCTCTGACCATCTCCTGTATCATGTCCGCAGTCTCTGGCCATCTCCTGTACCATGTCCACAGTCTCTGACCATCTCCTGTATCATGTCCGCAGTCTGACCATCTCCTGTATCATGTCCACAGACTCTGACCATCTCCTGTATCATGTCCGCAGTCTGACCATCTCCTGTATCATGTCCACAGTCTCTGACCATCTCCTGTATCATGTCCGTAGTCTCTGACCATCTCCTGTATCATGTCCGCAGTCTGACCATCTCCTGTATCATGTCCACAGTCTCTGACCATCTCCTGTATCATGTCCACAGTCTCTGACCATCTCCTGTATCATGTCCACAGTCTCTGACCATCTCCTGTATCATGTCCACAGTCTCTGGCCATCTCCTGTATCATGTCCGCAGTCTCTGGCCATCTCCTGTATCATGTCCTCAGTCTGACCATCTCCTGTATCATGTCCGCAGTCTCTGACCATCTCCTGTATTATGTCCACAAGTCTGACCATCTTCTATATTATGCCTGTAATCTTTGACTATATATCATTTGTGTGTCTGCTTTCTCTGATAATGAATATTTAATTAAATATATATATATGTGCCCCTTTTGGTGATGTTGGGGGCCACACTTAAGGCCCCCCATATCCTGTAAGTTGACCACCACTGCATTAAGGCACCCCCCTTCTATCCACACTAGATCAGTCTCTAAGAATAAATAGCAGAACTCTGCTCTGGGAAAGGCCACTTCACTGAATTGTGAACACAAGTAAGATCAGAAAAGCATGTGTTATGTCTCTATAGAAATCCTTTGTACGGAGCTGCATGGGGACTATGTGATTACACAGACGGCTTTTTAGGATCACCCTGCTCTCCACATGCCTAGGATTCTACAGAACAATAGGCAACCATGAAATGATTGCTTACATCCTCCTGGTTCACTTTTCAGTGAATCAGCTTTAGCCCTTTCCTATATAATGCATTCTTATTTCTAGAAATCTGCTCATTGCCGCACACTGTTCTATTGTGTCCGATGACCCATTACTATACAGAACTATATACTGAATGTATGCATTACATCCCATCGGAAGAAGTTTTCCACCAACTGCATTAGACTGCAAGCTCCTATACAAACCCAACCAAGGAATAATCTGCACCCAGCCCTGGATGGAGTCGCACTGCACGTCACTATAAAAGGATATCAGATTCCTGATGGGGCAAAGAGAAGGGATCCAGCCAGGAAGATAGAAATACCATTTCTTATTCAAACAATGGCAAGGCTGCCCAGATAACCTGCTGTAAAAATATATTTCTGTGTACAAGATGCCTGTAATAAGAAGAATTAGGGCTCATTCACACAGGCATTATATACCTGGCATACTGTTTGCTATGCATCTGTGATCTAGCCTATGGGCCTATTCACACAGACATTATATACCTGGCATACTGTTTGCTATGCATCTGTGATCTAGTCTATGGGCCTATTCACACAGACATTATATACCTGACATACTGTTTGCTATGCATCTGTGATCTAGTCTATGGGCCTATTCACACAGACATTATATACCTGGCATACGGTTTGCTATGCATCTGTGATCTAGTCTATGGGCCTATTCACACAGACATTATATACCTGGCATACTGTTTGCTATGCATCTGTGATCTAGCCTATGGGCCTATTCACACAGACATTATATACCTGGCATACTGTTTGCTATGCATCTGTGATCTAGCCTATGGGCCTATTCACACAGACATTATATACCTGGCATACTGTTTGCTATGCATCTGTGATCTAGTCTATGGGCCTATTCACACAGACATTATATACCTGGCATACTGTTTGCTATGCATCTGTGATCTAGTCTATGGGCCTATTCACACAGACATTATATACCTGGCATACTGTTTGCTATGCATCTGTGATCTAGCCTATGGGCCTATTCACACAGACATTATATACCTGGCATACTGTTTGCTATGCATCTGTGATCTAGCCTATGGGCCTATTCACACAGACATTATATACCTGGCATACTGTTTGCTATGCATCTGTGATCTAGCCTATGGGCCTATTCACACAGACATTATATACCTGGCATACTGTTTGCTATGCATCTGTGATCTAGCCTATGGGCCTATTCACACAGACATTATATACCTGGCATACTGTTTGCTATGCATCTGTGATCTAGCCTATGGGCCTATTCACACAGACATTATATACCTGGCATACTGTTTGCTATGCATCTGTGATCTAGCCTATGGGCCTATTCACACAGACATTATATACCTGGCATACTGTTTGCTATGCATCTGTGATCTAGCCTATGGGCCTATTCACACAGACATTATATACCTGGCATACTGTTTGCTATGCATCTGTGATCTAGTCTATGGGCCTATTCCCACAGCTGAGAAAATAAAATATAAAAAACAGGACACAGCTGAGTCCTGGGCTGTAATTTTCGCAGAATGCATGTAAACACGTGTGCAATGGTTTACATGCGCACAGCGAGAAGCATACAAGGACCCTATTGGCCATTGCTGCTGCTCCTGGCAGACATGTCAATAACAACACTGTCAGTGTGAATGGGTCATTGATGAGCTGGCGGCACATGTGCAGAACAAACTTGGCTAGTCATTAATGAATGGCTACAGTCAAAGAAAAAAAGCTGCGTTCTGTGATTTCATTTTAGGCGTATTTTACACAGTATGCATGTAAATGTTTTTGCCAATGATTACATGCATACAGGGACCTTTCTGGCCACCGCCGCTGCTCCTGGTAGACATGTCAATAACAACGCCATCAGTCTGAATCAGCCATTGATGTGCTGGTGGCGCATGCGCAAAATGAACTGGAGTAGTCATTTATGATTACCTGAGCTCATTCCGCGTATGCGCAAACAAGCACATCAATAAGTTTTTCAGTTCAAATGTGATCAACAGCACAGACGCAGCCGATTATACTCTGATGTTATTGACATGTCGGCCAATAAGGTCCCTGTATGTTGTATGCATGTAAATGATGCGCTAGTATTACATGTATACAGCAAATACACGGGATATTTCTCCCAGCAAGATTCACTCATCTGAAAGAGTTATTAACCAATCAGATGAAGTTCGGACTTCTAAAACTCAAAAAAATGTATAACCTATAATGAAAACTTCAAGTGTAGGTCATAAACTTGCAAAAAGAGGAGATAGCGATTTCAGAAGAAAAAAAAAAACCCTCATTGATTTTATTGACCTGGTAACTTGTGGGGAGCAAGCAATTCGCCTAGAAAGCTAGACAGAGATAGACAGACAGACGGATAGATCTAATAGATAAAGGACAGAGGATAGTTAGATTGAAAGAAAAATGATAGAGAATTTTTGACAGAAGATAGAGTAGATGATAGATGATACACGATAGAGGATAGAATAATAGATACATGATACAGAATAGATGATAGAAGGTAGATAAATGATAAATTATAGAGGGTAGATAATAAATGATAAATATATTGATAGATAATGATAAAGGATAGATAAAAGATATAACAGATGATAGATAAATGATGGAGGACAGATGTAAGATAAACCAATTGACAGATAAATTATAGAGAATGGATGATAGATGACATATAAATGATAGAGAAGGGATGATAGATGACAGATAAATGACAGATAAATGATAGAGAAGGGATGATAGATGACAGATAAATGATAGAGAAGGGATGATAGATGACAGATAAATGATTGAGAAGGGATGATAGATGACAGATAAATGATAGAGAAGGGATGATAGATGACAGATAAATGATAGAGAATGGATGATAGATGACAGATAAATGATAGAGAAGGGATGATAGATGACAGATAAATGACAGATAAATGATAGAGAAGGGACGATAGATGACAGATAAATTATATAGAAGGGATGATAGATGACAGATAAATGATAGAGAAGGGATTATAAATGACAGATAAATGATAGGTGATAGAAGATATAATAGATGACAGATAAATGATAGAGAACAGATGATATAAAATAGATAACTGTTAGGGGATAGAAGATAGATAACTGTTAGAGGATAGATGGTAGATAAATGATAGGTGATAGAAGATAAAATAGATGATAGAGGGCAGATGGCAGATAAATGATAGGTGACAGAAGATAAAATAGAGGACAGATGACGGATAAATGATAGGTGATAGAAGATAAAATAGAGGACAGATGACGGATAAGTGATAGGTGATAGAAGATAAAATAAATGATAGAGGACAGATGGCAGATAAATGATAGGTGATAGAAGATATAATAGATGACAGATAAATGATAGGAAACAGATGATATAAAATAGATAACTGTTAGGGGATAGAAGATAGATAACTGTTAGAGTTTAGGTGACAGATAAATGATAGGTGATAGAAGATAAAATAGATGATAGAGGACAGATGATAAACGATAGAAGATAATGATAGATGATGGAGGATGAATAAATATTGATATATGAAATGACATTGATAGAGAATAGATTGATACAGAAGAGAAGATGGACAGGGAGACAGATAGATGAGCTGATGGTTGGATCAGGAAGAGCCAATCAGAAGTCAGACTGGACTAGAAGAGCAAGCTGCGCACTTTAACCCGTTCTTGCCCTCCTCCTCCTGCACACACAGACTCATTGATAAATCCCCGATGGTGACAATGTCTGCCTCCAGTGACTGGGATGTAAAGTAGAGATCTGTACTATAATAGAAGTGGATCTGTAGCCCTGGGGCAGAGCAGGATGTAGAGATGTAGAGAAGAGGAGACATTGTGATATGCTGATCCCAGTGTAATGTATACAGGATGGCGGTGTAAGAGATCTCTACCTCTGGATAGCAGTCCTTAGCAAAGACATGGAGCAGAGCAGTCTTCCCACACTGAGTGTCCCCGACCACAACGATCTTACAGCGAGCCATCTGCTTGTCCATCCTGTCCTCGGTGTCCCCAGCCCTGCACTCCGACATGGAGAGCTCCCAGCGCAGAGCCCCCAGGTCCAATCCACACATAAGAGATGTACGATCCTCAACCTCCCAACATCTCTTCCTTACTGCACAGCCTGGCCAACCGAGCCTCAGACCTGGCCGACTCACAGAGACGCCTCTGTCATCCTCTACACCAATCAGGAGACAAGCCAAGGCTGATATTAGCATAGAGGGCGTGGTTAGACTGTGCTCTGAAGGAAGAGTGTGTTGCAATATGTTAATATTTGTATAGAGAGCCACAAGTGTGCGCACACAGGACCCAGCCAACAAAGGGTTACAGACATACACACTTCAATCATTTTATTGGTTGGACTAGAGGAGCTTTTTGTATTTTGGTGACCAGACTATGCAATAAATGTTTGATTTCTGATCCAATCAATCTTTCCCAAAAGGAATTATTAACCACTTCTGCAATAGAAGGATTTGCCCCCTTAACCACTTAAGCCCTGGAAGATTTTACCCCCTTTCTGACCAGGGCCTATTTTGCGATTCGGCACTGCGTGACTTTTTATCGGACAAATGCGCGGTCGTGCGACGCTGTACCTAAACGAATTTGATGTCCTTTTTTCCCACAAACAAAGCTTTCTTTTGGTGGTATTTGATCACCTGTGCGATTTTTACTTTTTGCGCTATAAACAAAAAAAGCATAAATTTTGCAAAAATAACAATATTTTTCACATTTTTTATATGAAATTCCCCCAAAAAAATGTAAAAATCTAATTTTTTTAACATTTTTGGCCAATTTGTTTTATGCTACCTATGTTTGGTAAAAAAAAAAAACGCAAAAAGCATATTTTGATTGGTTTGCGCAAAAGTTATCGCGTTTACTAACAAAGGGAAAAATTTTTGTCATTTTTGTTGTTTTTTTTTTTTTTTAACGAGTAATGGCGGCTATCTGCGATTTTTTTTTTTGCGGGACTGCAACATTGCGGCGGACAGATCGGACCCTTAACTGAGATTTTTGACACTTTTGGGGGTACCAGTGACATTACTGCAGTAATCAGTGCTATATATATGCACTGTTACTGTAAAAATGACACTGGCAGGGAAGGGGTTAATTTTATTGGAGAAGGAGGGGTTAAGTGTGTCCCTAGGGGCGTGCTTCTAACTGTATAGGGATGTGGCTTGTGGTGTAAGAACAGAGACATACGATTCTGCATAGCAGGACCGTATGATCTCTATTCTTACACAGGGAAGACTGACAGGCGGCTTTGTTTACATTAGCCGCCTGCCTTTCTCCCACTGTAACGGACAATCGCGAGTGCCCGGTGGACATCGGGTCCGCCGGGCACACGCGCGGAGGGTCCGTGTATGAGCGGGGGTTCGCCCCCTAGAGCCTCACAGGCGAGCGACGTAGACCTACGCCGCTTTGCCTGTGAGGGACAGACTGCCGCAGTAAATATACTGACCGCAGTCGGCAAGTGGTTAATTCGGCACTTTAACGGAAAATTGCGCAGTCGAGCGATGCTTTACCTAAATAAAATTGATTTCCCTTTTTTCCCACAAATAGAGATTTCTTTTGGTGGTATTTGATCACCTCTGCGATTTTTATTTTTTGCGCTGTTAACAAAAAAAAAGAGCAACAATTCTGAAAAAAAAACTATATTTTTCACATTCTGCTAAATAACGTTCCCAAAAAAAATGTAAAGATCAAAAATGTTCAACCTTTTAGGCCAATTTGTTTTCTGCTACATAATTTTGGTGAAAAAAAAAATCGCAATAAGCAAATTTTCATTGGTTTGCGCAAAAGTTGTCACGTCTGCAAACTAGGGGAAAGATTTATGTCATTTTTATTGTTTATTTTTTTTTTTACTAGTAATGGCGGCAATCTGCGATTTTTAGCGGGACTGCGACATTGCGTCGGACAAATCGGACACCTAACTGACATTTTTAACACTTGTGGGGGAACGAGTGACATTACTACAGTAATCCGTGCTAAAATAAATATGCACTGGTACTGCAATAATGACATTGGCAGGGAAGGGGTTAACCGAGGGGTGATCAAAAATGTTAATTGTGAGCCTAGGGGAGTGTTTTCCAACTGTATGGGGCGGGGCTTGTGAAATGATCATAGAGACCTGTGATCCTATATAGAAGGATCACAGGCGCTCTGTGATCATTTCAGAGAGAACAACGGTCAGCTGTGTTTACAACATCCGACCGTTCTTCTCTCTCAGCGGGGAGCGATCGCGGGTGTCCGGTGGCAATTGCGGCCACTGATTCCGTGGATCGGCATCGCCGCTTACCCCCAGGAGCACTCTTGCGATTCGCACAGCCGAGCCAGCCTGCCGCAGTGAAACAGCGGTGGGCGGTCGGTAAGTGGTTAATCTAAAGTCTACAACCTATTCAAAAAATATGAAAGACAGAGAAGTGGATTTTGGTGGATAGTTGGAACGATCAACCATGCAATCTTGTAATCTGAGCGATACGAAATACGATCAAATTCATGACCGAAGCATCTCAGTGCTGCTGATCAATGGAAAATGATCAATAATGTCCCAAAGGGGAACTGTCACATATGGTCAGGGCTGCTGTTAGAAATCACGGAGCCCCATACAGCCTACCTGGCAGGGCCCCCATGAATATGTCAAGACAATATTTTCTCTGAAAATACACTAAAATCAATATTAGCAGACACAAACATAACAGAGAACCTCTGTGAATTAACCCTTTTTAATAGTTTTTTTTTACATTTTTTCAAAGTTAAAAATGTTTACAATTATTTTATTTTACAATTGTTTTTATTACAATGTTTAGTTGTTGATGTTTTTTTTTTTTTTTTTTACAATTTTTTATTTTTTATTTACAGAACAGGGAAGCCTTTAGCCCTTCGGGAGGGGGAATAAGGAGCAGGCAGAACAGGGAGGGGATTGGTGTAGGAGAAGCAATTACAGGAATGATGTCCTGTGTCTGTGTCTCTCCCTGCAGCATCTGAAAGCTGGCAAGAGGGGGAAAAAATGTTTTTTAGCTGCTGCAGAGAGCAGCACAGGGCTTCCTCCTGTAATTGCCCAACCGCACCAATTCCCCATGCTGTTGGGGCCCCCCTGCGTTCCTAGGTCTCCTACAGGAGGACTGGTGCCCCCCGCCCCCCCAATTAGCAGCCATGCATATGGTTGGGAATCGTGGACCCTCAATGCAGCCTGCATGCTGAGTGGTGGTGTGTTCAGAGAGATTACAAATGATCTGATACTGAACTTATAGAAATGGCAGGAGTCTAGTACAGCCCTGGAGTGCTCTTCTTACAGGCAGGACATGGAGAAAAGACATTTACAGCACTGGGGTGCAGGGCTCACAGGGAGGCTGGAGAATTTTATAGCATTGGGCTGCTGAGCTTATAGAACACAGGAGTAACAATATGTTGAGGAACACTGAAGTGCCCAGGATACAGTTAAGGTGCCCAGGATACAGTTGAGGTACCCAGGATACAGTTGAAGTACCCAGGATACAGTTGAAGTACCCAGGGTACAGTTGAAGTGCCCAGGATACAGTTGAAGTGCCCAGGATACAGTTGAGGTGCCCAGGGTACAGTTGAGGTGCCCAGGATACAGTTGAAGTACCCAGGATACAGTTGAGGTGCCCAGGATACAGTTGAAGTGCCCAGGGTACAGTTGAAGTGCCCAGGATACAGTTGAAGTGCCCAGGATACCAGGATATAGTTGAAGTGCGCAGGATACAGTTGAGGTGCCCAGTATACAGTTGAAGTGCCCATGATACAGTTGAGGTACCCAGGATACAGTTGAGGTGCCCAGGATACAGTTGAGGTGCCCAGGATACAGTTGAAGTTCCCAGGATACAGTTAAGGTACACAATGAGTTTAGGACAGGAAGGATACTTATTGGTACTTGGTAAAGTAAAATTTGGAATGCCTGGCTGTGCCGATTACATAGTTACATAGTTACATAGTTAGTGAGGTTGAAAAAAGACATCAGTCCATCCAGTTCAACCTATGATGTGTGTGTGTGTGTCTACTGTTAACCACACATTGTATACCCCTGTATGTTGTGGTCTTTAAGGTGCCCATCTAATAGTTTTTTGAAACTATCAATGCTCCCTGCTGATACCACTGCTTGTGGAAGAGAATTCCACATCCTTACTGCTCTCACAGTGAAGAACGCCCTGCGTATTTTAAGGTTAAACCGCCTTTCCTCAAGTCTTAGTGAGTGGCCACGTGTCTTATTGTATTTCCTTTCTCTGAATAGGTTTTTCCATATGGTAGAAAACGGTAATATCCGCGCTATGGAGAAATTGTTTTAAAAAGGCTGCTGCCTACCACTAAAATATAGACTATAAAGTCAATATTTAAAATTATAAGAGCAATTGAGGTAGTTGGCGCTGCCTAAAATTGTATATAAAATAGGATAAAACAATAATACCAATAAATAGTATATAGAGAATTCTCAGATAAAATGTGAAACAGCAATTCAATATGTGGGGAATCTCCCCAGATATAAATAGATATAAATGCAAAGCAATAAATTAATACAGTCACAAATCGATATATGGTTTAAAACATATAAAGTGCAAATGGTGCAAAAGGTGCGCAAACCCCAATAAAATTAATTGGAGTAAATTTAGCCAGTGGGGTATCTGACCAGTGAATTAGCAAAAGTAGATATTAAATTTAACCTGTGAAAAAGATATGACTGTGCAACAATATCATGGAAACTATATAGATATAATAGGTGAATGGGTGCAATAAATATAATAAATGACAGAATAAAGTGCAATTAGTCAAAGGTATTCAATATTGGTAGTGAATGGTGTTGAGGTGCTAATTAATAAAAAATAATTCAATTTAAAAATGTTGTTTACAAAAAACTCATATCAAAAATTTTTTTTTTTTTTTTTTTTTTAAATGAATCTGTGGTTCTGTGCAAAAAATTAATAATTCAATCAGTCAAATCAATTGGAAAAAAAGTCCTTCAAAGTTCATTAAGGGGTGAGCTAAAGAGGATCTTGCGGTCCCTACTATACCTGCCTGCCTGCTTTTATCCACTTAAATGTGAGTACCTTTTGATGCTTTAATAAAGGATTATATATTTTAAACAATAGATCACTATATGAGGCTCTTTTTCCATATGATGCCCTGGACACATTTCCCATGAGTCTACCCTGACATCCACGATCCATACAGCTCCAAAAGGGTTACACCAGAAGATCCAACATACATATGTATCTTATGACCGGATAGCGGATCTTGGTCTTATATGCTGGATACCCCTGTAGGGGTGCGATCATCTGGTGAGTTCGGGACAAATTGGGAACAAGAGGGGTGCACTGTCCCCACACCCGGCACCTATACTTCTGGAGCACTTTAAAACACCTACCCACGGAATAGAACATTGCCACAGCTCACCCCTTAATGAACTTTGAAGGATTTTTTTTCCAATTGATTTGACCGATTGAATTATTAATTTTTTGCACAGAACCACAGATTCATTTAAAAAAAAAAAAAAAAAATTTTTGATATGAGTTTTTTGTAAACAACATTTTTAAATTGAATTATTTTTTATTAATTAGCACCTCAACACCATTCACTACCAATATTGAATACCTTTGACTAATTGCACTTTATTCTGTCATTTATTATATTTATTGCACCCATTCACCTATTATATCTATATAGTTTCCATGATATTGTTGCACAGTCATCCCTTTTTCACAGGTTAAATTTAATATCTACTTTTGCTAATTCACTGGTCAGATACCCCACTGGCTAAATTTACTCCAATTAATTTTATTGGGGTTTGCGCACCTTTTGCACCATTTGCACTTTATATGTTTTAAACCATATATCGATTTGTGACTGTATTAATTTATTGCTTTGCATTTATATCTATTTATATCTGGGGAGATTCCCCACATATTGAATTGCTGTTTCCCAGGTTTTTCCATATGCTAGGGTTTCCAATACAGTATTTGTAAATTGATATCATATCCCCCCCTCAATCGTCTCTTCTCCAGAGAGAATAAGTTCAGTGCTTGTAGTCTTTCCTCATAGCTGATGTCCTCCATTCCCCTAATTATTTTTGTTGCCCTTCTCTGGACTTTCTCCAGTTCCAGCACATCCTTCCTGAGGACCGGTGCCCAGAACTGGACAGCATACTCCAGATGTGGCCGGACCAGAGTCTTGTAGAGTGGGAGAATAATCTCTTTATTTCTGGAGTGAATCCCCTTTTTTATACATCCCAGTATTCTGTTGGCTTTGCTTGCAGCGGCTTGGCATTGCATGCCACTGCCAAGCCTGTTGTCTACCAGTACCCCCAGGTCCTTTTCCATCCTAGACTCACCCAGAGGTTCCCCCCCTCAGTGAGTAGCTTGCTTTCTGGTTTCTGGCACCCAGGTGCATTACTTTACATTTATCAACATTGAACCTCATCTGCCATGTAGTTGCCCACCCCATAATTTTGTTCAGGTCCGCTTGTAAGGTTTCCACATCCTGCACAGAAGATATTGGCATGCTTAGTTTAGTATCATCCGCAAATACTGAGATTTTACTCAATATCCCCTCCTCTAGATAATTTATGAATAAATTAAACAGGATTGGCCCCAGGACAGAACACTGGGGGACCCCACTTTCCACACCCGCCCAATCTGAGTACTCCCCATTAATCACCACCCTTTGCAACCTCCCCTGGAGCCAGTTCTCTATCCAGGTACTCACCTTATGGTCCATACCTACCTTCCTTAGTTTGTACAGTAAGCGTTTGTGGGGAACGGTGTCAAAGGCCTTTGCGAAGTCCAGGTACACCACATCCACAGGCTTACCTTTATCTAGGTGGCAGCTCACTTCATCATAGAAGGTTAATAGATTGGTTTGGCAAGAACGATTTTTCATGAATCCATGCTGATTACTACTAATAATACCGTTTTCATTACTAAAGTCTTGTATGTGGTCCCTTAACATCCCCTCCAAAATCTTGCAGACTACTGATGTTAGGCTGACTGGCCTATAGTTACCCGGGATATATCTCGTCCCCTTTTTAAATATTGGTACCACGTTGGCTTTTTTCCAATCAGCTGGCACCATACCCGTCTGTAAACTATCCTTAAAGATCAAGAATAATGGTCTTGCAATCACCTGGCTGAGCTCTTTAAGAACCCTCGGGTGCAAGGCATCCGGTCCCGGTGATTTATTTATTTTAAGTTTCTCTAGTTTAGTTCTAAGTCTATCTTCTGTTAGCCACGGCGGTATTTCCTGAGGTGTGTTGTTTAGTTTGGCCTTACAAGCTGGGTTATTGTAGCCCCCCGATTCTTTTGTGAAGACTGAAGAGAAGAAATTATTTAACACTACCGCCTTTTCCCTGTCCTCTGTGGCCAAATCTCCCTTATCGTCTTTTATGGGGCCAATGTGTTCTGGCCTCGCTTTCTTACTGTTTACATACTTAAAGAATTTCTTGGGGTTCTTTTTACTCTCTTCCGCTATATGTCTCTTGTGTTCTATTTTAGCTGCCCTGATTTCGTCTTTACATTTCTTATTACACTCTTTGTAATGCTTGAATGCTGCCAATGACCCCTCAGTCTTGTATTTTTTGAAGCCCTTTCCTTTAGCATTAATATGCATTTTTATGTTGTAGTTTAGCCACCCAGGGTTTAGTTTTGCTCTTTTAAATTTATTTCCCTTTGGAATGCACTGGCCAATCCCTTTGTTAAGTATGCTTTTAAAGCACTCCCATTTTTCCTCCCTGTTCTTTGTTCCCAGGGTTCTATCCTATTTGATATTTTCTAGTAGAGAGCGCAGTTTTGGGAAATTGGCTCTTTTGAAATTCAGTCTCCTTATATTGCCCTTGTGTTTCCTATTACTGTAATTAATACTGAAACTAATTGACCTATGGTCACTGTTTCCTAAGTTGTCCCATATTTGTATATCAGTGAGCAGGTCTGTATTGTTGGTAATCAGTAGGTCAAGAACCGCATTGTTTCTTGTCGGTGCATTCACCATCTGACCCATGAAATTATCCTGCAAAACATTTAGGAACTGCCGAGCCTTGGCTGAATGCGCAGTTCCTTCTGCCCAGTCTATATCTGGATAATTAAAGTCCCCCATTATAATGACATTTCCCATCCTTGCTGCCAATCCTATTTGTAGGCGATTCTGGGCGGGGGGATCCCAGTTCATCTTAGAGGCTGCAGACATGGTACAGGAGCTGGTTTGAGGCCGCAGACATGGTACAGGAGATAGTTAGAGGCTGCGGACATGGTACAGGAGACAATTAGAGGCTGCAAACATGGTAGAAGAGATGGTTTGAGGCTGCAGACATGGTACAGGAGAAGTTTGGAGGCTGCGGACAGGATACAGGAGATGGTTAGTACTCACTCCTCAGAGTGGTCCCGGTTCCGGACTCAAAAAACAGATCGTCATCCCTGTGTCTTTACTCCAGTAGCACACTGTACCATTTTGCCTTAGGTCTCTGGGTCAGGAGGACAGCAAGCAGTACAACCCAAGCTGGCAGGTGTGTGCGATAACACAAAGACAGTAGAAATAGGTAGAAGTGACAGGACAACTAGTCTAGGAGTGAGTAGCAATGTAAGAAGACAAACAGGAATCACTAGATGCATGTAGAAATTCACGGGACACTGAAAAGGGAAACAACAAATTTGGAATACACTAGGAGACACTACAGCAGAGGCTGGTGATGCTAATAAGGCATAGTTGCCAACATTCTCAAAACATTTTTAGGGATACTTTTTTTTTGTAGGTGCAGTATTTTTTTATTTAGGGGTATGGCATTATTTTGTAGGCAAGGTCTAGCAGGAGAGAAAAAATGTGTCTCGCAAAGCATGGGCATATTTTAAATGATGCTAAATATTGGGCGTGGCTTAAAGGGTTGTGGTAAAATAGAGTCTGAGATGACTTACATAGTAGAGAATGCAGTAATACATAGGGAATGAAGGTAGGGCAGTGTACAGAGGTCGGTAGTTTGTAGGGCAGTGTCCAGAGGTCAGTAGTATGTAGGGCAGGGGGATATGGAGAAGAGGGGGGGGGTCAACAAAGTTGGGGAGATGGAGTAGAGGGTGGATGAGCAGAGTTGGGGTGGAGATGGAGAAGGGGGGGTGAGCAGAGTTGAGGTGGGAATGGAGAAGAAGGGGGGGGTGAGCAGAGTTGGGTGGCGATGGAGAAGGGGGTGGGGAGCAGAGTTAGGGGGATGGAGAAGAAGGGGGGTAAGCAGAGTTGGGAGGAGGGGGGAATCAGGGTTGGTGAAGGGGGGGGGGGTTATAATCAGAGCTGGGTTGTTAAGGGCTGCTGGGAGGGAAGACACTGGGACAGGATGGATGGGGGACAGGCACACAAAAATGTACATGACAGTGACACTGAGGAGTCAGACTCGGCACAGGAAAGTCAACAGACAGCTTTCTATAGGAGGGGGGACTCATTGCAGCTGTAGCTTTTCTGGTGGCAGGCATTTCTACCTGTTTTTGGTGTCTCTCCCTGTTCACCACTGCACCGCCCTGATCTTCAATATGTCAGAGATAAACTGAGCGAAAGGGGGTGGTCCTGCAGCTTCATGGCACAGCAAACACCTAGCCCCTCAGCCAATCCCACCAATCACAAGCTGAGCCTGGACCAGACTGGAGACTAAGTGGTGTGAGTGGTGGGCGTGAGTCAATGTGACAAGGGGGCAGCACGGGACACCTGCAGATTTGCCATTGGTGTCACCTGGGTGCAGTCTGCACCCCCAATAGCGACGCCCATGATAGAGACTATTTTCGGGACTGTTGGCAGATAAGGCTGAAAGTCAAAGAGGATCATTCGGGTGCTGGATGGCTGAAAGCTGGCAGAAGCACATGAGGGAACTGGAGTACACAGGGGATACAACAGGTGTAAGGATACAGATTGCAAGTAAGAACACACAGAGTCAATGGGAACAGGCTGGAAGACACTAGAAATACTGGGGGTACAGAGATCACACTGGAAGACACTGAGAGAAATTTGTGAAACGTCACCAGGAATAAGGGAGTCCAGTACAGAAACACTAGAAATCACAGGCTCACTAGCAGTCCCTAAGAAAGTTAGGGACACTAGAAGTTTTGGGGCTACTCTAAATCTTTTTGGAAAATCAGGCATTCCAGGAAGCACTGGGGGTCCCGGGGAACCTTTTCAGGAAGCCAAAGGCACAAGGAAGCACTGGCAGTACTCTAAGAATCTTCTCCAATAGGAAATACTTGGGGATATTAGAAATCTACTCCACTGGGAAACACTGGGGGACAATAGGAATCTTCTCTGCTGGAAACACTGGGAGACATTAAGAATCTTAGGAACCTTAGGAAATACTTCGGGACATTAGGAATATACTCCACTAGGAAACACTAGGAATCTTCTCCACTAGGAAATACTGGGGGACATGAGGTATCTTCTCCATTAGGAAACATCGGGAGACACGAGAACGGGGGCAGACTTCCCATTCTGCTCCAGGAACAAAACTTGGGCTGATTTCTATTCAGCCATTAAGAGGAAGCTTTGTTATCTATGAATGAATACAAAGCTCCCCCTGATTGGCTGAGGTGGAGTCCATGATGTTATCATACCGCCTCTCCACCTCAACCATCCAGAGGAAGATTTGTAACAGTAGCAGGATGGAAAGGTCTCATGCTGCTGCCAGAACAAAGCACTGTATACTGTATGTAGCTGAGGCTACATATAGTTTATACATTACTCCCAGCTGCTGCACCTGTTAGGAGAGTAACAGATACAGCACCTGTTAGGAAAGTAAATAGTTTGAGCTTGAGGTAGGAGGTTCTTGGGAAAGGGGCTTCTTATTTCCCTGAAATGTTGGGTTTTTCCTCCTCCTTTCTCTTGTTTCTCTACTCTACTCTGGGTACTGAATTCCTGTATTTCTGAACATCAGCTCCGATATGATTTAGGTGGTGCTCATTGTACGTAAATACTGTACATGCATGTATTTTTCTTGGTTGGATTTAATAATGGAGTGATTACCTATGCTGTGTTATGCTGGATGTGATATGACATACAATACATGGATATTTGTACCTAGTGTATAATTGTATGTTTATGCCTAATTTTATTAATTTTTTTTTGCTTGGTCATTTTTGTAATGTGGTGTTCTTACTGTATATATTTAACATATTGATACACTGTGGAGTGGTTTGAAGTGGTTGTAAACTCTGTTACACCACTTGTACCTACAGGTAAGCTTATAATAAGGCTTACATGTAGATACTGTGGGATTTTCCTAAACTTGCACAGTTTAGGAGATATTCAGAGTGCATGCAACCGATGACGTCATTGGCGCATGCGCTCTAAAGGTCTTACCATGCCGGGCCTTCAGAGCCCGTCACGTAATCGACGGCTCCCGTGTGCTTGCACAGGAAGAAACACCGGGGAAGATGTCAACCGTCTCAGGGGTGAGCAGGCGCCGTTGGAAATCATAAACAATCATCTATTGTTGGTTGAAAAATGGTGTAGATAATAATGGAGTGAAGACCTGTAGTGGGTGCCACTCAGCCTGTATGTGGCCCCGTATCTCCCGCTGCAGCCTGGGACTTACTCAAGCACAGGCAGGCTAACAGGGACACACACAGCCTGTCAGCAAGTGCAGGGGAATCCCCCCTCCCCCTTCTCCTTCTCACTGTGCAGTGAGTGAGAGGCATAATAACTGACACGGCTGTCCACTCACTTCCTTCCCCTGTTTTTCCATTGGCAGGGGGAACTGGTTAATCCAGGGAGGACTGCAAGAACCGCAAGGAACTCTGGGACATGTAGTTCCCAACACAGGATGCCCCACTGTAATCCCTAGGTGGACAAACTACACAACCCAGCAGCTCACAGAGAGAGAAGAGGAATCTTACCCCTACAGGCTTCCTAGTAGAAAGGAGAGCTACCTCGAGCTAGAAGAAGACTGGACGCTGGTGCTGCGGTCCTAAGCCGGTGTGACTGTTCTTGTCACAGCTCCAAGATCGGTGACAGACATTCCGCTAGAGCACGGATCTTCAAACTCCAGTTGTTCAGGAACTCCAATTCCCTTCATGCCTAGTCATGTCTATGAATGTCAGAGTTTTACAATGCTTCATGGGATGTGTAGTTCCGCAACAGCTGGAGGCAGGGGCGGACTGACCATTCGGGCATTCGGGCACTGCCCGAGGGCCCGAGGTCAGGGGGGGGCCCGGCAGGGCCGTCTTTCTCATGCGCATGCTGGGGAGTTTTCAATAATATCGATCGACATGCTGGGGAGTTGTCTGGGGCCCCACGCAGGGTTGCAATTTCCCCCCAAACTGATCCCCCCACGCCGCAGCAGCAGCTACATTATGCGGTAAACTGGTTGCTAGGATCGCCTGCCGAATGGCGTCTAGCAACCAGTGACGTCCGAGTAGGGACCCAGAATGCAAAGCGTCCTCCTCTGTGCCTATTAGAGATGCCGGCTCCACCCACCTCCGCTCCTCCCTTCATCCTCACTGTGTGGCCGCTGCGGAGGGGAAACTGCCTGAGTCAGCAAGACCAAGCAAAGACAAACTGCAGCTTCAGGTGAGATATTCTCTCCCTCCCCCCCCCCCCTCTCCCTCCATTCTCTCTCCCCCCCTCCCCCCTCTGCAAGGACCCAGCATGCAAAGAGTCCTCCTCTGTGCCTATTAGAGACTCCGGCTCCACCCACCTCCGCTCCTCCCTTCATCCTCACTGTGCGGCCGCAAGACCGAGCAAAGACAAACTGCAGCTTCAGGTGAGATATTCTCTCCCTCCCCCCCTCTCTCCCTCCATTCTCTCTCTCCCTCCCTCCCCCCCCTGCCCCCCCTTCTCTCTCTCCCTCATCCCCCCTCTCTCCCCCTCCCTTTCCCCCTCTCTCTCTCCCCCCTCTCCCTCCCTTTCCCCCCTCTCTCTCCCTCCCCCCTCTCTCGCCTCTCTCTCCCCCCTCTCTCTCTCCATCCCTTTCCCCCTCTCTCTTCCTCCCCCCTCTCTCGCCCCGCTCCCCCCTCCCCTCTCCCCCTCCATTCTCTCTCTCCCCCATCCCACCCTTCTCTCTCTCCCCCCTCTTTCCCCCCTCTCTCTCCCTCCATTCTCTCTCTCCCCTCTCCCCCCCCCCATCCCACCCTTCTCTCTCTCCCCCTCTTCCCCGCCCCTCCCTTTCCCCCCTCTCTCTCCCTCCCTCCCTTTCTCTCGCCCCCTCCCCCCTCTCTCTCCCCCTCTCTCTCTGTCTCTCCCCATCTCTCTCTCTCCCCCTCCCTCTCTCTCTCCCCTCCCTCTCTCTCCCTCCCCCTCTCTCTCTCCCTCCCCCCCTCTCTCCCTCTCTCTCCCCCCCCTCTCTCTCCCCCCCCTCTCTCTCTCCCCTATCTCTCTCTCTCCCCCTCTCTCTCTCCCTCTCTCTCTCCCTCTCCCCTCTCTCTCCCTCTCCCCTCTCTCTCCCTCTCCCCTCTCTCTCCCCCCTCTCTCCCCTCTCTCTCTCCCCCCTCTCCCCTCTCCCTCCCCCCTCTCTCTCTCTCTCTCCCCTTTCATAAAGTATAAAGAAAACCCTTTTGACATAAGATAAATACCAATAAACCCTCAAAAGAAATGAAAACCAAAATAGACCACCCTCCTGAAATAAAAGCCCACTTGTTTTCTTTTTTTTTTGGATAAAAGGCCTGGCAGAATTTTTTTTTTTTTGTGCATAGGACAGCATCGCCACCAGTGGCGGCTGGTGCGTTGGGGGTACAGGGGCGGCTATCTATTCCCTATCTATTGGCCGAGGAGGAGGCGGAAGGACTTGAGGAGACGTGGGGGACTGAGGAGAAGGCGCCGCTGCAGGTAAGTGCACTGACTGGTCTCTCTGCATTGAAGGGGGCACGGCACACTGGTCTCTCTGCATTGAAAGGGGGTACGCTGGTAACTCTGCATTGAAAGGGGGCACGCTGGTCTCTCTGGATTGAAAGGGGGCACGCTGGTCTCTCTGCATTGAAAGGGGGCACGCTGGTCTCTCTGCATTGAAAGGGGGCAAGCTGGTCTCTCTGCATTGAAAGGGGGCACGCTGGTCTCTCTGCATTGAAAGGGGGCACGCTGGTCTCTCTGCATTGAAAGGGGGCACGCTGGTCTCTCTGCATTGAAAGGGGGCACGCTGGTCTCTCTGCATTGAAAGGGGGCACGCTGGTCTCTCTGCATTGAAAGGGGGCACGCTGATCTCTCTGCATTGAAAGGGGGCACGCTGGTCTCTCTGCATTGAAAGGGGGCACGCTGGTCACTCTGCATTGAAAGGGGGCACGCTGGTCACTCTGCATTGAAAGAGGGCACGCTGGTCACTCTGCATTGAAAGGGGGCACGTCACGCTGGTTACTCTGCATTAAAAGGGGGCACACTGGTTACTCTGCATTGAAAGGGGGCACGCTGGTCTCTCTGCATTGAAAGGGGGCACGCTGGTCTCTCTGCATTGAAAGAGGGCACGCTGGTCTCTCTGCATTGAAAGAGGGCACGCTGGTCTCTCTGCATTGAAAGAGGGCACGCTGGTCTCTCTGCATTGAAAAGGGGCACGCTGGTCACTCTGCATTGAAAGGGGGCACGCTGATCACTCTGCATTGAAAGGGGGCATGCTGGTCACTCTGCATTGAAAGGGGGCACGGCACGCTGGTCACTCTGCATTGAAAGAAACACGCTGGTCACTCTGCATTGAAAGGGGGCACGCTGTTACTCTGCAATGAAAGGGGGTACGCTGGTTACTCTGCATTAAAAGGGGGCACGCTGGTCACTCTGCATTGAAAGGGGGTACGGCACACTGGTTACTCTGCATTGAAAGGGGGCACGCTGGTCACGCTGGTAACACATTAGCCAGTCCAGACCAGTATAGATCCTAACACATTACCCAGTCCATACCAGTATAGATCGTAACACATTACCCAGTCCATACCAGTATAGATCCTAACACATTACCCAGTCCATACCAGTATAGATCCTAACACATTATCCAGTCCATACCAGTATAGATCCTAACACATTACCCAGTCCATACCAGTATAGATCCTAACACATTATCCAGTCCATACCAGTATAGATCCTAACACATTACCCAGTCCATATCAGTATAGATATCCAGCATGATATTTTTTAGATCTGTTGTGTTTTCAGTGTTCCTTTAATTATTTTGAGCAGTGTATAAGGAATAGTATTCATTGTAGTACATATATCAGTGTTATAGGTATTAGCACTCAGTTTACAGAGATTAGCGTTATATATAGGGGATAGCACTTAGTGAGTTCTATTCCCTATATATAACACTTATATCTGTACACTGAGTGCTTTTCCCATAATACTGACATCTGTACACTTTGGCGGGAAGAATACTCCTTACATTGGTGGTCAGTGGGAAGAATGTTCCTTACATTGGTGGTCAGTGGGAAGAATGTCCCTTACATTGGTGGTCAGTTGGAAGAATGCCCCTTACATTGGTGGTCAGTGGGAAGAATGCTCCTTACATTGGTGGTCAGTGGGAAGAATGCTCCTTACATTGGTGGTCAGTGGGAAGAATGTCCCTTACATTGGTGGTCAGTGGGAAGAATGTCCCTTACATTGGTGGTCAGTAGGAAGAATGCTCCTTACATTGGGGGTCAGTGGGAAGAATGTCCCTTACATTGGTGATCAGTGAGAAGAATGACTCTTACATTGGTGGTCAATGAAAGTAATGTTCCTTTGTGTGGGTGTGGCTTGAGTGTGGGCGGGGACACAGGGGGCCCATGATCTCTTATTGCCCGGGGGCCCCATGAGTTGTCAGTCCGCCCCTGGCTGGAGGGCCGTAGTTTGAGGATCCCTGCATTAGAGGGAGGACCCCGGGTACATCTCCAGGCATCTCTGGAAAGTGTGACCCCTGTGAGACGTCTGGCGCATAGATATGCGCATGTGCAGGGTACTTACAGAAGAATGGCTAATAGGCGCACGCATGTGCATGAGAATTCGCTAACGCACACAAGCACAGGCACAATTACTCTTGGCGCCAGATGGGCTATTTAAAGGGAGCTCATTCCCATTTCCTTTGCTGACTGATCCTCAGCTGTGTCCTGATTGTTCCTGCATGCTTCCCCCTGTTGCTGCCTCGCGTGTTCTTAACCTGACCTTGGATTCCATTTCTGTCCTTCTGTTAACCTTTGACCTGGCTCCGTTCCTGACTTTGGCTCTGCACATGACTTAGTACCTTGCTGCCCGCCTGTTGATGACCCCAGCTATTCCTGAGACTCTGTTCCCGCCTCTGATCCTGGCTCTCGGTACTCCTCGAGTGCCTGCCTGGCTGTCTGCTGCACCAGCCCCATACACTGCTATATGTTCCAGCCTCCGGAATCCTGACAAGCTGTCTATCCTGTACCATCAGCATTTGCGAAGGGCCCCTTTAGTCTGGACCAGTCCTCAGGACATAACTGCTGTTCCTGCTTATCTGGTTCCACAGCCTCCTCTAAATCGCATTCCCTGCTGCAGGTTCTGCAATAAACACCCACAGGCACTCGTGTCCCTCCTGTCCCTTGGCACCCTCTGTCTCATCCTCAGTGGGGCCTTGCCGTGAGATATAAGAGAGGCCGACCTCCTCAATTCAGTCTCTTTTCAGGTATGTGACAGCTTGTGGTGTTCCAGTGAGGAGGTGGCCAGTTGGGCAACCTAAAGGATTGATTCCAGAATATTTCCCCCTTGGACCTCCGGACACAGGATTGGTGAGAGGGCACTTGCCCAAGCCTCACCTAATTAGGGGACCCTATGATGCTCTTGCACTCTGCCTGGCAGTGATAGTAGCTGCCTGATTTATCTGGATACGGCCAGAGATGTATAGTAACGAAGTAGAACTACTTAAGTACTGTACTTAAGTACCGAAATGCGGTATCTGTACTTTCCTAGAGTAGAATTTTTTTCTCCTACTTCTACTTTTACTTCACTACATTTTTTTCGATGATTTCGATACTTCTACTCCGATATTTTTTTTTTGTGCTGCATCGTTACTCGTTACTTTTAAAAAAATTACCACTGCCAGAACAGTAGATGGCAGGTTGCATAAAGCTCAAAAAAATGTGTATAATGTCATTTGTAAATCAGTGCATACGAAAATAAAGGCTGTGTATAATAAAAGCTGCTATACCAAATCTTTCCAATAAAAAGAAAATATGAAACAAACAAATAAATGGTGCTACAGCGCTTAAAGTGCATCAAGAAACTACTAACAAACACAACTTGGCTGTGCGAATAAAGTGCCTGTGCAATTGATATAATATCATTGTTGCCCCCAGTGCCCTGCCCACACTCCACACAGTATCAAAAATAAAGTGACATGAATGTGCTAAAGCCTAAATGCAGTGAAAATAATTATTCCCACAATGTAACAGTAAATTCAATTCATATAAAATATGACAATAAATCACAATAAAATAAGTTATGAAATAAGTTAGGTCAGGTGCGTGCAACAAGTTGAAGTGTGTAAACCTATCTATAACGAAAAGTCTATAAATGAATTCCAGTGTGCAAATCTAAAGTGTCACTTCACTTGTCAGATGCTTCCACCTCCTTCAGTGCTCGAGTGACCGACCAACACACTTAATGGTGGTGGCACTGGTGGATAGCGTCTGGGTGGCACTGGCACTGACTGCACTGGTTCAAAAAGCCATATATATTTAATTATTTCAATTCTCAATCCCATAGGTCCTCTCCTCATAAGATATTAATAACTTAAGATTAGGTGATGAACTTCTTGGCGGCCCTGGCAGGATGATGGGGACACCCGCCACTTCTGGAGCCGAGCCGCTGTGATTCCCCAACATGTGACAAAGTGACAGCCAGGAGATCTAGTGGCTAGTAGTGCTCAACAATACCGCTTTTATATATAAAAATGAAATAAAATATACTGACTCACAATTTAGTAGTAGTAGTAGGTAGCGTGTAGCAGTAGGCAGCACAACTGAAGTCAATCAATCCCACAGCCTCGTTCGCGCCGCGGCCCGCGGAATCACTGTCATGATCATCAAGTTAAGACCGCACTGGAGGAGCCATGCTGCCGTCTTCCCGCTCGAGGTCTCCGCCTCTAAACGTGTTGTGTGTCACTCAGACTCCACCCCTTAGGGCCCTTACTGAGAGGAGTTGTGACGCGGGCGGCAGGACTCGGAGCATTTTCTTCGTTATCTCATCGTCTTCTCTATGAGGTGAGTGAGGTGGACCGTGGAGAGGGCCTAATCCTTACCATGGCAAATGTGCCATTTGAGAATCAAATAATCAATATAAAATATTAATATATTATATACACACGGGTCATGGGTGGCTTTTTTGAACCAAGAAGAGTGAGACTGACGGCTATGATGATTATCCGACCATCCATGGTCCAAGTGTTGTGTTGGTGGTGCCTGTGCTTCCTGCGGCCTGCCTCTGCCTCTGCGGCTGTGCCTGCACTGCAGTGGCCACTGGCAGTGGCACTTGATTTGAGCAAAGCAAATGAGCACTACTAGTGTGAAGGACAGGTGGTGGAAGCATGTTCTGACAAGTTCTGAAAATAATATAGACAGCTTTTTGAACCAGTGCAGTGCCAGTGCTACTAAGGTGAGAGGCAGAGAGAGGGGCTATCCAGTCCACCGCTTTACTGAGCAGATCACAGAAGAAAGGTGGAAGCATCTGACAGCAAGTGACAAGCACTTCTTAGATTGCACACTGGAATTCAGTTATGGACTTTTCCTTATTAAGTTTAGTTTACACACTTAAACTTGCACCTAACTTATTCACAATCACAACTTATTTTATTGTGGTATTGTCATATATATATATTTTATATGAATTAAATTTACATTGTGGGAATAATTTGCACTGCATTTAGCACAGACATGTCACTTTATTTTTGATACTGTGGGTGATGATTTTGAATACAAGAAGAATATATATATATATTATATATATATATATATATATATATCTATATATATATATATATAGATATATATATATATATATATATATATATATATATAATTGCAGGCATTTTATTAGCATTTTTAGCACAGCCACTTTGTTAGTAGTTTTTGATGCATTTTTCACTTTAAGCGTTGTAGGTTTGATGAAGCTGGCCTGGCACATCATCATCAATTGAGCAAATCAAATCAAACTGCGATTAAGAAGACTGCGCATGCTCCTGTTCTGCCTTTTGATCAGCTGAAAAGATGGACGAAACAAAAACACCACCTTCCACCCCTGGCCCTTCAACTTCAAGTGATCTGCCTGGCTGTGAGAGTGATGAAGCTCAGGAAGGAGACCACCCCTGGCTTTAAAAGGTGGATGCTTTAAAAGGGGAAGGGAGGGACATACTTTATCTGTTTTTTGTTTACAAAAAGTTACAGCCTAAGGAATTGTGATTGTCCTTTAGGCTACATTCACACCTGAGCGTAGCGTTTTTCGCGCGTTTTTTACCGCGATTTTACCGCGATTTTTGCGGCGTTTTTTACCGCGATTTTACCGCGATTTTTACCGCGATTTTTGTGCAGGCGTTTTTAGATTGAATAGAGATCAATGGAAAACGCCTGTAATCTGCCCAAAAAGAAGCTCATGTACTTTTTTGAGCGTTGGGCGTTTTGTATACAGCGTCAAAACGCTCAGATGTGAACAGGGGCCATTGAAATGAATAGGATTTGTCTTGTTGGGCGTTTTGAGAGCTGATCCTAGAGCAGAAAAACGCCCCAAAAACGCCCCAAAACGCCTAGATGTGAACGGAGCCTAAGGTTAATCATTTGAATAAATCATTTGAAATAATAAAAAACAATATGATGTTCAAACTTTTGACTTCTTTCTTTAATAACTACATAACGCAGTACTTGTACTTCTACTTTCAGTACTTGAGTAGAATTTTTTTTCAAAACTACTGGTACTTTTTACTTTTAGTACTTAAGTAGCAATTTTTTTGAAAAAACTACTTGCAATACTTAAGTAAAAAAAATGTTGAATACTTTAGTACTTCTACTTAAGTAACTTTTTCTGCGAGCACTTCCACTTCTACTCAAGTCACTTTTTGATCGAGCACTTGTACTTTTACTCAAGTAGAAATTTTGAGTACTTTATACAAGTCTGGATACGGCCAACACAATTTGAATCACCCCTGTCTATCCAGTCCTCTCTGAATATACTTTGTTCATTTTACTAATAGTACATCCAAGTAGACCAATGCAAAGTCATCTAAAGACAGAAGGGCCCTATCTACACTCAGGACTCTAGTCGCTATACAAGTGGGTTAAGGCCTTAAGGGTTCATATAGTGCACTCAATCAGGTATTGTGTTTGAACGGGTCATTTGGGACTGTGGTGCTGGGGTGCAGAAGGGAGAGATTTGACATAAAAGGAAAAGGTCATTCCTCTGCCCTCTTCATGCCTGGACTCTTGCCTGGACTCATAAAGCCCAATTTAACCACTTGCCGATCGCCCCGCAGATATACTATGGCAGGGCGGCTCGGCTTTGCAAAATCTCGTAGATCTAGACACAGCGGGAGGCAGGCCGCGGGAGGCGGGCCACGGGAGGTGGGCCACGAGAAGAGCGGCGGTGATGGCCGCCGGCCTCCCGCAATCATCAGAGAAACTTACAGAAGACCCTCCTGCTTATGTAAGCAGAGCAGGTGAGTCTTCTGTCACACAGGCAGAGAGAGATCAGGAGTTTCAGCTAAGCTGAAACCCTGATCTCTCTGTGCCGGTCACAGAGCCCTTCCCCCCCACAGTGTGTAAGCACAGTTAGGGGTTCGATCTGTCCGACGCAATGTCGCAGTCCCGCTAAAAATTGCTGATCGCCACCATTACTAATAAAAAATAAATAAAAAGTACAAAAATACAATATATCCTGTAATTTGTAAACGCTGTAACTTTTGCGCAAACCAATTAAAATACGCTTTTTGGGATTTTATTTACCAAAACTATGTAGCAGAATACAAATTGGCCTAAACTGATAAAAAAAAAATGTGATTTTTATAATATTTTTATTGGGAATGTTTTATAGCAGAAAGTAAAAAATATTGTGTTTTTCAAAATTGTCGCTTTTTTTTTGTTTATAGCGCAGAATCTAAAAATTTAATTTGTGGGAAAAAAAGGACATCAATTATATTTGGGTACAGCATTGCACAACTGCGCACTTTTTCGTTAAAAGTAACGCAGCACCGAATCACAAGAAATGGCCTGGTCATTAAGGGGGTAAAACCTTTCGGAGCTGAAGTGGCTAAGTAAACATGGTGAATAACCTATTGAAGTGCCATCATTCTTACTGTAATTTGTCATTTTGTGATATTATCCTTCGAGTGTTTTCTGCTTTTAACCTTTAGTCATTATTATCGCAGTTTGATTTGGTTTACATCTTTATATTTTTTCCTATTACTTAATACTATTGTTACTGTCTCGTTTCCTTCTTAAAGCAAGCTCACAGTAAAGATAATTCCTGTGTTTACTATAATCTGTTCCATTTACTGTGGTTTTTGCACTAACATTACTGCCTGTTGTGCCAGTGAGGCTGAGGCTGTTTTAGGGGTTGAGAGGCAGAGTACGGAACCAAATATTCAAGCGGCTCCCACAGGGGTAGTGCTACATCTTAATTGCTAATTACATGGTTTCATAACTGATCCCATGTATAGCACCATGGCAACTCCAAATCAAACAGAGGCTAAGATGGCAGCTTTCTTAGCTGTAAAGGATAGGAGGGTTTAGTTCCGCTTTAAGAAGTTTCATCCACTCCAGAATTAGGACAGGATCACAAGAGATCCTCCACCGTTGTGTGCACACCTAAACCCTTAACTGAAAATTCAGAGAACAATCTGATGGCTTGTTCTGTGACAGAAGCCATGCTTTGCCCCTAAGACTACATTCACACCACCCAGGGATGCTGTTAGAAATCTCGGGGCCCCGTATAGACTACCTGGCAGCCCCCCCCCCCCCCCCCAAGAAAATATTAAAGATATAATTATCTAAAATTACAACAAAATCACTATTAGCAGACACAAATATAACATAACTCGCATAATTCCTGCTAAATCTAAAAAAAAAAAAAACTATGTTAAATAAAAATGAAGATGAGATGAGAAAAATATACAGGCTAGGCAGTTGGCGCTCAATGATCAGAGAGACAGAGAGAGAGAAACAAAGTTACAAATAAATAGAGCCATTGCTGGGAGGGGGATTAGTGAGGGACGACTGTCTCTTTCTCAGCAGATAAAAGCTGATAGCAGGGAGAGGGACAGATCAGATTCAGGTACTGGAGGAAGATTTCTGTATTTGTTGTCCATCACTAATCCCCCCTCTCTGTGTGGGCCCCCCTGTGTGCTCGGGCCCCCTACAAGAGGGCTGGTGGTCCCCCCCTATCAGCGGCCCTGACACCACCACACAGCAGTCCTGGCAAAAATCAGTAAGTTCTGGCAAGTGGTTCTGTAGCCTGTACACACTGTGTATGACCAGCAGCAGCTGTTGGCAGCAGCTTTCAGAAATGTACCAGGGATGAGTTCCAGTGTGTTTGGATATTAATCCAAACCTACCTGAGCAAACCCACCAGGAAGCTATCACTGCACTGTCACTGTGCAAACCAATGGCTAGCTACACCACTGTTCACATGTACCTGTCCATATGAGTGGCTACATGCATCCAACCAACCATTGAGGCAGCCAGTGTTCATCGGGGGTCACCATGTCTGCAGAGGTCTGACTACACACAAACTGGCTGCAGCTAATTAGCCCATTTGTATGTGTGTGGGCGGGGTCTACTCTCCCTGCACGTGGGGGTACCTTTCTCATGTACGTGCTCATTAATGCCCGGGACCAGGTGGAGTCACTGTCATGTGAAAGTCAGCATTAAAGTGGAACCTCAGCTCAGAGATGACCCATATGCTTTGTGTGCAGTAGTTAAATGTACATAGTTACATAGTTAGTCCGGGTGGAAAAAAGACACAAAGTCCATCTAGTTCAACCAATAAAAAGGGGAAAACAAAACTAAATAAACTTTTTTTTTGCAATCCTATATACACATAGTTGATCCAGAGGAAGGCAAATATCCCCAGCAAAGCATGATCCAATTTGCCCCAGCAGGGGAAAACGTTCCTTCCTGATCCCTGGATCAACTTGTCCTATAAATGTTATTATCCAGTTATGTTATGTACATTTAGGAAATAATCCAGGCCTTTTTAAAGCAATCTACTGACCAGGACAGAACTACATTTTCACAGCTCTTACTGTTAAGAAGCCTTTCTGTATTTGACAGAATGGGGTCCCACCATGCACTAGTACAGACCTCACGGTTGCACATAATTAACTCCTTCTGCTCTCCCGTACCATGCGTCTAGGTATATGGGGTCTCTGTACTGTGGGTTCGGTCCCGTTTGCTTTTGGGAACTGACCGCTAGGAAGGGAGCCAAAATACTGACCCCCCTCACTACTGAAAGACCTGTCACCTTCACCAGTTACCATGCTTATTGAACAGCTACTATTTACTTCCAACTAGTTCTTGGTTACCCCAGGCAACTGCTCTCATTCTCCGACTCTCCTGCCGAGTTAACCCTTTGTTGTGGCTTTACTCCTGTACCCCATGTGCTTTACAGGCCCAGTTCTTCTGATACATCCATGAACCACCATGCACCCCTTGAACAATTTTAGAACAGTTCAGTAGAGATGGCCCGAACACCCCCCTGTTCGGTTTGCAGCAGAACTCCAGAACAGGAGAAAAGTTCTAACCCAAATAGTGAATCCTTTTGAAGTCTATGTTAGGCCAAACAGGAAAAATTAAAAGTGCCTATTTTGAAGGCTTATATGCAAGTAATTGGCCATAAAAGGGGAATGGGTGGTCCAGGTACTGCCCTGGGGGATATGTATCAATGCAAAAAAAAAAAAAATGTAATGATGCTTAAAGCAGATCTCCAGCCCCCACAACAAAAGCATTGCACAAAAAAACAAATACTGTAGCTGCTGTAGCTGCTGACTTTTAATATTAGAACACTTACCTATCCAGAAATCCTGCAATGTCAGCACCCCAGTTGATTTTTCAAACACCTCTCTGGTGCTGCCTCCGCCATTCCTTGTAAAGGAAGCTGGCAGTGAAGCCTTTGTGTCTAGTATGGATTTTAAAGACAACTTTACACCAAAATTGAAAAAATAAATAAATAAACAGTGTGGGGTTCCCCCAAAATCCATACCAGACCCTTATCCAAGCATGCAGCCTGGCAAGTCAGGGAAGGGAGGGGTAAGCGAGCTTTGGGGCAGGGGGGGCTCTTTAGCAGAACTATGACAGATGAACTAAACCAACAAAGCGATGTCTTCGTGAAGATGCTAAGAATAAGACAGAACTCAACTGCAGGAGACCAGATCTTATAAATCCACATTTACTAAGCACAAAGCATGTTCTTCTAGATCTTCTCACTCCAAAAGCTCATCATTAAGTGACAAGCTAATAGAGGCCCACGCAAGTCTGGAAGCAAATAAAGTAGAAAACTCCTTTGTCAGAAAGGAAGCTGAAATGGAAGCTCAAATCAAAACTCTTCAAGCAGAGATGGCAGCTCGCCAAGGTAAGGCAAAATCCTAAATAAACACTCTGAAAATGGAAAGGGAAGAAGCAGCTGCCCTAGCAAGGCTGAAGGTCCTTGAACAAGCAATGGGAAAAAGTACTATTTCGGACTGTTTTATTCCAGTAGAACTGGAAGATCCAGTTGAACGCACCAGTGAATATGTGGAATAATACTGAATCATCTCCTGTAACTCTTACTAATAATACTGTTCGGAATCTCAACACAGAGACCTCCAACCTGCATGGGCCTGAGCCTCTTCAAGTCCACAATGCAAGTGCTTCTATACAGCAAACCCCATCACCTCCTGCCAACAACAAGGCGACTCCCAGCGACAAGCCACAATTCAAGCAACAGCCAGCAGAAGCCTTAGAGACTAAATCGCAACTAAATGCTTTTACAACATTATTTTATACTGGTATACTTCACCCTTATTCACCAGAGAACTTTGACGCCCAAGGGGTCCCACAAGTTACTTTGGCAGCAAAGAGTGAGAGATTAGACCTGTCTGACCCTGCTAGATATATGATTCGCCACAAGTTCATTAACATTACCCGTTCGAAGTTAGACAACTTCCCTTACTCTACTGTGGTAATAATGGAGGGATTGGCGTTTATGGCACAATGCCCGGGGGCCCCGGTGATCTGGCTGGGCGACTTTAACAATGTGATGGACTCGGGTCTGGATAGATCCGGTGGCGCCTCCCAGGCGCCGCCGGGTTCGTCCCCGACCAGGTTCTCCCGATTGTTGGAGAGCTTTGGTTTGGCCGACTCCTGGCGCAGCAAATACCCCGCTCAGCGTGCGTACTCCTGCTTCTCGGCTGCACACCATTCTATGTCACGCATTGATCTGATATTGTTGTCTCGAACCCTGCTCCCCAGGTTACTGGCGGCGGGCTTCGCCCCACGGACTCTGTCTGATCACTGCCCTTTTTGGATACTGTTGTCCTTGCCCTGCAATAGACCTCCCCCGGCCTGGCGCCTGAATCCCGCCTGGCTCCCCTTGGTGTCTGATGGGAACGACATTGAGGGGACCTGGACACAATTCTTCTCTGATAATGAGGGCACTGCCTCCCCGGCTGAGGTGTGGGAGGCATTTAAACTGTTCGCCAGATCCACTATGATTTCCAAAATCAAAGCTGTTAGAGCGCGGGCTGCCGAGGAGATCTCCAGGGCAACGACAAATCTAATTGAAGCTGAACAGGCCTTTATGGCGAACCCGACTCCGACACATGAATCCCAGTATAAATTGACCTCTAAAGTCCTTTCCCAACTTGAATATGAGAAGGCGAAATCTAAGATGTTTTTTCAGAAGCAGAATCTGTTTGCACATGGAGAGCGGGCGGGGAAACTCCTCGCATATTTAGTCCATTGTGAGGATAGGCCCCCGGTAGTTATTACTTTAAAGGATGACCTGGGTAATGAGATCACTGATCCTGCTGCGGTGACACAGTGTTTCCGATCATTTTTTAGTACACTTTACACCTCTAGGGCCCCTGCTGACTGCACTGACATGCATGACTTTCTGGACTCTATTGACTTTCCCACTTTGACATCCGACCAGTTGGCGACCCTCGAGGCACCCATTTCTGTGGAGGAGATTGCAGCAGCCGTGTCCAAGTTCCCTAGATCTAAGGCCCCCGGCCTAGACGGCCTCCCGATTGAGTTCTTCTCCCAATATTCGGAACTCCTTTCTCCTAAATTATTGGCTTTGTTTCAATCCCTGTTCAGAGATGCAGCCCTGCCCCCTTCTATGCGGGAGGCGTTAATTGTGCTCATCCCCAAGCCGGGCAAAGACTTACACGCCCCAGAGTCTTACCGTCCCATCTCTTTGCTCCCAGTAGACACTAAAATCCTTGCGAAAATTTTATCCCTCCGTCTTAACAAGGTGATCCTTTCGCTCATACACTCGGACCAGGCCGGGTTCATGCCTGGGAGGAACACCTCATTTAACCTTCGCCGGTTATTCATGAATCTCCAGGCACAACACGACGGAATGGGTGGCAGGGTGGTGGTCTCCTTGGACACGGCTAAAGCATTCGACTCGGTAGAGTGGCCATTTCTATGGACCTGCCTGGACCGATACGGCTTTGGACCTAATTTTATTAAGTGGGTCAAACTTCTATATAGCGCCCCGGTAGCTAGGGTCCTGGCCAACGGCTGGCAGTCGACCGCCTTCCCTTTATCCCGTGGCACTCGACAGGGGTGCCCCCTCTCCCCCCTGCTGTATGCCCTGGCCGCGGAACCCCTGGCGATGGCCATTAGAGCACATCCCGGGATTCGTGGCCTACGTAGGGGACCGCTAGAGGAGAAAATCAGCATGTATGCTGATGACACTTTGTTGTATTTGGAAGACTCTCGAGAATCCCTGCTCACAGCCCTTTCTTTAATTGAACGGTACGGATGATTCTCCGGTTTTCAGATAAACTGGGATAAGTCACAAATTCTTCCACTTGACGAGAGCCCGCAGGCGATCGCCCCCGCAAACCCGGCCCTACAATGTGTATCCCGCATTAAATACTTAGGGATTCAAGTGACAGCTAGCTCAGCAGATTATGTCCCGGATAACGTTCAACCCTTGTTCCCTCTGCTTAAGGCTAAAATTCAAGTATGGTCCAAATTACCTCTGGGAGTGATGGGTAGAGTCAATTTAATTAAAATGGTTCTCCTTCCCAAAATTCTCTATGCTGTATGGCACTCTCCTATTTATCTGCCACTCAGGCTGTTTAAGCAGATGGAATCACTCCTCAAGACCTTTGTTTGGGGTGCTAACCGGCACAAGATCTCCTGGCGCAAGCTCAAGAATCCTACAAATCTAGGGGGGTTGGCCCTGCCGGATTTTAATCTGTACTATCTGGCAGCTCAGTTGTCCCAGTTCTTTCACATAGATAAAACGGATAGAGAGCGCTTCTTGACCCTGCTCTGCCCTGGGTGGGCTCATCCCCTCGGGGACCCCCTTCTAGTTATCCTTAGGGGCGTCAGGGGCTCGCCGGAGCCCCTGTGCCCCAGATCTCTTCTATATCACTATTGTCGCATCTGGGAGGTGGTAGCGTCCAGGCTTCGGTGCCCTCCATTCCACACATTTACCGCTCTGTGGCATAATAGTACATTGCGTGAGTTCCTCTCCATCCCTGACCTGTCGGTATGGAGTGGGAGGGGTATTCTTCTCCTTAGCCATATCTCCACGACCACTGGTCTACGGTCTTACGAGACCCTGCGAGACCAGTTTGCGCTCCAGGGCCCCATGCACTACAGATACTTACTGCTCTCCCATGCCTATAGATCTCAATTCCCTGACGGCCCTCCTGAGATGGAATCGATTACCACCCTTGAGATTGTTAAAAGTACAGAACCCAGTCACCTCGTTTCCATGTTCTACTCTGAGCTCCACACACCTTCTTCGACCACTTTAGCTTTTGCACTTAAGACCCACTGGGAGCGCAGTGTGGGGGCCATGGAGGATGAGGAATGGGAGGATGCCCTGGAGACGTGCCGCAGAGTGTCGCCAAAACTGTCGGATCGCCTAACCCAGACCTTTATATTACACCAGGCTTATCTCACCCCACTTAGACTGTCCAAATATCACCCTGACTTGGTCCCCTCTTGTCCTATGTGCGGAGACCCTGATGCTTCCTTCTTTCATCTACTGTGGAGCTGTCCCCAATTACAGACTCTATGGCAACAGGTAGTCACATTTCTGCATGACAAAATGGGGTCTCCTCTACAACTCTCTCCTAAGGAGTGTCTCCTGGGGGTCTATCCGGATGGAGAGATGCCCAAATCCACTGTCATATTTCTTCAGGAAACCTTGTTTATAGCACGTAAATTGATAGCCAGACGGTGGATGAGACCTACTCCTCCTACTTTAGGATTGTGGATTAAGGAAATTAATAGTGTCATCCCATTTCATAAACTTTTATATAAACATAGGGGGTGCCCTCAGAAGTTCAACAAGATTTGGGACAAATGGGTGCAGTGCCCTGATACGGCTCAGTAGTGAAGTAGGTAACTGCTTTATGCTGACCGTCCCTGTTAAACCAATATTGTTTGCTTGAGTGTTGGGCCGAAAGAAAGTAACTGACTACTGCCTTATTTTTTTTACTATGTCTGTTCTGTTTCTAAGTGTTAATCACTGTGAATATTTGTATTTTTGTACCCCTGTGTATTATGAATATGATCGAAGTTTCAATGCACGGTTTATCTTTGTATTGTACCAAAAGTTTCAATAAACCTCACTGTTTTGAAAAAAAAAAAAAAAAAAAAGAAGGCAGCCTTGGTTCAGCCCTGAGTGTTAGCTATTGACAGAGATTATCACATTATTCCTATTCTCTGGGAATATATCACACTACATTAGCTGAGTACATTGGGATAAGTGTCCCCTCTGTAATTTGTGAAACACAACATTTGTGTATAGACAAGTGTAGAGTGTGTGTGTTTTTTTTTTTTTTTTTTGTAACGACAACAGAATAGCCTTATCAGTTGAAGATACAGAGTTCATCACAATAATGGATAATAATTCTTCAAAGATAAATCTAACAGCTGGGTTGCACTTGCACCATTATCTTTTCGTGCTACAAGAGTCAGACTTCCAAAAAATCGTGAACAACCTTTATCCAAATCCAACTCATCTCAGTGAATACAAAAGTACAGGCCTGAAATGAAGGACTGGTCCATTGCCTGTATGAAAAGAATCTCTGACAATGACGTTGCTGAGCCAGCACCACCTCTTCAATAACATGACAATTGCTGGTATCTGCCTTACTTCGGAGTGTATTATCCACATAAACCAAACCAGAGTAGTATTTGACTCCAGTGCCAAGCATCAAAGCATATCCCTGAATGATGTTCTTCTCACTGGTCCTAACCTAACCAACAAACTTGTAGGAGTACTTATGAGGTTCAGAATAGAGCCAGTTGCCATAACTGCTGGCATTGAACAAATGTTCCATTGCTTTATAGTAAGAGAAGACCATAGGAACTTCCTAAGGATTCTGTGGCACCGTGACAACAATATAAACAATGAAGTGATTGAATACCACATGAAAGTACATGTCTTCAGAAACAGTCCCTCACCTGCTGTTGCAACATATGGTCTACAAACGACTGCTCTTGATGGCGAAAAGGAGTATGGTGCAGATGCTCAACACTTTGTTGAGAGGGACTTCTACATGGACGACAAACTCAAATCCTTACCCACAGATGAAGAAGTCATAGGCCTGCTCCATAAGACTCAAGTTAGGCTTTCTGAGGCCAACCTCAGACTTCATCAAGATTGCCTCAAACAGTGCCACTGTGATGAAAGGGCTTCACCCTGGCAATCATGCAACTGAATTTAAAGATTTAAATCTGGGAATGGACATTCTCCTGTTTAGAAAAGTCTCCTGTTTAGAAAAGTCTGGGCTTAAGGTAGAACTTATTAAAAGATACCTTCAGCTTTAAAGTCAGCTCTGCAGACAAGCCATTTACTAAACATGCTGTTCTGTCAGTGGTGAACAGTCTATACGATCCACTGGTATTTGTGGCTTCCACCACCATACAAGGTAAATCCCTATTATGAGAGCTATCAGAGACTAATAAAGATAGGGATGCTCCACTACCAACAGATAAACATTCAAAATGGGAGTCCTGGAAACAATCTCGACATGCCTTAGCCACTTCAGATTCCCTTGCTGCAAGTCGGAGAAAAGAGATTCACATCTTCCCAGATGCATCCACTGAGGCCATAGCAACTGTTTCCTACCCCATCCTACCTCAAGGTAAGAGACTTTCACAATCAAACCCATGTAGGGTTTCTGTTTGGCAAAACTAAGTTAGTGCCTAAGCCTGAATTGAACCTTGTGGGGCAGTGCTAGCTGTAGAAATTGCATATTTTATACTGCCTGAGCTAGATATTTAGATAGATTACATCAAATTCTACAGAGACAGCAAAGTTGTTTTGGACTACATATAAAATTGGACAAAATGCTTCTATGTCTATATCAGCAACAAAGAATCAATAAAAAGAATCAGAAAATCCTCAAGGCTTGAATAATGGCATCATGTTCCATCAGAGTATAATCCTGCAGATCATGCCACCAGGCCAATGTCTTTAAGCATGTTTGCTAATACTTCTTGGTTAACAGGAATTCCTGCTGGATCATACAGAAGAAACTACAGCTGAGGTCTTCAGTCTTCTACGTAGATCCTGACAATGATCCCTAAATTCATCCTGAATTCAGAACTCTTGTCCCCCAGGAGGAGCGGAGAACATAACCAACAGTTACCAAGGGAGTTCCCCTAAAGTTACAACGCTGGTTACCCCTGTAGGGGTGCTGCTCTCTGGTGAGTGCGGGCTTTATTGAGAGGGGAGCACAGAATTTCCTCACCCAGCACCCACATCCTGAATCCACCATTGGGACTTACTTCTCTCCCCTAGGAGATTTCTGTCTGCACTTTTTGCACTACTGCACTTTTATATATTTATTCTAATATTGTACGCTTTGGACATTTTTTTCAACATTAGTTACTTTCAATGGACTTTTTTTGGAATATTTGATTTGTAATCACCAGATATCACTTACTCATCGGAGATGTCTGTATGCTAACACTAGGGAGTTTTTTATCCAATTTTATATATATTTTTACCTAGTGCTAAGCACTACACATATTTATTAGAGTTTTCACCTGAAAAAGATTTTTATTTATATTTATATAAGCACTATCACTGCCACTTTAAGTTTTCAAAATAAGGCACCACCACTGCCACCTAGTGTCCAACAATATTACTAGCACAAGTCACTTTAATTTATATCACACTAACGTCTTAACACAATTTATATTTGGCACCTTATTTACTGGTTTTAAGATAATTGTTCCCAGTCACATTAGGTTTATACTCTAATGTTTTATTTTTACAAATGTTTGTGAATTTAACTTTTTTAAGCATTTAGTACCTATTGTTTTTAAATTGATAGGTGGATATTTAAAATATTATTTGTGATTTAAGTGAGGTGCACTATTTATATTTGCTTAGTGTATATAAGGAACATTGATCTCCCGCATATTTATTCTTACCACTTGGCAGCGCCATTTTACCCTACCACTTCTCACCAGATCTGAACACAGATTCATCTTAAGTTATTACCACTTTGAATGTTTCTCGAAGTGGATAAGTCTTGTGAGAGAATGGCAAAGTCCAATCCCTAATCTCCAAGTTGGAGACCATGTTCTGCTAAAAGGCCAGCAAACAGAAAGAATGGGGCTCATTGTAAAGACCATTCCTAGTGATGATGGTAGGACACGTAAGGTAGAGGTGAATTTGCCAGACAAGGTACTGTAAAGACTTTCCTCCGACCCTTTACAGAACTTGTCTTGCTCTTGCCTTTTGGAGACTGAACTTGCTTATCAGGGTTTGTTGGATCCTGTTTCTGATCTTGAGAAGAATGTGCCTTGAACTTTAATTGACACAACTTGAGGCATTTTATTGCAGTTAGTGTTGTTGCATATATATGCATGCTCCTAATTTTTGTCTTTCAGGTCTTTAATACAACTGCAAAATATACTATTGTTTATTTGCACTTTCAAAACTACAGGTATGTTGTAATATAGTGGTATTTTTACAATACCAGACAGGAAGTGTTCTGTTACACTTGTTGTCAGAAAATATAACATTATGCATAATCATGGGTGATGTTGATGCTATTTGGACTCAGAATGTATGTAGTTATTTTCCTAGCCATTGTTTATTTGGCTTCTGTATAGTTGGTTATTATACTGCCATCTTGTGTGTATTTTAATATTTTTCTGTCTTCCTTCTGTGTTCTTTCCAACTTGTGATGTATTTCCCCTTCCCTTTTATATTGCCTGTATGTTATAAGAGATGGCTGCTTGTCTCGAGGCCTCATGTTATCTGCTCGCATCCAGGGACACATTACTATGTTTTTACCTGCAAATACCATCTTCTCAATCATCTGCTACATTTTGTTTTCTGCTGTAAGCTGCATTCAGAAAAGATCTTTGTGGAAAAGAAAAAGGTGTTTGGTTAGTTCTACTATCTGATAAAGCCTGTTAGGGGTGATTGTATCTGGTTATACAGGCCAGGTATAAAGATCTCAGCAAGGGATAAGTCACTATTACAACAGTTGGAGTCAGAATACACGCCCATGAGGTCCCAGACAGAAGGCCTCCAAGCTCAAGAGCTCTTGAACCTGGTTTTCCCTCCTGTATAATACAACCGGGAAGAAAGGCATGATCAAAAAAGCCTAGGAAACCGGTGATCAGAACTTACCCCTTCCCTAACCTGGGCAGAAAAATCTGGCTTGTAGGCACCTGAAATAAAAATTAGAATATGCCTTTTTCAGAGCCACAAGCCAGAAAAAACACAACTGATTTGCTAGACAGTATTAACCAATTTTTTTATTTTTTTGTTAAAATTCAATGTCAGAATGAGAGAGCAAGCATATTTAATCTGGAATAAACAAATAACGGTGTTTTTTTTTTTTTCTGAGACTGAAAACTGAAAAATTGTATGTATTTGCTGCACAGTTTTTTAAGTCTTTCTAATAGTCCACTAGTAATGAAAATTTGTGTGTGTGTGTGTGTGGGGGGGGGGGGGGGGGGGTTGTGTCTTTTATTTGAAATTGTAAACATATACATTTCACACATTAGTATCACATCTATTAAGCTGTTTTGGATAGGCTAGTGATTAAGCAGGCATATTGAACCTATTAATAAAAAATAGTGTCTTGGTTAAGAGACTGATGACAGAATAATGCTACAGTTTTACACCACAGCTTCCTAGTATGTTTTTTTTTTATTTTAAATTGAACAAAGAAAAAAGGAACAGGCTTTTAAGCCTGTACAGACAGGCTGCAATATCTTATTGCATCCAGAAAATCTAAATGAGTGTATTTTTGTTTTAAATTGAAAAAAGAATGCATATTGCATAGGCCATAATTTCTAAGGGACTGAGCAGGCATATTGCACCTGGAAAATAAAAAATATTGTCTTGTTTCAGAGACTGAAAATAAAGAAAATGAACATGTTTTCACCACAGTTACTAAGCCTTTTTTTTTTGGAAAGGCTGATCTATCTGAGGAATAGAGCAAGCATATTGCATCTGAAAGTAAAAAATTTGGTTCTTTTTTTTTTAATAAAAATATAACCATTATACTGATTTTACCACAACTTTGAAGCCTTGGTTGGCTGGACCACATTTTTTGAGGGAGAGAGTAAGCAGATTGCATGTTGCAATAAAAACTAGGTTCCTTTTTGACATGCAACAGAAGGACAAGTATTTTCAGATTTTTTGTAAAGTTTTTATCCTTTTCAGACAGGCTGTTGTTTCTGAGGGAGAGACTACATAGATTGCAGTTGGAAATAGGCACAGATTTGCACCACAGCTTTTAGGCCTGTTTGGACAGGCCACAATATGTGAGCCAGTTAGCAACCAGATTGCACCTTTCAAAAAAAAAAAAGGGTTTCTTTTTCTCAGACAGAAAAAGGAAAAGAAATGCAGATTTGAAGCCCAGCTTTCATACCTTTTTTCATAGGCTGATCGTTTTGAGCATAGAGAGAAAAATAGTTTATATATTTTTTTTAATTTATTACAGAAAAATGTTAGCAATTTTAAGCAGACATTTAAGTCTATATAAATAGTCCACACCTTCTAAGGGAGTGAGCAGGCATAGTGCATCTAGACATAAATGTCTTTCTTTTTCTAATAAAAATGCTTTAATAATCAAAAAAAGTTACGCTCGCATAGGCAGAGATCACATCAGAGCCTGAGGAAGTCACTTGGACAAAACTTTTCTGTGCAGGGTGAATTCTACTAACGTCATCACTCTGGGATTAGGGACTGCTGGAGCGCTGTGTTGTTGGACATGCAGCCTGGTGGATACATGTATGGTTATACTTTGCCAATGTGAGTGCAACTTATTATTGATTAATAAAGCATTTTTGTGGTACATTACTAATCCAAGTTTTTTTTTTGTTGATTGGAATTATATATACTAATTAGTTCTTCTATACTTTGAGTGTATAAGCAGTGGCGTTGTGAAGGGGATTACAAAGCATTGTCAGATCTTACATTCACAGGTGGCCAAACATGATGGTGAGTGTTCTCCCTTGAGAATTATCACTAAGTGCTCTTCTTCAATATGAGTATTCACACAACGGTGGCAGGAAGAATCTATTGTTTGAATTTTGGGTGCTTTTATGAAGTATTTGTATTTTGGACACTTTTATGCATGTATTACACCTTTATGGTTACTATGTACATTTATGTGGGTGCTTCTTATATGAGAGTATTTCATATTTATAGCTAAAACGAGTCTCCAAATTTGCCTCCTATCAAAAGACTGAGATTCTATTTATCACATTTTTATAATCTGAAAAGGTGTCTTATAAATACAGTTTCATATAACATTTCTGGCTGAAATAGGCCTATGCTCTTCCTGCAAATTTGCCTGCTGTAAAAATAGATGAGATTCTGTTCAACAAATGTGTACAATTTTTATAATGCGTTTCTAAAAAAAAAGTACAGGTTTGTGTAATATTTCTAACTGAAATAGGCCTGCTGTCTGCCTACAAATATGCCTTTTTCTGATTAAATTATTATTATATTATATGATTTTATTGATTAAATCTACCTGCTCTCTCCCTCTGAAATAGAGGCCTATCAAATCAGGTTTAAAAGCAAGAAATCAAATTCTGTAAAATTAATTTGCTAAAAATCTTAAAGAAAAAAATTCATGTTCAAATGCACTCTGTCCGAGCAATCCCTCAGAAATTGTGGACTGTCCAGAATAATTAAAAGGTACATTTAAAACTGTTAAAATTTTTCCTTAAATTTCAATTTTACAATTTTTCAGATGCTATTTGCCTGCTCCCTACCTAAAAACCTTGGTCATTTCCACTTTAAAAAAAAAAAAAAAAACAACATTTATTTTTCATTTCCAGATGCAATATGCCTTCTCAGTTTGTTACATGTTTCCATGATTAGTCTCAGAAAAAAGGCACTCATTTTCTGTTTTGAGATGCAATCTGCTTTTTCCATCCTCAAAAATTGCAACCTACCCAATAAAAGCCTAAATTGTGTGCTTTAAATCTGTATAACTTTTCAGTCTTCACTCTCAGATAAAAAAAACACTGTTATTTGTTTATTCCAGAGTAAGGGGCCGTTCACAGCATTACGTGATGCCTGAAAAGCCTGTTTTGTGCGTGTTTTCTGCACAGAGTTCAAAACGCACTGCCTTTGTAATCTGCTGCGGGTGTGCAGCACCATTGGTAACGGCACCCCAAATGCAGATCGCAAACGCAGTGTGTTTGCGGGGAACAGATCACATGGTACTGCAACACCATGCTATTTAGTGTAGAGCATTTTTCAAAAGTAATGCATGCACTACTTTTTGTGCATTCTGGTGCGAGTTGCAGCCCATTAAAATTAATGGGATGCAAAATTGCACTGCAGGAGAATGCCCAAAAATCGCACATAAAAGCGGACTGTGTTCCTGTGTGATTCTGGTGTGAAACAGCCTGCAATCTGCCTGCTATCTTTTTCTGACATTGCATATTAGCTAAAAAGGGTTACATATTTTATAGCAAATCAATTACGTTTTTCTGGCTTATGACTCTGAAAAAACCACATTCTACTTTTTATTTAATGATAAAACATGTCTAGTCTCTCCGTCTTCCACTGCAGCCTGGCAAAAACTTTTATATAGTGTGCAGAATGTCCATTAAATAGTTTTGGCTCTCGACTGTGGCATAATAAATAGAATAACATTGTTTCACAATAAAATATGCCTCATCTCTTTCTCTAACATAGTGGCCAAGTAGAAATGCTAGCATAATGTGCAGTGAGTCTATACAATATTTATGGTTGCTGTCTTTGAAATATCATACTCCAAATTTGATATTTTGACTCCAAAATATCATAACTCCAAAATTGATTTCTCTCCCCCTCTCCTGCTGCCCTGGACACTAATCAAACTGCTTAAATACTCTGCAGCTACTGTGCCATATGTTTGGCTGTTGTCCCTGAAACATGGCACTGTAACTTTTTAAATTTGGCATTACAACTGCCTCATCTCTGGAATGTAAGTTTGTGGTTTTGAGGTGTTTAGGTGCAGGCTGGTTTGACATTTGTTATACTTTGTACACGATACAGTGTGGAACTGAAAAGAAGGTCTCAAGCTAGTCTATGTGACTTGTTTTATATCATAAACAAAATCTGTGCTTAGTACCAATCAATATATTCAGAATGCAAAGTGATCAACCTTAGAAGCCACATACAGAAGAACCTGACAGAAAGTCCATTAATCATAACTGTATAATAACTGCACCACTTGAGTTCATTACCAATAATTACTACAAACTAAGTGCAAAAACACATATAAGAATATAGTGTCCCAATATACAGTACAAACAGGTTTTGAATGTCCTCCAATAAAATGTGCGGTGCTTTAACAAAAGAAGTGAGACTCTTTTGTGTTCCACTCTCCAACGCAATCACCACCAAAAGCTTACCAGACAGGTGGACCTCAAAATATAAGATGTCAATATGAAGCTATGTATAGTATATTCTCGATAAAGGATATCTTAAGGTTGGGAGCCACCAGCGATTCTGATCTCAACACTCCTCCCAATCCTCCTCAAGTGTCTCTGAAATGTAAATGAAAGGAAAGATTCCAGTGGTACAGATCATGCATTTTTTTTAAATTTTAAGTTACCACTTTAAAAAGTCCTAAATTAGAAGTACAAAAAAAATGCAATCACTAAATTCCACTACGGACATCTTCATGACCCTTGAAGACATCCGTTTGTGATGCATATAGAGAGGCATTGAATGCTGACGTCATCACAGAATTTAGTGGCGCCTTTTGTTGTACTTTTAATTTTGTGCTATTTTATGTTTTCATTTTAAAATAAAAAATGTTTTGGATGATTGGCACAATTAGAATTGGGAGTGTGTAAACCTTGCGTCAGTGGCAGTAAAAGGGTTAAAGGAATTGCATATTATTAATGTTGCCAATTAGGCTGCCTAAAAAAAGACCCTCTAATTGCTGAACAATAACTTTTCACCTTTTTTTTTTGGTTTAATACATTTCCCTCACGCCACTACCTAGCTGCTCATGCCCTTTGCTTATTTTGTTTTATTTCATGCCCTGCCTATTAGCCTAAAAAATAACCATTACTTTCCAAGATTTGGCTCCCATCAATTTAATTTGGGTTTAGATTTGGCATTGAGCTTTGGAGTAGTTTGCCAAACCTGCCTTGAACCAAACCTGGGTATGTTTGGCTCACCACTACACTTCCCCTATCAGAATATTCCTTGTTATAGCCCATGTGCACTGCAGCACACCTGATTGACTTAGTGTCCTTCTTACAACTCCCTCAGGCTGAACTTTGGATACTAAATCAAATTTAGGTATTTGCCCTGCTTGGGTGTACAAAACAATAAATGTAATGGTATATGAATAAATATGAAGCTTCCTATATTTTTCTTTTGTATCTCTCTGACATTCAGCTTTAAATGTATCCATATATGACCTCTTTGTGGTTGTAATCGATTATTTAACCATTTGCCGTCCAGCTACTGTATTAAAAGGGCTGGATGGTGAACTACAGAGAGTGGGAGGGTGTTTTAAAAAGTCTTCCTTCTCTCAGTGCATGTGCATACCCTTTAATTTCTGTGTCCCTGATCACCACACAAGTCACAGTGTCACCATTCCAGGGCAGCCAGCAATGATGTCCCTGATCACTGCCACACCAATCGTAGTGTCCCCACACCATCGCAACCAGCAACACTTTTCCACATGACTCCCAGTGTTGCCAGACCAGTGTAAGCCAGCCACCAGACCAATGTAAGCCAAAAGCAGTGTTTTTGATCACTAGCCACATCAGTGTCTCAAGGCAAGTGTAAGCCAGCAAAAGTGTTCTTGATCGCGACCACACCAGTGCCAGTGATGCCAGACCAGTCCAGCCATCAACATTGTTCCTGATCACTGTCACACCAGTCTCAGTGTCACCAGACCAGTACAGCCAGCAAAATTGTTCCACATGACTCCCAGTGTCACCAGACAAGGGTAAGTCAGCAACTGTGTTTCTGATCACCGCCACACCAGTTACAGTGTCACCATACAAGTGCAGCCTGCAACGGTGTCCTTGACCACTGCCCAGAGCTGTCTTTAACGTGGGCCAAAAGGGGCAGCTGACCTGGGTCCAGTCATTGTTGTGGGACCCAAAGCAGCTGCCCCTTGAGCCCTCGCTACCTGCAAATATTTTTCCAGGTGTAGCCATTGGCTGTATGTACTAGAGCACACAAGTCATGCTTCTCCTTCTGCCAGGACCAGAATGGCTGTGACAGGGAGTGAGGTAGAGTGGGTCCCTGTGTTTTCTTGCATGCCTCCCCCCCCCCTCCAGTCAGCAGTGCGGAAATTAAACACACAGGCTGTGTGTGGATTCTTCTCCTTAACCCTTCTTCTGTCAGCAGTGAGGGGGGACCACTAGCAGCCAATGGGTGAGTTTTAATGATGTGCAGTAATCTCTAGCAACCAATGGGTGAGTGGCAATGATGTGCAGTACCTCTAGTGACCAATGGGTGAGCAATAATGATGTGCAGTAACCTCCTGCAACCAATCAGTGAGCAGTAATGATGCGCATTACCCTCTAGCAACCAATCAGTGAGCCTGGACCAGTTCTTTATATTTACAACAATAACTTTTTTTTTAGATAAAGCCGGCCCATAGATGGTTCGAGTCTCAGCCAGTTCAGTGGGAAGCAGGAACTGACCAAGATTTGAACCATTTATGGACAGGCTTAATGTACTCAAGTTGATTTATCTATTTACTCCACCTATGACCGGCTTAAGAGTTTGCCCAGGCTCCAATCAGTATTAAAGAAGTCCCTGCCACCACCACACCAGTCGTAGTGTAACAAAACCGGTGCAGCAAGAACAATGTTCTACAAGACCCTCAGCGTCACCAGACCAGTGTAAGCCAGCAACAATGTTCTTGATCATTGCCACGTGAGTCTGAGTGTCTCCAGAGCAATGTAAAGCCAGTAACAGTGTTACAGACAGCTGCAACCCCATTCCCAGTTTCACCAGATATGTGCAGCCAGCAACATTGCTCCTGATCACTGCCACATAACTTCCAGTGTCCCCAGGCCAGTGTAAGTCAGCAACAGTGTTCATGATTACTGCCACATGAGTCCCAGTGTCATCAGATCAGTGTAAGCCAGTAACAGTGTTCCCGATCACCAACACATGAATCCCTATGTCACCAGACCAGTGTGATTAATGTAAACAGAGCAGTTCAGCCAGCAACAGTGTTCCTGATTCTACTTAACAGTGAATTTTGTTTTTAATATTAGTTAATCGCTCTGCACTGGTTCACACTTAGGCTGGCCATACATTATGCAATTTTCTTTAGTTCAGCCAAGGATGGTAGGAAAGAAAATCGCTCAGTCACGCTGCTCATCAACAATCAGCGTTGATGGGGGAATCCACCTGGCTGCACTATTGTATTCTGATAGTTGGAGGTTTCTCTACTGTCAGAATACAATAATCACTGGTGCCAGGTGTAGCCTGCGGCAGTGATCATATGAAAAAAAAAAAAATAGGCTGGTTGTACTGTGATCCATTCTTGGTTGCACAGTCACAGAGACTAGTTTGAGCAATGTAACAATTATGAGGTCTTGTATATAGTCACTCTTCATCCTATTCCCAAGGAAAAAGCTGCAGATTAGTGACTGTATTGCTAGTGATGGGAGTAGGGTCATTGTTTTGAGGATGCTTAAAGCCAAATTAAATCTTCAGTTTAATTCAGTTAAATATATTCTAAGTGCATGAAAACAAAAGGTTTTTAATGTCATACAGTTAATTTTCTTTGTAAAACAGTTATGGCCTTCGTAAATAGTGGCGGCCGGTGTACTGTGGGCGCAGGGGCGCCGCCCCACCGTCCATGCGTCCGGCCCCCTAATCTGCATGCAGGGGGGCCGTACACATGGAGTTCAATGGGGCTTTTTTTTTGGCATCACCTGATTAGAGCCAGAGGCTCTAATAGGGCGATGCAAAGGTTGAACCCGGGGCGCAGAGCAGTGCGTCCCGAGCCCACCCATTGTGTGACAATAGCGAATGAAAATTCGCTATTGTCACACCGATCCTCCTCCTGGCCAATCAGGAAGCGCGTCTGATACGTGCTTCCTGATTGGCCACAAGGCAAACCCCATGCCATTGGCTGAGGAGCAGGCGGGAGCAAGAGGACTGGAGGAGACGCGCCGCCGGGACTGAGGAGAAGCCAAAGCCGGGACACTGATCAGAAGCCGCCTGCCGCCGCTGCTCCAGGTAAGTAAGGGGGCACGCACGCTGATCTCTGCATTGGGGGAATGTATGCTGGTCACTGCATTGAAGGGGGCACGCACGCTGATCTCTGCATTGGGGGCATGTATGCTGGTCACTGCATTGGGGGCATGTATGCTGGTCACTGCATTGGGGGCATGTACGCTGGTCACTGCATTGGGGGCATGTACTCTGGTCACTGCATTGGGGGCATGTACGCTACGCTGGTCACTGCATTGGGGGCATGTACGCTGGTTACTGCATTGGGGGAATGTATGCTGGTCACTGCATTGGGGGCATGTATGCTGGTCACTGCATTGGGGGCATGTACGCTGGTCACTGCATTGGGGGCATGTATGCTGGTCACTGCATTGGGGGAATGTATGCTGGTCACTGCATTGAAGGGGGCATGTATGCTGGTCTCTGCATTGAAAGGTGCATGTACACTGGTCACTGCATTGAAGGGGGCATGTACGCTGGTTACTGCATTGAAGGGGGCATGTACGCTGGTCACTGCATTGAAAGGGGGCATGTACGCTGGTCACTGCATTGAAAGGGGGCATGTATGCTGGTCACTGCATTGGGGGAATGTATGCTGGTCACTGCATTGAAGGGGGCATGTATTCTGGTCTCTGCATTGAAAGGGGCATGTCCGCTGGTCACTGCATTGAAGGGGGCATGTACGCTGGTCACTGCATTGAAGGGGGCATGTACGCTGGTCACTGCATTGAAGGGGGCATGTACGCTGGTCAGTGCATTGAAGGGGGGATGTACGCTGGTCACTGCATTGAAAGGGGGCACGCTGGTCACTGTGCATTGAAAGGGGGCACGCTGGTCACTGTGCATTGAAAGGGGGCACGCTGGTCACTCTGCATTGAAAGGGGGCACGCTGGTCTCTCTGCATTGAAAGGGGGCACGCTGGTCTCTCTGCATTGAAAGGGGGCACACTATACCTTAATTACTGAAGGCCCCTTTCACACTTTTGCGACCTCAAACTCATGCAATTTTTTACAGCGTTTTTTGCCGCAAAGCAATGCCTATTACATTTTTCTGTTTGCGCCACCCCCCCCCCCCCCCAAATTTTGAGCAGCAGCCGCCACTGTTTTTAAATAAACATGTCCTCTGCCAGCAGCTACAGACTGGGACCTTTGCTCTCTGTGGGGGGAAGCAGTGATATCTTTGTAGAGGTCCTATATACCATACTGAATTAGACCTATAGTTCTACAATCAGCAAAGCTCATGTTCTTCACTGATTGGGAGCTATGATTCAGCAGGGGACATGTCAGAATTTTGCAAAGAGATCACTGCTTCCCCACAGAGAGCAAGGGTACCACACTGTAATAGCTAGCAGGGATCAAACTTTTGTACTTAGACTGTGGTTGTTTTAGGAAGACAATCAACTGTAAATCATTAAACTAATTTTGTTTTTGTACTTGGAATGTATGGAAAAGAATTAAAGACTTAAACTGAGGGTTCCATTAGCTTTAAATTTCATTTATGAACAGTTCAGACTGTTTTTACTGCACAAGCAGGGCTGGGGCTGGGTAGGGGGCTTAACTTCAGTAACACGTGTGAAGGCAGGGGGACTTCCCCAAAATAGTTACTCCTCCGACTTGGTAGGGCATTCTGGGGATGCCTATGTATGGTGGGTGGAGTTTAGGCTAGGGGCTTCTGACTATCAGTTAGAGAGAGAAAAGGTTCTATTCCTGGATTCATGCTCTCCCCTTTGGGGGAGGGGCTGAGGTTGGTTCCTGTTCTTTGGAGGGAGAATGGATACAAGGACTTAAAAACAAAATGGCTGGAGCAGGGGCTTAGAGGGAGGTAGAGATTGGTGTCCCCCCTGGTTCTTCCCCCTGAAAGAACTGTATGGCCATGGGAGAAATTTCAACATGGGATGGAAAGGATAGGCACTCTTTGTGAGCTGAAAGCTACAAGCTACCTCATGTCCCTTTCCATTATTTTCATGCCAATATTTAGACTTTGCTAATTCCACCATTTGGATTGTTAAATTGAAGAATTATTCAAGTAAAATAACTTGTTTCAACAAGAAGACCCTGTGTGGTAATCTGATGGGAGAGGTATACTTGCTGGTGCAGACCTGGCCATTCAGATCCAGGAAGCTAGCTTGTGGACCAAGCATGTGCGTACTCCCAGGGAGGGGGGGGGTTTAACTGTAAGGGCTAGGATGATGGAAAGTCTAGGCCTCGGGCCAGTGGTGTATTTAGGTTTTGTGCTGCCCTAGGCCCGAATAAACTTGTGCACCCCCTAATTTACATATGACCCACCCCTTCCTGTAAAGGCCACGCCCTTTACTGTTTACGACCCACCCTGTCATCTGTGAACTGCAGACCACAAGTCTATCAGTGCCCATCAGTGTAGCCTCATCAGTTCCCATACGTTCAGCCTCATCAGTGCCCATCTGTGCAGCCTTATTAGTGCCGCCTCATTACTGCCCATCAGTGCAGCCTCTTCACTGACCGCTTTATGGGGGTGCCAGACCACTTTTCCTCCTGGACTCTGCCCTCTGGCCCAATTCACCTCATAAGACTGGCGCAAAGTATATTAAGTGTATAAGAAAGTATTAAAAGTGTAGCGCAAAGCGGCGAAGACCCTTTTCATGCGGGAACCTGGAGGAGGCTGTTTTTTTTTTTGCTGCCCCCCTGCAAAGTGCTGCCCTAGGCCTGGTCCTTGTTGGCCTAGGCCAAGATACAGCACTGCCTCGGGCTGCCATCCATGCAAAGAACTGTATTGCTTTGTGATGATCTGCTTGCAATCAGTATGTAGAGGCTGGCACCTGGCTGCATGTGAAGGCCACATTGAAATGGGCTGTGCGCCCATCCTACCAGTGTTGGGGGTAACGAGTTACAATGTAACGCGTTACGTTAACTATGTTACTTTTTTTGGTAACGTAGTAACGTAACGCGTTACATTCGTAACATTACTTTAGTCGGCTCGAGTAACGCGCTTTCCTGCGTTACCCATGCCATTGATATCTTGCGTGGGCCGTGGAGGAGGCGGGAGGATGGACTCGAGGAGAAGCGGTGGATCGTGTGGCCGAGGAGGAGGCGGGAGGACGGACTTGAGGAGACGCGGGGGAACGTGTGGCTGAGGAAGAGGCAGGAGGACTGAGGAGAAGACGCCCGCCACTGCAGGTAAGTGCACTGGTCTCTCTGGCGTTGGCACTCTGGCATTGAAAGGGGGCACACTGTGGTCAATCTGGGGGCACGCTGTGCTCACCCTGGGGGCACACTGTGGTCAATCTGGGGGCATGCTGTGGTCACTCTGGGGGCACGCTGTGGTCACTCTGGCATTGAAAGGGGGCACGCTGTGGTCACTCTGGCATTGAAAGGGGGCACACTGTGGTCACTCTGGCATTGAAAGGGGGCACGCTGTGGTCCCCCTGGCATTGAAAGGGGGCACACTGTGGTCAATCTGGAGGCACGCTGTGGTCACTCTGGCATTGAAAGGGGGCACACTGTGGTCAATTTGGGGGCACACTGTGGTCATTCTGGCATTGAAAGGAGGCACGCTGTGGTCACTCTGGCATTGAAAGGGGGCACACTGTGGTCACTCTGGCATTGAAAGGGGGCACGCTGTGGTCCCCCTGGCATTGAAAGGGGGCACGCTGTGGTCATATATGTAGATAAAACAATAAATATTGTATTGTTTTTTTGTGCACTACAAATAAATATGCGCATTGGAATTTGTTCAAATTTTTTTCAAAAGTAAAGTAAAGTAATAAGTAGTGAAGTTACTTTTCAAATGCAGTAACTAGTAAAGTAATCTCGTTACAATTTACAGAAGTAACTAGTAACTAGTTACATTTTTTGAGTAACTACCCCAACACTGCATCCTACAAATACTGGATTAGATAGATCCAAGGCAGTGGAAGATATGTGCGCATCCCAACATCTACTGAAGTGCAACTTCTCTCTGCCTCTCTTACTTTTGAAGTCTCCCTTTTGGACAGTTTGGCTAGCCATCATATTGAAGATGCAATAGGGAGATGAGGGCAAGTTCATAAATATATATATTTTTTTTTTTTTTAAAGAAAAGTCAAGAATTTTATATAATTTCAGTTAACTGATTTCTGGATCTCTTAATTATTTTGACATGTTTTGCACTAAAACGTTGCTCTGTTTACACATTTTGTCATAAAACGCACTGTTTGAACTGCCCCATGGCAGATTTTTTTTTTAGGCCAGTTTAAGTGAAATGTTCTCATTTCTGAAGTAAATACTTTTAATATTTCATTGCATAAAAACTTTGTTGTTGGCTGCAGTTCAATCTCTCCAGACCTAAAATACCACTTGGAATCTGACATATCCAGCTCTTGTGTGACTCAGAGGGATGTCTTTTCATCTGAAATGTCACAAACCATCCCTCAACCCTTCTGTGTTTGTGTTTCTCGTCTAGAATAATATATATAGAAACACAGTATTATCCATGTGTAGGGGCCAAATTTCTCCTTTTGAACTCCCCTAGAGCTGCCTGGGAAGGAGCCCAGAATATGAAAAGAGGTGAATGTGTAATATGTGGGAATTTTTGTGTTATTAAGATGAAGTGGAAAAGCTGGCTGAACCAGCTCTCTGCATCGAGCACATTAGTAATATAAAACCACCACCATCCTCTCTCCTGCTGACTCACTAATGGTCATTATGAAACCCCCTCTGGGAATAATCCATCCCTCCCCCAATACAAGTGTGCTCAAGTACGTATGTGCTTCAAGTATCAATTTGCAAACTATAGGCAGCCATTGTCTTAGAGTACAGCAAAATGCAGCTGCACCCGTTATTAATTAAAAAAAAAAAGTTAATAAAATAATAATTTATTATAGTGTTTGTGCACAGACAGTATTTTAAAACCAATAACAGATAATTAAAAAATACAGACAGCCAGGGGGAGTCTGCACAGGTGACAAAAAACCCATTTACATGGAATACATACAGTATACATACTAAGTCAGATAATCATTGCAAAACAAACAAAAAAATTAAGTAATTAGCAAAACTCATACTCCCTGCTGATTGGAGAGGACTGACTTGTTGGACCGATGCAAAGTGATTGGAGCTACCATACAGAGAGCAAAGGTCCCACTCTGCAGAATGCTGGCAGGTCACAGGCTTATCTAGTCTGGATGTGTCTGATTTTTAAAGAAAACAAACTGTATGATTTTGCATACCTTTTTGTTTTTTTTTGTACCTGGAATGTATTTAGCTAGCTTGAAAGTTTAACCACAGATTTTACCCCCTTCCTGACCAGGGCCTATTTTGCGATTCGGCACTGCGATACTTTAACGGACGATTGCGCAGTCGTGCGGCGCTGTACCCAAATTAAATTGATGTCCTTTTTTCCCCCACAAACAGAGCTTTCTTTTGGTGGTATTTGATCACCTGTGCAATTTTTTGATCATGCGCTATAAACAAAAAAAGAGCGACAATTTTGCAAAAATAACAATATTTTTCAATTTTTTTATATGAAATTCCCCAAACAAAAAATATAAAAATCTAATTTTTTTAACAATTTGTTTTCTGCTACATATGTTTGGTAAAAAAAATAAAATCACAAAAAGCGTATTTTGATTGGTTTGCACAAAAGTTATTTCGTTTGCTAACTAAGGGAAAGATTTTTGTCATTTTTATTGTTTGTTTTTTTTAACGAGTAATGGCGGCGATTTTTTTTTTGCGGGACTGCGACATTGCGGTGGACAGATCGGACCCTTGACTGACATTTTTGACACTTTTGGGGGTACCAGTGACATTACTACAGTAATCAGTGCTATACATATGCACTGTTACTGTAAAAATGACACTGGGAGGGAAGGGGTTAAGTTTATTGGAGAGGGAGGGGTTAAGTGTGTCCCTAGGGGCGTGTTTCTTACTGTGATTGGATGTGGCTGTGTGTGTAACAGCACAGATCAACGGTCCTACATAGCAGGACCGAGTGATCTGTGCTTTTACACAGGGAAGAATGACAGGCGGCTTTGTTTACATTAGCCGCCTGCCTTTCTCCCTCTCCACCCGACGATCGCGAGTGACCAGCGGAGCATGCGCCCTCCCCCAGCTGCCAGGGGAGGGACGGCTCCAGGAAGAAGGGGGGCCATAACTCAGGAAAGGTTAGAAAGGTTGTGGTAGTTGGGGACTCAATTATCAAGAGGACAGAGAGGGCAATCTGTAAAAAAGATCTCGTGAACCGAACAGTATGTTGTTTACCGGGCGCCCGCGTTCGGCACATCGCAGATCTGGCAGACAGATTGTTGTGCGGGGCTGGGGATGACCCAGCGGTCATGGTGCATGTGGGCACTAATGACAAAGTTAAAGGTAGGTGGAGGATCCTTAAGAACGATTTCAGGGACTTAGGTAATAGATTGAGGAAAAGGACCTCCAAGGTGGTTTTCTCTGAAATACTGCCTGTACCTCGAGCCACACAGGAGAGGCAGAAGGAGATTAGGGAACTTAACAAGTGGCTGAGGTACTGGTGTAGGAAGGTGGGGTTTGGGTTCCTGGAGAACTGGGCTGACTTCTCAGTCGGCTACCGGCTCTTTAGTAAGGATGGGCTGCACCTTAATGGGGGCGGTACAGCTCTTTTGGGGAGAAAGATGGCCACCAAGTTGGAGGAGCTTTTAAACTAGGAGACGGGGGGGAGGGCTCAGAAGTAGAGTCAGTTAGGAGGGAGCAAAGGACTGAAGGCAGTTGTAGGGTCAGCAGCGACAGTAGGTCCACAACGTCTATTGGTAGGTCTGTGCGGGAGAACCGCAGACCAAACAGGAATAAACATAACCAATCACGTTTAACTTCCGTAAAACTAAGAGGGGTATATGCTAATGCCAGAAGCCTAGCTAATAAAATGGATGAGTTGGAAATGTTAGTACATGAGGAGGACATAGACCTAGTGGGAATAACGGAGACTTGGTTCGACCCCTCACATGACTGGCTGGCAAATATCCAAGGGTATTCAGTGTACCGGAAGGACAGGGTAGGAAAAAGAGGGGGAGGGGTATGTCTCTACGTCAAGAATAATGTAAGGGTGATAGAGAGGAGTGACATTACGGAAGGGATGAGTATGGAGTTAGAATCCGTGTGGGTAGAACTCCATAGGGAAGGAGAAAAGGGAAAAGTAATTGTGGGGGTTTGCTATAGGCCACCTAAACAAGGGGAAGAGGTAGAGCTGGAATTTTTAGCACTTTTGGGTAAAGTGGCAAAGCTAGGATCAGTCATCATATTGGGGGACTTCAATTATCCCGACATTGACTGGGGAGAGGGGACTACACACTCACATAAGGGCCGTCAATTCACGGAAACCTTACAGGATAATTACATGTCACAGTTGGTGGATTCCCCTACCAGAGAAAACACAATCCTGGATCTATTGATCACTAATGACCCAGACCGAATCTCGGAGGTAGGAGTCCAGGACAACCTGGGCTCTAGCGATCACAGGATGATCACATTTAGCGTAAATAACAATATAGCAAGGCAAGTGGGGAACATAAGAACCCTTAACTTCAGAAGGGCAAACTTTCCAAAATTGTACTTGTTGATGGAAAGGGTAAACTGGGACCGAACCCTGGGATCCCTGACCACAGAGGAAAAATGGGAATGCTTTAGGAACATATTAAGCAAAGGCATCTTGCAGTGCATTCCTATGGGAAATAAATTTAGAAGGGACGAAGCCAAACCTGGCTGGCTAAACCGGAGCGTTAAACTTATTAGGGGAAAAAAATTGGCCTTCAGGAAATATAAATCAGAGGGCACAGTATTGGCTTTCGACCAATACAAGGAGGCAAATAGGAAGTGTAAACACAAAATCAAGATGGCTAAAATAGACTTTGAGAGACAAATAGCGGAGGATAGCAAAAAAAAAACCAAAGAAATTCTTTAAGTATATCAACAGCAAAAAAACTAGGGCAGAGCATATTGCACACATAATTAACAATGATGGGAGGATGGTTACAGAGGACACTGAAAAAGCAACCGTACTGAATGCTTTTTTCTCATCAGTCTTTTCACAGGAATCAGAGGGGTACACTGACCATGACTGTATAGTTAGTAGTAATACACAGGACTTGCCACTATGGCTAACAGAGGGGGAAATCAGGGAAAGGCTGGATAAACTCAACACAAACAAATCACCAGGCCCGGATGACGTACATCCGAGAGTACTCAAGGAACTCAGTAAGGTTATATCCAGACCACTGTTCCTGATCTTTGCGGACAGTATTAGGACAGGAGATGTACCAGGGGAGTGGAGGAAAGCTAACGTGATTCCGATATTCAAAAAGGGTCAGAGGCATATACCGGGAAATTATAGGCCTGTCAGTCTGTCATCAGTAGTATGTAAACTTCTGGAGGGGATGATAAGGGACTATATCGTAGAGTTTGCTAAGGACAACAGCATCATCAGTAGTAACCAGCACGGGTTTACAAATGGGCGTTCTTGTCAAACCAATCTCTTAACATTCTACGAGGAGGTGAGCTGTGAGCTAGATAGGGGCAGACCAGTGGATGTGGTGTACCTAGATTTTGCTAAGGCGTTTGATACAGTTCCCCATAAGCGCTTAATTTATAAAATAAGGTCTGCAGGTATCGACAGCAGGGTTTGCTCTTGGATACGGAACTGGCTAAAAGGGCGTGTCCAAAGGGTGGTAATAAACAGCGCGTACTCAGACTGGTCTGAGGTAGTAAGCGGGGTCCCCCAAGGCTCAGTCCTAGGACCAACCTTGTTCAATTTATTCATAAACAGCATTGAGGACGGGATCAGTAGTTCAATATCAGTTTTTGCAGATGACACAAAATTAGGCAGGACAATAACGGCACAGCATGAAGCAGATATCCTACAGAATGACCTGGACAAAATAACGGAGTGGGCAAAGACATGGCAAATGAGGTTTAACGTGGAGAAATGTAAGGTTTTACACTTGGGGACTAGAAACATAAAAGCACAATACACGTTAGGAGGGGAACCCTTGGGAGAATCAAAAATGGAGAAGGATCTGGGAGTCTTGGTTGATGAAAGACTAGGCAACAGCATGCAATGTCAAGCGGCAGCTGCCAAGGCTAGCAGAATATTAGCATGCATAAAGAAAGGGATGTATTCCAGAGATAAGACTATAATCCTTCCACTTTATAATACTGGAGTATTCGGTCCAGTTCTGGTCACCAGTCCTCAGAAGGGATGTGTTGGAGCTGGAGAGAGTCCAGAGAAGGGCAACTAAACTAATTAGGGGATTGGAGGACCTTGATTATGAGGAGCGTCTGCAATCGCTTGATTTATTCTCCCTGGAGAAGAGACGCCTGAGGGGGGACATGATAGCAATTTTTAAATATCTAAATGGGGATCTAGGCTTAGAAAAAAAGCTGTTCAGTCGAAGGGATTGCATGAGAACTCGGGGGCATACAATGCGATTAGAGGAGAAGCGTTTTAACCTCAGGCAAGGTGGGGGGTTCTTTACTGTTAGGGCTACAAGATTGTGGAATTCTCTACCACATGAGGTGGTTTCTGCGGGTAGTATGGTGGCTTTCAAAAGACTCTTAGACGTACATTTCAAGGATCAGAACATTCAGGGGTATGCAAGATGATTACAGCCACACACATCTACACAGGTTGAACTGGATGGACTTTTGTCTTTATTCAACCTCACCAACTATGTAACTATGTATGTGACATCGGGTCCGGCGGTCACACGCGCCGGCTTCTTCGGGTACGAGCGGGGGCGGGAGTGCGCGCCTCTGGCGGCGCGTGCTCGCCCCCTATTCGCTCCCAGGCTAGTGATGTACCGGTACGTCACTTTGCCTGGGAGGGGCTGACAGCCGCCGTATATAGTCGGGCGGCGGTCGGCAAGTGGTTAATTGATCTTTAAGGCCAAGAACGGCAGTCATTTCCAGCATTTCAACCCTTCCATCACACAGAGGGAACTACTTAACATGATAAACAAAGGCTGCAGTGTCACCGTGAACTGACCCTGCAACCTTGTTTGATTTAGGCTGGGTTCACCCTTCTGCCATTGTAGACATTGCATGTGATTCACACCACATTCCTGTGCACATCACATGCGATATCTGTGCGATGTAAATTCATTGCACCACACTGGCACCAAAATGGTGCAGGACTCTTTTTGTGATCCGCACTGGAATCGGATCACATGGGTGTTCAGATCCATGCGATTCAATTCCACAGTACGCACTGCGTTCTGAGAACCGATTTGGGGATGTCAATAACTTTGCATTGACACCCTCAGCAGTTCGCAGAGCACAATGTGAACTGCCTGCAATTCTGAACCTGCACAAGAATCACTGTGGTTCCCGCATCGCACCAGTGTAAACCCAGCCTAAGGCCCCTTTAACACTGATACGTTTTTTTCTTGCGTGCTTCTCTTTAAATCCTATGGGACTTTTCACACTACTGCGCTGTGGGTGCGGTGCGTTTAGTGAAGTCCTGCATATTGAATCTTTGTTGCGGGGTTGAAAATCACACCAAAAACACAGCTTTCCATTGAAATGAATGAAAATCGCAGTAAATACACATTTGCGTTTTTGAGTCACCTGTCCATATTTCACAGGTGAAGGCAACCCAAAAACGCACCAGAAATGCACAGGAAACACAAATGAAACACAGCAAAATCGCGGTAAAAACGTTTATGCGTTTTTACCGCAATTTTGCTACAGAGCAGTGTGAAAGTGCCCTTAGTTGCATCCCAAACTGAATGCTGAGTGCTAGGGATAAGCTTCAATTTGATTGTGATTTTGACCCAAACCCAGGTAGATCGCAGCTCAGCTAAAAGAGAAAGAAAGTGGCCATATTTTCCGGGAATAAGGGTCTAATTTGAATTTAAGGGGGAACCCCACCCATCTTTTTCGCTTGTTTTAATGTGTGCTGACCCTTTAAAAAAAAAACCATGGGGTTCCCCTTAAAATTTACACTATTACCAAAAGGACGATATTTGGTCAACTGCAAACTCTAGTTAGCAACAGCATTACTGTTGCAAAATAATAGATTCCGTTTATAAACACAGCAGCCAGGAATCCTGGGTGTTGTCAAATATGATCGTGGCAGTCCTAGTATGAATTTTAAGGGGGACTAATGTTGTTTCTTTTAAAGGTACAGTACACAATAAAAAAGGGGGAAAAAAAAAAAAACAACTTGGGGTCACTCTAAAATTGAAACCTGACACTTATCCAGGCATGCAACCTATGTGGCCAAGAAAAGGAGGGCAGCGAGTATACAGTCCCCCTCCTGGACCATACTAGGATGCATGCCTTCTACATTGGGAGGTTACCTTGAAAAGGGGGGGGGGTGTAAATTAATGCAGCTCGTCTGCATGTTGAGTGGACAAAGACCTCATCCCCACATCTGGTCCCCAAGAGGATTTGGGCTTTTTGGGAGATATTCCCCCTTTCCTCAGGTGAATGAGTACAGGGTACATGCACCCGTTCTTATTCATTCCCCCCAAAAATGTAAAAAGAAAATAGACACCGACATAAGTCCTTTATTAAAAAAATAAAATAAACACAAAATAGGCCCCCAATGTAAATCCAACGTCAATCACATCATTCAGTGATGTTCTGAAGATCTTCTACAATCACGCTGACCTGCCACCTAACAGAGAAGTGTAATCTTATAGGGGTCATTCATTAACTACTATTTCCTTTTCAATATGCCACTACTTTAAAAGCCCCTTAAAACTATTTCAAATCTCGTACAGATGTTTCAGGTTATTTGGCCATCATCAGTACCTAATGAGAAAGTTCACACCAGAACATGGTGAGTGTTACCCCCACATCACTCCAAACCAGAGATGTATAGTAACTAAGTAGAACTACTTCACTACTGTACTAAAGTACCGAAAGGCGGTATCTGTACTTTCCTAGAGTAGAATTTTTTTCTCCTACTTCCACTTTTACTTCACTACATTTTTTTTGATGATTTCATTACTTCTACTCCGATATTTTTTTTGGTGCTGCATAGTTACTCAGTACTATTATAAAAATTACCACTGCCAGAACAGTAGATGGCAGGTTTCATGAAGTTAAAAAAAATGTGTATAATGTCATGTGTAAATCAGCGCATACGAAAATAAATGCTACTGTATGTATAAATAAAAGCTGCATTTGAAATAATAAAAAACAATATGATGTTCAAACTTTTGACTTCTTTCTTTAATAAATACATAACACAGTACTTGTACTTTTACTTTCAGTACTTGAGTAGCAATTTTTTTTTCAAAACTACTGGTACTTTTACTTTCAGTAATTTTTTAAAAAACTACTTGCAATACTTAAGTACAAAAAATGTTGAATACTTTAGTACTTCTACTCAAGTCACTTTTTGATCGAGCACTTCCACTTCTACTCAAGTCACTTTTTGATCGAGCACTTGTACTTTTACTCAAGTATGGGTTTCGAATACTTTATACAACTCTGCTCAAAACACATTGCCTTTGCGATCTGCCATGGGTGTCAATGTAAAATAATAGTATCCTAAACACAGATCGGCAATGCAGTGTGTTTGTGGGCCCCTAATTGCATGGGATCTGGTGTGGTGGAGTTTCTAAAAGTAGTGCATGCATCAAATGAATGGGCTGCAAAAATCACACTGCAGAGAATGCACAGGAATTGCACAAGAAGGCATGCCCCAGAAGGGTATTCCAAACGGCTGTTTGCTGTTTGGAATAAATGGCTCTTTAATATTAGGCGATACCTATACTATAAACCAGAGGTTCTGGGTGTGCAGTTGGCCATTAGGAATAATTTGTGTGCCCCTTCCCACTAACCTGAAATGAGAAATAATCGTAGACTCAATGTATAGAGTCTTTAGGTTTGAAGTGATCTACAGTATCTCGTTATGAATTTAGGGCTTATTAGGTAAATTGCTTTTCAGCAGGCGTTGGACAGGTGGCTGAGAGGAGATATGTTGCCTATTCGCCACCTCTAAGCCTTAGTGAGAGGATTTTTGGTTCCTACTTCGGGTTTGCCTAGTTCATTACAGCATAAGCAGCTATACTATCTTTAAAGTTATCTAAGGCTATGTTCCCACTAGTGCGACTTGTCATGCGACTTTGGACACATAAAGTCACTTGACAAGTCGCAGCCCATGGATTTCAATAGCACCCATTCCAATCTATGTGACCTAAAGTTGTAGCAACTTTGAAAAGGCTCCTGTACTACTTTGATTCGACTTTCCTACGACTTGAGTGCCAGAGATTGTAAAATTGCATCAAGGCTGCATCAAAGTCACACTTCAAAGTCACAATCAAAATTGCGTGACTTTGGAGTCGCACTAGTGAGAATGGAGCCTAAAAGTTAGTATTAACCGCTTGCTGACCGCCGCACGACTATTTACTGCAGCGGTCAGCCCCTCACAGCCAAAGCGACGTAGGACTACGTTGCTAGCCTGTGAGGCTCTAGGGAGCGAGCGCGAGCCGTCGAAGGCGCGCTCTCGCTCGGTCATGGACCCCCCCGCGCGGGGTCCGCCAGGCACTCGCGATCGTCCGGGAGAAAGGCAGGCGGCTAATGTAAACAAAGCCGCCTGTCATTCTTCTCTATGTAAGAATGGAGCTCAAACGGTTCTGCTATGTAGGACCGTTGATCTCTGTTCTTACACCTCAACCCACATCCAATCACAGTTAGAATCACGCCCCTAGGGACACACTTAACCCCTCCCTCTCAAAAAAAGTTAACCCCTTCACTGCCAGTGTCATTTTTACAGTAACAGTGCATCTGTATAGCACCGATTACTGCAGTAATGTCACTGGTAACCCCAAAAGTGTAAAAAATGTCAGTCAAGGGTCCAAACTGTCCGCCGAAATGTCGCAGTCCCGCAAAAAAAATCGCAGATTGCCGCCATTACTCGTTAAAAAAAAAAAAAACAACAAAAAATGACAAAAGTCTTTCCCTTTGTTAGTAAACGCAATAACTTTTGCGCAAACCAATCAAAATACGCTTTTTGTGAATTTTTTTACCAAACATATGTAGCATAAAACAAATTGGCCTAAAATGTTAAAACATTTAGATTTTTACTTTTTTTGGGAGGAATTTCATATACAAAATGTAAAAAATATTGTTATTTTTGCAAAATTGTTGCTCTTTTTTTGTTTATAACGCATGATCAAAAAAATCGCACAGGTGATCAAATACCACCAAAAGAAAGCTGTTTGTGGAAAAAAAGGACATCAAATTTGTTTAGGTACAGCGTCGCACGACCGCGCAAATGCCCGTTAAAGTCACGCAGTGACGAATCGCAAAATAGGCCCTGGTCAGGAAGGGGGTAAAATCTTCCGGGGCTTAAGTGGTTAAAGATGATCTAATGGGTGCCATTTGTGATGGTGCTGGCAATTTTGCTAAAATATAAATGTAAAGCTATGCTTTGGGGGAATACAAATCTAGATGCAAATTGTAGACTCAACACCTGCATCCCTATTTTTTTCATGTGAAAAGCCATATATAATGGTGCATGACCTGTCACAAAAACTTAGTTCAGGACGTGAGAACCACTTTGCGTTTTGTAGGAAGTCTTCTTTTGTAACAGGTAATCATTTCTGGCACAAATGACAAAGTGATTAGTGAATTTCTGGTTTATTGATGACATAAATTACGTTTTGTCCACTACTAAAAAAAAAAAAGAAGAAGTATGGCTAGAAACTATTTTTGTATATTTGCAAAAAAAAAAAAAGTTACCTCTAAAAGGTATAGCTGCAGCATTTGTTAAAATTCTTTTTTTCGGCCTGCAGTCTCCTGTTAGCACCAAATGCATAGTTGCCAACATTTGAAAAAAAATTTCAGGGACACTTTGCAGCACAGCTATCAATTACTTACCACATACCACACCCACTTCCCTGAAGCTCCGCCCACTCCTCATAATTAATCTCCGCCTATTTATCAGATTATAGGGTCTACTTCATAAAGAGAGAATTACAGGAAATTGAAAAGGGAATTGAAAACTTAAGGCCAAAGCAGCAGAGTTGGAATAATTCTCCCATTCAGCTGCACTACTTCTGCCTAAAGTTTAAAATTCTCATCACAATTCCCTGCAATTCTAAATATGCTCAGGTGTGACCATACAAAAAATGGAATATGTAAATATAAATAAAGTGTAAATAAGTACGATTATACTATCTGGTATAATTAGGTTTTATTGTACTTATTTACACCTAACACTTTATTTAGATTTACATATTCCATTTTTTGTATGGTCACATCTGAGCACATTTCACACTTTATTCACCTGTCTTTGAATTCAGCCCTCTGTAGGATGATAATTTTCATTTACATAAAACAATGTGGCATCCTTTCCTTCCTAACACATTACCCAGTCCATACCAGTATAGATCCTAACACATTACCCAGTCCATACCAGTATAGATTCTAACACATTACCCAGTCCATACCGGTATAGATCCTAACACATTAACCAGTCCATACCAGTATAGATCCTAACACATTACCCAGTCCATACCAGTATAGATCCTAACACATTACCCAGTCCATACCAGTATAAATTCTAACACATTACCCAGTCCATACCAGTATAGATCCTAACACATTACCCAGTCCATACCAGTATAGATCCTAACACATTACCCAGTCCATACCAGTATAGATATCCAGCATGAGATTTTTCCCATTGAGGATTGAGGTCTGTTTTCATTTTTTTGAGCAATATATATATATATATATATATATGCACACACATACACATACACATACACGGATATGTACACACATTTATCTAGAGCTAGAAAACTATATATATATATATATGTATCAATTAACGGGTTTATAAATTATATCTATAAAAAAACATTATTGATAGTAGTAATTAATGGAGTGTGAGGCCTCCAGCTTGTCGGAAGGTGCTCTGCCTCCCCCTGCTGGCGGATTTTGGAAAGTGCACCATGCTGACACCCTGCCTTCGGTGACACGTTAAATTTGCGACAGGCGGGAAGAGTGAGTGGGCACAGAGAGAGAGACAACCTGCTGCCAGAACTACAACTCCTAGCTGGGGTGAGAGCGACACTGTGGCACAAAATTAAAAAAAAAAAAAAATTTTTTTTTAAATGATTTACAATGTCCCTGATTAACAGGGACACTGTAAAATACCCGGGACAGGCTCCTATTTGCCGGGATTGTCCCGGGAAAAATGGGACAGTTGGCAGGTATGCAAATGTCTTCTGCTGAGACATTATGGGTGCAATACAGATAGCACAGGAAGCCACTTGCTCAGCACCTCCTTTATTTAGAAAAAGCCATGTGTTCTTTTCACTGAAGATTGTGACGTCCATCCAGACTTCCTCCATTTACAAAACTCCTTACATTAAGGCTCCATTCACACTAGTACGACTTGTCAGGCTTGTGTGCCCTCAGGTCACCCCAAGTCGCTTGTCATAACAAATGCAATGTAAATGAATGAGAGCCGTCTTAATAGGCACTACTGAAGTCGCTCCGACTTCAGAAAAGGGTCCTGTACTACTTCAAGGCGACTTGTATCCGACTTGTGCCAATAGACTTCAATGGGAGTGGCCTCCAAGTCGGATCCTTATCTTTTGTCAAGCGACTGTGATCCGACTTTCCAGGAAGAAGAAGGAAAATTAGCCAGGCATTCCCCACATTGCAGCCATGCCTACAGTTCCTATATACCATTATCTCTGTTTGGTCTGTGTGAGTGGCACTGGTGGACACAGATAAGTGGCACTGGTGGATAGTGGCACTGGTGGACACTGATACATGGCACTGATACGTGGCACTGGTGGACACATACGTGGCACTGGTGGATACTGATACGTGGCACTGGTGGGCAATGAGGAAATGAGTAAAAAAAAAAACAGAAAAGGGGAATTAGGTCACAACACATCATATTCTGATGGGCCAAATACAAAGTCGTCTATCGTATAAATCGCTTTAAATAATACACAAGTCGCGCTGAAGTCACAGTAAAGTTGATGTAAAGTCACGGTAAAAAGTTGCTCCGTCATGGGGCGACTTATGGTCGCGGTAGTGTGAACCGAGTCTAAGAGAAAATAATTTAAATGAAAACATAATCCACTGCAGTCAAGTAAAATCCTATTGAACCTGGTTATGACAAAAAAGTAATTCCTTCAAGGTGGAAACAAAAACAATGCCTGTATGCAGAAAATGGCTCTGTACTACGTAGTCAAAATGTTACCAAGTTAAATAGTTGGTAAGGTTGAATAAAGACTTCAGTCCATCCATCCAGTGTGTTTATGTCAAAACAATTTTCCATATCCCTGTACTGTATATTGCCTTTGCTCAAGATGCCCATCTAAGAGGTTTTTTTAAATTATGGACACTTGCTGTTGACACCACTGATTGCAGAAGGGAGTTCCACATCCTTACTGATGTTACAGTAAAGAACCCCTTACGCAGTTTAGGGATAAACCACTTCCCCTCCAACTTAATTGAGTGGCCACATGTCTTCTTAAGCTATTTCTATATAGCTAATATATCCCTCTTAAGCATCTCTTCTCCAGGGAGAATAAGTTTAATGCTTGTAGTCATTCCTCATAACTGAGGTCCTTCAGCAACCTCAATAGCTTTGTTGCCCTTCTTTAGACCCACCCCAGTTCCAGCACATCCTTCCTGAAGACTGGTGATGAGAACTGGACGGCAAACTGAAGATGCAGCCGGACCAGAGTTTTGTAAAGTAATAGAATTATATCTTGTGTATTATTATCTCTTGAGTTGATACCCTACCTAATGCATGACAATATAATGCTACCTTTGCTTGCTGCAGCTTGGCATTTCATTTATTGAAATGTATGGACTTTTTTTGAATGGAATTTAAGCACTGCCTTTTACTGTGAATATTTTGTCAATTGTCACCTGCAATTTATGCTAGCTGCAGTCCGTAACCTAAGCACAGTGAAATTCTTTTGTATTTTACAATTACATACCATTGTTAAGCCCATGATCTACTAGGAACCCCTAGATCTTTTTCCATCCTGGATTTCCCCAAAGGTTCCCCCTAAGGGAACAACTTGCTTTCATGTTTTTAGCCTCCAAGTGCATTACATTACATTTTTCAACACTAAGTGCCGGTTCACATTTCTGCGATGCGGGAACGCTGGGAATATACAGCATGTTCCCGCATCCGCACCCCTGGCAGTTCACACTGCCATATGCGATATGATGGGGGTGTCAATTAAAGGTTAAGGACACCCCCAGATCAGATCGCATATCGCAGTGCCATCTGAAAGTTTGCACAGAATCGGATCACATTAGTGTGAACCACCATGCGATCCGATTCTGTTGAAAAAAAGGGTCCTGTGCGAGTTGGGTGCGATTGCGGTGCAAATTCAGCCATACAAACTGTTTTGAATTTGCACCGTACAGAGATCGCATGTAATTTTAGGAGCAGTGCGCTCCGAATTACATGTGATCTCTGTGATCGCAGAAATGTGAACCGGCACTAAACCTCATTTGCCATGTAGTTGCCCATCCTTCGATTTATCAGAAAACACTGAGATTGAGCTATTTATACCATACTCTATATCATTTTTGAAAAAATTAAACAGAATTGGTCCCAAGACAGAGCCTTGGGGTACCCCACTTACCACTCCAGACCATTCTGAGTACATGCTATTTATCACCACTCTTTTCAATGCACCCCTGTAACCAGTTTTTTTCCATGCATTATAATCCATTCCAACAGACCTTTCATGAACCTTGCAGCTGAGCCTGTCGTGCAGAAGGAGGCCTCTCATACAGCCTTGGCTCAGGGACTACTCACTGATTAGCATGAACGTTTTTTTACCATAGGTCCAGACAAAGGGACCTGGTATATGAGGGCTGAAAAAAGGGGGACTTTGTTGGTATCATACTAAAAAGATTTACTGCCAAATTTATATAAAATTACAAGCTTTATTAAATATTACACATAACATACACTAAAAAATACATAAAAAACAGACAAAAGTGAATGAATTATTCTAAAAAGAAATAATGAGTATAACCAGGATTTATTCAATATGACGGTTAATCATTTCCTAATAGGTGGGCCAGTATGGCTCACACCTTAATCCATGCCCGACATGTTTCGCTGTAAGCTTCTTCAGGGGCGAAGATTGATTGAAAATGTTCCTGTTTTATCTGTGATAAATTATAACATATATCATTAGTCATTATATATTAACAGACATTGCATAGTGGACTACCCATGCCATATGGTGCAGTGACTCCCATAGTGCAAACCAAACAGCCTCAGTGCTTGCCTTGATGGAGAGAGCATGCAAACATAGAAGTCCCCAGGGACGAACGTGGGGGTGATATAGTGCATATAGATAGACATGGTGTATAGAGTATATAGATGATAGTAAGATAAAAAGCAGGATGAGGACCTTCAATCCAGAAGGAAAAAGTGCCCGGATACCACAGATACTATTTAGTAGGTTGTTGAGGCAGGTTCACAAAAAGTCAAACCCACCTACCTAGTCATTACCATCTGTGAGTTTAAGAATGCTGAACAGGGAGTAGGTCTGCAATGGTAGGATTTCACAAGTTTTTGCTTCCAGATGTAAAACACCAGTTTTAACTAGTAAGAAAAAGGAGATATAAGCAATATGTATCAATGAATATAATCATACTATAGAAGATGTGTCTTATGCATGATTTTACATTGAAATGCTATATATGGTTTTAAAGAATATCAGAAGGGCACAAAAAATAATATAAAAGGCAAAGAAAAAAGAGCCTCGGATGTAAGCCTACTTTACTAAACAAGATGTATAGAGACCCTAACGGTCCTATAGGGTGTAGTCATGAATCTGCTCCATCCCATACAGTGCCTTGCGAAAGTATTCGGCCCCCTTGCACTTTTCGACCTTTTGCCACATTTCAGGCTTCAAACAAAGATATAATACTGTAATTTTTTGTGAAGAATCAACAACAAGTGGAACAACATTTATTGGATATTTCAAACTTTGTTAACAAATAAAAAACTGAAAAATTGGACGTGCAAAATTATTCAGCTCCTTTACTTTGAGTGCAGCAAACTCTCTCCAGAAGTTCAGTGAGGATCTCTGAATGATCCAATGTTGAACTAAATGACTAATGATGATAAATAGAATCCACCTGTGTTAGTCTCAGAGGTCCGTTTAAAGCGCAGAGAGCATCATGAAGAACAAGGATTACACCAGGCAGGTCCGAGATACTGTTGTGGAGAAGTTTAAAGCTGGATTTGGATCCAAAAAGATTTCCCAAGCTTTAAACATCCCAAGGAGCACTGCGCAAGCGATAATATTGAAATGGAAGGAGTATCAGACCACTGCAAATCTACGAAGACCTGGCCGTCCCTCTAAACTTTCAGCTCATACAAGGAGAAGACTGATCAGAGATGCAGCCAAGAGACCCATGATCACTCTGGATGAACTGCAGAGATCTACAGCTGAGGTGGGAGACTCTGTCCATAGGACAACAATTAGTCGTATACTGCACAAATCTGGCCTTTATGGAAGAGTGGCAAGAAGAAAGCCATTTCTTAAAGATATCCATAAAAAGTGTCATTTAAAGTTTGTCACAAGCCACCTGGGAGACACACCAAACATGTGGAAGAAGGTGCTCTGGTCAGATGAAACCAAAATCAAACTTTTTGGCAACAATGCAAAACGTTATGTTTGGCGTAAAAGCAACACAGCTCATCACCCTGAACACACCATCCCCACTGTCAAACATGGTGGTGGCAGCATCATGGTTTGGGCCTGCTTTTCTTCAGCAGGGACAGGGAAGATGGTTAAAATTGATGGGAAGATGGATGGAACCAAATACAGGACCATTCTGGAAGAAAACCTGATGGAGTCTGCAAAAGACCTGAGACTGTGACGGAGATTTGTCTTCCAACAAGACAATGATCCAAAACATAAAGCTAAATCTACAATGCAATGGTTTGAAAAAAGCCATAAGCTATAAGAAAAAACACAGTAACTGTTACTACCAATTTTAGCTTACACATGTGCAAGTTAAAAACAAGTTGGGTAATATTGATCATAGTGTAATCACAAGTGCCAAAATTTACAGGAAATAGAAGCATGTTGGTATGAGAAGTACTCTAAATTTCAAAAAAGCTAACTTTAATATGATGCAGCACTAAGTGGGACTGTTTTAAAGATGAATTAGTCATCATATTCCATTGGGTAACAAACACAAAATAACAAAGTTAAAGGCCTTTAAAGTACAAAAAATTTAACAAGAAATTTAAGGGAGCAATCATGGCAGGTAAAATAGAATACTAGAAACACATTGCTACAGCAAGTACATTAAATCCCCATATTTCTTTTTCAAATATATCAACCGTGAAAGGGTTATGAAATAACAGATTGTACCCATAATGGATGAGCAGATGTATTAAATCATTTTTTCTCTTTAGTTTTTACAGATGAAATGAATGGGTGTGATAATCCTAACAGTAATAATAATGATGTTTCACTGAAGGTACTTCTGTGGTTGACTTAAAACCATGTGCAAAAGAGATGAGAGAAACCTAATGTGAACAAATTACCAGTTCCAGGTGGCTTACACTCAAGAGTCCTTAGGGACCTTAGCTCAGTTGTAGCCAAGGCGCTAAATCTAATTTTTAAAGACACCTTACTGATTGTAATAGTACCAACTCACTGGTATTAGGCAAATGTGATACAATGTTACAAAAAAGAAATACAGATGTATACCAGGAAACAACAGACCATAAGTCTAACTTCTATAGTATGTAAGGTATTTGAGGGAATGGTAATGTGACGGTATTACTGTATCTCACCGCCTTGTAATTCCTTAATCCCTAATAGTTGAAGAATCCCCAATTCGCCAAATAAGAAATCGCTGGTATCGCTGAATAATTCCACACATGAGCCAAAGCTGAATGCTGGAACACGACTTTACTGGAAGCAACCCCAGGCATTCAAAACTACAATTTCTTTTATGCCCTGCTCCCATGCAAGGGAGACACCCACAACAAATACACATTAACCAATAACACAAAGGTTACAATTCACATAAAATCCTCCCCCGTGTCTGGGATGTAATTATGGTACACAATGGTTAACATAATTATCACAGGCAGGAAAAATGCAGTTTTACCCGCATGCTGTAACTTTAAAACTATACATCCAATCTTTAAAAAAAAACACATATTCACAATCAATCCATTCAAGGGAACATCATATTAAAAAATGTCTCGAATCAGACCAAGGGTTCAAAAGTTAGTAAAATTCTCTTTGGCCTGGCTGCACTCATGGCTTTTCTGCCCAAAACCGGTTTTACACAGTCTTTTGTCCTGGAGACAATTGAGAAGTGATCCACTCATCTCCCAAGGACAGAGACTCTAGCCACATGGTAGCAAAAGACAGCAAAATACATGAAATGATATAACTATGCGGCTATTGCATAAAACAGGTACATTCAACATATCCCCAGATAGCTTAGATCTGAGCGCACATTATTACTGAATGGCGCTCAGATCACATACGTACAGATTCAACAGCAGGGGAAGAACAAGTGTTTCAACATGGGACCATTATAACATGGTAAGAGGCTGGCAAGTAGTCCTCTCCAGGTACTTGTGGCAACTCAAAAGAGGGGAGTTAGTCACAGACATATAAACGAATACTCAATATAGTCTTTTAAGCAGGGAGAGGAAACATGCGAACAGACATAGAAGGGCATCCTTCACAGGTAACATAAGTGACAACTTTCATTGATTTATGAAAGACTGTTGTTTTCAGACCATCCTGTTTTCTTGCTATGAGTAAGTGAGAAATTGGACGGTGGGAGTCCATTGGATGTAATTTATCTAGATTTTGTTAAGGAGTTCGATACTGTAGCTCATAAACGTTTAATCTATAAAATACGTTCTGTTACAATTGATGAAATTGTATGTACATGAATAGAAAACTGGGTATATGAATAGATTCAGACAGCAGTGTTGAATGGCTCATTATCTGCATGGTCTACAGTTTTGAATGCTATGCCTCAGGGTTTTGTCTTGGAGCCACTAATGTTCAATTTGTTTAATAATAATATAGAGGTTGGAATTAGAAGCTCAATTTCAGTGTTTGCTGTCTGATGATGCCAAGTTATGCATAGGATATTGCATCATTGCAGAAGACCTAGACAAAATAAGGGGTTGAGCAGCTACACGGAAGATGAGGCTCAGTGTTGAGAAATGTTATGCACTTGGGTGCCAAAAACGTGTTAAAATTGATGCACTTGAGTGCCAAAAATACTCATGCTAAATACACATTAGGTGGAAATCCTGGGGTGCTTGTAGATCACAGCCTTACCAATAGCATGCAATGACAAGTCACAGCTAACAAAGGTAACACTCATGTAACACTCAATACTCTCAAGGCTTAAAAAGGGCATACATTCCAGATAGATAAATCAATAATTCTACCCCCACTACAAAATACTGGTTCAGCCTCATCCTGCAAATCCTGCTCAGCTTTGGACGTCAGTCCTCAGGAAAGACTTGCTGAGAGTATCAGCAGCTTCAAAAAAGTTTAGATGTTTTCCTCAGAAAGCACAATATACAGGGATATGGGAATTGTTAGAGAATAAAAAGCACACACAAAAGGGTTGAATTGGATGGATCGGTGTCTTTTTTTCAACCTTTAAAAACTATGTAACTATATTTATTTCCTAAAACAGCCTTACTGGGGAATATACTAAAAGAACAATATTACTGCTGTATTTGATAATGAAGTCTGGGTTATGATAATGCTAAAATGAAATACCTTTACAGTGGCATATTGGCAGTAGAAACATTGATTTACACACTGCAATGGACAGAGATATAGCAAAATAAGCTTAACATGCTTGCCAAGCAGGCAAAGTTTACACCACTTCAGCTCCGCCCACCGCAGCTTTACTGCGGCAGGCAGCCACTCCTGGGCAAAGTGACGTAGTACTACGTCGCTCGCTCAGGAGACTCTAGGGGTCGAAAGTGCGCCGCAGCTGGGGAGCCAGTGCGTGTGACCAGTGCCTCTGATGGCCGTCGGCCACTCGCGATCTCCCGCAGCTGAGAGAGAAAGACAGATGGCTGATGTAAACACAGCCATCTGTCATTCTCCCTGAAGTGATCACAGAGGCTATGTGATCGCATGTCTCTGTGATTACTTCACAAGCCACGCCCCCTGATAGTTAGAATCACGCCCCTAAGGACACATTTAACCCCTTGATCACCCATACTGTTAACCCCTTCCCTGCCAGTGTAATTTTTACAGTAACAGTGCATATTTTTAGCACTGATTACTGTAGTAATGTCACTGGTGCCCCCAAAAGTGTCAAAAATGTCAGTTAGGGGTCCGATCTGTCGCAATGTCGCAGTCCCGCAAAAAAAGAAACGCAGATCGCCGCCATTACTAGTTAAAAAAAAAAACAATAAAATCTTTCCCGTAGTTAGTAAACGAAATAACTTTTGTGCAAACCAATCAAAATACGCTTATTTACCAAAAATATGTAGCAGAAAATAAATTGGCCTAAAATGTTAAAAAATTTTGATTTTTGCTTCTTTTTTTTTTTTTGAGAATTTTATATAAAAGAATGTGAAAGATATTGTTATTTTAGGGCCTGGTCATTGAGCAGTCAAATCCTCCAGGGCTAAAGTGGTTAAGAAGATTTTAATCTTTGTTATATGGAGTTGTGATGTTGGTATTATGAAACATGTGATTAAAGGTTATATGTACAGTTTTTTGTGAACATGCATTAAGAGGCTTGTATTTATATACCTGAATGGAAACATTTTTGGGAGTTTTGGTTTTAAATATAATTATATGGGTTTTCTCTACTCTGTTATAAATATAGGGTTATAGACTAGTAACTTTTACATTGTTGTAGAGTACATTGTCCCACTTGTTCTTTAGACTTCCCAATGTCTGACATTGTGCATTGTCCTTCTTGGTGCCTAATATACAGTGGTGATCGAAAGTTTGGGCGCCCCAGGTAAAAATGTGTATTAATGTGCATAAAGAAGCCAAGGAAAGATGGAAAAATCTCCAAAAGGCATCACATTACAGATTAGACATTCCTATAATATGTCAACAAAAGTTAGATTTTATTTCCATCATTGACACTTTCAAAATTACAGAAAACAAAAAAAATGGCCTCTGCAAAAGTTTGGGCACCCTGCAGAATTTATAGCATGCACTGCCCCCTTTGCAAGGCTGAGACCTGCCAGTGTCATGGATTGTTCTCAATCATCGTCTGGGAAGACCAGGTGATGTCAATCTCAAAGGTTTTAAATGCCCAGACTCATCTGACCTTGCCCCAACAATCAGCACCATGGGATCTTCTAAGCAGTTGTCTAGAAAACTGAAACTGAAAATAGTTGATGCTCACAAAGCTGGAGAAGGCTATAAGAAGTTAGCAAAGCATTTTCAGATGTCAATATCCTCTGTTTGGAATGTAATTAAGAAATGGCAGTCATCAGGAACAGTGGAAGTTAAAGCAAGATCTGGAAGACCAAGAAAAGTATCAGACAGAACAGCTCGCAGGATTGTGAGAAAAACAATTCAAAACCCACGTTTGACTGCACGATCCCTCCAGAAAGATCTGGCAGACACTGGAGTTGTGGTACACTATTCCACTATAAAGAGATACTTGTACAAATATGGTCTTTATGGAAGAGTCATCAGAAGAAAACCTCTTCTACGTCCTCACCACAAAAATCAGCGTTTGAACTTTGCAAATGAATATATATACAAGCCTGATGCATTTTGGAAACAAGTGCTGTGGACTGATGAGGTCAAAATTGAACTTTTTGGCCGGAAAGAGCAAAGGTACGTTTGGAGAAGGGGGGGCACAGAATTTAATGAAAAGAACCTCTGTCCAACTGTTAAGCATGGGGTGGATCAATCATGTTTGGGGTTGTATTGCAGGCAGTGGCACAGGGAACATCTCACGAGTAGAGTAGAAATGGATTCAATAAAATTTCAGCAAATTTTGGATGGTAACTTGATGCCATCTGTGAAAAAGCTGAAGTTAAAGAGAGGGTGGCTGCTACAAATGTATAATGATCCTAAACACACCTCGAAATTCACGGGGGGATTACTTCAAGAGGCGTAAACTGAAGGTTTTGCCATGGACTTCACAATCTCCTGACCTCAACATAATTAAAAATCTATGGATAGACCTTAAAAGAGCAGTGCGTGACAGACAGCCCAGAAATCTTAAAGAACTGGAAGACTTTTGTAAGGAAGAATGGGCAAAGATACCTCAAACAAGAATTGAAAGACTCTTGGCTGGCTACAAAAAGCGTTTACAAGCTGTGATACTTGCCAAAGGGTCCAGTACAAGATATTAACTCTGCAGGGTGCCCAAACTTTTGCAGACGCCATTTTTTTGTTTTCTGTTATTTTGAAAGTGTAAATGATGGAAATAAAATCTAACTTTTGTTGACATATTATAAGAATGTCTAATCTGTAATTTGATGCCTTTTGGAGATTTTTCCATCTTTCCTTGGCTTCTTTATGCACATTAATACAAATTTTTACCTGGGGCGCCCAAACTTTAGATCACCACTGTATGCACTTTTTCGACTTTCCAGGCAATAATGAATGCACTATGTCTGTTAGTACCAAAAACCATACATGTTGAGCAAAACAATAGTTGGAATTCTACATAAAAAAACAGTTTTCTTTTAATTGTGCAATCACTGAGCATAGTGCAAAAGTAGAATGTATGCCTTTGGTAAGGTAACACATTCGTTTTATGGCTGGATAGGGTGAGCTTACATAAGTAAAAGAGTGTATATGTGGGCGCTTCCATGGGGTAGAGTCCTGGATCCAACGGATTATATAGATCTGTATGCACTCTGGCAGCACATGAGAGGAGAAGTGGCTCTGTACAAATATGGAGAAGAACAAGGCGCCTCTAAGTGCAATATAGACCATTTACTGGATCATAGAGTGATTAAAACAACTTACAGAAAGTTAAAATCAAAGCAGCATGTCTTAGAGGCCGGAGGAGCCGATGCTCGGAAATCCAGTGTCCGGGAGACTGCATCATGTGTCGGCGTGCACACAGCGTGGTAGGACTTCCGGTAACCACGCTGGAACGCACGCAGCTGATTGTCAAAAGTGGGTGGGCGGTAACATGTTTCGGAGCATGTGCAGCTCCTTCATCATGACCCATTCATAAGTAGGGATGGGTGAACAGTTCGGCCCCAGTATAAGTTTGGGCCACACATTGGCTGTCCGCCCATTCGAGCACTGTCAGAGCCATGATTGGAGAAAGTAATGATGATGCTATCCAATCATGGCTCATTGCTCTTAGTCCTGCACCACACTATAAAAGTATCCTTTCAACATCGGCCATTTTTAGTGTGATATCAGCGTGGAGAGAGATAGAACAGGACTCTCTGTTCAGTGCTACCAGAGAGTTATTGTGCTATAATGTGCTATTCTGATTCTATTGTCAGTGAAGAATATCAGTTTGGTGTGAATCTAGTGATAGTCCAGTCAGTGTGAGTGTAGTGACCATTCAATTTGCCATTATTGTGAGAGTTTTTTTTGTCAGGGCAGGTTTACTGCAGTACAGTTCAGTGCCTTAGTGCACGTTTAAAGCAGTATATTTTCATGCATTAGTACATGACTAACGCAGTATATTTCAGTGAGTTTGTGCACGTTTAACACAGCATATTTCAGTGTGCTACTGCATGTTTAATGCAGTATCTTTCAGTGAGTTACGTGCCGCTTAACGCAGTATATTTCAGTGCGTTAGTGCACGTTTAACACAGTATATAGCAGTGCTTTATGTGCCATTTAACACAGTACATCTCTGTGCGTTAGTGCATGTTTCACACAGTATATTTTAGTGCATTAGGTGCCATTTAACCACTTGCCTACAGTGCACTTTCACCCCCTTCCTGCCCAGACTGATTGTCAGCTTTCAGCGCTCTCACACTTTGAATGACAATTACTCAGTCATGCAACACTGTACCCATAAAAAATTTGTGTCCTTTTTTTCACACAAATAGAGCTTTCTTTTTATGGTATTTAATCACTACTGGGTATTTTATTTTTTGTGCTATAAATAAAAAAAGACTGAAAATATTGTGAAAAAACGCATTTTTCTTTGTTTCGGTCATAAAATTTAGCAAATGAGTAATTTTTCTTCACAAATTTTGGCCAAAATTTATACTGCTACTTATCTTTGGTAAAAATAACCCAAATAAGTATATATTATTTGGTCTTTGTGAAAGTTATAGAGTCCACAAGTTATGGTGCCAATCATTGAAAATGTATCGCACTTAATCACACCTGATGTACTGAAGGCTATCTCATTTCTTGAGACACTAAAAAGTCAGGAAAGTACAAATACCCCCCAAATGACCCCTTTTTGGAAAGTAGACATTCCAAGGTATTTAATAAGGGGCATGGTGAGTTTTTTGAAGTTGTAATTTTTTCCCACAACTCTTTGCAAAATGAAGATTTTTTTTTTTTTTTTACAAATTGACGTATTAACAGGTTATTTCTCTCACACAGCATATATATACTTGCAACTACACCCCAAAACACATTATACTACTCCTCCTGAGTATGGCGATACCACATGTGTGAGACTTTTTCACAGCCTGGCCACATACAGAGGCCTAACATCCAAGCAGCACCGTCCGGCATTCTAGGAGAACAAATTACACATATAATTTCCTGACAACCTATCGCACTTTTGAAGGCCCTGGAGCACCAGGACAATGGAAACCCCCATAAAATGACCCCATTTTGGAAAGCAAACAGCCCAACGTATAATTTTTGAGGCATAATGAGTCTTTTGAACGTGTCATTTTTTTCCACAAGTTTTTGGAAACTGTGGAAAGAAAATGAAAAAACACATTTTTTTTAAACGAAGCTGTCCATTTATGCAATATTTCTAACACATAGCATGTACATAGCAAAAATTGCACCCCAAAATACATTCTGCTATTCCTCCTGAGTATGGCGATACCACATGTGTAACACTTTTACACAGCCTAGCCACATACAGAGGCCTAACATCCAAGTAGCACTTTTCACAAAGTTGTCCATTTATCAACTTTAAGACTGGGCCTATTTTTGACACTTGGTGTTTACAAGCTAAAATCATTTTTTTTTTGCTAGAAAACTACTTAGAACCAACAAACATTATATATATTTTTTTAGCAGAGACCCTAGAGAATAAAATGGAGATCATTGCAATATTTTTTATCACACCATATTTGCGCAGCAGTCTTCCAAATACAATTTTTTTGAAAAAAATTCACTTTTTTGAACTAAAAAATAAGAAAACATTAAATTTAGCACAATTTTTTTCCATAATATGAAAGATAATGTTACACCGAGTAATTAGATACCCAACATGTCATGCTTCAAAATTGCGCATGCTCACAGAATGGCGCCAAACATTGGTACTTAAAAATCCCCATAGGCAACATTTTAAAAATTTCTGCAGGTTACCAACTTAGAGTTACAGAGGAGGTCTAGGGCTCAAATTATTGCTCTCGCTCTAACGATCGCAAAGATACCTCACATGTATGGTTTGAACACCGTTTACATATGTGGGCGGGACTTGCGTATGCATTTGCTTCTGCGCGCAAGCTAACGGGGACAGGGCGCTTTAATTTTTTTTTTCCTATTTATTTTATTTATTATTTTTTTATTTTTACACAGTTTAAAAAAAAATGTTTTGATCATTTTTATTCCTATTACAAGGAATGAAAACATCCCTTGTAATAGAAATAGGCATGACAGGTCCTCTTTATTGTGAGATCTGGGGTCAAAAAGACCTCACAACTACACTAAAAAAGAAAAAAAAAATTGTTGAAAAAGGAAAAAAAAAAAAAAAAAACGTCCCTTTAAACCGGTTGCTAGGCAACGACTTTTGACGTAGCTCCGGTCCTCCAAGACCATAGAGTCTCTGAGGATCCGGGACCGGATAGTTTTCCCCGCTGCCGGCGGGTCCGGTAAGCTGGGAAAACGTCTGGGACGCGGTGGGAGGGGGGCACCTCTTCCCCTGCACCGTAAGGGTAATTTCATGGCGGATTCGCCATGAAATTAAAAAACTGGGACCACCCTTATCTGAAAGCCGACCGCCCGCCGTTTAAAAAAATACCGGGGTTATGGGGGCTATCTGCTGCCATAACCCCAGTATTTAGCTTTTAATGGCCGACGCATATAGTCGTTAGGCGGTCGGTAAGTGGTTGCATGTATATGGCAAACAGGTGACGATGACTGATGGGGTGACTGGTGACGATGACTGATGGGGTGACAGGTGACAATGACTGATGGGGTGACAGGTGACAATGACTGATGGGGTGACAGGTGACGATGACTGATGGGGTGACAGGTGACGATGATTGATGAGGTGATAAGTGACGATAATTGATAGGGTGACAGATGACAATCACTGATGGGGTGACAAGTGACGATGATTGATGGGGTGACAAGTGACGATCACTGATGGGGTGACAAGTGACGATGATTGATAGGGTGACAGATGACGATGACTGATGGGGTGACAGGTGACGGTGATTGATGGGGTGACAGGTGACGGGCGATGGTCACCGATGGGTGACAGGTGACGGGCGATGGTGCACGGCGGTACTGATGGCAGTCTCTGGTGACAGGTGCACTTTAGGCTACGTTCACATGTGAGCGTAGCGATCGCGGGCAGAATCACTGCGATTCTGCCCGCGATCCAGAAATCATTGCAAATCGCGGGACGCCTGTGCGTTGCCCGTGATTTGCAATAGCCCCCCAAACGCTGTGCGATGTTGCAGCGATTTCCGCCTGCCGAATCGCGGTAACATCGCGCAAACAACGCATGACGCCCCAAAGAAACTCTTGTACCTTTTTTTGGGCGTCATGCGTGGTTTGCGCGATGTTACCACGATTTGGCAGGCGGAAATCGCAGCAACATCGCACAGCGTTTGGGGTGCTATTTCAAATCACGGGCAACACACAGGCTTCCCACAATTTGCAATGATTTCCGGATCGCGGGCAGAATCGCTGTGATTCTGCCTGCGATCGCTACGCTCACATGTGAACGTTATGGGTGTCAATTTCTGGGCACTGATGAGGTGACTGTTGGGTGACAGGTGCAATTGGGGGACTATGGGACCACTATAAGGACTATGTGGGGACCTTTATTTGTGTGATTTTACTTTGTGACAGGTACACAGAGCAGTAACTCACTGTTTCTAGCTCTGCTCTCCTCACATTGGAAACTGTGTGAGGGGAGAAGAGCTAGTAACAGTGAGTTACTGCTCTGTGTTTACATTTTGTGATCGGCTGTGAATGGATTCACAGCCGATCACATAATAAACAGTCACTGTCAGTGACTGTTTACTACCGCCGGTGACTAGCTGTCTTATTAGGGAACACAGAGCCACCGACATGACCACGCTGCGCGCTCCCGATCGCGCATGCGCGGTCATCTTGTGGGCTCCTGTATTGTGATCGGCTGTGTCATTGGAAAACAGCCGATCACATGGGAAACAGCCATGCCCATTGGCTGTTTCCCCCTGCCGGTGACGGGGTGTGTCCCGGGGACACGCCGACACCGGCAGTGCAGGGCGGCGCGCACAGGATTGCGCGCCTGCCCTGCTGAATGGGCCGCCGTCATATGACGGCGGCCCAGAACAATAGTCGCACCGTCGTAATATGACGGCGGGCGGGCGGGCGGCAAGTGGTTAACGTAGTACATTTCAGTGCAATACTGCACTTTTAACGCAGTATATTTCAGTGTATTACGCGCCATTTAACGCAGTATATTTCAATGCGTTATGTGCCATTTAACGTATTATATTTCAGTGCTTTAGTGCCCGTTTAACACAGTATATTTCAGTGTGTTAGTGCACCTTTAACAAATGTTGCAGCGCTCAAAGTAATAGTTCAAGTGCAAGGTACTGGAATTTTTTATTTGCACACAAATGTACTTTTAAGTTGTTTTTTTGTACTAGGAACCATCTCAACACTGAGATATTATTATCTCAGTGTTGAGATGGTTCCTAGTACAATAAAACAACTTAAAAGTACATTTGTGTGCAAATAAAAAATTCCAGTGTTGTGATTAACCGTAATATTCACTCGTGCAGATTTCAGTGCATTAGAGCGCATTTAGGGCAGTATATTGCTGTGTGTTAGTGCACATTTAATGCAGTATATTTCAGTGCGATAGTGCACGTTTAACACAGTATATTGCAGTGCGTTACGTGCCATTTAACACAGTATATCTCTGTGCGTTAGTGCATGTTTCACACAGTATATTTTAGTGCATTAGGTGCCGTTTTACGTAGTATATTTCAGTGCAATACTGCACTTTTAACGCAGTATATTTCAGTGTATTACGTGCCATTTAACGCAGTATATTTCAATGCGTTATGTGCCATTTAACGTAGTATATTTCAGTGCTTTAGTGCCCATTTAACACAGTGTAATTTCAGTGTGTTACGTGCCATTTAACGCAGTATATTTCTGTGTGTTAGTGCACCTTTAACTCGGTATATTTCTGTGCGTTAGTGGAAGTTAATGCAAAAAACAAATATAGCTGCTAACAAAAAAGTGTAAAATATACATACACCAACCATAACTAAAAATACAAATGTTGCAGCGTTGCAGTAATAGTTCAATTGCAAGGTATTGTACAATATCTCAGTGTTGAGATGGTTCCTAGTACAGTAAAACCTTGGATTGCGAGCATAATTCGTTCCGGAAGCATGCTTGTAATCCAAAGCACTCTTATATCAAAGCGAATTTCCCCATAAGAAATAATGGAAACTCAGATGATTCGTTTCACAACCATTTATTCATAAATACTTCAATTTATAGTCCATATAAAAAGATTATAGAAATGTTATAGGTTGTGTAACCATAAAATGTCCATCCACAAATAGCCGCTTCCACAACGGGATTAGAAGCAAAATCCAGCAGGAGCTACAGGGTATCAAAGAGAAGAGAGGCGCCTCTAAGTGTAGCAATATGGTTCCATTTAATGAAGGTACAACATTTAGCAACTCACATGGTTGATGAATAAAACAGGCACATCTAAGTATGCAGGCATCCGGAGTAAAGCTGTCCACATAGACCAACTTCTGCACCGCCGGCTGCTAGTCTGTAACCCTGACCGGGAAGACTACCCTGCAGTAAAGCCATCTGAAAGCGAGGGGCAGCATGGAAGGGATGACGTAGATGGCAGTGCGGAGGATGGTCTATGTGGACAGCTTTACCCCTGATGCCTGCATCCTTAGATGTGCCTGTTCTAATCATCAATCATGTGAGTTGCTAAATGTTGTACCTTCATTAAATTTAACCATATTGCTACACTTAGAGGCGCCTCTCTTCTCTTTTATACTCAGCTGTGACTTGAGGCTACTTGTATATCAAGACATCGCTTGTATATCAAGTCAAAATTCATGTGGAAATTTTGCTTGTCTTGCAAAGCGCTCTTAAACCAAGTTACTCTCAAACCAAGGTTTTACTGTACAATAAAACAACTTAAAAGTACATTTGTGTGCAAATAAAAAATGCCAGTGTTGTGAGTAATATTCACTCGTGCAGATTTCAGTGCATTAGTGCGCATTTAGGGCAGTTTATTGCTGTGCGTTAGTGCAAGTTTAACGCAGTATATTTCAGTGCATTACGTGCCGTTTAAAGCAGTATATTTCAGTGCATTAGTGCACGTTTCACATAGCATATTTCAGTGCGTTACGCACTGTTTAATGCAGTATATTTCTGTGCGTTACTGCACGTTTAATGCAGTATATTTAAGCGTGTTAGTGCACGTTTCACACATTATATTTCAGTGCATTACATGCTGATTTCAGTGGGTTAGTGCCCATTTAACACTGTATATTTCAGTGTGTTATATGCCATTTAACACAGTGTATTTCAGTGCGTTAGTGCGCATTTAGGGCAGTATATTGCTGTGAGTTTGTGCACGTTTAATGCAGTATATTTCTGTGTGTTACTGCACGTTTAATGCAGTATATTTCTGTGTGTTAGTGCAAGTTTAACGCAGTATATTTCAGTGCGTTACGTGATGTTTAACGCAGTATATTTCAATGCACTAGTGGATGTTTAAAACTGTATATTTCTGTGCATTACTGCACATTTAACACAGTAAATTTCAGTGTATTAGTGCACAATTAAAGCAGTATATTTTTGTGCGTTACTGCACATTTAACGCAGTATATTTCTGTACATTAGTGTACGTTTAACGCAGTACATTTCAGTGCGCTATGGCATTTTTAACACAGTATATTTCAGTGCGTTAGTGCACCTTTAACACAGTATATTTCTGTGCGTTAGTGCAAGTTTAACGCAGTATATTTCAGTGTGTTACGTGCCATTTTATATTTCAGTGCTTTAGTGCACATTTCACACAGTATATTTCAGTGAGTTACGCACTTTTTAACGCTGGATATTTCAGTGTGTTAGTGCGCGTTTAAGGCAGTATATTTCAGTGCATTAGTGCACAATTAACATAGTATATTTCAGTGCGTTACGTGCTGTTTAACGCAGTATATTTCAGTATGTAAATGCGCATTTAACACAGTATATTTCAGTGCATTGGTGCAAGTTTAACGCAGTATATTTCAGTGTGTTACATGCCATTTAAAGCAGTATATTTCAGTGCTTTAGTGCACATTTCACACAGTATATTTCAGTGAGTTACGCACTTTTTAACACTGGATATTTCAGTGCGTTAGTGCGCGTTTAAGGCAGTATATTTCAGTGCATTAGTGCACATTTAACACAGTATATTTCAGTGCGTTACATGCCGTTTAACGCAGTATATTTTAGTGTTTTAGTGCACAATTAACATAGTATATTTCAGCGCGTTACGCTATGTTTAATGCAGTATATTTCAGTACGTAAATGCGCATTTAACACATTATATTTCAGTGCGTTGGTGCACGTTTAACGCAGTATATTTCAGTGCGTTACTGCATGTTTAACGCAGTATATTTCAGTGCATTATGTGCCATTTAATGCAGTATATATCAGTGCATTATAGCAAGTTTAACACAGTGTATTTTAGTGCATTACATGCTGTTTAACGCAGTATAGTTTAGTGCGTTGGTGCACATTTAATAAAGTATATTTCGGTGCGTTACTGCACATTTAACGCAGTATACTTCAGTGCACTACGTGTCATTTAAAGCAGTATATTTCAGTGCGTTAGTGCACATTTTACACAGTATATTTCAGTGCGTTATGCGCTATTTAATGCAATATAATACAGTGCGTTAGTAAGCGTTTAGGGCGGTATATTTCTGTGCGTTAGTGCACGTTTAATGCAGTATATTTCAGTGCGTTAGTGCATGTTTAACACAGTATATTTCTGTGTGTTACTGCACAGTTAATGAAGTATATTTCTGTGCGTTACTGCACGTTTAACGCAGTATGGTTCATTGTGTTAGTGCACATTTAATGCAGTATAATTCTGTGCCTTACTGCACATTTAACGCACTATATTTTTGTGCATTATTGCACTTTTAACGCAGTATATTTCTGTGTGTTAGTGCACGTTTAACACAGTATATTTCCGTGCGTTATTGCATGTTTAACGCAGTAAATTTCAGTGTGTTAGTGCGCGTTTAACGCATTATATTTCTGTGTGTTACTGCACATTTAATGCAGTATATTTCAGTGCATTACTGCATGTTTAACGCAGAATATTTTTGTGCATTAGTGCACGTTTAACACAGTTGAATTCAGTGCATTATGGCACATTTAACACAGTATATTTCAGTGCATTAGTGCACCTTTAACACAGTATATTTCTGTACGTTTAATGCAGTATATTTCTGTGAGTTAGTGCACGTTTAACGCAGTATTTTTCAGTGCGATAGGTGCTATTTAAAGCAGTATATTTCAGTGCATTAATGCACGTTTCACACAGTATATTTCAGTGCATTACGTGCCGTTTTAACACAGTAAATTTTAGTGCGTTAGTGTGCTTTAAAGGCAATATATTTCTGTGCGTCAGTGCACATTTAACACAGGATATTGCAGTGAATTTAATGCAGTATTTTTCAGTGTGTTAGTGCTTGTTTAACACAGTATATTTCAGTGTGTTACATGCTATATAATGCAGTATATTTCAGCACGTGTGGGTTTACCGCAGTGTATTTCTGTGCATTAGTGCACATTTAATGCAGTATATTTCAGTGCATTACTGCACGTTTAACGCGGTTGATTTCAGTGCATTATGGCATGTTTAACACAGTATATTTCAGTGCATTAGTGCACCTTTAACACAGTATATTTCTGCGCATTACTGCACATTTAATGCAGTATATTTCTGTGAGTTAGTGCACGTTTAATGCAGTATTTTTCAGTGCGATATGTGCTATTTAAAGCAGTATATTTCAGTGCATTAATGCACGTTTCACACAGTATATTTCAGTGCATTACGTGCCATTTTAACGCAGTAAATTTTAGTGCGTTAGTGCGCGTTTAAGGCAATATATTTCTGTGCGTTAGTGCACATTTAACACAGTATATTGCAGTGCATTCCGTGCCATTTAACGCAGTATATTTCAGTGTGTTAGTGCTTGTTTAACACAGTATATTTCAGTGCGTTACATGCTATTTAATGCAGTATATTTCAGTACGTGTAGGTTTAACGCAGTGTATTTCTGTGCGTTAGTGAACGTTTAATGCAGTATATTTCAGTGCATTATGTGCCATTTAATGCAGTATATTTCAGTGCATTGGTGCACATTTAACACAGTATATTTCTGTGCGTTCTTGCATGTTTAACGCAGTATATTTCTGTACGTCTGTGCATGTTTAACACAGTATATTTCAGTGCGTTGGTGCACGTTTAATGCAGTATATTTCTGTGTGTTACTGCACATTTGACAGAGCATATTTCTGTGCATTAGTGAACGTTAAATGCAATATATTTCTGTGCGTTAATGCGCATTTAATGCAGTATATTTCTGTGTGTTAGTGCATGTTTAACACAGTATATTTTAGTGCGTTACTGCACGTTTAACACAGTACATTTCTGTGCATTACTGCACGTTCAACGCAGTATATTTCTGTACGTTAGTGCACGTTTAACGCAGTATATTTCAGTGCATTATGGCATGTTTAACACAGTATATTTTAGTGCGTTACTGCATGTTTAATGCAGTATATTTCTGTGCGTTAGTGCGCGTTTAACAAAGTACATTTCAGTGTGTTAGTGCACATGTAATGCAATATATTTCTGTGCGTTACTGCGCATTCAATGCAGTATATTTCTGTGCTTTAGTGCACGTTTAATGCAGTATATTTCTATGCGTTAGTGCACATTTAACGCAGTATATTTCTGTGTGTTAATGCATGTTTAACACAGTAAATTTTTGTGTGTTAGTGCATGTTTAAAGCAGTATATTTCTTTTTTTCATAATGAAAGTTTATTAAATTTTAGAAAGACAAAATGTAAAACATGCAACAAGAATCACAAAGAAGTAAAAAACATAAATTCCACTTGTGATGTACATATTTAAAATAATCTACCAAATACAGGATGCACATTACATACATACAATTCAAGCGTATATATCAGACATCAAATGCACCCGGATTCTCCACCCATCCCCACACCATTGTCAGTATGGGTGTGGGCGACTAGGCGAGTGTAAACCAAGGCACGACAGGAATCCTCATCATACATACTCACCTGATTTGGTCAATCAAGTACAATATGTGTATAGTGGTCAGATGTGGCCTAAATAGAGCATCAGTAAAATAAGGGAAGGGAAGGGTAGTGGGGGAAGGAAAACTAACCTTTAGGAAAAAAGAATACAGGGAAGATAGCAATAAATTTAATAACTAATGCTGGGTACGGCTATAGGTTAGTCAGGTAGAAAATACGTAAAGATCTGAGGTAGAGTACAGGGATCACAATTAGTTAGTAGGTATTTCCAAGGAATAATACAACCAGCCTGACCAAGTGTCTCTAAATTTGTCTTGCTGGTCTTTGACCATGTGTATCCACCTCTCCGCTTCCATGATAGCATCAACATCCCTTTTCCAGTCCAGCAGCATGGGACATACTGATTGTTTCCAGTATTTGGGGATCAGGGATTTTGGTGCGTTTAGTAAGTATATACTTTAGTGGATGAAGCAACCTTGTGGAAAAGGAAATGTAAGGGAGAGAACCCTATGCGACAAAGGGTCGTTTTCTGGATCCATGTGGTAATTGCCTCCCAAAAGGCCCTAATCATGGGACATGTCCACCATATGTGAAGAAGTGTGCCCAGCTGGTTGCACCCCCTCCAGCAACGATCATGGGCCGCAGAAAGCATCTGGGCTAGGCAGGATGGGGCCCTACACCATTTAGAGAGTGTCATGGTCTTACCTTCTTGCTGTTCTCCTTCGTTTGACATGCGCTGGCGGCCATCTTGGTTTCTGGGTTTCTTGTAGCCTCCTACTCTGCGGCTCCTCCTTCCCACTGGGAGGAGCTGGATGCCTAGCTCATATATATAGGAGGTCTCTGGCTTCAGTTCCTTGCTTGGTCCTCCTGTGTTCACATGCTTCTAAGACTGCTGCTGCTTCTGGTTCCTGATTCTGGCTTCGTCTGACTACCCTGCTGGTTCCTGATCCTGGCTTCGTCTGTCTACCCTGCTGGTTCCTGATCCCGGCTTCGTCTGACTACCCTCCTGGTTCCTGACCTCTGGCTTCGCAAGGACTCTGCCTCGGTTTCGCCATCCGTTTGGACTTTTGCTTTACAGTTTGATTTTCAATAAAGCCTTCTTATTTTCACTTATCTGTTGTTGTACGTTTGGTTCATGGTTCCGTGACATTAGGACCAAGCCATGAATTCTGACGGTACAGGGCCATCCTCGCTACCCACGCTGGTTGCCAGACTTGATCAGCAGGATCACCTGTTGGGTCGGTTCGCCGTGGCGTTGCAAACCCTGCTTGAACGCACTGCTCATTTCGCTCCCGCTGCCGATGGGTCGGTTGTCGCTCCTGGGCTCGCTCCTACTGCCGCTCCGGTTGTTGCGCCAGAGTCTTCCCCGACACCTGTTGTTGCGCCTGCGGTGTTTCGGGGTATGACCGGTTCTGCCCCCCTTCCACAGCGCTTTGGGGGAGAGCCAACTCAGTGCCGAAGTTTCCTTAACCAGGTGGGCATTTATTTCGAGTTGCTGCCACATGCCTTTCCTACTGAGAGATCAAAGGTGGGCTTCTTAATTTCACTGCTCTCGGACAAGGCCTTGGCCTGGGCCAGCCCTTTATGGGAGAACAACAATCCGGTGGTTGCCGAGTTTTCCGGTTTTGTTGCTTCTCTTCGGAGGGTATTCGATGTGCCGGCTCGTGCTGCCTCTGCTGCGAAGCTCCTTATGTCCATCAGACAGGGTTCACGATCCGTAGCTGAATACGCCATTGAGTTTCGTACCCTGGCAGCAGAGGTGGGCTGGAATAATGAGGCTCTGGTCGCTGCTTTCTCTCATGGTCTCTCGGATGCCTTGAAGGATGAGGTTGCAGCTAAGGACCTACCAGTGGAGCTCGAGTCTCTTATTTCTTTCCTGATTTTGATTGACACCAGACTCAGGGAGAGACCTTCCTTTAAGGAGAGTCTGCGGAGGCCTCCTAACAGATTGGCGCCTACCTTTGCTGTCCCACCCGTGCCTCCCTCTCCTCCCACGCCTCCTGGGGATGACTTGGCTGGGGATGAACCCATGCAGCTGGGCTTTGCTCGCCTGTCCGAGGGGGAGAGGGTACTCCGGAGACGCGAGGGCCGATGCATGTACTGTGGTCTCGGTGGGCATTTTCGGTTGGCATGTCCGAACCGTCCGGGAAACGCTCGCACCTGAGATCCTGTCAGGGGCAGATCTTGGGTGGAGTCTCCTCGTCCCCGGTTTCCCGTGTTGACAAACCACTGATCACTGTTGTCCTCTCCTGGGTCGGGGGCTCAGTGACGACCCAGGCGTTGGTGGACTCTGGTGCTGGTGGTTTGTTCATTGATAGTGTGTTCGCTGCCGCCAATTCCATTCCTCTGCAGGCCCGAGGTTCTCCACTGGCTCTTGAGGCGATAGACGGCAGACCCCTTCTGCCGCCACACGTGACTCATGAGACCCTTCCAGTGGGGATAGCCATTGGTGCCGTTCACAGAGAGTCGGTCTGCTTCCAGGTTATTTCGTCTCCACACTACTCGGTGGTCTTGGGGTACCCCTGGCTCCAGAAGCATAATCCGACTTTCGATTGGAGATCGGCCGAGATCCTCTCGTGGTCACCACAGTGTGGGGCTAGTTGCATCCATGGGCCTGTCAAGTTGCTGTGTACTTCCTCGGGCTCTCTGTTGCCTCCTGAATACGAGGAGTACAGGGATGTATTCGATAAGGTGCGCGCGGTTGCCCTACCTCCGCACCGCCCATACGATTGTGCCATCGAGTTACAACCTGGTGCCGTTCCTCCTCGTGGCAAGGTCTATCCACTGTCGGTAGCGGAGAATGAGGCCATGGAGGAGTACATGAAGAAGGCGCTTTCACGCGGACACATTCGCAAATCCTCGTCCCCGGCAGGGGCTGGATTTTACTTTGTGAAAAAGAAGGGCGTGAGTTGAGGCCTTGCATCGATTACAGGGGTCTCAATCGCATCACGATCAAGAACGCTTACCCGATACCCTTGATTTCCGAGCTGTTCGATCGCCTTAAAGGGGCCACGGTCTTTACCAAACTCGACCTGAGGGCGGCATATAACCTCATAAGGATCAAGGCGGGCGATGAGTGGAAGACCGCGTTTAACACCAGGACCGGTCATTATGAATCCTTGGTTATGCCCTTTGGGTTGTGCAATGCGCCCGCATTCTTTCAGGAATTCATCAACGATGTTTTCCGTGACCTGTTGCAGCAGTGTGTGGTGGTCTATTTGGATGACATCTTGGTATATTCTGAATCCATGGAGACCCACATTCTGGATGTCAGACGAGTGTTGCAACGGTTACGAGAGAACAAGCTGTTCGGTAAGCTTGAGAAATGCGAATTTCAGCGATCCCAGGTAACCTTCTTAGGTTACATCATTTCCGCTGAGGGGTTCTCCATGGATCCTGAGAAGGTTTCGGCTGTCTTACAGTGGCCCCAGCCCAGTGGTCTTCGCTCCCTGCAGCGCTTTTTGGGCTTCGCCAGTTATTATCGGAAGTTCATCAGGGACTTTTCCATGCTAGCCAAGCCTCTCACGCATCTGACCAGGGAGGGGCAGTAATTCCCAGGTCTGGCCGCTCGAGGCCATCCGAGCTTTTGAGGCTCTAAAGTCCGCCTTTGTGTCGGCTCCGATTCTGTCGCATCCCAACCCTGGGTTGCCCTTTGTCCTCGAGGTGGACGCGTCTGAGACGGGAGTAGGCGCCCTTCTGTCTCAGCGTAGAACACCAGAGGGTCCTCTGCTTCCTTGTGGGTTTTACTCCCGGAAACTGTCTTCCGCGGAGTGCAACTATCAGATTGGTGACAGGGAGTTATTGGCCATCGTGCAGGCCCTTAAAGAATGGAGGCACTTGCTCGAGGGTTCGGTGGTTCCGGTCCTCATCCTGACGGACCACAAGAATCTGACCTACCTTTCTGAGGCCAAGAGATTGACACCACGTCAGGACAGATGGGCTCTGTTCTTGTCACGTTTTAATTACGTGGTGGTCTACCTACCCGGTTCCAAGAACATCAGGGCGGATGCCTTATCACGGCAGTACTCCGACCTGTCCAGGGAGGAGTCGATTCCGACTTCGGTCATACCTCCGAATCTGATCCTGGCCGCCATTCGCACCAGCCTGACCTCTCCCCTGGGTGAGCAGATTTTGGCGGCTCAATCTGGTGCTCCCTCTGGGAGACCCAACGGCAGATGTTTTGTGCCTGAGGAGTTGCGCACTCGGTTGTTGCGAACCATAACTCCAAGACCGCGGGGCATCCTGGAAAGAATCAGCTGTCCTGGGCTGTTTCACGTCTGTTCTGGTGGCCTTCCCTACGTTCCGACATCGCCGCATATGTAGCGGCATGCTCCGTTTGTGCCCAGAGTAAGTCCCCTCGGCACCTTCCGTTGGGCCTTCTGCAACCCATAGCCACCGGGGAGCGCCCATGGTCACACCTGGGGATGGATTTCATTGTGGACCTCCCTGCATCCCGAGGTCATACGGTCATTCTCAGGATTGTGGATCGGTTTTCCAAAATGTGCCACTGTGTTCCTCTCAAGAAGTTACCCTCTGCACAGGAGTTGGCCACGATTTTTGCCAGGGAGGTCTTCCGGTTGCACGGTTTGCCCAAGGAGATTGTGTCGGATCGAGGGAGTCAGTTTGTGTCCAGGTTCTGGCGCGCCTTTTGCTCCCAGTTGGGGATTCATCTCTCCTTCTCCTCGGCCTACCACCCTCAGTCCAATGGGGCCGCAGAACGATCCAATCAGGCCTTGGAGCAATTCCTTCGTTGCTATGTCTCCGATCACCAAGACAATTGGGTTGACCTCCTGCCTTGGGCTGAGTTTGCCAGGAACACGGCGGTGAACTCTTCCTCTGGGACGTCTCCCTTCATGGCCAATTATGGGTTCCAACCTGCCGTGTTACCGGAGGTATTCTCTCCCCAGGATATTCCGGCTGTGGAGGATCACCTTTCCGTCCTACGTGCTTCTTGGGTACAGATTCAGAAGTCCCTTGAGGTCTCTGCGCAGCGCCAGAGATTCCAGGCTGATCGCAGACGAGCGCCTGCTCCTTCCTACCAGGCTGGAGACCGTGTATGGTTGTCCACCCGCAACCTCAACCTTCGAGTGCCCACTCCCAAGCTGGCGCCTCGCTTTGTTGGTCCCTTCCGAGTGCTTCGCAGGGTAAACCCGGTAGCCTATGCCCTTGCGCTTCCTCCTGGCATGCGGATCTCCAACGTGTTTCATGTCTCCCTGTTGAAGCCACTGGTGTGTAATCGTTTCACTTCCTCGGTTCCTCGGCCTCGTCCGGTCCAAGTGGGCAATCGTGAGGAGTATGAGGTGAGCAATATCCTGGACTCACGCCTGGTCCGCGGTCGGGTGCAGTTTTTGGTTCATTGGCGTGGTTATGGTCCAGAGGAGCGTTCCTGGGTTCCCTCCGCAGATGTCCATGCTCCTGCCTTGCTCCGTGCCTTCCACGCACGCTTCCCTCAGAAACCGTTCTTTACTCCATGGAGGAGGGGCCCTTGAGGGGGAGGTACTGTCATGGTCTTACCTTCTTGCTGTTCTCCTTCGTTTGACATGTGCTGGCGGCCATCTTGGTTTCTGGGTTTCTTGTGGCCTCCTACTCTGCGGCTCCTCCTTCCCACTGGGAGGAGCTGGATGCCTAGCTCATATATATAGGAGGTCTCTGGCTTCAGTTCCTTGCTTGGTCCTCCTGTGTTCACATGCTTCTAAGACTGCTGCTGCTTCTGGTTCCTGATTCTGGCTTCGTCTGACTACCCTGCTGGTTCCTGATCCTGGCTTCGTCTGTCTACCCTGCTGGTTCCTGATCCCGGCTTCGTCTGACTACCCTCCTGGTTCCTGACCTCTGGCTTCGCAAGGACTCTGCCTCGGTTTCGCCATCAGTTTGGACTTTTGTTTACAGTTTGATTTTCAATAAAGCCTTCTTATTTTCACTTATCTGTTGTTGTACGTTTGGTTCATGGTTCCGTGACAGAGAGAAATTTAGATGATGTTTTGTGGGCTAGTCTAGGGTGTCTTTCCTTCCACACAAAGGTCTGGAATGCTCTATGTAGTCTTAAAGTAAATCTTAGGTAATGTTATTGGTATATAGCATATAGATTATTCCGGGCAAGATCGTCATCTTAAAGTGGAGTTCCACCCTATTTTTATACTTACCTCCATCTTCTCGCTCCGGGTCACCTGAAAAAGAAATGGATAATCGCATATTTTTTTTTTTTTTTACTTACCTCGTAGCGAAGAAAATATACTTACCTTACTTCCTTCTTCCTCCTTCCTCGGCCGCGGCCCGTCGTCACTTCCTGGCTCTGCAATGATTCCTGGGAGCTGGACGTCATAGCTCCCAGGAATCATTGCGCCTGCACCGGCCCCGACGTCAGTTCCGGGTCGCGCGCGTCATCCCCTTCTAAACAGCTTCTGGGCATGCCCAGAAGCTGTGGAGGGATGACGCGCGCGACCCGGAAGTGACGTCGGGGCCGGCGCAGAGCATCGTGGGACCAAAGAAGGCGGAAGAAGACGCCGAAGAGGACGCGCTGGCTTCAAGCTGCCCACATCTGAGATGGCAGCGCTGGACAAGACGTTTGCAAGGTAAGTATTTGTCCTAACAGGTAAGTGCAACCCGGGACAGATCAGAGGCTAGCCATTGTGGAATGCACTAGCCCTGACTGTCCCGGGGGTATTAAAAAAAAAAAAAAAAAATCCAGGGTGGAACTCCGCTTTAAGGACATTTATCTTTCCGAATCATGTGAAGGTATGTCCTCTCCAGGTCTGTAGATCTGTAGCACCATAGTTAAGGTCATAGAGAAATTTCTGGTCAGGGGTAATGTGTGTGCCTAAGTAAGGTAGAGAAACTGTTTGCCAAACAAAAGGGAAGGAAGATTGCAAGGATGTCACCATAGTGGGGGAAACATGAATGGGCAATAGCTCAGATTTCCCAAAATGTATTTTAAAGTTAGAAAAAAGGCCAAATTTATGCACTTCGGACATTAACACCGGTAATGCAACTTGGGGGTTTGAGAGGTAGAATAAGAGGTCATCTGCGTAAGCAAATAGTTTATGTTCTGTGGAACCAATACAGATCTTGGAAATATCTACATTCCCCCTGACTGTTCTAAGACCAGGGCAAACAGTAAAGGGGACAGGGGACATCCTTGCCTAGTCCCATTGCGTATAATAAAATAGTCAGAGAGTGTACCATTGATTTGACCCTAGCCCTAGGTTTGGCATAAAGGGCCAGAACCCATCCCAGCATATGATCACCTAGCCCTAAATCTGTCATATAGATCCAATTCACCCTGTCAAAGGCCTTTTCGGCATCTATTGACAAAACTACATTGGGTATCTGATTCGGTCCACGCGGTGCCCAATGGAGAACATGTAGGGCCCAAATAGTGTTGTCTCTGGCTTCACGGCCCACTATAAAAACTGTCTGGTCCGGGTGGACCAATGTCGCAATGTGGTTTTGGAGGCGGAAAGCCACATTTTTTGTCAGTAGCTTGGTGTAGGAATTTAACAGAGAAATGGGTCTATAGTTTACGCTGCACTGCAGGTCTTTCGCCGGTTTCCGACAGCAGAGATTCAGGAGGCAAAGGATTTTAACTAGTAATAGCATCAAAGCAGCTACGGATGGGAGTGGCCAACGTAAGAAGGAATTTTTTATAGTAGGCATGCCTAAGGTCGTCCGGCCCAGGGCTTTTGCCTGTGGTAGACTAGCCACAGCTTTGCCTAGTTTCTCAATGGAGATTGGCCACTCTAATTCTTCCAGAACCTGGGAGGGTAGGGTCAGAAGTTCAGAGTTTTATAAGGTAGGTTCGGATACTGTCGACAATAGATAATTCCTCTCCCCCTGAAGAAGGAAGGGAGATGTTATACAGGGCAGCATAAAATTGATGAAACTCAGCTGCTATAGAGTTGGTATCTACTATTTTTCTATCATGGGCAGTCAGGCTATGGACATGACATGAGTCTTGTTGTTTCTTTAATTGCTTAGCGATCAACCTGCCACACTTATTCCCTTGTTCATAGAAGCGCTGTGTGTAAGACCGGAGTTTATCCCTGGCCCTGTGGTCTAAACACAATCGCAGTGTCTCCAAGTGTTGGGCTTCCACAGGGTCAAAACACCTCTTATGTTTGACTTTTTGTCTAAAATGTCTGAGATTTCTTTCTGTTTTTCTTTTTTAACACGGGAACCCTGGGCAATCAATTCCCCCCTAATGACGGCCTTATGGGCTTCCCATACCACTTGATTGGACACCTCCTCGGGAGTGTTAATTTGAAAATAAGATACTAAGGATCGGGAGATAGCCTCTTAAACAGAGTTGTCATCCAGAAGGGATTCATTAAGTCTCCATGTCCTCTCTAACTGGGGAGCAGTAACCTGACGTAGGGTTACCATCATTGGGGAGTGATCAGAGATTGTAATAGATTCAGTAGTAGAGGATAAGACATTGTTTAGATAAAATTGGTCAACAAACAATAAGCCTAGTCTGAAATAGGTGTCAAATGTCTTCAAATAGTAGCTGTAATCCCTGTCTCTGTCATGCATTACATGCCAACTATCTACAGTACCAGGTGTAGGGCATGTAGTAGTTGTTTAGCATGTTTAAGAGCCCAAAAAGATAAGGGGGTTTTACCCGATGAGGTATCCAATGCAGGGTCCAGCCAGCGTGAGATTAAAATCTCCGCCCAAAATGAGAAACTTCCTAAAATCCCCAAGCCGCTGGAGGTTCATAGAGAGAAAGCTAACTGTGCGGGAGTTAGGAGCATAGATATTGGCAAATGTATATCTATGACCGTACAGTGTCCCTTTAATAAAGAGAAAACCGCTTTTCGGATCAACCAGACTGGATGAGAAGGAGAAGGGACATGACTTCTGTATAGCTATTGAGAGAGACCCCTCTGGCCCTGGGGATAGGGGATGGGGCATGAAACCACTGATTAAAGGTCATGAGGGGCAAATGGGGTGTAGACCTGGCTGTGAAGTGCATCTCTTGTAAAAGAAGGACATCTGAGGACAAATGACACATTTCCTGACAAAGACAGCCCCTTTTTTGGGGGGAGCAAAGACCCCTTACATTATATGTCAACATTTTCAGATTACCAGTCATGTTATAAGCATAGGGAGGTCCTGAAGCCTAGAGCAAGACACACCCTGTACCCTACAACTTTTAAAGGAGGCATCCCTAAAGGGGCCTCACCCATACACAAGCCAGTATCCATGTACATACCCAAAGAAGGAATAAAGGAAAAAACATAAATTACATAAAAACCCAAAGAAAAAGAAAGAAATATAGAACCTCCGTTGGAGGAATAATTCAGCTAAGGGGAGGGCGATCCTGGGGGAGAAGAAACATTGCACCCCCAGGACCGTCGTCCCATCTGCAACTATTCAGATCAGAAAATCTCTGGTCAATGGACCTACCTAATGGAGGGTAAGCGACTGAAGGCATGTAGAGAGCACTCACACCCCAGGAAAAACTATAAAAGCAAAAAAGATTAAATGCAATTTTAGCGTCAGTAAACAGATAGAGCTCACTATTTGTGTCCATGGCATTACAACAAAAAGTTCAAAATAATTGGCGAGACAATCAAAGTAAAAGTAACATGGCGAGAAGTCCCCGATAAAGCCTTAATTTGAAAAATAAGAGGAGTCTTAACAAGATGGGATTTAAGACAATATCTGAGGGTAACTACGGGGTAGTCCCCGCCACCAAGCCAGCCTGATACCAGCAAACAACTCACACAACTTGCGGTCGGGCTAACATTCAGGAGGGAGGAGAGGATGCTAAGCTATGGTTGTGACGACCACATCGATTCATGCAATGCAACCTGAGCAGAGCCTGGCGCAATCTCTCAGGGCGTTGTGGAAGATGGAGAGAGCTTCTCAACCTCCAATCTGGAAAATCAGTTGGTGGAAGGTCCAACGTTTCCACGAAGTGCTGTAGGTCATCTTTGGTGCAGAGGATAGTGGTCTTCCCATTTAGAGTAGCTGTCAGGTGAAAAGTAATACCCCAGCGGTAGTTGGCATCCACCCTGCGCAGAGCGTCAAGGAGAAGGCGTATAGTCCGTCGTTGCATATGAGTGCGCCGCAATAAATCGGGAAAAGAGGAGAGCTGAACCCTATCAAAGTAAATTGACGGTTTGCCATGCACTGCTTGCATGATTGTCTCTTTCACAGAGTATTTGTGAAGTTTACAAGCTACATCCCTTGGTCTATCAGTGTCCTGAGGGACGAGTAGCAGGGCAAGGTGAACCCTGTCTACCTTGATAACATCAGGGGCTGCATCAACCAGGATTTGGCAGAAAAGGCCCTGTACTGTAGTGAGCAGATCAGGAGCACACGTGGCTCCCTCCCAGACCACGTATGCGGATGTTCTGTCACAGATCTCTGTTTTCATAATCATCAAGCTGATATAATAGGGTATTCAAAACCTCTTCATGTTGATTAGTGGTGTATTGCATTGTGGTAATGGATTGCATTATGTCATCTGATCCATTCTCCAAATCTTCCCCCCTTTGCCCCAGAGCTACTGTATCCCCTCTCAGACCCTCTACTGCCTGTTTGCAGGACTGTTCTATTGCAGCTATCAATTGCTGGATGTCTGCCTTGGGGGGGAGGGCTCTGATATGTTCCCTGATGTCCCATTCTGCTTTGCAGCGTCTAGCTCAGAGGGAGGAGAGAACTGTCCTGCTAAGTTATTCAGTGTGTTATGTGCCATATAACGCAGTATATTTCAGTGCGTTAGTGCACATTTAACACAGTATATTTCAATATGTTAGTGCGCATTTAATGCAGTATATTTCAGTGCGTTATGTGCCGTTTAGAGCAGTATATCTCAGTGTGTTAGTGCACATTTATCACAATATATTTCTGTGCGTTACTGCACGATTAATGCAATATATTTCTGTATGTTACTGCACGTTTAACGCAGTATATTTCTGTGCATTACTGCACATTTAACGCAGTATATTTCTGTGCATTAGTGCATTAAACGTGCACTAATGCACAGAAATATACTGCGTTAAATGTGCAGTAATGCACAGAAATATACTGCGTTAAACGTGCAGTAACATACAGAAATATATTAATGCACTAATGCAGTATATTTTTTTGTGTTAGTGCATGTTTAACTAAGTATAGTGCGTTATTGCATGTTTAAAGCAGTATATTTCAGTGCGTTAGTGCACGTCTAAGACAGTATATTTCTGCGCATACTGCGCATACAATGCATTATATTTCTGTGCGTTACTGCACTTTTAACGCATTAGATTTCAGTGTGTGTTACTGCACATTTAATGCAATACATTTCTGTGTGTTACTATACGTTTAACGCAGTATATTTCTGTGCATTACTGCACATTTAACGCAGTATATTTCTGTGCATTAGTGCACGTTTAATGCAGTATATTTCTGTGCGTTAGTGCGCTTTTAAAAGAGTATATTTTATTGTGTTACAGCTCATTTAACCCAGTATATTTCAGTGGGTTAGTGCATGTTTAATGCAGTATATTTCTGTACATACTGCACATTTATTGCAGTATATTTTTTTGTGTTAGTGCATGTTTAACTAAGTATATTTCAGTGCGTTATTGCACATTTAAAGCAATATATTTCAGTACGTTAGTGCACGTCTAACACAGTATATTTCTGTGCGTTACTGCACGTTCAAGGCAGTATATTTCTGTGCGTTACGTGCCGTTTAATGCAGTATACTTCAGTGCGTTCGTGGATGTTTAATGCAGTATATTTTTGTGTGTTACTGCATGTTTAATCTAGAATACTTCTGTGCGTTAGTGCACGTTTAACACAATATATTTCTGTGCATTCATACACGTTCAACGCAGTATTTTTTTTGTGCGTTAGTGCACATTTAATGCAGTATATATCAATGCATTATGGCACAATTAACACAGTATATTTAAATTAAATGATTACATTTTTTTAGTCCTCGCTGCCCAGGGCTCTCAGCTTCCACATTCCATCAGCAGCGTCTGCATCATATGGTGTACGGTTATCTAGGAGTGAAAACAGAGATGGAGAGCTTTCCAGTTGACAATCCACTCGGTTACTGGATAATGAGAATAGACCACTGGCCAGAACTTGCCCAGTATGCAATTAAGCTGCTGGGCTGCCCTGCATCCAGCTTGCTTTCCGAACAGGCATTTAGTGCTGATGGAGGTTTTGTTGCTGATAGTAGAATGCTTTGGTCCCCAGACTCTGTGGACCAGCTGACATTTATCAAAATGAATTAGTCCTGGATTACCAGCAGCTATGAAGTCTCAGATGCCGATGTCGCTGATTAAGTGTTTTCATTTCAAGTGCATATCATTTAAATTTTTGACAGCAAGGCCAATTCTTGCTTTCATCAAGAGTACCTCTATAGGGTTACAGTGTGAAGGCATCTCCGACACCCAAAGACCAATTTTTCCGCACCTGTTTGATAGGTGCATATCATTTAAATTTTTTCCAGCAAGGCAATTCTTGCTTTCATCAAGAATACCTCTATAGGGTTACGGTGTGAAGGCATCTCCAACACCCAAAGACCAATTGTTCTGCATCTATTACTTCTATCCAAAGTCTGTAGAAGAGACACCAGAATTGATCCAAACAATCTCTAATCTTGTTCCCTGTGCCCTACATTGCGGCCTCATCATACAGACTAGCTCCCTAAGCTATTGTTTACAAAATAAAGAAAGCATGCAGGGAAAATTTCATTTTTTTTGGCTTTATAAATGCAATTATTGCTGCAGCAGCTTCTATACACAGTAAAGATGTGCCACTTTACAGGTAGACGAAGGGGACTCCCAGGCACTATTTGAAAGGAATTGTTTATTTTTGTTATTTCTCATTCGTATGCTTTCACTTTAGGGATCAGTAAATCACTGCTCATTTAAAAAATTACGTTTTTTGAAAAACGTTTTTTTCATTGATGTATGCTATGCCCAATAATTGCATATAAGCCTTTGGGCACTTTGGATTTTTACAGTTCGGGTCCCATAGATTTAATTTGGGTTTGTCATTCGGTTGCGAACTTTCGTGATGTTCGAAAGTTCTCGTGCAAACCGAACAGAGGGTCGTTCGACCCATCCCTATTGATAAGTATAATTTAGTAGTTGTACTAAGCAAAGGATCTGGTGCCATAAATGTATTTAAAAGCGAAGCAACCGATTTGGAGCTCACAGAGCAAAGGCATATTTCACAAAATTACAGAATCTGCAGATGTGGTAAACACATGTAATGTATGAAATGACAGGCTCTGCAGATTTCTCAGATTAAACAAGGCCTGTCTGCACTTATGATAAAATTGAATACGTTTGTTGGAGGTATATCTGAACATTGCACATTCAGAATTGGTCTCACTCCTATGTCTCCCTGTATCACAAGCTAGAGTTGCCAGTGAACATGCCTGTTCGATCACTTGGTTACTCACCTGAACATAGAGGTAGATACAGTGTAGTAGGGCATTTTCACAGGTATAATTTTTGCTGATCAGGAGCTGATCCTGCTTTAGCAATCTTTGTGGCCTGTAATTTTGTTTGTAAATAAATTTTCCTTTTTTTTTTTTTATTTGGTACATCTTTCAGTTCTGTCACTTGTGGATGACCTTCTTTTGGAAAACATGTTACCTTGACCTAAAGCTAATGCATAATGTAGAAAACTTCAATTGCATATGCAAATTTTTATTATCATTCTCCAAATATGTAAGAAGCTCATACAGCGGATCTTGTCAGATCGGATGACAGACAGGTGTCAGCAGACACATCTCCGTTGATATCCGCCTTTCCATAGAGGAGAATGGGTGGCCCGATCAGGTCTGCCTGAAAAACAGAGTGACGGACCTGATCGGTCCGATTGTGTGAAAGGGGCCTTACACAGAGAGTTGCATGAACTATCCTGTCTTCAATGCTACACCTGTCTTCTGCTATTTTTAGCACAGCAATGAATTACTCTGTTATCAAGCTGTAAAAAAAGCCACATCACATTATAAATTGCAGATAATGGTGTAAGCGAAACCTTAATCTATTTTTCAGTATGTTTGCCATTATGTATATAATCATTGACCATTTTGCTAGTGTTTGCCATCAGTGCGAAGATAATGATCAGCTCTGACTAGCTTATCCCAACACATAAGGATTCACAGTCCCATCCAGCTGCTTACAGCACAGGTGCGTTTCAATCCGTTACCTTGTGTAAAAACAGAGATTGTAACTAACATTCATTTCTGAAAGATTTTTCCACTAGGAATGAATGTAGCAGGAAAGCAAATGTGCCTTCATAGATCTTATGTCTTCTGAAGTTTTGTACTGAGGACTTTGTAACACTTTTGCTTGTGTCACAATACTTAAGGCATGTTTTGTGGGTGCAAGGACTGCAGTATATATGTGCAGTATATGTAGGGAGTTGTTTTAGGCTTTTTTAAACCATGGCCTTTTAAAAAATGCACACTGTTCAGTGGCCACACCCACTGATCATTGCAAAAGGCTGGGCACTCTGCCAATTTTGTTTCCTTTGTGTGCCCAAGGTTGCTGATGATCTATTACAGTCCAAGCATTACCGCTTGCCAAGCAAAAAAAAAAAAAGAAAAATAAAGTCATTTTTTTGGAGTACATTAGAGGACATAGGATACAATGACTTCAAATAAGGTTACTTTCATCCCCTTCCAGTCCAGGCCAATGTTCGGCTTTCAGCACTGTCACACTTTCAGTGACAATTACTCAGGCATGCAACACTTTATCATATGATTTTTTAAAACATGTTTTTGAGAAAGATAGAGCTTTCTTTTGGTGCAATTTAATCACCACTGGGTTTTCTTTTTTATTTTGCTATATAAATAAAAAAATACCAATATTTTGAAAATTAAAAAGACACCTTTTTTCTTAGTTTTTGTTATAAAATTTCCTTTCTTTCTTCATAAATTTGAGTTTTTTGAAGTTGTAATTTCTTGTCAGTTTTTTGGAAATCAAATTAATTTTTTTTTCTTTACAAGGTGTCATTTTAAAAAGCTGTTTCTCACACAGAACATAGGCACACTTGCAATTGCACCCCAAAACACATTCTGCTATGCCTCCTGAGTATGGGGATACCACATGTGTGAGACTTTTTTATAGCCTAGATGCAAAGAAAGGTCAGAAATCCAAGGAGCACCTTCAGGCATTTCCTGTGGCATAAATTACGCATCCAATTTCCTGACTGTTATTACATTTTTGGATGCCCTGGAGAACCAGGACAGGGGAAACACCCACAGAATGACCTCATTTTGGAAAGCAAACACTCCAAGATATTTTTTGAAAGACAAAAGAAATCTTTGAAAATGTAATTTCTTGCCACAAGTTTTTGGAAAACGTAGGAAAGAAAATGAAAATATATATTTTTTACACAATGTTGTTAATAATTAATAAGATATTTTTAACAAACAGCATAGGAAAATCCCCCAAAAAACATTCTGCCACTTCTCCCAAGTTGTTTTTGTGATACCACTTGTGTGAGACTTTTTCACAGCCTAAGCACACAGTGGGACCCAAAAGTCAAGGAGCACCTAAAGATTTTCTAGGGGCATAAATTATGCATCTAATTTCCTGACTACCTATCACATTTTTGAAGTCCCTAGAGCACCAGGACAGTAGAAACACCCACTAATTTACCCCATTTTGGAGAGTAAACACTCCAAGGTATTTTTAAGAGACATGGGGAGTCTTTTGAAGACTTAATTTTTACCATAAGATTTTGGAAAATGCATAAAGAAACTGAATTTTTTTTTTTTTTTTACACAAAAGCTGTCAATATAATAAGTTATTTCTCACACACAGCATGGGCATACTTAGAAATACAGCCCAAAAGACATATTGCTATTACTCCTGAGTAAGGGAATACCACATGTCTGAGACTTATTTACAGCCTTTGCCACACAGAAGGGCCCGACATCTAGGAAGCACTTTAACCACTTCCAGTACGGCCGATTCTGACATTCCTCTGCTACATGTATAAAACATAATGGTTTGCTAGAAAACTGCTTAGAACCCCCAAACATTATATATGTTTTTTAAACAGAGGCCCTAGAGAATAAAATGGTGGGTGTTGCTTATTTTTATGTCACAAGGTATTTGTGCAGCAGTTTTTCAAACGCTAATTTTAATGCACAAAAACACAATATAATACCCAATTTTTTGGTAAAATATGAAATATGATGTTATGCTGAGTAAATAGATACCAAATATGTCAGGCTTTAAAATTAAATTACATAGTTAGTCAGGTTGAAAAAGACCATCTAGTTCCACCGAAATTATGTCCGCCTGTAGAAAGGTGCCAAACTACAATACCTAAAAATGCCCCTAGGCAACATTTTCAAAAGCCTTTACAGATTGCCAGTTTAGGGTTAGACAGAAAGTCTGGAGGTAGAAGTATTGCTTTCACTCTGACATTCACTGTGATACCTCACATGTGTGTTGCGATCAGCGTTTACATATGCGTGCAGGACCAGCACATGCGTTTGCGTTTGCTAATTTTTGATTTTTCGAATTTTTTTTCATTTTTATTATTTATTTTATTTAAAAAAAAAAAACAATTTACCCTGTCTCCTTAATTTTATTTTTTTTATCAACTTTATTGCTATCACAAGAGATGAGCAACATCCCTTGTGACGGCATGGGCCGGGACAGGTCCTCTTTATGGAGAGATCTAGACCCCAGACCTCTCCTTTGGCCTCCAATGCAGCTGATCAGACACAGATCGGTCTGATTGGTTGCTTCTCTGGTCGGTAACAGGCAGGTGAACAAATAACCGAAACTGGAAGTGAGGAAATCCTAGTCGCTTCCGGTTTCTGACGTCACACACTGGGAGAAACATCAGTTCCTCTCACTGTGTTTGGAGACAGATGCCACTGGTCATATCCTTACCCAGCTCCCGAGTCACTTAGGAGAATCCGGTAAAGTTGGAGGGGGGGGCCCCATTTCACTGCCTGTAAAAGTAATCTGAGTGGCTCTTTAGACACTCAGATTACTTTTAATGGCTTGGGAATTGCCAGTATGGGTTATGGCGGTAATTAGGACATTGGTATGGGGTATGATGAAAATCAGGGCATTGGTATGAGGTATGGCGGAAACCAGGACACTGGTATAGTGTTTGGCGGTGATCAGGGCACTAAAATGGTGAATGCCGTTTATCAGGATGCTGGTATGGCATTGATCAGGGGCTGGTATGGGTTATGGCAGTGATCAGAACATTGGTATAAGGTATGGCGGTGATTGGGACACTGGTATAGTACATTGCGGTGATCAGGATGATGGTATGACGTATGGCAGTGATCTGGATGCTGGTATGGGGTATGGTGAGGATCAGAACGCTAGTATTAAGTAAGGCAGCGATAAGAACACTGGAATGGCATATGGCAGTGATCAGGACGCTGGTATGATGGTGATCATAACGCTGGTATGGGATATGGCGGTAATCAGAATGCTGGTATGGGGTAATGATGTGAGCAGGATGCTGGTATGGCATATGACATATGACAGTGATTAGGATGCTGGTATAGGGTATGATGAGGATCAGAACGCTAGTATGAGGTAAGCAATGATGAGAACAATGGAAAAGACATATGGCAGTGATCAGGACGATGGTATGGTGGTGACCAGAATTCTGGAATATGGAGGTTATCAGATTGCTGGTTTGGGGTAATGTGGTGAACAGGATGCTGGTATGGCATATGGCGGTGATCAGGACGCTGGTATGGCATATAGCGGTGATCAGGACGCTGGTATGGCATGTAGCGGTGATCAGGACGCTGGTATGATCAGATTTCTGTTGTTTACCATGTGATTGCTGTGATTGGACACATCAATCACATGGTACAAGACCATGTGATTACACTGACACAACAGTAATATGATCTGCTGTGTCCAAGGGAAAAGAGCCACAGCTGTGTCCGCAAAAGAGCCACTGATGCATAAGGGCGATTAGAAAGGTCCACCCGTATCAGCATGCATCCCATCCAGCCGTTTATGTACATGGGCCAGACAAGAAGTAGTTGATAGCATCATGGGCTCCAGGGATGCACCACGGTGTTGATAAATTATGCTACATCTTGGGCGTGGATCTTTAATCTGATTAGAAATCTTAGTCTGATTTTTTACAATTTTTTATAATTTTGTTTTACAATTTTTAAAAAGTTTTTTACATTTTTTTTTTTTTGCACAAGGCTGTTGGAGGGTCTTTGGTGGGACACCAGGGTTTTTTTTTTTTTTTTTGCACAACGCTTTTGGAGGGTCTTTGGTGAGACATCAGGGGTCTAAACAGACCTCTGTAGAAACACAATCCCCAGTCCCTTTCTCTGTAGCCTCACAGGCACACAGGGGGAATCCGATAGCAGACAGAGCGAGTGGCTGGTGGGAGCAATAAGTGGAACTGATCTTTTTTGGCTCTCCCTGCAGCAGCTGAAGGCCAGTGGAAGGGTGGAAGGGAGGAAGACAGGCTTTATCCCACCTCCACACTGATCACCTGCTCTATGCAGTGTCCACATGTGATTCCCCCTGCTAGGGATACTGCAGGGGCACCCCATGCACCTGGGGGCCCTGGGCAATGCCCAGGGGCACTTTTGCAATAAGACAGCCCTGACAGGATGAAGCATTCTTGAATCAATGGTTATACTGCTACTTTCACTAACCACGACCAATATGCCTCTGCTTAATAGAAAACAATGTTGGAGTGGATTATGAGAACAGAAAAGGACCTGTGTTCTTTAATGTAAAGAAAAGAAAATGGAAAATGGTTACCAATACTTACTGTAATTTTCCTTTCCTGGCTCTGCCCCATGCCATCATGACCTTGTGTCAATTGCGCCCCTTGACCCCGTGTAGGACATCCTTTACTAGATCACATAAAAGACCGGCAGTACCTGGTGAAGTTGTTCTATATCTATTCTGCGAGGGACCCAAATCCGACTCCACCTCTGAGTCTGAACTAATAGCCCCAGGCTCAGGAGAAACATCATTGCGCTTCTTAAGGCGACAGGACCTTTCCTGCTAAAAGGTCCCCGCAAGAGGGGTCTCACAGCTTCCTTGATATATGACCTGATATCTTCATTGACAGATTGATGGCTCTGAGAAGCTTCTCTAAAGCATGACAAAGGGGTTTAGATGGTAATGTTACAGTGCCGCAAGCCTAGTATGAATTGGAGACCATATCCGTAGGAAGAGAAGGATCTTGGTTGGTGGGTAAATGATGAAGAAATCTTGAAGACAGGCTGAGGATGGGCTGGGTTAAACATGATGACGCTTGGACTTTACCTTTGAATGAAGGGCCCGAGGAGATGGGGAACGATGCTCACTTGATGAGGAAATTGTCCTCTTGTGGCTTCTATATATAAGACCTCTCCCCCTGAAATAAGAAGGAATATTATAAATCAACCAGTATAAAAAAAAAAACAAAAAAAAAAAAAAACGGAGACCGACTAGGCGTCCCCTATATTTCATTAGTTTTCAGTGCCTCCTGAACAGGAACCGGCGAGCTCATCCTGGGCTAGAAGGGATTGCAGCATACATAGGTAAAAAAGATCCATGAGAAGTAAAACAGACAGAAAATCCCAGAATCCACTTACCAGTTAAGGCAGTAGATAGGGCAGAGAGATAGTGAGAAAAACAGGGCTGCAAAGGAATGCCAGCAGGACAGCTGCAGCAAAAATAAAAGAGTAAAGGGTGAATGCCCCATAAATCAGCTCCAATGACCCATTACCCCGCAGCTTACTGGCCAAAGCATCAGGGACAGTATACCGGTGGCCCCAGCATCTCCAGAGCTTTAAAAGCGGTGTCTTCTGCCATCCAATCAGGATCAGACTGGTCCACAGACCAATCCACGGCCGTGACCAAGGCTGACAGCCAATCTGACTCGGGCTGATGACGTCATCGCCTCGCGCCACCACTACTGGAATGCAGGAGGACTGCAGGGTGCCCGGGAGGCACAGGGCTAAAGCCGTTGATGTCACTGGCCATGCCAGGAAGAACATGGGGGTGCAAGACAGCGTGGAGGCATCAACTCTCAAAGGGAAGGAGCAAGTAAGCAAACTAAAGCAAGAAAGGCACCATGAAGAACATACCCATCTCTGGCACTAGGAGCGTCCGCTCCCAGGGGGGAATTACCCCCAGCAAGGGGCCCTCTATCAAGGTAGGACCACCACAAGGACAGAATAAGAATGGCTTCACTAGGTACTGCCTGTCTTTAATGTGATCTTTTTAAACAATGTCCTACTAGGGGTCAAGGGGCGGAGTTGACCCGAGGTCGTAATGGCATGGGGCTATGCCAGGAAAAGGATTTTACAGGTAAGACAAAAATCCTATTTTCCGAATTGTAAATTACAGGACACATGATAAAATATTCTGAAACCACTGAGACATCCAAAAGCAGTCCAATTAAGAGGTGAGCAACAGAAAACAAAAAGCTTATATTCTCACAAGAAACAACCCGATAAATTACCCAGGGTGGATGAAGGGAGCCAACAGTGCCCACTAAATAATCTTATGACTGAACCAGGCATCAACTGAGGCCTGAACATCCAACCTAATAAAAGTAAGAAGAGAAGACCAGGTGGCAGCCCTGCAATCTGTGAAACAGATGCCTGATACTGAAAAGCTCTAGAAGAACTTATCTGATCGAGTACACCCTGACACAGAAAAGAGAGCCTTGCCTTTGAGGTATAAACATCAACAATGAGCTGTCGAATTCACCTAGTGAATGAAACAATGCTCAGGCTTCCCTCTGTGTGAACAGGAGGTGGGACAAAGAAAGAGTCGGGCTGTCCAAAAAGAGTTGAAGCTGAGAGATAAATTTGAACAGCACATGCAATGAAGGTAAATTTCCTAGAGATTTTTAGGAGCACGACAGAGAGATTGTTGTATAATGTACTGGTTAAAGTGAAGGGAAGAAACCACCTTGGAAACAAAAGAGGCCCTGGACTTAAAGACAACCTTGGTCTTTGTGAAACACAAGCAAAGTTTTGATAAGGCTCCACTTAGAAACTTGCCTCGTAGAAGCAAAGGTGATGAGAAAGTTAACCTTGTAAGGAGAGACAGGGTTCAAAGAGCAGTATTGATAAACTGACAGTATTAGGTTAAGCTCTCACAGGATCATTTGGGAACATACAAGAGTGACACCCTCTACAAAGGCCTTCACTAAGGTGTGAAAAAAATGGTCCCTAAAAAAGAACCAGAAAGACCAAACGTTGACTCAAGGCCAAAACATTAATCCAAACCAGACTGGAGAAAAGACAAGATTTGTCCCTCAAAGTTCTTCTTGGAATGAAATCCCTTGCTTCATACCAAGAAAAATATGCTTTACAAGTACAATAGTAGACTTTGTAAGAAGTGCATTCTATAACATTCAAGGGTGTAGGAATGATAAAATCTGACAGGCCCTGTCCCTGGGCTGCAAAAGGCAAGCTGTTAAGTCAGCGACTGAGATGCAAGGTAGCAAACCTGCTTTTATGACAGAAGATACAGACAATCTGTGAGGGCCCACAGAGAGTCCACCAAGAGCCTAACAAAGTCCAAGTACTGTGACCTCCTGGGCCAGGTCAGTTCAATGAAAAGCCCTGGAATGCCCTTTACCTTGATCATCGGCAGTAGACGAGGAAGGAGCTTCTGACAAATGAAAAATGTACATCAGGTTGAACTGATTGAAGTGCCACCAGAGCCTCAACTGTAAAGACAAGAGGATCTGGAGACAAATCTGTCCAATTTGTAATGGAATCTGGAAGCCAGGACTTCCACATCCATGTACCCACATGTGACAGAGGTCTTGAAATAATTTGGGGGGAAAAGACCCTTGTTTTCAAAGTCTAGATGTTGATGACTGAGGAAGTTCACCACCAGATTACCACATATAAGAGAACAGTTAACAGTGACAGAGTTAGAATGTTAAGTTCTGCCCAAGCTACAATCTGCTCATCTGCTTGAGTTGTGAGACTTCTGTATCCTCCCTGATGGTTCAAGTAAGTCACTAAAATAGTAAAAACAGTGCTGTGCTGAAACAGAACAATAGTTAAAATCAACAAAAACGATGTCACAAAACATAAATAGGTGGAACACATAATATTAGGTGGAAAAAGGTTACTAATGCTCAGTCCACCAGCACTAAGAAAGAATATGAAATTATTTCCTTACATGTAACACTAAATTTGTTGTTTATTTACCCAAATCTCCTTGTGACAAACAGTATATTGGTAGGACAATACGCAGACTGAGGGACAGATTGAAAGAACATATTTATAACTTTACACGTGGTATCAAACACATTGTCTATTTGTCTATTTTCGCAAATGCCACCACAGGAACCCTAAAGGTTTGTTATTCTGTGCTATAGATACCATAGACCCACATTGGATGGGTTCTAATAAATTGAGGCAGGTGTTTAGACTAGAGACCCGATGGATTTATGAGATGAAAGCAACTTCACCATTGGGTCTTAACATAGGCATAGACATCAATTGCATTATAGATACTAGCTGAATTTGTATATCCACCCTCCTTTTTTGCATATTTTAATTTTTATTCTTGCATTTTTATCTTTGCATTTTTATGTACTTTTTACATTCATTTTCACATTCAATGTCATTTTAATTAGTTGTTTATATTTGGATTTTGTTATAAATCCAATATGGAGTTGAGGTTAAAAATGAGACTTTTTGGTTCATTGCTTATTATTTTTATGCATTATAACACCTTAGGTGGCTTTAAATCCTGAGTGGCCACTATAATTTGCTGATGTCCGCTATATATTTACCTTTATATCCGCCATTTTCTGCCGAGGGATTTATCTTCCTTAGTCACATGTTTATTTTTGTAATATCTTTCTAATATGTTTTTTTCTTTCTCCAATATGTTTATTTTTGAGTGGCCTGAAAATGGCTGAAAGACCTCAACAAAATGGCTGGTGGCATGCATTACATATCTAGCGGTTAATTACACTATATTACCAAAAGTATTGGGACACCTGCCTTTACACATACATGAAATTTAATGGCATCCCAGTCTTAGTCCGTAGGATTCAATATTGAGTCTGGCTCACCCTTTGCATCGATAACAGCTTCAACTCTTCTGGGAAGTCTGCCTACAAGGTTTAGGAGTGTGTCTATGGGAATGTTTGACCATTCTTCCAGAAGAGCATTTGTAAAGTCAGGTATTGATGTGGACTAGAAGGCCTGGCTCGCAGTCTCTGCTCAAATTCATCCCAAAGGTGTTCCATCGAGCTGCGTTCAGGACTCTGTGCAGGCCAGTCAAGTTCCTTCACCCCAAACTCACTCATCCATGTCTTTATGGACCTTGCTTTGTGCACCGGTGCGCATTATGTTGGAACAGGAAGGAGCCATCCCTAAACTGTTCCCACAAAGTTTGGAGCATGAAATTGTCCAAAATGGCTTGGTATGCTGACGCCTTAAGAGCTCCCTTCACTGGAACTAAGGGGCCAAGCCCAACCCATGAAAAACAACCCCACACCATAATCCCCCCACCACCAAATGATTTAGACCAGTGCACAAAGTAAGGTACATAAAGACATAGATGAGCAATCTTGGGGTGGGGGGAACATGACTGGCCTGCAGAGAGTCCTGATCTCAACCCAATAGTACACCCTTGGGATCAATTAGAGCTGAAACTGCGAGCCAGTCCTTTTCATCCAACATCAGTGCCTGACCTCACAAAAGCACTCCTGGAAGAATGGTCAAACATTACCATGGACACAATCCTAAACCTTGTGGACAGCCTTCCCAGAAGACTTGAAGCTGTTAGAACTGCAAAAAGTGGGCCAACTCAATACTGGATCCTACCGACTAAGACTGGGATGCCATTAAAGTTCATGTGCCTGTAAAGGCAGGCGTCCCAATACTTTTGGTAATGTAGCTGTGTCTGACCTAAGGCAAAATGGCCGATGGACCGGCAATATGGCAGCCAGATACAACTCCATTAGGGACTTATTGAAGTGTGTATATACTGTATATCAAAGATGTAACAATCAGCACTCTTTGACCCCTGAAGATGCGCTAGAGCATGAAACGCATTGGGTAGAGCTAAAGAGTGCTAAAGTCTTTGCATTTGCATGTGGTAGCCATCTTTGAGAGTTTTTGATACTTGATTTTTATATTGGTTTGTTGAGCCCAGTTTTTAAAATAAATACTACACTATGTGAGCATTTTTGGCTCCTTTGGTGAGCGCTTATTTTACACAGCTGCACTACATATCTGCTGGCCCTGGAAAGTGACGGCCTTACTGATACCAGCACCTGAGGGTTACTATCCTTAAAGAGACCCCTGCTAAGAACAGTAAAATTTTAAATATGGGAAAATATCAAAATGGGTCACTCAAGATGGTGGCCCACACACTTCCTGTGTGCAACGTGAGATCATAAGCTCCTCTGTGACGGTACTAACCGTCACTATGAGTGAAAGACAGATAATTAATGGTTTGGATTGCTTCAAGTGGGACAGTAATATTTGTCAACTATATCTTCATATATAAATATTGTGACGAGACCAACCTCGCCACTGGGCATTGGAGGAGCCTGGTTGCTCGCCTCCTGCAATATGACTATGGACCTAGGGGCTTTTACCCCTTTAAGACTGTATTTGGGCATATATGGCCTGTATTTCTATGCTTCTGGCCCTTTAAGGAAAAGACCTGCAGTTTTGTATTGGCACTTCGGAACGCCGAAGTGCCGAAGTAGTCGAAGTGAACGCCATGCGACTAACGAACACGCGGCAGCAGCCATTTTAATTCAAACAAACGCGGCCCCATTGACAATGGTTAGTTGTACGAACTGGGCCGTTCGTACATTTGGACCGTTCAAATGTACTTCGACATTCGAAGTCTATTCATCTCTATGGGGAAATAGACCGACCGCATAGCCCAAATCCATGGAACTGTTTTGGGCATGAAAATGTGCCTGCGGTCGGTCAGAAAAGGACTTCCGTCTAACTTTTTAACCCCTGGAGGGATTTCTATGATTTTTGGTTATGTTTGCATCTGAAGTATGCTGATTCTGAAAATGTAAGTTTTATTTGAATGTGATGCATATTTTAGAAGTTATGAAAATGTTGCTTTTGGCCTGAGGTGGCTTTCCATTCAGCTATTGTCAGGTGTGCTAATGACCTCACCTGTTGTCTACTAAGGGATGTATTGACACTCAGAGTAATGTGTATTGAGGGCTCGTTAGGGAACCATTGTTCGGTGTCTGACTATTGTGTACATTGATTGCCCCCTGGGGCTTCTGTCTCCTTGCATTGGTCAAAGCTATCTGACCAATCCCTGTTGACTCATTTTCAAGTCCTCATTTGCATGGCAGTCCTTCTGGTCAATCTATCTGACCAATCACTGCTGACTCATTTTCAAGCCCTCATTTGCATGGCTAGGAGAGGACCTTATAGGGAACTGCAGGTACTGTGCAATTGACCAATGGGAAAGTGGTTGTTGGGGGAAGGATGTTCCAATGTCTGTATAAAAGTGTGCTGTGTTCTTCCAATAAAAGTTGTTGTTGTTCCTGTTTTACCCTCATCTCGGAGCTTTGTCTCGTTATTGGGGGAATCTGCTGCAGGGATTGCTATGGTCTTCGATACTCCCTTAGAGAATCACTAAGCTCTTGTAAGAGCTTGTGTAAGAGCTTGTTCTGCTGCACTCTCTGGGGAAAGAGAGGTTCACCCACAGGAACCTGGAGCCTTGTCGTTGGTCCAGGGTGGGTAGGAGATGCCAAGACCCTAACCAAGCTGCGGCGGTTCGTGGAGTCTGAAGTGCTTACGGTGTCTGGTGGAGTGCTTGGAGCCCTCGGGAAGCACTAGGAGCATCTGTCAACGGAGGTACCTGCTCAGGGGTGCCCTGTTCCGTAACAATTGGTGGCAAGCGGCGGGATCGTTCCCACAGCCAGAAGAACAGCTACAGGAGACACCATTCCGTGGATTTACAAGTTGGGGGCAATGCATGTCTCAGTACAGCAACCCTTAAAGCAACAGGATGGAACCAGCAGTGGAGTACAGATATTCTCTGAAAGAATATGACCGTATGGTGTGGTTACGGCTGAACTTCTTCGGACCCAATCCACTGGAGAGATCCAAGCGGTTAGTGAGGAACTTAGTGTTCAGGACTCTGCTAGACAGAGCAGAGAGAGAGGGCCAGCTGGCACGTTGGGAGGAACTCCAGCGGCAGGTACAGTTAAGGGAAGAGGAGAACCCAGTCTCCATTCCCCAGCGGGAGCCTGATTTATTGGGAATTGGGAGCCCAGTCTCCATTCTCCAGCGGCAGGCTGAGTTACAGGGGGCAGAGACAGTCAGTCCTGTCGCCCAGCAGCAGATTGATTTGTTGGGAATTGGGAGCTTAGTCTCCATCCCACAGCAGCAGAGTGTCCTGCAGGGAACAGAGAGCCCAGTCTCCTTTCCCCAGCAACAGGACACGGTATTGGGAGCAGAGACAGTCGGTCTCCCTCCCCAGGGGCTGGAAGTATATTTGGGAGAGGAGCTTGTTACCCCCTCTCCCCATTGGCAGAGTGATATCCAGGGAATTGGGAGCGCAATCTCCATCCCTCAGCGGCAGATTGAGTTACAGGGGGCAGACACAGTTGGTCCTGTCCCCCAGTGGCAGATTGAGCTATTGGGAATTGGGAGCCCAGTCTCCATCCCACAGCAGCAGCTTAACGTACCAGGGGGAGACAGTAAGCCCCCCAACAGTGCAGATGGGAACGTGGTCTCTGCACTCACAGCACAGGGGGTAGGGACAGTCGGTCCTGACCCCCAGCAACAGGGCTGTTTAGCCAAAGGGGAGACAGTCGGTCTCCCCCTCCAACAACCCTTCTCCAACCAGGCTACTTCTGTGGTAGCGCTGGCACCAGGGCAGAGTACCGCTGGTCTCTGCCCACTCAGCAACCCACCAAGGCAGTCTGCCAGTCTCCCACACAGCAGTGGTGAGGCACCTGGACCTGGACAAGATTCTCCGCTACTCAGGTGTAGTAACCATTTATTGTGGGTGGGCTGTACTGCTGTTTCTGTTTTGTGGGTGGGCTGCTAGACTAACATAGGCACTGACCGGAAGAAGGTCAGATACCCGGTTAGTCTGTTTGGAAAAGGGGAGAAATGTGACGAGACCAACCTCGCCATTGGGCATTGGAGGAGCCTGGTTGCTCGCCTCCTGCAATATGACTATGGACCTAGGGGCTTTTACTCCTTTAAGACTGTATTTGGGCATATATGGCCTGTATTTCTATGCTTCTGGCCCTTTAAGGAAAAGACCTGCAATTTTGTATTGGCACTTCGGACCGCCGAAGTGCCGAAGTAGTCGAAGTGAGCGCCATGCGACTAACGAACACGCGGCAGCGGCCATTTTAATTCAAACAAACGCGGCCCCATTGACAATGGTTAGTTGTACGAACTGGGCCGTTCGTACATTTGGACCGTTCAAATGTACTTCGACATTCGAAGTCCATTCATCTCTATGGGGAAATAGACCTGCGGTCGGTCAGAAAAGGACTTCCGTCTAACTTTTTAAACCCTGGAGGGATTTCTATGATTTTTGGTTATGTTTGCATTTGAAGTATGCTGATTCTGAAATTGTAAGTTTTATTTGAATGTGATACATATTTTAGAAGTTATGAAAATGTTGCTTTTGGTCTGAGGTGGCTTTCCATTCAGCTATTGTCAGGTGTTCTAATGACCTCACCTGTTGTCTACTAAGGGATGTATTGACACTCAGAGTAATGTGTATTGAGGGCTCGTTAGGGAACCATTGTTCGGTGTCTGACTATTGTGTACATTGATTGCCCCCTGGGGCTTCTGTCTCCTTGCATTGGTCAAAGCTATCTGACCAATCCCTGTTGACTCATTTTCAAGTCCTCATTTGCATGGCAGTCCTTCTGGTCAATCTATCTGACCAATCACTGCTGACTCATTTTCAAGCCCTCATTTGCATGGCAAGGAGAGGACCTTATAGGGAACTGCAGGTACTGTGCAATTGACCAATGGGAAAGTGGTTGTTGGGGGAAGGATGTTCCAATGTCTGTATAAAAGTGTGCTGTGTTCTTCCAATAAAAGTTGTTGTTGTTCCTGTTTGACCCTCATCTCGGAGCTTTGTCTCGTTATTGGGGGAATCTGCTGCAGGGATTGCTATGGTCTTCCATACTCCCTTAGAGAATCACTAAGCTCTTGTAAGAGCTTGTTCTGCTGCACTCTCTGGGGAAAGAGAGGTTCACCCACCGGAACCTGGAGCCTTGTCGTTGGTCCAGGGTGGGTAGGAGATGCCAAGACCCTAACCAAGCTGCGGCGGTTCGTGGAGTCTGAAGTGCTTACGGTGTCTGGTGGAGTGCTTGGAGCCCTCGGGAAGCACTAGGAGCATCTGTCAACGGAGGTACCTGCTCAGGGGTGCCCTGTTTCGTAACAAATATGAAGATTTAATACCACCTTACAATGTGTATTCTCTGTGCTTGTCTGTGAGAGAGACACACACAGACTGTCATTGGCAGACTTCCCTATTGTTTTGTATTGGAAGAGAATGTGGATTGTGCCTGTCTCATTGTTAAATGTTATTGACCTCACATTGTTCTGTCTGCCTTAAGATAAGCTTATTATGGGATGTATATGTGTATGTGGATTGGCTGCTAAGGGGGAGGGGGGATTGTCCCAGTGTATATCTTTGTGTACACTGTATGGGAGTGTAAAACTCTGTTTTCATTGGATTGTGAATGTCAGGGCCTGTTTAAAACAAGGTCCACCTGGGCGGTAACCTTGTGGGGGAAAACTGTATAAAAGTATGTTTCTTGTTCGATAAAGTTGAGTTTTACTTCACCCCCAATCTAGAGTCCTGTCTCTCATTGGAGAAATATGCTACAAGGGATTGCTATGTCCTTCATACTCCCTTGGATAATTACTAAGCTCTTGTAAGAGCTTGTGTAAGAGCTTGTTCCTAATCGTGCTGCACTCTCTGGGGAAAGAGAGGTTCACCCATGGGAACCTGGAGCCTTGTCGTAGGTCCAGGGTGCGTAGGAGACGGCGAGACCGTAATCAAGCTGCGGCGGTTTGTTGGGTCTGAGGTGTTTATGGTGTCTGGTGGAGTGTTTGGAGCCCTCAGGAAGCACTAGGAGCATCCATCAACGGAGGTACCCAGTCGGGGTGCCGGTTGATCCGTTACATCCTCTCTATGTGTTGCGTCACATGACTTCCTCAGGGGTTTTTTAATCTTGAGCTTTATTTTGAATAAAAATGATCCTTAATATAAGGAGTAGAGTTGAGCGGACACCTGGATGTCCGTGTTCAGCGGGTTCGGCCGAACTTTAAAAAAAAGTCCGGGTCCGTGTCCCGGACTTTTGCCGAACTTTTCCCGGACACCGAACCCCATTGAAGTCAATGGGGACCCGAACTTTAAGGCACTAAAATGGCTCTAAAACACCAATGGAAAGAGCTAGACTGCTGCAAATGGCAGCAAAACGTAGTTAAGAGCATGGCAAGTGCTCTGCAAACAAATGTGGATAGGGAAATAACTTAAAACAACCAAAAAAAACGAGAAAAATAAAACAATGTTCTTCATCTCTGAAGGACGAGGCCCATATGGAGTAGGAGGGAGGTTGAGGTGGTGGTGGATGTGGCGGTGTCATAGGCGTGTACACAGGGTGTGCCGGGTGTACCTGGGCACACCCTAATCACCTAGGGCACATAGCATTATCGCTCTGTTTGCCAGTGAGGAGATGGGAAAGATCTCCCTCGGACCTGCTCTGCTCTATTTCTCTTTGCCAGCAGGGAGAGTAATTTATCGGGGCCATGTACATGTAGGCAAACACATGCATGTGTATTTAATATAATATAATGCAATAGGCTGCGCACACCTATGGGCGGTGTAGGTGGAAGCCGCGATGGAGGAGGACCAGGGCCGGATTAAGAGCATCATGGGCTTGGTGCTGAGGATTTTGAAGGGCCTTAAGGGCCGTGCCTTGGCATGCACCCAGAGGAGGAAGGGTGCAGCCATGCATGCCTAATTCCACATGGGATGCTGTCTCTGAAGCCCATAAACACATCCATGCATCGGCAACTGTCCCTCCTTGTCCGGCCTTCGTGCTGTGTGGGGAGGTTCTGAGGGAGCTGCCTGGGGAAGCGAGCATAGAAGCCAGACTTCTGTGTTTACAAGTGACAGAAGAGCGGTAACAGTGAATATGGCCAACCTGGGGCCTATATAAAAGGTAGGGGCCTGGAGCCGCAGCTCCAATAGCCCCTACGTTAATCTGGCCCTGAGGAGGACGAGGTAGCCAACACTGCTTCTTTTTACAAATTTTAAATGAGGGTACACCCCAAAAGAGTGAGAAAGAGCAAAAATGGAACAATGGCTGGGTCGGTATCCATCGCTATTCTGCACAAGGTACGGAAAAGTCCCGTGGGATCCATGCCTGGTTCATTTTAATGAACGTGAGCTTGTCCACATTGTCTCTGGACAGGCGGCTGCACTTGTCTGTGATAACGCCCCCAGCCGTGCTAAATACCCGTTCAGATAATACACTGGCTGCAGGGCACGCCAGCACCTCCAAGGCGTAAAGGGCAAGCTCAGGCCATGTGCCCAACTTGGAGACCCAGAAGTTGAAGGGGGCAGACCCGTCATTCAGTACGTCTAGGCGTGTGCACACATACTGCTCCACCATGTTGGTGAAATGCTGCCTCCTGCTAAGACGTTCCATATGAGCTGCTGGTGCTGCTGTTTGTTGTGGCGTGCTGACAAAGCTTTTCCACATTTCGGCAATGCTAACCCTGCCTTCTGAGGTGCTGGCGGTGCCCTGGTTGCGTTGGCGACCTCTTCCTCCTCCTCCTCCTCCTCCTCTGCCTTGTGCTTCCACTGTGGCCCAGCTGTCAGGTGGGAATGCCAGCAGCATGGCGTCTACCAGCGTGCGCTCATACTCGCGCATCTTGCGATCGCGCTCCAGTGAGTGAATTAAGGACGGTACGTTGTCCTTGTAACGGGGATCCAGCAGCGTGGCCACCCAGTAATCAGCACAAGTTAGAATGTGGGCAACTCGGCGGTCATTGTGGAGACACTGCAGCATGTAATCGCTCATGTGTGCCAGGCTGGCCAGAGGCAACGAAAGGCTGTCCTCTGTGGTAGGTGTATCGTCCATGTCCTCTGTATCCCCCCAGCCACACACCAGTGATGGCCATGAGCTGGCCTGGGTGCCACCCTGCTGTGAACATGCTTCCATCTCCTCCTCCTCATCCTCCAGAACTGTGCCCCTGCTGGACAATTGTGTCCCTGGCGTTTGTGTTAGCAGGAACCCACCCTCGGAGCCCCTTGCGAATGACTGCCCTGAAAGCCTTGGAAATGTTACCTCTTCATCCTCCTCCTCCTCATCCTGTGCCACATCCTCTTCCATCATCGCCCGAATTGTTTTTTCAAGGAGGCATAGAAGTGGGATAGTTAAGCTGAGAACGGCATCATCGGCATTGGCCATGTTGGTGGAGTACTCAAAACAGTCCAACAAGGCACACAGGTCTCGCATGGAGGCCCAGTTATTGGTGGTGAAGTGGTGCTGTTCCGCAGAGCGACTCACGCGTGCGTGCTGCAGCTGAAACTCCACTATGGCCTGCTGCTGCCCGCACAGTCTTTGCAGCATGTGCAAGGTGGAGTTCCACCTTGTGGGCACGTCACATATGAGGCGGTGAGCGGGAAGGCCGAAGTTATGCTGCAGCGCTGACAGGCGAGCAGCAGCAGGGTGAGAACGCCGAAAATGCGCACAGACGGCCCGCACTTTCTGCAGCAGCTCTGACATATCGGGGTAGTTTTTAAGGAACCTCTGCATCACCAAATTCAGCACATGCGCCAGGCAAGGGATGTGCGTCAAACCGGCTAGGCCCAGAGCTGCTATGAGATTTCGCCCGTTATCGCACACCACCAGGCCGGGCTTGAGGGCTCGCTGGCAGCAACCACTCATTTGTCTGCTGTTCCATGCTCCTCCACAACTCCTGCGCGGTGTGTGGTTTGTCCCCCAAACAGGCAAGTTTTAAAACTGCCTGCTGTCATTTACCCCTGGCCGTGCTGAAGTTGGTGGTGAAGGTGTTACGCTGTCCGGATGAGGAGGCGGTAGAGGATGAGGAAGCGGAGTAGGAGGAGTTAGGAACAGGAGGCAAACTGAAGCGCCCTGCAATCCTCGGTGATGGAAGGACATGCGCCAAATTGCTATCCGCCTCAGGCCCATCCACCACTGCATTTACCCAGTGTGCCGTTAGGGAGATATAACGCCCCTGACCGTGCTTACTGGTCCACGTATCGGTAGTTAGGTGGACCTAGGCACAGATGGCGTTGCGCAGTGCACACCTGATTTTTCCCCCACTTGGTTGTGCAGGGAAGGGATTGCTTGCCTGTAAAAGTAGTGGCGGCTGGGCACGACGTACTGTGGGACAGCCACCGACATAAGGTTTTTAAAACTGTGCTTCTCCACCAGACGGAATGACAGCATTTCAAAGGCCAAGAATTTTGAAATGCTGGCATTCAGGGCCAGGGATCGCGGGTGGGTAGGGGGGTACTTCCTCTTCCTCTCAAGTGTTTGGGAGATGGAAAGCTGAACGCTTCCACGGGACATTGTGGAGATGGTTGGTGACCCAGGTGGTGGTGTTGCCGACAGATCCTCTGTTTGCGGGGTGGCAGGTGCCGGTATCACTACAGATGTGGCTGGAGCGGCCGAGACTGCAGCAGAAGAGGAAGCAGGATGAGCCAGAGACGTTTCTTGGTTTTGAAGGTGTGTACTCCACTGCAGCTCGTGCTTTGCACTTAGATGCCTGATCATGCAGGTTGTGCTCAGGTTGAGAAGGTTTATGCCTCGCTTCAGGCTCTGATTGCACAGGGTGCAAACCACTCGTGTCCTGTCATCAGCACATTTTCTAAAGAACTTCCACGCTAGAGAACTCCTTTGAGCTGACTTTGGTGCGCTCGTTCCCTTGCTGCGTTGGGCAGTAGCGGGCGTAGTGTCTAGGGCACGGCCGCTCCGCTTCTGCACCCTGCTCCCTCTTCTGCTGTGCTGGTGGCTCTGTGCGTCACACCCGGAAACAGGAAGTGCCCGCTCCGTTCGGTGCCCGCATAGTGGCTACATGCTGTTTTTTCTCCACCACTCGGTGAGTGTAATATATGGTGTCTAAATAAATTGGATTTCCTGACAGTATCACGCTATGGGCTTGCTTTTGTTTCCCATTCTATATCCAATATCTGAATGATGTTCCAGTTCATGTTGTGATCTATCCATGTTGGTGTATTCCGTGTGGCTGAACCCTATTGGAGCTGACATGTGGTGAATAGGCGAAGTAGTCCTGAACTACTTACTGTGCTTCTCATATTCCTCTCTGGTAAGAGGCTTTGTGTGGTGGAGGGATTCACAAGCAGTCTGTATTGCCATTGACGAGGGTGGATATTTGCTACATACCCATTTCATTATGAACTTTATGCGAACCGAGGCTGATTATAACTAAGAGTGGACTTTCAGTTTTCATTTACTGTTGTGGCTCCATGCAACCTTATGTGATTTTTTCATGCCCTTCCTATTGTACTCTAGCGCGACTATTTTATTTTATCTATTACTTATTATACATTCCAGGTGTAAGAGTACGCTGCTTTTTAAGGGCGCGGGTTTTATTTACATTTATTCTGTGCGACCACCGCCTCTTCCTCCAAACTACTCAGGTCACCTGCATGACGTACATTCCATGTGGGGTCGAGGACCTCATCGTCCTCCACATCATCTTCCACCCAGTCTTCACCCCTGCCCTCCTTGTCGGTCTCCACAATGCTGAACGCCGCAGCAGTTGGCACCTGCGTTTCGTCATCATCAGAGACGTGCTGCGATGGTCCTTGCATGTACTCATCTTGAGAAATAAGTGGTTGGGCATCGCTGCACTCAATCTCTTCAACTTCTGGGGCAGGGCTAGGTGGTTGGCCCTGGGAAACCCTGCTGACAGAGTCCTCAAAAAGAACAAGAGACTGCTGTATGGATTGGGGCTCAGACTGCTTGCCTGATTTCCAAGGGGGTGAGGTGAAAGACGGTTGGACATTGGCTGCAGGTGCCAACTCTGACCTTTCTGCAGTAGACTGGGTGGGAGACAATGTGAAGGAACTGGAGGCACTGTCAGCAACCCAATCTACTATCGCCTGTACTTCTTCAGGCCTCATCACGTCTAGAGGCACATTATGCCCTACCAAATACTGATGCATGTTCTGTCGCCTACTCACACTTGTGGAAGGTGTTTCACTTGTGCGTGTAGCTGGCACAGATCGACCACGTCCTCTCCTTGCAACAGGAGCTCTACCAGCAGCACCACAACCCAGGCCACGGCCCCTATTTAAAGGTCTCCTCATATTTCTGATCTTGCCTTAGAAAGGTGTTTATTGAATAGCGGAACAAAACAACAACAGTATCGCACGGGTGTATCTGACAGTCAAATATGCAAACTATGCCGCAATTTAATGTTTTTTACCCCAAAAGGGTGTATATTGAATAGCGGAATAGGAAAAATTTTATAATACGGTGTATCTCACACGTACAAACAAAGACTAGGCCCGATTAAAATTTTTTGTACCCTAAAGGGAGGATGAGGAAGAGGAGTAGGAGGAGTTGGGAACAGGAGGCAAACTGAAGCACCCTGCAATCCTTGGCGGTGGAAGGAGATGCGCCAAACAAATTTAAAAGGTGTATCTCACATGTACCTGTACAGACTATCCCGCAATTTAATTTTTTACACTCAAACAGGGTGTATATTGAATAGCGGAATAGGACAAATTTTACAAAACGGTGTATCTCACACGTACAAACACAATCTAGGCCCCGATTACAATTTTTTGTACCCTAAAGGCAGGATGAGGAGTAGGAGGAGTTCGGAACAGGCAGGAGGCAGACTGAAGCACCCTCAAATCCTCGGCAGTATGAGATGCGCCCCAAAAATTGGAAAGGTGTATCTCACACGTACCGACACAGACTATCCCGCAATTTAATTGTTTATACCCAAAGGTTTTGATTAAATAGCGGAATAGAAAATATGATCAAAAAAAGTGTATGTATCTCACACGTACAGAAGCACACTAGGCCCCAATTACTATTGTTTGTACCCCTAAAAGGCTGGATGAGGAGTAGGAGGAGTTTGGAACAGGCAGCACCCTCAAATCTTCAGAAGTATGAGATGAACCCCAAAAACTTGGAAAGGTGGATCTCACACGTACCAACACAAACTATCCCGCAATTTAATTGATCCCCAAAGGTTTTTATTGAATAGCGGAATAGGAAATATGATTAAAAAAAGTGTATGTATCTCACACGTACAAAACCACACTAGGCCCCAATTACTATTGTTTGTACCCCTAAAAGGCTGGATAAGGAGTAGGAGGAGTTTGGAACAGGCAGCACCCTCAAATCTTCAGAAGTATGAGATGAACTCCAAAAACTTGGAAAGGTGGATCTCACACGTACCAACACAAACTATCCCGCAATTTAATTGATCCCCAAAGGTTTTTATTGAATAGCGGAATAGGAAATATGATTAAAAAAAGTGTATGTATCTCACACGTACAGAAGCACACTAGGCCCCAATTACTATTGTTTGTACCCCTAAAAGGCTGGATGAGGAGTAGGAGGAGTTTGGAACAGGCAGCACCCTCAAATCTTCAGAAGTATGAGATGAACTCCAAAAACTTGGAAAGGTGGATCTCACACGTACCAACACAAACTATCCCGCAATTTAATTGATCCCCAAAGGTTTTTATTGAATAGCTGAATAGGAAATATGATCAAAAAAAGTGTATGTATCTCACACGTACAAAACCACACTAGGCCCAAATTACTATTGTTTGTACCCCTAAAAGGCTGGATGAGGAGTAGGGGGAGTTTGGAACAGGCAGCACCCTCAAATCTTCAGAAGTATGAGATGAACCCCAAAAACTTGGAAAGGTGGATCTCACATGTACCAACACAAACTATCCCGCAATTTAATTGATCCCCAAAGGTTTTTATTGAATAGCGGAATAGGAAATATGATCAAAAAATGTGTATGTATCTCACATGTACAAAACCACACTAGGCCCCAAATACTATTGTTTGTACCCCTAAAAGGCTGAATGAGGAGTAGGAGAAGTTTGGAACAGGCATCACCCTCAAATCTTCAGAAGTATGAGATGAACCCCAAAAACTTGGAAAGGTGGATCTCACACGTACCAACACAAACTATCCCACAATTTAATTGATCCCCAAAGGTTTTTATTGAATATCGGAATAGGAAATATGATCAAAAAAAGTGTATGTATCTCACACGTACAAAACCACACTAGGCCCCAATTACTATTGTTTGTACCCCTAAAAGGCTGAATGAGGAGTAGGAGGAGTATGGAACAGGCAGCACCCTCAAATCTTCAGAAGTATGAGATGAACCCCAAAAACTTGGAAAGGTGGATCTCACACGTACCGACACAGACTATCCCGCAATTTAATTGTTTATACCCAAAGGTTTTAATTAAATAGTGGAATAGAAAATATGATCAAAAAAAGTGTATGTATCTCACACGTACAGAAGCACACTAGGCCCCAATTACTATTGTTTGTACCCCTAAAAGGCTGGATGAGGAGTAGGAGGAGTTTGGAACAGGCAGCACCCTCAAATCTTCAGAAGTATGAGATGAACCCCAAAAACTTGGAAAGGTGGATCTCACACGTACCAACACAAACTATCCCGCAATTTAATTGATCCCCAAAGGTTTTTATTGAATAGCAGAATAGGAAATATGATCAAAAAAAGTGTATGTATCTCACACGTACAAAACCACACTAGGCCCCAATTACTATTGTTTGTACCCCTAAAAGGCTGGATGAGGAGTAGGAGGAGTTTGGAACAGGCAGCACCCTCAAATCTTCAGAAGTATGAGATGAACCCCAAAAACTTGGAAAGGTGGATCTCACACGTACCAACACAAACTATCCCGCAATTTAATTGATCCCCAAAGGTTTTTATTGAATAGCGGAATAGGAAATATGTTAAAAAAAGTGTATGTATCTCACACGTACAAAACCACACTAGGCCCCAATTACTATTGTTTGTACCCCTAAAAGGCTGAATGAGGAGTAGGAGGAGTATGGAACAGGCAGCACCCTCAAATCTTCAGAAGTATGAGATGAACCCCAAAAACTTGGAAAGGTGGATCTCACACGTACCAACACAAACTATCCCGCAATTTAATTGATCCCCAAAGGTTTTTATTGAATAGCGGAATAGGAAATATGATCAAAAAAAGTGTATGTATCTCACACGTACAAAACCACACTAGGCCCCAATTACTATTGTTTGTACCCCTAAAAGGCTGAATGAGGAGTAGGAGGAGTATGGAACAGGCAGCACCCTCAAATCTTCAGAAGTATGAGATGAACCCCTAAAACTTGGAAAGGTGGATCTCACACGTACCAACACAAACTATCCCGCAATTTAATTGATCCCCAAAGGTTTTTATTGAATAGCAGAATAGGAAATATGATCAAAAAAAGTGTATGTATCTCACACGTACAAAACCACACTAGGCCCCAATTACTATTGTTTGTACCCCTAAAAGGCTGGATGAGGAGTAGGAGGAGTTTGAAACAGGCAGCACCCTCAAATCTTCAGAAGTATGAGATGAACCCCAAAAACCCCAAATATCATTCAGCTCTGCTGCAGGCCACAATTTAATTTTTTTTGAACCCAAGGCTGTATATTGAATAGTGGAATAGAAAAAAAAGTGTATGATTTTTGAAACCACTCAATAATAGCACATGTGAACTGAACACAGCAGTGTATGATCAGTCAGCACAGCACAGCTGAAGGAAAAACGCTGCACACAGTGCCTGATAGAAAAATACTTGTCTCCCTCCTCCTCAGTGGGCAAAAAAGATTGTGTTCACTGCACCCCAAAAAGATTTTGTTCACCGCACCCCAAAAAGATTGTGTTCACTGCACCCCAAAAAGATTGTGTTCACTGCACCCCACACACAGCAAAATGGATGTGGACAACTGACACCTGCCTATCTCCTATCCCACCCCACACAGCAATATCGATTGTAGTTTGTAGAACACACTGACCCTAAAAATCAGCAGACTCTCTCCCTAAAAGGATTGATAAGATCATAGATCGGTCACTGCAAACCCCACCCCACACAGCAATATCGATTGTAGTTTGTAGAACACACTGACCCTAAAAATCAGCAGACTCTCTCCCTAAAAGGATTGATAAGATCGTAGATAGGTCTCTGCAAACCCCTCCCACACAGCAAAATCGATCGTAGAAAACTGACCCTAAAAATCAGCAGACTCTCTCCCTAAAATTCCTACAACTCGCCCTGCCTAACACACTCCGACCTGTCCCTCAATTCTATCCGGACACAAATGTTTTTTTTTTCCTGTCTGTCCCTAATCAGCAGCCAGCACGTTGATGTGTGCTCTCTCCCTGAACTAAACAGCAGAATGACGCCGCAGCGGCGCTGCCTCGAACTTATAAAGACTTGGTCACATGCTTCAGACGGCCAATCACAGCTACTAATACATTTGTAGGCATGGCTGGGATGGCTTAAGGCACACCAGTTAAACGCTTGTTGATTGGCTGTTGAAAGCCCGCCATGAAAAGCACGCCAAAGCATGCAAAACCCGGAAATAAAATGACCGAACACGGATTTTTACCCGAACATACAGTAAAGTTTTCGGGTCCGTGTTCGGGTAACAAAAATCCAATTATTTACTTAAGGATTCCTGTGGATAGAGGTAGATTGAATGACATCCATATACAGCAGAGGGGAACAACAGTTCTCATTGATGACGTGCTCATTATTTGGGACAGAGACACTGTTGGCTTCCAGGCTTTTGTTACACATTATAATACCAAAGATCTGGGCATTACATTCACACATGTTATTGACCCAGCTCGCTTGATATTTCTAGATTTGGAGCTCACACATAATAGTGATTCCATTGTTATGATCAACCATTCCAAGCCAGTTGATGGCAACTCCTATTTACACTTTGGGAGTTGTTACCACCCTACTTGGAAGAACAATATTCCCAAGGGTCAATTCCTTAGGCTCCGAGGAACTGCTCCCAGACTAAAGATTACATTGCTCATGGTGAGATCTTGACAAGTTTCGATAGAAAGGTTATCCTGAAGGAACTCCTTCGGGAGGCCTTCGTTTTGTGTGTAAATTCACTCCAAAGGCTTGAAGATAATGCTCACCATGATCAAGTTTCAACTATACCCAATGCCAGGTTTATCATGGGGTTCAACAGTCATTTTAAAGCTATTAGTAAAGTAATCAAGAAACATTGGCCGATTTTACATTCCGGTCCCAAGCTAGGTTCTTATTTACCATCAGCTCCCCAGGTTGTCTTTAGGAGAGCCGTTACCCTTAAAAGTCAGATTATTCCTAGCAAATTGTCTAAACCCACACAGGAAAGAAGCTTGGACATTGAAGCGTATTTTGACAACCGAGTGGGCATTTTCCAGTGTAGAAAAAGGCTGCCTCACTTGTCAATTTATTTCTCATGGCCAATCTTCGTCATAGTTTTGGGAAGATTTATTCTATCCACCAGTTCCTCTCTTGCTCCACTCAGTTTGTTATTAGTTCCCTTGCAATCTCTTGTACGTGGGTCGTACTATTTGGCATCTCTGTACTACAGTGGGCGAACACCGTAGGCTGATTAAGAAAGGAAACTATGTACACAGTGTTCCTCGTCATTTTGCCACTCATCATGGTAAGAATATCAGGGATCTATTCGTTCTAGCCATTGAGTGTACAGTATCTGACAAAAGTGAGTACACCCCCCACATTTTTGTAAATATTTTTCAACTTTGCTACAATGTAAAGTAGTGTGTACAGCTTGTATAACAGTGTAAATTTGCTGTCCCCTCAAAAGAACTCAACAAAGCCATTAATGTCTAAACCGCTGGCACCAAAATGAGTACACCCCTAAGTCAAAATGTCCAAATTGGGCCCAATTAGCCATTTTTTCTCCCCGGAGTCATGTGACTCGTTAGTATTACAAGGTCTCAGGTGTGAATGGGGAGCAGGTGTGTTAAATTTGGTGTTATTGCTCTCACTCTCTCATACTGGTCACTGGAATTTCAACATGGCACGTAATGGTAAAGAACTCTCTGAGGATCTGAAAAAAAGAATTGTTGCTCTACATAAACATGGCCTAGGCTATAGGAAGTGTCAGGTCACCTGTGGCCAGGTGACAACTGCACCCTGTTGGAGGCAGGGGTGCAGCGCAAGGTAGTGAACCCGATAGCAGACTGCTGCAGATGGACTGGAACGCGAGCCCAAGATTCCTCAGGGCGCGGAGTCTAAGACCCAGCAGGTGTTCACCAGAGCCTCTAGAGGCGAGGATGGACTTGGCTGCAGCTGGGCCCAGGTTGCGTCCCCTGGGGTCCCCCGGGTCACGCTCCATAGGGAGAGAGGGGAAGCAGCCACTCAGGACACATGGAATGGTGATGGGTAAGCCGGGGTCAGGGTAACAGGCAGACGAAGGTAACCAAGGGATAGGCCAAAGGTCAGGGTAACAGGCAAACAGGAATAGTCAGAGACAAGCCAAAGTCGGTACACAGAAATGTAGATCAAGCACACGGGAAACAGGAAACAAACACTGTTGAACAGCAAAGCAGACCTGCAATGCACTGGTTAATATAGACTTCCTGTAATGACCTGGGGTGGGGCAGGAACAGGAAGGAGAGGTGATAAAAAGGAACCAGAAGTAAAGTCTGACCTCTAATACAGACATGAAGGAACAGGTAAGCTGCAAAACACTATTGCAAGTCCATGACAGTACCCCCTCTTACAAGGCCTCCCCCTACCCCGCCTGGGCCTGGGTTTAGAGGGACACCTCAGATGAAACCATTCTAACAGACGAGGTGCAAAGACCTCCGATGCAGGAACCCAAGATCTCTCCTCAGGACCAAAGCCTTTCCAATGAACAAGGTACTGAAGAACGCCTCTACAGAGTCGAGAATCCAGAACTTGACTGACCCCGTATTCCTGATTATCCTCAGAGACCGGTGCCATGGTAGGGAAAGGACGAGAGAACTTATTGAGGACTAAAGGCTTCAGAAGGGAAACATGGAAGGAGTTATCAATTCTGAGGATTTTGGGGATCTGAAGTTTGAAACAAACCGGATTCAGTTTAGAAATTATAGTATAGGGACCAATGAATCTTGGAGCAAACTTCAGGGAAGGCACTCGAAGCTTGATGTTCCTGGTGGAGAGCCAAACTTTGTCCCCTGGCTGAAGAGAAGGCGGTTTACACCTGCGACGGTCAGCAAAGCTCTTGAATTTGTCGGCAGCTGCCCGGAGGGAATCATGAACGTCACTCCAGATAGAATTGAAGGACTCCTGAGCTGAAGCCAAAGTTGGGATATCCGGAGAACAGGCCATGGGAAGCGGAAGTTGAGGATGTCTTCCATAAATTGCGAAAAAGGGTGTTTTCTGCGAACTGGTATTTACATGATGGTTATGGGAAAATTCCGCCCACGGAAGTAGAGAGGACCAATCGTCAGGATGAGCGGAGACTAAGGTGCGAAGAAAAACCTCCAACTCCTGATTAACCCTCTCCGTCTGCCCATTGGATTGAGGATGGTAAGAAGAGGAAAAATCCAAGGCAATATTGAGGGATTTGCAAAAGGCTCTCCAGAAACGAGACGTAAATTGAACGCCCCTGTCACTCTATATTTTCCTTGACTACAGTGCTGGGAGGCACAAGGCCTACATCAACGAATCACAGCTGAGATGTCTAAACCCTCATTCAATCCCCTGGGAACCAGAGAGCCCAGTAGGTGAATCCAGTATGTTTCTCTACTGCACAGCTTTTGGGACCTAAGGCCAGCATCTGTGTAGCCTGTAATGGACTCTATTCCAAAAGCTCTCAGACCTATGGATTTTTTGTCATGTACATCCCGGAAATGGCAAGAGAGGGAATGTTTGTCAAAGCCTTTGTGGATGTTTCTTTTGTGTTCACCAAACCTAGTTCTAAAGGTACGTGAGGTTCGTCCTACATAAAGAAATCCGCAGGGGCAGACCAGGCCATATACCACAAACTCGGTGGAACAGTTAATGAACTGTTTAGTGGCATGTACTCTCCCATCTATCCCCATGACCTCTTTTTTCCGGTGCCACATATACTGGCATAATCCGCAATTGGACACTCCACATCTGTAGGAACCCTTCTGGTCGAAAATGGTCTTCCACATTGGTGCTATCTCTTTCTTAACAGGTTTAACTCGACTGGGTGCTATCACGCTCTTCGAGTCTCTTGGTCTGCGATAAATAACCTTAGGTTTCTTTGGGGTTGCTCCTGACAGTAGAGGGTCTTTTTCTAGGATGCCCCAATGCTTTTCCAAGATGCAATTAAAGCTGTCATATATATTTGTGATCTGCATGTGGTAAGACCAGCTCTGAGGAAGGGGGCCTGACCCCCGAAACGCGTTAGCGGTCCTGACTGAAGGACTTGTTCCAGTTCACACATGGTGGATTCTTGTAACATGTTTTTATCTTTACGTCTGTGAGTATGCATTTTGCATTTTTTATTAAATATTTGCTACATTGATCACGGGTAATGCACTAGGTGTTTGCGCCTCCTCTTCCTTTCTTTTCTAAAGGCATGAGGAGACCAGCAGAAGCTTGTGTGGAGGATTTAGACTGAGCACAGACATGACAAGCCTTGACATAGTCTTTGACCTCTGAGCGGAGATTAGGCCACCAGTAGTGATGGCTGATGAGCAAGAAGGACCGGAGAAACCCTGCATGGCCCGCCACCTTGGAATCATGCCCCCAACGAAGAATCTTAGTTCTTAGCTCAGTGGGGACAAAGGTCTTACCAGGAGGAATCTTTGAGTCCAGGGTGGTAGAATGGGCAATAATGCATGAAGTGGGGACGATCGGCTCAAGTTCAGGAGTGGACTCCTCGTCCAAAGTGTCAAAGGACTTAGAAAGTGCATCAGCCCGACCGTTGCAGGAACCAGGTTTGTACGTAATCGTGAAATTAAAACGGGAAAAGAAAAGACTCCACCTGGCCTGTCTGGGATTCAAACGTTTAGCATTCTGTAGATACTGTAAATTCTTGTGATCAGTGAAGATCGTTATGGGGTGAGGAGAACCTTCCAAAAGATGACGCCACTCTTCCAGTGCCAATTTGATTGCGAGAAGTTCCTGGTCACCAGAGGCATAATTTCTCTCTGCCTGAGAAATTTTTTTGGAAAAGAACACACATGGTTGACGTTTCTTCTCTAAGAGTTGAAGAAGCACAGCTCCCACCCCCACTGAAGAAGCATCCACTTCAATAAAAAAGGCATCCCCAGGATTAGGTCTTCTCAAGAGCGGTCCAGAGACAAAGGCCTGTTTCAGATCGTGAAACGCAGCGACAGCTTCGGGGGGCCAGGCTTTGGCATTAGCACCCTTCTTGGTCAAAGCGATAATGGGCGCGGCAATGGAAGAGTAATTCCTTATGAACTGCCTATAATAATTTTTAAAGCCAAGAAAGCGCTGTGTGGCCTTAAAGCTAGAAGGAAGGGGCTAGTTGGCAATGGCTAAGACCTTCCCGGGATCCATACGAAGACCCAAACTTAAAACAAAGCATCCTAGAAATAGGACCTCAGAACATTCAAAGGAACATTTCTCCAGCTTGGCATAGAGATTATTCTCCCTAAGGCGCTGGAGTACAGTGGGGACATGGTTTCTGTGGACACTCAGATTTTCCGAGAAGATAAGAATGTCATCCAGATAGATGACAACAAACTGGTACAGCAGGTCCCTGAAGATTTTATTGACAAAGTTTTAAAACACATCTGGGGCATTACACAGCCCAAAAGGCATGACTAGGTATTCGTAATGGCCGTCTCGAGTGTTAAATGCAGTCTTCCATTCATCACCTTCTCGAATTCGAATGAGGTTGTACGCCCCTCTGAGATCCAACTTGGTGAAAATGGAGGCACCCTTCAACCTATCGAATAGTTCAGATATTAGGGGTAAGGGATATCGATTTTTAATAGTAACAGCGTTTAAGCCTCGATAATCAATGCAGGGTCTCAAGGTACCATCCTTCTTGGCGACAAAAAATAACCCTGCTCCAGCAGGCGATGAGGATTTCCGGATGAAACCTTTCTCAAGATTCTCTGCGACATGGCCTGGGTCTCAGGGATGGACAATGGGTAGGTGTGACCCCTGGGCAGAGTTGCCCCGGGAACAAGGTCAATGGCGCAGTCAAAAGACCTGTGGGGAGAAAGCACTTCAGCTGATTTCTTACAGAACACATCCCGGTAATCGCTGTATGCAGTGGGAAGGTCTGAAGATACTGATGTGGTAGCAACCGGAAGTCTCTCCTTTGAGGTCACCTTGGAAAGACATGAGGAGAAACATGAGGGGCCCCAAGCCAGGATCTGCGCAGAGACCCAGTCCACATGGGGAGAGTGGAGCTGTAGCCAAGGAAGGCCCAATACAATGGGAGTAGAGGCTTTGGGTGGGATGAGAAAGGATATCCACTCCTGGTGGAGAATCCCTACTGACATCCTAATAGGTAGTGTCTGGAAGCGAATAGGGCCCCCTGGAAGAACAGTGCCATCAATAGCCGAGACTACCAACGGCGTAGAAAGGGGTGAAAGGGTGAGCTTCATAGAAGAAGCAGTTCTCCAGTCCATAAAGTTGCCGGCAGCCTCGGAATCCAGATATGCAAGGGTCGAAGTGCTTACATGAAGGGACACCAGAAGAAGAAGACGGGAAGGTGATGTTTCTGGGTCCAATACTCCACCTTCCAAATGTATTAGACTCGAGCGATTCCCGGACAAAGCGAGCAGGAGTCACGAAAATGGCCCTTGCCTCCACAGTAGAGGCACAAACCCAAAGTTCTGCGCCTAGCACGTTCCTCGGCTGTTAGTCTGGTCCGGCCAAGCTGCATGGGTTCCTCAGGCAGAGGATGCTCCAAGGAATGAAGTAAGGGGAGCTCAGACTGGCTAGGGCGCAGGGAGTTTTGGCGTCTTTTTTCTATGAACCTCTCCTGAAAACGAATATCGATCTGGTTACATAAAGGAGATGACATCCCCCAGACCGACCGGGATGGTTCTTCCCGCTAATTCGTCCTTCACTCTGTCAGAGAGACCCTGCAAAAAGGTAACGACCAGGGCCTCATTGTTCCAGCTCAACTCAGCTGAGAGGATACAGAACTGAAAAGCATATTGTCCCACTGAACAGGATTCTTGGCGGAGACGTAAAAGAGCACTTGCCGCTGAAGAAACACGAGCCGGCTCCTCGAAGATATTACGAAAGAGCTTCAGGAAGTCAGACAGGTTGGAAACTACCAGATCATTCCTCTCCCATAGGGGGGCAGCCCAGGCTAGAGCCTCACCGGAAAGGAGGGAAATAATATAGGCTACATTTGCCAGATCAGACCGGAAGTTTTGCGGCTGAAGCTCAAAATGGATGGAGCATTGGCTAAGAAACCCCCTGCAGGCCTTGGAGTCTCCAGAAAAATGGATTGGAGGAGGTAGATTCAGTGAATGCGAATCTGTGACTGGCGTGACAGGCCCAGCCACTGGCTGCTCTTGGGGTTGCGGATTCGAGGTTCCCAACGAGGTCTGAAGCTGTTCAAAGCAGGAAGACAGCTCCTGCAGGAATCGCATCACCCGAGTCTGATTAGCTTCTTGCGTCTCGAGTCTGCGAACTAAGCCCTGTAATGGATCATCTGTACGGCCTGGCACGTCTGCCGGGTTCATGGCTGTTCAAACTGTCAGGTCACCTGTGGCCAGGTGACAACTGCACCCTGTTGGAGGCAGGGGTGCAGCGCAAGGTAGTGAACCCGAAAGCAGACTGCTGCCGATGGACTGGAACGTGAGCCCAAGATTCCCCAGGGCGCGGAGTCTAAGACCCAGCAGGTGTTCACCAGAGCCTCTAGTGGTGAGGATGGACTTGGCTGCAGCTGGGCCCAGGTCGCGGCCCCTGGGGTCCCCCAGGTCACGCTCCGTAGGGAGAGAGGGGAAGCAGCCACTCAGGACACACGGAATGGTGATGGGTAAGCCGAGGTCGGGGTAACAGGCAAACAGGAATAGTCAGAGACAAGCCAAAGTTGGTACACAGAAATGTAGATCAAGCACACGGGAAACAGGAAACAAACACTGTTGAACACTAAAGCAGACCTGCAGTGCAATGGTTAATATAGACTTCCTGTGATGACCTGGGGTGGGGCAGGAACAGGAAGGAGAGGTGATAAAAAGGAACCGGAAGTGAAGTCTGACCTCTAATACAGACATGAAGGAACAGGTAAGCTGCAAAATACTATTGCAAGTCCATGACAGGAAGATTGCCAAGACCCTGAAACTGAGCTGCCGCACGGTGGCCAAGACCATACAGTGGTTTAACAGGACAGGTTCCACTCAGAACAAGCCTCGCCATGATCGACCAAAGAAGTTGAGTGCACATGCTCAGCGTCATATCCAGAGATTGTCTTTGGAAAATAGACATATAAGTGCTGCCAGCATTGCTGCAGAGGTTAAAGGGGTGAGGGTCAGCCTGTCAGTGCTCAGACCATACGCCGCAAACTGCAACAAATTGGTCTGCATGGCTGTCGTCCCAGAAGGAAGCCTTTTCAGAATGATGATGTACCAGAAAACCCGCAAACAGTTTGCTGAGGACAAGCAGACTAAGGACATGGACTACTGGAACCATGTCCTGTGGTCTGATGAGACCAAAATAAACATATTTGGTTCAGATGGTGTCAAGTGTGCGTGGCGTCAACCAGGTGAAGAGTACAAAGACAAGTGTGTCTTGCCTTTAGTTAAACATGGTGGTGGGAGTGTCATGGTCTGGGGCTGCATGCGTGCTGCCAGCACTGGGGAGCTACAGTACATTGAGGGAACCATGAATGCCAACATGTACTGTGACATACTGAAGCAGAGCATGATCCCCTCCCTTTGGAGATTTAGCCACAGTGCAGTATTCCAACATGATAACGACTGTGAAGCTCTGGTGAACTCTATGCCCAAGAAGGTTAAGGCAGTGCTGGAAAAAATTGGTGGCCACACAAAATATTGACACTTTGGGCCCAATTTGGACCTTTACACTTAGGGGTGTACTCACTTTTGTTGCCAGTGGTTTAGACATTAATGGCTGTGTTTTGAGTTATTTTGAGGGTACATCAAATTTACACTGTTATACAAGCTGTACACTCACTACTATACATTGTACAGTACACCTTGTACTTAGTGTTGTTTACTCAAGTCAACTTTTTTGTACTCTATTTAGTCATTTACTGGTTTGGACATTCCTGTACCCAGATCAGTCACTTATTGCTCACTAAGCACTTTATATTTATACCATTATCTATAATTTTTTGTGTCATATTACCACTAACAATATCACTTTATTGCACTTTATGTACTTTGTATATATTTTTTACACTGTTGATTTGTACTATGTCTTATTCTTATTTTTGACATATTTATTGTGGTGTCAGATATCCTATTGATAATATTCTTATGTAATAAGGCCCCTACATTTTTAGGCAGCGCCATTCACCTCACTATCCTTACACATTTAGAGAGTAGTAAATTATTCTTACTCTAAATGTTCTAAGGTTATCAGTGGTGTACCCCAAGGTTCAGTGTTGGGACCCTTACTTTTTAATTTATTTTTTATAAATGATATAGGGTTTGGGATTAAAAGTATAATTTCAGTCTTTTCAGATGAAAGATAACGTCCTTACAGGATGTCTCCGACTTACAAGTTGACCTTAATGCACTGTTTAATTGGGCAACTATGTGGAAGATGAGGTTTAATGTTGATAAATGTAAAGTTATGTACTTGGGGACTAATATGCATTTATCATGCATACTAGTGGGGAGTACAATTGGGGGAATCAATGGTGGAGAAGGATCTGGGTGTTTTGGTAGATAAGCCCAATAATAGCATGCAATGTCAAGCTGCGATTTCCAATGCGAGCTAAATCCTTTGTATTAACAGAGGTATAGACTCCAGAGAGAAAGATATAATTTTGCCCCTGTACAAATCATTAGTAAGACATCATCTGGAATATGCAGTTCAGTTTTGGGCATCAATTCACGAAAAGGATATCAGAAACTGGAGAAAGTGCAGAGAAGGGCAACCAAACTGATAAGAATCATGGGGGAGCTCAGCTATGAGGATAGATTAGAGGAACTGAATGTATTTTCTCTTGAGAACAGGATATTAGGAGGGGATATGATCAACATGCATAAATACATAAGTGGTCCATATAGTGAACTTGGTGTTGAGTTATTCACTTTAAGGTCATCACGGAGGACAAAGGGGCACTCTTTACGTCTGCAGGAAAAGAGATTTACTTTCCATATACTGAATGGTTTCTTTACAGTAAGAGCTGTGAAAATGTGGAAAAGACTCCCTCAAGAGCTGGTTCTTTCCAGCTCAGTAGATTTCTTTAACAAATGCCTGGATTTTTTCCTAAATGTTCATAAAATACCTGGGTACTAACATTTATAGGTAAGGTTGATCAAGGGAATATCCGATTGCATCTCGGGGGATCAGAAAGGATTTTTTCCCCCTGCTGGAGCAAATTGGATTGTGCTTTTCTGGGGTTTCTTGTCTCCTTCTGGATCAACTGTGGGTATAAGATTGTGTACATGGGATTGCATGATTTTTTCCCCCCGTTTATTGGTTGAACTAGATAGACTTGTGTCTTTTTTCAGCGTAAACAACGATGTAACTGACAACATAGTGATTGCGCTGGAGACCTTTTACTATATTTAATCAGACTGTCGAGTTGCAATGGTCTGAAGAGAAAATAGACACATGGAACTGCCTTGACAGAGGCTAATGTTAAGCCCAAAATCTTCATTCCAAGCAAGGGTCAGCCCATGAGCTTTACAGCCCATTCAGACTAGCGCTACACGACTTTGTGGGGCGACCTGTGAAGTCGTGGTGTACAGCGTGCACCGCGCCTCTGGCGCGACTTGCACAGAGTTCATATAATTGAAGTCAATGCAAGTCGCCTCCAGGTCGCCCCAGAGTAGTACAGGACTTGTGTCACTCCTATTAGAATGGGTCCTGTACTACTCAATGGCGAGCGACCGACCGCGACTTGTCAGACGACCAAGACGCCTGACAAGTCGCGCTAGTCTGAATGGACTCTTAGAGCCCAAATCTTGGAGCAGAGTCTGGAGTTTGTCCAGACCAGGCTCAGATACTCCAAGTACTGTGATGGTTCTAGCACTGATTACTGGAGATTTTAGGGCTCCCAAAAACCTGCAGGGTCTGCACAGCTATTAAGACATTGACAGACAGGGATGCCCTGAGATTGAAGAAGGGAAATAACAGGAGCTAGTAACAAGGTGAAGACCTGAGGGGCAGCAGACAGGCCAAAGGTGAGGGTAGCAAATTGGTTGTGACAACTAATCAAAATACAGGTAGCATTAAATCACCTTAAAGATGAGGACAGGCAAATGGGCATCTTCAATGTTCAAAGAAGCCAGAATGGTCTCCTGGATGAAGTGAGGAATGACTGACATGGCAGATTTTGTGCGGAATTCTTGTACCCAGAGGAAAGTGTTGAGAAACTTTAATATTAAAATAGAATAAATGCTCCCACTAGATTGATTTTGGAAACAGTAAAAAAGACTGAAGAAAACAGCCTCCTTCTCCAGAATCGGGCTTACAATACCTGCAGATAGGAGCTATGCCAGAGCAGCATGGAGGTCCATCTAGTCTTTGCGGGATCAGTGCTCAGATATGACAACATGAATCTGTGTAGAGGAAGAAAATTACATTCTAGCTTGCTAACTCTGGACCGAATCGTCTGAAATATTCTGGGGCCAGGCAGGAGACAAAAGCCAACAAGTCCCACCACCCATTTCTACAAGTTGGGACATCCCCTCAATGTGAGGAGGACCTACTCATAGTTGCTAAAATATTTAAGGATTATGGGGTCCATCATGTATGGTAAACTTAACTACTTTATCACCGGAGGATTTTGCTGTCTTACGTCTGGGCCCGTTTTTGCGATTCGGCACTGTGCAAATTTAACTGACAATTGCGCGGTCGTGTGACGCTGTACCCAAACAAAATTTACTACTTTTTTTTCCAACAAACAGAGCTTTCTTTTGGTGGTATTTGATCACCTGTGCGATTTTAACTTTTTGCGCTATAAACAAAAAAATAGTGCAAATTTTGAAAAAATAATATTTTTCACATTTTTTTATATGAAATTCCCCCCAAAAAATGTAAAAATCAAATTTTTTTTAAATTCTTGGCCAATTTGTTTTCTGCTACCTATGTTTGGTAAAAAAAATCACAATAAGCATATTTTGATTGGTTTGCGCAAAAGTTATTGCGTTTACTAACTAAGGGAAAGATTTCTGTCATTTTTGGTGGTTTTTTTTTTAACGAGTAATGGCGGCGATCTGCGATTTTTTTGCGGGACTGCGACATTGCGGCGGACAGATCGGACCCTTGACTGATATTTTTGACACATTTGGGGGTACCAGTGACATGACTGCAGTAATCAGTGCTATATATATGCACTGTTACTGTAAAAATGACACTGGCAGGGAAGGGGTTAATTTTATTGGAGAGGGAGGGGTTAATGTATGCCTGGTGCTTACTAACTTGTGTGGGTGAGGTGACTGAGTGACACAGGGACAGATGCATGTTCAGCTATGCTGAACCATGCAATCTGTCACTGCCTTGTTTACACAAGCAGGCGGATCTCCACACTAGATCCCCGACGATCGGGGAAGAGCAGCGGCGATCGCCGCTGCTCCTCCCTTGGCCCGACTCCCGCTGTGACTGAATACAGCGGGAGCGAGCCTCCGGCGGCGCGCGCATGCCGCCGAGAAAGGGGAGTATCTGGCGACGTAGGTCTACGTCGCCACACGATAACGAACCACTTTGCCGCAGTAGAGCTCTAGTGAGCAGACGGCAAGTGGTTCAATGCTGGTAAGAAAGAATGTGTCTTCCAAAGTGGTCATAGCTTATACGGATTGGGGTTTTGCCCATGATAGGTTATTCAAAAAACAAGTGCCACATCCCTAAATTTGAATACAGAAGAAGAAAATTCCCCTATGTTTGGGATTTTTTAGGCACATAGATAGACAGATTCACAAGATCTAAGCAAAAATTATAATATTTATTTGAAGTGACAAACATAGGATAATAAATGTTAAAAACAAAACAGGCAAAATGTATGCATCAAGAATATATAATTGTGACCGTGAGATGGTGAAGATATCAGTCCAATATATTTCGGAAAATCAATTTCCTTCTTCAGGGACGGGTCACATTGAAAGTTTTCTAATAATAACAAAGACAACAATATAGTTAAGCCTATTGTATCTATTACATAAAATCATCATATACAGTGTAACTATTGCATTCTAGGCATGATGTCATATAAATATACTTGTTAGATTTGTTATTACTTTCTATCCCTTTCAAACAGTTAAACAGAAAAAAAGGGGAAACACTTACATAATTCTTCTTGTCATACATGAAAAGCCTGTAGAGTAGCTAAAAGCAAGAACCGAATAACCGCATATGTGGGAATCCACAATCACTGATGTTCATATATCCCAAAAGATTGGGAGGAAACCAGTATGTCAGACTTATGTTATTTATATGGGAGCCCCCCGTCGCTATCCTGGCTCCTGTGGTCACCTAGGGTCCCAAAATTTGGCCGTAGCACCAAGAAGCTGACACTGGGAATCAACTACAAGGAAGAAACATATATATAAAGAATATCTTCATTAATTTCTTGGGCTTAGTAATAGTCACCAAGAATAGGCACCTAGGTCAAAATAATATTGACCAGAGTGTCATATAGAAAATGTGGATAGTTTGTTGGTTACCTGAATGTTGTAGAACCCACAGTTACCACATATGGGTATCGACCAGACACGGTTTGGAAAGTGTGGACACATACAGGGAATCTAAGAGTTTAAATGTTTACCTTGATTGGACCCAATCGGCAGCAGCTGGTGCCCGGCCTGTGGGGCTTCCTGGATCGTAAGCGTCAGGACCGCCCCGGTGTTCATTGCGCATGACGATCGTCATGACGCTGGGCGGAACCGGAAGTGACGCCTGCGTTCCACTGGCACGGGTCACGCAACCGGAAGCGGAACAGCGCATCCGGTTTACGATTGGCTATACCCGCCCATATGTGCAGAGAACTGCAATGGGCAGGGCCAGCCAGAGACAGCGAGCGCCATAATGGCGATCTGTCTCCCCGTGCCGGGGTGGCCACAAGAGGAACCGAGGAAGACAAATAGGGGGAATGTTAAAAATTAGTTATGTAAGAATTGGATCCTAAAATTGGCTAACTATGTGCATTTACCAACATAGTGAAGATAAAGGATACTTACTCAATATCAGTATAATTGATAATAGTTTTGCTGCAGTGGAAATATAATATGCGGTAAATTCTGGCTTGAAATTAGCTACTTCTTTGACAGTTCTATATATAAGAAAACTACAGTATACAAAATATATATCCTGTGCAAACTCAAAAACAGACGATGAAAAAGTTTATTAATGTAAAAAACTTGGTGTTAAAGAAGAAATAAATCATTTTCCATCCCTCCTGATGAAAACCCTTCTAAAAAGGGTTTAAATGACAATGCTCCATTGAGACCAGGAGGCTCTGTCGCTCTAAGCATATGTATCCACTTCAGCTCAAGTTGGAGGAGACTTTTGTTCCAGTCTCCTCCTCTCGGGCTGGGGTGGATACGATCCAGAATAAGGAATTTAATTCTCGGAAATTTTCCCTTATGTACTACTTTTACGTGACGCCCTAGGGGGAGCTCAGGGTCTGACTTGCGCATACTAAGAATGTGACGGTATGCGCGACGCCAGAACTCCTGCTTAGTTTTTCCTATGTAGAAGCATCCGCATGTACATAGGAGTAAATATATGACACCGATCGTGCGACAATTCGCAAAATGTCTTGCTCTAAAAGTCTGACCGTTGGGTAGGATAGGGGATTTGTTTGTCAACATATAGCCACAGTAATGGCATGAACCACAGATGTATGTGCCCTTATATTTGCAACATATCGCATCATCATTGTTGAATTCACTTCGAACAAGTCTGTCTCGAAGTGCCGGGGCTCTCTTGAAAGTAAAGCCTGGTGTCTTGGACAAAAATTGTCCTAAAATTGGGTCGGATGTTAATAGGTGCCAATGTTTGGTCACTATATTTTTTATCTTTATATGTTGATACATACAAGGGGTGATTATCTTGATGTTGTTGCTATCCTTACTGTTCTGATTTTTGGAAGGATTCAGAAGTTCCCGTCTATCACTAAGGAGGGCTCTTTTGTATGCCTTTTTCAGAGACATCTTAGAGTAACCTCTACGTGTCAGTCTTTGACGTAAGTCGTTTGCCGCAAGTTGGAAAGACTGTAGATCGCTACAATTACGTCGTACGCGTAGGTATTGACTTATAGGAATTGATCGAATTAATGGTTCAGGGTGAAAACTTGAACCATGAAGAATGGTGTTTCCCGCTGTTGGTTTGCGGTAGAGTTCACTCTGTAGAGTGCCATCATCTCCTCTAAAGATCTCGACATCAAGGAACGTCACGCGATTAGGATCAGAATTCATCGTGAAGAGCAGATTGAATTCGTTCCTGTTCATCCTTTCCATGCAGTTATGCAACAGTTCAGGGGGACCCTCCCAGATGAGGAACACGTCATCTATATAACGGGTCCAAAAAGAGATGTGGTCCGTATATATTGACATGGTTTCGTCATCTAGGAAGGATGTCTCCCACTCCCCCAGGTACAGATTGGCGTAGGATGGGGCACAGCAAGTGCCCATCGCTACGCCCTGCACCTGGAGGTAGTGGGAGCCATTGAACATGAAGATGTTATGTGTCAGGATGAAACGTAGAAGGTTAATTATAAACTCACTATATGCATTGTTAGATGTTTTACGTGAAAAAATGTGTTGAATTACAGATATACCTTTTTCATGGGGTATAGAGCTGTATAAAGCTTCTACATCGATGGTAACAAGTACCGCTGTGGGGGAAACAGGAACGCCTTCAACCTTACTCAGAAAATGGATCGTGTCCCTCGTGAAGGAAGGGAGTTCCTGCACGAAGGGTTGTAAAAAGCTGTCGACTAAGCGACTAGCATTTTCTGATATGGATCCTCTCCCTGATATGATAGGTCTACCAGGGGGATTGGTAGGATTCTTGTGGACTTTAGGAAGTCCATAGAAAGTTGGTACTTTAGGGAATTTGGTTCTAATGAAATCCCAAGTTTCCTTGGTGATGACATTGTTCATGTATGCTTGGTCTGTCAAGAGGTAGAATTCCTGGTAAAATTTAGCTACAATGGAGGAAGTGATGCGTCTGTACCAGTTGGTGTTATTGAGAATCTGGGTGCACATCTGTGTATATTGTGTGTCATCCATTATGACAATATTGCCCCCCTTGTCGGCTTGTTTGATAATTATATTTTTGTTGTTAGAAAGTTTATTTATGGCTTCTCGATGTTGGGGGGAAATATTAGTGTGGGGGATGGAATCAATTTTCATCTTATCGATTTCACTGGTCACAATCCTAAGAAACGCGTTGATGTTCTGGTTTTGGATGGGGGGATACATATCCGATTTCTTTTTGAGTGTTGTGCTGCTTGTGTTGTCATTGGTTTTGTCCGATGACGCAGATGATAATAGCGCATCTAAATCAATCCGATCGATTAAATTTTCATTCTCCTCAAGTAAGGAGATCAACATGTCTAGAGCAGGGTCCTTATTGGTTTTTTGACTATTATCTTTGTGGAATAACAGTTTTAGGTTGAGTTTGCGTGCAAACAAATGTAGGTCTTTTATAACCTCAAATTTGTTTGTGTTGGATGTGGGGCAGAAACTGAGACCCATTTGAAGGATCTCTGTTTCTGCTTTGGTGAGAGTGTATTGAGATAGATTAATAATAGAAAAATCCTGCACTAAAGGGGGTAGTGTTGGAATCAGAGAAGGGGAGGGGGATAGAGTGTCCGTGGCTGGTGTGAGTTGGAGTGCTCGCTGATGGGTAAGGTCTAAAAAAGTGGAATCCTGTAACTCAATATTTGTAGAAGTGCTAGTGAGTGGAAGTGGAATGATTGGATCCTGAGATTGTTGTGATGATGGAAGTGAAGTTATCTCTCGTGATTGGGTATGTGCAGGAAATAAAGAAATTTTATCTTTTTTATTCAGGGGTAAGTTGGATTTTTTATTTCTTTGTTGAGAAGATAAATCCTCTTGAAATGGGCGTTTAGTGCGATCATTGGTTTTGATCTTAGTGTCAATAGGTATATCTTTTTGAATAAAAGTGGAAGGATTGTCTCTTTTAGCGTTGTTGTATATATTTCTATTTTGTGCCCATAAATAGGCTTTACCCTGTTGTGAAGTATTTTTGCTTCTATTCAAGATTTTTTGTTTTTTCATTAAGATATTCTTATTGAATATGTCTAAATGATCTTTCAGTTTTTTCTCTCTTTCAACATATGTTTTGTGATTTTTAAATCTTTGTATTTTTTGACAAGTTTGAGCAATGTCGATATCTAACTTTTTGGCTCTTAAAGAGTACTCCTCGATGAGGAGTCTCATAAGAGATCCTGAACATGCCTGGAGAGTGTCCTCCCATTTTGCCCTGAAATCAGGCGTTATGTCCTCCATGGAGGGGAACACCTGTATTCTAAGGCCGAACGGGGTGACACCCTCTTGAATGTGATCTTGGAAAGATTTGCAGTGCCAGAAAAGGGTGGACTTTTTTTCAACGAGTTTGGATAGCTGGAACATCAATGAGGCCAGTTCGGTTTCAATGAACTCCTTGTGCTCATATTCGTCCAGATAATTGGCCATCAAGGTGTTCCAGTCATCCCCAACAAAGCCAGACATTTTTAACAGAATTATGAAGTGACCAAATAACCAAATAGATAAATAAATAGATAGATAAACAATGTCAAGTATCCAAGCTGCACAGAGATATATAGGTAATAATTCTTTAGGATATGATATTCTAAGAAAAAATAATTATATGTTAGAAAAACCTGACATGGGCTGCGGGGAAGGGTATTTGCTACCCGGTAAGACAAATTGGGGTTTTGCCCATGATAGGTTATTCAAAAAACAAGTGCCACATCCCTAAATTTGAATACAGAAGAAGAAAATTCCCCTATGTTTGGGATTTTTTAGGCACATAGATAGACAGATTCACAAGATCTAAGCAAAAGAAGAATTATGTAAGTGTTTCCCCTTTTTTTCTGTTTAACTGTTTGAAAGGGATAGAAAGTAATAACAAATCTAACAAGTATATTTATATGACATCATGCCTAGAATGCAATAGTTACACTGTATATGATGATTTTATGTAATAGATACAATAGGCTTAACTATATTGTTGTCTTTGTTATTATTAGAAAACTTTCAATGTGACCCGTCCCTGAAGAAGGAAATTGATTTTCCGAAATATATTGGACTGATATCTTCACCATCTCACGGTCACAATTCTTGATGCATACATTTTGCCTTGATGCATACATCTTGATGCATACATTTTGCCTGTTTTGTTTTTAACATTTATTATCCTATGTTTGTCACTTCAAATAAATATTATAATTTTTGCTTAGATCTTGTGAATCTGTCTATCTATGTGCCTAAAAAATCCCAAACATAGGGGAATTTTCTTCTTCTGTAGCTTATACGGATCAGCCGGTTCTGATAGCTGGCTCAGGTTTAGGATTTCTGACATCAGCTCATCAGCCCACTCCCAACAAGTCCACACACTGCGTGGCTGCACCATGCAGTCTCCATATAACCATTTTGTTGGACCAGAACATACCATTTTGCATCTGTATGTAGCTCACAATATGTACTATCAGAAGGGAAAAGGTGCATCACCTTGCAACTAATATTTTGGATTTTATTAGAGATAAAACATATTCCCTTTGATCTTAAGAAAATAACAATGATTGCAGGCAGTTGAGAATCTCAGTGTGTACAGAGTACAGACCTATTTTTCCCTGCTGAGTTCTGCAGCCGACAGATCTAAAATTGTCTACCATTATCTGAACACACGCCTACAGCTGGGTGTTCCTACGATCCACAGTCCCAAGTTACCCATTCAAATTCAAACTGTTGACATCTGAATTAGTAACTACTGAATTATTAAAATATCTGTAATATCACTGAATCAATAAAAACCCTGTGATAAAAATTCAATGTAGTTAAAAAGTTATTGTTGAGTAAACCAATGCATAACACAATTTCAAAATGTGGCCTGGTCAGAAAGCTTTTGATTACCTTGAAAGGATTATAATAGACTGGTGGCATTTTACCTGTGGAAAAAAACTTTAAAAGGAAATACATCCTAATTTCTGTAATCATATTTTCATTTTAGAGACATTACATTGTTGACTCTCTGTTCAGGGAGAGCAGAAATAATTGGCCCAGCTAGGCTGCTGAACATATTTCTTACCCGAACATCTAAATCTAATTACGTTTCACAGCAGAAAATGCAAGCAGAGCAAATGTTCTCTACTGCCACTATTACTTGTTCAAATTCTTAAATCAGATCCTGAATTGATTTAAGAAAAAAAAAATAATAATCAGTCTTTCCTATAAGATGAATGCACCTCTGCCTGTCCATTGCTATTGACTTGTCACCACAGAAATGAGGTTTTGCTGGTCACATTCTTGGTGTCTAATTCAACTTGAGTAATTATTGAATCGATGGAGCCTTAATTAGGTTCATGGCCCATGCTTTAATAAATGATTTTCTGATAGCCGTATTAAACCGTATCTTCAAACTTTACAACAACTGTGGAATAAATAAAGAATAACTGTGACATAATGATTAAGCTCAGTCCTCATGTTAGCAAACAGAACTTTGGTTAACTAGATAATGTAACGACGGTTGCCCATCAAGTTCAGTCTTTCTCAAGTTCCAGCAATTTTGGTGCAGAAGCAATATGTGTAAACATGCAGTAAAAGGATCATTTCCATTTCTACGGGATCACCACTGTGAGTATTAAAGCGGAAGTCCAGCCTAATACCTTAAATTCTCCCCTGCAATCATTAATGTGAGCGGAGTTCAGCCTTATGTGTCAAAATGAAATTTTGACAGAATTGTACCTGAATTCTGTAGTTTTCTGTGCTGTCACATAACTTCAGTTCCTCTTTCTGCTGAATCCAAGAGCAGCAAGTGGATGTGGTTATTGAAAGCCAGTGACATCACTTCCAGGGAGGGACACTGTTCCTGTGTAGCCAGTGGGCGTATACAGGATGGGAGGAGCTGATCATAGGTTCCCACCCAGTGTTCTCTCATCGGTAAGGCTCGGTTCACATATATGCGATGCGGGAAGGCTGCGAATTCGCAGCCTTTTCCCGCATCGCACACGCACCCCCGGCAGTTCACACTGCCATATGCGATACGCTGGGGGTGTCAATGTAATCTTAACGACACCCCCAGTTTGATTGCATATCGCAGTGCGATCGTGCAGTTCGCACAGGATCGGATCGCACAAGTGTGAACCGCTGTGCGATCCGATCCTGATGCGGCAGCAAAAATGCCTCCTGTGCGTGTTTGCTGCGGGTGCGATGCGAATTTAGCCATACAAACTGTATGGCTTAACTCGCACCGCACAGCTGATCGCATGTAATGTCGGAGCAGTGCGCTCCGACATTACATGCGAACCCTGCACACGCAGAAGTGTTCACCGGGGCTCAAGCCCCATACACACGTACCAATTGTCGGCCGTAAATATTCGGCCGACGACTGTTCGGCCGATTGTAGGCTTGTTAGTAGGATGCTTCCGACAGCCGACAGCGCATTTTTGGCCGAACAGAATCTGTCGCGCAGACTTTAAAATTTTTGTTGGCCGTCACCAGAACAGCCAGTCAGTACAGATTTCGGCCGACAGACAGCAGATTAGCAAGACTGGGCATGCTCAGAAAAGAAAAAAGACAAGGAAAGTTAACCATCACATGACATCAGTTCTGCAGTCGGCTGTTGTTGGCCGACAAAATTCGTGTGCAGTCTTTTGCAGTTTTCAGCAGACACGACAGCCCTGGACAAAAGACGGCCGATCGTTCGGCCGACGATCAGTACGTGTGTACGGGGCTTTAGGATGCATTGTACATCCTTATTCATGAGAAAATGAAGAAATAATCCACACATGACTCCATTCACATACTTGCCAACTGTCCCGTTTTTGCCGGGACAGTCCTGGCAAAAAGGAGCCTGTCCCGATTGTCCCGACAATGTAATTATTTACACTTCGCACTTTATTTATATTTCCATATTCCATTTTTTGTATGGTCACACCTGAGCACATTTCACACTTTAGAATTGCAGGGAAGTGTGATGAGAATTTTACCACTTGCCGACCGCTCACTGAGCTGGTACTGCGGCAAAGTGGCTCGTTATTGTCTGGCGACGTAGACCTACTTTAACTGTCCGTTAAAGTAGCGCAGTGCCGAATCGCAAAATATAGCCTGGTCAGGAATGGGGTAAAATCTTCCGGTCTTAAAGCGGTTAAAAATACACTCAATGAGAATTTTTTTGTCAAGGACATGTAGCTAAATAAATTTTGGCCTAAATATATGACAAAAATTGAATATATTGGATATTTTTTAACTGTCAAAGTAGAAAATGTAAATTTTTTTGCAAAATTTTCGCTCTTTTTTTATTAATATCGCAAAAAAATGAAAAGCGCAGAGGTGATCAAATACCACCAAAAGGAAGCTCTGTTTGTGGGAAAAAAAGGACGTAAATTTTGTTTGGGTACAGGGTTGCATGACCGCGCAATTGTCAGTTAAAGTCGCGCAGTGCCAAGTTGCAAAAAGTGGCCTGGACGTTAAGCAGGAAAATCCTCCGGTGGTAAAGTGGTTAAACTTTAGGCAGAAGTAGTGCAGCTGAATGGGAGAATTATCCCAACTCTGCTACTTTGGTATCAAGTTTAAAATTCCCTTTTCAATTTTCTGTCATTCTCTCTTTATTGAGTACTCAGCAGACCCTATAATCTGATGATAAGTAGGCGGAGATTAATTATGTGGAGTGGGCGGAGCTTCGGGGAAGTGGGTGTGGTAAGTAATTGATATGTGTGATGCAAAGTGTCCCTGGAATTTTTTTTCAAATGTTGGCTACTATGCATTCATATCTGTGTGACTTCAAGTTGCAATGACTTCAAAGTAGTCTGACTTTGATGCGTTTTGAGTCCAGTCAAAATCGCGGTAAAATCGTATTAAAAAAATTGCGGTAAAATCACCCCAAAATATCGCGGCAAAATAGCATGACCTTTTAGGCCGCACAAGTGTAAAAATTGCCTTAAGCTCCGTCTTCCACTAGTGCAACTAATCAATGACACCTGTTCCCACCTATGCGACTTTGAAAATCAGTGACTTTGAAAAGGTACTTGCACTAATTTGCTGCAACTTTTGATGTGACTTTGATCCGGAGAGAGTACAGTTGGATCAAAGTTGCATCAAAGTGGCACTCTAAATCGCAATAGTGGAAACCTAGACTAAAGCTCCAATTCCACTAGTGCGACTTGTCATGCGACTTTGAACACACAAAGTAGCATGACAAGTCACCACCCATTCATTTCAACGGCACCTGTTCCCATCTATGCGACTTTGAAAAGGTACCTGCACTACTTTGATGCAACTTTGATCCAGAGAGATCAAAGTCACACTCTCAATCGAAATAGTGGAAACGTAGACTAAAGCTCCAATTCCACTAGTGCGACTTGTCATGCGACTTTGGAAACACAATGTCGCATGAAAACTCACAGCCCATTGATTTCATTGGCACCCGTTCCCATCTATGCGACTTAGAAAATCAGCGACCTTGAAAAGGTACCTCCACTACTCTGATGCAACTTTTAATGCGACTTTGATCCAGAGAATGTAAAGTTGGATCAATGTTGCACTCCAAAGTCTCACTCTAGCCCAGTGGCTATGTTTCCACTAGTGCGACTCCTAAGTTGTGCAATTTAAAGTGCGACTGAGTTCAGCTTTGATCCAACATTACACTCTCTGGATCAAATCGCATCAAGGTAGTGCAGGCACATTTTCAAAATCGCTGATTTTCAAAGTGGCATAGATGGGAACAGGTGCCATTGAAATCAATGGGCTGTGACTTGTCATGCGACTTAATGTGCCCAAAGTTGCATGACAAGTGGCACTAGTGGAAACGGAGCCTAAAACCCATTACTCACATGTAATGAGGAATATGAATTGATCTGTATCCTTCTAAACTTTCACTAATGTTCCTTTGTACCTTATTTCTTTGATATATAGTGCCGGTCACGTGCCTCGATTGCCACCGGGCACCCGCAATCTCTCCCCATGGAGACAGAACGGCGGTCTGCCATTATAAACACGGCAGACCGTACTACTGTCAGCAATGAACTCAGGGCTCCTATGTTCCTCTTATTTAGGAACACAGGTCCCTGTGTTCATTCCATAAGTCCATCCCCACACAGTTAGAAAGCACCCCCTAGGGACACATTTAACCCTTTGATCGCCCCTGCTGTTAACCCCTTCCCTACCAGTGTCATTAGTACAGTAACAGCATATATTTAGCACTGAGTACTGTAGTAATGTCACTGGTGCCCCCAAAAATGTAAAAAATGTTAGTTAGGTGCACAATCTGTCCGTCGCAATGTCGCAATCCCACTACAAATCGCAGACCACCGCCATTACTTGTAAAAAAATAAAAATGACATAAATCTTCCCCCTAGTTTATAGACGTGATTACTTTTGCGCAAACCAATCCATATACACTTATTGGGATTTTTTTTTAGCAAAAAGATGTGGCAGAAAACAAATTGGCCTACAATTATGAAAAAATGTTTTTTTTTTTTTTTTTTTTTTTATTGTGAATGTTATATAGCAGAAAGTTAAAATTATTGGGTTTTTTTCAGAATTGTCGCTCTTTTTTTGTTTATAGCGCAAAAAATAAAAATTACACAGGTGATCAAATACCACCAAAAGAAAGCTCTATTTGTGGGAAGAAAAGGACATCAATTTTATTAGGGTACAGCATCGCACGACCGCGCAATTTTCAGTTAAAATAACGCAGTGCCGAATTGCAAAAAATGGCCTGGTCATTAAGGGGGAAGTGGCTGTGCATTATTCATACACAGAGCTCTATGTATGAATGTACTACAAGTCCCAACATACTTAGCGGCTGCCGGCTTGTTGTTCTCAATGAACAACCATGGCGCTGTGCATGGGCGTTTGCAGAACTTTCTTTAGGGGGAGGCATCATTTTATGGTCACCCATGCTCAGCCCCTTTTCGCCCCATAGATCCCCCTTTAGAGCAGGCTAGTGTCCCCCATAGATCCCCTTTAGAGCAGGGTCCCCATAGATCCCCTTTAGAGCAGGCTATTGTCCCCCATAGATCCCCTTTAGAGCAGGGTCCCCATAGATCCCCTTTAGAGCAGGCTATTGTCCCCCATAGATCCCCTTTAGAGCAGGATCCCCATAGATCCCCTTTAAAGCAGGCTAGTTTCCCCCATAGATCCCCTTTAGAGCAGGGTCTCCATAGATCCCCCCTTTGGAGCAGGCCAGGCCAGGGTCCCCCATCGATCTCCCTTTAGAGCAGGCCAGGTCCCCATAGATCCCTCTTTAGCAGGGCCGCTGATAGGGCAGTACAACCAGCCTTGTTGTACCAGGCCTGGTCCTATCAGCAACACTGTGGGGCCCAGGCAGCATTACAGTTTATTGCTGCATTAAATAAAAAAATAAAAAAGATTGTGCTTGCTAAACTCCTACTTGTTTATGGAGTGAGGTTATACCATTTTCCTGGGCCCCATCAGGTCAACAGAGGGGCCCAGGTGCGCACAGAGAAGGGACTATTTTTCTAATTTTCGGGGCGCATGTACACCATGCTGCCCTGCTACTCCCTGCATTCCTGGCCGGCGGAGTGATACTCTGATTCTCCGCCCAGTGTCCGCCTCCAGTTCTCACTTGCTGAGATGTGAGGAGGCTGACGGGAAGCATCTGAAGATCGTGGCTGCAATGGACACAGTGAGTGAATAATAGAGCACAGAATCCTCACTGTGTCCTATTGTGTATCTCCCAGCACAGCAGGTTATCATTAGCATACAGGCAGCACAGTAAGCTGGTGCTCTATCATGGCTCTATGTCATATGGGTGCTGGCTTTGGTATGGCTGTGCTGGGTTACACTCTGTAACATTCAGTACAGCCAGAAGTACAGCCAGAAGTTAGCACAGTCAGCAAGCAGCCATGTGACATAGAGCCATGATAGAGCACAAGCTGATGATTTTTGTAATGCTAATAGAAACATAGAAACATAGAAACATAAAATGTGTCGGCAGATAAGAACCATTTGGCCCATCTAGTCTGCCCAATATATCTGAATCCTATGAATAGTCCCTGGCCCTATCTTACATGAAGGATAGCCTTATGCCTATCCCATGCATGCTTAAACTCCTTCACTGTATTTGCAGCTACCACTTCTGCAGGAAGGTTATTCCATGCATCCACTACTCTCTCAGTAAAGTAATACTTCCTCATATTACTTTTAAACCTTTGCCCCTCTAATTTAAAACGGTGTCCTCTTGTGGTAGTTTTTCTTCTTTTAAATATGCTCTCCTCCTTTACCGAGTTGATTCCCTTTATGTATTTAAAAGTTTCTATCATATCCCCTCTGTCTCTTCTTTCTTCCAAGCTATACATGTTAAGGTCCTTTAACCTTTCCTGGTAAGTTTTTTCCTGCAATCCATGTACTAGTTTAGTAGCTCTTCTCTGAACTCTCTCTAGAGTATCTATATCCTTCTGGAGATATGGCCTCCAGTACTGCGCACAATACTCCAAGTGAGGTCTCACCAGTGTTCTGTACAGCGGTATAAGCACTTCTCTCTTTCTACTGCTTATACCTCTCCCTATACATCCAAGCATTCTGCTGGCATTTCGTGCTGCTCTATTACATTGTCTTCCCACCTTTAAGTCTTCTGAAATAATTACTCCTAAATCCCTTTCCTCAGATACTGAGGTCAGGACTCTGTCAAATATTCTATATTCTGCCCTTGGGTTTTTACGCCCCAGGTGCATTATCTTGCACTTATCCACATTAAATTTCAGTTGCCAGAGTTCTGACCATTCTTCTAGTTTTCCTAAATCCTTTTCCATTTGGCGTTTCCCTCCAGGAACATCAACCCTGTTACATATCTTTGTGTCATCAGCAAAAAGACAAACCTTACCATCGAGGCAATTTGCAATATAACTTATGAAGATATTAAACAAAATTGGTCCCAGTACAGATCCCTGAGGTACCCCACTGGTAACATGACCTTGTTCTGAATGTTCTCCATTGACTACAACCCTCTGTTGTCTGTCACTCAGCCACTGCCTAATCCACTCAACAATATGGGAGTCCATGCTCAATGACTGCAGTTTATTGATAAGTCTTCTATGTGGGACAGTGTCAAAAGCCTTACTAAAATCTAGATATGCAATGTCTACTGCACCTCCACCGTCTATTATTTTAGTCACCCAGTCAAAAAAATCTATAAGATTTGTTTGACATGATCTCCCTGAAGTAAACCCATGTTGTTTTTCATCTTGCAATCCATGGGATTTAAGATGTTCCACAATCCTATCCTTTAATAGGGTTTCCATTAATTTGCCTACTATTGATGTCAGACTCACTGGTCTATAGTTGCTCGATTCCTCCCTACTACCTTTCTTGTGAATGGGCATGACATTGATGAATGATCATAAGTGAGATGCTTCATTACACAAATGTGCAGTGGAGCTGCATTTTTACCACCCCCAAACCAATCCCCTTTACCCACTTCCTGCCTAGCGACGTATCAGTACGTCACTAGATTAGAAGGGTGATATTTGGGTCATCACTGCAACGATGATGGAGAGATCATTTTTTAGCCCCAGCAATTCTGCACAAAGTAAATGTAATCCTAGTGGCTAAGAAGCCCCTGGATTACTTTTACAGGCAGTGGAAGTCCCACCCCCTGCCTTAAAGATGTGACTAATAGCATTCGGTTCCTGTGACACAGTGAGAGGGATGGATGTCATTCCACCCACTGTGTGATGTCAGAAACCTGAAGCGACAAGGATTGATTTCGCTTCCGGTTTCGGTCTGACATAAACAAGCCATTACCGGCTTGAACAAGTATCTGATCAAACCCATCTTGGTTTAATCGGATGCTTTGGAGGCCAGAGGACAGATATGGGGTCATCTCTCTAAAAAGAGGACCTGTTATGGCCCATGCTTTCACAACATATGATTTTTATTCCTTGTAAAAGCAAAAAAAGAAAGAAAAGAAAAGAATTAAAAATACAGAGTGAATTTTTTACATTTTTAATAAAATACAATTAAAACTAATTTTAAACTGCCCCTGCTCTTTGGTGCTTAGGCGCAAATGCAAAAGCACACGTTGGCACCGCACGCATATGTAAACAGCAATAAATGTGCATTTTGTTTCCAGACAGGGTCAGGGGCGGGAACAGGGGTAGGGTCAAGGGCGTGGTTGAAGGGGCCCCGTCAGGTAGGCTGTACGGTGCCCCAAAATTTCTAACAGCAGTCCTGCTCTTTAGTCTTACCTTTTCATCTATATTCCCCATCCTACCAGGTTTTCCTGCGCCACCAGGTACTCCAGGCTCTCCCTGCAAAGAATATATATATATATATATATACTTAGTCAATATGACCCCCTTTAGAGCAGGCCAGGATCCCCATAGATCTCCTTTAGAGCAGATCAGAGTCCCCATAGATCCCCCTTTAGAGCAGACCAGGATCCCCATAGATACCCTTTAGAGCAGACCAGGGTCCCCATAGATCTACCTTTAGAGCAGGCCAGGATCCCCATAGATCCCCTTTAGAGCAGACCAGGGTCCCCCATAGATCCCCCTTTAGAGCAGGGTCCCCATAGATTCCCCTTTTAGCGCAGGCCAGGAAATTTCCAGGGGGGCTCTTGCCCCCCCCCTGCCCCCCCCCCCTGAGGACTCCCATGGCGCTGTGGAGCACTGTGATTCCTCCTGTCAGTGAGTATCGGCTTACCTGTACAGGATGTACAGGTAAGCCGATACACTGGCAAACCTGCAGAAGACCTGCATGGAATCAGCGATCTCCTGATCGCTGGTGCAATGCTTTACAGGTTTCTAAAACAAAAAATAATAAATGCACATTTTTTTACCTGCAAAAAAATGTGCATTTATTATTTTTGTACAAAGGCGAACTGATCCTTTAATTCTGATTGGTTGTTTTAAATAATTGTATTATATAATATATCACACATATGAAATCAATGTTTTTATATACCTACTCCAAGCTTGCAGCTAGCAGCTTCTTGAAGGAAGCCTGGTAGGAAAGAAATATGCGGGCTTCCTGGGTTAACCTCGTCCTGAAAATGCTAATTGCTTGGCATATCTGGCCTCAACACTTTCTAAGCAGAATACATAGTTGTTGTTCAGTCGTTCAGTCATGTCCAACTCTTCATGACCTTAAGAACCATAGCACGCCAGTCTTTTCTTTCCTCCACTGCCTCCCAGAGCTTGCCTAACTTCATGTTCATTGTTTCGATGATGCCATCTATCTATCTTGTTCTCTGTCGTCGTTCTCCTTTTTTCTTCCATGTTTCCCAGCATTAGGGTCTTTTCCAAAGAGCCCTCTCTTTGCATTAGGTGGCCAAAGTATTCAAAGTTCAGCTTCAGCATCTGTTATTCCAGTGTTTCAGGGTTTATCACCTTTAGGATTGACTGGTTGTTCTTCTTGCCATCCAAGGGACTTTCAAGAGTCTTCTCCAACACCATAGTTCAAAAGCAGCAATTCTTCGACGTTCAGCCTTCCTTATGGTCCAACTTTGACAGCCATGGGTTACTACTGGGAATACCATAGCTTTGACTATACAGCACTTTGTCGGCAGGGTAATGTCTCTGCTTTTTATAATGTTGTCTAGGTTTGCCAATGTTTTCCTCTCAAGAAGCAAGCGTCTCCTAATTTCATGGCTAGTCACCGTCTGCTGTGATCTTCGAGCTTAGGAAGATAATATAGTATATACATAGTATACTGAATAAAGAATGCATAGTACAAGCATGTAAAAGGAAAGTGAATATGGCTTGCATATTTGTCTATGTTAGTGACTCAGAAAACACTGAAGTCAGAAGGTTAACCTCCCAACCAAGAATACTAGTATATTCTAAAGGAGATTAGTAATGGCTCATTACAAAAGTCTCTGGTGACACTTTTGTCTATAAAGCAATGCTTCTATTGTATGAGTATGTACTGCCCTCTACTGGTAGTGAACATTTTAGCAATTAGAAATGCTAGCTCTCATAGATGCAGTCCTGTTAATAAAGTATATTGTTTTCTCTTTAAATCTACAGCAAATCAACCATTTATGTGCTTCTCTTGTTTTTCTATGGATGAAATGACAATGATACAAACAGGGGTCAAGTCCTGGGAAAAAAAAGTGTGGCAACTCACCCAGGACCCCCCCCCCCCCCCCTGACATTGCAAAAAAATACCTAAAATGCCCGTATTCTGTGGTAAACAGTGCAAATATCAATATTTTAAATTATGAACATGTAGATAGCGCTATTAGCAATGTGTTTAAGTTAAACAAAAGTCAAAAACCATATTTCTCCATTTACACGAAGGTCAGGTTAATATAACCCAGCCAGCAAAGAGTTCCTCCTTACATCAGTCTGCAGGATTCCCCATACAGTGCAAGGGAACTCTGACATAAAGGGGAATTCTGCAGATCATGATCTAAAGGGGAACTCTGACATAAGGGGGGGAGGGCTCTGGTGACCAGAGACCACCTTATATCTTGCACTGTAAGGGGGAATCCTGCAGACTGATGTAAAGGGAAATACCGGGAACTCTGATGTAGGGGGGACTCTCGTGACCAGAGACCACCTTCCACAGAGTAAATGCACTAAGGAAGGGGGTCCTGATATAAGGAGGAACCTTTGTAGGTGGTGCAGGTTTTTAAGGATTAAATTAGATGGTGAGGAGGCATCATAATGCTTCCTTGCCACCTGGCAAACACCCTCTGAAAAGTGATCCATTGTGGTTCACTCTTCAGAGGGCAACACTAGTGTACCCTAATTTACAGCAATGCCCCTCGGATGTGTCACTCCAAACCTGCTTGGTATTAGTCCCAGTTCACATATATGCGATGCGGGAACCCTGCAAATCCACTGTGGGTTCCCGCATCGCATTCAACTCGCAGGCAGTTCACACTGCCATATACAAATCGCTGGGGCTGTCAATACAAAGTTAACGACACCCCCAGATCAGTTTGCATATCGCAGTGCGAACTGTCAGTTCCAACATGAATCGGATCGCATGGGTGTGAACACCCATGCGATCCAAACCTGGTGCGGACCCAAATAAGGGTCCTGTGCGAGTTGTGTCCGAATGCGATGCAAATTCAGCCATACATTCCTCTAGAGCCTCACAGGCTACTGACATACCCCTACATCACTTTGCCTGTGAGGGGCTGACTGCCGCCGTATATAGTTGTGCGGCAGTCGGCAAGTGGTTAACACAGGTGTTGTCCCTGAGCTGTCCCTACCTGCCTGAATTGTTCCTACGTGCTAGCTATTTTCCCTAGCCAACAGGGTCACTATCCCAGACCTATGACCCTCTCCAGGTGTGTCCAAATAATGCAGGCGACCCTATATTTAAGGTTACCAGTCAAGGTGGCTGCCTGAGGTCTCCAAAGGTTGCAGCGTCCAACCAGACAGTTGGCTTCTCCGAGACACTGACGGAGTCCACAGGGGGACAATTCCCCCCTAATAGCTGCCTTTCCATCTGTAATAATGGCACAGTGCCACCTACAGGATGGAGGGGAAGCCTGCACCTACCTACAAGTAGATTTGTAGCTTTACCTGACTTTTGGTTTACTCTTTTTTACAAGCCTTTTTCCTTCAAGCACTTACTTACAGGGCCAATTCCCATATTTCTAACATACAGGTAATAATCTGCATTGTTTGCTGGAAAATTACTTTGAACCCCTAAATATTATATATTTTCTGAAAGGAAAGGCTTTTGGAGAATAAAATGGTTGCTGTTGCAATTGTTTTTGTCACATGATATTTGTACAGCAGTTTATCAAATGCAAATTTTCTGAAAAAATGTAATGCACACAAACCCAATATAATACCCAATATTTTGGTAAAATAGAAAAGATGATGTTATGCCAAGTAAATAGACACCAAACATGTCATGCTTTAAACTTGCACATGCCTGTGAAATGGTGTCAAAGTACAGTGCATTAAATTATCCATAGGCAATACTTTGATAGCCTTTATAGGTTATCAGTTCAGAGTTAAACGGGAGGTCTGGCACTACAATTATTTTTTTCTCAATCATTTGCATTGATCTTTCATGTGGGATGCGATAACTGTTTACATATGCACACAGGACCTACATGCATGTTCACGTTTGCGTGTGAGCATGGGGGGAATGGGGCATTTTTAATTTTTTTTAAAAACATTTATTCTTCTACACCGTTTCTGTACTTTTTTATTCAACCTTATTGCTATTAAAGAGATGAACAATATTTCTTATGATACATGGGTGGTGACAGGTACTCTTCTTTCACACATACGGTCCGTTCAGTTCATCAGTTCAGTCACGTCAAAATGTATCAGTTTTTCATCCGTTTTTGTATCCGTTTTTTTTACATCGCCTACCAATGCAAAAAATGGATGAAAAATTGACCGTTTGTCCGTTTACATCCATTTTTCGTCCAATCCATTTTTTTGACGGATGAAAAATAGGGCATTCATCCGTTCCAAAAAACGGACATTGACGGAAGCCGATGAAAACAGGTGATCATCCGTTTTTTACATAGAGATGTATTCATGTCCGTTTTTCATCCGTCAGCGGATGGATGAAAAATGGACAAACGGACAGCATGTGTGAAAGGGGCCTTAATGGAGAGATCTGGAATCTAATAGATCTCTCCTCTGCAAAGCAGTCAATCAAACTGACATAAGTTTCATCATCTGCTTTACTAGCTGGTAATGGTTAGTAAACAAACCAAAACTTGAAGTGACAAAATCCTTGTGCGGTCATGCAACACTTTATTTTTTGCTAAATAAACAAAACAAAAAAAACAGAAAATTTGGGAAAAAACAAAAACGTGTTTTTCTTTGTTTCTGTCATAAAATTTTGCAAATAAAAAATAGATCTTCATAAATGTAGGCCAAAATGTATTCTGCTACATTTCTTTGGGGAAAATACCTAAAATCAGTGTATATTAGGAAGGAAAGTGAACAGTCCACAAACTTCGGTATATTGTATATCTGAAAATTGATCAATCCTGTTTTACTGACAGCATTTCTCATTTCTTGAGACCTGAAAATGCCAGAACAGTACAAATATTCTCCAAATGACCCCTTTTTGAAAACTAGACAGTCCAAGATATTTAGTAAGAGGCATGGCGAGTTTTTTGAAGTTGTCATTTTGTGTCCAAAAATGTAGGAAAATTAAGAAAACAAAAGTTTCACATTTTTTTTTTCTTTTTACATACTGTCACCAGTGCTCAGGGACACTGACTGGTGACCGTATGAACAAAAACAAAAAAAACATTTTTAAACATTGTTCTACTTTGGGGAAGTGATCAATATTTTTTTTACACATTTTGATTGCTTATAGCAATGCATTTCTTTGCTATAAGCAAACATTTTACTGAATGAAATTTATTTAATGGGTTTGTTTTGTTGTGATTAGCTGTGATTGACCACAGCTAATTACATGGTACAAATGGGCTGTGATTGGCCCTGTCTGTACCATGTGATCACTGCGACCAATCATAGCTAGCAATACATTTGTACACAAAAGATGGCACAAAAGAAGCTTTCCATTATCATGTGATCTGCTGTGATTGGACCCGTACATGGAGGCTGGGTGTGAGGCGGGATCTGTGAGGATATCATATGATGTCCACCAGATCGACAAAAGTATAGGCCAGGTGGGAACTGCTTAACCGATTGCCGACCGCCGCACGACTATATACTGCGGCGGTCAGCCCCGGGCAGGCAAAGTGACGTACAGGTTCGTCACTTGCCTGTCACTTCCTTGTGAGCCAATAGCGTGCGAGCGCGCGCCCGCGGAGGCGCGTGCCCGCCGCAGCTCGTTCACAGGAAAGTTAGTGCGTGTGACCCGATATCCGCCGGTCACTCGCCGATCGTCGGTACAGAGGGAGAAAGTCAGGCGGCTGATGTAAACAAGCCGCCTGTCATTCTCCCCTGTGTAGAAACAGTGATCAGATGGTTCTACTATGTAGGACCGTTGATCACTGTTCCTACACTAGTAGCCACAGCCAATCACAGTAGAAAGCACGCCCCTAGGGACACACTTAACCCCTCCCTCCCCAATAAAGTTAACCCCTTCCCTGCCAGTGTAATTTTGCAGTAACAGTGCATATGTATAGCACTGATTACTGCAGTAATGTCACTGGTAATGTCAAAAATGTCAGTCAAGGGTCCGATCTGTCCGCCGCAATGTCGCAGTACCACAAAAAAAAAAATCGCAGATAGCCGCCATTACGCGTTAAAAAAAAAACACCAAAAATTACAGAAATCTTTCCCTTAGTTAGTAAATGCAATAACTTTTGCGCAAATTAATCAAAATACGCTTTTTGCGATTTTTTTTAGCAAACATATGTAGCAGAAAACAAATTGGCCAAAAATGTTAAAAAATTTAGATTTTTACATTTTTTTGGGGGGGAATTTCATATAAAAAAATTTGAAAAATATTGTTATTTTTGCAAAATTTACGCTCTTTTTTTGTTTAGTAAAAAAAAAGTAAAAATCGCACAGGTGATCAAATACCACCAAAAGAAAGCTCTGTTTGTGGGAAAAAATTACCTCAAATTCGTTTAGGTACAGCGTTGCACGACCGCGCAATTGTCCGTTAAAATCACGCAGTAAAAAAATCGCAAAAAAACCCCTGGTCAGGAAGGGGGTAAAATCTTCCGGGGCTTAAGTGGTTAAATGTCATACACAGCTTTTATTTTATTTATCTATTTTTTTTTTTTTTGCTGTTTTTCTTTATTTTTACCTGGTGATCAGCCAGTAACACATTTACTGTCTAATGGTGTCTTTACTCTGGATGTAGGAGCAACAGAGACACTCATGGACAGTGGCATTGTCAATCTGGGGAAAGGGTAGTGTTAGATGCATCAGCAGATTTAGGTGGACTTGCCTAACAACTTAAAATCAAACCCCACCTAACGCTCTGTAAGCAGTTTCAACTTTTTTTTTTATTCTTTCTGTAATAAAGGTTTTACATAAATGAATAAAAGCTGAACCATTGTAAGCACCTCTGTCAGTGTTAAATGGTTTGCCTCAAACCTCTAGCTGCAGCTTTTGCTGAATAGCTTGGTCTGTTAAAGTAAAATGAGAAATAATAGACTCACTGGCCAGATCAGCAGGTGAAAATCAAGGGAAAAAAGACTAAAAAATAAATCTAACGCAGCCACTAAATCTAAGAAGCAGTAAGCTGTAATATATTACATTTTTATGGTTTTAATATCACCTTAAGGTGACTGTATTACACATGTAGGCACCAATTAGAACGAAAGCAGTAACTGCAAAGTTGTAAGCTGCAAAATATCCTTAACATTACGGAATAAGTCCAGCTTAATGTGACTAATGAGTACTACAGTATATCTATACCTATACCACAACCTTGAAGTAAATCATTTAACATGACAACCAAGCACCTAGCATTAAAAAAGAAAGCTCAGAGATGGCAACTTCCATATATATTTCAGCATAGGTTTCAAAAACTATTATTCACTCCAGTCTGCTCCTCGTGTCCCCATTCCAACAAGAAAATGGAGGCTGTATGCCAAACTTGATCTTGCAATGAAATCTTTTTAATAACATGATAGCTCTCGGCCCATCTCGGCTCCTACGTCTGATACCTTCCACTCAGGAATAAGCCTAAGGGTTCTTTCACATTGGCAGGAAAAACGGGTGGCCAAGCCATGGTTGTACCACCCCCTGGCTGCCCACTGGAATTCTAACATTACAGCCTTATAGAGCTGTACACAGGCTGTGGTATTTTGCCTTTGGCTTTAGAGTCATCCATCTGTCAAACTAGCCAATTGAGATTAATAGCTCCCCACAGTAACATGAAGACAATGACTAGGCTTCAGTGTTGCCAGCCTACCAGATTGAAATTTACAGACATGACACCCAAAATGTACAGGCACAACCAAGCCTTTACTGGTATTTCCAAATGTTTTAAGTGCAAATGTCAGTATTTAGGCTACAAACAAATACAATATGCAATTAGCAATATGATTAAGAGCCGGTTCACACTTCTGCGTGTGCCGGGTTCGCATGTCATGTCGGAGCGCACTGCTCCGACATGACATGCGATCAGCTGTGCGGTGCGAGTTTAGCCATACAGTTTGTATGGCTAAATTCGCACCGCACCCGCAGCAAAGACGCACAGGAGGCATTTTTGCTGCCGCATCAGGATCGGATCGCACAGCGGTTCACACTTGTGCGATCCGATCCTGTGCGAACTGCACGATCGCACTGCGATATGCGATCAAACTGGGGGTGTCGTTAAGATTACATTGACACCCCCAGCGGATCGCATATGGCAGTGTGAACTGCCGGGGGTGCGTGTGCGATGCGGGAACAGGCTGCGAATTCGCAGCCTTCCCGCATCGCAATAGTGTGAACCGAGCCTTAAGGTGGATATTAACCACTTGCCGAACGCCGCACGGCTATTTACCGCGGCAGTCAGCCTCTTACAGGCAAAGTGACGTAGGGGTACGTCGCTCGCCCACGAGCCAGTAGGGGGCGAGCGCATGCCACCGGCGACGCGCTCCCGCCCCCGCTCATTCTCTGGGGAGCCAGTGCGTGTGACCGGCGGCTCTGATGGCCGCCGGCCACTCGCAACCTCCCGCAGGAGAGGGGGAAGGACAGACGGCTGATGTAAATACAGCCGTCTGTCATTCTCACTAAAGTAATCACAGAGGCTATGCGATCCTGCTATGTAGGATCGTATGGCTCTGTGATTACATCACAAGCCACGCCCCCCACAGTTAGAATCACGCCCCTAGGGACATACTTAACCCCTTGATCACCAGTAAAGTTAACCCCTTCCCTGCCAGTGTCATTTTTACAGTAACAGTGCATATTTATAGCACTAATTACTGTAATACTGTCACTGGCACCCCCAAAAGTGTCAAAAATGTCAGTCAGGGGTCCGATCTGTCCGCCGCAAAGTCACAGTCCCGCACAAAAAAAAAAAAAAAAATCGCAGATCGCCGCCATTACTAGTTAAAAAACCCAATAAAAATTACATAAATCTTTCCCGTAGTTAGTAAACGCAATAACTTTTGCGCAAACCAATCAAAATACGCTTATTGTGATTTTTTTTACCAAAAATATGTAGCAGAAAACAAATTGGTCTAAAATGTTAAAAGATTTTGATTTTTACATTTTTTTTTTAAATTTCATATAAAAAATGTGAAACATATTGTTATTTTTTCAAAATTGTCGATGTTTTTTTATGTATAGCGCAAAAAATAAAAATCATTTGGGCACGACCGCGCAATTGTCCATTAAAGTCACGCAGTGCCGAATCGCAAAATAGGGACTGGTCTTTGAGCAGCCAAATCTTGGAGGGGCTTTTAAACTAGGAGACGGGGGGGAGGGCTCAGAAATAGAATCAGTCAGGAGGGAGCAGAGGACTGAAGGCAGTTGTAGGGTCAATAGCGACAGTAGGTCAACAACATCAATTGGCGGGTCTGTGCGGGAGAACAGCAGACCAAACAGAAATAAGCAAAACCGCCAATCACGTTTAACTTCCGTAAAACTAAGAGGGGTATATGCTAATGCCAGGAGCCTAGCTAATAAGATGGATGAGTTGGACATGTTAGTACATGAGGAGGACATAGACCTTGTGGGAATAACGGAGACTTGGTTCGACCCCTCACATGACTGGCTGGCCAATATCCAAGGGTATTCGGTGTACCGGAAGGACAGGGTTGGTAAAAGAGGGGGAGGGGTATGTCTCTATGTCAAGAACAATATAAAGGTGCTAGAAAGGAGTGACATTACGGATGGGATGAGCATGGATTTAGAATCTGTGTGGGTTGAACTCGATAGGGAAGAAGATAAGGGAAAAGTAGTTGTGGGGGTTTGCTATAGGCCACCTAACCAAGGGGAGGAGGTAGAGCTGGAATTTTTAGCACTAATAGGTAAAGAGGCAAAACTAGGATCAGTCATCATATTGGGGGACTTCAATTATCCCGACATTGACTGGGAAGAGGGGACTGCACACTCGCATAAGGCCCGGCTATTCACGGAAACCTTACAGGATAACTACATGTCGCAGTTGGTGGATTCCCCTACTAGAGAGAATGCTATCCTGGATCTATTGATCACTAATGACCCAGACATAATCTCGGAGGTAGGAGTCCAGGACAACCTGGGCTCTAGCGATCACAGGATGATCACATTTAGTATAAATAACAATATAAAAAGGCAAGTGGGGAACATAAGAACCCTAAACTTCAGAAGGGCAGACTTTCCAAAATTGTACTCATTGATGGAAAGGGTAAACTGGGACCAAACCCTGGGATCACTGACCACAGAGGAAAAATGGGAATGCTTTAGAACAATATTAAGCAAAGGCATCTTGCAGTGCATTCCTATGGGGAATAAATTTAGAAGAGACAAAGCCAAACCTGGCTGGCTAAACCGTAGCGTTAAAAAACTTATTAGGGGAAAAAAATTGGCCTTCAAGAAATATAAATCAGAGGGCACCGTATCGGCCTTCCAGCAATACAAGGAGGAAAATAAGAAGTGTAAACACGAAATCAAGATGGCTAAAATCAACTTTGAGAGACAAATAGCGGAGGATAGTAAAAAAAAACCAAAGAAATTCTTTAAATATATCAACAGCAAAAAAACTAGGGCAGAGCATATTGCACACATAATTAGCGATGATGGGAGGATGGTTACGGAGGACACTGAAAAAGCAACCGTGCTGAATTCTTTTTTCTCGTCAGTCTTTACGCAGGAAAAGGAAGGGTACACTGACCATGACTGTATGGTTAGTAGTAATACACAGGACTTGCCACTATGGCTAACAGAGGGGGAAATCAGGGAAAGACTGGATAAACTTAACACAAACAAATCACCAGGCCCGGATGGCGTACATCCGAGAGTGCTCAAGGAACTCAGTATGGTTATATCTAGACCACTGTTCCTGATCTTTGCTGACAGTATTAGGACAGGAGATGTACCAGGGGATTGGAGGAAGGCTAACGTGATTCCGATATTCAAAAAGGGCCAGAGACATATCCCGGGAAATTATAGGCCTGTCAGTCTGACATCAATAATATGTAAACTTTTGGAGGGGATGATAAGGGACTATATCGTAGAGTATGCTAAAGACAACAACATCATCAGTAGTAACCAGCACGGGTTTACAAATGGGCGATCTTGTCAAACCAATCTCTTAGCATTCTACGAGGAAGTGAGCTGTGAGCTAGATAGGGGGAGACCAGTGGATGTGGTGTACTTGGATTTCGCTAAGGCGTTTGATACAGTTCCCCACAAGCGCTTAATTTATAAAATAAGGTCTGCAGGTATCGACAGCAGGGTTTGCTCTTGGATACGGAATTGGCTAAAAGGCCGTGTCCAAAGGGTAGTAATAAACAGCGCATACTCAGACTGGTCTGAGGTAGTAAGCGGGGTGCCCCAGGGCTCAGTCCTGGGACCAACCTTGTTCAATTTATTCATAAACAGCATTGAGGAAGGGATCAGTAGTTCGTTATCAGTTTTTGCAGATGACACAAAATTGGCCAGGGCAATAACTGCACAGCATGAAGCAGATATCCTACAGAATGACCTGGACAAAATTACGGAGTGGGCAACGACATGGCAAATGAGGTTTAATGTGGAGAAGTGTAAGGTTTTGCACTTGGGGACCAAAAACATAAAAACACAATACACGTTAGGAGGGGAACCCTTGGGGGAATCAAAAATGGAGAAAGATCTGGGAGTCTTAGTTGATGATAGATTAGGCAACAGCATGCAATGCCAAGCGGCAGCTTCCAAAGCCAACAGAATATTAGCATGCATAAAGAAAGGGATGTATTCCAGAGATAAGACTATAATCCTTCCACTTTATAAAACGCTGGTCCGACCGCATCTGGAGTATTCTGTCCAGTTCTGGTCGCCAGTCCTCAGGAGGGATGTGTTGGAGCTGGAGAAAGTCCAGAGAAGGGCAACTAAACTGATTAGGGGGTTGGAGGACCTTACCTATGAAGAGCGGCTGCAATCGCTCGATTTATTTTCCCTGGAGAAAAGACGTCTGAGAGGGGACATGATAGCAATTTATAAATATCTTAATGGGGATCTCAGCTTAGAAGAAAAGCTGTTCATTCGAAGGAATTGCATGAGGACTCGAGGACATACAATGCGATTAGAGGAGAAGCGTTTTAACCTCAGGCAACGTGGGGGGTTCTTTACTGTTAGGGCTACAAGATTGTGGAATAGTCTACCACAAGAGGTGGTTTCTGCGGGTAGTATGGTGACTTTCAAAAGACTCTTAGACTTACATCTCAAGGATCAGGAGATTGAGGGCTATGTTAGATGATTACAGTCACACACACCTACACAGGTTGAACTGGATGGACTATTGTCTTTATTCAACCTCACCTACTATGTAACTATGTATGTAAATCCTCCGGGGCTAAAGTGGTTAAAGGGTAACTCCACTTTCTTGGGGAAAAAAAATAGTAAGCAAAGAAAAAAACAATACACAAGTACACAACTGCGACACAAATCATATTGCAATTGAATGTTTTTAAAAATGACCTTTCCTTTTCAATCTGCAGCTGTTGAAATTGTCTGAAAATGCAATGCAATATGGCTACCTGGAGGTGTTCTGTACACAGAATGTCTACTGACCACACCCCAGAAACATCATTTCCTGCTTGTGTGATTGGTTCACCAATTTTCCCAGAAGTCTGCCTAAGATACAAGTCAGATTTCTGGCATCCCCTGCAACAAAAATGTCATTTTTGGTGAGATCCTCCCAATAGGAACACGTCTAAAGGGATGCAGGCCCAGCAGCTTTCCTCATTAGAGCCCTGCAGCTGTCACAGCTTAATGATAATTATGAAACCACTCCCATTTGACACTATCAGCACAGAGGAACAAATAATGATTTCTTCTGAATAACAAAAGGTAGGAATCTGCAACAAAGTTTGTTAAAATCCTTGTAATGTACAGAGATCACCCAGAGGGGAATGTGTTTTACTCAACAAAAGTGGAGTTACGCTTTAAGGAAAAAAAAAATATATTTCTTATTTTATTTTCAATATTGTAATATCTCAGGGACAGGACTGAGGAGGGCAAGAAATTAGAATGGGCAGGCGCACACACACATGAAAATGATACCACAGTGATACTGACAGCAATGTGCAGCAGCACAGAAGAAGATGACACCTCACCGACATGACACGTGCCTTCATGAGTCACAGCGACAGTCTCTCTCCACACCAGGTGGTCCCTTCAGTCCATTCCAGTCCAAACAGTACTGATCGTCTCGCTCCCGGCTTGCCTTGCTCCTGTCCCTCAGACTTGTACGCTCAGCTTCGGCCATTCCGCTCGGCTCCTTTGCACTATGACATCACACAACACATTCAGGCACTGCCTTAACCAGACCCGCCACCGCCCGATCACACTGTAGGCTCCATGAACACGGGACAATAGAAAAAACGTGCTGCAAGGCTAGTTCTGACGCCGGGAAAAAGCAGCTGTTAAACGTGCTTTCAGTAGCTTTTTCCATTGGCGTTATTGCACGTTTGGCCACGTTTGCTTTTAGCAGCGTTTTTTCTGCCTCCATTCAAAATCAATGGTTCCCTATAGTTGCGCTGTGAGAATCTTGAGGGGGAACTCAAAAAAATGGGAAAAAAACTGCATGGGGGTCCCCCCCAGGTTCCAGACCAGGCCCTTCGGGTCCTGTATGGAATTTGAGGGTAGCCCCACGCCGGAGAGAGATCGTCGGAGGAGGACCGGAGGAAAGAAGAAGACCAGAAGAGAGGACAGCAAAAGAGCAGAAGATTGGACAGCAGAAGAGCGGACAGCAAAAGAGCAGAAGACAAGAAGAGTGGAGAGGAGAGGAGAGCTCCCCCTGCCCCAAAGCACCAACACCCCCCCATGTTGAGGGCATGTGGCCTGGTATGGTCCAGGGGGGGTGGGGCCGCTCGCTCGTCCCCTCCCCTTTCCTGGCCTGCCGGGCTGCATGCTCGGATAAGGGTCTGGTATGGATTTTGGGGGGGATCCCACGCCGACGGCGTGGGGCTACCCTCAAATTCCATACCTGACCCGAAGGGCCTGGTTTGGAACCTGGGGGGGACCCCCACGCCGTTTTTTCCCCATTTTTTGGCGTGGAGTTCCCCCTCAAGATTCTCACAGGGCAAGTCGCGCCGCAAGTCGGATCATCCTGATCAGACTTGCGGTGCGACTTCCATTCAAATCAATAGGCTCCCATAGGGAACCATTGATTTTGAATGGAAGAAAAAAAACAAAGAACGTGGCTGAACGTATGTTCATCACGTTCGGTCACGTTTGGTCGCATTCGGCCGCGTTTCAAACGCCTGGAAACACACGTTCGAACGCAAATAATTGCGTTCCAAAAAACGTCCCTGAACTCAACTGCCTGCAAATGACTGTAAACCCTGTGTACATGGACTGATAAGATAAAATGTAGATGGGTTCAGGGGCTTCTAAAAAAAAACGCCCAACTGCTCCTAAACGGCCATTTACAACGTCCCGTGTACATGGAGCCGTAGCAGGCATTCGAATGCCGTCTCCAGACCGGAACCGTTACATGCATAGTTCAGAGTCAAGCATCGCAGCTATATTTTTTACTGACAACTGGAGGTTGGCAACACTTAACACCTGCCAGAAGCTGCTTTACCACTCTCAAAAAAGCCATACGTTGTATGGACCTGACAGCGGGGGGTTTCACACACAATCCAGTGGCTGCACCTCACTTCCAGGACCCTGCATGTCTCATTAAAGAGGACCTGTCACCTACAAATCATCATATACTGTAGGGGACTTTTTGTCCCCTATGTGATGAAAAAAAAAATTTCAGTAAAAAAAAAAAAAAAAAAGTAATAAAGTAAATAAAGGTACACCCAAGCACATAACCCCCCCCCCCCAAATAAATAAATGTTGAGGGCCCCCCCCCAGCCCCACATATACTCATGTACGAACGTAAACGCATGCGTTGGGGGGCGTCTACCCATGAAAACGTTGATTGCAATACTCATGTTACATATGGGCGCAAAAAACATGGGACACGCATAAACGGGACACGTTCCTACTTATTTGGCGTAAGAGCAATGATTCTAGCACAAGACCTCCTCCATAACACTAAACTGATGACATATAGGGGAATTTTGAAGCGTAGCCTTTACTGGAAATATGGGGGACTGAAGTTTGTCCCCATTTCACGGGCACACACAAATTTAAGGTTTGACATGCCGGGTATCTATTTTCTCGGTGCAACCTCGTATTTTATATTTTACCAAAAAATGTGGGTAGTTTATTGTGTTTGTTTGCTCTAAATTTCACTTTAGTGTGAATTTTCTTTGCGGTAATATTGTGTGACATAAAAAATTGGACCTACCACTATTTTATTCCCTAGGGCGTCTGTTTTCAGAAAACTTATGTTTGTGGGTTTGGTGTTATCTTCAGTACTAAAATTATTTTTAAAACATGTGCGCAAAAAGTGCAGCGGAAAGGTTATTCAAAACAACTTCTAAGCAGTTCTTTTGCCGACATTATTTTTGCTTGGCTTCAAATATAGCAGCATTTTTTATTTTTTTTGCTGGGAGACCTATTTCATTGCAACACTGCAGGCAGTGTGGCTTAAAGGTTGGTTAAGGTAAAGCATAGCTTGGCTCACTGTACCCAGCTGGGACTGTTTAGTTAGGTCTGATTTGTGTTCTCTGCTTCTAGTCTGCTGGATGATAGGTGTGGAGCTAGTAGGCAGATGGCAGCCTGAATATTGATACAGCCACAGCCGATCCTAGAGAGGCAGCCTCTGATGGATTGCTGGGAGACTGTATTTATTCTGGAAGCACACAGAGCTCTGGGTCTTGTCCCAGAATGGAGGAGTCCAGCCTGAGGGGGGCACGCTGCCCTCTCAGGCACAGGCTGCTCAAGGTGGTGACCTGAGTTGACCCAGGTGCTTGGAAGAAACTGACTGAGGGGACCTGTCTGCCATAGATTGGTCTGGTATCACTGGAGGGCATCCCTTTTGGAAGGGGCTCCATCTGTCCTTGGACCTTGTGAGTACAGACATTAAAAGATCTTGGGGACTTCTAGATACCCCTCTGGTGCCTAGTTACTGTATAGTCAGCTGTGGGTCTATTAAAGGGGACACTGGCTGGTGTCCTGAAGAGCTCTGTCAAGACATGTGACTACTTAAAGAGACTTTGGTCTAATGGCCTTACTGTTACTTAAGCGGAAGTCTACTGTTTGTTACAAGCCCAGACTTCACTAAATATTGCTTGGGAAGTAAACCAAGTCCTTAGTTATATATAGCTCTTTTCTTGGGGTATCCCACCACTTCCTTCATCCCTATCCAAGCTCTCCAAAAACAACATCCCCTAGACTAGTCTTTGAAGAAAGAATGAATGAGCCAGTTGTGTACTTGGCTGCAGGGCAGAAGTTGGGAAGACCTAGACAAGTAATTCCTGCGGCTCCTACATTAGAAGCACTACGTATGGAATACAGGATTTACAGAAATGGCAGGAAAACAGCATAGTTTCCAACATTTGAAAAGAATTACTTACCACACCCACTTTCTGGAAGCTCCGCCCACTCTGCGTAATTAATCCCCGCCTACTTATCATTTATCATCAGATTATAGGGTCTACTCAATGAAGAGAGAATTACAGGAAATTGAAAAGGGAATTTCAAATTTAAGGCCAAAGCAGCAGAGTTGGAATAATTCCCCCATTCAGCTGCACTACTTTTGCCTAAAGTTTAAAATTCTCATCACAATTCCCTGCAATTCTAAAGTGTGAAATGTGCTCAGGTGTGACCATAGAAAAAATGGAATATGGTAAAGTGCAAGGTGTAAATAAGTTAGATTATACTATCTGGTGTAATTAGGCTTTATCGTACTTATCTACACCTTGCACTTTACCATATTCTATTTTTTGTATGGTCAAACCTGAGAACATTGACACTTTATTCAGATGTCCACAGAGGTTTACACAACACCCCACAACCGACCCAGGTCATCCCTAACATCAAGAAAACCACCCTGGCCAATCACCCATCACCAGAGAAAGTGGTTGCAAAGAACCTGCAGAAGATCAGCAACTATGACTTGCAACAAAGCCTAAACAAGAGGTGAAAACTGCATTATATTGTCAGTTGCCTATAACACACAGCTGTTCACACCAACCAATTGAAATGTCATGCACCCACCACTGAGGAGGGATCCACACCACTAATGGCTCTTTCACACGGTCCGCATTGCGTTGCGGACCGCGCTCTGCTCAGCGGAAAATGAGCCGGCGGATGACAGAGGGAGGTGTCAGAGCCCCGCTGCTCTCTATGGGGAATTGGATGAGAGCGGACCACGTGTCCGCTCTCATCCGATCCCATCCGATCCGATCCCCAGGACGGATGGAAAATAGGGTTTCCATCCGTCCAGATTTCACGGACAGGATCGGATGCGGCTGGCAGCGGGTGTCAGCGGACATGTCACTGCTGACATCCGCTGCTCCATAGGGCTGAATGGGGAATCCGATCAGATCCGCCTAAAAAAACTGACAGGCGGATCTGATCGGAAAGCCGTGTGAAAGAGCCCTAAGATACAACAAAGCATGAAAAAGAAAAAGGATGAAAACTGTATTTTGCTATCAGATATCTATAACACACAGCAGTCCTCACCCAGTCCCCATCTCAGCAATAGCACCAAGACACCCACCCTGGGAAATGCCAGGCAACTATCACTTGGGGGGAGGGGGTGGAGTAGCTGCAAGAAAATGCAGGTGATCAGCAGCTAGGGCATGCAAACAAAGCCTAACAAAAGGGGAAAACTGTACTTTATTGTGATTTGTCTTTTATTGTCAGTCCCTCCCCATTCCATTCACAGGAATGCACAGGGGATACAACAGGTGCAAGGATACAGGGTGCAAGCGAGAACACACATAATCATTGGTGACAACCTGTAAGACACTAACTGCCGTAAGACACTAACTGCCGGTTCACACTGCTCCGACTTGGTCGCCTGACAAGTAGCTTACAATGCTGTGCAATGGAACTGTTCTAATCAGAACGACTCAAGTCGCTTCCTGCTTAGAAAAAGGTTCCTGCACTATTTTTTTGCAAAGTCGGAGCGACTTGCATTGACTTCTATTATGAGAAGTTGTTGCAAGCCGTGCTGAAGTCGCGCTGCATGGGCGACTTCATTAGTCGCCCGAAGTCGGGGCGACTTCGAGTCGGATTAGTGTGAACCGACTGAGGATACAATTTTTACACTGGAAAGGCACCTGAAGACATTTGCAAAGAGACACTAGGAGCAACGGGGTCTGGCAATAGAATTTCAGCGTCACTAGGAGTTTCTCGAAAGTAAGACACTAGTGGGTTGTTTTACTAAAACTGGTGAGTGCAAAATCTGGTACAGCTGTGCATAGTAGTGAATCAGCTTCTAACTTCAGCTTGTTCAATTAAGCTTTGACAAAAAAAAAACCCGGAAGCTGATTCCTGAGCAAAGCTGCACCAGATTTTGCTCCTCTCCAGTTTTAGTAAATCCTCCCCTAGGAGTATTTGGGTCACTAGGAACCAGGAATGATGCCAGACTATTTTGCACCCTAGGCAAGACCAGCTACTAGCACCACACCACACCCCCCCTTATCCCCCACGCTTTGCAAAATTTGCATTCATTTGAAAAAATATTTAAAAAAAAGGTGTCTGAAGATAAAACCGCATACACCAGCCTCACAGTCTGAATATATAATATAAATATATAAATATTTGTGGTCTTTAAAATAGTAAATATATAGCAAATAAATATGTGTATAACCCTAATGTGTACACCAGCAGCCACTGTAAATAAACACTCTATATAAAAATGTGTAAAAAATGCAAATCACAGTATTCAGGTCACAGTATAGCATAAAACACATTCAGCGGCGCTTAGAGCTCTTTCACACGGGCGGTCCGATCAGATCCGCCTGTCAGTTTTTTAGGCGGATCTGATCGGATCCTCCATGCAGCTCTATGGGGCAGCAGGTGTCAGCGGAGGTCACCTCCGCTGCCATCCGCTGCCATCCGCATCCGATCCTGTGCTGAAATCTGGACGGATGGAAACCCTATTTTTCCATCCGTTCAGTAATCGGATCGGATGAGAGCGGACAGGCGGTCCGCTCTCCTCCGATCCCCCATAGAGGGCAGCGGGTGCTGAGACACCTCCCTCTCCGCTCTGCAAGCGGAGACGGAGCTGTCATCCGCCCGGCTCAGCGGGGATCGCGGATCGATCCCCGCTGAGCAACACGGATCCGCCTGCGGAGGCGGACCGTGTGAAAGAAGCCTTAATCCTACTGTCTGATAGCATGATAGTGATTCACGATATTAATGTCCACATATCATGAATAATTAATCAAAGAAAGAGTATCCAGTCTTTAAACAGGTAAACATTTCAAGATGCAGTCTCCTTGGCTAAAAGACACCCGTGTTTCTTTAACAGAGGATCAGCAGCCTTCACCACACCTTCCGTGCTCCCCTTAGTAATGGACACTCACCACATCTCACATTAATCTGAGCCTGTATGCATCAGCTGCATGAGCCCTTGCCCCCGGATATCAAGCCGCCTCCAGTGATTCTGCTAACCAGGACACCTTTAACTGCTTCCTCCAACTCAGGGTCAGGCACCGTATCACAGCCAGTAAAATGCAAGCAGACAACAGGGAACAGAGGATAGTGTGATATTGCTTTGAAATGGAAGGGTTGGGAGACAAGGATTTCGGGCACTGAACTTCATAAAAATAAGTTTTATTAAACAAATTCTTTAAAAACATCTATTGTTGCAAGCAGATAGGTATTCTACATTGGAAACAAGACCGATACATTGGTCAACATCATAAGATACAATAACTCATGAGGTGTTAAACCTCAATGTAGCATAGAAATATAAATGTACAAAAGAATTTACAATCAGTATGAATCCGACATAATGTGCTTCAAATCAGAAGAGTCCTGCCGACGGATACCCAGATAATCAAGGTGCCAGTCAACAGGGTCAGCTGAAAATTGTAGTAGGTTTGCATCATACATTACTTTGCAATTTGCTCAACATGTTTCGCTTTGCTGTGGAAAGCTTCGTCTGGAGCATACTATTTGACAGTGGCGGCTGGTACTCAAAATTTTTGGGGGGGGCGCAAAAAGAAAAATGTAACAAAAAATTGCGTGACTTTGAGGTCATGGTACAGATGGTATAGGCATGGCACAGGTGATGGTACAGGCATGGCACAGATGATGGTATAGGCATGGCACAGGTGATGGTATAGGCATGGCACAGGTGATGGAATAGGCATGGCACATTTGATGGTATAGGCATGGCACACGTGATGGAATAGGCATGGCACAGATGATGGTATAGGCATGGCACAGATGATGGAATAGGCATGGCACAGGTGATGGAATAGGCATGGCACAGGTGATGGTATAGGCATGGCACAGGTGATGGAATAGGCATGGCACAAGTGATGGAATAGGCATTGCACAGGTGATGGTACAGGCATGGCACAGGTGATGGTACAGGCATGGCACAGGTGATGGTACAGGCATGGCATAGGTGATGGTATAGGCAGGGCACAGATGGTACAGGCATGGCACAGGTGATGGAATAGGCATGGCACAGATGGTATAGGCATGGCACAGGTGATGGAATAGGCATGGCACAGGTGATGGTAAGGTCATGGCACAGGTGATGGAATAGGCATGGCACAGATGGTATAGGCATGGCACAGGTGATAGAATAGGCATGGCACAGATGATGGTATAGGCATGGCACAGGTGATGGAATAGGCATGGCACAGATGGTACAGGCATGGCACAGGTGATGGTATAGGCAGGGCACAGATGGTACAGGCATGGCACAGGTGATGGAATAGGCATGGCACATATGGTATAGGCATGGCACAGGTGATGGAATATGCATGGCACAGGTGATGGTAAGGTCATGGCACAGGTGATGGAATAGGCATGGCACAGATGGTACAGGCATGGCACAGGTGATAGAATAGGCATGGCACCGGTGATGGTACAGGCATGGCACAGGTGATGGTACAGGCATGGCACAGGTGATGGTACAGGCATGGCACAGGTGATGGTACAGGCATGGCATAGGTGATGGTATAGGCAGGGCACAGATGGTACAGGCATGGCACAGGTGATGGAATAGGAATGGCACAGATGGTATAGGCATGGCACAGGTGATGGAATAGGCATGGCACAGGTGATGGAATAGGCATGGCACAGGTGATGGTAAGGTCATGGCACAGGTGATGGAATAGGCATGGCACAGATGGTATAGGCATGGCACAGGTGATAGAATAGGCATGGCACAGATGATGGTATAGGCATGGCACAGGTGATGGAATAGGCATGGCACAGATGGTACAGGCATGGCACAGGTGATGGAATAGGCATGGCACAGGTGATGGTAAGGTCATGGCACAGGTGATGGAATAGGCATGGCACAGATGGTATAGGCATGGCACAGGTGATAGAATAGGCATGGCATGGATGATGGTATAGGCATGGCACAGGTGATGGAATAGGCATGGCACAGATGGTACAGGCATGGCACAGGTGATGGTATAGGCAGGGCACAGATGGTACAGGCATGGCACAGGTGATGGAATAGGCATGGCACAGATGGTATAGGCATGGCACAGGTGATGGAATATGCATGGCACAGGTGATGGAATATGCATGGCACAGGTGATGGAATAGGCATGGCACAGATGGTACAGGCATGGCACAGGTGATAGAATAGGCATGGCACAGGTGATGGTACAGGCATGGCACAGGTGATGGAATAGGCATGGCACAGATGGTACAGGCATGGCACAGGTGATGGTATATGCATGGCACAGGTGATGGAATAGGCATGGCACAGGTGATGGTACAGGCATGGCACAGGTGATGGAATAGGCATGGCACAGATGGTACAGGCATGGCACAGGTGATGGTATATGCATGGCACAGGTGATGGAATAGGCATGGCACAGATGGTACAGGCATGGCACAGGTGATAGAATAGGCATGGCACAGAAGATGGTACAGTGGGTACGGAAAGTATTCAGACCCCCTTAAATTTTTCACTCTTTGTTATATTGCAGCCATTTGCTAAAATCATTTAAGTTCATTCTTCTTCCTCATGAATGTACACATAGCACCCCATACTGACAGAGAAACACAGAATTGTTGACATTGTTGCAGATTTATTAAAAAAGAAAAACTGAAATATCACATGGTCCTAAGTATTCAGACCCTTTGCTGTGACACTCATATATTTAACTCAGGTGCTTTCCATTTCTTCTGATCATCCTTGAGATGGTTCTACACCTTCATTTGAGTCCAGCTGTGTTTGATTATACTGATTGGACTTGATTAGGAAAGCCACACACCTGTCTATATAAGACCTTCCAGATCACAATGCACGTCAGAGCAAATGAGAATCATGAGGTCAAAGGAACTGCCTGAAGAGCTCAGAGACAGAATTGTGGCAAGGCACAGATCTGGCCAAGGTTACAAAAAGATTTCTGCTGCACTTAAGGTTCCTAAGAGCACAGTGGCCTCCATAATCCTCAAATGGAAGACGTTTGGGACGACCAGAACCCTTCCTAGAGCTGGCCGTCCGGCCAAACTGAGCTATCGGGGGAGAAGAGCCTTGGTGAGAGAGGTAAAGAAGAACCCAAAGATCACTGTGGCTGAGCTCCAGAGATGCAGTCAGGAGATGGGAGAAAGTTGTAGAAAGTCAACCATCACTGCAGCCCTCCACCAGTCGGGGCTTTATGGCAGAGTGGCCCGACGGAAGCCTCTCCTCAGTGTAAGACACATGAAAGCCCGCATGGAGTTTGCTAAAAACACCTGGAGGACTCCAAGATGGTGAGAAATAAGATTCTCTGGTCTGATGAGACCAAAATAGAACTTTTTGGCCTTAATTCTAAGTGGTATGTGTGGAGAAAACCAGGCACTGCTCATCACCTGTCCAATACAGTCCCAACAGTGAAGCATGGTGGTGGCAGCATCATGCTGTGGGGGTGGTCAAACATAGGTAGTCAATCCAGAGCAGGCAGGGAGAAGTTCGTAAGGCAAGCCGGGTTTAGAGCAGGAGAAAGCCAGAGCAGGTCAAGGATAGCCGGGTCGGTAACGGGTAATCAATCAAGCAGGAGTTTCAAGGCACAAGGAAATCAGGTACTAGCTGAAGATAATCCAGCAATGAATGGCAGCCAGTGCTGAGTTTATATAGGAAGTGATGTTGATAATTGGCACTAATTAGGACGTCCCACGCGGCCATTTTGGAAATTGGCATATCTGTCATTTCCTGACAGTCCTGCACAGCCATGTTGGAAATTGGCATATCTGCCATTTCCTGACAGTCCCGCGTGGCCATTTTGGAAATTGGCATATTTGCCATTCTTTATCAAGTTCTTCCCTGACACCCATCCACAGCTGTCCTCCGGATCAAGCATCAGGGAATGTCTAGACCTACAGGTGTCCGACTACATCGGGATAACGGCCAATGTGGATGCTCTGAGAAGTGATGAACCCCTGGACTACTGGGTGGACAGGCTTGACCTCTGGCCAGAGCTTGCACAATTTGCAATGGAACTGTTGGCTTGCCCCTCATCCAGTGTCCTGTCCGAAAGGACGTTCAGAGCAGCAGGGGGGATCGTGACCGATAAGCACTGTTAGGAACGCTTCCTGAGCACACTGATGTGTGTCATGATGTGCTGTCTGCAACCTAAAGGGTTAATCCAGAGCAGACTAATTGAAATAATTGGCAAACAGGCTGCCTTATTTAAACAGCTCAACAGCACTGCACATTGCTGTGTTGTCTTCAGCTTCCTGTGTTCTGAACCTGCTTCCTGTTGATTTCCTGTCTGATACCTGTTGACCTTTGGCTCGTCCCTGACTTCGCTTGTTTGCTGCCTGTCCTGATCCCGGCTCGTTTTGACTACTCTTCTGGATTCTCCTTGTTGGCTCATCCACCTTCGGACCTTGACCGGTTACCCCCTGGTGGGGCGACCCTGGGGACCGCGACCTGGTATCCACCTGCAGCCAAATCCATCCTCACCTTCAGAGGCCCTGGTGAAGACCGGTGGATGCTTAGACCCCGCACCTCAGGTTAGCCTGTGCTACTCACCTCGGGTTTCCAACCAAGCTCCGCCCACCGGCAACGGTAAGCCTTCTCTGCACGACAGGCTTCCACCTGCCTCATAACAGTACAACACAGCCATGTCGGAGCCTGCAAGAGAGGCCTCACCGTTGGAGGAAATTTGCCAGCACCTCGCAGCCCTGTCACAAGCCGTGAAGACCCTCCAGGATGGTTACACACAGCTAGAGGGACGATTACAATCTGCCACTCTCCCGGGGAACCCTCCAGTGTTATCAGCTCCGTCCACCTCTGCAGCGTCCACAGGATCTGCTCCTAGTCCCACGGTAGTGATGTTGCCACTGGAACCCCGTGTTCCGAACCCCGAAAAATTCTCCGGAGACCGGGGTAAATTCTGAGCCTTCCGTAATGCCTGCCAATTGTACTTCTCCTTGCAGCCCCGGACCTTTTCCCTGGAGGTCACCAAGGTGGGGTTTGTTGTTTCTTTGCTCCTAGGCGAGCCTCAATCCTGGGCCCATCGGCTTCTAGAGGAGAGCAGTCCCCATCTGGACTCATTATCATCCCTTTTTTTACGGCCATGGCTCAACTTTATGATGATCCGCAGTGGTCCTCCACCGCAGAAGCTGCACTTCACGTTCTCCAGCAGGGTCGCAGGCCCGTCGAGGACTATGTCACCGACTTCCGCCGCCTGAGTTCCGATACCTCCTGGAACGAGGGGGCACTGCGCTACCAGTTCCGCCTGGGCTTATCTGAAGGACTGAAGGATGAACTAGCCCGAGTGGGTATACCTGACACCCTGGAAGATCTGATTTCCCAGGTCATTCGGATCGGCCGCCGGCTCAGGGAGCGCCGGGCAGAGCGGCCTCCACAACAGTTTCGGCCAAACTGGATGCTACCACGGGTGACTACTCCCGCACGTTTTTCCCCGACTGGACCAGTCCCTGTCTGTCCTGCTCCTACCGATGCCACTCCAGATATGCCTGAACCCATGAAACTCGGGATCATGCGACCAGCCCTGTCTCCAGAAGAGAGGTGTCATCGGCAAATGGGTAACCTCTGTCTCTATTGTGGAGAAGCCGGCCATTATGTGCGTTCCTGCCCTGCAAAACTCTGCAAGTTTCGTTCTGTTCCTCCACCCAGTTGTGTGGCATCTGTTACCAATACCTCTCACCTAGCTTTCCCTGTGTCATTGCAGCTCTCGGAAGGTCCCGTCCCGGTTACAGCGATCATTGATTCAGGAGCCTGCAGCTGCTTTATTGATCGCACCTTCGCTGCTCAACACAGCATACCTCTCCAGCCGAAGACCCAAGGCCTCACCATCTTTCTGGCTGATGGATCCCACATTAAATCCGGACCTGTGACCCAGGAAACCCCTCCTCTTCCCATGGTCTCCTCGTCTGGCCACAAGGAGATGATAAGTCTGGACATTATTGCATCTCCCTTATTTCCCATTATCCTGGGGTTGCCGTGGTTGCAGGCCCACAACCCGCAGATCGATTGGACCACAGGAGCCATCCAATTCCCGTCATCATATTGCAGAAACTCCTGCCTACCCATGCCGCTCCAAGCTTCCAAAGCCCTACTCTGTCTCGAGTCTGAGCCTGAACTACGCTCCGTCGTGCCCCAGGCCTACCACGACTTTCTGGACGTGTTCAGTAAACGGGGCGCCGAGACCTTGCCCCCGCATCGTCCGTATGACTGTCCCATCAAATTGCTGCCTGGGGCTGCAATTCCGTTCAGCCGGATCTATCCCTTATCTGAACGGGAACTGGACGTGCTGAAGGATTATGTGGACGAAAACTTAAAGAAAGGGTTCATCTGCCCATCCACTTCTCCGGCGGGAGCAGGTATTTTCTTTGTGGAAAAAAAAGATCACTATTAAGAACCGCTACCCCCTTCCTCTGTTTCCTGCCTGACATCTCCTCTGAATCTGGAGTTCCCGCAGTCCAGGACATTTTTCAACTTTGTCACCAGCAATAACAAACTTCTGCGGGAAACGTTGACCAAGGCTCAGGCAGTGTCCAAGAAAACCTTTGACGAGAAAAAGAGGGGAGAGTTAATCCTCCAGCCCGGTGATCGGGTTTTGCTGTCCACAGCTAACCTCCGCTTGGCCTGCCCGTCCAAGAAGTTGGCTCCCAAATTTATCGGTCCATTTTCAGTTAAAAGGAGACTCAATGCCGTTGCTTACGAAATACCCTGCGGATCCATCCTGTATTCCATGTCACCCTCTTAAAGCCCGTGGTTCCTGATGCCTTCCCTGGCAGAAATTCTGGACCTCCCGAACCTGTGATTATTGATGGAGACGTGGAGTATGAAGTGGAGGCCATACTTGACTGTCGGAAGAGAGGTAACCAGCTCCAGTACCTGATCAAGTGGAAAGGCTATGGGCCGGAAGAAAATTCCTGGGAACCGGAGCAGAACATCCATGCTGCAGATTTAATCCAGGCGTTTTTTCTTGCCCATCCTCAGAAAATCAGTTTGTTGGGCACCCGGAGGTTGCCCTTAAGGGGGGGGGCAATGTTAGGAACGCTTCCTGAGCACACTGATGTGTGTCATGATGTGCTGTCTGCAACCTAAAGGGTTAATCCAGAGCAGACTAATTGCAATAATTGGCAAACAGGCTGCCTTATTTAAACAGCTCAACAGCACTGCACATTGCTGTGTTGTCTTCAGCTTCCTGTGTTCTGAACCTGCTTCCTGTTGATTTCCTGTCTGATACCTGTTGACCTTTGGCTCGTCCCTGACTTCGCTTGTTTGTTGCCTGTCCTGATCCCGGCTCGTTTTGACTACTCTTCTGGATTCTCCTTGTTGGCTCATCCACCTTCGGACCTTGACCGGTTACCCCCTGGTAGGGCGACCCTGGGGACCGCGACCTGGTATCCACCTGCAGCCAAATCCATCCTCACCTTCAGAGGCCCTGGTGAAGACCGGTGGATGCTTAGACCCCGCACCTCAGGTTAGCCTGTGCTACTCACCTCGGGTTTCCAACCAAGCTCCGCCCACCGGCAACGGTAAGCCTTCTCTGCACGACAGGCTTCCACCTGCCTCATAACAAGCGCACTTGCCTAGCTCACGACATTGTTGACTACCTCACATTTATAAAAATGAATGAGGCATGGATCTCGGAGGAATTCAACACATGTGACCAGTAGACCATGTTTGATTCAAATTTCTTCATGACAGCCCACAAATATCCCCCACCACCCATAACAATTCATGGTCTCTGTCTTAGGTAAATACAGCGGTATAAAAGGCCTTTTATGTCCATTGAATGCCTAATTTTTGGGGCCTGTAATGGCCGACACTTATTCATCCTGTGAATGCCTAATGTACCTCCAGCCACAGAATACAAAGTTCTTTGCTTTGGTGTGAATGGACCCTATATGTATTTGACATGTATTTACCGGCTGCTGTCAGTTCTGGCTGATTTAGAAAAAAAATAAACATTTTATGGCAACTTTTCCAATAGCAATACTTCTGGTATGTCAGTGTCCATGTTGTGGGACTATGTGTGCATAGCTATTTTGTGGCTGCAAATATGACCTGGAGGTTTTTCATGTTCGCCTGCCATTAAAATGAATGGGACCCACCGCGAACCTGCAGTTCGAACGAACCGTTCATAAACTGTCCCGTCAGATGTTCGTCCATCACTACTAGAAACTCCTCCTCAGCTTTCTCAATCTATAGAATCATATATAGGAAGATGATCCGCACACCAATAGTTGCTCTTAAAAATTCTTTGCCTTTATTCAAAAACTACAGTACACAACCAGAGAACCATCAGTTAACACATTTCAGCCTAGAAGGCCTTAGTCATAACATAGCAGCCAGAAGTCATAGCAGCTGCACAGACCAGGAAATGCCTCATTGCGTATGATTGACGGTATGCAGTATTGGCTTCCTGGCGGGATTGCTCAGGTGGGTTGGAACTACGATCCCGAACACACCTGAGCTCATCTTTATTATCATGGTAAAGATTTACAGCTGGAGTGGAATCAAAAGAGAGTGTCGGCTGCCAGGGGAATAAAGTATATGGCAAGTATTCCTCTCTGTTGATCCCTCTAGGCCAAGGTTCTCCAAAATCTTTAGTAGGAGGGTCATACTGTATAATTTACAAAAAAAAAAATATCCTTTAGATTACCCCCTTACATCCAGGTCCCCGTTGGAGTCCCCCTTGCATCAGGGTTCCAGTCAGTGTCTCCCATTACATCAGAAGCAGAGACCATAGGCAGCCTCTGCTGACCTTAATCCTTAATGAGTGCACATTGAGGATACATCACGGACCCTAGCTGGGGCCAGATAAAAGCTTGTAGGGCATTGGAGACCCCAGCTCTAGACTACAATGAGTGATAGTGCCTTACTATTGAGGGAAGAAAGGGGGCTACCTAGAGGGAAACACTTAATAAGATTGCTGGAATTCAGTTTTAAAGTGCCTATAAAAAGCAAAAATATAATATATTGCAGCTTACTAATCTTTAGATGTGTAGCTGCCTGGATTTTTTTTTTCAAGGATTTTTTCACTCTGTTTTTACCTGCTGATCTGTCCAGTAACATGTTAGAGTGCCTCTACTCTGGATTAGTCCACACAAGGGGCACAGAAGACAGCAGCATTGTCAGTCTGGGGGTGGGGGTGGGGGGGAGGGAGTGTTAAATGTACTAGAAGATTTAAATACACTAACACATTGGAAGCCAAAATCCAGCTTACACTTTATATCCAGTTACAGCAAACAGTGTTTTTACTTTCAGGATAAAGATTTTACATGAATAAATAATAGCTGATCGTTGAACGCACACCTGCCAATGTTAAATCTTTTGTCTCATCCCTGTAAACTGATACATCTGGAAGAGAGCTTTCTTTTTTTTTTTTTTTTTTTGGAATACAGACTTACTGCAAGATCACAGGTGAAAATAAAGAAAAGAAAGCCTAAAAAAAAAAAAAATGAATGAAGCCATTACTTCTTAGCTGCAATATAATAAATGTTTGCTTTTGGATTTAACTATTTGCCGACCAGCCGCCGGTATACGACAGCAGGTCGGCAGATTCCCGCGAATTGCCGTACCTGTAGGTGGTTCGCAAGAGCGATCCTGGGGGAGCTGATGCGTGGGGGCCGGTCACCGTTATTGCCGCCTGGTACCCGCAATCGCTCCCTGTGGAGAGAGAAAGGTGGTCTGCTGAAACAGAGCTAAACACAGCAGACCGTTGTTCGCTCAGGAATCAACACAGGGCTCCTGTGTTTCTCCTATTTAGAAACACAGATAACTGTGTTGATTCCACAAGCCCACCCCCCTCACAGCTAGAAAACACCCCTAGACTCACATTTAACCCTTTGTTCACCCCTGGTGTTAACCCCTTCCCTGCCAGTGTCATTATTACAGTAACAGTGCATATTTTTAGCACTGATTACTGTAGTTATATCACTGGTCCCCCCAAAAATGTCAAAAGTGCCAGTTAGGGGTCCAATCTGTCTACCACAATGTCGCAGTCCTGCTTAAAATCGCAGATTGCCGCCATTACTAGTAAAAAAATAAATAAAAATGACATAAATCTTTCCCCTAGTTTTTAGACGCAATAACTTTTACGCAAACCAATCAATATATGCTTGTTGGGATTTTTTTTTACCAAAAATATGTAGCAGAATACAAATTGGCCTAAAATGATGAAAAAAATTTGATTTTTAATTTTTTTTTTTTTTATTGGGAATGTTATATAGCAAAAAGTAAAAAATATTGTTTTTTTATTTCAAAATTGTCGCTATTTTTTTGTTTATAGCGCAAAAAAATAAAAACCGCACAGGTGATCAAATACCACCAAAAAAAAAAAAGCTCTATTTGTGGGGGGAAAAGGACATCAATTTTATTAGGGTACAGCGTCGCACAATGTGCAATTGTCAGTTAAAATAATACAGTGTCAAATCGCAAAAAATGGCCTGGTCATTAGGGGGAAAAAAATCGTCCGATCCAGAAGTGGTTAATAATGCTTTAAAACTCTTGGTAATGCTATAATACTACTTGTTAAAGCTATATAGGTAAGGACAAGCTTTTGCAAGCACCACCATTTTTCACCTATAAGCCATTAGTGGTTGATATTGAAACAGATGTCCCCCTTTACATCATTTTAAATCCTGTGCTGTTTTAATATTCAGCCACAGGGTGTCACTGTTGCAATATCTATATAGACAACATGATACAGTTTTCAGAAAATCAATAAAATGTATGTACATTGGTTTTTCAGTTGTTCCAGGAACAATTACAAAAAGAAGTAAAGACATTCCTAAGCGCTCGACCCAGCTGTAAAAGTTCCAAACAAGTAGGGGGTGTAGAAAGGAAAATAAACTCAAAAGAATAAATAAACAATTAAAAAATAAATGCATATGTAATGCACCCCAGCAAGAGTTACTGGTAGTTTGGTCCAAGTTCCCTCCCTTAGAACACACACAGCTACGTAGGCACACATCAATTCCAGCATTCTTCCTCTGGCTCAAAAGATCAGTCTAGGGGTTTCTTTTTAGAGTTTTTACTGGAACAGGAACTTGGGAAGGGGAGCTGAGATACCCCAGAACGGCAAACCTGTATAAAAAAAAGGAAACGTTCAGGGGTGGTTGTCAACAGTCTAGTCCGTGTGGACAGGAAGGTTGACAGAACCATCAACCTGTATAAATTGGGATTTTAAAGGCAGGAGGGTGGTCTGTAGTAATTATACACAATAGTAGTATACAAAATGTAACTTTATTAAAGTGCATCGACAATACATATTAAAGACATGGTATATAGACACATAGTGTACAGACATAAACTAAGCAATGCATCCAAAATATATGACAGCAAAAACATGGGGAGGAACAGTGTGACTTATTGAGTCCTACGCATTTCGCCAAGCAAGAAAACTCTTGTATTGGCTACTTCAGGGACCAGATAATAGGGTCACAACACGGTTTCTAAATGCTATGTAGAGAAAATTACAGAAACGGGGAGAAAAATTATGTACACAATCATGAATATAGGACCGTAATACATAGACAAATGGCTCCCTACAGTTCTGTATAAACTAATATCATGCTTACCATGTCATATACATAGTTACATAGTAGTTGAGGTTGAATAAAGACAATAGTCCATCCAGTTCAACCTGTGTTGAACACAACAGGATCCCGTGGTACCGGAACAGAGGCGGGGGTATTATCCCAAAAGAAATGGACCACCGAAACCAATCAGTGTCGAAAACAGGGATACCCAAATGGCGGGCACTGGACCAGGACTATAATCTGTGGAGGATGTCACCCAGCGGTTCATGGAGCGGGGACAGGGCGGGTAGTAATCCCTAAGAGAGTCAAAAAATAGGGGTAAACACAGGAAAACCCAATAATCATTCCTGATAAATGTAAGATGATTGAGTATATAATAATAAATTTGGCCATAGCCCGAGAACACAGGCATAGCCTAGTAGCCCAAACCCCCAAGAGGAGCTTCCACCAAAAAAGAACGAGATTGATACTACAGTGAAGGGATGAAAACATGCCATACTTTACACCCTCGGGTATACCTAGATAGATACCTGGTGTAGGAAGAATAAAAAAATAAAAAAGAGGAGAGGGCATGAGTTCAGAAGTGTGGGACAGCAGTTACTGATATCCAAGATATGAATCACCTTAGACCCACTCACAGTATCCCACTGGAGAAGGGCATCATTATCACATACCTAGTTATTGGGCAATGGCCATCAAAAGGGAAGCCTTATAAAGAGGTCCACGTTCCATATTCTGGCGTATGCAGGGAGCCATGTCCGGCTTCCTACACCGCCACTGACTATAAATAGGCCGGTCCCACCAAAAGTGACTCGGCCCCCATATGTCACTTCCGATGCGGGCGCCATATTGAGATCCATGCTGACCAGAGTGAACCAACGGGAACCGGGGATGTGGCTGTGATTGGCTGTTGTCAGAGCCAACGCCTTTTTAATTTGATTGGCAAACCTGTATAACTTGACGACTGCTTGACTTCTGACTGCTATGCACAAAATTCAGGCTGGATTGCACAACCACTGGCTGCATTGCACAACTCCTGGCTGTATTGCGCAACTCCTTTGCTGCACCTGCAAAATAAATGTCCCACTGGGTCTCTAGGCTGACTGTGACCTTGAACTATACTCCTCTCAAAATCTCAAAACACCACACAGTCACAGTGTGCAGCACTGGGGTCTTGTACTCAATTAGCTACAAGATCCTCAGTTTCTTCCTGCCAATATCCACCAAGCTATTTCTTGTGAGGGAGATGAAAACTAACACTACTACAAGACAGTTGGACGTCTTCCCACCAACTTGCCTCTGGCACTCATCAAAAAGCCTCTTCTTGACCCAGCTCACTCTCTTGACAAAGGTTCTTCGGTAGCCCCCCCCCCCCCCCTTCCTTCCCCAGCTAAGCCTAGCTTGGAACTCAATGTCTTCACTCTGGCTCCTCTAGCTTTCCTAGCTTCCCCACAGGCAGTCCCTGTACAGTTGTCCCCTCCTGAAGGACTGGACCCAGGAACACTCTTTATGCTACTCAGTCCTCAGTCTACTTATGGGCTCTCTCTCCACCTTCTGGGCACATATCCCCAGGGATAGGAGTGCCAAAAACATTCAAACCTCCTGTTCTGCTCTCCCCCTACTATGCTTCTAGAAGCCTCTAGGAGACAGGGAAACGTAGCAAAACAGCAGCTTGTCAAACACTGAGTAGCCCTAGGCAATAAACCCCTGCTCCACTCTTTACAGAGGAGCTAAACTAAATTTACCTAGCAGCCTACTAGGAGGGTGCTACACATAGATAGCCCCAGGATCTGTGCTGTTTATGAAAGAGGCTGAGGAAAGGGGAATCCCCCTAGAAATGTGTTCTGTTTACAGGCACACGTCATCAGAAGATGACATCCCAGAGGACGGATTTCACAAGTGTCAGCGCCAGAATCGGCTTCTGTCAGCGGCTTCCAGCAGAAGAGCAGTGCAGTTCACTCAGCAGCCCAGCCGGGCAGATCACCATCCATTCAGCTGTATGACACAAGCAGCCCGGGAGGTACAGCTTATTATACTCATAGCCTCTGCAACTGTCCGTTTGTGACAAGTTAAATTTTCAATAAACACTGATTGTTTTTACTACACTTAGATCCCTTGCACTGGTTTTTCTTTATTTTACCTTTTAGTTGTTCTGGATCTAATAATAACACATGGATAAATAATATATACGTATATAGTGTTCTTCATAGTATTTCCACAGGTGAGACATATTGAATTTACATACACTCAACTGTAAGCACACCCAGATTTATCTAGCATGGCAAAGACAAAATTCATATATTTGTACTGTATGGATGTTGGCACCAAAATCTGAGATAGGTACACTAGGTATTTTTCTTCATAATGCTCACGCTCGTTATGGAGGTATGATGTAGTGAGCAGGCCCTTAAAACTCACTATACCATTGTCAACCTGACGCATCCCTGCTTTCTACTCTGCTGGTTATGATAGCCGCACATTTTACACATTGATTTGGCTTATTTTTTTATACATGTAAATGTGGCTTAACCACTTGCCGACTGCCGCACAACTATTTACTGCGGCGGTCAGCCCCTCACAGGCAAAGCAACGTAGGTCTACGTCGCTAGCCTGTGAGGCTTCTAGGGAGCGAGCGCGCGCTGCCGGAGGCGCGCTCCCGCGCAGTCATATAGCTTTAACAAGTATTATTATAGAATTACCAAGAGTTTTAAAGCATTATTAACCACTTCTGGATCGGACGATGTCTGCCGGGCACTTGCGATCGTCTGTGACACCGGAAGAAAGGCAGGCGGCTGATGTAAACAAAGCCGCCTGTCATTCTTCCCTGTGTAAGAATGGAGATCAGACGGTTCTACCATGTAGGACCGTTGATCTCTGTTCTTAAACCAGTAGCCATGTCCAATCACAGTTAGAAGCATGCCCCTAGGACACACTTAACCCCTCCCTCTCCAATACAGTTAACCCCTTCACTGCCAGTGTAATTTTTTCAGTAACAGTGCATATGTATAGCACTGATTACTGCAGTAATGTCACTGGTAACCCCAAAAGTGTCAAAAATGTCAGTCAAGGGTCCGATCTGTCCACCGCAATGACGCAGTACCGAAAAAAAAAAAATCGCAGATCGCCGCCATTACTCGTTAAAAAAAAAAACAACAAAAATTACAAAAATCTTTCCCTTTGTTACTAAACGCGATAACGTTTGCGCAAACCAATCAAAATACGCTTTTTGCAATTTTTTTTTACCAAACATATATAGCATAAAACAAATTGGCCGAAAATGTTAAAATTTTTAGATTTTTACATATTTTTTTGGGGAATTTCATATAAAAAAATGTGAAAAATATTATTTTTGCAAAATTGACGCTCTTTTTTTGTTTACAGCTCATGATCAAAAAATCGCACAGGTGATCAAATACCACCAAAAGAAATCTCTGTTTGTGGGGAAAAAAAGGACATCAATTTCGTTTAGGTACGGCGTCGCACGACCGCGCAATTTTCTGTTAAAGTCACGCAGTGCCGAATCGCAAAATAGGCCCTGGTCAGGAAGGGGGTAACATCTTCTGGGGCTTAAGTGGTTAAGTGCATTTTTATCTTTTCTTTTTTTTTCACCTTGTGATCCAGTCAGTAGGTCTGTTATTTTTCAATTTACAATCCATTAAACTCTATCAGGGGTGTTGCTTACAATGCTTGGCTTTTATTAATTTATATAAAACTTTGGCTTTACTTTTCTTTTGGTAAGCTGCAAAATATTCAAATTTTGTTTTTAGGTTTAGATACTTTAAGTTTAAAAAGCTGAAGAGTCCCTTTAATGAAGGCAACCAACTCTGCTCACCTGACATATGCGCTTCTATGGAGAACCATAAGTGTTTAGGCCAGGCATGTCAAACCCAAAGGACAGACTACAAAGAAAGTTGTACCTTTTATTTGTAAGCCGTACTTTGACCGATATCTTTTTTGTATAGCTATTGAATATTAAACTGTGATTCCATATACTAGTGAGTAAAAACACTGCAGCACCTATTTATTTTGGAATGCTCTTCCTTAAATCTTCCTTTTCACTTTTTGATGTCTCTGGACTCTCACTGTCTGCGTTTGGGGCCATGCACCTACACCCGCACCAATGTCAGATTTGTCCTTGCAGCCACTGCATCCCAACTGACATGAATAGGACTGTCTGCACAGGGATGCACAGAACACCTGTTCATCCCCATGTGAGTACACACAGCCCTCCATGGGTGTACGCTTTACTACTCCCCATGTGAACGAGGCCTTAGTAGGAATTTAGCAGGAATTTTGTAAGTCATGCTGTGTTTATGTGTGCAAAAAAGGATTTTAGTAGCACCTTCTTTCTTTTCTAATGGTCATGTGCTTTAAGAAACTATATGTTGGAGGTTTTTTTTTTTAGAAACTCTGAAAGCTGTAAGAAAAAATTATTATCTTTAGATTTTTAGAGAGATTTGGTTATCTACATTTTTGCATACGTTTGATTTTCAACTTTTCGCAAAAAGGCGCAATTTTATTTAACTTATTACCTGCAGAAAGTGAAGGAAACAGTATTTGGCAGGGAGAATTAGGAGACTATAAGATAAAATAATAGTTTTGGAAAAAAAAAATAATAATAATACAACAACTCTATAATATGAAAGTATTTGTTATCCTAACATTTGTTATTCATGATATACCTTATGTCTATTGTATTGTGTACTAATGTTAAAGTATCCTGTTCTCTTTGCACTTCTTCCTTTGTGTAAAATACCTGGTGATCCTGCCAATCCTCCTGCTTTCCTATTTCAAACTGACAACACTAGGCATGGAAGCTAATCCATCCCAGAGTGGTCAGTTTTCAGGCTGTGCTGGGAGCTTAGCCTGCCTGTCCTCCAAAGGTCAAACTTCTTCTGGTACTCCCCACCCACAACCATTTACTGGGAAGAGCAGTGTATTGCTGTTTCTGCTGCTAACACACAGCCCCAGCTCCCCAAGCCACCTATGAAGCTAAGAACAGAGACTAGGTGATCAATTAAAAAAAAAAAAGAAAAAAAATAATTTATAATTTCTTTTTTATACATATGCACACACATGTTGCTTTTCATTTCTATTTCAAATTGAATGGCTTGTTTTAAAAGGTAAGGGTTCATATTTAAAAGCAAAACGCATCTAATATAGTGTATAGGAAAAGCTGTAAGAAAACAACCTCTAGACTGAGAAAGTTCCAAACTAAAAAGGTTTATTTAAAACAGAAATGTAGAGCACGCCCCTATAAAGCCGCCCAGCATGCTCTGATCTGATACATGTCAGATTCCCCTTTTGATAGGGTTTCTTATCGCACAACACACACTTACAGAATGATACATTGGTATGAGGCTTTGGCATTCGCATTGGTATTGGCACTAGTAGGATAACATATTTGTAACAGACTCATAAGCGCCATTTTAGCTTCCTAATGAATATATATATATATATATATATATATTGTGAGGTTGATTAGCTCGGTGGTGGGTATGGATGACCCCTTTGGGGGGTTAGTTACACAGGGAGATAGCCGAGAAGTGGTTGCAAACAGTTTGGTTTATTCATGCAATTTTCTTCACCAGACTGCAAGCATCAAAAACATCCAAAATAAAATAAAAAACAAAATAAATCCTTGCCACTGTGGGCGGCTACCTTCTCATTCAGGAACCTACCTACGGAGTCTGTCTCCAACCTACTGTTGGGCAAACTTTGCTGATCCTACAGCAGACACTCAATAGTCCATTTATTTTCTCTTCACACAACAAAATGTCCTTTGAACATGTCCCTTTTCCTCTTCACATTGAACATGTCCCTTTGCTTGTCTCTTCACATAGCAACCATTCCTTTGCTTGTCTCTTCACATAGCAAACAGTGCATTTATTTCTTTCCACATATAAATAGTCCAAGACCTCACCTTGAGTAGTCTTCACACTTTTTACCCTCCTCAGCGCACATCGCTCCAGGAGGTCTTCTCCCATGCTCACACAGCGTCGGGAGGCACACATCTGACTGTCCTCCTCTCCCCAGCTTCACATAGCGTCAGGAGGCAGCAGTCCTTCTCCCAGGCTTCACACAGCATCGGGAGGCACACATCTGACTGTCCTCCTCTCCCCAGCTCACACAGCTTCAGGAGGCAGCCATCCTTAGATTTCCTTTGGACAAATTATAGAGGCCTTAACTTCCTCATTCCGAACAGCTGAAGGCCTTTCAACTTCCTTAAGCCGTCCTTGCTACCTTTTCAGTCGACACCTTATAGTAATTGGTGAATTTTCTAAACCAGGTGGAAATGTATCTCCTGTCTGTGACTACATCCACAGATTTACCTGACTTCCTGTCACAATATATATATATATATATATACACAGTATCTCACAAAAGTGAGTACACTCCTCACATTTTTGTAAATATGTTATTATATCTTTTCATGTAACAACACTGAAGAAATTACACTTTGCTACAATGTAAAGTAGTGAGTGCACAGCTTGTATAACAGTGTAAATTTGCTGTCCCCTCACAATAACTCAACACGCAGCCATTAATGTCTAAGCCGCTGGCAACAAAAGTGAGTACACCCCTAAGTGACAATGTCCAAATTGGGCCCAATTAGCCATTTTCCCTCCCCGGTGTGATGTGACTCATTGGTGTTACAAAGTCTCAGGTGTGAATGGGGAGGAGGTGTGTTAAATTTGTTGTTGTTGCTTTCACTCTCTCATACTGGTCACTGGAAGTTCAACATGGCACCTCATGGCAAAAAAACTCTCTGAGGATCTGAAAAAAGAATTGTTGCTCTACATAAAGATGGCCTACGCTATAAGAAGATTGAGAAGACCCTGAAACTGAGCTGCAGCACGGTGGCCAAGACCATACATCGGTTTACTAGGACATGTTCCACTCAGAAAAGGCCTCGCCATGGTCGACCAAAGAAGTTGAGTGCACATGCTCAGCAACATATCCAGAGGTTGTCTTTGGGAAATAGACGTATGAGTGCTTCCAACATTGCTGCAGAGTTTGAAGTGGTGGGGGGGTCAGCCTGCCAGTGCTCAGACCATACGCAACACACTGCATCAAATTGGTCTGCATGGCTGTCATCCCAGAAGGAAGCCTCTTCTAAACATGATGCACAAAAAAGTCCCGCAAACTATTTGCTGAAGACAAGCAGAGTAAGGACATGGATTACTGGAACCATGTCCTGTGGTCTGATGAGACCAAGATAGACTTATTTGGTTCAGATGGTGTCAAGCTTGTGTGGCGGCAACCAGGCGAGGAGTACAAAGACAAGTGTGTCTTGCCTACAGTCAAGCATGGTAGTGGAAGTGTCATGGTCTGAGGCTGCATGAGTGCTGCCCGCACTGGGGAGCTACAGTTCATTGAATGCCAACATGTACTGTAAGATACTGAAGCAGAGCATGATCCCCTTCCTTCGGAGACTGTGCCGCAGGGCAGTATTCCAACATGATATTGACCCCAATCACACCTCCAAGAGGACCACTGCCTTGTTAAAGAAGCTGAGGGTAAAGGTAATGGACTAGCCAAGCATATCTCCAGACTTAAACCCTATTGAGCATCTGTGGGGCATCCTCAAATGGAAGGTGGAGGAGCGTAAGGTCTCTAATGGCGCTTTTCCACTGCATGGAACCGTAACGGTTCGGCACGCTTTTGTGCTTTTCCACTGCTGGTACCGCATGCTATAGTGTCGGAACGGTTCGGTACGGTACAGTATAGGTTTGCTTTTCCACTGCATGGAACCGAACGGTACAGTACGGTACGGCTCTGAAAAAACAGTACCTACTCGATTGTGGTTCCAACAGGTACCAAACTGGTACCATATCCCACAATCCTTTGCATGCAGTCACTACTAGCCACTGATTGGTCAGAGAATCCCACCCACCCCGTTGTTATCCCACCCACTTAACTTTAGTACTACTTTAGTGGAAAAGCAAACCTATACCGTACCGTACCGAACCGTTCCAACACCGTACCATGCGGTACCAGCAGTGGAAAAGCAAACTGGGCCAAGCAGGGCCGAGTAGAGCCGAGCCGGTACGAGCCGGTACTTGCAGTGGAAAAGTGCCATAACATCCACCAGCTCCGTGATGTCGTCATGGAGGAATGGAAGAGGACTCCAGTGGCAACCTGTGAAGCTCTGGTGTACTCCATGCCCAGGAAGGTTAAGGAAGTTGGAAAATAATGGTGGCCACACAAAACATTGACACTTTGGGCCCAATTTAGACATATTCACTTAGGGGTGTACTCATTTTTGTTGCCAGCGGCTTAGACATTAATGGCTGTGTGTTGAGTTATTTTGAGGGGACAGCAAATTTACACTGTTATACAAGCTGTACACTCACTACTTTACATTGTAGCAAAGTGTAATTTCTTCAGTGTTGTTACATGAAAAGATATAATCAAATATTTACATAAATGTGAGGGATGTACTCACTTTTTGAGATACTGTGTGTGTATATATATATATATATATATATATATATATATATATAACCTAAACTTTTTGTATGCTATAATATCAATACTAATATTAATACTTATATCATTTTAAATATAATTGCATTAATAAATGTGTTATTGTCATGCACTATGATGTAGGGATCAGTAAAGATTACATTAACCTTATACAATAGATAAACATTTTGTAGAGCAATATGGCTGCAACTGTTGTCCATCTGCTGAAGGTTCAAGGAGTGGAGAGAGCGAGGTCCACTTTCAGGAGAGGAGATTCTGTTCAGATGTCATGCTGATATGCAGGAGGGAGGTCTGTTGAGAATTTCATTTATTAACTTGACATCCTTTCAGACTTGATTCAAACGTGGAAATTTCACGTGTAGAGCTACCCCTGAAAGACCTGCTTGGTAAGTTTTGGTTCTCTGTTCTGTGCCTCAACTCCAAGAACTGCCTTAGCCCCTCTGACACACCAGGTCGAAAAAAGTCACTAGAAGCTTGTATAAAGTCACAGGTATAAATGCCTTTAACCCAGCTGTGTGTTACTACCAGAAAATAGACAGGGGTATCACAAAGTCCCCCCTTCTCCTCATTTTTCTCCCTTTTGTGGGTTTTAAACATCCGTTTTAGTGGTAGATGCACTCAATATATTGATACGTGTTAGAATAAATGGCAGTTTGAACATAAAGAAGCACACAACTGGCAAATTCAGACACACTCTGCTAGACAAAGTAATAACTATGTCAAAGTGTCAAGGTGGCAGGTTCTATACCACTGAAATTAAATTAAAACATGAATCAGCTAATCAGCACTAAACCATGCACTGAAATAAATTGGCTAGGGTATACTGTAGCATCTCCTGAGAAGAACCTCTTCAACTAAGTAAAAAGGGCAAAGGTCTCTGGGTAGAAACTGATAAGGGGCAGTCGTTAGTCCTGATTCTTCAGCCAGCTTAATGTTGGGGCCCATTAACGGTTGGCATGCTTATACACAGTAAACAAGGCCTGCAGGCAGTAACAGAGCTAGAAGGTATTTGTTTAGGTAGCTCCTCTAAGCAGACCCAGCAGTGGTCACTCTGATCAGGTCACTCTTGGTTACCTCCAATAGGCAGCACAGTAGGGTCTGTATCCTGGTAGATACTCCATCTCTCCACTAGTTAGTCAGGTTGAAAAAAGACAGAAGTCCATCTTGTTAAACCAATATAAAAAAATAATAAATTTAATAGAAAAACAATCAGGCAATCAGATATTCCCTGGATCAACATTCTCTACTGTTAGTATTTTTTGTGCAGTTTGGAATGCATTCAGCTCTTTTAACCACTTAAGCCCTGCAAGATTTTACCCCCTTCCTGACCAGGGTTTTTTTTGCGATTTTTTACTGCGTGACTTTAACGGACAATTGCACAGTCGTGCGACGCTGTACCTAAACGAATTTCACGTCCTTTTTTTCCCCACAAACAGAGCTTTCTTATGGTGGTATTTAATCACCTGTGTGATTTTTTGATCATGCGCTATAAACAAAAAAAAAGCGTAAATTTTGCAAAAATAACAATATTTTTCACTTTTTTTTATATGGAAAAATCTCCCCCAAAATTTTTTTTTTAACATTTTCTGCCAATTTGTTTTATGCTACATATGTTTGGTGAAAAAAAATCGCAAAAAGCATATTTTGATTGGTTTGCGCAAAAGTTATCGCGTTTACTAACAAAGGGAAAGATTTTTGGTGTTTTTTTTTTTTAACGAGTAATGGCGGCGATCTGCGATTTTTTTTGCGGTACTGCGACATTGCGGCAGACAGATCGGACCCTTGACTGACATTTTTGACACTTTTGGGGGTACCAGTGACATTACTGCAGTAATCAGTGCTATACATATGCACTGTTACTGTAAAAATGACACTGGCAGGGAAGGGGTTAACTGTATTGGGGAGGGAGGGGTTAAGTGTGTCCCTAGGGGCGTGATTCTAACTGTGATGGGACAGGTCTCCTATTGTAAAAACAGAGATCAATGGTTCTACATAGTAGAACCGTCTGATCTCCATTTTTACACAGGGGAGAATGACAGGCGGCTTGTTTACATAAGCCGTCCGCCTTTCTCCCGCTTTACCGACGATCGTAGTGTGACTGGCGGACATCGGGTCCGCCAGTCACATGCCCGGACTCCTCTGTGAACGAGCCGAGGCGGGCGCGCGCCTCAGCGGGCGCGCGCTCGCCCGCTATTGGCTCAAAACCCGGTGACAGGCTAGCGACGTAGATCTACGTCACTCTGCCTGGCCGGGGCTGACTGCCGCAGGAAATATACTGGGCGCAGTCGGCAAGCGGTTAATGTAATTATTTATTAACAATCTAGTGACCTGGCCAAAGCTAGTTCTTGAGGGAGTCTAGGAGTCTATTCTACATTATCACAGCTTTTACTGTGAAGAAGCCTTTCTGTATGTGGAGGTTACATTTCTTTTTTCTCCAGAAGTAAAGAGTGTCCACTTGTCCTCTGTAATGACATTTAAGTGAATAACTTTACGCCAAGTTCACTATATGGACTACTTATGTATTTATATATGTTGATCATATTCTCCCTTATTCTCCTTTTCTCAAGAGAAAGTAAATTCAGTTCCTCTAATCTATCCTCATAGCGGTGCTCCTCTTTGCCTCTTATCCGTTTGGTTGCCCTTCTCTGCACTTTGTCCAGTTCCCCCGATAGCCTTTTTATGAACTGGTGCCCAAAACTGAACTGCAAATTCCAGATGAGGTCTTAAAGTATAACTAAAAGCAAAACGTTTTTTTTTTTTTTTTCGTTTTTGATAGGTGTTCTAATCCATCTCCACTCTATCAGGTTTTTTTTGCTGTCTGTGTCCCTGTGGAGATGGGAATTCTTCCAATTGGGACACTAGTTCTGGTGACCTGGGGGTCCCCAAGGAATTCCTTTAATCTGCAGGGATTTCCTCTCATTTTCTGTTTGGCTATGATACAGGAAGTTAAGGGAAATATTACAATGGGACACAAATGGCGAAAAAAAATCAGGCAGACATTATAACTCTCCCTTACTCTATCCAAACTGAAAAAAAAATGTTTTGCCTATAGTTCTACTTTAACCAGTTCTGGACCGGAAGGATTTTCCCTCTTATTGACCAGGCGTTTTTTTGCGATTTTGCAATGTGTTACTTTAACAGAAAATTGCACGGTCGTGCGACGCTGTACTGAAATACAAAAATTGATGTCCTTTTTCCCCCCACAAATAGAGCTTTCTTTTGGTGGTATTTGATCACCTGTGCAATTTTTATTTTTTGCGCTATAAATAAAAAAGAGCGGCGACAAAAAAAAAAAAAAAACAATTTTTTTTACATTCTGCTATATAACATTCCCAAAAAAGAAAATTAAAAATCAAATTTTTCATCCTTCTAGGCCAATTTGTATTCTGCTACATATTCTCAGTAAAAAAAAAATATGGCAATAAGTACATTTTGATTGGTTTGCGCAAAAGTTATCGCGTCTACAAAAGATTTATGTCATTTTTATTTATTTATTTATTTTTACTAGTAATGGCGGCGATCTGCGATTTTTAGCAGGACTGCGACATTGCGTCAGACAGATCGGACCCCTAACTGACCTTTTCGACACTTTTGGGGGGACCAGTGACATTACTACAGTAATCAGTGCTAAAAATATGCACTGTTACTGTAATAATGACACTAGCATGGAAAGGCTTAACCTAGTGGGTGATCAAAGGGTTAAATATGAGCCTAGGGGAGTATTTATTAACTGTGGGGGGAGTAGCTTTGAAATGACCATAGAGACCTGTGATCCTATATAGAAGGAACACAGGCGCTCTGTGATCATTTCAGAGCAAAGAACGGTCGGCTGACCGTTCTTCTCTCTCAGCGGGGAGCGATCATGGGTGCCCGGTGGCAATCGCGGACGCCGGCCCCATGCATCGGCATTTCCGCGGGGGTGGGCGTGGGAGCGCGCTGGCGTCAGCGCGCGGTCGCCCCCCAGCACCACGCGCGCAACCGACGTAGTACTACGTTAGCTCGCGCAGTCGAGCTGGCCCGCCGCAGTGAAACTGCGGCGGGCGGTCGGCAAGTGGTTAATAATGATTGGTACAGGGGCAAAATAATGTCTCTCTCTCTCTCTGCAGTCCATACCTCTTCTTCTAATACATAAGTATAAGTATTTTGTTAACTTTAGAAACTGCAGCTAATATATACAGTATTTTATATTCCGCATTCATTTTCTTTGATTTGTGGAGCTAATATAGATACATTTTATAATAATGAACTGTTTATAACAAGTGGAAAAACATTGTACATGAATAGATTAGCACTTCCTGACAAGATATAAATAGTACGCTATCATGCCTTTTATCAGTTACTCACTAGGTTTAGTCATACTTTTTTGATTGGAAGGGGCGTTTCTTTATGTTTAAGGACTTTATTTGTGTGTTATCACATAAATGTTTAAGAACTTTAGGTGTGTGCAATACTGACTAAGGAATATTAGTCTGAAACTTTTGCCTGTGTGAGGTGAACTTATGCAGGTTTTCAATGTGAAATAAATCCTGGCAAGAGAATATTTGGCTCCTATGGGGGTCTAAGAGAGTGGTAAGCCAGTAATTGCCCCGCTCCTCACTTTTTCTTATATGGGATCTCTCTGTAGCTAGTATATCAGACAAGTAGCCTTGTAGAGAAGAGGACTCACCTCCTTCTGACTGCGCGCCTCTTGCACCGCTTCCGACTAGGGTTGCGTTTTTTTTCTTCAAGCCAATCACAATTACTTTAGTGACCTGGGACACCTTTGGGTGCCCCAGAGAGAGTAGCCCACAGCGGACAGTGGGTGTGGCCAAAATGCTCTTGCTGACATCATTGCCCTGCCCCCCCAGTGATGCCGAACCGGCCCCCAGACAGCTGCCCGCGGCTCCCAGACAGCAACAGATTTGTGTGTGACTATCTTGGTTACTTGGGGAGGCACAGCCCAGTTTGAATAATGTGTCCGGGTTTTAGTCCGCCTGAAACCCAGACACATGATTCGATTTCCTGGCTGTCCGGGTGAATCCTGAACAGGGTGGAAACACTACTTCCGCCTGTTTCTTTGTATCCAACCAACCCCAAACAAGATTATGGGCTCCAGGGAGTTACAAGAAACCCTAGGCAGGCCCTTAGCCCTCTGCTACCTCATACTCCTCCTTTAACCTCTTCTTCTCCAGCCCTATAATACTGCTTCTGCTGCAGTCATCCACGCCAGTGTGTCATCTTCAGCTACCTCCTAAAATCCTACTTCCTCTTAATTGTCCTGAGCAGACCACCCATGGTTTAGTGCAGTAGAAACAGCAGTGAGCGCACATCAATAAAAAAGATTATGGGCTCCTGGGAGTTACAAGAGACCCTAGGCAGGCCCTTAGCCCTCTGGTACCTCATAATCCTCCTTTAACCTCTTCTTCTCCAGCCCTATACTGCTTCTGCTGCGCTCATCCACGCCAGTGTGTCATCTTCAGCTACCTCTTAAAATCCTTCTTCCTCTTAATTTTCCTGAGCAGGCCACCCATGGTTTAGTGCAGCAGAAACAGCAGTGAGCGCACATCAATAATGTCAGCCAGCCCAGCTAATAAAGTTGGTGACCTGTTGTAGGAGGGACAGCAGTTTGTAGAGCTGACCCATAAGCTGCCAATGTTTACTGGTGATGTAAACCTGGTCTACAGCTGCCCCCCTGGTGCCGTTCTTCAGCAGGTACACCTGTACACCTGATGCTGTTTAAACAGCTTCTCCATTTGCAGGATGCAGTTCCAGTGCATTGGCCTGTTACACGTGGGCTGTTGCAGAGATGTATAGTAACTAAGTAGAACTACTTCACTACTGTACTTAAGTACCGAAAGGCGGTATCTGTATTTTCCTGGAGTAGAATTTTTTTCTCCTACTTCCACTTTTACTTCACTAAATTTTTTCGATGATTTCAATACTTCTACTCCGATATTTTTTTTTTGTGCTGCATAGTTACTCGTTACTATTATAAAAATTACCACTGCCAGAAGAGTAGATGGCAGGTTTCATGAAGCTCAAAATATGTGTATTATCAGCGCATACGAAAATAAATGTTACTGTATGTATAAATAAAAGCTGCATTTGAAATAATAAAAAACAATATGATGTTCAAACTTTTGACTTCTTTCTTTAATAACTACATAACACAGTACTTGTACTTTTACTTTCAGTACTTGAGTAGCAATTTTTTTTTCAAAACTACTGGTACTTTTACTTTCAGTACTTGAGTAGCAATTTTTTTTAAAAAAACTACTTGCAATACTTAAGTACAAAAAATGTTGAATACTTTAGTACTTCTACTCAAGTCACTTTTTAATTGAGCACTTCCACTTCTACTCAAGTCACTTTTTGATCGAGCACTTGTACTTTTACTCAAGTATGGGTTTCCAGTACTTTATACAACTCTGGGCTGTTGGGGGTGTACTTCTGTGTACTTGTGGAAATTGCATGGCAGTGCCATTGGAGAACCCCTAACTTCACCATTCCCAGTACTTTCAAGGGTGATGCAGTTGAGGTATAGCAGGTGTACTGGTCCTGCCTTTGCCTGCTAGTTCAGGGGCGCACCCTGTCTCAACATTTTTAACCACTGCTTCAACAGTGATCCATGCATACATTTTCAATTACTGCTGGTGAAAGACTAGGACAATCTTGGTGGAAAAAAGTGAAAGCTGGGGAAACATCAGTTGGGAAGGACAGCAGAAATCAGCTAGAGGAAGGGGGCAGTGTCCAGTGCCAAAAGCGGCAGTGCCAAAAGTTTTGATAGGTGCCTATCCAGATTCAAGATGTGGGGGCAAGTTTGGGGGGGGGGCTGTAAAGCTGAGAGAGAGTAGGTCCCAGAAGAGGCAGAGCTGCACAACTGCCACATTTACCTGTGAATTTCTGACTCCTATGTTCTACCAAATCACTGGATCAAACTGGAAGCTGAAAAAGCAGCCACAACATACATTTCTGAATGAGAGCAGGCAGAATGATCTGAAGGAGAAGAAAGAGGAAAGGAGGATGTGTGGCTGCTCTGTGCCCAGCCACTTGTGCTGCTCCCATTGCAGTTTGTGGTGGTGATTCACGGGGAATTAAAGTGAAGTAAGACAAAAAAGAGAAGTATGCTGCCTTCTGAGCATCCTCCTCCGGCAGAAGTTGGAGACTGCCACAAATTAATTTTCTGCCTGAAGGAGAAAAAAGACCCCCATGGTGGGGGTTGTGAAACTACCATGTTGAGCATATATGACACCTCCCATGATGTGTGTGCTGCCTGTCTCTAAAGGTAGAGCACTTTTTTTAAAATGTACTGCTAGTCTTACGTCTCTGTTTCTGCTCCCTCTAGATTAGGAGGTACACAGTGGCGTATCATCTATGGGTGCAATGTGTGCACTGCACACAGGCCTCAGAGCAGTGGCGGCTGGTGCTCAAAATTTTGGGGGGGGCGCAAACAGAAAAAATCTAATAGGCATTGCTTTGCGGCAAAAAACGCAGCAAAAAATTGCATGACTTTGAGGTCACAAAAGTGTGAAAGGGGCCTTCGGTAACCAAAGTATAGTGTGCCCCCATCAATGCAGAGTTACTACAGCGTGCCCCCATTCAATGAAGAGTTACTACAGCGTGCCCCCATTTAATGCAGAGTTACTACAGCGTGCCCCCATTCAATGCAGAGTTATCACAGCATGCCCCCATTCAATGCAGAGTTACTACAGAGTGTCCCCATTCAATGCAGAGTTACCACAGCATGCCTCCATTCAATGCAGATTTACCACAGCATGCCCCCATTCAATGCAGTGACCAGCATGCCCCCCATCAATGCAGGGACCAGCGTGCCGTGCCCCCATCAATGCAGTGACCAGTGTGCCGTGCCCCCATCAACGCAGCGACCAGCGTGCCGTGCCCCCATCAATGCAGTGACCCGCATACCTAGCCCCCATCAATGCAGTGACCAGCTTGTCCTGCCCCTATTAATGCAGTGACCAGCTTGCTGTGCCCCCTTCAATGCAGTGACCAGCTTGCCGTGCCTCCTTCAATGCAGTGACCAGCTTGCTTTGCCCCCATCAATGCAGTAACCAGCTTGCTGTGCCCCCTTCAATGCAGTGACCAGCTTGCCGTGCCCCCTTCAATGCAGTGACCAGCTTGTCGTGCCCCCATCAATGCAGTGACCAGCTTGCCGTGCCCCCTTCAATGCAGTGACAAGCTTGCCGTGCCCCCTTCAATGCAGTGACCAGCTTGCCGTGCCCCCATCAATGCAGTGACCAGCGTGCTGTGCCCCCATCAATGCAGAGACCAGCGTACGAGCCCCCTCCAATGCAGAGACCAGCGTGCGTGAGTGCCCCCTTCAATGCAGTGTGGGCCCCCCCCCCCCTGAGACCAGTGCACTTACCTGGAGCCCGCGGCAGTGGCTTCTCTTCAGTCCCGGCGGCGGCTTCTCCTCACTGTGTCCCCCGGCGGCGCGTCTCCTCCAGTCCTCCCGCTCCCACCTCCTCCCTGGGTCAATAGGAATTGGGTTTGCCTTGCGGCCAATCAGGAAGCGCGTATCGGACGCGCTTCCTGATTGGCCAGGAGGAGGATCGGTGTGACAATAGCGAATTTTCATTCGCTATTGTCACACAATGGGTGGGCTCGGGGGCATTGCTCTTTCCCATCCACCCTTTGCATCACCTGATTAGAGCCTCTGGCTCTAATCAGGTGATTTAAAAAAAAAAAAATTAAGCTCCATGCGTCCGGCGCCCTGCATGCAGATTAGGGGGCTGGACGCATGGATGGGGGGGTGGCCTCAATACACCGGCCGCCACTGCCTCAGAGGGTATGGGGCCCACTGTACTCTGACTCACAGTGCAACCATAGATGAGGTGTTACAGTTGCACCTGTCAGTCTTCAGCTCCTGCCACGCCTGTCTAAGTACATATATCGCCAGCATGGACTCCCCTCTCTCTCTCTCTCAGCCCATTCCTGTGTTTCCACTCAATGTGCGCCAGTGCTGGCAGCAGAAAACTGTGTGCTACAGCTAGCTTCAGTTTCTCTATGCATGGAACTGCCCATTGGCCTTTGCAGTGCTGAATAAATGAATTAGGGCTTGTTCACACCATATACTTTCATACCATCTGCACTTCTCTCCCTGCACTTACTACCCATCATTCATTTTACACTCCGCACTCCTCTCCTGTACATACTACCCACCATCATACACTCTGCACTCCTCTCCTGTACATAATCCCCACCAACATACACTCCGCAGTCGTCTCCTGTACATACTACCCACTGTCATACAATCCAACTCCTCTCCTGTACATACTACCCACCCCATACACTCCACACTCCTCTCCAGCAGTGCTGTATCTTGGCCTAGGCCAACAAGGCCCAGGCCTAGGGCAGCACTTTGCAGGGGGGGGCAGAAAAAAAGCTGACGGGGCTGCACTGAATAGTTGCACTGATGGGCACTGATATGTTGCACTGATGGGCACTGATAGACTGCACTGATGGCCACTGATGAGACAGGACTGATAAGCTGCACTGATAGGGCTGCAGTGATAAGGCAGCACTGATGGGCACTGATATGATGCACTAATAGGCTGCACTAATGAGCACTGAAAGGCTGCACTGGTGCCCACTGATGGGGCTGTACTGATGGCCACTGATGAGGTCACACTGATATGCTGCACTGATGAGGCCACACTGATATGCTGCACTGATGAGGCTACACTGATAGGCAGTAATGAGGCTGCACTGATGAGCACTGATAAGACTGCACTGATGGGCATTGGTGAAGATGAACTTATGGGAACTGATCAGGCTGCACTGATGGGCACTGATAGACTGTGGTTGTGGTCTGTGGTTTACAGATGACAGGGCGGGTCATAAACAGGAAAGGGTGGGGCCTTTACAGGAAGGGGGTGGGTCATATTTAAATTAGGGGTGCCTAAGTTTAGTCAGGCCTAGGGCAGCACAAACCTAAATACACCACTGCTCTCCAGTACATACTACCTACCCCCATACACTCCGCACTTCTCTCCAGTACATACTACCAACCCCCATACACTCCACACTCCTCTCCAGTACATAATACCCACCCCTATACACTCCACACTCCTCTCCAGTACATACTACCCATCACCATACACTCCGCATTCCTCTCCTGTCCATACTACCCACCACTATACACTCGACACTCCTCTCCAGTACATACTGTACTACCCATCATTATATACTCCACATTCCTCTACTTTCCATATTACCAACCACCATACACTCCCCACTCCCCTCCTTTACATACTACCCACCACCATACAATCCGCACTTCTCTCCTGGCCATACTACCCGCAGTTATACACGTTGCACTCTTTTCCTGCACATAGTACCTGCTGCCATACACTCCACACTCCCCCTCCAGTACATACTACCCGCCCCATACACTCCACACTGCTCTCCTGCAAATACTACCCACCACCATACACTGTGCAATCCTCTCCTATACTTACTACTAGTGATCGACCGATATCGGTTTTACGTTGACGATAACGATACCGATATTTTGGCCTATGCATATCGGTATCGGCCGATATTTTCGTACACTTAAAAAAATGTTTTATTTTTTGTATTTATCACTTTACAGGTAGTCTTGTGGAGGGATCTGAGGGTCTAGAAGACCCCAAACCCCTCCTCTGCACTTAAAAGTATTCAAAACGCCAGGTTTGACTGTTTTGAATGCTGTAATTTTTTTAATCTGGCGCCAGTACCCGGAAGTGATGTCATGACATCACTTCCGGGTTTTTACATGGTGACCCGATCAGAACCAAATGCGGCTTTGATCGGGTCTTTGGCGGCCGTGCTGGCTGGTTGCCCGGGTCTCCTGGTGGGCCGGGAGACCCGGGCGAGCCGCGGTAGGCGGTGGGGGGGGGGACATCCCTTCCCGCTCCTTGTATTGAAAGTTGAGCTGCTTCTAAGCCGCATCGGTTGTCATTACAAGACAGCTGACCATCGGCTATGGACGCTGGTACCGGGGTGATGCCTCTAGCTGCAGGCATCACTCCGGTACAAGCACTTTCCTGAAATATCGGCAATACCGGTAACCTCCGGGGTCTATTCCGATATATCGGGGAAAGTGCAGATCGCCCCTCGATAAATCTGCTTTGCAGATAATCGGTCGATCACTACTTACTACCCAACTCCATACACTCCGCACTCCTCTCCTGTACATACTGCATATACACTGCAATCCTCCACTGCTCCTCTCCTGTCCATACTACCCACCACCATACACTCCACACTCCTCTCCTGTCAATACTAACCACAACAATACACTCCGTAGTCCTCTCCTGCACATGCTACCCGCTGTCATACACTCCACTCTCCTCTCCTGCACATACTACCTGCCGCCACATACTCCGCACTCCTCTCCTACACATAATAACTACCATCATATACTATGTACTCTATTTCTGTCTTGTACATATTACCCTCGACACTCTACTCCTGCGTATGCCAGCCAAAATTGTACCCTAATAACTCCTCTTCTATCCAGACTATCCTCTGTTATATACCCTGTACTTCTTTCCCACAAATACAGTTATACCCTCTGTAGTTAAGTGGACGTCCCACACACAAAGTACATACCACAATGGCTTGTTAAATGCAAAGCAAAAAAGGTGTCCCTTTTTTCTTTAGAATTGTTGGCAACTATGTAACGTGTGAGCGAACGCACACGTAGGTCATGCACACAAATGTTAACAGTGTTCGCACCACACATGTGGTGCGTTATAGCGAAAGCAATATTTCTAGCACCAGACCACCTGTGTAACTCTAAACGCGTATCCTGTAAAGGCTTTTAAAGCGTCACCTATGGAGATTTTTCCATTTCATGAGCGTGCACAATTTTAAACCGTGTCATGTAAAATATCTATTTACTCAGCGTAACATCATCTTTTATATTTTACCAAACAATTGGGTATTATATTGTGTTTTTGTGCATCAGTGTAGTTTTTAAAAAAATGTTTTAATTGTATTTAAAAATCCACTGCGCTAATACCGTGTAACATACAAAAAATTGCAATACCCACTATTTTATTCTCTAGGGCCTCTGCTTAGAAAATGTTTGGGGGTTCTAAGTAATTCTCCAGCAAACCAAAAAGCAGATTTTTAAATTAATGTGTCAGAATAGGCTTGGGAAGTAAGTGGTTAAGGTAGGCTCAGATCAAATGTTAGCTCTCTGTCTTTTTTCAGTGTACACCAAATCATATGTAATGGCAGTGTTTGATTTTTAAAATAATGATTGTGCTGAGGTTTTTATACTGTATGCCTGTGAGACTTTATCTTGCGGGGAAGCTATTCCAGGATATTTTTGAGTACAAAAAGGCTTTTGTTTGATTTACCCACACCCCTTTAAGCCCTTCCCACTCTTACTGCAATGTTGCCCCACCTAAAAATTTCCACGGTGCGCTGCGCGTGTTGCATTACTACTATACTTTTTTTTGTTCTTTTTCCCGTAGCGTGTGAAACACACTCAAAAGACTTCACCCGGTGCATTAAAAAGTGCACACACACAAACGTGAGGAACACAAAAAGTGCACAGGGTGTGCGAACAAATGGTCTTCCCTCCGAAGAGGTAGGACCCGAACCTCGATCCCCCGGGGCGCAAGACTCCTGACAGGGATTTGAGGTACTCATGGTCTGTCTGGCCGGAACCAGACTGACCCCGTTCTTCAGGGGGACTGCCGAAACAGCCCCCACCGAGTACTAAGTGGGGCTCCCCCGAAGGGAGACCCCATGAGAGAGGGCGGACCAAGCCAAAAGGCCATATCCACCCCCTCCCAAGACTCAAGGTAGGGCCCGAGGACCCACACCCTACAAGTCGTGCCAAGTGAAAAAAGGTGATAGAAAAGTGACAAACCACAAAGAAAAGGCACACACAAACAAAAAGGTGGGGGAGGGGAAGTGGAGAGGTGAATTAGTGCCTAAGTGAAAAACAAAGGCAGGCCTTCCGGCCGGAATAAAAATTCCTCTGGTCGAAGCCAAAAGGCCTTGCCCAAGAGGCAGGTGCTTAAAAAAGTGTGCGTAGGTGCAGTGACCATGGTGCCGAAAAACTCAAGGCGAGCTGCCCCTCACCAGTGAGAATTAAGGCACCCCTGGGCTGCCACCCCAGGGGCACATACACTACAGGCTTTTTCTACCCCGGCCCAAAGGCCAGACCAAGTGTAGCCCTATTAGGATAGGGCGGCATCAGAACTTTGGACAGCTTAGGGAGAACCTGCCTTCAACTGGGGACAAGCCTTTTGCAAGGCCAGATTCAACCCAGGAGGAAAGGCTCCCCCACCGCCACCGCCGTTCCTTACCAATCACATCCAGGAGCAGTACTAACTGGCCACGGAACCAATCCAGTTTTCTCGCTCCCTTCAAACTGGTAGGGGCGGACCCATTCAAATCAGAAGGCAACAGACCCATCCGGCTTTCTCTGACAGTGCCTACTTCCCGGTCCTCCAGTTACGCCCAGAGCGCCCCGGTTCATTTCAGCCCCTGCCGATACTAACCATCAGGGTCCATACCAACTGATAAGAACAGATACTACACTTGATCTTAGCCAACTTAATGTACCCAAAGGCACCCCAGGTGTTTTACAATCCTAGCAACACCCCTGGCACAATGAAAAAATACGCTCACTCTTTGATGCAGCACACTTAGCGTGCCACTTTTTTTATTTTTTTCTCGAGCAAAGGGGTCCAACTTATGATCTTGCACACAGGCCCACTAATCTCATAAAATGCCCCTAGAGGTACACATAGTACCTGACTTTGCCTGTAAAGCAGGAGCCGATCAGAAGAGACAGCATAAAAAATGTACAGAAAATATAGATTCCTATTAGTCAGATGCGAGGCCAATATCACAAAGCTTTAAATGTAGAGGTTTACAATGTATTTACATATACTGTATGTGAACAGCTTTTGAAAAAAAAGGAGGAGAGTAGGGCTGGTCATTGTTGTATGTTTTTTATATGATGTTTGTGGATTTGGCAAAAACATTTTAGATTGTGCTATTTTTTGTCATTTTCAATAAAAGGTTCAGGTTTTTAGACCACATGGGTTGTATTGCTGGATGATTGAATATTAGATATTTGAATATATCCTCGAAGTGGAGTCTTAAACCAAGTTTTTATGATAATATTGTATGTTACAACCATATACCTACCATAAATCATCAGTTGCAATAATAGATAACGACAGGCACCACATAATTAGAATAAACAAAACAATTGTGTATCACATTAATATAAAAACCAAAACACAATAACAAATCTCAATGAACATAGAGAATCAAAAATCTGAAGGCAATAGCAAATAACAATGTTTATTACAATGCAAAAATCCACAGTGGGATGGAGAGGGGAATTGGGACTATACGATACCCAGCGGTAAATGGAAAAACTTAGGAGGGAAATAGACCAGAAAAGAGTAATGATAGGAATATATAAAAAAAATATATAAAGTTTATTCAGACATTAGTTAACGCGGAGTTCCAGCCTCAAATACCTTTTTTAACTAAAAATACCCCTATAATACTAATCCATCGCCCTTTACAGAACCGCTATTCTCATACTTACAAGGTGTACAGTATTGGATTTTAGTCAATATCTTACTTTTAAAAACGCTGTCTGGGCGCGGCCATCTTAGACGTGGGCATCTGAAGCCGCAGTGTAATCTGCTGTGTCCTGGGAGTTCTTCCTGATTCCAGCCCCCTGGGAGTGATGACAAACCGCTCCCAGGATGCCATGCAAAGGAGGAAGTGATGTCGGCGGCCGTGGCCACAGAGGGGGAGAAGGAGAAAGTACAATCAAAAATGCCCTGAAAATAAGGTAAGGGACCCCTGAAAAAAATTTAAAATGCCCAATTTTTGATCAGCATTGCGAGCACTCCAGGAATCAATAAAGTTGCAAAATAGGCCGGAACTCCACTTTAAAACACCTCAAAATGAGGAACCATAGGTTAACAACCAATTGAAACATTAGATCACATAAGATACCAAAATAGCAATGCATAAAGAGTGGACCCTAATACATAGAGGGTAATGCTGAAATTGGTGGACACATAGACTCCGACGTGTTTCAACAAAAAGTCTTCTTCAGGAGGTGAGAATGTCCACTTGAAGGCGGTATCTAAAACAGATATACCTTATGTGATCTAGTGTTTTAAATGGTTGTTAACCTATGGTTCCTCATTTGAGGTGTTTTAACGAATTTTTAAATAAACTTTATATATTTTTAAAATATTCCTATCATTACTCTTTTCTGGTCCCTCCTAAGTTTTTCCATTTACCTCTGGGTATCGTATAGTCCCCTTTCCCCTCTCCATCCCACTGTGGACTTTTGCATTGTCTTTTAGGGATAGATACCCCCTCATACATTTTCTAGTCTTGGAACCTAGCTGTATTTAGTGTTTATGACATCTTCTAAAATTCTTGTGCAATATGTGAAGTCATAAACATACAGTTATGCCAAACCAATTGTGACAGCCACCTTCCCCAGTGTGCTCATGCTCACCTTCTTAGACAGACCTTTGTATCAAAAGGAGCATGTCTCCTTTAAAGCCAGAACAGGGCTTACTCCAATGGCAAATTCAGCTGACTTGATGCAGAGATCTCTCAGTATGATGATGAACTCAAGAACGGAAATCATAGTCCTCTCTATAACATCCAACAACTTTATTATCAAGATAACAGTTACACTCACGTGTATTTTAAAACAATCAGGCTCATACAATGACTGCAGGAAAACATGTCTCAATGGCTGGTGCAGTGCAAACTCTCACTGTTCACAATATGCAATTCCCTCTAGGCAGTCCTAGGGAGCACCTCCCACAATCTCTTTGTCCAGTAAAAGAACATTTAATTAGATTTTGTTCAAATTGAAATTTGTTATTGTGTTTTGATTTTTATTTGAGTGTGAAAGACACTTTGTTGATTTATTTAATTCATGTGGTTCATGTTGTTATGTATTATTGGAATTGATGATTTATACTAGGCATATGAAAATAGAGCATATGATTTAAAGATTTAGATAGGATTGATTTATTTGCATTTATTGCATCATATTTTATATTTACAAATTTTGTTGGGTGATTTTTTTTCACTTCAAATGCCAGCTGCATAGGGTTAGATGAAGGTTGTAGCTCAAGATGGCGAAATGAGTGAATTGTACAAAGAGAATTGTACAAGGGTGGAGGCACTCAAAGTCAACCAAGAAATGGAAGTACAGATGAATCCCAAAAAATTTGAATATTATCAAAAAGTTAATTTATTTCAGTAATTTAGTTCAAAAAGTGAAAGATATGCTACACACAGAGTGATATATTTTAAGCATTTCTTTTCATTTTGATGATTACGGCTTACAGGTAGGAACAGTAGTGCACTCAATACTTGGTTGGCTCTCCTTTTGCATGAATTACTGCATCAATGCGGCATGGCATGGCATAGAGGCAATCATCCTGCGGCACTGCTGATGTGTTATGGAAGCCCAGGTTGCTTTGATAGCAGCTTTCAGCTCGTCTGCATTGTTGGGTCTGGTGTCTCTCATCTTCCTCTTGACAATACCCCACAGATTCTCTATGAAGTTTAAGTCAGGCGAGTTTTCTGGCCAATGAAGCACAGCGATACCATGATCATTAAACCAGGTATTGGCAGTGTGGGCAGGTGCCAAGTCCTGATGGAAGATGAAAGCACAGTGGACCAACACCATCAGATGACATGGCTCCCCAAATCATCACGGACTGTGGAAAATGTTGCATTTCATTTGGAAACCAAGGTCCCAGAGTCTGGAGGACAAGTGGAGAGGTACAGAATCCAAATTGCATGAGGTCTGGTGTAAAGTTTTCAAAGTCAGTGATGATTTGGGGAGCCATGTCATCTGCTGGTGTTGGTCCACTGTGTTTTATCAAGTCAAAAGTCAGTGCAGCCCTCTACCAGGAAATTCTAGACCACTTCATGCTTCCCTCCGCTGACCAGCTTTATGGAGATGCTGATTTCATTTTCCAGCAGGATTTGGCACCTGCCCACACTGCCAAAAGTACCAACACCTGGTTTAATGATCATGGTATCACTGTGCTTGATTGGCCAGCAAACTCGGCTGACCTAAACCCTATAATTTAAATTTTCTGAGATACTAAATGTTGCGTTTTGACTAGCTGTAAGCATTAATCATCTAAATTAAAATAAACACTTGAAATATATCACTCTGTGTGTAAATTCTATATAAAATATGTGTTTCCCTTTTTGAATTGAATTACTGAAATAAGTTAACTTTTTGATGACATTCTTTGTTTATAAGATGCATCTGTATATGGTACCAACTCCAACTTTTGAGGTGAAAGGCTATTTGGTGTTTGAGCAGACTAAAACACGTGATATGCCGAAGGTCTACAAATGCCAACTTTGCCAGAAAGCCAGTTTTTCTACCTCGTTGCTATTTCCACAAGGCAACAAGTCAGCAGGAAAAAAAAAAAAAAAAAAAAAACGGAAAAAACTGTAGCTTGTGAGAGACTTAATTTTGGGGAAAACTGTAGTTTTTTGCAAATTTGTATGGTCTGTATAGTATATAATGATAGTAGAATATTTTATTATTTTCAACAATTGCTTTACTATGTAGGAGTGAGCAAGTAGAGCTATTAAATCAAACTCTCCAACTGAGTGACTTTCTTCCTGGATTACTTTATCAGAAAAAAGTGTCACGATCAGGCTCGAAGACCAGATGCTAAAGCAGTAGCGACTACAACTCATGGAAGAGCACAAAAAGCCGCACAACTGGTTGAAGATGCAAAAAGTTAAAATCCAAATTTATTTTGCAGGCAAAAAGATAAAATCATCCAAGATGAAACCAAAACGGTCGGAGACATGGGGGGGAAAAGGGGAGCACGGCGGTTGACGCGTTTCACGGAGTCTTCCGCTTAGTCGTAACCATGCTGTACAATACAAGACACTGCTATATATAGAGGAAAAGGCATTTCAAATAACATGTACCTCCCAGAATGTGCTTGATTGAGCCCACACAGCTGCAGATACTAAATCCCAATTAAGGGCACACAAACAGCCCAGCAGGAATTGTATGTTTGCTTTTGCTTCACCTTTTGTCCAAAAACGCATAGCAAAAAAGTTCTATAAATGCATATGCGAAAAAGCTTTCAATAAAACTAAGGAAAAAACAGTAGTGATAATATAAAAAGACAGCTGGTAGAAGCCAAAAAACTAACAAAAACAAAGTAAAGGGAGAAAAGAAAAAAGAAAAACGAAGAGAAAAAAACGAAGGGAAAAAAAAAAAAAAGGGGGAAAAAAAAAAAACAAGAAAAAGAAAAAAGACAAAGAAAAAGTAAACAGTAAAACGGAAGCATATAGATGTGTTCATACCCAGATGGAACTATGGTATAAAAAGAAATGGTGTATAATATAGTCATGAAGAGCATATATGTGTAAATATATAAGTGGTACACATAAAAATAATAAATGTGTAACCACAAACACATACATCACGTCCATATAGCATATGAAACAAATAGATAAATGGGGGGGGGAAATTGTACACATATGTAATAGGTATGAGCACAACCCCCAAAAACGTATAACCCCATCCATTGAGTGGTATATCTGCAACTGTGTTCACATACATAGGGCAATCCACCCAATCGAAAGAATATAAAAATAACCAATGAGATATGTAAGAACACTAAACATTACCATAAAAATAATAATAAATACATAAATGCATAAACATAGAAGTCCTTGTCCTAGTCCATGTATCTATTCGTGGGTACATACATTTAACTATACATACAGAGAGGGCTACCTGTATCCCATACACATACATGGTACATGTTTCTTTGATTGGCCATTCTATGTCTTAGTGTTTCTTTGTTTCTTCTTTTCTCTGGCTGATTCCTTTATGGATATTGATTGTGCTATATGCACGGTGGTTCACACATGTGCATGCTATACTCTGTGTTCAGTATGATCTAAGTCGACATGTACACGTAAGCATATATATATATATATTTTTTTTTTTTTGTTAGATCGATGTGGGATATGCCTGAGATGTTACCAATTTCTTGGGTATATATCCATTTAAATGTCCCTATTTTTATATCTTTATAGGGGATAATAATACCATTATGCTGATAAAGACACACAGGACTTCTATGTTTATGCATTTATGTATTTATTATTATTTTTATGGTAATGTTTAGTGTTCTTACATATCTCATTGGTTATTTTTATATTCTTTCGATTGGGTGGATTGCCCTATGTATGTGAACACAGTTGCAGATATACCACTCAATGGATGGGGTTATACGTTTTTGGGGGTTGTGCTCATACCTATTACATATGTGTACAATTTCCCCCCCCATTTATCTATTTGTTTCATATGCTATATGGACGTGATGTATGTGTTTGTGGTTACACATTTATTATTTTTATGTGTACCACTTATATATTTACACATATATGCTCTTCATGACTATATTATACACCATTTCTTTTTATACCATAGTTCCATCTGGGTATGAACACATCTATATGCTTCCGTTTTACTGTTTACTTTTTCTTTGTCTTTTTTCTTTTTCTTGTTTTTTTTTTTTTCCCCCCTTTTTTTTTTTTTTCCCTTCGTTTTTTTCTCTTCGTTTTTCTTTTTTCTTTTCTCCCTTTACTTTGTTTTTGTTAGTTTTTTGGCTTCTACCAGCTGTCTTTTTATATTATCACTACTGTTTTTTCCTTAGTTTTATTGAAAGCTTTTTCGCATATGCATTTATAGAACTTTTTTGCTATGCGTTTTTGGACAAAAGGTGAAGCAAAAGCAAACATACAATTCCTGCTGGGCTGTTTGTGTGCCCTTAATTGGGATTTAGTATCTGCAGCTGTGTGGGCTCAATCAAGCACATTCTGGGAGGTACATGTTATTTGAAATGCCTTTTCCTCTATATATAGCAGTGTCTTGTATTGTACAGCATGGTTACGACTAAGCGGAAGACTCCGTGAAACGCGTCAACCGCCGTGCTCCCCTTTTCCCCCCCATGTCTCCGACCGTTTTGGTTTCATCTTGGATGATTTTATCTTTTTGCCTGCAAAATAAATTTGGATTTTAACTTTTTGCATCTTCAACCAGTTGTGCGGCTTTTTGTGCTCTTCCATTTGCTGCTATCAGGACTGCGGATCCGTGCCTGCACCTGGGTTGGATGTGTTTGGAACTATCCCCTCACTTGAGCGGTTCTTTTCCCTCTTGACCGTTTGTTGCTGTTTCCGCTTTTGGATACCGGCTCGGTGAGTTCCCTTTTACATATGTGAGCTACTATAGACTTGACATTTTTGTATCATTATACCACTCAGCCGGAGACATGGATGAGACTGTGAATGGCCGATCACTTAGGAAACATGACGCTAACCCCCTCAGAACAGGAGCAACATCTCTCTTGAGAGAAGACTCAGATAATTCCTCGGCCCCTATGGACGCTTCTTTCAGAAAACTGGAAAAACTAATAATTAAAGAGATTAAAGCCTATTGGGAGAAAACTACGCTTGCGGAGTATGTAGAGGTTCAGCGTATCCCTCGTGGCTTGAGAATTAAGAAATTTCCAACGTTTGATCTTTTCAACCAGGATCTTAAAAAATTGTGGACAGATACTCTTTCTACTTGTTCTATTGAACTAATGAAAATAATCATAACATCTAGAACCCTGGAATTAAAAAAGCTACAAGAGGATATAACAATGTTACAACAGGAGCTATCCACTTTTAAAGATTTGCCTTCATTTTCGGAGTTTGATCAGAATCTCAGTGCTAGAACTGACAAATTTGAAAAGGAGATCATGAATGGCAAAAAAGAAAAGTTTCAGCGTGATAAAGTGGATTATGAAATGGACAATGTATATGTGTGGAAAAAATCGCAGCGATGGAATCGCCACCAATTTAAGAAAAGAGTGAGCTTTTCCGATCCAGAAACAAGCGTCATAGAGAGTCCCTATGGTACACCTGGCTCGGATAGCTCTCCTGATCATGCTCAACTCCCTAGATCAGGAGGTACACCGTACAATACCCCTTTTTCAAAAAAACGGTCAGAGAAGGGAGAAAAAGCCCCAGAAAAAGAAAAAAACGCAAAGAAAACAAGGAGGGGAGGAAAGAAGCACCGGAGGCCAACGGGATCACCACTATTCATTGCGAGCTCAGAGGAAATAAAACATGAGGATGAGACAAGCAACAATGTGATTAATCTATCACAAAAGATCCTAACCGTGGGGGAATTGAGCCTTTTATCGAAAGGATTGAACTTTTGCCCTCATACACATTTCGATCCGTTTTCCACGATCTTGGATATTAATAAATTTGTCCGGAACTTGACCTTACGCAAGCATTTTCTGAAGGATGATACAGCTTTACAGGTTTCTCAGGATGTGGACAATGGTTTGGGTGTGGATCAACCTGTGACAATATTGGGGGATAATGGCCCAGAATCACCGAGATCTTTTAGAGAACATTGTGCGACCATCGATCTGGAGGACTTAATGATGGAAAATCGAGATGCTGTACAGGAGAAAGAGGATAATGTCAACCAAGTTTCATTCAAAGTACCCTCATATTTTTATCCTGTTCAGTCACGGGTACCCCAGATGGACACCTTTCAAAAACGAATCGAAGAGGACATTTTTGAACTGAAACAAATGGTTCCCAATAAGGTACAGGTGAGAAATGACAATCTGAATGTACAGGAAAGGAATGCTTTAATATCTTTGATGGAGGATGACTCTATTGTTATTAGGAATGCGGATAAAGGGGGATCGGTAGTCATATTAGACAAAGGTGAATACAAAATGGAAGCTCTCAGGCAATTGTCTGATACGGATACATATATAAGACTAAGTGGTGACCCCTTGAATAGGTTCAGAGCCATTTTGCGAGAGCTTATTGATAGAGGTGCCTCTATGGGTATCCTTACCCCTAAGGAGTCTGATAAACTGATACCGGAATATCCCATCACCCCAATTTTTCATCACCTCCCTAAGGTGCACAAGGGGGCACGCCCGGTTCGGGGGAGGCCCATTGTCGCTGGCATCGGGTCTCTCAATGAACGACTGGGAGAGTGGCTTGATGGCCAGCTCCAACCCATTGTGCACACTCTACCCAGTTACCTAAGAGATACTATGCACCTCTTAAATATCACCAGTGAGATTTGTTGGCAGCCAGATTACCAGTGGATGACTTGTGATGTAGTGAGTCTCTACTCTTCAATTCCCCACAATCTAGCTCTAGTAGCTGTACGTTTTTCACTTACCCACTATACTGATCTGGCTGAGGTGGCCAAGACATACATTTTGGAGGTCTTGGAATACCTCCTTGGGCACAATTATTTCATGTTTGATGGGGTTTACTATCTCCAGAAGTGTGGGGCAGCCATGGGGGCTATTTTTTCACCCTCCCTGGCCAACCTTTACATGGGGTGGTGGGAGAGGGTCCACATTTTTGGAGATAGTAACCCCTACAGGAATCAAATTGTCATATTCTTTCGTTATATAGATGATTTGATCTTTATCACTAGACAAGGCCTTCCTTTTGACCTATTTTTGGAATATCTTAATCGCAATGATTACAATCTGGCATTTACTGGCCAATTCAATGTTGATAGGATTGATTTCCTAGATGTTACCCTTGAGCATCGACAAAATCAGGTGGTCACTAGCCTATATAGGAAACCCTCAGCTGGTAACAATTTGTTAAATGCTGACTCCAGTCACCCATTTCATACTCGAAAGGGTATACCGGTAGGTCAATTCCTTCGTATCAGAAGGATATGCAGTGACTTGGACGTTTTCAATAAAGAGTCAGCACTTTTGTATAGACGCTTTTTGGCTAGGGGTTATCCAAAATGGACCCTTGACAGGGCATACTCTATTGCCCTTAATAGGGACAGGAAAAGCCTCCTTACACCAAAGAGACATTTCAATGAATCTAAGACTTCTGGCAATAATGGCTCCATTAATCTCACCATCCCATACAGTTTGGAATTTAACAGGATCAAACAAATTATCAATAAACATATTCCCATTCTGTATGGTGATAAGGACTGTGCCAGGATCTTAGAGGGAGGAGTGAATATTGTCGCCAAGAGGGCCAAAACACTGGGAAACCAGTTATCCCCAAGTCTGTTTAGCACTACAATTAAAAATACATCAGAAACATGGTTGCATCTGAAAGGTAATTTCCGATGTGGGGCTAAGGACTGCATTACATGTCCCCATATTCTAGGGGGTGTTAACTTTCAATCCTCTATTGAGAACAAAACATACAAAATCAACAGGTTTTTTAATTGTAACACTACATACCTTATTTATCTCATTACTTGCAGAGAATGTTTTGTACAATATGTGGGTCGCACCACACGAAAACTTAAAGACAGATTTAGGGAACACCTTAGTGATGTCAGATTGAGGAAATCCACGAATGTGGCCCGACATTTTAATTCAGAACATGACGGTGATCTGTCTTTGATATCGGTCCAAGTGATCGAACGTGTGGTTGCTCCTGTAAGAGGGGGCGATGTGTTCCGCCTTCTGTGTAAGCGGGAGGTTTTCTGGATTCATAAACTCCAGACCCGCTTACCTGGCGGTTTAAACTTTGAATGGGATGTTACTCACTTTTATTCCCAGTAATGATTCATGTATCTATTCGTGGGTACATACATTTAACTATACATACAGAGAGGGCTACCTGTATCCCATACACATACATGGTACATGTTTCTTTGATTGGCCATTCTATGTCTTAGTGTTTCTTTGTTTCTTCTTTTCTCTTTTTTTTTTTTTTTTCTCATTTCTCCTTCCCTTTTGTCCCATTTCGGTCTCTGCATCTTTTTTTTTTTTTTTGGAATGCATGTGTTCATCGATATATATGCATGTTGTTCCGTTCGGCTTGCCTCCATGGCTATATATTTATGCAATGTGTGGCTGATTCCTTTATGGATATTGATTGTGCTATATGCACGGTGGTTCACACATGTGCATGCTATACTCTGTGTTCAGTATGATCTAAGTCGACATGTACACGTAAGCATATATATATATATATATTTTTTTTTTTGTTAGATCGATGTGGGATATGCCTGAGATGTTACCAATTTCTTGGGTATATATCCATTTAAATGTCCCTATTTTTATATCTTTATAGGGGATAATAATACCATTATGCTGATAAAGACACACAGGACTTCTATGTTTATGCATTTATGTATTTATTATTATTTTTATGGTAATGTTTAGTGTTCTTACATATCTCATTGGTTATTTTTATATTCTTTCGATTGGGTGGATTGCCCTATGTATGTGAACACAGTTGCAGATATACCACTCAATGGATGGGGTTATACGTTTTTGGGGGTTGTGCTCATACCTATTACATATGTGTACAATTTCCCCCCCCATTTATCTATTTGTTTCATATGCTATATGGACGTGATGTATGTGTTTGTGGTTACACATTTATTATTTTTATGTGTACCACTTATATATTTACACATATATGCTCTTCATGACTATATTATACACCATTTCTTTTTATACCATAGTTCCATCTGGGTATGAACACATCTATATGCTTCCGTTTTACTGTTTACTTTTTCTTTGTCTTTTTTCTTTTTCTTGTTTTTTTTTTTTTTCCCCCTTTTTTTTTTTTTTTTTCCCTTCGTTTTTTTCTCTTCGTTTTTCTTTTTTCTTTTCTCCCTTTACTTTGTTTTTGTTAGTTTTTTGGCTTCTACCAGCTGTCTTTTTATATTATCACTACTGTTTTTTCCTTAGTTTTATTGAAAGCTTTTTCGCATATGCATTTATAGAACTTTTTTGCTATGCGTTTTTGGACAAAAGGTGAAGCAAAAGCAAACATACAATTCCTGCTGGGCTGTTTGTGTGCCCTTAATTGGGATTTAGTATCTGCAGCTGTGTGGGCTCAATCAAGCACATTCTGGGAGGTACATGTTATTTGAAATGCCTTTTCCTCTATATATAGCAGTGTCTTGTATTGTACAGCATGGTTACGACTAAGCGGAAGACTCCGTGAAACGCGTCAACCGCCGTGCTCCCCTTTTCCCCCCCATGTCTCCGACCGTTTTGGTTTCATCTTGGATGATTTTATCTTTTTGCCTGCAAAATAAATTTGGATTTTAACTTTTTGCATCTTCAACCAGTTGTGCGGCTTTTTGTGCTCTTCCATTTGCTGCTATCAGGACTGCGGATCCGTGCCTGCACCTGGGTTGGATGTGTTTGGAACTATCCCCTCACTTGAGCGGTTCTTTTCCCTCTTGACCGTTTGTAGCGACTACAACTCACCAGCAGAATAGGTACACAGGCAGTCACCCTGGTGGATGACGCCGACTCATCTGAGAATCAGAGTCTAAGTACTTACTGGAGTTCACCAGAGCTCCTGATGGTGGGGATGGATTTTGCTGCGTGTTAGCACCAGGTTGTGGTCCTCAGTATTGCCGCACCAGGAGATGAGCAAGCTGGGGTCCAGTAGCAGTTAAGCAGGTAAGGATCAAACAGAAAAGTAGTCAGTTAGCAAGCCAAAGGTCAGTAATGAGTAGTTACAGGTTGGTATCAGGCAGAAGCGTAGTCGAGGAATAAGCCAAAGGTCGATAATGAGTGGTAGCAAAATATGGACGGCAGCAGGGAAGACAAGAGCAAGATACTGGCTAAAGATAGCACAATAATCTGGCACATAGGAAGTGCAGAGACATGGCCTAAATCAAGAAGAGGAGCAAAGGGTTTTAAGGGTTAGTGTGTATCGGACCCCCTAAGGAGCCCCAGATGAACTGGATCCCCCACTCCTGCACAGCCAGGCACACTGAATATTCACAGGCACTCTGGAGTCAGAGAACAGTCTGGGACTCTTTTTGTTATATATTGAAGGTTAATAACTTGGATAGGGATGGGAGGTTATGGGATGCCCACTTGACAGCAAAAAGCAGCAAAACTTTGGCAACAACTTCAGGGAAATCTTCCTATATACATCTCCTTTACTCTACTGCACACACACACACTTGCTTGCAGACTCCATCTGAATCACTGTTAGTTGATCAGACAGGCTTTCAGTCAGATTTATTTTAGCAATAGTCCTTTATAGGCAGGAACTCTTAGCCCCTTGTGGTATAGCAAAAGTTATATCTCCAACTTCCACCCAACTTCTAGAAGGCCCCATGTCTATTTATGGAGTGGTCTCAACCCCCGCCCTTGGGGATTGGCTAAGGCTCCATAAATATTCAACACAGCTCCTCCTACCCTCCAACCACTAGCTCTAGAACATTCTCCAATGTCCAGAAACAGGGGGAGGCACCAGAGGAGCTGTCAGGATGAGTATTTAGCCCTGACTCACTGAACCATGACACAGAGCCCTGAGCTAAATTTACCTTAACTAAACATAACCTACACTATAGTAAAGGGAGGGTGACCAGCGCTATGGACTAAGGATATATGAGGGGGCAAATAGATAAATAAATTAAAGGTGTGAGCTGCCACCAATCAACCCTTAAGTGCAAGGGTGAAAATGAAAAATATTATGTGGCGATTGGTATCGGCGCTACCTTACAATATAAAACGTGACCTCCCCAAAGTGTGGGTGAAATGATATAAGGGTGTCACCAAAAATTTTTTTGTGAGTAGATTAAATTAAGTAAAATAAACAATCCGTGTATTTATTGAAATTCAAATGAAAAACAAATGTAGTGATACATGTGCATAATACATATTGCAATGGTGAAAAAAAAAGGAAAAATTGGGGGGGGGGGGTGTTCCCACAACCACAAGTGTTATATCAGGTATACACTTTTCCTGATATATGTGCCACACAAGTAATGAAAGTAAACAGGGGCTACTGTGCAGAGTTCAAAATGACCACAACCACAAGTGTTATATCAGGTGTGTACTTCCCTGATATATGTGCCACACATGTGCTAAAAATAAGCAAGAGCTGCTGTGCAGAGTCCAAGTTGTCCACTAGGTGGCGTCTGCAATACGACCTGTGCAGCTGTATGGGGGGTCTCTTCTCCGTATTGGGAGAGCACTTCTGAGCCGGTGGTCTGGTGCCCTAAATGCTCATAACGAGAGAAGGCCCCATAGTGAATAGATAATCCATACAATAGCGGCAAAAAGGCGCAGTACACTCACTATTAAGATGATCTGGATCAGAGTAGAAAAAAACAGTCCGCACCGGGATGCTTCCGCGTTCCACGGCCGACAACCGGAAGTGACGTTGCACGTTCTAGACTCCGCCCTACGCGTTTCGTCAGAGGGATGTCAACTGGAGCGCTCCAGTTGACGTCCCTCTGACGAAACGCGTAGGGCGGAGTCTAGAACGTGCAACGTCACTTCCGGTTGTCGGCCGTGGAACGCGGAAGCATCCCGGCGCGGACTGTTTTTTTCTACTCTGATCCAGATCATCTTAATAGTGAGTGTACTGCGCCTTTTTGCCGCTATTGTATGGATTATCTATTCACTATGGGGCCTTCTCTCGTTATGAGCATTTAGGGCACCAGACCACCGGCTCGGAAGTGCTCTCCCAATACGGAGAAGAGACCCCCCATACAGCTGCACAGGTCGTATTGCAGACGCCACCTAGTGGACAACTTGGACTCTGCACAGCAGCTCTTCCTTATTTTTAGCACATGTGTGGCACATATATCAGGGAAGTACACACCTGATATAACACTTGTGGTTGTGGTCATTTTGAACTCTGCACAGTAGCCCCTGTTTACTTTCATTACTTGTGTGGCACATATATCAGGAAAAGTGTATACCTGATATAACACTTGTGGTTGTGGGAACACCCCCCCCCCAATTTTTCCTTTTTTTTCACCTTTGCAATATGTATTATGCACATGTATCACTACATTTGTTTTTCATTTGAATTTCAATAAATACACGCATTGTTTATTTTACTTAATTTAATCTACTCACAAAAAAATTTTTGGTGACACCCTTATATCATTTCACCCACACTTTGGGGAGGTCACGTTTTATATTGTAAGGTAGCGCCGATACCAATCGCCACATAATATTTTTCATAACCTACACTATATCTACCACACAATAGAGCAGGGGCCTCAAACTCATTTGCGGGCCACATCAGCATTATGGTTGCCCTCAAAAGGCCCATTATTTCTGTAAGATTAGATGTCCAGAGCACCCTAGGCCCACTTACACCCTTACATGAGATGTCAAGAGCCCTCCCACAATCACCTACCCTTCCTTACATCACAAGGCACCCCTTACCTTGTGCTGCTGCCAGGAAGAAGATGCAGATGGATCTGGGAAGAGGACCTGGTCTGGAGGAGGACCAGAGGAGAGCTGGAGTCAACTTCCAGAGTCTGGTATATGCTGAGACCAGGGGAGGCAGAGACAAGGGGGTGTTGCGGCTGCACAGAGAGGTGCAGGATCTGTAGGTGGGGCAGAGACAAGAGGGGTGCCACAGCTGCAGGAAAGGTGCCAGGGCCTCATGAAATGGCCTGAGGGGGGGGCCACGGGCCTTGTGTTTGACACATGTGCACTACAGGGTGCTACAAGTAGAAGTCAAGACACAAGGCAGGATTGTCCAATGGATCAGACAGGGTGCTGTCCAGCATCTCATGTAGACAGAGAAGAGCCATTGCCAGACACTGCAGAGCTCCCAGGTTCAAGTCCATGCCCTTACAAAAAAGCCACATGATCCAAATTCGCCAGAAGGATTCTGGTGGGTGAGAACAGCACCAACAGCCACTACTTGACGCAACAGGTGGAAAATGGAAAATTGATTTCAAATACCTACCGTAATTTTCCTTTCCTGATGGACTCCATAGCAGCATATGTTTGGGTAGGTCCAGCCTCCTCTCCTACCCTATAGGACCCCACTCCCATAAATCTTTGCTCCCTTTCAGCATCCATGTTCTGTAACTAGCCTACTCAGGAATTGGGAGGGAACTCCTGCTGCCATGGAGTCCATCAGGAAAGGAAAATTACGGTAAGTATTTGAAATCAATTTTCCATTTTCCTGACACACTCCATGGCAGCATACTTTTGGGAAATAACTCACAATACACTCCCGGGTGGGAAGATGCTGAACAGAAAAACTTAACTTGGTACCATCAACCGATAGCACTTGAATACCAAAATTAACAGATGATAAAGCAGCTGGTTCAATACAATAGTGAGACGTAAAAGTGTTTATAGAAGACCAGGACGCTGCCCTGCAAACTACTTTGGGAGCTAATATCTGGAGGCTGCCCAAGACGTCCAAACACTTCGGGTAGAGTGTGCCGTTACCACTTTTGGAGGATCCAAGCCCCTAGATTTGTATGTCCACTGGATGGCCTGAACGATTCATGCAGCAATAGCTCTGGAGGAACCCCACATTCCTTTTTTCTTCCCATGAAGAAGGACAAAGAGAAAGTCTGTTTGACGAAAAGCAGCTGTAGTTGATAAATATTGCTGTAGGTTATTACCTACATCAAGAGGATGAAGGCAATAGTCTTCGCATGTCCTAAAGGTGGGAAGGACAATTTCCTGATTTTCGTGAAACACCGAAGTTACCTTAGGAGTTGATCCTAGCATAGGTATCAGAACCACTCTGTCTGGAAAAAAGGTTAAAAATGGTTCTTTGACCCCCAGACTTTGGATCTCGGAGACATGTCTTGCTGAAGTAATTGCCACCAGGAACACGGTTTTAAGAGTAAGTTCCCTAATTGATAGAGGTTTACCTTAAGATGATTCAAGCGATTAAAAGAAATCCAAAACTAAGGAAAGATCCCATTTTGGACATCTCGGCTTCCTCTGGGGCTTAAGTTTCAAAGCACCCTTGAAGAATTGGCGAATTAGTGCATGTCTTTCCCAAGAAACTACTGTGAAGGCTGAGAAGGCTGAAACCTGAACCCATAATGAACTGACAGATAAAGACAGATCCAGGCCTGACTGTAGGAAACCTAGAACATCCTGTATTGTAGGATGCACATCAGGATCGCTTCTAGGAGATAAATAACTAGAGAACTTTGCCCAGATTCTTTCGTAAACCCTATTGGTGCTGCTTCGTCTAGCACTCAGAAAGGTAGAAATAGCCTCTGCTGGACATCCTAGGGCCTCCAGTCTCCCCCCTCAAGAACCAAACCTTGAGGTGCAGACGTCCTGGACATGGATGAAGAGTAGGGCCTTGAGACAGAAGATCCGGCCTGAGAGGTAGAGAGACAGGAGCCCGGTAACTGAGCAGTGTCAACAGGGGAAACCATGGCCTGTTAGGCCAGTATGGGATCACTGCTAAGATTTCCACCGCCTCCATCCTGAGTCTCCGTAAGAACTGGAGAACAATCGGAACTGGGGGAAAGGCGTAGGCTCTGTGAAACTTCCAGCAGTCCATGAGAGAGTCTACCCCAATGGCTCGAGGGTCTCGGAATCTTGTGTAGTATTTTGCAAGCTTCTTGTTGCCTGGAGCTGCAAACAGATCGACCTCCGGCAGAAAGTCTAGGGACTGAATCCACCTGAAGACTTCTATGTTGAAAAACCACTCGTTGTTGTCGAGTGTGACCCGGGAGAGAAAGTCCGCCTGCAGGTTCTGTATCCCCGGAACATATGCCGCTGACAGGTTGGACAGATTCTTCTGGGCCCAGAGCATAATCGGCTTCACCTCCCGAAGCAAGGACCAGCTGCGTGTTCCGCCCTGCCTCTTCACATAGGCTACTGCTGTAGTGTTGTCTAACCTGAGGATTACAGATGACCCCTGAATCAGATAGCGAAAAGCCTGAAGTGTTGTTGAGTGTTGAATCATCTGGAGAGACTCCATCTTGAATGTTTCTTTGAGAATAAAGTGAGCCTTGGGGTGCGGTTGAAGGTCCAGGAGTGATCGACCGAGACCGTATTAACAATCCAGGTGTCTCGGATTGAGGCCACCCAGACATGTAGAAAGTGGAAAAGACGAGCCCCCACCTGACATGTCCGAGCGGGCCCAACCTCAAAATGACTTAGTGGCCTCTCGATCCCAAACGAATCTCCTTTGGATGATTTTTGAAAGGATGACTGCCTGGACTTCCAGCCTCTACCATAGCTCTTGCCTGGCTTGTAGCTGCGTGCTTCTCTGGATCAACCAGAATTTTGCTTCCTAGGTGGAATTCTTTTGAAGCCATCTGGGTGTCTTTCCTGAGGGAGGACCCCGACCTACAGCCAGTGGCCTTAGAGATGGCACTCTCCAATTTGTTCCCAAAGAGGGAAGAACCCTCAAATGGGATCCAACACCACACTTGTTTGGAAGCGGCGTCAGCTACCCAAGGCCGAAGCCAAAGCGTCCGTTTGGCGGTCACAGAAGATAGCATCACTCGGGCCAAAAGACGGATGATGCTTTCCCCCAGGAAAGCAGATGCCATTTTCAACTCCTGAATAGGGGAGCTCCTGGCAACTTTAAGAGTCTCCTCAACATCTTCAGACCAAATTTCCATTGCCTTGGATGTTGCGGCCAAGGCCAAGGCCGGCTTGCAGGCCATATAGACTCGTTTTAAATCAGAGATAGACTCGTTTTAAATCAGAGTCAATTCTTCTCTCCAATGGATCCTTAAAGGAGGCTGTATCCTCCAGAGGGAGAGTCATGTGTTTGACAAGCCTCATTACTGCTGCGTCAACCAGTGGAGGGGATTCAAGATGTTTAACTTCCTCCTGCTTAAAAGGATACAGTTTTGCCATTTTATAGAGCATGGAATTTTTTCTCTCTACCTTATTCCACTCTTCAGTGATAATTTCCCCTAGTTCGCCTAGGAATGGAAAGTTAAGACGTTCTTTGCTCAGTTGTTTAAAAAAAAGAAAAAATTCTGCTTAGGAGGAGAGACCGTTGGCTCCTCCCACTCAAGGGCCTCCCTTACTGCCTTCACCAAAGGGGGAACAAGCCCAAAATCAAAGCCCACGCAGGGATCGTCTGTCTCTGAATCACTCTCTGATAAGAGGAGGGAAGGACGACTTGGCTGAGAAGAATCTAAACAGTCTTGACCCTGCGATTCTATTTCCGGGGAGCGAGGCTGTACATAAGTCGCTCTTTGGTGAGAGACCCGTAGATCTGCCAGAGAGTCCTTCAGGACCCGTTTCACTACAGACTCCAGATGCTGGTCTGAGTTTTGTCTTTCCCCTGCGGCTTGAGAATAGCAACGGTCACAGAGAGATTTTCCGTCTGGGACCTGCAGGCCACAGCCCCAGCATTTAGTCTCGCGGGATTGACCCGAGCGACCGTGGACCCTAGAAGGAGAGGACCGGTGTTTACCACGGTGCCTAGAGCTGGAAGAGGACTTAGGCCTTGATCTGGAAGAGGAATGCCGGTGCTGCGACTTTGAGTGGCGATCCTCTTTGCGGGCAATATGCTGCGGATCAGACCTTGAAGAGCTATAAGACATAAATTATAGAGAGAGATAGCACGGGAAATACAGGAACCGTGTCACCTCCCACCAATCACTGCCCCCCCAAAAACCTGCCATGAGAGGGCTGACCACCTAGGGACGGAGATGACTCCATGCTAGCTGCAGCGATTCGCTAAAGACAGAGGAGACAGAAAATACGTATTGTGCTAAAAAGCTGCCAGGAAGAGGGGGTGGGGGTGGAAGAGTCCCCACCAATGTCACCAACCTGTTGTATAGGAATCCGGAACCTCAGGAGGCCTGCTGCAAACCAAAAATGACATTCCCATTTTTGCAAAGGCAACTTCCCTTTTTAAATTTGGCGCCAGGAGGTGTCAGCGCCAGCCGCGGCAACTGCACATGCGCAAAATGGCTGCCAAACGCGGAACTGCGCATACGCTAACCAAACCTCGCTTTCGGACCCAGTCACGCATGCACAGAAGACCAGAATACCGGGACTGAGATGCAGAAAGACCGGTGACCGGAGAGAGAAGACACCTGCCCCCCACAGCAGCACAAAATGAGAGCGCACGAATACCAGGGAGGACAGAGACACGAGTAAGCATAAAACAACACTAGAATCCAGAAAAATGAATATAAATATAGCATTGATATCAAAAGGTACTTGCGGTTTTAGCTCAGACGCGGTAGGCGCAGTACACCGGGCTTCGGGCAACACAGGGCCACCCGCAGCAGCTGGGCTTTTTGGCCACCAGACGAGTCTTCAGTTGCCCCCTCCATACCCGGCTAATAGCAAGGGCTTATCGGAGGAAGGACCATGCTGAACCAAATCCACATCCTATAATGTCCATTCGAAGGTAGCAACGCACCGATATGTGCAACCTGAGGAGGACAAAAAAGGGACATGGATGCTGAAAGGGAGCAAAGATTTATGGGAGTGGGGTCCTATAGGGTAGGAGAGGAGGCGGGACCTACCCAAACGTATGCTGCCATGGAGTCTGTCAGGAAAGGACCATTAACATCCAGACATTGCAGCCAAGGAGCTGAAAAGGTTTGCTATATTGCATCAGGTCTTGAAAAAACACAGGCTCTGGTGACTAGGCTATACTGTTAACTTGCAGCCAAATCAGCTGTGCAGTTGGCCTATGAGGATCTGCATGTGAACAATGAAGATGTAACATAGAGAATAAACTTCTGTCTCTTTTTGAAGAAGCCTTTTGTATCAGGTGAGAAAATCAGGATGTAATCAAAGTAGATGATGACACAAACAAAGTTGTGAGAGAAAATTAAATAAGATGGCAGACACACTGCCCAAGCCAAAACGTTTTACAATATTTGGAAAAAAAAAAAAACAAGGGTTTCTTTGTTTTGCCTCCATCTTCCATTACGTATTTTCTCTAATTTGAACTTGTTTTTAATGCTTCATGGTTATACATTTGGTCAAGGTTGCAACCCTTTGTAGTTAATCAGACAACTCTGATATCGAAGGAAGAATGTTCGGATTAGGGATAGACCGATTATTGGCAAGGCCGATATATCGGTGGCCGATATGCACTCTCCCCAATATATCGGTATCGGCCCTGGAACTGGCCGATATTGCCGATATTTTTTTGTGACGTCATTCTGCCTTCTTAAGCCACCTCCCTCGCCTTGGACAGCCTCGCCTGGAGTCTCGTGGGAGTGTATCACAGCCATACACCCACCTTCAGCAGTCCGGTGCCAGCCAGCCACTCACATTCACAGGCCCTGTACCAGCCAGCCACAGGCACTGTACCAGCGAGCCAGCCAGCCACCCACAGGCCCTGTACCAGCCAGACACCCACAGGCCCTGTACCAGTCAGCCACCCACAGCCCCTGTGCCAGCCACAAACCCACCACAGGGTGCCAGACAGCCAGCCACCCACCCACCACAGGGTGCCAGACAGAGAGCCACCCACAGACAGGGTGCCAGACAGCCAGCCACCCACAGGCCCTGTACCAGCCAGCCACAGGCACTGTACCAGCCAGCCACAGGCACTGTACCAGCCAGCCCCCCACAGGCCCTGTACCAGCCAGCCACCTACAGCCCCTGTGCCAGCCACCACAGGGTGCCAGCCAGCCACCCATCACAGGGTGTCAGCCAGCCACCCACCACAGGGTGCTAGCCAGCCACCCACCACAGGGTGCCAGACAGCCAGCCATCCATCACAGGGTGCCAGCCAGGTAGCCATTAAGCATTAAACAAAAATGAACATGTTCAGTACCAGATTTGTGTCAAAATTTGTCTTTATTTTTCAAAACTTTAAATGTACAAATTATCGGCCGATACCGTTATGTTGTGACCAAAATATCGGTATCAGCCCTGAAAAAAACATATTGGTCAATCCCTAGTTTGAATATATATTATGTTTAATGAATGCAGGCTTGGAGACTGGTGAACTTTTCAAGAAAGCAGACTCCAGAATGACAGATAGATCTTAGATTGAAAACGCTCAGTGCAAGTGTCCAAGCAATGCAGTAGTAGAGTCTCCACCTATAGTTCTACTAGGTAATCTGCCAGGCAAAGGAGTGGTGACTGCAAAGCATATGGGTCATAGATGTAAAATCTTGAGAAGAAATCATGGCAATCATGAGGTTCAGGATAATCAAAAATAGCCCCTGCGTTATCTAAGTATTTTGTAGTTACAATGTAATAAGCTGACCAAAAGTGTAAACGATATCTAGCAGGTTGCTGCAACGCCTAATGTGTTCCCACAGTGACATAAACATATAGTGTAAATGGAGTTGCGAAGCCTATAAACAAACTGTCATATAATAGCCATATTCACAGTAATTTACAGAAATTATATCTCATTTAGTGCCGGTTCACATATTTGCGATGCGGGAACCCTACGAATCCACTGCAGGTTCCTGCATCGCCCTGAACTCACAGGCAGTTCACACTGCCATATGCGAATCGCTGGGAGTGTCAATACAAAGTTAACAACACCCCAGGTCAGTTCATATATCGCAGTGCGAACTGTCAGTTCGGACATGAATCGGATTGCATAGATGTGAACACCCATGCGATCCAATTCTGGTGCAGACCAAAAAAAGGGTCCTGTGCGACTTTGGTCCGAATGCGATGCAAATTCCGCCATACAATCTGTATGGCTGAATTCGTAATGCACAGACATCACATGAGATTTGCAGAGCAGTGCCCTGCGAATCACATGCGATGTCTGACATCGCATATGTGTGAACTGGGACTTAATATTAAATTCCTGTAAATTACTGTGGATATGGCTATTATGACACTTTGTTTATAGGCTGCGCAACTCCATTAACACTATTTGTTTAATAAAGAGGTTCCCCATTCCAAAATGGAAGATATTTACATAATGACAGGAGTGTACAGATAGAGCAAGGTGATACCAGGAATATGGGTTTATCTAAAAGTCAACAGAAAAACAACAGACTCATTGAGAGCACTAAGATATAAAAAGTAGAAAAATTAGTGTAAATCAGTAAGTAATACCCAAAGATTTGATGTAGTTGCCAGGAATACCAGTGAATCCAGCATGCTCCTATGTAGAAATGAATTTTCCTAGAGCAGGGCTTCCCAAACTTTTTTGGGCCGAGAACCACTTATGAATACAGATTTTTTTCGGGACCCACTTGCTTGTAATTGAATATTGTAAAGCACTTGGCGCTATATAAATGAAAATAATAATAATAATATTGCATATTTTAAAGGGAGGGGGATGTTGAATTAAAAATATCAATTTACTACTTTTCAATTTATTATTGAATACACTTAAAATTTAACTACAGGCATGGCACAGGTGATGGTACAGGCATGGCACAGGTAATGATACAGGCATGGCACAGCTCATGGTACAGGAGATGGTATAGGCATTGCACAGGCCATGGCACAGGTGATGGTACGGGCATGGCACAGATGATGGTATAGGCATGGCACAGGTCATGGTACAGGCATGGCACAGGTCATGGTACAGGCATGGCACAGGCCATGGTACAGGAGATGGTATAGGCATGGCACAGGTCATGGTAAGGGCATGGCACAGTCCATAGCACAGGTGATGGTACAGGCATGGCACAGATGATGGTATAGGCATGGCACAGGTCATGGTACAGGCATGGCACAGGTCATGGTACAGGAGATGGTATAAGCATGGCACAGGTCATGGTAAGGGCATGGCACAGGTCATGGCACAGGTGATGGTACAGGCATGTCACAGGTCATGATACAGGCATGTCACAGGTCATGGTACAGGAGATAGTATAGGCATGGCACAGGTCATGGTAGGGGCATGGTACAGACATGGTACAGGCATGGCACAGATGATGGTATAGGCATGGCACAGGTCATGGTACAGGCATGTCACAGGTCATGGTGCAGGAGATGGTATAGGCATGGCACAGGAGATGGTAAGGGCATGGCACAGGTGATGGTAAGGGCATGGCACAGGTGATGGTACAGGCATGGCACAGGTCATGGTACAGGCATGGCACAGATGATGGTATAGGCATGGCACAGGTCATGGTACAGGTGATGGTACAGGCATGGCACAGGCATGGCACAGATGATGGTATAGGCATGGCACAGGTGATGGTACAGGCATGGCACAGGTCATGGTACAGGCATGTCACAGGTCATGGTACAGGCATGGCACAGGTCATGGTACAGGAGATGGTATAGGCATGTCACAGGTCATGGTAAGGGCATGGCACAGGCCATGGCACAGGTGATGGTACAGGCATGGCGCAGATGATGGTACAGGCATGGCACAGGTCATGGTACAGGCATGACACAGGTCATGGTACAGGAGATGGTATAAGCATGGCACAGGTCATGGTAAGGGCATGGCACCGGTGATGGTACAGGCATGTCACAGGTCATGGTACAGGCATGTCACAGGTCATGGTACAGGAGATAGTATAGGCATGGCACAGGTCATGGTAAGGGCATGGTACAGGCATGGCACAAATGATGGTATAGGCATGGCACAGGTCATGGTACAGGCATGTCACAGGTCATGGTACAGGAGATGGTATAGGCATGGCACAGGAGATGGTAAGGGCATGGCACAGGCCATGGCACAGGTGATGGTACAGGCATGGCACAGGTGATGGTACAGGCATGGCACAGATGATGGTATAGGCATGGCACAGATGATGGTATAGGCATGGCACAGGTCATGGTACAGGAGATGGTATAGGCATGTCACAGGTCATGGTAAGGGCATGGCACAGGCCATGGCACAGGTGATGGTACAGGCATGGCACAGATGATGGTACAGGCATGGCACAGGTCATGGTACAGGCATGACACAGGTCATGGTACAGGAGATGGTATAGGCATGGCACAGGAGATGGTAAGGGCATGGCACAGGCCATGGCACAGGTGATGGTACAGGCATGGCACAGGTGATGGTACAGGCATGGCACAGATGATGGTATAGGCATGGCACAGATGATGGTATAGGCATGGCACAGGTCATGGTACAGGAGATGGTATAGGCATGGCACAGGTCATGGTAAGAGCATGGTACAGGCATGGCACAGGTCATGGTAAAGGCATGGCACAGGGTGATGGTACAGGCATGTCACAGGTCATGGTACAGGAGATGGTATAGGCATGGCACAGGTGATGGTATAGGCATGGCACAGTAGGTACAGGCATGGCACAGTATGTACAGGCATGGCATAGTAAGTACAGGCATGGCACAGTATGTACAGGCATGGCACAGTAGGTATAGGCATGGCACAGTAGGTACAGGCATGGCACAGTATGTACAGGCATGGCACAGTAGGTAAATGCATGGCACAGTATGTACAGGAATGGCACAGCACTGCTACTTACTGTGCCCGGATTGTTACCCACTGCAGCAGCTTCAATCACTTACCTGCTGTCCTGGGCAGTGGGCTGTCTCGCTGGCTCGACTCCTGTGGCTCGCTGGCTCAACTCCTGTGGCTCGCTGGCTCGACACCCGTCACTCCACACACCGACAGACGTTCACGGCGCGCTGCTCCTCTCTTCGCTGATGGCGGCGGGAAGGTGACTGAGTCGGACGGTGCATGCTTCAGTCACCGCCCCCAACGACGTCAGCCGGGAACCCCCCCCCCCCCATAGCCAGCAATACGTCCGGCGCCCCTAGTGGACTTTTAAATGGTAATTTTTTTTTTCTCACTGCTGATCTGACTGCTCTAACGTTGTCGGCGACCCACTCAGATGCGGCTCGCGACCCATCAGTGGGTCGCGACCCACAGTTTGGGAAGTCCTGTCCTAGAGGATACAAATATCTTATAGGTAATATTTGTTTCAGTGAAAAAATAGAGCCAAACCTTGGGCACCCTCTTCTCATAATCCTAGCGCAAGGCAAAAACCATACTCCATTATATTCATTATATTCATTATACTTTTATCCCAGATAGAAATCCCCACTTTGATGCATTTATTTTTTGTCCCATCCAAAGTTGTCTATCTAGAGCTGGTCTGAAGTAGTTCCAGTGAAAAAAAAAGACATCCAAGAGACACTGTCATGGTCTTACCTTCTTGCTGTTCTCCTTCGTTTGACATGTGCTGGCGGCCATCTTGGTTTCTGGGTTTCTTGTAGCCTCCCACCCTGCGGCTCCTCCTTCCCACTGGGAGGAGCTGGATGCCTAGCTCATATATATAGGAGGTCTGTGGCTTCAGTTCCTTGCTTGGTCCTCCTGTGTTCACATGCTTCTAAGACTGCTGCTGCTTCTGGTCCCTGATCCTGGCTTCGTCTGACTACCCTGCTGGTTCCTGATCCTGGCTTCGTCTGACTACCCTGCTGGTTCCTGATCCTGGCTTCGTCTGACTACCCTGCTGGTTCCTGATCCTGGCTTCGTCTGACTACCCTCCTGGTTCCTGACCTCTGGCTTCGCAAGGACTCTGCCTCGGTTTCGCCATCCGTTTGGACTTTTGCTTTACTGCTTGATTTTCAATAAAGCCTTCTTATTTTCACTTATCTGTTGTTGTACGTCTGGTTCATGGTTCCGTGACATTAGGACCAATCCATGAATTCTGATGGTACAGGGCCATCCTCGCTACCCACGCTGGTTGCCAGACTTGATCAGCAGGATCACCTGTTGGGTCGGTTCGCCGTGGCGTTGCAAACCCTGCTTGAACGCACGGCTCATTTCGCTCCCGTTGCCGATGGGTCGGTTGTCGCTCCTGGGCCCGCTCCTACTGCCGCTCCGGTTGTTACGCCAGAGTCTACCCCGACACCTGTTGTTGCGCCTGCGGTGTTTCGGGGTATGACCGGTTCTGCCCCCCTTCCACAGCGCTTTGGGGGAGAGCCAACTCAGTGCCGAGGTTTCCTTAACCAGGTGGGCATTTATTTCGAGTTGCTGCCACATGCCTTTCCTACTGAGAGATCAAAGGTGGGCTTCTTAATTTCGCTGCTCTCGGACAAGGCCTTGGCCTGGGCCAGCCCTTTATGGGAGAACAACAATCCGGTGGTTGCCGAGTTTTCCGGTTTTGTTGCTTCTCTTCGGAGGGTATTCGATGTGCCGGCTCGTGCTGCCTCTGCTGCGAAGCTCCTTATGTCCATCAGACAGGGTTCACGATCCGTAGCTGAATACGCCATTGAGTTTCGTACCCTGGCAGGAGAGGTGGGCTGGAATAATGAGGCTCTGGTCGCTGCTTTCTCTCATGGTCTCTCGGATGCCTTGAAGGATGAGGTTGCAGCTAAGGACCTACCAGTGGAGCTCGAGTCTCTTATTTCTTTCCTGATTTTGATTGACACCAGACTCAGGGAGAGACCTTCCTTTAAGGAGAGTCTGCGGAGGCCTCCTAACAGAGTGGCGCCTACCTTTGCTGTCCCACCCGTGCCTCCCTCTCCTCCCACGCCTCCTGGGGATGACTTGGCTGGGGGTGAACCCATGCACCTGGACTTTGCTCGCCTGTCCGAGGGGGAGAGGGTACTCCGAAGACGCGAGGGTCGATGCATGTACTGTGGTCTCGGTGGGCATTTTCGGTTGGCATGTCCGAACCGTCCGGGAAACGCTCGCACCTGAGATCCTGTCGGGGGCAGATCTTGGGTGGAGTCTCCTCGTCCCCGGTTTCCCGTGTTGACAAACCACTGATCACTGTTGTCCTCTCCTGGGTCGGGGGCTCAGTGACGACCCAGGCCTTGGTGGACTCTGGTGCTGGTGGTTTGTTCATTGATAGTGTGTTCGCTGCCGCCAATTCCATTCCTCTGCAGGCCCGAGGTTCTCCACTGGCTCTTGAGGCGATAGACGGCAGACCCCTTCTGCCGCCACACGTGACTCATGAGACCCTTCCAGTGGGGATAGCCATTGGTGCCGTTCACAGAGAGTCGGTCTGCTTCCAGGTTATTTCGTCTCCACACTACTCGGTGGTCTTGGGGTACCCCTGGCTCCAGAAGCATAATCCGATTTTCGATTGGAGATCGGCCGAGATCCTCTCGTGGTCACCGCAGTGTGGGGCTAGTTGCATCCATGGGCCTGTCAAGTTGCTGTGTACTTCCTCGGACTCTCTGTTGCCTCCTGAATACGAGGAGTACCGGGATGTATTCGATAAGGTGCGCGCGGTTGCCCTACCTCCGCACCGCCCATACGATTGTGCCATCGAGTTACAACCTGGTGCCGTTCCTCCTCGTGGCAAGGTCTATCCACTGTCGGTAGCGGAGAATGAGGCCATGGAGGAGTACGTGAAGGAGGCGCTTTCACGCGGACACATTCGCAAATCCTCGTCCCCGGCAGGGGCTGGATTTTTCTTTGTGAAAAAGAAGGGCGGTGAGTTGAGGCCTTGCATCGATTACAGGGGTCTCAATCGCATCACGATCAAGAACGCTTACCCGATACCCTTGATTTCCGAGCTGTTCGATCGCCTTAAAGGGGCCACGGTCTTTACCAAACTCGACCTGAGGGCGGCATATAACCTCGTAAGGATCAAGGCGGGCGATGAGTAGAAGACCGCGTTTAACACCAGGACCGGTCATTATGAATCCTTGGTTATGCCCTTTGGGTTGTGCAATGCGCCCGCAGTCTTTCAGGAATTCATTAACAATGTTTTCCGTGACCTGTTGCAGCAGTGTGTGGTGGTCTATTTGGATGACATCTTGGTATATTCTGAATCCATGGAGACCCACATTCTGGATGTCAGACGAGTGTTGCAACGGTTACGAGAGAACAAGCTGTTCGGTAAGCTTGAGAAATGCGAATTTCACCGATCCCAGGTAACCTTCTTAGGTTACATCATTTCCGCTGAGGGGTTCTCCATGGATCCTGAGAAGGTTTCGGCTGTCTTACAGTGGCCCCAGCCCAGTGGTCTTCGCTCTCTGCAGCGCTTTTTGGGCTTCGCCAATTATTATCGGAAGTTCATCAGGGACTTTTCCATGCTAGCCAAGCCTCTCACGGATCTGACCAGGAAGGGCAGTAATTCCCAGGTCTGGCCGCTCGAGGCCATCCGAGCTTTTGAGGCTCTAAAGTCCGCCTTTGTGTCGGCTCCGATTCTGTCGCATCCCAACCCTGGGTTACCCTTTGTCCTCGAGGTGGACGCGTCTGAGACGGGAGTAGGCGCCCTTCTGTCTCAGCGTAGAACACCAGAGGGTCCTCTGCTTCCTTGTGGGTTTTACTCCCGGAAACTGTCTTCCGCGGAGTGCAACTATCAGATTGGTGACAGGGAGTTATTGGCCATCGTGCAGGCCCTTAAAGAATGGAGGCACTTGCTCGAGGGTTCGGTGGTTCCGGTCCTCATCCTGAAGGACCACAAGAATCTGACCTACCTTTCTGAGGCCAAGAGATTGACACCACGTCAGGCCAGATGGGCTCTGTTCTTGTCACGTTTTAATTACGTGGTCTTCTACCTACCCGGTTCCAAGAACATCAGGGCGGATGCCTTATCACGGCAGTACTCCGACCTGTCCAGGGAGGAGTCGATTCCGACTTCGGTCATACCTCCGAATCAGATCCTGGCCGCCATTCGCACCAGCCTGACCTCTCCCCTGGGTGAGCAGATTTTGGCGGCTCAATCTGGTGCTCCCTCTGGGAGACCCAACGGCAGATGTTTTGTGCCTGAAGAGTTGCGCACTCGGTTGTTGCGAACCTACCATAACTCCAAGACCGCGGGGCATCCTGGAAAGAATCAGCTGTCCTGGGCTGTTTCACGTCTGTTCTGGTGGCCTTCCCTACGTTCCGACATCGCCGCATATGTAGCGGCATGCTCCGTTTGTGCCCAGAGTAAGTCCCCTCGGCACCTTCCGTTGGGCCTTCTGCAACCCATAGCCACCGGGGAGCGCCCATGGTCACACCTGGGGATGGATTTCATTGTGGACCTCCCTGCATCCCGAGGCCATACGGTCATTCTCATGATTGTGGATCGATTTTCCAAAATGTGCCACTGTGTTCCTCTCAAGAAGTTACCCTCTGCACAGGAGTTGGCCACGATTTTTGCCAGGGAGGTCTTCCGGTTGCACGGTTTGCCCAAGGAGATTGTGTCGGATCGGGGGAGTCAGTTTGTGTCCAGGTTCTGGCGCGCCTTTTGCTCCCAGTTGGGGATTCATCTCTCCTTCTCCTCGGCCTACCACCCTCAGTCCAATGGGGCCGCAGAACGATCCAATCAGGCCTTGGAGCAATTCCTTCGTTGCTATGTCTCCGATCACCAAGACAATTGGGTTGACCTCCTGCCTTGGGCTGAGTTTGCCAGGAACACGGCGGTTAACTCTTCCTCTGGGACGTCTCCCTTCATGGCCAATTATGGGTTCCAACCTGCCGTGTTACCGGAGGTATTCTCTACCCAGGATATTCCGTCTGTGGAGGATCACCTTTCCGTCCTACGTGCTTCTTGGGTACAGATCCAGAAGTCCCTTGAGGTCTCTGCGCAGCGCCAGAGACTCCAGGCTGATCGCAGACGAGCGCCTGCTCCTTCCTACCAGGCCGGAGACCGTGTATGGTTGTCCACCCGCAACCTCAACCTTCGAGTGCCCACTCCCAAGCTGGCGCCTCGCTTTGTTGGTCCCTTCCGAGTGCTTCGCAGGGTAAACCCGGTAGCCTATGCCCTTGCGCTTCCTCCTGGCATGCGGATCTCCAACGTGTTTCATGTCTCCCTGTTGAAGCCACTGGTGTGTAATCGTTTCACTTCCTCGGTTCCTCGGCCTTGTCCGGTCCAAGTGGGCAATCGTGAGGAGTATGAGGTGAGCAATATCCTGGACTCACGCCTGGTCCGCGGTCGGGTGCAGTTTTTGGTTCATTGGCGTGGTTATGGTCCAGAGGAGCGTTCCTGGGTTCCCTCCGCAGATGTCCATGCTCCTGCCTTGCTCCGAGCCTTCCACGCACGCTTCCCTCAGAAACCGTTCTTTACTCCGCGGAGGAGGGGCCCTTGAGGGGGAGGTACTGTCATGGTCTTACCTTCTTGCTGTTCTCCTTCGTTTGACATGTGCTGGCGGCCATCTTGGTTTCTGGGTTTCTTGTAGCCTCCCACCCTGCGGCTCCTCCTTCCCACTGGGAGGAGCTGGATGCCTAGCTCATATATATAGGAGGTCTGTGGCTTCAGTTCCTTGCTTGGTCCTCCTGTGTTCACATGCTTCTAAGACTGCTGCTGCTTCTGGTCCCTGATCCTGGTTTCGTCTGACTACCCTGCTGGTTCCTGATCCTGGCTTCGTCTGACTACCCTGCTGGTTCCTGATCCTGGCTTCGTCTGACTACCCTGCTGGTTCCTGATCCTGGCTTTGTCTGACTACCCTCCTGGTTCCTGACCTCTGGCTTCGCAAGGACTCTGCCTCGGTTTCGCCATCCGTTTGGACTTTTGCTTTACAGCTTGATTTTCAATAAAGCCTTCTTATTTTCACTTATTTGTTGTTGTACGTCTGGTTCATGGTTCCGTGACAGGCACTGGGACTTTGATATAAGAAATATGAAGAAGTGAGAGGGCAAAAACATTTGAAGAACCCACTAACTCAGGTTAGGCTACTCATGGCTTCCCTCCAGTGGGTATCCCACTGCACATGTGTACATGGAAAGAGCGTCAGACCAAAAGATTAAGCCTTACTTTGAGTCCATTTAATGTTACAATTTTTAACTGAAGGTATGCATAAGCCACTTTCATGTCTTACTCATGCTCCAAATCACTGTTTTTGATATGTGTTTGAGAGTCAACAAAAATGGTAGCAGTTTTCTTCTACTTGAGCGTGTAGCATGGTCTTGCCCACATATAATTTCTATGGGCATTACTTGGACATAGCCTTCAGGGTTTTTGGTATAGCTTCCATATGCAGCATTATTATTATTATTATATCAGTGTAACATTTAAGGTATCTATGTTTTATTGATGGTTGTTATATTAGGGTTTTGTTGTAACATTTATGGCATAGTTGTTTTTTAACAGTTCTTTTAATCTGTGAGTTCCATTTGTAGACATCTGTGAATTAATGACAAATTTCATTTTATAAAAATGTGTTGGTTTTCATGTGCACTATTTCAATCATATGTATAATGGTGTAATGGGATCTACTAAACATGTAGAATCTAAAAATATTGTTTCCAAAAATGAACCATTACGCATTACCACTTACTATCTAATATGGCTTTATCTTCTTTTTTTTTTTTTTGCTTGTATACATGTAGGTGTAGATATGGGTATTTTTGGATTCACAAATGTTTACAAATATGTATATGTATGTTATCCATGCTGTTTTATGATTGTTAGGCTCATGATTGTAACAGTCACAATTATATTTATATCATATTGGGTTTTGTTGTAGCCCTGATGAAGGGGGAGTTCCTTTGACTCCTGAAACATGTTGGCTGTCTTTTAGCACAATACCAATAAATGAAATGGAACTCTTTTATCTTTTGACAAGAGGTAAAGGTGCTGCTACCCTAAAAATCCCATATGGACAGAATGAGATCCAGACGCCTGGACTCACATGGTACTTGTGGTTAAATCGGTGAAGAAGTGAAAGTCTGGCACCAAAACATCTTGCATTTAAATTAATCATTTATTTCTCCAACAAGACATAAAAAGGAATCAATTCCTTGTAAAAGATTGATGCATTTCAGCCTCTTGTGGAGGCCTTTGTCATCTTTTACCTTTTGGTCTTGCGCTCTTTCGATGTATGCACAGATCTATTTGCTTAGTCGAAAGCGGCAATTGTTTCAGGGTGCTAATCCATGGGCTGAGAAAATGGTCTTAGGTATTGGTAAATTCTCTTTGACACCAGCAATTGACAGGGTTCACACCAAGCCACACATTTTAAGGACTAGGGTCCTGACCCTTCCATAAATACTAATTTGTAAATCCACAGATTAGTGCGCAATTAGCGTGCATAAACATGAGTTAGCTCCACATTTTGAAATAGTGAACCCTAGGACGGCACAGGCAGAAAAAAGGTCTTTAGGTGCTTATGACCTCTCCAGTTATTTATTCGCTTGGATATCAACTGGTTAGTATTCCCATGCAGCTCATGCAGAAGCTGGGAAATGTCCTGAAACCAGCACATAATAAGAAAGAAACAAAAAACAAACAAAAAAGAAAGGTCAGTCCTAAAAGGCTGGCAACACTCACCAGCTTTACAGGCAATCAGGTTTGCCAAACACCTTAGGAGCATTTAGAATGAGCTTGCAAACCTCCTTTACCTTTGAGGCTTTTGGCAAGCTTTACCGGTTGTCAACGCTTGCCAAATGTTGCAGGCAAAATGGAACTCAACAAAGACGTTACTAGAACCCTAAGGGCTCTGGTGCAAGGAACCATGAAGGCCGGGTCCCTTCCCTCTGAGCCTGAGGGCCCTTCCTACCTTACTCCCATTGCAGGGCCCTTTATTACCGTTGTTTCACATGTTCTGCTGCAGATCTGGTAGATCTACCACTGGTGTCAGTAGGACTGTGAGCATTGGTCTTTGTAAGTAATGCAGTGGACATGGTCAGTAGGGCAGAGGACTGGGTTAGTAGGAAAGCGGACGGGGCCAGTAGTTTTTAATTTTTGTTACTTTATTTTTTTATTATTTTTTAACCTTTTTATTTTATTATTTTATTTTTTACAATTTTATTTTTTATTATTTTTTTACACTTCTTTAGGAGCCCTTTTGGGGGGGGGGGGGGGCTTTGGCGAGATATCAGGAGGGGTCTAAACAGACCTCTGATGTTTCACCTTTGAGATAGAGAAATGAGATTGAGGACACAGCTGCACAGAATGAATGGACAGGAATAGCTTTGTACAGAACTTCCGGTTCATTCACAAAATAAAGCATAGTAAACACAACTTACTATGCTTCAATTATGAATGGACAGTGAGTGAATGGTACAGATCACTCACTGTGTCCATTCAGAAAAGGAAGGGCCCGGTAAATGACATATTTACTGGTCCTTTCCCTCCTCTGCATCCTGAAAGCATTCCCTGTAGAAGCTGGTGGGAGAGGAGAGGGGGGAAGCCAGCAGCGCTGCAGGGGGAGGGGGGCAGGGGGAACACACAGGGGCCCAGGGACAGCAGGAAACAAGTTGCCTATTCAACAAAACAAGTAAGCCGGTTCAAGAATTTTTGTCCACACAGGCGAACGTGCATTTTGCCGGTCCCTCCTCCCCAGCCCCACGACCACCATCCTCCTGGTAAACCCGCCACACACAGTGTACTCCTGTATTAGAGTGCTCCCACTCTGATTAAAGGAGCTTAGGGGGAAGGGGAGTGTTAAATATAGTAGCAGATTTAAATACACTGACAAACTGAAGCCAAACTCCAGCTAACACTTCATAATTAGTTACAGCAAACATTTTTTTTTCCTTTTGGGATAAAGATTTCACATGAATACATAAAAGCTGATCATTGTAAGCACCACTGTCAGTGGTAAATGGTTTGCCATATCCCCCATAACTGCTACATCTGAGGGCAGGGTTGTTCTATTGAAAAATAACAGACTTACTGGCCAGATCGCCAGATATAAGTAAAAGAAAGAAAGTCTAAAAAAAGAAAACGAATGCAGCAATACCATCTAAGAGGGGTACCTGGGCAGGGTGACAGAAGCAGAGGTCTTTGTGACAGGAGGGGGCAGTGTGACAGGAGAAGGGTACCTAGGCCATGTGACATGAGGAAGGCAGTGTGACAGGAGGGGGGGGGCTGTGAGTGAGGGGGCAGTATGATGAGGGGATCAGTGTAACAAGAGAGGGGGGCAGTGTGACACGAAGGGGCAGTGTGACAGGAAGGGGGTAATGTGGCAGGAGGAGGGGCAGTGTGACAGGAGGAGGGGCAGTATGACAGGAGGGCAGCAGTGTGACAGGAGGGGGGCCAGTGTGACAAGAGGGGGGCAGTGTGGCAGCAGGGGGGGCCATGTGACAGGAAAGGTGGCAGTATGATAGGAAGGGGCAGTGTTACAGGAGGGGGTGCAGAATGACAGGAGGGGGGGCAATATGACAGGAGGGGGTCAGTATGACAGGAGGGGAGCAGTGTGACAGGAGGGGGTTTGTGACAGGAAGAGAGACAGTGTGACAGGAAAGGGGGCAGTGCAGTGGGGAGCAGTATGACAGTGGGGGCAGTGTGGTGGGGGGCAGTGTGGCAGGAGGGGGGCAGTGTGACAGGAGGGGGGAGCGTAACAGGAGGGGGGATGTGACAGGAGGAAAGGCAGTGTGACAGGAGGGGAGGCAGTGTGACAGGAGGGGGGGCAGTATGACAGGAATAGGGTCAGTATGACAGGAGGGGGCAGTGTGACAGGAGGGGGAAGTGTAACTGGAGGAGGAGGGTAGTGTGACAGGAGGAGGGTAGTGTGACAGATGGGGGGCAGTGTGACAGGAGAGAAGGGCAGTGTGACAAGAAGGGGGGCAGTATGACAGGAGGGGGTAGTGTGACAGGAAAGAGGGGCTGTGTAACAGGAGGGCAGGGAGGAGGACAGAAGGGGGGCATTGTGACAGGAGGGGGGAAGCGTGGGACCATCAGGCTCAAAGGAAGGGCCCCGACTTGGTTTCTTGCTGAAGGTTCTAGTTCCGCCTCTGCATGTCTTACTCCACTAACTCTTTCCATACCTGCAAATAGGTTCCTGAGATCTCCGCCACATGGGTTTGGTCCCGGTTGCTGGGGCACTGATCACTAGGCATGGAGCAAACTGATTCCCTTGCTATGCAGAAAACCCGTCCCCCCTGCAGGTGCTGGCTTCCTGCTGCCTGGCTTCCATCTCATTCCCTTGTATTTGTTGCCTTTAGTACCCTCCTCTTCACCCCATGTATATGTGACATGCCCTGTTCTTTGTCATACACCATATACCACCATGAACCCTTGGCATAAACTTCAGACTAGGCATTAAACAGTTAAACTGAACTTTACTGAAAGCTCATTACAAGAACAAGTGAATGTAACACCATCTCTCATTGTTTTTCTATGCTTATTCCTACACTTCCTAACTCAGGCTGCCCAAAGCAACCATTCACATGAAAGCAGGGCTTATTCAGCATAAGTCCATTTCAGGTGGAATCCATTGCATTTGAATCGCCAAAGGGTGTGCCCAATAGGAAGGCCACATGCCCCAGCAGGACTACATGATGCACAAGCGAAAGATCCTTGACCTTTGTGGGAAGACAGTGGGAAAATAAGTGTTTTACAATTCTAAGTGTTTGGTAAGATGTATGGAGTGACTCTTTGCTGGATATTAGGATTTGATGCACATTTCATGGTTGCATGCTGATGTGAGTGGTTATGTCATTTTAGCTAATGATATCTACAGCGGTATTAAACTATTGTAGCACCCTCCTAGATAGATGCTAGGTAGGAGAGTGGTTTTGGCTCTGCCTGCTTATCAGGAGAGCAGCAGGCGAAACATAGATGCCCTCTGCCTATCAGGGGTGCATGATTCGTAGTTAGGCCTGTTCCATGTGCTCAGTGTGTGATGCATTTGGGCTGAGAGAGTGTCCCCACTGTGTCCAATGGGAAGGCACAATGGACAGTGAAGGAAACCCAGCCAATGACACACAGGCTTTGATACTATCCCATGGGTTTGGCATCGAGAGTGATGCATTGTGGGATAGGGTATAAAAGCCAGGAGCACATGAGGCAGGGGTTCTTTGGGCGGAAAGGCAGGTCCCAGAAGGAGGGTGACAGCTGTCTCCTCTTTTACAGCAGTGGATGGTGGTCACAAGCAGTCGGCCTAGTGAACCAGAGGGTGTGGCTGAACCCAGAGGTCCAGGAGAAACTGACTGGTGGAGTAGAGGGCAACGGTGACTCTGGAAAAACAGTGTCCATGAATACAGAAGAACTTGCCCGGAGGTCTGCTCAGGAAGGGGACCACTCCAGAGTGTGGAGTCAGTGGACAGTTGTCAGCACACAGTGAGAGAGAAAGGGGGTGCCAAGTTAGAACCCTGAAGATAATTACCAGCAGGAACATTTATTCTATCTTCATTCCAGTGGCAGAGTGAAGCAGCGGCCTTGCCGCATCCTCGTCAGATGTCCTCAATACTGTGAATAGTTACTAGTTGGAGTATCATAGTTACATAGTTAGTGAGGTTGAAAAAAGACATCAGTCCATCCAGTTCAACCTATGATGTGTGTGTGTGTCTACTGTTAACCACAAATTGTATACCCCTGTATGTTGTGGTCTTTAAGGTGCCCATCTAATAGTTTTTTGAAACTATCAATGCTCCCTGCTGATACGACTGTTTGCAGAAGAGAATTCCACATCCTTACCGCTCTTACAGTGAAGAACCTCCTGCGTATTTTAAGGTTAAACCACCTTTCCTCTAGTTTTAGTGAGTGGCCACGCGTCTTATTGTATTTCCTTTCTCTGAATAGGTTTTTCCATATGCTAGGGTTTCCAGTACAATATTTGTACATTGATATATTATCCCCCCTCAATCGTCTCTTCTCCAGAGAGAATAAGTTCAGTGCTTGTAGTCTTTCCTCATAGCTGATGTCCTCCATCGTGTGATGTATCGCACTCATCCCTTCTATCCCAGTTCCAAATAAAACTACTAAACAACATCCCCTGGATTGATCATTGACTTAACCAAGTACTTAATGTGATAAGTTTCTGCAAGCAGTTGCTACGGGTATCCCAGGGGAATCCATAAAGTGTTATATTCAGCAGTCCTCTAGGGGGCAGCGCTACACTATATTTTATCTTTGATTTTGTATTTGTTGCGGTATAACACCATATGAATATTTTTATTTTTGGGAAATTCTAACATCCACTTTGGAGCAAGTGAGGAGGATTTTCAGAGAAGTTGGAAAGGACCGAAGAAGATTTAGCAGTTGTGTATAGAAGGTGCACTTTTAAAGTTGGAGGGCAAGACTATTTACAAAGGGGTGAAATGAGCAGATCAAACAGTGAGTACATTTAACAGCATATTGAGAATCATTTTTGGAAGTTAAAGCTACTATATGTACTGTATAGTATTTCTTTTTGTTTTTTTGGAGATTCATTATCTTGCAGATCAACAAATCAAGAGGACAAGACAGCTTTATGACCTGGACAGATGAACTTAATTGGACATAAAGGTTATACTTAGAGAGAACACTTTATGGACAAACTTGAGAGAGACATTGGTCTACAAGCGCTGGTTCTAATACATTGGGGTTTCTTCTTCTGCTGGGGGTGGTGGATTGTTTCCAGCTGCTGTGATTATTAAGGGGGATTTAGCTCTAGTGCACTGATATTGGTATGAGGTATGATAGCAAAATGTGGTGCAGGACGCTAAGGCCCTTCAATGTTTGGAAAGAGAGAAAAGAAAAACAATTGATGAAATTAACCACTTGCTGACCGCCCTGTAGCAGTCACCCTATAGCAGTTTTACTGATACAGGGCAGGAGCTGCACGCCGGATTACATATACAGTATCTCACAAAAGTGAGTACACCCCTCACATTTTTTAAAATATTTTATAATATCTTTTCATGTGACAACACTGAAGAAATGACCCTTGCTACAATGTAAAGTAGTGAGTGTACAGCTTGTATAACAGTGTAAATTTGCTGTCCCTACAAAATACATAGCCATTAATGTCTAAACCGCTGACAACAAAAGTGAGTACACCCCTAAGTGAAAATGTCTAAGCTGGGCTAAATGTCAATATTTTGTGAGGCCACCATTATTTTCCAGCACTGCCTTAACTCTCTTGGGCATGGAGTTCACCAGAGCTTCACAGGTTGCCGCTGGAGTCCTCTTCCAATCCTCTATGACGACATCACGGAGCTGGTGGATGTTAGAGACCTTGCGCTCCTCCACCTTCTGTTTGAGGATGATCCACAGATGCTTAATAGGGTTTAGGTATGGAGATGCTAGGCCAGTCCATCACCTTTACTCTCAGCTTTTTTAGCAAGGCAGTGGTCAACTTGGAGGTGTGTTTGGGGTTGTTATCATGTTGAAATACTGCCCTGCAGCCCAGTCTCCGAAGGGAGGGGATCATGCTCTGCTTTAGTACGTCACAGTACATGTTGGCATTCATGGTTTCCTCAATGAACTGTAGCTCCCCAGTGCCGGCAGCACTCATGCAGCCCCAGACCATGACACTCCTACCATCATGCTTGACTTCAACCTCAGCAGCAATACTGGCAGCACTCATACGTCTATTTCCCAAAGACAACCTCTGTATATGACGCTGAGCAGGTGCACTCAACTTATTTGGACGACCACGGCGAGGCCTGTTCTAAGTGGAACCTGTCCTGTTAAACCGCTGTATGGTCTTGGCCACCGTGCTGCAGCTCAGTTTCAGGGTCTTGGCAATCTACTTATAGACCATGACACTCCCACCATCATGCTTGACTGTAGGCAAGACACACTTGTCTTTGTACTCCTCACCTGGTTGCTGCAACACAGGCTTGACACCATCTGAACCAAATAAGGTTATCTTGGTCTCATCTGACCACAGGACAAGGTTCCAGCAATCAATGTGCCTAGTCTGCTTGTCTTCAGCAAACTGTTTGTAGGCTTTCTTGTGCATCATCTTTACAAGAGGCGTCCCCCTTCTGGGACGACAGCCATGCAGACTAATTTGATGCAGTTTGTGGCGTATGGTATGAGCACTGACAGGCTGACCCCCACCCCTTCAACCTCAGCAGCAATACTGGCAGCACTCATACGTCTACTTCCCAAAGACAACCTCTGTATATGACGCTGAGCAGGTGCACTCAACTTATTTGGTCGACCACGGCGAGGCCTGTTCTAAGTGGAACCTGTCCTGTTAAACCGCTGTATGGTCTTGGCCACCGTGCTGCAGCTCAGTTTCAGGGTCTTGGCAATCTACTTATAGCCTAGGCCATCTTTATGTAAAGCAACAATTCTTTTTTTTAAGATCCTCAAAGAGTTCTTTGCCATGAGGTGCCATGTTGAACTTCCAGGGACCAGTGTGAGAGAGTGAGAGCGATAAGACCAAATTTAACACAACTGCTCCCCATTCACACCTGAGACCTTGTAACACTAACGAGTCACATGAAACCAGGGAGGGAAAATGGCTAATTGGGCCCAATTTAGACATTTTTACTTAGGGGTGTACTCACTTTTGTTGCCAGCAGTTTAGACATTAATGTCTGTGTGTTGAGTTATTTTGAGGGCACAGCAAATTTACACTGTTATACAAGCTGTACTATGTAACTATGTAACAAGCTGTACTCACTACTTTACATTGTAGAAAAGTGTCATTTCTTCTGTGTTGTCACATGAAAAGATATGATAAAGTATTTACAAAAATGTGAGGGGTGTACTCACTTTTATGAAATACTGTATATACTGTATACTGTACGTGATCCTGCAATGAACCCAGCAGAAGCCAATCTGTGGGTGCCAGGAACTTGATGTCCGCCGGCACCCACTGAACACCGAGCAGAGATTTAGAACAGAGCTCTCCCTATGTAAACAGGGCAAAATTCTAATCAGACCGGGGGGGGGGAAGGGATGGATTTTGTGTTCCTGCAAAGCAGCCCCATCTTAAAAGCGGCCCCAGGGCCAGCGGCCCACTGGGAAATTTCCCGGTATCCCGGTAGGCCAGTCCGGCCCTGGCTGTACAGTGCATCCGGAAAGTATTCACAGCACTTCACTTTTTCCACATTTTGTTATACCTTATTCCAAAATGGATTAAATTCATTATTTTCCTCAAAACTCTACAAACAAAACCCCATAATGACAACGTGAAAAATGTTTGTTTGAAATCTTTGCAAATTTAATAAAAATCACAGCCTTTGCTCAATACTGTGTTGAAGCACCTTTGGTGCCAATTACAGCCTTTTTGAGTATGATGCTACAAGCTTGGCACACCTATTTTTGGGCAGTTTCTCCCATTCTTCTTTGCAGGACCTCTGAAGCTCCATCAGGTTGGATGGGGAGCGTCGGTGCACAGCTATATTCAGATCTCTCCAGAGATGATCAATCGGGTTCAAGTTTGGCTCTGGCTGAATTGTCCCCTAGCAACTCCTTTGTTATCTTGGCTGTGTGCTAAGGTTGTTGTCCTGTTGGAAGATGAACCTTCTTACCAGTCTGAGGTCCAGAGCGCTGTGGAGCATGTTTTCATCAAGGATGTCCCTGTACATTGCTGCATCGATCTTTCTCTCCTGACTCGTCTCCCAGTTCATGTGATCACTTATAAAGAAGGAACAAAAAAGGAATTTATAATGTTTTGATATGTATACACAAATGTTTTGCCTTTCATTTCTAGTTTAAACTGAATGGGTGGTTCTACAATATGAGGATTCACATATACTTTAAGATAGGAGATATGATTCCAAGCTGAAATGTGCTGTGCAAATAGCATAATACAGTAAATGTCACCATCAGTTAATGAAAGGTTATGTCCACATTTTCACTTTCCTACTTATACCTGTGAGAATTAACCCGTTACAGACATTTGCTCACTGATTTTGCTAGATTACATGTGTCAAACTACCGTAGTGCCACTACACTGTTATACATCTTAGTATCGAAATGTATGTAGGGGGGTTAATATGGGGTAGGCATTGTAGTTGAAGCACAAGGAACATGTAGAATCCTAAACCAAAATTTTATGTAAAAAGCTCATTAGCGTGCTAATGAAATGTTTACATGAAACCTTTACAATTCCCTAAATACAATATTTCAGACCCATTTATGTCACCACTGGGTCCCTTTGCTTCTCTATGCCATGCAGGCGGATTATAGCTAGTGGGAGGGGCTGTACATAGCTTCCTGAAAACATGACAGCATCCTTCCTCTGTACTCTTGTCAAGATCCCTCAGCCCCAAAGAAATGAGAGGACTGACTTGTGGGAAGATGTTAGCAAATATCAAAATGTCTGGATGGTTAGATATCAGTCTGGAAGATTGGGCATTTCTGGGCAGTCTGCTTTTGCAAGCAGACTGCTCTAGGTAAAGTATACTGAACAAAATTATTAACACAACACTTGATTTTGCCCCCATTTTTCATGAGCTAAACTCAAAGATCTAAGAAAACCGGGATTCATCCATCAGTGAAGAGAACATCTCTCCAAAGTGCCAGACGCCATTGAATGTGAGCAATTTGCTCACTCAAGTTGATTACGGCGATGAACTGCAGTCAGGTTGAGACCCCGATGAGGACGACGAGCATGCAGATGAGCTTCCCTGAGAGGGTTTCTGACAGATTGTCCAGAAATTCTTTGGTTAGGCAAACCGATTGTTGCAGCATCTGTCCAGGTGGCTGGTCTCAGACGATCTTGGAGGTGAAGATGCTGGATGTGGAGGTCCTGGGCTGGTGTGGTTAAACGTGGTCTGCAGTTGTGAGGAGCCAGTTGAATGTACTGCCAAATTTACTGAAAAGCCTTTGGAGATGGCTTATGGTAGAGAAATGAACATTCAAATCACGGGCAACAGCTCTGGTGGGCATTCCTGCAGTCAGCATGCCAATTGCACGTCTCTCAAAACTTTCGACATCTGTGGCATTGTGCTTTGTGATAAAACTGCACATTATTCCGTAGAGTCAAATGGCTCAATGACCTGGAGGACTTGATGCTCATGGCGCAGGGACGGAGGGAGCAATACACCAAAACCTGGGCATGCTGGAACACATTCATCCTGTCCGCTGAGGGATTGGCTCTGAGTGGAGTCCCTGGTTCACTTACTGTATGACTGGCGTTGGGACCACCCGCACGGGATGGACTTTCCTTGATCTCTCTCCTACGGCCAAACATTTAACATTTGCCCTTTGTCTGTCTCAAGACCGGCACGCTGCTCCTCGCCACTTTTCCCCTTTCCTTTCTCTCCCCTCTGGCCTTTCCTTCCCTTCCCGGCCTTCGTTTCCCTTACACTTGTCTTCCCCCCTCACATGTTATCCCTCACCTTTGTCCGTCAAGGTCCAGGTTTTTATTTTTATTTTTCTGCACATCCTCTCTATGGGTCTCATGAGGATGCTGTTCCAGTTGGCGTTGTTAACATCGTTTACTTTTTTTGACAAAAGCCACGCCCCCAAGTTAAAAGTGGCTGGGGATTGCTATACCACTCATTGTTACAGTGCCACTGCTGGGATATTTGACTTGACCTTCTCTGTAATGTGGTTTGCTGTACAGATAACTGGCTCGGATGTTTCTCATGTTATAGTCTGGACTTATATGCTCATCATACATACTCTGTACACTTGTTACTTGTTTAATAAAGAAATTTGAAAAAAAAAAAAAAAAAACTGCACATTATAGAGCGGCCTTTTATAGTGGCCAGCCTAAGCCACACTTGAGTAATAGTCATGCTGTCTAATCAGCATCTTGATATGCCCCACCTGTGAGGTGGATGGATTATCTCGGCAAAGAAGAAGTGCTCACTAACACAGATTTAGACAGATTTGTGAACAATATTTGATAGAAATCGGCCTTTTGTGTACATAGAAAAAGTCTTAGATCTTTAAAGTCAGCTCATGAAAAATGGGGGCAAAAACAAAAGTGTTGCTTTTATAATTTTGTGTATATTCATAGGGATGAAAACAGAGGAGCTCATAGGACCATGTCAATATACTGTACATGGATGAGAAAAAAAAATAAAGAAAAAATTTGAAAAAGTACATATTTCATATAGGAAAATGTAACAAAAAACTTTGGTTTCAGCTCACATTTTCATCAAAACAGAGGCATTTTAAAAGCAATTAAACAGACCTAGCCATTGGCACTACAGCAGCTGTATAGTCTAAGATATTAACCAGAATACCAGAGTTCTTAATACAATTGTCTAGACAGCTGACTGTGTCAGAATGCTGGGCAAACTGAGAACTAAATCGCCATTGTATGTACATGTAGCACTGTCTCTGTAGGGCTTGCTGTGTGGTGACTTCTTGGGCCTCCTCTGTATACCAGCAGACAGTCACTTATGAACAGTTCCTTCATCCATCCTTACTCCCAGTTACTCATTAATCGTTAAACAGTCCAGAGGTTTTGGTTTTATATTTATTGTGGAACTTGGATGGGAGAAGGGAATAGTGGGATACTCCAACTTGAACTATTTACAGTTAATAAGGACAGCTCTCACTTGGCCTCACCAGGTTATTTGTGGAAGCAGACACACTGCTTTAACCATAATACCACTTGTATGGAGGAATTAAGTCTTCTTGCTCTCTTTAGCAGCAGACATGATGCAACTTCAGCATCTTCAGGACACTCTCTAGCATTCCCTTGATTGACACCCATCCAATGACTCTTCAAGCTGAAGGGATGGTCCTCTCAGGACAGGCCCCTTGACACAGATCTCTACTCACTGTATGCAGAATCAGATCCTTTCCAGTGTCTCCCTTCCAGTCAGCTTTGCAGGACCTCCGGGTTCAGCTCCTTTCTGACTCTCAGGTCGACCACCTGAGGTCGCATGGCCACTTATACACAGCCGGAACTCTGCTCTCCAGCTACAAGACCCCAAGCACATGTGCCCTCTGCATTTATACAGTATCCCAGCATGCACTGAGGCACTTTCCTCTGCCAATTGCCAGGGCTGTACTAAATGCCTGTGCACTCATTTGTCAGGTTTCCCCTCCCTTTCCAATATGCCTCTATATTGGACCAGTGTGAAACACTTCAGACAAACTGAGCTGCGCCTGAGCACCATGAGCAGACCTTACTAGCAGATCCTGCTCTCTGGTAGGCAAAGAGCAATATAACTTTTCCTGGCAATCTCAATGGTAAGCAGAAAGATCAAACATTTATATTCTCTTCTCTAGCACCTACCTAGGAGGGTGCTACATCCAACCCCCACCTAACGGAGCCATGTCTTCACTGGCTCTGGGCACCCACCCCTACAAAAATACCTGTACAAAATTGACATGGCGTATCCCACAACTTGTGTAGCACCCTACAGGTAGGTGCTAGGTAAAATGTATAGTGGCCAAGCTGCTGAACACCCAGGTACAAAAAACAACACCATATATAAAAAACACGGTAATAAAATAGTGCAGCGCTACAATCTCAATAAGGATGAAAAGATAAATGAATACATAATCATAAAAAGTCCATAAATAAATGAATTAATCCTTTTGTGTAAAAGAAAGGGAAAGTCCATCCAAGCTCATACAACCCAAAGTGCACAGTGCTGTAACCTTCTGATAGTGCTCACACTCAGTGTATAAATCCTCCACCAGTAATACCAGCCTTTCACCTGAGAGCTGTGAAACCACAGCATATAATGGTAACCACGAGCCAGCCTCCAGAGATAACACTATGGCAATATGGACTCAGAAATCAACCTCTTCACTGGGCTCCTTTTTCCTCTTGCCACTCAGAAGATTAAGGTCCCCCAATGAAATGCAAAGATAAGGCAAACCATAGTGTAATACCATCAAAGATGTGAACTTTATTACATGAGTTAAAAAGCCTCTTACTTGAATACAGAGGGATATCAGCATATCAGCATGCCAGAAAAGCCATCGGCGTCCTGAGCGCCGCTGCTCGTATTTCCGACTGGACTGCGGGTGACGTCACAAACTCCTCCCTCCTTCCGCACGCGTCACGTCCCTAAGGGCGGGACTTCCTCAGCGGTGTGAGAGAAGGCTTAGACGTCACCTTTTTATACGCGATCACTGAACTCCGGTCCCATAATCAAATGTGTATCATTGCCTAGCAACTACAGGGGAACCATCGGACATGAAATAACCCAGAAGTAGGCTAACGGAGCAGCCATATTAGACCTCAGGGCACTCATATGGTAATATATAAACCCGGAACAAAATACAGGATAACCCGGATGTATAACCCACAATACACATGGAGACACTGCTCCCGGATTATGGCTGATTATTTAACAATTTATAACATATATTAAAGTGCATACTTTATATAAATGTAAGCAAGGATTAAAAAATATCCTTACAGACTCAAAAATATGCCAATACCATAAATAGAGGCATAATAAAAAGAATTTTTTTTTCAGAGATACATTAAATATATATTATATATATATATATATATATATATATATATATATATATATATAATGGATTTAATACGTTTTTAATATTTATGATTGATTTTATATATATTTTTTGCAGCTTGTAAATGTGATGCTCGGGATGCAGCCTCTGCAGAATAGAATCATTATATTCATTTATTAGTACTTGGCATTGTATAATATGTATAATATATGATTGTTCCAATATGTGTCACTAGAACTCTTGTGCACTTTACTTGGTTCCGGTGTCCCGCATGTTAATGAGGTTTAGGGCGGGCACCAGATGCTTTGTCCTATCAGTGCACAGTAATGGAGACCTGTTGACCTCTTAAATGCAAGGCTGGCCATACAAACTCCACCCCTACCGAGGAAGTCAAAGCTGTGAGAAGCTCTGATGTAACGCGTATAGGGGGCGGAGCCTGCATGCCGATCGTCACATCTCTTGCTTCCTATATCATATACGAGCCTGCTGATGCACGCACTGCTGAAGTGCCATCTAATGTAAGTGCGGTCTGTTTTTTGAATAAACGCTTTGCCGGTTTATACAGAGAGCACTAGATGTCCCCTTATTTGTCTTTCATGCTGTATGTGATCTGAGTCCGCTATGAGGAAGTGAGGATCCCCTTCTCCTGTGGAGCCTGATCTCTCTTGACCCCCCTTAGAGAGGGTATTAATGCTTTATGAGACCCCTGGTGACTCTTGGGTCTATATATAAGGTGAGAGGCCACGAGTGGAGGTGAAGGGACTTGGCACATTCACGGAGGTGTTTGCATATATCCATCACTTATGGGATTCATCTGATAGACTCTGCTTTATATACACTGATTTGTTTGCACTAGTTGGAACACATTGTGTTTTTTTCCCCACTATTAAGGACTTTTTTTTATTTATTTATTTATTTATTTTTCCTTTTTTGGGCACTATATACTATCACTGAGATTATATGATTGATTATGCACAGTTTATGATTTGTTTGATATTTATGTGCTTAGATTTGATTGTATGCACTTTCAGGGATATGGACATAATAAATATATTCCTTACATGGACCACCAGTGACAGTGAAGTGGTGTTTTTAGATCTAGTCATTTCTAAAGATAATGGTCATTTTAAGACACATACTTATTTTAAACCTACGGACCGAAATGCATACATCCCCCTAGATAGTTGCCACCACAGGTCTTGGCTGTGTAATATACCCAAGGGACAATTCATGCATTTGAGACGAAATTGCTCATTGGAAGAGGATTATGTTACACAGTCAAAGATTTTAAAAGAGCAATTTGTGGAAAAAGGGTATATTAGCAACAAGTTGGATGAGGATATTATTGCGGTCAAGAACATTGAGAGGATCAATTTGCTGACTAATAATGGTTCTGCCCAAACTAGAGGTAATGAAGGGTGTAGAATCATTTTAGACTTCAATGTTCAGCATAAGAAGGTAGAAAAAAGTATTGCTAAGCATTGGCCAATACTCCCAACAGGATAAAGTGTTAGGTCCAACTCTACCGGCTAAACCATTATTTGTATATAAAAAAGCTCCCACTATCAGAAATATGTTGGCACCGGGAGTTATTGATCCTCCAGTACAAAGTGAGAACAAATTGTTTTCCTTCCTGTCCGGATTCCACGCACGTGGGAGATGCATGGCTTGTCGTACATCTAAAACCAACTCAAGGAAGATAAAGGAATTTGTGGCTCACACTACTGGTAAGTCTTACAAAATTAAAGACCTGATTACCTGTACGTCCACAGGGGTGGTATACATGCTGGAATGTAATTGCGGCCTGCAATATGTTGGCCGCACCTCAAGAACTCTACAAGTTAGGGTGGCAGAACATATGAGTAGTATAAAAAAGGGCCGTAAACTACATCATGTTGTGCAACATTTTAAGCAATATCACAATAAAGATCTCTGTGACCTCAAATTTTGGGGGATAGAGAAGGTCAAGAAGCATTGGAGGGGAGGCAACTTTGTTCGACAGCTCACTAAACGTGAGTCCTTTTGGATTTTCGGGACCAAAGTTGGAGTCCTTAGAGGCCTCAATGTTGATTTTGACCTTAATTGCTTTATTTCGGACCGGTAATATGTATTTTTAGTGTATTTTTATTGTAATCTGTATTTTTATTGTAATTCCTATTGCATTTTTATTGTATTCATAATGTAGGTTTTAAGGTAATTTTTTATGGTATTTATTATGTCCATATTAGTTTATTTCTTTAGGGATATTTTATGACCTTTATATTTTAAGAATGTTTGTAATCCAGGTGACTGCGGGTGATGTATTTAGTATCTCCTCCCACTTTCTGGAGATACATATTTAATGTATCTCTGAAAAATGTTTTGTTTTTAATTACTGTATGCCTCTATTTATGGTATTGGCATATTTTTGAGTCTGTAAGGATATTTTTTAATCCTTGCTTACATTTATATAAAATATGCACTTTAATATATGTTAAAAATTATTAAATAATCGGCCATAATCCGGGAGCAGCGTCTCCATGTGTATTGTGGGTTATACATCCGGGTTATCTTGTATTTTGTTCCGGGTTTATATATTACCATATGAGTGCCCTGTGGTCTAATATGGCTGCTCCTTTTTACTTTTTTTTTGCATGAAGGGGTGAGGACGTACGTTCCTTGAGCTCCTGAGCTCCTCCGTGGGAATCACCAGGTGTTTGCTTGTTTGCCCGTTCTGTCTGCTGGCTGATTGCTAATTGCCTGCTGTCCAGTGTGCACTAACGTGCACAGCAGTAACCAAGCCGGGATACCGCCGGACCGCCGGACAAATTAAACTACAAGCCGCACCAAGCGGGGCTGCACGGAGCCGAGGTGCCGCTAAGGTACCGCCGCACCGAGGTGCCACTAAGGTACCGCCGCACCGAGCTGCACTGAGCTGTGAATCTGCCGAGGTACTGCCGCACTGAGCAGGGGTCTGCATTGAGCCGAGGAGCTGCCGAGATAACGCCGCACCGACCAGGGAGCTGCATTGAGCCGAGGCACTGCCGAGGTACTTACCACACCGAGCAGGGGCTGCGCTGAGGTACCGCCGGATCGCCGGATCACTGGTCTATCAAACCGCACTGAGCGGCACTGTATTGAGCCGCCGTGCGGAGGGATTGTGGAGTAGATCTCCCGATTCGACCTCTGCACCTCTGCCTTTGGGCTGCCTAAGGGGGGCTGAACCGAGCTATGTAAAGGGAGCTGAATCAAGCCACAGAGCCGCCAAACCCGCTAAGATCCTAAGCCGTCAAGCTGAGCAGAGTTACAGTGTGCTCAGTGGGGTCAGCGGGTTCAGTGTTTAAAGCAGGGACTAAGTGGTGACTGAGCCGGGGTACCTCCTTCGTAAGAACTGCCAGGCTGTTTGCTTGCTTACTCTGCCTGCTAGCCTGCCTGTTAATTGTTGTGCACCGCAGTGTCCGAGTCGGGATACCATTGAACTATCGAGCCGCTTAATCGCTTGACCGCTGATCCGTCAAACTAAGCAGAACTGAGCTCTGTGGTCAAGCCGCTAAACCACTAAGCCGCAGAATTGTGTTGAGAATTGCCGTACGGATCGATAGCTGATCGCTGACCTTTTGACCTGTTGAGCGGTTGTACCGCCGAGCCTTTGGGACTTTTGGTTTTGGGGTTCTCCGTGTCCCCTGACCTCTGCACATCTACCTTAGGGCTACCTGGGCTGCTTGTGCATCTGAGCTGCAGGGCCTGTTGGGCTTGTGGACCTGGTTGTTGAGCCGCCTGTCAGCTGTCAGCTATGGGGAGAAGGACTCTGAGAACCACACAACCACAAAAGAAGCCGACCACTGGCTCTATAAAAAAGTACTTGGCCGTGGAGGCCGAGGAGCTGCTGGACGCAGGGGGTTCAGACCGTACGCCAGGTGCTCGCTCTGGCCCTCCCCAGAGCCCGTCAGCTTCCCATAGATCTCCAGCCTCCTCCTGGTGCTCGGACGGGACGGATGTCTCCCCGAGCCGATCTACAGTAGCCGCGCTTGTAAGCGGTTTACCCACAAAGGCAGATTTAGCTTCTATGTTGAGGGGTTTGGAAAAATCAATTAAAAAAGAGGTATCCTCAGTCCGGGCGGACCTGAATCAAGTATTAACCCGGGTGGAGGAGTCCGAGCATAGATTAGACTCACATGCTGTTGCACTCCAAGAACTCCAAGCTATCTCCAAACGTCAAGCCTTAGCACACAGGATGGCCCTGTACAAAATGGAGGACCAGGAAAATCGGAGCAGGCGTAATAATATCCGAATCCGAGGTCTGCCAGAAGCCATCAAGGACCCAGATCTGCTCCCTACGATAAGTGGCATTTTCAACAAGTTGCTCGGCCTCCCTGTTGACAAGTTAATGAAGATTGATAGAGCCCATAGGGCCTTCCGTCCCCGCAGCTTGCAGACAGAGACCCCAAGAGATATCATTTGCATGGTCCATCATTACCCTGAGAAGGAGCTCATAATGCTTAGAGCTCGGGAAACCCAAACTCTGGACTTTGATGGGGCACCTTTGTCACTTTATCCTGACCTGGCTAGGGAGACCTTGGAGCGCCGTAGGGCAGTAAAGCCCCTCACAGAAAAGCTGAGAGCTACCGCCATAATATCCTGGTGGGGCTTTCCTTCCTGTCTAATCGCATCTAGAGAAGGACGCACTGCAACTCTTCGATTCCCTGAAGATCTGGAGGGCTTTTGTACGGCGCTTAATATACTAATACCTGACCTCCCGGATTGGCAAGATGAAGCTTTCCTGGCTCCAGTCTCATCTATAGATGCTACCTGGTAGAAGACGTCTAAACCGCAGAAACCACGGAAATCTCCCTCTGACAAACCCACTTGAATACTACTTGAATATTAGCAAGCTTTCCTGGCTCCAGCCTCAACCGTAAATGCTACCTGGCAGAAGACGTCTAAACCGCAGAAACCTTGGAAATCTCCCTCTGATAAATCCACTTGAATATTACTTGAATATTAGCAAGTACACTATTGCACTATTTTTGGACCCGGCCCCTCCTTTTTTCTCCTTTTTTTTTTTTGAACGAACGAACTGATTGACTGACTGACAGGTTGGTCTGGTCCTTTTAAGGCCCCATGATCATTTTTGGCCTTTTATGTTTCGGTTTAGACGAATAGAGGTCACCCATAGCGGTTTTCTTTTTTTTTTTTTTTTTTGGGGCTATTTTGAAGATACAGAGAGAGAGAAAGTGATAATTTGATAAATTTTTCAGCTAGTTGGCGAAGTCCCGCGGAGGGGCTCCGGATCTTTCAGGATTATTATCTTTTACTGGTTCTGCTTTGATCCCCCTCTTGCTGCTCACCCTCCCTAAACCCTTGAGCGGAGCTCGGTTTTCCCTCACCTGCGTTTCCCTCCAGGTAGCGGGCCTCCAGGAGGGACCGCGGTTGGGGGATCACCGTTTTTTCGCTCTTTGGTGAGTGTTCCTCACCGATATACTGTCGCTAGGGCGACAACCCTCTTCCCCCTATTCCATGCTTGTGTTTTTTTTTTTTTTTTTTTCTTTCTCTCTTTTCTCTCCATTGTTTCTTTCCCTCCCATGGTGTACACCAGCCTATGTGTGGATATTGGTATATACACGGTCTAGATTGCAATGGCAAAAGTGACATATTTATCCTATAATGTAAGGGGCCTTTATACTCCAGCTAAACGGCATTGTCTATATAGGGAACTGAATGCACTGAAAGGAGAGGTAGTGTTCCTTCAGGAGACTCATATCACCCACACCTCAAATCTTAAACTGACCACCCCTACATACCCTATTTGGTACTATAGCCCCTCGGATATTCGTAACTCCAAGGGAGTTGCCATAGGGTTTCGTAAAGGCTCATCCTTTAAACTTACACAAATGGTAGCGGATAAATTTGGACGTTATTTGTTCCTGAAGGGCACCCTGGGCAGCACTGTTGTTTCTTTTGCAAATGTCTATGCCCCCAATCAAGATCAAGTGTCTTATTTAACAACCACCCTGCGTAGGTTCCATGAATTTGCTGACGGAATATCAGTGGTGGCAGGCGACTTCAACGTTACTATGGACCCTTTGCTGGATACCTCCTCTGGTAAGTCCTATATCTCACATAAACGCTTAAACTATTTGCGCACACAACTGTATGAATTTCAATTAATAGATGCTTGGCGTGTCTTTCACACTTCAGATAGGGATTACTCGTATTTTTCCAAAACACATAATTCATATTCGAGACTTGACTATTTCTTGGTGGACCATTTCCACCTCGAACTAGTTGACTCTGTCACTATTGCTTCATCTTCTATTTCAGATCATTCCCCCATTTGTTTGACTATGAAGATTCCTTCTCTCCCTTATAAAAAATCTACATGGAAGCTAAATGATTCCCTAATTCTGAGCTCCCTGGACAGACAAACTATAGGTAAAGAACTTGATAATTTTTTTGTGGATAACTCCCTGCCGGAGGTCAATCCAGCTGTTCGCTGGGAGGCCCATAAGGCCTATATTAGGGGTAAACTAATAGAATTAGGAGCAAGGAAGAAGAAAGAGCGCGTATCATGTCAAAGAGCTCTTGTTGCCGAAATACAGGTTCTTGAACGCTCCCATAAGGCCTCTCTTGCCGCCTCTACTTTACAGTCACTGACTAAAAAACGGGTGGAATTTAAGGCCTTATTTCATACACAAAACAAGGCTATGTACCGCAAGGTGTCCCAAAGGATATACGAATGGGGTGATAAACCTGGCCGACACCTAGCACGGTCTTTGCAACAACAAAAAGTAGCCTCTTATGTTCCTAAAATTAAGCGACAAGATGACTCTTTGGCGCATGATTCCACCTCTATCGCGGCTGAATTTCACAAATTTTATTTAAATCTTTATTCCGTTCCGAAAGCTATCTCGGATCCAGAAAAGCGTAGATTATTGATGTTAGAATATCTTGCTAGCGCTAATCTCTCCTCTATTCCACCAGAGAAAGTTAATTCCTTGGAGGAAGGAATCTCGGTGGAAGAACTCCAAACTGCTTTAATCTCTACCCCAACGGGGAAGGCCCCTGGCCCTGATGGCTTTTCGGCCTTTTATTATAAACAATACACCGAAACCCTGCTCCCTCACCTGGCCTCCTATGTTAATTCTATTCTGGAAGACTCTTCTTTGCGTCCGGAGACTTTGCATGCATATGTTACGTTAATTCCGAAAGAGGGTAAAGATCCCTCTTTATGTTCTAGCTATCGTCCCATTTCTTTATTAAATGTCAATATTAAACTATATGCCAAGGTAATCGCCAGCTAGTATTGCTAACAGCCAAACTGGTTTTGTTTGTGGTCGTGAGGTGAGGGACAATGTGTCACGCACAATCTCACTTCTATCTTTTGCTCGCCGGCACTCCCAGCCCACCCTGCTGCTCTCCACGGATGCTGAAAAAGCGTTCGACAGGGTGGACTGGGAGTTCCTGATGGCGACACTACAGGCGTTTGGCCTAGGCCCCCGCCTGTGTCGCTTGATTAATGCCTTATATAAATCCCCTACTGCTCAGATTAAAGTTAATGGTATCCTTAGCGAATCAATTAAGCTTTCTAATGGGACCAGACAGGGTTGCCCGCTTTCCCCTATACTTTTTGTTTTATCTCTGGAACCTTTCTTAGCTAGAATTCAAGCAAACCCCTCGATTCACGGTATCACGGTCGGGTCTATGTCACACAAATACGCGGCTTATGCGGACAATGTTCTTTTTTATGTACAACAACCTATGATATCCCTGCCTAATCTTCTTTCTGAATTTGATAGATATAGTGCTCTGTCTAATTTTAAAATCAATCTGACGAAGTCGGAAATTTCAAATGTTACAATCGCCCCGGCAATGGTACATAACATCAGCCCAGCATTTCCCTTTATATGGCAATCCTATTCTCTTAAATACTTAGGGGTACATATTACTGCCCAGGTGGAGGATCTAGCACGGGCAAATTATATTCCTTTACTTAACACAATTAGAGCTAACTTTGCAAATTGGCATCATTTAGCCACCTCTTGGGTAGGGAGGGTGAATGTTGTCAAGATGAATGTGCTGCCCAGGGTGCTCTTCATGTTTCAAATGCTGCCGTTTAACATACCTGTCAATTTGGTGAGGACCTTAAATTCTTTGGTTAGAGCATATGTTTGGCGCCGCTCACAGCCTCGGCTGGCGCTCTCGCTACTTATGCGGGGCAAAAGCCGGGGGGGTTGGCGGTGCCGGATTTTGGGAGATATCTGAATGCCGTTTCCCTGGTTCGGATAGCCGATTGGAAATATCATACAGATGAAAAGCTCTGGGTTCAGCTGGAGCAGAAGCTGGCAAATACATCATTATATACTCAACTTTGGGTACCGCCGGAGATTAGAAATCTTGCTGATACTATTTCGCCTTTAACCAGTTCGGTTCTCCGCGCCTGGGATCGGCTTCATAGGCTCCATAAAATTCCATACAACTCACCGCTTATGCCGATTTTAGGCCATAGCCTTTTCCCGCCTGGTTATAAAGATCACTCTTTTTCCCAGTGGCTACCACAGGCCAATGCTACGCTGTTGCATCATATAACGGGGATGGAAGGAATACTCCCACTCTCTAAAATATGCCAGACCTCACCAAAGACATTTATGGACTGTTGGAAATACCACCAACTTCAGCAATTTGTGAAAAAACTACCTCAACCCTTACGCAATATACACTCCCTGAACCCGATTGAACAAACCCTAGCACGCCCTGAACCAGGTAAAGGTTTACAATCAAAGTTTTATAAGGCATTGGACGTACTAAGTCCCAACTCCACCCCACATTTCCTGAAACAGTGGCAACTAGATTTTAAATGTACCTTTTCGCCGACACAGGAGGAGGTTATTCTCCAACTGTCTCATAGTTCAGGAATCTCAGCGCGGACAGCAGAAGCCAATTATAAGTTTCTCACTAGATGGCACTACTCCCCCGTTAAGCTACAGAGGATGACACCATCTCTCTCGGCTGCCTGTTGGAGAGGCTGTGGGCTTAAAGCTACGCACGCACATATTTGGTGGTTCTGCCCAGCAATCCAACCCTTTTGGACTAGCGTATTATCTTTAATTGAAGAGATTCAGGGTTTTCCTATTGCTAGGGATCCGTTGTCTGTTCTATTCCATGACACTAAACTCCCTCCGGCCTAGTATCGAAAATCTATTACCCCTCACCTTTTAAACGCAGCCAAAGCACTAATCCCAAAATATTGGAAACAGTCTACAGTTCCCTCGATACCTCAATGGTTGCGAGCAGTCGACCGTATTTATTACCTGAAAGACATGACATTGGATCTTCGTGGTCAGGCATCTCTGGCACGTAAGATTTGGTCTTGTTGGTCAACATTTACCCACACTAATATATACGCTTCATATATGGCTGAGGCCTCACCAGGCTAGAACGTCAAGACTGGTGAAACACCAAGGGACCCCCCTTCCCTCTCCCCTTTTTTTTTTCCCCCAGCTCTTTCTTCTCTTTTTTATTTCTCTTTTTTCTATATTGAAGACCCCCCCCCCCCCGTTTAAAAAATCGGACTAAAATGTTTAACAATCCCAGAAATATTGATTTTTGTATGCATATTAAACCGTATGTCTTTGCGTTTGCTTTAGCTATGACGTGTAGGGATTGCCTAACTGTATGCAGCTTTGGGAGACTCTACTTTTCTTTTCTTTTTTTCATGCTTGTATAATCTGTATAAAACTCAATAAAAATATAATAAAAAAAAAAAAAAAATAATAATATGGCTGCTCCGTTAGCCTACTTCCGGGTTATTTCATGTCTGATGGTTCCCCTATAGTTGCTAGGCAATGATATACACTTGATTATGGGGCCGGAGTTCAGTGATCGGGTATAAAAAGGTGACGCCTAAGCCTCCTCCCACACCGCTGAGGAAGTCCCGCCCTTAGGGAGGTAACGCGTGCGGAAGGAGGGAGGAGTTTGTGACGTCACCCACAGTCCGGTCGGAAGTACAAGCAGCGGCACTCAGGACGCAGATGGCTTTTCTGACATGCTGATATGCTGATACCCCTCTGTATTCAAGTAAGAGGCTTTTTAACTCATGTAATAAAGTTCACATCTTTGATGGTATTACACTATGGTTTGCCTTATCTTTGCATTTCATTGGGGGACCTTAATCTTCTGAGTGGCAAGAGGAAAAAGGAGCCCAGTGAAGAGGTTGATTTCTGAGTCCATATTGCCATAGTGTTATCTCTGGAGGCTGGCTCGTGGTTACCATTATATGCTGTGCTTTCACAGGTCTCAGGTTAGAGGCTGGTATTACTGGTGGAGGATTTATACACTGAGTGTGAGCACTATCAGAAGTTTACAGCACTGTGCACTTTGGGTTCTATGAGCTTGGATGGACTTTCCCTTGTTTTCATACAGAAGGATTAATTCATTTATTTATGGACTTTTTATTATTATGTATTCATTTATCTTTGCATCCTTATTGAGATTGTAGCGCTGCACTATTTTATTACTGTGTTAAAATGTATAGTGGGCCTTGTCTGCCTAACAGCAGGGCTGTGATTTGTTAGGTAGGGTGTCAGGACTTCCAGATGTGCCTGCTGAGGGGAGAAGTATCCCCACTGGCTCCGGTGTGGGAAGCCCAATCAGGGGACACATGCCAGCTTGAAACTACCCCAGAAGGCAGATTAGGCTACAAAGGATTTTGGGAGTGGGTATAAGTCTAGGGGAAGTGCGTGACAGGTTGTCTTTGGCAGGAGCAGAGTTGCGGCTGTCTCTCCTCCTGTCTGAGGAAGGTGGATATCTTGGGGTGTCGCCTGAGTATCCAGAGAGTGCTGAGTCGAGCTGAGGGGATCCGGTGTGCCGAGAGCCTGCGGAGAGAGAGGGGTCCAGTCCCAGGAAAGCCTACACAGGTCGTGAGTATTGAGGATTGCCCCTGGGGTTTCGCCTGAAGTGTTAGAGGGGACCACTCCGGAAGAGGTTCTGGGATCCAGTGTCAGCTATCTGTAAAGGGGGTGCCTAGGTAGAGGACCCTGAAGTTGTAAAGGGGGTACCGGCAGTCTGGGACCTGAATTGTACAGAGAGTGTCAGTGAAGCGACAGTTACACAAAGTTATACAAGATATTACCTCAAGCTGTACCAAGCAGGGGACAGTATTTAGTGACTTCCACAGCACAGCAGTGTCAGGAGTTCTACAGTTCTCAGTCTTGAATCTACAGGACTATAAGTCGGGGATTCCACACTTCTTCGGTTACACAGGGAGTTCTAGGAGTCAGTGAGCATTGACTGGCTCAGGCTGGTGTCGAAGAAGCGCCAACGGGCATTTTTCAGTAACAAAGTCCCACGTGTAATTAGTTAGAGCCACAAGGAGAATCCCACTCATTCCCTTCTCCCATCCCCTTTAAATCAAATAAAAACCACAAACAAAGATGTCGGAGTTGTCGCTGCTTCAGTTATCATGCCCAGGGCCGCAGCTCACATGGGCTGGAGAGAGTACCGGTTCTAATGGCAGACCCACATCAGGCCACAGGCCTGGAAACCTTGCTACACTTGGAAAAAGGGGAAAAGGGAAATAACATATGTACAGGGCCGTGGGGCATACCCCATATGTGGCCAGTAGATACAATACATTTACGTGAAAAAATATATGGACATCTGTCTGACAGGAAGAGGTTAAACATCCTTACTAGCAATGCTAAAAATACCATTTGTACATATATACATGAAATAGACAATAGCCAACCTTTCAAAGGCATTTAGATCCTCTACAAGCCTGTAAAGAAAAAAGGGTGAGCATGTAGTAACTCTGCACCCTATATACGCACAGTGAGACTGCCCTCTCCGCAGAGGCAACCTTCTCACCTGCAGAATCTCTAACACTAACATTCCCATAGAGATTTCTGATGCATCCGGCCCCCTAAGGGCATGCTTGACTCGTCGTCCTGTTGTGTTCCTGTAATAGACAAACAGAAAAACCTGCCAATCTACAGTAACCAACTAAACATTTCTGTACTTGTTCAATCTGGGAACCATATGACTAGCAATAGGCACAGTCCCTCTCAATTACCAGGGCACTGACTCTTTCCTATCCTAGTAGGACCCACAAGTTAGGATGAAGAAGTGCAGAGTCCACACGACTGGTGTCACAGTGTCCTTCTGTCACATACCTGGTCCTGAAGCCGAAATCCTGAGAAGGCTCTCCCTGCGACTGAGTGCTCAGTGACCCTGAAGGAGGTAACAGGAAGCACAAAGCCTAAAGTAGCAGGGATTGCCAGCTTTGCCCCAGATGAGGGCTGGTGGTAGGGAGATCTCTCTGCAAGTGGACACCAGGGGCGATGAGCACTAGGACCCAGGAGCGCTGAGAATGGTGCAGACTGTACATGGCTGGAAGCAGGTTGTAAAAGAGAGTGCAGCAGGCAGGATCAACAGGTACTGAAGGTGGGTACAGCAGATGGGCACAAAAGCAGATCGCAGCAGACAAGGCACAGCAGAAGCGTAGTTGGGGATGGAGGAGCAGAGGTCAATAAGCCAGTAGTCAGCAGATCAGATAGCAGAGTCGTGGTTAGGCAAGCCGGGGTCATACACAGGGCAGAAGACAAGAAATCCATTGAACAATCCGAGGTCAGAGCTGGGAGCAAGACAAGAGGAATCCAAGAGCAAGCCGATTTGACAATAGTGACGGGCTGAACACCCGCCTGTTCGTTTCGCACCAGAACATCTTGAACGGTGGAAAAGTTTTGGCGAACATTTGAACTCTATTAAAGTCTATGGGATACGAACATGAAAAATCAAAAGACCTAATTTTAACCGCTTGCCGACTGCGCACAGTATATTTACTGCGGCAGTCGGCCCCGGCCAGGCAGAGTGACGTAGGTCTACGTCGCTCGCCTGTCACTCCTTCCAGAGCCAATAGCGGGCGGGCGCGCGCCCGCCGAGGCGCGCGCCCGCCTCGGCTCGTTCACGGAGGAGTGCGGGAGTGTGACTGGCGGACCCGATGTCCGCCGGTCACACTACGATCGCCGGTACAGCGGGAGAAAGACAGAGCGGCTTGTGTAAACAAGCCACCTGTCAGTTCTCCCTGTGTAAAAGTGAAGATCAAACAGTTCTACTATGTAGAACTGTTGATCTTTGTTTTTACACTAGTAGACCTGTCCCACTACAGTTAGAATCACGCCCCTAGGACACACTTAACCCCTCCCTGTCCAATACTGTTAACCCCTTCCCTGCCAGTGTCATTTTTGCAGTAACAGTGCATATATATAGCACTGATTACTGCAGTAATGTCACTGGTACCCCCAAAAGTGTCAAAAATGTCAGTCAAGGGTCCGATCTGTCCGCCGCAATGTCGCAGTACCGCAAAAAAAATCGCAGATCGCCGCCATTACTCGTTAAAAAAAAAAACACCAAAAATGACAAAAATCTTTCCCTTTGTTAGTAAACGCGATAACTTTTGCGCAAACCAATCAAAATACGCTTTTTGCGATTTTTTTTACCAAACATAGGTAGCGTAAAACAAATTGGCCGAAAATTTTAAAAAATTTTGATTTTTACATTTTTTTTTGGGGGAATTTCATATAAAAAAAAGTGAAAAATATTGTTGTTTTTGCAAAAATTACGCTCTTTTTTTGTTTATAGCGCGTGATCAAAAAATCGCACAGGTGATCAAATACCACCAAAAGAAAGCTCTGTTTGTGGGAAAAAAAGGACGTGAAATTCGTTTAGGTACAGCGTCGCACGACCGCGCGATTGTCCGTTAAATTCACGCAGTAAAAAATCGCAAAATAACCCCTGGTCTTTTAGCAGGAAAATCCTCCGGTGGTAAAGTGGTTAAAGGCTTATAAGCAAGTTATTGGCCTAAAAAGTGTATGGGGGCCGAGTCCTGCCCGGGGGGATGTGCATCAATGCAAAAAAATGTTTTTAAAACAATCGTTTTTACAGGAGCAGTGATTTTAATGATACTTAAAGTGAAACAATAAAAATGAAAAATTACTTTAAATATCGTGCCCGAGGGGTCTTTTTAGTCTGCCTTTGAAGTGGCACATTTGTACAATGTAAAGATCTTGCTGCAGCAATATGGACATTTCTAAAGGAAATAATGTCATTTAAACTTGCTCATGGCTGTAATATATTGTCGGCTCCCCCCTAGAATCAATACCAGACCCTTATACGAACACGCAGCCTGGCAGGACAGGAAAGGGGAGGAGCAAGCCCCCCCCCCCCTCCTGAACTATACCAGGCCACATGCCCTCAACATGGGGGGGTGGGTGCTTTGGGGCAGGGGGGCCCGCCCATTTGCTATATAAGAACTGTCAAAACGCAAATAGGCAGTCAGCGGGAAGCGTTCACTGAGAGCAGAGCTTTTTTTTTTTTCTACTTTTTTTCTGGTCGGCGGGTGTGGTGGGTGGCATAATTGACGATGGTTTTACATCGAGGGACACAATTTTTTTATTTTTAAATAAAGGGTTTTTCAAAAACTGCCTTGTGTTTATTCTTTTTTGTACACTTTTTGGTGACTGGGTAGGGGTTCGATGTACCTGATACCCATCCACATGGGGGTAGCTGGAATCTGGGGGCCCTCTTCTTAAAGCGGCCTGGTATGGTTCAGGAGAGGGGGGCGCTCGCTCGTCTGTCCCCCCCTTTCCTAGCCTGCCAGGCTGCATGCTCTGATAAGGGTCTGGTATGGATTTTCGTAGGACCCCACGTCTTTTTTTTTTTTTTTTTTTTTAATTTTGGCGTGGAGTTCCTCTTAAAAGCCATACAAGACCCAAAGGGTCCCCCAATCTATTTTTACCCCAATTTTTTTTTATTTACATTTTCTTTGTACAATTATTTTTTTAAATTCAGCTCTCATCAGGGAAGCCTTAACAACCTATTGACTGTGCGTTCAGTGGGCGAACATCCCGCTAAGTGCGGAGAAAGTTCAGGTGTTAGGTGAATACCTGAATGGGCGATGTTTAGGTCAAACTGATGCTCGGCCCAAACCGTTCACCTATCCCTAGTGGTGCCTGAACACTATTACCCCTCACAGTTACTCTTGCTGGTAACAGGAACAGGCCCTGCTGTTAAAAATTAGAAACAAAAATTGACATTACATGCACCAGTGGCGGAGCTAGACTTTTAAAACAGGGGTGGCAAGGTATTATTTTGGGGGGTCAATATACAAAGGGTCATTTAGTGTCAGATTTGTCCACCGCAATGTCGCAGCCCCTCTAATAATCGCTGATTGCTGCCTTTAGTAGTAAAAAAAAAAATAAAAAGTTCCATAGTTTGTAGATGTAATAACTTTTTTGCAAACCAATCAAAATACACTTAGGATTTTTTACAAAAAATATGTGGCAGAATACATATTAGCCTTACAGGTGGCGGTCAGAGCATGCAGACAGGATACAGGTGGCAGACAGAGCATGCAGACAGGATACAGGTGGCAGACAGAGCATGCAGACAGAATACAGGTGGCAGACAGAGCATGCAGACAGGATAAAGGTGGCAGACAGAGCATGCGGACAGGATACAGGTGGAAGACAGAGCATGCAGACAGGATACAGGTGGCAGACAGAGCATGCGGACAGGATACAGGTGGCAGACAGAGCATGCGGACAGGATACAGGTGGCAGACAGAGCATACAGACAGGATACAGGTGGCAGACAGAGCATGCAGACAGGATACAGGTGGCAGACAGAGCATGCAGACAGGATACAGGTGGCAGACAGGATACAGGTGGCAGACAGAGCATGCGGACAGGATACAGGTGGCAGACAGAGCATGCGGACAGGATACAGGTGGCAGACAGAGCATGCGGACAGGATACAGGTGGCAGACAAAGCATGCGGACAGGATACAGGTGGTGGTGGTCAGAGGATACAGACAGGATATAGGTGGCGATCAGAGGATGCGGACAGGATACAGGAGATAGCAAAACAAAGATTGTGAACATCTGTGATTCTGTACAATCTCACCACTGCCATTCTTGTATGATAACTGCTGCCTGTGCCTGCCAGTGGACATCACATCGATAGCAGCCAGCCAAGCAATGGATGCATGTTGCAGGCCAGGTGGTGGGACTCATTCTAAGTTAAAACTGGCATGCATGCTTACACTCCGAGTCCTGACTCCACTCACTCACTTACCAGGGGGCTGCAGCCAGGGCAGAGTGTGCTCAGTGTTGGCTAGTGGCACTGGTCAGGGCTTTGTGTGTCCAATCCATTCGGGGTGGTCCGGTCCACGCTGTCTGTCTTTCTTGCTGGTGCTGCCACAGTCCTTCGGCTCCCCCCTGCACTGTTGCACCACAACAAGTCAAGTCTCCTTCCATCCGCCCGCCGCGGCTTGGCGCCTCCTGGCATTTTACATTTTTTAGGCCGGCGCCCGTGCAGCATGACATCATCAGTGGGCGGCGCGGTTGGCAACAATGCTCATGACAGGACGATTGTCCGGTCTACCTGTCTTGGTGTGGGATTGGATCGGTGCTCCCCTGTGATTACTCCGCTCCTCCTCCCTCCCTCTGCCTACCAGCTCTCCATCCGCCTCCCTCCTCCCTCCGCAGCTCCTGTATGGCGATCCCCTGTGATTCCTCCGCTGCCATGCACCCGCCCAGGATCGGGGTGGCAAGGACTTCTTCTGGGGTGGCAATTGCCACCCCAGCTAACCCTCTGGCTCCGCCACTGACATGCACTTGTCATACAGGTGCAGAAAAATTGGGCCTTGGGTGTTGGTGGTGCCTGAACACTGTAACCCCTCACAGTTACTCGTGCTGGGTGCAGAAGTGAGGCATGCGGTTAAAAATTAGGAACAAAAATTGAAATGACATGCACTTGTAACAAAAGGAATGGTAGCAAGAAAGCTAGAAAAAGATTGGGAAGGAAACTTTATTGAACAAATATATACAAAATGTAACACATCTATCGGCAACAAGGACATACATTCATTTACTAAAATAAACCAAGTGGTGTAGCAGGTTAAATGACAAAAGCAAACTGAACAATAGACATTTCATAGACCTGATGATACCACGCTGCGCTGGTTAGGTTGGATGTGATATGGAAGCAACAGTGAACTAAAGTGCTTTACTGGCCACTTGGTGGCATCATGAACGTCTGTGGAAACACTTTCAGCTAAATTCACAGAGCTAACATCCAATCTGATCAGCAATGGTCAAGTGTATGGGTCATTAGAAACCAATTAGATGTATTTATGCAATCAAGGTACTGAGCTGCTAATGGAAGTCTTTGATGAAAGGAATCATAATAACTGGCCAGTTTGTGTATAAGGAAATTGAAAACCATATAGATCATGAAAGCCAATGATCCATCCAGTGAAAAAACAGATGATATGGACTGGTGGGTGCAGTCCACTATGTCACATATGTAAAACCTGAAAAGGTATCTTTCTTCCTCCAATCGATATAGAGTATAGGAACCATACACAGCAAGAGATGCATCCGATCCGGCTGATACAGATGATATAAACTGGTGGGTGCAGTCCACTATGTCACATATGAAAAACCTGAAAAGGTATCTTTATTCCTCCAATCGATATAAAGTGTAGATTTTATATTGATTTTTTATATATTTTTATCACACGTTTGCACTCAGTATCTTTATTATCCCTAATGTTTACATGTTGATCTTATAATATTTTTATTATATATATGCTATTTCTATGATATCAATTTTTGGATATATGCACTGATATCCACATTTATATACATTTATTGACATTTGCACTTTATCATATTCACTATAGGCAGCGCCAATTACCCACTCATTGATTTTTTTGTTTACACAATCCTAGGATTGTAGTCCAGGGTAGGCTGCAGGCTAATTTCCTCTTCTTTATCCGTTAAGATATCCACAGCGCGGAACTCATTTCCTTACCATACACAGCAAGAGATGCATCCAATCAAGCTGATACAATGGAGATGTCCAAATGACAGACAATAGGCTGTCCTAGTAAAAAATCCATCTAGGATGCACGGATCAATGATTGCATGGGATTAGGGTTGTAGTCCCTCCACAAGTTAGCTTCAAACTAAGCAAATGTGGCTTTAGTGAAAATAAAGTGAAAAATCCATATTAGCAAATGATCATATCCATGGTAAGTGGAGATAAGGGAGGCAGGCGAAAATGCAGGAACCCTGCGGGGTTCACCAATATGAAGGAAATGTAATTTGGGAGTATTCACTCACTGCTCGGACGCCTTGATTTCCCAATTGTCATCCATTGATCCTGCTTGGAGGTAGATGTCATCCGGCTTCCTTTGTAATAAGCTAAGAGCTGTAGATTTGGAAGCAGGTTCAGTTAGCAAAAATCCTGGATGAAAGAGCCTGAAACAATTGTAGTTAGCTGGTCTGGAACTTTGCAGGTAATACCGGTAATTTCTCCCCGCTGAACAAACAGGTTCACATGGATCACAGGACAGCCTGCCACACCACTTGGGAACTTCTGACGTCAAACGAAAGACGCGTTTCGTTCGCCCAATCGGCAAACTTTTTCAGATCAGTGTGGGGGTTCAAAGGTCTGTCTTTTATACAAAAACCCTTATGCTAATTAGCAGTCCCCATTCACAGGTAGATAATCAGAATTAATTAATTGATTAATTGTAGCACCATGGAACACAGTACAGGACAGAAACAAGACATGTATATACAAACATACGATATATGGCTTCATTGAAATGAGAACCAAAAATCAGGGATAAAGATAGAAAACATAGTACAAGTTGAATATAGTAAGTTGGCCAATCATCAATACACTAAACTGAGAATATAATTGCCCAATATTATTCGAAGGCTGCAGCTGGAAGACACATCTATGTTTAGTTAATCAACAGAGAGTGAGAAAGGGGAAGGGGGAATAGAACAGTGGCAACAGTGGTTAAAACAGTTAGACATCAAAACTATTTGAAACTCCGGGTATATTGCTGAACTTGCATCAATCAGAGTCACAGCGTGCCTATTACAAGTGCAGCAAAATATTAAAAGTCATCAGATCTACAAGGAAAGGGAGCCTATTTAATCATCCTGGCCTAGATAGTTTAACCATTTAGACATTGATGACGATCATCATAGAAACAATTATGATGATAGTCTCAAGTCATCATTGAGGAAAAGATTGACATTGAACTCAGTGTTTAACCCCCTAGAAGTGGCGGCCGGCCGATAGGGGGCGCAGGGGCGCCGCCGCCCCCCCCCCCCCCCCCCAAAAAGAAAAAAAAAAGATTTAAAAAAAAAAAAAGATTAAAAAAAAATCTTTTTTTTGCCCACTAGGGGCGCCCGCCTCATTGGTGGCTATGGGGGGGTGGAGTTTTCCACCCGGCAGAGGCGCCGATTGGCGGCCTTCTGGGGCATAACTGTGGCACAGAGCACTGCGCTACAACACACCCCTTTTGTGATGTTTTGGATCATGATTGGTCCAGACTCCAGCCTGGACCAATCATGATTCAGGACATCCATGCTGACCTCGTTGGGGGTGATGCCGGTGCGTGCATCAGTCACTCACCGTCACTGCCCGGTCACCTTCCTGCCGCCGAAGAGGAGTCTCCAGAGAAGAAGCCGGCGCCGCTCACCTTCCCGCCGCCCGCCACAGAAGAGGAGAGGCCAAGACGGAGAAGCGCCGCTCACCTTCCCGCCGCCCGCTGCCGAATGAAGAAGAGGAGAGGGAGAAGCCACTCACCTTCCCGCTGGTTCCCGCAGAACGAAGAGGACGGAATCGGAGGAGTAGCCGCCGTGACTCACAGGGCTCCAGCCTCCAGGTAAGTGCACTGCTCTCAGTCGGGCACACATGCTAAACTCTGCATTGGGGACATCTACACTGATCAATGCATTGAAGGGGGCACGCATGCTAAACTCTGCATTGGGGACATGTACACTGATCAATGCATTGAAGGGGACACGCACGCTAAACTCTGCATTGGGGACATGTACACTGATCAATGCATTGAAGGGGGCACGCACGCTAAACTCTGCATTGGGGACATGTACACTGATCAATGCATTGAAGGGGGCACGCACGCTAAACTCTGCATTGGGGGCATGTACACTGATCAATGTATTGAAGGGGGCACGCACGCTAAACTCTGCATTGGGGACATGTACACTGTTCAATGCATTGAAGGGGGCACGCACGCTAAACTCTGCATTGGGGACATGATGATTGTACACTGTTCAATGCATTGATGGGGGCATGCACGCTAAACTCTGCATTGGGGACATCTACACTGTTCAATGCTTTGAAGGGGGCACGCACGCTAAACTCTGCATTGGGGACATGATGATTGTACACTGTTCAATGCATTGAAGGGGGCACGCACGCTAAACTCTGCATTGGGGACATGATGATTGTACACTGTTCAATGCATTGAAGGTGGCACGCACGCTGGTCACAGGGCTCCAGCCTCCAGGTAAGTGCACTGCTCTCAGTCGGGCACACACGCTAAACTCTGCATTGGGGACATCTACACTGATCAATGCATTGAAGGGGGCACGCATGCTAAACTCTGCATTGGGGACATGTACACTGATCAATGCATTGAAGGGGGCACGCACGCTAAACTCTGCATTGGGGACATGTACACTGATCAATGCATTGAAGGGGGCACGCACGCTAAACTCTGCATTGGGGGCATGTACACTGATCAATGCATTGAAGGGGGCACGCACGCTAAACTCTGCATTGGGGACATGATGATTGTACACTGTTCAATGCATTGAAGGGGGCACGCACGCTGGTCACTGCATTGGGGACATGTACGCTGGTCACTGCATTGGGGGCATGTACGCTGGTCACTGCATTGGGGGCATGTATGCTGGTCACTGCATTGGGGGCATGGTATGCTGGTCACTGCATTGGGGACATGTACGCTGGTCACTGCATTGGGAGCATGGTATGCTGGTCACTGCATTGGGGGCATGTACGCTGGTCACTACATTGGGGGCATGTACGCTGGTCACTGCATTGGGGGCATGTACGCTGGTCACTACATTGAAAGGGGCATGTATACTGGTCACTATATTGAAAAGGGGCATTTATACTGGTCACTACATTGAAAGGGGCATGTACACTGGTCACTACATTGAAAGGGGCATTTATACTGGTCACTACATTGAAAGGGGCATTTATACTGGTCACTACATTGAAAGGGGGCATTTATACTGGTCACTACATTGAAAGGGGGCATGTATGCTGGTCACTACATTGAAAGGGGCATGTATACTGGTCACTACATTGAAAGGGGGCATGTACGCTGGTCACTGCATTGAAAGGGGGCCTGTACTGTGGGGTTTGTGCTAGGGGGCCTGTACTGTGGGATTAGTGCTAGGGGGCCTGCACTGTTGGATGAGTGCTAGGGGGCCTGTACTGTGGGGTTTGTGCTAGGGGGCCTTTACTGTGGGGTTTGTGCTAGGGGGTCTGTACTGTGGGGTTTGTGCCACTCTCAGTCAGTGTATCCCATAATAGGGTGTCTCTCACAGTATATCCCATAATAGGGCCCCTGCTCCCTATTATAGGATATACTAGTACTGAGAGACCCCTTAATATGTGATATATTGGGAGAATTTGTTCACGCAAGCAAAATACAGGGGACAAAATGGGTGGAGTCTATAAGGGGTGGGGCTTCTGAGAAATGGGAGGAGTCAAAATAGAAGGGTGGGATCTTGCGCCCCCCCCATCTTAAAACTTCACCAGCCGCCACTGCCCCCTAGGTACCAAAGTATCCAAGGAATATATTCAAAACTTTTCTTTGCGAAGCAAAACCCTATCAAAGTCACTTCTTCTATGGGGTAACTTTGGGGAATAGACCCCCTTGACTTTGAGGACATCGGTTTTACCACCATGGCAATCACGAAAGTGTTGTGCAACAGGGTTCTCCCTGATTTTCTGAGTTTTTTCTTTCTCAGAGTCAAGGGGCTTCCTGATGTCCCTGAGATGCTCCCCAAACTGTACCTTCAGTTGGCGTTTTGTTTTTCCAATATAAAATTTTTAACATGGACATTTCAGCATGTATATTACTTTGGAAGAAGAACAATTGATGAATTTTTTAATATTAAAGATTTTATCATGTTTTGAGTTTGAGAAAACCTGGGTTTTTTCCACAAAGGGACACATTTGGCAATGGCCACAGGCGAACATACCAGGTATTTCTGGTAGATCAGTAAGCCAATTGCAATGGAAGTCTCTTTTGAATTCAGAATGAACCAACATGTCTTTTAAATTTGAGGCCCTTTTGGCAACCATTAGGGAACAAGGTCCAACAATTTGTGCAATGGTAGAATTACTAGTGAGGACAGGCACTTGTCCTACACGTGCAGAAAAATTGAGCCTTGGGTGTTGGTGGTGCCTGAACACTGTAACTCCTCACAGTTACTCTTGCTGGGCACAGGAATGGGCCCTGCTATTAAAAATTAGAAACAACATTTTAAAATACATGCACTTGTCATACAAGTGCAGAAAAAATTGGGCCTTGGGTGTTGGTGGTGCCTGAACACTGTGACCCTTCACTGTTACTCTTGCTGGGTGTAGGAAGATGCCCTGTTGTTAAAAATTAGAAACAAAAATTTGGAATTACATGCACCTGTGATACAGGTGCAGAAAAATTGCGCCTTGATTGTTCGTGGTGCCTGAAAATTGTAAATCCTCACAGTTACTCTTGCTGGGTGCAGGAACAAGCGCTACTGTTAAAAATTAGAAACAAAAATTGAAATTACATGCACTTGTCTTACAGGTGCAGAAAGATTGAGCCTTAGGTGTTGGTGGTGCCTGAACACTGTAACCCATCACAGTTACTCTTGCTGGGTGCAGAAACAGGACCTGCTGTTAAAAGTTAGGAACAAAAATTTAAATTACATGCACTTGTCACACAGGTGCAGAAAAATTGGGCCTTGGGTGTTGGTGGTGCCTGAACACTGTAACCCCTCACAGGTACTCTTGCTGGGCTTTCACAGCATCAGGGAGCCCATGCAGGGTAAGTTTGAGGAGGCATGAGATTCTGAGTCCTCTAGATCACTAAGGATGTCATTGTCAGGAGCAACCTCTCCCCAGCCATGTACAACTCCTGAGGTTTCTGGGGAATGAAAACCATCCCTTGAAGACTACTGTATAATATCCTCTACATCCAGCCACAATCCACCTCCTCTTCCTCCTGTGTGTTTTGTGGCTCTGCAGGAATGTTATCTGCATAAAGGGGGCCTGCTCTGCCTCAAATGCCCTGCCAATGATTCCATAAAGCGTGTGCTCCAGCAGGAAGATTAGAGGGATAGTGTCACTCATGCATGCATTGTTGTGGCCTCCTCAAATGGTGACAGGACAGTGCATGCATCCTTTATCAGCAACCACTGGTGTGGCAAAAATAAGCTAAGCTCTCCTAAACCTGTCCTGGTGCCATACTCACAGAGGTACTCATTGATGGCCCTCTGCTGTGTGTGCAGCCGCTGCAGCATTGTCAACGTTGAGTTCCACCTGGTGGGCATGTCACAATTGGTGGGCAGGTTGAATGTCAGCCAGCCAAGCACTGGCATTGAAGGACTGCTGGAAATAGCCACAGACTTTTCTGCCCTGCCTCAGAAAATCTTGTAAACCCGGGTACCCGTTCAAGAAATGCTGCACCACCAAATTCAAGACATGTGCCAAGCATAGAACATGTGTCAAGTGTCCCTGTCGGAGGACGGAGAGAAGGTTGGTGCCATTGTCGCATACAACCATTCCTGGCTCAAGCTGCCGTGGCGTCAACTACCTCTGAGCCTGCCTCTGCAGAGCTGACAGAATCTCTGCCCCGGTGTGGCTTCTGTCCCCTAGACAGACCAACGGAAACACTGCATGGCATCTTTTAGCCTGATTGATCGCATAGCCCCTTGGACGCTTAGGAAGCACTGCTGATTTAGAGGAAAATTCAGCAGAAGAGGCCATAGAGGAAGAAGAAGAGGGGGTGGAGCAGACAGATGTGTCAGAATCAAAACCAATGTTTTGGAGGCGTGGTGGCGGAACAAGCTCCAGCACTAAACCCTGTCCTGCATCCTTCCCAGCTGCCAGCAGAGTTACCCAGTGTGCCGTGAAGGAAATTTAACATCCCTGACCATGCCTGCTGGACCATGAGTCAGCAGTAATAAGAACCTTCCTGCTGACCACTCTGTCCAACGCGGCCACAACATTGCCTTCCATGTGATGGTACAGAGCTGGAATGGCCTTACAGGAAAATACATTTATTTTCGGAACCTGCCACTGGAGTACAGCACATTCAGCAAATTCACAAAAGAGGGCAGCATATGTAGTGCTAGAAATTTGGCCAAGCTAGCATTTAGACACTGAGCATGTGGATGGCTGGGACAGTATTTTTTTTTATGGTTCAGCAACTGGGGTAGCGAAATTTGCCTGCTGGTCAAATCAACAGGTGGTGTACTGCTATCAGATTGGGTGCAAGTACCTGTGGCACCCATTGCTATACCATTATGCCTCTCAGTGCAGGGTTTTGAGAAGACTTGAGATATAGTAGGGGTAGAGATCCAAGTATAAGGAGCAAGGGGAAGTCTACATTTTATTATCATGTGGGTCTTTCAGGTGCTGTTGCCAGCGGACTGCATGGCAGGTTGTCATATGTCTTGACAAGCATGTGGTGTCCAAGCGTCTGGTGTTCTGGCCATGCTTGATCCCCTTCACACAGAGATTGCAAACAGCAACGCTGCGGTCTGCTGCACATGTGTTGAAAAAAGCCCACACCAATGAACTTTTGGAAGTCAGTGTGAAGTTAGCAGCGCCCTGCACCTGTGGAGGTCTGTGGTGTGATGCAATAGGGTGGCAGCTTTTAAGCCAGCCCCTGGAGGACATTCTGCCTCGTTGGAGTTGTGCCGAATCCTCCTCTATTCTCTTAGGCACCCGAGTACGGTCAGTGACCTCATCATCCCCTCCCTCCTCATCACTGGAGCAAACTTGGCAGTATGCTGCAGCTGGGGGAACATGATTGCTATTTTATTGTCCGTCATTGTCACCCCCTCTCTCTAGGCTCACGTTATTCCCTTCCTCAACCTGGGAATCAACATCTGCGCATCCTCCAGCATCATGTAACTGACACTATGATCGAATAATTCAGGGGACTCCTCCATGCATGATGGTGAGGCTACGGAAGGAGTAGCTGCGGACAAGGAGCCTGTGGAATAGGCCGCTTTGGCAGCTGCAGTGAAAAGAAAACTAGTATGAGCCTGTGTGACAGAGGACGAGGAGGATGAGGACGGCTTAGTTATCCCCTCCACCAGCTCTTCTGCGTGTTGTGGCTCAATACCACGGCCAGCACCGGAAAAAAAAAAGGACAAGCGTGCCCCACCTGCAAAGGATACACCATGTCTGCAACCACCATTTTTCACTGTGGACACAGAGGCTGCTTGCCCTCTTTTAGTGGCCTGTGAGCGTCTGCCTCTCCTTGTTGGCCTTTTCGAACATGATTTTTTGGGGGATTTTTATAACGTTTTATTATACAATGTGGGGTGGAAATATGATGCTTGGGAGCAATACCTTTGTGCTTGGTTTTAATATTTATTTTTTATTTTTTTTGGGGGGGGGTTATAACTTTTTATAATAGAGTGTGGGAAGGGAATGTGGTGCTTGGGTGCAATACTTTTGTAATTGGTGCACTATAAACTGTTTAATTAGAGTTTTTTTTTAACAAAGAAAAACCTAATAAAGCCCAAAAAAGAAAACCCCTGCTGATGCAGAAGGAATAGCACTTATGACGCAAAAGGGGGGACAGCAATTATGCCCTAAATAAAATTAGTGCTGCTGCGCAAAAAAAAAAAAAAAAAACGCTGCTGATGCAGAAGGAATAGCACCTGCGATGCAGAAGGTGGGACAGCAATTATGCCCTAAATAAAATTAGTGCTTCTGCGCCTCAAAAAAACATCTTCTCATGCAGAAAAAACAGCACCTGTGATGCAGGAGGTGGGACAGCAATCATACCCTAAATATTATTCGTGCTGCTGCTCCACGAAAATAGTTCAAAATAAAAAAAAACACTGCTGACGCAGAAGGAATAACACCTACGACACAAAAGGGGGGACAGCAATTATGCCCTAAATAAAATTAGTACTGCTGAGCCACAAAAATAAAATCACTGCTGATGCAGAAGTAATAGCACCTGTGACACAGAAGGGGGAGTACTAATATTGCAGCAACAGAACCTGATGCTGCAAAAAATATGTATATATCAATGAAAAAAAATGGGATCAGTGGGGTGACACAGACACTTCAGTGGCCCCACTACACTGTATTTACAACACATCACTACACTGACTGCACTACACTGTGTTACACAAGAATCAGCACAGTACTACAGTAAACTGACTGCAGTGCAGTACACCGGGTTACACAAGATGAATCAGCACAGTACCACACTAAACTGATTGCAGTACACTGTGTTACACAAGATTAATCAGCACAGCACTACACTACACTGACTGCAGTACACTGTGTTACAAAAGATGAATCAGCACAGCACTACACTACACTGACTGCAATACACTGTGTTACACAAGAGGAATTAGCCCTGCCCTACACTACACTGCACTGACTGCATTAAACATCAAAGCACAATCCACTAACTACCCTTCCTTATCTCCATTCCTAACACACTGCACACGGCTGCCATGTAAGCAGTCTTACTGTATATAGTATGGGGCGTGGACTTAGCCCCTGAGCCATGATTGGCTAAAGGCACCCTGCCAATCAAGGCTCTGACAGGACATTGTACTGTGTTTGACCGAAGCATGCAGGTCACAAGCACTTAATCCACTGCAATCGCACAGTGCATTATGGGGCACTCATCGGCGGGCGAATGTCCTGCCGTGAGCCCCATCTGTTTGTGTGTTTGGCGAACACACGAACACCCCATGTCCGAGTCGAACTTACGTTCAACTCGAACATAAAGCCCATCACTAGTGGACAACAGGTAATCAGAAGCAGCAGCAAACACAGAAATAGGAAGCAGGAAGCTGAAGACCAGTCAGCAATGTCCATGAGCTACAGCCATCTTTTTAAAGGCCTAAGAGTGCGGGGATCTGACGTCCATTGCATGCGCCAGCGTGCACACGTCTTTGCGATGATAAACAATCGCGTGGGCATGGCCATATTGAGAATTGGCTAATGTGCCAGGTCTGTGAGAGACTATTCTCCGGCTAGTTCTCTGACATCCTCTCTCTGTAACACCTGAAGCAACAGATCTTCTCCCGGCAGCAGGCTATTATTGCTGGAGTCTGAGCAAAGCTTGCCTACTTGTGAGTGTCTGTAAGATCTCTTCAAGGGATCCTTTAATCCGGCATCCCTCTCTCTGAAGAGACGATGAGACATTACCCTTCTCTCACAAGGTAGCAACTCACACAAAGTTTCTTCCAAAATTACTCTGGCCCACTGGCCCAAAGGAATCTTCGCGAAGTGTCCTTTAAATAAAGTATCTTCGCAAAGTGTCCTTCCTCAGTACTTCTTTTAGCAACAATAGTGGCCCATGGCCCAAAAGATCTTCACAAAGTGTCCCGTAGCAAGGTATCTCTGTGAACTCGCCTCGACTATTGCAACTCTCTTCTCATTGGCCTACCACTTCATAGGCTATCCCCTCTTCTGTCTACCATGAACGCTGCTGCCAGGCTTATCCACCTTACCAACCGCCCAGCGTCTGCCTCCCCTCTTTGCCAATCCCTACACTGGCTCCCGATTGCCCAGCGAATTAAATTCAAAATACTAACCACAACATACAAAGCCATTCACAACTCTGCCACGAGCTACATCACCAATCTTGTCTCCAAATATCACCCAAACCGTCCTCTCCGTTCCTCTCAAGACCTCCAAGACCTCCTACTCTCAAGCTCCCTTGTCTCCACCTCTCATGCTCGTCTCCAGGATTTCGCCAGGACCTCTCCCATCCTCTGGAACGCTCTACCTCAACCTGTACGGCCATCCCCTACTCTAGCTGCTTTCAGGCGATTCCTGAAAACTCATCTCTTCAGGGAAGCCTATCACACCGCCAACTAATCTGCCATCAGCTCATTCCCTACTCTTACAACCTCTTGTAACACCTGCCCCACCCCATTAAATTGTAAGCTCTTCTGAGCAGGGCCCTCTTAATCCTCTTGTATTTTATTGTATTGTATATGTACTGTCTCCCTCTAATATTGTAAAGCGCTGCGTAAACTGCTGGCACTATAGAAATCCTTAATAATAATAATAATAATAATAACTGATAATAATAATAGCTGACTCTCCTCTTGCAAGGCAGATCTCTTTGGTGCTCTCTCTCCCACGCAGTGTAGTTCCCCCTTTGCTGCTGCCATAACACTGCCCAGCCTGCATGAATAGTACTGCAATGCAGATTGTGTTCCCTGCCACAGATACACATACATGTCGAGATCTTACCTTGCCTTCCTGCTGGCAGCCATTTTGGACATGTGCAGACTGCTGTCTTTTATAACCTCTGTTTGCATCTTCACTTGCCTGCTGCCTGGGCGTCCCTCAGTGATTATGTTGCACACCTGACTATATATAAATCACATGTTGGCTTGCAGTCCTTTGCCCTTGTGTTTGTGCTCCAAGGTGCCTAACTGCTAGCAGTCTTCTGTTCTACGTGTTCCTCCGTGCATGACCTGGCTTGGCTGACGACTTTCCTGGCTCTCGATTCCGCATCAGCAGATGACCCGGCATCGGCAGACTACCCTCCTCTGGACTCGACCCTTGCTTGGATGACTACCCGCTCTGAACTTGACCCCAGCTGTTCCTGATTTCGCTATCCACTCTTGCTGTGCATTTATTGTTGTTGCTCTAATAAACTGCTTTATTTTACTTGCATCTTCATGTGGTCTGGTTTCCTGGAACCCTGACAATACATCTGCCTCTTTTGTCTTGACGTGAGCTCAGGTTGCACTCTCTTGCTCCCAAGCCAACCAAACTCCCTCACTGCCTTTAGAAATTGTCCTGCTGTTACCAACTGCACGGCAGACATTTTCTTCCAGAGCACATGTGCCAACACAACCCCTGATGTGCGGATCCCCGCGCCCAGGGTCACTGCTTTCTTGAGCATAACTTGAAAGCACACTTGCACTGATTACTGTAAAGCAGACATTACTTTCTCCATAACGGGTCATTGCCGGTAGCAACCCCTGCTGTAACTCAGAGGAAATCCTGGATGACACCCCCAAATGTAGCACTGTCTCTGTAGAGCTTGCTGTATGATGACTTCTTGGGCCGCCTCTGATTACCTGCAGACAGTTCACTCATCCATCCTTACTCCCAGTTGCTCGTTACTCAGGTTTTGGTTTTATATTTATTGTGGAACTTGGATGGGAGAAGAGAATAGTGGGATACTCCAACTTGAACTATTTACAGTTGATAAGGACAGCTCTCACTTGGCCTCACCAGGTTATTTGTGGAAGCAGACACACTGGTTTAACCATACTGCCACTTGTATGGAGGAATTAAGTCTTCTTGCTCAGCAGTAGATTTGATGCAACTACATTATCTTCAGGACACTCTCTAGCATCCCCTTGACTGACACCTGTCCACAGGGCCGATGCTTCCACTAGGCAAACTAGGCAGCCGCCTAGGGCGCATTGCCACCTAGGGGCGCAGCCAGGAGTCGGCACTCTCTCTCCATCATTAATGATCCTTGTGAGCTGAGGGGAGAGGCGGCAGTGGGTGAGGAAGAAGGGACAGAGGAAGATGATAGGTGCCTGGGGCAGTGGCAGAACTACCAGGCCTTGGCTTTCCACCGCTGTTTGGGGGGGCCCCAATAGGCAGGAAGGGAGCCCACCGGAGTGCTGCCTGCATGATGATCCTCTTCAGCTGGAGCTGAGTGGCCTAAACCCCTGAGCAGGAAGTGATACTCTGCACTGAGCTGGTGGGCAGCCGTTTACGTCCCTGGTTCGATATTAAGCAGGGAGGGGAGGAGAGCTGAACCTGAGCCAGAGCTTGGCACTGACTGCTGCTTCTCCATCCAACACGAGCCGGTTGGCGCCGTGGTGAGCACTGTGGTCCAGGAGAGGAGCATCCTGGGAAAAGGAATCATGGTGAAGGAGGGCAGAGTGCGGACCATTCTCTTCATACTGTCTAGTGAGTGTCCCCAGAACAGGGGATCGGGGTCCCGGGGTGTGACATGGAGGATCCATGGTGTGAAAGGGAATCAGGGTCACCAGGTTTGCCATGGTGAATCGGAGTCACCAGGTGTGACATGGGGGATAGGGGTCACTGGGTATAACAGGGGTTCGGGGTCACCATGTGTGCCCTGAGAAATTGGGGTCCCTTCGTGTGCCATGGGGGATTGATGTCCCCAGGTGTGACATGTAAAAACAACAGGGTCTCTCCGAGTATGACATGGAGGAACATCAGAGGCCCCTGGTGTGACATAGAGGAACATTGGTGTCACTGGGTATGACAGCATGACATTGAGGAATATTGGGGTCCCAGGATGTGACATGGAAAAACATCAGGGTCCCTGGGTGTGACATAGAGGGACATAAGGACATGAAGGAATATGGGGGTCACTGGGTACGATAGCATAACATGGAGGAACCATCCGATCAGGGTCACTCGGTATTACATAGAGGAGTTTTTAACCCTTTCCCTTTTTATTTATTTTTTCTTGGGGGGGGGGGCGCAAATAGCTGGTCTTGCCTAGGGCGTAAAATAGTCTAGCACCGGCCCTGGGTGGCTCAGATATGCGGGCGGGCGGGTGGCTCAGATATGCCGGCGGGCGGTTCAGATATGCCGGCGGTTGGGCGGGTGGTTCAGATATGCCGGCGGTCGGGCGGGTGGCTCAGATATGCCGGCGGGCGGCTCAGATATGCGGGCGGGCGGGTGACTCAGACATGCAGGCGGGCAGGAGAACAGTAAGATAAGGCGGGTACCACCCACACAAAACAAGAGCCTGGTAGCCAGAGGAGATCCCAGTCCTGCACTTGGAGAAGGGACGGAGCAAACTACTCCTATGACTGGAGTGACTGCAGGCGTATCTCCTGTCATGTAGATAGCTGGGGAGCAGAGTGCACTTCTGCTCTCAATGCCCGCCGCTCTCCACATAGCGCCCCCTACTGGTGTGCGCTCTAGGCCAGCGCATACCTTGCCTATAGGTAGCGCCGGCCCTGGAGCCACCCGCCCGCCCGCCGGCATATCTGAACCGCCCGACCGCCCGCAGGCATATCTGAGCCACCCGCCCACCCGCATATCCGAGCCACCCACCCGCCCACATATCTGAGCCAACCCGCATATCTGAGCCGCCTGCCTGCCTCACCTGACACCCTGCTACCCTCCCTCACCTGACACCCTGCTACCCCGCACACCTGACACCCCCTGACACCCTGCTACCCCCTCACCTGACACCCTGCTATCCCCCCTCACCTGACACCCTGCTACCCCCGCACACCTGACACCCTGCTACCCCCCTCACCTGACACCCTGCTAACCCCCTCACCTGACACCCTGCTAACCCCCCTCACCTGACACCCCCTGACACCCTGCTACCCCCCCTCACCTGACACCCTGCTACCCCCTCTCACCTGACACCCCCTGACACCCTGCTACCCCCCTCACCTGAAACCCTGCTACCCCCCTCACCTGACACCCTGCTACCCCCGCACACCTGACACCCTGCTACCCCCCTCACCTGACACCCTGCTACCCCCTCACACCTGACACCCCCTGACACCCTGCTACCCCCCCTCACCTGACACCCCCTGACACCCTGCTAGCCCCCCTCACCTGACACCCCCTGACACCCTGCTACCCCCCTCACCTGACACCCTGCTACCCCCCTCACCTGACACACTCTGACACCCTGCTACCCCCTCACACCTGACACCCCCTGACACCCTGCTACCCCCCCTCACCTGACACCCCCTGACACCCTGCTAGCCCCCCTCACCTGACACCCCCTGACACCCTGCTACCCCCCTCACCTGACACTCTGCTACCCCCTCACACCTGACACCCTGCTACCCCCCTCACCTGACACCCCCTGACACCCTGCTACCCCCTGACCTGACACCCTGATACCCCCCTCACCTGACACCCTGCTACCCCCCCTCACCTGACATCCCCTGACACCCTGCTACCCCCCTCACCTGACACCCTGCTACCCCCTCACCTGACACCCTGCTACCCCTCTCACACCTGACACCCCCTGACACCCTGCTACCCCCCTCACCTGACACCCCCTGACACCCTGCTACCCCTCTCACCTGACACCCTGCTACCCCCCATCATCTGACACTCTGCTACCCTCTCACACCTGACACCCTGCTTACCCCCTCACCTGACACTCTGCTACCCCCTCACACCTGACACACCCTGCTACCCACCTCACCTGACACCCTGCTTCCCCCTTCACCTGTCACCTGCCTACATGTCTGAGCCACCCACCAACTGTCTGAACCACCTGCCACCAGTCTGCCGGCCTGCCTGCGCCGGCCACCCACTGCAACTCCGAGGGAGATGTTGACGACCAGGAGCTGAGGTAAGCTTTAACTGACTGTACCTAAATGACAGTGTACTAAGAGAATGGGACTGGAGAGCAGGCTGGAAGTGAGGAGGGGGTTAATATTGCCATGTCCACCGATGCAGGTGGGGGCTGGGGGGGTAAGTGGCAGTGAAAGTTAACCCCCCCCCAGCCCCCACCTTGCATTGTCCTCATGGCATTGACATTTTACCCACCTCCCCCTTCTGCATTTGTGGTAATGCCAGTATTAATAACCCCCTCCCCTCACATTGGTGGTCATGGGGGGTTACATTTCAATGCCACTTATCACCAATGTGGGGCAGGGGGTTAATAATGCTGACATCTGTGCTGGGAATTATTAGTGCGTTCACTGACCTCAATGTTGGGGATTTTTAATTCATCCACTGATACCTGTGTTGGGGGTTAATATTGCGTCCACTGATACCTGTGTTGGGGTTATTTATGCATCCACTGACATCAATGCTGGGAGTTATAATACGGTCTAATGACAGTTTATGCATTCAGGAAAGGGGAGCAAATTGGAATCTCTGCCACTGAGATCCATATCTCCCCTGTCCAGGCTGGCAGATGGTGGATCCAGCATCCCAGGTAATGGCAGCTGAGTGAATGGTGTCGGTGATGATCTGCCGCAGAGGATCCCCAGTGATGCATGAACAGGTACCAGCCTCCCCTACCCCCCACACACACACACCTCCAAGCCCCAACCCCACAGCGGCTGCAGGGGGTGCTTAACAGCTGGGAGTGTCTACATGAGACCCCCCAGTGGGGAGGGCTGGCACTGACACACATGGGTAGTAGACCACTGCCTGCACTGCAGCCTCTTGTCTTGGACTGATCCCTGTCTATGTACTACCCTAGCCTGTCCGTATACCTGTGGCCCATGGCTGGCATGAGGAAGTGAGCCGGTGCCACTACTATTTGTGTTCAGGCTGGGTCCAGAGGCACAGGTGCAGGCCCGAGGATCGCGGCTGAAGAAATAGGTGGAGAGGTGCCGTAAAAATATCCACCTCCACCATATACATAGGCAGGGGCAAAGGGGGCGCAGTCAGGAGCGGAGGGGGGGCGCAAAATGAGGTTTCGCCTAGGGTGTCAAAAAACCTTGCACCAGCCCTGTATGCAACCATTCATTAGGTTTGCTGAAGAACCAATAGATTAGTCTCTGAGTATGTAACCACTTGGCTTGTCATAGTAAAGTTCTGGTTCAGTCTTGTAGCATCGAGTGATATCAAATTTGTCTGCTGCTAGAAGTATCTTTGACGATTTTGATGCATCGTTAGACTGTTGATCACTGATCAGTGCACTTGGTCGCGTGCAATTGTACATACTCACAGGTGCGTTGGATTGCACTGAGACGTGTCACCTGGGTTTCTATCACAGAGAATTCTCTATACTGTTCTTCGGGAGCTCTCATGAGAACCTCGGCTTCAGCTAAGGCTGCTGAAGCAGTTTTTTCTTGCTTGAGAAAATATAAAGATGCTTTCACAGCTGCTTTTCTTCTAAGTGCTTCAGTTTTACTTTTAGCTTTAATCATATGATATTCTTCGTCTATGCGGCCCTGTTCTCTTATAATTTCAGCTTCACGTATTGCATAGGAAGCCAGTGCATGTGTGGCTTCTGCTTTTGCATGGGCCCTGGTGGCTGCAGCACTGGTGGTTGACAGGTTACAGCAGCTTGAATGTCTAGAGCTAGTGCGCTTGGACCTGGCAGCTTCAGCACTAGCTGATGTCCGATCTGATTGACTAGAGACTCTAGAGCTTGTGCAGCGTGACCTGGTCCTTGGCATACTGTATGTGCTTTCCTCTGCTTGTGTATGCTGGAGGTTGACTGGTGTAGTATCTTGGTCTGTGTTCTGCTCTGCATGATGAAACTGATTACTTCTCTGTAGTGTCTGTGGCTGTAGAGGTTAGCTGATGATGAGTAAAATGAATCCACTCTTCCTGAGATTAGGCACGCTGTGTTAGAAGTCTTTTTACTGTTCTGCCCTCACAATGTGTTTGAAGTACAAGGCTTGGCAGAACAGCTAACAGCTTCCCAATAAAAACTCAGGAGGAAGGGCTTACAGTTGTAATCTTTACTGAGAATATGTTTTTTGAACAACTGGAAAACACAAATTATAAAAATATACATTAGCATTTAACATTACATTACAAAATAGATAGATAGAATGTGTCGGCAGATAAGAACCATTTGGCCCATCTAGTCTGCCCAATATATCTGAATCCTATGAATAGTCCCTGGCCCTATCTTATATGAAGGATAGCCTTATGCCTATCCCATGCATGCTTAAACTCCTTCACTGTATTTGCAGCTACCACTTCTGCAGGAAGGTTATTCCATGCATCCACTACTCTCTCAGTAAAGTAATACTTCCTCATATTACTTTTAAACCTTTGCCCCTCTAATTTAAAACTGTGTCCTCTTGTGGTAGTTTTTCTTCTTTTAAATATGCTCTCCTCCTTTACCGAGTTGATTCCCTTTATGTATTTAAAAGTTTCTATCATATCCCCTCTGTCTCTTCTTTCTTCCAAGCTATACATGTTAAGGTCCTTTAACCTTTCCTGGTAAGTTTTTTCCTGCAATCCATGTACTAGTTTAGTAGCTCTTCTCTGAACTCTCTCTAGAGTATCTATATCCTTCTGGAGATATGGCCTCCAGTACTGCGCACAATACTCCAAGTGAGGTCTCACCAGTGTTCTGTACAGCGGCATAAGCACTTCTCTCAGCAGAAGTGGCCTAAATCATTAAAAATAAAAAGCTAGCATTTTGTAATTATAAAAAAACCCAGAGCAATGAAGATAAGGAAATCTACAAGATTAGGCAGAAAGAGGCCAAGCAAGTTATAAGAACTTCTAAAGCGCAGGCAGAAGAAAAACTAGCTCAGTCTATGAAAAAAGGGGGATAAGACATTCTTCAGATATATAAATGAAAAAAGGAAATTAAAACAAGGAATAACTAAATTAAAAACAAAGGACGGAAGGTATGTAGAAGAGAATAAAGGGCTAGCCGACTGCCTTAATGAATACTTCTGTTCAGTTTTTACAGAAGAAAAAGGAGAAGGACCTCCACTTGAAAGGATGACTAATGAATCGTTTGATGCATGTGTCTTTACAGAGGAAGACGTTCTAAGATTGCTGTCTAAAGTGAAGACAAATAAGTCACAGGGTCCTGATGAGATACACCCAAAATTATTAAAAGAGCTTAGTGGTGAGCTGGCAAAACCATTAACAGATTTATTTAACCAATCATTAGTAACAGGAGTCGTCCCGGAAGATTGGAAATTGGCAAATGTCGTGCCCATTCACAAGAAAGGTAGTAGGGAGGAATCGAGCAACTATAGACCAGTGAGTCTGATATCAATAGTAGGCAAATTAATGGAAACCCTATTAAAGGATAGGATTGTGGAACATCTTAAATCCCATGGATTGCAAGATGAAAAACAACATGGGTTTACTTCAGGGAGATCATGTCAAACAAATCTTATAGATTTTTTTGACTGGGTGACTAAAATAATAGACTGTGGAGGTGCAGTAGACATTGCATATCTAGATTTTAGTAAGGCTTTTGACACTGTCCCACATAGAAGACTTATCAAAAAATGCAAATAATGAAAGGGCATGCTACATTACTGTTAAGGAACTAGCTAGCAGAAAATGAGGCCTAACTGAAAGAACTCCCCGACAGAAAAATACTACCAAGCACACACATAAAATGTAGTTGAATTAGTAGAACATATAATAATTAATTGAAAACGGGGGCGTGACCGGAAGTCATGTTAGCTAGACGCTTTGGAAGGGAGCTCCGTTTTACCAGTTTTAAAATCCACCAACATCCACCGATCCAACGCCTTTTACTGCCTTCAAAACCTCGGGGGATACCCTCTGAGACCCCCTGCACAGATTAGGAAGGGTATTGGTGTTTAAAAAGACAGCAATCATACGATCCGGAATCGGGGCCTACACAACGACCGAAGCCGCGGTCTTTCCTACCGGACGCCGCACTCATCCGATACAGCGACGGCCATCCAGCCCCTAGGAACTCCCGGATTGAAACGTTTGAGCACATTTTACCTGCCTGGGTCCCCTGGAACCGTCATCCATCGGTTTAGACCGCAAAACGAGCTAAAAACAGCCGAGGGGGACGTGACCGGAAGTCACCTGAGAAGGATGCCAGACAGGGAGCTCCGAGCCGAGATATATAATCTATAGCCATCTGACCGTTCTGAACATCAGAAACCGGCTCAAATCGATCCTCACTATCTCTCTCTGGTGCCCTCTGTACAATTAGTGGCTTTTTGAGTGGAAAAACGGCCCGATTGCCTCCCGGGGACGGTGCGGCCTAGTGGCGGTCGGAAGCCGCGGCCTCGCCTAAACACCCCGCGGCCGCGACCAGCCATCCGGAGCGCTACGGACACGCACTCGAGCGGGGATCAGCTGGCCCGACCTGCTAGCCATCCATTACAGTGATAACTGGGAGATTCCTCCCCGAAGCATCCCTTGGGCCTACTCGCCCCTATAAGCTGCGGCCTTGCCTGAAATCACCGCGATCGCGGCGGGGGGGGGGGGGCCCGAAGTGAACATACTACACCCTCAGCCTTCCACAACCATCAATATATCCCCAGGGGCCCACCTGGACCACCAAAACTTGGCACATACTCCTCTGGCAGCAGCGGACGCCCAGGCACCCCTGTGGGCCTACTCAGCAACCTCTGCCGTGGCCTTTCCTCACCAACTGCGAGACCTGGCAGTCGGATTCCCGGTAAGCGGCAGTGATCCCCCTTCAGGAACCTACTGTTCCCATCCTCCGCTCCTCAGCCATAACACCCTGCTGAACACCCCACGCAAGGACTTATAACTCCCTCCAGTCTACGATGCGGGTGTTCCAGCCATCTTGGCTGCATACTGAGTTATCACTACAGCCCTTCATCCCCGCATCAACTATCTGATATCCACGCAGCTGTTTCTACACTCAAAGACCCACATCCTCCTCCGCAACCAGCTCCATCTTTCCTTTGGCGGAAAATGCGGAGTCTTCTAGGCACAACATGACGGCCTAAAGCTCCGCATCTCCGGGGATAGGACAGCCCGGCCGCATCGAGTCGCCATCACCTGCTTTGCATCTAACAGACCCAACTACCCGTCTGCCCTGAGATGGTATACAGGGGCACCAAATCAAAAGTCAAAACGAAATCCATCCGGGAGGTGCTAATCAAGTCATCTTCCAAAATGGCAGGCCCGCCATCTTCCAGATCACCCCACACTCCCTCCGTATGCATTCTTCGGCCCATTCACAGGAGGGGGAATTTGACCCCGACTTTGGACTGACCCCACTTATGCTCCAGAGCGACGCCTCACAAACTGACCTCCTCCAGCAATTTGAGCGGATGCTCACCCGGGCCCTGAAAACGACCTCCGATGCTATAACAGACAGGCTCACACACGAAATCAAGGAAGTGGGCCTCCGCACTACAGTACTGGAACAGCGTACTGAAGAACTAGAGGTAACGACGAGCAACCATGCTGAGGAGCTCGAGACCCTCAGAGAGGAGAACCTGACCCTGCAATCCCGCTTGGAGGACTTTGAGAACAGAGCCAGGAGATCCAATATCCGGATCAGGGGAATCCCGGAGTCGGTAGAGGACCTTCAATCCACCATAACAGCACTATTCCAGGAGCTAGCCCCTTCTATACCAATTGAGCGATTGGAAATGGACAGGATTCATAGATCCCTAGCCCCTCGCTCTGATGATGGACCACCAAGAGATATCATAGTGAAACTCCATTATTTCCACTCCAAAGAGCAACTCATGGCAGCAGCCCGCAACCGAGAAGCTTTAAACTTTCAGGGTCATCGCTATCAATTCTTTCAAGACCTATAACAAGCCACCCTTGCTAAGCGCAAAGCTATGAAACCTCACTTGCTCACCCTGCAACACCATAAGATCATCTACCGCTGGATCTTTCCCTTCGCGGTTCGTTTCTCCTACAAAGGTACCTCCTACCAATGTAAGTCATCTGAAATCCTGCAACATGCTCTCCGGGAACTTCACTTGACACCACCAGAACAATCGACAGAAGGCTCTAGACGTCGTGCTGCATCTTCCTCACCACAGAAAGCACAAGCCCATGCTGGCCATGAAGCCCAGCCAGGAATCCACAAGAGAGGCCGCTACTCTTCACCGACTCCACGTCCTGTTCACGCTCCAGAAGACTCCATGGACTGATGGGACACCATGCTGCACACCAGCTTTCCAATACCTCGGCGAGCGCCTTGTTGCTCTGCCGACCCCTTTGGGTGCCACGGTACTGATGCCTCCTTGAAACAGTAACTGTGAACCCCCCTTTTTTTTTTTCTTTCTCTCTCTCTTACTCGTGCCAGCAGCATTTTTTGCTGCTCAATGCACTTTTACCAGGCACTTGTGGTTGTTTAATAATCTCCACATTGACCCTCCTAAGCTAATCCCACACTACCCACGGATGGGTTGTAATAGTTCTCACTACACCTTCTGAGCAAGCTAACTAATAGTATGCCTTGCCGCTTTATCTTCCCCCAACACCATCGCTGCCTGTTCTGAGTGCATTGATATGCAGTAGGCATTCGGGGCTTAATTCCCTGGTTGCCTACTTCTGTTTATGTAGTTGGGTATAACTGTCCACCCTAATAAGTTTTATTGTTCAGAGTTTACTGTATGACTGACTCGAATTACTTACCTCATTACATTATACTTTTCTTAGGCTGTCCTAGACCCGGGGACTGCTCACTGCACCCCATTTTTTGTCCACTAGAGCCAGCCCTGATTGGATTGGCATCTATTGGACCCTTCGATTCCTCCCGGCGGGATCCACAGTTCCTTCCGGAGGACACCTTTAGGTTTTGTCAACCTTTCAAGACATTCCCTAAGCTTCCCTTCCCCAGCTTCCCTATCCTCCCTCTCCTTCCAGCCTATCTTCCCATAACGCCCCCCCCCCCTCCCGGGGAGAGCCTCCAGCCCTTTGTGCCCGACTCCTACCTCTTCTCCTGACTTCCAATCCTCACCATGTCCACCTTGAATGTGCTTACCTTAAATGTGCAAGGCTTCAACTCCCCTTCTAAAAGAGTAAAAGCTTTCCGATCGTTTTCTTCACTATCCATTCATGTGGCTTGCCTTCAGGAGACACACTTTTCATCGCAATCAACGCCTAAACACTTTGGCCACCAGTATCCACAGGTCTATACGGCCTCTGCCCCCACGAAGCAACGCGGGGTACTGATTGCGTTCCATAGAACTACTCCATTTACGCTTCAGAAGGAGATCAAAGACCCGGAAGGTCGATACCTCCTCCTGACAGGTCGACTTCTTGACTCTGAGGTCACAATTGTGTCCTACTATGCCCCTAACAAAAATCCCCAGGCCTTCCTTTCCCACCTCCTGTCCATCTCTACTACGCACAAGAGCGGCACGCTCCTGCTCTGCGGTGACTCAAACCATACGCTCTATCCCCTGCTTGACAAATTCCCTGCGCCTACGACTCCACAGCGGCTCTCTTTTCAACAGCTCCTTAACCAACACTCTCTCTTGGACACGTGGCGGGAGCACAACCCCACGCGGCGGCAATACACCCACTACTTTCATCCACACAAAGTATTCTCCCGGATTGACCACATACTAACACACGTGGGTACATCCCCACTTATCTCCACTTCAACCATTATACCGTGCTCTTGGTCTGACCACGATGCAGTGATCACCTCCTTCTCCTCCATGGTCCCTAAACCTAACCTTCGCTCTTGGCAAATCAATGACAGCATGTTGGCTAACCCTACTCACCAACTTGAACTAGAACGAGCCATCACCGACTACCTGACTACTAATTCTCAACCAGACACGTCCCCCTTGACTTTGTGGGAAGCCCACAAACCCGTTATTAGGGGGGTCTGCATTAGCAGAGCCTCTTACATACGCAAAGAAAAGCACCTCCTGCTTCACAAGCTAGAAGCAGCCTTTTACAAGGCCTCAGCAGACTTTCAGGCGACCCCCATGCCTACCACGAGACAGGCTCTTGACAAAGCACGTCTGGAATTAGACCTCCGAAAATCTAAACTCACTCTCTATATGAAAGCTAATAAACCTGATACATTCCTAGCTCTGACACTACGTAAAGCCGACTACACTCCGAAAGCCATCACCGACTACCTGACTACTAATTCTCAACCAGACACGTCCCCCTTGACTTTGTGGGAAGCCCACAAACCCATTATTAGGGGGGTCTGCATTAGCAGAGCCTCTTACATACGCAAAGAAAAGCACCTCCTGCTTCACAAGCTAGAAGCAGCCTTTTACAAGGCCTCAGCAGACTTTCAGGCGACCCCCATGCCTACCACGAGACAGGCTCTTGACAAAGCACGTCTGGAATTAGACCTCCGAAAATCTAAACTCACTCTCTATATGAAAGCTAATAAACCTGATACATTCCTAGCTCTGACACTACGTAAAGCCGACTACAACCTATACGTCTTAAACTATCCAAGGACACCTACTCCAGCAATCCCCTTAAAATCCTCCGCAAATTTCGTGACAAACTCTCCGCACTCTATAAGGACCCCTCTGGATTCGATCAAACACAGCTAGACGCCCTACTATCTTCCGCCCAACTCCCTTCCCTATCATCCACCCACAGGGAAATGCTGGAACAGCACCTCACAGCTGAGGAACTGCAGCAAGCCATAAAATCTTTAAAACCACGTAAGCGCCCAGGCCCAGACGGCTTCTCCGCTACTTATTATAAACGCTTCGCTCCCATTCTGATCCCCCCTCTGGTGGGGGCGCTCAATTCCCTGCTAGATGGGCACCTCTTCTGGGAGGAGTCACTAACGGCTGTGTAACGCTCCAGCGTTTGTTTAGTGAACTGGATTTGCAGCTGCAGAATTTCCACTCAGTAGTCGTGCAGAGATGTGTTGAATCACCATATCCAACTCTTCAGACTCATCATTGTGGCCCAGCCTGCCTCAGCATGCAAATATCCAGGCACTCAGATAAGATGTTCCTGGAGTGATAGGTTGTATACGATAGTATAGAGGTGATGTGCTGAAAGGACAGGCGTGAGTAGTGATAGCAATGATAGGCACTCAATAGTAATGTTCAGGAGTGTTAGCAGATGGTGATAGATAGTATGCAGATAGGTTAGCAATCATGTACAATTAACAGGTGGTAGGGGACAGCAGATGAAGTGTACAGGAATTGCTAACTCAGTGCAAGGATATAGATGGTAGTAGACTCAAGAGCTAGCAATCTATGTAACAGTGCAGATGATAGAAATAGTAATGCATAGATAGCAACAGTCTTTAGTATACAAGAGTAGATAGTGTAAGTTGATAGGAAGGAATCCCCTGCGGGGTACTTATCACTAGTTGGTTTTAGAGAGATGAGGGGTCCGGTAATGAGGAGAAGGATCGGGTAACGAGATACGGGATCCGTAGCGAGATACAGGAAATAGCTGGAGGCTTCGGCAGCGTCAGACAAGGCTGTGTAACAAGCGGTTTGCACGAACACCTTGTGAGTGAAAACCGGCGATTGAAATAGCCGCTCAGAGCGGCGCCTAGTGATGACGTCACGAGATTTAAAGGGACAGGTAGCTATATGCGGAAGAATTGGGCTGGAAGGGTACCGAAGGTACCAGAATCTTACAGTACCCCCCCCTTAAGGCCGGCTCCGGAAGGCCTATAGCACTGGTCTCTCCGGGTATTTGGAGTGGAACCTTCGTATAAGCCTGGGAGCGTGAACGTCAGAAGTATCCAACCAGGTGTCGTCTTGGGGTCCATAGTTTTTCCATCTTATGAGATATTGGAGTTTCCCTCTGTGGATACGAGAATCCAAAATCTCCTTAATCTCAAATTCTTCTCCGCCCTCAACTTGTACTGGAGGTGGAGGCGGAGGCGAGATGGTAGGTCTTATTCCTTGGTTGGGAACATGTGGTTTCAGTAGCGACACGTGAAAGATGGGGTGTATTTTAAGATCTGCCGGTAAGGTGAGTTGAACTGCAGCTCTAGAAACAAAGGCCCAAGCTTTTTACTGGGGATCTTTAACCTTAAGTTTTTCGTAGATAGCCAAACGAGATCCCCAATAGCATATTGAGGAGAAGGTCTTCTACGGAGGTCGTAGTACCTTTTTTGTTGGCTATGAGCATGTGAGATGGTGGTGTGAAGTAAACCCAGAGAGTCTTTTATTTGGGTAAGATAGTCAGAGGCTACTGGGTTACTTGATGGCAGGATGCGTGGTGGAAGAAGTGTGGGATGAAACCCATAGTTTAGGTAGAATGGACTTTGCTTAGTAGTACTGTGGGTTGCGTTGTTGTAAGCAAATTCTGCCAGAGGGATGAGGTCCACCCAATCATCCTGTAGGTATGAGGTGTAGCAACGCAAATATTGTTCAATGCACTGGTTGACTCTTTCAGTTTGTCCATTGGTCTGAGGGTGGTAGGGAGAAGTAAGTTTTCGCTCAATTCGTAGTATATGACATAGAGCTTGCCAAAACTTGGAGATGAACTGTGAACCTCGGTCAGATAAAAGAGTCTTTGGAATTCCATGTAGCTTGAACACATGTTTCACTAGTAATTCCGCTGTTTCCTTAGATGAAGGTAGTCTGCGAATAGAAATGAAATGTGCCATCTTTGTCAGATGGTCCACTGACACTAGAATGGTAGTAAATCCTTTGGAAGGTGGTAATTCTACTATAAAGTCTAAGGACACAACTTCCCATGGAACTTTGGGTATTGGTAGACTGCAAAGTAGACCAGATGGTTTTGTAGTGTCAATTTTGGACCTTGCACAGATGTCACATGAGGAAACAAATTTTTGTACAGACGTCTTCATATCAGGCCACCAAAATTGCCTGGTGAGCAAATTGAATGTCTTAGTCATACCCATATGTCCTGCCATAGGTACGTCATGTGATAATTCCAAGATCTTGGTACGCATACCAGGAGGTATGTAGAGTTTGTCGTTAAAGTAGAGGAAGCCTTCTGCATCAGCACTTAGTTGTGGTGGTGGTGAATCCAGTCCTATACTGTGCAGAATCTCTTCCTTCAAGGAACGAACAACACCAATAATACGGTCATGGGGTATTATAGGAAGTGAAGGGATTTCGGCGCAATTATCTTCGGTTAGCCGTGATAGCGCATCCTCTTTTTTGTTTTTGTCTGCAGGCGTGTAGGTCACTAGGAAGTTGAATCTTAGGAAGAATAATGACCAACGTACCTGCCGGTGGGAAAGAGTCTTGTTGGTCTGAAGGTATTGGAGATTCTTATGATCTGTATATATGAGTATTGGCAATCAAGTACCTTCAAGTAAATGTCGCCAATTTTCTAGTGCCAATTTTATGGCAAGCAACTCTTTTTCACCCACTGGGTAATTCACCTCTGGGCTACTTAGTGATTTAGAGAAAAAAGCAACTGGGTGGAGTGGTGAAGTATTCGTTGGTCGTTGGGAAAGAACTGCTCCTACAGCCATATTTGACGCATCTACCTCCAGGATGTATTGAAGGGATGGGTCTGGATGGCGTAGTATGGGAGCAGAAGTGAAGCTTGATTTTAACAAGCGGAAAGCTTTATTTGCTTCTTCAGACCATTTGAATGGTTTCTTTACACTTGTAAGTTGTGTGAGTGGTCTCACAATAGAAGAGAAGTTCTTGATGAACTTCCTATAGAAGTTTGAAAATCCAAGGAATCGTTGTAATGCCTTACGAGTTGTTGGTACAGGCCAATCCAGTATACATGATATCTTGCTCATATCCATCTTGATACCGTTCTTAGATATGATGTATCCTAGGAATAGTACTTCATCCTTATGAAATAGGCATTTTTTTAATTTTACGTATAAGTTGTGTGCGAGTAATCTGGATAGCACAAGTCTTACATGTCTTACATGTTCGGACAAGGACTGAGAATAAATGAGTATATCATCCAGATATACCACAACACAAACATCAAGTAAGTCTCTGAAGATGTAATTTATGAATCGTTGAAATGCTGCGGGAGCATTACACAACCCAAAAGGCATCACTAGATATTCGAATAATCCGTATCTGGTTCTGAATGCCGTCTTCCACTCATCCCCATTACGGATTCGGATAAGGTTGTATGCCCCTTTTAGGTCCAATTTTGAAAAGTAGGTAGCTCCGCGCACTTGTTCAATGAGTTCGGGAATGAGAGGTTAAGGATAGCGATCCTTTATCGTAATGGTATTTAATTGCCTATAGTCAATAATAGGCCTGAGACTTAAATCCTTATTGCGGACAAAGAAAAGTCCTGCAGCTGTGGAAGAAGTAGAGGGTCTAATAAACCATTTCGCTAAATTCTCATCCAAGTATTCCTTGAGATGAGAAAGTTCATCCTGAGAAAGAGGATAAAGATGACCGAAAGGTAGTTTACTATTAGGGAGTAGATCAATAGAACAATCGTAGTCCCTATGGGGAGGCAGTACTTGAGCATTTTTCTCAAGGAAGACTTCTGATAGATCCTGATAACATGGTGGTGGTGAAATTTCATCTGACACCATGGACAGGATTTTTTTATATGATTGAAGGTTACACGTGGTCTCGCAGTAGTGAGAGGGGAAGGTTAAAGTCCGTGTTTTCCAATCAATGATTGGTTGATGTATGTGTAACCAGGGAAGTCCCAAAATAATGGGAAAATGGGGTGAAGGTAATACATCAAAAGTGGTGGTCTCAGCATGAGACTCGTTAGCAGTAGCAAGGAGTGTTTGTGTCTGATTGGCAATTGGACCAGAAGATAACGGAATACCGTTAATAAAACTAACAGAGACAGGTTTAGATTTTGAAATAATAGGTATTTTATTTAAAGTAACAAAACTAGTGTCAATGTAGTTCCCACAAGATCCTGTGTCGATCATAGCCTTGGTGGTGATCCTATTATGGTCCCACTGTAAGGTCAAATGAATAAAAAGATAGGGATTAGAAAAAGAAGTCGTTAATCCCCCCAGCAAGACATGTGAACACTCACCCTCTTTTTTGCGAACAAGGGGACAGACGCTTATCAAATGATCCGGGGAGGCGCAGTACATGCAGAGATTTTCAGATCTTCTCCTGGCTCGTTCAGTAGACGATAATGGTGGGCGTATGGTTCCTACCTCCATAGGAGTAGGGTCAACGGGCGAAACCCGAGAAGGATTGGATAATGGTACTCCCATTTTCTCAGCCTTTCTTTCTCGCAGTCGCCTGTCAATATTGATGCTGAGTTGTATTAAGGCATCCAAAGTGCCAGGTAAATCCGCTCGGGCGAGCTCGTCTTTAACGGCTTCTGATAACCCGAGTCTTAACTGGGTTCGCAAAGATGCATCATTCCACCCTGAATCAAGGGTCCATCTTTTGAACTCTGCTACGAAGTCTTCAACAGGTCTCCTTCCTTGTTTTAAAGCCCTCAATAGGCTGTCAGCAGTACTCTGCCTATTTGGGTCTTCATATAGGCTAGCGAGTTCTGCTAAAAATAAAGGATAGGAGTTAAGAAGAGGGTCATTTTTCTCAAAGAGAGAGTCTGCCCAAGCCCGTGGATCACCCGACAAATATGAGATAGTGGTGCAGACTTTAATTTGGTCTGTAGTGTAAGTACGAGGTTTTAGATTAAAAAGCAATTGACATGCTTTTTTAAATTCACGAAATTTTTTTCGATCACCTGTAAACACTAGAGGAGGGTTTATTTTGGGCTCACGAGGTTGAGCAGCAGTGAGCTGTGAAATACGGGCTACCTGCTGTCTCAAAGTCTGATTTTCATTTTTCACTTCGGTAAGGGAAAGGATTAGTGCATCTACCTTTTGTGTTAGTTGTAACACATGAGTGGCTAATTCTGCTGAATCCATTTTTTTTTCCAGGTTCGTGCAATCTGTAACGCTCCGGCGTTTGTTTAGTGAACTGGATTTGCAGCTGCAGAATTTCCACTCAGTAGTCGTGCAGAGATGTGTTGAATCACCATATCCAACTCTCCAGACTCATCATTGTGGCCCAGCCTGCCTCAGCATGCAAATATACAGGCACTCAGATAAGATGTTCCTGGAGTGATAGGTTGTATACGATAGTATAGAGGTGATGTGCTGAAAGGACAGGCGTGAGTAGTGATAGCAATGATAGGCACTCAATAGTAATGTTCAGGAGTGTTAGCAGATGGTGATAGATAGTATGCAGATAGGTTAGCAATCATGTACAATTAACAGGTGGTAGGGGACAGCAGATGAAGTGTACAGGAATTGCTAACTCAGTGCAAGGATATAGATGGTAGTAGACTCAAGAGCTAGCAATCTATGTAACAGTGCAGATGATAGAAATAGTAATGCATAGATAGCAACAGTCTTTAGTATACAAGAGTAGATAGTGTAAGATGATAGGAAGGAATCCCCTGCGGGGTACTTATCACTAGTTGGTTTTAGAGAGATGAGGGGTCCGGTAATGAGGAGAAGGATCGGGTAACGAGATACGGGATCCGTAGCGAGATACAGGAAATAGCTGGAGGCTTCGGCAGCGTCAGACAAGGCTGTGTAACAAGCGGTTTGCACGAACACCTTGTGAGTGAAAACCGGCGATTGAAATAGCCGCTCAGAGCGGCACCTAGTGATGACGTCACGAGATTTAAAGGGACAGGTAGCTATATGCGGAAGAATTGGGCTGGAAGGGTACCGAAGGTACCAGAATCTTACAGGCTGCTATTTCTATGATTTCTAAACCCAACTCCGACCACACTTCTTGGTCTAACTTTAGACCCATCTCCATACTGAATATAGACATTAAACTACTAGCCAAAGTCCTCTCCACCCGTCTCAATACCGTCATTGGGTCATTAGTCCACGCAGACCAAACAGGCTTCATCCCATCTCGCCAAGCAGGCGACAATGTCAGACGGGCTACTCTCCTAGCCCACATTGCTAGACAACGCCGCATTCCCTCCTGCTTCCTCTCCCTTGACATTTGCAAAGCCTTTGACTCCTTATCCTGGCCTTACCTCACCTCGGTCCTCGCTCGTTGGGGATTCGGCTCGCATTTTATGCAGTGGGTGAATGCCCTTTATCGGAACCCAAGAGCATATGTACACTACTCCGGCTTCCGGTCGGACTCCTTCCCCATTGAAAGAGGCACACGACAAGGCTGCCCCCTCTCCCCCCTCCTATTTGCCCTAGCTATTGCTAATCTTATACGCGCTGATCCTAACATTAAGGGAATTGAGCTAGGGGGACATCACCATAAACTCTGCCTCTTTGCGGACGATGTCTTCGTTTTTCTTACTGCCCCCCTGGTGTCGGTTCCTAGCCTCTTACGTACCCTAGGAATCTTTGGCTCCGTCTCGGGCCTCGTAGTTAATCCTCGAACATCGCTAGCTCTAAATGTATCTCTCCCGACTGATGTCCATACCCACCTTAGGTCCTCACTCCCGTTCCCTTGGGCAACCTCGTATATCCCCTATCTGGGGGTGAACCTCACAGCTGACCCTGCTGGGCTCTACTCCGCTAATTACCCCCACATGCTATCTACACTTACGAACCTCATGTCTAAATGGTCCTCCCTGCCCCTATCTTGGATGGGGAAAATCACAGTGATCAATATGTCCATTTTACCAAAAATCCTGTACCTTTTTCGAGTTCTCCCTATTCAGGTGCCGGCCTACTTCTTACGCATCTTACAAAAAACGAGCTTTGGACTTTATTTGGAGCAAATCTAAACCTCGCTTACCGAGACCGACGCTATACCGCCCACGAATTCGCGGCGGGCTGAGCGTACCGCATTTCGCCAAATATTATTACGCAGCACAACTAGCTCAGCTCCCTAAATACCACGCCACAAAGGAAATTCCAATGTGGGTTTCCCTAGAAGCAGTGGAATGTGATCCATTATCTGTGGCCAATCTGCTCTGGCTACTACCCGCACAACGGCGGAGTGTTACCAACCCAATCACGAAACATAGTTTGACCATCTGGGATAGGCTTAGCCGACGCTTCCACCTGCAGTCTCCTCATAACCCCCTACTCTCTTTTCTCCGCAATCCGTCCTTCTACCCGGCCTGGTCCTCGCGGACTTCCTTCTCCGCCTGGACTAGTGCCGGCCTGATACGGGCCCATCAATTCTTCACCCCGCGCACCTTCTGCCCATTCCCTACCCTGCGGGAAACTTATAATCTCCCCTCTGGGGAAATATTCCGCTACCTACAACTCAAGCATTTCTTTACAGAAGCTACTCCGATTAGGGAGAACTCCGCCACCTTCTCAACCTTTGAACGCGCATGCAAAACTGACCCCCACAGACGAGGACTCCTCTCTGACCTCTATGCCCACCTCCTGTCGGCTCAGGAGACCACACCGCCCACATACATAGCCAAGTGGGAACGTGACCTGCACATCACACTTGATCATGAGGACTGGATACAAATCTGGCAGGCTACCAAATCGGCATCCCCAAATATTGTTGCACTCGAAACAAATTACAAGGTCCTCACCAGATGGTATTTGGTTCCCGCTAGGATATCTAAATATGTGCCTCAGTACTCCCCACGTTGCTTCCGGGGATGCGAATCCCCAGGTACCCACGCACATATCTGGTGGGAGTGCCCTGTGGTTCAAGCCTTCTGGTCCTAAGTGCACGAAACTCTGTCTACCATGTTTGGCGTCCCTCTTGTCCCTGACCCGACATCTGCTCTCCTGAATCGCAAGCCACCTAACCTTACACACCGTCAATTCAAACTTTACCTATATGTCACGACGGCTGCAAAGCAAACCATCGCGAAAGCATGGAAAACCCCCACACTCTGTCATCTGGCTATGCTACACAGGGTTACCCAAGCCATGCTCCATGCTAAAACGGAAGCAATTTTGTTAGACAAACTGGCCCCCTATGAGCGGCTATGGCGACCCTGGATTGACCATTGCCTACCTCCTGGCCTTGACGACAGCCTTGTACTCACCTGATTGGGCGTCCTCACTTCCGGCTCACTTCTCCCTCCTGGGCCCCTAGTAGGGTTCAAGGCTCCCTCCGGACACCTGCTGCTACCCCCCCCCCCATGACCCTCCCCTACTTACCCTACTTTTTTCCAGACCTGTCAACCCAGCCCCCCCCCCCCCCACTCAGCCCCTGGCGTACCCACTTGAGAGCTATACCTTGGTTTTGGTTGAGACCCCTTCTGTGTGGGGGTCCATCCACACAGCGTGGCCTCAGCCACACCTACAGTGTGAGCGTACCCTCATTGCATCCCAGACGGTACGTCGGGTCGATCCCATATATGTATTGCATTTGTTGCATGTTGTTTTTCCTGTTATATACAGCAGTTTTGTATCTCAATGTGCCTTGTTTTATCTAGGCATGTACCTACTATTTTCACTGCATATTGCTGTACCATGTTTCTTTTGCCTTCAATAAAAACCGTTTAAAAAGAATAATTAATTGAAAACTAATGAAAGCCTACTTACAGACTTATGCTTCCAAGACCTTCAGCCCCGGAAGGATTTGCCCCCTAATGACCAGGCCATTTTTTGTGATTTGGCACTGCGTTATTTTAACGGAAAATTGTGCGGTCGTGCGACTCTGTACCCAAAAAAAATTGATGTCCTTTTTTTCCCACAAATAGAGCTCTCTTTTGGTGGTATTTGATCACCTCTGTGGTTTTTAAATTTTGCGCTATAAACAAAAATAGAGCGACAATTTTGAAAAAAATGCCAATTTTTTTTATCCGTTTAGGCCAATTTGTATTCTGCTACATATTTTTGGTAAAGAAAATCCCAAAAAGCGTCTTTTAATTGGTTTGCGCAAAAGTTATAGCATTTACAAACTTTGGGATAGATTTTTGGACTTTTTATTTATTTATTTTTATTAGTAATGGCGGCGATCTGTGATTTTTAGCGGGACTGCGATATCGCGGCGGGCAGATCAGACACCATACTGAAATTTTTAACAGTTTTTGGGGACCAGTGACACTAATACAGTAATCAGTACTAAATAATATGCACTGTTACTGTATAAATGACACTGGCAGGGAAGGGGTTAAAACTGGGGGGTGATTAAAGGGGTTAAATGTATGCCTATGTGCTTACTGACTGTGTGGGGGGGTTCTGTGACAGGCACAGACAGATCGCAGTTTCAGCTGAAACTGCTGATCGGTCCCCACCTGTCTGTCTATGTAAACAAAGCAGGCGGGTCTTCTCTCCGTTTCCTGGACATTCGTGGGAGGAAGGCGGCAATCACCGCCTCTCCTCCTGCGGCCCGCCTCCTGCTGTGTCTAAACACAGCGGGAGCGCGGCTACGGCAGCACATGCGTGCCGCCGAAACCACAATGTAGTATTACGTGACGACGCAGCCAAGCCGCCCTGCCGCAGTAAAAAGGCAGCGGGCGGTTGGCAAGTGGTTAAGAAATAGTGGAGCTCTTTTCATGCTTCCACACTGTAGAAAGGATTAAGCAAAATGTCTGCTGGGAAGGAAGTGGGCATAATTTACTACAGTTCCTGTCAGAAATGGATGCCAATTTAAAGCAACAGTAATCTAAGTAAATATATACTTTATGGTGATCAGAACAAAAGATATAGATGATGTAACAACATCTAATTTAGAGGCTTTACCTCTCCACAAAACAAATTATATTACTTTACTTAGCCAACAGAATACTGGGATGTATAAAAAAGGGGATTCACTCCAGAAATAAAGAGATTATTCTCCCACTCTACAAGACTCTGGTCCGGCCACATCTGGAGTATGCTGTCCAGTTCTGGGCACCGGTCCTCAGGAAGGATGTGCTGGAACTGGAGAAAGTCCAGAGAAGGGCAACAAAAATAATTAGGGGAATGGAGGACATCAGCTATGAGGAAAGACTACAAGCACTGAACCTTTTCTCTCTTGAGAAAAGACGATTGAGGGGGGATATGATATCAATGTACAAATACTGTACTGGTGACCCGAGCATAAGGAACAAACTATTCAGAGAAAGGAGGTACAATAAGACACGTGGCCACTCACTAAAACTAGAGGAAAGGCGGTTTAACCTTAAAGTGCGTAAGGGGTTCTTCACTGTAAGAGCAGTAAGGATGTGGAATTCTCTTCCACAGGCAGTCGTATCAGCGGGGAGCATCGATAGTTTCAAGAAACTAGTAGATGGACACCTTAAAGACCACAACATACAGGGGTATACAATGTACGGCTAAAAGCAAACACACACACGCATTCATAGGTTGAACTGGATGCATAGGTTGAACTGGATGGACTGATGTCTTTTTTCAACCTTACTAACTATGTAACTATGTAACTATGTAACTATGTAATTAGGATGCATCAAACTGGTATGTTCTGTGGAACTAAAGCCTAGTACACACGCAACGAATTTCCGCCGACCGGTCGTCCATCTTTTGTCCAGAGTGGGGTTTTGTTGGTTGGAATGTGCCTAGACTGCACACGAATTTTCCCGCACCACAAAATTCTACTTCAGAAGTGACGTCATGTGTTGGTTTGCTTTCTTTGTGTTCTTTCTTCTCTGAGCATGCCTAGTCTTGCTCATAAGATTCTTCCCTGTCGAAATCTGTACTGACTGCACGAAAATCGGACGTGTTTTGACAGAGGACAAAAATTTTATAGCCTGCACACCAGATTTTTTTCTGTTGGAAGGCGGTTGTCGGAAGCATCATACTAACAAGCCGAAAATCGGCAGATTGGTTGTCGGACGAAAATTCCCGGCCGAATTTCGACTCGTGTGCCTTTAGAATGGGAGTTGATGAAACCGAGCTAGCTATGTAAATGATTCATAGAACTAATATGTTCCCCACAGTGTCTATTTTTGAATATTAACACACAAGACTTACTTTTAAATCTTGGATATCATTAAAACCTAATTCTATGAAAGATTCAAAGAAATAATTGAATTTCAACTTAAGGAGAAAAGCTACACTTTACAACAATGGCAACACTGAAATAAGATGTAATTGTTTACACATCTAACGAAAAATTAAGGAAACAAATGTCTTTCATCTCCTACAGGAAGTTCCATTGTATCAACTCATGTTGTCAACATATGCAAAAATATACTTTAAAAGGGACATCATTAGTAGCTCAAAAGCATTGTTTGAAGTTAAACGATGTAAAATGTCAGAAAAGATCATTATTTTTACTAACAGTTGTGACACTCCCTGAATGGCGTGAATGTACGTAACAGCATCTGTAACCATTATCTTCTGCTTTCTAAACTAGGAAAAACATTATTATTTAATTGTTTCCCTAGTGTCATTGCGCTCTCATTAATAAATCCAAAAAGGGCTAAACCGTTAACTTTTATTCACAGAAATATTTAACATCTTCAATACAACAAACAATTCAATAAACAAAATATAGATGGCAAGATGCCAATCTGCACCCCCCCCCCCCCCTCCTACCTGGATGGAGGACGGGGATGGGGCTAACAGTGGTGCATACAGCGAAATCTATGTAATGTACGTGGCATGCGCTAAAATGGTACCAATAGTTGTAATACATGGCAGCAAGTTCCAAATTAGTGCACAAATATAGAGCTAACATTGTCGAAGGAAAAAATGTCACTGTGTCAGAGGTGTTACTGAAAAGAAAAAGGGTCTTAGCATCTGTCATGCCACTGGAAGAAACATGTCTCGGTCAGTGTTTTCCCTGGAAGAAAAAAATGTCCCTGCATTCTTTCCATAATATAACTGGATACTAACATTCATAAATAAAGTTGATCCAGGGAATATCCGATTGCCTCTCGGGGGATCAGGAAGGAATTTTTTTCCCCTGCTGTAGCAAATTGGATCATGCTTTGCTGGGGTTTTTCACCTTCCTCTGGATCAACTGCGAGTATAGGATTGTGTATATGGGATTGTATGGTTGGGTTTTTTTTTTGTTTTTTAATTTGTTGAGCTAGATGGACTTTTTTCAACCTGACTAACTATGGAAGAGGGAAGGGGAGCTGGGAGGTGTGCTCTAAGAGGTGCTCTGATGGGACTAAAAGGATTTAAAGGGGGTCTCTGAAGTAGGAGAGGGGACTAAAAGGGCTCTAAGGGCTGATGTATGTAGATGTGTGGCTATCATGGCTGCCCCTCTGAATAGTTATCTGCATTGGATTGCTTTTCAGAGGCATTGGACGGTTGGTGAGGAGGTAATATGTTGCCTCCTCAATGCACATTTAATCCCTGGAAAAGCTGATCCACAATAAAATTTTTGCAGCATCCTTAAAGCAAAGCATCTTAGCAGAAGCATGTGTACTGGCCTAAACTGCTGCATCACCATGTTCAGGTGGGTGTTTGGGGGGGGGCGATACAGCTGCAACTCAACTACCTGCTTTTACAGCCCCCCGGCATGCTTGTGTGAATCAGACTTCTCATTCTCAGTGTTCGCAGTCTTCTGCCAACAGTAAACGCAGTAGGCTGACCCTGCTCCTTCTGACAGCAGTGACACTGCAGTCATTCCTGTCCGTTAGGCACAGGAGAAACTCCCAGCACACACCCCCCTACCCTCCACGTAAACACTGCGCTCAAGGCTCGGGGCACGTGCTGCTTCTACCTCCCACTTGTCCTGGCCCTGAGCAGGGGAACAAATAAATTGGAGAGCGTTAGATACATCCTGGTAAACTTAGTAGTCTACACAATGCAAAGGTAATCATGGAATTTAAAAAAGTTAACCTTGCTCTTTTAATTTACAAGTAATGCTGTCCATTTTCAATATCACTAAAGAATGAAGTAAGGATCTAACTGCTTTTAATCCTAGTTCCTCTTGTTTGCTACAGACATTTTCTGTCCCCTCTACTAAACCATAGCTATGCAAACAACTACAGTATAGCACAATATTTAATACTGGCACAGGCAGTTGCACACAGCAGCACAGTAGATAATTGACTTACTTTCCAAACAACAGCCAGTTAAACACACAGTGGTGGCCAGTAGGCCTCTCACCACCTTTACACTCTGGCGATGTTCTCCTAGGGCAGGAGTCTTCAAACTACGGCCCTCCAGTTGTTCAGGAACTACAATTCCCATCATACATATTCATAGCTGTGAATGTCAGAGTTTTACTATGTCTCATGGGATGTGTAGTTCCACAACAGCTGGAGGGCCGTAGTTTGAGGATCCCTGTCCTAGGGGCAGCCTGTTCCCAGACGGAGCCTCCAAAAATCAGGATGGATGTGGAGATAAGGCACAGTATCTCCATCTGGATAAGGGCCTCTGTGATACCAGCAAATCAATGAAGTAAAGCAAAAGACAACCCACAAAGCTTTGGATCTCCCTCTCAAGCCTGCACTCTTTTGGTGATTCGCAGAACATTCTTCTAGTGCCTCTTCCTTATGTTACCCTGCCACTGTGGCCCCCTGCAGACAGTCTGTCTCTTGGCTCAAGACTCTTGGCATACACAATAGCTCTGACCACAGCACAGCAGCAGCCTTGTGGCCACTTCCTTTCCTGTAGCACAGGAACAGCACTACAGTACACAGCATCTCTTTCTTTGCAGCCCAGTCCCTTTTAGGGTTCTGCACCCAGCACTCAAGGCTCCTTCAGGCTGTAATACCCAGAATCCCTGAAACCTGTTTCCAGGCTCAATTCTAGGCTGTCTCTTATTTGGACTCCCGGTAGAACTGCCAAGGCTCACAAAGCACTTCTGGGTACCCTGCTCTCCTCCTCGGGTCTCCCACACTGTTTCACTGTTCATTCTCTGTAAAGTGGGCAGAGCCAAGATTCTGCCACTGGCCAATCCCAGTCCTTCCTACCATTTATTAGGGGCGTGCTCCAGTCCATGGCTGCAGCTATAGCCAATTAGTGTCCTCCTAAGTCTTCCTCTTCCTGCAGTGTCAATCTCCAGTGAGGAGGGAGCAACTATCTGCAACAGAATGCAACATCCTGCTTGGCAGCCTAAATAGGTCACTGGGTGGCTCAAAGGGGCCACTGTCCAGCGCTACATGTATGACTGTCCCCTAACATTCATTTCAATCTCTGTTCCTGAGGTCACATTTTTCTGCTCCTGTATTAGCAACGTTCTTGAAAAAGTAGGGTTTTGGGGGCCTCATTTGTATACCTAATGTAACACACTGCATTGTTACTAATTGAAGATTGTAAAGTGGTCACAAGATGGCAGTGCTCTGCAGTTTAGTTGACACAGGAACTAGTACAGCCATGCTAAGAAAATTGGAACTTGCATGCTGCAGGCAGGACTTCTTCATTCAGATAAGCTGGAATAGAACTACAGATCCCACGTGAGTAAGCAAAAGGGGTGGGAAAGCTCAGGATCCTTAGGGGGAGGGGAGGAGAGGAGAAACCTGAGAAAGAGACAGAACGTGTGGACGTGTGGGAGAGAAGGCTGATCCAGGAGACCACAGGCCAAACCAGATTGAGCCGGGTATCGCACTGATCGTACTGAGAGGCAGGATAGTCTATTCTCCAGGCAGACATATCGGTCATTGCCATTGGCACCACTACATCTGCAGAAGGATAACAAGAAAGGGGACCCCCAGCAGCAATGCCATTGCTTTACATAAAAGACTGGGTGAGAGGGTTCCTAACCCATACCACACTGCTACAAGTTACAAGCTCAGTCGTTGTTATTTCCAGTTACTCAAGTTCAGGATTCTTACAACACAAACTGCCACATAGAGACACAGATTCTGTAGCCCAATTATTGCTGCGGCCTATCTACACTAGCTACCCATTGAAGTACTGCACGCAGGATATCATTTCTAATGCTTTCTGTTTGCCTGATTAGACAGGACCGGAAAAAGTATATTACCTCAGGCCTATTCTATCGAAGGAAGCCATAAATTCCACAAGCCAACTTTTACACTTAAAGGGATACATTACTGCTTAAAAAGGAGCTCCAGTCTACTGTGAAAAAAAAATAAAAGTCAGCAGCTACAAAGACTGTAGCTGTCACCTGTCCCAGAAGACTGCAGGCAAGGAGGGAGGAGAACTTCTGCTTCCAATCGCCTAGGCGGACGGAGCAGAAATGGGAGCGGGTACCTGTCAAAATCTAGTACCTGCTCACCCCCCCCCCCCCGCGCTCCTCAAAAGTGCCAATTCTTCAAAAGGTGCGGGGGACAAGATCTCTGCCGGCACTCGCCAATCGTGTTGTGCACAGGTAGAATGACAGTCTGCCTATCTAGACAAGGCAGATTGCTGTTCAGTCAGTAGGGAAGGCATTGATCCTATGTTCCTGCAAAGTAGAAATCTGAAGCCATGCCTTCCCCTAGTAAAAGCACCTCCCCCACAGTAAGAAAACTAGTCACACAGTTAACCCTTTGATCGCCCCTGATTTTAACCCCTTCCCAGCCAGTGTCATTAGTACAGTGACAGTGCATATTCTTAGGGTCAGTAAGTGCCTGATTTGCCTGCCACAATATCGCAGTCCCACTAAAACTCGCTGATCACTGCCATTACTAGTAAAAACGAAAAAAAAAAAAATATATATATATATATATATATATTTACATACACATTGCATATATCTCCCATAGTTTGTAGACGCTATGACATTTGCGCAAACCTATCGATATGCTTATTGTGATTTTTTTTTCGCCAAAAATATGTAGCAGAATACATATTGGCCTAAATTGATGAAGAAATTTGATTTCTTTTAATTTTTTTTTATTGGATATGTTTTATAGCAAAAAGTAAAAAATATGTTTTTTTTCCCCCAAAATTGTTGGTCTTATTGTTTATAGCGTAAAAAAAAAAAAAAAAAAAAAAAACTGCAGAGGTGATCAAATACCACGAAACGAAAAATCAGCTATATCTGAGGACGTAAATTGTATTTGTGTACAGTGTTGCACGACTGTGCAATTGCCAGTTAAAGTAACGCAGTGCCGTATTGCAAAAAATGGCCTGGTCATGAAGGGGTGTATATCTTCCTGAGCTGAAATAGTTAATTCTGCCTCTACTTTTCCTCAGTTTGACTAACCTTTAGAACCTCCTCAAGTCTTTTGAAGTATATGTATTCATTAAAGGGGAATTTCATTTCTCATTAAACGGGACTACACCATTGTGCACTAATGTAAAGAGCTCCAACATGCCAGCAGAAGAGTTGCTGCCACATTTTATGATAGGTTCTATATGGGACATTTTGCCTACTAAAACCCTCAGCGAGTTAAGCCCGGACTCTGGTTACTGGGAGCCCACAGCCGAGCTAGCCTGACATTCTTTGCTATCTTCCTTTTGCTCCTTTGGGGAAAATTCTCTCAGTTGGAGGGCTCTGTTTAGAGACGGTTCACACTGGGGCGACTTGTCAGGCGACTTGGTCGCCTGACAAGTTGCCGTGGGTCGCCTGCCATAGATTAGCACAGGACCCGTTCTAATAGGAGCGACACAAGTAATATGAAGTTCATGCATGTCTCTCCGAGGTCGCGGTGCGCGCTGTGCACCGCGACTTCACAGGTTGCCCCGGCAAGTCGGGTCGCCTGTATGTGAACCGGCTCTCAAACCTGTCCTTCACGAAACATTTTCTTCATCAAAAGTAGTGTGTTTGTCCTTCATGTGATATCCCAGTTGATATTTGGTTATAGTTTTACAGTCGTGTCAGCAAGGGTCATGCCTTACCCAAGGCTCAGAAGTGAACAGGGGTCCCATTATACTCAGTGGCTCCAAAGGGGGTAGCAATACACTCAATTATTATAAATTCCCACCACACTGCAATGATTCCAGAAAACAATGGAAAATATAAAAAAAGGTAACAATAATGGGGTAATTTATTAGCCACTTAAGCCCTGGAAGAGTTTACCCCCTTCCTGACCAGGGGGTATTTTGCGATTCGGCACTGCGTGACTTTAACGGACAATTGCGCGGTCGTGCGACGCTGTATCTAAACGAATTTGGCTTCCTTTTTTTCCCACAAACAGAGCTTTCTTTTGGTGGTATTTGATCACCTGTGCGATTTTTTGATCACGCGCTATAAACAAAAAAAGAGCGTAAATTTTGCAAAATAGCAATATTTTTCACATTTTTTTATATGAAATTCCCCCCTCCCAAAAAATGTAAAAATCAACATTTTTTAACATGATAGGCCAATTTGTTTTCTGCTACATATGTTTGGTAAAAAAAATCGCAAAAAGCGTATTTTGATTGGTTTGCGCAAAAGTTATTGCGTTTACTAACAAAGGGAAAGATTTTTGTCATTTTTGTTGTTTTTTTTTTTTAACGCGTAATGGCGGCGATCTGCGATTTTTTTGCGGTACTGCGACATTGCGGCGGACAGATCGGACCCTTGACTGACATTTTTGCCACTTTTGGGGTTACCAGTGACATTTGTACAGTAATCAGTGCTATACATATGCACTGTTACTGTAAAAATACACTGGCAGTGAAGGGGTTAACTTTTTTTGAAAGGGAGGGGCTATGTGTGTCCCTAGGGGCATGCTTTCTACTGTGATTGGCTGTGGCTTCAGATGTATGAAGAGTGATCCACGGTTCTACATAGTAGAACCGTATGATCATCCTTCATACCCAGGGGAGAATGACAGGCAGCTTGTTTACACAAGCCGCCTGACTTTCTCCCTCTCCCCCGCTGATCGCAGAGTGACCGGCGGACATCGGGTCCGCCGGTCACACGCGCGGGGGGGTCCGTGACCACGCGGGACCAAGAGCGCGCCTCCGGCGGCGCGCGCTCGCTCCCTAGACCCTCACAAGCTAGTGACATAGCCCTACGTCACTTTGCCTGTGAGGGGCTGACCGCCGACGTAGATAGTCGTGCGGCGGTCGGCAAGTGGTTAAAGATGAAGAGTGACATGGAAGAGATCAAAGATCACCAGAGATTGCCACCCCTTTTTTTTATATTTTATTTTGTTTCTGTTTTTAAAGAAACTAACTAGTGAGGCCCCAGTAAAAAGTAAGGACAGCATAAATAAAATGCATATAAATACATTAAAACAAACGTCACTTTAAAAATATAACCTGGCCTACCATAAAAGTTAATTTCAGTAGAGGTCAGTAGTATGTAGATCAGTGTACAGAGGTCAGTAGGATGTAGAGCGGTGTACAGAGGTCAGTAGGATGTAGGGCAGTGTACAGAGGTCAGTATAATGTAGGGCAGTGTATAGAAGTTAGTAGGATATAGGGCAGTGTACAGAGGTCAGTAGGATGTAGGGCAGTGTACAGAGGTCAGTAGGATATAGGGCAGTGTATAGAAGTCAGTAGGATATAGGGCAGTGTACAGAGGTCAGTAGGATATAGGGCAGTGTACACAGGTCAGGAGGATATAGGGCGGTGTACAGAGGTCAGTAGGATGTAGGGCAGTGTACAGAAGTCAGTAGGATGTAGGGCAGTGTACAGAGGTCAGTAGGATGTAGGGCAGTGTACAGAGGTCAGTATAATGTAGGGCAGTGTATAGAAGTTAGTAGGATATAGGGCAGTGTACAGAGGTCAGTAGGATGTAGGGCAGTGTACAGAGGTCAGTAGGATATAGGGCAGTGTATAGAAGTCAGTAGGATATAGGGCAGTGTACAGAGGTCAGTAGGATATAGGGCAGTGTACACAGGTCAGGAGGATATAGGGCGGTGTACAGAGGTCAGTAGGATATAGGGCAGTGTATAGAAGTCAGTAGGATATAGGGCAGTGTACAGAGGTCAGTAGGATGTAGGGCAGTGTACAGAAGTCAGTAGGATGTAGGGCAGTGTACAGAGGTCAGTAGGATGTAGGGCAGTGTACAGAGGTCAGAAGGATGTAGGGCAGTGTACAGAGGTCAGTAGGATGTAGGGCAATGTACAGAGGTCAGTAGGATGTAGGGCAGTGTACAGAGGTCAGAAGGATGTAGGGCAGTGTACAGAGGTCAGTAGGATGTAGGGCAGTGTATGGAGGTCAGTAGGATGTAGGGCAGTGTATAGAAGTCAGTAGGATATAGGGCAGTGTACAGAGGTCAGTAAAATATAGGGCAGTGTACACAGGTCAGGAGGATATTGGGCGGTGTACAGAGGTCAGTAGGATGTAGGGCAGTGTACAGAAGTCAGTAGGATGTAGGGCAGTGTACAGAGGTCAGAAGGTTGTAGGGCAATGTACTCAGGTTAGTAGGATGTAGGGCAGTGTACAGAGGTCAGTAGTATGTAGTGTAGTATGCACAGGTCAGTAGTATGTAGAGAACTGTACATAGGTCAGTAGTATGTAGGGAAGTATACAGAGATCAGTATTATGTAGGGCAGTGTACGGAGGTCAATAAGATGTAGGGCAGTATACAGAAGTCAGTAGGATATAGGGGGGTGTACAGAGGTCAGTAGGATGTAGGGCAGTGTATAGAAGTCAGTAGGATGTAGAGCAGTGTACAGAGGTTATTAGGATGTAAGGCAGTGTATAGAAGTCATTATGATGTAGGGCAGTGTATAGAAGTCAGTAGGATATAGAGCAGTGTACAGAAGTCAGTAGGATGTAGAGCAGTGTACAGAGGTCAGTAGGATGTAGAGCAGTGTACAGAGGTCAGTAGGATGTAGGGCAGTGTACACAGGTCAGTAGGATATAGGGCAGTGTACAGAGGTCAGTAGGATGTAGAGCAGTGTACAGAGGTCAGTAGGATGTAGAGCAGTGTACAGAGGTCAGTAGGATGTAGGGCAGTGTACACAGGTCAGTAGGATGTAGGGAAGTGTATAGAAGTCAGTAGGATGTAGGGCAGTGTATAGAAGTCAGTAGGATGTAGGGCAGTGTATAGAAGTCAGTAGGATGTATGGCAGTGTACAGAGGTCATCAGTAGGATATAGGGCAGTGTACAGAGGTCAGTAGGATGTAGGGCAGTGTACAGAGGTCATCAGTAGGATGTAGAGCAGTGTACAGAGGTCAGTAGGATGTAGGGCAGTGTACAGAGGTGATCAGTAGGATGTAGAGCAGTGTACAGAGGTCAGTAGGATGTAGGGCAGTGTACAGAGGTCAGTAGGATGTAGAGCAGTGTACAGAGGTCAGTAGGATGTAGGGCAGTGTACAGAGGTCAGTAGGATATAGGGCAGTGTACAGAGGTCATCAGTAGGATATAGGTCAGTGTACAGAGGTCATCAGTAGGATATAGGGCAGTGAACCGAAGTCAGTAGTATAAAGGGCAGTGTACAGAGGTCAGTAGTATGTAGTGTAGTATGCAGAGGTCAGTAGTATGTAGAGAAGTGTACAGAGGTCAGTAGTATGTAGGGCAGTGTACAGAGGTCAGTAGGATATAGGGCAGTGTACAGAGGTCATCAGTAGGATATAGGTCAGTGTACAGAGGTCATCAGTAGGATATAGGGCAGTGAACCGAAGTCAGTAGTATAAAGGGCAGTGTACAGAGGTCAGTAGTATGTAGTGTAGTATGCAGAGGTCAGTAGTATGTAGAGAAGTGTACAGAGGTCAGTAGTATGTAGGGCAGTATTCAGAGATCAGTATTATGTAGGGCAGTGTACAGAGGTCAATAGGATGCAGGGCAGTATACAGTGGTTAGTATTACGTAGGGCAGTGTACAAAGGTCAGCAATAGGTGGAGCAGTGTACAGAGGTCAGCAATTTGTAGGGCAGAATATAGGGGTCAGCAGGGCAAAGGACAAGGGGTCTGCAGACAGTGTACAGGGGGTCAGAAGGGCAGAGGATGGGGTCAGTGTTCAGAGGTAGGTAGTAACAGAGAGCACAGGATTAGTAGAATGTAAGCAGAGGTCAGATGTACATAAGGCACACTGCAGCAATCAGTGGTGTGTAATAAGCAGCTGCCTGTTTGTATCTACAGCCTTGGCCATTAACTATTTCCTCCTCTTGGGCAGCTGCCACTTTAATGCAAAATGAATGTTGGGTTCACACATCTACATTGTAGGCAGCAGCCTTAGTGCAGCACTGAGGACTTGTCATTACAGACTGCTACATCCTGTCACCAACCCCTTGCTGCCTTTTCACTCATATCCAGCCTTCAGTTACCTGTATTGCAGCATGTGAAACCCAGACACAAAAGGGGAGGGGGGATCTGGTGCACTAGAAACAAAAGTCCCAAAAGTCCATGTATCTGAAAGCGGCGATGATGATGGAAAAGGAAAAACGCAAAGTCCAATGAGCTAAACACCATGGCTGCCACTCTGGAGAGCTAGAAGACACTCTGGAATACAAGAGAGGGAAGAAGGCAGCGTCATCTGAGTGCAGCATGTAAGGAGTTTTAATGGATACAGCAAAGTGGCAATGTACAGAAAACCGGTTAAAAAGCATTCAACAGTGAAGATAAAGATCACCGCTACAGTTAGCTGGTAACTTGGTGCTGGTGGCATCCAGCACTTCCTGGGGAGCTACCTGGGAACCCTTGGCGAGCGATGGAGACGTCAGCGTTGGTGACCGTGGGCATGGCATGCGTTCGGAGCATGCATGCTCCTTCATCAGGAAGGTCTGAGTACCAAGTTACCAGCCAACTGTGATCTTTAGCTACACTGATGAGCGCTTCTTAACCAGTTTTATGTAAGATGCCACTTTGCTGTATCCATTAAAACTTACATGCTACACTCAGGTGGCGCTGCCTTCTTCCCTCTCTTTAATCTCAGACACAGCTTGTGGTTATACAGTGCTGGCTGGGTGGGGACCCCTGTGGCTCACTTATTGGCTCTCTCCTTCTCATCTGCCCCCCCCCCCCCTTAAGCCTCGTACACACTACTAGGTTGAACAAAAAAAAAAAAACAACAGCTTAGGCTGGAGTCACTGTACTAACAATCTCCCCTGCTGTGCTATTGTGTTCTGATAGGGGGACGCCCCCCCCCCCCTTCCGGCCAGGACACTCTGATCAGTGTTTTCAGCCACTGGCAGACCTGTTTCGGTCATGAACCTTTGACAGAAGCCAGCCAAATGTCCAGCTTCTGTCGGACCGGCCGCCGTACACCCGGGCCAAATGACGGCCGGTTTCTATTGAACCGGCCTATGCCGCCCGAAATTCAGCCTGTGTGTACTCAGCACTTTCCGCAGCTCAGCTTTACACATTGTACTGTATATTGGGGCTCTAAATTAAAAGATGGCAGGTGCGGTTAGGAGCTGGCTGCATGTCAGGGTCGTGATCTACCTGTCAGATGACTGCGATCAACAGGTAGATTGCGATTGACAAGGTTGCCGACCCCCGATGTAGAGCATGCTCACCTTCAAATAGAATTTTCACAGGGGTCAAGTCCTGGGAAAAAAAGTGTGGGAACTCACCCAAGACCCCCCCCCCCCCCCCCCCCCCGTTGACATTGCAAAAAAGTACCTAAAATGCCCGTACTCTGTGCTAAACAGTGCAAATATCAATATTTAAACTATAATCTATAAACATGTAGATAGTGCTATTAGTAATGTGTTTAAGTTAAACAAAAGTCAAAATCCATATTTCTCCATTTACACAAAGGGCAGGTTAATATAACCCAGCCAGCAAAGAGTTCCTCCTTACATCAGTCTGCAGGATTCCCCATTACAGTGCAAGGGAACTCTGACATAAAGGGGAATTCTGCAGATCATGATCTAAAGAGGAACTCTGATATAAGGGGGGGGGGGGCTCTGGTGACCAGAGACCACCTTATATCAGAGTGGTCCACTGCATTCCCCTTTACATCAGAGTTCCCACTTACATCAGGGTCTGCAGCATTGCCCTTTACATCAGAGCTCCTCTTCTCATCAGCATCCACAGAGTTCCCCCTTGCACTGTAAAGTCGTATCTTGCAGACTGATGTAAAGAGGAATGCCAGGAACTCTGGTGTAGGGGGGAACTCTGGTGACTAGAGATCACCTTCCGCAGTGAATGCACTAAGGAAGGGGGGGGGGTCCTGATATAAGGGGGAATAGGTGGTGCAGGTTTTTAAGTGTAGCACCCTACAAGGTAGCTGCTAGGTAAAGCATAGTGGGCCCTGGCTGCCTAACAGCAGGGCCATGATTTTCACCTGGGCTGTCATGTTTCCCAGGTGTAGCTGTTGAGACTGGAGTCTCCCCACTGTGCTCCATGAGAGGCTTCTCATTGGGCAGTGGAGGAAATCCAGCCAATTGCACAATCAGGCCTGTATCTACCCCAGAAAGGCAGATTCTGCCGCACAGCATTCTGGGAGTGGGTATAAGTTTGAGGGGGGCATATGACGCAGCGTCTTTGGCAGGAAGCAGAATCCCAGGAGGGAGAGTGCGGCTGTCTCTCCTCCTGTCAGAGGAATAGGGTGTCCCAGGCGGCTTGCCTGAGGGGACAGAAGGCTGAGCTAAGCTGCAGAGAGGATCCGGTGCGGAGGACCAGCAGAGCTGAGAAGGGTCCAGTTTCAGGACAGCATTCCCAGTTCATGAGTACTGCAAACTGCCCCTGGGGGTCTGCCTAGAGAGAGAGGGGACCACTCCGGTGAAGGTCGTGGGGATCCAGGAGCTAGCTGGCGGGTGCAGGAGAAAAAGTAAAGGGGGTGCCAGTGTTGACCCTGAAGTGTAGAGGGGGTGCCTAGTGAGAGGACCCTGAAGTGTAGAAGGGGTGCCTAGTGAGAGGACCCTGAAGTAAAGAGGGGGCGCCAGCGGTTGGGCCCTGAAGAGTTAAAGTGTGCAGCATGCAGTGTGCAGTGTACAGTGTTGAGAGTTGCAGCAGCAGAAGCAGTATACAGGGGCTACCTCAGTCAGCAAGGACAGGAGGGAGCAGTGTTCAGGACTTTTGTGCTAACCAGACTGTCAGAAGTCAAGTTCAACTACAGTAGAGCAAGTCAGCGTCAAGCACCAGCAAGCGATGGTCGGCATCCAGCCGGTGTCAAGACAGCGCCGAAAGGCATTTTTTCTTCAAAGTGTCCCATTTGTACCTAGTTGAGCCAGAGGAGTATCCCATTCTTTCCCTTCTCCCATCCCTTATATCAAATAAAGAAAACAAACCAAAGATGCTGGACTGGTCTTTGACTCCAATCTCACACTTGGGTATTCAGCTTAAAGGGGCTGCTGGTGTTTCCGGTAACAATGGCAGACCCTCATCAGGCCCAATGCCTGAAAATCCTGCTACATAAGGATTAAATCAGATGGTGAAGAGGCATCATAATGCTTCCTTGCCACCTGGCAAACACCCTCTGAAAAGTGATCCACTGTGGTTCACTCTTCAGAGGGCAACACTAGTTTACCCTAATTTACAGAAATGCCCCTCAGATGTGTCACTGCAAACGTGCTTGGTATTAGTCGCAGTTCACACATATGCGATGTGGGAACCCTGAGAATCCACTGCGGTTTCCCGCATCGCATTCAATTTGCAGGCAGTTCACACTGCCAAATACAAATCGCTGGGTATGTCAATACAAAGTTAACGACACCCCCAGATCAGTTTGCATATTGCAGTGCAAACTGTCAGTTTGGACACCCATGGGATCTGATTCTGGTGTGGACCAAAAAAAGGGTTCTGGGCGAGTTGTGTCCAAATGCGGTGCGAATTTAGCCATACAATCTGTATGGCTGAATTTGCATCGCACAGACATCGCATGTGATTTGCACATATTCGTCGCACATATGTGAACCGGTGCTAAGACAAGAATTCAGATGCAGCACCTGGTCTGGACCAGTACCTGGTCTGGACGCCGTCTTCTACCTGCGGCCTAGGTGCAGTGCTTGTCCTACAGGTGGTTCCTCCTGGAGCTGGGAGCCCAGAGACAAGCTGAGCACTGCTGGTACATCTGGTCCTCTCCCTTCCTTCTGGGCACCACTGAGCTGGGCAACTAGGGCTGGAGGGAACTGGGGGATGAGTTAGAGCGGGCGGGGAATCCTGTCCACCAATAAGATAATACCCCACCTGTGCATCTTTTTAGAAAAAAAATGTCTCCAGGCCCCCTGTTTTAGGTGGGAGCGGGGACAGTAAATGGACTATTTTATCAGTTTCGGGTTTAGGCGGATTCATCCGCAGCAGCGTTCCCAGCCTGTCACGGCGTATTCATAGTGAAAAGGCTGATGACCGGGCTTCAACTGTGAAGCGCGCTGTGACGGATTAATCCGCCCAACCCCAAAACTGAAAAAATAGTCCACTTACTGTCCCTGCTCCAGTGTTGGGGTAGTTACTCAAAAAATGTAACTAGTTACTAGTTACTAGTTACTTCTGTAAATTGTAATGAGATTACTTTACTAGTTACTTCATTTGAAAAGTAACTTCACTACTTATTACTTTACTTTACTTTTGAAAAAAAATATGAACAAATTCCAATGCGCATATTTATTTGTAGTGCACAAAAAACAATACAATATTTATTGTTATATATATATGACCACAGCGTGCCTCCTTTCAATGCCAGAGTGACCACAGCGTGCCTCCTTTCAATGCCAGAGTGACCACAGCGTGCCCCCTTTCAATGCCAGAGTGACCACAGTGTGCCCCCTTTCAATGCCAAAGTGACCACAGTGTGCCCCCTTTCAATGCCAGAGTGACCACAGCGTGCCCCCTTTCAATGCCAGAGTGACCACAGCGTGCCCCCTTTCAATGCCAGACTGACCACAGCGTGCCTCTTTTCAATGCCAGACTGACCACAGCGTGCCCCCTTTCAATGCCAGAGTGACCACAGTGTGCCTCCTTTTAATGCAGACTGGCATTGAAAGGGGGCACGATAGTCAGTCTGCATTAAAAGGAGGCACACTGTGGTCACTCTGGCATTGAAAGGGGGCACGCTGTGGTCACTCTGGCATTGAAAGGGGGCACGATAGTCAGAGTGACCACAGCGTGCCCCCTTTCAATGCCAGAGTGACCACAGCGTGCCCCCATATTGACCACAGCATGCCCCCTTTCAATGCCAGAGTGACCACAGCGTGCCCCCAGATTGACAACAGTGTGCCCCCATATTGACCACAGCATGCCCCCTTTAAATGCCAGAGTGACCACAGTGTGCCTCCTTTCAATGCCAGACTGACCACAGCGTGCCCCCTTTCAATGGCAGACTGACAACAGCGTGCCTCCTTTCAATGCAGACTGACCACAGCGTGTCACCTTTCAATGCCAGAGTGACCACAGCGTGCCCCCAGATTGACCACAGAGTGACCACAGCGTGCCCCCAGATTGACCACAGCGTGCCCCCAGATTGACCACAGCGTGCCCCCAGAGTGACCACAGAGTGACCACAGAGTGACCACAGCGTGCCCCCAGATTGACCACAGCGTGCCCCCAGATTGACCACAGAGTGACCACAGCGTGCCCCCAGAGTGACCACAGCGTGCCCCCAGATTGACCACAGAGTGACCACAGCGTGCCCCCAGATTGACCACAGAGTGACCACAGCGTGCCCCCAGATTGACCACAGAGTGACCACAGCGTGCCCCCAGATGGTTGGAGAGTGCACAGACAGAAGGACCCGTGATCGATCATTTTTACATCATGCCAGCGGGCAGCGCCAGGGAGCTGAAAAAGCTGATCATTTATGGAGGCAGTGAGAAGACTGTATGTGCTAAATGCTGCTTTTACCAGAAGCAAAACTGGGGGTCACGGCTGAGCGGTGACAGTGAGCTAGGAAAGGGGCTGTCGCGACACTTACCTGCTAGGCTAGACAGACTCTCACTTCTTCTCCCTCACTGTCTCTGAGTCCACGCCCACGGCTCCTGCGGCGGGAGAATCACTCCGCTGACGAGGAGGGCAGAGCCGCAGAGGATAGGCTAGGCAGGCACTCAGGCAGTGCGCGGACTGGCCGGCGCCCAGCCAGAACTTAGTTTAGTGCAATACAGCGGCGCTTCTGCATGTATACCTACGCGCCCGAAAATGGAGAAATAGTTCGCCTCCTGGGACCCTCCTGGGAATCTTATTTAATATAAAAGCCCCTGGGAATAAAGCTGCCCTGATGATTATATGACCTCACGGCTTGAGTAACGCAGGAAAGTGCGTTCCTCAAGCCATGTAAAGTAATTTAGTTACCGATCTTACCAATGTAACTCGTTACATTACTACGTTACCAAAAAAAGTAACGTAGTTACTGTAATCCGTTACATTGTAACTCTTTACCCCCAACACTGCCCTGCTCCCACCGAACACAGAGGGCCCGGAGACATTTTTTTTTCTAAATGGCTGCACAGCAGGGATTGTGCTCCCTCCTTGACAGCGGCCCTGCCTGCAGGAAACAGCTGCTAATGGGAACGGCGTTCCTGCTGTGGAAAAAGTACAGGAAAGCCATTCTCATGCGTTCCTGCAGGACTCGAGCCCCGAATTTTCACTTATCTTAGTAAATGAGGAAAAAATAACTGAGAAGTCACTTGGCAAAGAATACACAATCACCTGCATTAAAAATTTAACATACATAACTTTTGCACGCACCTAATTGGATAATTGTTTTCAGCACAACTTCATCTCATTCTCTATGCTAGCTGAATTTTCTCTTTGTAAAGTAAATTTCACTTTTTTTCGCCTCTTTCGCTAAGTAAATTCACTTTGCAACATGAACATTAAAGCAGTACTAAACCCAAAAGCAAACATTATTATATTGCAGCTCACCAATTCTTAGATGTGATGTCTGAATTCGTTTTCTTTTTTAGCCTTTCTTTCTTTTATTGTCATCTGGTGATCTGGCCAGTAGGTCTATTGTTTTTCAAAAAGATCTCTTCCAAATGTATTAGTTTACAGGGATAACATAAACAATTTAACACTGACAGGGGTTCTTACCAGTGTTAATTTTGTCAACGAAAACTGTAACTGTCCGCTTATCACTGTAAATCTGTGTTCAGCACTTACTGCCAGGTGGAACCTTTCTGCCTTCCTTTTGGTTCCCTGAGGAATGTTTAATCAGCAGAACCACTAGACCACTCCTCCTACTCCTCCTTCTCAGCTCTGAGGTAAACTTTCTTCTGCACTCAGATTTCATACAGAGCGTGTCAGCAGCATTCAATGGAAAGGCGATTGCTAAAGAGAGGATTTCTAAAGTTTAAAGTTTTAGCACCCCTCGGCAAGCGGAGCGAGGTATGCAGTAAAAGTGCATATATATATATATAGAAGTATATATGTTGTTAAACATAAATTGTGTCCATGCTGTTAGTTTAAATATGCTAGTCCAAAGCATCCTGCATGTTAGCTATGTTTCCTTAGATGTTTTAATGTCATTTAGATATGTGTGCAGACAACTGTAATCCACCTTGTAACTTCACATTTGTAATTTAACCTTGTAACCCCCTTTTTGGTGATCACTGTAAACAAATGTATTGTATGTCGTTTACAGTTTTCACGGTGCTATGGTGTTTATAGTGTTCATGGTGTTAAAGAGAATAACGTTCAACCCTCCTGCACACCTTTTGATGCAAAAGAATAAAAGTACTACACCCGTCAGAAGCTCTCCTCTCGTTATTCACTCGATGCCAAAGGGGCCGCTACAAAAATGTTTTCGTCACCGTTTTCGTCAAAGCCGTTTTTCATATGACGAAAACGAAACGCAAAGTATAGCACATTTTCGTCAAATGACGACAACTATGACGAAAATCAAATCAGTTTTCGTTAACGAACGAAAACTAAACGAGAATGTGAGGCAGGGACGTTTACCCAACTTCCGGTTTTCACGGAGCTCCGCCTGCTTCCGCTCCCAGTAAGCGACTGTGTGGTGTGGCCTCTGGCGTGGCGTGCCCCCCCCCCCATAACGTCCGATGTGATGACTACAAGAGAGTCGAGACCAGTCACCTCACCAGAGCACTGCAGTACTACAGCCAGGTCTCCAGACTCCCGACCCGACTCCGTCACATCATCACGCGGCAGACGACCACCCAGGCAGTGGCACCCACCACCACATCCAGAGCAGAGCACCCACTGAGTGAGTTACAACAGCCAGGTCAGCCATTACTGCCTCCCCTCAGACCAGTGGCATCCGCTATCCAGTACTGTGTGTGTGTGCGTGCATAGGCCGCTGAGGCCGGCCCATCCTGTTCAACTTCAGAATCAGACCACCCTTAAACCTGAGACCCCCATCCAGCACTCTGAGCAGCATTGTGCTGTGTGCACTGCAGGCAGCAGCATTACAGGCCTCCTCTCTGACCTGACCACTGCAGGCATCCGGCACTGTGCAATGCATACAGGCCATCCCTTAGACCACCTGAGACCACCATCCATCCAGCACTGTCCATGTCCAGCAGCATTACAGGCCTCCTCTAACCACCGCAGGCATCCAGGGCAATGTGCATTACAGGCCATCCCTTAGACCTGAGACCATCATCCAGCACTGTGTGCATTACAGGCCTCCTCTGACCTGACCACCATAGGCATCCAGGGCATTACAGGCCATCCCTTAGACCTGAGACCACCATCCAGCACTGTGCATTTTACAGCCCATGCCTTAGACCACCTGAGACCACCATTCTGCACTGTGCATTAGATTACAGGCCATCTCTTAGACCTGAGACCACCATCCAGGCTCCAGCACTGTCCAGCAGCATTACAGGCCTCCTCTGTCTGACCTGACCACCACAGGCATCCACGGCATTACAGGCCATCCCTTAGACCTGAGACCACCATCCAGCACTCTGCATTTTACAGGCTATCCCTTAGACCTGAGACCACCATCCAAGCTCCAACACTGTCCAGCAGCATTACAGGCCTCCTCTGACTGACCTGACCACCACAGGCATCCACGGCATTACAGGCCATCCCTTAGACCTGAGACCACCATCCAGCACTGTGCATTCGATTACAGACCATCCCTTAGACCTGAGACCACCATCCAGCACTGTCCAGCAGCCTTACAGGCCTCCTCTGTCTGACATGACCACCACAGGCATCAAGGGCATTACAGGCAATCTCTTAGACCTGAGACCACCATCCAGCACTGTGCTTTAGATTACAGGCCATCCCTTAGACCTGAGACCACCATCCAGCACTGTCCAGCAGCATTAGCACTCCTCTGAGTCTGACCACCGCAGGCATCCAGGGCACTGTGCGTTCATATTTACAGGCCATCCCTTAGACCTGAGACCACCATCCAGCACTGTGCATTAGATTACAGGCTTGGTCAAAAAAGCAATATTCTTGGCAAAACAGTTTTGCCTAAATAAAGACTTAATGACTAAATCTGTGTCTGTGTAGTGCTGTGCTAGTGCATGCTCAAAGCTTAATACCATAAATAATAACATATTTGATTTTTTTACTCCAGCAGTAGTATATAATGAGTTTGGAAATTGTAGAGAAATGCTTAAATAATGCATTACAAATTACAATTGAACTACACCCATTCGATTATAGATGACTAAAATGAGTTTTAGTCGACTAAAATGTAGGACGTTTTAGTCAACTAAAATGTAGGACGTTGCAGAATACTAAAATGGGACTAAAACTAAAATGCCATTTTAGCCCTAAGACTAAGACTAAAACTAAATTGAAATTTTCTGCCAAAATTAACACTGGTTCTTACAATGATCTGCTTTTATTTATTTATGTAAAACCTGTATCCTAAAAGGAAAAAATGGTTTGCTGTAACAAATTATAAAGCGTGACCTGGAGTTTTCTTTCCATTTGTTAATGAATTTAAATCTGCTAGTACATCTAACACTGTTGTTGTCAGTGGAAAGAATAATACCATGTATCAGTGTTAGAAATAGTACTCCAAGGACCGGATTAAGGTTAGCCAAGGGCTGCATTGAGCCCGCAGGCATCAGTTGGGAGACCACTGCTCTAATTGATGTGTAAAAATGTAGCTTGCTGTATTTGTGGATATTGATATATTTCGTAGGGAGCAGCTTTAAACATGTATCATTTGACTTTAAAAAGGCTGCACTTGTTATCTTTTTGGCATGTGAAATTTGCCATGTGTGATCTTTTAGATGTAATTGTGTTTGGTGGGATTTTATTGATCAATTTTCTTTTTTTTTTTTTACTTTTTTTTTCAGCTGGGTAAGAGAGTGCCTTGCATGCTTTGTTACCTTTGTGCTTTATGAAAAATGTGATGGGATTTATTAATTTCAATAAATTATTTCCATGATTTTTCCTTTTTTTGTATTATGTATGTAGCAGGATTCCCAGCCATTTTGCTGGATGTGGGTCTGCCAGGGTTACCGCTAGTAACAACAGCACATTTAAGCATGTTCTCCAAGTGTGAGTGCTGAGACAAGAAACAGCCCAGTATCTTTGGTTTTTCTAGGTTTATTGAGAACTTGGATGGAAGAAGGGATGAGTGGGATATTCCTCTGGCTCAACTATGCACAATTTGAATCAGACAACTGAAAAATGCCTATTGACGCTGACTTGACGCTGGCTAGATGCCGGTCAACCCCGGTTGGCGCTGGTTAATGCTGACTTGCTGTCCGTTAACTCTGAGCTGACTTCTGACACTCCTTTGTGGCACAAAGTCCTCTGTACTCAGGGCCGGTGCTAGACTATTTTGCGCCCTAGGCAAGACCAGCTACTTGCACCCCCCCTAAAAAAACTGTACACATTGCCCCCCTTCCTGCACATAATGCCCCCCCTTTAACCCTACACTCCCTTCCTGAATACACTACCCCCCTTCCTGCACACAGTGCCCCCCCCCCCCATTAACGCTACAGCCTCTTCCTGCATACACTCCTGTTTACTCTGCCCTCTTTACACCCCTCTTCCTCTACCCACTGCTCTCCTTTAACCCTACACCTCCCTTCCTGAACACACTGCCCCCCTTTCCTGCACACAGTGCCCCCCCCTTAATGCTACACCCTCTCTCTGCACACGTTGCCCTTCTTTAATGCTTTACCCCCTTTAACCCTACACCCCCCTTCCTATACACACTGCCTCCCTTTAACCCTACACAACCCTTCCTGTACACACTGCCCCCCTCTCTAGAGGTGACATCCACTGGGGATTAGGAGGTGACAGGAGAGGAATGTGGCACTGGCCATGGCTGTGCCCTAGGTGGCAGTGCGCCCTAGGCGGCTGCCTAGTTCGCCTAGTGGTAGCACCAGCCCTGTCTGTACTGCTCCCTTTAGCCCTCCTGGCTGAGGTAGCTACTTGTTGATCTGCTGCACTGCTATAACACTTCAGGGCCTGCACAGGCACCCCCTCTCTTACATCTTATCTCAGACACTGGCACCTACTTTCTAAGCCTTCTCTATTGTTTAGCTGGCTCTGGACCCCCCTATCCCTAGGATAGGGGACCACTCCCTCCTGGAGTGGTCCCCTATCCTAGGCAGACCCCTGGGTAGTTTCCAGTACTCACGACACTGCTTTCCCGAAAACTCCTGCCCAGCAGCTACACATGGTCCAGAGCACAATGGATCCCTTTCTGCAGCTCAGCTCAACCTTCTGTCCTTCAGGCCGACCGCCGAGGACACCTTCCTAGCGCTGACAGGAGGATTGACAACCATCACCCTCTTCCTGGGACTCTGCTTCCCGCCAAAGACACCCTGTCACGTGCTCCCCTCAGACTTATACCCCCTCCCAGGATGCATTGTGGCAGATTCTGTCCTTTGGAATAGGTACAAGCCCTGGTGTGCTATTGGCCAGGTTTCCTCGACTGTCAAATAAGAGCCCTCATTGGACACAGTGGGGAGACTCCCCAAGCTCAACATACACACCTGGAACACATGACAGCCTAGCTGAACAATTAGACCCCTCTGATAAGCAGACAGGGCCTCCTTTATAATTTGCCTAGCACCTACCTAAAAGGGTGCTACATCTAAAAAGGACTATCTATATGTTTTATAATCTATAGTTAGTGATTACATCTCATTTAAAAAAATATATCATAGGTTTCCATTAGCTCTGAGTTCTACTATAACACGTGTTTCAGGAGGTGGAAGGGGAATGCAGGTCACAATTTGTTTGCCAGTGCTGTAGAGTTTGCGTGTGGTTTTGTACAATACCACCACAATGTATATTCAGATCTAAATATTTAATAAAGCTTGCATGCAAAGTAAATATAAATTCATAATCCCTTGCAATTACTCAGATATTTACTTGACTGTTTTTTAATCATGACTGCTGAGAAGCATTTCTATGACTACTGTGAGCACCCATAAAACATAAGCTCACAGACTTAGAGGCCTGTATTTACGATCAGTGCCAGACAGACATTAGACCAACCCCAGAATTTATCTTAAGGGCATAGCCCATAAAGCAACATCAATTGCTGGCAAGGTCAAAACCACCAATAAAGCTGTGACAAAACATCACAACGGGCAACTCTTGTGACAGCTGAATCTCCTCAGAGCAGTTGGATGTGCCCCAGCATAGACTTTTCATAGAGTTCAGGCTTCACTCAGTCACCTCAGGTCTTTGTAGCCAATCCTAAGGGAGCTACTTCCCTTCCCTTTTAGGTTCACACCCAAAGTGATGCCATGCTTCCAGCAGTCAAGGCTCCCTTTCCCTAAAGGATGTTCAAGGAGCCTTCATTTAACCACTTTACCACCGGAGGATTTTCCTGCTTTACGTCCGGGCCACTTTTTGCAACTTGGCACTGCGCGACTTTAACTGACAATTGCGCGGTCGTGCAACGCTGTACCCAAACAAAATTTATGTCCTTTTTTTCCCACAAACAGAGCTTTCTTTTGGTGGTATTTGATCACCTCTGCGCTTTTCATTTTTTGCGATATTAATAAAAAAAGAGCGACAATTTTGAAAAAATAACAATATTTTTCTACTTTGACAGTTAAAAAATATCCAATATATTCAATTTTTGTTATATATTTAGGCCAAAATGTATTAAGCTACATGTCTTTGACAAAAAAATTCTCAATGAGCGTATTTTTAACCACATTAAGACCAGAAGATTTTACCCCATTCCTGACCAGGCCATATTTTGCGATTCGGCACTGCATTAATTTAACAGCCAATTGCGCGGTCGTGCAACGCTGTACCCAAATTCCCCACAAATAGAGCTTTTTTTTGGTGGTATTTGATCACCTGTGTGATTTTTATTTTTTGCGCTATAAACAAAAAAAGAGCGACAATTTTGAAAAAATAACAATATTTTTCACATTTTTTTATATGAAATCCCCCCCCCCCCCCCCAAAAAATGTAGAAATCTAAATTTTTTAACATTTTAGGCCAATTTGTTTTCTGCTACATATGTTTGGTAAAAAAATCGCAATAAGCGTATTTTAATTGGTTTGTGCAGAAGTTATCGCAGCTACTAACTACAGTAAATTTATGTCATTTTTATTGTTTTTTTTTAACTAGTAATGGTGGCGATCTGGCGGCGATCTGGAATTTTTTTTGCGGGACTGCGACATTGCGGCAGACAGATCGGACCCCTAACTGACATTTTTGACACTTTTGGGGGTACCAGTGACATTACTACAGTAATCAGTGCTATACATATGCACTGTTACTGTAATAATGACACTGGCAGGGAAGGGGTTAACTTTATTGGTGATCAAGGGGTTAAATGTATGCCTGGTGCTTACTGACGTGTGTGGGGGGAGGGGATTGAGTGACACAGGGACAGATCGCAGATTCAGCTATGCTGAATCCTGTAATCTGTCCCTGCCTGTCACAGAGGAGATTTCCTCACTCGATCCCCGACGATCGGGGAAGAGCGGCGGTGATCACCGCCTCTCCTCCCCTGGCCCGACTCCCGCTGTGTCTGAATACAGCGGGAGCGAGCCTCCTACATCGCTGGACGATAATGAGCCACTTTGCCGCAGTACGCTCAATGTGAGCGGTCGGCAAGTGGTTAATGAAGGCATAGAACACAAATCTCGGGGGCACAGTATGTTTTTCTTTATAGTGTCCAGGCCTAGAAAGCTGGACTTTTGTCTTTAACCACTTACCCACTGAACACTTTAACCCCCTTTTCAGCTTTCAGTGCTCTCACATTTAGAATTACAATTACTCAGTCATGCAACACTGTACCCATATGAAATTTTCGTCCTTTTTTTCACACAAACAGAGCTATCTTTTGGTGGTATTTAATCATCATTGGGTTTCTTCTTTTTTGCGCTATAAATGAAAAAAGACCCACAATTTTGGAAAAAAAATGCATTTTTCTTCGTTTCGGTTTCAAAATTTTGTAAATTTTGTAATTTTTCTTCATAAATTTTGGCCATAATTTATACTGCTACATATCTTTAGTGAAAATAACCCAAATAAGTATACATTTTTTGTTTTATGTGAAGGTTATAGAGTCTACAAGCTATGGTGCCAATTATTGAAAATTGATCACACCTGATGTACTGTTGGCCTATCTCATTTCTTGACACTAAAGCCCCGTACACACGCATCGAAAATTGGCAAGGAATTTTCATCCGACGACCGATCTGCCGATTTTCGGCTTGTTAGTATGATGCTTCCGACAACCTACTCCGACTTTTCGGCTGAAAAAAATCTGGTGTGCAGGCTATAAAATTTTTGTTGGCTGTCAAAACACGTCCGATTTTCGTGCAGTCAGTACAGATTTCGACAGGGAAAAATCTTATGAGCAAGACTGGGCATGCTCAGAGAAGAAAGAACACAAAGAAAGCAATCCAACACATGACATCACTTCTGAAGCAGATTTTTGTTGGGCAAGAAAATTTGTGTGCAGTCTAGGCACATTCCAACCAACAAAAGACCACTCTGGACAAAAGACGGACGATCGGTCGGCCGATAATCGTTGCGTGTGTACGGGGCTTAACAAACCAGTAAAGTACAAATACCCCCCAAATTACCTTTTATTTTAAAGTAGACAATCCAAGATCTTTAGTAAGAGGCATGGTGAGTTTTTTGAAGTTGTAATTTTCTTCCACAATTCTTTGCAAAATTAAGATTTTTTTTTTCCACAAAATGGTCATATTACAAAGTTATTGTATGGCGATACCACATGTGTGGGACTTTTCCAAAGTCTGACCACATACAGAGGTCCAACATCCAAGTAGCACCTCTAGGTGTTCTAGGAGCAAAAATTACACATATAATTTCCTAACAAACTATCACAATTTTGAAGGCCCTGGAGCACCATGACAATGGAAACGCCCACAAAATGACTCCATTTTGGAAAGAAAACACCCCAACACATAATCTAGGAGCCATAATGCGTCTTTTGAACGTGTCATTTTTTTCCACAAGTTTTTGGAAAATGTGGAAAGAAAATTAAAACGCATTTTTATTTTACACAAAGTTGTCCATTTATAAGATATTTCTAACACATAGCATGTAAATAGCAAAAATGACACCTCAAAATGTATTTTGCTACTCCTCCCGAGTATGGCGATACCACATGTGAGACTTTTACACAGCCTGGCCACATACAGAGGCCCAACATGTAGGGAGCAGCATCAAACTGATGCCCTGCAGCTAACTTTAGAAGCCGGCATCCCTCCCATAGAATGTCCCCCTCGTATAACCGATCCCCCCGTACTGGCCCCTGCCGCCCTCATCTATCCATACCCCGGCGGCATCCTTCCCTTTCCCTTCTGCTGCCTGCAGATGCCTACCGGCACTGTGCCCGGCCAGCTGTCCTGCCAAGCGGGTGGGGGTGAGGGGGTTCTGGTGAAGCTGGGGCTTGGGGGTACTTGGTAAACATGGGCAGGGCGTTAAAATCAGTAGCACCTTCGTTTTATTCTACAGCTCATGTGCTTTCAGAAAATATATGGTTGGGGGGGGGGGGGTCTTAAACAAACTCTGAAAGCTGTAAGGCAAACAATGAAAACCTCTAGATTGTTTGAGAAATTTGGATATTTCCATTTTGCGTATGTTCAATTTTCACCATTTTGCAAAAAGGCGCAATCTAAATAGTGGTTATTGCAAAATGTGCTGTGTTTTTATCTGCTAATAATGATTTTAGTGTATTTTTAGCCAAAATATTGTTTTGATAAACATTTGCCTAAATATCATTGTGCCCTAAAAATCAGTAGCACCTATTTGGGTCAAAGGCTTAATTCACCTTTTAAAAAAAAAATAATAATTGCACATAAAGTATATTTGCAACTAAAAAAAATGTGCATTATTTTTCTGGAGCCTGCAGAGCATTGCACCTGTGATCAGCAGATTGCAGGTGGAATGCCAGGATCCTGCAGAATCTCATATATCTGTCTGTCTGTGCCTCCCATACAAGCAGACAGTTACTGCAGAGCAAGAAGGTCAATGAACTAGAAGAGTTCTCACCTGCACCCTCACAGTTCAATGAGAACTGCAAGCCATCTGCCGCAATGACAGACGGTAATTGTAGTTCATTCATTCATAGATCACTGTAAATAAATGATGTGGCCGTGTGGGTGGAGCCCCACACAGTCACTCTCTTTTAAGAAGATGCCCTGCCCGCTGTCACAGCAGGGGGATCAGAGGGGCTCAGGCACGTGTTCTTTGGTAATATGTTACTCTCTAGATACAGGTGTAACATGTAACATGTTACTAAATGTGAACTTATCCTTTCAATTTTAGGGATGTATTTATAAAACAATTGCAGAGCTATTTACCCTGTGAAACTGGTTGTGTACATTCATTCATTTCACGCAAACGAGGGGTGAATGATGATAGGATATTTTTACTCTAATGTTTTTAATGCATACATAAATAAATGCTAGCATAGAAAAAAAAATGTATGTATGTATGTACAGTATATGTGTGTGTGTGAAAATATACAGTAAATCAAAATCATTGTATATGTAGCAGGATTTCCAGGCATTGAGCCTGATGTGGGTCTGCCATTGTTACCGGTATCACCTTCAGCCCGTTTAAGCTGAATACTTAAGTGTGAGATTGGAGACAATGACTATTCCGGCATCTTTGGTTTGTTTATTTTATAATGGGGATGGGAGAAGGGAATGAGTGGGATACTCATCTGGCTCAACCAGGTAAAACTGGAACACTCTGTAGAAAAATTGCCTGTTAGCGGTGTCTTTACGTCAGCTGGATGCCGACCAATGCTTACTGGCGCTTGAAAAATGCTGTCTTGCTGAACTGTGCTAGAACTTGGCTTTTAACACTCTGGTTAACTCAAAAGATCCTGGACTGTAGTAAGACTTAACTCTTGACACTCTGTTTAGCTCAAAAGTCCTGTGAATAACTCCCTCCAGCCCTTCACTGACTGAGGTAGCTCCTTGTAACTGCTGGTGCTGCTGCAACTCTCAACTCTGTACACTGTACACTGCACGCTGTACACATTAACTCTTCAGGGTCCAACCGCTGGCGCCCCCTTTACACTTTAGGGTCCTCTCACTAGGCACCCCCTCTGACACTTCAGGGTCCGCTCACTAGGCACCCCCTCTGACACTTCAGGGTCCTCTCACTAGGCACCCCCTCTGACACTTCAGGGTCCTCTCACTAGGCACCCCCTCTGACACTTCAGGGTCACACTGGCACCCCCTCTGACACTTCAGGGTCACACTGGCACTCCCTTTTACCGCTAGCTAGCTCCTGGATCCCTTGGACCTTCACCGGAGCGGTCCCCTCTTACTAGGCAGACCCCCAGGGGCAGTTGCAGTACTCACAAACTTGGAACGCTTTCCTGAAACTGGACCCACGCTACTCCGCTGGTCCTAGGCACACCGGATCCTCTCTGAAGCTCAGCTCAGCCCAGCTCTCTCTGTACTCTCAGGCAAGCCGCCTGGGACACCCGATCCCTCTGACAGGAGGAGAGACAGCCTCTTACTAGGCAGACCCCCAGGGGCAGTTGCAGTACTCACAAACTTGAAACATTTTCCTGAAACTGGACCCACTCTACTCCGCTGGTCCTCGGCACACCGGATCCTCTCTGCAGCTCAGCTCAGCCCAGCTCTCTGTCCCCTCAGGCAAGCCGCCTGGGACACCCGATCCTTCTGACAGGAGGAGAGACAGCCGTACTCTCCCTCCTGGGACTCTGCTTCCTGCCAAAGACACTGCGTTATGCGCTCCCCTCAAACTTATACCCACGCCCAGAATCCTGTGCGGCAGAATCTGCCTTCTGGGGTAGATACAAACCTAAATGTGGCACTGATTGAGTTTCCTCCACTGCCCAATGAGAACCCTCTCATGGAGCCAGTGGGGAGACTCCCCATTCTTAATAGCAACACCTGGGAGACATGACAGCCAGCTGAAAATCATGGCCCTTCTGTTAGGCAGCCAAGGCCCACTATACATTTGCCTAGCACCTACTTTATAGGGTGCTACATATACTGTAGATTACCCGTATACCCAGGTTATAGCTGTGGTAACATTAGAGTCCCAAAATTGCCAAGTATAACAGAAAACACAGATGCTAGCTAAACAAATTGACAAGTAATGTACTTGGGCGATCCCTGACAAAACTTTTCCCCATTCTATTTAAAACTTAAAAAAAAAAGTTTTGGCTATACATACAATTTAAAGAGGAACTAAAGGCACCATAGTCCCCTCCTCTCCAACTGTCTGAAGTTTATGAGGGGTCCATTGCCAGTGCTGTCATCTTCTCCTCCTCCTCCAATGATTAAACATTGTATGTCCCTTATGTTTAATAATAGCCTGCCTGGTCGTGGGTTATTTTTTTTTTTTTAATGTTGCCTTTAGTTCCGCTTTAAGTAAATCAAACCAAATAATTTAATCAATTAGAGCTCTGTTGAATTTCCCCAAGGCACAGACATAAAAAACACCCTTTGTGTTAACGCATCTTAAGTATTTATTGCCGTATATGCTCCCACTGGAAAGATTTAAACTCCTTTCCTCTCACCATGTGTGTTACGGTGTCACGGGGTGATTTGAGCACAGGGATAAGGGAAATATCCCTAACTGGGACATAGAATCCTGGAACAAGCCTGTGTGTGATACAGGGAACCCCTCCTTGCTGAAGTAAAAACTACTAAAATGATGGAAAATTGTTCACCTGATCCCGTCATTTTCTATTACTGGCTCCTCCTCAAGTCAGCCTACTATTGGTCCACCTGCTGACCACCCCAGGATGACCCCCTACCAAGACAATAAGATCAGGTTGGCTCCCCTCCCTTACTATTTCCATAACAAGCCTCATAACCTCAACACTTGGAGGGAACGCCTCACTGACATGAGAAGGAGCCAGCTGAAAAAAATCCAACTTGATGATCCAAAAAAGACAAATTTTAATGGGGCTGAGCGAGGGGAGCGACAGGGAAAGAAAGAACAGTGAGTGAGAGGTAAGCTGATCTTAAAGCAGAACTTTTCTCACTCTAGGAAGGCCCTCTGTCCAGTGTATTTAAAAAGTCACAACCTTTCATTTTTTTTCTTAATTTTTTTGCTCCTTAACCACTTAAGACCCGGAAGATTTTACCCCCTTCCTGACCAGGGCCTATTTTGCGATTCGGCACTGCATGACTTTAACGGACAATTGCGCGGTCGTGCGACGCTGTACCCAAATGAAATTGACGTCCTTTTTTTCCCACAAACAGAGCTTTCTTTTGGTGGTATTTTATCACCTGTGCGATTTTTTGATCATGCGCTATAAACCAAAAAAGTGCGACAATTTTGCAAAAATAACAATATTTTTCAAATTTTTTTATATAAAATTCCCGAAAAAAAATTAAAAAATCAAAATTTTTTAACATTTTAGGCCAATTTGTTTTCTGCTACATATGTTTGGTAAAAAAAAAAAGCGTATTTTGATTGGTTTGCGCAAAAGTTATTGCGTTTACTAACTAAGGGAAAGATTTTTGTCATTTTTATTGTTTTTTTTTAACGAGTAATGGCGGCGATCTGCGATTTTTTTTTTGCGGGACTGCGACATTGCGGCGGACAGATCGGACCCTAGACTGACATTTTTTACACTTTTGGGGGTACCAGTGACATTACTACAGTAATCAGTGCTATACATATGCACTGTTACTGTAAAAATGACACTGGGAGGGAAGGGGTCAACTTTATTGGAGAGGGAGTGGTTAAGTGTGTCCCTAGGGGCGTGTTTCTAACTGTCATTGGATGTTACTGTGTGTGTAACAGCACAGATCAACGGTCCTACATAGCAGGACCGAGTGATCTGTGCTTTTACACAGGGGAGAATGACAGGCGGCTTTGTTTACATTAGCCGCCTGCCTTTCTCCCTCTCCACCCGACGATCGCAAGTGACCGGCGGACATCGGGTCCGCCGGTCACACGCGCCGGCTTCTTCGGGTACGAGCGGGGGCGGGAGCGCGCCTCCGGCTGCGCGCGCTCGCCCCCTATTTGCTCCCAGGCTAGTGACATACCGGTACGTCACTTTGCCTGGGAGGGACTGACCGCCGCCGTAGTCAGACGGCGGTCGGCAAGTGGTTAAATCTAGGCCTAGGCCATGATGAGATTTGCAGGGCCCAGCACATGCGCCGACACTCCTTAGATGTCTTGCAAATGCATGAGATCTCATACAGTGTTGTCCTGGGATGTGTGAGGTAGACATTCTAGGAGAGCTCTGTGAGATACTGCGCATGCACACATGCACTACACGGTCTATGTTAGGGAACTGGCAAGAACCAGAACTATGCGTGTACATGCACAGACATGCCATGGGGTCTCTGCCAGATTCTAAAGACCTGGCAGAGACTCGGAACTTGTCTGTGCCTGTGCGACCATTAAAGATGGCAGCACTGAAGAAGAGTGTCAAAGAGGATAATTATGCTTCAAGCAAAGCAGTTCTGAACTCCACAGTCTAGTATTTTATTTTAAGACAGGGACAAATGTAATTTTCTTCTTTTTTTTGGAGGGGGGGGGGCTTAAGTATGGTTTAATTCCTCACTAAAATCATGTTTGGGGCTATCCTAGGAGGTCAAAAGGGTAAAGCTGGCCCCGTTTTTTACCAGTATTGTTTTATTCATTCTTAGTGGGATTGATGTGCTGTCCCTCGCTCCCCTCCCTTATTTTGTGGGTGCTATGTGGAGGCCCCCTCTGGTGGAGATTTCTGGCCCAGCCCAGTCTATCGGTGTCTTGATTCATTTTGGGGTCAGGCCGCTTGAGATGAGTATTTAAAATGGATCCTCCTGAGCTAAAATCTATTCATTTTACTGTAAGTCAATGAACTTATATTTGATGGAAGGAAATGTTAATAGGTTTTGTGAATATATATTATATATTTATTACCAGCTTTACTGCACCCCTATAGAAACGCCTGAGGAAGCCGACAAAGGCGAAACGCGTTGGGATGAGTCCTGCCTCCCCAATGTGACAAAAACACATATTAGTTTATATGGAATAATATATTGGTCATGTTGCTTATGTATATGGGGAGGTGTCTTTACATTCAGGGGTGCTTTTTTGGGTTATGATGATGTATCATCTTATTCACTGTTTTTTTTTAGGGGTTCTGAAAAAAACCCAATTTACAAGCTTTAAAGATTTTGTATAATAAAGATTGTTTTTTATTAATGATTGTGTACTGCTAATTATATCCGAGATGAGCCTCGGCACCTTTAATTTAGAACACAAACTAATGTAAATTGAGTCAACCTTCTCATTTAAACCACGATACACTGACCCGAAAAGCATTAGTAACTCACTTATTGGTTTCACATGTTCCCTGCTTTTTAATTGCTTAATAGATATTTGAGTACAGTGACAATAAAGTTAAAGGAAACCTGTACAGAGAGAATCCAATGACTTCAATGTTTTTGAGGCAATGTCCTGGAACAAGCATCTAGATCAGGAATCCTAAACTATATGCTTTTGCTGGGCAAGCGACTAAGGCGAGGGAGTACAAAGGTCAGAAGCAGGCAGTCTAAGAAGAAGATTAGTAAAGTTTTTTTTTTTTTTTAACACAAAACCTGGATAGAAATATTGTACTGGCGACCCTAGCATAAGGAACAAACTATTCAGAGAAAGGGAATACAATAAGACACGTGGCCACTCACTAAAACTAGAGGAAAGGCGGTTTAACCTTAAAATATGTAGGGGTTCTTCACTGTGAGAGCAGTAAGGATGTGGAATTCTCTTCCACAAGCAGTGGTATCAGCAGGGAACATTGATAGTTTCAAAAAACTGTTAGATGGGCACCTTAAAGACCACAACATACAGGGGTATACAATGTACGGTTAACAGCAAACACACACACACATCATAGGTTGAACTGGATGGACTGATGTCTTTTTTCAACCTCACTAACTATGTAAAAAAGCATCTTCCCTCACTTACCTGTATTGCTGCATTTTCTTCAAAACACATACTGCCATAGTAAATACAGATCTGCTGTTTAGCCGACATAGACTGCTCAGGTGGCTGCCTTTTCGGGAGTTCAGGTAGCCAACTACCAATGACACGTGGGTACTGCCCTCTAGTTGCTGATCCTGCAGACACCTGGGAGATGTGATGTACAGTAAGTATCCCAAGAGGCTGTAGGACACATCATTCTGGAGGGGTAATCCCTTACCTAAAGAAACCCTGATGCCAACCCACCTATGTCAATCTAAATCATCTTTTTAAATTCAATGACCTGCACTATCCTCCCTTTACATCTCTCAAGGATCTGAATTTACAAGGCCCAAAGACAGCTGGTAGCCTCCATCCAGCTTCCGAGTGAAACGTTCCCATGATAACAGACCAGTTCTTCAGCAAACAGCCCCCTTCAGTCAGCTCTCTTTAGCTCCCGGGTTTTAGCATTCAAGCCCCTCAGGTCGCCCACGGGAGGTATTGCCAACAGCAGCTTCCACCTGAGAGGGCAGCGTGCACCCCAAGCTGGACTTATCCACTCTTTGAAAATACCATGAGCTCAATGTGCTCACAATATATATATATATATATACAGTCTCCCAGCATGCCATCAGAGCCTACCTCTCTGGGATAGGCTAGTGCTGTATCAATATTCATGCTGCCATCTACAAAGCTCCATACCTATCATCCAGAAACTTTTCAAGTTTGTATCCAAGTTCCCTGGCTACAGTGGGAGCTTTAGACTAGACTGGAAGCAGCTGAACACCCCGATAGCAGATTGCAGTGAACACATTGAGTGACTAGCAGATTGCAGCTTCACTGAGTACAGTGAGCAGACTATGCTTTTACCTAACAAATAAATACAGCCATGACTACAGCATACCTCCCAACTTTTTGAGATGGGAACGATAGACACCTATTGGCAAAATTATGTAGGGATAAGACACCCCCCTGCCACACCACCTTAACTACTTCTGGACCGGAAGGATTTACCCCCTTAATGACCAGGCCATTTTTTGCGATACAGCACTGTATTACTTTAACTGACAATTGCACGGCCGTGCGACGATGTACCCTAAAAAAAATGGATGTTGTTTTTTTCTCACAAAAAGAGCTTTATTTTGGTGATATTTGATCACCTGTGAGGTTTTAATTATATAAACAAAAACAGAGCGACAATTCTGAAAAAATATATATATTTACTTTCTGCTATATAACATTCCCAATAAAAAAAAAAAATTAAAAACAAATGTTTTCATCATTTTAGGCCAATTTGTTTTCTGCTACATATTTTTGGTGAAAAAAAAAATCCCAATAAGTGTTTATTGATTTGTTTGCGCAAAAGTTATTGCGTCTACAACCTAGGGGAAAGATTTACTGTATGTCATTTTTATGTATTTATTTTTTTACTAGTAATGGCAACGATCAAGGATTTTTAGCGGGACTGCAACATTGTGGCGGACAGATCGGAAATCTAACTGACATTTTTGACACTTTTGGGGGGACCAGTGACATTACTACAGTAATCAGTGCTATAAATATGCACTGTTACTGTACTAATGACACTGGCAGAGAAGGGGTTAACACCAGGGGCGATCAAATGTTTTAATGTGTCCATAGGGGGTGCATTATGTGGGGGGGGGGGGGGCTTGCTGCATGAACATATAGACCTGCGTTCCTAAAAAGGGGAAAACAGGATCCCAGTGTTCATAACTAACAGAATGCCGCTGTAACCGACGTTCTGTCCCCATGGACCCGCTGATTAGCTTCCCCTGTGGCGAATGAGCGCGCGTACAGGTATGTTGTTTCGTGGGACAGAGCCGACCTGCCTGGATCACAATTAGAATGCAATTCTACAGAAGCTGGTCGGCAAGTGGTTAAACCCATAAGTGCTTTTTACCACAGCTATTTCTTTATACTGGCTTTTGAAATGTACAAATGCAGCAAATTAGAAATTGGATGAAAGGTTTAGCACTGCGAAACACTTTTTGAAAGATAAAAAGTGCATTTACATTCAACTATCGTATATAGTTCAGACCAAAATGAGAGACAGATGAGGAGGAAAGAGGGACAGAGGGACTTTGCTCTAAATCAGGAACAGCCCCTCAAAATCAGGGACAGTTGGGAGGGGGTATACAGTATTTATTGTATTGTAGGGATCAACCGATTATCGGCAAGGCCGATATATCAAGGGCCGATGTGCACTTTCCCCAATATATCGGTATCGGCCCCAGAACTGGCCAATATTGCCAACATTTTTGTGACGTTGTTCTGCCTTCTTAGGCCGCCTCCCTCGCCTTGGACAGCCTCGTCTGGAGTCGGGACTAGTCTCGCGGGAGTGTATCACAGCCATACACCCACCCACAGCAGCCCGGTGCCAGTCAGCCACCCACACCCACAGGCCCTGTACCAGCCAGCCAGCCACAGGCACAGTACCAGCCAGCCAGCCACCCACTGGCCCTGTACCAGCCAGCCACAGGCACTGTACCACCCAGCCAGCCACCCACAGGCCCTGTATAGCCAGCCACCCACAGCCCCTGTGCCAGCCACCCACCCACCACAGGGTGCCATCCAGCCACCCGCCACAGGGTGCTAGCCAGCCAGCCACCCACCCACCACAGGGTTCCAGACAGGCAGCCACCCACCGCCACACGGTGCCAGACAGCCAGCCACCCACACACGGTGCCAGCAAGTCAGCCACCCACCACAGGGTGCCAGACAGCCACCCACCACAGGGTGCCAGCCAGCCACCCACCACAAGGTGCCAGACAGCCAGCCACCCACCTACCACAGGGTGCCAGACAGCCAGCTACTCACCACAGGGTGCCAGCAAGCCAGCCATCCACCACAGGGTGCCAGCAAGCCAGCCATCCACCACAGGGTGCCAGACAGCCTGCCATCCACCACAGGGTGCCAGCCAGCCACCCACCACAGGGTGCCAGCAAGCCAGCCACCCACCAGAGGGTGCCAGACAGCCAGCCACCCACCCACCACAGGGTGCCAGCCAGCCAGCCAGCCAGCCAGCCAGCCACCCACCCACCACAGGGTGCCAGCCAGCCAGCCACCCACCCACCACAGGGTGCCAGCAAGCCAGCCATTAAACATTAAACAAAAATGAACATGTTCAGTACCAGATTTGTGTCAAAAATTGTCTTTATTTTTCAAAACTTTAAATGTACAAAATATCGGCCCATATCGGCTGATACCGATATGTGATGGCCAAAATATCGGTTTCGGTATCAGCAACAAAAAAACAATATCGGTCGATCCCTATTGTATTGTACTAGATCACATTTTTTTGTGTTTGCTTGTGTAGGGGTTCATTTGTGATACCTTAAAGCTGAACTCCAACTTTTATTTCACTAGAACTTAATGCAATGATCAGTCCCAGCATAGATCATACCTCTGTACCATGTCGCTCTGATGTCTGCAGATTCTCTGATATTCTGGGTTTAGTTGAGGCTTTGTACCATGTGACACTCTGTATAGTCTGATGTAGACCTGAATAGTCTGAAGTGGCCTTGCAGCCACTTCCTGCTGCATCTCTAGCCTAAAACACACCCCTCTGTAGTCTTTTAGAGCCTGAAAATTATGTAACTTCCTTTACAGCTCTGATGGTGGGTGGAATTGAATACATCCTAATTAGCATTCAGTCCCGCCTAGTCAAACCTAGAGGAAGAGTCCAGACCTCCCAAGTCCCACCTCACAGCTAGCTGTACTGCTGCTGGACAGGATTGGATGGATCACAATTAGAATTCAATCCTGCCCAGTTAAATATGCTGACCAGTGTGAATTCTACCCCTCAGATCACACCCTCCCAGAGCCCTGTTTTCTGTGGGCGGGACTGTCCTGCATTTCAAGCTTTGTCCTGGCGAACACGGACTTTGTCCAGCATTACTCCATTGCTGACAGCCTAGCAGGACATGCAGCAGTGTAAACATCCATGCCAGCCAGGGATTGGTGGGCGTACGACCGGAGTGAGAGTAAGTGTAGCTGTCAAATCTAAGCTCTGATGCCGGGGATTGGTAAGGCAATAATTGGCAATGTTTGCCTATGCAAGGGACAAAAAAGCGGAGCCCTGCATATCAGCCCCACCCATCCCTGACATCAGAGCTTCGGCTTGACAGCTACACTCACTCTCATTGCGGCCGTGCGCCCGCCAGCTTGCCCACCAATCCATGGCTGTGCTGGTCAGGATGGATGTTCACACTGCTGCATGTCCTGCTAGGCTGCACTCACTTGTTATCCATCTGATGCCGCCATTTTTGCCTCAGCTCCTGTATGCTGGTAATCAAGATTTTAGTATATAGGTGTGCAATGTTTAAATAATTGATGTCTTTGCAGTTTAACTAATTATTGAACCTTGCACTCTGTACAACATACTCCTGAACCTTCCACCCTGTACAACGCACTCTTGAACCTTGCACCTTGTCCGTAACGCACTCTTGAACTATACACTTTGTACGTAATGCACTCCTGAACCTTGCACTCTGTACAACGCACTCCTGAACCTTGCACTCTGTACAACGCACTCCTGAACCTTGCACTCTGTACAACGCACTCTTGAACCTTGTACTTTGTACGTAACACACTCTTGAACCTTGTACGTGTAGCACTACTCCCTTGGGAGCTGCTTAAAGCGAATTCCTGTGGGTTACCCATAGCAACAACTTATCGATTCTTAGTGCTTTAAGTGTTTGGCTCAGTCAGGAAACAGTCCAGGGGATTTGGTTTTTGTTGTTTTTTTAGAACTTGGGATGGGAGAAGGGAAGAGTGGGATACTCCAGCTGGATAAACTATGCACAACTTGAGGACTTCTAGCTATGTTGGTTGTGGCAAGGCCCCTGCTTCACCCTGCCACTGTAGTGAAGTACTTGATAAGGGAACTGTTAATTACTCTTCAGGGCCCCGCTTGGTACACTCTTTACACTTACTCTTCAGCATAATACTTGGCACCCCTTTTCTCTTGCTAACTGTGTGAGCTGACCTTCTATCCTCTGACTTCTCTGGAGTGGTCCTCCTTCCTGGGCAGACCCCTTGGCAAGCCCCCTGGTACTCACGGACACTGTTTTTCCCAGATGACCCTGCCAACAGCTCCACCGTCAGCTTTTAAGGATCATTTAGGCTCAACTCCACACCTGGCTCACCAGGCCGACTGCCTGTGACCACCTTCCTCAGGCAGCAGTCACCCTCCTCCTGGGACTCTGCTTCCCGCCAAAGACGCCCTGTCACACGTGCCCTTGGCTTTTATGGTCAAGCTCAGGATGCACTGCAGTGGTGCCCTCCCATTTGGACTGCCACAAAAGCATGTTTGCCACTGGCCAGGTTTCTTCCACTGTCTAACAGGCTCCCCAATTGAATACAGTGGGGACAATCCCTCAGACCAAGTGACTCACACCCGGAGACATGTACCAGGCATAACTAACAGATACGGGTCCCCTGATAAGCAGATGAAGCATAACAATGCTTTTAACCTAGCTCCTATCTAGGAGGGTGCTACATACGTAATGCACTCCAGAACCTTGCACTCTGTACGTAATGCATTACTGAACCTTGCACTCTGTAGAAAACACACACCTGAACTTGCACTATGTACGAAACGCACTCCTGAATCCTTAGCGTAATGTACTCTTCCACAGTTTGTGCAAAACCATTTGTAATGGAAGCTTTTTATTCTTTGTTTTTTTGTTTTGTTTTTTAATGCTTGTACTGGGGTTTGTGTCCCTGAGACTCCAGCTTGTGGCACAACAATCAAAGCTTGTTTTTAAAAGTACAGGGAAGCACATTTTTTTTTTTAACCATGCCCCTTCACCCCTTTAGCCCCCCCCCCCCACTCTTAAGCATTTGGCCACACCCATTTTGCGACGCTATGCACACCACAGGTGACTTCCTCCCTCAAATATCCCTCATTGAAATAAGGAAAAAAGGAAGGAAACAGGAGGTCAGAGAACTTTGAAATTCAGCCAGGAGAAGTGACATCACAGAAACCTGATTTTTACAGCTAAAGTAGGTAAGATACAGATAAAATGACAGTGGGGCTGTGATTTATTTACATGCACAATGCATCTTTTGTTTTGGGGAGGAAAATCTGGAGTTCTGCTTTAAAGCAGTGTTAAACCCAAAACTAAAAAATGTGACATATTGCAATTTACTAATCCTTAGATGTGGTGGCCGCATTAGTTTTTTTTTTTAGGCTTTCCCCACTCTGTTTTCACCTGGTAATCTGGCCAGTAACACACTTCCTGTAATAGAGTGCCCCACTCTGGATGAAGAAGAACAGGGGCACCTTTGGACAGCAGCATTGTCAGTCTGGGGGAAAGGGAGTGTAAGGCTCCATGTACACGGGACGTTAGAAAAAACGCGCTGCAAAGCCAGTTCTGACGCCGGGAAAAAGCAGCTGTCAAACGTGCTTTCAGTAGCTTTTTCCATTGGCGTTATTGCACGTTTAGCCACGTTGCTTTTAGCAGCGTTTTTTCTGCCTCCATTCAAAAATCAATGGTTCCCTATGGGAGCCTATTGATTTGAATGGAAGTCGCACCGCAAGTCGGATCAGGATGATCCGACTTGCGGCGCGACTTGCGCTGTGAAAATCTTAAGGGGGAACTCCACGCCAAAAATGGGAAAAAACGGCGTGGGGTCCCCCCCAAAATCCATACCAGACCCTTATCCGAGCATGCAGCCCGGTAGGGCAGGAAGGGGGAGGGGACGAGCGAGCGGCCCCACCCCCCCCCTGGACTATACCAGGCCACATGCCCTCAACATGGGGGGGGGTGTTGGTGCTTTGGGGCAGGGGGAGCTCTGCACCCCCCACCTCAAAGCACCTTGCCCCCATGTTGATGAGGACAAGGGCCTCTTCCCCACAACCCTGGCCGGTGGTTGTGGGGGTCTGCGGGCAGGGGGCTCATCGGAATCTGGAAGCCCCCTTTAACAAGGGTGGCCCCCCTGATCCCGGACCCCCTCCCTATGTGAATGGGTAGGGGTACACTGTACCCCTACCCATTCACCCCATAAAAGGCAGTGTGTGTAAATAACGACAGGAGACGTTTTGGAAAGTTTATTAAAAATCTTCATCTGGTCTTCTCCCTCTCCGGTCTTCTGCTCTTTTGCTGTCCGCTCTTCTGCTGTCCAATCTTCTGCTCTTTTGCCTCCTCTGGTCTTCTTCCTCCGGTCCTCCTCCGACAATGTCTCCGGTGATTATGCCGGTCTCCGGTCTCTGCAGCTTGTTATATAGCCATTGTGGGCGTGGCCTCCCCCCTTATGTCACAGATAACGTGGCTGAACGTATGTTCATCACGTTTGGTCGTGTTCAGCCGTGTTTCTGCGTTTCAAACGCCGGGAAACACGCGTTCGAAACGCAAATAATTGCGTTCCAAAAAACGTCCCTGAACTCAACTGCCTGCAAATGACTGTAAACGACCATGTGTACATGGACAGATAAGATAAAATGTAGATGGGTTCAGGGGCTTCTAAAAAAAACGCCCAACTGCTCCTAAACGGCCATTTACAACATCCCGTGTACATGGAGCCTTAGATGTACTAGCAGATTTAGGTACACAAATTGAAGCTCACACTGCAGTTACACAAGCAGTTACAGCAACCGTTTTTATCTTTTGGTTTGACTTGATTTAATAAAAGCTGCTCATTAAGCAAAAAAAGGAGCAAAACAAGGACCTAGGTCCTGTCCAACCCACTGGTGGTATGCAATCCCAAAATATAATGGCAAAAGCCACCTGTGGATGAAACAAGATAATGGATCCCAATAGCTGATATTCTTACACAGCTGCTACTATATTGTCAAATAATATCTAGAAAAGGTGCGTACATAAACAAAAGCCCATATATGCACTAGCAGCGCTAATACGCCCTTATTCAAAAAGCGGCGAATATAATGCTAAAATTTATAACAAGTTGTGAACTTAATCAATAATGTTCATTATGGCTGTTCATGCAAAAATGGTGAAACAAAAGTCTCTTTCTCCAATGGAACCAAGTGGGAATGGTGTAGAATAGACACAGGATACTCCCCTTCAATTTCACCAAAACAACCACCAAGAGCCTTCACCACACCTCCGTGCTCCCCCCTAGGCAGTAAACATGTAACCTTAATGAAAAGGTCAAGCGCTTTGAACAAAACCAGTTATCCTCCACTGTCCAATGGCGATCCACCTTTTAATCCCGGTACCAGCTGGTTAAATGGGAATCAGCGCCTCCTCATCTCCTCTCACATGCAAAGAAAATGATTGGGACCCATAGCGTAACATGTACCACACTAAAGTATTTATTGATAAAAAAAGAAACACACTCACATGGGATAAAACATTTCCAGGCAGAATATGTGTACCGAAGGAAATGCCCTGCTCCTCCCGCCGTAAACGCTGTCTCCACTGTATCGCAAAGTCCGGGTGACTCAGTATCCCACTTCGACGGCGTGGCGTAGGATGCTCAGACGCTGTGCAGGGTTGCCTTGGTAGACGCAGCCCGGCCACCTCATCTAAAGTTCATCGGCAAAGCTATTCCTGAAAAGCACTTGGGGCTTATTTTGCTATTCTGTTCAAACATTTTATTAGTTTTATTTATTCAATCAAGGTTTTATGATGTTATATGTATATTATATTTTAGGCATACTCGGTCGGCCTATATCAATAGGTTGTTTTATCCGGTTTACACTATTGTTTATATGGATATGTTCGGAGCCCATGTATCAGGTGCTCCGCTCACCATGAAGTAGGATATGCTCATAATGAAGTATGATATGTTTTTGGGTAATTTTGGTAATCTATGCCTATAACATGGCACTCACTTCATTCTCACAACATGTCCCACTTATCTGCGCCCGGAGGTGGATATACTGTACGTGTAATAATAAAGAATTTTGTATCAAACAATAGCATGATACATGTCACTATGGACATATATGTCCCTGGAATCCCATCCCTTCTCCCCACCGGTCCGTGTAGGACTGATGTTTTGTTCAATCATACCCTGGGTAGATGGGATAGATGGAAGCATTATGGGTTTGTCCCTAGCTTGGGTCTAATATAATTGGGACACCCCAATATTCTTAGGCGCATATATCTAATACACCATGGGGCACGCAATGAGGAGTGATTGTGGTGAGAACGTCGGGGTGCCTCAAATTATATATGCTACGTTTTGGTTTTCGGTCTGGTATTGTATACAGTTCACAATTTTTCCCCATCAATGGCAACAATGTATGGGATTATGTACCTATGCGGTACACATATGGACTGATTTGAAATAATATAAGCTGAAAATTGACTGGGGTTATATTTTTGAGTAACAACAGTTCATATATATATATATATATATATATATATGATTTGGGTTTGTGTAGCAATATGGTTTGTACAATAATATAAGAAACTGTGGCTTGGATGTGGCATATCAAGACGGTGTCTCCACTGTCCGCAAGGACCGATATAGAGGCTGGCTGGGGCTGTACTTCCGGCTTGTTTCTGGAGGTGGGGTTGAGTTGCCGCCTAGCTTTTCCGGTGTCTCCACGGTCCACAGGGATGGATATAGAGGCTGGCGGGGGTGTAACTTCCGGCCTGTGCTTGGGAGTGGAGTTAAGTTGCCGCCCAGTTTTTCTCCGAGAGTATTTAGATGAGGTGGCCGGGCTGCGTGCTCACGCCCTCAGTTGAAGTCGGTGATGACGAAACGCATCAGGGCGTGAGCACGCGGCTACCAAGGCAACCCTGCACAGCGTCTGAGCGTCCTACATCATGCCGTCAAGACTGCCGCGACCTGGGAAGTCAGATACTGAGTCACCCGGACTTTGCATTACAGTGGAGACAGCGTTTACGGCGGGAGGAGCAGGGCATTTCCTTCGGTACACATATTCTGCCTGGAAATGTTTTATCCCATGTGAGTGTGTTTCTTTTTTTATCAATAAATACTTTGGTGTGGTACATGTTACGCTATGGGTCCCAATCATTTTCTTTGCATGTGAGAGGAGATGAGGAGGCGCTGATTCCCATTTAACCAGCTGGTACCGGGATTAAAAGGTGGATCGCCAATGGACAGTGGAGGATCACTGGTTTTGTTCAAAGCGCTTGACCTTTTCATTAAGGTTACATGTTTACTGCCTAGGGGGGAGCACGGCAGTGTGGTGAAGGCTCTTGGTGGTTGTTTTGGTGAAATTGAAGGAGAGTATCCTGTGTCTATTCTACACCATTCCCACTTGGTTCCATTGGAGAAGGAGACTTTTGTTTCACCATTTTTGCATGACCAGCCATAATGAACATTATTGATTAAGTTCACAACTTGTTATAAATTTTAGCATTATATTCGCCGCTCTTGGAATAAGGGCGTATTAGCGCTGCTAGTGCATATATGGGCTTTTGTTTATGTATGCATCTTTTCTAAAAGCTGCTCATTGTAAGCACACCTGTCAGTGGTAAATGGTTTGCCTCAACTTTCTAATGACTACATCTGCAGGAGAGCTTGTTATGTTGAAAAACAACACACTTGAGCTGGAATGTCTGCTCAGCAGACGGCACACCCCTTTGGATGATCCATGTTTAAAGCTGAACTCCAGGGAGGGCACAAATCTTCCCTGGTAGTGGAGTTGTCCCTGCACTGCAAGGGTTAAAGGAGAAGTATGGACAAAGCTTTTTGGTTATAAATCTTTGGTGGGGTGTGACGGGGGAGGAGCCTGACGTCATGGGGTGAGCCGATCAGCGATCCCCTGCCTGCCGCCCGCTGTCGCCTGTTGCTTATACACTCTGGGTTAGTGGTGGAGATGGACCCCGAGGCTGGTAACACCCTCCAATCTGAAGGTGAATGAAGATCCCTGGCTCCCTTACTGCTCCAGGGGCTGCTGAATCTCCTCCCTGCCTCCACTGCTGAGGGAACTGCCTGGAGAGTGGATTCGCTCGCTGGTCGGTGAAGACTGCAGGGGGTAAGCTTACCCGGATGTTTGAAGTAAGCCACACTGGAGGACTTATAGAAAGGAAGAGAAAAGGGTGAAGACCCCCGAACTGGCTGAGCTGAGCTGAGAGGAAGGACTGCCTTGGCAAGAAGAGGCCTTCTATAGACATAACAATTAATAGAGCTCCTCGGTGGCTGTATACCCCCGGTGGCTTGTTTGACGTATACTCCTGTTGCAAATTTTGACTGACCGCTGTACACTTGGACTGGCTGCTGTGTACTCTAATTGAATACTGTGCACTCTGGCTGGCTGCATGTATTTCCCAATGGTTTATACATTGTGATACCTTGTAGGTAGATATGAGGGATTGAAGCCATTCTTCCTCAGTGAATGTTGTTTGTAATTCCTCTTCCCATTTCGTCATTGGACTAGTTTTGCAGAATGTCATTTTGCTTTGTAATGTGTTACAGATAATTCAAATACCCTTAGGCGTGGATGGTGGTGAGGAAAAGTACTTTAGTATCATTGTAGGGATTGTGATTTTTGGGATAGGGTATTTGCCCACAAATTGCTGAATTCGGATATATGACTACATTTCAGAAGATGGGAGGTGGAATTAATCAGACAGTGTAGAGAAAGATTTGATTGAGCAGTGCTCTAGGATGTCCTCTATTTGATGTATTTTTTTTTAAGCCCGTGGCATGTGAAACACACTCAAAAGACTTACACTCGGTGCATAAAAAAGTGCACACACGCAAACGTGAAGAACACAAAAACTGCACAGGGTGTACAAATGGTCTGGCCTCCGAAGAGGTTGGACCTATACCTTGATCCCCCGGGGCGCAAGACTCCTGACAGGAACTGAGGTACTTCCAATGGTCTGCCTGGCTGAAACCAGGCAAACCCCGTTCTCTAGGGGGACTGCCGAAACAGCCCTCCCCAAGTACTAGGTGGGGCTCCCCCGAAGGGAGACCCCATGAGAGAGGGCGAACTTAGCCAGAAGGCCATATCCGCCCCCTCCCAAGACGTTCAAGGTAGGCCCGAAGACCCACACCGTACTTGTCGTGCAGGAAGAAAAAGGTGAAAGTGAAGTGACACACAACAAAGAAAATCACACACAAACAAAAAGGTGGGGAAGTGGAGAAGTGCTTGGGTGCCAATGTGAAATACAAAGGCAGGCCTTTCGGCCGGAATAAAAATTCCTCTGGTCTAAGCCAAAAGGCCTGGCCCAAGAGGCAGGTGCAAAAAAAGTATGGTGCAGTGACCAAGGTGCCGAAAAACTCAAGGCGAGCTGCCCCTCACCAGTGAGAATTAAGGCACCCCTGGGCTGCCACCCCAGGGGCATGTACACCACGGGCTTTTCCGGTCTCGGCCCCGGCCAGACCCAGTGTAGCCCATCCTACCAGGAGGCATCAGAACTTTAGACAGCTTAGGGAGAACCTGCCTTCAACTGGGAACAAGCCTTTTGCAAGGCCAGATTCAACCCAGGAGGAAAGGCTCTCCCACCGCCATCCCCCATTCCTTACCAATCACATCCAGGAGCAGTACTAACCGGTGGAACAACGCCGGCTTTCTCGCTCCCTTCAAACTGATAGGGGTGGACCCATTCAAATCAGAAGGCGGCGGACCCATCCGGCTTTCTCTGACAGTGCCTACTTCCCGGTCCCCCAGTTACGCCCAGGGCACCCTGGTTCATTTCAGCCCCTGCCGATACTAACCATCAAGGTCCATACCAACTGATAAGAACAGATACTACACTTGATCTTAGCCAAAAGGCCGAGAAGCGATTTTTACATCTATTTGATGTATATTGTGGTCGCACCACTTCTGAACAGACAAGTACGGAATGAGGATTTCAAACACTTTGAGTGGTATATGTAGCTGTTGAGAGTGAGAGGAGTTAACCGTACTGCTTTGAAGGGCTCTCCAAGCTATAATAGGAGGTTTGGACTGTGGTTGGTAGGTCTCTCAGCTGTAGAGGCTTCCATGTGTCAGCTATGAGGAGTGCAGGAAAGTAATGAGTCTTGAGTAACGCTGCTTCTAGATTGACCCAACATGTGTCTTCAGATGGATTGAACCAGTGTTCAATATGTGCCAACTGTGTAGCTAAATAGAAGTCTTTTTCTTTTCTGTGTTTGATCATGTGTGTCCATGGACATCTAGGGCGCTTGTTTTGCAAAATATATTTTTTAAGGTGTTTAGTGAGGGAGCTGAGGTAAGAGTGGGGCATTGGTATGGAGAGTGTGCGGAATATATATAAAAATCTGTGGTAGAACAATCATTTTAAAAGCGGCTAGCCTACCTGTCCAGGACAGTTCTTTTTATGATTTTTGGGACGATTCATTATGTATTTTCTCCACTAAAGGAGTTTGCCTCTGCAAGTAATGATATGGATTTAGTTATTGTGCCTAAGTAGGGTACCCTTCCGTCATCTACGTATAGGGGAATTGTGTGATTAGATGGGTTTTAGTGTTACTTTGGACCCCAAGTCCAAGATTAAAGATTTTGTGAAGTTCACCTTATAGTAGGAGATGTCAATAAAGGCTGTCAGTATTTGGTGGACGAAGGGTAGGGAGAGAAGCGGTTTCATTAGAGATAGGATGACATCATCTGCGAACAGACTTATTACATGGGATCTGCCTTGGAGTTTAAAACCCCGATATATGTGAAGGAGTTCGTAAGGATTTCGCTAAAGGCTCAATCATGAGGATAAAAATAGAGGGGGATAAAGGGCAGCCTTGTCGGGTCCCATTGGAGATGTGGAATGATTTAGACAATATACCATTAGTAAACATTTGGAATATAATGCCAGCATAGCGGACAATATCGTCCCCTGGAATCCAAATTTCTCCAGGGTAATCAACATATACTGCCAGTGAACTCTATCAAACACCTTCTTCGCATCAATAGAAAGATGCAAAAAAGGCGTTTTCGATTTTTCAGCCTAATGGATTAAGTTTAAAACCCTTCTAGTGGCATCTATTGTTCATAAAGCCCATTTGATTGGATTTGATCAAATGCGGTAAGCAGGGCTTTTTTTCTCAGAGAAAAGCTGCAGGAACTATCACCTTCTGAGTCACCCTTCCTCTTTGCCCCCTACCCACCTCTGAGCAGGGTCCCTAGGTTTCACCCCCTACCCACCTTCCAGTGCCGCCCCTTTTAGAGAATACAGAACCAAGTATCATTTTGTGCTACTAAGTAACTTGTATGGAATTTTATAGACCCCACCCCAGCAACAGTAGACCCCTCCAGCAACAATAGACCCTCCGGCAGCAATAGACCCCCTCCCCCACAACAATAGCCCTCCCCCAGCAACAATTGGTCCCTGTAAGGGATTAGCTCGGTAGCGGGTGTGGGTGACCCCTTGGGGGGGTTCGTTACACAGGGAGACAGCTGAGGAGTGGCTGAAAACAACAGTCTATGGTTTATTCTACCAATTTGCTGGAAACCAGTGCAAGCATCCAAACAGCATAAATCAAACAAACATAAAATAAACCCTGGCCACTTGGGGCATCTACCTTCACAACACAGGAACAGGGCAGACACTGCTGGTCATACAGCAGAAAACCAATAGTCCATTTGTTTTCTTTTCACACAGAAAAAGTCCACCACCTCACCTTCAGAAGTTTCTCAGCTCACTGCTCTCCTTAACGCACACAGCTTTAGGAGGCAGCAATCAGTAGTTATCCTCTGGATAACTTATAGAGGCCTTAATTGCCTCATCCTGAATAGCTGAAGCTTTCCAATGTCCTTACACCTTCCTGGCTACCTCTGCAGCCGACACCCTATAGTAATTGGTGAATTGTCTAAACAAGGCAGAAATGTATCTCCCGTCTGTGACAACACCCACAGATTTACCTGACTTCCTGTCACAGTCCCCCACAACAAAATACCATCCTAGCAACAATAGACCCCCAGGAGCAACCACAGATCTTCCATTAGCTAGCATCAATAGACCCTCCAACAGCCAGCAACAATAAACCTCTCCCAGCAACAATTTACCCCCTAGCAACATAAGACCCCCCACAAGCAACAATAGACATGCCTGGCAACAACAGACACCCACAAAAAATAGATCTCCACCAACGACAATAGATCCCCCAGCAGCCAACATCGATAGACCTTCAGGCACACCCCAGCACTCCTTGCTATAAAATACATTCAGTGCTAGAGGTGCCGGAACTGCGTTCCCCCGCTTTCCCGCTGAAAAAAAAGCCCTGGCGGTAAGACCTTTGATATGCGCCCAGCAAGTAGTTTGGCAAATATTTTAATATCGGTGTTATGCAATGGAATTGGATGGAAGTTCACTGGGGAGTCAGGTGATTTACCCGGTTTGGGAATAGTGACTATGTGGGCCTTAAGCATTTCTGATGGAAATTATGAGGATGCAGAGTTTTCTTGGAACATTTTCAGGAGGTAGGGGGATAGTGTATCTTTGAAGGTCTTAAAATACTCGTTGGTGAAGCCATCCGGGCCTGGTGACTTCTCGTTGGGAAGAGTGTCAATTGTTCTACCGATTTCTCAACAGCGGGGCAAAAAAGGAAGAGATACTATTGCAAGATGTAATGGTAGGAAATAGAATGTTCACATTTTTAGAAACAACACAAAAATGGGGAAATATGCCACTGGATAAATGGAGATACACACAATTAATTACACCACTTTGTGCACTCCCTACTGCAGCCTCTGTGGGGAAGGGGTAACATGAGATCACTGGAAAAGTTTTTTAGCTCCTCCACATGTGTTAAGCATAGCATATCAAAGATATACAAGATCTTATTGAGGGAATTGGAGCTTATATATCCGCCCAAGTTAGAGAAATGGGAACAGGATGAGGAAAAAAGGAAGAAAGTCTTAAGATTAGCTTGCTATTCCTCGATAGACCTAAGGACAACAGAGATGTGCTATAAGCTGTTTGCTAGGTGGTACCTCACTGTCACTGTCAAGGTCTTACCTTGCCTTCCTGTTGGCAGCTATCTCGGACATGTGCAGACTGCTGCCTCTTATAGACTCTGATTGCATCATCACTTCCTGCTGCCTGGGCGTTGCACATTGATGATGTCACACACCTGACTATATCTATCACCTGCTGGGTTGCTATCATTGCCCTTGTGTTTGTGCTCCAGGGTGCATCTCTGCTAGCAGTCTTTTGTGTTCTTCCATGCATGACCTGGCTTGGCTGACAACTCTCCTGGCTCTCAACCCGGCTTTGGCAGATGACCCGGCTTCGGCAGACTACCCACTTCTGGATCCGACCCCGGCTTGGATTACTACCTGCTCCTGGACTTTAATCCCGGGCTTGTTCCTGCTCTCATTTCCTCACTGTTTCTGTGCGATTATTATTATTGTTGCTCCCTCCAATGAACTGCTTCATTTTACCTGCGTTACCCTGTGGTCTGGTTTCCTTTCACCCTGACAGTACACAAGGGACATGAATCTTGATGATGTAGGTGCTCCTACGCTTCCTATGCTGGTTACCAGGCTTGATCAACAAGATCACCTTTTGGGTCAGTTCGCTCAGGCATTGCAGACATTGAAGAGAGGCTCAGAAACTGACAGACTTCTTCTCGCCTGTGACAGTGGGACTCCAACAACATGGCAGCCACCCCCTGTCATCTCCCTCCGCTGCGGTCCTCTGGTGACAGGTAGGGTAAGTCCACAGGATCATCTATTATTCACACAAGGGGATACACAGCCTCATTCTGGTCAATTCACACCAACAACTATGAGCCCAGTAAAGTCTAAACCAAGGAGGGATGATAATAAAACCCAGATATATTACCTGATGGGTTACTATCATTGCTCTTGTGTTTTGCTCAAAGGTGCATCTCTGCTAGCAGTCTTTTGTACTCTGTGTTCCTCCGTGCATGACCTGGCTTGGCTGAAGACTCTCCTGGCTCTCGACCTGGCATTGGCTGACAACCCGGCTTTGGCAGATGACCTGGCTTCGGCAGACTACCCACTTCTGGATCTTTTACATATAGTTACATAGTTACATAGTTAGTGAGGTTGAAAAAAGACATGAGTCCATCCAGTTCAACCTATGATGTGTGTGTGTGTTTGCTTTTAGCCGTACATTGTATACCCCTGTATGTTGTGGTCTTTAAGGTGTCCATCTAATAGTTTTTTGAAACTATCAATGCTCCCTGCTGATACGACTGCTTGTGGAAGAGAATTCCACATCCTTACCGCTCTTACAGTGAAGAACCCCTTACGCACTTTAAGGTTAAACCGCCTTTCCTCTAGTTTTAGTGAGTGGCCACGTGTCTTATTGTATCTCCTTTCTCTGAATAGTTTGTTCCTTATGCTCGGGTCGCCAGTACAGTATTTGTACATTGATATCATATCCCCCCTCAATCGTCTCTTCTCCAGAGAGAATAAGTTCAGGGCTTGTAGTCTTTCCTCATAGCTGATGTCCTCCATCCCCCTAATTATTTTTGTTGCCCTTCTCTGGACTTTCTCCAGTTCCAGCACATCCTTTCTGAGGACCGGTGCCCAGAACTGGACAGCATACTCCAGATGTGGCCGGACCAGAGTCTTGTAGAGCGGGAGAATAATCTCTTTATTTCTGGAGTGAATCCCCTTTTTTATACATCCCAGTATTCTGTTGGCTTTGCTTGCTGCGGCCTGGCATTGCATGCCACTGCCAAGCCTGTTGTCTACCAGTACCCCTAAGTCCTTTTCCATCCTAGACTCACCCAGAGGTTCCCCCCCTAGCGAGTAGCTTGCTTTCTGGTTTCTGGCCCCCAAGTGCATTACTTTACATTTTTCAACATTAAATCTCATCTGCCATGTAGTTGCCCACTCCGTTATTTTGTTCAGGTCCGCTTGCAAGGTTTCCACATCCTGCATAGAAGATATTGGCATGCCTAATTTAGTATCATCCGCAAATACTGAGATTGTACTAGATATCCCCTCCTCTAGATCATTTATGAATAAATTAAACAGGATTGGTCCCAGGACAGAACCCTGGGGGACCCCACTTTCCACACCCGCCCAATCCGAGTACTCCCCATTAATCACCACCCTCTGTACTCTCCCCTGGAGCCAGTTCTCTATCCAGGTACTCACCTTATGGTCCATCCGGACCCCGGCTTGGATTACTACCTGCTCCTGGACTTGACCCGAGCTTGTTCCTGCTCTCATTTCCTCACTGTTGCTGTGCGATTATTATTATTATTATTATTATTATTATTATTGTTGCTTCCTCCAAATAACTGCTTTCCCATGTGGTCTGGTTTCCTGGCACCCTGACAGTATACAAGGGCCATGAATCTTGACAATGTAGGTACTCCTACGCTTCCCATGCTGGTTACCAGGCTCGATCAACAAGATCACCTTTTGGGTCAGTTCGCTCAGGCATTGCAGACGTTGCTTGCGCGCACAGCACACCTTGTTGCTAGGTCGGTGGTTTCTCCTGTTGTTGCACCCGCTGCTGCTCCTGTTGCCGCTCCTGCTCCTTCAACTGAAGTCGCTGTTACCAGAGGGATAACTGGTTAAGCCCCCCTCCCGCAGCGTGTTGTGGCTTCCTAAACCAAGTGGGCATTTTGAGATGGTTCCCCAGGCGTTTGATTCTGACAGGTCCAAGGTGGGCTTCCTAATCTCGTTACTCTTGGACAAGGCCTTGGTTCTCATTTACCTGAGTTTTGTTGCCTCCTTTCATAGGGTATTCGATGTGCCTGCTCACTCTGCCTCTGCTGCAAAGCTGCTCCTGTATATTCAATAGGGTATACGAACCGTTGCCAAATATGCCATCGAATTTCGTACCCTGGCAGCAGAGGTGGGTTGGAATAATGAGGCTCTGGTGGCTGTCTTCCCTCATGGTTTCTCGGATGCATTGAAGGACGAGATTGCAGCCAAGGATCTCCCTGACGAGATTGAGATTCTCATTTATTTCCTGATTTTGATCGATACCAGGCTCAGGGAGAGACCAGCATTTAAGGAGCACCTGAGGAGGCCTTCTACCAGATTGGCTTCTACGTTTTCTTTCCCACCCATTCCTCCCTCACACCCCACACCTCCTGTGGATGGTGCGTCTGGCTGTGAACCCATGCAGCTGGGGTTTACTCGCCTTTCCAAGGCTGAGCGGGCCTTTAAAAGGAGGGAGGGCCAGTGCCTTGGTGGGCATTTCCTGAAATCTTGTCCTACGCGTCCAGGAAACCCTCGCACCTAATGTCCTGTTGGGGGGAAGATCTTAGCTGGAATCTTCTCATCCCGGGTTACCCGTAAAGATAAACCTCTAATCACAGTTGTCCTCTCCTGGACAGTGTCCTCGGTGGTTACTCAGGCGTTAGTTGACTCTGGTGCTGGTGGTTACTTTATTGACAGTACATTTTCTGCTCCTAATTCCATACCCTTGCAGCCTCGTCTTTTCCAAGGGGCTGTTCACAGGGAGTCAACCTGTTTCCAGGTTATATCGTCCCCACACTACCCCGTTGTTTTGGGTTACCCGTGGCTTCAGAAACACAACCTGATCTTTGATTAACAGTCGGTCGAGATCCTCTCTTGGTCTCCACAGTGTGGAGTGGTTTGTATCCATGGGCCTGTTAAGGTACTTTGTATCTTCTCAGGTTCAGTGTTGCCTAGTAAATATCGTGAGTATCAGGATGTGTTTGACAAGGTGCGGGCCGGTACTCTTCCTCCCTTGTAGTCCGTATGATTTTGCCATAGACTTGCAACCTGGTGCCATTCCCCCTCGTGGCAGGGTTTACCCTCTCTCAGTTGCAGAGAATAAGGCCATTGAAGAGTACGTTGCGGATGCGCTTGCCCAGGGGCACATTTGCAAGTCCACTTCTCCAGCGGGTGCCGGTTTTTTCTTCATAAAGAAAAACGGGGGCAAGTTGAGACCTGGCATTCATTATAGGGGCCTCAATCGTGTTGCCTTATGAGGAGGTTATGTATAATCTTCATTAGCAACTGTAAATAGATGGGTGTAAATATACGTACGAGATATTGAGTTTTTATTTTAAACACATAGTTGATATATGATTATATAAGGTTAAGTTGTGTGAGCCAGTCTGCAGGCAGTAGTAATCGATTTAGCAAGTCTGTTTGAAGTGCAAGCTTTAGCTACCAGGCAGATGTCTGCTATTTACACTGAAAAACATAAAACTGATATGCAAAGTAGTACAGCCTCGTAATTAAGTTCCTTTTCCCAGACATCACAGAACCAAGGAAATGATTGATAATAGGCCATGTCATGTCCTTCGTTATCTTGGCCTCTACTTCAAAGACGCCTTCATTAAGATATGCAATTAAGATGGCCATCTGTTGAGGAATGGACAACTTGCCCAGGATATGACCTCGCATATCTAAAATTTCAAATCAAGAGGAGGTCAGCAAGGATAAATTAATTCTCCCTCCAACAGAGAGGAGGTGCTAGCAAGGGGCTGAGTTATGCTAAGCTAGGAGAGGAGGAAGTTGTCCAATCCTGAACGAGATACGCCCAGAGGGAGAAAAAGGGTCAGATAGCTACACCAATCAGAATGCCCCTATACAAGTCTACGGGATATAGGTGTATATTAGTTCAAGGTGAGCAGAGAAGAAATAGGAGCCATTTACCTGAAAAGGGGATATCATCTTATACCACTGGTAAATATCATGACACCTCCTAGCACTTAAATGTATACATGCTTGTCTTATTTGTCATCTGTCCTGCTGTTCATATCATAATATTTTGAATATCATGCTCTGTATTTGTTCAGTTAACCTATGAATATTTCCATTTTGTATGTACTAGAGATAAAATTGTTGTGAATTAATTTAGGCCTCCATGCTATTTACCAATTCATTTCTGTTGCTGTTTTAAAGCTTTCACTCATGGCCAAAGAACTCTCATTTAACCCGAATATTATATGAGGTATCATAAATCTCGAAATATAGCTTACGGGTAACAATCGCATCACAATCAAGAAAGCATACCCAATTCTGTTGATTACTGAATTGTTTGATCGCCTCAAGGGAGCAACGGTCTTTACCAAGCTTGAATTAGGGGTCATGTATAACCTCGTAAAGATCAAGGAGGGTGACGAGTGGAAGACTACTTTTAATACCAGAACCGGTCATTACGAATCTCTGGTGGTGCCTTTTGGACTTGTGCAATGCTCCTGCTTTCTTCCAGGAGTTCATCAATGATGTCTTTCGAGATATGTTGCAGCAATGCGTCGTGGTCTATTTGGACGACATCTTGATTTACTCGGACTCCATTAAATCACACTACCTGGATGTCAGACGGGTGCTGCAACGGTTACGGGAGAATGGGTTTTTCTTGAGAAATGTAAATTGCATCTGTCTCAGGTTGCCTTCTTGGGCTACATCATTTCAGCTGAGGAGTTCTCCATGGACCCTCAGAAGGTTTCGGCTGTTCTACGATGGCCTCTCCCCAGTGGTCTCTGTTCCATTCAGAGTTTCCTTGGGTTTGCCAACTATTATTGGAAATTTATCAGGAACTTTTCTTCTTTGACCAAATCCATCTTAGATCTGACCAAGAAGGGCAGCATTTTCCACAATTGGATGCCAGCTGCCATCCAAGCTTTCGAGAGCCCTCAAGTCTGCTTTTTTGTCTCATCCCAATCCTGATTTGACCTTTGTCCTAGAGGTGTATGCGTCTGGGATGAGAGACTGAGACAAGAGTAGGCGCCCTCCTGTCTCAGTGTCGGACACCTGATGGACCCTAACTTCCTTGTGGGTTCTACTCCAAGAAGCTGTCTCCAGCTGAATGCAATTACAAGATTGGAGACAGAGAGCTCTTGGCCATTATCCTGACTTTTGAAGAATGGAGACACTTGCTCGAAGGTTCTGTAGTTCCAGTTCTTATTCTCACTAATCATAAGAATCTGACGTATCTCTCGGAGGCCAAGAGGCTCACACCCCATCAGGCCAGATGGGCCTTGTCCTTGTCTCGTTTGAACCATGTGGCTTCCTATTTGCCCAACTCCAAGAATGTTAAAGCGGATTCACTGTTTTCTAAATTGTAAAGGGAGGACTCTTTGCCGACACCAGTCCTTCAGATCATATCCTCGCTGCCATCCATACCAACTTAACCTCTCCTCTTGGGGAACAGATCTTGGCTACCCAACCTGATGCTCCCACAGAGAGACTTGCTGGCAAATGTTTTGTACCTGAGGTATTGCACATCAGTTTATTGCGCACATACCACAATTCCAAGACTGACGGTCATCCTGGTAAGAACCAGATGTCCTGGGCTATTTCTCGTCAGTTCTGGTGGCCATCTCTCCGCACTGATGTTGATGCGTATGTGGCTGCTTGCTTGGTCTGTGCCCAGAACAAATCTCCTCGGCAGTCGGCACCTTTGCTTGAGCCTTTTGCATCCTCCGTAAGGTGAACCTGGTGGCCTATGCCCTTAATCCTCCCCCTGGCATTGTAACGCTCCTGCGTTGAACGTATTTCAGCTGCAGAAATATTCCACTTCAGTAGTCATGTAGAGAAACGCTGAGACACCATTCCCAACTCTCAATGACTTATCATGTGTGGATGATCTCAATTCAGCAAGTAAATACACACACTCAATAAGATGTTTCCTAGAGTGACTTATGTATATAGTAACACAGTGATGATAGGCTGAAGAGACAGGTTGGGTAGAGATGGTAGATGACAGACACTTGAAAGGAAATGTTCTTGAAAGTAAGATAGTAGCAGATGGGATGCAGATAGGTTTAGCAATCATGTATGGTAGTAGATGACAGAGTAGCAGGTGGACATACAAGAGAGATCAACCCAGTGCAAGAACAGGTGGTAGTAGGCTCAAGAGCTAGCAATCTTAGATAATGCAGATGTAGTAATAGTCCTTAGTATGCAGAGCTAGATAGTGTAAGCTTTAGTATAAAGGTTATAGAGGTTTCCCCTGTGGGGTACTTATCACTAATAGCAATGTAGCAGAGGAGAGGTTCGGCAAGAGCGGATGATCCGGTAGCGGGATACAGGGATCAGCGCAGCGTGGTTCCGACAGCGAGGTATGCTTGCAAGCATGTGAGCTTCAAGACAGGTTAGCATCAAGGCACAAAGCAGTTTGAACGAACACATGTGAGTGAGAGCCGGCGATCTAAATAGCCATCCAGTCCGGCGCTCAGTGATGACAGCATCAGTCTTAAAGGTGTATGCGCACCTTACCAAAAGAGAATGGTGGGGCGCATACACTTATGAAAGAGTAATTAGGGTACCCAAAGGTACCAGAACATTACAGGCATGCGTATCTCCATGTCTTTCACGTGTCACTTTTGAAGCCACTGGTTTGCAATCGCTATACTTCTTCACTTCCCCATCCTCGTCCCATCCCTGTGGGAAATCATGAGGAGTATGAGGTAAGCAGCATCTTGGATTCTCGTTTGTTCCGAGGTCAGGTTCAATACATGGTGTACTGGAAGGGTTATGGTTCTGAGGAGCGCTCCTGGTTTCCCTCTGCTGATGTTCATGCTTCCGCCCTTCTCCTGCTTGCTTTCCTCAGAAATCGGGGCTGTAGAGGGGAGGATACTGTCAAGGTCTTACCTTGCCTTCCTGTTGGCAGCCATCTTGGACATGTGCAGATTGCTGCCTCTTATAGACTCTCAATAATTCATCACTTCCTGCAGCCTGGGCTTCGCACATTGAAGATGTCACACACCTGCCTATATCTATCACCTGCTGGGTTGCTACTGTATCATTTCCCTTTGGTTTGTGCTCCAAGGTGAATCTCTGCTGGTAGTCTTTTGTTCTCTGTGTTCCTCCGTGCATGATCTGGGTTGGCTGATGACTCTCCTGGCTCTCAACCCAGCATCGGCTTTGACAGACAACCTGGCTTCGGCAGACTACCCACTTCTGGATTTGACCCCAGCTTGGATTACTACAAACCGCTCCTGGACTTGACTCCGGCTTGTTCCTGCTCTCATTTCCTCACAGTTGCTGTGCAATTATTATTATTGTTGCTTCCTCCAAAAAAACTGCTTCATTTTACTTGTATTCCCATGTGGTCTTATTTCCTGGCACCCTGATACTCACCTCGCAGAAACCTCAGAGGTTCGGGGCAAAGATAATCTCAACCTGTTGGAGGGGGTGTGAAGCCCATGGAACGTTTGCGTATCTGTGGTGGAAGTGCACAAAGATAAAAGATAAAAGCTTTTTGGAAAGAGATTATTAGGTGAATACATCAGATCACAGTAGATTATGTACAGATGGAACCTTTAGTTTAGTTAGCACAGAGGAAAAGGTGATAGAATAAAAAAACACGTTAGTGCCCCACTGTGCACTATGCTGCCAAAGGTTTGATTACAGTGCTTTGGCGAGTCGCAGAAGCCCCGAGTATGAGGGAATGGGTCGCAAGGGTGGATTGGGCGATACCCATGGAGGAGATGATATCTGCAGCAGACGACTCCTGTGAGAGGTATATGGACATTTGGGGAGATTGGTTAGGATTTAAAAAAACTGAGGAGTATATAAAGATGTTGGGTATATGAGAAGGTTGGGGATATACCCTAGAAGTAAGTTACCAGGACCTTATGGGCTCGGGATAGAGGAAAGGGAAAGAAAAATACAAGCGAGAGAGAGAAGTTGAGAAGTAAAGAATATAATAGAAATCAGAGTGAATTGGGGTTTCAGAGGTGGGGTTTTTTTTTTCGTTTTTTGGGGGGGGGGGGGGGGATGGAGGGGAGGGGGTGTTCACTAGGACATAAAAGTTTTTAAGCACCGATTGAATATAATTGATGAATTTTTGGAATAGTTTGAATTGTTTATATGCTTAATGAAAATAAATACAATTTGAATATACAAAAAAGAAAAGAAAAAAGAAAAACAACACACTTTAATGGCTGGATCACCAGATGAAAATAGAGGAGAGAAAGCCTATAAAAGGAAACGAATGTAGCCATCACATCTAAGAATTCGTAGGCTGCAATATAATAAGTGTTTGCTTTTGGGTTTTATACCACTTTAAGGGGGGTGAAAACGCTGTCACATTTTTAACTACATAGAGGGATTTTTTTAGGCTGGGGTTGTCATTCAAGCATGTATTCTACAATGTATCATGTAGTGCATGTTTCAATAAATATTTGAACTTTTGTATCTATCCCTGATTTCTATTTCCTGTTCCCATGTTTCTATGGATCTGATGTTCTGGCTACAAATACCTGTTTACTTGATTAGTGATGCTTCCCAATGACCAAATACTGCTTGGTATTTTAATTTTGTAACTGCAACCCAGTGCCCAAATTAACCACTTTACCACCGGAGGATTTTGCTGTCTTACGTCCAGGCCACTTTTTGCGATTCGGCGCTGTGCGACTTTAACGGACAATTGCGCGGTCGTGCGACGCCGTACCCAAACAAAATTTACGTCCTTTTTTTCCCACAAACAGAGCTTTCTTTTGGTGGTATTTAATCACCTGTGCGATTTTTACTTTTTGCGCTATAAACAAAAAAAGAGCGTTTATTTTGAAAAAATAACAATATTTTTAACATTTTTTTATATGAAATTCCCCCCAAAAAAATTTAAAAATCAATATTTTTTTAAATTTTTGGCCAATTTGTTTTCTGCTACCTATGTTTGGTAAAAAAAATCACAATAAGCTTATTTTGATTGGTTTGCGCAAAAGTTATTGCATTTACTAACTAAGGGAAAGATTTCTGTCATTTTTGGTGTTTTTTTTTTTAACGAGTAATGGCGGCGATCTGCGTTTTTTTTTTGCGGGACTGCGACATTGCGGCGGACAGATCGGACCCTTGACTGACATTTTTGACACTTTTGGGGGTACCAGTGGCATTACTGCAGTAATCAGTGCTATATATATGCACTGTTACTGTAAAAATGACGACACTGGCAGGGAAGGGGTTAATTTTATTGGAGAGGGAGGGGTTAATGTATGCCTGGTGCTTACTGAAGTGTGTGGGGGGGAGGTGACTGAGTGAGTCAGTGACAGATGGCATGTTCAGCTATGCTGAACACTGCCATTTGTCACTCCCTGTCACTTAGGAGATCCGCCCGCTCTGTTTACACAGGCGGGCGGATCTCCAAACTAGATTCCCCGACGATCGGAGAAGAGCAGCGGCGATCGCCGCCGCTCCTCCCCTGGCCCGACTCCTGCTGTGAATGAATACAGCGGGAGCGCCGTCTACAGGGGGAGGAGTCCAGCGACGTAGTACTACGTCGCTGGACGATAACAAACCACTTTGCCGCAGTAGAGCTCGAGTGAGCGGTCGGCAAGTGGTTAACGAAAAAAAAAAGCCCTTGAGCTATGCCTGATTTTTTAGGAGGACGGTTTCAAATTTTTTATGTTTATTTGTTTTTAAACTTTGCAGTCACCATCAGTTCACATCTCTGCAGTGTGATTCCAGTAAACTTTAGCTGACCTTGCTTGGCTACATTGGAGACTTGGATCATCTAAATGTTAAAGTGGATTACAATTCAGTATGCATATGCACTATCTACAGGTGTCCAACAAAGAACTAAAAACCGCTCCCAGAGTTTCCAAATTAGATTAGGATTTTAGTATCCCAGTGGTTTTAGCCCTGCTTACAATTTGGTTTTCATTAACTGCAGAGCTGGCCCAAGACATTGTGCTGCCTGGGTCCCTAAAAAAAAAAAAATCCCACCCAACAAAAAGGCCTCCTACATCCATTATTTTATATAAATATAAAATTTAAAAAAATATTATATATACTGTTATCTTCTTCTATAACTCACCTCTGTAATGGTCCACCAAACACCCACTGTCTGTCCTCAGTCCTCCTGTGTCTGCCTTGGCCACCGCCCTAGAAGATCCAGCCTGCCCTGTGTGAGATGGAGTGCGCTGATGTCATTGCGCACACCGCAGTGCTGTATCTTGGCCTAGGCCGACAAGGCCCAGGCCTAGGGCGGCACTTTGCAGGGGGGGCAGCAAAAAAGCTGCACACCACATGGAAAAAAAGCAGCCTCCTCCCGACTTCCATGTGAAAAGGGTCCCTGCTGGCTTACGCTACACTTTTAGTTTAGTGCCAGTATTATGGGATGAATTGGGCCAGAGGGCAGGGTCCAGGAGGCAAATCAGTCTGGCACCCCCATAAAGCAGTCACACTGCTATCTGCTGGTATGATAGGCTGCACTAATGGGCACTGATAGGCTACACTGGTGGCCACTGATGGGGTTGTACTGATAGCCACTGATGAGGGCAAACTGATATATTGCACTGATAAGGCTGCACTAATGGGCAGTAATGAGGCGGCACTGATGGGCACTGATGAGGCTGAACTTATAGGAACTGATAAAGCTATGCTGATGGGCAACGATAGACTGTGGTTGTGGTCTGTGGTGTACAGATGACAGGGCGGGTCATAAACCAGAAAGGGGTGTGGCATTTACAGGAAGGGGAGGGTCATATTTAAATTTGGGGGTGCACAAACATAGTAAGGCCTAGGGCAGCACAAAACCTAAATACACCACTGGCACACCGCTGCCATGTGAGGGACGTTCCCCGGAGGAGACACTCTGCCTTCTCATATTCATCAGTTTGCACTATTGGCGGCAGTATGAGATGGGGAAATGCTGCCTGTAACGCGCCACAAACTGATGACACACAAAACTGCTTGATTTCTTGGGAGTCAATTTGCTGCTCCTCTCCAAGTGCTGCCTGGGTCCAATGGACCTAGTGGGACCCATTGTAGTGCCGGCCCTGAATAACTGACCTGGCATGGAATTGTAAAGACCCAGAGAGAAAAATACAGAACAGCAACCTTAGTTTTTCCCCTAGGTCTCAAATGTTTTAACAAAGAGTAAAAAAAAAACAAATTAGTAAGTGAGTAATGCCTAGATATTTTGTGTACAGAATAACTAGCAAAAGTTTACCTGTTCCTTGAATGGACAGTGGTGAGTGAAGTGATGGGCATGCAAGAGAGGTGGTGAGAGCTGTAGAGAGGATAGGAGTCAAGGGCAATGATGAGTGTGGGGGTTGGTGTGCTGGTGAGGTGCAGGGGGAAAGGATAGGGTCAGCTGTGGTGCTGAGAGCATGGAGGGGTGGGGAAGGGAGCTTCCAGCTGGGTATGGTCTACCTTTAAATGTTGCGTAGTAGCGACACAATGTTATTCCCAAGTCAGTGGCGGCTGGTGCTCTACGGGTCCAGGGGGGGGGGGGGGGCGGCAGACACCGACCGCACCATACCCCCACCCCTGAACCACACCAGGCCGCACACCACCCCCGCAGCATCAGACATCAAGGGGGAATATCCTAGGTAGGGCTGACAGGAGGCGAGAGGTGCAGCCTATGGATGGGCTGAGAGTGGAGGAGAACAGCTGTTCTCCACTCTCAGCCCATCCATAGGCTGCACCGCTCGCCTCCTGTCAGCCCTCCTTGTCGCTGTCACTCGCCACACATCTGCCTGATATCAGAGTTCCAAACCCTACCTAGGATATTCCCCCTTGATGTCTGATGCTGGCTACCTAAAGGATCTTAAAAGCTTGCCTTAACCTCCCTGGCGGTATAATTCTGTCAGGAATTCTGTTCCAAAAGCGGTACAATTCTTTTCATGGAAATTTGGCGTTATGTATTATAGGCCTACAATTCTTAGTAATTACTGACTTAAACCTGACCAAAACAAGACTCTAGTAGACATCCCAGATGTGATAAATTTGAAACACAAACAAGTGAATTATAATTGAATCAATAATATTATTTTATTATTTAATATATAATATATATAATAAAATTATATTATTGATTAGATTATAATTCATGCGCTATATATTATATATATATGTGTGTATATAGATATATATATATATATATATATATATATATAAAGCATGAATTATAATCGAATCAATAATATAATTTTATATATATATATATATATATATATATATATATGTGTGTGTGTATATAGGTATATATATATATATATATATGTATATAGGTATATATATATATATATATATATACACACATATATATATATATACACATATATATATATATATATATATATATATATATATATATATATGCATATATATATATATATGCATATATATATATATGCACATATATATATATATATATATGCATATACATATATGCATATATATAATATAAAATGTGTTATGTGTTTTGTGCAACCTTTTTCTTTTTTTTTTTTTTTTGAATTTCCCTCCCTAGTTCCGCTCCCATGCAGCATTGCTGCTGCAGGGAACGGAACTAGGAAGTCCTCCTACCGACAGACGAGCGGCGGAGATCTCGCTGACGGTCACAGCAATGAGAGCTCATCGCTGGATCGCCAGGATAAGGTAAGAGAAGCTCCGCTGCGCTGTCTGCACGCTCTGCCCATTGACCCCGAGCGTGACTCGGGGATACCGCTAATAGCAGAAAATTCCTACCCCGAGTCACGCTCGGGGATACCGCTAAGGCGGTTAAAGGGACCACCACTGGACCATTACTTCTACATTGGAGACCCTGCTACCTATTGGTACAAACACACATTGAGAGTGTTTTGGAGGTGAGCGGCCATTCCACTCATTTATGGATACACGCTCACCACCACAGTGAAAATAGTTTCCCGCACTTATTGAATGTCCACAGTTTCCCGCACATCCGGCAATATTTTTACACCAGCACTTTCTCTTTGAACTTTTTAGTTCTCCATGAACTTATGAACGTTTATGTTTTACTTGCTTCCACATAAGTGCCTTTATCTTTACATGTGATTTGTACCCCTGCTTTTTGCTCTTTGGGGTATTTTTTCATTTATGTATTATTTTTTCATTTATTTATCTATCATTACTGGTCACAGTCTTTGGCTTACTACACAGTTGTAAAAACTAAAAAAAAAAACTATCAGCGCAAACCTAATCTGTGATGTACAAACACTGTATACAAAATAAATCACTGTGCGTGAAATAAATAGTGCATAAATTAGTACAGAAAATCAGAATCATCAATGTGCATAAAGAAATACCCGGCAGCATACACCAATCGTGTTCACACCTCACAATAAATCATATAAATACAAAAACGTGATGCGCCAGAAGTGCACTAAATATTCCTATAGTGATGATATTGGATAAAAAGTCCATATAAATAATCCACTGTGATCGTGCTCAACTCCAATAAATTGTGTGTAAATGTCCAAGTGTCCAAATCAAAATTCCAATCCCGTGAGAAATATACACCAATAGTGAAATCCCTCCACCTGAAAGATTGGCCTCTCACCTCAGTAGGGACCCAAACGGGCCAGCATAAGCCTGTATGAGGGTATAGGACTCCTAGAATGACTCTCCAGCCTCTCACCTCCGGAGGTCCCGGGACATGTAGTAAGATAATAAAGGCAAATCTAGTGCTCTCCGTTTGTAGACTGTTTCAGGCTTTATTAAGTAAAATAAAGGCAACTCACATGTTCAAGGCACTCAGCCGTACCTGCTAGTATAGCGAGTGTTAGCGTTATCCACCTGGGAGAAGATCGGCGTCGGCCACGCAAGCTCCGCCCACCCTATACGCGTTACCTCAGAGTGTAGGGCTCCGTTGACTTCCTCGGTAGGGGTCTTGCGTGGCCGACGCCGATCTTCTCCCAGGTGGATAACGCTGGAATTTTGATTTGGACACTTGGACATTTACACAAAATTTATTGGAGTTGAGCACGATCAAAGTGGATTATTTATATGGACTTTTTATCCAATATCATCACTATAGGAATATTTAGTGCACTTCTGGCGCATCACGTTTTTGTATTTACTACACAGTTGTACCTGTTTATTTAGGCTACATTCACACCTGAGCGTAGCGTTTTTCGCGCGTTTTTTACCGCGATTTTACCGCGATTTTTGCGGCGTTTTTTACCGCGATTTTACCGCGATTTTTACCGCGATTTTTGTGCAGGCGTTTTTAGATTGAATAGAGATCAATGGAAAACGCCTGTAATCTGCCCAAAAAGAAGCTCATGTACTTTTTTGAGCGTTGGGCGTTTTGTATACAGCGTCAAAACGCTCAGATGTGAACAGGGGCCATTGAAATGAATAGGATTTGTCTTGTTGGGCGTTTTGAGAGCTGATCCTAGAGCAGAAAAACGCCCCAAAACGCCCACATGTGAACGGAGCCTTACTGTGCATTATCATCACCTTATTATTTTTAGATCAGACCATATTCCCCTTTTTTGGATCTGATCAGCCAATAGCGCTTTGCACTTATAGCTCACTGTCACTTTTTTTATAGTGACTTCTTTATTACTGCTTTTTATTGTAAAAGGTAACTGATGCTAAAAAATGTCAACCACCCGCCCGGCGCTAAAATATATATATAAATCAGTGTAAGGTATAAAGAAATAAATATATCTACTCAAATCATGAATAAATAGTAAATAAAATCATGTAGATAAAATCATGTAAAACATGTCACTCTGTGCATCCTTTTAATGCACTAGCTGCCACTGTAAACGTAAAACTTGCAAAATCAAATGTATAATAATAGCCCAATCTGTGCATCTCAGTTCGTTATATCATACATTCAGCGGCGCTTCAGCACACACAATGTATGTGTGCAAGTCCTCTGTTGAAGTCTACCAGACGAAACCGGTCAGGATGCATGTACGCTGCTGCTGAGGAGACGAAGGGAGGATACCGCTGTTGTTCTGGATCTCGCCTGTTAGCCGCAGGAGCGCTGTAATCCACAGCAGGGACTAGCTCGCGGTCGGCGAGCGGCGGTACCTTTCAAAGCCTCTGTGTCTATGATATGCGTGCAAAGGGTGATTGAAATGTAAGCATATACGCTGAAGGGGAGGGAAGTTTTATTTAATTAATAAAGTCGAAACAGTATTACACTACTCTCTTGCTTCATGTCGTTTGCTTACAAATTGCACTGAGGAGATATACAGCCTGATAGTGACCCCTGGTGGACGGATAGGATCTGGACGTGCTCAAGAGACGACAGACCGACCAGAAGCAAGGGCTCATGCAGCTTATGCATAAAGGCGATATTTCAAGGGCAATTTGGTGAGTGGCCACTTCATAGGGGTGCACAGTCGGTGTGGTGAAGGATTAGTGATACAGTAAAACCCCCTCCATTGCGGGGGTTACGTTCCGGACCCAGCCGCGAAAAGTGAAATTCCGCGAAATAGAAAAACCCTATTGAAATGCATTGTAGGCATGATTTTTTTACTGTCACTGTACATGTAAAAGCATTTTAAGGTCTTTAAACACACTTTTAAAACAATAGAAACTCATTTAAACACATAAAAGATACTTAGAGACAGAGCAAGAGCTATGAAAAACACAAAAATCTTTCATTTTTAATGATTTATATGGTAAAATAACATTACAAAAAAAAACGCGAATTACCGGGACCGCAAAAACTGAACCGCGATGTAGTGGGGGATTACTGTACTGTGTGTACAATCACTGGTGCTGAACATCAGAGGGGAAATCTTTTTGCTGGCTGTGACTGCTCATCCTGTGGAGTTGGGACTAGTTTGTAATTGCAGGCTCTGAAGCACTGCTTTTTATTGTTGATTATTTATTGGGGTTCACCTTATTTGCACTGTGCCCTTTACCACATCACCTCTATATATACAGTGCATTGCGAAAGTATTCGGCCCCCTTGAACTTTTCGACCTTTTGCCACATTTCAGGCTTCAAACATAAAGATATAAAACTGTAATTTTTTGTGAAGAATCAACAACAAGTGGGACACAATCATGAAGTGGAACAAAATTTAACAAATAAAAAACTGAAAAATTGGGCGTGCAAAATTATTTAGCCCCTTTACTTTCAGTGCAGCAAACTCTCTCCAGAAGTTCAGTGAGGATCTCTGAATGATCCAATGTTGACCTAAATGACTAATGATGATAAATAGAATCCACCTGTGTGTAATCAAGTCTCCGTATAAATACACCTGCACTGTGATAGTCTCAGAGGTCCGTTTAAAGCGCAGAGAGCATCATGAAGAACAAGGAACACACCAGGCAGGTCCGAGATACTGTTGTGGAGAAGTTTAAAGCCAGATTTGGATACAAAAAGATCCCAAGCTTTAAACATCCCAAGGAGCACTATGCAAGCGATAATATTGAAATGGAAGGAGTATCAGACCACTGCAAATCTATGAAGACCTGGCCGTGCCTCTAAACTTTCAGCTCATACAAGGAGAAGACTGATCAGAGATGCAGCCAAGAGGCCCATGATCACTCTGGATGAACTGCAGAGATCTACAGCTGAGGTGGGAGACTCTGTCCATAGGACAACAATCAGTCGTATACTGCAAAAATCTGGCCTTTATGGAAGAGTGGCAAGAAGAAAGCCATTTCTTAAAGATATCCATAAAAAGTGTCGTTTAAAGTTTGCCACAAGCCACCTGGAAGACACACCAAACATGTGGAAGAAGGTGCTCTGGTCAGATTAAACCAAAATCGAACTTTTTGGCAACAATGCAAAACGTTATGTTTGGCGTAAAAGCAACACAACTCATCACCCTGAACACACCATCCCCACTGTCAAACATGGTGGTGGCAGCATCATGGTTTGGGCATGCTTTTCTTCAGCAGGGACAGGGAAGATGGTTAAAATTGATGGGAAGATGGATGGAGCCAAATACAGGACCAGTCAAAATCCAGACCTGAATCCAATCGATAATCTGTGGAAAGAACTGAAAACTGCTGTTCACAAATGCTCTCCATCCAACCTCACTGAGCTCAAGCTGTTTTGCAAGGAGGAATGGGCAAAAATGTCAGTCTCTCGATGTGCAAAACTGTTAGAGACATACCCCAAGCAACTTACAGCTGTAATCGCAGCAAAAGGTGGCGCTACAAAGTATTAACTTAAGGGGGCTGAATAATTTTGCACGCCCAATTTTTCAGTTTTTTATTTGTTAAGAAAGTTTGAAATATCCAATAAATTTTGTTCCACTTCATGATTGTGTCCCACTTGATGTTGATTCTTCACAAAAAATTACAGTTTTATATCTTTATGTTTGAAGCCTGAAAGGGTGCAAAAGGTCGAAAAGTTCAAGGGGGCCGAATACTTTCGCAATGCACTGTATATTCAATATTTATTTGATGCCATTATTACCTTGCATTTATGTGTTCATTTATTCTTGCTACTTATTTTATTATTGGGGTTGATTGAGCGCCGGTTTTATTTACTTTTTATTTGCTTTTATGTACGTGGTGACACTACTAAGAATTGGCTGCTAATCTCTGGTCCCTATTTACACTTTATACCTTTTATCTATTTTATTACATCTGGTATATGGTCAAGCGCATAGGTTTTTCTTATTTTCATCTAGCACACTCAACTGATGTGTTAAAAACAGAATAAAATAAAATTACGTGCAGCGCTATAAAAAAATATACTCAGTGAAGATGTATATTGAAAAAATATGGTAATTAATGTGACTAAAATAGTCCCAGGAGAGAAAACGTGATAATATAATTCCAGGGTGATGTGTATCATCCACAGAGGACATCAGATCCCAACACCAACAGGAAAGTAAAACGATTGCGCTCACCGGGAAGTGAGAGGAATTGTTCTGACTAACACACTGTTGTACAGTTGAGGAGATTCATCATCCGTTACTACAGTTTGAAGATCCGCAAGACATTGTATGAGCCTTTTTGACCCTTTTGTCGTATGGCAAGTTGGGTCCATTTGTTCCGGTGAGCGCAATCGTTTTACTTTCCTGTTGGTGTTGGGATCTGATGTCCTCTGCAGATCATACACATCAGTTGGGATTATTTTATTCACATTAATTACCATATTTTTTCAATATACATCTTCATTGAGTATATGTTTTCTCACTTGGGACTTTTTTGACATTTCATTCACATTAATTACCGTATTTGTTTCAATATATATCTTCATTGATTATATTTTTTATAGCGCTGCACTTAATTTTATTTTATTCTGCTACTGTGCAGGCACCTGGTACTGGCTCCACTTTTGGTTGTCCCAAAGACTCCACACTACCCCTAAGTAGACCTAACATTTAGTGCTGCTGATCTCCTTTAATCTGCAACAATCTTTGCAAATACTAACAGTCAGCTCCCAGCACAGGAAGTCTCACATGACTGACAATTTATTTGTGGCTCCTACACATGATCTACCAAGGAGAGCTGCAAAAACACGATTAGACTTCCTGTACTGGGAGCTGATTGCTGTAAATGCAGGGATTACTGGAGGTTAGAGATCAGCAGCACTGCTACTTAATAATGGGTTTGGATCCTAGTTTCTACATACAGTATGCACAGTATATCAGAATTGACTTGTACGGAAGCAGGAGACAGATCAGTTTCCTGGCCTCACATACAGTACGTTTATAAGATTCTACTGCACACACAGGCAGTGGGAAGTACAACGTAGAAACGACACACCAGCCACAAGTAAACATTGCAGCAAAAGACTCAGGAAAGTGGGTTATGCCCCGTACACACGTGCAGATTGACGGCCGAAAAGATTCGGCCGACGACCGATCGGCCGATTTTCGGCTTGTTAGTATGATGCTTCCGACAGCCGACAGCGCACTTTCGGCCGAAAAGAATCTGTCGTGCAAGCATTAAAATTTTTGTATGCCGACACCAGAGCGGCCGATTGTTCGCCAGTCAATACAGAATTCGGCCAACAGACAGCAGATTTGCAAGACTGGGCATGCTCGGAAAAGAAAAAACACAGGGAAAGTTAACCATCACATGACATCACTTCTGCAGTTGGCTGTAGTCGGCGGACAAAATTCTTATGCAGTCTTTTGCACTTTTCAACAGACACGACAGCCCGGGGACAAAAGACGGCCGATCGTTCGGCCGACGATCTGCACGTGTGTACGGGGCATAAGATTGACACAGTGGGAGAGAAGAAATAATGAGGAAACATTAAAAAAATTCCGCTGAACATTTGCTAATTCTTGATATCGATCATAAGGCAATTTGAACTTGGAACTGCTTTAAGACATATTTGCTAAGATCTCAGACATATTCGTAATATAGAATAAAATTATATATTCACTGCCTCCCAGTGAATACACTAATGTAAGGAGGACCCTTTCCCCTTTACACCAGAGTCCAAAAAACTCCCCCTTACATCAGAGCCCAAACTTAAATCAGGGTTTCCAAAGCACCTTTACATGAGAGTTCCCTTTTACATTAGAGTTTACAGAGATCTCCGTACAGTGTAAAGGGGAACTCTGCGAAATCTGATGTAAGAGGGGCTCTGCATGTTCTGATGTTAGGGCGCGCTGTGGGCTCTGAAGAAAAGGGGGATCTGCGAACTCTGATTAAGGGGAGGGATCTGTGAACTCTCATGAAAGGAGGGAATCTGTGGACTGTGATGAAAGGGGGGAAGGGGGGGGGGATCTGCAGGATCTGATGAAAGTGGGATCTGCGGACCCTGATGAAAAGGGGGAACTGCAGACTCTGATGAAAGGGGGGATCTGGGAACCCTATTTAAAGTTAAATGCTGGGAACTATGATGTAAGTGGTGACTCTGGTTACGAGAGCCCCCCCTTATATCAGAGTTCCCCTTTACACCAGAGTCTGTAACATTACCCCTTACTTCAGAGTTCCCTGCGTACATCAGAGTTCTCAGTGTTCCTTCTCACGTCAGAGTCCCTAGAGTTCATCAGGCTCCGCAGAGTCCCCCCAAACAGTGTAAGGGAACTGCAAGTTCAGATTTAAAGGGAAACTCTGCAGATTCTGATGTAAAAGGGAACTCTGCAGATTCTGATGTAAAGGGGAGCTCTGCAGATTCTGATGTAAAGGGGAACTCTGTGGATTTGGATATAAGGGTAAACTCTGTGGATTTAGATGTAAAGGGGAGCTCTGGGGATTAAGGTGTAAAGAGGAGCGCAGTGGACTCTGATGTTAGGGGGGACTCTTGAGTTTAAATCCATAATTAGAAATGTTATGTAATCACAAAGTATATGTATAGTGTGTACTACAAAAAAAAAAATTGTAGTGTTTGGGTTTGAAAAGAAAAGGTGGCAACCTTACCCAAGCTGGCAAAAAGCGGGTCCGCTGCACAACATGTAAAGGATCCCACTGCAGAACTGTAGAAAAGGGCCCTGCGACAGGAATAAAGGGCCCAGAGATCAGTGGGTTTTGAAACACAGCAAGAATAGTTCCTTCCAGATCAGGAACTAAGCATACAAGGTAGATGCTTGGTTACACCTACTTGGAATGTTCAACAGTATTACGAGTCTGGAAAAGAAAGAACTGCTGGGTAATGTTAATCACCTATGGACTAAAACAGTTGATTGCATGTCATACCATACCATTCTCTACCTTGTCATAAAGTACTGCAACTAGAGCAGAGGTGTAGCTACAGGGGTCGCAATTGCAACCCAGCCCCATGCTGCAGGGGGCTCATGCCTTCCCCTATAAGTAGCTGGCACCAGCATAGGCAGCTGGGCTGGTAGCAGTACCAGCACCCAGGTGGCTGTAGGACAGGGGTGGGTAGCAGAGCTCACTTCTCTTCCACACTTGCTGCTATTTATTCTCGCTTTCCCCGTTCGTGTCCTTGGCCGGCTCCTCTGCACCCTCCTCTCCCTCCCAATACAGTGCTGCTCAGTCCAGTGTTCTCCCCAGCCAGCGTCCCCATCCCCCCCCCCCCCGAGTCACTCCATTCCTTTGTGCAGAGCCCCCTGATGCACTGCACACTTCTCCCAGGCAAACTGACTTTAAGCACACAGGTGCAGCCCTATGAGAGCTGACTCCCTGGAGGACACCACGGGTTTTTCTGCCAGCCCCCTGTTCCCCCATCATACACAGATCTCCTTTGGAGATATGCTGTTTGTCCTGTCCGTGCTGCTGCTGGAGGGAGCCCAGGTGACCATGGATGGGCCCCCTCTTGATCCAGTGATGTCCAGAAGAGCCTTGCCCCTGCGGGGACTCACACTCCTGATTTACTCCCGCTGTTGTCAATCACAACCAGTGAGCCAATCAGGAGACAGAGGGGTGGAGCCGTGTGTGAATGGATGCACAGAGCCATGGCTCGAGGGCCTGGGAGCATTCCTGCTTGGGTGCCCCCAGAACAAGCTGATTGCTTTAGAGGCACCTGGCAGGAGCTAGGAGCGTGGGGTCCGAGTAGAGGAGGTTTCGGGCTGCTCTGAGCAAAACCATTGCACACAGCAGATAACTGTGTGCAATGTAAGTGGCAGCCCTCCTGATATCTTGTTTGTAAATGCTGACATGGCAATTCTGTATACACCAGTGGAATCTATCAGGTCGATGCCAACCACACCCCTGAAGAAGGAGCTGTGAAAGCCCCGAAACGCATAGGGTGGAAGACGTCAATCCTTTTTCGCCTATTAATATTGGTGTAATATTTTGTTTTCCATGTTCAACCATGTACATATAGCATTGGTGTTTTTATACTAATTTAAATAAAACTGATTTTTATTCACATTATTTAGTACTTGGTGTCTTCAAAGTCCCACCCCAAGGGGAATTTTGTTCATGGTTTATATATTATGGATGTGGCACATTTAGGGAGGTAACTCACTGACTTTCTCTAATTAATCAATACTACAGAAGAACAAGATCTATGTATCAGATGGCTAGGTCCTCAATCTGCTGAATGAATCAAAAGACTCAAATCTGTTCACAATGACAGCCCTGCCACAGATCTTAGGGACAGATGTGAGCGTAGCTCAGAGGCCATTGAGGATGCCTAATTTAAAAGATTGCTTCACAGATCTAAAGTTTCAAGAGCTCAGAGACCTTCTCTTGGAGATTCAACTTGCCAAGGCTGATACCCACCTACCCGGCCTCAGTTACCTCGATACAGCATGTGATGTCAACCAAATAGACTCCAAGTTACCTTATGGTAAACAGGAAAATGGGCATTACTTGGATCAAGGTACAAGGAAGAAAATAAAGTTTCCTTTCTTCCCTCCAGAACCCCTACAGGCCAGGAGTGGGCACATAAAGATGGGGGCTGTAACTACAGGCTGAATGAGCTAGGAACGCCCAGAGAGCCAGGAGAGCTGGGTGAGACAGTCTGAAGGATCAGTGATGAGAGCAGTGCTGCTGAAGAGAGAGCCAGGTGGCTTGGTACTTCTGATTACCTGTTTTACTGTGTGAAACTGAAACCCTTGCATGGAAAAACCTGATGTACAGGACTTTGCTTTGACTTTTGTTTTTAATAAAAGTGGGCTGGAAAGTCTCAAAACCACAGTTTGGACTACTGTGGGCTCAATTAAAATGCTTCTACCACTGAGCTACATTCCCCAATATCACAATTCTGTTTATATTGCTATCTCCTTCTAAAAAGGGTCTCTACCTGGATGCCATGTTGATCCTCTGGTTCAAAGCTAGACAGAGACAGTAGAGGAACCCACTTCAGACACTGTGCAGAACTGAGCTGTCAAACTGACTCACACCTCTTCTAATACAAGGAGTGCAGAACACAATGGTCAAAGTGATAGCAGAGTTCTACTGATTACATAGGGAGAGCTGCTCTCCCTATGTAACTGCAGTAGTAAACTGTCAGAGTAACAGCCAAGTCCCGATCTTCATAAATGAATGAATGAATGCTACAGTGGTAGCCCTTACTCATAAATTAGTGTCAAGTGTAGATTATGTGAAAAAAATGTAAAACTAAATGTGCATTGACTCCTTTATCCATTCACACAAACAAAAGAGAGGGAAGAACAGGAGAGCGCCTCTAAGTGCAATATTTATTGAGTGTACAGCAGAAAGCCAAGTAAAAACTCACATAAATATAAAATATAAGTCTCATCTGTAGTAAAGCTGCTCCAGCAACGGGGAAATCCACATGTCTACCCGTTTTCCCTGCTCTACGGTGACGTCACACGCCAGCAAGCTCTGCGTTCCACTCTGTTGGCCTGCACAGCGAGGACCCGGAACCACCTTATCCTCAACGGGGATTACATTTTAGGTTGCGGCTCCCTATCCTCCTGGTTGGACACGTGAATCCCCCCGTTGCTGCAGCAGCTTTAATGCAGATGAACCTTATATTTTATATTTATGTGAGTTTTTTACTTGGCTTTCTGCTCTACACTCAATAAATATTGCACTTAGCGGCGCTCTCCTGTTCTTTCCTTTCTTTCATTTATCCTAGAGTTGGCATTCCCTCCAGAGGAGAAGCTTTGCCCTAGTGCTGATCCTTTATTGAAAACTTCCAGCCCACTTACTTCATCCAATATGAACATTTAATGGACTATATGGACTTTCCTATCTAATACACTCTACATTTAGCTTATGCCTGAGGGCCAGCATTTTATGTTTTTATCCACACAAACGAGGCTGCTGGAGGACCCCCTCCCAACCAGGACATAGTATTCTAACAGTGGCACCCTCTGCTGTCGGAATACACAGATCAACAGCTGCAGCTGCTGACTGCCAAAGGTTTTCCAGATTTTCCTTTCGACAGAGGTCAATCCAATGAGCAAGCATGGCCACTCACTGATCAACACACACACTGAACCTGTCAAATTGAGGTTAGTGTATAGCCAGTAGGGATGATCGAACTTTTGAAAAGTTCGGTTCGACCAGAACACCCGAACTTCCCGAAAGGCCTAGGGTTCTGGGTCATGCCCCAGGGACTATTAATCACACAAAAAAAGTTCTTAAAAATTGCCGTTTTTGATAGAGAGCCCATATAATTTCATTAGCGCAGGGATGGAGTTCCGCTACTTTTACACCCATATGTGTGTATGTGTATATATACATATATGTGTGTGTGTGTATATATATATATACCCCTACACAGAAGTTCAGATGTTATGCCTGCCTCCAAAGACGCCCAAAAAATGCCCAATAAACGCCTGCAACAAAAACGCCCAGGTGTGTTGTTGCAGGCGTTTATTGGGCATTTTTTGGGCGTCTTTGGAGGCAGGCATAACATCTGAACTTCTGTATAGGGGTATATATACACACACACACATATATGTATATATATACATACACACATACAGGTGTTATAGGAGCGGAACCCCATCCCTGCAAATAATTTCATTAGCGCAGGGATGTGGTTCCGCTACTTTTACACCTATATGTGTGTATGTGTATATATACATATATGTGTGTGTGTATATATACCCCTACACAGAAGTTCAGATGTTATGCCTGCCTCCAAAGACGTCCAAAAAAAAGCCCAATAAATGCCTGAAACAAAAACGGCCAGGTGTGAAAGTAGCGGAGCCATATCCCTGCTCTACTGCAATTCTAAGACAAACAATCTTTTTCCTATGGCGGTCACCCTGACATGGATGAATTCGGTCACCCTGGCATACAATGAGGGGAGCCCCATCCCTGCTCTACTGCAATTCTAAGGCAAATGATCTTTTTTTATGGCGGTCACCCTGACATGGAAGAGTTTGGTCACCCTGGCATAGCAGTCAGAGTCAGTTCCCCCTACACTACACTACGGTCACCCTGACACTTAACAATTTCCCTACGGAAACTAGATTATTGAATCTAACTATAGTGGAAAATAGTACCCTAATCACACTAGATATCCCTTTCCTCACACTAATAATTGCTTAATGACACTTTTGAAGCAGGAGTAACAGAACTGCTTCCACTCTCTTCCACAGCCCCTGTATTAGAGTGCTAGAGATTTGGCGGGCTATGTTATATACTGGGGGGTGTATTCACTACTGATCGGCCTCTGGACCCCCTAGTCACTCCAATCACATTCCTAGCATCCTCCTGCCCCCTCAATTGGCTTTTACTGATGTTTCTGGTCCAATCACGGGCTTTTAAAGCCCAGTTTCTGTCCCATTGAATTTTGGTCGGTTCTGGTTGCCGAATTCTGAACTTTTTCCGCAAAAAGTTCGGAATTCGGTCGAATTTCGAACAGTCAATGTTCGGGTCGAACCGATGGTCGACCCAAACCGTTTGATCATCCCTAATAGCCAGCAGGGGCGTGTGCAAGGGGTGTGCTAGGTGTAATTCCCAATACTGTCTGGGCTTCCCCTGTGTTTGCCCCCACCCCACAGTGCTGCTGGCTTCCCTCCTCTCCACTCCCCCCAGCTGCTGGGGAGGAGGTTTCAGGATGGAGCGTAGGGAACGAGGCTAGAAAATATGTCATTTACCAGCGCCTTTCTTTTCTAAATTAACACAGTGAACACACCCATTGTAATCATTCATAACTGAAGCATAGTAAACTGTGTTTACTATGTTTCAGTTTGTGAATGAACAGGAAGCCATTCAGCACAGAGCACTTCCCATTCATTCACTGTCCCATGCAGAGAAAGCCACGTGTGTTTGAGCTTTGGGGTGCTCACCCTAATGCAATAGGCTATGTGCACCAATGATAGCTAGCTTTAGTTTACTATAAATTCATGTAATGTTATCAAGCATGTGATGTGCTGTCTGGCTCAAGGTTTCACATTCTTGGAGTGAATGTTATTGTTACAGTGGAAATAGATTGTTGCAAGCGTGGAATTTTCTTCTGTTTGTTGTATTACATTATGATAAGAGGGAATGGGGGATGGGTTGTAATAAAAGATTAGGTTCAGACAGAAGAAAATATCATATACAATGTTCACATTTTAAAATCTTTGGTTGTGACTTACATTCCGATGGAAGAACAGCAGATTTCACTCCTCTCTCACACTACATGCAATTGAGAATGGGTGGACCTCGTTTTGTAATTCACTCACCTCCGCTATCGTTATCATTTATCATGAAAAAATTGGAAACAAGTCAGGTAAAAGTGTCACCATAGAAATAATTGTGTCACAATCTAACAAGACAAAATATATATCTGTGATAGCTGCACTCACGGTCTATACACATATTATATGTAATATATAAACCATACAAACAATGATTGTGTTGCGCTCTATTAGAAAGTGCATAAGATCATTGTAATAATCATACAATCAAGTGAAAAAGAAAAATATGTGATTTAAACCATATGTGCAAGTAATAAAAAAATCCATAAACAATCCATAAAGTCCAGGAAATAATGTGCTTCAGTGCAAAAAGATGTTCATATAAACATTTAAGTGTTAACAAAATCCAGGGCTCCAAAAGTGAATGAAGAAGGATTCTTCACACCCAGACAATGCACACCCCACTCACTAGCCACTTACCTGCTTTTAAGACCCCAGGATGGATGTCAGGCTGTGTCTTATCCCGATATCCCTATGGGATGGATGGATGCCAGGAGCCAGGATTCCAAAATGGGTAAAACCAAGCAAACAGGATGATCCACAATTAACCGCTGGGACCCAAGATGGAAGTATAATTGCTCCTAAACCAAATATCCCTATGAGATGGATGGATGGATACCAAGAGTATGGGTTCCAAGATGGATAGACTATGCAGTCAAAACAGTCCAGCAGTGCACTCAATGAGAAGGGGAAACAGAAGAAACTCATAGTGTAGTAGGTGATTTAAAACATATGTGCAAGTAATAAAAAAATCCATAAACCATCCAGGAAATAAAGTGCTTCAGTGCAAAAAAAAAAAGCTCATATAAACACTTAGGAACTCATAGTGTAGTATTAAGAGTTCAAGTTTTTAATAAAGGCTAAAGCTACTTGCAACAAGCGGGAGCAAACTTACATGAAGTACAGTTAAACACATGCAGCACCCTGGTGGGCATGATGGCATCACCGCTGTAGCTCCTCCCAGCGCGTTTTGTTCGAAATAATGTTATCAAGAGGCAAAGTATTACACAACAATTTTCTTAAATGTATTGCAACTGTATATTTAGCTTTTCGCTGAATCTTTGCATAATTTATTTTTTCGGCTTACTTTTTGCAAAATGTTAGGTTATGACAGGTTGTCACCAGGGGGAAAAATTGTGTTGGTGTTGTTCTATGAAGAGCAGCTGTAGAAATCATTAAAAAAAATAATTCAACAACAGGCAGCTTCAAGCTGCTTAGGAAAAGGTAAAAACTATTGCAAACTTAAAAAAAAGATGTTGTCATTGCATCTATTGTCTTTTCATACTATGTGGTCTGTGTGTTTGTTGACAGCTGCAACTAAGGCCGATCCCAACATTAAATAACATTAACCACTTAAGCCCCGGAGGATTTGGCTGCTCAAAGACCAGGGCCTATTTTGCGATTCGGCACTGCGGGATTTTAACGGACAATTGCGCGGTCGTGCAATGCTGTACCCAAATCAAATTGATGTCCTTTTTTTCCCCACAAACAGAGCTTTCTTTTGGTGGTATTTTATCACCTGTGCGATTTTTACTTTTTGCGCTATAGACAAAAAGAGAGCGACAATTTTGAAAAAATAACAATATTTTTCACATTTTTTTATATGAAATTCCCCCCCAATAAAAATGTAAAAATCAAAATTTTTTAACATTTTAGGCCTTTTTTTTTTCCGCTACATATTGTTGGTGAAAAAAAAATCACAATAAGCGTGTTTTGATTGGTTTGCGCAAAAGTTATTGCATTTACTAACTACGGAAAGATTTATGTAATTTTTATTGTTTTTTTTTTTAACTAGTAATGATGTCTGTAAAGTTCAACAACCTGACAGCCCTCAAACTCAGATTTTTTAAAACAATTTGAACGTAGCAAAGGTTTTTTTGTTTTTTTTTTATCAGGCATTTTTGCAATTTTTGCTTTTCCAAGTATTTTTTGTCATGCAAACAAAACATAGAAACCATACCCCAGGCCAGAGAATATCTAGGTAGAAACATAACAAAATTAACAACAAGAACAGGGAGATACATCTCCATATTTGACAGAATATATGACAATGATTTCTTACAGATATTACAGATTTAATAGATCAAAACACAGTATTTGAAAAATGGCGATCGGCTGCGCCAAAGGACCAGGAAGATTGCCAAAATATGCGCATGGCATTGCATAGATAATAAACTTGCCTCAAAGACAATACAATACATCTGTTCAGTTCATGTATCCATTCATCCACTGAAGGAAGTGTTGAGGAAGCCCATTTTAAGATTATCATTTTGCAGACCACAAATAGGGATCATAGTATGGCAAGTGATGTGCAGTCATGGTGGGAAAAAATGAAAAGTATCTCAATATACATGCCTGGGGTTAGCCACATGGTTTACACTGAAGATTCCATTTATAGCCTAAATCACACCCTCACAATACCTTCAAAGCTTGGAACAATGCCACAGGAAATTAATTAGGGTGCCATGTGGTTGATTACATCTGTTGCAGCAGGGATGACTACATAGGCCAATTCTGTGCAAGAGTGCAGGATTGTGGTAGACTCTATGTAGGATAAATAGTTGAGTCAAGCTATTTGTGGGGAGGTGTGATGTCAACTGAACAGATTGTAAAATTGTTTCCCAGCTTTCATTGGGAATAGGTTGCCCATCCTTTTCCCAATTTCGGGGAAATTTAAGCAGATGTGCAGTCAGCAAGTGTGTATAAGTGTTTGAGATGAGGCACTTGGGGTAAGTGAATCGAACGGAGGTGTGGTCGATATACTGTTGGTGGAAAGATAGTACCATGCTGTGCTAACAGCATGTGTTGTACTTACAAAAAATCTGTTGGAATGAAGAGAAAATTTTCACTGCTGCTGGAAGGTTTTCAAATAGCAATTCAAAGAAAAGCTCTCCATGGTAAGTATACCAGCAAGCCTCCAAATATGAAAGCCCCCTAATTTGTTGAGTTCATGTAAGGTACCTATTGTAAGGTAAAGTCCAAAGTGGAACTCAGGCAATGGGTCAAGATTTAAGGATAGTCAGGCAGGCCGGGTCAGCAACAAATCTGGCAGACAGGCACAAAATCAGGATCCGGAAGTATAGTCAAGGGCAGGCAGAGGTCATGCACAGTCTGGCAGAGGAATGCAGGATCATCAGGCAGTAGGGTAGTCAAGAAATCAGGGAGAAGTCCAAAACTGGTAGTTCAGCAGTTCCTACAGGAAGGCAGACACCCAGGGAATAAACCCACAAATAGACAGTTTGGAAGTGCTGCTTTTTAAAGGCTGAACTGACTGCAGCTCTTAGGCAGGTGGAGCTAAAAAATGCAAGGGGCAGAAGTACTAGGCAGTGTAAATGCTGCAAAGACTCAGAACTTCCCATGGCAGAGTGAATAGAGGTGCAGGAACAGAACCAGGAGGATCCAGGATCAAAACCACCCAGATACATGACAGTTCAGGATAATTCTAAATAGGGGAATAATGGTATGATCAGAGATTTCCAGTAAAAGACTGCAACCCATTAAAGTGTTTGTTACCCTAAAAAAAAAAAAAAATTGATTCTGTTCCCCTAAAGAATATTATACAGCACAGTGCTTGTGCTGTGTAATTTGGCCCCTTGTATCACCTAAAAAACCTGGCTGATCTTGCCTGGTTTTGCCCTCCCCTCTGTAACCTGACCACGGTTTATCATGGCTGTTGAACCACGACACCATGGTCAGTTTACATGCCTTCGTCATCAGCAGCCCTGCTCTCTCTGTCCTTCTCTGTCCTGCTCTCCCCCCTCCCTCCCTGCCTGTGCACTCATGACAGTGCCCATCCCTCCCCCTCCTGCTGCTTTGAAAACTATAATATAATCATGTCATCCCCTCTGTTATATGACAATATTTGTCCCAGTGTCTGTACTATGTAAAAAAAATGCAGATTATAACTTATACAGTATCCGAGTGTCTACAGGCGCACACGTGACTCCTCAGCTCTCTCTCCTCTCTCCTCCCCTCCTCCCCAGCTGATGCCAGTGGGAGTGCTCGGCCCTGTCTGCTATACTGCTATAGCCAGGAGACGCTGTGATATAAGGATTAAATTGGCATTTTTTTATATAGATCAGACACTGGAACACATTTTGTTATATAACAGAGGGGATGGCATGAATAGGTTTTAGTGGCCTAACAACCACTTTACCTCTAAGTGAGGCTACTGGTCGAGCATGTAACCCAAACCTTTTCTTAACAGTCTAGACATATTGCCATTAAATACTGTCAAATGCCTTGACAGCATCTAATACCAACAAGGCCCTTGTAATGTCTCGGCTGTGTGTTGCTTGAGGTACACAGCTTCACATCAAGTAATAAACCGAATCTCAATGAAAGAAGCGCATAGTTTCTTTAACTGATGCAACCTTTACTGAGATATAATCCGTACATGTGCATTTACATATGAATATGTAGATATGTGGGTATGGATATGAGAGGATATGGATATGGTAAAACTGTGAAACAAACATATAAAAGACAGGTATAAGTATGGCTATTCAAACATTATACATAGTTATACAGAAGATAGGGACTGACTAACATGTGCTTACTTACTACATACTGGAACACATATTATCTATACAAATGTCTAGCATCCCTCTACACAGGCTGAACTAGCAAATCCTTTACTTACAGGCTTTTGGTTTTCATCAGGTTTGCAATCTATTAGCTTAAGAAGTCCTGAGGGTCTGGTCCCTACGGTGGCTAAAGCAGGAATGAACAGAACAAGTTTAGACTTGCCCAAGGCAGTAGAGAGAAGACCCGTCCCTAGGCTTCAAGAAAATGGAGGGTCTTAAAGGGACAGACACTGCTGAGTGCCAAGCATGTGAAATACAGTGCAAAGGCAGCACAGCCCTATTACCCATGTCATCCACCAGGGTTTGCATATAGAAATACTATGTGGTTGATAATGTGGTGAGGAGCTTGGGTATATAATCCATTTGGTCCAGGTGAACTATGGTGGGAATAACTTTGTTAAATCTATTAACTAGTACTTTTGTGAGAATTTTAACAATGGTAGGAAATAATGAGATGGGATGATATGAGAATGGTTTGAGTAGATCCTTATCGTTTTAAGACAGCACCACAATGGCAGCCTCGTACATAGAGAGAGGGAGAATTCCTGTATCAAACATGTGTCTTACAGTTAGGAAAGCTGTTTACTGCATCTCTCAATTCTTTGGGGGTAAGAGGAGTGTCAAGCAGTTTGCAGTCCTCAACAGATAAAGACAGGGGTGTAACACATTCTAAATCGGATTGCAGCTCAGAGGCCCTCTGTTAGGCTTTAGAAGTATACAGATTCTGATAGAAATTTAGAAAAATGACATGTGTGTCTGTAGATTGCAATTTATTTACACCATGAACATCTTTTAGCAAGCATCCAGTTTGAAGCGAGTGATTTGAGCCATTCATTTCCCAGCTTGTTTGTCTTCAGCCCAGAATAGAGGTTTCTGAAAAAAAAATGCTTATTATGCGCTTTCTGGGTTAACATAACTTGTATCTGTGCTTGAGCAATCAAACAAGTAAGTTTGTTAGAGGGGGTAGGATCTCTGATCTATTGAGTTCAGCCACTAGAACAGATTTGTTTAGGTTCTCCTCCTCTTGCCTAATAGCAGATTGAATTGAGCTAATTTGCTTGATAAATGTACTTGTCAGGTATGCTTTAGGGGTGTCCCAAATTAGGGGTGTCCCTAGGTTTTGAGGTAGGGTTTATAGTTATGAAGGACTCAAGACCCTGTGTGATAAAAGACAGTAAAAGACAAGTAAAAAGCCGCTCCAGTAGACGTCTGATGATGAAACGCGTAGGGCAGAGCCAAGTACGCCACACGTCACTTCCGGTCTGAGTGGTTTGGAGCCGTGGAACGCGGAAGCGTCCCGGCGTCCTATCTACGGCTGATGTGATCGGTCCGAATTGTAAGTACTTTATATACCATGACTTACTACGCTATTGGGGTCCCGTATCTTTCTGCTTGGGCACCACAGATCCACATATCCTGAGGGAGACAGCTCCCAGCGTGGTCCGCCGGGCTGAAGGAACCCCTGATTGAACTATTTTTCCTCTGTGGCTGTATATCCACTTTCCTGGCCCAGAAGAGGAATATTGGGTGAGAGTGTTACCGATTGGTTTCATCTTTTAGGCACCTCACTCGCTCACAAACACTGTGGTTTTAAATCACCTATTCACCATAATTTATTACACTTGGAAGGTGTGTTTTAATAAAAATAAAAATGTTTTGCTTACTGTTATTGAGATTTTTTTAAACCACTGTTGGTTCACTATTATTGCAATTTTGCACACTTTATACACTGGCACTGCCATTATGCAATCATTTATTATGAGATTTTATGTATTTTCTATATAATGTTTCTAATCATATGAGCAGTCACGTATATTATTTATTTGGCACTGTGCACGTTGTCTTTGGGGGGTGCATGCCAATCCACCTCCTGCACCAATTCTTTTTAGCACTTTATTTATCATTTTTTTTTGTCTAAAAACGTTTATTGAAAATGTTTCGGTACAAAACATACAATGCATAATACAACATCGATACATCATATATATATAGTTTTGTAGTATACATATAAAAATATAAATCCAAAATAATAAAAAAAAAAATGTTCTCTTCTTCTTTTAAGAAATACCAACTGTAATATCCTCATTAATAGCAAGTTATTTAAATATATCAATAACAATAGGATTCAGTAATGTACAAATGGTATATTGAGGTAAAGGTTAATGCAGACATATATTATTAGGGATTGACTGGAGGTGCATCAATTTGTGAGGCTTTGTACGTGAGCCAAGGGTTCCATTTTAGGTCATATATGTGTTTGGTGTTAGAAATGGAGTGTTGTAAATACTCCATATGTCTTATTTCCTCAATTCTACTAAGAATCTGTGGTAAGGGAACAAAATCTTTTTTCCATTGTAGAGCGATTGTCCAGTGAGTAGCTACACAGATCGTGTGGACCAGTTGTTGGAATTGGGAGGGTGTATCATGTATGCTCTGGAACAATATGCAGTGGAAGTGTGTCAGTTCAAGACTCTTACCGGCCATCTTTTCAACAATCTTGAACAGTTCAGACCATATTTGTTTGACCCTGTCACACTCCCAGAATATATGTAAGAGTGTTCCAAGGTTTGAACAACCACGAAAACATAGAGGGGAGGTGTCTGGAAAGAATAAATTTAATTGGACTGGCGTGTAGTACCACCTGGTGAATATCTTAACTGCTGTCTCTCTAATAGAAAGGGATCTGGTGCATTTGCGCAAGTTTGACCACATTTGATTCCATTCACCAACCGAGTACACCGTATCAAGGTCTGTCTCCCACTTCATCATATATGATAATTTAACATCTAAGCGTTGAGAGTTAAGATCACTGTATATGATAGAGATTAGACCTCTGCCCCCAGGTGTTGTAGAGCAGATATGTTTGAAGAGTGTTACCTGAGAGCCGGAGGGTTTAGGTAGAAATGATTCAAAGAATTGTCTAATTCGTAGATAGTTTGATTTCTCAGAGTCTGGCATGTTATATGAGTTAGAAAAATGGGTAAAAGGAAGAAATACTCCTCCATGATAGAAATCTGAAAGTTTAACTATATTTCTATCTATCCATTGTGAAAAATCCGAAGGGGAGACAAAAGCTTCCACAAATCTGGGGTCTCCTAGGAATGAGGCTCCCGGGGGAGGGTTGGAGATCAGAGATCCCTCCTTTTTAAACTTATTCCAAAGTTTTAAGGAGTCTGAAACTATAGTATTTCGCAGAGCAATCCGACTCACCCAATTACCCGTGGACCACAGTATACTCGGGAGATGAAAGGGGGCTACTGACTGCTCCTCAAATCTAATCCAAGGGGCAGTAGGAGAATGGATATTCCATTGGGTTAGCTGGGATAATCTGCATGAGACATAATAGTACCACAGCTGCGGGAGGCCCAGGCCTCCCAACCTGTGAGATCGATAGAGTATGGCTTTATTATATCTAGGCCTCCTGTTGTTCCAGACAAACTTATTTATGATTGATTGGATCTTAGAGATGTAACCCTTCGAAAGGGCAATTGTAAGAGATCTAAATAGGTAAAGGATTTTAGGGAGTATGGTCATTTTAATGGCGGTAATTTTTCCAAGGAAGGAAAGGGAGTATGAGGACCACATTTGTAAGGTGCTTCGGATTTTGTTTATTAATGGGGGAAAGTTGCGTTGAAAAAGAGAATCGTAAGTTCTAGTTAGTTGAATTCCTAGGTAAAGAATTGAGTCAGAGGGCCACGTAAATGGGAACTGATTTCTCAGAGATTCCACCTCCAACTGTGTAAAATTGATCGGGAGGGCCGTTGATTTAGATATGTTAATGTGAAGACCTGAGAGGGCGTCAAATGAGTTAAGTAATTGTAGCAAGTTCGGGATCGATGTGCAGGGGTTTGAAAGAAATAGAAGGGTGTCATCTGCATATAGATTAAGTTTGAATGTTTCATTTCCTTTGTCGTATCCCATAATGTTTGGGTTTTGTAAAATAGCAATCGAGAGGGGTTCTAATGCTAGGGCAAATAAAAGGGGGGAGAGGGGGCAACCCTGTCTGGTTCCCCTGCCTAGTGGGAAGAAGTCAGAGTTACAACCAGGGATTCTAACTCTAGTCTTGGGGTTGTGATACAGTGCCGAGAATCCACTAACAAACTCACCGTCAAAACCGAATTTGGACAATACCAATTGCAAAAATTGCCATGAGACACTATCAAATGCCTTGTGAATATCCAAGCCCAAAAGAAGTAGTTTTTTGTTGAATAATTTTGCGTCCTAGATAATGTTACATGCTAACCTTATGTTATCAGTGATCTGTCTATCTGGTATAAAGCCTGTTTGATAGGGTGAGATTAGGGTGGTGATGATGGGTGATAGTCTATTAGACAATATTTTGCTGAATAATTTGAGGTCATTATTTATGACTGATATTGGTCTGTAATTTTGTGGGTTGGAGAGATCTTTGTTTGGTTTTGGTATTAATGACATATTGGCTAGAAGCATTTCATCGGGGAATTTGCCTCCTTGTAATACGAAATTAAATAAACTAGTGAGTTTTGGGGCAAGAATTGTGGCAAATTTTTTATAGTATATGGCGGTATAACCGTCTGGGCCAGGAGCTGAGGAGTTTTTAAGACTTTTAATGACCTGTAATATTTCCTCAGTTGTAATGGGAGTGTTTAATTTAGTAATCTGTGCAGGAGTTAATTGTGGTATTGGCAAGGAGTCCAACCAGTTTTGAGTAATGTGTGATGAAGCTTCTGTAGGAGGGGAGAGTAGGTTTGAGTAAAAATCCTCAAATATCTTCACCACTTCCCTAGGATGTGTTGTAGTTCGACCAGAGGGGGTGTTTAGTTTGTATATATGGGGAGGTTTGATTGCCTGATTCAGCTTCCTGGCAAACATGGTGGAGGCTGTGTTACCGTGGAGGAGAAATCTGGCTCTGGAATATCTCAATGATTTCTCAGCGTTATAGGATAGTATATTGTTAAGTTCTTTCCGTTTCTCATCAATTTTTAATCTGATTTCGTTATCGAGAAGGGTATTTGGGTTCTTATGTAGTTTATCGAGCTCTACAGAGAGAGCATGAATAGTTTGGGTGCGAATTTTGTTTTGGGCAACTGCTTTAGTGATCAAATTGCCTCGCATATAGGCTTTGTGTGTGATCCATGTGTTAGCAATAGAGGTGTCCTGATCTTGATTAAGGAGAAAGAATTCGCTCAGTGCTGCCGTTAAGTCCTGTTCCACCACCACATCTGAAATCAGAGATTTGTTTAATCTCCACGAATATGGAGTAGGGTATAGGCCTATGAATTTTGTTACGAAGGAGACAATGTGGTGGTCTGACCATACACAATGACATATTTCAGCAGAGAGCGAATTCGCTAAGATAATCGGCGAGCAAAAAATATAATCAATTCTGGCTGATGTGTTGTGAGGGTTAGAAAAGAATGTGAATTCCTTAGCTCCTACGTTAAGCGCGCGCCAGGTATCTATCAATTGGAGCTCCTGAATTTTCCTAGTAATTGATTTTGGGAAAGTTTTGGCTGAGGAAGTTGGATTTCTTCTGTCCAGAGCAGGGTGTGCCACCATGTTAAAATCTCCGCCCAAAATTGTGTGTGACGAGTGATATTTCTCTAGTGTTGTAAAAAATTTGTGGAAAAATTGTGTGGAAGAACCGTTTGGTGCATACACATTTGCAATTGTTAGTTCTTTCCCCACAATTCTTCCTTTTAGAATAATATACCTACTATCTGGATCCTTATATAAATCCTGTATTTCAAAGGGAAATGATTTGTGGATAAAGATAGCTACTCCCCTGCTTTTGGAGGAATATAATGTGTAATAGGCTTGATTGTAGGCCTTGTGAAAGTACTTGGGGTGACTAGACTCTGCAAAGTGAGTCTCTTGGACCAATATAATTTTAGCGCCCAACCTTTTATAGTTGTGAAAGGCTTTACTTCTCTTAATGGGTGTGTTAAATCCCTGCACATTATGGGAAATACATTTAATGTTCATTTTGTACTACAAGAACAGTTAGTCTGAAACGGATTGTCAGGGATTAAAATTAGATCGCTCTTGGTGAACCGTGAGGGGTCAGGAGGACTATGCATTAACCGGGAGTAATGTATGTAATAGAGTTCTGAAATAGGTACAAAAAGGAGAATAAAATATTGTAGGTAATGTAGAGAATTTTGCCGTACGGATGACGGCTGTGAAGCAAAAACGAAGAAAAAACTTGTCAATTTCAAAAAAATGTTATAACATAGATAGTTGAACATTCTTTTAACCTTGGATCAGATTACCTATAGGTAACTGAATATAAAGAAAAAATAACCGGAGAGGGGTCCTCTCCTAAAACAGCTCCCGTGAAGCCACCAGCCAAATATAAGCCAGCTGACCTCACGTGAGCTTAGTGGGGGGAACATGACCGTAAATTTGTTTTAACTCTGAAACTTTGTAATACGCACAATGAAAACATTGCATTAACAACCTCACAAATGCAACTTCAAAATACATAAAGTTTTGTGATTACGAATGTAGTCTCTCACAAAATCCACACACAAAGAGGCGAGAGAGAAAAAAAAAAAAAAATTGGCAAGGGGAAGATTACCACAGTTCCAACTTCAGACATAAGATGTCAGTATAGTAGCAATTTCATGGTTTCCCTTACCACCCAACATCAACGTCCAACATAGGCAATCTTGGCAGGGATCCATGTGCTTATTCCCGGATGGACAGTCACATCTTGTTTCTTGATATCTGTATGGGAAGACAAAAAAAAAAATATATACCAAGGGTGGTCGTATTAAAAGCGCATCTGGGAGAGAAAAATCAAAAAAAAAATAAAAAAGATTTCTAAGGCCTCAGCTTGTGAAGAGAGTAAGCGTTAATATATTTTGAGATGCTCAACCAATTTCGTTCCTGAATCTGCGACGACCTCTTCTGGAAGCTGGAGTTTGCCACAAGGGAGAGAGCCTCGGTGAGGCGGGAGGCTGAGGGATCGTAGAGGGATCCAACAAACCCAACTTGACTAAAATTTCTTGGCCTTCTGGTACGTTTGTGGCGATGTACGTGGAGCCGTTATGAGGGATGATGAGTTTAAAGGGAAACCCCCAGCGGTATCTCAGGTGTGCGGATTGCAGGACAGATGTGATGTCCTTCATCTCACGTCTTCTCTCCAGGGTGGCCTGTGATATATCCGGATAAATCCGGAGACGATGCCCGTCGATCATAATATTCTGCGAATTCCTGGCAGCTCTCAAGATTTCTTCTTTAACCAGAAAATCTTTCATGCAGAGAATTATGTCTCTGGGTGGTTTGTCTGCAGGAGGTTTAGGGCGAACAGCACGATGAATGCGGTCGCAGATGAAGTGATTATTGTCGTGTTCGGGTAGCAAAGACTTGAAAAGTCTGTTGACTGTAGGGATCAGCTCTGTATAGGACTCAGGGATACCTCTTAACCTCAAGTTATTTCTTCTATTTCTGTTATCGAGGTCTTCAACCTGGGACTGGAGATGAGTAAAAGCGGAGTTTAACGCTTCATGATCCCTGCTGAGCTCTTTGTACGCGAGACACAGTTCATCATGTTTCGTTTCTAGCCTGTCGGTTCTGCCACCTAAGGCTGCTATCTCCTGAGAAAGTGTCATGGCGGTTTTATCCAGTTCTGTTTTGAACTTAGAGGCCAGTTTATTGTACATAGCTTCTAAACTGCTGTCCAAGTCCATTTTAGTGAGAGATACATTTTGATTATTGGAAGATGCATTTTGTTGCGAGGGATTTTGCTGTGAAGACATGACGGTATTGTCCTTCATTATGGAGGGACTGTCAGAAATGACCTGGGGCCTACCGCAGCTCTCCCTTGTTCTCAGCAGATAATGTGTTAGGGATGTCTTGGGTGATTTGCGATTTTTTTTACGATTGGAAGACATGCAAGGTGTCTGCGATTTGCAGGGGGTGATATATATGAGTGTCAAAAAGTATACTTATGGCCCCTGAGGTTGATAGTTATAATTCACCACATAGAACTGTGCGTTTAAGTAAACATATTTTTCCCCGCCACTCCTGCGCCCTTTAAGTTAGTGTCACATGTCAGCTGGATCCAGTTGTTTTGTGGGTGTATAGGAGAGTTATCTGATGCTGTATTGTATAAAGTATACAGAGCCACTAGACTTTAGAACACCAACTGGTGCACAGAATCTGAATAGGGAGAAATCTATGGTGCAATACTCTGCAGGTGGTTAGAGCCAAATTTATTTATCATTTATTTATTTATCATTTTAAATATTTATTTTAGTGCACACACACTTGTGTAGGGGTCATCATTCCCCTTTTTTTACAGAAACTGCTCAAACAGGTAGTGCCTCATACAAACTTTTCTTTCCTCATACATACCTGTGTGATGAAGTTGTGGGATGGGAAGAGGGAGATTTGAAACAGGTTAAGTCGTCAATTGGGGGGGGATTATGGCTCATGAAAAACCTCACAGGTGTTGTGGTAATTATTCTACAATCTATCCAAAACTAAAAAAATTCTGTCCTGTCCAGGCCATCATTTTTTGAGCCAGAGAGCTTTCTTTTGGTGGTATTTTTTCACCACTGGGTTCAAATTCCTTTTTACTATTATAAAGCAGAACTTTACCCATAAGAACTTGAGAAAAAATAATGTTCTTTAGAAAGGTCCTAAAGGTGCTCCTGTTTCTTCTTGCTGGAGGCTGCCATTTTGTTGAAGCCCAGAGCCCCTTTAACAGCAGTAAATCATAAAGCAGAAGTAAACACATTGATTTAACAGTTTCAAAAAACAGTTACATTCCTGTCAAATAAATGGCTGGTGTCATAACTTATCACCATGGCAGTTGCAATTCAAACAGAAGCAGCTTCCTTGGCTGTAAAGGATTGGAGGGTTTAATTCCACTTTAAGGCTGTCAGCAGATTTTCCTCTACAAACTCAACAGTGCTTAAAAATGCCTATCAACGGAGAGCAACTGAGCATGTGCAGAGCAAGGTGAGACAGTGTATTACTGGATTTTAAACATTATACACACTTATTTTTAATGTTTTACATAGCTATACCTGCAATAAGGGCCAGCCTGAAATTATCCTAATTTTCTGGCTAAAGTTCCACTTTAAAGCGGAGTTCCACCAAAAGTGGAAGCTCCGTTTATCTTTTCCTCTAGTTCTCCTGATTATAAGGACACCACACATGTGAGACTTTTTCACTATCACTGTCTAGAATAGATGCATGAAGGGGTCCTAAATCCAAGGTGCACCTTTAGACTTTTAAGGGGCATAAATGACACATCTGATTACATTTTACTGGTATGTGCACATTTATGGCGTTTGCTTGCTGCAATTCAACAGGATATTCACTGCTTTCAGTGCTTAGTGACATACTGTAGTACACCTGACTCCTTTCTGTTCAAGCTGTTTATTGGTTTCCACATTGAATTAAAGAGTAACAATAAGGCATTGTACAATGTAATATGTTTTTGGGTTAAAGATCACTTAGAGTGTAAGCGGTGCAGTCTCTGGTGCCTCCCCCTGGTGTCTGGAAGGTTGGAGAACCTTCTAGAACTGGAGGATGGAGGTTAGGAGGAGCTGCTGTGAATATTTATGGGGCCACAAACAATCCCCAGCAGTGTGCTGGCAGGGCACTGGGACCACCACATAAATAGACATGAGCCATGCCAGCAAGGAATTCGGGTGGAAAATGGAGATGGAGTGTTGAGGAGAGGCTGTCAGTGGCCCTTGAGGAAACCCCTGCTGGGTAGGGGTGGTACCTTGGGCCAGGTGCTCTGAAAAGCTGGAAGGATCTTGACACAGGCAGCGATGAAAGTATCCATGCCGGAGAGGCAGCGGTAGGGAGCAAGGAGAGATAGTGATTAGATCAGCACAGAGCAGGGACAGACCAGGGGAGAGGCTGCCATCTGCAGCAGGCCTCTCTTCAAGACCATGTCTTCATTTAACTTGCTCTGGGAGATATCCATGGGTGTGTGCCAGTTGGGCAGGACTGGGGCAGAAAGTCAGTCAGTAGGTTTGGGAGAAAGAGCAGCCAGGTGTAGCTGGTGGCAGCCAAGTGGGCTAGCATTTTTCTTCAAGTAAGTGAAGCTGGAATCAGTGGACACAGGTAAGCAGACGAAGGAACACTAGCTTATACAATTGAAATACAGAGTATCATTGCATCAACGTGGTAGATCTGGAAAAATTAGACAATGACTGGAAGGTGACTTTGGATGGGGGGTGGAGAATGAGAGAATATAAACATCATATACTCTATAGATCATATATATAGATGAAGAAGACAGAAGCTGGAGAAAGGACAGAAGGAAGGTCAGAGAAAGGCATAGATAGTAATGAGTTAGCAGGAAGAGATGGATTGCCATCAGGCCCACTCCCCCCTTAGAGGGAGAATTTGATTGAATCCCACTGATTCTTTCAGCACGGACCACTTTATCCTCTGAAAACCATTAATTGTAAGCACCAGAGTTTAAAATTGAAATCTAGGGACACCCTACTGACCATGCCCACAAAACCACCCCCTTGTTTATACCCACACTTGCAAAATCACACCCCGATTTTTTTTCAAGCCCAAAAACAACTGATCACAGACTTCTGGCACAAGGGCCAGGATTTGAAGCTATAAGGACACTATACCTTGGGCATCATGAGAAGGAAACTGATGCGTAGCTTACTCTGGCAAATTGTGAGTATGGATGGCCTAATTGGGCTAAAAGAGGGCAGGGCTTAAAACGGTATGGTTAAAAAAAAAATAAAGATTTTGCTCCTATGTGTCAAGAGAATGTAAAGCTTAGAATGCAGGGGTCAGGATTAAGTAACACACAATGTTACTGTAGTAAAAAACACCCAGAGTTCAAGGGTCAGGATTAAGTAATACACAGAGTTCAGGGGTCAGGATTAAGTAACGCACAGAGTTCAGGGGTCAGAACTAAGTAATGAACAAAGTTCAGGGGCAAAAATGAAGTAGTACACAGAGTTCAGGAGTTAGGATTAAATAGCACAGAGAGTTAAAAGGTCAGGATTAAGTAACATACAGAGATCAGGGGTCAGATATAAGGAACACATGGAGTTCAGGGATCAATGTGCAGGATCCCCAACTGCTCATCCAAAGTTAGTGGCAGACATCTCACAATGGGCATTGTCCTCAGAAAACTAGAATGAATGGTAACCTTATCATCAATGAACAAATGCTATCTATAGATTCATACTCAAAATGTGAATCTGAGTCAACGTAAATCACTGTTCCCCTAGGGCAGTGATGGCGAACCTTGGCACCCCAGATGTTTTGGAACTACATTTCCCATGATGCTCAAATACACTGCAAAGTGCATAAGCATCATGGGAAATGTAGTTCCAAAACATCTGGGGTGCCAAGGTTCGCCATCACTGCCCTAGGGTAATCTAGTGGTGCCATTTTTTAATTAATGCTTGTTTAGTGTTATAAGTTGGAACCTATGCCCTGCAAAGTTTACAGTGCCCAGTTCCTTTACTGACTTTGGAGACGCCTGTTAGCCATGGACAGACCTCTCACAATGGGCATTGATCCCAGGAAATGGGGATGAATGGTAACCTTATCATTAATGGATAGCTGCTTTCTTTAGATTTATACTCCAAATCTAAATCTGACGAAGCTCTCATCAGTCATACTTTACAATTTGAAAGGCCTCCTCTCTAGTGTGCATTTGGTTGACATGGTACTGGCTCTAGTAGGAAATCAGGAAACTGGTTTTGGCTAACAATGGTACTAGATGATACTGTACTGGTGGGGTGGTGATCAGGTCACTGTTGCTGGCTTTACTGGCTCTGGCAATCCTGACACCGGTGTTGCTAGTGATCAGGAATACTGTTTCTGGCTGCATCAGTCTGGCCACAAAGGCACAGGTGTGGCAGCAATCAGAAACACTGTTTGTGGCTTACACTGGTTTTGATGACACTGTGACTGGTGTAGTTAGCAATCTGGGACACTGTGGTTGGCTACAGTGCCTCTGGTGACACTGTGATCGTGTGACTAATAATTTGGGACACTATGGCTGGCTGCACTAGCCCAGTAACGATGTGACTGGTGTGAGCAGCAATCAGGTACACTGTGGCTGGCTTCTGCTGATCACTGTAGGAAACACTCTGCTTCCTCTAACAGTGACTGCAAATTTGTCACAGTGATCACGTGGTACAGGGCTGAATTCACTGGCACTGTACCCTCATTTTGTGATTTGCTATGTCCAATAGACTAGCACGCTCTGCAAAGGGGAGTTTTAAAATGGACTACACCCTCATAAAGTATAATCCCAGCTGCTTGTATATAATAGATGAGGAGCAAGAGGTTATTTTATAACATCAGCATTGAAATGGCAATACAAAAGGACTAAATATCCCATGGTACTTTGATTTGCAAGTAGTGATTCCTTTACTGACTGTGACTTCTAATCTCAGCACCTCCGTAGTTTAGAGGGCAGGCTCTTTGAAAAGTGTGACAGAGCAGTGCCTACTCACAGGGCATAGTAAACATATGCCACAGAATTCAAGGAAGTAAATGCCTGGGAGTCTTCAAAAAGGATTCAGACTTTGGGGTTGTGGGAAAATAAAATTAAACTCACCTAGGTGGTTGCAGCTACAGTCTGATCCTGCATCTGTCCCCCGCTGCTTCTTAGATTTAAAACTGAGCAATCAAAGACTGCTGATCGCTCGGTTCTCAATCTTCAGTCTGCAGAGATCCAGTGCTTGTCAGCCACCAGCTCCCTGATGTGTTCTCCAGTGCTCACTGGAGCACCAGGCACTGCAGAGGCAGGAGCGTCTGGCTCAGTCTCCCAGCAATGCGCAGCTGCTCTGTCACGTCAGCCGACTTTAGTACGCTATCCGCTGAAAATGGGTCAAAGGAGTGCAGAACGAATTCCACTCCTGTGATCCATTGGAGAAGTAGGGCCAAAAGAGCTTTGGCCATACTTCACCTTTGATGATTATTCAGATTAATAGGATCAGGCTACAAATAATGGCCTTTTAGATTAATAGGAGTGGGCTAGAAATAATTGAAATACACTGTGGAAATTAATATATGATTTTAGATGTAGCACCCTATTAGGTAGGTACTAGGCAGGGAAAATATAGTTGCTCTGTCTGCTAATCAGTGGAGCCTGATTAGTAGTGAGGCCTAGTGCATGTGTCCAGGGTGTGATTCATCTGAACTGAGGGAGTGTCCCCACTGTATCCAATAGGGGAGCCTGTTGGACAGTGGAGGAAACCCAGCCAGTGACACACGGGCTTTTGTAACTATCTCAATGGGTTGGCACAAATAGTGGTGCATCCTGGGATACATTATAAAAGCCAAGGGCACATGTGACATTGGGTCCCATGTGCCCTTGGGGTGACGGCTGTCTCTTCTCCTGTTTGCTGTGGATGGTGGTCACAGGCAGTCGGCCTAGTGGATCAGAAAATGTGGCTGAACCCAGAGGTCCAGTGGAAGCTGACTGTGGAGGTGAAGGCAGAGCAACTCTGGAAAAACAGTGTCTGTGAGTACAGGGGAGCTTGCCAAAGGGTCTGCCCAGGAAGGGGTCCACTGCAGTGGCTAGAGTCAGCAGACGGGTGTCAGCACACAGGCAGTGAGAGTAAAGGGGGTGCCAAGTTGTTAACCCTGAAGAGAACAGTCAATTTATCTTCACTTCAGTGGCAGGGTGCAGCAGTGGCCTTGCCACATTCTGCAGTCAGTTGTCCTCAGAATTGTGCATAGTTACTAGTCGAGGTATCCCACTCATCCCTTCTTCCATCCCAGTTCAAAATAAAACACAAAAAAACAAATCCCCTGGACTGATCATTGACTGAGCCAAGAACTTTTATGCCATTTATCTACTGTCAGTTGCTAATGGTTGTAACGCTCTGGCGTTTGTTTTAGTGAACTGGATTTGCAGCTGCAGAATTTCCACTCAGTAGTCGTGTAGAGATGTGTTGAATCACCATATCCAACTCTCCAGACTCATCATTGTGGCCCAGCCTGCCTCAGCATGCAAATATACAGACACTCAGATAAGATGTTCCTGGAGTGATAGGTTGTATACGATAGTATAGAGGTGATGTGCTGAAAGGACAGGCGTGAGTAGTGATAGCAATGATAGGCACTCAAGTAGTAATGTTCAGGAGTGTTAGGTGATGGTGATAGATAGTATGCAGGTAGGTTAGCAATCATGTACAAGTAACAGGTGGTAGGGGACAGCAGATGAATGTACAGGAGATGCTAACTTAGTGCAAGGGTATAGATGGTAGTAGACTCAAGAGCTAGCAATCTATGTAACAGTGCAAATGATAGAAATAGTAATGCATGGATAGCAACAGTCTTTAGTATGCAAGAGTAGATAGTGTAAGTTGATAGGAAGGAATCCCCTGCGGGTACTTATCACTAGTTGGTTTAGAGAGGTGAGGGGTCCAGTAATGAGATAAGGATCCGGTAGCGAGATACAGGATCAGTAGCGAGATATAGGATCAAGTAGCGAGATACAGGATCAGTAGCGAGATACAGGATCAAGTAGCGAGATACGGGATCAAATAGCGAGACTAGGATATAGTTGGTAGTAGACTCAAGAGCTAGCAATCTATGTAACAGTGCAGATGATAGAAATAGTAATGCATAGATAGCAACAGTCTTTAGTATGCAAGAGTAGATAGTGTAAGTTGATAGGAAGGAATCCCCTGCGGGGTACTTATCACTAGTTGGTTTAGAGAGGTGAGGGGTCCGGTAGTGAGCTAAGGATCAGGTAGCGAGATACAGGATCAGTAGCGAGATACAGGATCAAGTAGCGAGATACAGGATCAAGTAGCGAGACTCCGGTCTATCCAGATATTGGGGAAATAGCTGGAGGCTTCGGCAGCGTCAGACAAGGCTGTATAACAGGCGGTAGGATCAGGTAGCGAGATACAAGATCAGAAAGTGAGATACAGGATCAGGTAGCGAGATACAAAATCAAGTAGCATCAGGTATAGCTGCATACAGGTGGCTTGCACGAACGCCTTGTGAGTGAAAGCCGGCGATTGAAATAACCGCTCAGAGCGGCGCCTAGTGATGACGTCATGAGAGTTAAAGGGACAGGTAGCTATATGCGTTCCACCTACCTGAATGGTGGAACGCAATGCGGAAATAATGGGCTGGAAGGGTACCGAAGGTACCAGAATCCTACAGTACCCCCCCCCTTAAGGCCGGCTCCGGAAGGCCTATAGCACTGGTCTCTCCGGGTATTTGGAGTGGAACCTTCGTATAAGCCTGGGAGCGTGAACGTCAGAAGTAGGCATAGCTTTCAATGCTTCTTCAAATAACCTCAGATCCTCCCTACGTACCACCGTGCCATTAGAAGTGCGTGTGCAGTCAGGTGCAAGAACCTCAATATTAAATTTGGAAGCTATAAGGGTGCTTGCCAAAACAGGAATTTCTTTAGGTAGTGGTACAGGAGGTTTTTTAGAATGTGGTACAGGGTTCACTGGAGTTGAAGGAAGGGCTTCTACAGGAGTATCTATTCCAAAATTTGCCAAATTCTGGGTGTCCTTTTCTGATATAGAACGGGGACAGGGCTGGCAACAGCCTTGGCAATTTCCAGGCTGTTTTTCAGGGAAGACAGCACGGATTTGCTTGGCCTCCACTGGGAGAGCCTTAGGCCTAGATGGTCGGGTTGGGCAAGATGTAATGAAATGTCCCCCCTCTCCACAATAAAAACAAAGGCCACAGATTCTCCTATGATCTTTTTTTTGTAAAGACAGCCTAGTATGCACGGTACCAATCTCCATAGGCTCCTCATCAACTTCTGGAGGACCAGGGTCTAAAGAAGGTGTCAGAGTGACAAGGCTGACTGTTTAAGGCAGGCTTGTACCATGACCAGGCAGAATCACCATACTCATTTGGTTTTCTTTTTTCCCTAGCCACTTGCCGACTGCCTAACGCCGATCTACGTCGGCAGTCAGCCCCTCACAGGCAAAGTGACGTAGGGCTACGTCACTAGCTTGTGAGGGTCTAGGGAGCGAGCGCGCGCCCCCGGAGGCGCGCTCCCGCTCCCGCGTGGTCACGGACCCGATGTCCGCCGGTCACTCGGTGATCGGCGGGGGAGAGGGAGAATGTCAGGCAGCTTGTGTAAACAAGCCACTTGTCATTCTCCTCGCTATAAAGACACTGATCACACGGATCTAGTATGTAGATCCGTTGATCAGTGTCCTTACAGCTCAAGCCACAGCCAATCACAGTAGAAAGCACGCCCCTAGGGATACACACAGCCCCTCCCTCCCAAATAAAGTTAACCCCTTCACTACCAGTGTATTTTTACAGTAACAGTGCATATGTATAGCACTGATTACTGTAGAAATGTCACTGGTAACCCCAAAAGTGTCACAAATGTCAGTCAAGGGTCCAATCTGTCCGCCCCAATGTCGCAGTACCGCAAAAAAAATCGTAGATCGCCGCCATTACGCGTTAAAAAAAAAAACAACAAAAATGACAACAATCTTTCCCTTTGTTAGTAAACGCAATAACTTTTGCGCAAACCAATCAAAATACGCTTTTTGCGATTTTTTTTACCAAACATAGGTAGCATAAAACAAATTGGCCGAAAATGTTAAAAAATTTTGATTTTTACATTTTTTTTGGGGGGAATTTCATATAAAAAAATGTGAAAAATATTGCTATTTTTGCAAAATTGAAGCTCTTTTTTTGTTTATAGCGCGTGATCAAAAAATCACACAGGTGATCAAATACCACCAAAAGAAAGCTCTGTTTGTGGGAAAAAAGGCCGCCAAATTTGTTTAGGTACAGCGTCGCACGACCGTGCAATTGTCCTTTAAAGTCACGCAGTGCCGAATCGCAAAATACCCCCTGGTCGGAATGGGGGTAAAATCTTCCGGGGCTTAAGTGGCTAGGTACCCGGGGTCTGCGGGAACCTGGAGCAGGTTTTTGGGAGGGGAGACACTGAGAGTGCATGGCAATTGTAAATGACTCCCAATTGTCTAGGATAGGACTTTTCTCTTGCAGTTTCTGGTATGCCCATGTTTTCATCTTTCCGGAAAGCAAATTAATGGCAGCATGAACTTTAATAAAGTCATTATGATAGGTCCTGGGCTTAAGGACAAATAGGAGCTCACAATCCATCCGGAAAAAAAAAATGAGGAACGGGAACCATCAAACCTGTCTGGTAACAGGACAAGGGGTTCTGGGAGTTGAGCAGCAGTAGGCTGTGACACAGAAGCTAATTGCTTTTTTAAGGTATGGTTTTCGTTTACTATTTCAGTAAGAGTCTGAACTAACCCATCTACCTTTTGTATTAGGTGCATCACATGAGTGGCTAATTCTGCTGAATCCATTTTTTTTCAGGTTCGTGCAATCTGTAACGCTCTGGCGTTTGTTTTAGTGAACTGGATTTGCAGCTGCAGAATTTCCACTCAGTAGTCGTGTAGAGATGTGTTGAATCACCATATTCAACTCTCCAGACTCATCATTGTGGCCCAGCCTGCCTCAGCATGCAAATATACAGACACTCAGATAAGATGTTCCTGGAGTGATAGGTTGTATACGATAGTATAGAGGTGATGTGCTGAAAGGACAAGCGTGAGTAGTGATAGCAATGATAGGCACTCAAGTAGTAATGTTCAGGAGTTTTAGCAGATGGTGATAGATAGTATGCAGGTAGGTTAGCAATCATGTACAAGTAACAGGTGGTAGGGGACAGCAGATGAATGTACAGGAGATGCTAACTTAGTGCAAGGGTATAGATGGTAGTAGACTCAAGAGCTAGCAATCTATGTAACAGTGCAGATGATAGAAATAGTAATGCATAGATAGCAACAGTCTTTAGTATGCAAGAGTAGATAGTGTAAGTTGATAGGAAGGAATCCCCTGTGGGGTACTTATCACTAGTTGGTTTAGAGAGGTGAGGGGTCCAGTAATGAGATAAGGATCCGGTAGCGAGATACAGGATCAGTAGCGAGATATAGGATCAAGTAGCGAGATACAGGATCAGTAGCGAGATACAGGATCAAGTAGCGAGATACGGGATCAAGTAGCGAGACTAGGATATAGTTGGTAGTAGACTCAAGAGCTAGCAATCTATGTAACAGTGCAGATGATAGAAATAGTAATGCATAGATAACAACAGTCTTTAGTATGCAAGAGTAGATAGTGTAAGTTGATAGGAAGGAATCCCCTGCGGGGTGCTTATCACTAGTTGGTTTATAGAGGTGAGGGGTCCGGGAGTGAGCTAAGGATCAGGTAGCGAGATACAGGATCAGTAGCGAGATACAGGATCAAGTAGCGAGATACAGGATCAAGTAGCGAGACTCCGGTCTATCCAGATATTGGGGAAATAGCTGGAGGCCTCGGCAGCGTCAGACAAGGCTGTATAACAGGTGGTAGGATCAGGTAGCGAGATACAAGATCAGAAAGTGAGATACAGGATCAGGTAGCGAGATACAAGATCAAGTAGCATCAGGTATAGCTGCATACAGGTGGCTTGCACGAACGCCTTGTGAGTGAAAGCCGGCGATTGAAATAGCTGCTCAAAGCGGCGCCTAGTGATGATGTCATGAGAGTTAACCACTTTAGGACTGCTCACAGTAATATTACTGCGGCAGAGTGGCTCGTTATCGTCTGACGACGTAGTACTACGTCGTCAGACACTCCCCCTTCTGGGCGGCGCTTGCGCGCCGCCGGAGGCTCGCTCCCGCTGTTTTCATTCACAGCGGGAGTCGGGCCAGGGGAGGAGCAGCGGCGATCGCCGCTGCTCTTACCCGATCGTCGGGGATCGAGTCTGGAGATCCGCCCGCTGTGTGTAAACACAGCGGGCGGATCTCCATAGTGACAGGAAGTGACAGATCGGAGTGTTCAGCATAGCTGGACATCCGATCTGTCCATGACTCACTCAGTCACCTCCCCCCCTACAGGTCAGTAAGCACCAGGCATACATTAACCCCTCCCTCTCCAATAAAATTAACCCCTTCCCTGCCAGTGTCATTTTTACAGTAACAGTGCATATATATAGCACTGATTACTGCAGTAATGTCACTGGTACCCCCAAAAGTGTCAAAAATGTCAGTCAAGGGTCCGATCTGTCCGCCGCAATGTCGCAGTCCCGCAAAAAAAATCGCAGATCGCCGCCATTACGCGTTAAAAAAAAAACACCAAAAATGACAGAAATCTTTCCCTTTGTTAGTAAACGCAATAACTTTTGCGCAAAAAAATCAAAATACGCTTATTGCGATTTTTTTTACCAAACATAGGTAGCAGAAAACAAATTGGCCAAAAATTTTTTAAAAAATTGGTTTTTACATCTTTTTTGGGGGGAATTTCATATAAAAAAATGTTAAAAATATTGTTATTTTTTCAAAATAAACGCTTTTTTTTGTTTATAGCGCAAAAAGTAAAAATCGCACAGGTGATCAAATACCACCAAAAGAAAGCTCTGTTTGTGGGAAAAAAAGGAAGTAAATTTTGTTTGGGTACGGCGTCGCACGACCGCGCAATTGTCAGTTGAAGTCGCACAGCGCCGAATCGCAAAAAGTGGCCTGGACGGAAGACAGCAAAATCCTCCGGTGGTAAAGTGGTTAAAGGGACAGGTAGCTATATGCGTTCCACCTACCTGAATGGTGGAACGCAATGCGGAAATAATGGGCTGAAAGGGTACCGAAGGTACCAGAATCTTACAATGGTAACCCAGGGGACCCAAAAAGTGTAATTCTCAGCAGTCCTCTAGGGGGCAGTGCTTCATACATTTTGACCATAGACCATAGATTTCCTTTATGTAAACAGATAGGCTGCATTCTCAGTGATGCCATCCATATTTAGTTAATGGCATTACTTTTCTTTTCATTACACTGATACATACAGTATATGTAATGTTTATTCTTGCTAATTAAAGTATAAGTTTAATTTAAAAAAAAAAATCACAAGGGATATTCCTGTTAATGTGATGTGTCCCTAAAGCTGCTGGCTACTACTTTAGTTGAAATCTTCCTCCTCCTCTCTCCTAATTGAGGGACCTGTCATATGCATTCATCAAGACTGGCAACTATGCTCGACCCTTTCTGCCCACCTCCTCCATTCATGAAAGCTGTGCTATAGCTTCTATGAATGAAAAATTATCTATGAATGGTGGAAAAATGAAAGGTCCATCTCCTTCATTCATAGAAGATCTGCTGTTGCTGCATTACTTTATTCCACCAGTAAGTGAGCCTAAAGCATAACTTCATCCTAAAGGGAAATTCTATTTTATGTCCCCCTTCTGTTTTTGGCACTTTTTGTGTGGGTGCGGAGGGGGTTAGTGGGTATCTGGTATACTTCATTGTTTTAAAAATAGGCTTTAAGACGTGAAGGGGTTTGTACTGGAGGGAGAAGCTCTGTACTCGAGAGGGGTTCTCTATACTAAGAGGGGAGTGTCTGTTCTAGGAAGGGAGGCTCTCTACTGAAAAAAAAGGTTTGTACTGAAATGGGGGCTCTGTATTTGGGATGGATTCTGTACTGGTGGAGGTATGTACTCAATGAGGGAGGCCTCTGCACTAGAAAGACATTCTGTACTTGTGGGGAAGGGGGGGGGGGGAATGAGGGTTTGCACGGAAGGCTGATTCTGCAATTGTAGGGAGGGAGGGGATCTGTACTGGAGGAGAGTCTTTATTGGTGATGAAAGAGGGGTTTTGTATGGGAGGGGGAGTCTGTACAGGTGAGGAGGAAGGAGGTCTGTACTGGAAGTGGGGTTTGTACTGGTGAAGAGAAAGGAGGTCTATATTAGAAGAGAGGTCTGTACTGGAAGGGGGGTCTGTGCTGGAGGGGGAGTCTGTACTGGTAGGGAAGTAGAGGCTCTGTACTGGAAAGGGTCTGTACTGGAGGAAGGCCTGTACTAGTGAGGTGGGAGGGGCTCTGTATTGGAGGGTGATTCTGCACTGCTAGGGAGGGATAAGATGTGTACTGGAGGGGGCAGCTCTACACTGGAAGGGGGTCTGTACTGGTGGAGGGAGGGGTCTGTACACATAAGGAGAGAGAGGTTCAGTACAAGAGGGAGTCTGTACTGTTGGGGAGGAAGGAGGTCTGTATTGTAAGGGGGGTCAGTGCTGGAGGGGGTCTCTCCTGGTGGGAAGGGAGGAGGTATGTATGGAAGGGGGGGGGTCTATGTTTGAAGGGGTTCTCTACTTGTGTATAGGGAGGGGCTCTGTATTGAAGGATTATTCTGCACTGGTGGGGAGGGAGTGAGGGAGGGAGTCTGTGCTTGAGAGGTGAACTCCCCTCTGGAAGAGAGTCTGCACTAGTGATCGACCGATTATCGGCAAAGCCGATATTTCGAGGGCCGATATGCACGTTCCCCGATATATCGGAATCGGCCCCGGAGGTTACCGATATTGCCAATATTTTGCTTGTACCAGATGCCTGCAGCTAGAGGCATCACCCCGGTACCGGTGTCCATAGCCGACGGTCGGCTGTCTTGTAATGACAACCGATGCAGCTGAGAAGCCGCTCGGCTGTCATTACAAGGACCGGGAGGGGATGTCCCAACGGGAGACCCGGTCAAACAGCCTGCACAGCCGCTGAAGACCCGATCAAAGCCACATTCAGCTCTGATCGGGTCTCCATGTAAAAAACCCGGAAGTGATGTCATAACATCACTTCCGGGTACTCAGCGCCAGATTAAAAAAAATGACAGCATTCATAACAGCCAAACTTGGCGTTTGGAATGCTTTCAAATGCAGAGGAGGGGTTTGGGGTCTTTTAGACCCCCAGATCCCTCCACAAGAGTACCTGTCAAGTGATAAAAATAAAAAATTTTTTAAATGTATGAAAATATTGGTCAATATCGGCCGATACCGATATGCAATGACCAAAATATCGGTATCGGCAACGAAAAAACAATATCAGTCGATAACTAGTCTGCACTGGTGGGGATGGAAGGTATATGCACAGGAGGAAGCATCCTTTATTAGTGGGGGGAAGTGAGGTCTATATTAGAAGGGGGGCTTGTACCGGTGAGGAGGGAGGAGGGCTGTATTGAAAAAGGGGTCTGTACTAGAGTGGGGGTCTGTACTGGTGGGGAGGGACCGGGTCCCTACTGGTGGGGAGGGAGGTTCTCGCTACTGGAGCAGGTACTGGTGGGGAGGTTGGAGGCCCTTACTGGAATGGGGATCTGTGCTGGTAGCAGGGTCTGTACTGGTTGGGAGGGAGAGCGTCCCTACTGGTGGGGAGGGAGGTTCTCTCTACTGGGGTAGGATCTGAACTGATGGGGAGGGAGGCAGTCTGAACTGAAGTAAGGGTCTAGTATGTAAAATAAAACCACTGCACTACAGATTCATCAAAATTAGTGATTTTTTTGTGATACCCCTGCAAAAATGTTGTTTTTTTTCTTTCCTTATGACAAATCTTCCAGTATCGGGTGGGATTCTTATCAAAGTTGCTGTAGAAATATCTATAAACCACACCCATATGACTACACCAAGTTTCACTGGCAACACCCACTTTTCAATGCATTGCAAATCCGCTGAAATCCGATTTTGCTTCCTTTCCGTTTTTTTGAACGGAGGAAAAATAGGGTTCTGTTCCGTTCCAAAAAACGGAACAGAACTGAAAGGAAGAAAATCGGATGTCAGTGGATGGTATTCCGCTGACATCCGCAATGCCATTGACTTACATTATGTCCGTAAATCATTCGCAAAAAAATAGGATGATTTGCGGACATACGGAGCGCCCGTGTGAAAGGGCCCAAAGGGGCCCAAAATTTGTTCCTTTTTGATCAGTTCAAAAATTGGGAGGTATGCTTTTAGGGTTTATTGAAACATATAAACAGTCTTTTTCTGGTGGGGGGCCATGAAGAGAAAACAGCCCAGGACCCCAGGTGAATGCTGGTGCCACAAATCACTACAACAGTAAAATATATGTGAACTGGTTGGGCTCTGCATTTCGTCCTGTCGCAGAACTTGTGAGTCTGGATATACAGTAGTTTTATTATCAGAAGAACCCTGAGAAATGTATAAACCATTATATCCCAACATAATGATCGGTTCTAATATTCATAGAAAAGCTGCTAATAAAAGTACTTTTGACTTTGAATTAGTGCATGATTATGTTGGATAAGGGAGTTCCCCTCATAACTTTTTCACCCTGTCATAATGACTATGGATGCTTTGCAGTTCAAATAGGTGAAATCACTTTTGGCATTGCTGCTTGGCTGAAGTATGAGATCTCCTGAAATCATGAACTGCTCCTGAGAGGCTTGTGAGAGTACATATCAATCTACATGAAATTCCATTACATTTACTTAAAAACCACACCAAACAAGAAAACACACAAATGCAGCAGAATTTTTATAAAATAAAGCTAAACAAATAAAGGAAAAACTGATTTGACGTCAAAGCTGATATGACAATCATTACAGTATATGACAATAAGACATAAAAAAACACTGCAGTGAGCATGTTTTGTCTAGGGAAGCCTTTCTCAGCCTTTTTTTTTTTTAGGACCCTTGAAATAATTTTTAGGTCTCAGGGAACTCCTGCTAACATTAGTCCATCAGCGGGCATTGGGATAATGCCCCTTACATTAGTATTCAGTGGAAAGAATGGCCCCTATACGGCTATTGCCAGAATGTCCCAATTACAGTCAGCTAAAAAAAGAAAAAAGGATGGATGCCAAGTGACATTGGATCTGGAACAATGACATAAATCTTTCCCGTGGTTAATAGACGTGATAACTTTTGCACAAACCAATCAAAAAAAGCTTATTACTATTTTTTTTTACCAAAAATATGTAGCAGAAAACAAATTGGCCTAAAATGTTGAAAATTTTTGATTTTTACATTTATTTTTTTTTGGAGAATGTCATAGCAGAATGTGAAAAATATATATTTTATTTTTTTCAAAATTGTCGCTCTTTTTTTGTTTATAGCACAAAAAATAAAAATCGCACAGGTGATCAAATACCACCAAAAGAAAGCTCTATTTGTGGGAAAAAAAGGACATATATTTTATTTGGGTACAGCATCGCACGACCGCGCAATTGTCCGTTAAAGTAACACAGTGTCGAATCGCAAAATAGGGCCTGGTCATTAAGAGGGAAAATCCTTCTGGTCTTAAAGTGGTTAAAGTGTTACTAAGCCCAGGACTCTGCAATCACTATATCTGGTCTCCCACAGTACACAGAACATGGAAATGCAATAATATTATGTAGCACTGCCCCCTTGAGGAATGCTGGATATTACACTTTCGGGTCCCCCGGGGTTACACTGGCATTCACAATTTAACACTCCACTCCTTGGCTCAGTCAATGATCAGTCCAGGGGTTTGTAGTTGTTTTTGATGTTTTATTTTAAATAGGGATGGGAGAAGGGAATAGTGGGATACTCCAAATGTTCTATTCACAATGTTGGGAGGACATCTATCTGTAGATACAGCCAGGCTGTTGATCCACCTTGCCACTTAGGTGAATTTAGGGTTAAGTCTCTTTCCAGATGACTTGATGAACTACTGTTATCTTCAGGACACTCTCCTAGTATCCTCTCTCTCGACCATTGACACCCGTCCACTGACTATCCTACTCCGGGGTGGCCCCCCTCAGGTCAGGCCCCTTGACCTCACGATACTGTTTTTCTAGGGTCTCCAGTGTCTCCCCCTCAGTCAGCTTTTTCTGGACCTCAGGGTTCAGCTCCGTTCCTCTGGCCCTCAGGACAACCTCCTGATGCCACATGCCACTGCTACAGAGGAGGAGGCAGCCGCCACCCTCCCTCTGGGACTCTGCTCACCAGCCAAAGACCCCGCAGCACATGTGCTCCTGGCTTTTATACAGTATCCCAGAATGCATCGGGATAGCCGGTCTCCACCAATCACCAGGACTGTATCAAAACCTATGTACTCATTGGTCAGGTTTCCTCCCACTGTCCAGCATGCCTCCCTATTGGACCAGTGTTAAAACACTCCTCTAGACTCAATGAATCACATACAGCTACTGAACTCACAGATCCTGCTCTCTGCTAGACAGAAAGCAATATAGATTTTGCTTGCTGTTCCTCAAACAGAGCAAAAAACTGCCGGGCACTAGTTAAAGCTTGCAGGAGGAGTTTTCATCCAGCTCTGACTGTCCTATGAGGCCGCATGACCCCTGACTTTCTGTCTAGACAGTGCTGATTGGCCCTGTGCTGATAACATACGGTACACTCTCCTAGAAAAAAAAATAAAAATACTCTCTAGCTATACACACCAAACTGAGTATGTGCAGAGTGCCCCCAAAGCTCTGTTCTATCACCAAATGGATTGGGGACAGTAAAAGAAGGGGAGGATCAGAGAAGACAGGATCAAGCAGCCTTTTTACACTATGCAGAGGATTAACCCCTTGGGTTCCACAATGTGTACAACAAGCATGCATTACTGCATATACAGACTGATTTTACTGTTGTGGATTTACTAACACTTTAAGAATAAAAGGGACCATTAAAACCTTCAAGAGTATATTAGAAAGGAATCTTATGTGAAGCCTGGGAGGTTATTATTAGTAAGTGGGAGACTCTTAGGGCTCTTTCACACAGACGGAATGTTCAGATCTGCCTGTCCGTTTTTTTTTTTTGGCGGATCTGAACGGTCACCCCATGCATGTCTATGGGGCATCGGATGTCAGCGGAGACATGTCCGCTGACATCTGATCCGATTGTATCCGTGAAATCTGGACCGATGGAAACCCTATTTTCCATCCGTCCAGCAGCGGATCAGATTGGATGAGAACGGACAGACGGTCCATTCCCATCTGATTCCCCCATATGTGTGGAGACACAGCTGTCATCCTCCTGCTCAGCGGGGGATCGGCGGATCGATCCCCCGCTGAGATAAACGGAGTCCGTTTGATGGAATCATAGTGTGAAAGAGCACTTCATTTCTAATGATGTAACAGGGAGTGATATGATCAATGTTAATGAAAATATGATTAATGAGATGGGGCATGAGCAGGTGTAAAATAGTGCTTACAGCTGCAAGGTCAGTCTCCAGCTAGTTTTGACACTGGCTAATCAACTCTCTGACAAAAGATTGTGCATATTTGTGTACATATTGTATTTTGAGTTCTAATTGGTTGCTCTCAGTGGTGTACTGGTTCTTTGCTTTACTGAGTATGCCCCATATGTCTGCCAGTAATCCACCTATTTTGCTCAATGGTTTCTGACGCGTTTCGAGGCTCTGAGGAAGCGGCATCGCCTCGAAACGCATCAGCGTTCACCTTGATAGGATATTGGACTCCAACATTATGGACATTGTTCGTCTGAGTTTACATCGCTTGTTTGTGAGTAGACATTTTAATGATTTATTAATAAAAGCCTACTGAGGATAATGCGCTAGGCTGGTGCGCCCTTTTTTCTTGTGTTTATGCCTACAGTGTTTTGTCGACCACCCCAGTCGTAGAGGGCAGCAAGGTCTAGCCATTGTGGATGCCAAGTGAGAGTCCCGGGAAAGAGGCAGTCTGAGAACCAGATTCTGAGCGCAGGAGCCAGGTGCTAAGCATCGCATTTTTCTTTTTTGGAGGTAAGAATGCTGGCTGTCCGTCTGCCAGCTGTCCATCCCACAGGGGGGGGGGGGTGGATTTGCCTGCCAGCTGACTGATTGACCAGGGAGGGGGGGTGGTGGAGGTGGATTTGTCTGCGTGCCAGGCTCGATCCGAACGCGTCCAAGCTCATCACTACTAAATAGCAAGGGTGCACACCTGTGGAACACACAAGGGCAGTTAATAAACTTAAAGCGGAGTTCCACCCTGGGACATTTTTTTTAATAAAAATACCCCCGGGACAGTCAGGGCTAGTGCATTCCACAATGGCTAGCCTCTGATCTGTCCCGGGTTGCACTTACCTTTTAGAAGAAATACTTACCTTGAAAATGTATTCTCCAGCGCTGCCATCTCAGGTGTGGGCAGCTTGAAGCCAGCTCGATCCTCTTCTGCGTCCTCTTCCGTCTTCTTTGGTCACACGATGCACTGCACCGGCCCCGCCGTCACTTCCGGTGCGCTGTTTAGCAAGGTATGACGGCGCCTGCACCGGAACTGACGTCGGGGCCGGTGCAGGCGCATTGATTCCTGGGAGCTGAACGTCGATCATTGCAAAGCCAGGAAGTGACGAATCGCCGTGGCCGCCGAGGGGAGGAAGAGGAAGTAAGGTAAGTATATTTTCTTCTATACGAGGTAAGTAAAAAAAAATTAAAAAATTGCGATTATCCACTTGTTTTTCAGGTGACCCGGAGCGAGAAGATGGAGGTAAGTTTAATTTTAGGGTGGAACTCCGCTTTAAAGAGGTTGTAAACCTCGGAAAAATAAATGTAACACCCTCCTAGACAGGTAGGCGCTAGGTAAAAGCATCTATGCTCCATCTGCTTATCAGGGGAGCCTGATCTATTGGTTTGCCTGTCACATGTTTCCAGGTGTGATTCACTTGGTCTGAGGGTGTGTCCCCACTGTGTCCAATGAAGGAGCTTGTTGAACAGTGGAGGAAACCTAGCCAGTGACACATCATGTTTTATGACAATCCCAGTGGGAGGGCATTCCTGCAATGCTTCCTGGGACTGATCATAAATATTGAGGGGACATGTGACAGGGCGTCTTTGGTGGGAGTGCCAGGAGGAGGTGGACAGCTGGTCTCTCCTCCTGCAGTGTGAGAAAAGTGGTTGAGGCAGTAGGCCTATGAACCAGGTGTGAAGCTGAGCTGCCGAGGATCCAGAGTGCTGACGGTGGAGCTGCTGGCAGAGGAAAAACAGTATCCGTGAGTACCAGGAGATTTGCCTAAGCGCCTGCCCAGGAAGGGGACCACTCCAGTGAAGTCAGGGAATCAAGGAGCTAGGTCACACAGAGAGCATTACAGAAAAGGGGGTGCCGTATAGATAACCCTGAAGAATAGGGATAAAGGGGGTGCCAGGAAGGGTCCTGAAGAGTGTTCTGCAGTAAAGTCAAGTTTATCTCAATATTTCTTTGACTACTAAGCAGTGGCCTTGCCGCACTCAGCAATATTCAGTCGTCCCAGCAGAGTGTGCATAGTTATATAAGTTGGAGTATCCTACTCATTCCCTTCTCCTACCCATGTTCTCAATAAAACACAAAAAAAAAAACAAAGCTACTGGACTGTTTCCTGAGCGAGCCTAAACACTTGGGGAAATGTTGAACTGTCGTGCTGTTGCTAATGGTATGCTAATGGTATGCTCATTATGAAATACTTACCTTAGAACGGAGCCCCCACAGCACTGCCCGCTCTCTAGGGACACAACCGACATGTTCAGTCCTCTTCCTTCTGGGTTTGTGTCCTCCGGCCATCTGATTGGCCGGAGCCACGATTACGTCATTTCCACGCATGCGCGCGGGAGCTGCCGTTCATGGCACAGGGCTCTGAAGGAACGGCACAGGCAGCCGTTCCTTCAGAGCGCATTCGCCAGTGACGTCACTGGCTGCATGCAAATTAAATATCTCCTAAACGGTGCATGTTTAGGAGATATTTACAGTACCTATAGGTAAGCCTTATCATAGGCTTACCTATAGGTACAACTTACAGATGAAGCTTTACTGCCTCTTTAACCACTTTAGCTCCGGAGGATTTGGCTGCTCAAAGACCAGGTCCTATTTTGCGATTCGGCACTGCGTGACTTTAACGGACAATTGCGCGGTCGTGCGACGCTGTACCTAAACAAAAATTGACGTCCTTTTTTCCCCACAAACAGAGCTTTCTTTTGGTGGTATTTGATCAGCTGTGCAATTTTTATTTTTTGCGCTATAAACAAAAAAAGAGCGACAATTTTGAAAAAATAACTATTTTTCACGTTTTTTTATATGAAATTCCCCAAAAAAATGTAAAAATCAAAATTATTTAACATTTTAGGCCAATTTGTTTTCTGCTACATATGTTTGGTAAAAAAAATCACAATAAGCGTATTTTGATTGGTTTGTGCAAAAGTTATTGCGTTTACTAACTAAGGGAAAGATTTCTGTCATTTTTATTGGGTTTTATTTCAACGAGTAATGGCAGTGATTTGCAATTTTTTTTGCGGGACTGCGACATTGTGGCGGACAGATCGGACCCTTGACTGACATTTTTGACACTTTTGGGGGTACCAGTGACATTGCTGCAGTAATGCACTGTTACTGTAAAAATGACACTCGCAGGGAAGGGGTTAACTTTATTGGTGATCAAGGGGTTAAATGTATCCTAGGGGCGTGTTTATAACTGTGGGGGCGTGGCTAGTGATGTAACCACAGAGACATACAATCCTACATAGCAGGATCATATAGTCTCTGCAGTTACACCAGGGAGAATGACAGGCGGCTTTGTTTACATTAGCCGCCTGCCTTTCTACCTCTCCAGCGGGAGATCGCGAGTGGCCGGTGGACATCGGAGCCGCCGGTCACGGGCGCGGGGATGCCCGTGAAAGAGCGGGGGCGGGAGCGCACCTCCGGCGTCGTGCGGGAGCCCCCTACAGGCTCCTGGACGAGCAGCGTAGCCCTATGTCGGTTTGCCCAGGAGCGGCTGACTGCCGCAGAAAGTATACTAACGGCAGTCGGCAAGTGATTAAACCACAAGCCTGTAAATGTCAGTGGAACACTTGAGATGGAATCCCACTCAGTGCCTGGACGAGGTCATCTAGCGCCCAGGGCAAGGATGCCAAACTGCGCCCGCCCCCCTCAGGGTTAGGGTCAAGGCGCCCCCCCATCCCTGCAATAAATCATTACGCCCAGGGCAACCGTCTCTCCTGCCCACCCCTTGCCCCAGCCCTGATCCCACTCAAGGTTGCAGCAAGATTGGAAACAGCAACAGAAGCTATGAGAGTGTGTAACCCACACTATATCAAACAATTTCTATACTATCTCAAAGTCTATCAGTATTAAAACCTGAAAAAGAAAAGAAGACTCCTTGTTTTCGCTAAGTGTTTTTCCAGTGTTTTCTGTGAGTGCTTAGAGCGGAACGCAGATCTATGTGTTCAGCCTTTATAAATGCAAACAGTGCATGGTAGCTCACGGGCATAAGCAGCTGTTTACATACAGGGAGTTTCACTCCTTTCTATGTGTGTTAAAATGAGAGATTGCAACTTTCACTTCTGCAGAATTTTGCAATTAGGAGTGAGTGTAACATGAAATCACATGAGTCACCTCAGAGATCTGATCCCTCTAAGAGATTTCTACTGCAGCACTGACAGGTCTATAGCCCATTCCATGGTAGGGCCTTCCTTTTCAACATAAGTGTCTGTAGCACACATTGCTCCCTCGGCATGTGACACATTGAAAAACACTAAATTGTACCTCTACCTCAGTGGCTGCACTAACTTTTCCCACAATTCTTTTTCTTACCCCCTCCCCCCAGCTCCTTTCTACCATGCCTATTACACTTATTGTTGACACTACATGGCAGCCTGCCCCTCCTGCACCATTTTACCGTAGAACCATGCCCAACACCCGTCCAAAGTCCAAAATACCCACCTTCTCTGGTACCTCTCTCTCTATTGTCTACACTATATTGTGTGGCAACCCCTCTTCCCCCTCCACCCTATGTTCTCTGGCAGCTTCCTCTTTCCCCATCCACGCTACATTCCCTGGCAGCTTCTCTGTTCTGCTTCACTTCCATGTACTTTTTCATTGTTGTTTTAGAAATCTAGTGAGGTTTGGGACTGTTCATGAACTTCCTTGGGTTAACCACTTGCGGACCGCCCGCCGCAGATATACTGTGTATTATGCTGTCCTGTGCCCAGCGCTCTGTGTATTATGCAGTCCTGTGCCCAGCGCTCTGTGTATTATGCAGTCCTGTACCCATCGCTCTGTGTATTATGCGTATTATGCAGTCCTGTGCCCAGCACTCTGTGTATTATGCAGTCCTGTGCCCAGCGCTCTGTGTATTATGCAGTCCTGTGCCCAGCACTCTGTGTATTATGCAGTCCTGTACCCAGCACTCTGTGTATTATGCAGTCCTGTGCCCAGCGCTCTGTGTATTATGCAGTCCTGTGCCCAGCACTCTGTGTATTATGCAGTCCTGTGCCCAGCGCTCTGTGTATTATGCACTCCTGATCCCAGCGCTCTGTGTATTATGCAGTCCTGTACCCAGCCCTCTGTGTATTATGCAGTCATGTACCCATCTCTCTGTGTATTATGCAGTCCTGTGCCTGTGCCCAGCGCTCTGTGTATTATGCTGTCCTGTGCCCAGCGCTCTGTGTATTATGCAGTCCTGTGCCAGCGCTCTGTGTATTATGCAGTCCTGTACCCATCACTCAGTGTATTATGCGTATTATGCAGTCCTGTGCCCAGCGCTCTGTGTATTATACAGTCCTGTATCCAGCGCTCTGTGTATTATGCAGTCCTGTGCCCAGCGCTCTGTGTTTAATGCAGTCCTGTACCCAGCGCTCTTTGTATTATGCAGTCCTGTGCCCAGCGCTCTGTGTATTATGCAGTCCTGTACCCAGCGCTCTTTGTATTATGCAGTCCTGTGCCCAGTGCTCTGTGTATTATGCACTCCTGATCCCAGCGCTCTGTGAATTATGCAGTCCTGTACCCAGCCCTCTGTGTATTATGCCGTCATGTACCCAGCTCTCTGTGTATTATGCAGTCCTGTGCCTGTGCCCAGCACTCTGTGTATTATGCAGTCCTGTACCTAGCGCTCTTTGTATTATGTAGTCCTGTGCCCAGCGCTCTGTGTATTATGCAGTCCTGTACTTAGCGCTCTTTGTATTATGTAGTCCTGTGCCCAGCGCTCTGTGTATTATGCAGTCCTGTGCCCAGCGCTCTGTGTATTATGCAGTCCTGTACCCAGCACTCTGTGTATTATGCAGTCCTGTACCCAGTGCTCTGTGTATTATGTGGTCCTGTACCCAGCGCTCTGTGTATTATGCAGTCCTGTGCCCAGTGCTCTGTGTTATGCAGTCCTGTGCCCAGCGCTCTGTGTATTATGCAGTCCTGTACCCAGCGCTCTGTGTATTATGCAGTCCTGTACCCAGCGCTCTGTGTATTATGCAGTCCTGTGCCCAGTGCTCTGTGTATTATGCAGTCCTGTACCCAGTGCTCTGTGTATTATGTGGTCCTGTACCCAGCGCTCTGTGTATTATGCTGTGCCATTTGCCATTAAAAAAAAAAATCGTCCCCGGATTTTATTTTAAAAATCTGGTCACCTTAGTATAAAGTGGTATTTGAAACAGAAAATTCTGCCCTCTATACTATATTTTCTGTCAGCACTATGCCCTATCCATGCTCTGTTCTTTGGCAGTCCCTTTTTCCTATTAATATAACATTTTCTGGGATGTCTACCCTATTGCCTGCACTACATCCGCTGGCAGCTGCTCCTCACTCACGTTATGTCCTCTGGCACCTCCATTATTCACACTACATTCCCTGGCCGCTTTCTTGCTCCTTGTTTCCTGATAGTGATTAAAGCGCATATCCTCATACAGCAAGTACAACAAAAACCCATTGATCTAACAGAAATGCACTCAGCTCCTAAGTCCTGCCGTGGGCTGACAACACAAAGCATTTTTGTAGACTGAGTGGTGTTAGGGTCCAGTTATGTTTTAATTAAACTACATAGACCTCCCCATCCCCACCTACTCTCCATAACATAAAGACAAATTATTCTTTCTGTGTTACAAAATAAGAACCGGGAGAGCTATATACCCTTAGTAAAACACAGGAAAACAAAACACTTTTAACTTTATCTTTAAGTTGATTGTAAAGTCTAGTTTTTTTTTTAAAAAAAGATAAAAAACATATCATACTTACTTGCGCCGTGCAGTTAGTTTTGCACAGAGCAGCCCAGATCCTCCTCCTCTGGGGTCCCTCTTAGGTGCTCCTCGCCCCTCTCCTGTTGAGTGACCCCACAGCAAGCAGCTTGTTACTGGGGCACCCGAGCCGAGTCACAGCTCCCTGTGTCCATTCAGACACAGAGCCGTGACCTGTCCCCGCCCCCTCCTTTCATGATTGGCTAACTGACTTTGATTGACAGCAGTGGGAGCCAATGGCGCCACTCTGCTGTCTCAGCCAATGAGGAGGGGAGTCCAAGGCAGCTGAGACACTCCTGCAACATTACTGGATAAAGATGGGCTCAGGGGAGTATTAGGGAAGCTAAGGGGGCTGCTGCACACAAAAGGTTTTTTTTTTTTATCCTAATGCATAAATTGCATTAGGATAAAAAAAAAAACTTCTGCCTTTACAATCCCTTTAACAGACCAAAAGTAAGCAAACAAAATACGTTTTTTTGTCAGAGTTTATATACACTTTAACCACTTTACCACCGGACGATTTTGCTGTCTTCCGTCCAGGCCACTTTTTGCTATTCGGCGCTGTGCGACTTCAACTGACAATTGCGCGGTCGTGCAACGCCGTACCCAAAGGAAATTTACGTCCTTTTTTTCCCACAAACAGAGCTTTCTTTTGGTGGTATTTGATCACCTGTGCGATTTTTACTTTTTGCGCTATAAACAAAAAAAGAGCGTTTATTTTGAAAAAATAACAATATTTTTAACATTTTTTTATATGAAATTCCCCCCAAAAAAGATGTAAAAACCAATTTTTTAAAAAATTTTTGGCCAATTTGTTTTCTGCTACCTATGTTTGGTAAAAAAAATCGCAATAAGCGTATTTTGATTGGTTTCCGCAAAAGTTATTGCGTTTACTAACAAAGGGAAAGATTTCTGTCATTTTTGGTGTTTTTTTTTTAACGCGTAATGGCGGCGATCTGCGATTTTTTTTTGCGGGACTGCGACATTGTGGCGGACAGATCAGACCCTTGACTGACATTTTTGACACTTTTGGGGGTACCAGTGACATTACTGCAGTAATCAGTGCTATATATATGCACTGTTACTGTAAAAATGACACTGGCAGGGAAGGGGTTAATTTTATTGGAGAGGGAGGGGTTAATGTATGCCTGGTGCTTACTGACGTGTAGGGGGGGAGGTGACTGAGTGAGTCATGGACAGATCGGATGTCCAGCTATGCTGAACAGTCCGATCTGTCACTCCCTGTCACTATGGAGATCCGCCCGCTTGTGTTTACACAGGCGGGCGGATCTCCACACTAGATCCCCGGCGATCGGGGCAGAGCAGCGGCGATCGCCGCTGCTCCTCCCCTGGCCCGACTCCCGCTGTGAATGAGAACAGCGGGAGCGAGCCTCCGGCGGCGCGCAAGCGCCGCCCAGAAGGGGGAGTGTCTGACGACGTAGTACTACGTCGTCAGACGATAACGAGCCACTCTGCCGCAGTAATATTACTGTGGGCGGAGGTAAAGTGGTTAAAAAAAAATGGCAAGTATTACTTCCAATATGCAAGAGAAGTGGTACCATGCAGTGTCCATAAAGACATACTGTACTAACACAGGCACGCCAAAAAATGCAAACACATGATGTCCGTCAGTGGCCGAGCTCACGCTGTTCACCGCGGGGCTGTCAGGCTCAGTCTGCCTGACACAGTTCTATACCACCAGGCAGCTTTGAACACAGCAGGAATGCCGCCCATAGTCCCGCCCACTGCTCTCTAGCCCCGCTGTGAACATGAACAGCATGAGTTTGGCATGTGCCCAATGATCTATTAACCCTTGCTGCAGCACTACACTTGCCACTGACAGGGACATCATGCATTTTTTTCAAATTCCCATTGGCTTGCTTGCAGTGATTCCCACCTTGGACTTGGGGAGAGCTTTGCCTGGGCCCTGGCTCACAGAATACAAGGCTTGCGTAGAGCAGACTTACCTCTACTGTGCTGATGCTGGCATTTTTCTGGTCATACTAGGTCGGGGGTCCCCAACCCCCAGGCTGCGGACTAGTGCCAGTCCGTGGCCTCTATGCAGCTGGGACACAAAGGCTGCACTGTAAGAGGGGCGGCGGGTGGACATAATCTCTCAGAACCTGCCCTCCCTCATGTGCTGGTTTACAAGCTTGGATGCCATAGCGCTGGGATGAGGCAGAGAGAAGAGTAGTCTTTCAGCCAGGTGACGTGGCAAGTGACAAGCTGCCTCTGGTGGCAGGGGGATGGTGGCAAGTGACAAGCTGCGTCTGGTGACAGGTGACATGGTAAATGACAAGCGGCATCTGGTGACAGGCATCAGTGGCAAGTGACAAGTTGCATTTGGTGACAGGGGTTGATGGCAAGTGACAAGTTGCGTCTGGTGGCAGGCGTCGGTTGCAAGTGACAAGCTGCGTCTGGTGGCAGGGGACGGTGGCAAGTGACAAGCTGCGTCTGGTGACAGGCGTCGGTGGCAAGCGACAAGCTGCGTCTGGTGACAGGCGTTGGTGGCAAGTGACAAGCTTCGTCTGGTGGCAGGCAATGTGGCAAGTGACAAGCTGCATCTGGTGACAGGCGTCAGTGGCAAGTGACAAGCTGCGTCTGGTGACAGGTGTTGGTGGCGATTGACACACTGCGTCTGGTAACAAGCGTCGGTGGCAAGTGACAAGCTGTGTCTGGTGACAGGCATCAGTGGCAAGTGACAAGCTGCGTCTGGTGGCAGACAACATGGCAAGTGACAAGCTGCGTCTGGTGGCAGAGGACGGTGACAAGTGACAAGTTGCGTCTGGTTGCAGGCGTGGGTTGCAAGTGACAAGCTGCGTCTGATGGCAAGGGACGGTGGCAAGTGACAAGCTGCGTCTGGTGACAGGCATCGTGGCAAGCGACAAGCTTCGTCTGGTGGCAGGCAACGTGGCAAGTGACAAGTTGCGTCTGTTGACAGGCGTCAGTGGCAAGTGACAAGCTGCGTCTGGTAACAGGTGTTGGTGGCAAGTGACAAGCTGCGTCTGGTGACAGGCGTCATTGGCAAGTGACAAGCTGCGTCTGTTGACAGGCGTCAGTGGCAAGTGACAAGCTGCGTCTGGTGACAGGCGTCAGTGGCAAGTGACAAGCTGCGTCTGATGGCAGAGGACGGTGGCAAGTGACAAGTTGCGTCTGATGAAAGGCGACAGTGGCAAGTGACAAGCTGCGTCAGGTAAAAGGGTACGGTGGCAAGTGACAAGTTGCCTTTTGTGACAGGCAACAGTGGCAAGTGACAAGCTGCGTCAGGTAAAAGGGGACGGTGGCAAGTGACAAGCTGCCTTTTGTGACAGGCAACAGTGGCAAGTGACAAGCCGCGTCAGGTAAAAGGGGACGGTGGCAAGTGACAAGCTGCCTTTTGTGACTGGCAACAGTGGTAAGATACAAGCTGCGTCTGGTAACAGGTGACACTCAGGAACCCACTCATTCTGCATTATGGTGAGTTTAACCATTTTATTTTATATTACAATGTAATAATAGAAATAATGTGCTGCAATAATCCTGACACCATGCCAACCATGGTGCCCTGATGATTGAAGCGCTAACACCAGCCATTGCCCCGACAAATTGCCGCAGAGACTAGGTAACCATGAGAGACTGTGTGGCAACTGGCAAAGTTAGTGGCTGAGGCTGGACTGAGTCTTCCATTGCGGTTGTGTCACTCCTCGTTCACATCTACTGATTTGGGATCGTGGGTGGAATCGCCCGAGATTCCATATTGCATTTCAATGCTGGCAAAATGCAGCATACATATTTTGTACATTCATTTTTAATGGCACCAAATCGCAGTGTGGTTCTGCAATTATTGTCATTCAAAATAAGCTCCTGCTCCTCATTCAGTGACAAGCTTTACGTGATGCTGCTTGCTGCGTGATAAATCACATGACAATTGTGCCAAAACTGCACCACATTTAAGGTACCACGAAAAATAATTTGCACACAAAAACGTGCTGCATTTTGCCAGCTTTGCACCATGCCAGCATTACAGTGTGATTTGGAATCGTGGACAGAATCACAGCGATTATGTCAGCGATCCCAAATCGCTAGATGTGAACAGGGCCTTAGCCACTTGATGTCATATACATGTATGTCATTGTGTTCAAGTGGTGTTATCGGGCCTTGGCTGCAGCTGTCAGCCATAATCCCAGTATCGTTTTTTTCTGCGATGCCCTACACTTTAAAAGCGATCCTAGTGACTAATTAGCTACTTAATTGCTTTTACAAGTGGCAGGAGGGGGTCATCCCCTCCCGCTGCTCTCCGATGCTTTCCCTGGACTGTTCTGTCCCTCCAGAGAGCCTGGCATCTGATCCGGCAGTTGATGCATAGAGGTGCTATGCTGGCCATAGAGGTGATCAGTGACCAGAACGTCACCGATCATCTCTATAGTCTAGGAGCCCAGAAGCAATGAGGCGAACACATACGTAGGTCGTGCACGCATATGTAAATGGTGTTCGCACCATACATATGAGGTATCGCCACAAACGGTATAGTTATGTAGCACTACCCCCTGGAGGACTGCTGAGAATTACACTTTTTGGATTCCCCTGGGTTACCCTTAGCAACTGACCGCAGATAAACAGCAATGAAAGTTCTTGTTGGCTCAGTCAATAATCAGTCCAGAGGATGTTGTTTTTATGGTTTTATTGAGAACTTGGATAGGAGAAGGGATGAGTGGGATACTCCAACTAATAACTATTCACAGCATTGAGGACAGCTAACTGTAGAATGGGGCAAGGCTGCTGCTTCACTCTGCCACTAAAGTGAAGTTGCTTTAATATTCTCTTTAGGGTTCTAAACCTGGCACCCCCTTTACTCTCATTGCCTGTGTGCTGACACCCATCTGCTGACTCTAACCTCTGGAGTGGACCCCCTCCTGGCAGACCCCTGGGCAAGTTCCTCTGTACTCATGGACACTGTTTTTCCAGAGTCACTGTTGCCTCCAAACTCCACCAGTCAGCCTTCACTAGACCTCTGAGTTCATCCACACTTTCTGGTTCACCAGGCCGACTGACTGTGACCACTTTCCACAGATTCAGAAGAGGAGACAGACCCCCTGCCTCATGTGCTCTTGGCTTTTATACCCTATCCCATGATGCACCTCTCTCTGTGCCAACCCACTGGGACAGTACAAAAGCCTGTATATCATTGGCCAGATTTCCCACAGCATCCAACATGCCTCCCCATTGGATCTGCTGAGGACACTCCCTGAGACCAGATGAATACACACTGAGCACAACGAGCAGGCCTAACTATTGATCTTGCTCCCCTGATAAGCAGAGAGAGCAGACTATGTTTTTACCTGCTGCTCCCCTGTTAAGCAGGCAGAGCAAAATATTCTCCCTGCCTAGCACCTATCTAGGAGGGTGCTACATTCACCCCCCACCAAAAATGAGCCATGTCCCCATTGGCTCTGGGGCAGCCGCCCCCTACAAAAATTCTACAAAATGTTCAAGGAGACATGGGAACATGGGAACAGGCAAACATGGACAGGATAAACAGGCAAAAAATTTGGGGGAGCATACCCATGTATTTCTAAAGCTGCTGCAGCTATGAACCAAAAGACATGTATATTAAAAAAGAATAGCGCGCAAATGCAAAAGAAATAACTACCAAATCTGAAGACAATCCATAAATAAAAATGGGGGTTTGGTCCCACCATATGGCCATATCGTGCTCAAGCCCACTACTGCGTCAAAGTAGGGTACTTTGACGCAGTAGTGGGCTTGAGCACGATATGGCCATATGGTGGGACCAAACCCCCATTTTTATTTATGGATTGTCTTCAGATTTGGTAGTTATTTCTTTTGCATTTGCGCGCTATTCTTTTTTAATAAACATGGACAGGAGTCAGACTCGACTGTCCTGTGTTTGCCTGTTCCCATGGAGGTGGACAGGCATTCCTGCAGTTGTGGGCTCCCTCTCCATGGCCCAAGTAGTCTGACAGCAGCGCAGGGCCGACAGGCGCTTGCCAGCTTCTAAGTTCAGCGGGGGAATGCACACGGGAATCGGGACTATCTGTAAGATGGCCCTCATTGCTGTTGTGTTACTGACAGTCCAGCCTAGCACTGGCAGCCATGATGAACATCATCATGCAGAGCAATCTAATGCAGGCAAATGCAATGTGTTTGCAACCTGTGTTTGGGGTGTCAGTGCAGTCTCCACGACACCCCAAACAGGTTGCAAATATATTGCATTTGCCTGCACTGGGTTTTATGGTACAAAACAACCATGCAATCATTTTGCCAAACTTTATGAATTTGGCACAATTTATTTTATTTAAAAATACATTTACTAAGTACCCGCTGCTGAACCCCCTCCAGAACAAAAAATTATCTTCAGCCCTGTACTACCATATACTGAGAATTAAACACAGACACATTACAAAAGACAGTAGTGTCACAACTTTTGTAATCTAGTGTATCTGTCATTGTGTGTTCCCTATTTACAATGCTAGCTTTTCTTTGGTATGTTGTCTCAAAACCATGTCCACACTGTTCTCTTTTTGCCATAGTAGAGATACAACTTCCATGCAGATATTATAAGCTATCTGATATTTTAAATTTGTAACACTCCTGCATGTCTAAAGCCGTACCTCTACCCATGAAAACCCCTGGTCAAAAACATTTAATGGCTGGTGCCAACAGTTACACCCCTGTACTGTATACTACACATAAGGAGAAATAATATTAATTGTTATTATTGCTTCAGTAAAGAAAAGTGGCAGTGTATGCAATATCATTGGTCCCAGTCCATGATAAGCTTTCTTTGCCTCTTTACTCTTCACCTTTCAGTCCATGACCAATTAATTTTCTGCACCCTCTCCCAGTGGATCGTGATCAGCTGCCACTGCTCTTTCCTCCCCGTCCGTTAACAACTTTATGGTTCCATTCATAGGCTGTGTATCTTGAAGAATCAAAAAGACACTTCAGGCAAATAGCAAGTAAAAGAAAGTAGAGGACAAAGACAGTAGAAAGGCCATGAGATATATCTTTTTAAGTCTAGTATTGCATATCAATGGATGAAAAAACTATTTTGGATGGTGAAACAGCATATAAAAAATGTAGACTTACATAGTTGAGGGTGCTGGAAACCTGTTCTTAGGGCAAGCAACCTGGTTTATGTAGGGAGTATTACTGTCCCAACGCAGAATGTGGAAGGTCACATCCGATGCTTATCTGAGTTATTCAGACTTCCCCTTACGGAGTGGTGGTCAGGATTCATTGGTCGGTATTCAGGTGTATGATTTTAGTAAAGGTGAGCCCCCAAAAAAATGAATTGGTGTATTGTCTTAAATGACCAATGTCCTATGTCACTGTCATCAATGATCTATGTTACCAATGATCTAACTTTTTAATAAAAAGGAACTCCGTAATTAAAGTTATACTAAAGTCTCGTTTTTTTTTTATTTCAAAATAACAAACTTGTAATACTTACCTGCTCTGTGTAATAGTTTTGCACAGAGCAGACCAGATCCTCCTCTTCTCGGGGTCCCTCGCCGGCGCTCCCTCCCTCCTGCCGAGTGCCCCCACAGCAAGCAGCGTGCTATCTGGCACCCGAGCTACTGCTCTTTGAGTTCATTCAGACACGGAGCCATGGCTCAGTCCTGACCCTCTCTCTCCTCATTGGCTCACTGATTTTGATTGACAACCACCTCGAGCCAATGGCACCCTGCTGCTGGCCCAGCCAATGAGGAGGGAGAGTACCAGACAGCCCAGACTCCCATGCAGCATCGCTGGATTGAGATGGGGTTCAGGTAAGTATTAAGGGGGCTGAGGGGGGTTGCTGCACAAAGAAGGTTTTTTATCTTAATGCATTTATAGAATGCATTAAGATAAAAAAAAACTTCTGACTTTAGAACAACTTTAATGTGTGAGCCAGGTCCAAGTCAGGCAATAAAGTTATATTGAGGAAAGATTCAACACGACTTATTTAGGCCTGGCAGGTAGTCACTGCTCCAAAACAATAAGGTGATAACACCCTTCTCCTGCGCTTAGAATCCAAGCTCCCCGACCACAATCCCCACAGGACTTACAGCTGGCGTCTTGGATGGCTATGTTTTGCAGCCCAAAAAGGACTGGGGTAGTCCAACGGTGCTAAAGGCAAAAAGAAACAAAGAAAGGGCGCACCGACCTAGCGCATTATCCTCAATAATAGGCTTTATTTATGCAACATATAAAATGGCTACTTACAAACACAGGTGTAAAATGATCATGACAAGCTCAGTTGCTCCAGTGTCAGGAATAGTCCATATGAAAGTCCATAATCCGATGAGATGACGGCTGACGCGTTTCAAGGCTTAGCCTCTTCCTCAGAGCCACTTGCTCGAAACGCGTCAGCCGTCATCTCATCGGATTATGGACTTTCATATGGACTATTCCTGACACTGGAGCAACTGAGCTTGTTATGATCATTTTACACCTGTGTTTGTGAGTAGCCATTTTATATGTTGCATAAATAAAGCCTATTATTGAGGATAATGCGCTGGGTCGGTGCGCCCTTTCTTTGTTTCTTTCTGGCAGGTAGTCACACCCATCTGGAGCCACTTACGATCTGTAACAGCGGTCTGAATACTTGAAGATGCCAACAGAGTCTGCAATGAGAAGCTGATTATGGCTCTGCTGGTCCACACCCAAAGGGGAGGCTTCCTGAAGAAAAGTAGAGGTGATCCCTGCGCTTTCCCTACTCTTCTGGAACCTTTCCCTACCTTTAAGTACTGTCCTTGCCAGAAGGGGATCCTGACCCTATGCTAGCCACTTGCATAAAGCATTCCAAACCCAAGATTCGGAGTCTTAAATAGACTCTGCCTGACCGAAGACCCACTGGAGTCACATAGGGAACCAGCGTCCAATCAGGCAGCCATCTCCGTGTGACCGTAGGAAGTCATACAGATAGCAAGAATCTCACAACTTCCTTCCCCTTCTGCAGTGCCATTTTAGTTGAGCACCACCTGCACTGGGGAGTATAGATTGCACCTGCCTAGTGCCTACAAACGGGTGCCTCTGCTGACCATACACTGATTCCCTTTTTGGGGGGGACTAATCTCCTCTACGACCCCTCAGCAACACTCAGCTCTGTATCTTCTCTTCCTAAACATGCTCTGCTCCAAAAGTCCATGAATAGATTATGTTGTCTCTGTCTTAACCCTAAACATGATTATCTACTTTATGAATTCTCTCTCTCTTGGTCTCTTTGGTACTTAATAAAATCTGACTCCTCTCTCTTCTCTGCTACTACTTTGCCTTCTCTTTTTCTCACAATGTTCTATGGTAGGCCATCACTCTTTCCTCCCTTAAATCCCCTGTCAGGAACAACTTCCTCTCTACTCATCTATGTTCATCCACCATTCTGCTTCTGCTTCAGTCCATCCAGTTCAACCTATGATGTGTGTGTGTGTTTGCTCTTAAAGCGGAGTTCCGGGCAGAGAAACGTTTTTTTGTTGAACATACCCCCGGGACAGTCAGGGCTAGCACATTCCACAATGGCTAGCCTCTGATCTGTCCCGGTTCGCACTTACCTTTTAGAAGAAATACTTACTTAGAAATTTTCTTCCACAGCGTTTCCATCTCGGTTGTGGGCAGCTGAAGCCGGCGCGGTCCTCTTCTCTGTCTTCTTCCGCGTCTTCGTGTCCCAGAATGCACTGCACCGGCCCCTCTCGTCACTTCCGGCGCGGCGCCGCATTCCTAAACAGCTTCTGGGCATGCCCAGAAGCTGTTTAGCAGGGGAATGCGGCGTCGCCCGGAAATGACGAGTGGGGCCGGTGCGGCGCATTGATTCCTGGGAGCTATGACGTTTAGCTCCCAGGAATCATCGCGAGGCAGGAAGTGACGGGGTGAGCCGCGGCGCTGGAGGAGGAAGCTGTCATAGGTGAGTATTTACGATCGTCAATAAAAAGGTGAGTAAACAAAAAAAAAAAAAATAACTATCCAATTCCTTTTCAGGTGCGGCATACCTAGCGGAGGGGCACAAAAAAAAAAATCTTTTTTGTGCCCGGAACTCCGCTTTAACCGTACATTGTATACCCCTGTATGTTGTGGTCTTTAAGGTGCCCATCTAATAGTTTTTTGAAACTATCGATGCTCCCTGCTGATACCACTGCTTGAGAGAGTTCCACATCCTTACCGCTCTTACAGTGAAGAACCCCTTATGTACTTTAAGGTTAAACCGCCTTTCCTCTAGTTTTAGTGAGGGGCCACGTGTCTTATTGTATTCCCTTTCTCTGAATAGTTTGTTCCTTATGCTAGGGTCGCCGGTACAGTATTTGTACATTGATATCATATCCCCCCTCAATTGTCTCTTCTCCAGAGAGAATAAGTTCAGTGATTGTAGTCTTTCCTCATAGCTGATGCCCTCCATTCCCCTAATTATTTTTGTTGCCCTTCTCTGGACTCTTTCCAGTTCCAGCACATCCTTCCTGAGGACCGGTGCCCAGAACTGGACAGCATACTCCAGATGTGGCTGGACCAGAGTCTTGTAGAGTGGGAGAATCTTTATTTCTGAAGTGAATCCCCTTTTTTATACATCCCAGTATTCTGTTGGCTTTGCTTGCAGCGGCTTGGCATTTCATGCCACTGCCAAGCCTGTTGTCTACCAGTACCCCCAGGTCCTTTTCCATCCAAACTCACCCAGAGGTTTCCCCCCTAGTGAGTAGCTTGCTTTTTGGTTTCTGGCACCCAAGTGCATTACTTTACATTTTTCAACATTAAACCTCATCTGCCATGTAATTGCCCACCCCATTATATTGTTCAGGTCCGCTTGTAAGGTTTCCACATCCTGCATAGAAGATATTGGCATGCTTAGTTTAGTATCATCTGCAAAAACTGAGATTGTACTAGATATCCTCTCCTCTAGATCATTTATGAATAAATTGAACAGGATTGGTCCAAAGACAGAACCCTGGGGGACCCCACTTTCCACACCCGCCCAATCTGAGTACTCCCCATTAATCACCACACTCTGGATTCTCCCCTGGACCCAGTTCTCTATCCAGGTACTCACTTTATGGTCCATACCTATCTTCCTTAGTTTGTACAGTAAGCATTTGTGGGGAACGGTGTCAAAGGCCTTTGCAAAGTCCAGATACACCACATCCACAGGCTTTCCTTTATCTAGGTGGCAGCTCACTTCATCATAGAAGGTTAATAGATTGGTTTGGCAAGAACGGTTTTTCATGAATCCATGCTGATTACTACTAATAATACAGTTTTCATTACTCTTGTTTTCTTCATTAGTCTTGTATGTGGTCCCTTAACATCCCCTCCAAAATCTTGCAGACTACAGATGTTAGGCTGACCGGTTATAGTTACCCGGGATATATCTCTGCCCCTTTTTTAATATTGGTACCACGTTGTCTTTTTTTCCAATCAGCTGGCACCATACCCGTCTGTAAAACATCCTTAAAGATCAAGAATAATGCTTTATATCCATATGTTACATTTCAAGCTCCAGCTATAGCATCATATATTGAATAGCCCCACCCGCCTCTGGCCCATGATCAGCTCACTCTTTGTCCCCACCATAATCAGTTCTAATAAGATGGCAAACTTGACTAAATAATATAAATTGTTTTTTGATTGGATAGTAATTCATACAACTAACTTCAGTAATTCAAATCAGTGTTTGGATCACTCATAGGCCAGAAACCATTCAGCCAAAAATGAACAGGCACACATAATATAAATGCAATAAAATATAATTGATGATAATAGAGACTGAACAACAAAAAATAAACCCTTTAGATTCCAAATGACTAAAGCTGCAGATTGCAGCATCCAGTATAGCATGTACTCATGTGAACACATTTTCTTCATTATGTAGTGTAATTGCCAGCAGTATATAATAAAAAGCAGCCAAATTAGAAGATCAAGAAGGACTGTGATGGTTATAATCAAGGGTGGAACTATAGTCATCTCAGCATAAAAGAGAGCATGGCTGCAACCAGGCTCAGCAGCTGAAGCACCTAGTGAAAAGATTTATCTATTGCCTTACATAATTAGACATGTTGCATACAAATGTATTTTAAGAACTGATAATGCACGGCATTTCCGTTAAATGGTATTTCACATTTGAAAAGTGAATTGTTTCCCCTTTAGTTCTTTACGTGTAGCTTATGAATATATGCAATCATGTTCTGATTCACAGATGCATTTGTACACATACATGCATTATAACAATGCAAATGTAAATGTGCTTGGTATTCAGTAAAATAAAATATGTTGCACTGAAAAGAATTATCTCAACAATCTCCATGCTCTGTATAGTGCAGTGTAGCAGGCTGGTTAAATTAGCTGGTCACTCATTATTTGCCATGACAGTAACACTGGGATGTGCCAGCTGTCTCCGTGGTAACGCAGCATCGCAAGCAGGGACAACGCCTGCGGCCTTGATAAAGGAGACTTCCAAAGGAGCAACCCGGCAGGGGACATTTGTCAGAAGCTAAACAGCAGGGAAGCTCTCATCTGATTCATGCTGCTGACAATACTAAAGAATACATTAAAATATGGGTACCAATAAAGGGCCCATCAGAGGCCACTCTATACTACAAGCTGTCGCCTTCTTTGACCCATTCAATGCTGAATTCTGCTGAATGACCTACTGTACAAACAAGTTATTTTTGATTATGTTCAGAATTGAATTGCACAGCAGCAGGAAAAACCCATCGCACTAAAACTAAATTTATTGCCAGAACAGTTTCTATAACTGGCCCTGTTATTAGATTTGGATTTTTTATTTTTGCCATTCCCAGAATAAAACAGTGCACCAGTCTCAAAACAATGGACTTTTTTTCTAGAGTAAAAACTAAACATAGAATGCTCATATATTGTGACCCTATGAATGGATCCTTTTTTTAAAAAAGTAAACTGAAATGTACAAAGCATGTTAGAGCCGGTTCACACTGAGGCGACACGACTTCGGGGGGCGACCGCTGTGCACCGCGACTTCGGCGCAACTTGCAGGGACTTCACATAATGGAAGTCTATGCAGGTCGCTCCGAGGTCGCCCCAAAGTAGTACAGGACCCTCTTTCTAAGTCAGAGGGACTTGTGTTGCTCCTATTAGAACGGGTCCTGTACTACTCAATGGACCACGACCGACCGCGACTTGTCAGGCTGACAAGTCGCCTGACAAGTCGCGGCAGTGTGAATGGGCTCTTAATCATATTTCATTGCTATATCCTGAAATGATAAACAAGAAATATGATTACAATAGCTGTCTTTATGCTATAGCTTTACCAAAAATGAAACAAAATATTAATGGCCTAAATTCATTGCAAATACACTATATATTGTTAAAAGTATTGGGAAGCCTGACTTTGCACGTACATGAACTTTAATGGCATCTCAGTCTTAGTCGGTAGGGTTCAATATTGAGTTTGCCCACCATTTACAGCTATAACCCTTTGCAGCTATTCACACGCAGAGCGTGGCTCGGCTCCACCCCCCTGTTCTATCCTCACTGTCTGTGATTGACAACAGCAGGAGCCAATGTCGCTGCTCTAATGCTTATTGCTGGATTAAGATGGGGCTCAGGTAAGTATAAAAGGGGACTGGGCTTGGAGCTGCACACAGAAGGTTTTTTTACCTTAATGCTTAGAATGCATTAAGGCAAAAAACCTTCTGACTTTTAAGTCCTGATCGATTACTTCAGGCTGGCCCCTTTTGCAGGTATAGCTATGTAAAACCATAATGAGTGCTTATACTGTTAAAAATCAAGTAATACACTGTCTCAGCACATTCTCAGTTGCTTTCTATTCTCAGCACTGTGCCTAAAATCAGAGCCACTAGAGCAGTGTTTCTCAACCAGGGTCCCTCCAGAGCTTGCTAGGGGTTCCTTGGGCAATGGGCAGTTTCTGTCTCTCAGAAAAGTTCCAACCTGACACCACTGATCTTTTTAGCTATCTGGAGGAAGGTAATTCTTCCCAATGTCCACAAGTGTAAGGAGCATTCATCCCACTTTCACACTAATGTTTTATGAGTTGTAAATATAGTAATTTTTTAGCAGGGGGTCCCTGAGACCTGAAAATTATTTCAAGGGTTCCTCTGTGTTGAAAAGGTTGAAAAAGGTTGCGCTAGAGGCTGACAGCTTTAATATTTACTGTTGCTGAGAGGGAATAAAGCAACATGACTGATGTAGTGGTCATCTTTACAGCTTGCTGTGACAAAGTGGGGACCTTTTTCCTGATGCTCTAAAGGGAGACTGAAGCAATTTCCATTGCTTTCGGTGGGATCACAGTTGCAACCCGTCCCCCTCCTTTCTCCATAGGACTCACTGGTTCGTGTGCTCCCCAACCATCATGTCACACTGTGCTTAACCAATTCCTGCCCAGCCTTTAACATAATGATGGCTGCGTGAGCCTTTTGTTGATCTGGGTGGACATCATATGACGTCCTCCCTGATTGCACCTCGCATAGGAGACAGCCAAATACCAGTCAGTATACCGCTGCCGGTACCATGCGACCATTATGACCAATCACAGCAGTTGTAAAAACCAGATGGCTTCCTTTCATGCCATCCATTGTGTACAATTGTGTTGTTGGTTGTTGTAATTGGTCAATGTAATCAGAGGGTACAGACAGGGCTAATTACAGCCCATCTGTACCATGTGATTAGCTGTGGCCAATCACAGCTTATCACAACAAAACAAACTGAATGAATCAGTTTCTATCTATAAAATGCTTGCTTATAGCAATGAAATTCCTTGCTATAAGCAATCATAAGGTGTAAAAAAAAATCCTGATCACTTCCCCAAAGTAGTACAATGTTACTATGGTAACATTATATTGCTCTGGTTACAAAAGGATATCTTATCATATCACTTACATTCAAAATGGTCAAATCAATATGCCCATTGGTGGCCATGTCGGGATACGAAGATCCAAGAGGGGGGTAATATAGACCCTCAAGTGTTATGCAAAGAGGCAAAATGGATTTATAATCTCAAAGCCACTATAACACCAGGCTTGGATGATATGCTGAGTTAGAAGCCATTTCTATGATATTTCTTCAACTGATTATAACCTGGGGTCTATATGTGTGAGCAATCCTGAATATATATGCTTGTATGTGTGAGGTATAATTTTCTCTGGTTTTCACAGGATAAGAAGATTTAATATCTTGTTAATGGATAATATTATATGATGGATATGGATATATTTGCATGTATAATATGGTTTACCATTTATCTGTATTAGAATTTCTGTTAATACCTAGATCGTGATATTTGTGATATGAGAATTGCTATTTTATAAAAATGATGATTGATATGGGAACTTTTTATTTGTTACGTATTATTGCAATCCCACTTTCTATGCTGCAGGTGCATGCTTTTTTCCATATTGCAGGCACTGAACATGACACCAGTCTTCTGAGCCCTAATAGGGAGTCCCCTTTGGCTCTCCCTCGCGATCGTGGTCCCGTTGACTTGTTGTCGGGGTGACTACAGGGCTGGATGTCGTAATGCCGTCAGCAGGTCCCTCACGCTTGATAGAAGCGTGGTGGAACCTGTTGTTGGCAAGCGCTGCCTGGTGGCACGCACCTCTCCACCTGATCCCGGTGCGCATGATGTGCCTGCACTGACGCATTGCGTGTGACGCGGGCACACAGGCGCATATGGATTAGGTGGATGGGTGTCACTGGCTTGATGGGTGTCACTGGTGAGGCGCCCGTTGGGCAGTCTCTTCAGTTTCAGGGGGTGCATAAGGGACTGTTTGACAGGTTCCCCGCCAGCTGACTGGAGAGATTGATGTGACTAGAGAGATAAAGGTAATGACGGCCGGAAACTGTTATAGTATAGACTATAAAAAGTGTGACATAAAAGGAATGATGTATAAACCTTTCCCTACGCGTTTCATCATAGGACGTCTACTGGGCCGCTCCAGTAGACGTCCTATGACGAAATGCGTAGGGTGGAGTTTACGTCAAATGTCACTTCCGGTTTTTGGAGTCTGACCCATGGAACGTGGAAGCTTCCCAGCGTCTACACTGATCCGGTTAAGCCTAAGCGTGAGTCAGTTATATTTTGCGCTTAACCACTTTACATTCTACACTATGGGGTTTTCTTTTTGTTGGAGCATTTAGGTCGGATGACCACCATTCTCCTAAACAAATCTGCCTAACTTTGATACGGACAAGACCCCTGGATTCCTTCTGCCTGACAGCTGATACTATATTTAAAAAAGGTTATACAGGGTGAGTGCGATACCTAGTGGGCACCACAGGTATAGACACCCAAATCCCCTTTCTTTACCTGTAACGAGCACCACACCCAGCACTATAAAGAAAAGTTGTTTTATAATTTCTCTTTTAGTGCCGGTTCACACTAATACGACTTGTCAGGTGGCTTGGTCAGCCTGGCAAGTCGCGCACCATCGCGGTCCATTGAGTAGTACAGGATCGGTTCTAATAGGAGCGACACAAGTCGCTCCGACTTAGAAAAAGGGTCCTGTACTACTTCGGGGCGACCTGGAGCGACTTGCATAGACATTCATTTTATGAAGTCCGTGCAAGTCGCGCCGAAGTCGCGCTGCACGCGACTTCACGGGTCGCCCCGAAGTCGGATCCGACATAGTGTGAACGGGGTCTTAAGGAGCTAATATATGTATTGATTACCCAAACAGGGTTTATTTATTTATTTTTTCTGCACTGAACTAGTCACTACCAGCACCTTACAAATACATTTCTTTTACCATTTGTGCACTTTTGTTTTATTTATTGTTCAATCACCATATTATTCCTTGGACACTGAGCACTTTTTAGTCCAAATATTACCTCTCACTTGCACCTTGGTATTTATAGTTATTTTAATTATTTATATAATTGGTTTGATTTTAAAAGACCTTTTGGACATAGAGGTCTAACAGGTAGCGGCGTTTACCAACTTTTTTCACCTTTTATCTCACATTTGACTTCTGTACTCCAGGTGTTGGTTGGTGGCAGCTCACACCTGCATTTCTCACAAATTATTTATCTATTTACCCCGAACATTCCATAGCGCTGATCACCTCTGTTTTAAATTGCTTTGTATAGCCATTCTCTGAGTGGCATTACCCAGACCTAGCTGCAATGGAGATCTTAAGGCCACTCCAGCAGACGTCCTATGACGAAACGCGTAGGGTGGAGTTAACGTCAAACGTCACTTCCGGTTTTTGGAGTCTGAGCCGTGGAACGCAGAAGCTTCCCAGCGTCTACACTGATTCGGTTCAGCCTAATCGTGAGTCAGTTATATTTTGCGCTTAACCACTTTACATACTACACTATGGAGTTTTCTTTTTGTTGGAGCATTTAGGTCGGATGACCACCATTCTCCTAAACAAATCTGCCTAACTTTGATACAGACAAGACCCCTGGATTCCTTCTGCCTGACAGCTGATACTATATTTAAAAAAGGTTATACAGGGTGAGTGTGATACCTAGTGGGCACCACAGGTATAGACCCCCAAATCACCTTTCTTTTACCTGTCACGAGCACCACACCCAGCACTATAAAGAAAAGTTGTTTTTTAATTTCTCATTTAAGGAGCTAATATATGTATTGATTACCCAAACAGGGTTTATTTATTTATTTTTCCTGCACTGAACTAGTCACTACCAGCACCTTACAAATAAATTTCTATTACCATTTGTGCACTTTTGTTTTATTTATTGTTCAATCACCATATTATTCCTTGGACACTGAGCACTTTTTAGTCCACATATTACCTCTCACTTGCACCTTGGTATTTATAGTTATTTTAATTATTTATATAATTGGTTTGATTTTATAAGACCTTTTGGACATATAGGTCTAACAGGTAGCGCCGTTTACCAACTTTTTTCACGTTTTATCTCACATTTGACCTCTGTACTCCAGGTGTTGGTTGGTGGCAGCTCACACCTGCATTTCTCACAAATTATTTATCTATTTATCCCGCACATTCCATAGCGCTGGTCACCTCTGTTTTAAAAAGACATTCAATCAAGGCTGGAAATGTAAATATTTTAATTGAAGAAAGTGACATATACAGTTACATAGTTACATAGTTAGTGAGGCTGAAAAAAGACACAAGTCCATCCAGTTCAACCTATGTGTGTGTGTTTGCTTTTAACCGTACATTGTATACCCCTGTATGTTGTGGTCTTTAAGGTGTCCATCCAATAGTTTTTTGAAACTATCAATGCTCCCCGCTGATACGACTGTTTGCGGAAGAGAATTCCACATCCTTACCGCTCTTACAGTGAAGAACCCCTTACGCACTTTAAGGTTAAACCGCCTTTCCTCTAGTTTTAGTGAGTGGCCACGTGTCTTATTGTATTCCCTTACTCTAAATAGTTTGTTCCTTATGCTAGGGTCGCCAGTACAGTATTTGTACATTGATATCATATCCCCCCTCAAGCGTCTCTTCTCCAGAGAGAATAGGTTCAGTGCTTGTAGTCTTTCCTCATAGCCGATGTCCTCCATTCCCCTAATTATTTTTGTTGCCCTTCTCTGGACTTTCTCCAGTTCCAGCACATCCTTCCTGAGGACCGGTGCCCAGAACTGGACAGCATACTCCAGATGTGGCCGGACCAGAGTCTTGTAGAGTGGAAGAATAATCTCTTTATTTCTGGAGTGAATCCCCTTTTTTATACAACCCAGTATTCTGTTGGCTTTGCTTGCAGCGGCTTGACATTGCATGCCACTTCCAAGCCTGTTGTCTACCAGTACCCCCAGGTCCCTTTCCATCCTAGACTCACCCAGAGGTTCCCCCCCTAGTGAGTAGCTTGCTTTCTGGTTTCTGGCCCCCAAGTGCATTACTTTACATTTTTCTACATTAAATCTCATCTGCCATGTAGTTGCCCACCCCGTTATTTTGTTCAGGTCTGCTTGCAAGATTTCCACATCCTGCATAGAAGATATTGGCATGCCTAATTTAGTATCATCTGCAAATACTGAGATTGTACTAGATATCCCCTCCTCTAGATCATTTATGAATAAATTAAACAGGATTGGTCCCAGGACAGAACCCTGGGGGACCCCACTTTCCACACCCGCCCAATCCGAGTACTCCCCATTAATCACCACCCTCTGTACTCTCCCCTGGAGCCAGTTCTCTATCCAGGTACTCACCTTATGGTCCATACCTACCTTCCTTAGTTTGTACAGTAAGCGTTTGTGGGGAACGGTGTCAAAGGCCTTTGCAAAGTCCAGATACACCACATCCACAGGCTTACCTTTATCTAAGTGGCAGCTCACTTCATCGTAGAAGGTTAATAGATTGGTTTGGCATGAACGATTTTTCATGAATCCATGCTGATTACTACTTATAATACCGTTTTCATTACTAAAGTCTTGTATGTGGTCCCTTATCATCCCCTCCAAAATTTTGCAGACTACTGATGTTAGGCTGACCGGCCTATAGTTACCCGGGATATATCTCGGCCCCTTTTTAAATATTGGTACCACGTTGGCTTTTTTCCAATCAGCTGGCACCATACCCGTCTGTAAACTATCCTTAAAGATCAAGAATAAGGGTCTGGCAATCACCTGACTGAGCTCATTTAGAACCCTTGGGTGCAAGGGGATTTATTTATGTTAAGTTTCTCTAGTTTAGCTCTAAGTCTATCCTCTGTTAGCCATGGCGGCACTTCCTGAGGTGTATTATTTAGTTCGGCCTTACAAGCGGGGTTCGTGTAGCCCCCCGATTCCTTTGTGAAGACTGAAGAAAAGAAATTATTTAACACTTCCGCCTTTTCTCTGTCCTCTGTGGCCATTTTTCCTTTATCATCTTTTATGGGGCCAATGTGTTCTGGCCTCGCTTTCTTACTGTTTATATACTTAAAGAATTTCTTGGGGTTCTTTTTACTCTCCTCCGCTATATGTCTCTCGTGTTCTATTTTAGCCGCCCTGATTTCATCTTTACATTTCTTATTACACTCTTTGTAGTGCTTAAATGCTGCCAATGACCCCTCAGTCTTGTATTTTTTGAAGGCCTTTTCTTTAGCTCTAATATACATTTTTATGTTGGAGTTTAGCCACCCAGGGTTTAGTTTTGCTCTTTTAAATTTATTTCCCTGTGGAATGCACTGGCCCACCCCCTTGTTAAGTATGCTCTTGAAGCACTCCCATTTTTCCTCCGTGTTCTTTGTTCCCAGGGTTCTATCCCATTTGATATTTTCTAGCAGCGAGCGCAGTTTAGGGAAATTGGCTCTTTTGAAATTCAGTGTCCTTATATTACCCTTGTGTTTCCTATTACTGTAATTAATACTGAAACCAATTGACCTATGGTCACTGTTCCCTAAGTTGTCCCGTATTTCTATATCCGTGAGCAGGTCTGTATTGTTGGTAATCAGTAGGTCAAGTACCGCATTGTTTCTTGTCGGTGCATTCACCATCTGACCCATGAAATTGTCCTGCAAAACATTTAGGAACTGTCGAGCCTTGGCTGAATGCGCGGTTCCTTCTGCCCAGTCTATATCAGGATAATTAAAGTCCCCCATTATAATGACATTTCCCATCCTTGCTGCCAATCCTATCTGTAACATGAGGTCCACCTCACCCTCCTCCCTCTGGTTTGGGGGCCTATAGCATACGCCCAATATTACCTTCCCCACCGTGCCTTTCCTTTGAAGCTCTACCCATAGGGATTCTGCCTCGTCCATAGCTCCATTATTAATATCATCCCTCATATTTACCTGTATACTGTTCTTAATATACAAACATACCCCTCCCCCTTTTTTACCCTCTCTATCTCTGCGATAAAGGGAATACCCCTGAATGGTCGCCATCCAGTCATGAGAGCTGTCAAACCAAGTCTCAGTTATCCCCACAAAATCTAAGTCCTCTTCAAACATCAGCAGCTCCAGCTCTCCCATCTTGTTGGCCAGGCTTCTGGCATTGGTATATAAGCCTCGTAATTTTGATGTTTTTAGGCTGCTCTCTTGATTTTTCCCCGTACCCACCCTGGGTATAGGGGCTCCGAACACCCTACCGCTAATGCCCCCATTTCTGCCCTCTGAAACTTGCTTTCCACTGGCTAATTCTACATCTGTACCCTCCCCCCCCATTCCCTAGTTTAAAAGCCCCTCTAACTTTTTGGCCATCCTCTCACCCAGTACGGCTGCACCCACCCCATTTAGGTGCAATCCGTCCCTACCAAAGAGCCGGTGACCGACTGTGAAGTCGGCCCAGTTCTCCAGGAACCCGAAACCCTCCTTACTACACCAGCTCCTCAGCCACTCGTTAACTTCCCTAATCTCCCGCTGCCTCTCTGGTGTGGCTCGAGGTACAGGTAGTATTTCGGAAAATACTACCTTGGAGGTCCTAGTCCTCAACTTAGCGCCTAAGTCCCTGAAATCGTTTAGGACTCTCCATCTTCCTCTGCCTATGTCATTGGTACCCACGTGTACCATGACAGCTGGGTCTTCCCCAGCCCCACCCAGTAATCTGTCCATCCGATCCGCAATGTGCCGAACCCGAGCGCCCGGCAAACAACAGACTGTTCGGCACACACGGTCTTTGTCACAGATTACACTATCTGTCCTTCTAATAATTGAGTCCCCTACCACCAGCACCTGTCTTTCCTTTCCCTTTCTCCCGGCCTCACTGGAGGAGTTCGTCCCCTGGCAGCTAGGGGCGTCGCTCTGCTCCAGCAATGCTGGTCCCTGACTGGTTTCCCCAACATCACACAACGGGGCGTATCTATTGGGGTGCTCCAGCCCAGGATCAGCCTCCTTGACTTGTCCCCTTCTACCCCTCCTAACTGTCACCCCTCTGCTCTGCTCTGATGCCTGCACCTCCGATACTCCGCCCACCTCTGTGCAGGCCCCTGTCTGCACCTGATTGGTACAATCCTGGCTGTCCTCCGGTATGGACATTCGTCTCAGTGTTGCCAGCTGCTTCCCTAGATTCAGGACCTGAGCTTCCAGGGAAGCAACGTGCTCACATTTTGCGCATTTGTATTCGCCCTCGATCGCATGACCGAGGAACGCATACATATCACAAGATGTACACCGAGTCGCATCTCCACACCCGCCGGGCATTGTACCTACTAATCTAATCTAATGGGGATTCAGCGATTTAAGACTATCCTATGTGGCTATTTCCTGGCTTCCTAACGCTACCTTCTCACCCTCTGGTATTCCGCTCCACTCACTTGACACCGGTCAGTCACCCAACACTCACAATCTCACAGCCCGGTCAGACGCACAACGCTGAGTCGCACAGCCCGGTCAGACGCACAACACTAAGTCGCACAGCCCGGTCAGACGCACAACACTAAGTCGCACAGCGCAGTCAGACGCACAACATTCAGTCGCACAGCCCGGTCAGACGCACAACACTGAGTCGCACAGCCCGGTCAGACGCACAACACTGAGTCGCACAGCCCGGTCAGACGCACAACACAGAGTCGCACAGCCCGGTCAGACGCACAACACCGAGTCGCACAGCCCGGTCAGACGCACAACACTAAGTCGCACAGCCCGGTCAGACGCACAACACTCAGTCGCACAGCCCGGTCAGATGCACAACACTCAGTCGCACAGCCCGGTCAGAAGCACAACACCGAGTCGCACAGCCCGGTCAGACGCACAACACCGAGTCGCACAGCCCGGTCAGACGCACAACACTCAGTCGCACAGCCCGGTCAGACGCACAACACTCAGTCGCACAGCCCGGTCAGTTGAGGAGAAGAGATTCTAATAGGTGACTGCTCTGGGCTTCAACAAAACAACGGCCTCCAGCAAGAAGAAACAAGAGCAATGCTGGAGAAAATTTACAGCACACACTAATTTTGGTAGCATAACTATTAATGTGAAATGTACTGTATGTTCTTTTGTTTAAGAACATTTAGTGTTACCAAACTGTTATGAGTAAAGCTTTGCCAAGTCAGTGCCTCAGAAAGTCTAGAAGCCAGTTGGTCAGCGATAAAGCCAGGCAATAAGAAATTCCAGGTCAGCAATAACAGCCCTGTATTTAGTTTAGGAAAGTCTTAGTTTAAAGCCCAAATTCAACCTGGTCTTCTACAGCACAACCTAAATAGAAAAAAACAGCACCTTATATATTTATCAGATCTCCTTCTCTGTCCCCTGTAGGCTCATCGATCCAGCAATACTGAATCATTGTCATTCATCCTATAAGGCCAGGGTGTCAAGGCTCCACTCCTACCCTAGACTCATGTGAGGATGCTGCCAAGAGTGTAATGATGTACCACCCCTCAGCATTTTAGGATCTGTCCACCACCAGAGGAAGAAAACAAAAAGGACCTGTGACTTTTTTTTTTCTTTAACAGAAACGTTTTTATTGATTTTCAACAGCATTCACTTTACAATACACAAAATGACATTATAAAATGTAGGGTACAGTACAAGGAACAGTGCACAGTAACAGAAAGTCAGAATCGATCATTCAGGCACAGTAGATACTCGTGGGTACGTGGCAGTATAAGGCACAATCTTCAGACAGGTACGTTTCTCAACAGAGAGTCAGGGGTTTAAAGAGAGAAGAAGGAATAGAGGGCAGTGAGAAGGAGGGAGAAAGGGGAGAAGAGCGAAGAGAAGAGAAGGAGGGGAGCAGACGAGGCCGGAGGGGGGGGGGGTGATTGGAGAGCAGATCAAAGGAAGAAGGAAGGAGGGCAGTGAGGAGAGGTCCAGACCAAATGCATAGAGAACAATCACACCACCAACTGGGAGCCCGTCCATAGGCCCCAGACTTTGTCAAATCTCACATATGTGAGTTTATGCAAGGGGAGGACAGAGTCAATCAGAGCCCTCCAATGTGTCACCTGGGGGGGTCAGCCGGCCTCCACTTAAGCAAAATCGTTTTCCTTGTATAGAACAGGAAGTAAAACACAAACAGCTGCATATGGACCCTAGGAGAGACCACCTCACAGAGCCCCAACAATATCACCTGGGGATCAAGGGCCATGGAGGGAACACCCATATTCCGCATCTCAGCAACCACCTCCCGACAGCAGTCCTGAACACCCGGACAGGACCACACCATGTGTAGGAAAATGCCCTTTGGGCATGCAAGGACCTGTGACTTTACTGCACTGGGCTGAAAGTGGTTCTAAAGGCCAAAGGTGTGTAGCTCCCCACTCAGCCGCCCCTCAGTACTTCCCTGAGCCTGATCCTGATCCAGTGATGTGCACAAGAGCAGAAGTTCTCCCGGGTCTTTGCCTTTACATTTTCTGAGACTAAGCAGCAGGAGCCATTGGCTCCTGCTGCTGTGAATCACAGCCAGTGATGAGGGAGCAGGGCTGAGCCATGCTGTTTGTGTCTCATAGACAGACAGAGGTGCCTCGGGAGCGAGCATGCACGAGTGCCCCCAGAGCAAGCAGCTTGCTTAAAGGGCACTCAGCAGAGGGGAGAGGCCAGCTGGCGGGGACCTGAGAAGAGGAGGATAGGGGCTGCTCTGTGTAAAACCATTAAACAGTACATGTAATACATGTATGTCACGGAACCATGAACCAGACGTACAACAACAGATAAGTGAAAATAAGAAAGCTTTATTGAAAAACAAGCTGTAAAGCAAAAGTCCAAACGGATGGCGAAACAGATGCAGGGTTTTTTGCGAAGCCAGGGGTCAGGAACCAGCAGGGTAGTCAGACGAAGCCAGGATCAGGAACCAGCAGGGTAGTCAGACGAAGCCAGGATCAGGAACCAGCAGGGTAGTCAGACGAAGCCAGGAACAGGAACCAGAAGCAGCAGCAGTCTTAGAAGCATGTGAACACAGGAGGACCAAGCAGGGAACTGAAGCCACAGACCTCCTATATATATGAGCTAGGCATCCAGCTCCTCCCAGTGGGAAGGAGGAGCCGCAGGGTGGGAGGCTACAAGAAACCCAGAAACCAAGATGGCCGCCAGCACATGTCAAACGAAGGAGAACAGCAAGAAGGTAAGACCATGACAGTACCTCCCCCTCAAGGGCCCCTCCTCCGCGGAGTAAAGAACGGTTTCTGAGGGAAGCGTGCGTGGAAGGCTCGGAGCAAGGCAGGAGCATGGACATCTGCGGAGGGAACCCAGGAACGCTCCTCTGGACCATAACCACGCCAATGAACCAAAAACTGCACCCGACCGCGGACCAGGCGTGAGTCCAGGATATTGCTCACCTCATACTCCTCACGATTGCCCACTCGGACCGGACGAGGCCGAGGAACCGAGGAAGTGAAACGATTACACACCAGTGGCTTCAACAGGGAGACATGAAACACGTTGGAGATCCGCATGCCAGGAGGAAGCGCAAGGGCATAGGCTACCGGGTTTACCCTGCGAAGCACTCGGAAGGGACCAACAAAGCGAGGCGCCAGCTTGGGAGTGGGCACTCGAAGGTTGAGGTTGCGGGTGGACAACCATACACGGTCTCCGGCCTGGTAGGAAGGAGCAGGCGCTCGTCTGCGATCAGCCTGGAGTCTCTGGGCGCTGCGCAGAGACCTCAAGGGACCTCTGGATCTGTACCCAAGAAGCACGTAGGACGGAAAGGTGATCCTCCACAGCCGGAATATCCTGGGGAGAGAATACCTCCGGTAACACGGCAGGTTGGAACCCATAGTTGGCCATGAAGGGAGACGTCCCAGAGGAAGAGTTCACCGCCGTGTTCCTGGCAAACTCAGCCCAAGGCAGGAGGTCAACCCAATTGTCTTGGTGATCGGAGACATAGCAACGAAGGAATTGCTCCAAGGCCTGATTGGATCGTTCTGCGGCCCCATTGGACTGAGGGTGGTAGGCCGAGGAGAAGGAGAGATGAATCCCCAACTGGGAGCAAAAGGCGCGCCAGAACCTGGACACAAACTGACTCCCCCGATCCGACACAATCTCCTTGGGCAAACCGTGCAACCGGAAGACCTCCCTGGCAAAAATCGTGGCCAACTCCTGCGCAGAGGGTAACTTCTTGAGAGGAACACAGTGGCACATTTTGGAAAACCGATCCACAATCATGAGAATGACCGTATGGCCTCGGGATGCAAGGAGGTCCACAATGAAATCCATCCCCAGGTGTGACCATGGGCGCTCCCCGGTGGCTAAGGGTTGCAGAAGGCCCAACGGAAGGTGCCGAGGAGACTTACTCTGGGCACAAACGGAGCATGCCGCTACATATGCGGCGATGTCGGAACGTAGGGAAGGCCACCAGAACAGACGTGAAACAGCCCAGGACAGCTGATTCTTTCCAGGATGCCCCGCGGTCTTGGAGTTATGGTAGGTTCGCAACAACCGGGTGCGCAACTCCTCAGGCACAAAACATCTGCCGTTGGGTCTCCCAGAGGGAGCACCAGATTGAGCCGCCAAAATCTGCTCACCCAGGGGAGAGGTCAGGCTGGTGCGAATGGCGGCCAGGATCTGATTCGGAGGTATGACCGAAGTCGGAATCGACTCCTCCCTGGACAGGTCGGAGTACTGCCGTGATAAGGCATCCGCCCTGATGTTCTTGGAACCGGGTAGGTAGGAGACCACGTAATTAAAACGTGACAAGAACAGAGCCCATCTGGCCTGACGTGGTGTCAATCTCTTGGCCTCAGAGAGGTAGGTCAGATTCTTGTGGTCCGTCAGGATGAGGACTGGAACCACCGAACCCTCGAGCAAGTGCCTCCATTCTTTAAGAGCCTGCACGATGGCCAATAACTCCCTGTCACCAATCTGGTAGTTGCACTCCGCGGAAGACAGTTTCCGGGAGTAAAACCCACAAGGAAGCAGAGGACCCTCTGGTGTTCTACGCTGAGACAGAAGGGCGCCTACTCCCGTCTCAGACGCGTCCACCTCGAGGACAAAGGGCAACCCAGGGTTGGGATGCGACAGAATCGGAGCTGACACAAAGGCGGACTTTAGAGCCTCAAAAGCTCGGATGGCCTCGGGCGGCCAGACCTGGGAATTACTGCCCTTCCTGGTCAGATCCGTGAGAGGCTTGGCTAGCATGGAAAAGTCCCTGATGAACTTCCGATAATAATTGGCGAAGCCCAAAAAGCGCTGCAGGGAGCGAAGACCACTGGGCTGGGGCCACTGTAAGACAGCCGAAACCTTCTCAGGATCCATGGAGAACCCCTCAGCGGAAATGATGTAACCTAAGAAGGTTACCTGGGATCGGTGAAATTCGCATTTCTCAAGCTTACCGAACAGCTTGTTCTCTCGTAACCGTTGCAACACACGTTTGACATCCAGAATGTGGGTCTCCATGGACTCAGAATATACCAAGATGTCATCCAAATAGACCACCACACACTGCTGCAACAGGTCACGGAAAACATCGTTGATGAATTCCTGAAAGACTGCGGGCGCATTGCACAGCCCAAAGGGCATAACCAAGGATTCATAATGACCGGTCCTGGTGTTAAACGCGGTCTTCCACTCATCGCCCGCCTTGATCCTTACGAGGTTATATGCCGCCCTCAGGTCGAGTTTGGTAAAGACCGTGGCCCCTTTAAGGCGATCGAACAGCTCGGAAATCAAAGGTATCGGGTAAGCGTTCTTGATCGTGATGCGATTGAGACCCCTGTAATCGATGCAAGGCCTCAACTCACCGCCCTTCTTTTTCACAAAGAAAAATCCAGCCCCTGCCGGGGACGAGGATTTGCGAATGTGTCCGCGTGAAAGCGCCTCCCTCACGTACTCCTCCATGGCCTCATTCTCCGCTACCGACAGTGGATAGACTTTGCCACGAGGAGGAACGGCACCAGATTGTAACTCGATGGCACAATCGTATGGGCGGTGCGGAGGTAGGGCAACCGCGCGCACCTTATCGAATACATCCCGGTACTCCTCGTATTCAGGGGGCAACAGAGAGTCCGAGGAAGTACACAGCAACTTGACAGGCCCATGGATGCAACTAGCCCCACACTGCGGTGACCACGAGAGGATCTCGGCCGATCTCCAATCGAAAATCGGATTATGCTTCTGGAGCCAGGGGTACCCCAAGACCACCGAGTAGTGTGGAGACGAAATAACCTGGAAGCAGACCGACTCTCTGTGGACGGCACCAATGGCTAACCCCACTGGAAGGGTCTCATGAGTCACGTGTGGCGGCAGAAGGGGTCTGCCGTCTATCGCCTCAAGAGCCAGAGGAGAACCTCGAGCCTGCAGAGGAATGTAATTGGCGGCAGCGAACACACTATCAATGAACAAACCACCAGCTCCAGAGTCCACCAACGCCTGGGTCGTCACCGAGCCCCCGACCCAGGAGAGGACAACAGTAATCAGTGGTTTGTCAACACGGGAAACCGGGGACGAGGAGACTCCACCCAAGATCTGCCCCCGACAGGATCTCAGGTGCGAGCGTTTCCCGGACGGTTCGGACATGCCAACCGAAAATGCCCACCGAGACCACAGTACATGCATCGGCCCTCGCGTCTCCGGAGTACCCTCTCCCCCTCGGACAGGCGAGCAAACCCCAGCTGCATGGGTTCACCCCCAGACAAGTCATCCCCAGGAGGCGTGGGAGGAGAGGGAGGCACGGGTGGGACAACAAAGGTAGGCGCCAATCTGTTAGGAGGCCTCCGCAGACTCTCCTTAAAAGAAGGTCTCTCCCTGAGTCTGGTGTCAATCAAAATCAGGAAAGAAATAAGAGACTCGAGCTCCACTGGTAGGTCCTTAGCTGCAACCTCATCCTTCAAGGCATCCGAGAGACCATGAGAGAAAGCAGCGACCAGAGCCTCATTATTCCAGCCCACCTCTGCTGCCAGGGTACGAAACTCAATGGCGTATTCAGCTACGGATCGTGAACCCTGTCTGATGGACATAAGGAGCTTCGCAGCAGAGGCAGCACGAGCCGGCACATCGAATACCTTCCGAAGAGAAGCAACAAAACTGGAAAACTCGGCAACCACCGGATTGTTGTTCTCCCATAAAGGGCTGGCCCAGGCCAAGGCCTTGTCCGAGAGCAGCGAGATTAAGAAGCCCACCTTTGATCTCTCAGTAGGAAAGGCATGTGGCAGCAACTCAAAATAAATGCCCACCTGGTTAAGGAAACCTCGGCACTGAGTTGGCTCTCCCCCAAAGCGCTGTGGAAGGGGGGCAGAACCGGACATACCCCGAAACACCGCAGGCTCAACAACAGGTGTCGGGGTAGACTCTGGCGCAACAACCGGAGCGGCAGTAGGAGCGGGCCCAGGAGCGACAACCGACCCATCGGCAACGGGAGCGAAATGAGCCGTGCGTTCAAGCAGGGTTTGCAACGCCACGGCGAACTGACCCAACAGGTGATCCTGCTGATCAAGTCTGGCAACCAGCGAGGGTAGTGAGGATGGCCCTGTACCGTCAGAATTCATGGCCTGTGGTACCGTGCGTTCAAGCAGGGTTTGCAACGCCACGGCGAACCGACCCAACAGGTGATCCTGCTGATCAAGTCTGGCAACCAGCGTGGGTAGCGAGGATGGCCCTGTACCGTCAGAATTCATGGCTTGGTCCTAATGTCACGGAACCATGAACCAGACGTACAACAACAGATAAGTGAAAATAAGAAAGCTTTATTGAAAAACAAGCTGTAAAGCAAAAGTCCAAACGGATGGCGAAACAGATGCAGGGTTTTTTGCGAAGCCAGGGGTCAGGAACCAGCAGGGTAGTCAGACGAAGCCAGGATCAGGAACCAGCAGGGTAGTCAGACGAAGCCAGGATCAGGAACCAGCAGGGTAGTCAGACGAAGCCAGGAACAGGAACCAGAAGCAGCAGCAGTCTTAGAAGCATGTGAACACAGGAGGACCAAGCAGGGAACTGAAGCCACAGACCTCCTATATATATGAGCTAGGCATCCAGCTCCTCCCAGTGGGAAGGAGGAGCCGCAGGGTGGGAGGCTACAAGAAACCCAGAAACCAAGATGGCCGCCAGCACATGTCAAACGAAGGAGAACAGCAAGAAGGTAAGACCATGACAATGTATAACATGTTTGTTTGTTTGTTTGTTTGTTTGTTTGTTTTAAATCTGATCCTTTACAAATGTTTGAAGGCCTTTGGAATAAAGGGAAGTATTGGGGCGTGTCTAAGATGGCCGACTGGGTGGATGTGTTTTCCAGAGCACTGCTATAGATAACTTGAATCCTTCCTTTATATGGGCCCCTTTTGTCCTGCTACAGCTCTACCCTAGCTCTGTATGGCTTTAAGAGCTCCAGCAAGCAGTGGAGAGGAAAGAAACTTGATTTTCCACCTGGAGCTGACACGACGGTGAGTCCTGGGCCTCCCATGGCGGAGTCTCCTATGCGCCATTCCAATATGGCATCGCAAACGGACCCAGTGGAGGCGTCTGATTCCTCGCCGCTGGGCATACCAGAGGTCATGCCAGCTATTACAGTGTGACGAGCAGTGCTGAATAATAAGATTGGGGCTGTCCAGTTAGATGTCGGGCTGATTCACCAAGACCTTGACAAGGTGCGATTGCGGCTTGCATCGGCGGAGCAGTGGGTCAGCTATGTGGAAGACACTGTGGCAAAACATACCTCCTCAATCCGCTCCCTGCAAACCAAGATGGGAGCCCTAGAATATCTGGCATAGGACACTGAGAATATGAGCCGCAGGAACAATCTTCGGATCATAGTGTTAACAAAGGGCGCTGAAGGCCGGAACCCTACTGTATTTGTGGAGGAGCTGCTGCGCTCTTTGCTACCTATGGCCCAGATCTCCCCTCACTACACGGTGGAGTGGGCCCATCGGATTCCACAGAAGCCTGGGCAGCCCACCTCACCCACCCCAGCCCTGATGTTGATGTTGGCTATGTGGTGAAGTTTCTTCTACTTTTCTAAGCTGTACTAATTCTTATTGGGATCTAGAGGACCTGGCTGAATTCTCTGTTTTGTTACTGACTCCTATCATAATTTTTCTAAATATCAGTTTTCTCTTATGTCCTCTGACAGATGCAGCCCTTCCAAGTATTCTTCACTATTGGGTAATGGCGCCCTCTGCAGGAGCAGGCTAGGTAGTGAAAACTTCATTAAAAGCTTTTACTTAGACACACCTTAGGGGCTGTCCCTCTAGACATTACTATTCACTTTCTCGCTGTCTATATCAGGAGTAGGACTAGGATACCCTGCTGTGACTTCTGTATCAGTTTTGAATTTTTCTTTAAAAATGTTTTTATTTTATTTTATTTCATTTCATATTTATTTTATTTTTTATTATTTTATCTCATTTAGCATAGGGATATAATTGACATGATATTGGCTCTTCAGAGATGGAGTTAGATTTACCTCTAGGTATTTTAATTCTAACCTCGCCCATGTAAAAGGGAATTCCTTCTGCAACGCTAGTTCTTCTCTCTTACTTAGTCCAATATTCAAAATTTCTGACTTTATTGGATTGACCTTAAAATGTGATAGTTCCCCATATATTAGTTCTTTTATTAGATTTGGAAAAGTTATTCTAGGGTTAGTGATATAAAACAGGACGTGGTCAGCATATGCTGCTACCTTATGTTCCTCGTGCCCCATCTTTACTCCCACTATGTCTACGTTGTTCTGAATGGTAGCTAGTAGTGGTTCCAGTGATAAGACAAACAACAGGGGTGAAAGTGGACATCCCTGTCTAGTCCCGTTGAACATTCCAAAAGGAGGTGAAAATTTTCTGTTTACCTTTACCACTGCTGTCGGGTTCCTATACAGTGCTCTTATCCATATGTTCATTCCAGGGCCATAACCCAGATCTTCTATTCTTTTCAGCATAAACTCCCAGTCCACCCTGTCAAATGCTTTTTCAGTGTCAATTGACAACAGGAGATCTGGGGTTCTAATGCCTCTAGCTTTATGAAAGAGGAGTCATGTTCTTATCCCATTATCTTTCCCTTCTCTGTCTGGAATAAATCCAGTCTGATCTGCATGGATCCATTCAGGCACTAGATGTTTTAATCTAGTTGCCAGGACTTTTGGGTATATCTTTATATCCATGTTTAGTAATGCTATTGGCCTATAACTAGAGCACAAGGTTGCATCCTTCCCATCTTTTGGAATTACCGTTATGAACGCTTGTAGTGATTCTACTCTCATTTCCTTCCCAGTCTATTTATGTTAGTAGTTCTTTCCTTTTTCTTCTTGGAGGCTATCGAAATCAGTAAACCCCTAATAAATGCTTCATGAGCCTTCCATATTGTAGCGTCTGACATATCTGGAGTTTCATTTCTCGAGAAATATTGTTCCTGTTCTTTTCCTATCTTTTTCCCTACTTCTACATCTTGTATTAGATCTTCATTAATCCTCTAAGTGTTTATATTTTGTTGAGGTCCTATAAATTTTATTTTCATAATTACCAGAGCGTAGTCTGATAGTGTCATGATTCCTAATGATGTATTAACAACTGACTCTAACAGTCTGTGTTCTATCATGATGTAGTCCAATCTTGAATACATCCCATGCACAGGGGAGTGGAAAGAGTAATCCAACTAGTTGGATTCTCCACATATTCACTAGTTGACAGTGAAATATTTTTTTTTCACCATCCTTAGCTGATTACTTCCTGTCCCCTGTGCCCGAGATGTACAGTCCAAGAGTGGATTCATGCATAAATTAAAGTCTCCTGCCAGGATCAGTTTACCTTTTTTAAACTGCGTCAACTCTAGGACTCTTTTCAGGTAACCTTTCGGATTTTTATTTGGGCAGTATACATTTGCCACTGTACATTCCATTCCCTGCAGTTGTCCCTTCAGAAATATGTACCGACCTTCTGGGTCTACCATTCTATCCTCCAAAGAAAACCTGACATCCTTTGCCATGCCAATTGCTACTACCTTTGCTCTCTTGCTTGGTAAGTCTCCGTAATACCAAACCGGATAATATTTTGAGAATAATTTCACATTTGTGTCTTCTGCAATATGTGTCTCCTGTAAGAATATTATACTAGCAGAGTAACGCCTGAATACCTCCAATACTTCATGCCTTTTGGTTTGTGTATTTAATCCTCTTAATTTAAATGTCAAGAAATTTAGGGTATCCATGTTGTTTCACCTTCTCCCCTCTCTTTTTGAACTTTATCTCCCCTCTCCTCCACCCTCAGTCTAACCTGAATGGGGGTGTAGGGGTATTTCATAGGGATCATAAGGGGAAATTACATTAGCAAGTAATTTTACACAAAGTTTTAGTTTTTTCTAGTTTTTTTCTAGCACTAAGTTTCATTCTACTTTGCTTCCTCCCTTAAACCCTTATTCCCCCTCCCCTCCCACTACCTCCCATCCCTCTCCTCCCCCTACCCCAAACCCCTCCCTCCCTATTGACCCTCTTCAATCCCCCCTCCAATCTCCTTCCCTCCTATTCTCACTACTAATCTTAACAAGATTTATGTTTGACCATCTCATGGTCTTGACCCTCTAGAAATCCCCCTCTCCACCCTTCTTCCCTCCCATTCCCACTACTGATCTTAGCAAGATATAGGTTTGACCATCTCGTGGTCCTAGAGTAGTCTATAATATTTCTCATGGGCACTCCTTGCCCACCTACTCTTATTGCCGTTGGGTGGTGCTCTATCCAGTGAGCTAATTGAACTAATTCCCCCTAGTTTGGGGAGATGAGATTCAAGGCTTGCTAGTTAGCTAGACTCGCCATCCTGAATTCCCTTACTCCTTCCCTTTCCTCCACCCCTTCTCCCCACCTTCCCCCTCCCCTCTTGCACAGTCCTCCCCCCGGCAGTCTGTTTGCCCTGTCTACTTCTTCAAGTTCACAGTTCAGTTTCTTTTCTTTGAGGCCAACCGCCAATGTTCTTGAATTGTTTCTTCTATCGTATCTTCTGGCCAGCCTGGTATATTTGGTGTGGGAATTTCAAGCTTTTTTCAGAAACCCTGAAGATCGTCAGGAAATCTCAATTTTGCCAAATGGCCTTCGCTCCAGCCTACCAGACAGCTGGGAAGCCCCAATTGTACTCTGTGGTTTTGCTTCAGTTCCAAAAGTGGTTTCAATAATTTACTTCTTCCTAATGTTTCCCCTGCCAGATTTGTGAAGATCTGGAGATTGGCACTGTCATATTTTATCCGTGTCTTTATTTTCAGGCTCTCCCAAATTGGGTCTTTTTCTTCATAGTTCTGAAATCCTTTAATTACATCTCTTGGGGCCTCCGCTGGTGTACCTTTAAATCTTCTAATCTGGTGTACTCTTTCTATTTTTATCTGTTTAACTTTTCCTCTGTCTAGTAATGGTTTAAGGATTTTTCTCATTTATCTATCAAGTTCTCTCCATGTGATGGTTCAGCCAGGCCTCGTATTCTCAAGTTCTTCCTTCTATTCCTGTTTTCTTGATCTTCCAGTATATAAGCCAGGTTCCTCTGTTCCATTTTTAGATCTTTCATTTCTCTTTTTAGCTAATTTCTTGTTTGTAAGAAACTGTCTTGTCTTTTTTCCATATCTTTGACATGTGTCAGTAGGTTGCCTAGGTTGTTATGTATTGTTGCCATTTCTGTTTTTAAGGACTTTTCTAATGCTGCGAACATAGCCGCCATTTCCAATTTTGTGGGCAGTTGGATATTCATATTCTGTTCTAGTGATGGGCTTAACGTTCGAGTTAAACTTTGGGTGCTCGTGTGTTCGCTGAACACACGAACAAATGAGGCGATCAGCGGGAACTTCGCCCGCTGATAAGCGCCCCATTATGCACTGCGCAATTGCAGTGTATTAAGTGCTTGTGATTGGCCAAAGCATGCACCTGACCTGTATGCTTCTGCCAATCACAGTACAATGTCCTGTCAGAGCCAAGATTGGCCAAAGTTAGGGTGCCTTCAGCCAATAATGGCTCAAGGGCTAAGTCCACGCCCCACACTATAGAAGGCTGCTTACACGGCAGCCATGTGTAGTGTGTTAGGAGTGGGGATTAGCCAGGGTAGTTAGTGGAATGTGCTTTAATGTTTACTGCAGTCAGTGCAGTGTAGTGTAGGGCTGATTCATCTTGTGTAACACAGTGTAGTGCAGTCAATGTAGTGTAGTGCTGTGCTGATTCTTTTGTAACACAGTGTACTGCAGTCAGTTTAGTGTGTAGTACTGTGCCGATTCTTGTGTAACACAGTGCAGTGCAGTCAGTGTAGTGCTGTGCTGTGATTCTTGTGTAGCACAGTGTAGTGGGGCCACTGAACACATCTGTGTCACCTCACTGATCCTATTTTCTTTCCCTTGATATTTTTTCTTTTCAATTTTTTTTTGCAGCATAAGGTTCTGTTGCTGCAATATTAGTATCCCCCCTTGTGTTTACCAGGTGCTATTACTTCTGCATCAGCAGTGATTTATTTTGTTGCCCAGCAGTACTAATTTTATTTAGGGCATAATTGCTGTGACCCCTTTTGTTTCGTAGGTGCCATTCCTTCTGCGTCAGCAGTGGGGTTTTTTGGGGGGCACAGCAGGACTAATAATATTTTGGGTATAATTGCTGTCCTCCCTTTTCTGTCAAAGTTGCTGTTGCTTCTGCATCAGCAGTGAGGTTTTTTTTTTTTTTGTGGCTCAACAGGACTAATTAAATTTGGGGCATATTTTCTGTCCCCCCTTCTGCATCGCAGGTGCTATTACTTCTGCGTCAGCAGTGATTTTTTTTTTTTTGTAGCGTACCAGCACTAATTTTATTTATGGCAGAATACCTGTCCCCCCTTTTGTGTCGTAGGCACTATGCCTTCTGCGTCAGCAGTGTTCTTTTTTATTTTGAATTTTTGTTCATGGCACAACAGCATGAATAATATTTAGGGCACAATTGCTGTCCCTAGTTCTGCATCGCAGGTGCTATTACTTCTGCATCAGCAGGGTTTTCTTTTTTTTTGGCTTTATTAAGTTTTTCTTTATTAAAAAAAACTATAATAAAACGGTTTATAGTGCACCAAGTACAAAGGTATTGCACCCAAGCACCATATTCCCTTCCCACACTCTACAATAAAAAGTAAAAAAATCCCTCCAAAAAAATAAAAAATAATTATAAAACAGTTTATAGTGCACCATGCTCAAAAGTATTGCTCCCAAGCATCATATTTCCATCCCACATTCTATAATAAAAAGTCAAATAAAACCCTCCAAAAATCCCCATCACGTCTGAAAGGCCAACAATGAGAGGCAGATGCTCACAGGCCAATAAAGGAGGGCAAGCAGCCTCTGTGTCACAGTGAAAAGTGGTTGTTGTGGACATGGTGCATCCTCTGCCGGCGGGCACGCTTGCCTTTTTTTTCCAGTGCTTGGCATGTTATTGAGTCACAACATGCAGAAAAGTTGGTGGAGTGGATAACTAAGCCGTCCTCATCCTCCTCATCCTCTGTCACCCAGGCTCATACTAGTTTATCTTCCACCGCAGCTGCCAAAGTGGCCTATTCCACAGGCTCCTTGTCCATAGCTGCTTCTTCCGTAGCCTCACCATCATGCATGGAGGACTCACCTGAATTATTTGATCATAGTGTCAGTTACATGATGCTGGAGGATGCGCAGCAATTTGAATACTCCGATGTTGGTTCCCAGGTTGAGGAAGAAAATAACGTGAATCTAGAGAGAGGAGGGTGACGATTATGGACAAGAAACTAGCAGTCATGTTCCAAAAGCTGCAGCATACTGCCAAGTTTGCTCCAGTGATGAGGAGGGAGGGGATGATGAGGTCACTGACCGTACTTGGGTGCCTGAGAGAATAGAGGAGGAAAATGAGGAGGAGGCGGAACAACTCTAATGAGGCAGGATGTTCTCCAGGGGCCAGCATAAGGGCAGTCACCCTATTGCATCACACCACAGAGCTCCACAGGTGTAGGGCACTGCTAAGTCCGGTGACTTCCAAAATTTCATTGGTGTGGGCTTTTTTCAACACATGTGCAGCAGCCCGCAGCATTGCTGTTTGCAATATCTGTCTGAAGCAGATCAAACATGGCCAGAATACCAGCCGCTTGGGCACCACATGCTTGACAAGACATATGACGACCTGCCATGCAGTCCGTTGGCAACAGCACCTGAAAGACCCACATCATAATAAAATGCAGACTTCTCCTTGCAATGGGTGCCACAGGTACTTGCACCCAATCTGCTAGCAGTAAACCACCTGTAGATTTGACCAGCAGGCAAATTTCGCTACCCCAGTTGCTGAACCATAAAAAAAAAAATACTGTCCCAGACATCCACATACTCAGCATCTAAATGCTAGGTTGGCCAAATTGATAGCACTACAACTGCTGCCTTTTCATCTGGTAGACTCTTCCCCCTTTCGTGATATTGTGGAATCTGCTGTACCCCAGTGGAAGGTTCCAAAAATAAATTTATTTTCATGTAAGGCCATTCCAGCTCTGTACCATCATGTGGAAGGCAATGCTTTTGCCTAGTTAAACAGAGCAGTCAGCAGGAAGGTTCACATTACTGCTGACTCATGGTCCAGCAGGCATGGTCAGGGACGTTACATTACACAGCGCACTGCGTAACTCTGCTGGCAGCTGGGAAGGATGCAGGACAGGGTTCAGTGCTGGAGCTTGTTCCGCCACCACACCTCCAAAACATTGGTGGTAATTCTGTCACATCTGCCTGTTCCACCCCCTCCTCTTCCTCTTCTGGCCTCTTCTGCTGAATTGTCCTCTGAACCAGCAGTGCTCCCTAAGCGTTCAAGGGGCTACATAAGCAGTCAGGCTAAAAGATGTCATGCAGTGCTTCTGTTGTCTAGGGGACAGAAGCCACACCGAGGGCAGAGATTCTGTCAGTTCTGTAGGGGCAGGCTCAGAGGTGGTTGACACCATGGCAGCTTGAGCCAGGAATGGTTGTATGTGACAGTGGCAAAAACCTTCTCTCCGCCCTCTGACAGGGACACTTGACACATGTTCCATGCTTGCCACATGTCCTGAATTAGGTGGTGCAGCGTTTCTTGAACAGGTACCCGGGTTTACAAGATCTTCTGAGGCAGGCCAGAAAAGTCTGTGGCCATTTCCAGCGGTCCTACAATGCCAGTGCTTGGCTTGCTGACATTCAATGGGAATTCAACCTGCCTCCACCTTCTCATTTGTGACATGTCCACCAGGTGGAACTCAACCTTGGCAATGTGGCAGCGGCTGCACACGCAGCAGAGGACCATCAATGAGTACCTGTGTGAGTATGGCACAAGGATGGGCTCAGGGGAGCTTGGCTTCTTTTCGCTATGCCAGTGGCTGCTGATAAAGGATGCATGCACTGTCCTGTCACCATCTGAGGAAGCCACAAGGATGGTGAGCCACAATGATGCATGGATCAGTGACACTATCCCTCTAGTCTTCCTGCTGAAGCACACGCTTTGTGGAATCATGGACAGGGCATTTGAAGCAGAACAGCGAGAGGAAGAGGAGGACTTCCTTGATTCACAAGGCCCCCTTTATGCAGATAACATTCCTGCGGAGCCACAAAACACAGAAGGAAGTGGAAGAGAAGGAGGAGGGGGAGGAGGTTTGTGGCAGCATAGATGTAGAGAATAACATACAGCAGTCTTCAAGGGATGGTTTTCATTCCCCAGAAACCCCAGGAGTTGTACGTGGCTGGGGAGAGGTTGCTCCTGACAATGTCATCCTTAGTGACCCAGAGGACTCAGAATCTCATGCCTCCTCAAACTTACGCTGCAAGGGCTCCCTGATGCTGCACAGCCTGCAAAGGGACCCGAGGATTCGTGGCATCAAGGAGAGGGATCATTACTGGTTGGCAGCCCTTCTTGATCCATGTTACAAGGGTAAAGTTGCAGAGCTCATTCTGCCTTCGCAGATTGAGCAGAGAATAAAACATCTTGAGGACGCCTTAAAGAAAATATGTGTAACACCTTTCCAGACACTGGGAGGTTACCATTTCCCAGAGAACATGTTTCTGAGGCTTCCTTCGTTCAAAGGATGAGCGGTGGAGAAGGCAGTTGGCTGATCGATGCCTTTAACCAATTCTTTAGTCCTCAGTGCCCAGGGCTGTTAGTTTTAGGTAACCCTCTGCAGCATATGGTGCAGGATTATCTTGGGGCAAGAGCAGACTTGGAGACCTTTCTAACTGAGCATCCACTGGGTTACTGGGTCTTGAAGATGGACCACTGGCCAGAACTTGCTCAATATGCAGTCAAGCTCCTGGCCTGTCCTGCTACCAGCGTACTTTCCAACCGAACATGCAATGCTGCTGGAGGTTTTGTGATGGATAAAAGAGTGCGTCTGTCCACAGACTCTGTTGACCGGCTGACATTTATCAAAATGAATCAGTCCTGGATCAACAGCAGCTATCAAGCCCCTGATGCTAATATGACTGATTGAATTTTCTAGGGATCTGGGATCCCTTGAAGACTGCCTATGCTGCCTATCCTATTCCTGAATCTTGATTATGATAGCTTCTAACAATGTTTTTGGTTTATGGCACCACCAACACCCAAGGCCCAATTTTTCTGCACCTGTATAACAGGTGCATGTCATTTCAATTTTTGTTTCACATTTTTAACAGCAGGGCCCGTTCCTGTGCCCAGCAAGAGTAACTGTGAGGGGTTACAGTGTTCAGGCACCACCAACACCCAAGGCCCAATTTTTCTTCATCTCTATGACAAGTGCATGTAATTTCAACTTTTGTTTCTAATTTTTAACAGCAGGGCCCATTCCAGCTACCAGCAAGAGTAACTGTGAGGGGTTACAGTGTTTAGGCACCACTAGGCATGGGTGGACGGTTTGAGCCGAGCATAAGTTTGGCCTAAACATCGCTCATTCAGGTATTCACCTAACACCTGAACTTTCTCGGCACTCGTGCACAGTTAATAGGTTGTTAAGGTTTCCCTGCTGAGAGCATTAAAATTGAATTGAATTTAAAAAAATATTTGTAAAAAGAAAATGTAAATTAAAAAAACTTGGGGTAAAAACAGCTTGGGGACCCTTTTTTAAAAAAAAAAATTGGCGTGGTATGGACTGGGGAGGGGGACCCTACGCCGTTTTTGTTGGAGATACAACAACTTTAAGCTTAGTCTATTGCAGTTCATAAATAGGACAGTAGGTGTCGCTAATGCTAAGTGATATGCTATGCATTTTGTATGATGTGTATTTCCTGTACAATGTATTGAACTTGTTGGTTATCACTTCCTGTCTGTGTTTTTCTCACCATGAGAAGGTAATCTGTGTTATGTTCCAATAAAGAAGCCAGTTCCTGTTTACTCCACAATGTCTGATCTGAATGGACTCCGCTGCACCCAGTGATCGCACTCTGCAACAGGTTATGGGCCCAGGATCCGGATAAAGTCTTATGACCAGGTGCAGCCCAGGCAGAACAAAGCCTTGAATGGGAGACAGTGTGAATGATGCGGAGATCGACATAAGGAAGGTTTCCAGTGACATCTCCAATAGACAAGTAAGACTGTTCATATATAAAGGAGGGAAAAATGGATGGAAACTCAGAACTTAAACTCTCAGTGGCCAAGCTGAACAATGACAATTATCAGTTATGGAAGTTTAAAGTGGAAATGCTATTATCTAGAGATGACTTGTGGGAGGTTACCACTACAGAGAGGCCACAGGACAGTAATCAGGACTGGGACAAGAAAAACAGACAGGCACGGGCCACCATAAGCTTACTAGTGGAGGATGATCAGCTCATACATATACGCCATGAGGACACAGCTAAAGGCATGTGGGACGTGCTAAAAAGACTGCATGAAAGATCCAGTTTAAACAGCAAGCTGTTTCTACTGCGGAAACTTTACAAAATGAGACTTAGCAGAGATCAGGACATGCAGGCGCATATAAATGCAATGCTGGAAGTGATTGCACAACTCAGATCAATCGGAGAGAATATAACAGACAGCCACGGAGCAGCCATGTTGTTATGCAGTTTGCCCGATACATATACTGCACTGATCAATGCACTGGAGACACGACCTGAGACAGATCTGACACTAACATTTGTAAAAACCAGGCTCATAGATGAGTATCAGAGAAGAAAGGAATTAGTGCATGACTCCACAGAAACTGACACCAGAACCGCTCTTAAAGCTACAGATGCAAGGTTACACAGGAAAGAGACCAGAGTGTGTTTCAGATGTCACAAACAGGGACACATAAAGAAAGACTGTACAATATGGAAAGCAGAGCAAATAAGACAGCGTCCCTCTTATGCTAAACAAAAGGTCAAAGCCACAATCAATGATCCATGGGAAGGAAACTTGAATGCCACATTTAAAGCGACAGGCAACAATAAATGTCAAGGCTGGTGCATTGATTCGGGGGCAACCAGTCACATGACAAGTGATAGAAGTTTTTTCACAGAACGTGATCTGAACAACAAAGAAACTATTTATCTTGCAGATGGAAGCAAAATACATGCAGAAGGATATGGGCATGGAACCCTTGTATGCCCTGATGATGCGGGACACAATCTAGCCATACCAGTGAAAGATGTACTTTATGTTCCTAATCTAGAAGGAGGACTCTTATCTGTGAAGCGTCTGACAGCCAGAGGACTCACTATAAAATTCCAAGGTGACAAGTGTTCAATCCTAAACGGCAACCAGACAGTAGCAAGTGCCAAGCTGGATGATCATCTATATCACCTCGACACAGTGAAGGAAAAGGTGAGACTATGTACACACAAGCACAATGACTGTATACATATATGGCACAGACGTCTAGGTCACAGACACCCAGAATGCATACAGGAACTACAGAGGAGGAATCTGACAAGGGATCTAACAATATCCCCTTGTCCAGTTACTGTTAAGTGTGAATGTTGCATTAAATCCAAAGCTACAAGAGCAACACTTCCCAAAGCCAGTCAGAAGAGAGCTTCAAGACCACTTGACTTAGTTCACAGTGATGTGTGTGGTCCCCTAAACCCACCTACACCTGGAGGCAAAAGGTACATAGTGACTTTCATAGACGACTATTCAAGATACACAGTCACCTACCTAATACAACACAAGAGTGAAGTTTTTGACAAATTACAAGACTATATAATAAAGACCAGTAACAAGTTTCAGAGGAAGCCTCTCATACTTCGGAGTGACAATGGAGGTGAATTCACAGGATATAAGATACAAGAGTACTTAAAACAGAATGGAATAGAACATCAAAAGACAGTCCCATATACACCAGAACAAAATGGAGTAGCTGAAAGAAAGAACAGAACTCTGACTGAAATGATCAGATGTATGCTGACAGACTCTGGACTACCACAAAAATACTGGGGTGAAGCAGCTATGACAGCTACATATTTGCAGAACAGACTTCTTTCCAGAACAATAGAGAAAACTCCATATGAACTTTGGCACAATGAGAAGCCGAATGTAAAACACCTAAGAGTTTTTGGATGCAAAGCATTCATCTACATACCTGAAGAAAAACGCACCAAACTCCAAACCAGAGCATTTGAAGGTATCTTTGTTGGATACAGTGACAACGTCAAAGGTTACAGAATCTTAAATCCCAAAACAGACAAGGTTACCATTAGCAACAGCACAACTTTTGTTGAAGATTTCAGAGACAATGTAATGACAACAGTAGAAGCAAGAATAGAAGAGAAAACTGACATTGACCAGCCCATCTCTGCAACTTCTGAACAAACAGTTGAAGTGAGTGCAGACTCTACCAGTACTGAAGAGCAAACACAAGAAGGCTCAGACACAAAACCGAGACGTTCAACAAGAGAAAACAAAGGTAAACCACCTGTACGTCTCTCATACAAAGCAAGTACTGCCAGTATCAACGAACCTGCAACCTGGGAAGACATATCTCAACTTTCAGAACAAGAAGCAAATAAATGGATAAAGGCTGCTGATGAAGAGATAAAATCCATGCATGACACTAAAACATGGAAACTTACAGAACTACCACCCGGAAGGAAAGCCATAGGCTGTAAATGGACTTTTAAAGCGAAATACAAAGAAGATGGGTTTAATAGACTAAGCCTTAGCTGTTGAGAAGGGGTGTTGGAGATACAACAACTTTCAGCTTAGTCTATTGCAGTTCATAAATAGGACAGTAGGTGTCGCTAATGCTAAGTGATATGCTATGCATTTTGTATGATGTGTATTTCCTGTACAATGTATTGAACTTGTTGATTATCACTTCCTGTCTGTGTTTTTCTCACCATGAGAAGGTAATCTGTGTTATGTTCCAATAAAGAAGCCAGTTCCTGTTTACTCCACAATGTCTGATCTGAATGGACTCCGCTGCACCCAGTGATCGCACTCTGCAACAATTTTTTCATTTTTTTATCTGTATTGCCGGGAGCCAATAATACATTACAGCCGCGAGCAAGTTTAAATGATATTTTTTCCTTTACAAATGTCAGTATTACTGCAACAGGCTACATACATTGTACAGATGTGCCACTTTACAGGCACATTAAGGGGACCCCACAGGCATAATATTTAAAGGAATTTTTAATTTTTATTGTTTCACTTGAAGCATCATTAAAATCACTGCTCCTGTAAAAACGATAGTTTTAAAAAAAATTTAACCAGGGCAGTACCCGGGTCCCCATACAGTTTTTATGGCAATAACTTGCATATAAGCCTTTAAAATGAGGACTTTTTATTTTTCATGTTTGTGTCCCATGGACTTTAATAGAGTTTGAATGTTCGCTAGAACTTTTCCCCTGTTCGATATGTTCTGTTGCGAACCGAACAGGGGGGGTGTTCGGCCAATAACTATACTTTTCTACAGTGTGGTCTGTCTCTGTGTCACTCTCCAAGTCCTGTTCCACTCCAGATTGCCCCAGAGTATTTGTACCTATTAATGGTCTGTTTTGTCAATTTTTTTCCCCTTCTATCTGCCTTACACGGGTACCCAGTTGTTTTTCTGGAGCCTGCTTGTCTGGGCCATCTTCTTGTGTCATGTACTTTTTAATTATTCCAGGACTTAAGCTTACATTAGGAGACTTGGCAGTCGCTCCTCCTCTTACTGTTTTACCTATCATTTTTCTATATTATTCTTGTCCGCGTCCCCATGTAACTGATTAGATTCAACAAGCAGGCAGTGCTATGCAAAGTCAGCAGCAGTATAAGAAAACAAAAGTGAAAGAGACAGAACTCACCACTCAGTTGAAGCTGCAAGGGTAAAAGTTGACTTGCGTTGAGGGGTTCAGTTTCCTCTAGAGAGGCTGATTGAGTCTGAGAGGTACCAGAGGGTACCGCTTCCAATTGCCTTCCTAGAGGAAGCCTCGGTGTGTGTGTGGGAATCTGTGATTGGCCGGTCTCCGGTCACTCAGCCACACTTCTCACTTCTCCTGAGACTCCTCGGCTCTCTGCGGTACTCTTCAGTGCGCCACCAGGGGCTTCCGAGTGCCAAGTGCTGGCGGTTGCCGTTCGGCCATTCAGTTTATCCTGAAGCCCTCGGCTGTCTTCGGCAATCTCCGAGTTGCAACTGCGTCCTGGCATGCGCCCTCCAGCGCGGCTTAGCAGACGTCAGAGTGTCTAAGCTCCCAGAGTCCTCCAGTGTGCCGACTAGCTCTCCCTCTGACAGGCCAGTTCCCCACCTACACCACTCTCATCCGCTGTCCCAGAGCCCTCTCAGACCAGGAGAAGGAGAGGGGCTATGCCGGACTTAGTGTGGGGGAGGTGGAAAGGTTACAGGATGTCAGGCTTGTAGCTACATGGAGGGATGGCTGCCTGGAGCTCCTTGCACGAGCTCCCTACATGCGCCCTTTATAGGCTCCTCTCCCCTACTCGTCTTAGCTAAAACTTATTTAACCATCTGCACGTTTCCTACATCCTAATTGATGGTCTTCCTATACTTCGCTATGGGAGAATCCTTCACTGATGCACCTTAGATCAATTCCGGACCCACAACTATGGGCCACGTATGGTGTTATAACACTCAGAGATGTAATGCCAAGAGGAACCCTGCTGTCTTTTGCTGATCTTTCTCACCAGTATAACATGCCTCATTGGATGCTATTCCGATATTGGCAATTGCATCATGCAGCTCGATCACAGTTCCCAAACCCATCTTCTTTAGCGACAGACCCGACTGCACAGGAAGAGAAGCTTATTAAACCTTTTTCAGAGTTGTATTCAACCCTCCTATGTGTAGATTCTCCTAAGATAGGTAAACTTTGGGAACGATGGAGTGCGGACATTTCTACTTTAGACAGGGAGGAATGTTTTGAAAGCAACTCTAAAGTGGTCATCTCATCTAGGGATAAATTGCTCCAAACTAAATTCTTGCACACAGTATATTACACACCTCAAAGGCTGCATGAAATCTACCCATCTAGATCTTCAGATTGTACCCGTTGTCACTCTTCAGGCGGCTCCTTCTTTCCTCCTTGGCATTACATCTGGACTTGTCCCAGAGTGGCCCGGTTCTGGACAGATGTATTTGATCTTATCAATATCTGTCTACAACTGTCCCTTTCAATGACTCCTGAACTGGATGAGCAGCGGCCTAGATGCACAAAACTCTTGATTTCCTATCTACTATATTATGCTAAAAAAGAGATCCTTTGTAAATGGATTTCTGCCTCTCCCCCTTCCCTTGCCTGATGGGAATCTGCACTGAATAAGGCGCTGCCCTTGTAAAAACTAACCTACCTCAGTAGGAGTTGTACTGGGAAATCCAATGAGATTTGGCAGCCATGACTGTCCATTTGAGCCTTAATATGTAATATCCTGGATGTTTTCGAAGACTCTTGTACATTATATACCTTTCTTGAGAATGGAAGTATTTTCACATTTCCTTTCTTTTTCCTTTGTTTGCATCAATGCTGTAACTGTTGATATACAGTTATGTACCTTGTCTTTGTTTTTGTTTTTTTTCTTGTACTGCATATTTTCTACAATAAAAGCCATCCTGGTTTAAAAAAAAAAAAAAAAGGAAAGTATTACATTTTGTCTTCAGGGCTGCTCCAATAGAAAAAGGTGGGGGGCAGAGTTGGGCTTTAATATTAAGGTAGATTTGTTTGTAATTTAAAGTTCACTGTATTTAAAGACTAATGTGCTAGAGCAGGAAATGGCTAGGACCAGTGTTTTTTCTAGTAGGGACACAAACAGCAATAAAAAAAACCTGACAAAGAGTCTAATCATTTTACCATTTTTTGGTCTGTTGGGTTTTTTATTTATTTTTATATTTTGGAGAATGAAACAGGAGGCAAAAGTGGGTGGGTGCATAGAGTCAGAAATGATGTTGTGTGATCTCACTATTGTTCAAGTGTCCACACTTTATAAGAAAATAGGAGCTGACTGAGTATTTTAGGTTCCACCTCTATCTACGTAAAGTACCACTTTGGGTGATTTTCTATGTCAGATCCAATTCACTTTTTATTATAGTTGTACAGCAAACATTTAATTTAGTTACTTGCTCTCCAGATAAAAAAGTGTGTCATGTTTAAATGTTGCTGTCAGGACTATATTATCCCTTTCATGCCCAAGACTTTGCAGTTTTGGTATGTGTCTGTTTACTTTACAATAACTTCCTAACTGCTTTGCATACCACAATTATGTTTACCCTCTTTTCTTCAAGACTTGGGAGGTTTTTAATTTTTAGATTATAAGAATTTCCTTTATTTAAGCAGATAACTAGGCAAAAACATTTTAGAAAGCACCTATGAAATGCACACTATTTTCTAAAGCAAATATTTCCCTAAATTGTATTTGGCAATTTATGTATTTGTTGAGTCTAATAAATATTAGGAAAAAGTGTGCCCAGAATGGCAAGGTTTGGGATATGACAAACAATACTGATGAGTTGTATACGGCAGGGAAAATATTACGATACTTTGGCACAAGGGTAGGGCTTCTAATTTTTGGCAGCTGCTCTTGGTGTAAGAGCTCCTTCAGATAAACATTTGGGTACTAAATAAATCAAAAAGATACCAAATAAATTCACCATCAATTGCAAATCCTTAGATGCATACAAACTTAATTCTGAATTATTAAATATTATTAAAAGGATAAGTTCAACTTTAAAAAAAAATAAAATAAATGCACATCTTTTTGCAGGTAAAAAAATGTGCATTTATTATTTTTTTTACTTGGAGCCTGGAAAGCATTGCACTCTAGGGGACTCGAGCGGAAGTTCTCCTCTCCCTCTCCCTTCCTGCAATCTTCTGGGACACTTCACAGGTCCCAGAAGATTGCCTGGCCAATAGGGAGGCGCAGCGCAACGTGCGCATGCGCAGTGCACACCCAGCTGTGAAACCGCAAGCTACACTTGTAATGCCGGGGAGAGGCGAGGAAGAGAACCGAGGGTTCAGATGTCCGCAACACTGGATCATGGGACAGGTGAATGTGTGTTTATTAAAAGTCAGCAGCTTTTGTAGCTTTTTTGTAGCTGCTGACTTTTATTAAACACAAAAACGACTGGAACTCAAATTTAAGTCAAATCAAACAATTCTCTATCCCGATTTTGATTTTGCACATCTTGTGAATATAAAAATAATTGAGTAAATATTACTCAGAGTGTCTGTAAGCTTCAAAGAACCTTTATTAAGTAATTATCACATTTTTTTACATTATTTGGTTCCTAATGGGTCAAAGTACATATAGTTCTTTGTCCCATCTTCCTAAGTGCTCCGTAATGTTACTGCGATTTCAGACAGGGTGTTCTCCCATTGGCACACAGCCGAACTGTCTCCGGCTCTCAGCAATTGCCCGAGGCAAGTACCAAAAAGAAGAAGAATGCAGAGAGAGGGGATGCTAGGATGCCTCACCTCCCTTTGCATTTCTCTTGTCGTTGCTTGCCTCAGGCAATTGCTTTAAGAAAGTTTACAAGAGTTTGGAGTTTGGAAGTTTATTTATTTCATTGGCCAGAATTTTATTTGTTTACCGAGTGTAAGTGAGAGGACTGGGAGTACCGAGTGTAAGTGGTAGGACTGTGAGTACCAAGTGTACGTGGGAGGATTGTGAGTATCGAGTGTACATGGGAGGACTGTGAGGGCGAATACTGCTGCACAAAATGTCAGCAGGTTGCTTCTTTGGAAGCCCAGGTTCTGAATTTAGGGAAGCAGCTGACAACACTGTGAAGCATCGCCAACCTGAAAGAGAGTTTGGAGCCAGCAGAGAGGCGGGTGGAGATACAGGGGTGCAGGCACAAGAGCACAGAAGTTTGGTGACAGTTAGACGAGGAAAAAGCATTAGAGAGGCCAGTTCTGAGCTGGCGCACCCCAATGAGCACGCCCTGTTGCGTGTTATTAGGGAAACCAGTTTAAGAGTGGCATTGCTAGAGCAGAGTGACTCCCCTAGGTGTCAGGGGAACAACTCCTCCAGTGAGGACGGGGGCAAGGCTATGGGTAAGGAAAGACAGATTCTGGTGGTAGGGAATTCAATTATTATAAGAACATATAGGGCAGTCTGTCTCAAAGCGTTGTGATTGCCAAACTGTATCTTGTCTACTGGGTGCTTGGGTTCGGCATATCGCGGATCGAATGGGCAGATTACTGGGTGGGGCTGGGGAGGACCCAGCTGTCATGGTACACATTAAAGGAAGGTGGAGCATCCTAAAAAATGATTTCAGGGATATTCTGAGAAATACTACCTGTACCTCGAGCAGTGGCAGATGGTGCGTTGGGGGCGCAGGGGCGCCGCTCCCCCTATCCATACGTCCAGCCCCCGAATCTACATGTGGGGTGCCGGACGCATTGAGTTCAATGTGGGTTTTTTTTTACTGAATCACCTGATTAGAGCCAGAGGCTCTAATAGGCTTCAGAAAAGGGTGGACCCGCGGCGCAGAGCACTGCGCCCTAGCCCACCCATTTGTGTGACAATAGCGAATGAAAATTGTCACACGGATCCTCCTCCTGGCCAATCAGGAAGCGGGTCCGAGACCTGCTTCCTGACTGGCCGAAAGGGGAACCCATGCCATTGGCCGAGGAGGAGGCGGGAGGACTCGAGGAGACGCGGGGGACTGAGGAGAAGCCGTCACTGCAGGTAAGTGCACTGGTCTCTCTGCATTGAAGGGGTACGGCACGCTGTAGTCACTCTGCATTGAAAGGTGGCACGCTGTGGTCACTCTGAATTGAAAGGGGGCACGCTGTGGTCACTCTGCAGTGAAAGGGGGCACACTATACCTTGATTACTGAAGGCCCCTTTCACACTTTTGTGACCTCAAAGTCATGCAATTTCTTACAGTGTTTTTTGCCGCAAAGCAATGTCTATTATATTTTTCTGTTTGCGCACCCCCCCCCAAAAAAAAATTTTGAGCACCAGCCGCCACTGACCTCGAGCCACAACAGAGAGGCAGCAGGAGATTAAGGAAATTAACAATTGGCTGAGGACAGTGGCGTAGCGTGGGGGGTGCAGGGGGGACGGGCCGCACCGGGCGCAACATCTGGGGGGGGGGGGCGCATCCGCAGTGTCACTCTGTCTGTCTGACTATGACATGCACAGTTCACACACTGTCTGTGGCTGCCTCCATCTTTAGGCTGGGAGATGTCCAGCGCGGCCGCCCTATGGCTGAAAATGGCGGGTCGGGGCGGGGAGGGGCTGGACTGTGCCTCACCTGACCATTGGTGTAGGGTGGGGTGGCGTTGCAAACCAGGCCCTGCCTATGCCGCCTCTCCTCACTGCTCAGTCAGTTTAGCAGTGAGTGAGTCAGCAGCCTGGCGCTGTCACAGAGTGGGTTTTTTTTTTTTAATCACCTGATTAGAGCCAGAGGCTCTAATAGGCTTCAAAAAAGGGTGACCCGGGGTGCAGAGCAGTGCGCCTCGAGCCCACCCATTGTGTGACAATAGCGAATGAAAATTCGCTATTGTCACATGGATCCTCCTCCTGGCCAATCAGGAAGCGGGTCCGAGACCCGTTTCTGATTGGCCGAAAGGAGGAGGCGGGAGGACTCGAGGAAACGCGGGGAACTGAGGAGAAGCCGCCGCTGCAGGTAAGTCTCTTTGCATTGAAGGGGGCACGCTGGTCTGTCTGCATTGAAAGGGGGCACGCTGGTCACTCTGCATTGATAGGGGGCACGCTGGTCACTCTGCATTGAAAGGGGGCACGCTGGTCACTCTGCATTGAAAGGGGGAACGCTGGTCACTCTGCATTGAAAGGGGGCACGCTGGTCACTCTGCATTGAAAGGGGGCAAGCTGGTCATTCTGCATTGAAAGGGGGCACGCTGGTCACTCTGCATTGAAAGGGGGCACGCTGGTCACTCTGCATTGAAAGGGGGCACGCTGGTCTCTCTGCATTGAAAGGGGGCACGCTCTTCTCTCTGCATTGAAAGGGGGCACGCTGTTCTCTCTGCATTGAATGGGGGCACGTTGGTTATTCTGCATTTAATGGGGGCACGCTGGTCTCTCTGCATTGAATGGGGGCACGCAGGTCATTCTGCACTGAAAGGGGGCACGCTGGTCTCTCTGCATTGAACAGGGGCACGCTGGTCATTCTGCATTTAAAGGGGGCACGCTGGTCATTCTGCATTGAAAGGGGGCGCGCTGGTCTCTCTGCATTGAAAGGGGGCACGCTGGTCATTCTGCATTGAAAGGGGGTACGCTGGTCATTCTGCATTGAAAGGGGGCACGCTGGTCTCTCTGCATTGAATGGGGGCACGCTGGTCATTCTGCATTGAAAGGGGGCACGCTGGTCTCTCTGCATTGAAAGGGGGCACGCTGGTCATTCTGCATTGAAAGGGGGCACGCTGGTCATTCTGCATTGAAAGGGGGCACGCAGGTCTCTGCATTGAAAGGGGGCACGCTGGTCATTCTGCATTGAAAGGGGGCACGCTGGTCATTCTGCATTGAAAGGGGGCAAGCTGGTCTCTCTGCATTGAATGGGGGCAAGCTGGCCTCGCTGCATTGAAAGGGGGCACGCTGGTCATTCTGCATTGAAAGGGGGCACGCTGGTCATTTTGCACTGAAAGGGGGCATGCTGGTCTCTCTGCACTGAAAGGGGGCACGCTGGTCTCTCTGCATTGAAAGGGGGCACGCTGGTCATTCTGCATTGAAAGGGGGCGTGCTGGTCTCTCTGCATTGAAAGGGGGCACGCTGGTCATTCTGCATTGAAAGGGGACATGCTGGTCTCTCTGCATTGAAAGGGGGCACGCTGGTCATTCAAACTTGTATTTAGATGCATTTTACTTTGAAAGGGGGCACGCTGGTCATTCAAACTTGTATTTAGATGCATTTTACTTTAATTACATCAGTATTTTCATAACAAACAATACATGTGCCTAGGGGGTAAGGGTTTCTTTAACTAATCTAGTGAAAGAGGCTCGAGTGCTAAAATCCCGCGGGTTAGGGGGCGCAAATTACTTGCCTTGCCCCGGGTGCTAACAACCCACGCTACGCCACTGGCTGAGGAGTTGGTGTAGAAAGGAGGGGTTCTGGTTCCTGGAAAACTGGGCTGACTTTTCAGTCGGTTACCAGATCTTTAGCAGAGACAGACTGCCCCTTAATGGGGAGGGTGCAGCTCTGTTAGGAGACCAGGTGACCAGAAAGTTAGAGGTGCTTATAAACTAGGTGTTGGGGGGGGGACTAGTTGTAGTGCTTGGTTTCACAGCTCACATGATCAGCTGGCAACCGTTCAGGGGTATTCACTATATCGTAGGAACAGGGAGGGTAGGAAAGGGAGAGAGGTATGCCTGTAAATCAAGAAAGATTTGCAGGTGAATGTGAGAGATGACATTACCAATGGGAAGAGGTGGAATCCTTGTGGGTGGAGCTTCAAAGGGAGGAAACGAATAGGAAAAATAATAGTTAGTGGGTGTATGCTATAGGCTTCCCAACCTGAAGGATGAAGAGGAGTCGGACCTCCTATCACAGTTAGGAGCGACAGAAAGGCAGGGCAATGTTATTATAATGGGGGATTTCAATTATCCAGATATCAACTGGATAACTGGGCTTGCCATTTCCTAAATATTTTGCAGGACACTTTCATGGGTCAGTTGGTTAATGCACCAACAACAGATAATGCATTACTAGACCTACTGATTACCAATAACACTGACCTGTTTGTGGAAATATAGTGCAACTAAGAAAACAGCGATCACAAGCCCAGATGGCAAGGATAACTTGCCACAAATTTGTGGTAGTGTTGAATTGTAAGTCTGTTAATTTGCTGCACATTTTCACTGGAAAGCTGTACACTTGCAGAGCACTTTAAGCACAAGTTCTAGTTGACACCTTTCCAATTCGTAGCAAATTTGCATGGCAAGTCTTTAGCAAGAGCAAAGTTGCAGTGGTGAGTCTCCAGAAAGAACTCTGCAAGTCTACAGCATTAAAGTTCAGCCACAGAGACCCCTGTGGTAGGATGGCTTTTGCACAACATAACTGAACCAAAACTTGCAGTAGACTTGCAGAATGTTTGCAAAGAATGTTGATCTGGAATCATGCAATGTGGACTTGCTGCAAAAAACTTGTGAAGCCTGGCAAGTCTAGCAATAGCTTAGCAAGTAATTTTCCAACTTGCAGCACAATTGCTTGCTAACTGGGAGGTAATTACATTTAGTATAAATCACAGGAAAAGGAAACACAAGGGTAACACAAATACACTGAATATCAAAAGAGTCAACTTCCCTAAACTGCGCTCTATGCTACATGATATTAACCACTTCAATACAGGGCACTTTCACCCCCTTCCTGCCCAGGCCAATTTTCAGCTTTTAGCGCTGTTGCATTTTGAATGACAATTGCGCGGTCATGCAACACTGTACCTAAACCAAATTTATGTAATTTTCCCCCCACAAATAGAGCTTTCTTTTGGTGGTATTTGATCACCGCAAGGTTTTTTCTTTTTTGCTTAACAAATAAAAAAAAGACCGAAAAGTTTGAAAAAAAAAATGTTTTTTTGTTTATGCTATACAATTTTGTAAATAAATACGTTTTTTCCTGCACTGATGAGGCTGCACTGACAGGCACTGATGAGGAGGCACTGATGGGGTGGCACTGATGGGGTGGCACTGATAGGCGGCACTGATAGGCGGCACTGGTGGGCACTGATATGTGGCACTGATAGATAGCACTGATATGCAGCATTGGTGGGCACTGATAGGTGGCACTGCTAGGCGACATTGATGGGCACTGATAGGTGGCACTGATGGGCACTGATAGGCGGCACTGAACAGCACTAATGGGCACTGACGGGCGGCACTGATAGGCGGCACTGATAGGCGGCACTGGTGGGCAATAATGGGCACTGGTGGGCGGCACTGATAGATGGCAATGATGGGCACTGTGAGGCAGCACTGATGGGGAGGGCACTGGTGGGCAGCACTGATGGGGAGGGCACTGGGGGGCTCCCTGAGCCCAGATTGCCATCCCTGGTGGCCATAGTGGGCATCCCTGGGGTCATGGGTGGGCATCCCTGGGGTCATGGGTGGGCATCCCTGGTGGTTCTAGTGGCACCCCCCCCGAGGGTCTGCACTGGTAATCAATGATCTGATTACCAGTGCTGACCTCCCCCTGTCAGGAGAGCCGCAGATCGGCGCTCCTTTACTCGTGCCTGTCAGGCACGTACTGAGGAAAGCCGATCAACGGCTCTTCCTCTGTACTATGTGACTAGCCGTGATTGGACACGGTTGGTCACATGGTAAAGAGCCTACGTCAGATTGGAGATGCGGGGAGTCAGACTGACATGCCGCATCACTGATCGTCGCTCTACGCGCCCCCGGGGGCGCGCAGAGCACATTATCCTGCCGCCGTTATATGACGTCCGGTCAGGATAATGCAACCACATTCCTGCCGTCATTTGCCTATAGGGCGGGCGGGAAGTGGTTAAATGGGTTAAAATCCTAGAAACATTGAACAATGGGAGTACTTAATTAACATATTAAACAAAGGTATTGGCCAGTGCATTCCAATGGATAACAAATATAAAAGAGTTCAAATTAACTACGGGCTAAACTAGAATGTAAAAATGCATATAAATGAGAAAAAAAAGGCCTTAAAAATATAAGGCTGATGGGTTATTCCATCAATACAAGGAAAGCAATAAAAAGTGTAAGAGCGCAATCAGGGCTGCTAAAATAGACCATGAAAGGCATATAGCAGAGGAGAGTAAAAAAAAATCAAGACATTTTTAAAATATATTAAAAATAAGAAATTGGAGCCAGAGCATATTGGCCCCATAAAAGATGATCAGGGGAATTTGGTTACAAAAGACAAGGAGAAGGCAAAAGGTTTTTAATGCATTCTTCTCAGTTTTTACAAAGGAAAATGGGGATATAGTAACCAAGATTGCAATGTTAATACTGCATCATAGTGTAGGAGGTTTTCCAGGCCTGTGGCCTGATGTGGGTCTGCCATTGCTACCGGTTACCTCTCCAGGCCATGTGAGCTGCGACCCTGGGTGTGAGAACTGAGACATGGATGACTCTGGCATCTTGGTTTTGTGGTTTTTATTGTAGAAAAGGGGATGGGAGAAGGGAATGAGTGGGATACTCCTTTAGGCTTAACTAATTACACTTGGGACTTAATCCTAGAAAAATGCCCGTTGACGCTTCCTTGACGCCAGCCGACGCCAGCCAATACTCACTAACACTGAGAACACACTGTAGCTTGATAGAAGTGCTGGATCCTCGACAATAAGTCCAGAAGACCTAAGACTCTAAATTGTAGAATTCCTGACTTCTGCACTGCAAAGTCACTGAACACTCCCCTCCTGCCTTGCACTGGCTTGAGGTAGTACTCTATAGATTTCTGTAAAGCTGCAACTCTCAACTGTCACACCATTTCAGGGCCCATAAGCAGGTGCCCCCTTTAACCTTGCACTCTTTGGGGTTCACTGACTATGCACCCCCCTCTGTAACTTCAGGATCCTCTACCCAGGTACCCCCTTTCAGCTAGCTGGCACTGGATCCCAGAACCTCTTCCGGAGTGGTCCCTTCTGACTCTGGCAGACCCCCAGGGGAAATCCGCATTACTTACGACCTGTGTAGGCTTCCCTGGGCCTGGACTCCTCTCTCGCTCTGCAAGTTCTCAGCACACCGGATCCCCTCAGTTTAGCTCAACACTCTCTGGATCCTCAGGCGACATCCCGAGACATCCACCTCCTCAGACAGGAGGAGAGACAGCAGTACTCTCCCTCCTGGGACTCTGCTCCTGCCAAAGACACCCTGTCACGCACTTCCCCTAAACTTATACCCACTCCCAGAATCCTTTGCAGCATAATCTGCCTTCTGGGGTAGTTACAAGCTTGGATGTGTCCCCTGATTGGGCTTCCCACACTGCCCTATGAAAAGCCTCTCACAGGAGCCAGTGAGGATACTTCTCCCCTTTAGAAGGCACATCTGGAAGCCCTGACACCCTAACTAAATATAAATCACAGCCCTGCTGTTAGGCAGAAAAGGCCCACTATACATTTACCTAGCACCTACATATAGGGTGCTACAATAGAATGTACCCTCGTGGCTAACAGAAGCCAGTGACAAAAATAAAAATGCAAGGGCTTATTCAGCGCTATAATCCGTAAGTATAAGAAGAAGCAGCTGAACACCGGTAATGGTCAACACTAACAAATCCAAAACAGGCTAAAATGTTAAAACCAATAAACAAGAGCAATGTCCATATTATTCAATATATCTGGGAATGTCCATAATATCCAAAGCCAAGAATGAGGTAAAGGTGACCCGTGTTTGAAAAATTGAACAAATCACCAAACATGCGTGATTCCACCACCACAGTTATTGCCAGCCTCTCACCTCCATACACTGACCACAAGGGCCGTTGCGCTTTATCATAGACTCTGGTGAACTCCTCCTGTCCCAGTCTTACAATCATGGATACCTCAGCACTTCAGCAGATCGGTATTGATAATCCACATGAAAGGATAACAAGGACATCTAGTGCTCTCCGTTTTATGATGGTACATTTATTAAGAATAAAAACATACTACTCACAAAGATGGCACTATTCCAAGTGCATCGGGAACAGCATAAAATACATCAGAACGGTGTGCTCGAGCGTGTGGTCCTCTCGGAGCGTCGCGGGTGATGTCACAGCTCCTCCCCCGTACGCGTTGCGTTAATGGGCGTGACTTCTTCAGCAGGGGTACGGAGAGGGCGGCACCCGCGCGCCTTAAATAGATAATGCCTAGCAACCGGACGCTAATTCCCCAAGCGGAAATGGCGTTACGCCGATCTCCATCTTAGATGAGGGAAAACTCCCAACTTCCGGGAGGCTCCGGAAGGCAGAAAAATAGAATAATAGAAACCGGACCAGTACACAGAGGGCTCATGGTACGGAACTAAGACCCTCCTGGTCTGTAAAGGCCTGAATATTGCACATATTCCAATTAGCATAAAACAACATTATTAGAGATGGCAAATAGCCTAAAAATATAAATAAAGATAGAGGGAGCGGAAATGGATAAACATCTCAATCTACCCTCAATCGATAATGACGTATACCCACGAAGCTCCGAGGGGCTCACATACACAAAAAGAGCACCATTTAGTGTAAATCAAAGATTTTAAAGAGATTTAAAAAACCAACAAGTTCATTATTTTAAAACATATAAAATATATAAAAGGCATATTGTGAAAAACAACAAAACTAAATAAACCTCACATGTTACTTATTGGAAATGAAACAGTTTAAATCGAAATCAATATTAAGCCCGCCAGGTACTAAAACTTTAGTCTGGTATATCCAGAACGATTACCTGCAGCTTAATTGCCTCACGAAATTGCCTCCTCTCCAGTGGCGTGTGGTTTTCTTGATGCCCCAAAACGTCAATCCCGTGACAAAAATAGACTTGAAAATCTTAACACAAATAAATCACCAGGACCAGATGGATTACACCTGAGGGTCCTTAAAGCCCAAAAGGGGAAGTTCCGCTTTAAGCACTCCTCCCCACCTCCTATGCCACATTTGGCATGTCATTTTTTTTGGGGGGGGGGAGCGGGTTCCTAGGTGCATGCTGGGTCGGTGACATCACAAGGAGATGGTGCTACCCGCTGACGTCAATGGGTGACTCCGCTCCTTAGCTATTTAATAAATGTCAGGTGAAGGAGCAGGCATTCAGCGGGGAGCATTCGCTGATGGTTCTACATCGGGGGACAATGTTTTTATTTTTTCATAAAGGAATTGTGTACTGTCTTTATTCACTTTTTACACTTTTTTGGTTAATGGGTAGGGGTACCATACTCATTTACATGAGGGGCTGGGATGGGGGCCCCCTTTTTAAAGGGGATTCCAAATTTCAATAAGCCCCCCGCTTGCAGTCCCCCACAACCACAGCCCAGGGTTGTGGGGAAGAGGTCCTTGTCCACATCAACATAAGAACAAGGTGCCTTGGGGTGGGGGGCAAAGCATTCGCCCCCCCCCCTTTCCTGACCTGCTGGGCAGCATGCTCGTATAAGGGTCTGGTATGGATTTTGGGGGGGGGGGGGCCCACGCCATTTTTTTTAAATATTTTGGTGTGGGGTTCCCCTTAGTGCCGGTTCACATACACGGGACGCTACTTCCCGGGGCGACCTCCGGACTTCATAACATTGAAGTCTATGGCGGTCGCCTCCTGGTCGCCCCAAAGAAGCTCCGGACTCTTTTTCTAGGTCGGAGCGACTTGTGTCGCTCCTATTAGAACGGGTCCGCAGCTTCCCTATGGGAGGCGACCTGCGGCGACCTGTGAGGCGACCAGGTCGCCTCACAGGTCGCCCTAGTGTTAACCGGGGCTTAGAATCCATACCAGACTCAAAATTATTAGCATAACAAATCTATCTGAAACAAAAAATGTTTCTGCTCTGCACATGTCTAGTTATTTGTACTGTCCTGGCAATTGAGGGCCTCATGAAATGAGACACGCCATCAGTACATCAGGATTAGCCAATTTTTAAACATACTGTATATATCAAAGTTTGTAGACTCTATAACTAAAAAAAGTGATAAAAATTTCATTTGAATACAGCATTGCCTGACTGAGTAATTGTCATTCAAAGTGTGACAGTGCTGAAAATTTTAAAATACCCTGGCGGGTAGGGAGTGAAAGTGTCCAGTATTGAGGTTGTTAACTCCTTCTCCCCTTCTACACTTAGCTGTTATTTTTCTGCAAATATTTTTTTTAATATTAAAATTTATTTAATATAATTTTAAAAAAGACAAGTTAAAAGATTAATTGTATGCTTTTTATCTACAGTAATACACATTTTTTTAATTAAAGCAGACCTTTCCCCCTTTTTCCTAAATATCACATCAGCGTGCATCTCTTTTTTAAAAGTTATTCTGCATTAATTAACTGTTTTTCTCACACTTCCTAGTTTCCCTGAAGACAATGGTGATGTAGCCCAGGTCACTCAGATGCCCCTTAGGAGATCATATTATCATTGCTTTAATCCCATACCTAAACTGCAAGATCCAACATGATCTAGCAGTATTGTCACACTGCGCATGCACAAGATGAACAGCATTTTTGAGGAAAGAATCTAGGGAAAGGGTTTTTTTCCCCACTAGATGCCAATAGTGTTGTAAGGCACATATGCAAGATGAAGCACATGATGTCATGCACTTCATCTCACGCATGCGCAGTATCACAGGCATTTTTAAAATGGTCCTGCTGGAATGGGGACCTAGGCAGCACAGAGGCAGATCAAAAAATAGATGAGCATGAAGGAAAAGTCCCAAGGATATACTGTAAATATATATGCATGTTTATTTCCTCCCTATTTAGGTATACAGGTTTATAGAGTAGGGATGGGGAGGGTGAGGTCCTCTTTAACACTGATCAAAGCAGAAAAAGAGTGTGGTTTTATATGGTTTTTATTTTTATCCTAGCAAATTAAGTGTTTTTGCCAGACAATACCACCAAAAAACCTTGTTTGTCCCCAAAAATATATGTATTATTTTGTTTTCTGTGTGCATGTACACAGGGGATCTTTTTCAATAAGTTAAAATAAATAAATGAAAAAAAATGTATTTAAAGTGCAGCCCCTATGACAATATTACCATAAAATTGATATCTACTAAGTGCAATGAATTGGAATAAAGTGCAATTCATCTCATAAATACTGTATGTAAAAATATATGAAAATAAATAAAAAAGTGCAATTCATCCACAAATAGTGCAGTTCATCAATATGATACAATCCAACAGTCCATATATGAAGTAATAGATATACTGTATATTGTAATATTCAGGTGATCTAGCACCTTGGGACCACCTGCAACAACTGGTTATCTTAAACATAAAAGTATTTATTTTATGCAAACACAAAAGAGCTTCCAGCAGCAAAACAAACCTTCAAGGAATGCAACACAAAAGTCCGCTTATCTTCAGCACAACTCAAACTGTTAAATATTCAAAAGTTAAATAAATTGGCACCACTGGTATAGAAAATCGGGAAGAAAAAACTGGCCACAGATAATGATGATGATGATGTTTCCAATCAAGGGGTGGATGGACCCCTGGGAAAAAATATTGAGAGGCTAATAGCAACAAGAAAGATTATGTCACACTCACTTGTTCCTTCCTCCAGTGCTGGGTCCTTCCCTCTATGTGCAGCCACGTAATCTACCGTATTTGCCGGCGTATAAGACAACTTTTTAACCCAGGAAAATCTTCTCAAAAGTCGGGGGTCGTCTTATACGCCGGGTATCGTCTTATAGGGCGGATGCTGAAACTTCGGAGCCGACTGAACTATGCGGTAGGGGGGGGGGGGACTCAAAAAGGGCCACGGTATGCCTGCTTGGATTGGCTCTCCCTGCTTCCAAGCCCTCCCTGTCTCAGAGACTATGGTATGCCTCTTTCACCCGTCTGGCCCGCCCTTGTATCCTATTACCGTACCTCCTTCTCTGTGTCTCCCTCCCGAGGACTGCAGTAAAGCGGTGCAGGCGCGCATGTGCGAGATCTGAGAGGCAGAGAAGAAGGTACGGTAATAGGATACAATGGCGGGCCAGACAGGTGAAAGAGGCATGTTTTTCTGGTCACATGGCTGCTCTCTCTCTCTCTATCTCTTTTTTGCATACCCCGGGCATATGGTATTTTCAATCATAGATAGCATCTAGGTGCTGGATCACACTATATAAATGTGGAAGGGCTGGTTGTGTACAGAAAGCAAAAATATCTTTGCATTACAGACAGGATGCTGAATTCAAACATGCATTCAAAAATTAAAAAAACACTGTCACTGAGATCAGGGGCCATTTTTTATTTTGTTTCCTGAGTTAAAACTTGCCAAATATATTATCCTCTAACTATTGGGTCATAGTTTGAAATCAAATATTGAAATATTGACCATATTGAAATCAAATGTGATGCTTTTTTAATTTGTATTTGGTGTGCGTTGGAAGAGGGGTAGTATATCCCAAAATCTATATTTTATCTGGAAAAGTTGGGGGTCGTCTTATACGCCCAGTCGTCTTATACGCCGGCAAATACGGTACCTGCTTCATCTGGCACCACAGCCAATCACAGAGAGGGCGCCATCTTAAAGGGCTACTATGCAGGTTGCTCAGTGTTCTAGTAATCTATCTGTGATACCCAGGGACTCCTCCCATTGCCTCAATGACCCAAGTGTTCCCTAGTGCAACATGCCTTTACAATGATCCAGTGGCAATTCATCCATGTGTGCAGGGTGTTGACTGCACATGGGCCCCCGAGGGGGGGGGGGTCAAGTGTGACCTACACTGCACCCATGGATGATCCCCTGGTTGACAGTCAGGGATGATCAGTGCAACAGTTGCAGGCACTGATCTCCCTGTAAAGCTTTTCAGCTGACAGCCACTTCTCCTCTCCCCACGCAGCTATCAGCTGAAAAGTCATACAGGGAGATCGGTGCTAGCAGCTGTCCCTTCCGCTGCACAAATCATCTCCGACTGTCCCCCGGGTCCTCCTCCTGCAGCCCCCTGGGTCCTCCCCTTCCTCTGGTTCATCTCTGTGTCCTCCTCCACCCCCCCCCCCTCGTCCCCCCGCAGCTGGCTTCCCGCATCTACTCTCCCGCCAGCTGCTGTGAGGGATGTCAGGGTGGAGAGCGGGCCACCCCGGAAGATATCAACGTATGATGAAACGTGTAGGTTGAGCGGCGTGCTGACGTCACCGCGAGTGCGATCCTGAAAAGACAGGCTGTGTTATCATGCTGGCCGCCTTGATTGATTTTAAGGCTACATTTATCATCTACTATTTACGTGCAATATTTTAGATTTGAATAAAGGAGTTGAACGATCTTACACTATGTGGAGTTCTTTACATTTCTGGGTTTATCTATGATGTTATAGTTTGGTTATCGGTGTGTGGAGACATAAGAGGACCCTGGATCTCTTAAAGGCCCCGGCTGGGTTTGTAGCCACAAGTGCTATTGACCTCCAGAAACGGGGTCAATACGAGCTTGTAAGAGACCATTTTAGCCTTTAGTAGTGGTGGCGGTGTTATCAGAGCCTACCTATGGTGACGGAGAGTGGTGTTTATCACATCAAGAATTTTCTAATACTTTACCTATGGACTGTGTGGGGATTTGCTCTGGTAGGTAGGATTTGCGGGTGCAGTATAGAGGCAAAACAGATGGTTCTTCAAAGTAAATCAGGAGTGTTTTATTTACACTTCAGGAACACAAAAGTAACAGTCTTTCTTGGTGTTAACTCACACCCAACAAAAAGGAAAACTGACAGTCTTAAAGGGAGGTTTAAGCACAGCAACAAGTCCATTCACCTGTGTCTCTTTGGTGCTGTTCACACACAGCAATGGGTCAGTTCATCTGCTTGTAAGCTTTCCAGCCTCAACACCGACTTCCACAGCCTTCTGGTGCCTGGAGACAAATCTCAAACACCTGTTAGGCTGTCTGCCTTATAAACCCCAGGCAAGACCTGGCCTGGAGCGTGGGGAGCAGCCACCCACCCATACCTTAACTGCTCCCAATAAGAGCCGGCCCGGATTCGGCTTTGCAGCCACACTAAAATAGAAAAATGTCAAACAGCACTAGCTGCTGCTGACACAGAACTACCGGCTCTTATCTCACCGAGGCCAGGAACCTCGGTGACACGTATCTTCCGTCGACTACGGATCCATGTGCCCTGCCACATACCCCCCCCCTTTGTTCAACCCTCAGGGGGTGAACACATGTCATACAGTGTGCGCGAGACAGGGCATCCGCATTTCCCTGTAGGCGGCCTGCCCTGTGTTCCACTGAGAACTTGAAGTTCTGAAGGGACAGGAACCATCTGGTGACCCGAGCATTTCTCTCCTTGGCCTGGCTCATCTATTGGAGAGGGGAATGGTCGGTCACCAGACGAAATTTCCTCCCCAACAGATAATAGCGAAGAGACTCGAGTGCCCATTTGATAGCCAGGCACTCTCTCTCCACTATACTGTATCGGGTCTCTGCTGGGGTGAGCTTCCGGCTGAGGTACACGACAGGATGCTCCTCCCCATTGACCTCCTGTGATAGTACAGCCCCTAGACCTACTTCCGAGGCATCGGTCTGTACTATAAATCCCTTCTTGAAGTCTGGGGTGACCAAGACTGGGGACCCACATAGTGCCGACTTCAAAGCGGAAAAGGCCTCTTCCGCCTTATCATTCCAGTGAACCATGACGGACTTTCGTCCTTTTAGTAGCCCTGTCAGTGGAGCAGCTAAGGTGGCAAAATGGGGAATGAACCTCATATAATATCCCAGCATTCCCAGGAATGATCTGACCTGCTTAGTGGTGACTGGTCGGGGCCAACTACGTATGGCTTCTATTTTGTTTATTTGGGGTTTGATGACTCCTCGCCCAACCACATACCCCAGTTATTTAGTCTCTTCTAATCCTATTGAACACTTTTTTGGATTAGCGGTCAGCCCGGCCTTCCTAAGGGCATCCACTACCGCCTGCACTTTGGGCAGATGACTTTCCCAATCCCGGCTGTGGATGACGACATCGTCCAGGTAAGCCGAGGCGTACTGACGATGAGGTCGCAACACTATGTCCATTAGTCTTTGGAAGGTGGCAGGGGCGCCATGCAGGCCAAAGGGTAACACCTTATAATGATATAGGCCCTGAGGAGTAACAAAAGCCGTTTTTTCCTTGGCAGACTCCGTTAAGGGTACTTGCCAGTACCCTTTAGTGAGGTCTAGCACTGAAAAATATCGGGCTTGGCCTAATTTCTCAATCAGCTCGTCTACTCGGGGCATAGGGTACGCGTCAAACTTGGAGACCTCGTTTAGCTTACGAAAATCGTTGCAGAACCGCAACGTCCCGTCTGGTTTGGGTACTAAGACTATAGGACTGGCCCATTCACTTTTAGACTCTTCAATAACATCGAGTTTTAACATGAGTTGTACTTCTTCCTCAATAGCATGTCGCCGAGCCTCGGGTACCTGATATGGCTTTACCCGGACCTTGACCCGGGGCTCAGTGACGATATCATGTAGGATTAGAGACGTACGTCCAGGGAGGTCAGAGAACACATCTGTGTTCCGACTAATGAACTCCCTGACTTCCTGGACCTGTTTGGAGGATAGGCTATCTGCAGCTTTTACCTTGGTTACTGCTTCACAGGCTTCAAGAGGAGGGGCTGGACCCTTTTCACCTAGAAACCCTGGCTGGGGGCTGTCGTTCTCGGACAAGTCCCTATCTTTCCACGGCTTTAGTAAATTTACGTGGTACACCTGCTCCGGCTTCCGCCGCCCTGGCTGGTGTACTTTGTAATTCACTGCTCCTATCTTTTCGAGCACCTCATAGGGACCTTGCCACCTAGCTAGGAACTTGCTATCTACTGTTGGTACTAGTACCACTACCCGATCACCCGGGTTAAAGTTCCGGACCCTAGCCTGTCGATTGTAGATCCTACTCTGGGCTCGTTGGGCTGCCTCCATGTGTTCACGGACCAAGGGCATCACCTTTTCCATCCGTTCCTGCATCTGGGTGACATAGTCAACAACACTTTTGTAGGGGGTGGGTTGTTGTTCCCAGGCCTCTTTGGCTATATCCAACAACCCGCGAGGATGCCTACCATATAACAGTTCGAAGGGCGAGAACCCCGTGGAAGCCTGAGGTACTTCTCGCACTGCAAACATCAGATAGGGTAGAAGCAGGTCCCAGTCCTTACCATCCCTGGAAACTACTCTTTTTAACATGTTTTTTAATGTTTGGTTAAATCTCTCGACCAGGCCATCCGTCTGGGGATGGTAGACGGATGTACGTAATTGTTTTATGTGGAGCAGCTTACAGAGTTCTCTCATAACCTTGGACATAAACGGTGTCCCTTGGTCAGTCAGGAGCTCTTTAGGTAGTCCCACCCGGGAAAACATTTCCATTAACTCCTTAGCTATAAGTTTGGCGGATGTATGTCGCAGGGGTATCGCCTCCGGGTAGCGAGTGGCGTAGTCGAGGATGACTAGAATATGTTGGTGACCCCTGGCAGATTTTGGAACAGGGCCGATTAGATCCATAGCGATTCGTTCAAATGGGACCTCAATTATCGGGAGAGGTATCAGGGGACTACGGAAATGGGGCTGGGGGCTAGTTATCTGACAGACCGGACATGACTTACAATACTCTTCCACTTCTCTGAACACACCGGGCCAATAAAACCTCTGTAGTATGCGGTCCTGTGTTTTCTGCCACCCCAAGTGTCCCCCAAGAACATGTTGGTGGGCAAGCTCCATAACAAGCTTGCGGTACGCTGTGGGCACCACCAACTGTTCAACCAGTTCACCCCGGATTTGATTCACTCGATATAACATTTCCTGTTGAACAATAAAACGTGGAAACATCAATTCAGCCCCAGGTTTTTTTGGTTTACCATTAATGATTACAACATTTTCCCAGGCCCTGCTTAGGGACGTATCCCGGTGTTGTGCGGTCCCAAAATTTTCCCCGGAGACATTGAGGTCTGCCAACTCAGGGCCGGATGGCAAGTCCTCCACGTCTCCCACCATTACATTTAGTGGGGTGGTGTCCCCCTCTATCACAGAAGCTGTGGTCACCCCTACCGAGGGCCCTTCGGACTCAGGCTCCCAGGGCTCTGGCCTTACACTGGAACCAGGCCATTCTGCTAGGGTTGTCCCTGTCTCAGGCTTGTCAGACCCTTTAACCGTAGGCCACAGTGCCGGAAAACCTGGAAAGTCCCTTCCGATTATTAGTTCATGTGGCAACTTGGTAGCGACAGCCACCTCATGGGTCCATTTGCCGGCCGCTGTAGACAAAGTTACCAGCGCTGTGGGATAGTCCTTTAAGTCTCCATGAATACATACGACCCCGACTCTGCGGCCGGTATATTCAGCAGGCCGTATTAAGGCCGTTCTCACCAGGGACACCAGACTTCCTGAGTCCAGCAGAGCCACCGCAAAAGTGTCTCCCACTTCCACCTGACACAGATGGTTACTGTCTATCACCTCACCAGTGCCTGTGGCGCATAGCTTCCGTGCATACAACGAGTGGCGGTGTCCATAGTTAGTCTCCATAGGCTCGTCCTGTTGGGGACACTCAGCCCTCACGTGACCTGGCTCCTGACACCGCCAGCAGACTATTGGGGCCGGGCGTACAGGGAGTACGTCTTGAGTGTGTCTCATTGCCACCAAGCGTTGGGTCTGTGGCGGAGATTTCCGGGGTTTGACTGGCCCCCTCCCCCCTGTACATCCCTGCAAGTTCTTGGTGGCCTCATAGCGCTCCACCAGGTCAACCATATCCAGAGCATTGTCAGGAGAAGCCTGGCCGATCCAGTGCTGGAGGGGATAAGGCAAGGCCCTCCAAAACATGTCAGCCAATAAGCGGTCCAGCATATCAGTGGGCTTTAACAGATCAGGTTGCAGCCATTTTTGCAGTCTGTGCAGTAAATCGTAATATTGTGGCCTGGCCGGTTCGGCCGCTTTGTAGCCCCACTGATGCACTCGCTGAGCGCGGACTAAGACATTTACGCCCAGTCTCGCCAGGATCTCACCTTTTACGGTCGGGTAGTCGGCAGCTTGGTCATCTGTCAAATCGAAAAACACCTGCTGGGGTCCGGATGCCAGGAACGGAGCGACCACCTCAGCCCACTGGTCACGGGGTAGCTTCTCCCGGACCGCCACTTTTTCAAATATGGCGAGGTACGTCTCGATGTCATCCGTGGGAGCCATCTTGGGTATCGCTGCACGGACCGCTTTCCGGGCATCATGCACTCCCCGAGACACCCCAGACTTTTCCAACGCCAACACATGTTGCAGCAGCCGTTGATTAGTCTCCTGCTGTGCATGCATAGCCTCCTCATGTCTTTTTTGCTGTTGCAGGTTAGTCTCCCGCTGTAGCTCTATGGCCTGCTGTTGTCCTAAACTGGCCTGGGTAAGCTGCCTTATCAATTCCTCCATCTTTTCCTGTGGCTGCAGCTTAGCAGGCTTAATATAGGACATGTACAGTCACGTTCAGCAGAACAAAAATATTTTGGCGTTTTACGCCAGCCTCACTGCGCGTGCCCGCATCCTCCACCAAATGTGGGGATTTGCTCTGGTAGGTAGGATTTGCGGGTGCAGTATAGAGGCAAAACAGATGGTTCTTCAAAGTAAATCAGGAGTGTTTTATTTACACTTCAGGAACACAAAAGTAACAGTCTTTCTTGGTGTTAACTCACACCCAACAAAAAGGAAAACTGACAGTCTTAAAGGGAGGTTTAAGCACAGCAACAAGTCCATTCACCTGTGTCTCTTTGGTGCTGTTCACACACAGCAATGGGTCAGTTCATCTGCTTGTAAGCTTTCCAGCCTCAACACCGACTTCCACAGCCTTCTGGTGCCTGGAGACAAATCTCAAACACCTGTTAGGCTGTCTGCCTTATAAACCCCAGGCAAGACCTGGCCTGGAGCGTGGGGAGCAGCCACCCACCCATACCTTAACTGCTCCCAATAAGAGCCGGCCCGGATTCGGCTTTGCAGCCACACTAAAATAGAAAAATGTCAAACAGCACTAGCTGCTGCTGACACAGAACTACCGGCTCTTATCTCACCGAGGCCAGGAACCTCGGTGACACGTATCTTCCGTCGACTACGGATCCATGTGCCCTGCCACAGGACTGTTTCCTGATCTTTATGGACCTGCAGAGCCCCTCCTTTCCTTACCTGCCAGGCTGCCAGGATATGTGTCTGGTATGGATTTTGGGGGGGGGGGGGGACCCCACGCTGTTTTTCTTTTTTTAACTTTGGCATTGGGTTTCCACATCATTTTTTTTTTTCAATAGTCGAGTGTCGGCAATTGTAACCGCCAGTCATTTTAAATGGAATTTGACTCGTTTTTTATTTTCTTTAGCAAATTTCATTTTTGCTTCAGCATGGTCCATACATGCTACAGATGCACCACTTTACAGGCACATCAAGGGAACCCCCCAGGCACGATATTTAAAAGTGATTATTTTAACTTTTTTTTTATTGATACCTTCCCTAGGACAGAACCCAATCCCCCATACCCCTTTTATGGCAAATTACTTGCATATAAGCCTTCAAAATAGGCATTTTTAATTTTTCCTGTTCAGCTCCCATAGACTTCAATGAGGTTCGCCATTCGGGTTAGAACATTGGCCCTGTTCGTGAGTTCTGCTGCAAACCGAACAGAGGGTGTTCAGCCCATCCCTTATAGTAGTCTAGTGCCCCATTATATTAGTGAACATTGGGAGGAAAAATGTTTCTTCTCCCTCCAAATATTGGTCAGTGGAGAGTTCCCTCTTTACATTAGTGGTTACTTATGTAATGAGACATTAACCCTGCCACTGGCCACAAGAAGTAGTATATTGCTGTACATTCTTCTGACTCCTGCACTCAATGAGAGTTATTCACTAAAGCATTTGCAACACTTTTCTGGCAATATGGGAGTATTAGAATGTCCTGTGCCAAATTCATGACAGCTGTGCAACAGTTTTTTTCCAGCATGTGCCACATCATTCAGGTAATTCTAATATATGACACTTTTACATTCTGCCATTATGGCGGTGACAAATTCACCAAGAAATCCTGCTATATTGGTGATAAAAAAAAAGTGGAGGTAAAAAAGGCACATATATAAGTATGGTATTGCAGACAAAATTCTGTCTGAGGCAAACCTGCAACAGATTTATATAGAGTGCACCTTACGGAGAACACGAGTCTGTTGCAAACTGTGCCATTTGTTTCACAGACGAAAGACAGATTTTTTAACGAGTGTACATGAAAGACTTTGTAACTATCAGAGATTTTGTCATGTTAAGATTACCCCCTTCATGGCCAGGCCATTTTTTGCTATTCGCCACTGCTCTACTTTAACTGGTAATTGTTTGGTCATGCAACACTGTACCCAAACAAAATGTATATAATTTTTTTCACACAAATAGAGGTTTCCTTTGTTGGTATTTGATCATCACTCCCCTCATGTGCGAACCAACGTAACTGTACATCGGTTGTGCGCCTGCAGCTAGGGGTTGCGATCCCGCCCCCACTCGGCAGTGGGGGTTCCAATACATGGGGCCGGTGGCTGTTCTGATTGCCGGAAGCTCAGATTGCCGCCGGGCACCCACGATTGTTCCCTGCTGAGAGAGAAGGACGGTCAGCTGTTCTTCTCTCTGGAATGATCACAGAGCGCCTGTGATCCTTCTATGTGGGATCAAAAACCCAACCCCCATACAGTTAGAAACACTCCCCTAGGCTTACATTTAACCCCTTGATCACCCACTGTGTTAACCCCTTCCCTGCCAGTGTCATTATTACAGTAACAGTGCATATTTTTAGCACTGATTACTGTAGTAATGTCACTGGTCCCCCCAAAAGTTTCAAAAATGTCAGTTAGGGGTCCAATCTGTCCACCGCAATGTCGCAGTCCCGCCAAAAATCGCAGATCACCGCCATTACTAGTAAAAAAAAAACAATAAAAATTACATAAATCGTTCCCGTAGTTAGTAGACGTGATAACTTTTGCGCAAATCAATCAAAATACACTTATTGCGTTTTTTTTTACCAAAAATATGTAACAGAAAACATTTTGATTTTTTAATTTTTTGGGGGGGAAATGTTATATAGCAGAATGTGAAAAATATTGTTTTTTTTTTTTTTTTCAGAATTGTCGCTATTTTTTTGTTTATAGTGCAAAAAAAAAAAATCAAATACCACAAAAAAAAAGCTCTATTTGTGGGAAAAAAGGACATCCATTTTATTTAGGTACAGCATCGCACGACCACGCAATTGTCCTTTAAAGTAACACAGTGCCTTATCGCAAAAAATGGCCTGGTCATTAAGGGGGCAAATCCTTACGGTCCAGAAGTGATTAACCACTTAAGCCCCGGAGGATTTGGCTGCTAAAAGACCAGGGGGTATTTTGCGATTCGGCACTGCGTGAATTTAACGGACAATTGCGCGGTCGTGCGACGCTGTACCCAAACTAATTTGACGTCCTTTTTTTCCCACAAACAGAGCTTTCTTTGGGTGGTATTTGATCACCTGTGCGATTTTTTGATCATGTGCTATAAACAAAAAAAGAGCGTCAATTTTGCAAAAATAACAATATTTTTCACATTTTTTTATATGAAATTCCCCCAAAAAATGTAAAAATCAAAATTTTTTAACATTTTCGGCCAATTTGTTTTATGCTACATATGTTTGGTAAAAAAAATCGCAAAAAGCGTATTTTGATTGGTTTGCGCAAAAGTTATCGCATTTACTAACAAAGGGAAAGATTTTTGTCATTTTTGTTGTTTTTTTTTTAACGCGTAATGGCGGCGATCTGCGATTTTTTTTGCGGTACTGCGACATTGCGGCGGACAGATCGGACCCTTGACTGACATTTTTGACACTTTTGGGGTTACCAGTGACATTTCTACAGTAATCAGTGCTATATATATGCACTGTTACTGTAAAATTGCACTGGCAGTGAAGGGGTTAACTTTTTTGAGAGGGAGGGGCTATGTGTGTCCCTAGGGGCATGATTCTAACTGTGATTGGCTATGGCTTCAGATGTATGAACAGTGATCAACGGTTCTACATAGTAAAACCGTATGATCATCATTCATACACCGGGGAGAATGACAGGCGGCTTGTTTACACTAGCCGCCTGACTTTCTCCTCTCCCCCGACGATCGCCGAGTGACCAGCGGACATCGGGTCCGCCGGTCACACGCGCGGGGGGGTCCGTGACCACTCGGGAGCGGGTGCGCGCCTCCGGGGGCGCGCGCTCGCTCCCTAGACCCTCACAGGCTAGCGACGTAGACCTACGTCACTCTGCCTGTGAGGGGCTGACCGCCGCAGTAAAGTCGTGCGGCGGTCGGCAAGTGGTTAAGAATATCCAAAAAAATAAAAAATGAAAAAGTCAGTTTTCTTCATAAATTTTAACCAAAATGTATTCTGTCTTTGGTATAAAAAAATAATGTAAATTGATTGGTTTGCATGAAAGTTATAGCGTTTACAAACTATAGTATATACAGTGCATTAGACTTTTTGTTTATTTATTTTTTTATACTACTAATGGCGGTGATCAGCGACTTATAATGGGACTACAATCCTGCAGTGGGCAATCCTGCAGTGGGCATTCTGACAATAACTGACGCTGGGGGAAAACTGACTAACTGCCACTGACATCACAAGTGACACTAATACAGTGATCAGTGCTAATAATATGCACTGTCACTGTACTAATGACACTGGCTAGGAATGGGTTAACATTCAGGGCAATTAAGGGGTTTAATGTGTGCCTAGCAATGTTTGCTGTGTGTATTGTGTGCTGTTTATACTAAGCGATGTGATGGTTTTTACTCGCAGGAAGAGGGAGCAAAAAAACGGCATTTCGCTGTTGTCAGTAGAGAGCCCTGTGTTGTTTACCTACACAGAGCTCTCTTCTATCATTCGCTGTGGGTGATCCTGAAGTGGTTATGTTATATGCTTTTAGAGCTACCCCTGCTGATTAGGATGGGACCTCTGTTCTTTGACTTGACCTTTTGCGGAAACCTCAGCCCCTCAACAACATCAACCAACACACCAGGTTGGGTGTACAAACATACAATATCACAGGAAACCACTGAAAGTAATACTTAGTGCCGAGGCTAGTAGTACCGGTAGTGCTATGTCAAAGCAATTAGGCATCAAACCAGGTAGTAAAGGAAAATTAAATATATTGTCAACCAATCTGGTTGTAACTAAGCAAGCATAACATGGATTACTCCCTGATTCCTGTATGTTAATGGACATAATGGATTTCTGTATGTGTAGGACAATTGAGACATACTAATACCAGTATGAAATTTAACCAAAATTCCTTAAAAAGTAAATATTTATTTGACAATGAGTAAAATCATTCATGGTTTTTATAAAAACTGGACAGACAAACCATCTTGCAAATATTATATTCCTTTGAACAAGTGGTAATTTCCAGCTAGTTAGAGATCTTTTGCATCCTACTTGCACAGCAAATGCAGAGGTTGCTGCTCCAAACTAGAAAATGCAACGTGTTTTGAAAAAATTTAAAATACTTTCTTCATCAGGGATTATTTACCACTCTGTAATAAAAAGCCAAAACAAACATAAGCTACAATTCCTTCATTTCAATATTTCCATATATTGCTATATAAATACAATATATATATATATATATATATATATATATATATATATATATATATATATATATATATGTTCACATGTTCATGTTGTTTCCATGCACCAATAGCCTTCCGGCAAGCAGTCTGTCCTTGCACATTAAAGCGATCAGCACAAGGGCCTTGTCCGGTCCCATGTAAACTCCCACTTATTCCTCTTTCCAATACAGATAAATATCTAAACAAAATTAGCAAGAAATGTCATAGGGCAGTGATGGCGAACCTTGGCACCCCAGATGTTTTGGAACTACATTTCCCATGATGCTTAACTACACTGCAGAGTGCATGAGCATCATGGGAAATGTCGTTCCAAAACATCTGGGGTGCCAAGGTTCGCCATCACTGTCATAGGGTTTTCATGGGGCAATATCAATCAATATGTTTGTGTAAAATTCCAACATTTTATTAGAAAATAATTAAAAAGTGCAATTCAATAAAATGCAATAAACTCTGCATATATGACAAGCAATAATTCCAGATTGTGCAATATTTCTCAACATGTTTCACTGTAAATACAGCTTCTTCAGGAGTAATGAATATTGCTTTTCATGCATCGGTCTGTGTCTGAAAGGATCTTACTCTTGAGGGACAGAATAGTACCCACAGGTTCACTTGATAGGGGAAAACCATCATTTTTTGAAGTGGTAATTCACAACAACAATAGTGGCCATACCGGCCACATCACATGTAGGAGACATTCCTTTCAACCCAGGCAAATAACTGTGTACAGGTGAGCATTAGTGAATCATAAGGAGTAAATGGATGGAAAGTTTTTTGATCTTATATATGAACTTGACTATATGCCAGTCCTGACAGCAGCACTTAATTAAAAGTGCAGTTGATGGCTCAGATATATAATTAGATGTTAACGGCAGTGTATCGGTCCCACATCACTGGAATGTCGCCTGCGTGTGTTCCCCTCCAAGAGTGTGGCAGAGTATTCTGTCCCTCCAGAGTAAGATCCTTTCAGACACAGACCGATGCATGAAAAGCAATATTCATTACTCCTGAAGAAGCTGTATTTACAGTGAAACATGTTGAGAAAGATTGCACAATCTGGAATTATTGCTTGCCATATATGCAGAGATTATTGCATTTTATTGAATTGCACTTTTTAATTCTTTTCTAATAAAATGCTGGAATTTTACACAAAGATATTGATTTTTTGAACCATGAAAACCCTATGACATTTCTTGCTAATTTTGTTCAAAAAATTAAGGGTGAGGTGCAATAATAATAATATATGATGGTTTTCTTGATACATCCAATTGAGGTTTATTTCAATACAGATATCTGTTCAGGGAGGAGATATATATATATCCTCTGTACATTCCCCAACTAAGGAAAAGGAAAGATATTTATATTTATATAAGGCATGTAGAAAAATGTCTCCCCAGATTCCCTCGAAGGGGCTTTTTTCTAGAGAGAGATATATCCAAAACAAAGACCCTCTTTCCAATGTGCATCTGGTCATTATGTGATTATACTTACAGGGCAATAATTACTGGATGTCTTGTGGAGCATTTGAAAGGGTCCCCAACCAAAGGGAGAAGGATAATGGTGAAGGCCTCACCAGTGTCACCTTAAGAGGGGAGAGGGGCACATGTCATATCCAGACTCAAGACGACTCCATAGTGCACAGGAGCACAAATGTCTAATATTCAGTACTAAATGATCAGGGACAAGGACTTCATAGATTGGGATTAGGGATGATCGAACTTTTGAAAAGTTCGGTTCGACCAGAACACCCGAACTTCACGAAAGTTCGGCCCGGATTTCAGAACCCCATTGAAATCAATGGGACCCGAACTTCTGTAATCAAAAAACACCATTTTTAAGCCCTAAAACCCAATAAATGCCCCTAAAAAGTGCCTAGGGTTCTGGGTCATGCCCCATTAACTATTAATCACACAAAAAAAAGTTCTTAAAAATTGTCATTTTTGATAAAAAAGCCAATTATTGAAAAATTAAAAAAAAAAAAAAAAAACCTGTGAAGTTTCAGCTCTGTAGCATGTCCAGAACCATAAAAAAAAAGATTGTTTGTATTAGAAAACTTTAAGCACAGGAATATGGCTTCTCTGCTGTAACACCTTGCCGGTTTAATAGCAGGCATTTTTTTGGGTTCTTTGCAGTCAGGAAAAACATCTGAACTTGTGTATAGTGGTACTGTGCACAAGTTCTGATGTTTTGCCTGCCTCCAAAACCCCCCAAAAAATGCCAGCAAAAACACACCTGGGCATTTTTTTTTTGACGCTAGCGTTTTTTTTGGAATTTTTTGGGGTTCTTTTGAGGCAGGCAAAACATCTGAACATGTGTATAGGGGGTATATATAGGCATATATGTCTGAATATATACCCCTAGACATATATAGGTGTGATAGTAGCAGAAATATATTACTGTAAATGATTTCATTAGCGCAAGCATTTATTTCTGCTACTATCACACCTATATATGTCTAGGGGTATATATTCAGACATATATGTCTATATATTCCCCCTATACACATATTCAGATGTCATGTCTGACATCAAACATGTCCTCAAAAAAGCACTGGCAGTGGCAGCCCCTGCAGCATTAAAAAATGCTTGCTGGTGAGAAGCCACATACCTGTCCCGAAGCAGAGAAATGATCATTTCTCTATAGCGGTCACCCTGCTATGGAAGGGTTTTGTCACCCTGCCATAGCAGTCACTGTCAGTTAACCCTACACTACACTACGGTCCCCTGACACTTAACACTTTCCCTACAGAAACTAAATTTTTGAAGCTAACTTAAGTGTAAAGGAGCACTCTAACTACACTAGATATCCCTTTCCTCACACTAAAAATAGCTAAATGACACTTTTAAAGTAAAATTAACAGAACTGCTTCCACTCTCTTCCATGTCCAGTATAACAATGCTGGGAATATGGCGGGGGCGATCTTATATACTGGGGGGCGTATTCACTAATGATTGGTCTAGGGACCCCCTAGTCACTCCAATCACATTCCTAGCATTCTCCTGCCCCCTCAATTGGCTTTTGCTAATGGTTCTGGTCCAATCACGGGCTTTTAAAGCCCATTTCCTGAAGCATTGCATTTTGGGCGGTTCTGGTTGCCGAATTCCGAACTTTTTGGGCAAAAAGTTCTAAATTCGGCCGAACCTCGAACACCCAATGTTCGGGCCGAACCGATGGTGGACCCGAACCGTTCGATCATCCCTAATTGGGATGAGTTAGGAAGCTCCTCAGAAGAAGAAGAAATAGAAAAAGTGGGGATACTTCCTACAAAAAAGTTTTGCAAGCAATCGCATAGATTTCCACAGTTGAGTCTAAATCCGACCCTGGCACTCTTTGTAAAACAGGTCACCAAGGAGATAGTCTTTGAAAATAGATCGAAAGACAGACAACTTGAATCCAAATCAACGTCATGCACTCAAATACCTGAAATAAAATATGGAGATAAATCAAACCGTCAGACAAGGGAGGGAATATTGTCCTCATGGACAACCAAAAATATGCAAATATGTGGCTAAAACTCTTGAAAAATGATCAATGCAAATTCCTGTAGCCATAATAAATTAATATAATCAAGAATATTACAGCCTGGTTGATAGGGAACAGAGGGAGGGAGTCATGGGAGAGAATTATGGGAATATATACGGACAAAACATCCCCCTATACCATACTTTTACACACTCCTAAAAATTTATAAAGATATGGAAACCCCCCGGAAGACCTATCGTCTCCAGAAAAGGATGCATTTCTGAAGGTGTTAGTTTAGTGATTGACGCACACCTCAGACCACATGTGATGAGCTTGGCATCGTATACAAAAAAATATCATATATATTTTACAAATAATTAAAAATATGGAAATTCTGGAAAGGGCGTATCTGGTGACATTAGATGTTGAGTCACTTTATAATTGTATACCACACGAGAAAGGACTCGCAGCAGTTAGACAGGTTTTGCATCAACAGAGTTTGCTCGTATGGAAATTCAATGAATTTATTTTACAGATGTTGGAATATATCCTCTATCATAATGTTTTTTCTTTTCAAGGCCCCCACTACCTCCAGGTGGGTGGCGTGCTGATGGGAACTTGTTGTGCCCAAACCTACGCCAACCTCTACATGGGGGGGGGGGGGGAGCAGGACTTTTTGAGTAGAGATGACTTAGCTATGTACACTTGCCATATTTCATTGTGTCAAAGGTACATAGATGGTATTCTATTTGTATGGGATGAACAAGAAAAATTATTAAAAGAATGTTTTCAAAAATGTAATCAAAATGACAATGAACCTTTTTTTCACCATGGCATACGACCAACATCGGGTTCATTTTCTCGATGTAAGAATTTGCAAGGATGAAACAGGATGTTTAAGCAGTAGACGGTTTAGGAAAGAGACAGCTGGCAACACATTGTTGCATGCAAAAAGTTTTCACCCGGAGTCTTCAAAAAGATCTATTACCTTCAGTCAATTTCTACGGATCAAACAGAAATGTACAAAAAAGGAGGTTTTTCAAAATGAGGCAGATGAGATGAACCTACAAAGAGATTATTGAAAAGAGGATATACTAAGACCTGCTTAAAAAAGGCCTTTAACCGAGTTAAAACTATGGAAAGACAGGGCCTTTTGTTTAAAAACAAAAGACAAAAATGAAAAGACAGGAAAAAAAGGACCATCTAACGAGGGTGATAATAAGATTCTCTAATGAACATGAAATTCAAAAAATTCTAAAAAGACATTGGTCAATTTTAATGGATGGCCCGTTGTTAAAAAATTGTGTTGCACCATTTCCATCCATAACCTATAAAAAGGCAGGTTCAATTAAGTAAACTCTAGTGCAAAGTGAATTGAGAGGGGTTTAAAGAAATGATCCATGTCGGGACTTGGGAACATTACCCTGTGGGGGATGCGCCCAAAGCCCAGTCATTTAAAAATGTAAGGAAACCATTCTACCAAATGGGGAAAAATTTGCGGTGAAACATTTTGTGAACTGCAAAATAAAAGGTGTGGTCTATCTAATGCAATAAGAGTGCATCTCCTTTTATGTAGGGAAGACACAACTAGAGAACAACTCAAAGAACTAGGAAAATGTGTAAACAAGCATATGCACAGTATGAAAACAGGCAATTTATATTTACCGTACCACTTGGAAGACATATAGCGAAGATACATAAATACAGGACGCCCAGGGTCGGTTTCATGGCACTAGATAGACTACACATCCTTTCCAGGGGAGGAGACTGGAATAAGACTCTGCTCCAGCAGGAAATGCACTGGATCAGACGTCTTAATGCCATGACCCCCCCTGGATTGAATGAAATGGAAAGTTATAGACCCTTTTTGAGTTTTGCTTCAGGAAAAACGGATTAGAGAACTATGCACAATATATGCACATACACTATTAGAGACTATGCATATACAGAGTCTTAAGATGTAAGGGGACAACCTTTCTGTGTCTCTTTCTTGACTAACATAGACCGGGGAGGTGATTAGGTTGGACTGGGGACTGAACATATTTTTCCTAGGATCAATAGAGCTATTTTCTCCACTGAAAGTTTATTTATTCATTTATTTATAATAATTTTCTTCTTTTTTATTTCCTAAAAAAAAAAACTTTATTTTAAAATGTTTCATATGTAAACGCTCAGTCGTGACATCAGGGGTATATCCCAGTTTGCCTAAAAACAAGATGCGGGGCCCAGCAAAATAGAAAGATGATCATGTAAAGTAATTTACACCATTTTTTATTGTTTTGCACCCATTGACATTCCATAGGGGTCAAGGCATTGGATTCTGGAGACCCTATTTAGCTTTCAGCACCCAGCACAGGGAAGCCCCAGGTTTTTCACTGGGGCTCCCAATACTACTTTAGGGGATGGACCACGGTTCTCCCTATAGGTCCAGGGATCTGGACCTAGTGTGGTATATATCCCTGTGTCGGGGACTGTCTTTCAAATTCAGGCAGCATGTATCTCCAATCAGGAACCTCTGTTCCAATTGATGGATGTGGGCAGCAGGCACCTGCGCAATGAGTGAGTTGGTGTTGCTAGCCAAGCCGTGCGCCTCAACACTGAGAGTACTCAGACCGGCAGTTACGTCACCACGTCAGGCATCACGCTGCACATGCGCGGTACATTTAGGAAGAGGACGAGAGCCTCGAGGAGATGGGCATCATCTGCCACTTGTGGCGGGCGTAGGAGAGAGGGGAGGCAGTAAATTAGATGTCAGAGAGGAGACTTTGATCTCATGCCATATTAGGATCGAGGCAAGTAGGCCATTTCTCTCCCTGATCACTTAGTACTGAATATTAGACATTTGTGCTCCTGTGCGCTATGGAGTCGTCTTGAGTCTGGATATGACATGTACCCCTCTCCCCTCTTAAGGTGACACTGGTGAGGCCTTCACCATTATCCTTCTCCCTTTGGTTGAGGACCCTTTCAAATGCTCCACAAGACATCCAGTAATTATTGCCCTGTAAGTATAATCACATAATGACCAGATGCACATTGGAAAGGGGGTCTTTGTTTTGGATATATCTCTCTCTAGAAATAAGCCCCTTCGGGGGAATCTTGGGAGGCATTTTTCTACATGCCTTATATAAATATAAATATCTTTCCTTTCCTTAGTTGGGGTGTGTACAGAGGATATATATATATCTCCTCCCTGAACAGATATTTATCTGTATTGGAAAGCGGAATAAGTGGGAGTTTACATCGGACCTGACAAGGCTCTTGTGCTGATTGCTTTAATGTGGAAGGACAGACTGCTTGCCGGGAAAGCTATTGGTATGTCAATGGTGTATAGAAACATGAACATATGAATATATACAGTATATATATATATATACATATATATATATACATATACATACATATATATATATATATATGTATACTTTGTTCAATAAAGCTTTTTGGAAAAAAAAAAAAAACAATATATGGAAATATTGAAATGAAGAAATTGTAGCCAACATCTGGTTATTTATTAGAGAGTAGTAACTATTTCCTGATGAAGAAAATATTTTCAATGTTTTTGAAACGCTTTGGATATTCTAGCTTGGAGCATTAACTAACATCTGCATTTGCTGTGTAAGAAGGATGTGACAGATCTCTAGCTGGAAATTACCACTTGTTCAAAGGAATAATACATTTGCAAGATGGTTTGTCCCTGAAAGGGAATAACACATTATCTGTACTGTTTTTATAAAAACCATGAATGATTTTACTCATTGTTAAATAAAAATTTACTTTTTAAGGAATTTTGGTTAAATTTCGTACTGGTACATTAGTATTTCTCAATTGCCCTACACAGTCCCATAAATATAGAGGAATCAGGCAGTAATATTGTCGGGATGAAGGCAAGCACACTCATTGTTATGTGAGCATATTATAATTAAGCATAAAATGGATTAACAATGGTAATAACACAATTTAGCATCCAAAGTCATATACAGTACGGACTAGGCATAAGATAACATTTTGGGCCCTTTACAAGTGTCGGTGCACTTAATGACAGTCCCAGTTAAAGCAACGCAGTATAGGTATGGTATAGTCTCAGCAGAGGTGCAACATAGATGTGGTTCAGAGGTGGTAAAGGTTCAGTATAATGCAATATAGAGTTGGTATAGGTACAGTCTAGGCTTGGAATAAGTGCGGTATAGAGTGCAGTATGGATTTGGTATGGATTGGGTATACTTGGTGTCCTGCTCTCAATGGCTTTGTAGCTGCTAGCAATATCAGCAATGGGTGCAAAGTCCCCTCGCCAGTCCCTGGGATGTTGTGGTGACCTCTTGCTGTAGAAGGGTGCCCCCTCGGTCTCTCCCCAAAAGCCTCTGATGAGCAGCAGTGAAAAGCAGATCGTAAGTGCACGCTCCATTCACCCTATGGCAGTGGTGCAAATGCTGTGATATTGGCAATGCTGTGCTGTCCCCAGGTGTCCTCACTCTCAGGCTTAGGCCACCACTGGTTTAGTCTCCTGCTGGCAGGTGAATATCCAGACAGAAGTGCTCCCTTGGCACCGAGAGGAAGAACCTAGCTGGACAGTCTCAGAAAAACAGCTCCTTGCCCCAGTGTGTATTGGGAAATAAAGTGCAAAGAGTCCATAAGCCCCATAAAATGGCTTACGTCTTTGACATCAAATCCCATGACCCTCAGCATTCTGTATAGGGTTCCATAGGCTTTTCTGGCTATACGTAGTTTTCCCTCTGTTGACTGGAGGGGATGGTGCAACACAACATTCAGCATAACAGCAGAAAGTGAAAGTAAACTGATTGTAAAAAGGGAAATGTTACCTTCTCCAGTTTCTGTAAATCAGCACCTACCTACATACTGCTGACCCCTGCACAGTATATCAGTGTTCTCAACTTTTTTTCAGTCCAAGCACCTTTTAAAAGTATACAAGATCTTGAGGCACCCCAGCCTAAAATGTAAAAACCATATATGTTAGTTGCTAGGGATGGGCGAACGGTTTGACCTGAGCATGAGTTCGGGCCAAACATTTCCCTGTTTGGCTGTTCGCCAAACACCCTGCAATACACTGTGCCTGCACAGTGAATTCTGTGCCCTGATTGGGTAGAGGCGCAGTGTAAGCTGGTTGTTAAGGAGTGGGGTCGGGCATCCTTAACCACTTCAGCTCTGGAAAGTTTTACCCCCTTAACCTCCCTGGCGGTCTGATTATGTCAGTATTTTTGAATGTCAAAGAGGTACATTGTTTTTCACGGAAATCTGTTGTTTTATATTGTAGGCCTGTAATATATAAATTAATAAATAAATTATTAATAAGACGTTATTCATAAAAATAAAAGGAATAAAACAGTACAAGTGCAGGCAGGGCACTGGACATAGCACTAGGGACAAAACTAAGGTGAAATGGTTTGATACAGTAATGTAATCCTAACAGATTACAATGTATCATGTCATGTTTTGTGTACTTTTTTTAAATTTCCTACCCATTTCCACCCCCATGTGTCACGGCGCTCGCAGGGAAGAGAACCCGGAACAACCCCACTATGATCACCTCCCCATACCTCCAACCTGATTACACACCCCATCATACTCCCACTCCTCTCACAAACCCCCTCATACCCTCACTCCTCTCACACAAACCCCATCTGATCTCACCTCACCCTCAACCCCCCCCCCCCACTCCAATCACACCCCCCACAAACCCCCAACCTAATCACAACCTCCCCCACATACCTCCACACTGTTATCCCCCCCCCACAAACCCCCAACCTGTGCCTGATCACACCTCCCCTCACATACTGCCAGCCTGATTCTGATCACACACCCCCAGATACCCCCTCTTATCACACCCCCAGATCCCTCCGTCCTGATCATACCCTCATCCTGATCAAACCACCCCCCCCCCTCAATTTCCTCCTCCCTTATCACACACACCTTGGGTTCACCAATCCTCCCAGATCTCACCAGTCCTGCAGCTCCTCTAGATGGCATCAGTGTCGGGCATCCAGGGCCAGGATGATAAGTTGTGTCCCAGGCAGTCAGAAGATCTCCACCAGGATCTCACGTGAGGGCCTCCTTCACCCCGCATAACCGTGCGCACACACCTCCATGCCTTGAGCTTGCCGGACAGCTGGACCCTTGAGCTTGCCTGACAGCGGGACCCCGCCCCCTCCCTGCATGCAACTTGGATCCACCCACTGCTCTGTCCTCCTATTCATCCTTGGATCCCTTTTGACAATAGGGTAAGGTGGCTGCCTAGGCTGCCCTATGGTGACGCCGACTCTGACTACAGGGTAATCCCGAGTGGGGCTTGGGGTTACCGCTTTTGGTACTGAATATTATCCCGAGCCACACTCAGGATTACCGCCAGGGAGGTTAATGACCAGGCCTTTTTGGCGATATGGCACTGTGTTTCTTTAACTGACAATTGCGTGAACGTACAACGTTGTATCCAAATACAATTGATGTACTTGTTTTCCCACAAATAGAGCTTTCTTTTGGTGGTATTTGATCACCTCTGCAGTTTTAATTTTTTTGCGCTATAAACAAACAAATTCTGACAATTTTGAAAAAAAAAACAATATTTTTTACTTGCTTTACTTTTACTTTTACTTTACTGCTATAAAACCCATCCAATAAAAAAAAAAAAAATTGAAATCAAATTTCTTTATCAATTTAGGCCAATTTGTATTCTGCTACATATTTTTGGTAAAAAAAAAATCCCCAAAGGTGTATTTTGATTGGTTTGGGCAAAAGTTATAGCATTTACAAACTATGGGATAGATTTATGGACTTTTTATTTTTTTTATTGTTTTTATTAGTAATGGTGATGATCAGCCATTTTTAGCAGGACTGCGACATTGTGGCGGACAAATCTGACATAGGGTGGCACGCCCCCCTAGAGCTCGGGTATGAGATTTTGCACTTAAGGACCGCCCTGTTGCAGTAAATGTAAGTTGGGCAGTCCTTAAATGGTTAACAACCAATAAGTCATCAGCTGTCAGTAGGTTTCCTTGCTGACAGCTGAACAAAAAAAATGTGCAGCTAAAGAAAAAATAAAGAAAAAAAACAGGATGGGGTCACCCCAGTCCATACCAGACCCGTGACGTCAGTTGGAGGTGGTGCCACTAGGTTACGTAACCAGCTAGCCCCACCCCTTGCCTATATCAGGAATGTCAAACCACAGAGAGGGCATAGAGCGTTTTTAATTTTTTCTGTTTTGGGTCAGCCGGCAGCATGATTGACGATGGATTTACATCGAGGGAAAAATGTCTCATGTGGGTATTACTTTTGTACACTTTTTTGTTAAATGGGTAGGGGTACTAGGTACCCGATACCCATTAACATAGGGGGGAGGCCGGGATATGGATGCCCCCTTGTTAAAGGGGGCTTCCAGATTCCCATAAGCCCCCTGCCCACAGACCCCGGCAACCACAGCCCTGGGTTGTCAGGAATAGACCCTTTCCTGACCTGGCAGGATTAGACATTAATGGGTTGCGTTATTTTGAGGGGACAGCAAATTTATACAATTTGTACAAGCTGTACACTCACTACTTTACATTGTAGCAAAGTGTCATTTCTTCAGTGTTGTCACATGAAAAGATATAATAAAATATTTACAAAAATGTGAGGGGTGTACTCACTTTTGTGGGATACTGTATGAAGCCCCTGATGCTGATTAAGTGTTTTTGGGATGTGGAATCTCTGCAAGACTTCTAGGTAGTAATGAGCTTGAAGTTTGAGTCGAGTTGAACACACAGAGTGCTCGGCGGGAAGTTCGCATGCCGATGAGCGCCCCATAATGCACTGCATTATTGCAGTGCATTAAGTGCTTGTGATTCGCCAAAGCATACACCTGACCTGTATGCTTCAGGCAATCACAGGACAATGTCCTGTCAAAGCCATGATTGGCCAAAGGCAGGCTGCCTTTAGCCAATCATGGCTCAGGGGCTAAGTCCACTCCCCACACTGTATAAGGCTGCTTACACGGCAGTCGTGTGTAGTGTGTTAGAAGTGGAGATTAGGCAGGGTAGTTAGTGGATTGTGCTTTGATGTTTAATACAGTCAGTGCAGTGTAGTGTAGGGCTGATTCCTGTGTAACACTGTTTACTGCAGTCAGTTTAGTGTAGTACTGTGCTGATTCTTGTGTAACACTTTGTGGTGCATTGAGTGTAGTGCTGTGCTGTGATTCTTGTGTAACAAAGTGTAGAGAGACAACTGAAGTGTTGGTGTATACAACACACCTGTGTCCAGGGCCGCCATCAGGGGGGTACAGGCAGTACTGGTGTAAGGGGCCCGGGCCTCTACAGGGGCCCGGGGACCGCTTCCCCCTTACACACTTTAAAAACAATGACTCCCGATCTTCACCGCCGCAAGCCGGGGGGGGGGGGGGTCAAGCTGATATGTGCTATTGCTGTCTCTAGGGGCCCGGGCAGGGATCGCTTCTCTGGGTACATTCCCCGCATATTCTCTGAGGACCGGGGCCGCTATGAACCTCTCTGTGACAGGTCCCGGCTGCTTATCACAACAGCACAACTAGCCGACGGAGTCTGGGCTCTTCCTCCATTCTGACCAGGGGCGGACTGAGGGTCCAGGGTAAGTGGAGGAGGAGGGGGATATATTTGCCACTGTGGGGACAGCAGCAGTGTTATTGCTTCTAAATACATACACTGTCTGCACCGGCGCTGTATGTATTTAGAATCCCCACAGCTCCTTTCTCTTCTCCACTCCCTTGTCTCCCGCACTGATCTTTGACTCAAACCCCTCCCCATCCCCCTCCTCCAATCAACAGTGCGGTATGAGGAAGAAGGGCGGTGTTCACTGTAGCTACTGCTGGCTGGGATGGCTGCTCAAACTACAGGGAAAAGGTGACCACTGACCTGAAATTTTTCTTGGATGAAAAGCTGCCAAAGTTTCTGCTAGGATTTGTCTTGTAGGTATTGCAGGGATAAGGAGAGGAGGAGAATCAAGAAGAGACAGGGAGTGTGACAGATATCTCCCAAGCTGGCACACAGCCCTATCTACATAAAGACATCCCCCAACCACTCAGTCCAAATAATGTATGATCCTTCATTTAACCCTTTGTTTATGTGGTTAGTTTACACTTCTGATTGTACAGACTCAGAACTTGGATAACACAGGGTTAAATGAATTGTCATAAATTAATTTCACATCATCTGGACATGAACAGAGTGCTGGAGGTGGATTATATAGATATATATTTACAGCTTATAAAAGGAGGATTTTTTTCTTTGGGTACCAATTTTGTATTATGTATTGTTGTATATTATTAGTGAGTGAGCACAATAGTTTATTTTTTTATTCTAAACACCACAATCTGACCACATCTCAGCCCCCTACTCCCCCCAGCTTGTATCACCCACATACCACTTCATACATCCAGCTGAAAGACACTTGGACCCTTATCTGCCCAACATCACTCCCTAGTCACCCCACAGACTGCCATTAAAATAAACTCTTCCCCATTCTGCCACTTTCATACCCTCCACACTCTTCTCTACATACTGGAGGGATTACACTGGACTGGATCTGGGCTGTACTGACGGCGCAGAAGGGATAGAACGAACGACTACAGTGGGAGGACACTGAGAGAGGACTATCATAGAAGGGAGATGAGACTGGAGAAGGATGACATGGGATGGAGGAGGACATGGGATGGAAGAGGAGGATTTGGGATGGAGGAGGACATGGGATGGAAGAGGAGGACATGGGATGGAAGAGGAGGACATGGGATGGAGGAGGACATGGGATGGAGGAGGACATGGGATGGAAGAGGAGGACATGGGATGGAAGAGGAGGACATGGAATGGAGAAGGACATGGGGTGGAAGAGGAGGACATGGGATGGAAGAGGAGGACATGGGGTGGAAGAGGAGGACATGGGATGGAGGAGGACATGGGATGGAGGAGGACATGGGATGGAGAAGGACATGGGATGGAAGAGGAGGACATGGGATGGAGAAGGACATGGGGTGGAAGAGGAGGACATGGGATGGAGAAGGACATGGGGTGGAAGAGGAGGACATGGGATGGAGGAGGGCATGGGATGGAAGAGGAGGACATGGGATGGAAGAGGAGGACATGGGATGGAAAAGGACATGGGGTGGAAGAGGAGGACATGGGATGGAGAAGGACATGGAGTGGAAGAGGAGGACATGGGATGGAGGAGGACATGGGATGGAGAAGGACATGGGATGGAAGAGGAGGACATGGGATGGAGAAGGACATGGGATGGAAGAGGAGGACATGGGATGGAGAAGGACATGGGGTGGAAGAGGAGGACATGGGATGGAGGAGGACATGGGATGGAGGAGGACATGGGATGGAGAAGGACATGGGATGGAAGAGGAGGACATGGGATGGAGAAGGACATGGGATGGAGGAGGACATGGGATGGAGGAGGACATGGGATGGAAGAGGAGGACATGGGATGGAGAAGGACATGGGATGGAAGAGGAGGACATGGGATGGAGAAGGACATGGGATGGAAGAGGAGGACATGGGATGGAGAAGGACATGGGATGGAAGAGGAGGACATGGGATGGAGAAGGACATGGGGTGGAAGAGGAGGACATGGGATGGAGAAGGACATGGGATGGAAGAGGAGGACATGGGATGGAGAAGGACATGGGATGGAAGAGGAGGACATGGGATGGAGGAGGAGGATGTGGGTTGGAGGAGATGGGACTGGAGGAGCAGGAGGACATGGGATGGAGGAGATGGGACTGGGAAAAGAAGACATGGGATGGTGAAGATGGGACTGCAGAAGGAGGAGGATGTGGAAGATGGGACTGTAGGAGCAGGAAGACATGGGATGGAGGAGGAGGACATGGGATGGGGGAGATGGGACTGGGAGAGGAAGAGAAGCACATGGAATGGGGAAGGAGGAGGACATGGGATGGAGGATATATTAGGTTGTAAAAGTATTAAAATAAAAGTGGGTGCACTGAAGGACATGGTGGGATGGCCAGTGGGTGGATTTGGTCGGAGAGCCAGTGGGTGGGCCTTGAGGAATGTTTGTGGTCAGCCCCGGGGGGCCCAGACCTAAAGCTGTGTAAGGGGCCCCAAAATTTCTGATGGCTGCCCTGCCTGTGTCACCCCACTGATCCCATTTTTTTTTCTTTTGCTGCATTGAGCGTTCTGTTGCTGCCATATTGGTACTCCCCCCTTCTGTGTCGCAGGTGCTATTCCCTCTGCGTTAGCAGTGGGGTTTTTTTTCGTGGCACAGCAGCACTAATAATATTTAGGGCATAATTGCTCTCCCCCCTACTGCATCGCAGGTGCTATTCCTTCTGTGTCAGCAGTGGGTTTTTTGTTTTGTGTGCACAGCAGCACTATTAATATTTAGGGCATAATTGCTGTCCCCCCTTCGGCATCGCAGGTGCCATTCCTTCTGCGTCAGCATTCGGTTTTTTTATTTTGAATTTTTTTCATGGCACAGCAGCACTAATAATATTTAGGGTATAATTGCTGTCCCACCTTCTGCATCGCAGGTGGTATTCCTTCTGCATCAGCAGTGTTTATTTTATTTAGAATTATTTTCGTGGCACGGCAGCACTAAAAGTATTTAGGGTATAATTGCTGTCCCCCCTTCTGCATCGCAGGTGGTATTCCTTCTGCGTCAGCAGTGTTTTTTTTATTTAGAATTATTTTCGTGGCACAGCAGCACAAATAATATTTAGGGCATAACTCCTGTCCCCTCTTCTGCATCGCAGGTGCTATTCCTTCTGCTGTGCCAGCACAAGGGGTTTTTTTGTGGCACAGCCGCACTAATAATATTTAGGGCATAATTGCTGTCCCCCCTTCTGCATCGCAGGTACTATTCCCTCTGCGTCAGCAGTGGGTTATTTATTTTGTGGCACAGCTGCACTAATAATATTTAGGGCATAATTGCTGTTCCCCCTTCTGCATCGCAGGTGCTATTCCTTCTGCGTCAGCAGTGGGTTTTTTATTTTTAATTTTTTGTGGCACAGCAGCACTAATAATATTTAGGTCCCATCTGGGCAATTTTTCTCTATCTAGCTCAAAAGTATTGTACCCACGCATCATATTCCATCCCACATTCTATAATGAAAGGTTATAAAAACCCCCCCATAAATTCCCATCATCTCCGAAAGACCAACAAGGAGAGGCAGACGCTCACAGGCCACTAAAAGAGGGCAAGCAGCCTCTGTGTCCACAGTGAAAAGTGGTGGTCACGGACATGGTGCATCCTCTGCAGGAAGGGCACATTGTCCTTTTTTTCCGGTGCTGGCTGAGCCACAACATGCAGAAGAGTTGGTTGAGTGGATAACTAAGCTGTCCTCATCCTCCTCATCCTCTGTCACCCAGGCTCATACTAGTTTGCCTACCACCGCAGCTGCCAGAGCGGCCTATGCCATAGGCTCTGTGTCCACAGCTACTCCTGCCATTGCCTCAACATCATGCATGGAGGAGTTATCTGAATTATTCAATCATAGTGTCAGTTACATGATGCGGGAGGATGCACAGCCATTTGAATGGTCCGATCCTGGTTCCCAGGTTGAGGAAGGGAATAACGTGAGCCTAGAGAGAGGGGGGTGACAATGACGGACAAGAAACTAGCAGTCATGTTCCAAAAGCTGCAGCATACTGCTCAGTTTGCTCCAGTGACAAGAAGGGAGGGGGTGAGGAGATCATTAATTGTACATGGGTTCCTGAGAGAATAGACAAGGAAAGTGAGCAGGAGGAGGTGGCACAACTCCAACGAGGCAGGATGTCTTCAAGGGGCCGGCTTAAGGGCAGCCACCCTATTGCATCCCACCACTGATATCCAGAGGTGCAGGGTGCTGCTAACTCCCCGCTGACTTCCAAAAGTTCATTGGAGTGGGCTTTTTTCAACACATGTGCAGCAGACCGTAGTGTTGCTGTTTTCAATCTGAAAGTGTCTGAAGTGGATTAAGCGTGGTTGGAACACCAGCCGCTTGGGGACCACATGCTTGACAAGATATATGACGATCTGCCATGCAGTTAGTTGGCAACAGCCCCCTGAAAAACCACATCATAATAAAATGCAGACTTCTCCTTGCACCTTATCTGGGATCTCTACCCCTACTACACCTCAAGAGAACACCAGCTGCTTGGGCACCACATGCTTGACAAGATATATGACAATCTGCCATGCAGTTAGTTGGCAACAGCCCCTGAAAAAAACACATCATAATAAAATGCAGACTTCTCCTTGCACCTTATCTGGGATCTCTACCCCTACTACACCTCAAGTCTAAACCTCCACTGACAGGGAGGATGGTATAGCAATGGGTGCCACAGGTACTTGCACCCAATCTACTAGCAGTACAATACCTGTTGCTGAACCGTAAACAAAATAATACTGTCCCAGCCATCTACATACTCAGTGTCGAAATGCTAGCTTGGCCAAATTGCTAGCACTACAACTGCTGCCTTTTCATCTGGTAGACTCTGCCCCCTTTCTTGAATTTGCGGAATGTTGTGTACCCCAGTGGCAGGTTCCAAAAATAAATTTATTTTTACGTAAGGCCATTCCAGCTCTGTACCATCATGTGGAAGGCAATGTTTTGGCCTCGTTGAACAGAGCGGTCAGCAGGAAGGTTCACATTACTGCTTACTCATGGTCCAGAAGGCATGGTCAGGGACATTACATTTCCTTAACGGCGCACAGGGTAACTCTACTCTACTAGAGCTTGTTCCGCCACCACACCTCAAAAAAGCTGGTGGTGATTCTGCCACATGTGTCTTCTCCACCCCCTCCTCTTCGTCTTCCTCTATGGCCTCTTCTGCTAAATTATCCTCTGAACAAGCAGTGCCCCCTAAGCGTTCAAGTTGCTACGTAAGCAGTCAGGCTAAAAGATGCCATGCAGTGCTTCAGTTGGTCTGTCTAGGGGACAGGAGCCACACCGGGGCAGAGATTGCCTACACCGGGGCAGAGATTCTGTCAGCTCTACAGGGGCAGGCTCAGAGGTGGTTGACGCCACTGCAGCTTGAGCCAGGAATGGTTGTATTTGACAATGGCACCAACCTTCTCTCCACCCTCTGACAGGGACACTTCATGTTCAATGCTTGCCACATGTCCTGAATTTGGTGGTGCAGCGTTTATTGAACAGGTACCAGGCCAGGAAAGTCTGTGGCCATTTCCGGCAGTCATACAATGCCAGTGCTCGGCTGGCTGACATTCAACGGGAATTCAACCTGCTCACCAACAGCCTCATTTGTGACATGCCCACCAGGTGAAACTCAACTTTGGCAATGCTGCAGCGGCTGCACATGCACCAGAGGGCCATCAATAAAATACCTGTGTGAGTATGGCACAAGGACTGGCTCAGGGGAGCTTGGCTTCTTTTTGCCACGCCAGTGGCTGCTGATAAAGGATGCATGCACTGTCCTGTCACCATTTGAGGAGGCCACAAGGATGGTGAGCTGCGACGATGCATGCATCAGTGACACTATCCCTCTAGTCTTCCTGCTGGAGGACATGCTTCGTTGAATCATGGACATGACATTTGAGGCAAAACAGCGGGAGGAAGAGGAGGACTTCCTTTCCTCACAAGGCCCCCTTTAAGCAGATACCATTCCTGCAGAACCAAAAAATACACAGGAGGAAGAGGAGGGGGAGGAGGAATAGGAGGAGGAGGCTTGTGGCAGCATGGATGTAGAGGATAACATACAGCAGTCTTCAAGGGATGGTTTTCATTCCACAGAAACCCCAGGAATTGTATGTAGCTGGGGAGAGGTTGTTCCTGACAATGTCATCCTTAGTGACCCAAAGGACTCAGAATGTCATGCCTCCTCAAACTTACACTGCATGGGTCCCTGATGCTGCAAAGCCTGCAAAAGGCACCGAGGATTCGTGGTATCAAGGAGAGAGATCATTACTGGCTGGCAACCCTTCTTGATCCACATTACAAGCAAGGGTAAATTTGCAGAGCTCATCCTGCCTTCACAGAGGGAGCAGAGGATAATACATCTTGAGGATGCCTTGAAAAAAAAAATTGTGTAACACCTTTCCAGACACTGGGAGATTACCAATTCCTGGACGTGTTTCTGAGGCTTAATTCGGTCAAAGGAGGAGCGGTAGAGAAGGCAGCGGGCTGACCGATGACTTTAAACAATTATTTAGTCCTCAGCACCCAGGGCTGTTAGGTTTAAGCAACCATCAGCGGCGTCTGCAGCATATGGTGCAGGATTATCTAGGGACAAGAGCAGATTTGGAGACCTTTCCAACTGAGCATCCACTGGGTTACTGGGTCTTGAGGATGGACCACTGGCCAGAACTTGCTCAATATGCAATTAGGCTACTGGCCTGTCCTGTTTCCAGCGTGCTCTCCGAACTGACATTCAGTGCTGCTGGAGATTTTGTGATGGATAAATAAATGTGTCTGTCTACAGACTCCGCTGACCAGCTGACATTTATCAAAATTAATCAGTCCTGGATCAACAGCAGCTATCAAGCCCCTGAAGCACCAACACCAGAGGCCCAATTTGTCTGCACCTGTATCTCAAAATCTATACCAGGCCCTTAGGGTCTAGTATAAATTTGAAGGGGAACTCAACGGCTAAATTTAAAAAAAACAGTGTGGGGTCCCCCCACAATCCATACCAGAACCTTATCCGAGCATGCAGCCTGAAAGGTCAGGAAAGGGGGGGAGAGAAAGCAGCCCCCCCTCCTGAACTATACCAAGCCGCTTGCCCTCAACATGGGGAGGATGCTTTGGGGTACCCCCCAAAGCACCTTGTCCCCATGTTGATGGGAACAAGGGCCTCTTCCGACAACCCTTGGCTGTGGTTGTGGGGACTGCGAGTGAGGGGCTTATTGGAATCTGAAAGTCCCCTTTAACAAGGGGGCCCCCAGATTCCGCCCCCCCATGTGAATGGGTATCAGGTACATCCTACCCCTACCCATTTACCAAAAAAGTGTACAAAATAAATAAACACACAAAACAGTTTTTGACAAACCCTTTATTTAAAAATAAAAAAATAGTGTCCCCCGATGTAAATCCATCGTCAATCATGCCACCAACCGCATCCCTCCCATGTTGAGGGCAAGCGGCCTGGTATGGTTCAAGAGGGGAGGGGGCCGCTTGCTCTTCCCCACCCCTTTCCTGACCTGCCAGGCTGCATGCTTGGATAAGGATCTGATATGAATTTTGGGGGGGAACCTACGCAGTTTTTTTTTCTAAATTTAAAATCCAGAAATAACTAATCCAAAAAGAGCCTGGTATGGACAGCAATACATTACAGCCACGAGCAAGTTTAAATGAAATTTTTTCCTTTAGAAATGTCAGTTATGCTGCAGCTTGCTCCATACATCGTACAAATTTGCCACTTTACAGGCACATTAAGGGGACCCCTCCAGCACGATATTTAAAGGAATTTTTCATTTTTATTGTTTCACTTTAAGCATCATTAAAATCACTGCTCCTGTAAAAACGATAATTTTAAAAACATTTTTTTTGCATTGATGCATGTCCCCCCCAGGGCAATACCCGGGTCCCAATACACTTTTATTGAAATAACTTTCTTAAAAGCCTTTGAAATGAGGACTTTTGATTTTTCATGTTTGTGTCCCATAAACTTTGATAGAGTTCGAATGTTTGCTAGAAGTTTTTCCCTGATGTTCTGGTGCGAAGGAGAGTGTTTGGCCCATCACTACTTCTAGGCTGCCTAGCTTTGTGGGTGTTGATTTCATCTGGAAACAAAACAATTTTTGTAGGTTTCATGGGCACAAAAAACACCCAAAGACCAATTTTTCCACACCTGTTTGACAGATGCATATCATTTCAATTTTTGACAGCAAGGCCAATTTTTTCTTTTATCAAGAGTACCTCTATAGGATTACAGTGTAAAGGCCCCACCAACACCCAAAGCCCAATTTTCCTCACCTGTTACACTTTATCCAAAGTCTGGGAAAGAGACAACAGAATTTATCCAAATAATCTCTAATCTTGTTTCCAGTGCACTACATTGTGGCCTCTTCATACAGACTGGATCCCCAAACCGTTATTTCCAAAATAAGGAAAGCTTGCAGGGAAAATATCATTTTTTTTGGTTTTATAAATGTCATTATTGCTGCAGCAGCTTCTATACACAGTACAGATGTGCATATTTTGATTGGTTGTGCAAAAGTTATCACGTCTAATAACTATGGGAAAGATTTATGTCATTTTTATTGTTTTTTGTTTTTTTTTTACTAGCAATGGCGGCGATCTGCGATTTTTAGCGGGACTGCGACATTGCGGCAGACAGATCGGACCCCTAACTGACATTTTTTACACTTTTGGGGGGGACCAGTGACATTACTACAGTACAGGCTGTCCCCGGGTTACAAACAAGAAAGGGACTGTAGGTTTGTTCTTAAGTCAAATTTGTTTGTAAGTCGGAACAGGTACATTTTTTAAGTTTAGCTTCAGCCAAAAGAATAATTTTTACATTTTTTGGATAGCATAGGGAAGGGGTAACACCCATGTACCATTTGTTTTGCTGTTTGTACCCCTGTTCAGAAGATTTCACCTCACTTTCTGTCTCTATGACAGTTATATTTTAAACATTTGGGGTTGTTGTTGTGGAAACAAGGATTAGTTATAAAGCTTCAGTGGAGACACCTTTTGCCCATGATAACTCTTACAGGAGTGAATTTCCCTTCCTGGGGTAGATTTCTCCTCACTTCCTGTTGTCTCCCTCCGTTTGTAAGTAGGAGTCATTTGTAAGTCGGATGTTTGTAACCTGGGGACCGCCTGTAATCAGTGCTAAAAATATGCACTGTTATAGTAATAATGACACTGGCAGGGAAGTGGTTAACAGAGTGGGTGATCAAGGGGTTAAATGTAAGCCTAGGGGAGTGTTTACTAACTGTATGGGAGTTGGGCTTGTGAAATGATCACAGAGACATGTGATCCTATATAGAAGGATCACAGGCGCTCTGTGATTATTTCAGAGAGAACGGTCAGCTGTGTTTACAATAGCTGACCGTCCTTCTCTCTCAGCAGGGAGCGATCGCGGGTGCCTGGCGGCAATCGGAGCCACTGGCCCTGTGCATTGGAGTCCCCACTGCCGAGTGGGGGTGGGGGCGCACTCAATCCCTAGCTGCAGGTGCGTGACGGACATTGGGCTACGTCGGTTCGCATAGGAGGGCCAGCCTGCCGCAGTATATCTGCGGTGGGCGGTACTTAAAGCAGGGTTCCACCCAAAAGTGGAACTTCCACTCATTTGCTTCCTCCCTCCCTCCGGTGCCACATTTGGCATCTTTCAGGGGGGAGGGGGGAACTGGTACCTGCTTTTGACAGGTACCCTTCCCAACTTCCGGGAGACGGTGCCGCGGCGCTGTCCCTCAGAAGTTTGGCTCCCTCCTCCTTCCCCCGCTGCCAAGCCAATCCGAATGTGCAGCGCACTTCAGGCATGCGCATTAGGGACCCGCCCGTGAATCTGTAAGGCTTCACTGCCGGGTTCCCTTACTGGCAATCAGGGAAGACATCAGGGGGGGACAGCCCATACACCAGTAGGGGGCCCAGGCGTACCGAGGGGCCTGGCCGCCCAGGCCCCCACCAACGAGACCAAGTTGTTGCTGCTGTAGTAACTAGCAATTGCTAAAGAAATGCAGCTGCAGAGTTAGCCGATGCAGCTGAAGGAATGGCTCTTTGCTGGATTGGGATGTCTCTTTGTTGAATATTTGAGGCCGTCTCTTTACTGGATTGAGATGTCTCTTTGCTGAGTATAAGAGTTTGTCTCTTTACTGGATTGGGATGTGTCTTTTCTGAATATATATGAGGCTGTCTCTTTACTGGATTGGGATGTCCCTTTGCTGAATATATGAGGCCGTCTCTTTACTGGATTGAGATGTTTCTTTGCTGAATATAAGAGTTTGTCTCTTTACTGGATTGGGATGTGTCTTTTCTGAATATATATGAGGCTGTCTCTTTATTGGATTGGGATGCCACTTTGCTGAATATATAAGGCTATTTCTTTGTTTGGATTGGGATGTCACTTTGCTGAATTTATGAGGCCGTCTCTTTACTGTATCGGGATGTCTCTTTGTTGAATATATGGGGATGTCTCTATGCTGGATTGGATTTATTTTCATGTAATAGGTTGTAAGAGTGTTAAAATAGAAGTGGGTGCACTGAAGGACTCGTGGAATGGCCAGTGGGAAGATTTGGTGGGCCGATCAGAGGGCGGGCCCTGCGGAATGTTGGTGGTCAGGCCCAGAGGGGCCCAGGCCTAAAGCTGTGTGAGGGGCCCCAACATTTCTGATGGCTGCTCTGCCGGCAATGGCGGTGACAGCACCCGACGGCCGATGGAAACATTGGCTGCGGTGCCGACATCGCTGGACTCCAGGACAGGTAAGTGTCCTAATATTAAATATATTTTAATTTTTGGAGGGGGTGGAGGAGAAGGCGGAACTCCGCTTTAACCACTTTACCACCGGAGGATTTTGCTGTCTTACGTCTGGGCCACTTTTTGCGTTTCGGCACTGTGCGACTTTAGTCGAATCGCAAAAAGTGGCCCAAACGTAAGACAGCAAAATCCTCCGGTGGTAAAGTGGTTAAAGCGGAGTTCCGCCTTCCCCTCCACCCCCTCCAAAAATTAAAATATATTTAATATTAGGACACTTACCTGTCCTGGAGTCCAGCGATGTCGGCACCGCAGCCAATGTGGAGGGGAAGGCGGAACTCCGCTTTAACCACTTTACCACCGGAGGATTTTGCTGTCTTACGTCCAGGCCACTTTTTGCGATTCAGCATTGTGCGACTTTAACTGACAATTGCGCGGTCATGCAATGCCGTACCCAAACTAAATTTACGTCCTTTTTTTCCCACAAATAGAGCTTTCTTTTGGTGGTATTTGATCACCTGTGCGATTTTTACTTTTTGTGCTATAAACAAAAAAAGAGCGTAAATTTTTAAAAAATAACAATATTTTTCAAATTTTTTTATATGAAATTCCTCCCCAAAAAATGTAAAAATCAAAATTTTTTTACATTTTTGGCCAATTTGTTTTCTGCTACATATTTTTGGTAAAAAAAAAAAAATCACAATAAGCGTATTTTGATTGGTTTGTGCAAAAGTTATTGCGTTTACTAACTAAGGGAAAGATTTCTGTCATTTTTGGTGGGTTTTTTTTTTAACGAGTAATGGCGGCGATCTGCGATTTTTTTTGCGGGACTGCAACATTGCGGCGGACAGATCGGACCCTTGACTGACATTTTTGACACTTTTGGGGGTACCAGTGACATTTCTACAGTAATCAGTGCTATAAATATGCACTGTTACTGTAAAAATGACACTGGCAGGGAAGGGGTTAATTTTTATTGGAGAGGGAGGGGTTAATGTATGCCTGGTGCTTACTGACGTGTGTGGGGGGAGGTAACTGTGTGACACAGGGACAGATCACATGTTCAGCTATGCTGAACCCTGCAATCTGTCACTGCCTGTCACTTCGGAGATCCGCCCCCTTTGTTTACACAAGCAGGCGGATTTCCACACTAGATCCCCAACGATTGGGGAAGAGCGGCGGCGATCGCCGCCGCTCCTCCCCTGGCCCGACTCCCGCTGTGACTGAATACAGCGGGAGCACGCCTCCGGCGCCCAAGAAAGGGGAGTGTCTACGTCGCCAGACGATAACGAACCACTTTGCCGCAGTAGAGCTCTAGTGAGCAGTGGCAAAGTGGTTAAATCTTGAAAGCGCTGATGACTTGGAATAAACTCTTCATTGTCATATATTAGGTTGTAGAAGTGTTAGATATAAGTGGGGGACTTTGGTCCCTGGGGAATGTTAGTGGTCAGGCCTGGGGGGGGGGGGGGGCAGGCCTAAAGTTATATTATCGGCTCCCACATTTGTGCTGGCTGCCCTGCCTGTAGCCAGCCAATGAGTGTGGCGGGCTCTTTAAGCGGGCGGTATAAAGGCAGTGAGCGGGCCCCGCCCCTCCTTGTCTCAGCTGAGAGCTCGGTCACTCCCCACCTTTGGCTCAGTGTGCGCTGTCTGTCTGTCTGTCTCTGAGGTAACACAGCGAACCCCATTTTTCTGTCAGCCATGTCTGCCGGTGAAGAAGCGGCCCCCGCCCAGACCCCTAAGCCGGAGGAGCAGCCACCTCAGGAGGAGAGCCAGGCCGCTGAGCCCCCTAAAGAAGAGCCGGCGGAGGAGCAGAAGCCAGCCGAGGAGGCGGCTGTGGCGGCGGAGAGTGGGGAAGCGGCGGCGGCTCCTCAGCAGCCTGAAGTGACTTACAAGTCTCTGGTGCTGAGCGGACACGGCGGCTATGATAAGGTGAAGCTACAGAACAAGAAGGGCACCCCCAAACCTAAAGCCGGGGAGGTGCTGATCCGAGTCCGAGCTTGTGGACTCAACTTCGCCGACTTAATGGCCAGACAAGGAGTGTACGATCGCCTGCCGTCCCTCCCCGTCTCCCTGGGAATGGAATGTTCCGGTACCGTGGAGGAGCTGGGAGAAGGAGTCACCGACAGACAGGTCAGTCCTATCTCTCAGCATGGATGGGTGTGACCCAAATCACATCACCTGCACTCATACTGATCAATGGCTCCTCAGCAGCAGGATCTGATACAACCTGTATATCTGATACACCCCCTCGTGTCCTCTATTAATTACTAATCAGCCGATGTATTGATATTAACACGTCTATCAATTTGATAGATGTGTTAATAGCCGATTAGCGGTAATAGTACTTCGGGCTGATTCTATCACTTGCACACGAGGGGGCGCTGTTGCATTCCTCCCTATAATGTCTATCATATGGATGGGCTGTGGCTGGCTGTCAGTGTTGGCTGATGCTTCTCTTATTGACTCTACTGCAGCCATTCTCAACCAGGGTTCCTCCAGAGGTTGCTGGGGAACTCTAAATGACCTCCCACTGGATGGTGCCTGCAGGTTCCATGGCCAACACTTAGCAGAGATACCAATCATCTTTTTAGCTGTCTAAAGGTGGCATTCTGACCACTATAAAGGGACATTCATCCAACTGGCCAATGTAAAGGCCATTTTCCTTTTCTCCTCCCCCCCCCCCCCCAATAAATTTGGTTTTAGCAAGGGCTAAGACCTCAAGGGTTGATGATGGCCGCTCTCATTCATCCAACTGGCCAATGTAAGGCCATTTTCCTACTCTTCCCCCCCCCCCCCCCCAATACATTTGGTTTTGGCAAGGGTTCCCTAAGACCTGAATAGTAAATGGGGTTGCTAATGGCTGCTCTAGTTCTGTTAGTCCCCCTGAATGGAGGTTGGGGATAGGGAAATGGTTCATTAGTTCCTGATTAGTTATCAGATGTGTAGCACAGATCAGATCTTTGCCTGATGGCTAAGGGCTCTTTCACACAGGCGGACCGTTCAGATCTGCCTGTTTTTTTTTGGCTGATCTGAACGGTCCCCCCATGCATTCCTATGGGGCAGCGGAGACATGTCCACTGACATCCGATCCGTCAAATCTGGACGGATGGAAACCCTATTTTCTATCCGTCCAGCGGATCAGATGAGAACAGATCGACGGTCCGTTCCCATCTGATTTCCCCCATAGAGATGCATGGGGATGTGACAGCTGTGTCTCCACACACAGCGCGGAGACACAGCTGTCCTCCTTCTCAGCGGGGGATCGGCGGCTCGATCCCCCGCTGAGAAAAACGTCAGTTTTGACGGACATAATGTGTGAAAGAGCCCTAAGACTACGTTCACAGCAGTGGTTAGGGCTGGTGTGCGTTGTAGCAGCAGTGTGTACAGCAATAATCTCCTCCAGGTAAGTGTTGGCTGCGCAGAACGCGGTGAATAGCTGCATGTGCCGGTGACCACCGGCCGCACCTACTGGCTAAAAGCCTCAAACCGCTGCTACAGTTTGCACTGGCTGTAATCGCTGATGTGCACATAGCCTAGTTTATCACCAAATGTTACAATAAACTGTTACCCAAGCAATCTATGTATCCAATCAGGCTCCTGTACTCCCTGTTTTTGGTAGATTTAAAAGACTTCACAGATTGTAAGAACTTTGGACCAAATTCACAAGACCCGAACACCAGAATGAGGATTGTTTATCTTTTTAGTGCTGCTTATTTCTGTCCAATCAGATGTAAAAATCCTATCTGTGTGAATGGAGCCTATTGTCTCTGCTGTGTATTCACACCATGTAACATCTTAGTGGTGTAATTGGACCCTTGTTTTTATATAGAGGTTTCAGGTGCATGTGTCTGACTTAACATTTCTGTTTATACATTAGATGGTTGTAATGTCAATTTACAATCCTTCTATATAGAGCTGTAAGTGTTGTGCAGAAATAATTGTGATCCATGTTTCCCCCTGTAATTGGTTGCTCAGACAATATTGTGATCTATGGGCACCTCCTGTGTAGGGAGAAGGGCTGTATATATACAAGATGCAGCAGCTTCTAGCAGACAATCAGTGAGCTTTGTCTTATACCGGAGTGTAGAAAACCCTGACCACTCACCAATGTCCAGGATTTCTTCAGTCCTGTGATTTCTAGAATTGTAGTAAGACTTGTTATCTTTTGTGGTGTGTAATGCTCTGTCATGGCATTCTGGTTGTAGATCATGTATGGGTGAGATGGGTGTGGCGGTCAGTAGCACAGATTCTGAAGCTCTTTAATTCTCTAGCTGTGAAAGTATTTTGTGGTCTTTGGGTTTCATTATGTACCAATTACCCTCACATCAATAAAACGAACAGTTATTCTCACCACAACAAAGACTTTATTTGTGCTTCTAGAAGAATCTTATTGCTGGTATGGCTTTAACCACACCCCATTGGACCATAATAGGGGCCTTTATTGAGGTTTCCAGTTCAGTGTGTAATTTTATACGAATGCATAAATGCCTATAGGTTGTTGCCTTCTACCCTGAGAACCATAAATTAGGAGTACTTTGTAAGGCTTTGTTTCAGGTGGCCGTTAACACCCATTTGTGCGCAGGCTTCGTCTGTTATTGCGCCTGTATCCACCCCGAGCTGTGCGCAGGTGACTATAGAGGTGGAATTGGTGTAGTGGCTTCAGACACAGCCGCATGTTAACATTTGCATTTGAATGCAGGCAGTGTTCAAATCAGTGCATCAATCCCCATAGGCTGCCTGTGTGCAGCTTTAGGCAAATTCATGTGTAATAACTAGCTGCCTGTATGCCAAATGGGTGTCAATGCCCATCTGTGGCCTAAATGCTAAAAGCAATTTTCCATTCTAGATGCCAAAGGGAAGTAAGCGTTGGGAGTAAAACCTTTTACCTGTTGGCTTAATGCTTTGTCTCATAGTGCAGTGCTGATGCTTTGAAAACAAACCATGGACAGAATTTTGATTGTTGCATGCATAAGAGCTGAACGTTTTAGCCTTTCTGTGCAACTTGTTTTTAAAAGATGCATTTTTAAGATTAGACCTTCCTGTGATACTTTTTTATCTTCTGTTTTTAACCACTTTACCCCCAGCCCTATTTCGGACACTTTTTGTTCACAAGTTAAAACCAGTATTTTTTCCTAGAAAACTACTTAGAACCCCCAAACATTATATATATTTTTTTAGCAAAGACTCTGGAGAATAAAATGTCGGTCATTGCAAAATTTTTTGTCACGCGGTATTTGCGCAGCGGTCTTTAAAACGCCATTTTTTTGGAAAAAATTTGAAAAATCACATTTCACTAATTTTAAAAAATACTAAACAGTAAAGTTAGCCCATTTTTTTTGTATATTGTGAAAGAACATGTCACGCCGAGTAAATAGATACCAAACATGTTACGGTTTAAAATTGCGCCCCCCCGTGGGATAGCGACAAACTACGGTCAATAGAGATCTCAATCTGCGACGCTTTAAATTTATTTAACGGTTACCAGTTTTGAGTTAGAGTGTAGCTCTTTTTTTTAAATTATTGCTCACGCTCTGGCGATCGCGGCGATACCTCACATGTGTGGTTTGAACAGCGATTTCATTTGCGGCTCGACTTGCGTATACGTTTTTTTTTGTGCGCGAGCTAATGGGGGCGGCAAAATTTTTTTTTTTTTTTTTCCTATTTATTTTTTCTTTTTTTTTAACTATTACAGGTTTTTAAAAAAAAAAAAAAAAAAAAAATCTGATCACTTTTATTGCTGTCACAAGCAATGTAAACATCCCTTGTGACAGCAATATGTGTGACAGGTACACTTTATGGAGGGATCGAGGGTCTAAAAGACCCTAGACCCCTCCACTACACTTCCCTGTATGCAAAACGCCAAAAACGGCATTTTTGCATACAGCCGTTTTTTAAATCTGCCGCCTTTTGCGGCACAGTAACCCGGATGTGACGTCATGGACGCCGCCTCCGGGTTACGTCATCGGAGACCCGATCGATGCCGTTTCCGGCATTCATCGGGGCTCCCGGTGGGACGAGAGCCCCGAGCAAAGCCGCGGGAGGGGGGGGGACGTCCCCTCCCGCCCCCCCGGGTAACGATCGAGCGGCTCCCGAGCCGCATCGATCGTTACCGACGGAAAGCCGACCGCCGGCTTCAAACAACGGTACCGGGATGATGCCTCTAGCTAGAGGCATCATCCCGGTATAACCACTCAGTCAGCCGACGTAGATCTACGTGGCTGGTCGTTAAGTGGTTAAGGTTTGATTGAAAAGCTATGTGTAAAACCATTTTGACACATATAGTGATCTCCATATTGCTGCATTTTTGTTAAAGCTGAACTCTATACATAACTTTTTTTTTTTTTTTTTTTTTTCTGCCTAATCAGGAGTAAGGACCTAGTCCCTTGCTGGGTTTTCTGGTCCTGGCCATTTCTTTTTAAATGGGGAATTTTTTTCCCTCTGTTCCTGTGAATCTACAATCAATTGACAAACTGGGCGATGGACTGGATAATCTAGATCCAGAGGGTCCTCCCTGGGTGCGGTTGAGGTGGCTGTTGCCACATGCTCTTAAGGGGGGCTGGTTGGAGTGTCTGCTGACCAGGTTTTTCCTGGTGCGCAATGGGGGGTTAAGCAGGGTTTCCTGCCACCCTGGGGGTTGGTGACTGGGGCAGGGATGTCCTCTGGGCTCCCTGCAGCAGTGGTTGTGCTGGGGGAGAAGATAGTTTAGCATCTGCGGGTATGCGCCTCACACGGGCAGATCGGCCAAAAATTAGGCTGCAGCTTTGCGGCCTACTAGTTGGGAAACTACGTGAGGTGGCCCCTGTGAGGGTGGCTGATTCCACTGCCTCCCGTTTGGGCATCAGCTCTCCCCTTCGCTGCCCCTGGTTGGTCGGCTCCACTGGGGCTTGCATCCAAGCAGCTGGGCACCTGCAAATTTAGGCTGCGGCCTACTAGGCCATGTGGTCAGCTCCCTTGGAAGGGGTGGTGCTTCATTTTTTTTGACAGCCTTGCCACCATTGTGTGGGGCTTCTGCCCCCTTTTAGTGATGCGAGATCAGGGTACCCTTCCTCTGCGTCACAGCTGGCGGCCCCCTTTTTTAAGGGGGCTATTTCTCATGCCCTTTTTGTGGGATCCACTAGACGGTCCATTTGTGGGCCCTTGGTCGACATCCCATTTAGCTAGTTTGCTGCCTCCCCTGTTTTTGTGTTTTACGGGTGAGCTTGGTATATAGAGACCCTACTGGGTCTGCGTCCATGCACCCTGAGTGCTCAGATAGTGAGGATAATTTGTCTGCTCCTCTAGCCATGCATAAAAATGCTCTGGTGGATGCACCGTTTGTGTTAGTGCGTGACACTTTAAAAATGGAGGTTGCAGCTGATGCTGCGTCGGGAGGCGACAGTCCCTTATGGCACCCATAGGCCCTCAAAAGCGTTGGGTGTTTCCTTTTCGGCTTAGTTTGACAACATTGTCACAAAATAGTGGGGTTGTCCAAAATGCAGTGGTTACTAAGCGCTTTTTGCTTGCGGTGTCCTTATGAGGATTAACTGCATTTAAAGGTGGACGGTCCCACCTGTAGTGAACTTGCTTGTTTAGGGAGTTTCCTTGGATGACATAATTAAGGGTCTCACGGGGAAGAGAACTCCTCTACTTCCTCCGTGTGCAGGGTGTCTGAACTGGCGGCGTTATCCTGTCCACCTTATTGTTGATTCACAAGAAAAAGGTAGTGTTTTGCCCCTGTCTATTCCTTCCTAAGGTGGCCTCTTACTGTCATTTGAATGAAGACGTGTTGCCTTCACTGTGTCCCAGGCTAAACATCCGAAGGAAAATGGCTTTGATGTGGTCCGGGCAATTAGGGTGAACCTGGCAGCTACGGAGTCTTTTAGGAAGCCAGACTCTGCTCACGGATGGACCTCACAAAGGGTTCTTTTGCGACCATTTCCAGATGGATTAGACAGACGGTGGTTCAGGCCTGTTCAATCAGGAGTCGTTCCTCCTTTCCCTGTCAAGGAGCACTCTATTAAGGGCACTTAGTGTCTCCTGGGCTTCCGTCAAGCGTCAGTGACTCGGGTTTGCAAGGCAGCCACCTGGTCGTCGGTGAACCCTTTTTGTTTTTACAAAATTTTTACAAAATGTTTCTAAAGTGGCTGCAAAAGTTTTGCTGGATGCTGCTTTTCAGTTATGATTGAGCTCCTTGTTACTTGGTTGGCTATGGTTAGCCTTGGGATTCACCGCCCCCCCCCCCACCCCTCATGTTTTGACACTGCTTTGGGATTTCCTAGTGGTTAAGATTATTAGGAGGGGTGTCTGTCAATGAACGAAAGAGAAGAATGGGACCTTAAGAGTATCCCTTGGCTGGATGGACCTATTATGCCAAGTGTTGGAAGTTTGTCACATCACCACCCTACCTGAGCTTGAGAACGCCTTGCGTACATTGGGGAAAAATGGGATTTATGACTTAATGTAAAATCCATTTCCCTGATTTTCATTGGACACGGCACCCACCCCTCTGTGGAGTTGGCTTTCTTCTGACACGGCTTGTAACAAAACTTAGTGTCTATAGCTGAGAGTGAGTGTATACCCCCTGGGTCTCATCATAGGTGTAGTAAAGCTTTTTCCTGCCTAGTGTCCTACTCCTGTAGGGGGCGGTATAACCCAATGGTTATGAATCAGGAGGTGTCTGTCAATGAATATCAAATTAATTTTATGGTCAAACTAATTCTTTTCCAATGTATGTAAGGCGTTCTCAAGATTAGGTTGGTGATGTGACAAACTTCCAACACTTGACATAATTTCATCCAGCCAATTGATACTTAAGTCCCCATTCACACCTGAGCATTTTGTGGCTTGAAGCTCTGCTACAAAATGCTAGAAGAGAGCAAAACCAAGGATTCGCTATGAAGCTCAAACTTCAGGAGTTTTTTTTTTTTTTTTTTTATAGAAACGTGCATTTTGTAATGACTTTCTGACCCAGGATGAATAACTTGTCAACAACTGATGAAACATGCTTTTTATCTATTGACTAATAATAAAAAAAAAAACAAAAACCCAAGAGCAAAAACACACAACGTGCATGAAAACGCACCAAAATCGCTCATAAACACACAAAGATGTTATGCTCAGATGTGAATGCAGCCTAATGGCTTTGGGTTTTATTTACATGGTGAAGTTCACTTTTAGTAAAAGCTGTATTAGGTTACCAGGTACTGACTAGGCAGCATGCTTATCCTTTGACCAGTTAAATCTCCCTTTCCTGAGCTGACTTATGTCATTCATGTTTGTTCTAGAGTGAGAATTCCACAAGCATCAAAATGGTGTCTATAGCCAGCATTCATATATTCACCCGTTTGTAAGCGATTTAGTTTTGTCCACAGAAGTACTACTTTCCTGTTTATTCCAAGTCCACCACAGGAACACCCTTTTGTGTGTTGTACACTAGTACACTTGGGCATCAGTAACACGAAAGCAAGCTACTCACTAGGGGGGAACCTCTGGGTGAGTCTAGGATGGAAAAGGACCTGGGGGTCCTCGTGGACAACAGGCTTGGCAGTGGCATGCAATGCCAAGCGGCTGCAAGCAAAGCCAACAGAATACTGGGATGTATAAAAAAGGGGATTCACTCCAGAAATAGATTATTCTCCCGCTCTACAAGACTCTGGTCTGGCCACATCTGGAGTATTCTGTCCAGTTCTGGGCACCGGTCCTCAGGAAGGATGTGCTGGAACTGGAGAAAGTCCAGAGAAGGGCAACAAAAATAATTAGGGGAATGGAGGACATCGGCTATGAGGAAAGACTGCAAGCACTGAACTTATTCTCTCTGGAGAAGAGACGATTGAGGAGGAATATATCAATGTACAAATACTGTACTGGTGATGACCCTAGCATAAGGAACAAACTTTTTAGGAAAAGGGAATACAATAAGACACGTGGCCACTCACTAAGGCTCCATGTACACGGGACGCTGGAAATGGCCGTTTAGGAGCAGTTGGGCGTTTTTTTTCGGAAGCCCCTTAAACCCATCTACATTTTATCTTATCTGTCCATGTACACCAGGTCATTTAGTCATTTGCAGGCAGTTGCGTTCAGGGACTGTTTTTAGAACGCAATTTGCGTTCGAACGTGTGTTTCCCGGCATTTCAAACGCCCAAACGCGATGACCCGCGTTTAGCGTTCGCGTTTTCCATTTTAAAGGGGAATAATTTTTTTGACCTCCTAGGAACGCTGCTAAACGCGACCGAACGGACGTTTCAAACGTCCTAAAAATTCCAGCATTCAAAGGGACTTTTAACGTCCCGTTTACATGGAGCCTTAAACTAGAGGAAAAACGGTTTAACCTTAAATACGTAGGGGATTCTTCACTGTCAGAGCAGTGAGGATGTGGAATTTTCTTCCACAAGCAGTGGTATCAGCAGGGAGCATTGATAGTTTCAAAAAAACTATTAGATGGGCACCTTAAAGACCACAACATACAGGGGTATACAATGTACGGTTAACAGCAAACACCACACATCATAGGTTGAACTGGATGGACTGATGTCGTGTTTTTTTTTTTTTTTTTTTTTTTCCCCAACCTCCCCAAACTATGTATATGCCACTTTGAGCATTATGTAATCCCATAACTATCCTTAATCACTGAACACTGGGCCAATTCTGATACTTCTCTCATGTGAACATTTTTTTTTTTTTTTTTTTTTCTGCAAGAAAATCACTTGGAACGCCCGAGTAGATGGATGGATCTCACATTTTTTGTAAATATTTTCTTCTGACAACACTGAAGAATTTACTTTGCTACAATGTAAGTGTAGAGCTTGTATAACGGTGTACATTTGCTGTCCCCTCAAACTAATTCAACTCGCAGCCATTAATGTCTAAACCGCTGGCAACAAAAGTGAGTACACCCCTAAGTGAATGTCCAAATTGGGGCCCAATTAGCCATTTTCCCTCCCCAGGGTCATGTGGCTTGTTAGTGATGTAGGTTTCAGGTGTGATAAGGGAGCAGCAGGTATGTTAAATTTGGTGTCATCACTCTCATACTGGTCACAGGATGTTCAACATGGCACCTCACGGCAAGAACTCTGAGGATCTGAAAAAAAGAATTGTTGCTCTACATAAAGATGGCCTAGGCCACTAATGGCAAACCTTGGCACTCCAGATGTTTTGGAACTACATTTCCCATGATGCTAATGCACTCTGCAGTGTAGTGGAGCATCATGGGAAATGGAGTTCCAAAACATCTGGGGTGCCAAGGTTCACCATCACTGGCCTAGGCTAGAAGATTGCCCAAGACCCTGAAAATGAGCTGCAGCATGGTGGCCAAGACAATACAGTGGTTTACCAGGACAGGTTCCACTCAGAACAGGCCTCGTCATGGTCTACCACAGAAGTTGAGTGCACATGCTTGGAATCATATCCAGAGGTTGTCTTTGGGAAATAGATGTATGAGTGCTGCCAGCATTGCTGCAGTGGTTGAAGGGGTGAGGGCTCAGCCTGTCAGTGCTCAGACCATACGCCGCACACTGCATTAAATTGGTCTGCATGGCTGTCATCCCAGAAGGAAGCCTCTTAAGAGAATGCCCAAGAAAGATTGCAAACATTTTTGTTGAAGACAAGCAGACTAAGGCCATGGATTACTGGAACCATGTCCTGTGGTCTGATGAGACCAAATTAACCTAGTTTGGTTTATATGGTGTCAAGTGTGTGTGGTGGCAACCAGGTGACAACAAAGACAATTGTGTTGCCTAGGTCAAGCATTGTGGTGGGATTGTCATGGTCTGGGGCTGCATGAGTGCTGCCGACAATGGGGAGCTACAGTTCATTGAGGGAACCATGAATGCCAACATGTGCTGTTACTGCAGCAGAGCATTAATCCCCCCCCCCCCTCTCCTTCGGAGACTGGGTTGCAGGGCAGTATTCCAACATAACCCCTAACACACTTCCAAGATGGCCATTGCCTTGCTAAAGAAGCTAAGGGTAAAGGTGATGGACTGGCCAAGCATTTCTCCAGACCTAAACCCAACTGTGGGGCATCCTCAAAGTGGAGAAGTGCAAGGTCTCTAGCATCCACCAGCTCCGTGATGTCATCGTGGAAGAGGACTCCAGTGGCAACCTGTGAAGCTCTGGCTAAGGCCATGCTGAAAAATGGTGGCCACACAATATTAACACTTTGGGCCCAATTTGGGCATTCTCACTTAGGGGTGTACTCACTTTTGTTGCCAGCGGTTTAGACATTAATGGTTGTATGTTAGTTATTTTGAGGGGACAGCAAATTTACACTGAGTCAGTTCACACTGAGGCGACATGACTCTGTCCTACTTCGGGGCGACTTGTGCATTGCCATGCACCACGACTTCGGAGCGACTTGTATGGATTTCACATAATGGAAGTCAATGCAAGTTGCTCCGAAGTAGTACAGGACCCTTTTTCTCTAAGTCGGAGCGACTTGTGTCACTCCTATTAGAACGGGTCCTGTAGCGGTCAATGGACTGCGAGGGAGCACGACTTGTCAGGCTGACAAGTCGCGCTAGTGTGGACCGGCTCTTATACAAGCTGTACACTCACTACTTTACATTGTAGCAAAGTGTCATTCCTTCAGTGTTGTCACATGAAAAGATATATTTACAAAAGTGTGTGAACTTTTTTTTGCAGAGGCCCTAGAGCAGGGATATGCAAACTGTGGCCCTCCAGCTGTTGCAAAACTACAAGTCCCATCATGCCTCTGTGTGTAATGCTTGTGGCTGTCAGAATCTTGGTATGCCTCATGGGACTTGAGGTTCTGCAACATCTGGAGGGCCACAGTTTGCATATCCCTGCCCTAAAGGATACAATTTCTGAGTTGCAATTTTTTTGATGCACAGTGGTTCAACTTTTTAATGTATAAAAGCCAATGTAATAGCCAGTTTGGTAAAATATAAAAGATGTTTCACTGATTAAATACAAGGGCACCTCAAATTGGAATATGATCAAAATTTAATTTTGATTTCAGTAATTTAATTTTTTTACGACACCATTGGCAGCCAATTAAACTGAAAGTGACATTGCTTCTGGATTACATGATCTGAGCCGGATCCGGCTTGGTTCAGGACTCCAACCAGGAGTTGTTGGATTCCACTGGGATAAGTCGAGCAGCTGCTGAGCCCCATCGGTACAACCACTTCATACTGACGTACAGGTACATTGGTTTGTGGGAAGTGGTTACCTCTGGGAACATGTTGCAGCTCTCCCAGCCTGCTGCTTCTAGTGACAGTCATGGTTTAACCATCCCCCCAATTGTTGCAGGTGTGACATTAGATCTATATCAAATGGAAAAAGCTTAATGCGGTATTAAACCCAAAACCTGCATTGTGGTCCCCCCCCCCCGTCTTGTTCTCACCTGGTGATCTGGCCAGTAACACCTGTTGGTGTTCCACACTCTGGATGAATGAGCACAGGGGGCACAGCAGAATTGTCAGTCTAGGCTGTAGTGGGAGAGGAGCATTGAATAAACTAGCAGATTTCAATATACTAACAAATTGAAGCCAAGCTCTTAGTGTGTGATCTGTTAGAAGCTGATCATTCTACGCACCCCTGTCAGTGCTAAATGGTTTCTCATCCCTGTAAACTGATCTGAATGTGTGCATTGAAAACACTTGGTAAGCTGCAATAGGTTTGCTTTCAGGTTTAATCCAGCCTTTGTAATGAAGCATTTTATTTGCCACCTCACTAAGGTTAAGCATTTTCACACAATCTGGCCACAATACGTTTGTATGAATGTGTAAATTGTAGTGTTTTGAATTTGTCAAAGGAAACCACATGGCTGAGTTTTGCATGCTCAAAGCCTGAGTGTTAGGCCTTCTACAAAGCACTTCATAGCAGCAAAGTTTAACCAAATGCATTTGTGTGGCTTTTTAAAGGGGGGGGTACAAAGATACCTTTATGGGAAATAAGTCCAGCAGCTTAGAGTTGTGCAGAGGTTTCACTGTTAGAATGCTTGAACGCTTTTATGACTGAAGTTGTATAGCTTCTGGCTACCCTGGTAAAATTTGCTGCACTTGCCACTTTCATGTTCTGCTGCTGGCAGTAGATTGCCCTGCCATTGGGCTTTGTTTCAGCACTATATACAGGGCTGGCACCTGAGCTCTACAAATGACTGTAGGGGTACTACAGCTGTGCATGGTACTGCACTCTCCACTTGGCTTCTGATGTGCTAGAGCCTACTATTAAACCTAAAAGCAAACCGTTGTTGCCACAACAATTTTAGATGCTCTCGTTTTTGTTGGGTGGGGTGGGTTGCGCTTTTCATTTGATCCAGTCAGTAAGTCTTGTTGTTTTCCTGAACAAGCTTTACTGCCAATATTTTAGTGAGACGACCCATTTACCACTGACAGGAGTGCCCACAATGCTCCAGGGTGTCTGCTTTAGAAACATTATGTTGGCTTAAGCAATCTTAGGCTTAAAATAAACTTGGGCCTCGTTCACACCTTGTGCAGACATCAGTTTTTTTTTTTTTTTTTCAGCACACGTTCTGCTAGGGCACATGACCTTTTTTTTTTTTTTTTTTTGCCCTGTTCACACCACAACACTGTTATTGCGTGCAGAATTATTTATCTGTGCAGGAATATGCCAACGTGTGTCTATAGTTTTCTCAATTCGTCTTCCAAGGCAGCATCTGAGAAATGGGGCTCCTCCCACCTGGAAACCCGAAACAATGTCCACCATTATAAAGTTTGCACATGCCTGCCTTGTGTTTTCCTCTGGACCAACAGGATCAGCACACCTCCAGTCCCTGTGCTAGTTGCAAGGGACTCATTGGCTGGTCGTCTTCAGTTGCCTGAGTGGGTCAGGCGACTCATGCCAGGGCCTCCGGGAACCCACACAGGTGATCCCTTCTGCCTATGGATTTGCCCCAGCTGACAAGGTATCTTGGGATGCCCCCCTAAGTCCCCCTCTGGCATTGGGGTACAGCAGCATTTCCAATGGTGTCTGCGGGCAGCCATCCACCCCCCCCCCTCTGCTCTCCCTGCTGACTCTTCCTGTATACAGAATGCCATTTGTTTACATATCTGAAAATTCAGTGCAACGCACATACAGCACACCGTCCATACATGTTAGATGGCAGAACTTGTGAATGTGTGGGGAGCAATGCCTCATGGGAAATGTAGTCCTGGGCAAGAGAAGGAACAAAGTGATTCTAAAGGCAGAGGTTTTTTTTTACCTTGCTATAGGGACACTCTATACAGTACTATACTCTGCTGCTTCCTATAGGGGCACTTTGAAGGCAGGAGGGGCAAGAAGTGCCATGGGCGGGTGCGAGAAGGAGAATCAGTGCTGCTCTGTGCAAACCTGTTACACAGAGCGGGTAAGGATGACCAATTTTTGTTAAAAAAAATAAATAAATCCAACATTTACAATCACTTTAAGGGCTCTGTGCAGGGAAGATCCGCCTCTGAACCCAGGGAAGGTGGAGGCTGATAGACTGGAGGTGATATAAGGCATTACAAATACATTAAAAGTAAACGTTTACAAGTATTGTGCATTATATTTAAGATTATTATATCTATGAAAAAAGCCTCAAGTACTATGTTTTCCCCCCTCCTCCCCCCTCCACCCTTCATATAGCTTCGTGTGGCTCCCAGTTAAAATATCCTGCATATCCGACTTCTGGTGCATATTTATTATATACATACATGTGATACAAGATACAATACTGTCACTGTTTCACAGTAGAAATTATTCTAGCAGTGATTATCTGTTTTGTACTATAAAGGGCTATTTTTAACCCCATCATGACAGGTGATTAAAAAAGCATGCTGCTACTAAACGTCTTTTGCTGCCCATACATGTATTGGATTTTTGGACAAGAATATTTGCATGATAATTTTCCAAAAAATATTAGCGTATTAGTTGAAAGGACGAGTGTTTGAAAAATCCACTTGCTTTTAACATTCAATTTTAAAATGAAAAGAACGTCTGAGCAAAAAAACCCATCCACTATTTGAAGGTTCATTTGATCAAGAAGATTTCTATTCTGCTCCTTCAAATTTTCCTGTCACTGTGGTTGAGACTGAACACTGAATGGACCCCACTAATGGTTAGGAAATCGGATGAATGTTCTCAAAATTTTCTAAAGAAAAATTAGTTTGTGTGGCCAGCATAAGGCCTCTTTCACACGGTCCGCCTCCGTAGGTGGATGACAGCTCCGTCTCCGCTTGCAGAGCGGAGAGGGAGGTGTCTCAGCCCCCACTGCCCTCTATGGGGGATCGGATGAGAGCGGACTGCCTGTCCGCTCTCATCGATCACTGAACGGATGGAAAAATAGGGTTTCCATCCGTCCAGATTTCACGGACAGGATCGGATACGGATGGCAGCTGACGTCCGCTGCCCCATAGAGCTGCATGGAGGATCCGATCAGATCCGCCTAAAAAACTGACAGGCGGATCTGATCGGATCGCCCGTGTGAAAGGGCCCTTAGTGACATCAGGCGCAGGGAGCTTTTTATAAAGCTACCTGCCTATTACAAGGGAGAGGCATGAATATTTTAGAACAATCTGGTCTGAAAATTTAGCAAAACGGGTTTTTAGGGCTTTTTCAAATTTTTTTAAAATCTGAGTCTGACATTTACCATATGTAAATCTCTAATGCACAGATCTGTCACAGAGTGGATTAAATATCCAAATATATAGTTAGATTTATATTTGCTACTGCATATAAATGATCAAGAATATTAACTAAATTATGCACCAACCCTTTTTTTTTTTTTTTGAGGTTTTTTTTTGAGGTTTTATCGATAAAATATCGTATTAATCAAAACAATCGGCCAACTAATTGATTATGAAAATAATTAATTGCAGCCCTAGACTGCAACCAAAGAAACCTAGGATATTCCCTGTACATCAATCCTTAAGACATCCTAAAGAAGGAATGGGAAGAACCCGAGAGGGGGTTGTTCATCCATCAGCAATAAAACACAGGTACCCGTTTAGGAGATTTCTTTGCATGCAGCCAGTGACATCACTGGCGGCATGCGCTCTTAAGGAACGGCTGCCTGTGCCATTCTTTCAGAGCCCTTTGCTGTGAACGGCGGCTCTTGCACGCATGTGTCAGTGGTGAGTGGGTGGTGCTATGGGGGGCTTTGTTCAAAGGGAAGTATTTTTGCATATGCATACTAGCCCATTATGTGTTTGTCTTACAGGTTTTTATTTTTTGGGATGTTTTATAACCTCTCTAATGAATGACAAAAATAGATTTTTGTACAGAACTTGTTTCTTGGCATTTAAGGGGTACTGGCCCCACTCTATTTGCTAAATTCCTCCTGAAGGCGGTGTTGTAAATTTTCATCGGACCCGTGAAAATTCCGGACCGTCGTCACTTCCGGTGACGCTACGTCACCACCACAGCTGTTGCGAGCCCCGGTGCGCATGCGCACAAGACATTTTCCAGGTCCGATGAAATTTTAAGACTTTGCTAACAGCTGACTGAGAGGAGGAGGGGGGGCTGAGGTAGGACGACAACACCGCCACGGGAAAAATTTATAACGCGCCGCATCATCGAGCAAGGAACATGTTACAGAGCTGACTTAGAGGGGTTCTCTATTAACTAATTCTCCATTCGTTTCCATAGAGAATGCGGAATTCACTCCTATGTGAGGGCGGAAGTCTATGGACCTCAGGCGGAGGTATGTGTCAGTAAGGGCGGAAGTATCGGGAGAACAGGCTCTATGTGAGGGCGAAAGTCTAGGGACCTCAGGCGGTTGTCTAAAAAAAAAATATATATATATATATATATATATATATATATATATATATATATATATATATATATATATATATATATATATATATATATATATATATATAAAAAATTTAGACCTAAGCCCGTTAAATTAACGGGCGCTAGAACATATGGCTGACTGAGCGGCTCTCGCTTATCTCTCTTTTTTTTTTTCTTTTTTTTTTTTTTTCTCTTTTTTTTTTTTCTAACGCGAGAGCCGCATGACATAGCCAGCTCTGCACATAGCGTCCCTGTTGCCCTAGCAACAGAGACACATGCAGAGCTGACCGAGCGGCTCTCGCGTGCGAGCGCATACCCGTGGCTTCAAGAGTTTTGGCCGGCCGCCCGAATGGGGTGTATGTAGAATATCTATTCTATATTAATATGCAAGTGTCTCTGCGTCCGTCCCTGTGTCAGTTGAATTGCGCTACTGCACATGTGCCCCATGGACAGCTGTTGGGACTGGGGGGGGCACCATGTTGGGGGCCCCAGAAGTAAGTCACACTGACCTGTGTAGGATGGGGAGCTCCTCGGTGTTGGGGGTTACCCCGATAATGATGCTCTTCAGGGAAGTTCCTCTAGCAGCTCTATCCAGATTCCCCCCGCGCCTGCCTCTTCTCCTGACCCATGACGGGGTGCTCCTGCCCGGCTCCAGCATGCGGGTGAGTGTAGACTCTCCGGCAGGGCCGGAGTGCGACTCATTTTTAGCCCTGGAGTCATGCCTTAGACCTGCCCACTTTAGTTCACGACTGACTATATTAAAATAATGTAATTAAAACCTCAGAATATAAGTATGCGGGGCTGCGCGCATGGTGCAGAGCAATGCGGGGCTGCGCGCATGGTGCAGAGCAATGCGGGGCTGCGCATGGTGCACGGGAATGCAGGGCTGCGCGCATGGTACAGGAGTACCATGCCTGCAGCGCTGCATCTCTTGTAGTATGCCTGCAGCCCCGCATAATGGCAGGCAGTGTAGCAGTGGAGGAGTCTCACTTACCTGTTCCTGACATGTGCTGGGGAGGAGGGGGGAGCTCCTTGGTGTCGGAGGCCGGGTGTTGGGGGTCACCCCCGATAATGGTGCGGTGTGAGGGCCGTTGTACTGCCAATAGTTTCAGTAGCCACCGTTCAGAATTAGTATGTGCTGGGGAGGCGGGAGGCGGAGTTCCGATCAGTGGCTTCGATTTTAGAAATGGCGCCAACACTTCATTGCGTATGCGCCGCCGCTCGGGTAAGCTCAAACGTTCGGCTATTCCCGGAAATGTGTACGGCTTTTACCAAGCAGCGGCACATGCGCAGTGACATGTTGGTGCCGGGTGGCGCCATTTTTAAAATCTAAGGCCACTGATCGGAACTCTGCCTCCCACCTCCCTTGCACATATTAACTCAGTTTCAGTAGCCACTGTTCGATCGGCAGTACAACGGCCCTCACACCGCACCATTATCGGGGGTGACCACCAACACCCGGCCTCCGACACCGAGGAGCTCCCCCTAGCCTACACAGGTCAGTGCCCGCCCCCAGACCCAACGGCTGTCCTGTGGCACATGCGCAGTAGCGCATTTCCACGGACACAGGGAATCTGGAATTTGTGGACGCAGGGACACTTGCCTTTTATTAATGTAGAAGATTCACTTCCTTCCCGCCTAGCTCGCAACATGTTCCTTACTCGATGATGCGGCGGTGTTGTAAATTTTCCGCGGCGGTGTTGTCGTCCTACCTCAGCCCCTCCTCCTCCTCCTCTGTCAGCTGTTAGCAAAGTCTTAAAGTCTCATCGGACCTGGAAAATGTCTTTTTCGCATGCGCACCAGGGCTTGCAACAGCTGTCGCTCCAGCTGGTGGTGACGTAGTATCACCGGATGCGACAAGGGTCTGGAATTTTCACGGGTCCGACTAAATTTTATAACACCGGCAGTAGAATGCTTTTCTTAACAGAAAAAACTGATCCTGTGTCCTAACTCCTACTTTGATTTTATGGTGTGTATACAAAATCCTGTTATACTGTGACTGCCCAGACGGCATCCTTCAGTTTCCTGCTTTCTCTCCTACACAGAATGCCTGCTGCTGTGATACCTCTGCACTGCCATTTCACATCTTACCCGTAGAACCGTGCCCATTCCCAAACACTTGCTAGTAGCATGAGCATATACACACTTGAGAAGATGGGGTGCTGAGTTCTCTTCAAATAAGGTTCTTAAAATGAGACAAGTTTTCCAACAAAATGTAATCCTTCAAAAGGAAGGCATCCTTCAGTTATACCTTTTTTGAACCTTCCCATCCATGTACAGTGTACAATTAATTGAGAGCCACAGGACTAGATATGCAGCTGATTAAGTCTGTTTAGGTTTGCCGGATTAAACATGAGATGAATATGTAATCTTCACAACGTGCCTCCTTGCAAAGGGGCTCACATGCACATATATTGCGCATTTGTTTACCAGTTTCTGAACTAAAAGTTTTGCTTTGGGGCAGACTTTTCCACCTTGAAGTGAAACCTAACTTAAAAATCTGCAAGCAGACTTTTCATTGCAAGAGAAGGCATGCCATGTTTAGTTTCCAAAATATTAGTAGTTTTTGATTAAATGAAACCTGTTTCACTAACCAATCTGACATCTGTGAATTCTCTTGCAATGCTAGCATCCAGGCTAGATTGGCAGCTCTCTGGCTTGTCTTGCCGTTGAGCAGATCCCACAAAGCATTCTTGAAGCAGTGAGAGGTGGCTGTGATGTGCTGCTCCACAATAGGGGCCTGTGTCTGATTCCTGTGGTGTCTGGATGAATAAAAGAATTTGAAGAATTGAGCAGCAGGGGAAGAGGAGGTGGAAACAGCCTTTCCTGCCTATCAGATAATGCTGGGCAGCAACGTTTTAACAAATTGCTGATTGCCAGATATTTCCACCTATTTAATAATGGGATCTTCACTGGAAGCTGTTGGCCATGTTTGTAAGGATGTCATGATCTAAACACAACAGAAGGAGATTTCCTTGAGTTAAGTGTACATGAGATCTCCACACCTAGGCTGTTTAACGTGTACCATAGTGCTGCAAAACAAGGCAAATTCTGTATAGGCTTAGCGGGTACCCTCTGAATCTAATGCCTCGTACATGTGCATTGATTATTGGCTGGGAATTTTCGGCCAACGTCCGATCGGCTGATTTTCGGCTTGTTAGTATGCTTTCGACAACCAACTCCCGACTTTTCGGCCGAATAAAATCTGGTGTGCAGGCTATAAAATTTTTGTTGGCCGTCAACACAACGGCTGATTTTCCGTCAGTACAGATTTCAGCAGACAAAAATCTGATGAGCAAGACTGGGCATGCTCAGAGAAGAAAAAACACACGGAAAGTAAACCAACACATGACATCACTTCTGAAAGTAGATTTTTGTTGGCCGAGAAAATTCGTGTGCAGTTTAGGCACATTCCAACCAACAAAACACCACTCTGGACAAAAGTCGGATGATCGGTTCGCCGATAATCGTTGCATGTGTACGAGGCTTTAGTGTATAGGATTAGCGGGTACCCTCTGATTTATAGTAGACGCCGATCTCCCTAACTTGCTGCTGGAGTTATAAGCATGCAAAAATTTTTTTTTTTTTTTTTTTTTTTAACTGAGAAATCTAAAAGCTACTAAGCATTTATTTATGCCACTAGTTGTGGTCAGTACAAAATCTGGTATTTCGGAGTATCAGATAACCAACAAATAGGCACTAGAACTGTGGCTTAATAAATCCTAACCTGTTACAAAGTCTCTATACAAGTAACAGATCTATATTCCATATTAGCGATGCCCATTTAGAGCCCAGACGGTGCCATAAAATCATTACTATTTGACAAATGGAGCCACTGTCCAATCAGGAGCTGGCAGGATTTTTAGAGCCAGCTGCAATAACACTGAGGGGAAAACTGGTGGGTTTTTTTCTTCTGCGATCACAATGTACCGGTTAGAAGTCAATTTGTTGCACATACTGTTATGTTAAATTGAGCTTTAAAAATGAAAGGTAGAAGCTAGATGTCATGTGGTGCTCCAGTTCTCATTAATTCTGCACAGGGCACCAAAACTGCAGGCTAGAATAGTCTTTGGTAAACTGCAGCTAACCTGCATGGAAACTGGGTACACTACATGGACGGAGAAGGGCATATAAATAACTTCCAGGTTTAAATCTTGAGACGTTGGTTGATTGTGCCAGTTCAAACTATAGCGATGTCCGACATTGCATGTGATTTGCACTACTCAGCAAATGGCATGCGATGTCTGTGCCATGCAGATTGTATGGTTGAATTGGCATTGCTTTCGGACCAAGTCGTGCAGAATCTTGATTGCGTGGGTGTTCACACCTATGCGATTCAAATCCTGTCTGCATTGACACGTTCGCACTGTGATATGCGAACTAATCTGGGGGTGTTAACTTTTTGTATTGACACTCCCAGCAGTCCGCATATGGCAGTGTGAACTGCTTGAACCAGCACAATATCTACTTTTAGTCAGTTTCTAGGAATGCAGCACACACTAAGCAGCATAAGCTTGCGTTTAACCACTTTACCACCGGAGGATTTTGCTGTCTTGCGTCCAGGCCACTTTTTTTGTGATTTGGCGCTGTGCGACTTTAACTGACAATTGCACGGTCATGCGATGCCATACCCAAACAAAATTTACGTCCTTTTTTCCCACAAACTGAGCTTTCTTTTGGTGGTATTTGATCCTGTGCGATTTTTACTTTTTGCGCTATAAACAGAGCGTAAATTTTGAAAAAAATGTTTTTCACTTGATTTCAAATATGAAATTCCCCCCAAGAAAATGTAAAAATCAACATTTTTTTAATTTTTGGCCACTTTGTTTTCTGCTACCTATGTTTGGTAAAAAAATATCACAATAAGCGTATTTTGATTGGTTTGCGCAAAAGTTATTGCGTTTACTAAGGGAAAGATTTCTGTTTTTTTTTTTTTTTCCGCGCGGACAGATCGGACCCTTGACTGACATTTTTGACACTTTTGGGGGTACCAGTGACATTACTGCAGTAATCAGTGCTATAAATATGCACTGTTACTGTAAAAATTACACTGGCAGGGAAGCGGTTAATTTTATTGGAGAGGGAGGGGTTAATGTATGCCTGGTGCTTACTAACGTGTGGGGGGAGGTGACTGAGTGACACAGGGACAGATCGCATGTTCAGCTATGCTGAACCCTGCAATCTGACCCTGCCTGTCACTTGGGAGATCCGCCTGCTTTGTTTACACAAGCGGGCGGATCTCCAGACTTGATTCCCCGACGATCGGGGAAGAGCGGCGGTGATCACTGCCGCTCCTCCTCTGGCCCGACTCCCGCTGTGACTGAAAACAGCAGGAGCGAGCCTCCGGCGGCGCGTGCGCCGCCCACAAGGGGAGGAGTCCAGCAACATAGGTCTGCGCTGGACCGGAACGAGCCACTTTGCCGCAGTACAGTCAACGTAACCGGTCGGCAAGTGGTTAAGCAGTCTCTGGTATGTTTACTCTTGTGATCCATAGACAAGTAAACCGTTCAGTGCACCTAAAATATCAACACCATAAAGTATAGGTAAACACAATGCAGCAAAACCACATTATAGATAAAATTGCCTAGAATGGATTTTTATTTTCAAATATTTAATACCTTTTTGGAGTATAACTGAAGGCAAAACCTTTGTTTTGAATAGAGCGAGGGAGATGAATTGGAACTCCTGTCAGCTTTTTTTGCTATCTGTGCCCCTTTAAGGGAGATTCACCCACTTTGTTCGGTTTACCATAATCCTTAAGAGTAAAAATCCCAAATTTTGGGTTGTCCCCAAAAGGAGAAATCTTCCAATGGGGACACTAGTTCTGGTTACCTAGGGGTCCCCAAGTAACTTAATTTGCAGGGATTTCTGCTCACTTCCTATTTGGCTATGAGACAGGAAGTGAGGAAAGTGAATCTCCCAATGGAACAAAGCAAAAATAAACTTTGCAGAGGCCATCATCCTCCCTTTTTTCTATTTAAAATGAAAGTTTTGCCTATAGTACCACTTTAAGATTTGGTCACGGTGACTGCACAGCCTTATTTCGCACCTTTCCTCAGTGGAAAGCAGGCAGTGGCAGACATCCTAAATGGAAGGCTCTGGGTGGGAGATGCTGTTGTCCAGAAAGGGCTGCATTGTAGGCAGCGGGACACTGAATTGACTACAGGAGATGCAGGACACTGCATGTGTAGCGTCCAGTATCTCCAAAGAGCTGCACAGTAAGGCCTCATTCATAGGGACATGCTGCTTTTACAAGCATACAGCATTTTTATTCATCTTAATGTCTGCCTATGTGGCCATGCACATTAGGCATATAGATCCAGATTTAGAAGTGTAAACTGAGTGTAAAATGTGTTCCAATGGCTAGACTAAGTTAATAATCTAGCCAGTAGAATGCTTTTACGCTTACGCCAAACATGTGTACATGTACACCATTAGTGGCATTTTTTTCTGCCAAAAGTGGAGTATGTAACATGCTCCAGTATCTGCAGCTCTGCTCCCACAACCACATACTTTTCCTGTGAATGAATACCTAGAAGTACTGCCAGCTATTGTGGCTGATGCCTTGTTCTCAATGAGCTATGAGGGCACTGATGAACACTCTAGGTGGTTCATTGAGGTTCCTGCTGTTAACTGCCAGTGGTGACTCTAGTGTGTGTGTGTGTGTGTGTGTGTGTGTGTCCTAATTTTCCCCACTATATCATACCACTGAAACTAAAGTATGTATGTATATTGTCAGCCACCAATTGTGCAAGTTCTCCCACTTAAATGATGAAAGGCCTGCCATTTTCATCATGGGTATACTTGAACTATGAGACAGAATGGGGGAAAAGAATCCAGGAATCCTTGTAGGATTTCTAATGAATTGGTTAATTCCTCAGTAAAATAAGTATTGGTCCCCTACAAACAAGCAAGATTTCTGCCTCTCACAGACCTGTAACTTAAGAGCTGGTTCACGCTATTACGACTTGCCAGGTGACTTGGGCAGCCTGGCAAGTCACGCACCATCAGGTCCATTTAGTACAGGACCCGTTCTTATAGGGGCGACAAGTCGCTCCGACTTAGAAAAAGGGTCCTATACTACTTCGGGGCGACCTGGAGGCGACTTGCATTGACTTCAATTATAAGTCCGTGCAAGTTGCGCCGGTCACGGTGCACGTGACTTCACAGGTTGCCCCCGAAGTTGGAGCGACCTAATGTGAATGGGGTCTAAGACAACAGTCGCACTCCAAAATCCACTATAGCCAAGACCAAAGAGCTGTCGAAGGACACCAGAAACAAAATTGTAGACATGCACCAGGCTGGGAAGACTGAATCTGCAATAGGCAAGCAGCTTGATGTGAAGAAATCAACAGTGGGAGCCATTATTAGAAAACGGAAGACATAAAAACCACTGATCTCCCTTGATCTGGGGCTCCATGCAAGACCTCACCCCGTGGGGTCAAAATGATCACAAGAACTGTGAGCAAAAATCCCAGAACCACATGGGGGGACCTAGTGAATGACCTGCAGAGAGCTGGGACCAAAGTAACAAAGGCTACCATCAGTAACGCACTACGCCGCAAGGGACTCAAACCCTGCAGTGCCAGACTTGTCCCCCTGCTTAAGCCAGTACATGTCTGGGCCCATCTGAAGTTTGCTAGAGAGCATTTGAATGGTCCAGAAGAGGATTGGGAGAATTGTCATATGGTCAGAAACTAAAGTAGAACTTTTTGGTTAAAAACAACTCCTGTGTTTGAAGGAAGAATGCTGAGTTGCATCCAAAGAACACCATACCTACTGTGAAGCATGGTGGTGGAAACCATGTTTTTTGCAAAGGGTCCAGGGCGACTGATCCGTGCAAAGAAAAGAATGAATGGGGCCATGCATCCTGAGATTGAGTGAAAACCTCCCATCAAGGGCATTGAATATGAAATGTGGCTGGGTCTCAGTATGACCATGATCCCAAACACACCGCCTGGGCAACGGAGTGGCTTCGTAAGAAGCATTTCATGGTCCTGGAGTGGCCTAGCCAGTCTCCAGTTCTACACCCGGTAGAAAACCTTTGGAGGGAGTTGAAAGTCTGTTGCCCAGCGACAGCCCCAAAACATCACTGCTCTAGAGATCTGCATAGAGGAATGGGCCAAAATACCAGCAACAGTGTGTGACAACGTTTGACCTCTGCCATTGCCAACAAAGGGTATATAACAAAGTATTGAGATGAACTTTTGTTATTGACCAAATACTTATTTTCCACCATAATTTGCAAACAAATTCTTTAAATCAGACAATGATTTTTCTGAATTTTTTTTTTCTCATTGTTTAAAGTATACCTATGATGAAAATTACGGGCCTCATCTTTTAAGTGGGAGAACTTGCACAATTGGTGGCTGACTAAATACTTTTTTGCCCAACTGTACATATATAATATGCATGCATATGAGAGATATAGATATAGATACATTATACAGGCGATAGTAATGCCGTATGCAATGATGCCTTTTTATTGTACTAACAAATGACACCTAAAAAGACAAGCTTTTAAGAGGTTTTTCCTTTTTATTCCTTGGGTATTGCTTCAGACCTGAGAAACTCTTTAACGCTTTTTTCTTTAAAGCAATTTCAGCAAACCCAGTAATAGCATTGGTGCCAGTTTACACAGTAATAAAGCCCCTAGTGTTCTGTCTCAGCATCGATTGTACCTGTGACTTGTAGACCTAGTCTGAAAGTGTGTGCAGCAGGTTGAATGATGACTTTAACAGTTTACTCAATGAATAAAGACTCCAGAGGTGTTCTCCAATGCTGCTTTATGCTTCAAGTTAGCAAAGGCATAAACATAGAGGCTTTTCCATAGATAAATTTCCAATGAAGTTACACAGCTTCCACACTCTGCAGTCTCCTCATAACTAGATAAAATGGGAGTTACAGCAGGAAATGGAGATGGGAGAAACCAACTAGCCAGAAACAGCAGGGGTGCTAGGATGATACCAATAACCTAGCATAACATAACAACATGTAATAACTGCTAGACAGTTAAAGCTGTGTGGCAGCACACCTAGTATTGGTGCCATGCTCAGTGCGGAGGTGGGGAAGAATAGTGAGACCTGCCAACCACAGTGATGAAAGTGTAAGACCGCCACTCTTGCGGCTGGTCTGGTCTTTTTTTTTTTTTTTTTTTATAAATTTCACAGGAGATGTTTATTTCCCTGTGGGTCTCCTGATGTGCTACAGTACAGCGCAACTCTCATCCGAGACTCCTTCCTTCCGCCCCACACCACGGCAAAACTAAGAGGGAAGGCTGCCACAGCTCAACTCTCCATCCGGGACTCATGCTTTTTACAGCAGGGGTGCCCAACCTTTTTGAGGAGCGAGGGCCGCTTTAGCGACTTGGTAACCAGTCGTGGGCCACAATGAGCAGAGCGGGCAGATGACAGGTCCATGTCCACTCAGGAAATGCAGAGCAGACAGCCTGCTCTGATCCACACAAGACAGGACGGATCCCCCTTAGTTTTTTTGTATTTATTTATTTTTATATTGGATTGGAGATATGCGGCTGTAAATGACACTAGTCTGTTTAAATCTGTTGCTCTATAGAGCTGAATGGAGGGTCGGATTGGGTCCACCTGTAAGACAGGTGGACCAGATAGGATCGATTGTGTGAAAGGGGACGAAGGCTGCTTTCAAACAGATGCACTGCAGTTTACCTGCTTCTCAACTGACCTCAATCTTCACTTCTTCCTCAGGATTCCTGCAGGTATCGCTTGCTGCTGCTGTCCCCCCAGGTGGGTATAGCTGGTGGCTGCTGCTGGCTGTCCAGGGCTGGGCAGCTGGCTCCTCTGAGACACCAATGGAGATGTGTCGGGAGTGGCGCTGCAGGAAGCATGCGGCTGCAGTAGAGCGGAGCTAATGCTGCCTAGATTGCTCCTGTTACAGGCAGTGCATTTGGTATCACTCCGCCTGTGACCTGAACTGGAACTATACAGGAAGTATCGGCTCTGCTTCCTCTAGTGCGGCTCCGTTCTTCACAATGTTCGGGATGGCATAATGTTGGGGAGGCTTGGCCCCCCTAGTGACGCCATGGTTAACTGCCTTATCAAGCAGTCAGCAGTGCGAGTCTGCAGCAGGAGCCAGACATTGCGGACTTGTGATCTGCTGATAGTCGCTGCAATGCTGTGCAATTTTTTTTTTTTTTGCTCTGCAAAAAAATAAATTCAAGGTGGAACTTATCTTTTAACAAACTGACCACACCATCATGGATCTTGCATGCTTAGTTTGATCAGAATAAAGGGTAAAAAGGAGCTGGCCACAATCACCAGCTACAGGATCTCACAAAAGTGAGTACACCCCTCACATTTTTGTATATATTATATATTTTCATGTGACCACACTGAAGAAATTACACTTTGCTACAATGTAAAGTAGTGAGTGTACAGCTTGTATAAGGCTCCGTTCACATCTAGGCATTTTGGGGTGTTTTTGGGGAGTTTTTCTGCTCTAGGATCAGCTCTCAAAACGCCCAACAAGACATCTTATTCATTTCAATGGCCCCTGTTCACATCTGAGCATTTTGACGCTGTGAGCAAAACGCCCAAAGCTCAAAAAAGTACATGAGCTTCTTTTTGGGCAGATTACAGGCGTTTTCCATTGGTCTCTACTTAATCTAAAAACGCCTGCACAAAAAACGCCTGTAAATCGCGGTAAAAATCGTGTGAAAACGCTAGGCTCAGGTTTGAATGTAGCCTAACAGTTTAATTTTGCTGTCCCTTCAAAATAACTCAACACAGCCATTAATGTCTAAACGGTTGGCAACAAGTGAGTACACCCCTAAATGAATGTCAAAATTGGGCACAATGAGCCATTTTCCCTCCCCGTGTCATGTGACTTGTTAGTGTTACAAGGTCTCGGGTGTGAATGGGGAGCAGGTATGTTAAATTTGGGGTTATCGCTTTCACTCTAAAGCCCCGTACACACGTACCGATCGTCGGCCAAAAAGCTTCGGCTGACGACCGATCTGCCGATTGTAGGCTTGTTAGTATGATGCCTCCGACAGCCGACAGCGCACATTCGGCCGAAAAGAATCTGTCATGCAAGCATTAAAATTTTTGTATGCCGACACCAGAGCGGCCGATTGTTCGCCAGTCAGTACAGATTTTGGCCGACAGACCGCAGATTTGCAAGACTGGGCATGCTCAGAGAAGAAAACACAGGGAAAGTTAACCATCACATGACATCACTTCTGTAGTCGGCGGACAAAATTCTTGTGCAGTCTTTTGCACTTTTCAACCGACACCGACAGCCCTGGACAAAAGACGGCCGATCGTTCGCCGACGATCGGTGCGTGTGTACGGAGCTTTATACTGGTCCCTGGAAGCTCTACATGGCTGTTCATGGCAAAGAAATTTGATCTGGAAAATTGTTACGCTACATAAAGATGGTAAAAGATGTAAGAAATGCAGCGCTATATAAAAATTTTTCTCTATCTTGAGGTGCATAAAAAGGGTTTAAAGTGCTTTTTCACAAATAAGGTGCAAATGGAAAAAAATCAAGTCCAATCCAAGAAATTGGCAAATGTGAAACTTGTGTATATAGTGCTTGATAGGTGTCTCAATTCAAAGTGTGCTCAAAACACCACCACCGATTAGCCACAAGATGGCCTCTCACCTCAATAAGGTAATAAGAAAGCAATGGATCCTCCAATAGAGGTGAATCCGGATCAATGGATACCACTTGCTGGACTCCTAATCTCTTGGGCTCAGTATACAGGGAGGACATGAAAGAAATTGCAAGAGATCCAAGTGCTCACTGCAATGTAACCCTTTATTATTAAAAGTATACTCATATACCTAAACTCTATTGAGCATTTGTGTGGCATCCTCAAACGGAAGGTGGAGGAGCGCAAGGTCTCTAACATTCACCAGCTCAGTGATGTCGTAATGGAGGCGTGGAGGAAGACTTCAGTGGCAACCTGTGAAGCTCTGGTGAACTCCATGCCCAAGAGGGTTAAGGCAGTGCTGGAAAATGGTGGCCACACAATGTGGGTGTGATAGTTGCAATACCCGCAGCCTCCTGATTTGAAGCCCAAGCCTTAGCCTCCGTTCACATTGGCCTGATTTGACATGGCAAATCGGAGCCTATTGCCAGCAACGGCACTGTTTAAATAGCTTGGATGCTGGCTTTGTGGCGCCGCATTGATTCACAAAAGTAGTTCTTGCTCTACTTTTGGTGACTTCAGGGGCAATTTTAAGACATCTGTGCATAATCCTGCACAGATGTCTTTTCAAATAGCCCCTGAACTCTCACTGAAATGCAGGTTTGAAATTGTGTGCGTTCAGCTGAATCCGCATGATTTCACACCCGCCCTCAGTGTGAACGTGGGCTCGGTTTGATTTTACTGAAACTGGAGAGTTCAAAATCTGGTGCAGCTGTGCATGGTAGCAAATCAGCTTCTAACTTCAGCTTGTTCAATTGCAAACAAATCTGGAAGCTGATTGGAGTGTGAGAAATCTGGTGCAGCTCTGCATTGAAACCAGTTATAGTAAATCAACCCCTTAGGCCCCTTTCACACAGCCGGACCGTTAAGATCCACCAAAAAACTGATGGGCGGATCGAACAGTCACCCCATGCATCTCTATGGGGCATCGATTGTCAGCGGAGACATGTCCGCTGACATCCGATCCGTCAAATCTGGACGGATGTAAACCCCATTTTCCATGCGTCAGCGGATTGGATGAGAGGATCGACGGTCCTTCCCCATAAGATTCGCCCTTGGAGATGCATGGGGACCTGGCAGCTGTGTCTCCGCAAACAGCGTGGAGAACAGCTGTCGTCCTCCTGCTCAGCGGGGGATCGGCGGATCGCTCCCCCGCTGAGATAAACGTTGGGTGCATGCTGCAGGGCCAAAGGGAAATCTAGGAATGCATCTGCTTATGCAATGCATGGCTGGGTAAAAGCTAGCATAGGTGTAAGCAGTTTTGCAGCAAAATGTCTTGTAGTGGAACCTGAAGGGTGCACAGTAACCTGGGGTTGCATTTCAAGCACCCAGATATGTGGCTCATTCAGATGAAAACTTTACACACAGTAAAGGCACAAATTGGAGAGCTGTATCGCCTTTATTGTATCTCTCCAATTAACTAGCCTTAGTTTTGACTGCTTCTGGAGATTTGATTGCAGATCACTCGCCCACTTCCTTTCTGATTCATTAAAGCAGATTTCCATCTGTTAAACACTCTTGTCTTCATGTCAACATTTATCCTGACTTGAATAATAGTGTACAGCAATAATTGGAAAGTGCACATGTTTTCTAACGGTTTTGTCTAAGAATAGTTTCGAAGGAGATACAAAGCAAGTTAGAAATGCAGCCTGTTTCTGTGGTTTTGCTTTAGATGTTCTTCACACATGGTGATTATGCCCTATGCTCTCCAGGTTTTAGGGAAAAAGTCCTCGGTCTGGTCTAGGAAAGTCCTTCAACTTAGGGGTTTTCCTGTTAAACTTCAAGCCCCCCCCCCCCCAAGGTCTCAAATTTGCTACGCATGTCTTACTGGCAGGAAAATGGACCATAGCAAGAGCTTGGAAACGGCAGTTGCCTTTTACAGAAGTCTTCCACCATAAAAACTTTATCAAAACTCTTGTATCCTCTTAGACCAGGGGTCTTCAAACTATGGCCCTCCAGTTCAAGAACTACAATTTCCATCATGCCTAATCATCTTTGTGAATGTCAGAGCAGAGGAGACTAGCTAAACGGGTAGTGACCTAGGGAGGCGGGGTGCTGCGAGGAGACTGACCGACTGAGAGAAATCACCGCCAGGAACTGCTAGTGACAGGCTTAAAGGGACACACACTAGGTAAGTAAGACTGGTGACTGAGATTGAACAGTGACTGAGGGTGTAGTATCTGAGTGTCTGGGAGTACCTGTTGCTACCTGAGTGTACTGTGAGTGTTGTGCGACTGGCCGGGCTGTGTGTCTGTTGTGCGTCTGACCGGGCTGTGCGACTGTTGTGCGTCTGACCGGGCTGTGCGACTGTTGTGCGTCTGACCGGGCTGTGCGACTGTTGTGCGTCTGACCGGGCTGTGCGACTGTTGTGCGTCTGACCGGGCTGTGCGACTGTTGTGCGTCTGACCGGGCTGTGCGACTGTGAGTGGAGCGGAATACCAGAGGGTGAGAAGGTAGCGTTAGGAAGCCAGGAAATAGCCACATAGGATAGACTTAAATCGCTGAATCCCCATTAGATTAGTAGGTACAATGCCTGGCGGGTGTGGAGATGCGACTCGGTGTACATCTTGTGATATGTATGCGTTCCTCAGACATGTGATCGAGGGTGAATACAAATGCGCAAAATGTAAGCACGTTGCTTCCCTGGAAGCTCAGGTCCTGAATCTAGGGAAGCAGCTGGCAACACAGACGAATGTCCATACCGGAGGAGAGCCAGGATCATACCAGTCAGGTGCAGACAGGGGTCTGCACAGAGGTGGGCGGAGTATCGGTTGTGCAGGCATCAGAGCAGAGTAGAGGGGTGACAGTTAGGAGGGGTAGAAGGGGACAAGGCAAGGAGGATGATCCTGGGCTGGAGCACCCCAATAGATACGCCCAGTTGTGTGATGTTGGGAAAACCAGTCAGGGACCAGCATTGCTGGAGCAGATTGACGCCCCTAGCTGCCAGGGGAAGAACTCCTCCAGTGAGGCCGGGAGAAAGGGAAAGGAAAGACAGGTGCTGGTGGTATGGGACTCAATTATTAGAAGGGCAGATAGTGTAATCTGTGACAAAGACCGTGGGCGCCGAACAGTCTGTTGTTTTGCCGGGCGCTCGGGTTCGGCACATTGCGGATCGGGTGGACAGATTACTGGGTGGGGCTGGGGAAGACCCAGCTGTCATGGTACACGTGGGTACCAATGACATAGGCAGAGGAAGATGGAAAGTCCTAAACGATTTCAGGGCGCTAAGTTGAGGACTAGGACCTCCAAGGTAGTATTTTCTGAAATACTACCTGTACCTTGAGCCACACCAGAGAGGCAGCGGGAGATTAGGGAAGTTAACGAGTGGCTGAGGAGCTGGTGTAGGAAGGAGGGTTTCGGGTTCCTGGAGAACTGGGCCGACTTCTCAGTCGGTCACCGGCTCTTTGGTAGGGACGGATTGCACCTAAATGGGGTGGGTGCAGCCGTACTGGGTGAGAAGATGGCCAAAAAGTTACAGGGGCTTTTAAACTAGGGAATGGGGGGAGGGTACAGATGTAGAATTAGCCAGTGGAAAGCAAGTTTCGGAGGGCAGAAATGGGGGCATTAGCGGTAGGGTGTTCGGAGCTCCTAAACCCAGGGTGGGTACGGGCAAAAATCAAGAGCAGCCTAAAGACATCAAATGAGGATAAATGTAACCGATCAAAATTACGAGGTTTGTATACCAATGCCAGAAGCCTGGCCAACAAGATGGGAGAGCTGGAGCTGCTGATGTTTGAGGAGGACTTAGATTTTGTGGGGATAACTGAGACTTGGTTTGACAGCTCTCATGACTGGATGGCGACCATTCAGGGGTATTCCCTTTATCGCAGGGATGGAGAGGGTAAAAAGGGGGAGGGGTATGTCTGTATATTAAGAACAGTATACAGGTAAATGAGGGATGATATTAATAATGGAGCTAAGGACGAGGCAGAATCCCTATGGGTAGAGCTTCAAAGGGAAGGCACGGTGGGGGAAGGTAATATTGGGCATATGCTATAGGCCCCCCAACCAGAGGGAGGAGGGTGAGGCGGACCTCATGTTACAGATAGGATTGGCAGCAAGGATGGGAAATGTCATTATAATGGGGGACTTTAATTATCCGGATATAGACTGGGCAGAAGGAACCGCGCACTCAGCCAAGGCTCGGCAGTTCCTAAATGTTTTGCAGGACAATTTCATGGGTCAGATGGTGAATGCACCGACAAGAAACAATGCGGTACTTGACCTACTGATTACCAACAATACAGACCTGCTCACGGATATAGAAATATGGGAAAACTTGGGGAACAGTGACCATAGGTCAATTGGTTTCAGTATTAATTACAGTAATAGGAAACACAAGGGTAATGTAAGGACACTGAATTTCAAAAGAGCCAATTTCCCTAAACTGCGCTCGCTGCTAGAAAATATCAAATGGGATAGAACCCTGGGAACAAAGAACACGGAGGAAAAATGGGAGTGCTTCAAGAGCATACTTAACAAGGGGGTGGGCCAGTGCATTCCACAGGGAAATAAATTTAAAAGAGCAAAACTAAACCCTGGGTGGCTAAACTCCAACATAAAAATGTATATTAGAGCTAAAGAAAAGGCCTTCAAAAAATACAAGACTGAGGGGTCATTGGCAGCATTTAAGCACTACAAAGAGTGTAATAAGAAATGTAAAGACGAAATCAGGGCGGCTAAAATAGAACACGAGACATATAGCGGAGGAGAGTAAAAAGAACCCCAAGAAGTTCTTTAAGTATATAAACAGTAGGAAAGAGAGGCCAGAGCACATTGGCCCCATAAAAGATGATAAAGGAAAAATGGCCACTGAGGACAGAGAAAAGGCAGAAGTGTTAAATAATTTATTTTCTTTAGTCTTCACAAAGGAATCGGGGGGGGGGGGGGGGGGGGGGCTACACGAACCTTGCTTGTAAGGCCGAACTAAATAACACACCTCAGGAAGTGCCGCCATGGCTAACGGAGGATAGACTTAGAGCTAAACTAGAGAAACTTAAATAAATCCCCGGGACCGGATGGCTTGCACCCGAGGGTTCTTAATGAGCTCAGCCAGGTGATTGCCAGACCATTATTCTTGATCTTTAAGGATAGTTTACAGACGGGTATGGTGCCAGCTGATTGGAAAAAAGCCAACGTGGTACCAATATTTAAAAAGGGGCCGAGATATATCCTGGGTAACTATAGGCCGGTCAGCCTAACGTAGTCTGCAAAATTTTGGAGGGGATGTTAAGGGACCACATACAAGACTTTAGTAATGAAAACTGTATTATTAGTAGTAATCAGCATGGATTCATGAAAAATCGTTCGTGCCAAACCAATCTATTAACCTTCTTATGATGAAGTGAGCTGCCACCTAGATAAAGGAAAGCCTGTGGATGTGGTGTATCTGGACTTTGCAAAGGCCTTTGACACCATTCCCCACAAACGCTTACTGTACAAACTAAGGAAGGTAGGTATGGACCATAAGGTGAGTACCTGGATAGAGAACTGGCTCCAGGGGAGAGTACAGAGGGTGGTGATTAATGGGGAGAACTCGGATTGGGCGGGTGTGGAAAGTGGGGTCCCCCAGGGTTCTGTCCTGGGACCAATCCTGTTTAATTTATTCATAAATGATCTGGAGGAGGGGATATCTAGTACAATCTCAGTATTTGCAGATGATACTAAATTAGGCATGCCAATATCTTCTATGCAGGATGTGGAAACCTTGCAAGCAGACCTGAACAAAATAACTGGGTGGGCAACTACATGGCAGATGAGATTTAATGTTGAAAAATGTAAAGTAATGCACTTGGGGGCCAGAAAGCAAGCTACTCACTAAGGGGGGGAACCTCTGGGTGAGTCTAGGATGGAAAAGGACTTGGGGGTACTGGTAGACAACAGGCTTGGCAGTGGCATGCAATGCCAAGCTGCCGCAAGCAAAGCCAACAATACTGGGATGTATAAAAAAGGGGATTCACTCCAGAAATAAAGAGATTATTCTCCCGCTCTACAAGACTCTGGTCCGGCCACATCTGGAGTATGCTGTCCAGTTCTGGGCACCGGTCCTCAGGAAGGATGTGCTGGAACTGGAGAAAGTCCAGAGAAGGGCAACAAAAATAATTAGGGGAATGGAGGACATCAGCTATGAGGAAAGACTACAAGCACTGAACCTATTCTCTCTGGAGAAGAGACGATTGAGGGAGGATATGATATCAATGTACAAATACTGTACTGGTGACCCGAGCATAAGGAACAAACTATTCAGAGAAAGGAGATACAATAAGACACGTGGCCACTCACTAAAACTAGAGGAAAGGCGGTTTAACCTTAAAGCGGAGTTCCACCCTGGATTTGTTTTTTTTTTAATACCCCCGGGACAGTCAGGGCTAGTGCATTCCACAATGGCTAGCCTCTGATCTGTCCCGGGTTGCACTTACCTGCAAGACGAAATACTTACCTTGCAAACGTCTTGTCCAGCGCTGCCATCTCAGATGTGGGCAGCTTGAAGCCAGCGCGTCCTCTTCGGCGTCTTCTTCCGCCTTCTGTGGTCCCACGATGCTCTGCGCCGGCCCCGACGTCAGTTCCGGGTCGCGCGCGTCACCCCTCCACAGCTTCTGGGCATGCCCAGAAGCTGTTTAGAAGGGGATGACGCGCGTGACCTGGAACTGACGTCGGGGCCGGTGCAGGCGCAATGATTCCTGGGAGCTATGACGTCCAGCTCCCAGGAATCATTGCAGAGCCAGGAAGTGACGACGGGCCGCGGCCAAGGAAGGAGGAAGAAGGAAGTAAGGTAAGTATATTTTCTTCGCTACGAGGTAAGTAAAAAAAAAAAAAAATATGCGATTATCCATTTCTTTTTCAGGTGACCCGGAGCGAGAAGATGGAGGTAAGTATAAAAATAGGGTGGAACTCCACTTTAAAGAGGTTGTAAACTTTGAGGTTTTTTTTTTTTTTTTTTTTTACACCCTGCAAAAGAAAGACCTAATGAGCTAGTATGCATCGCATATTGGCTCATTATGCAATACTTACCTCAGAACGAGCCCCCGCCGTGCCGCTCACTCACTGTCTTCCGGGATCGCGGCATCCGGCCATCTGATTGGCCCGGAGCCGCGGTGACGTCACTCCCGCGCACGCGCGCGTGAGCCGACAGTCACGGCACGGGGCACGTCGGCCGTTCCTTCAGAGCGCATGCGCCAGTGACGTCACTGGCGATATGTAAGGTAAATATCTCCTAAACAGTACATGTTTAGGAGATATTTACAGTACCTATAGGTAAGCCTTATCATAGGCTTGCCTATAGGTACAAGTTGTAGAGGAGGGTTTACTTCCTCTTTAAAGTGCGTAAGGGGTTCTTCACTGTAAGAGCGGTAAGGATGTGGAATTCTCTTCCACAAGCAGTCGTATCAGCGGGGAGCATTGATGGTTTCAAAAAACTATTAGATGGGCACCTTAGAGACCACAACATACAGGGGTATACAATGTACGGTTAAAAGCAAACGCACACACATCATAGGTCGAACTGGATGGACTGATGTCTTTTTTCAACCTCACTAACTAACTATGTAAGAGTTTTACAATGCCTCATGGGATGTATAGTTCTGTAACAGCTGGAGGGCTGTAGTTGAGGATCCCTTTCCTAGACACAAGGGGTTTAGCCCCTAAAATTGTAAAGCCATGAGGGGAGGGTCATAAAATATATTTCTTGCTTGTGTGTAAACTTAGTTCCATGCTTTCTGCAGCTGAGATGTTGCCAGATTTTGTTCTGTTGGAGGGTGTACAGGACAAATTGCTGCAGATTATCGGGTTCAATTTATGTAGAATTAGTTTCATCTCTATGCATCACCTGAGGCCAGTCATTTCATTGGGTATATGTAAAGCCTAGTACACACCAGTATTTTTTTTTCATTCAACCCAGCAGGGCTAAACGAAACGACCAGTTAGGACAGCTGTCATTAACCACTTTACAACCACCCGCCGCAGATTCACTGAGGCAGGCAGCTGCTCCTGGGTGAACCAACGTAGCTTAAGTCGGTCGTCGTGTGCAGGCAGCTAGGGAGCAAGCGCGTGCCGCCGGCAGCACACAATCCCCCCCAGCTCTGTCAGCGGGGAAGCTGGCGCATGTCAGACGGCTCCGCTTGCCATCTGACAACGGCGATCTCTCCCCACTGACAGGACGGTCAGCTAATGTAAACACAGCTGTCCGTCCTCCCTGCAATGATCAGAGACTGTGATCCTGCTATATAGGATCGCATGTCTCTGTGCACTTGCAATGTTTTTATAAAGTGCATCTGTGGATGCTTTTGGCTGCAAGTTTTTGTGGGCTGCTGTTTAGAGGACCTAGTCCACTTTGAGGGTGTATTGTTTTTCAGGCGAGCTCCATGTTACCTGGTTGGTTATGGTTAGCCTTGGGAATTTTTGTTTTATGGGTTTCCCACCCCTCATGTTAAACACTGCTTTGGGACATCCCAATGGTTAAGAATCAGGGAACGAAAGAAAATGGGATTTTTGACTTGCCGTAAAATCCATTTCTCTGTTCAATGAAGGACGCAGCACCCACCATCAAACAAAATACAGCCCACCCCTGCATTCCCTGCTGCTGGTGCTATTGCAAATGTGTCAGCCCCAGCATATTTCCAGATGTGCATTTGCATGGCTTTTCAATGAAGTCTATGCTTTGTACCCGATGGGTTGAGTGGCTCTAGTGCATCAGCTAATAGGCTATAGCCCAAGGTTGGCTGATTTTGGGTCACAGGAGAGCAAGTGTGCAATCCTGACCACAGGAGATGTGCAGCTTAATCTTCTGTAGAAAAGGAGTTTTACAGCGATACTAAAATTTTAAAGTACTTGCCTGCTCTGTGCAATGTTTTTCAGAGCAGCCCTGATCATCCACTTGGGTCTCCTGACAGCTCTCTGGGCTCCTACCCCCGCTAATTGCCACCCTCCCCCATAGGAAAACGATTGCTATGGGGGCACTCATGCAGGCACATACCTGTGCCCCACTAGATCATTGACTCGCAGAACGGAGTTCAGCCCCACCCCTCTGCTCCCTCCTCACTGGCTGTGATTGACGGCAGCAGGAGCCAATGACTTCCACTGCTGTCTCAGCCAATGAGGGAGAGCAGCTGCTCTCATGCCAATCACTGGATTGAGATGGGGCTCAGATAAGTATAAGGGGGTGCTGCCCAAACTGCATCAGCCTTTAGAACTCAACATTATGCACTTTGTCTTGCAACTGAATTGACGTGTTGGCTTTACTCTGAGAAATAACAATTCCAGAGTTTAATATGCTCTGGCCTTTGAGACCTCTTGAATATTGTGTTTTTACATCTGACAGCCATGCGCTTATCTATCTCTGTAGCTGAGCGAAAATGAGGAAATGATATGTCATAAAGACAAGGAAGGATATTAAAATATACCTGCTTGATTCTATTTAATATCCAGAATGTCAGGAAATATAATGCGTGGTTTCCATTTGGTGTATAAATGAAAATTTGATTGCGGCGCCCAGACAACTATACATCACAATCTATCTGTATATAGAGGGTTCAATATTTGCACCTAAAGTTCAGATTTTCTAGCTTTTTAGCCATTGGACTATTTGGAGCAATCACTGCAAACTCCAGTTGTGTGGAGGTTTGTTAGCGAGCATGCCAGATCTACCTAAGTTTTCCAGTTGTTTAGTAACATTATAAAAGGGTACAGAGACACGATATTGCATTAAAACCAACCCCGCAACAGTAAAATCAGTCTGTATATGCAGTAAAGCATGCTTGTTATACTTACTGTAGAACCTGTCTTTTATCCCCTTTCTCTGATTATCTTTCCACTGTCCCCAATCTATCTCCTGGTAGAACAGAGCTTTTGGTGTCACTCTAGCAATACATACCTGTGACAAACTCACTCAGGGCAGGGGCTTTTGGAGGGGACTGCAGGCTAGCCTCTTGCCTACGGACCAGGCTTGTGAGGGAACACTTTGGGATGTATGCTGGGGAAACCCTTGGAGTAATGTTAGTTTGGATTCAAGGCCACATCTCCAAGACAGACCCAGACTCTAGGCCTAGGAGCCATGTTAATGGCCTAGCTACCTATTGCCAATAGTAGACTGCTCTGCACAGTCAGACTCGTGGCAGATGCTAATGTCATCAGCTTACCCACCTGTCTCCACACATTGGTTGTAATTAACTTGCCTATTGTCTGTGGGGATGTGTTTACACTTATGTGTATTGTACTTCATCAGCTTGATGACGGCAAGTGTGACAGCGCTGAAATTTGCCTGAGCAGGGAGGGGATGAAAATGTCTGTCTGGTATTGAGGTGGTTAAATAATGCTAGAAACTTTAAAACCTGTTTTTGTTTGGTGCACGTTCTGGCCCATCAGACCTTCAGACACTATGCATATGGCAGCTATTTGTCCTTGTCGTCCGTGTTTTTTTTTTTTTGTTTTTTTTTTTATCTGATTTTATTAAGTTTTATAAACATTCCTTTCTGTCATCCATCTTGACATGGATTCCACTGCCTATTTAAAGTGTTTGCCAACCTAATATTTCATATCCCTGATACGCCTGTGGTAATTACTTGTCAAAATGTACGCTTTTTGTGAAATACCTGGTGATCTTGCTAGCCCCACCAAAGCCCCCCCCCCCTCCCCATTGAAACCTGTGTTGGCATGTGCTCTCATGCCTAGCATGGTCAGTTTTCTGGCTGTGAGTGAGCACAGTTCTCCAATTGCCAAAACCTTTGCTGTTATGCTGACTCGTGCAGGCATCCGCTTGGAGGATTACAGTATTTTTGCTTACTGCTGTCCTGCAGTCTGACCCCCCCCCCCACCTCCTTATCTATTTTCCTTCTGCAGCTGAGAACAGGTTATGTATAACGAGGACTTCGACAAAAATATTAATGTTTTGTGTGCGCACGTATGTATATCCTGGCAGAACTTATTTCTTGGCAGTTTTTCAGAGAATATGAATAACTCAAACTTTTCTTTCACTCATGGTTAGTGTTTGGCTGAAGCCATTTATCAAACAACTATATTTTCTCTTTTAAATCATCATGACGACAAACTACCCAAATGTCCCTGATCAAAAGTTTACGTACCCCAGTTCTTAATACCGTGTATTGCCCCCTCTAACATCAATGACAGCTTGAAGTATTTTGTGGTATTTGTGGATGAGGCTCTTTATCTTCTCAGATGGTAAAGCTGCCCATTCCTGGCAAAAAGCCTCCAGTTCCTGTAAATTCTTGGGCTGTCTTGCATGAACGGCACATTTGAGATCTCCCCAGAGTGGCTCAATGATATTGAGGTCAGGAGACTGAGATGGCCACTCCAGAACCTTCAATTTATTCTGCTGTAGCCAATGACAGATCAACTTGGCCTTGTGTTTAGGATCATTGTCATGTTGGAATGTCCAAATATGTCCCATGCGCAACTTCCAGGCTGATGAATGCAAATTTTCCTCCAGTATTTTTTGATAATATACTGCATTCATCTTGCCATCAATTCTGACAATTTCCTGTGCCTTTGTAGCTCGCGATTCACCTCCGTGTTTCACAGTAGGAATGGTGTACCTTTCATCATAGTCCTTGTTGACTCCTCTCCAAATGTAGCGTTTATGGTTGTGGCCATAAAGCTTAAAGAGGAAGTAAAGTCCCCCAAAAAAACGAGAAAAAAAATGCCCTGTAGAGAGAGGCATAATGAGCTAGTATGCATCGCATACTAGCTCATTATGTAGTACTTGCCTTAAAACGAAGTCCCCGCCGTGTTGCCACCTCAGCGACAGGACGGCAACATGTCCGGCCGCCCTGCTTCCGGGTTCGCGTCCTCCGGCCATCTGGTCGGAGGTGCGATTACATCACTCCCACGCCTGCGCGCGGGAGCCGCCATTCACGACACTGAGCTCTGAAGGAACGGCACGGGTGGCCGTTCTTCAGAGCGCCTGCGCCGATGACATCATCGGCAGTATGCACTCTAAATATCTCCTAAACGGTGCAAGTTTGGGAGATATTTATAGCACCTATAGGTAAGCCTTAATATTGGCTTGCCTAATAGGTAAAAGTTTGTGAGGTGGGTTTACAACCTCTTAAATTTTGGTCTCATCACTCAATGACTTTGTGCCAGAAGGTTTGAGGCTTGTCTCTATGCTGTTTGGCGTGTTGTAAGCGGGATACTTTGTGGCATTTGCGTAGTAATGTCTTTCTTCTGGTACCTCGACCATGCAGCCCATCTTTAGTGCCTCCTTATTGTGCATCTTGAAACAGCCACACCACATGTTTTCAAAGTCCTGTATTTCACCTGAAGTTGTTTGTGGGTTTTTCTTTGAATCCTGAACAATTTTCCTGGTAGTTGTGGCTGGAATTTATGGTCCTACCTGATCATGGTTTGGTTTCAACAGAACCCCTCATTTTCCACTACTGATTAGTTTCAACACTGCTGATTATCATTCTCAATTCCTTGGATATCTCTTTTTTTTTTTTTTTTTTTTTTTTTTTTTTTTATATATCCCTTTCATGTTTTATACAGTTCAACTACCTTTTCCCGCAGATCCTTTGACAATTCTTTTGCTTTCCCCATGACTCATGACATGCAGCACTGGATGAAAGATGCAAGGGTCTGACGTTTCTGGATTCTGTCAGTCCAGGAACTCATTGAGCTTTGATATTCACACTAATTACAAGCAAACAGTTCACAGGTGAGGATGGTTGCCTTAATAGCCATTCAAACCACTTTGTGTCAAATTGTGTGCATGTTATCAGGCCAAAATCACCACGATGTAAACTTTTGATTGGGGTCATTTGGGTAGTTTCTGTTGTCATTATGATTTAAAGAGTAAATGGTTGATTAATAAATGGCTTCAGCCAAACCCCAACCATGAGTGAATTTTTTTCATTCCTATTCTTGGAAAAATGGCCAAGAAATCATAAATTCTGCCAGGGTATGTAAACTTGTGAGCACAAGTGTGTGTGTGTGTGTGTGTGTGTGTGTGTGTGTGTGTGTGTGTGTGTGTCAGGTTTCTGTGATGTAAAAAAAATAAGACTAAGATCTTTTCAGAACTTTTTCTACCTTTGTGACCTATAAACTGTACAACTCAACTGAAAAAAAAATCATTTGGGAGGGAGGGGGGAGTAACTAGAATGTGGTTGCATAAGTGTGCACACCCTCTTATAATTGGGGATGCAGCAGTGTTCAGAATTAAGCAATCACATTCAAACATGTGTTAAATGAGTCAATACACACCTGCCATCATTTAAAGTGCCTCTGAATAACCCCCCAAATAAAGTTCAGCTGTTTAGTAGGTCTTTCCTGAAATTTTTTTTAGTTTCATCCTACAGTAAAGCCTTGGTCTGTAGAGGGCTTCCAAAGCATCAGAGGGATCTCATTAACTACTTGCCGATCGCTCACGTTGAGGATACTGCAGCAAAGTGGCTCGTTATCGTCCAGCGACGTACACCTACGTCACTGGACAACGCCCCCTCTTGCGCCACCGGAAGCTCGCTCCTGCTGTATTCAGACACAGCAGGAGTCGGGCCAGGGGAGGAGAGGCGGTGATCACCGCAGCTCTTCCCCCGATCATCTGGGATCGAGTGTGGAAATCCGCCCACTTGTGTAACAAAGCAGGCAGATCTCCTATGTGACAGTCACAGATTACAGGATTCAGCATAGCTGAACTTGCGATCTGTGCCTGTCACACAATCCCCTCCCCCCCCCCCCACACGTCAGTAAGCATGAGGCATACATTTAACCCCTTGATCACCAATAAAGTTAACCCCTGCCAGTGTCATTATTACAGTAACAATGCAGATTTATAGCACTGGTTACTGTAGTAATGTCACTGGTACCCCCAAAAGTGTAAAAATGTCAGTTAGGGGTCCGGTCTGTCCGCCGCAATGTCAGTCCCACAAAAAAAATCGCAGATCGCCGCCATTACCAGTAAAAAAAGTAAACAAAAATGACATCTTTCCCGTAGTTGGTAAACTCTAACTTTTGCGCAAACCAATCAAAATACGCTTTTTTTAATATACCAAAAATATGTAGCAGAAAACAAATTGACCTAAAATGTTAAATTTTGATTTTTCCTTTTTTTTTGGTGGTTTTTTTTGGGAATGTTGTATATCAGAATGTGTAAATATATATATATTTATTTTATTTATTTATTTATTTTTTTAATTTTTTTTCTTCAAAAGTTAAAAATCGCATAGGTGATCAAATGCCACCAAAAGAAAGCGCTATTTGTGGGGGGAAAAAGACATAAATAAAATTTGGGTACAGGGATGCACAACCGCGCAATTGTCAAAGTAACGCAGTGCCGAATCACAAAATATAGCCTGGTCAGAAATGGGGTAAAATCTACCAGTCTTAAAGCGGTTAATGCGCTCATTGAGGATTTTTGTCAGACATGTAGCTAAATAAATTTTGGCCTAAATATGACAAAAATTGAATATATTGGATATTTAACTGTCAAAGTAGAAAATGTCACTTTTTTCACTTTTTTTTTTTTTATCACAAAAAATGAAAAGCGCACAGGTGATGAAAAATACCACCAAAAGAAAGCTGTGTTTGTGGGGAAAAAAAGGACGTACATTTTGTTTGGGTACAGGGTTGCATGACAGCGCAATTGTCAGTTAGTCGCGCAGTGCCAGGTTGCAAAAAGTGGCCTGGACGTAAAGCAGAAAAATCCTCCGGTTAAAGTATCAGTCAGGAGAAATGTGCAAAAGATTTCCAAGGCATTAGGTCAGGGCTTGACAAATTTGGAGCCATTTTTTTTTCCACATGTGCCGAATGGCCGGCTTGTCAGACCGCCTTGCATACACATGGGCAGAAATGGCAGCCAGTTTTTATTTGACTGATGTTGCCTGGCATTCTGCCTTTGTACTTGGATTAATGGTGATGGGCAGTGTGGGGCAGTGCAGCAAGGGTGGGGGTGATAGATCCAGTAACTCATGCCACCTTAGCTCCCTTTCATATGGGCACCTCGGCTGGGATTTCTCCACTAATCCCTGCTAAGCAGGTGGATGACAGGTCTTGTCTGCTCAGCTATGCAGCGTGAACGCTAACAGTCTTGCTCTCCTCTGTGGGGAAATAACTGCCTGGGGAAATAACTACCTGTCCATTTCCATACAATGCCATCTGATTCGATCCGCTAGACGGATGGAAAAAGAGGACCCCCCCATCCGTCTGTTTTTTGGCAGATGGGATCGGATGGCGGTGGTCAGCGGATGTCCGCCGGTCCATAGACTGAAGGGTCCAATCAGGTCCGCCTGAAAAACCTACAGGTGAACCTGATCCGACAGCCCATGTGAAAGGGGCCTTTGGCTGTGTGGCATGACGGGGAGAGAATGAAATTTTAAAAAATAATCAGTTTCGATCTTTGTGAGGTTGTAAAAGAAACTGAGGCCGTTCCAACCGTGTGGGAGACTTGGGGCCTCTGGCATGGGGAGAGGACACCTGCTGCAGTGTAGCCCAGGAGGCTAATTCTAGTCACCAGGGTTTGTCTAGCCCTGCATAGGATATACCATGGAACACGGTGAAGACAGTCATGAAGTGGCGAAAATATGGCACAACAGTGACATTACCAAGAACTGGACGCCCCTTTCAAAATTGACGAGGAGAAAACTGGTCAGGGAGGCTGCCAAGAGGCCTGCAGGAATATCTGGCATATACTGGCTGTGTGGTACATGTGACAACAAGCCCATAGTCTGTCTGGCCTATGGGGTAAAGTGACTAGACAGAAGCATTTTTCTTGCAAAGAAAAAAACGTCATCCAAGCCCAGATGTATTTTTGCAAAATATAGCTCTCAAGTCTCCCAAAAGCACATGGAAACATGTTGTGGTTTATGAAACAAAGGTTGAACTTTTCGGCCAGAATTCCAAAAGATGTTTGTTGCAAAAACCACTGCACATCACCAAAAGAACACCATACCCACAGTGAAGCATGGTGGTGGCAGCATCAAGCTTTGAGGCAGTTTTTTCTCGAACTGGAACAGGGGCTTTGGTCAAGGTAGAGGGAATTATGAACCATTCCAAATACCAGTCAGTATTGGCACAAAACAATCAGGCTTCTGTTGAAAAACTGAACATGAAGGGCAACTTAATCTTTAAAAAGGACAACAACCCAAGGCATAACATCCAAATCAACAAAGGAATTGCTTCACCAGAATATTAATGCTTTGGAATGGCCCAGACCTGAATCCGACTGAAAATCTGTGGGGTCATCTAAAGAGGGCTGTGCACAGGAGATGCCCTTACTATCTGACAGATTGGAGTGGTTTTGCAAAGAGTGAAGATGTGCCATGCTGATACGCATACCTGAAAAGATTGAGTGCTGTAATCAAAAGGTGCTTCAACAAAGTGTTTGTTTTTTAAGGTGTAAACACTTATGCAACCAAATTTTATATTTTTACTTCCACCTAAAAGATTCCAGCTTGTTCAACTGATTTTTACAGTTTATAGGTCACATTAAGATGGAAATTTTTTTTTTTTTTACCTCACAGAAACCTGACCTTTTTATTAGGTGTTTAGACCTTTATCGTGTGTGTCTATCCTCTATTCCCGGTGGTTTAATAGGCAGGGGTTCACTTATACTGAACCACTTGCTGCCCAGGAAAATGTACGCGTTTCTCATGTTTACAACTTTTTTGCAAGAAATACTTGGAATTCCCAAACATATATATTTTCTAAAAGCAGAGGCCCTGGAGAATAAAATTGTTGCAATTTGTTGCCCCAAAATTTATTTATTAAATGCAAATTTTCCTGAAGATTCACATTAATGCATTTTAGTGCCTACAAAATATAATCCATTTTTGGTAACCTGTATGAGTAAATCTTTAACATGTCAATATTTTGCAAGCCTTTCAATGGTGGCAAACTACGGTACCAAAAAAACTCTATAGGCAATGCTGTAAAAGCCTTAGTTCTAGGTCTTAGGGCTCTTTCACACGGGCTTTCCATATGTCCACAAATCATCCTATTTTTTTGCGGGTGATATACGGACATAATGGAAGTCTATGGCATTGCGGATGTCAGTGGAATACCATCTGCTGACATCCGATTTCCTTCCTTTCAGTTCTGTTCCGTTTTTTTGGAACGGAACAGAACCCTATTTTTCCTCCGTTCAAAAAAACGTAAAGGAAGGAAAATCGGATGTCAGCGGTGTCATCCAAATACATCCGCAATCCCCATAGACTTACATTAGGTCCGCAAACGGATGGGATGATATGCGGACCTACGGAGCGGATGACAGAAATGTCATCCGCTCCATGAAAAAAAGACCGCAGCGGAGCTCTCACACTGAAAGCCCGTGTGAAAGAGCCCTTACTCTGCAGTTCGCGGTGATGCCTCATGTGTAGTGCTATCAGTTTACATGTGTGCATTCAAGTGAGTATAGGGGGATGGGGCGCTTGCCATTTGTTTTTTACACTGCAAGTACAGAAATATACCTGCTAGAAATACTTTATCCCATAACACAATGCTGCCACAACATCCCAAGCAGTGTTGTCTGCCCTGCCTTAAATGTCCTCTACGGGACTCCTAAGTCTCATAACTCCTACATACCACAATGTGACTTGCTTCTAAAATGGCATCAGTGTAAAGGTGTATCTAGAATGACAGCTGTTTCAAAATGTTGGCATACTTTTTTTTTTTTTTATCCAAAACTTCACATTCCCTCATTCTTTTTCTTTTCAGGTTGGAGATAAAGTTATGGTCCTCAACAGATTTGGTTTATGGCAAGAGCTGGTTACGGTTCAGTCTAGCCACACGTTCCTTATGCCGGCGGGAATGAGCTTTGAGGAGGCTGCAGCCTTGCTGGTAAACTATATAACTGCCTACATGATTCTCTTTGACTTTGGCAATCTGAGACCAAAACAAAGTGTCCTCATCCACATGGCAGCAGGTAAGAATTTTCAGTATTTTAAGGGTTTTTTTTTTTTTTTTTTCTTTAGTAATCTGTATTGCATGTTTGCATTGGTCCATCGTGGCAAAATAAGTAGGCATGTCTCCTACCTAAGAATAGTTGGAAAGAGGGATGGCGCGCTATGGTGTAGAAAATGTGGAACTGACCCCATATGAACATTTCCAAGGGATTAGCGCCAGGGCAATTTTTTGTTTGAATGTCTCCTACCTAATGAACTACTGGGGAGGCTTAAAATCACCATAGTTGGGATGGGAGCTACTATGGTGGTGGCCACAATCTTCCGTGTCATGTTGGGGTTTGTGCTATCTGCTTCCTCTTTGCACACATGTCACTCATTGAGCACAAACTCTATTCAGAGAATGCTCTGTATTTTTTAGTGCAAGGTGTTCAGATTGGACAAAATGGAAAGGAAGGGTGGTGTCACAATGTTTCTGCCTCTTTTGGACAACACCTTGTATCCATTTAAAACTGCCTTCTGTAAATGAGGTTGTGATGAGTTGACAAACTCTTGTGTTCTGTGGGCAAAGGTGAAGCCACCCGCACAGAACCCCAACAGGACCTGGAAGATCAGATGGCAGCTATTCCTTTAGTCGTGCTGACTAAAGTGATTTTCAACTTTGTCCAGCAGCTTGTCGGGTATGGGATACACACTTGCATTGTGCTAAGCTGGACTAAGTATGCAATACAGACCAATTCTGGAGTTCAGCTTTAATTAGCCTGATGATGCAAACCTCAAGCCTGGCTGTAAGAATTGTCATTTCAAAAACCTAGCTGATCTCCAGAATAAGAATGTCTAAATACAAACAAAAGGCATATTTTATACTTAAAGCAGAGTTCCAGGCATGTTGGACCACACTAACTTTTGTTCCATTATCCTCCCAATCAAAACTGCTTTTAAAAGTGTTGCGTGGTACCTGGTTTCATCTCGTTTGTCACATCTTCACCAATCTGCTCCTGGCACCAGTTTCAGAGGTTGCTCTGCTCCAGGAGATGTCCTCCACATATGGTGGACATGTCCTAATGCTTTCCTAATTTAAGACCTTGCATTTTTGCAATCCTTGCTTACTTGCCCCTTTTAGAAAGATCAGTTGTATGTCCTGTTATACCTGAAACCTCTGGGCCTCACCAAACCTCAGTTTACACTGGCCACCTATGTCCTACTGATGGCAAAACCAACAAGAACAAGCGCTTGGCAGTTTATACCCTTTACAGAAGTCAGCCACTCTTCGACTTTATGCTAGCTCTCCAGTGTTCCAGATACGTACACCATTTTTAAAAATGGACTCTGGATCCAATATGCTCACTCTTCTATACAAATGGCCAGTTTCAATTTCTCCTCTCACCTTCCAGGACGGCAAACATATGAGATGATAGGCTCCTCCCTACAGGAAACTCAATCGGATCACAGCTTAAAAGGTCCACCCCTTCCCCTTGTCCCTCAGTTCAATTGGGTTTCTCTCAGTGAAACATTTATATTTTTACTCTGACCTGAAAACTTGGATGGTCCCCCCTGTGAGCCAGATACAGGAACGCATGTGATGTCTGCACTCTACCTGCCGCCTCCTAGGCTTCGCACAGGCCGTCGGTCACCAGGGTGATCCCTTTAGGCCTGTGTCCTGCTGTTTAGCAGGGGTTTCCTCTGGTCCTCCGGCCATTACACTGGGTCTTTTAGCGCCATGGAAAATTCAAAGACCGCCGAAAGTGCGCTCCAAGCCTCGTTTTGGAAACCGGAACTTCCGGTTTGTTAAGCGGAGCATGCGCAGCGCTACCCGGAAGAGGGAAGCAAAGGAGATGACGGACCCGCATGGAGGCTGGAAGGCAGACTCTCAGGCCCAAAGAGCCCGGAAAGTTGCAAAAGAGATTAAGCCTGCCGCAACCCACCTCGTGGAGAAGGAGGGAAGGTCGGAACTGGGTAAGTGCCGTTTTCTTGACTGGGACTAGTACCAGTATTGGATATAATCCTTGGTATTTCCCATGCTCTCCCTCAGCAGGACCTGTAGCCAGTTTACTTTGGGGTTGGAGTGATGTTATCCCCTCTTCTCTTGCAGAGTGCCCAGGTGGAACCCAGGAGGCCTCTGATGAAGCACCTCCCTCAGCAGGACCTGTAGCCAGTTTACTTTGGGGTTGGAGTGATGTTATCCCCTCTTCTCTTGCAGAGTCCCCAGGTGGAACCCAGGAGGCCTCTGATGAAGCACACCTTGTACCCGTGGGCACTAGTTCCTCTAAAAACTGTGGTAATTGCTGTGAGACTTCCCAGTTCTCACACCAAGCCCTTTTTGTCATAGGTGTATTAACAAACTGGCTGTTAAAGTGGACTCAGGGATAATTAAAGATTTCCTAAGTCCGTGCAAGAGGAAATGTTAGCCACTACAGTCCTTTTTGCACCTCTGCAGCTTCCCCACAGGTAGTATCAGAACCAGGTGAGCTAGCTCCTAAAAGAGGGCCTGTCCTCTCAGAGTTCACTTTCCGAGGCAGGCTCATCTGCTTCTCTGCCTATTTCACAGGGTCTCCCCCCCCTACTTAAGCAAGGGAAGAGGAAGGCCTAGAGAATGCAGTGTCAGGCCAGGTCTCAGCCTAGCTCTGGGAATGAGGGCGATGTGTACCCAGATTTCTATTCTGTTTGGTCTCTTCTACCTAGCTATTTGGTCTGGAAAACCTGCATGGACTCCTTTTGAGCTGTCTACGCTACAGAAGAAATTCCAGAACCCCCTAAGGAAACTTCGGCACAGGATAAAATGTACAAAGGGCTGGGTAAAAACCTATCCACGGTTTTACCTGTTCACCAATCCTTGAAGGATTTAATCCTTCAAGAATGGCAGTTTCCTGAAAGGTCTAGTTAAATCAGTCATGGACGTCCAAGATTTAATGAACCATAAGGCAGAATCCTTAAGGAAAGCTTGGGATGCCAACTCGTCCACTATGGCTCCAGCTGCAACCTGTGTGGCTAGGAATGCAAATTTCTGGATGGAAAGGCTTACAAGACACCGTTCACAGGTTAAATCCCAGGATTTGCAGGATTCCCTTTCCGTTTTTTAGGGAAAGCGGTCGCTTACCTGGTTGACACAGCAGTTTAGTCAGTAATAGCCTCAGCCAAGACTGGGGCTCTCACTAATTCACCTAGGTGAGCCATTTGGGTCAAAGAGTGAGAAGGCGACTTTACCTCAAAAGCTAAGCTCTGTGGACTACCTTTTTGAGGGGTCCTTACTGTTTGGCTCAGGCCTGGATGAAGTTTTGTCCAGGTCCTCTGGGCTTGGTAGGAAACTTCTTCCCTTTCTCAAAGAGGGAGATGTTTAGAATTTTTCCGTGGCCCCCCGGGGCAAAATCAGCAGAGGGCTAAGAGCCCAAAAAGAAATGGGGCTTCGGAAGAGGTAGGCAAATTTGCTCCCCCCCTCTCCAGCCACTAGTGCCAAAGATACTAAGTGACCCCAGAATCAAAGTGGGGGGCGGACTGCTTCATTTCGTTTCCCAATGGGAGGAATTTTCTGTCAGTCCATACATTCATTACCTCATTCAGGAAGGCTACCGCCTAGAATTTTGAACCATACCCCCACTAGCAGTAGGTTTAACTCCTCCAATGGATGTTCTAAAAATTAGCCCTTTTGCAGAGGATTCAGGAATTGGCAGAGCAACTAGTAGTAGTTCCTGTGCCAGAAAACCATCTTTACCAAGGATTTTACTCCCACGTGTTCGTGGTGCCCAAGCCCTTGGGAAAATACCGCCTCATCATAAACCTCAATCTTAAACAAGTTTCTAAAAGTTTTCTATGGAAAGTATTTATAGTCTGCAAAAACCTGTTGAAAAATGTGAGACTACTCTTGATCTCAGGAATGCCTACCTGCATGTTCCAATTCATCGAACATCAGGCTTTTCTGATATTTGTGGTGGTCCCCGAGGAGGGGACTGCACATTGGTAGTTCAAGGCACTCCCCTTTGGTCTAACAGCCAGTCCAAGGATTTTTTACCAAGATCCTGGCAGAGGCGGTGACAAATCTTCGGCTCCAGGCAATAGCCTTGATTCCTTATCTGGACTATCTTTTGGTCCATCAGTGGACCAAGTGTACTCAGGCACCCAGAGGGTGTTGACAGTCCTAAAAAAAAACTAGGCTGGTTGATCAACATGGAAAAGTCTTCCCTGCAGCCTGCCCAGGTTCAGACCTACTAAGGGGGATACCAGATAGTAACAGGCAAAAATGTTGCCTTGTTGCATTTACAGCATTCCAAATAGAATTGTCAAGTTTAAACATGGCTTCCTACCATTTCCTCCCAAGTTAGCTCAAATGATATGCAATTTCAATTAGCTTCTTTGCCTTGATATACTGAAGCAAATGGGGAATAGCCAGTCCTTTGAATAGTAAGTAGTTCAAGTCATTCCAGAGATGACCTCGCATCCTGCTTTAAAGAACCGATAACCTGTTTCCGCTCATTTTCCTGTATGTAATATCGATCTTCCTGTCCAGCTGCAGTTCTTCCTGTTTAGTTCAAACATTGAACAGGAAAAGAATCTGACTAGAAAAGCATTCAAAGAAAAATGTACTTTTTTAGGTACTTTTGCTGCCACATTAATGAGGCCACTTGATAAAGGATGCTCATATGCTTGGAAAGATCAGACTCGCAGAACAAGCGGTGTGGAGCCAACATTGTAACTATAAAATGCATAGCCAGCTCCAAAAGCTTCAGAAGTTGCCTTTCCCTGGTATGAAGCCAGCCTTCATGATTCAGGGGTTGTAGAAGCGATTGTCTCCTGACCTCATTCACCTGTATGGTCAGTATTATGGTTGAATCTTTTTAAGGCTGGGTTCACTTTGAATTGGATGTGGGTTCCCCTCATCCAGTTCGTATGACGGGATTGTGACCGGCTCTCTATAAACCAGTTTACTCATCTCCGTGGCTGCTGCTGGTACCTAGTTTTGACAGGTACTTGCTTCTGCTCAGACCACCTAGGCCAGTGATGGTGAACCTTGGCACCCCAGATGTTTTGGAACTAAATTTCCCATGATGCGCAACTACACTGCAGAGTGCATGAGCATCATGGGGAATGTAGTTCCAAAACATCTGGGGTGCCAAGGTTCGCCATCATTGACCTAGGCAATCAAAGTGGAACTTCACCCCTCCCTGCAATTGTAGCTGCTGACTTATAACAAACACAAAAAAATGAACACTGATTTTTACAGTTGTCATTTTTTTTAAATACAACTCAATTGGGGTGAGTTTCTATGTAAGCCTACATGACTTTCTCAGATTCAGTGGATCCTCTGGTTCCTCCTTCCTGGGTTTCAATCTCCCTAGGCACTCAAACCCGGTCCTTCATTACAGATGGTTCTGCTAACATGTCTGTCACTTTTGATCCAGGGACCAGCTGGATTTTCACACTTGTGTACCCAGTATAATGTGGAAGGGAACAAGGCAAACAGGCAAACCTGGGAGGGGCAGTCGTTTGCTTTCTTCAGGGACTTGCTCAGTGCAGCTCTTTCCTGTTGGCAAGAGGCCTTCCACAGAAGTTGCTGCTTGTGCTAAGGTCATGGGGATGCATCTGACCTGGTCAAAGGTTCTTTTTGTCCCCTTTGGTTAGACAGGGTAGAATATTTTTCTACCTTAATGTCCCTTTAGGCCTCATGCACACTGGGCATTCGCCCATCTCCTCAAATTACTTTCTCCTGGAAAGGGAGAAGGGGCCAAAAATTGCACCTAAAGCCTGGTTTAGCAAACCTGTTTAGGCGTGTCAAACGTTTGGGGCATTTTGGTATTTTACAGGTGTTTGGGCACATCAAGGTTTTTCTGACCACCTAACACTCATCTTCTGACTGGCAGCTTGTGATTTATTTATTTTTATTTTTCTTGCATCTTAAATGGTAACTACCACTTTTGTTGAGGGGAAAAAAATAAATTGGCAAATATTGTATAAATCAAAAAACAAAACGGGTGCGCTGCTATGGTAGAAACTTGCCACACCTATAGAATGAAAAGCAGCTCCCACCAAAATAAGTACTCAAACTTGTGAAGTGCAAATAAGTGTAAACAGTGGTGCGCTATTCAGGTGGTTTAAATATAAGAATCTCATAAACCCCACTCTTATGTTTTTTCATAGACTATTGCTTGCAAAATTGTTTTAACATGCACTTTTGTTACTGACCCAAATATCCATATTTTTGTATCTGAATATTTCTTCAATAAACGTTTATAATCAAAATCTCATAAACAATAAAATTATATCAATGTGACCCAAGGTGTGATCATAAATGGTAAATCTAAATCAGGACTGTGAAACCCGAAAAATCATAGGGGAAAAACGAAAAAAAGTCACTTCGTCCATTCATCGGTAATCTTGCCTTGTGCGTTCACCTCTTAAGTCAACAGTCAGTCTATACCATCTACAAAATCTTCATCACTTTGGTGAATCCTCATCTCGCAAAATATCCAAGATATGCAAAAGAAAAAAATGGATCTAGTGTAGTAATGTCAAAATCAATCAGTAAACCATGCTATAACAAATCACAAGTGTGCAAAAAACCGTACCATAAAATTAGTGCCACAAGAATGTGCAGGTGTGAAGTGCCGCAGAAAAATATAAAAATCTTCAATCGTGTAAGGCTGAAATGCATGCTCACCTGCAACAGAAGACTTTTAATAATCTTATGGCCTCTCAACTCGTATGTCGGGGCTGATGTTCTATGTTCTATCCACAGAGTGGAGCACTCGTTCAATATGAAATATATTATAGGGAGAATTCTAGCTTTCCTGCAAGCAGGGTAGATATGAAACTAGCTTTGCGCACGTTGAAAGGGCAGATTTCAGCTTTATCGTTTTTTTTTTTTTCCAGGAACCGAACACTTCCCATTCGTTGGTTCTAACCTTTATCCAGGGGATATTGCATTTGCTTCCACCTGTGAAGCCACCATTGTGTCCTTGGGACTTAAATTTGGCTTCGGGGGGGGGGGGGGGGGGTTGACCGGGGCTATAGCACCGAGTGGGCCTCCAAAAAGCCCCGGGTCTCCTTTTGCGTTTTTAAAAAGATTAGCCCCGAGTCAAGGCCTGAGGTTAGCTGGGAACTCTGGGCTACATACCTCAGCAGTGTACCATTTTTATAAAGCGCATCCAGTGATTGGTGGGTGATCTAGGGCAGCCACAAGGAGTGATTGGAGCTGAGTACTTGGAAAGCAGTGTGTCCAGGGGACCTAGTCCAGACTTCTGATCAATATTCTGGAACTGAGTGATAAAGCTTTGCTTGAGTCACAGGACCAATCATCTGCAGGGTTGTCCAGTTAAGATTCAATCAGATGATGCCACAGCCATGGTTTACAATTAAGGGGGCACCAAGAGTGTCCTGGCTGCCTGGGAGGTGGCTAAGAGCTTAATATTGGCAGAAAATTTTGTTCCATCCCTCTCCATAGTGCATATACCCGGATTGGAGCACTTGCGGCGTCAGGTGTTGGCTCAGAGGGAATGATCCCTGCACCCGGAGGGGTTTCACCTGTTGTGTCCGGTGGGGGAAACCTGATGTAGACCTGTTAGTTTCTCGGCTCAACGAGAAGGTACTGAGGTTTGTGGCCAGGTCTCAGTATCCTCTGTCCGACTCCACACGCACTGGTGGCTTCTTAGGAGTCGGTATCAGCTGATCTATGAGTTTCCTCCGCTGAAACTTCTGAGGCTTATGCGCTGAATAGTGGTGGAGGGGATACCGGTCATTCTTGTGGCCCCAGACTGGCCTCGCTGGTCTTGGTATGCAGATCTGGTAAGGTTGGTCGCCAATGCACCTTGGAGACTTCCTCTTATGGAAGATCTGTTGTCCAAGGGCCAATCTTTCATCCTGCTTTAGTCACTGGCTTAACGGCATGGCTGTTGAAAGCCAGGTATTGAAGGATAGGGGTCTTTCTGACTCCATGATTCCTACACTGTTGAAGGCTAGAAAATCTACCTCCCAGAAAGATTTATCGTATGTAGAATCATACATCTCATGGTGTGAATTGATTAGGGTGCATCCACGTTCCTTTTCAGTGGCTACGATATTGGCTTTCCTCCAAAGGGGGGTTGAGCAGCGGTTGGCCTTGGGTACTATTAAATGCCTGGTGTCAGCTTTGGCTTTTTTTTTTTTTTTTTTTCCACCCTTTAGCTGCGCGTTCTTTGATTTGCACTTTTATCCAGGGAGTTCGTCATGCGGCTCCTCCGATACGGTCTGTTACCTCTGTGGGATCTTAACTTGATACGGTCTTTCAAAAATCTCCCTTTGAAAACTAAGGGAGATTCCTCTGCTTACACTGTCACAGAAGGTAGCCTTTTTGGTGGCTATTACCCCTGCCTGCAGAGTGTCTGAATTGGTGGTGCTGTCCTGCTGTTCTCTGGTGGTCCAGAGATTAAGTGGTACTTTGGCCTAATCAGTCGTCTCTTCTGAAGTGGTTTCTGATTTCCATTGAATGAAGACATTGTGCTGCCTTCACTCTGTCCTAAGCACAAGCATCCCAAGGAAAATGCCTTTCATTCTTTGGCTGTGGTTTGGGCAATTAAGGTTTGCCTGGTGGTCAGAGTCTTTCAGGAAACCGCTCTCCTTTGGTCGCAGCAGACACAGCAATCCTTTCCGAGGTCCTTTGAGGACAATTCTGCTAGGGCGCCTCTTGGGCTGTTCGCCATCATGCGTCAGTAATACAAGCAAGGCGGTAATTTGGTCGTCTGTGCACACGTTCACTAAATTGTACAAAGTAGATGTATTGGCATCCTCTGATGCTGCTTTTGGCCGCAAGGTTTTGCAGGCTGCTGTTTAAAAGAGCAATTTATTCTTTGAGGGTGTATGTTTCTAAGTGAGCTCCAGCTGTTCCTGGTTGAGCTCCAAGTTACCTGGTTGGCAAGTTTAGCCTTTGGGGTATTAGGTTTTCTGTTTTCCCACCCCTCATGCAAATACTGCTTTGGGACGTCCCAATGGTTAAGAATATGGAGCTGCGTCTATCAATGAATGATGAACTGGATTTTTGACTTACTGTAAAATCCTTTTCTCTGTAGTAGGACTCCAGGAGTAGGACTAGGCAGAACAAAAAACACCTGACTACGCCCATGGGGCGTCAGCTGGTGTATAACCCCCTCCCCCCCCTTCCCCTCTGCTCTAGGTAATCCGTTTTTATTCTGTCTAGTCAGGGGTAAGGACCTAGGCTCTCACCTAGGATCTCTGGTCCTAGCAATTTTCTCCTTGCATCTTTTTTCAAATCGGGAGATCTACAATTGTCGGGCTGGATAATCTAGATCCAGTGGTCCCCCTGCCCGCGAGTGTGTGCAGACTACAGCTACGCACTAGGTCGGCCGTGACATAGCCTCACGGACAGATGCTGACCCGCCAGTTAAACGTCTCGCAGAGTCGCATACGACTGGTCTGAGTTGCAGCGGTCCCTTGGCCAACAGCTCCCCTACTTTGGTATCGGAGTTATGTCTGGAGCGTTACCTGCACCATGGAAGGGTAAGTACAGTCATCGTGCCCCCCTCCCCTTTTTTTTGGTGGTTTTCTTTGGGGCGACCGTGAACAACCTCCAGGGACCATGCCTGCCTGCAGGTTTCCTTCTCCCATCCTAATTCCCTCACTGAGCTAGGCTTCCCCCACTCCCATTCCCCCCATCTGGACCTAGACTGGTGGGGGTCCCAGGGCAGAGAATACAGCAGTCTTAGTCTGGGGATGCTGGAAACAAATGAAGCCTCATGGAAAACTTTTATCCGTGGTCGGACAAATTGAAATTTGACATTTTTGTTGGCAAGCATGGGTGCTGTGTTTTTCCAGACTAAATAGAAGAGGGTCCTTCCAGCTTATCAGTGCTCAGTTCAAAAGCCTGCATCTCGAATGGTATGGGGGTGCATTAGTGCATATGGGTAGCTTGCACATCTGAAAACACAATACTGAAGGATGCATCCAGCAGACAAGACTCCTTCAGCATGAAAGACTGCCCTCACCCATTGTGGTGGGGGGGACATCTTCACTGGTTTCTGGCCCCAGAGGACGACTTTGGTGAGTGTCAAGGAGATCTGCCAATGTTTGTTTTGGGGGTACCCAGAAAGCGGGCCAAAGCTTGTCCTCAGTCTCCTTGTGCAGATTTAATTCCTGCAAAGGTTAAGGTGATGGCTGAACAACCTAAGGTCCCCCCTATCCCTGTCCAGGAAATTGATTTTATTTAGATTTGGTTTCTGACCAGGGTGGTCCTTCCTCTGCACCAACTTCAGGGACCACAGGCCGTGATTCACCTGCTGCTGTCATAGTTCTCTCCCATTTTGCATACAGGTTCTGAGTCTGGTGGTATCCACCTTCCAAGACGGTTCTGTTTGCAGTCTTGCATGCAGCACCTTTAGCAGGTTCTGCTCAGAGGATACCAAAGTTTGTGACTGGGTCCTCTGATAGACTCAGCAGGTGTCCAAGGGCCACGGTAAGGTCAGTATCCTCCTCTGTTAAGGCTTCTTCAGCAGTTCCTGAGAGGAATCAAAAGCAATGAATCATCCTGGTGGCTGTAAACGTACCTTGGGGGCTTCTCTTAGAAAAGACCAGTTGTCCAAAGGGCTGATATACCATCCTGTTTTAGTCGCTGGTTTTAAGGCTTAGCTATTGAAAGCCAGGTACTGAGGGATAGAGGTCTGTCTGGATCAGTGATCCCTACTATGCTGAAGGCTAGGAAGTTTTCCAGCAAGATATACCATCGTACAAGGAAAACGTACATTTCTTGGTGTGAGTCAATTGGCGTTCATCCTTGATCCTTTTCTGTAGCTTGGATCTTAGATCTTAACCTCTTCAACAGGGTGTTGATCAGAAGTTGGCCTTGAGTACCATCAAAGGCCAGGTGTCTGCCCTGCCAATCTTTTCAGTTCGAACCTTAATTCAGGGGGTTCGACATATGGCTCCACCTGTACAATCTCTTTTGCCGCCATGGGATTTAAATTTTAATGTAGTACTTTCTGTTCTCCAGAAACCTAATTTGAGAATATTTTGGGAGATTCCATTGCCTGCGTTTATCGCAGAAGGTGACACCCTGTAGGCTGAGGTAGCAGCCACCAAGAATGTCAGAATTTGCAGCATTATCCTGTCGCAGTCCCTATTTAGTGGTCCATAGGGATAAAGTGGTTCTGTGCATCATTCCTACCCAAAGTTGTCTCTAACTTCCATTTTAATGACATTTTGTTGCCTTCCTTGTGTCCCAAGCCGGCTCATCCCAAGGAATTTGCCTTGCATACCTTGGATGTGGTTTATCTGATTCAGGTATATCTGGCAGCTACTGATTCCTTTCAGAGGTCACACTTTTTTTTTTTTTTTTTTTTTTTTTTTTTTTTGTGGTTACGACCAGACCAAGAACAAGGCTGGCTGTCTGATCCATCTGGAGATGGTAGCCGATGAAGCAGACGGTGACTCAGACCTATTCCATTAAAGGTCAGGTTCCACCTTTCCCTGTCACTGTGCTAGAATGCTTCTTGGGCCTTCTCTCGTCGGGCTTCAATAGCGCAAGTTTGCAAGGCGGCCATTTGGTCGTCCGTGCATACCTTTACAAAATTCTAGAAGGTAGAAACTTTTGCATCTGTGGAGCTTCTATTGGCTGTATTTTTTTTTTTTTTTTTTTTTTACAGGCTGCTTTAAGAGGGGCTGCTCCCCTCTTGAGGGGTGTTTTTTTTTTTTTTTTTTTACATTTATTTTTCAGACAGGGCTCCTGGTGTCCTGGTTAAGGGCTCTTATGTTTAGCCTTGGGTTATTTTCCCCACCTCATTTTCCTTTTGGCACTGCTTTTGGACGTCCCACTAGTTATGATTTATGGAGCGCTGTGTCCATCAAAATTGGATTTTTGTACTTTATCCATTTCTGAATTCAACAGACACAGCACCCACTCCTCTATGGAGTCTGATACTTCTAATACTGCTTGCTACTAATCTGATTACCTAGAGCAGAGAGGGAGGTTCTAGCCCAGCTGTGAACGGCCTGGGCATAGCCAGGTGTTTTTTGTTCTGCTTGGGCCTACCCCTGGAAGAGGCAATATAACCCACTAGTTATGCTTTATGGAGCACTGTGTCCGTCAATGAACTTGGAGAAATGGATTTTCACTAACGGTAAATTCGAAAATCCCTTTTTTTGATGCCTGAATTTTTTTGATGAGTGGATGCCTGAAATCTGACTTGCATCTTAGTGCAGGCTTCTGGGAAAATCAGTGAGCCAATTACACAAGCGGGAAATGTTTCCGGGGGATGTTCTGCACAGATTCTGTATAGAACACCTAGGTAGCCATATTTCATTGAATTTTCTGAAAATGTCATTAGCTGCAAATTAAAAGTATATTTTAATAACAGTAAATTGCAATATGACTTGTGTTGCAATTGTATACGCTATATTTTCTTTGCCATTCTTTTTTTTTTTTCCCCTCAAAAGTGGATTTACCCTTTGAAAAGGAAAGGTGATTTTTAAATCTGCAGCTCTAACTTTCTGTAAAATGCAATACAATATGGCTATCTGAAGGTATTCTGTACAGATGGTGTGAAGAATGCCCCGGATATGTCATTTCCTGCTTGTGTGATTGGCTTACGGATTTTCCCAGAAGTCTGCACTAGGATACAAATAATACTTTCGGCATCCCCTGCATAGAACATTTTTTTGGCAAGATGATCCCAAGGGTAAATCGTATCTAAAGGGATGCTGACCACAGGGGATGCATCTGAGAATTTTAAAACCACTCCCATTAGATGCCATTTCCACATGGACAGGCGAACTTTCACTTCAGAATTACAAAAGGTAGGAAACTGCAGCAAAGTTTGATAAAAAAAACACATTGCCTTCTGGGTGGGTGATTATGTACATTGTAAGGATTGATTTTTTTTATTTTACATGGAATTGCTGTTTAAACCCCTATGTGTTCATTAACGTAGGTTAACAGAGGGATGTTTAGATTCAGGGAAAAAAGCAAACCTCTGTAAAGTGGTGATTTGATGCCCAATGTGCATGAGCCCTTAAAGCAGTATTAAACCCAAAAGCAAACATTTTATATTGCCATTTACCAATTCTAGGATTTGATAGCTGTATTTGTTTCCTTTAGACCGCATTCACACTGCCGCGACCATAAGTCGCCCCATGTCGTAGCGACTTTACCGCGACTTGTGAATTATTTAAAGCGACTTATATGATAGACGACTTTGTATTTGGCCAATCAGAATATGATGTGTTGTGACCCAATTCCCCTCTTCTGTTTTTTTTTTTTTTTTTTTTTTTTACTCATTTCCTCATTGCCCACCAGTGCCACGTATCGGTGTCCACCAGTGCCACGTATCGGTGTCCACCAGTGCCACTCACAGACCAGGCAGAGATAATGGTATATAGGAACTGTAGGCATGGCTGCAATGTGAGGAATGCCTGGCTAATCTTCCTTCTTCCTTAAAAGTCTAACAAGTCGTTTCAAATAAGAGAAGGATTCGACTTGGAGGCGACTCCCATTGAAGTCTATTGGGACAAGTCGGATACAAGTCGCCTTAAAGTAGTACAGGACCCTTTTCTGAAGTCGGAGCGACTTCAGTAGTGCCATTTAAGACGGCACTCATTGATTTACATTGCTTTTATTATGTTAAGCGACTTGGGGTGACTTGAGGGCACACAAGTCGCCTGACAAGTTGCGGCAGTGTGAATGACTTAGTCTCTCCATCTGGTGATCCAGCCAGTCTGTTTTTCAACAGAAAAGCTTTTGCAGTTACAGAAATGAGACAGATCATTTAACTGCCAGGAGAGCTTAAAATGATCAGCTTTTATTTATGGAAAACCTTTATCCAAAAAGACAAGTCTGATTATAAAGTAGTTGTTTTTTTTTTTGTTTTGTTTTTTTGCAGCTTATTAGATGCCCCCTACTTATTCTTGTGGTAGTGTGATTCAGGTTTAAACTTGTGTTTTAGGCTAGGAATGTAATTGTTGCTGATATAGAAAAGGCCAGCTGAGGGCGCCAAGGTTAGTGTGAGTGTAATGTGTGGAACTGCATAGGAAAGGATTGATGGGAGCCTGCATCTCTCAGCCATTGCAGCTTGCTGATAGTAAGGAGGCTGGGGCTTTAACAGACCGCTCCGAGGAAAGAACAGGTAGGTACACGTCCCATACATTTTAGGCATCGTTTTCGCCAGTTGACCTTTTAATTTTTTTTTGTTTTCATACTCCAGATGTGGCCGGACCAGAGTCTTGTAGAGTGGGAGAATCTTTCTGGAGTGAATCTCCTTTATGCATCCCAGTATTCTGTTGGCTTTGCTTGCAGCGGCTTGGCATTGCATGCCACTGCCAAGCATGTTGTCTACCAGCACCCCCCAAACTATGACTAAAATATTTTTGTGGACAACATTGACATGGTATTGATGTAACGTGGCACTCACACATAGCGCAGCCAGCCAATCTCCAGGTACTTTGTCAATGAAGAGAGAATTGGTCAAGCTTGGCATGCATAAACAAGCATTCTGAGCCTTAATGAATGCAGGGACATGCTGATTAAATATCTCCATAGGCTTTGAGCAGCTGCAGACAAATGCATGCAGGTTAATATGTGAAGACTGATTTTTGATTGGTAGGTGAAACGTATGACTCGCGCCAGGCATCTGCTACTGACTACACTCAACCCTACAAGTTCTCATGCTAGCTGAGATGGGACAGCCCAGTGATGTGTATTTACTCAGCAGGATGTAAGCGGATATGTGGAGGGTTAAATGCTAGTGGCGGCATGCATTGGAGAACCATAGACTAATAATCTTCAGCCACAAAGTGAAATGCTCTGAGAATTGTTGATCAGCAGCTAGTTCTTAAAGCTAAGCTTTTTCAGTAAGGTCTTGTAGTAAGGCAAGCTGTGTCCAACATGTCTGACTTGATATCTCTATCAGCTTTGAAAGCTACACTTCAGAATGTTTGTGAATCATCCAGCTTAATTTTTGTTGGCTCAGTCTGCTTTATTATGCATGTCCAGCTGGGCTAACTTTTTTTTTTCACTGCTCACTCTGGTTATACTGCAAGCTCCTTGGTGTGTGCAGGTCTTGGTAAGAGTTGCAGTAAGTCAAAGCCTGCCTTATTTTCTGGCTGAAGATCATCTAGTGCTTCCCCCCCCCCCCCCCAGCTATACTGTCCATGGCCCTTCCTTTTCATTAATTTAATTTCATTCTCAAAATCATGGAGTCTTAGTATTGCACGTGTTACCTAGTGCAGTTTGCATGCAAAGGTAGCCTGCTTGGCATTTCCCACTCCTCGCCCAGACTGTCCACTAAATGATTCCTATATTTGCAGAACTATTACGAAGAGCCAGCCCAGTGCTTGCATCAAACCTGGGGATACTTATGTACTGGGGCAGGGTGCAGTGATCTCAATAAGCTATTTACAGCACCCTGGCAGCCTTCCCACAAGCCATGATCTGCCTGCATTACATAGAGATGCAATGATAGTGAAGACATCACTGGTGTAAGTTGTACAATACAATGGGGGGGAGGCAACATTTTATAAACGGTTTTAACTGCAGAACAGATGCAAATTACAAATGCTTTACTAAACCAGTATACTGTAAGTATATTGTAAGTGAGGTTGCAGTGGATGTGGCTAGTTTGGCATTGTGGCAAAAATGCTGGTTCTGTTTTTTCATTTTTGGAAAACTAACCTAACACAAAGCAAACTTTGCAGGGAGAAAGCCCAAAGTTAAAGTCCCTAGTCTACTAGTTTGACAGCCATGAATGTCTGATCATCATGGAGGCAGAGCTCAATCATGGAGGCAGAGCTCATAAGTCAGGGGTAGGGAACCTATGGCTCGCAAGCCAGACGTGGCTCTTTTGATGGCTGCATCTGGCTTGTGGACAAATCTTTTAATAAAGGGGGTGTGTCCGGACGTGAGCCACGCTGGACGTGTAGTCCCAGAGCTCCGCTGCATCTACCACTTAATCCAGTGCCATCCGCGTAGCTGTGCCCGGTGCCAAGGAGACTTCTGCACCCATCGGCGGTACACTTTGTGGGCTACCCTCAGTTCGTCTCTGGGTGACAGGATTGCCATGCTACGGACCCCGCGGCCTACTCAATACCGTTGCCGGCTCATGTGCTGTGCATCTGAGGACCATGGCAATCACCGACCGGTAAGCAGACCCTGCCACCTTCACCCTGTGCCCCGACAGACACGATCTCCTTCCCCCCCCCCCCTCCGACACCCAGGGACCCGCCTCTCACATCCACTTCTGAGGCCTTCAGCGGCCGGCCGCCATTTTCTCAGGGCCTATACTCACCATCACTCGCAGGCTCTTAACCACTCCGGCGTCGTTGCATGCCTGCTCTTTCTTCCCGACCGGGCTCCAGGCACTTTCACATGGCTCCATCTACTCACTGTATAGCTTCGGCCTATGAATATTAAAGGTTCTCGACCCCTGAAATAGTGTATAGCTCTCACGGAATTACATTTGAAAATATGTGGTGTTCATGGCCCAAAAAGGTTCCCGACCCCTGTCTTAAGTACTACTGAACTAAACACTGTTCACTCATTGGTTTTCTATGTATACATATAGTGCTAAGCACTTGTGAAAAAAATACTGGTGAGGATGCTTTTGAAAATGCCACCTTTTTAATTTGACAATTGCATAAACCAAAAAAGTAAATTATGTTGTATCCTTTTTGGTTCATTTAGCCAATTTTTTTCGCTCACCTGTTAAAATCTGCTTTTACTCAAACAATTGTATTTGGTCTGAAAGAGGTTTATATTCTAATAGTTTCAAATATTTATCTGAATAAATGTGTAGAAAAGTTGTTTTTTTTTTTTTGTATTTTTTTTTTTTATTTTTATTCCTGCCTGTGTCCGCCCTTTCCACCCAGCTTGTTGCCACATCTTCTATGAAAACTAGTTGTTTGACTGGAAGATGGGCTGATAAATGATACATGGAGCTTGGTAATGGTGCCCTAGATACATCTGTATCATAGGTCATACAAAGGAAACTTAACTGGTTGATATAAATGTCCCACCCACATTGTATGTGAATTTATGGGATGGACTGGACAAAAGGGTGAAAACAAAACCAAGTGCAACACATTGGGGAGGGTGCAGCTCTCCTGGGAGAGATGGCCGAAAAGTTAGTATTTTAAACTAGGCGATTGGGGGGGGTCCAGATGTAGAGCTAGCCAGTGGGGCGCAAGGTTTAGCAGGCAATATTGGGGGCATTAGCAGTAGGATGACCAGAGATCCAAAGTCCAGCCTCATAATATCTAACCAGGACCTAGTATGTGACCAGACAGTCTGGCTAACAAGATGGGAGAACTGAAACTGCTAATGTATGAGGATTTTAATTTTGTGGGAATTTAGAGACTTGGTTTGTCAGCTCTCATGATTGGCTGTCAACCATTCAGGGGTATTTCCTTTATTGCAGATAGGGAAAGGGTAAAAAAGGGGAGGGTTATGTCTGTATATCAAGAACGATGTCCAAGTGAATGAGGAACAATATCACTAATGGAGCTAGGGAGGAGGTGGAATCCTTATGGGTAGAGCTTCAAAGCAAGGAAAGTAATACTGGGTGTATGCTATAGCCCCCCCCAACCAGAGGGGCAAGGCAGACCTCCTATCACAGCTTTGAATGGCAGCAAGGATGGGAAATGTCGTCATAATGGGGGATTTTATTTATCCAGATAGACTGGGTAGATGGAACCGCGCATTAGTCGAAGGCTCGTTGTTTTCTAAATATTTTGCATTACTAGATCTACTGATTACGACCTGATCGCGGATGTAGAAATATGGGGCAACTTGGGACACAGTGACAATAGGTCAGTTCGTTCCGTATAAATTGCAGCAATAGGAAACTCAAGAGCCACCTTCCCTAAACTGCGTTCTTTGCTAGACTATAATAAATGGTGATCTAATCCTAGGAACAAAACACGGAGGAAAATGGAAGTGCTTTAAGAACATACTTAATGGTATTGGCCAGTGCATTCCAACAGGGAATACACTTTTGAAAGAGCTCAAACCCTGGGTGGCTAAACTCGAACATAAAAATGCATTTAAAAATGAAAGGAAAGACGTTCAAAAATAAAAGGCTTGAGGGGTCATCGTCAGCTTTCAAACATTAAAAAGAATGCAATAAATGTAAGCGCAATCAGGGTGGCTAAGATAGAAACGAAAGGCACATGGCGAGAAAGTGAAAGGAAATTCAGTATATAAATAGTAAGCAAGTGAGGCCAGAACATATTGGCCCCCATAAAGGATGATGGGAATTTGGCTAGAAAGGACAGAAGGCAAAGCTTTTGAATACATTTTTTCTTAGTCTTCACAAAAGAAACGGGGATACAGGAACCTAGGCTGTAATGTTAACACCTCAGAAGACAGACTCCAAACTTGGACTTGAAAAACTAAACCTAAATAAGTCACCGGGACCAGATGGCTTGCACACGAGGGTCCCAAACTCAGCCAGTTGATAGGCCAGACCATTGTTCCTAATTTTTATGGACAGTCTGCTGAGGGGAATGGTACTAGCTGATTGGAGAAAAGCCAACATGGCACCAATATTTAAAAAGGGGCCGAGCTATATCCCTGGGAACATCAGGCCAGTTAGCCTAACATTAGTCTGCAGGCGATAAGGGACTATTTACATGATTTTAGTAATAAAAACCGTATCAATAGTAGTAGTAGTAGTAGTAGTAGTAGTAGTCGGCATGGATTCATGAATCTTTCTTGCGAACAACCTTTTAACCTATGAAGTAAGCTGCCATCTAAAGGCCTGTATGTAGATGTGTATCCGGACTTTGCAAAGGCATTTGATAGTCTTCCCCCCCCACAAACATTAACTGTACAAACTATAGTACATAGGTATGTACCATAGGGTGAGTACCTGGATTGAAAACTGGCTTCAGGGGCGAGTCCTGAGGGTGGTAAAAAAAATGGCGAGTACTCTGAATGGTCTGGTGTGGAAAGTGGGGTCCCCCATAGAATTGTCCTAGGACCAATCCTGTTTAATTTATTCATAAACGATCTAGAGGATGGGATGAATAGCTCAATCTCAGTGTTTGTAGACGATGCTAAACTATGCAGGGCAATAACTTCTACACAGGATGTGGAAACCTTACAAGAATACCTGACCAAAAAGAGGTTTCATGTTGGAAAATGTAAGGAAATGCATTTGGGTGCCAAAAATATGAACGCAAGTTATGCAGTAGGGCAGTGATGGCGAACCTTGGCACCCCAGATGTTTTGGAACTACATTTCCCATAATGCTCAACTACATTGCAGAGTGCATGAGCATCATGGGAAATGGGGAACCTTGGCACCCCAGATGTTTTGGTACCACATTTCCCATGATGCTCATGCACTCTGCAATGTAGGTGAGCATTATGGGAAATGTAGTTCCAAAACATCTGGGGTGCCAAGGTTCGCCATCACTGCCCTAGGGGGAGAACCTTTGGGGGAATAAAATATGGGGAAAAATCTGGGGGTCCTAGTAGACAAGCTCAGCAATGGCATGCAATGCCAAGCTGCTGCCAGCAAGTCCAACATATTACTGGCATGTATAAAAAGGATTCACTCCAGAGATCAAATAATTCTCCCACTCTACGAGACTCTGGTTCAGCCACATCTGAAGTAAGCCGTCCAATTCTGGGCACCGGTCCTCAGGAAGTGTATGCTGGAACTGGAGAGACTTCGGAAAAGGGCAACAAAGCTAATAAAGGGAATGGAGGATTTCTGCTATGAGGAAAGATTACAAGCTTTGAACTTATTCACTCTGTAAAGGGGATATAATATCATGTACAAACTTTTCAGCGAAAGGGAATTTAAAGACGCGCGGCCATTCACGTCAATTAAGAGAAGCGGTTTAACCTTAAACTGCGTAAAGGATTCTTTACCGTCACAGGTAAGGCTGTGGAATGCTCTTCCATAAGCAATGGCATCAGCATGGAGCATTGATAGTTTTAAAAAACTGATCCACAGAAGGGTGTGCTGGAACTGGAGAGTCCAGAGAAGGGCAACAAAGATAATTGGGGGAATGGTGGACATCAGCTATGATGGAGTGCAAGCATTGAACTTGTCTCTACTCCAGAGAGAATATTTTAGGGCATATGATATCAATTTAAAAATACTGTACTGGTGACTATAGCATAAGAAACAAACTTTTCAGAGAAAGGGAATACAATAGGACACGTAGCCACTCACTAAAACTAGAAGAAAAGCGGTTTAACCTTAAACTACGTAAGGGGTTCTTTATCATGGTTACATAGTAAGATCAAATAAAGACAATAGTTCATCTAGTTCAACCTGTGTAGGTGTGGCCATAATTTCCCATAACCCTGAATGTTTTTTGATCCTTGAGATGCAAGTCCAAGATTCTTTTAAACGTATCCTAACTACCATTTGTGTTGGAGAATTCCACAATCTTGTAGCCCTTACTGTAAAGAACCCCCTGCGTAGCCTGAGGTTAAAACACTTCTCTAATCTCATTGTACGGCCTCGTGTTCTCACGCATTCCTTGCGATTGTAGATTTTTTTTTTCTATGTCTAGATCACGGTTGAGGTATTTGTAAATCGCTATCGTGTCCCCTCTCAGGCGTCTCTTCTCTAGGGGAGAATAAATCAAGCGTTGTAGGCGCTCTTCATAATTAAGGTCCTCCGATCTCCCTAATCTCTGGACTCTCCAGCTCCAACACATCTCTTCTGAGAATTGTTAACCCGAACTGGACAGAATATTCCAGATGCGGTCGGACCAGAGTTTTATAAAGTGGTAGGATTATGGTTTTATCTCTGGAATACATCCCCTTCCTTATGCATGCCATAATATTCTGCCGGCTTTGGCAGCTGCAGCTTGACATTGCATGCTATTGCAAAGTCGATCTTCTAAGACTCCCAGATCTTTCTCCTTTTTTGATTCCCCCAGAGGTTCCCCCTCCTAGAGTGTATTGTGCTTTAATGTTTTTAGTCCAAGTGCAATACCTTACACTTTTCCACATTAAACCTCATTTGCCATGTAGTTGCCCACTCTTGTTGTTCAGGTCATTCTGTAAGATTTCTGCCTCACGATGTGAAGTTGTTGCCCAGCCCAATTTTGTGTCCTCTGCAAAAACTGAGATCGAGCTAATGATCCCATCCTCAATGCTATTTTTGAATAAATTGAACAAAGTTGGTCCCAGGACTGAACCTTAGGGGGGGACTCCACTCGCCACCCCAGACCAGTCTGAGTACACGTTTAAATTACCACCCTTTGGACATGCCCCTTTAAAAAGTTCCGTATCCAAGAGCAAACCTTGTGGTCGATGCCTGCAGACCTTATCTTATAAATTAAACTTCTGTGGGGAACTACATCAAATGCCTTCGCAAAATCCAGGTACACCACATCCACTGGTCTCCCCCTATCTAGTTCACAGCTCACCTCCTCGTAGAATGTTGCCAGATTGGTTTTGACAAGAGCGCCCTTTTGTAAATCCGTGCTGATGTTGTCTTTAGCAAACTCTTGGATATAGTCCCTTATCCCTTCCAGAAGTTTACATATTATTGGCCTATAATTTCCTGGGATATGCCTCTGCCCTTTTTTGAATATTGGTATCACGTTGGCTTTCCTCCAATCACCTGGTACAGTTCATGTCAAAATACTGTCAGCAAAGATCGGGAACAGTGGTCTAGATATAACATTAGAGTTCTTTGAGTACTCTCAGATGTATGCCATCCGGGCCTGGTGATTTACTTGTGTAATTTTATCCAGTCTTTCCCTGATTTCACCCTCTGTTAGGCATAGCGGCAAGTCCAGTGAAGTACTGCTAACCATACAGTCATCGGTGTACCCCTCTTCCTGTGTAAAGACAGGTGAAGAAAGCATTAAGCACGGTTGCCTTTTTCAGTGTCCTCTGTAACCATCCTCCCATCGTAATTATGTGTGCAACATGCTCTTTTTTGCTGTTGATTATATTTAAAGAATTTCTTGGGGCTCTTTTTACTATCCTCTATTTCTCTCGAAGTTGATTTTAGCCATTTTGATTTCGTATTTACATTTCTTGATTCCTTGTACTGCTGATAATGTGCCCTCCGATTTTGTATTTCTTGAAGGCCATTTTTTCCCCGAATAACTTTAGTTACATTATGGTTTAGCCAGCCAGGTTTGGCTTTGGCTCTTCTAAATTTATTTCCTATAGGAATGCACTGAGATGCATTGGTTTTAATGTTCCTAAAGCATTCCCATTTTTCCTCCATCGTTAGTGTTCCTAGGGTTTAGTCCCAGTTTATTTCCTTTATCATTGAGCAGTTTGGGAAAGTTTGCCCTTCTGAAGTTTAGAGTTCTTATGTTCCCCTCTTGCCTTGCTATATTGTAATTTACGCTAAATTACATCATCTGGTGATTGCTAGAACCCAAGTTTCCCCAGACTCCTACATCTGAAATGCAGTCTGCCAGCCGGGAGCCACTGTCACCTATTTTGCAAATCTCTATTGTATCCTTAAGTTTACTATGACCCTGCCTCAGTAAGAGCCTCTGCAATTATTTTGGACTTCAGTTGTCCATATTGAATGACACGTGGCCGGCTTCACCACCTGCTATACCATCTATATTCCTGTGATAAACAAGACACTGCTAATCAGACTGTGGTTAACCCATTGATTTTAACATCCTTGCAAGCATCACTTATTCCCTGTACAGTCAACCATAACACCACTCAAAGCCACCCCTGAGGAAGAAGCTTTACAGTCTTCGAAACGCGCCGGGTTTTGGTCTTTGTATGTGGTTGGTTACTGTAATGGTATAAATGTTTTTGCTTGCAATCATTTTAACCTCACTTTTTGTATATTTCTGTTTAATAAAATATTATAACTATACTTAATATTTCTATAAATCTTTGTGCCTAAAAAATCCCACCCCAGGGGAACCCTCCCAATTCTTGTACATCTGAAATTAGGTCAGGGTCATTAGTAATTAATATATCCAGCACTGCATTCTTTCTAGTAGAATCCACCAACTGAGACATGAAGTTGTCATGTAAGTTTTCCATGAAGAGGCGGGCCTTAAAGCGGAGTTACGGCCACAGAAAAAAAATTTCAATGAACATACCCCCGGGACAGTCAGGGCTAGTACATTCCACAATGGCTAGCATCTGATCTGTCCCGGTTCGCACTTACCTGCAAGAAGAAATACTCACTTTTAAAATTTCTTCTCCAGCGTTGCCATCTCTGTTGTGGGCAGCTGAAGCCAGCGTGTCCTCTTCTGAGTCCTCTTCCGTGTCTTCTTCTCCCAGAATGTGCCGGCACCGGCCCCTCTCGTCACTTCCGGTGCGGCGCCGCATTCCTCCACAGCCTCTGGGCATGCCCAGAAGCTGTTTAGCAGGGAATGTGGCGTCGCACCGGAAGTGACGAGCAGGGCCGGTGCTGTCGCATTGATTCCTGGGAGCGATGACGTTCAGCTCCCAGGAATCATTGCAAAGCGGAAGGGACGGCACGGGCTGCGCGGCCGAGGGAGGAAGTGGAAGAAAGGTGAGTATTTTCTTTCTGCAATTACAAGGCAAGTTTAAAAAAAAAAAACAATCGTAACTTCCCATTTCTTCAGGTGACAACTAGGAAGCGGATGGCCCAAAATCGTCTGTCGATTTTGTGTCGAACTCCGCTTTAAGTGAGTGTTCAGTCCCCTCTTTCCCCAGTCATTGTCTGGATAATTGAAGTGCCCGAATATGACTGATCCCAGCTTTGCCGCCTTACCCAACAGTGATCTAAATTCCAGCTCTACCTCCTCCTTTTGGTTGTGTGGCCTAGAACAAACCCCCCACAATTACTTTTCCCTTTACTTCTTCCCTGGGAGTTCTACCCACACGGATTCTAACTCTGTACTCATCCCTTACATAATGTCACTCCTCTCCACCACCCTTACATTATGCTGACTCCAATAATACCGTCTGTCCTTAACTCCCTTCTGACTGACTCTACTCCTGAGCCCTTCTCCCCCCCACTCCTAGTTTTAAAGCCCCTCCAACTTTGTGGCCATCTTTCTCCCCAATAGAGCTGAACCATCCCCATTAAGGTGCAGCCCGTCCTTACTAAAGAGTCGGTAGCCTACTTTAGTCAGCCCAGTTCTCCAGGAACCCGAACCCCTCCTTCCTACACCAGTTCCTCAGCCACTTCAGTTCCCTAATCTCCTGCCTTTCTGGTGTGACTTGAGGTACAGGCAGTATTTCAGAGAAAACTACCTTGGAGGTCCTACCTCCATCTATTCCCTAAGTCCCTGAAATCATTTTTTAGGATCCTCCACCTTCCTCTTGGTCATTGATGCCTATATGCACCATGACCACTGGGTCCTCAGCCCCGCCCAAAAATCTGTCTACCCGATCTGCCGAACTCGAGCGCCTGGTAAACATACTGTTGGCTACCACGATCCTTTTGACAGATTGTTCTTTCTGTCCTCTTGATGATTGAGTCTCCCACTACCACAAGCTGTTTAACCTTTCCTGAATCTCGGCCCCCCTCCTTCCTGGAGCCGCCGCTCCCCTGGTAGCTGGGGGAGGGCACAAGCTCACGCACTGCCACCCCTGAGCTGATATCCCCATAGTCATGCAACTTGGCATATTTTATGGGGTGTACAAACTTGGGACTGGCCTCCCTAGCACTCTTCCCTTCCCCCCCCCCCTTCTGTCACCCAACTTGCCTACCTCTGGTGCCTGCGTCTCCACTCCCCCCCCCCCCCCCCCCCTCCTATATGCCTGCCCCTGCTGGGTAATGTCCCAAGCTCCTTTCCCGGCTATTGATGCTACGCAATATTGCCACTTTGTTTTCTAGATCTGGGCTTCCAGAGAAACAAGTCGCACACATCTTGCACAGCAGTGTTCGCCCTCGTTTGGTTCATCAAGGAACGCATACATGCAGCAAGAAGTGCAATGAGTGGCATCCCCAATCCTGTCGGGCATTACCCTGTACTCTGAGGATAATTGGTATACGACCTGCTATTGTTTACCTACCCTACCTCCTATCTCCCCTGGTACTCACCAGTCGCCTGGTTACACCCAGACACTCTGTACCTTCAGTCGCAAGGAACTCGCAGTCGCACTCCCAGTCGCAAGTGCTCTAGGTATTAAGGTATTAAAGTGTTCCAAGTCCCTCTGCTGACCCTTCAGTTATGCCTGTCCCACCCCCTGGATTGTCCCGCGCAGCCTCCCTGTATAGAGTGAGCAGAGTAGATCAGCTCACTGCAGACTATTCCAGCTCCCACTTATTCCCTTACAGTGACTTTTAGTCTCTTACAGTGCTGATAGTTATTGCTCCCTTCAGCCCCCCCCCCCCCACGATCTGCCGATCAGCTGATTCAGTCCCCTACTCACGTCCGCTGCCTCTGTCCGTCGTCCGCCACTGCTTCTGCCACACTGTCACCGGTCCCGAGGGTCCCCGCACCCGGCTTCCTTGTGCGGATCCCCCCCCCCGTGCACATGTCGCATGCAGCTCTGCCTCCTCTGTACAGAGCGGTAAGGATGTGGAATACTCTTCCACAAGCAGTGGTATCTGTAGGAAGCATCGATTAGATGGGCACCTTAAAGACAATATACTGGGTATGCGATGTACGGTTAGCAGTAAACACACACACACACACTATGGGTTGAACTGGATGGACTAAAGTCTTCTCTCCCCCCCCCCCCCCCCCGACCTCGCCAACTATGTAAGATGTGTACCTTAAGAGCACAACCAAAAGGTATATACAATGTTTTATTGACAGCAGACACACATGGGTTGGACTGGTGGTGTTTTTTTCTTTCTTTCCCCCAACCTTACAAACTAGAACAATTAGGGGAACTTCTGCATCCGCGTTAAAAAAAACTTTGCAAACAATATTTGAACTCCGTTGTAACAGCCGAACACTCATGGCATTCTTACCTCTGCAAAAGGTGTTACTTAGAGTAAAAAATGTTAAATTAAAGGAAACTATTCCATGATTTTTGTCAAATTGTCAATTGTACTATGCTCTTTTCAGAGTACATTGAGACTTTGTGCATATTAGTCTATTAAACTGGAAAAATGGGGTTGTTCTAAAACTTGACCAGTGTATGTACTTGTAATCATACTGTCTATATTTTTTGGACTAATTTATGGATGTATTGTGGTGGTTTTTTCTTTGTATTTTGAAAAAAAAGATTAGTGGGCTGATCCTGTTAGCCATCTTATGTAATGTATTCTCTTCCATAGGTGGTGTTGGCACTGCAGCAATACAGCTCTGTAAAACTGTGGAGGATGTAACCATATTTGGAACTGCTTCTTCTGCCAAGCATGAAGCACTTAAAGAACATGGTGTGACTTACCCTATTGACTACAGGACGAGTGATTATGTGGATGAACTTAAGAAAATCTCTCCTAAAGGTACAATATATAAATGGAAGTGCAGCACTACACCTATAATGCATACACGAAAAAGCACATACAATTTCTGTGACATTCAAAAATATAAATTGTATCCAGTGCTAAACTTTCCTTCATTGACTGACACAGCTCCTGTCATTCTTGACCATTGGGTTATGCTGCCCCCTACAGGAGTAGGACTCTAGGCAGAAAACTTCTGGCTACACCCATGGGCAGTCACATGGGGTATACTTCCTCTTTCTGCTATAGCCAGTCACTTTTTTTTTTTTTTTTTTTTATGCCTAGTCAGGAGTAAGGACCTAGTTCCTTGCTGGGATCTTTGGTCCTGGCAATTTTTTAGATCATTTTTACCTCCTGGATTTTTCTGGTGAGAGCTACGATCATCAACTGCCAGACTGGGCGAGAGGCTGCATAATCTAGATCCAGTGGTCCAGGCAACTTCGCCCCCCCCCCCCCCCCCCGCTAAGTCCCTTATTCTGCCCCTCCCTTCCACATACGCAGGGCATGTATTTTTTGGGTCTCCTGGCCACTTTCCTGGGGGGGGGGGGGGGGCAGGGCGCTAACTGGCGATGGGGGCTGGGGGGGTGCACCGCTGTCGACCGGACAATAGATTATGCGGGGGGGCGGGGTTGTACCCGCTGCAGGCTCCTGCCAGGGCCCCTGTTCTGCCATGATCTGTCCTGAGGCCTGGTCTCCCATATCTGGGTCCCTGTACGCCTAGTGGTGCCGCCATTTTGTTGTAGCCTGTATATTCCTATATATGGCGGCCAAGTTTGTGTAGTCTGGTGGCCGTTTTCTTGTGGTTTGCAATTGCAAATAGCGGCGGCCATGACAGTGGAGCCCCATGGGTGGCTATTTCGGCAGTGGGAGCCCCTCCTTATCCCCTGGTGCTGAATCCTGGATTAATTAGCTTCCTGATCGCTGCAAGTGTAGTGCAGATGCCTGTGTCGGCGGGTGGCAAGTCTGGTTGGGTCCTCGCCCTCTCTCCTGAGGATTGCTCTGGGCCTTGTGCTTGGCGACCGGATGGTGTGGGGTCCTCCTGGTGACTCATGCAGTCTTTTGAGCAAGTTTCCCCTCCTGATTTCCCCCCCCCCCTTGCTGAGGCTGTGGGGCCCTCCGGGTCCCAGCCACCCATCCATGCACTGACGGCAGTCCTGGAGTCCCTTGTGTCCCGGGTGGAGGTGGCTTGCGGGCGACGGACTAGCAAAAAGCGCTCCCCGGCCTTACCCCTGTCTCATCTGATCCTGAATCTGGTTCGGCTGCCGTGAATGTGAGTCAACCCGAGTTGGCGACCACATGCCTGGAATCCTCTGGTGAGGACAATTCGACAGTATGGTCGCTAAAGAGTGGTGACGACCAAAGCCTCCCTGTGGGGTTCCTAAGAGTTTTACTAGGCGTTACCCCTATTAGGGAGTCAAACATGATTCTGGTTGAAGAGCACCCGGCCTTTAAGGATCCGACTGATGGGAAGGTGGAGGCTGTTCTCCTTAGCTGGTACGTCAATGAGGCCAGTATTTACCATTGCCCTGTGGTGTCACAAACTCTGACAAAGTGGGATAAGCGCCTACGCTGTGACCAAGAGGGAGAACAGCTCCCCGTTCCTTTGCTGAGCTGGTGGACCAACTGGTTCAGGGGCTGCAGTTTATCTGTGGTGCCTCTTTGGATGCCGATCCCCTGATGGCTCGCCTCTGTTTTGGCAGTAGTCCTTTAGCGTGTCTCTTGGCTCAAATGCTGGTCTGCGGACCAGACTTCCAAAAAGACTGTGACTGATCTTCCCTTACAAGGAGATCGTCTGTTTGGAGCTAGAATAGGAGAGTGCCTGTTTGGAGCTAGCATGGATGACATTTAAAAGTCTCACAGGGAGGAAAAAGAGTACCCTCTCCTGCAGGCTCCGAAGGCTCAAGTTTTTTTTTTTTTTTTTTTTCTCCCCCCCCCCCCCCCCACCCCGTCCCTCAAGGTTGACTGGCAAGGGCTCAAAGCCTTCCAGGGCCTCCTCTGGTGGCCCTGAACGAACCTGGTCTGGCAAACCCAGAGCAGGCTTTTCCAGACCTGTGAACACGGCTCCTTCTGCATGAAGGTCTGCCCCTCCTGTATCGGGGGTGGGGGGGGGCATCTTTGCTGGTTTCCGGACCCGTGGACTTCCCTGGTACAAGACAAGTGGGTGAGTTTTGCTCTTGTCCCAGCAAGGTTTTCCTTCCAACCTGCGCCTGTCCCCAGACCGGTTACAGGGTCTGTTTGGGCGATTGTCCCGGTTCCGACTTCAGAAAGTTTTCAGGGTTTTCACTTACCTTTTCAGTCCCTAGGAAGGCAAAGTGCGTCCAATCCTGGACCTCAAGGTGCTAAACTGCTGATTGGTCTTCATCCAGAGGTGTTTCATCAGCTTTGTCTCTGGAGCACCTCCCAGGTAGATCAACAGGTGCAGAGAATTGTGGCTCGGTCAGGGATCCACTGGTGTACACGCTGGTGGCCCCGTGAGGTCAGTATCGTCCGATGCCTTCCCCCCTCAAGCTTCTGCCCAGACTCCTATGCAGGATAGAGACAGAAGGGATTCTGGTCATCTTGGTGGCTCTGGACTGGCCTCACTGGGCTTGGTATGCCAATCTAGTGTGGCTGGTCGCTGACATTGCTTAGATGCTTCCTCTCATGGAGGATCTGCTGTCCATCCTGCTTTAGTCGATGCCGTTGACTGTTTGGCTGAACGCCAGGTGCCGAAGGATAGAGGTTTGAGTCAGTGATTTCCTACTTTAAGCTAGGAAATTACTTCTAGGAAGATCTACCATCGTATGTGGAAGACTTGCATTGCGTGGTGTCTCTTGGGGTTCATCCTCGCTTCTTGGTGGCTCAAATCTTGACCTTCCTTCAACAGGGGGTTGAACAGAAATTTCCCTTGAGTACCATCAAGGGCCAGGTATCGCCCTTGTCTCTTTTTCCAGCGCCCTTTAGCCACACTCCCTGGTGCGTACTTTCTTCAGGGTGTCCCGCATTTTGGTTCCTCCAGTGCAGGGCTCCATTGCCGCCTTGGGATCTTGATTTGGTGCTTTCAGCTCTACAGAAGCCTGCCAATATTTGGGAGATTACCCGGCTTACTGTCTCAGCAGGTGGCCTTTTTGGTGGCCATCTTCTCAGCGGGCAGGGTTTCGGAACTGGTGGCATTCTCCTGTCCGCCTTATCTGGTGATTCACAAGGATAAGGTGGTGCTTCGCCTCTGTCATCCCTTCCAAAGGTGGTCACTTTCATTTGAATGAAGACAATTGTGTTGCCTTCCCTGTGTCCTAGGCCTAAACATCCGAAGGAAATTGTCTTGGATGTGGTCCAGAGAATGAATGTGTACCTGGCAGCTAGCGAGTCTTTCAAGAGGTCAGACTCTATATTTGTGTTCACGGATGGACCTCGCAAAGGGTTCGCTTCCTCTGCGACCATTTCCAGATGAATCGGACACAATGTTTCAGGCCTATTCCATCAGAGGTCAGATTCCTCCTTTTCCTGTCAATTCGCACGCTCCTAGGGCGATTGGTGCCTCCTGGGCCCTTCCGTCAAGCGTCAGTCGTCGGTGCACACTTTTACAAAGTTTTATAAAGTGGATTTGTTTGCATCTGTGGATGCTTCCTTTGGCCGCAAGATTTTGCAGGCTGCCGTTTAGAGGACCTAATCCTGTACTGTTTTTTTTTTTTTTTTTTTTTGGTGGGCTCCAGTTTTGGTTGAGCCCTTGTTGCCTGGTTTTGTTACTGTTTAGCCTTGGGAAATTTTTGCTGTTTCCCACCCCTGGTTAACACTGCTTTGAGACGTCCCAAGAATGATAGGAGCTGTGTCTGTCAATGAACGAAAGAGAATGGGATTTCTGACTTGCCGTAAAATCCATTTCTCTGTTCATTGACCGTCACAGCACCCACCCCTCTGAAGTTATAATTGACACTGCCTGTAACAAAACTGTATCTATAGCAGGAAGGAGTATACCCCCTGGGACTGCCCATGGGTGTAGGAAGAAGTTTTCTGCCTAGTGTCCTCCTGTAGGGGGCAGAATAACCCAATGGTCAAGAATGACAGGAGCTGTATCCGTCAATGAACATCCAAGAAATGGAGTTTACAGTAAGTCAAAAATTTTTATCGCTCTGTGCAAGCGATTTAAAACACTCCAACACTGTGCTTAACCTAAGATGTAGTCTTAACTTAAAACAATGACCTGGATATTAGATGTCATACAGAGCCTTTTTCTCCCTGAGGTCTTGCTGTCCCTGATGGTGTCCAATGCCTCACTGTCAACTCAAGACAGATGCCATATATAGTGTTCCATTTTAAGAAAAAAACCCTTTTTAAAGCACTTACAATTACTTGTGCACAATCTACTAAGTTTACACAGGTAACCTGCAGTGTTCATAAAACTCAATTTGGCATGCAGCTTATAGTAGCCCAACAAATCTGAATCCAGTTGCTTCCTGGCTTGTGTGCAGTGTCACAAGCCAGGAAGCCCAGCCCCTAAAGGTAGTGTCCATACTTTATGGACACCTTTTTATGTTCTCTTTAGATCAAGATAATGAAATGTAATGCACAATGAGAATCCTAATAACAGTAACAAGTCTGTTCTATAACAGACTAGTTTCTCCATGGAAGAGCTGGAGTCTGTCATTTCGGGAACGATCAGTCAAGCATTTTTTTTACAGTTTAAACTTATATGGGCTACATAACTTTTAACTTAAATCTTTCCCTACACAAGCCTGCCTTAACTTTTTGTCCTAGAGGAAACCTAGAAATTCAGGTAACCATTTCTAAAACCAATTCACTGTGGCCATAAGAAAAATGACCCCCTTTGTGGAGGTCCCACCTTACACACAGCTTAAAAAGGTCCTTGTTGGGCAACTGGTTTCACCAAGTGTTTTCTTCGAACTTTGCAGGCAACATCCAATTGTAGGTCAATTGGAAATGGCTCAAACCTCTAGCAACCACTGGAGGAACTCTAAGATTCCTTGGCACTCTGAGAGTGACTGCCCCAGATAAGGAATTTCTTGCCAAATCATTTGTGAATTTTCAAAATCTCACTAAGTTTTGGAAATGCATTCTTCTGCCCTAAAGGTACCCAAAAACAGAATCGGACATCTCTTCTCATAAGTACTTGCAGGTCTTGCTGACTGCTGTTGCGGCGATTGGAGCATTTGGCAGGACAGAAAAACGGACCCGATTGCTAGTCTTCCTCTTGGATATGCCAAAGCTGATGTTTCTGCTTCACTTTTCACGGACTTCATAAGGTTGGCTAAGTTGCCATTACAAGTTCAAAGGACGCTCTAGAGACCATTTACCTAACGTGTAGTCCGATGTAACACTTGCTATGAAGTATTTAGGGCAGCTTAAGCTTTAGTTTTGCTAAATTGAATTCCCTACAGCTTTAGTCACATCACTTCCTGGAAGTATACAGTTGTGCTCATAAGGTTACATACCCTGGCAGAATTTGATTTCTTGGCCATTTTTCCGAGAATATGAATAACACAATTTTCTTTCACTCATGGTTAGGGTCTGGCTGAAGCCATTAACTGTTTTTACTCTTTAAATCATAGTTACAACAGAAAATACCCAAATGACCATGATCCAAAGTTTACATACCCTGGTGATTTTGGCCTGATAACATGCACACAAGTTGACATAGGGGTTTGAATGGCTATTAAAAAGGTAACCATCCTCACCTGCCATCTTTTTACGTGTAATTTAGTGTGTATAAAAGGTCAATGAGTTTCTGGACTCCTGACAGACCCTTACATCTTTCATCCAGTACTTCACTGACCTTTCTGGATTCTGAGTCATGGGGAAAGCAAAAGAATTGTCTGCAAAGGATCTGCAGGAAAAGGTAGTTGAACTGTATAAAACAGGAAAGGGATATAAAGACATCCACGGAATTAAGAATGCCAATCGGCAGTGTTCAAACTCTAATCAAGAAGTGGAAAATTAGGGGTTCTGTTGAAACCAAACCACGGTCAGGTAGACAACTAAAATTTCAGCCACAACTGCCAGGAAAATTGTTCTGGATGTAAAGAAAAACCCACAAGTAACTTCAGGTGAAATACAGGACTCTCTGAAAACATGTGGTGTGGCTGTTTCAAGATGCACAATAAGGAGGCACTTGACGGAGGGGCTGCAGGGTCGAGTCACCAGAAGAAAGCCATTACTATGCAAATGTCACAAAGTATCCAACTTAAAATATGCCAAACAGCACAGACAAGCCTCAAACCTTCTGGCAGTCATTTGCAGTAATGAAACCAAAATTTAGCTTTTCGGCCACAACCATAAACGCTACATTTGGAGAGGAGTCAAGGCCTATGATGAAAGGTAAACCATTCCTACGGTGAAAACACGGAGGTGGATCGCTGATGTTTTGGGGATGTGTGGGCTGCAAAGGCACAGGAAATTTGGGTCAGAATTGATGGCAAGATGAATGCAGTATGTTATAAAATACTGGAGGAAAATTTGCATTCATCAGCCCGGAAGTTGCGCTTGGGACGTACTTGGACATTCCAACATTATGATCCGAAACACAAGGCCAAGTCGACCTGTCATTGGCTACAGCAGAATAAAGTGAAGGTTCTGGAGTGGCCATCTGTCTCCTGACCTCAATATAATTGAGCCACTCTGGGAAGATCTCGAAACATGCCGTTCATGCAAGACAGCCCAAGAATTTACAGGAACTGGAGGCTTTTTGCCAGGAAGAATGGGCAGCTTTACCATCTGAGAAGATAAATGCCACAAACTACCACAAGACTTCAAGCTGTCATTGATGTTAAAGGGGGAAATACACGGTATTAAGAACTGGGTATGTAAACTTTTTAAATCCTAACTACCCAAATGACCCTGATCAAAAGGGTAAACAGTTTATAAATGGCTTCAGCCAAAAAATGCTAACCATGAGTGAGAAGGGTTTTGTGTTTATCATTCATTCTCTGAAAAATGGCCAAGAAATCACATTCTGCCAGGGTATGTAAATTTAGGAGCACAACTGTATCTCACATTGTGCATACAGTGGGACCCTGGAGATGTCCAATCCTTGTTTCTTCACTTCAGCTCTGTAATGGTGAACTGCTTCAAGTCTTTTGGTCTCCAGGCAGAACAGCTGTCTAACAGGTACCATCCCCTCCTTTCTCCATCAGTCTTTTGACTACACTGCTTGTAACATTATCTGTGAATGAGGAGAGTGATCAGTGACGGGGCTCTCCCCCATTCATATTGATACAAACATTGTAATAAGTGTTTTGGGCTCATCCACACAACAAGAAAGGAGTGCTTCCCAAATGCATCTAGAAAATGCAGTGTTATTGAGGTTACCAAATTGCATATTGCAGTGCATTCTGGAAAAGTAGTGCTTGCACTAATTTTTCACATTCAGTGTCTTTTGTAGCCCACTTGAAGGAATGAGCTGTCAAAATGGGAATGCGTGCATTCTGGTGTTAACCAGTAAGGAAGGGGCATGTCCCCTTCAGACCATCTTTACTGCTATTCTGCCTGAACATCCAAAGCCGCACCTTTTCAGAAAAGGTGAACACCCTATAACCCCCACAAACAAACCCCCCCCCCCCTCCTTACCCCACGTGACTTGTGGGTGTTGAGCTGCCAGTACCCATGCAGCTGGTGCTGCAATCTGGGGGATTTTAAATTCCTGCTCTTCTCCTTTTTGGATTTGTCCTGGAAGCCCTGCAGAAAGGAGATCTGCTCTGTTGTGGTGCTGACCAGTCAATCCCTGATCTGTCCTAAAAGCTCTTCAGAAAAGGGAGGGTGGGGGAGAGAGAGAAGAGTGGGCATTTTAAATGCCTGGACTGCTGTGCCAGCTGCATGGGCACTGGCTGCTCATCACCCATGGCAAGTACAGTGAGGACTGGGGGCTGTCCGTGTGCTTGATTTACATGCAGAATCAACTTCATGGATGCTTGTCCACTTGCAGAACTTTCAGTGCTGTAGTGTTTAACCTTGCTCTTGTTCCCCCATTTATGCTGTCTCGCCCTGTGCAGTTTTACACATACTTCATAAAGTGGATTGTGTTGGCATGCAGCTGTCAGGAACCCCCTTTTTTTTTTGTGTGCACCATATGGGCTGGATGAGCACCCTTCTGGCAGATGTGAGGTGTAGATAGTGTGGACGGACCTCGAGCAGCTGCTACTGACTGTGCAGCCCGAACCCCAAACATCCTTTTCTGAAAGCAGGCAAAGCATAAAAACCATTTGGGAAAACCTTTTCAGTAAAAATACTTATTTTAGGGCACACAAATGCAATATTACCTAATTGTTGCAATTGTTGGCAGAGTATAAAAGATAAGGTTGCGCCAAATGGATACCCAACATGCCAAACCTTAAAATTGCATGAAGTGAAATGGAGACACAGGAACAGTGCCCTATATTTCCATAGGCAGTGCTCTAAAAGCCCCAACAGGTCATCAGTTTAGAGTTACCCAGAAGCTCTGGTGTTAGAATTATTGCTCTTTGGCATATGGGGTGATATGGATTGTCGCAATCAACATTGTGTGCATAGATGTCCTGCAGTGTGCGTTTATGTACAGGGGGGGGTCCTGAAAATGACAAATTTTATCTTTGACCAGGGGTGTTAGACCCCCTCATGCCTCACCTGCATGAAAGATCCCATTCCATCAGCTTCCTTTCCAGTGGAGGGGGGATCTGGAAATTGATTCTGGGTCATAAAGGGGAGGAGAGTTGATGCATTCACTAGGCTCCCTGCCCTCTGTGGCTGCACCTGCCATGCCGGTCCTGGGTGCGCTGATGGCAAAGCAGAGCCCTGGGATACATGGCCCGGGGCTGCATTTTTTTCGTGTTCAGAAGTGAGTGGCCAGCTGCGCTGTTTGCCTGTGGGATATACTCACTGCAGCCACCTCTGCTGTAAGGTCTGGTCCCATACAAATTTGGCAGTTAGAGGGGGAACTTACCGTTCCGGGAGAGATCTTCCTTGCTGTCTCGGATTGAGAAGAAATTTTTCCTCTGCTGGAGAAAATTGGACAATGTTTCATAGGGTTTTTATGTGACTAAAGCTGTAGGGATTTTTACAATCAACTTTTTGCTCGGTGTCCGTCCGTCCTTTTTGCTGATAGAATGTGAAATAACGAGGTTTGAGATAGAATGTGAAATACCGAGGTTTGAGAATGGAGGCATCCTAGACCTGGCAAGATGAATGCACAAAAAAGGCTGGGCTTTAGGTTGTGGTATGACTTTAGTATTTGATTGCAGCTGCAAGGCTAGGTTGCTGAAGTGATCATTTCTTTTTTTTTTTTTTCCCTAGGTGTAGACATAGTGATGGATCCCCTGGGAGGTTCTGACACTTGTAAAGCCTACAACCTGCTGAAACCTATGGGAAAACTGGTAATGTATGGTGAGTATTTTTAGAATTTCCTTTTTTAGAACAATGAAAGAAAGGTTTATGTTTGTACTAAGTTTGGATAAAGGGGTACCGCATCCCTAAAATGTATACTGTAAATTATGGGAAAAATTCCCAAAGTACACCCAAGGCTAAATCTTATCTTGGAGTTGTAAAGATGCTGCCATATTCAGGCTGGTGTGGACTTCTGCCCTGTAAGGCTTTGTCTATAAATACATCTTGCATGTGATCATTGTCATTGCTGTCAGTGTTAGCATGATTGGGAGCCAAGCCGATTGCTCTACAGTCATTGGTGACTGGAGCAGTCAAATGCAGTATGTTCAGAGTGCATCAAGATTGTGTGCATGCTGCTAGTCAACCCAGGGCTCAGACATTGTGTATTGAACATTAATCTACAGATAAATCAGGGGGGTGTACATAATTTTTTTTTTTTTTTTTGTATTGTGCAGCTTGCCCTAACATTGTAAAGCACTGTGCAAACTGTTGGCGCTATGTGTTTTTTTGTTTTTGCCAACTTCATCTACCTGTTCAACACAAATATACACTCACTGGCCACTTAGGTAAACCTTACTAGTACAGTACTGTTGGACCCCCTTTTGCCTTCAGCACTGTCTTAATTTGTGGCATACATTTAAAAGTGTTGAAAACATTGCTTTTGGTCCATATTGACATGATGGCCTCACACGTTTACTTCAGATTTGTCGGCTGCAAATCCTTGATGTGACTCTCCCGTTCCACTGCATCACAAAGGTGCTCTATGGAGTTGAGATCTGGGGACATTGGAGGCCATTAGAGTACAGAACTCATTGTCTGTCCAAGAAACCAGTTAATATTTGAGCTTCGTGACATGGTGCATTAATCTGCTGGAATTGGCCATCAGATGGGTACACTGTAGTAATAAAGGCATGGATGTAATCGGCAACAATACTCGGGTAGGGTGTGATGTTTAAACTACGCTAAGTTGGTACTAACACGCCCAAGTGTGCCAAGAAAACCTCTTCCACACCGTTACACCACCACCAGCCTGAAACTTTGATACAAGGCAGGATGGTAAAATTAAATTAAAACCCGCGCTAGGATTTAGTAACGTGTGTTAAACTTACAATGATGTGTTGCAGCTGCTGCCCACTAAGTAAAACTTAGAAAAATATATATACCCAAAAAACAGCGCTCGCAGAATAGATAAAAATAGATGGCATCAATTGATATACTGTACATTTTGACTCAACAGTGTTAGAATACTAAAATATGTGCATAAAGTTCTCTGTGCAAAAAAATATATCCAATTATATAAGTGCATAAAGTATTGACGTGCTGGATACAGAATAAAAACTTGTATAATTACAAAAACGTGCCCTGCAAAAGTGCCATCACTACTCAAAGTCCACAATAATAGCCCAAATTGGTTTCTTTCCACAATTATGATCGTGCTCCTATAAAGTGCTGTATATCTAAGGTGCCAATTTTCAAGGTGCAATGGTGCTCCACACAGTGACGGTGCTTCCAGCCCCCCTGAGGGAATGCACTCACCAGAGCTTAAAGGTAAATAGGCCTTTATAATATGGCCCAATGCTTCTCCAACCCAGGACTTCCCCTTCGGTGTCTCCTGTATCACTCAAAGGATGAGCCAAACCTAGTGAAGCCCGTAATATAAAATGTTAAGATAGATAAATACTCATAATAAAGCATAAGATAATCGGCAGAAGAATCCTATTAACCGCAAACACGGCTCCATTCCTGGAACGAGGCCGGCATGCCTTCCACGGGATCCAGGAAGTGACTTATTATGGGACTTATTATGGTAGCCGTTCACTGGCAGTGCGTCCACGCGTTTCGCACGCCTATAAGGGGTGGCATCTTTGATAATGCCCCTTATAGGTGGGCGAAACGTGCCAACGCATTTCCGGTGAACGGCTACCGTAATAAGTCACTTCCTGGATCCCGTGGAACGCATGCCGGCTGCGTTCTGGGAGTGGAGCTGTGTTTGCGGTTAATAGGATTCTTCTGCCGATTTATCTTATGCTTTATTGTGAGTAGTATTTATCTTAATAACCTTTTATATTACGGGCGTCACTAGTTTAGACATCCTTTGAGTGATACCGGAGATACCGAAGGGGAAGTCTGTATTCCTGGGTTGGAGAAGCATTGGTCCAGATTATAAAGGCCCATTTACCTTTGAGCTCTGGTGAGTGCATTAACTCGGGGGGGGGGGGGGGGGGGCTGGAAGCACTGTCACTGTGTGGAGCACCTTAGATATACAGCACTTTATATGAGCACGATCATAATTGTGGAAAGAAACCAATTATTTGGGCTATTGTGAACTTTGAGTAGTGATGGCACTTTTGCACTTTGCAGGGCACGTTTTTGTAATTATATAAGTTTTTTTATTCTGTATCCAGCACGTCAATACTTTATGCACTTTTATATAATTATTGAATTTTTTTTGCACAGAGCACTTTATGCACATATTATATTCTAACACTGTTGGAGTCAAAATGTATATGAATTGATGCTATCTATTTTTATTCATCTATGTTGCGAGTGCTGTTTTTTGGGTATATACAAGGCAGGATGGATCCATGCTTTCATGTATATGCCAAATTGTGACCCGAACATCTGAATGTAGCAGCTGAAATGGAGACTCCTCAGACTAGGCAACATTTTCTATTATCCAATTTTGGTGAGCTTGTGCAAATTTTAGCCTGTTTCCGGTTCTTGGCTGACAGTGGCACCCGCTGGAGTTTTCTGCTGCTGTAGCAGCCAGTCTGCTTCAAGGTTCGATGTGTTCAGAGATAATATTTTGCATGCCTTGGTTGTAGCGAGTGGTTGTTACTGTTTTTCTTTCATCTCAAACCAGTTTGCCTATTTTCCTGACATCTGTAGTGATATAATTCGTAGTGGTAGTATTATGTTAGGCCATAATCCACATTTATAAACCTACATATACAGAATATCCTATATAAACAATGCAACATCAACAAGGCATTTTTGCCCACACAACTGCTGCTCACTGGATATTTTCTTTCGGACCATTCTCTCTAAACCCTAGAGATGGTTGTGTATAAATCCCAGTAAATCAGCAGTTTGTTGCAATACTCAAATCAGCCCTTCTGGCACCAACAACCATGCCTTGTTCAAAGTCTTTCTAGTCTCCTTTCTTTCCAATCCTGATGCTGTTTGAACTTCAAGTTGTCTTCCCCATATCTAGATGCCTAAATGCATTGAACTGCTGCTGCCATGCAACTGGCCACTTAGCAATTTGTGTTGCCAAGCAATTGAACAGGTGTACCTAATAAAGTGGTATGTTTTTCTCAGGGATCACCTAAAAGTATATAGAGTAGCAGATAGTCGGACAGATTGGGGTAGGGAATTCCAAAGGATGAAAGGCTCAGGAGAAGTCCTAGAGATGAAATGACAGGGGAACTAGAGAGCAGGAGGTCGGGGGAAGGGGGGGAAAAAAACAAAGAATGATTAGGTTGGTATTGTGAGACTAGGATACTGATGTAGCTGTAGGGACCAAGTTGGGGATTGGTTTAAGTTGTTGGGTGAGTGGCAGCCAATGGAGGGACTGGCAGAGGTAGCAGACTCTGAGCGGTTTGTAAGGTGGATGAATCTGGCAGCATTCATGAATAGGGGGGGATAGCCTTTTTATCAGCTGACCCAGGGAGGTGGTGTAGATTGAGAATAGAGGTCTAAGGAGAGAACCTTGGGGGGGAACCCAATGGAGAAACTGAGTGGCTGAAGTATAATTGACACTGAAGGTGCGGGGAGTTGGGTAGGATGAGCCGGCAATGCGCACAGCCACTTTTTTTTTTTTGGGGGGGGGGGGGGGTTGATCAACATCTAAGGCAGCTGAAAGGTCAAGAAATAGTGTCCATTGGTTTTTGCTGTTAGTAAAGCCTCGTATACACGATCAGATTATCGGACAAATTTGTGTCCATTTTTGTTGTATGTTAGTCTTGTATGTAAGTAAAGAGGTTACTTTCATACGAAAATTCTCGTATGACAGAATTCAATTTCAGAAGTGATTTTATTGAATGGTTTTCTATGTATTTTCATTTCCAAGCATGCATAGTCTTGGTCTTACAATTTTTTCCGGACGGAAACTGTACTAATTAAACAAATAAGACGTGTTCATGTGCCATAAAAATTTTATAGCCTGCCCATCCAGTTTGTCATACAAAAATGCTGTCAAGCACTGTACTAACTATCTGAAAATTGACAGATCGTTTCTTGGACAAAAATGTATTTCCGATTTTTCTTATCGTGTATGGGCCTTTAGTCATTTTGAGTTTTAGAAGAGCAGTTTGTGTGGAGTGTTGAGGGCGAAAGCCAGACAGAAGGGGGAGAGTCACTCGGTTGTAGACCAGGCATTTAAAGAGGTTGTAAACCTCAATTTTTAAAAAAAAAACCTAACCCCTGAAAGATTAAACCCATAATGAGCTAGTATTCCATCGCATACTAGCTCATTATGGAAGTGCCAACCGCTCACCTCTCATGGGTGACATGCTGTGTCGCCCTTCTGGGTTTGCGGCATCCGGCCATCTGATTACGCGTGGGAGCCGACGGTCACGGCACGAGCAGCCGTTCCTTCAGGGTGCATGTGCCAGTGACGTCACTGGCTGCATGCAAAGTAAATATCTCCTAAACGGTACATGTTTAGGAGATATTTACAATACTTATAGGTAAGCCTGATCATAGGGTTAGCTATAGGTACAAGTTGCAGAGGAGGGTTTACTTCCTCTTTAAGGAGTTTCAAGGAGATGGGGGGCATAGATGGTTAAGATTAGTGAGGTCCAAGGATGGCTTGAAGTATGGGGGGGGGGGGGGGACTAGTGCATGTTGGAGTAATCTGTAAGCTTTCCCAACAGAGGAAGATTGAAGATTTGGGTTAGTGTGTAGGACAGAAGGGGACAGGTGGTTAGGTGGGTGTTTAGAAATAAGTTCAGCAACCACTTCTATAGTAGCAGGGGAGTGTTGATAGTAAGGGGATTATATATAGTTGTATAGAAAGTTTATATATTGTTATATAGTAAGGGGAGTGTTAATTGTACCTGTTGACGTGGGGTGTTAAGTGGTGGGGAATATCCGTAGTGGAGATTTCATCACAAATCTTATTTAAGTGATTGGCGATCTCCTGGGCAGTGAGTGGGTGGAGGATGAACTGTCCCTACTGAAAATGCTTTGAAAGTTTTTTGTACTTTACGCCAGCCTCTTGGCCAAAATTTCAATAGTTGGTGCTGTAGAATGGCTGTTGACAAAGGGAAATACTGTGATGTATTTCTGCAAGGGACAGTGTCGGTGTACTTGTAGCGGATGCAATTTTTTCCTTGCAAGATTCTAGTGTGAAAGGCTGTAAGATGCATTATAAATGGGGCACCTTGCGTGAGGTAAATCCTCATTATATTACAAAGGGGATACCTTGCATAGTAGGTTTATGGTTTGGCTTTTTTCTTGTCTAACACCTCTGCTTTATGCAGATTTGTGCTCATATGTAGCAACTTTGGTTTTTGTCTCATGGCTGCTTTCCCATCTTTGTGCGAGTTGCTGTTTGGGCTGGAGTCTAATAAATGTACTTGAGTATATTGCAGGGAATCTTTGGGGTCCAACTCTAAATGGTGTTCAGTAAAGGTTGTGTGTGTTTTGCCATCATTTTTTTGAAGAAAGTTGGATTAATTTTGTCATGTGAGGAGATGCAGTACTAGGAGCAGACTGATAAAGCTCATGAGTGTAGCAAAGGCCAGTCATGTGAGTTAACGGCTAGATTGTGTGTATATTTTAGAAATGAAAGGGGGGGGGGGGGAGCTTGCTTTGAAGCTAGCTGACCTCACTCAACAAGTAAATGTACACTAGCATTTCGTGTTCTATACATGACAAAGCAATAAACTGGCCAGTGTTTTGCACCCTGCTGTTTTCAGGTGCTTGAGGCACAGATAAAGCACCAAGCTTCAGTACCAGTATACTGTTAAATCTGGCAGGCTGAGAACTCTAACGAGTGGTACAAGCATTTAGGTCCGTGTGCTTTCAGGGATGTATGCCTGGAACACAGGCATTCCTAAATACCCAAAACATGTAAGTAGTCAGTATGAAAGTAGGCACTGGCTGTGGCTGGTTATAGCTGACGTGTTGAAGCACACGTCACCAAATGCTTTACTAACTTGAAGTGTGTGTATATTTTGTGTATATGCAGCATTAAACCATTCAGGTTTTGCCTGCACTTTTCATCAAGGCAGCAAATATACTATGCTGGAAAAGGCCTTCCTGCACTATGCTGGAAAAGGCGTTCCTGCACTATGCTGGAAAAGGCGTTCCTGCACTATGCTGGAAAAGGCCTTCCTGCACTATGCTGGAAAAGGCCTTCCTGCACTATGCTGGAAAAAGCCCTCATCGTCTGAGCCTCTAACTACTTGGATCAGTTCTGTCAGGGAACCTCCAAGGGGTTTCCCAAAACGGGCAGCAATTGTTTGATCAGCACTCAGCCTTTTCACCCAGCAGCAGGCTTCCACAGCATAGACTGAGGTCTAGCTTCCAGATAAGTTATGGGTCTGGTAAATGGAGGCTTTGCCCCACCCTAAGCTCAACAGACTTAATGATTCCAGGACCAAGAAAAAGTGTTTTTTTTGGTTTCTCAGAAAAAAAAAAATTCTCCATTGGCCATAAACCCCACACTATGTACTTTACGTTTTTACACATGAGGCTTGGTAATCAAAGTACTAAAACAGCGAAGCTAGTATAATATACACAGCAGCTAAACAATACATATTGGCAAAGTTAAATCCTCATTTTTGAATGCTCATCACTTGTTATAAGATGCAGTGTGGAGTGTTTGTATTCAGATTCAGGCAAAGAAATGGAGTTCCCCAGCCTGCAGGCTTTTGCTGGCATTAACACTTGTGGTTCTTCATCTCGGATTTAGTGTAAAATCTTAAAACTGATTTTGCAGTTAAGCTTTTGCACATTTGAAATTGCTTTCAGTTGTGATGCCAGTTTCTTTATTCTAGACTGGTAGATGTATCTTAAGGAAGGGAATGGGTATAATAACTTATATTTTGCTATAGCTTTTTCCTCAGATTTTGTACATAAACCCTACTGGGATGGGCACATGCCATTTGTTGGAACTATTGTGTAGCCTTATTTTATGGATAGTATTACTCATTTTATTTTATAGGGGCTGCCAATTTGTTGACTGGACAAAAGAAGAACCTTGTTGCCTTAGCAAAGACTTGGTGGAACCAGTTCAGTGTAAATGCTCTGCAGCTTATTCCTTCCAACAAAGCTGTGTGTGGCTTCCATCTAGGCCACCTGGATACTGAAACAGAGCTGATCACAGATGTTGTGGTTAAACTGCTTGACCTTTACAAGCAAGGGAAGATAAAGCCCAAAATCGACAGCATATATCCTTTTGAGCAGGTATGTTAAATTACTTTTTAGTTAATTTGTTTGGAGACTCATTAACTTTGACATGTTTACATTATTTTTTTTTAGCGAAGCATGTGTTGTATGGTATGGAAACCTATCTTAGTTGTATAGTATAGGACAAAGTATTTATACATAATGGGTTATCGGTGTGTACCTTTTATTAACTGACTGGACACTGGCAAAGCTTTAGAGTCTCAAGGTGGGTCTGTCTGCTTTTATGGAGAGAATCTGTAGTTCGCTGAGGGTGCTATACAGATCTAGGGTTATGGTCCATCACCAAATAACCTAGTCACTGACAACCCCTTCAGGGGTATGGCCACTGTGATGGATGAACCCTGGACTTTATTACAATCCATCTTTGTGAACAGGTAAGTTGGTATCACTATAAAAAATAGGGTGGCAGGTAACTGCTACACAGAGCCAAGGGGTGCCGGTGTGTATAACGGCACACCAGCCTAGTCCACTAACCTAAATAGGTGTGGAACCAGGTGCCTAGTTAAACAGAAAAATAGTATGGAAAGAACCATACAGACACTTGTAGGTCCACGTAGTATGACTAAGGCAACGTTTGTTAAATGCAAAAAATAAGATACTCAAAATGTTTATCGCACCAAACACCATGTTTGAAATCTATCTTGCCGTATACAAATTTGGGGGGGGGGGGTTGTCCTTTCCCAGCAGAATGAGTTGGATCCCTCAAGATCTCTCCACTACGAAGGTAGACCTTAGTTAAGCATGTGGAGTAGATCTTTGGAGCCTGGTTTTTCAGTAGGGATGTCTTGTTACCAAGCATCTAAACGTGAACCTTAAAGAGGTAAACCTGTAACATTTTTTTTTTTTTTTTTTTGCAACCTGAAAGGGAAACTCATAATGAGCTAGTATGCATCGCATACTAGCTCATTATGAAATACTTACCTTAGAACGAGCCCTCGCCGTGCCGCCCACTTACCTGTATGACGGGCGACATGTCCAGTCGCCCGTCTTCTGGGATCGCGGCATCCGGCCATCTGATTGGCCGGAGCCGCGGTGACGTCACTAGCACGCGTGCGGGAGCCGACGGTCACGGCACGGGACTCTGAAGGAACGGTGTTCCGTGAGAATTACCTTCCCGTGAGAAAAACCTACCCTCGTCACTTCTGATGCACGGCAGTGTGTGTAACGCGACCGGTTACATTAAAACAGCTGTGCTGCAATATGAGACATCTCCACTCCTATCCCTGTCACTTCCCTGATCTCGGCTAGTAAATATAAAAGCAGCGGCGGCTGTATGAAAAGAGAAATCACGGAGCCTAGAGCCGCTTTTATATTTACTAGCCCAGATCAGGGAAGGGATAGGAGTGGAGATGACTCATATTGTAGCACAGCTGTTTAAATGTAAAAAAAACCTACCCAACCGCCGTGGGTAGGTTTTTTTTTTTTCACGGACACCGTGATCATTTCATACTAGTGCGCATGTGCACTAGTCAGCTCCTCAACTCTTCCATTGCGTATCTGGGGCTGTGATCATGCGCACTGCTGCGCTGCTCAGCTGTTCCTGGCCGGAAGTGACAAGGGTAGGTTTTTCTCACGGGGTAGGTAATTCTCACGTTACAACGGCACCAGCGGCCGTTCCTTCAGAGCGCATGCGCCAGTGATGTCACTGGCTGCATGTAAGGTAAATATCTCCTAAACTGCATGTTTAGGAGATATTTACAGTACCTATAGGTAATCCTATGATAAGGCTTACCTATAGGTACAAGTTACAGAGGAGGGTTTACTTCCTCTTTAACAGGTTCTTTCCTGATTGGAGAATTTCGAGATTGCGCTTAGTCTTTCAGTGAAAAATACGTGATTCACTTGGTCCTTCTGTACAGAGACCAGTGCAATTCCAATCTGACATCGCTCATAAATAATACTTATGTCAGTTTTAAAGCTAAACAAGGCTGTCGACATCTGTAGAGATATTGAACTTGTAATGCATTCGACAAATGTGATGTGGATATTTGTATCAAAGGGCTGATGTTGGCTTGCTAGACCTTGTGGCATAAGTTTGTTTTCATGTCTTAAACTGGCTGATATCTTCCAATGCAGTAGTGTAACAATTTTTATGAAGATAACTATCTCAATAGGAGTTTGGAATATGTATAGTTTGGCTCCAGTTTGTTTTTTTGTGTTTTTGTCTAGGATGTGTATTAGCTGAATTAGGAGACCTTTTTTCAGGATTCTTGCTAATGGGTTTACAACATCCTGTGTTTTTTTTTTTTTTTTTTTTCTCCTCCTCTCTCAACACCCTCCCCAAGCTCCCAAACCTTCCAATAATTAAAATGAGCAGTGCACGTCGGTTGTTGTGCTGCTCCTATGCACTATACAAATTCTATAGTCTTTAGGGCATCTTGAGAGCAAGTTCAGCTTCTATCATTATCCTTGAGCTAGTGCTCAAAATAATCCACCTTCCTTGGGCTCTAGCCCCAGACCCCTTGCTCCAGTCCATGTTGGTACAATCTCTGGTGCTGTGCCACATCCAGTTCACCACTCTTTCCCTCAGGAAATTCCCCGTCCTTTGCACATAGTACCTTTCGGGATTCAGCCTTGCTCCAGAAGGGGACCCCTTAATCCACTAGGTCAGCTGGAACTAGCTTTGACTGTTCCCCCCCCCCCTTTTCAGATAAGGGCCTGGATCATCAGTTTAGCTCATGTACACCAGATGCTGCTTGGAGCATTGACTACAGTGTTTGGTCGAACACCTTTCTTGGCATCCCCATTGTAGAATGCTCAGGCAACATCCTGTGAACATCCTTCATAGATCCTTGTAGTTGACTCTCTAGAGTACTCCAGCAGTACTAGTGTGCTAGAAGGGCTGTATTTTATACCCACTTCTCTAGTTCTGTCACCAGTCTCTTATTTTCCATGTACTGTTGTGGGTTACTTTCCATGCACCCTACCCCCTTTAGTCACTGACGACTTTGATCGAACTTCTGGGGTCTCTGGCAGTCATGGTAGGGGAGTTTTGTCCCCTGATTCTAGGGTTTGGGTGTAACGTTTCAGGCCTTCCAATTTACATCTTGGTGTTTTTTTTATCGAGGGCACAATCGCCTTGATGCTGCCTGTGACTTCAACGTTGCTAAAATAACGACTTGAATTTTAGATGGCATTCATTTTAATGGCACCTAAAAATACCACTGTAGTTCTGCCTTGGTGGTTGTGCTGCAATTGCAGCAAACTGCATTGTGTGAAGCTTGTTGCCCAAAAGAAGAAAAAGGGGAAGTGGAAAAATCCCGGGGAAGAGATTCACCGCCCAAAATCAAGACAGACAGGAATACGACACCATAAATAGGATACCTAACGGTAGTGTAACCGGGCAATATACTAGAAAACACAAAGTTGCAAATATTGGCTCGAACACAGGCATTTGAAAAAGTCGAAAATTTTACTTTATTGAGGTGAAGACAATTAGATAATTACATACAGTGTATAAAAAAAGTAAAATTGAAATAAACAAAATGGAAAAAAAATGTTCAAAGGCCCATGAACTGTATACCGGTGAGACTTCGTCCCAGCTGATAAAACACACATGGAATACCTTGAAAGCTCAAGCCAAGCTTTCGAGGTATTCCATGTGTGTTTTATGAGCTGGGACGAAGTCTCACCGGTATACAGTTAATGGGCCTTTGAACATTTTTTTTCAATTTTGTTTATTTTCAATTTTACTTTATACACTGTATGGAATTACTTAATTCACCTCAATGTACAATTTTCTACTTTTTCAAACACCTGTGTTCAAGCCAATATTTGCAACTCCTTTTGTGTTTTGTTGCCCAAAAGAAGCTCCTGAGAATTTTTTTGGACAAAAAGCTTCATGCGATGTGGTTTGCCGTGATTGCAGCGTCATTTAGCACATGGCAACCACAGCAGAAATGCACCAAGTTTTTAGGTACCATTAAAAGGAGTCCTCTGAAATATGCATTGTGGTGGTTGCCATATTGGAAAAGATTTTGAAATGGCGGGCAGAATTGCAACAAACGCCCAGGTGTGAATGCAGCCTTAGGGGATTGCCCCTAGCTTAACAAGGTTGTGAGCTCTCTTCTGTACTTGTGAATTTTTGGTTTCACCTGTTGGGCTTGGTTACATGGTCTCTGATTCTGGTAAATTGTTGCTTCCAGGTGGAGTGTTTTTTTTTTTTTTCTGGGCTAGGTCTTAATCAGGGTGATCTGTTTCACCCACCCTCTTGTGTTTATCTGGTAGGGCTCTTGGCCTCATCTAGGTTCAGCCTCATCTAGGTTCAGATTCAGGCATTGGTCCTTCACAAGACACTTGGACTGCAGGACATGCCCAGTTCTCACTGTTGCTACAACCCTCAGATGGCTGCTTCTGGGCGTCCCAAAAATATTTCTTATTTTGGTCAGTGGGCATAAGAAAATGTGTTTTTTTTTTTTTTTTTTTTAAGGGGGGAGGGGGGCGGTGTCATGATTTCATTATCCTGAGATTGCCATTTACAAGATGAATTGAATACTGGCAATCAAAGCCCACTGGGCAGGTATGCCTTCCAATTGCCAGCATGCTTCATGTCTTAGGAAATTGTCTCAACCTTCTTTATGAAGGCCACATTGTATATCGAGGACCACAAATTCGTTTTATGAATGAATGAGGCGTGTTTTTTTTTTTTTTTTTTCTGTCTTGGAATTGGCACGATATGATTGGATTGTAGGTCTCCAGTTAAGTAATGAGTACTTGCCTAATGCTGTGGCTGACTTGCGTTTAATTCTCATTTTTTTTTTTTTTTTTTTTTGTTTTGTACTCCATTCCAAGTAGTGGGTATTGTGCGGGTGAGTAATTCAACTCAGATGTGGACATTTTTTAGGAGGGTGGCATATACTACTTTCCAGAATGTTTGGATTACTGCGCATGACCACCAAATGTGAAGCAGGGATCCTGGTTCTTAATTGCATCTCCAACAGAGCTTGGAGATGGACAGATTAAATTTGTGGAGGAGAGTTGGAACCCTGTACCATCGCGTGAGAATTTTGTAGCCATTCTCTTGGGCCGAGACATTAGATGAGCCTTTGAGAATAGTTTCAAAGGTGCTTTGCCATTGCGTGTCAGAGGTTTAGTTTAAGATCATGTTCCCAAGTCTTGCATGTTTTGTTTTTCATGGGATGCTTGTCAAATAGTAAGGAGTATATTCTGGAAATTGGATGTTTTTGGGATGATTCCTCCAGGCAAAGGGATTCAAGCTTTGTGAGTGGATGCGTCCAGGTATTAGGGTTTCTTGCTCAAAAGTAAGTGGCGTACCTGCAGGTATGTCCATAGAGGAAAACTATAGTTTAACATTTGGGAAGAGAGTTGGTCACGGGTCAGGAGTTCTGCTTTGCAAAATAAATGTTTGGCTAATATGTTTGTGGCCAAGATGTAGCGAGAAATCAAGAAATCTGGTTGACATCCTGGGTGTAAGTCTGGGTTAAGACGGAGCGAAGTAAGCGGACCAGGTGTAGAGGAGATGGGAAAACGTTGCTTTTTGTCTCGTGATAAGTGTTTTTTTTTTTTTTTTGTAGGGAAGGACCTATCAAGGGGTGTTTAAGGAGTGATTGGGGGACATGTTTCAGAGATAGCCAGGGCATAGAAGGTAGCAGTGCTGGCAAGATGGCGTCTTCTAGAGCCCAACTAGAGATTATGCTCTGCCGGACCTGGTAAACTGTACAAGAAAATTGTCTTGCAATAGGTTTATTTGTCTTTACTCTTACTGTTCCAGCAGAGTCACTCTAGCCAATTTCAGGGTAGTTTAAATTGCCCCCCTTATTAGTCTTAGCCCTTTATATCTGTGCAAGAAGCAGTCTCCACCACCAACACTGGATGGCTTCTAGCAAACAGCAATAGTTTAGTATGACCACTATGTGCAGCTCCACCCATAATGCTTCAGCACTATTTAACCACTTAAGCCCCGGAAGATTTTACCCCCTTCCTGACCAGCGGGTTTTTTGCGAAATAATTTTTTTTACTGCGTGACATTAACGGACAATTGCGCGGTCATGCGACGCTGTACCTAAAAGAATTTGACATCCTTTTTTTCCCACAAACAGAGCTTTCTTTTGGTGGTATTTGATCACCTGTGCGATTTTTACTTTTTGCGCTATAAACAAAGAGCATAAATTTTGCAAAAATAACTATTTTCACATTTTTTTATATGAAATTCCCCCCAAAAAAATGTGAAAATCTTTTTTTAACATTTTTGGCCAATTTGTTTTCTGCTACATATGTTTGGTAAAAAAAAATAGCAAAAAGCGTATTTTGATTGGTTTGCGCAAAAGTTATTGCGTTTACTAAGGGAAAGATTTCGGTCATTTTTGGTGTTTTTTTTTTTTTAACGCGTAATGGCGGCGATCGTTTTTTTTTTTTTTTGCGCAGTACTGCGACATTGCGGCGGACAGATCGGACCCTTGACTGACATTTTTGACACTTTTGGGGTTACCCGTGACATTACTGCAGTAATCAGTGCTATACATATGCATTGTTACTGCAAAATGACACTGGCAGGGAAGGGGTTAACTTTATTGGAGGGAGGGGTTAAGTGTCCCTAGGGGCGTGCTTTTTACTGTGATTGGCTGTGGCTACTAGTGTAGGAACAGTGATCAACGGTCCTACATAGTAGAACCGTGTGTTCACTGTTTCTATACCGGGGAGAATGACAGGCGGCTTGTTTACATCAGCCGTCTGACTTTCTCCCTCTGCACCGACCATCGGCGAGTGACTGGCGGACATCGGGTCCGCCGGTCACACGCACTGACTTCCCTGTGAACGAGCCGCAGCGGGCGCTCGCCCGCTATTGGCTCACAAAGAAGTGACAGGCAAGCGACGTAGATCTACGTCACTTTGCCTGGCCGGGGCTGACCGCCGCAGTAAATAGTCATGCGGCGGTCGGCAACCGGTTAATACCATCAATGTCCTCGTTCACACTTTGAGATCACTTCTCAGACACACCACCTTTTATTTTTACCCTGTCTGATAAAAACCTAGCGAGAAATATCCAATGTGAAGAATTAAGTCAAGATTCAGCAAAAACAATTAGATCCCAGTTCTTTGTTCACCAACGCCAGAAGTCAGCCAAGCAAGAGTTGAAAATTTTGGAAAAAGGTACTATTTGCCAGAAGGTTTGTAACAAGCAACTATCCATAGCCATATCTACTTATCCTGCCAAAGCCCTCCCCCATCTTCCCCTGTTTTCCCCTATTAGTGCGTGACCCCTGTCAGACTTGTCTGCCTCATTATTATATTCTTATTTCCCCTCCCCTTCATTCGTAGTTTAAATTACTCCTCCATCCTTCCTATAAACCTCTCACCCAGCACAGCAGACTGTGCCCTCCTTCCATGGTTTAGGCAAGCCATTTTTAGCATATAGGTGGTACCCCAATGAAAAGTCAGCTCAGTGCTCTAGAAACCAAATTCCTTATCTGAACACCAGGTTATTAGTAATGCATCCATTTTAAAGCAAGGGGTGCCTTGGTAAAATTAAACAATTTCAACAAGCTGGTGGGTGGCTCAACCCTAAACCAAAAGATTTCCTAGCACACTTGCCTGCCAGCCTGCAAATCCAAATGGACGATTTACATTAAAACATAGGGTTTTGTTGTACACATTTTGCAAATGTATACGGAAGCAATAGTGCCTTGTCAAGGGACCTCTGTATATACTGTGGTCCCAACTCCAGAGCCTTCATAGTAGCCCATATAAAAATGAATAGATCAAGGGCATGTATGCCTTCAGGGAGCCAACGCCTCAAAGGCAGAAGGACAGATGTGGCATCCCTGCACCCGATTCAACCAAATCTTCAAAAAATTGCAACCACCTCAAGCATGCTGTCAAACAAATCCACTGGATTTTTATCATTCAGCATTATGACCTTGGGCCAGCTGCCTGCACAGTATCCTTGTTTGCACTCTCCATCAGCACTGGGGTTAAACTAGCAAAGCTAAACAGAGGGAGAAGGGAAACCCTGGAATACTGGTCCGTACTAGATTTGCTTTGTAAAAAAAATTGCCTCTATTTTTTGGGTGTCCTGCATGTGTGGCTGGTGCTGTTATGTAGTGTTTTTTTTTAAATATTTTTAGAATGAGGCCTTAAGATTGCATGCCCTGACTGACTGAAAAAAGTTGTCATCGGAAGAAGCAAATTTCCAACATTCTGGAGCACATAGAAGTGGTTCTGTGCCACTGAACACCCGAAGCCCCCTCCCTCCCCCTTTCTGCAAGGACACCCAATCAAGGTGCAGTTGGGACAATGCTATGGCTGTGGCATACCTTGATCACCAAGGGGGTACAAAGTTGTGCACTCTTGAGAAAACATGCCAGATGGACATGGCAAAGATCCTGGTACTGACTTCTAGCACATGACCCTTGGCCTTGTCCCAATAGGGTAAATCTAGATTAAAGCTGAGTTCCGGCCTCAAAATCTATTTCACACGATTCGCTTGCTGTACTGTTGCTGAAAAAGAATTGGATAATTTCACATTTTTTTAATTTACTTGCCTTGTTAAAGAAAATATACTTGCCTTCCGTCCTCTTCCTCCCTCTTCGGCCGTGGCCAGCGCCGTCTCTTCCTGCTTGCATTGACTCCTGGGAGCTGAGCGTCATCGCTCCGAAGAGTCAATGCGCCTGCACCGGCCCTGCTCGTCACTTCCGGTTCAGGCGTGTTATTCCCTGCTAAACAGCTTGCACCAGAAGTGACAAGTAGGGCCGGTGCAGGACATTCTGGCTTCAGCTGCCCACACCTGAGATGGCAGCGCTGGACAAGACATTTTCAAGGTAAGTATTCTAAAAGGTAAGTGAACCCGGGACAGTGCAGAGGCTATCATTGCTGAAATGCACTAGCCCTGACTGTCCCGGGGTATTATCGAAAAAAAAAAATTTGAGGCCGGAATTCTGCTTTAATGCCCTCCAGACCAGATCTGGTATCTCAGAACCTTCTATTCCATCTCAGCCACTGGCTTTAATGGAATGGCTTTTGAAGGCTGAGGGTCTCCTATTCTTGATCTTCCTTTACATTAGACAGGGTTAATTATGGCAAACACAGCTGCCCAGCCCCCTCATAAACAAAGACCTGTGTAGGATTTTTCCTTGCTGAACGGTCCAGACAATTGCGTTTGGTTTTTACAATTGAGGTTAAAGAGAGGTAGCAAACAGATTTGGCTGAAGGAAGTAAATATAGATCAGCTATGCAGTATGTGCACATGGTTTGGCTGACATCCATTTTGATTTTAATGTACATGTAACTACTATACAATGTAACTTGTACTATATATTTATATATGATCTCACACTGAACATTTTTGCAAAGAAGCACAATACTGACATTATCTGCAAAGGAACGCTAGAATCTGCTTTTGCTTGCATCTCTCGATGACCTCTTTATTGCTTCCCTCTGTACTGACATCTGGTAACTGTGCCAAAGAAAGAAGTCATTCTCCAGATGTCTTAACTACAGGGACACTTTCCTCATTCTATGGGAACGCTGGCTGATTCCACCCAGATTCTTCCAGAAGCAGCGGAGTCTGAACTGCTTTTACTTGGGCTCTAAGAAGCAGCATACGGTTTCAAATGCAACACTTGTGAAAGCCATTCTGTTTCTTGGCATTAAATTTAGTTAAAATATGAAAATTTTAGAATGACATTTTATATTGTTTAAGACTGATAGGAGGAGCACTTTTTTTAGCTTTGCTTGCCAAAGCTATTTGAGTTTAAGGCAAATACGTTTTACCTTCTAACCTTGAAGCACTGAAAACTTTTAAAAAGCTTGTATCCATCTCCACTCACCGACAGCATAAGCTCAGCTATGCTGAAGGCCTGCAACATACAAACTGCTCAGGAACGTAACTCAAACTCTGAAGGACCAAGGATGGTCTCTGCATCCAATTTTAGGTCTAGCTCTAACTGATCTGCAACAAGCAGCCTATCTGGCATGGCTGCAGAAAAATCTGCCTTTGATTATCTTGGACCATAGAACTGCTTAAAACAACCATCCCTGTGCAGAGTCAAGCGCCAAGATCTTCACACTAGTCTCTGCCAGAGTCAGTGTAGTGCTACCTCTAGAGGGCACAGACATTGAGGGAAATGAAGACTTAGACACTGTTACAGGAGGCTATAGAGAATCTCTCAACTCCAGACTTTTACACCCGATATGTTTTCATGCTTTCCAATAAAGATATGCTCCTTTCTGCCTTGGCACTTTCACTCTTCTCCTATCTCACTCTGAACCCTTGGGTAAGAAGACCTGTTAAGCCAAAAAAAATCCCCATTCGTTCACATATATAATGGAGAATTTGATTTCAGAGTTTAACCCTGAAAAGAGTATTCTCTAAGTATCCTTTCCAAATTCTATCCAGTAGAAAAATGGTTGCTTTTGGGTAGTCTAGTAGTGGACCCTGTTTTCAGTCCTTTAGATCTTAGTGCCCATAGAGGTTAATTTCCGCAGACCACTATTGCTGCTGTTTAGGTTTCCCAGACTTGGCTAATTTGACTACGGCAATGAACGACAAAGCAGGATCCAGACTTCCAGGTGTGAACCTTGGAGCTCCTGCAGACTCTGCAATCTGCCTTACACTTTTTTTTGTAAATGCCCTGAAGCAAGTTGTGACCTCCAGCAGGTCTCATTTCTGTCCCATATATGCAGCATCTTATGGCTAAAAGCCTGGTTAGCTGAAGAAGCTCCATCGTCTCATGTGTGCCCTTTTTTTGAAGCTCAACATCCTATCTGAGCCATGTGACAAATTCATCTGTCACAGGCAGAAAGGTCATCCTTTTTTGCAACAGAGCCTTAACAAACCCCCTTCAGGAGTTTTCTACCCCCTCAGAGGGCGCAATCACTCTCCAGCTTCATCTTCAAATCCTAATCTCAGTCCTTTTGCTCCAAGACTTAAACCTACCAAGTCCACCATAAAACCCTCTTTATAATGAAGGGGGGGCAACCTCACTCCTAAGTGTCCGGTGGTGGCTGCATCGGTTTGCCTCTCTGTGGTTTTAAAGGGACCCAAATGGTTCAAAACCTTACCCCCTCATTTTCTTCTCTCAAACCAACTGAAATTTCCAAGGGGAGTCAGATTTTCAAACTGCTCTGAACCATCTCTGGTGTCATTCGATGTCTGGGAACAGGTTCAAAGGATTCTATTCAAACCCGTTCAGTGTCAAAACCCAGTGGGAGTGTTTGTCCTATTCTAGACAAAATCCTTAACTTTCAAAAGTTTTGCATGGAATCCATAATCGGTTTATGCCTCCTGAGACGAGACTACTTGGCATCTGTAGACATCAAAGATGCTGATATACATGCCTCCTATTGTATAGGAGACATGTAGATAAGTAGGTCTCTCCTACTGTGAAGTGCAGGAAGTAGTAACACTTTGTTGTACTGCCAGTTTTGGCATATCCACCTCACCCAAAATAGTTACAAAAGGCACTTGCACCCCATCGTGCCCTCTTAAGATTTCAGGTACAGGATACTAGGCCACCTTCTTCGAAGACTAACTTCCCATAAAATCCAAAGGACTATTTGTTACTTCCAGATTTTGTTTGGGTAATTGGCTTTCACAAATCTGCACTTAATCCCTTGCTCTCCCTAGAATACATTCATGCCTGGGCTGTGCCCAGAATGATGCATAAGATTCATGCTCTGATCCAAAGATCAGATTTTTCAGTGAGATTCTCTTCAGTTCTGTGCCTCACAGTAGCCTCATTTAAGGCTGTCCTATTCAATTCCTTCCAAAGACTTTCACAACCTCTTGTTGGCCTGGAACAAGCATGCTCCTTGTGTCCTCCATATGTTTCCCTCAAACCAAGCAAGGAACTTGGTGTTTCCAAACCAGTCTTGGCAGTAAGGGAAGTCTTTTCTACCACACCTATTAAGGATGATGCCAGCCTCACAGGCTGGGGAGGGGTGCTTTAATCTCACAATTCAGGGCACCTGGTCATCCAAAGAAGCCAAGCTCCCTATCAACATCCTGGAAGCAAATCAAATTGATTAGGGTAAAATCTGACATTACGGCTGTGGCTCTGTATCAACCACCAAGGGGGTACCAGAAGTAAGAGCCTTAATAGAAGTAGGTCTGATGGTCTCATTGACAGGGGATCACTGTCCTGCCCTACCTGCTGTTCATCTTTAAGGAGTGGTAAATTGGAAGGAAGATTACCTCAGCAGTTACCACCTGAACTAAGGGAAATGGACACCTCACCCTAACCTCTTTAATCTGTCAGAAATGGAGAACTCCCAGCTGTGGCTGTACTAGCCTGCAGGTTCAACAAATTACTTGTTTAAAGTCATCACCAAGTATCCTCTAAACACTGGCATTGGATGCTCTGGTAATTCCCTGGATTCTATGTCGGCTCGTATGCCTTTCCTCCGGTGCAAATTCTACCCTGCACAATTCTAGAAGAGACCGAGTGAGTCTCATTGCACCAACCTGGCCCAGGGTAACCTTATAAACAGACTTACTCAAACTTCTAGGAGACTATCCCTGGCCAGACCTGTCTCAGGACCCCTAGTTCCATACTGCTTCTCAGTCACTGGATTTAACAGCATAGCTGTGAAGCCCAGGTCTTACGGAACAGGGGCGTCATTACATCAAAAAAGCTACTTCTAGAAAAATATACAATTGTTTGGAAATCTTCTGTCAGGTGTGGGCAAAGGCACTGTAGTCCCAGAAATTACTGTTCTTTACATTCTGGCATTCTTACAATTGGAACTTGAGCTGGGTTAGGCCTCAGGTACTCAAAAGCTACATTCACGCTTGAGCTGAGTTTTTCGGGGACTTTGGTTTTTTTTTTTGTTTTTTTTTTAAGCAGACTTGCAAATATTTATTTAGGCATTTTTACTGTGGCTAATAGAAACATGTGTAAGGTGTGGAGTAAATGGAGGGGGGGGTGCTTTTTTGAGCTGAAATTGCCTGGAAAAAGTTCATTTCTCAGTGTTTAGGTGTTTTTCCATTGAAATTTATGGGGACAAACTCAAATCTGCATGAAAAGTAGCTCATGTATTTTTTGAGCGACAGGTGCCATATCTTGGAGTACAGGAGCCAGGCTGCAATTTCCTGTGTTACAGGAGCCAGGCTGCAATTTCCTGTGTTATGTTACTTTTTATAACCTGCTAGGTTATGTATTGTGCTGGGGTGGCTAGTGAATAATGTGGTGGTGGTTCCCTGCTCGGAGCTTATGAATCACTATATATTCAAAGTGCAACTCAATCTAGTTTTTAATAGGGTATATAGTTTGTGTAAAGGAAGCAAAAATCCCTCCCAACTAAAGCTGTATAAATGGCTCCCCCTCTTTAAACAGACAGCATTTACAAAATGTCATTAGCAGCACAGACTATGGATTTACAGGATTACTGCACCTTTAGGATCTGCCCTCCATTGAATATTTCTCCAATAAGTCATGTACATGACTACAGGGCTAGCTTTATCTTGGCAATGCAGCCTTCCCAAACATGCTACCTTTTCACAAATTTTACCTCGCTGGTCACTACCAGTTTGTTGATTTTCAAATTGTCTGCAAATTCAGTAGGGGGCTGAACAAGTGCAAATTTTGTCAAAAGGCTGCACAGTGAAGATCACTGGTGCCCCACTTTCTAGGTAAGTATATGCTGTTAGGGTGTCGCTTTTAGGGTTCATCCAAAGGTGAACATTTTCCTGTTAGACTTATTTCTACAAAGATAATGGGCATTTAACCACTAGCCGTCGGGAGGAGGTTCCATGGACGTCCTCAAGTTGCAGTGGTTATACCGAACTTGCAGGCATCCCGGTATGAAAATTTTCAGCTAGCTATTCTCTTTCCAGTAGAAGTAATTAGTGGCTGAATAGCAACTCGATCACTTCTGCGGGTGGTTGGAGGGGGTCCCATCTCCCCTCCTGCTGCCGCTGCCTTTCCCAGGTCTTGTTAGATCCTGGAGCTCGAGAGTGATGCGACTGCTGCACAGAACAGAGAACTGACGTTTCTCTCGGACTCCAGAAATGGGAAGCTACGAGAATGCTGTCACTTAGCGGCCAGGAAAACAGCTGATCAGACCGATCTGTGTCTGATCAGCCGCATTGGAGGCCAGAGGAGAGATTTGGGGTCTAATAGACTCCAAATCTCTCCAAAAAGAGGACCAGTCACGGCCCATGCTTTCACAAGGGATGGTCACCCCTTGTGATAGCAAAGCTTTATTATAAAAAAATATAGGTGTAGTTTGGGTATATTGCAGCATACATGTGTGTGTACCCCCCATTACGCTCAAATTGGAACACATGCGTTACTCCCGCATGCATATGTAAACTGATCGCACCATACATGTGGTATCATCGCAAATCAGCGTGAGCAATAATTCTAAAGTATAGCTCTAGACTGGTAACCTGTAAAGGCGTGCCGTGGGAGAGGAGCATTATTAGTTTGTGGCGTTACCCTTTTGGTCTTTGAGTCTGCTGGTTCTGTCTAAAAAAAGCTGGACTATCTGGGTCTGACTCTGGACTCGGCCTTAGTCAGTGCTCCTTCCTCTGGGCAAACTCCAGAAATTGCAGGCTGCAACTTTCCTCCTGTCCAGCAGATGGGTCATCCCTCAGGATTTGCATGTGGGTGCTGGGCCTGATGGGGTCTACCTTTTTTGAGGCGGTTCCATTTGCACAGTTCCATATGAGGTCCTTGCTAAGGGAGATTCTGACCAAATGGGACAAGATTCTGCAGTCTCTGGACAATCAGATCCATCAAATGAGTCCCTGATATGGTGGCTTTATTCTCAGGTGCTTGGACTGGGTAAATCCTTCCTCCCCTTGTATTGGACAGTGGGTCACCATGGATGTCAGTCTGTCTGGCTGGGGAGGCGTCCTCGGCAAAAATTCTTCTCGGGCTCTGGACGCTGGAAGAGTCCAGACTACTGATCAATGAGACTTTGCCTGGACCAAAGGATGGATTGTCTTCAGGGATGTCCAGTGTGCATTCAATCGGACAATGCCACGGCTTTGGCTTAGGTCAATCCCTAGGAGCGCAGGAAGTATCCTGGGGGGTCTCTGGAGGTAGCTGGCATTCGAAGATGGACAGAACGGTTTGTTCCAGTCCTCTCCGCCGTACACATCCTAGGTGTGGAAAACTCAGGCATATTATCTCAGTCAGCAGGCATTGGACCAAGGGGAGTTGTCCCTTCATCCAGCAGTGTCAGTTGCGTCTCCGCTGGGGCAGTTCCGAGGTTGATCTGTTGGTGTCTCGGTTCAACAAAGGTAGAGGTTTGTGGCTTAATCACGGGATCCTCTGGTGGATGCCACAGACGCGCTGGTCGCCACGTGGGGTCAGTATCGTCTGATTTACGCCTTCCCTTCTCTCAATCGTTTGCTGAGACTTCTACGCTGGATCGAGGCGCTAGGGATTCTGGTCAGATTAGTTGCTCCGGTCTGGCCTCGCTGGGTTTGGTACGCTGCTTTGGTGCGGCTGGTCGCCGGCGTTGCTTTGAAGCTACCTCTGAGGAAGGATCTGCTGTCCCAAGGACCAATCTTCCATCCTACTAGTCTCTGGCTTTGACAGGTTGGCAGTTGAATGCCAGGTGCTGATAGAGGTTCGTCTGCTTCTGTGTGTTCAACGCTTTTAAGTTAAAATCTACTTCTAGGAAGATCTACTATTGTACGTGCAAGTCGTACATTGCGTGGTGCGAATTTCTTGCGGTTCATCCTTGCTTTCTCGGTAGCTCGGATCTTGACCTTCCTTTAATGGAGGGTTAGCAGAAACTGGCCTTGAGTAATATCAAGGGTCAGGTGTCGGCCTTAGGAGTGTGCTTTCAACGGCCCTTGGCCACACACTCCCTGGTGCGTACTTTTCTTCAGGGAGTTAAGCACTTGGCCCCTCCAGTGCAGTCTCCGTTGCCACCTTGGGACCTCAATTTGGTACTCAGTCCTTCAGAAGCCTCCTTTTGATCTTCAGGAGATTTCCCCTGCTTACTGTCCCAGAAGATGGCCGCCTTGGTGGCTATCACTTCTGTGCACAGGGTGTCGTAATTGACGGCGTTATCTTGTCCACCTTGGTGGTTCACAGAGATAAGGTGGGTTCTTCGTCCCTGTCCGTCCCTTCCAAAGGTCGTCTCTGATTTTCATTTAAATGAAGAAATTGTTTCCTTCCCTGTGCCCCAAGCCAAAACATCCGAAGTAAAATTGCTTTGCATGCCTTGGATGTGGTCCGGGTAATTGGGGTGTACCTGGCAGCTACGGAGTCTTTTTTTTTTTTTTTTTTTTTTTTTTTTCTCCCTGTTTGTGCTTACAGATGGGCCTTGGAAAGGCTTGCCTGCTTCCTCTGAGACAGACCATTTTCCAGACAGACAGATGGTGGTTCAGGCCTATTCAATCAAGGGTCAGGTTCCTCCTTTCCCTGTCACAGTACACTCTACTCGAGCGCTCCTGGGCCTTCTGTCATCAGTGACGCAGGTTTGCAGGGTGGCCACTTTGTGAAAGTGTGCACCGACGACTAAGTTCTATAAAGTGGATGTGTTGGCATCTGCGGGTGCTTCCTTTGGCTTCAAGGTTTTGCAGGCTGCTGTTTTTAGAGGGCCTAGCCTTCTTTGAGGTTGTATCGTTTTTTTCAGGGGAGTTCTAGTTTTGGTTGAGCTCCTATTTACCTGGTTGGCTAAAGTTGGCCTTGGGAATTTTTTTTTTTTTTCTTTTTTTTTTTTGCTGTTTCCACCCCTCATGTTTAGCACTGCTTTGGGCTGTCCCAATGGTTAATATCAGCTGTGTCAATGAACGAAAAAAAAAAAAAAAATAGGATTTTTGACTTGGCATAAAATCCATTTCTCTGATCATTGCACCCACCCCTCTGGAGTTGTATTCTTCTGACGCTGCTTGTGACAAAACTGAGTACCTATAATAGGAGTATAACCCTTGGGACTGCCCATAGGCATAGCCAGACTTTTTTTTTTTTTCTGCCTAGAGTCCTACTCCTGGAGGGGGGAAATATAACCCAATGATTAAGATTATCCGGATGTGTCCAACGATCATTAGGGATGCACCGAAATTTTCAGCCGAAAATGGGTTAAAAATGCCGAAATTGTGCCGTGAGGAAGGACGCAGCGCAGGTTTGAAAAGTCCCGCCTCTGGCCGGCCGCCAGCCTCTCAATGATGTCCCTACTACTACGATCTGTGCATGAATGAACTAACACGGCGGTAGGGCGAGCGGCCGCTAATAGCTGTAACTATGTTGAGTGCTTCACTTCCCTGTTAGGCATGCATCTCCTCTGACAGGGAAGTGGAGCGCTCACATAGTTATAGCTATTAGCGGCCGCTCGCCCGCCCGGTGTGTTGTTCATGCACAGATCATAGTAGTAGGGACATCACCAGGAGGCGGGTCTTTTGAATGAAGGACACCGGAGGAGCAGAGTGAGTAGGAGATTGCATCCTTGGGATGGGGAGGGACGCTGAGGCGGGATGGGGGGGGGGAGAGTGTACTGCCGAGGGGGGCGCGGGGGGGGGAGCTGAGGCGAGCTTACCAATGGTTTTAGTATTATGCAGCATGAGGGGGTTAATGTATTGCCACTGCTGGTCACTGATGCATTAGTGACCAACCAGTGGCAGTTAATTAACCCCTTTGTGCTGCATTAGTGCAACCAGTGTTAATTAACACTGATACTGGTTGCACTAATGCAGCACAAGGGGGTTAATTAACTGCCACTGGTCGGTCACTAATGCATCAGTGACCAGCAGTGGCAATACATTAACCCCCTCATGCTGCTTAATACAAATACCATTGGTAATTAAATTAGCCTCTTGCCAACCCGTCACAGTACATATACTGTGGCAGCGACAGGTGTACGTCGCTGCCTGTTTTTGGTGTATGCCCCTCTTATCCATTTTAAAATTATTTGGGGGAAAAATTCATTTTCGGTTTTCGGCCACGGGCATCCTACATTTTCGTTTCGGCCCAGAATTTTCATTTCGGTGCATCCCTAATCAGATTTTATGGATTTTACGGTGTCAAACTTTTTTTTTTTTTTTTTTTTTTTTCTGCTTTAAAACGGCCAATAAAAAAAATGATCATTTTAGGCCAATATGTATTCTGCCACATTTTTGGTAAAATCCCAGTAAGTGTATATTGATTTGCGCTAAATTTATCGCGTCTATAAACTAGGGGATAGATTTATAGCATTTTTATTTTTTTTTGCCAGGCTGCGACCTTGCAGTGGACAGATCGGACACCTGACACTTTTGTGCACCAGTGACATTACTACAGTAATCAGTGCTAAAAGTTTGCACTGGCAGGGAAGGGGTGCTCATACACTCTGCAGTGTAGTTGAGCATCATGGGAAATATAGTTCCAAAACATCTGGGGTGCCAAGGTTCACCATCAATGACCTAGGGGATGCTTTCTAACTGTGTGGGGGATGGACTTACTACAGCTACATAGTTTTGCATAATAAAGCCGACCTGCTGCAGTATATGCAAGTGGTTAAAGATACTATTTCTCGGGAAGGAATACACTGCCCAAGTGTTTCAAATCGTTAGTATAGGGGTCACTTAATGTATGGTCATAGCTTTTTTTTTTTTTTTTTTTTTTTTGGGCATACTTCTCTTCTGGGTCACAAGATTGCACTCCTGTAACCCAGATTCAGTTGAAAGTGGGATCAAGCTGGTTGATCTGTCATCTAGTCTCTGGATGTATCCGGACAATGTTGGGATCCACCCAGATGTCTAAGCAGCTGGCTCGGGCTCTCAGCGCTCGGGAGCCAACTGCTCCCGCCCCCTCCACAGCCTGAAGCTTCTGAGGGGTAGAGCAGAGCTGGGGACAGAGCCTGCAGGGGACATCTGCAACCTATGCTGCAGCCACGTAGATGAGTATGTATGTTTTTTTTACATCCAGCACTTAGATTTGATTTAAAAAAATATTCACTTATCTTCACTTATCTTCCTCATTTGCAGGTGGGTGATGCCATGAGACAGATGCAGGAGAAGAAAAATGTTGGTAAAGTGATCCTGGTTCCTGAAGTGCCAAAAGAAGAAGCAAAAAAAGAAGAAAACTAAAGGGATGAGATGCAGGAGCAAGCGCAGCATCCTGCAAATTGTGAAAACTGTCCTAGTGTGTGTGTTTGGGGAAGAATGTCTGAGTCCTCCTGTAAAATGCCTATATACCTACTCACTTGCCATTAGGTGCTGCAAGAGCATTTGGGTGTGAGTGGGTTATACTTCCAACACCCTTACTATGTGCCTGGGGATATTACATGTTGAGAAATCTCACTTTTAGAGTCTCTAAAGCCAAGCTGTAGGGAATTGGGTTTTGGTGCTGCAGTTTTGCTTTACTGAAAAGGAGAATTTTCATTGTACTCTAGGCCTTTACACAATAACATTCCAGATATTGGGTTGCAGTCTTGCTGAGGGCAAGTAAAATGTCTGTTTCCACCATCAGGCACATTAATGAAGATGGTTCATATTAATGCTCAACTATTCGTACAAACTGTGGTTTCTGATGTTTTGTTAAATAAATGTACTTTGTATTTCCATTTTTTTTTCTTTGCTTTTTTTTTGTAGTATTTTACATATGGTCAGTTTAGTGCTACAATCTTTATAGTTTATGAAGTAGATTAATAAACAGCGATGCTTGTCAAACAACGAACACATTGTTAATATGATGCACCCGTAAGCGGTGTAAAAAAACCTAACCCCATCCATTAAAAAAAATAGGTAATTTTGTCAGATCTTTATTTGTGCCCTCGATGTAGAGCAAAGGTGTGTTTAAGTCGGGAAAGGCAAAGAGAAACTGATCAGTACATTGGGATAAAACTGGAATTTTTGTGTTCCCCTTTGCTAGATTTCCTAGCTTTATTTCCTGACAGAGTAAGGGAAAATCTCCCTAATAGACACACAAATGAAACCTTTAAAGCACATGCTTTAATCGTCTTTGGGGTGTGTGTTTTGACTGGTATTTGGCTTTAAGTCCTGGCAGAGTTGGCTTCTAGCTTCTTTGTCTCTCCCTGCCATAAATCTAATTCTTTTTTAGCCTACCTGAGAGTTTGGGTATTCCTGGCTACATCTGCATGCTCTGTTCTCCGGTTGCAATTGGTATCAATAAAAATAACGGGAGGTGGTACAGACCCAGAAACTGACTGCAGAAATTTTAGCGTCTCGGAGAAAAATGTTCAGGTGGTATACCTCCAGCATCTACCAAAAATAAAATAAAAGCATCTGCTCTAAGTGTTAACCCTTAGGGCACAAAGTTCTGTGGTTTCCTGTAGAATCATTGGTAGTTGTCTGTGGCATTTCCTTAAAATTGTTTTGCCTATGTGTGCCTGCATATAGCACGTTTCAGAAAAACTAACAGATAATGGCTCTCTAATGGTGGTACCTGACCAGCTCATGTTAAAAAGATCCAGCATTTTAAATTATTTTGATCTCCAAATAGTTAAAGTTGTTCCATGACTAAAAATTAATAAATATCCTTAAGTATCCTATGCACCTCAGTGGCTGAATGAGCCTCAGGGGACAAATGATTGAGCAGCATAGCTTTTATTAGCTGCCATACTCATGTTTTTCAGTCAGTTTGAATGTAGTGCCAAAATATGACTTCCGTGCTACTTTTTTCAAAAGTCTAAACTTTACGTCACAACTAAGGAAAAACCTTGTAAAAAGTTTGTGTTTTTATAGTTTCATCAAACATGCTTTAGCACTGGCAGATCTAGTCCATACATACTGATGCAGAGTTTGTGATGTGCATCCTGATCTCGACTGTACCCACACCTTGTCCTATTGGATGATGTGGAGAATATCTTTGTTGGGAAGGACACCAGGAACTGCATCTACATGGTCCCTACAACCCCTCCCCCCTTTTGCAGGGAAGGGATGTTGGGAATGGGTGCATATGATTTGGCTTTCTAGATCATTTTTTCCTAATGTCTTAAACTGGAGGAAAGGGCTACATATGCTTAGACATATTTAAATGCAGCTCTAGGTCCTAATTAGCCGATGCTAATCCATTGCCAGAAAAAGGAAAAGAACTACTGGATTGCAAAAAATTGTTAAACCTGCACATTTTGAAGGAGCTTGTCAAAACTAGTACTGCTTGACCTCTGTAATAAACCTGGGGGGGGGATCCTGTTGCACATGTTGAAATGTGTCCTTGGAACAGTTAACTTTTTTGCTACTGGGTTTTTTTTTCTTTCAACTTAAAAAAATCTAAAGTCAGAAGTTCAGGTTGCCATTTTATCCATTAACAGTGCTAAATCTTACAAGAATCGAATCTGTAAAACAGTACTGGTACAGTCCCAGGAGCTGTTGCCAATTAGCCCAAGCAAACCTAATGTTGGTCCTGATCTTTTGCAGATGGTTTCCTGTGATGTCAACCTATGGATCTCACACATTGTGTTTGTGTTAACGTCCCTGGCTGGCCTTAAGCTGTACATTCTTAACAAAAACAAAGGATTTGTTATGCTGCCTGTTGCCTCAGTCATGAACATTTTGCTATTCCTAAAAGACCTGTTTTTAGATAACCTTAGAATGGGTGTAAAATACAGTTGAACCTCATCTTCATCACTTTGTGCCAAACCAGGAAAGCCTTTCTAATTCCTTGTCTAAAGGCTATAAAGTCTTGATGCTCACTGGTTGCCTTATTGGAGTGCTTTTATTAGCCACCTGGATTGTTTAGGATACTTCACTTTAGCTGGACCACTACCACATGTTTACAATCCCATTCACAAATGCCAATGTGCCAACTAACTTTTTATGGTGCCATTTAAAGTAAATGTATTTTTCAAACTTTATTATTCGAGCTGGCCATGGACATTAGAGTGGTTTAATGTTCAGGCACAAACTGCTTAGTTATCTCATGTTGATGGTCACCTTAACTTGTGAAGTTGTGAAAATTTTAACCTACTGTTTACAATGAGGTGGTTCAGTAAAAATGTTTACGCTATTAGGAGTACTTCACTTTAGTTAAAACCGAATTATGGTTGTCTGTCTATTGCACTCGTTGAAAAGGAATCTGCAGTGTCCCAGAATTTTTTTCACAGGTTACGTTGTGATGCTTTTTATGCTAAGTCCTAGAACAACAGATGACCAAAATATTGGTATGTTTAGCTTTGTGGAGTACTAAAAGTTTTAGGTTGCTAGTTGGCTTTTAATTGTAGCCAAGCTGCTAGCAGTTTTGTGAGCAGTTTATGGTTGCAATCCCTAGAATTTAGCTTCCTGCTACTTGTGCTGAGTTGTCATTGCTAACTTTTTATAACTGCACTTGAAGGCATGTTTTGTTTGAAATTGAGTACTTCTGTATTTTTTTAGTTTTAGAATTTTGTAAAAAAAAAAAAACACAATTCTGTTAAGGATACATTTTATATTGTAGCATAAAGCACAATGAGCAGGTTGCTCCCTTTGGCCTATTCTATTTGGCAAGGACTGGAATAAAACCCCGTTGATGGGTTTTTGCATTCCTGTATAGCTAAGCATCTGAAACGAATGTCCTGCTGATGCCATTGACACAGGCTCTAATCTACACCACCTGATCTGAGGACAGAAAAAAGTTGGCATTGTTTAAAACTGTGTAAAACTGTAAATGCAGTTACAGATGAGCATGTTCAAGTAAGTTCATTATACTGCATTATTTCGTTATCAGTGTGAAAACTTGCACATCTCAGGAATGTGTGCATTATGAGATGCATTCATACCTGTGCTACACTGAAACCACTTGCTATTATGTCTCTGGCATTGCACTTAATGAGTGCTTGACTTCAAAATGTGAAGTAACACCATTTTTCATTGGTCCTTTTGAAGCTGTGAAATTCTGCTTTCCACCAATCCAGTTAGGCAAAGGTAATTTTTATGCAGTGTAGAAGCCTAGCTTGGAGGTATAGAAAACTGTTTTTTGCAGCATTCAGTGTTGCGTGCTGATATATATTTTGAGACTTCAGTTTTGTAGATTTCTTTGTAGCTGCTGACTTAAATGACTGGAGCTCCTCTGAGTGTAGCTGCTGACATTACACATTACACTCACCTGTCCCAGGATCCAGCGAGGTGGCTGCCCGAACTCCACCTTATGCCAGAATTACAACTGTGGGCACCTGGCTGTGACGGCTTCACTAGGCTAGGTCTGACTTGTTCTCTTACAGTTTCCTTAAACATTGAAATGTGTGCTGTTTGGGGACTAAGCTATATGCCTTCAAGTGCAGGCCTAGAGCACAAGCCTTGCCAAATATATCAAGCGTTACATGGACATCTAACATTGAGCAGCATTACTCCCTTGATGGCACCTACAGTGGGGAAAATAATGAATCCCCTGAAGATTTTGTAAGTTTGCCCACTTACGCCTATGATAAAAATTATAGAACCTTAATTTTTGTATTTGAAATGAGATATAGCTAGAATATCAACCAAAAATACAGAAAAAAACACAAATCCTATGAATCAAGTTGCAGTTCAGTGAGTAAAAAAGTATGATTCCCCAGCAAAACATAATTTTTTTTTTTTTTTTGTAGTTGACCAGGTTTGCTTTACGGATCTCTAAATTCTGGTTTCTTGGCTGTCACTTGGCAACTCGAAGTTTCAGTTCCCTCCCATAAATTTTCTATAGGGTTAAGGTCTAGAGACTAGGCCACTCCATGACCTTAATGTGCAGTTTCTTGAGCCACTCCTTTGTTGCCTTGGCGGTACGTTTTGGGTCCTTGTCATGCTGGAAGACCCATCCACAACCCATCTTCTCCGAGATTTTACAATACATGGCCCCTCAATAAGGCAAAGTTGGCCTGTACCTTCAGCAGAGAAACAGCCTCAAAACATGTTTCCACCTCTGTGCTTGACTGTAGGGATGGTGTTTTTAGGATTATAGTGAGCATTTTTTGTCAAACACAGCAAGTCCCCCTCAGACACGTGCAGTCATGCCAATTAACATCTAAATGATTCAGAGAAGGATTGTGAGTGCTGTGGTTAGAGGAGACCAAAATTGATCTTTGGCATTAACTTGACTCACTGGAGGAAGAAAAATGCTGCTTATGACCCTAAGAACACCATCCCTACATTCAAGCACGAAGGTGGAAACCTGATGCTTTGGGACTGTTTCTCTGCTAAAGGTACAGACTGACTTTGCTGCATTGAGGGACCACTGGACAGGGCCATGTATTGTAAAATATTGGATGAGAACCCTTTTCCCTTAGCCAGAACACTGAAGATGGGTCTTTTAGCAGGACAATGGCCCAAAACATACCGCCAAGGCAACAAAGGAGTGACCTCAAGAAGCACATTAAGGTCATGGAGTGGCCTTGCCAGTCTGCAAACCCTAATCCTATAGAAAATTTATGGAGGGAACTGAAACTGTGTTGCCAAGTGATGGCTAAGAAACCTTAAAGCGGAGTTCCGGGCACAGATGTCATTTTTTAATGAACATACCCCCGGGACAGTCAGGGCTAGCACATTCCACAATGGCTAGCCTCTGATCTGTCCCGGTTCGCACTTACCTTTTAGAAGAAATACTTATAAAATTTCTTCCACAGCGTTTCCATCTTTCTTGTGGGCAGCTGAAGCCGGTGCGGTCCTCTTCTGTATCTTCCGCGTCTTCTTGTCCCAGAATGCGCCGCACCGGCCCCTTTCGTCACTTCCGGTGATGCCCAGAAGCTGTTTAGCAGGGGAATGCAGCGTCGCCCCGAAGTGACGAGCGGGGCCGGTGCCGTCGCATTGATTCCTGGGAGCAATGACTTGGCTCCCAGGAATCATCGCAGCGCAGGAAGTGACGGGGTGAGCCGCGGCTCCGAGGGAGGAAGTACCCTGAGGTGAGTATTTACGATCGTCAATTACAAGGTGAGTTTTTAAAAAAAAAAAAAAATCTAACTAATTCCTTTTCAGGTTAGGCTGAACTAGCGGACGGGCACAAAAAAAAATATTGTTTTTGTGCCCGGAACTCCGCTTTAAGGATTTAGAGATCTGTAAGAGTGGACAAAATTCTCGATGTGTGCAAACCTGGTCACTAACTAAGTTTTACATCGGTGCTTGCCAACAAGGGTTTCTCCCAAGTATGAAGTCCTGTCTTTTGCTTGGGGATCAAATACTTGTTTGTTTGGATTTTTGGCTGATATTCTGTCACTTCATATCCACCACCTATGATAAAAATTAGACTCTTCATTTCTATAAGTGGGCAAACTTACAAAATCTGCAGGGGATCAAAAAATTTCTCCACTGTACCTGCATGGTCTGTCTACTTGTACATGTACATTTTACTTTATGGTGCAAGTAGGAAGAATGGACCTTAAATTCCTAATTCATGCTACAGGTTTCCAAATGGCATTCCTTTGTTTTTTTTCAATGTTTGACACTTTGCTGTTTTGAAGCACGGGGCCTACGACACAATATTTTTGCAGTTTTTTCTTAATGCTTTAACACTTAGCCTCAAAAATCCTAATACAAGATAGCTATGGTTAAACCTAATCTGAATACTAGTCAGGCAATTGCATTAAAAAAAAACCTCTGCCCATAAGTAGCCCATAAACACCTGTTATAGCCAACAGGTTGGCTGCTTAAAATGACGGTGAAGTTTTGGCCACTCCTGAGCCATGTCACAAGGTCCTAGTATATAAAGCCTTGAGCATACTACAATAAATATGCTAATATTTACTGGGTAGGTGTGTTCTAGCTTTTTGTGATGGTCTTATTTCTTTATAGCCATGGAGCAAAAACCAGCACGCATTTCTAAATATTGAGATTATAGACTAGGTGTGAATCCTCAGCACTTAAATTCCACCTTAAAAATTCTCCCAGAATGTATAGACTTTCATCGAGACGCAAATCAATTTGAATTTTTTAGTGTGGTGGTGTTGATGAATAAATTGTATGAAAGGTTTTCCAGTTTAATTTATCAATTTCCTAACCTAACTGGTACATGTATAGGCAACATTACAATTTGATTTTAAATTTGGTTATTTAGGAATGTGTGTAAACTATAGATTAATAATGGATTTTTTTTCTGCTACTGCCCCAGCTCTAAGGCTGGTCATTCACTATACAGCCTGGTTGTACAATCTCATTTAGTTTGAAAAGCAACTATACAGTGCAAGGACTCGACTGTATATTAGGATGGTGTCTTGCCCTCCTATAGGAGATTTACAGGATTTGTACAGGCAAAGACAATGCAAGGCTGTTTGCCATAGTTTTGCAGTCTCTTGGCAGTTTTAGGTGCATATCCTGATAGACTGGTTTCATTGGTTTTGCTCAGACTGTAAAATGTAAATTACAGGTTGTTGCATAGTCAATATTGGGAACAGAAATTTCCTCTTCTAGGCCAAAGCTATGGTTCAGTGATAGAATGTGAAACTGTCACTGAACCAAAACTGTCAGGCTCAGTATATTGGTGTAGTGAGAAGCATAGGAAGCACAAAACTAATATGTATTTGGCTGCAGAACTTGGAGAAATGCTGAGGACAGACTTGGCGTCCCCTGTTTAGAAAAAGTTTGTTAGAAAAACAGGGTTTACATGTATAGTCATAGATGTCATGAAATGTACTATGACTATCTATCATAGGTATTCAGTCAATTTCTCAGACACGTGTTTGACCAAAGCTTGCTTATTGTGCATTTTTTTTTTTATACCATATGCTTTTCCTTAATGAGAAAATGGCATTTTATATTCATACAACCGCTTATAAAGGGTTATACCTTAACATACAAATAGGCAGACATTTGCTGGTATTGTGCTTTTTTGCCAAATGGGAGTCTGTTGCCATGATTTGGATGACGTTGGTACTGAATGTGACAATTTACAAATTAAAAAAAAAAAAAATGCCAAATGACCATTCTTGACATAGTCCTCCCTATGTTCAGTCTATGCATTCCAAAGAACAGGGCTATGTGCATCATGTAATAAGTTTCTGAAAGATATTTAGTTACATTGGGCAATAGACCTTCTCAGACCAAAGTTTTTCCTAGAGCAACCTAGTTCAAGCGCCATTTAAACCTGAAGAAAAAGCGAAGTGCCATGAAAGTCAAATTGCTTAGTTTAAACATCTTTATACATAGTCTTGTATGCTGTGCCAGCCAAGCAGCACAGTGTAAGATAATTCACCTTTGTAAACACATGGAGAATGTTCGCTGTGTTTTAATCTACTTTTTTCTGGATGGTATCCTTTCAGCAACTTACTACAGTATGAAAAAAACCCAGCTTTGTTTTTACAGTTACTAAATAGAAATTTCACCCTCCTTACCATTCATTTAAACTTTGTGGTTGGGCTGGGGTAGCTGTTTATGCTTCCCTCATAAGTGGGAAGTGATGTCATAGCCCTGCTGCATTTCCTGTATGTTAACTCAAGGGTCAAGCTCAGGTTTTTCTCTGAATAGATAAATGCAGTCTTTCTGACATAGTATCCTTTTTAACTGAACCAACTGATAAGACAAATTTTCATCAATGTTCCTTTTGATCAGTTGTCACTGTCTTATAAAAATTGCCCGCTTTTTTGTGTAAGAGGTGAACAAACGTTTTGTGCCAATGCTGATTACATGATGTGTAATGCTTTTCTGCCTAATTTTGCCGTATGCCTTACATGTTTCAAATGTTAAATAAAAGCATAGCAAAAATTTAAGTCTTGTGGCTTTATTTCTGCTAAAACATTCACGTTTCTATATATCCCACCTGCAGTCTCGGTTCACAACTTTTCTTAACTTCCTTCTAGGACAGGCAGCTCCAAATAAGAGCTTACAGTTAACACCTTGCTGCCCTGCCTATAGCAGAATGATGGGTGGGCGGTGGCTTTCCCATCTTGACTGGATAACATATGATGTCCTCTCAGCGCCAGTCGCAGGGCCGTGCAGTGGCACGATCTGTTACCAGCTCTGTCCGCGGGACACAGCCAATGACTAAGTATACCAGCTCGCTGCCTGTACAGTGTCTTGAAAGTGTTCATAAGACAATACATTTTTGCCCATTCTTTGCAAAATAGTTTAAGCTCTGTCAGATTGAACAGTCTGTGAACAGCAATTTTCAAGTCTTTCCACAGATTCTCAATTGGATTTAGGTCTGGGCTTTGACTAGGCCATTTTAACACATGGATATGCTTTGACCTAAAACATTCCTTTGTAGCTCTGGCTGTATGTTTAGGGCTGTTGTCCTGGAAGGTGAACCTCCGCCTCAGTCTAAAGTCTTTTGGAGACTTACAAGATTTCTACTAAGATTGCCCTGTATTTGGCTCCCATCAACTTCCCTATCGCTACTGAAGAAAAGCATCCCCACAACATGATGCTGCCACCACCAAGTTTCACAGGGGGATGGTGTGTTCAGGATGTGCAGTGTGTTTTGTGCCAGTGTTTTGATTTTAGGTCAAAAAGTTAAATTTCTTTAATAGTCACTGACTGACACAGCTTCATGTCTTCTTAGACCCTTGGACTTATGCTGCTCTCCAAGAGTAGGACTAGGCAGAAACCATTTTGGCTACGCCTCTGAGGCTGTCCCAGGGGGTATTCCATCACTTCCTGCTATAGAACTTCTGCCTAGTCAGGAATAAGAACATGGCTCTCTGCTGGGATCTGCGGTCCTGGCATTTATTTACTTTTTTAAATGGAATTTTTTTCTTTGTTTCTGTTCCTGTGTGAACTACAATCAACAGCCATACTAGGCGGTGCACTGGATATCCTAGATCCTTAGGGCCTTCCCAGTCTGGCCTGTGAACCCAACTATTGGCTCCACGCTAGGTTGGCTGCGACATAGCCCCACTGGACGGGCTGGCCGGTGAGTGAAATACCTCCACGAGGTCCCATAGCCCTGGTCAAGACAACGGTCACGACCAGAGTTACAGCGTGCCTCTGGCTGCAGCACCCCCATTCAAAGATGGCACAGTGGACTGCTGGGAGGGGTGCCTGGTTGGTTCCAAGGTGTGGTGAGTAGTGTCCTCCTTTTTTTTTTTTTTTTTTTTTTTTTTTTTTTTTTTTCTGGGTGGAAGCGGGCAGGTAGCCCCTCGTATCCATCACCTCATGGTCCCCCCCCCCCCAGCGGGGTTTTCCCTATAATGGTCGCCCTCACCTGCCCCTATCCTCCCTTAGTCCTCTTTGGGGCGCACGGGTGTTATTTAGGTGATGGGCTGGAGGGCAGTGGGAGTGCGCTGCTTGCAGCTCCTTTTAGGGGTGCCTGCATTTATTTTGGGGGGTCCCTGGAGGGCTCCCCCCGGTGGACTACAAATTCCCTGGGTTCCAGGATCCTGCGTGGGGCCGCCATTTTGCCGTGGATGGCTGTATTTAGCCTCGGCTGCCATTTTTGTGTAGTCCAGCGGCCATGTTTTGGAGTTTCTCATTGTAGTCCTATGCAGCAGCCATTTTCCTACGTGTGGTGGTGACGGGCGGCAGGAGCCTCTAGTGACAGTGTCAGGGCTGCCTCTTCCTTTCTGATCACAGCATGGCAGGCAGTTTTGTGCTCTGGGTGCATGATGGTGAGTCCCTGTGGGTATACAGTCCTTGCTCTGCTATAGACAGCGTCGCTGGTGCACTGATCCTTGTGGTACCTCAGCGGTAGCAGTGTGCTGGGGGGTTTTTTCTTGCACTTTTTTGGGGCACAGTGCAGCTTCCGATTTTGACCATGGAGTCCTGGATCGTGTATCACCCCCCTGACCCACTCTCTGAAGCTGCGGGACCCTCTGGGTCTGTCTGCCCTGGCCCCCATGATGACCCTGCAGTTACTTGTGTCAAGGGTTGATATGACCCGATAAAGGTGGCCTAGCAAGAAGTGCCCCCCCCCCCCCGCCCGCCTTCACCTGTATCTTCTGCCTCCACAGACTAAGGTGAATTTGGCCGCCACATCTGTCCACGCACCCGGGAGTGCTCGACCAGTGAGGATGAATCCTATTCCACTGCAGCAGTGCATGAAAAGGTGCTGGTGGAGGCACTGATTGTGTCAGTGCGGGAAACTTTAAAGTTGGACTCGGCTATTGCTGAGTTGGCAACGCCGGTGCAGTTTGGCACCTGCAGATCTTCCAAGGTGACTAAGGTGTTCCCCGTTGTCTATTTTGACGGGATTGTGGCTAGTCAGTGGGGATCCCCCAAATGCATGGTTGGAATACCGAAGCGTTTCGCTAGGAGATATCCCTTTTTTTAAGGAGTCTCTGAAAGTGGACGGTTCTACCGTCGGACTCTCAGGTTTGCAGGTTAAATAAGGCCACACTTTTACCAGTGGAGGATTTTCCATCAATTAAGGACCCTGTGGACGAGAGCTGAGGCTCTGGTTAGATAGCTTTTCACCCTAGCGGGTTCAATTTTGAGGCCGGTGTTTGCTATCACCTTGGTATCCCAGACCTTAACAGAATGACCAAAAATTTTTTACCAGGCTCTGGAAGGGGATCAACATCCTCCTGGGCTGGTGGATCAGTTGATTCAGGGGCTACAGTACATTTGGGGTGCATCCTTGGATGTGGCCCATTTGGCTGGCAGAGTCTTTGACGGCGGTGATCCTTCACTGCATGATTTGAAGTACTGGTCGGCTGTCCAGGCTTCTAAAGGTGCTGACTGACATCTACCTTTTTGTATGTGACCGTTTTTTCATGCCACTATAGAGATCATTAAGGGCCTTACGGGAGGTAAGTAAGTACTTTATTTCCGCAGGTTGCTAGGGGCAAGGAACCTTGTCATAAACTTTTTTTTTTTTTTTTTCCTTGGCTCACAAGCAGCCCTTTGTCCAACTGGATCGCAGGAAAAAGGTACTTTCGCGGGTGGCTCCAAGAGACCCTGGAACGGGAAGTCTGGAAAGCTGGCCCTATTGATTCCGCAGACAAGCCTTCCTCAGCCTGAAGGGGTACCCTCATCTGTATCTGAGGTGGGGGGGGACATCTTAGTTTCTTTCCAGCCCCATGGGCCTTGCTCGTTCTGGAAAATTGGGTCCATGAGTTGATTTGGTCCGGTTAAAAGATCAAGTTTCAGTCCTTCCTGCAAGGTTCTTTCCTTCCAACTTACGCCTGTCTCAGGATCGGCTGCTGGGTCTTGGGGCAGTGCAGGACCTGTTGGCATAAGGAGTCATCCCGGTTCCAGAGTCTGAAAGTTTACTGTTCCCAGGAAGGAACGGTAGTGGCATTCCTTCATCATGGGTTTTTTTGGCCTCTATCGATATCGAGGACGTTTACCTTCATATTCCAATAAAAGTTGGGCACCAGTGTTTTTTTTTTTTTTCTTTGCTTTGCCATGGGCAAACGCCGCCATTTTGGTGGCGATCGCTCGGGCCACATGTCAGCGCTGCATGCTCTGTCTTTACTTTTTGTCCCTCACCGGCGGCCATTTTTGTGGAGCCTCAATAGGCTTATAGGAGCGATCTGCAATTGCATCTCTTCCTTTCCTGAGCTACAGCAATCGGTGCAGCAGCTAAGTGGTCTCTTCAGGTTTAATTTCTTTCTCCCTGTATTCCTTGCCTAAGTTTCTGTATTATCCCTGTGGGGGTCAGTGTGTGCTTGTGTTGTGGTGGGCTGCGCTTGCCGCGCTGTTAAAGGGGCAGTACTCCCTTTTTTCGTTAACACACTTTTTTTTTGTTGGGGGCATGGATTCTCAGGAAAGCAAATTTCCTCTCACTTTGGTGGGGGGCCAGGGGACTGCTGCTGCCTCCCACGAAGGGAGTGATTTGGCTACGGTTGTGGCTAACCTTGCTGCTCAGGTACACATGCTTGTGGCTGCTCAATCCACAAAAAGGCCCATGGTCTCAATTCCTCTGATTCAGAGGGTGATGGTGATGGGTCTGCTATAGCGGGGGTTTCCTTATCGGGGTCCCGTTCGTCCCTGGACCTGTTGGGGTCCGAGGTGGAGGCTGAGATTGAAGGGGTTGATAATTCTCCCCCTGGCTCGTCTGAAGAGCTTGCACTCATGGATAGCCTGGTTGCTCCTATCAAACAAACACTGCATTTACAGGATGAGCCTTGTGCTCCTACTGCTTTGGCCTCTTGTGGGACGCAGCGAAGACGCACATCTTCGCAGGTTTTTCCTTGCACTGAGGATTTTTCAGCGCGCTGTTAGAGAACAATGGCGCAATATTAAGAGCGTTGGTGTGTGCCGCCTCCAGTGGATCACGCAGTGGCGGTTTTGAATGAATCCACTGCGATTCCGGCTGAGGATACCCGGGTGTTCCGGGATGCCACGGTTAGGAGGCTGGAGTCACTTGCCCGTCTTACTTATTCGGTTACCGGCTCCATGCTAAAGGCTATTTTTGCCTCTCTTATGGCAGCTCAGGCTGTCGCGGATTGGACGCAGGTGCTTTGGCGCGTCCTGGTAGCTGACTCCGCATCACAGGAGACACTGGCTATGGTGGATCAAATTCACCAGGGTGTCATGTATTTGTGTGATGCGGACTTGGATTTAGTCCTGTTGGCTGCACGGGTGCACAGCGTGGCGGTGTTGTCACGCCGCTTGATTTGGCTGAAATGTTGGTCTGTGGACCAATCTTCGCGCAAAACCTTGGCTAATCTACCGTTTACGGGATCTCTCCTTTTTTGGCGAACCCTTGGATGCCCTGATTAAAGGGATCTCGGGTGGTAAGAGCACGCTCTTGCCACAAACCCACAAGGCTAAGGTTCCCCAGGGTAAGAAGCATGCTTCCTTTCGGCCCTCTCAGGGGTCTTTTCGTGCTTTTCGGTCACACTATAAGGGCAAGCCTTTCAAAGGTCAAGGCTACCACAAGAAGCCGGGGACGGGTGAGCAAAAGTCCGGTCAGTCTGTCTCCACTGCCCGGAACAATGCGGCCTGAAGGGGCGCCCTCACCCAGTTCTGGGGTGGGGGGACGTTTGCTATTCTGGACTTCAAGGCTCTGAACTGCTTTGTGCGGGTTCGCAAGTTCCGCATGGAATCCCTGCGGTCGGTGGTGGCTGCCCTGGTTCCGGGGGATTACATGGCCTCCATCGACTTGAAGGATGCGTACCTTCATATTCCAATTTTCGAAGGTCACCAGAGGTACCTTCGATTCGCCATTGCGGAGGATCATTACCAATTCGTGGCGCTACCCTTTGGTCTCACTTCGGCTCCACGGGTGTTCACTAAGGTGCTTGCACCGGTGTTGGCCTTGTTGAGAGCCCAAGGCATCTCTGTCCTAGGATATCTGGACGGCATTCTGGTTTGGTCTACGACCAGCCAGGGTCTGGCGACGGACCTGTCTGTCACCATGCGAACTCTGCAAGAGTTCGGTTGGACGATAAATTTTTTCAAAATCAACACTGTGTCCGTCGGTTCGTCTTCCCTACCTGGGAATGATTCTGGACTCGGTCCAGGCGAGGGTCTTCCTACCGGACGACAAAATCAGGACTCTTCAGGAAGCAGTCGGGTCCCTCAGGGATGCTCCGTGCTCGTCACTCCGGCCGTGCATGCGATGTTTGGATTGATGGTCTCGGCCTTCGAGGCGATTCCTTTCGCCCAGTTTCACACGTGCTGACCAGGTGGGACGGGCGACCACAGTCTCTGGATCTCCAGATTTCATTGGGTCTTCGCGCCAGAAGGGGTCTTCTGTGGTGGCTCCAGTCCTCGACGGTGTCGGGGGGGGCAAGTCCTTTCGTCCTCTCTTATGGACGGTCGTCACTACGGATGCCAGCCTGTCGGGCTGGGGTGGTGTTCTGGGTGTTCTGTCCGCCCAGGGGACTTGGTCGGAGGGAGAGTCCTCCCTCCCGATCACCATTCTGGAATTGCGGGCGATAAATCTCTGCCTGCGTCGTTGGACGGACAGGCTGCAGGGCCGTCCTGTTCGGGTGCAGACGGACAATGCCACGGCGGTGGCTTACATCAACCACCAAGGGGGCACCAGGAGTGCCTGAGCGGCTCGGGAAGTAGCCGACATCCTGTCTTGGGCCGAGACGCACGTCCCGGCGATTACGGCGGTTCACATTCCGGGGGTGGAGAACTGGCAGGCGGATTTTCTGAGTCGTCAGTCTCTCGACCAGGGAGAGTGGTCCCTTCACCCGGATGTATTCCAGATGTTGTGCGCGAAGTGGGGTCTTCCGGATGTGGACCTGTTCGCGTCTCGTCTGAACAACAAGGTAAGAAGGTTCGTGACAAGAACGCGCGATCCTTGGGCAGACGTGTCAGACGCGTTGGTAGCTCCGTGGCATCAGTACCGACTGATGTATGCATTTCCACCGATTCACCTGCTGGCCAGGTTCCTTAGCAGGTTGAACTCGGAACCGCACACAGTGATTCTTGTGGCGCCGGACTGGCCTCGCCGGTCCTGGTACACGGACATCGTAAATCTGGTCATCGACGCTCCATGGCGTCTACCTCTTCGAAAGGATCTTCTGTCTCAAGGACCAATATTCCATCCTGCTTTAGTCGCTGGCTTTGACGGCCTGGCCGTTGCAACCGAGGTCCTGAAGAATAGGGGTCTCTCCCCTCAGGTCATTCACACTTTGATCAACGCATGGAAGTCTTCCTCGGGGAAGGTCTATTGCCGTACTTGGAAGGCCTATTTTGCCTGGTGTGAGTCCAGGGGGTGTTCCCCTCGCGCATACTCGGTTTCTTGGGTGTTGGCCTTCCTTCAATCGGGTGCTGACCAGCGTTTGGCGCTGGCTACGATCAAGGGTCAGATTTCTGAGCTGGCCGTGTTTTTTCAGCGTCCTGTGGCGTCTAACTACTTGGTTAGCACTTTTGTTCAAGGGGTGCGACACCTGGTTCCTCCTAGGAGGGAGCCTCTGCCTCCTTGGGACTTGAACCTTGTTTCTGTCCGTATTACAACGTGCTCCATTTGAAAAGTTCAGGGAGATCTCGTTGTCTTTGTTGTCCAAAAAGGTTGCCTTTTTGGTGGCGATCACTTCGGCTCGCAGGGTGTCGGAGCTGGCTGCTCTGTCCTGCAGGTCTCCGTATTTGGTCGTTCGCTTGGATAAGGTGGTCTTGCGACCTAACCCTTCCTTCCTTCCGAAGAGGATTTCGAAATTTCACCTCATTGAGGACATTGTCTTGCCTTCGCTCTGTACGAGGCCTAAACATCCGAAGGAGGTGGATTTGCACTTGGATGTTCGGGCGATTCGGGTTTACCTAAAGTCGACTGGATCTTTTCGCAAGACGGATGCCTTGTTTGTTCTGCCGGAAGGTCCTCGGCAGGGGATGGCGGCGTCGGCTTCCGCCATCACCAATTGGCTCAGACAGGCCATTAAACAGGCCTATGCTCTGAAGGGGACAGTTCCCCCCCGTGCCTGTGAAGACGCATTCTACCAGGTCTCTGAGTACGTCTTGGGCCTGTCATCATCGGGCTTCTGTGGCCCAGGTGTGTAAGGCGGCGACTTGGTCGTCCGTTCGCACCTTCTCAAAGTTCTACAAAGTGGTTGTTCAGGCATCGGCAGATGCTTCCTTTGGCCGTGAGGTTCTTAGTGCGGCAGTTCCTTAGGGTCCCTTGTTTCTTTGGACCCCTTGTTGTTTGGGATATGTTTTTTATCCCTAGGTTGTTTGCTTTTTTCCTGGGTTGTTGCTCCTGTTGAGCAAGTTTTTTTCATGCTGCCCAGCTGGTTTCCTTCCTTTGGTAAGGTTCCTTTCTCTGATGGGAGGCTGCGTTGCCTTAGGCGCGGTTAAGTTTCCCACCCCTCTTGTTTACACTGCTTTGGGACGTCACCATTGTGACGAATATGAAGAGGCGTCGACTGTCAGAGGACGTAAGAGAAAACAGAATTTTTGTAAAATCTTACCTGTAAAATTCCTTTCTCTGAGTCCTCCGACAGTCGCCGCCCCCGCCCCTCTTTTGGGTTTTTTTTGGTATACTCTACTGCTATTATACTGAAACTGGAGAGGAATTCAGGAAGCAGGGAGGTAATTGCCTGAGGGGACCACCCCCTGGGGGTGGGATATGTTAAAAGCTTTAATATTAACATATTCTGTTGCCTAGCTACTCCTATGAAGCGGAAGTCAATTACCCCATTGTGACGAATATGAAGAGGCGGCGACTGTCGGAGGACTCAGAGAAAGGAATTTTACAAGTAAGATTTTACAAAAATTCAGTTTTTCTGAGGTTCACTGACAGACACAGCACCCGCCTCTCTGAGTTATGTATTCTTCTGACACTGCTTGTTTCAAATTGAAGTCCTATAGCAGGAAGTGATGATTCCCCCCCCCCCCCGGGACTGCCTCAGGGGTGTAGCCAAAATAGTTTCTGCCTAGTCCTACTCCTGAAGAGAGTAGCATAAGGCTAAGGGTCTAAAGACAGAGCTGTGTCAATCAGTGAACCTCAAAAGGATTTTACGGTAAGACCAATCCTTCTTTTTTTTTTTTTTTTTTTTTGTCTAATTTGACCATGGCCCTACCGTCCACATGTTTGCTGCTTCTCCCAAACTGCAAATGGGACGACTTATTGCTTTCTTTCAACAATGGCGTTCTTGCCTCTTCCATAAAGGACAAATTTGTGGAGCACATGAGTAAACGTGGTCTTGTGGACTGAGATACTCCCACCTGAGCTGTGGATCTCTGCAGAGTTACTATAGGCCTCTTGGCTGCTTCTCTGATGAATGCCTTCCTTGCCTGGCCTCTTGGTTTAGGTGGACGGCTATGCCTTGATAGGGTTGCAGTTGTGCCATACTTTCCATTTTCGAATGAGGGCTTGAACAATGCTCTGTAAGATTTTCAAAGCTTGGGATATAACCTAACCTTGCTTTAAACTTCTCACAACTTTATCCCTGACCTGTTGGGTGTGTTTCCTGGCCTTTGTGATGTGCTTTGTTCAATAAGGTTTTCTAACAAACCTGAGGGCTTTACAGAATAGCTGTATTTATACTGATTGAATTACACACAGGTGGACTCTATTTACAAATTAGGTGACTTCTGAAGGCAATGGTTCTACTAGATTTTTAGGGTATCCGAAAAAAAGGGGGCTGAATACAAATGCATGCCACCCTTTTCAGATATTTATTTGCAAAAAATTGGAAATCTATCATTTTCTGTCTACTTTACAATTCTGTACCACTTTGTGTTTGTCACAGAAAATCCCAATAAGATACACATACGTTTTTGGCTGTAACATGACAAAGTGAAAAAGGGGTATTGTAGCAGCCGCCCCAGTGGAAAGGGTTCCGCTGCCAGAGAGGTTTTCTTCCCCCTAGTGGGAGGGATGTTGTAGAGCAGGAACTGCTCTTATAAGAGCTAGTGATGTAGTCATCCAAGCAGAAGAGCAAGAGAGCTGGTATAGCCTTCTTCACAAACATGAGCCGAGACACTATGTTGAGGGTAAGCAGGAACTGTTTATTACCCGCTCACACTATATACACTATCAGGTCAGGTGGGTCTGATTACATTATCATATGCAGATGAAATTGTATACAGAAATAGAATTAACATGAATGAATTATCTAGCCATCTGGACAGAAAAAAAATGTGAGTGCATTAACAAGGGGACAGACAGTCTTAACAGAATACACATCACACCGCAATACTTATACAATAGGAAGAGTCTGACATTGAAGTACAATACACTTTATCAGAAGTGTAAACACAGAGCCCCCAATAGGTAACAGGTGTGTATCAGTATTAGCATATTCAATGATGTGTTGGAAGACAGCTGGTTGAGCTGATATTGGCAATCTGCTAGGGGTCTGAATGTTCGGTTGTTTTTTCAGTAGATGAATAAAGTGAACATAAAATGAAATAGAAGGCAATGTCCCAAACTCATAGGAGAATGAAACAAAGGGGTTTACAATCCAGGGACATGGTGATCTGTCACAGGACTGAATACATTTAGGGACTGTATTATGTGACCACTCACAGCAGGTCATGTGACAGTTGTACACAATAGATAGCTTCCTTTAATTCCATCCATTATTTACAATTGTGTTGCTAGCTGTGATTGGATCACATGGTACAGACTAGGCCCATCACAGCCCATCTGTACCGTGAAATTAGCTTTGACCAATCATAGCTAATCCCAACAAATCAATGATTATAATTCAGTAAAATGCTTGCTTATAGCAAGGAAGGTCAATATAATTTTATATTTCAGTTGCACTTTAATCCTTATTGCCTTTTCTAAAATAAATTTAAATATATTTTATAGTAATCAATTACCTCTCCTATAGCAATTCACATGTAAGTAAAAATGTATGAGTGCTATTAGCCAGTCCTTCATATAAGATAAATAGTCTCCTGCATGAAAAGAGTCTCTGAAAGAAATTAAGTAAAGTAAAAATTTATGAGCAGGTTATGGTCATTTAAAAACAAATATGTGGCCAAGATCTTGTAAATGTTAGAATGTAATAAATAGCCATTTTATATAATCCAAAATATGTTTTTAGCGGGTCCCTTGAATAGCAATACACAACCTATAGAGCATATAAATTAAATGTCTCCAAGACCGGTACCTACATTACATTGTGGAAAATAAATACAGAAGAGTTTTAACCATTTATGATGGGAATAGTCGACTGGTACTGAATGTATAGTCAGTGAAATACAAATATTTGTATCCTAAAATCATGTTTCTCTAGCGCTCATTGACAGACGTAGTCCTCGGTGATACACCACCTTCGGGTTATGTTGCCTCCACAGGAGCAGGACTAGACAGGAAATTAAAAAGCTCTGGCCACACCCCAGGGGCAGTCCCAGAGGGTATATCCTCTCTCTCTCTGCCTCAGCAAATCAGTTATTTTCTGTCTAGTTAGGAGTAAGGACCTAGATACCTTGCTGGGATCTTAGGTCCTGGCAAGAATTTTTTCTTAAAGGATTTTTTAGACAGCTTTTTTTCTCCAGTGTTCCTGTGAGATCTTCAAGCAAGAAAGCTGAACTGGGCGACGGGCTGGATGTTGAGATCCGGTGGTCACCCCAGTTCAGCCTACGAGCGCGTGCAGGCCATAGCTCCGCGCTGGGTCGGCCGCGACAAAGTCCCATTAAAGGACTGTCCACGCGAGTTAAACGTCTCGCTGAAACGCCAAAGACCATGAGTCACGGCGTCTGTATCGGTCGACAGCCCTCCCGCCCCGGTGGAAAGGGGTACTGTCAGGAGTTGGTGCCCGCCTGGTTCCGGTATGGTGAGTAGTATGTTCCCCCTTTCCCCCTGATGGGTTTTGTGGTGAACGCGGGCCCCTCTCTGTATGGTAAGATAGAGTCCCTTTCTATCCTACAACATGACACAGATCCTCCTACTTTGAGTGTGATTTTATGTGTGCAAAAAGCCAGGAGGCTTGGTTTGGGAGCTAACAATCTAATTGTATACATGTTTTAAAGATGTAATCTGTGGCATTCTGGGAATCTTATGGGTTAAGAATAAGCTACCTACCAGTCAGAAGCCACGGACATGTAGACTGCCTTCCTAATCAGATCTCCAGCTATTAGCAGGCCTCCCGAACGGCCATGCGGTCCGCCAGGGCCGGTACCGCCAACCACGCCAGATCCCCATGCAGAGAGAGTGTTGTGTGCCCTGCAGCACACCGCTATTCAGTACGGGCCGCCGCCATTTTTTTTTGCTGGATCGCACGAGCCGCCATTTTGGCGTAGCCTCGTGTCTCCAGCATGGGGGCGGCCATGTTTGAGGTGATCCAAACACCTCGTGGAGCTTGGGGGAGGCGCCGGAAGGCGTACAGAGGGGCGGAGCCGCCTCCTTTTTTCCTGGGCAGCCAGCCAAACGACTTCCTGTTTGTCAAGACAGCGCTGTAACCTGTTGCAGTTAAACTCTGAGCATCAAGTGGTGAGCCTGGGGGTCTATCTCTCTCTCTCTCTCGATCGATAGGGATCCCTAGCAGGTAACACTAAGGGGCTTTTGTGGCGCTGGGGGTCGAAAAAAAAAAAAAAAAAAGTTTTATTTTTGAATTATATTATCCAGGAAGTAACTGGAATTATCATGGACCCTGCCACACATATTCCCCCACCTGTTTCCCTCGAGGGGGCCACGGGACCCGCCGGTGCACAGAGTATAGAGTCATTTACAGCAATTTTGGAGTCTATGGTGGCTCGGGTGGAGGCGGCCTGTCAGGGACGGGGGTCAAGGAAGCGACCCCCACCTACCCCTATACCATCTAACACCTCTGACTCAGATTCAGAGGTGGTCACGGCAATTGCAGGTTCCTCTGCAAGGGCTGTTATCCCAGGTAAAGCCCCCTCAGACAGTGAGGAGGACGCTTCTTCTCCTGCTATTATTCAGGAAGAAGCATTGGTGGACGCACTAGTTGTGGCAGTGCAGGAAACCTTAAAACTTGAGGCTTTACCGGCAGAGGCAACTGAAACAGAGATTCCTTTTGGTACTAATAAGCCCATCAAGACGATGAAGGCTTTTCCTGTACCTAAATGTTTCGGTAATCAGATTAAAGGAGAATGGGAGCATTCTAAACGTACCTTTACTATTTCCAAGCGTATTGCTAGACGCTATCCGTTTGAGGAATCCATCATTAAGAAATGGACGGTACCACCAGTCGTGGATCCGCCTATTTCCAGGCTGAATAAAGCCACGGTTATTCCAGTGGAGGACACTTCGTCCTTTAAGGATCCGGTGGATCGAAAGATGGAAGCAGAGTCCCGCACCATCTTCTCACTGATAGGGTCAGCTTTTAGACCAGTAATTGTTATTGGTCTAGTTTCCCAGACACTTACGGAATGGGCGAAAATGGTACGCCAAGAACTTAGGGGAAAAGATATTCCCCAGGAGACATCTGATTTGATGGAACAGATTATACAAGGGCTACAGTTTATCTGTGACGCAGCCTTGGACACTACTCCCTTATTAGGGCATGCATCTAAGACAGCGGTGATCCTCAGACGTGTGCTGTGGTTAAAATGCTGGTCAGCTGACCTAGGTTCCAAAAAGACCTTGACAAATCTCCCCTTTCAGGGGAATCGTCTATTTGGGGCCAACCTAGATGAAATCATTAAGGATGCCACTGGGGGCAAGAGCACTTTTTTGCCACAGGCTGCTAAAGCTAAGGGACCTCGCAACAAGCGAGGACCTTTCTTTACCGCCCATAAAGGGCGCCCGGCTGGTACTAGCGGGAAAGGCAAGACTCCTCCAGGAGGGTTCAAGAAGGGGACCAACCCAGCCAAACCCGAAGCAAAGGAGTACACAGCCTGAAGGTGCGCCCCCACCCGGTTTCAGGGTGGGGGGACGTTTTCACCGGTATTCAGGACATTAGATCGAGCATCAACCACTACTACCGGTGCGATTCTTCCCTTCCAACATTTAAGTACTACAGGAAGCGGTAGTTACCGTTCCCTGAATAGATCTTTTCCTTTACCTTTTCCCAAGATTAGTCCCGATACCTCACAGTAATCGGATCTGGTTGACCAGATAGGCCAAGTAGCCTCTAGTCGGGTGACTTCGGTCCCTGAGGTTCAACCAGAAAAGATCACCTTTCCTGATAGGAATCAGGTATCTGATAAATGTGTGGGAACAGAAAACGACCAGACTTTCTCGGATGGTCGGGGCCAGATACCTCTAGGGACGCCTGGTTCAGATTCAATCAGCGCCAGTGGTCCTAGAAATTCTAGGCTGGCCTCCTCAAGCCGGCCTGGCCGACTTGGACATGTTAGTCGTACACGTTCCGTGGGAACTTCGTCTCAGGGAGTGTCTGTGGTCTCAAGGACCAATTTACCATCATGCTTTACAGTCGCTGGGTTTAATGGCCTGGCCATTGAGACCCAAGTACTGAAGGACAGAGGTTTGTCAGCTTCAGTCATTCCTACCCTTATTAAAGCAAGGAAAGCGACTTCCAGCAAAGTCTATTATCACACATGGAAAACTTATATTGCGTGGTGCGAATCTTTAGGATTTCCTCCACGTACCTATTCGGTGTCTCGAATATTGGCCTTTTTGCAACAAGGGGTTGAGCAGAAGCTAGCCTTGAGCACCATCAAGGGTCAAGTTTCAGCATTAGCAATCTTCTTTCAGAAGCCTTTAGCTACCAAATCCTTGGTGCGGAATTTCATCCAGGGGGTGCGGCACCTGGCTCCTCCAGTCCGCGCGCCCTTACCGCCTTGGGATCTTAATTTGGTTTTGTCGGTTCTACAGAAACCTCCCTTTGAAAACATCAGGGAGATTCCCTTGCTTACTTTATCCCAGAAGGTGGCCTTCTTGGTGGCTATTACTTCTGCTCGCAGGGTGTCAGAACTGGCTGCATTATCATGCCAGTCACCATACCTAGTGATTCATAGGGATAAGGTAGTACTTCATCCTAAGCCATCTTTTCTTCCCAAGGTGGTTTCAGAATTTCATCTGAATGAAGATATTGTACTACCTTCCTTGTGTCCTCAGCCCAAGCATCATCGGGAGCATGCGTTGCATTCCTTAGATGTGGTTCGGGCAATCAGGGTATACCTGAAAGCTACGGAATCATTCCGTAAGACGGATTCACTTTTTGTGATCACGGATGGCCCCAGAAAGGGTTTGCCTGCATCTGCCGCGACCATTGCCAAATGGATTAGACAAACGGTGGTACAGGCTTATTCTATTAAGGGTCAGAGTCCTCCGTTCCCTGTTAGGGCGCACTCCACTCGAGCGCTCAGTACTTCCTGGGCCTTTCGCCATCAGGCGTCAGTGGTCCAGGTATGTAAGGCGGCCACCTGGTCGTCGGTACATACCTTTACAAAGTTCTATAAAATTGATGTGACGGCATCGGCGGATGCCTCATTTGGCCGCAAGGTTTTGCAGGCCGCAATTTGAGGAGACCGGTGGTCTACCTCGAGGGTTTTTTCTGTTTGAAAAAAAAAAAAAAAATTTTTTCTCTTTTTTTGTTGAGTCTCATCATTAAGGATGAGCATTGTAAACTTCTAGTTGGCACCGGTTGGGCCTTCTAGATTGGGATTTGATTTCCATTTTCCCACCCCTCAGTTGTGATACTGCTCTGGGACGTCCCGAAGGTGGTGTATCACCGAGGACTACGTCTGTCAATGAGCGCTAGAGAAAAATGGATTTTTGTAAAATCTTACCGTAAAATCCTTTTCTCTTAGCTCATTGACAGACATAGTCCCCGCCCCTCTGTTTTTTGAGTTGGGTTAGAATCTCTAAAGACTGCTTTTTCACATAACTGATTTGCTGAGGCAGAGAGAGAGAGGATATACCCTCTGGGACTGCCCCTGGGGTGTGGCCAGAGCTTTTTAATTTCCTGTCTAGTCCTGCTCCTGTGGAGGCAACATAACCCGAAGGTGGTGTATCACCGAGGACTACGTCTGTCAATGAGCTAAGAGAAAAGGATTTTACGGTAAGATTTTACAAAAATCCATTTTTTTATTGACTTAATTATTAAAAAAAAAATCACATCCAATAGTTACATAGTTAGTGAGGTTGAAAAAAGACATCAGTCCATCCAGTTCAACCTATGATGATGTGTGTGTTTGCTGTTTACTTTACATTATATACCCCTGTATGTTGTGGTCTTTAAGGTGCCCATCTAATAGTTTTTTGAAACTATCGATGCTCCCTGCTGATACGACTGTTTGTGGAAGAGAATTCCACATCCTTACTGCTCTGACAGTAAAGAACCCCCTACGTACTTTAAGGTTAAACCGCCTTTCCTCTAGTTTTAGTGAGTGGCCACGTGTCTTATTGTATTCCCTTTCTCTGAATAGTTTGTTCCTTATGCTAGGGTCGCCAGTACAGTATTTGTACATTAATATCATATCCCCCCTTAATCGTCTCTTCTCCAGAGAGAATAAGTTCAGTGCTTGTAGTCTTTCCTCATAGCTGATGTTCTCCATTTCCCTAATTATTTTTGTTGCCCTTCTCTGGACTCTCTCCAGTTCCAGCACATCCTTCCTGAGGACCGGTGCCCAGAACTGGACAGCATACTCCAGATGTGGCCGGACCAGAGTCTTGTAGAGCGGGAGAATAATCTCTTTATTTCTGGAGCGAATCCCCATTTTCTCTGTCGCTCATTGACAGACGCAGTCCTCTTGATTAATATCAATTGGGTTATACTGCCCTCTACAGGAGTAGGACACTAGGCAGAAGAAAACGTTCTGGCCACACCTTAGGGGCAGTCCCAGAGGGTATATCCCCTCACTTCCTGCTACAGGATGTCAGTTTTTTTCTGTCTAGTCAGGAGTAAGGACCTAAGTTCCTTGCTGGGATCTTTGGTCCTGGCAAGATTTTTTAGATAAATTCTTTTTAGTTTTTGTCTCCAGTTGTTCCTGTGAGATCTTGAAGCAATTATGCCGGATCTGGGCGACGGGCTGGATGTTGAGGTCCAGTGGTCACCCCAGCCGGCCTACAAGCGCGTGCAGATTCCAGCTCCGCGCTGGATCGGCCGCGACACATTTAAACAATTATGCTGGAACTGGGCGACGGGCTGGATGTTGAGATCCAGTGGTCACCCCAGTCAGCCTACGAGCGCGTGCAGGCCCTAGCTCCGCGCTGGGTCGGCCTGCGACATAGTCCCACTGGACGGGGACTGGCCCTGCGAGTTAAACGTCTCGCCAGGATGCCTACGACCAGTCGGGAACTGAGTCGCGGCGTCCATATTGGTCGACAGCCCCCCCACCTCAGTGGAGAGGGGCTCTGTTAGGAGTGGGTGCCTGCCTGTTCGGGTATGGTTAGTAGAATATTCCCCCTCTCCACTGTCGGGTTTTGGGAATGGATACGGGCCCCTCTGTGGATGGTCGGACCCTCTTGATCCTGGGTTCCCCCTCTATCCTATGACATGCTTCACAGATCTCCCTCTTGATAGTGTGATTTGGTGAATAAGAGATACCACTCCAGGAGGCTTGGTTTGGGAGCTGACTATCTGATAGTCACTGTAAAGAACTGGCGCTGTAAAAGGAGGAAGCCATGACTGAGATCAGTCAGGGATGGGGACAGGGCGCCGCTGGCGTTACTGTTTGAAGTAGTCATGTAAGAGAGGGTGATATGATCAAGCACCTACCTAATGCTAGTGATGCAGCTTCATGGACTACCGCCATCCTACCGCAGGCCGCACGGAATCCACAGGCCGCCGCCATCCTACCGCAGGCCGCACGGAATCCGCAGGCCGCCGCCATCCCCCCGCTGGCCTCACGGATTCCACAGGCCGCCGCCATCCTTCCACAGGCCGTCCGCAGGCCGAGCGGGGCCGCCATTTTGGCGTAGCCTGGTGTCTCCTGCATGGGGGTGGCCATTTTGGATACACCCAGCTACCCGAGGAGTAGCAGTGGGAGTGCCGGAAGGCATGTAAAGGGGCGGAGCCGCCTCCTTTACCCGGGAAAACGATCCACAAGACTTCCTGTTCTGTAAAGGACAGCGCTGAGAGCAGTTCGGTAGAAGCTTCTGGGCATCAGGTAGTGAGCCCTTGGGGTCTCTCTCTCTCTGTGGGGGTCCGAAGCAGGTAACACTGAGGGGCGCTGTTGCGCTGGGGGATTACAAAAAAAAAAAAAAGTTTTTTTCTTTTTCAATTTTTGTTTGCTGGCAAGTGTTCTTGGATTAATCACGGACCCTGCCACACAGGTATCCCCACCTGATCCCTTCGAGGTGGCCGCAGGACCCTCCAGTGCCCCATTTACTATTGATGCATTGTCAGCGGTTTTGGAGTCTTTTGTATCCCGGGTGGAGGTGGCCTGTCAGGGACGGGGGGCAAAAAAGCGACCCCCGCCTACCCCTATCTCATCTGACATTTCAGATGCAGATTCTAAGCCTGTCGCAGCAGCTGCAGGCCCCTCTTCTGAGGCTAGTGTCTCATTTCCCATCTACTCGGAGAGTGAGGAGGACATCTCTGCCTCCGCTATAGCGCAAGATGAAGCGCTAGTAGATGCACTGATTGTGTCTGTGCGGGAAACCTTAAGAATTGCCTTTGGTACTCGCAAGCCTACCAAGATGGCAAAGGTGTTTCCTTTGCCCAAATGTTTTCAAGATATAATTAAGGAAGAATGGGTCCGTCCAAAACGGACCCCTGGTATTTCCAAACGCATTGCTAGACGCTATCCGTTTGAAGAATCTCTCCTTAATAAATGGACGGTACCACCATCGGTGGATTCGCCGGTTTCCAGACTAAATAAAACTACTGTTATCCCGTTGGAGGATGCTCCATCTTTTCGGGATCCAGCGGACCATAAGGCGGAATCTTTATCCCGCTCGATATTTACCCTGATAGGGTCAGCCTTTAGGCCAGTGTTCACTATTGCTCTGGTTGCACAAACATTGACAGAGTGGACCAAGTTGTTACGCCAAGATCTAGAGGGGAGAAGTCTCCCCCCGGCAGTATCGGACTTGCTGGAGCAAATGATACAAGCGCTACAGCTTGTCTGTGACGCCGCCCTGGACACCGCTCCATTGTTGGGGCGTGTATCGATCTCGGCGGGGTCCTTCGGCGCATGTTATGGTTAAAGTGCTGGTCGGCGTATTGAGCTTCCAAAAGAGCTTTTGGCTGATCCCCCCTTTTCAAAGGTATCGCCTGTTTGGTGCTACCTTGGTTAAAATTATCAAGGGTCTCATTGGAGGCAAGAGCACCTTTCTACCACAGGCTACGAAAGGTAAGGGACCTCGTCGCAGACGGGGACCTTCTTTTTCTGTTCATAAAAGATTGTTTCGTTCCTCTAAGGCGAGTAATAAGGCGAGCTCCTCCAAAGACCCCGCAGGGGGTTTCAAGGGGGCCTATGGCCGCATCACCTTGAATGCCCCCGATCTCGTCTGATCTCGGAAACTAAACAGGGTTGGGCCTGTTTAGTACCTGTATGAGAAACCACCTGGGAATGCCAGGTGCTGTAGGCTTAACGCTGGTCGGGTAACAAAGATCCAGTCCTTCTAGACCTGAAAATAAGACCACACAGCCTGAAGGTGCGTCCCCACCCATATCTGGGGTGGGGGGACGTCTTCACCGGTTTCCGGACCCGTGGCTTTCCAGAAATCCAGACAAATGGGTTCGTGAGGTCATACGGGCAGGATACAAGATCGAGTTTTCGATCATTTCCACCGGTGCGATTCTTCCCTTCCTACATACGACTATCTCGGATCGCTTAAAGGCTCTGCTGGGCAAGGAGTGGTCCGGTCCCTTGGGGGGGGGGAAGTTTCAGGGATTCTACTCGAACCTGTTCACAGTACCCAGGAAAGAGGGCAAGCTGCGTCCAATTCTGGACTTGAGGGCCCTCAATTATTTTGTCCGGGTGCAAAAATTCAAAAGGGAGTCCATTCGCACAGTGGGGGCCTCCCTGCATCAGATGGATTGTTTGGCGTCCATAGACATCAAAAATACCTATCTTCACGTTCCCATTTATGCAGGACATCAGCGTTCCTTTGCTTTGCTGTGGGAGAGAACCATTATCAGTTGTGGCGTTACCCCTTGGTCTCGCCTCTGCTCCCCGGGTCTTCACAAAAGTGTTTTAACCCCGAATTTGACGCTGTTGCGACAGCGAGGCATGTCGGTTCTAGGCTACCTGGACGACCGTCTTGTCTGTGCAGAGTCTCCTTAGGCTCTGTTGCCAAACTTGGAGATCACCATGGTCTCTTTGGAACAGTTCGGGTGGCTGGTGAACCTGCAGAAATCATCCCTGGTCCCCACCAGGAGACTGGACTGTCTGGGCCTAACTTTAGATACATCCTTGGCAAAGGTGTTTCTCCCTGCGGAGAAACTCCAGAGGATTCAGTCGACGACTCAGTTGTGATTGTCAGTCAACTGGCCTTCCCTTCAGATTTGCATGAGGGTTCTGGGACGGATGGTGCCCTCCTTCGAGGCAGTACCATTTGCCCAGTCTCTTACCCGAATTCTCCAAAAGGAGATTCTTCTCAAATGGAACCGGAATCCCGATTCCCTGGACTATCGGATCAGGCTAGGCGAACGAACCAGGGAATCTCTGGTTTGGTGGCTTCGCTCACCAATGCTCAGTCAGGGGAAGTCATTTCGTCCAATCTATTAGACTATTGTCACCACGGATGCCAGACTATCCGGGTGGGGTTCTCGGCAGACTATCTGCTCAAAGGCCCTGGTCCCTGGAAGAATCCAGGTTACCGAGAAATGTATTGGAACTGAGAGCGATCAGACTTTGTCTGATTCACTGGACCGAGCAGCTCCGGGGCAGCCCGGTGCGGATTCAGTCGGACAATGCCACGGCAGTGGCTTACGTCAATCACCAGGGGGACACCAAGAGTGACCTGACGGCCATAGAAGTGGCCGGCATCCTTCGTTGGCTGGAACGATTTTTTCCAGCTCTCTCCGCGGTATTCATTCCGGGGGTGGAAAATTGGCAGGCAGATTTTCTCAGCCGTCAGATTCTGGATCAAGGGGAATGGTCTCTTCATCCAGAAGTATTTCACCAAATGTGCCTTCATTGGGGCACCCCAGATATAGATTTGTTGGCATCTCGGCTCAACAGGAAGGTGCGGAGGTTTGTAGTTCGCTCCCGCGATCCTCTAGCAGATGCCGCAGACGCGCTGGTCGCCCCGTGGGGGCAGTACCAGCTACTGTATGCCTTCCTTCCTCTCAAGTTGCTGCCGAAACTTCTTCGCAGGATAGAGGTGGAGGGAATTCCAGTCATCCCTGTGACTTCGGATTGGCCCCGTCGGGCCTGGTACGCTGACCTGGTCAGGCTGGTCGCGGACGTCCCTTGGCGACTTCCTCTCAGGAAGGATCTGCTGTCTCAGGGACCGATCTTCCATGCTGTTTTACGATCGCTGGCTTAACGGCCTGGCTGTTGAGACCCAGGTGCTGAAGGACAAGGGGTTGTTGGCTTCAGTTATTCCTACTCTGATTATAGCAAGGAAAGCGATTTTTCAGAAAGGTCTATCAGCGCACATGGAAGTCTTACATTGCGTGGTGTGAATCCCTTGGGGTTCCTACTCGGTGGCCAGAATATTGGCTTTTCTGCAAAAGGGAGTTGAGCAGAAACTGTCCTTGAGCACTATCAAGGGTCAGGTTTTAGCGTTAGCAATCTTCTTTCTGAAGCCTTTGGCTACTCATTCCTTGGTATGGAATTTCATCCAGGGGGTGCGGCTCCTGGCTCCACCGGTGCGTGCGCTCTTACTGCCTGGGATCTTAATTTGGTGTTGTCGGTTCTTCAGAAACCTCCCTTTGAAGATATTAGGGAGATTCCCTTACTATCCCAGAAGGTGGCCTTTTTGGTGGCTATCACTTCTGCACGCAGGGTGTCAGAACTGGCCACATTGGCCTGTTGTTCCCCAGATCTGGTGGTACATAAAGATAAGGTGGTTCTTCGTCCGAATCCATCCTTCCTAAAGTGGTTTCAGAGTTTCATCTGAATGAGGATATTGTGTTACCTTCCCTGTGTCCTAAGCCCAGCCATCCTTGGGAGTTTGCATTACACTCCCTGGATGTGGTTCGGGCGATCAGGGTACACTTGACTACTACGAACTCGTTTCGTAAGACGGATTAAATTTTTGTGATCACGGATGGCCCTAGAAAGGGGTTGCCTGCTTCTGCTGCGACCATCTCTAGATGGATCAGACAGACAGTGGTACAGGCTTATTCTATTAAGGGTCGGGATTCTCCGTTCCCTGTTAAGGCGCACTCCACTCGGGCGCTTAGTGCTTCCTGGGCCTTCTGCCGTCAGTGGTTCAGGTTTGCAAGGCGACTACCTGGTCGTCGGTTCATACCTTTACAAAATTGTATAAGGTTGATGTGCTAGCATCGGCGGATGCCTCTTTTGGCCGCAAGGTTCCTGCAGGCCGCTATTTGAGGAGACCGTTGGTCTACCTCGAGGGTTTGTTGGGTTTTTCACTTGGGGTCTCATCTTTTTGCTCGATGAGTCCTTGATGCTTCTGGTTGGCTCCGGTTGGGCCTTCTGGATTGGATTTTGATTTCCATTATCCCACCCCTCATTTGTGGCACTGCTTTGGGACGTCCCAATTGATATTAATCAAGAGGACTGCATGTGTCAACGAGGGACAGAGAAAAATGGATTTTTGTAAGATCTTACCGTAAAAACCGTAAAATCCTGGGTCTATCACCCTAACATTCACAACTATGTACTTACCTGTATCATATTTAAGATATTAAATATTCTTTGTTTTTACAAAACGATATCTTCTCAAAATACTTCTACCTGCCTTAAAAGTCCCACCCAACTTGGCTTGAGGTACCAACCCACAGCTACAAACCGTAAAATCCTTTTCTCTTAAGCTCATTGACAGACGCAGTACCCGCCCCTCTATTCTGAGTTGGGTTGGGTTAAATTCTCTGACACTGCTTTGTGACATATCTGACATCCTGTAGCAGGAAGTGAGAGGATATACCGTCTGGGGACTGCCCCTAAGGTGTGGCCAGAATGTTTTCTCCTGCCTAGTCTCCTACTCCTGTAGAGGGCAGTATAACCCAATTGATGGCTATATATCTGTGAGCTAGATAGGGGGAGACCAGTGGATGTGGTGTACTTGGATTTCACTAAGGCGTTTGATACAGTTCCCCACAAGCGCTTAATTTATAAAATAAGGTCTGCAGGTATCGACAGCAGGGTTTGCTCTTGGATACGGAATTGGCTAAAAGGCCGTGTCCAAAGGGTAGTAATAAACAGCGCATACTCAGACTGGTCTGAGGTAGTAAGCGGGGTGCCCCAGGGCTCAGTCCTGGGACCAACCTTGTTCAATTTATTCATAAACAGCATTGAGGAAGGGATCAGTAGTTCGTTATCAGTTTTTGCAGATGACACAAAATTGGCCAGGGCAATAACTGCACAGCATGAAGCAGATATCCTACAGAATGACCTGGACAAAATTACGGAGTGGGCAACGACATGGCAAATGAGGTTTAATGTGGAGAAGTGTAAGGTTTTGCACTTGGGGACCAAAAACATAAAAACACAATACACGTTAGGAGGGGAACCCTTGGGGGAATCAAAAATGGAGAAAGATCTGGGAGTCTTAGTTGATGATAGATTAGGCAACAGCATGCAATGCCAAGCGGCAGCTTCCAAAGCCAACAGAATATTAGCATGCATAAAGAAAGGGATGTATTCCAGAGATAAGACTATAATCCTTCCACTTTATAAAACTCTGGTCCGACCGCATCTGGAGTATTCTGTCCAGTTCTGGTCGCCAGTCCTCAGGAGGGATGTGTTGGAGCTGGAGAAAGTCCAGAGAAGGGCAACTAAACTGATTAGGGGGTTGGAGGACCTTACCTATGAAGAGCGGCTGCAATCGCTCGATTTATTTTCCCTGGAGAAAAGACGTCTGAGAGGGGACATGATAGCAATTTATAAATATCTTAATGGGGATCTCAGCTTAGAAGAAAAGCTGTTCATTCGAAGGAATTGCATGAGGACTCGAGGACATACAATGCGATTAGAGGAGAAGCGTTTTAACCTCAGGCAACGTGGGGGGTTCTTTACTGTTAGGGCTACAAGATTGTGGAATTTTCTACCACAAGAGGTGGTTTCTGCGGGTAGTATGGTGACTTTCAAAAGACTCTTAGACTTACATCTCAAGGATCAGGAGATTGAGGGCTATGTTAGATGATTACAGTCACACACACCTACACAGGTTGAACTGGATGGACTATTGTCTTTATTCAACCTCACCTACTATGTAACTATATTAATCAAGAGGACTGCGTCTGTCAATGCGCTTAAGAGAAAAGGATTTTACGGTAAGATCTTAAAAAAATCAATTTTTTTATACATCCCAGTATTCTGTTGGCTTTTCTTGCAGTGGCTTGGCATTGCAGGCCACTGCTAAGCCTGTTGTCTACCAGTACCCCCAGGTCCTTTTCCATCTTAGATTCAAACAGAGGTTCCCCCCCAGTGAGTAGCTTGCTTTCTGGTTTCTGGCACCCAAGTGCATTACTTTACATTTTTCAACATTAAACCTCATCTGCCATGTAGTTGCCCACCTGTTATTTTGTTCAGGTCCGCTTGTAAGGTTTCCACATCCTGCATAGAAGATATTGGCATGCTTAGTATCATCCGCAAATACTGAGATTGTACTAGTTATCCCCTCCGCTAGATCATTTATGAATAAATTAAATAGGATTGGCCCCAGGAAATTTAAAATCCAAGAAATAGGCATCAACACCTCCTGGCTCTGGTGCCAGTTAAAAATCTCTATCATAAATGGGGTCTGTATTTATTCACTTATATAGCCATTACAGGCAGAATGTAGAAATCAATCAGCGACATGGCAATGCTGCTTCGTAAATGATACCACCAAACTAAAATCAGGAATTCCTCGCCCTTAGTTTAAATATTATGGTTGTGTTTTCGTTACTGTTTTTTTATTGGATGAGCCAGATAGGTTGAAAAAAAAAAGACACAAGTCCATGTAACTATGTAATTCACTGTTATAAGCAATTGTGAGGGGGGTTGTTCTCATCTTCCCCAGAGGGCCGGTGGGTAAGTGGCTGGCTGGCAGGCAGGTACAGTGCTTGTGGCTGGCTGGTACAGGGCTGCTGTGGGTGGGTGTATGGCTGTGATACACTCCTGTGAGACTAGTTCCGACTCCAGACGGGGCTGTCCAAGGTGAGGGAGGCGGCCTAAGAAGGCAAAATGATGTCACAAAAAATATCGGCCAGTTCCAGGGCGATACCGATATATCGGGGAAAGTGCATATCGACCTATCCCTACTACAAAGTATTGACTTTAAGGGGGTGAATAGTTATGCACATTTACTTTTTTCTGTTTTGTCCTATTGCTTCACCATTAAAAAAAAAAAAACATCTTTAAAAGTGTGGGTATGTTCTGTATAGCAACAAAACACGCCAAGGGGGTGAATACTTTTGCAAGGCACTGTATATAGCAGTGATGGCGAACCTTGGCACCCTAGATGTTCTGGAACTACATTTCCCCTCGTGCACTTCGCAGTGTTGTTGAGTATCATGGGAAACTTAGTTCCAAAACATCTGGGGGTGCCAAGGTTTGCCATGTTTTGAATAAGTTTCCCATGATGCTCAAGGACACTGCAGAGTGCATGAGCATCATGGGAAATGTAGTTCCAAAACATCTGAGGTGTCTAAAACTTAAATCAATCCAAAAACCAATAAATATTACCACAAATGACAGGCAATAGCTAGCAAAGGTCAATAGACAAAACCATACAGAATATATAAATAAAGTGCAGCGCTAATGTGATAAACATGATCACATATAATAATGTGATAAACACGATCACATATAATCCATATAAAAATAAGTGTCCAAAAAAACATTGATACAACAGGATCATGAAGTGCATAATTCATATATTGACATATGAATTAAATAACTAAAGTCCAAGTTCATATATAAAAAATCAAAAAGAGTCCATAAATAATTGAATGTATTAATATCATATCAAGTCCAAAAATTTAGCAAAATATGGTGATAAAAATAGAGCCAAATTCAGTGATCAACAAGCACCACAAATCCCAATAATCATGAAGGAGAAGATGAACGCCAATCCACCTTGATAGAGACAACCACCAACACTCAAATAGAAAAAGGAGGATGGCTGCTTACCAGAAATGGGTGGCCTCCAAATTACTGGAAAGGCCCACAGTGCTTGATCAGGTAAGTGTCCACAGTATGGAAAACATTGGCAATATTATAAATGTTTGGCCATTGTATACTGCCAAAGATGGATGTTTAAGAGTTCCTAAGAATCTGTGCAGGATGGAGTAAGGAGATGACCACACACCTACAGGATGATTGTTTAAAAGTTTTGGTCATCTCCTTACTCCACTGGTTTTATGACGTATGTAACAGAGTGAGCATGTAAAGTATCTTGATTAGTATGATGATCCCAGTGTGGGTGTCCCCAAATATATCCTCACGACAAGGGACTTGACATATACCAGCCTATTGGGCTGACAACTGCACTCTTCTGTTCAGCTTTTAGTCAACCCCGTTGGGTCCAGGCTTTTGTGCAATAACCGCTTGTACTGAATAGCACTTAGCTGATTGACCTCAACTGGGGGATGCTGCTCATACGAGATCTGCAGTCAACCAGCTGTCTGTTCTGGGGATCTCTTTCATCATGTTATACTGTCCATGTTAAATACATTGTCTCCTGATGAAATGTTGTTAAGCTGCACAGCAGCTGTAGAAAATACTGTTAAGCATGTACAACAGCTTGATATGATGATCCAAGGGTAGGTGTTCCCAAATATGTCCTCTCCCGACAAGGGACTTACCATACCATACCAGCCTGTTGGCCTGACTACAGTCTCCTGTTCAAATTCTACTCAACCCTGTTGTGCCCAGCTGACCGTGCCATGTACAGCTTAGCAGCAATCTTTATTGAGAAGATAATTTATTAAGCATGGGCAGTGTAACATAGTGATAGACATCCCCAGGACAGATATACATGCAGAAAGTCGGTTGATTGCAGAGCTCCCTTTGAGCACCATCCTCCAGTTGAGGTCCATTAGCTGCTAAGTGATATTCAGTACAAGTTGCTTTGGCATGGCAGGCTGGACCCAACGGGATTGACTAAAAGATGAACAGGCTAGTATATGTCAAGTCCCTTTGTGTGGTACACTTCTTTATTTTTTAGGGGGCAGGACATGACATATGTTGCAGGTGTTGGCACCAGATGACTGAGCAGTTACACTTCACATCAGTACCAGGCTCTTGTCAATTTAGTAGGTGGAGCACAGACTTGAATGTTTTTCATAAAGTTTACTCTAAGCCATGCAACAAGCTTCCTAGCAGAGGCAGATTTTGTAAAACTGTCACAATTTCCTAGACCAACTAAAACTGCCATTTCTGTTCAGGACTCTAAAACAGAATCACCCCTTCTTTGGCTGCACTGTCTCCACTGAAGTCAGATTCTGATATGCCCAACCTCGAAGAAGTGGACATGGAAGGGCGTGAGGAGGACCTGGATGAAGTGTTGGAGGCTGCAGAGGATTCTCACCCCTAGGCTACTATACACTTGAATCTGGAGCTTTGCACAATACTTGCAAATGTGTTCACTTCTCCTGTGCTCAAAAGCCTCGGCAATATCATACTTGATTCTCTTCTATCATGCCATGCCTCTTTTGGGCACAAAGACCTGCTATATCTAAAAAGCCATTCCCCATTTGTGAACAAAAGAAAAGGGCAAATTGTGATGGGTCAATTCAGAAAACATTCTCTTTGAAGAAGTTAATTCCAAGATTTTGCAGATACGGTATATTTGAGGCACTTTACTCTTGCAGGCCCAGCTATCACTATGATTGTTAAAACTACAGCTAAGTGGACTTAGCTGTGCTCCATAAACTCACAGTGGGGCATAGTCCCACCCTCTGCTTCCTTCTCACTGCATTTGATTGCTTCGCAAGTCCATATGTAAAGAAGAGGGGAGAAGAGGTGCCGCTGTGCACAACACTGGACCACTTCTCCCCTCTTCCCCCATCACACAGGGAAAGGGGAGGATAGAAAGCTATAAACGTTTTCGCTTTAGAACCACTTTAATTGAATTAACTAGCAATTAGCTTCTGCCTTGCTCTTGTGTTGATGGCCTAGAACAAGTAATGAAACAATTTTACAGAATGGTTGTAACCACCATTCACATGTGCTGAACCTTAAGCCCCGGTTCACACTTCTGCGAGTGCCGGGTTTGCATGTAATGTCGGAGCGCACTGCTCCGACACTACATGCGATCAGCTGTGCGGTGCGAGTTTAGCCATACAGTTTGTATGGCTAAATTCGCATCGCACCCGGAGCAAACACGCACAGGAGGCATTTTTGCAGCCGCATCAGGATCAGATCGCACAGCGGTTCACACTTGTGCGATCCGCTCCTGTGCGAACTGCACGATCGCACTGCGATATGCGATCAAACTGGGGGTGTCGTTAAGATTACATTGACACCCCCAGCGTATCGCATATGGCAGTGTGAACTGCCGGGGGTGCGTGTGCGATGCGGGAACAGGCTGCGAATTCTCAGCCTTCCCGCATCGCATAAATGTGAACCGAGCCTGAGGCTCAACGTCTGAACCGCTGAAGCTACCTTTTTAAAGTAACTTGAAAGTCTTGTTTGTTTTTTCCTATTATAATAACAAACATGTCTTATTTACCTGCTCTATGCAGTGGTTTTGCCCAGGGCAGCCCAGATCCTCCTTTTCTCAGGTCCCTCTTCAGCGCTCCTGGCCCCTCCCTCCTGTTGAGTGAGTGCCCCCACAGCAAATAGCTTGCTAAGGGAGCACCTGAGTCAAACTGCAGTTCAGTGTATCCATTTAGACACTAAGCTGCCCTTTGGCCCTGGTCCTTCTCTCTCTCCTAATTGGCTAACTGAGTTTGATTGACAGCCACGGGAGCCAATGGTGCTGCTGCTGTGTCTCAGCCAATCAGGAGAGAGTCCCAGACAGCTGAGGCACTAGTGGACATTGCTGGATAGAGATGGACCTCAGGTAAGTATTAAGGGGGCTGAGAGGGGCTGCTGCACACAGAAGTCTTTTTTTATCTTAATGGCTAAAGATAAAAAAAACCTTCTAACTTTGCAATCACTTTAAGACAAGTCACATGCCCCTTTGAAGTCTTTTGGTGAGGCACTTGACAAATTCATAAGTCATAGAAGGGAAAGTTCTTCAAAGTGAAAAATTCCAGAACCCCCTTGGAACATCTTTCTCTTCAAGATACATCACCTAATTTCTCTACTCATGCTTTACTTTTAAAAAGTTCAGTACTTCCTTTCAGCAAAACACCTGGGCCACAAAACCCAGTAATCTTCCCCTAAAGGCCCTTCCCCCCTTTGTAGTGCCCCCCTGCCATATAGCAGGTGATTCTAGGACAATATCCCCCCTGGACAACATCCCCCCGGACAATATCCTCCCTGGACAATATCCCCCCTCTAACCCTAACTCTAACCCTATGTCCAGGGGGATGTTTTCTTTCCGGGGGGATATTGTCCTGGGGGGATATTATCCGGGGGGATGTTGTCCCAGGGGGATTATGTCCAGGGGGATGTTTTCTTTCCGGGGGGATATTGTCCGGGGGGATGTTGTCCCAGGGGGATTATGTCCAGGGGGATGTTTTCCGGGGGAATATTGTCCTGATACCATTGCGGTGTCCCCTGCAACCCCCTCCCCACAGTAATGTCCTCTCCTCTGTCCCCCCCACCACCGCATAGCACTATCCTGTAGGATTGCCTAGCAACCAATCACCTGCTGGTTAAGTTGCAAAGTTAACTAAAGCAGCTGCCATGCTCCCGCCCTCCATCCAGCACTGCTTTGCCTCTCAATCGGCTCTGCTAGTGAAAGGAGAGCGGTACCTGCAAAGACTGGGGGAAGCATCGGCACAGCCCTGATCGTGATCTACCTGTCGACTTCCTGCGATTGGCAGGTAAATTGACGGGTTGCCGACCTCCAGCCTTAAGGCCCGTACACACACGCAGATCGTCGTCATACAAACGTCGGCGGACGAAAGATCTGCCGATTGTATGCGTGTTAGTATGGTGCCTCCGACAGATGTCTGCACACAATCTGCGGACAAGAGTCTTTCTTGCAAACATGAAAATTTTTGTCTGCAGACACCAGAACGGACGATTGTTCGCCTGTCGGTACAGAAATCAGCCGACAGACCGCAGATTTGCAAGACTGGGCATGCTCAGAAAATAAAAAACACAGGGAAAGTTAACCATTACATGACATCACTTCTGCAGTCAGCTGAAGTCTGCGGACAAAATTCTTGTGCTGTCCTTGTGCTGTCTTTGCACTTTTCAACTGACACCGACATCCCGGGGAGAAAAGACGAACATTTGTATGACGACGATCTGCGTGTGTGTATGGGGCTTTAGACCATTCAGAATATTAATCACTACTCTCCTTTATTGGTTGAGCCAGATGGCCTTGTGTCTTTTTTCAGCCTGACTATGTAATACGGGCTTTTGGCCAGTTTTCTATCCATTAACAAACTGAATTTTCTATCCTGTAAATATACACATTACAACTTTTGCAAAATTCTATACTATACTGCAGACACTTTTGTCTAAATTTTTGCTTACCTCCTAAAAAATAAATCATCAGATTTGTTTCACAACTTTGGCCTTTTTGTAAATCCATGCTGAATATTGTTTAAAATATTTTCTAGCAAAAATTCTCCTACCTGACTGTAGGAGTAAAGTATAACTAGAGGAAAAACTTCTTTTTTTTTTTTAGTTTTGGATAAAGGGGAGAGGGATTAGAACACCTGACGGTTTTTATTGCTGTCTGTCTACCCTTTAGTGATATTAATCCTCTGTTTGCCCTATTTACCATTATCATTGAAAGTGAAAGAAAATACCAAATTTTGGGTTGTCCCCAAAAAAGTAATTGAGGGGAAATCTTCCAATGGGTACACTAGTTCTGGTGACCTGGGGCCAATCTCTAATTAGCAGGGATTTCCACTCGCATCCCATTTTGGCTATAGGACAGGAAGTGAAGGTAAATCTGTGCAATGGGACAAAGATGGTAAAAATAAACCTTATAGGGGTTATAACCCTCACTTACTCTATTCAAAATTGGGGGGAAAAGGTTTTGCATATAGTTTTACTTTAAAGAGCTAAAGGCTGAAGGTTTTTTTTTTTTTTTTTTTTATCTTCATGCATTCTATGCACAAAGGTAAAAAACCTGTGTGTAGCTCTCCCTTCTAATACTTACCTGAGCCTGACCGCGATGCAGCTATGTACACAAGAGCAGCTGTTCACCCGGCTTTCTCCCTTATTTGCTCAGACACAGCAGTGGGAGTCATTGGCTCTCACTGCTGTCAATCAGCCAGTGAGAAGGGAATGGGCGAGGCTAAGCCTCATTCTGTGTGTCAATGGAGAGGCAAAGCGGGGCTCGGAAGCGAGCACCCGAGTGCACCCATAGCTAGAGGCTTGCTATAGAGACGTTTAGCAGGGGGGAGGAACCCAGAGCGCTGGTGGGGTACCTGAGAATAGGAAGATCGGGGCTGTTCTGTGTAAAAGCATTGCAGGAAGCAGGTAAGTATATAACATGTATGTTATTTTTGTTTTAAAAATAATTTTAGTATACCTTTTAAACTGTAGTTTTTTGGTAAAGACTTTGATTCCTTTTAAATTATAGGCACCACATTGGCCTTATGCCAATCCAGCGGTAGTATGTCTCTAAAAATTATAAACAATGGCTTAGAAAAAACAGAGTTGCCAAGAGCTGTGTAAGCCATCTGATCCATGTTCTTTGTTCACCTGGCACGGCGCATCCTGGCATGCAGGCAGTGTGCCTAAATGTAAACTGATCTCCGAGTACATTCTAAAGGTGATTGCAAACAGGCAGGTAAGTGTAATTTATTCCAGAAGAGAAATAAAATTACGAACATGCAATGTTTCAACTTTAGTTCCACTGTAAGAGACAGAGAAGTCCAAGTCAAAATTTTACCTTTCCAAGGTCTAGAAAAGCCACTTCCTAGAAGACACGTTATTGTACCTGAAAATCATTCACCTGGTTTGAACACAGGCACTTCAACCCTAAAGATTACTCCCAAGGTTCCTTGTATTCTGGCCTTCCTACAATCAGGACTTGACCACATCTTGTCCTTAAGGCAGTATTAACCACTTGCCGACCGCCGCAAGTACATATACTGCGGCGGTCAACCCCGGCCAGGCAAAGTGACGTACCGGTACGTCACTAGCCTGTCACCGGCTTGTGAGCCAATAGCGGGCGAGCGCGTGCCGCCCCGGCTCGTTCCCTAAAGTCAGTGCATGTTACCGGCGGACCCGATCTCCGCCGGTCACTCGCGATCGTTCGCCGGGAAGGGAGAAAGGCAGGCGGCTAATGTAAACAAGCCGCCTGTCATTCTCCCTTGTGTAAAAATGGAGATCAGACGGTTCTACTATGTAGGACCTCTTGATCTCTGTTTTTACAGTAGTAGCCATGTCCCATCACAGTTAGAAGCACGCCCCTAGGACACACTTAACCCCTCCCTCTCCAATACAGTTAACCCCTTCCCTGCCAGTGTCATTTTTACAGTAACAGTGCATATGTATAGCACTGATTACTGCAGTAATGTCACTGGTAACCCCAAAAGTGTCAAAAATGTCAGTCAAGGGTCCGATCTGTCCGCCGCAATGTCGCAGTCCCGCAAAAAAAAATCGCATATCGCTGCCATTACTCGTTAAAAAAAAAACATCAAAAATGACAAAAATCTTTCCCTTTGTTAGTAAACGCGATAACTTTTGCGCAAACCAATCAAAATACGCTTTTTGCAATTTTTTTTACCAAACATATGTAGCATAAAACAAATTGGCCGAAAATGTTAAAAAATTTTGATTTTTACATTTTTTTGGGGGGGAATTTCATATAAAAAATGTGAAAAATATTGTTATTTTTGCAAAATTTACGCTTTTTTTTGTTTATTGCGCATGATCAAAAAATTGCACAGGTGATCAAATACCACCAAAAGAAAGCTCTGTTTGTGGGAAAAAAAGGACATCAAATTTGTTTAGGTACAGCGTCGCACGACCGCGCAATTGTCCGTTAAAGTCACGCAGTAAAAAATCGCAAAAAAAAACCCTGGTCAGGAAGGGGGTAAAATCTTCCGGGGCTTAAGTGGTTAAACCCAAAAACAAAAATATATTATGTTGAAGCTTACCAATCGTTCCATGTGGTGGCTGCATCTGGTTTTCTTTCTTTTTTTGGGCTTTTTTCCCCTCTGTTTTTACCTGGTGAGCTGGCTAGTAGAACACCTCCTGTATTAGTGCCCCCACTCTGGATGAAAGAGCACAGGGGGCATCCTTGGACAGCAGCATTGTTAGTGCGGAGAGGAGTGTTAAATGTACTAGCAGATTTAAATACACTAACAAATTGAAGGCAAACCCCAGCTCACACTTTCTAAGCAGTTTCAGGAGAAAAGTTTAACAAAAAAGCTGTTCATTGTAAGCATCTCTGCTAGTGTTAAATGGTTTGTATCATCTCTAACTGATGCAGTCTGCTGGATAGCTTTGTCTTAAAAAATAAACACTGCAATATAATTTGCTTTTTGGTTTAAGTGCTTGCTGACCGTATCCCTTACATGTACGGCAGCAAGGTGGTTCTGCTGCGCTGGATCGCGTACTAGGTATGTGATCTGTCCCTTCCAGTTAGGGGACGCGAGTGCACTCCGCCGGCGTCCCCGCTGTGCTGTGATTAGCCAATGGATGACCGCTGGCACCTACCAATCATCGGGAAGACACACAGGACAGAGCTCTGCCTATGTAAACAAGGCAGAGCTCTGTCCTGTCAGCGGAGAAGTAATGGATTTTGTGTCCATCACTTCCCTTAGTAAAATCAGCACTCAAAAATCAAACCACTGGCTAGAAACACATTTAACCATTTGATTGCCCTAGCTGTTGAACCCCTTCCAGCCAATGTCATTAGTACAATGGCATGCATAATTTTAGCTCTGATCACTGTATTAGTGTCACTGGTTACCAAAAAGTGTCAGTATGTCCGCCGCAATATCGCACTCCCGCTATAAGTTGCTGATTGCCACAATTATTAGTAAACAATAAATTAATTCCAGTATCTATCCCATAGTTTGTAGATGCTATAAATTTTGCGCAAAGCAATCAATATATGCTTATTGTTTTTTTTTTTTTACTGAAAAATGAATGTCATGAAGGGAGGGGGTTTAAATCTTACAGAGGTCAAGTGGTTAATATCACTTTATACACACTAAAAGGATAGCTTTTGGCCTTGTTCGTTCTTTTTCAAAAACCTCTGGCTTTGCTCTCCCTTGTCAAAACATTTATTCAAGGTGTATCTAGGATCAGGCTCCCCTTGCAGCACCCTGTGCTTCCTTGGAACATTACCAAGGTTCTCTCTGCTCTGTAGAAACTACTATTTGAAACCATCAGGAATAATCCCTTGGGTGACCTCTCATGCAAACTGGCTTTTATGATTGCTATCAAGTCTGTCTCTGAGCTGGTAGCTCTCTTGTAAGGAATCATTCCTCACTTTTCTGAATGACAAGGTAGCCCTAAGACCATTCTTTCTTCTCAAAGCATTATCAGTCTTCTGGGACAATGAAGACCTAGTCCTTCCACTTTTGTGCCCAGCTCCAAACCACCCTAAGGAAATTTTGCTTTTCATTGCCTCGACATAGACAGAGCCATCAGAGTCTTCCTCTACCTATTTGTCCTGTCCTCAGGACCTCGCAAGGGACATCCTGCACTTGATGGATAAGACAACTGATCACTAGAGCTTACACTCTAAAGGAAATAACACGTCCTGTGATCTTATGTGCCCACTCCCCAGGTTGGTGGGCTTTCCTGGGCATTTTGGCACAAAGCCTCTATGGCCCAGCTTTCTAAGGCAGCCACCTAGTCCTCTGTTCATACGCATTCAAAGTTAACAGGTGAACGTCCAGTCCTCTGGATGCAGCATTCGGCCACAAGGTTCTTGCAGCAGCACTCTGAAGTTGGGTCTGTTAGGCACAGTACGGATTTCCTAATTGTTGTCCACCTTTCTTATGTTTTGCTTGGGGATGTCCCAGGGTCTATGAATTCTCATAGAGGCTCTGAGGAAGAGGCTAGGCCTCGAAACGCGTCAGTCATCTCATCGGTCATGGACAACTATATGGACTAAACACGGACATTTGAGCAATCCAGCTTGACACGCTTTATTTCTATCTGCGTCTGTGAGTAGCCATTTTTAATGTTACTTAAATAAAGCCGTTTATTGAGGATAATGCGCTAGGTCGGTGCGCCCTTTCTTCGTTCTTTTTCTATGAATTCTCAGCCTGTGTCTTGTAGTTTTAGCGGTTACCCCCACAGCTAGTGATGTTGGGTCTTCATGTTCTACCATGATTCACAATTCTCTCGCTGCTAGATCCTGACTGACACACTTGGTAGTAGGCTAAAAAACGTTTACACCTGTGGACTTAGTATTTAAATGTTTTAGGAAATGCAATTCAATGAGACAGAAATCAATAAACATAATTATACTGATGTATACAAAATGTTGTGCACTTCCTGATATGAAAATTGTTATTTCTCTTTCGTTCATTGAAGGACACAGCTCAAGAATCTTCTTGACCATTGGATTATGCTTCCCCCTATAGGAGTAGGACAATAGGCAGGAAAAAGCTTTATCACACCTATGGGGCAGTCCCAGGGGGTATACTCCCACTTCCTGCTATAGGCATTCAGTTTTTTTCTGCCTAGTCAGAAGTAAAGACCTAGTTCTTGCTGGGATCTCTGGTGCTAGCATTTCTTCCTTTTTTAAATTGAATTCCTTCTTTATTATTTTCTGTTCCTTTGAGAACTACAGTCAACTGCTGGACTGGGTGATGGACTGGATATTCTAGATCCTTAAGGTCTCCCCAGTCCAGCCAGGGAGTGGGCACAGGCCTTAGCTCCCCACTAGGTCGGCCGCGACATAGCCCCACTGGACGGGGGCTTGCCTGCGAGTTGAACGTCTCGTGAGGATGCATATGACCTGGTTGCAGCCTGAGTCACAGCATTCCTCCTGGCTGACAGTACCCCTATTCCAGTGGAGAGGTGATCTGTCCGGAGCGGTGCGCACCTGGTTCCAGGGTATGGTAATTAGTTGTCCCCCCTCTCCCCCACTTGAAGGTTTTGGGTTGGATGTGGGCCCCTCCCTGGGACCATGGGACCCCAGGGTTCCCCTCCATCTCCCCAGCTCCTCTAGGGTCAATGTGGGTCTTCCGTACCCTCCCTTTCCTGGCTGGAGGTTGTGAGCTAGCTTTTGCCATGTGCTCTGAAGGGGGGCTTCCTTTAGGGCTGCTGCTGGCAGGTTTTTCCTTGGGAGTGCACACTGGGGGTTACTAGAAAGCCGGAAGGTCAGTGACTGGTTATCAGGGTCCTGTACGCGGCTAGATTGGCAAAAAGTCTCATACACACGTGGTATCCCCGGACTACGGAGAAGCAGCAGAATGTATTTTGGGGTGTCATTTCACATATAGTTATGGAATGTTTGAGCAATATATCATTTAAGTGACAACTGTGTAAAAAACAAAAAAAAAAAAAAAAAAGAATATATATAAATAAAACATTTTTTTGTCATTTTCCTGAAACTTGTGGCAAAATATAAAATATATTCCATGGACTCCACATGCCTCTCAGAAAATAGCTTGGGGTGTCTACTTTCCAAAAAGGGGTCATTTGGGGGGGGGGGGGGGGTGTTTGAACTGTTCTGGCGTTTTATGCCCAATATTAGGAGCTTATGCCCCACATCACCCACTCTTCTAACCACTTGAAGACAAAGCCTTTTCCAACACTTTTTGTTTACATGGAAAAATTATTATTTTTTTTACTAGAAAATTACTTTGAACTCCCAAACATTATATATTTTCTTAACGCAGAGGCTCTACAGAACAAAATGGTGGGTGTTGCAATTTTTTTTGTTACACAGTATTTGTGCAGAGATTTTTCCAAACGCAATTTTTTGGGGAAAAAACTTTTTTTTTTTTTTTTAAATTTAATGCACAAATACACTATAATATTGCTAAATTGTTTGGTAAAATATAAAATATCATCTTAACCGCTTCCATACAGAGCAGTTTGACACCCTTCCTGCCCAGACCAATTTTCAGCTTTCAGCACTCTCACACTTTGAATGACAATTGCTCAGTCATGCTACACTATAACCAAACAAAATTTTTATCATTTTTTTCACACAAATAGAGCTTTCTTTTGGTGGTATTTGATCACAACTGGGGTTTTTTTTTTTCGTGATATATGCAAAAAAAGAGCAAAAATTTTGAAAAAAAAAACACTTTTTTTTAGTTTCAATTATGAAATTTTGCAAAAAATAAATTTTTCTTCATACATTTGGGCCAAAATGTATACTGCTACATGTCTCTGGTAAAATTAACCCAAATTAGTGTATATTATTTAGTCTGTGTGAAAGTTATTGAGTCTAGAAGCTATGGTACCAATTACTGAAAATTGATCACACCAGATGTACTGACTGCCTATCTCCTTTCTTGAGGCCCTGAAATGTCAGGACAGTACAAATACCGACCAAATGACCCCTTTTTGTAAAGTAGACAGTCCAAGGTATTTAGTAAGAGGCATGGTGAGTTTTTTGAAGTTGTAATTTTTTCCCACAATTCTTGGGAAAATGAAGAAAAAATTTTTTTTTCTTTTTTTTCCCACAAAGTTGTCAATTTATAAGCTATTTCTAACACATAGCATGTACACAGCAAAAATTACACCCAAAAATACATTCTGCTACTCCTTCCGAGTATGGCGATACCACATGTGTGAGACTTTTACACAGCCTGGCCACAAAAAGAGACTCCACGTCCAAGAAGCACATTCAGGCGTTCTAGGAGCATAAATACACATAAAACTTTCTTACTACCTATCACACTTTTCAAGGCCCTAGAGCACCAATACAATGGAAAAGTCCACAAAATGACCCCATTTTGGAAAGCAAACACTCCAACGTATATTCTATGAGGCATTATGGGTCGTTTGAACATATCATTTTTTTCCACAGGTTTTTGGAAAATGTGGGAAAAAAATGAAAACTTTTTTTTTTTTACACAAAGTTGTCAATTTATAGGATATTCCTAACACATAGCATGTACACAGCAAAAATGACACCCCAAAATACATTCTGCCACTCCTCCTGAGTATGGCAATACCACATGTGTGAGACTTTTTCACAGCCTAGCCATATAGAGGGGCCGAACATCCAAGGAGCATCATCATGCATCCTAGCCACTTGCCTAGGCCTATTTTTGACATTTGGTGTTTACAAGCTAAAATCAGTTGTTTTGCTAGAAAACTGCTTAGAACCCCCAAACATTATATATTTTTTTTTAGCAGAGACCCTAGAGAATAAAATGGAGATTATTGCACTATTTTTTATCACACCGTATTTGCGTAGCGGTCTTCCAAACGCAATTTTTTTGGAAAAAATTCACTTTTTTTAATTAAAAAATAAGAAACCAGTAAAGTTAGCCCAATTTTTTTCCATAATGTGAAAGATAATGTTACGCCGAGTAAATAGATACCCAACATGTCATGTTTCAAAATTGCGCACGCTCACGGAATGGTGACAAACTTTGGTACTTAAAAATCCCCATAGGCGACAATTTAAAAATTTCTACAGGTTGCCATCTTTGAGTTACAGAGGAGGTCTAGGGCTCAAATTATTCCCCTTGCTCTAACGATCGCGGCGATACCTCACATGTGTGGTTTGAACACCGTTTACATATGTGGGCGGGGTTTCTGTATGCATTCGCTTCTGCGCGCGAGCTAGCGGGGACAGGGCGCTTTAATTTTTTTTTTTTTTACTATTTATTTTATTTATTATTTTTTATTTTTACACCGTTTAAAAAAAAAAAAAAAAAAAAATTATCATTTTTATTTCTATTAAAAGAAATGTAAATATTCCTCGTAATAGAAATAGGCACGACAGGACCTCTTTTTTGTGAGATCTGGGGTCAAAAAGTCCTCAGATCTCACAAGTACACTAAAAGATAGAAAAAAAAAAAAAAAAATAATAATTATAATATAAAATGAAAAAAAAAAAAAAAAGGACCTTTAAACCGGTTGCTAGGCAACAACATTTTCCGTAGCTCCGGTCCTCCAAGACCATAGAGTCAAGTGAGGGCAAGCTTGCCCTCACTCGACATCCTGTCTGTGAGGATTCGGGACCGGATCGTTTTCCCCGCTGCCGGCGGGTCCGGTAAGCGGGGAAAGGGACCGGAACGCGTCGGGAGGGGGGGGGCGCCTCTTCCGCCATCCCGGAAGGGTGATCCCACGGCGAATCCGCCGCTGGGACCACCCTTATCGGAAAGCCAACCGTCCACCGTTTAAAAAAATACCAGGGTTATGGCAGCTATCTGCTACCATAACACCGGTATTTAGGTTTAAACGGACGACGTATATAAACCTTTTTGGACTTGGACATGGTGGCTGTATGAAGGGTGACAGGTACTCGGGTACTTTGTTGGGCAGGTGACAGGTACTCTGGTACTGATGAGCAGGTGGCAGGTACTCGGGTACTCCGATAGGCAGGTGACAGGTACTCGGGTACTCTGATGGGCAGGTGACAGGCAGGTGATAGGTACTGATGAGTAGTACTCACTGACTGATAGGTGATACTGTACTGATGGGTACTGATGATCAGTACTGATACGTGATAGGTACTGATGAGTACTGATGAGTAGTGATGGGTACTGATGAGCAGGCGGCAAGTACTTGGGTACTTCAGGCGTCAGGTACTCTGATGAGCAGGTGGAAGGTACTCGGGTACTCTGATGGGTAGGTGACAGGTACTCAGGTACTCTGATGACGGGTACTCCGTTGACAGGTACTCAAAGTACCCGAGTACCTGTCATCAGAGTACCCGAGTACCTGTCATCAGAGTCCCCGAGTACCTGTCATCAGAGTACCCGAGTACCCGTCATCAGAGTACCCGAGTACCTGTCAGAGTACCCGAGTACCCGTCATCAGAGTACTCGAGTACCTGTCATCAGAGTACCCGAGTACCTGTCATCAGAGTACCCGAGTACCTGTCATCAGAGTACCCGTCATCAGAGTACCCGTCATCAGAGTACCCGAGTACCTGTCATCAGAGTACCCGAGTACCTGTCATCAGAGTACCCGAGTACCCGTCATCAGAGTACCCGAGTACCCGTCATCAGAGTACCCGAGTACCCGTCAGAGTACCCGAGTACCTGTCATCAGAGTACCCGAGTACCCGTCAGAGTACCCGAGTACCTGTCATCAGAGTATCCGTCATCAGAGTACCCGAGTACCTGTCATCTGAGTACCTGATGACAGGTACTCGGGTACTTTGATGGGCTAGTGACAGGTGCTCTTTATTGGGGGGGGGGGGGCAATCAGTGTGTTTGGGGTGCACTGTACTTGGTAACTAGCTGTTACCACAATCTCCTCCTCACACAGGATCAGTGTGTGAGGAGGAGAACACGGTGACAGCTAGTTACCGTGTTCTCTGTTGACATTTGTGACCGGCTGTGATTGGACACAGCCGGTCACGTGGTAAAGAGCCAATTTCATTGGCTCTTTACCTAGATCGGGGATCGACTCTGTCCGAGGGACGAGCCTCGTCCCCGATCGCTGCTCTGCGCGCCCCCGGGGGCGCGCATTGCAGAGAGAACGAGCGGCTCGTGCTGGAGCCGCTCATGTGATCGGCTGTGATTGACACAGCCGATCACGTGGTAAACAGCCAATTTCTATTGGCTGTTTACCTTGATCAGTGATGGGCTATGTCCGAGGGACGAGCCTCATCCCTGATCGCGCCGCCGGGGGCGCGCAGTAGCAACTAGAACGGGCCGACGTCATATGACGGCGGCCCGGATCTAGACAACCACTTTGCCGACGTCATTTTACATGACTCGGTAAGGAAGTGGTTAAGCCAAGTACATAGATACGAAACATGATATGCTTTAAAATTGTGCATGCCCGTGCAGCAGCAACAAACTACGTAATTTTTAAAAGCCTTTACAAGTTACCACTTTGGATTTACAGAGGTGGTGTACTGCAAGAATTACTGCCTTCGATCTGATGTTCGCGGCAATACCTCACATGCATTTGCTGTTTACATATGACATCAGATTGCGCGCAAAGGCGAATGCAAGCATCAAACACAGGGGGACAGGAGTGCTTAAATTTTTTTATTTTTTTGCTTTTTTATTTTATTTTGGCACCTTCCCTTTTTTTTTTCTTTATCATTTTTATTGTTATCACATGGAATTTAAATATCCCCTATAAGTAGTAAAAGGTGCTTAAATTGGGGTCTATTACACTCCAGATCTCTCCTCTGCCTATAAGCATCTGACCACACCGCGATTGGTGTGATAAGATGCTTTCCCAATTGTACTGTTGTTTATATCTGGTGAAACCGAAGTCATGAAATGCTCGTAGCTTCTGGTATCTTAGGCCATAAAGATGATTGGAGCCATTCTTACATAATTACATTACCACATACAGTTGGGTTGAAAAAAGACACAAGTCCATCTGGCTCAACCAATAAAAAAAAAGTTGGTCTCCAATCAGCTCTATGGTCAGCTGACAGAACCACCGGCTGCAGTCTCGGGGTACCCAGTGGCGGCTGGTGCTCAAAATTTTTGGGGGGGGGGCGCAAACAGAAAAATGTAATAGGCATTGCTTTGCTGCAAAAAACGCTGTAAAAAATTGCGTGACTTTGAGGTCACAAAAGTGTGAAAGGGGCCTTCATTAATTAAGGACCAGCTGCCCCCTTTCAATGCAGAGTGACCATAATGCCCCCTTTCAATGCAGAGTGATCAGCGTGCCCCCTTTCAATGCAGAGTGACCAGCGTGCCCCCTTTCAATGCAGCGTAACTAGCGTGCCCCCCTTCAATGCAGAGACCAGCGTGCCCCCCTTCAATGCAGAGACCAGCGTGCCCCCCTTCAATGCAGAGACCAGCGTGCCCCCCTTCAATGCAGAGATCAGCGTGCCCCCCTTCAATGCAGAGATCAGCGTGCCCCCCTTCAATGCAGAGACCAGCGTGCCCCCCTTCAATGCAGAGACCAGCGTGCCCCCTTTCAATGCAGAGACCAGCGTGCCCCCTTTCAATGCAGTGACCAGCGTGTCCCCTTTCAATGCAGAGATCAGCGTGCCCCCTTTCAATGCAGAGATCAGCGTGCCCCCTTTCAATGCAGAGATCAGCGTGCCCCCTTTCAATGCAGAGAGATCAGCGTGCCCCCTTCAATGCAGACATCAGTGTGCCCCCTTCAATGCAGAGAGATCAGTGTGCCCCCTTCAATGCAGAGAGATCAGTGTGCCCCCTTCAATGCAGAGATCATCGTGCCCCCCCCCCCTGAGACCAGTGCACCTACCTGCAGCGGCTTCTCCTCAGTCCCCCGACGTCTCCTCGAGTCCTCCCGCCTCCTCCTCGGCCAATGGCATGGGGTTTGCCTTCGGCCAATCAGAAAGCGGGTCTCGGACCCGCTTCCTGATTGGCCAGGGAGACGATCCGCGTGACAATAGCGAATAGTCATTCGCTATTGTCACACAATGGGTGGGCTCGGGGGGTACTGCGCCCCGGGTCCACCCTTTGCTGAAGCCTATTAGAGCCTCTGGCTCTAATCAGGTGACTAAAAAAAAAATGAAAGCCGACCGCTGGCTGTAAAAACGATACCAGAAAGTGTGTGGTATGCACACCTCCCAGCATCCACCCACTTCTAATGATGGGCATACATGCAATGTTCTAATTTTTTGGTTCAGCCCATGGGCTGTCAGAATAAACAATTCAGTGCTGCAGCTGATAGGTGTACCTACAAAGCAAACAATGCTTAATAATAAAACATTAAAAACTAAATGTGTTATCTCTCACGCTATCACGATAAAGCAAAGATGGTAGATATATGGGTAAGGTTGCTGCTGTCACTAAATTGCTTATCCTAAACAAATATTATTGTGAAAATGAATAAAATAGTGTACCGCTACCCCTCAAAAAGTGGAAATATGTATGAATGTCTCTACAGACACATATGAAGCTAAACAAATGATATTAACTACTTCCCGCGAATCAACGTAGCCCTACGTCGGCTCGGAGAAGTGGTTGTACCGGGGTGATGCTTGCAGCTAGAGGCATCATCCCGGTACCATTTTTTAGAACCCTAGAGCCGGAGGTTGGCCTTCAGGTGATGCCACTCGGCTGTTATCCCAGTGAGCTGGAGGGGACGCCTCCCGCCGCCATCCCCGGCTCTGCCCGGGTCTTCTGTCCAACCCAGAGTCCCGAGCAACCAGCCAGTACATCCGCCGGCTGGTTGGAGTCCCGATCAAAGTCAAATTCGGCTTTGATCGGGTCTCCGATGTAGTAACCCAGAAGCGGCGTGATAAAATCACGTCCGGGTTACTTGGCGGCTAAAGGCGCCGAATTGAAAAAACTGTCAGTATTCAAATATGCTAATTTCAGAATTTTGAATACATTGAAGTGCAGTGGAGGCCCCCGATCCCTCCATAAAGAGTACTTGTCACTGCCTATTACTGTCACAAGGGATGTTTACATTGCTTGTGACAGCAATAAAAGTGATCAGATTTATTTTTTTGTTAAAATTAAAAAATGTAAATAAATAGGAAAAAAACATTTTTAAAGCGCCTCCGTCGCCATGAGCTAGCGCACGAAAGAAAACAGATAACTAAGTCGCGCCCGCAAATGAAAGCGCTGTTCAAACCACACATGTGAGATATCCCCGCGATCGTCAGAGTGGGTGCAATAATTTAAAAAAAATAGCTACTCTGTAACTCTAAACTGGTAACCATTAAAAATGTTTAAAGCATCGCCTATGGAGATTTTAATGTACCGTAGTTTGTCGCTATTCCACTAAAAAAATATATTTCTCTATCGACAGACGTAGTCCTCGGTGATACAGCACCTTCGGGTTATGTTGCCTCCACAGGAGCAGGACTAGACAGGAAATTAAAATGCTCTGGCTACACCCTAGGGGCAGTCCCAGAGGGTATATCCTCTCTCTGCCTCAGCAAATCAGTTTTTTTCTGTCTAGTCAGGAGTAAGGACCTAGATACCTTGCTGGGATCTTCGGTCCTGGCAAGATTTTTTTCTTAAAAAGATTTTTTAGACAGCTTTTTTTCTCCAGTGTTCCTGTGAGATCTTCAAGCAAGAAAGCTGAACTGGGCGACGGGCTGGATGTTGAGATCCGGTGGTCACCCCAGTTCAGCCTACGAGCGCGTGCAGGCCATAGCTCCGCGCTGGTTTGGCTGCGACAAAGTCCCACTGGGGGACTGACCCCGCGAGTTAAACGTCTCGCTGAAACGCCAAGGACCATGAGTCACGGCGTCCGTATTGGTCGACAGCCCTCCCGCCCCGGTGGAGAGGGGTACTGTCAGGAGTTGGTGCCCGCCTGGTTCCGGTATGGTGAGTAGTATGTTCCCCCTTTTCCCCCTGACGGGTCTTGTGGTGAACGCGGGCCCCTCTCTGTATGGTAAGATAGAGTCCCCCTCTATCCTATAACTTGGCACAGATCCCCCTACTTTGAGTGTGATTTTATGTGCAAAAAGCCAGGAGGCTTGGTTTGTGAGCTAACAATCTAATTATATACATGTTTAAAAGATTGTAATCAGTGGCAAATAAGGTACCTACCAGTCAGAAGCCACGGACATGTAGACTGCCTTCCTAGTCAAATCTCCAGCTATAGCAGGCCTTCAGAACGGCCAGGCGGTCCGCCAGGGCCGGTACCGCCAACCACGCCAGATCCCCATGCAGAGAAGGTGTTGTGTGCTCTGCAGCACACCGCTATTCGGTACAGGCCGCCGCCATTTTTTTTGCTGGATCGCACGAGCCGCCATTTTGGCGTAGCCTCGTGTCTCCAGCATGGGGGCGGCCATGTTTGAGGTGATCCAAACACCTCATGGAGCTAGGGGAGGCGCCGGAAGGCGTGCAGAGGGGCGGAGCCGCCTCCTTTCTTCCTGGGCAGCCAGCCAAAAGACTTCCTGTTTGAGAAGACAGCGCTGTAACCTGTTGCAGTTAAACTCTGAGCATCAAGTGGTGAGCCTGGGGGTCTATCTCTCTCTCTCGCGATCGATAGGGATCCCTAGCAGGTAACACTAAGGGGCTTTTGTGGCGCTGGGGGTCTGAAAAAAAAAAAAAAAGTTTTTTATTTTTGAATTGTATTATCCGGCAAGTGACTGGAATAATCATGGACCCTGCCACACAAATTCCCCCACCTGTTTCCCTCGAGGGGGCCACGGGACCCGCCGGTGCACAGAGTGTGGAGGCATTTACAGCAATTTTGGAGTCTATGGTGGCTCGGGTGGAGGCGGCCTGTCAGGGACGAGGGTCAAGGAAGCGACCCCCGCCTACCCCTATATTATCTGACACCTCTGACTCAGATTCAGAGATGGTCACTGTAGCTGCAGGTCCCTCTGCAAGGGCTGTTACCTCAGGTAAAGCTCCCTCAGACAGTGAGGCGGACGTTCCTTCTCCCGCTATAATTCAGGAAGAAGCATTGGTGGACGCACTAGTTGTGGCAGTGCGGGAAACCTTAAGACTTGAGGTTTTACCGGCAGAAGCAACTGAAACAGAGATTCCCTTTGGTACTAACAAGCCCATCAAAACGGTGAAAGTTTTTCCTGTACCCAAGTGTTTTGGTAATAAAATTAAAGGAGAATGGGAGCATTCTAAGCGTACCTTTACGATTTCCAAGCGTATTGCTAGACGCTATCCATTTGAGGAATCCTTCATTAAGAAATGGACGGTACCACCAGTGGTGGATCCACCTATTTCCAGGCTGAATAAAGCCACGGTTATCCCAGTGGAGGACACTTCGTCCTTTAAGGATCCGGTGGATCGAAAGATGGAAGCAGAGTCCCGCACTATCTTCTCTCTAATAGGGTCAGCATTTAGACCAGTAATTGTTATTGGTCTAGTTTCCCAGACACTTACGGAATGGGCGAGATTGGTACGCCAAAACCTTAGGGGAAAAGATATTCCCCAGGAAACATCTGATTTGATGGAACAGATTATACAAGGGCTACAGTTTATCTGTGACGCAGCCTTGGACACTACTCCCCTATTAGGGCATGCATCTATGTCAGCGGTAATCCTCAGACGTGTGCTGTGGTTAAAATGTTGGTCAGCTGACCTAGGTTCCAAAAAGACCTTGACGAATCTCCCCTTTCAGGGGAATCGTCTATTTGGGGCCACCCTAGATGAAATCATTAAGGATGCCACGGGGGGCAAGAGCACTTTTTTGCCACAGGCTGCTAAAGCTAAGGGACCTCGCAACAAGCGAGGACCTTTCTTTACCGCCCATAAAGGGTTCGTACGCCCGGCTGGAACAAGCGGGAAAGGCAAGACTCCTCCAGGAGGGTTCAAGAAGGGCTGGTCGGACAAACAGAGGACCGACTCAGCCAAACCCGAAGCAAAGGATTACACAGCCTGAAGGTGCGCCCCCACCCGGGTTGAGGGTGTGGGGACGTTTTCACCGGTATTCAGGACATTAGATCGAGCATCGACTACTACTACCGGTGCGATTCTTCCCTTCCAACATTTAAGTACTACAGGGAGCGGTAGTCACCGTTCCCTGAATAGATCTTTTCCTTTACCTTTTCCTAAGATTAGTCTCTATTCCCCACAGGAATCGGATCTGGTTGACCAGACAGACCAAGAAGCCTCTAGCCGGGTGACTTCGGTCCCTGAGGTTCAACCAGAAAAGATCACCCTTCCTGATAGGAATCAGGTATCTGATAAATGTGTGGGAACAGAAAACGACCAGACTTTCTCGGATGGTCGAGGCCAGATAGCTCTAGGGACGCCTGGTTCAGATCCAGTCAGCAACGGTGGTCCTAGAAATTCTAGGCTGGCCTCGCCAAGCCGGCCTGGCCGACTTGGACAGGCTAGTCGCAGACGTTCCGTGGAAACTTCGTCTCAAGGAATGTCTGTGGTCTCAAGGACCAATTTACCATCGTGCTTTACAGTCGCTGGTTTTAATGGCCTGGCCATTGAGACCCAAGTACTGAAGGACAGAGGTTTGTCAGCTTCAGTCATTCCTACCCTTATTAAAGCAAGGAAAGCGACTTCTAGCAAGGTCTATTATCACACATGGAAGACTTATATTGCGTGGTGCGAATCTTTAGGATTTCCTCCACGTACCTATTCGGTGACTCGAATATTGGCTTTTTTGCAAAAAGGGGTTGAGCAGAAACTAGCCTTGAGCACCATCAAGGGTCAAGTTTCAGCATTAGCAATCTTCTTTCAGAAACCTTTAGCTACCAGGTCCTTGGTGCGGAATTTCATCCAGGGGGTGCGGCACCTGGCTCCACCAGTCCGCGAGCCCTTACCGCCCTGGGATCTTAATTTAGTGTTGTCGGTTCTACAGAAACCTCCCTTTGAAAACATCAGGGAGATTCCCTTGCTTACTTTATCCCAGAAGGTGGCCTTCTTTGTGGCTATCACTTCTGCTCGCAGGGTGTCAGAACTGGCTGCATTATCATGCCAGTCCCCATACCTAGTGATTCATAGGGATAAGGTAGTACTTCATCCTAACGCATCCTTTCTTCCTAAGGTGGTTTCAGATTTTCATCTGAATGAAGATATTGTACTACCTTCCTTGTGTCCTCAGCCCAATCATCATCGGGAACATGCGTTGCATTCCTTGGATGTGGTTCGGGCAATCAGAGTATACCTGAAAGCTACGGAATCATTCCGTAAGACGGATTCATTCTATTAAGGGTCAGAGCCCTCCGTTCCCTGTTAGGGCGCACTCCACTCGAGCGCTCAGTACTTCCTGGGCCTTTCGCCATCAGGCGTCAGTGGTCCAGGTATGTAAGGCGGCCACCTGGTCGTCGGTACATACCTTTACAAAATTCTATAAAATTGATGTGATGGCATCGGCGGATGCCTCATTTGGCCGCAAGGTTTTGCAGGCCGCAATTTGAGGAGACCGGTGGTCTACCTCGAGGGTTTTTTTCTGTTTGAAAAATTTCTTTTTGTTGAGTCTCATCATTAAGGATGAGCATTGTAAACTTCTAGTTGGCACCGGTTGGGCCTTCTAGATTGGGATTTGATTTCCATTTTCCCACCCCTCATTTGTGATACTGCTCTGGGACGTCCCGAAGGTGCTGTATCACCGAGGACTACGTCTGTCAATGAGCGATAGAGAAAAATGGATTTTTGTAAAATCTTACCGTAAAATCCTTTTCTCTTAGCTCATTGACAGACGTAGTCCCCGCCCCTCTGTTTTTGAGTTGGGTTGGGTTAAAATCTCTAAAGACTGCTTTTGTGACATAACTGATTTGCTGAGGCAGAGAGAGAGAGGATATACCCTCTGGGACTGCCCCTAGGGTGTAGCCAGAGCATTTTAATTTCCTGTCTAGTCCTGCTCCTGTGGAGGCAACATAACCCGAAGGTGCTGTATCACCGAGGACTACGTCTGTCAATGAGCTAAGAGAAAAGGATTTTACGGTAAGATTTTACAAAAATCCATTTATAATGTTTGAGGGTTCTAAGTAATTTTCTAGCTAAAAATACAGATTTTAACTTGTAAATAAAGTGCAAACCTGTGAATCCAGAAATAATGGATTAAATATAAATAATCATCAAAACTTGACATATATAACAAATACAGTGCAACACAACATGGTCAAGGGATAAATGTGATAAAACAGTAAAATATATGAATAAATCCCAATAGGTTGAGGATAAAATGCAAAAATAGCAGTGATGCAAAAAAAATAATAATAATAATTAAATATAAAGTTTCTATGTCCAAAAATATTTCAAAAAAGTATAGTGAATAAATCCCTTCCCCAATGCATGGACGGGGATACGCAATAATCTTCTTCCTTTAAATGTCACCAAAAGTCCTCTCTATCCTCTCACCTCACTCTTGCTTGTAATCAGCCTTTTAAGATATACTGCGTTCTTTTGAAGAGTGTATGACCCCTGTTGTTGTGCAGGTATCTTTAGGGATCTTCCTATTCAAAAATCTTGGATTGACTGAGGCTGCGAGGAAAGCTGGCTGGAGGCTGACTGGCTCCTGTTCTGTAACAAAGGAGAAGTGGAAGACATTCTAATTTGCAGTTGAGCTCCAGGGAGAGTGAATCAGAAGATCCCTAAGGATACCTGCACAGCGGCAGGGGCCATACACTATTGGGAATAAAGTACAGACGACATCCAGTAGTAAGCAGCATCAAGGATTTTTCAAAGAACGCTGTATATGTGTGTATATTTATATATATATATATATATATATATATACATATACACATACACAGTGCCTTGCGAAAGTATTTGGCCCCCTTGAACTTTGCGAAATTTTGCCACATTTCAGGCTTCAAACATAAAGATATAAAACTGTAATTTTTTGTGAAGAATCACAAGTGGGACACAATCATGAAGTGGAACGAAATTTATTGTATATTTTAAACTTTGTTAACAAATAAAAAACTGAAAAATTGGGCGTACAAAATTATTCAGCCCCTTTACTTTCAGTGCAGCAAACTCTCTCCAGAAGTTCAGTGAGGATCTCTGAATGATCCAATGTTGACCTAAATTACTAATGATGATAAATAGAATCCACCTGTGTGTAATCAAGTCTCTGTATAAATGCACCTGCACTGTGATAGTCTCAGAGGTCCGTTTAAAGTGCAGAGAGCTTCATGAAGAACAAGGAACACACCAGGCAGGTCCGATATACTGTTGTGGAGAAGTTTAAAGCCGGATTAGGATAAAAAAAGATTTCCCAAGCTTTAAACATCCCAAGGAGCACTGTGCAAGCGATAATATTGAAATGGAAGGAGTATCAGACCACTGCAAATCTACGAAGACCTGGCCGTCCCTCTAAACTTTCAGCTCATACAAGGAGAAGACTGATCAGAGATGCAGCCAAGAGGCCCATGATCACTTTGGATGAACTGCAGAGATCTACAGCTGAGGTGGGAGACTCTGTCCATAGGACAACAATCAGTCGTATACTGCACAAATCTGGCCTTTATGGAAAAGTGGCAAGAAGAAAGCCATTTCTTAAAGATATCCATAAAAAGTGTTGTTTAAAGTTTGCCACAAGCCACCTGGGAGACACACCAAACATGTGGAAGAAGGTTTTCTGGTCAGATGAAACCAAAATCGAACTTTTTGGCAACAATGCAAAACGTTATGTTTGGCGTAAAAGCAACACAGCACCCTGAACACACCATCCCCACTGTCAAACATGGTGGTGGCAGCATCATGGTTTGGGCCTGCTTTTCTTCAGTAGGGACAGGGAAGATGGTTAAAATTGATGGGAAGATGGATGGAGCCAAATACAGGACCATTCTGGAAGAAAACCTGATGGAGTCTGCAAAAGACCTGAGATTGGGACGGAGATTTGTCTTCCAACAAGACAATGATCCAAAACATAAAGCAAAATCTACAATGGAATGGTTCACAAATAAACATATCCAGGATGATAGAATGGCCAAGTCAAAGTGTAGACCTAAATCCAATCGAGAATCTGTGGAAAGAACTGAAAACTGCTGTTCACAAACGCTCTCCATCCAACCTCACTGAGCTCGAGCTGTTTTGCAAGGAGGAATGGGCAAAAATTTCAGTCTCTCGATGTGCAAAACTGATAGAGACATACCCCAAGCGACTTACAGCTGTAATCGCAGCAAAAGGTGGCGCTACAAAGTACTAACTTAATGGGGCTGAATAATTTTGCACGCCCAATTTTTCAGTTTTTTATTTGTTAAAAAAGTTTGAAATATCCAATAAATTTCGTTCCACTTCATGATTGTGTCCCACTTGTTGTTGATTCTTCACAAAAAATTACAGTTTTATATCTTTATGTTTGAAGCCTGAAATGTGGCAAAAGGTCTCAAAGTTCAAGGGGGCCGAATATTTTCGCAAGGCACTGTATATATATATATATATATATATATATATATATATATATATATATATATATAAAGGCTGATGACAAGCAAGAGTGAGGTGAGAGGCTAGAGAGCACTTTTGGTGACATTTAAAGGAAGAAGATTAATGCACATCACCGTCCATTGCTGAAGGGATTTATTCACTACATGTTTTTTTTAATATTTTTGGACATAGAGACTATTTATTTATTTTTATTTTTTTTTTGCATTTTATCCCCAACCTATTGGGATTTATTCATATATTTCACTGTTTTACCACATTTATCACTTGACCATCTTGTGTTGCACTGTATTTGTTATATGTCAAGTTTTGATGATTATTTGTATTTAATCCAATACTTCTGGATTCACAGGTACGCACTTTATTAATATTATTTGTTTCGCTTCATATGTGTCTGTAGAGACATTCATACATATTTGCACTTTTTGAGGTGTAGTGCTACACTAATATATTCAATTTAACAATAAAACATTACAATGTAATAGTATACATTGCAGTAAAACAGTAGAATGGTGGTATCTGCAAAGAAAACTATGGTTAACAATGAAAAACAGTAACAATAAAACATTACATTATAATAGCATACAGTACAGTAGAATGTTGGTATCTGCAAAGAAAACTATGGTTAACAATGAAAAACAGTAACAAAACATTACAGTATAACAGTATATTATCAAGTACAGTCAAAGTAGAAAAGTAGAGTATGAACAGAAAATTAACTCAATAAAATAACAACTATTTATGGCTTTTTTTTTTGTTAATTTTTTTTTCACACTTTTTTTTTGTAACTGTAAAAAAGCTATTCCAGGCTAGGGTCTCTCAAAATGCAATAGCCAGCATCTTTCGAGACCCTGTGTGAAAGTGTGCCCTATACTGTGCTGTGCTGTACTATACTAATACTCTACTAATGTGTGGTAGCGACGGAAACAGTCCCCAATGCAGAGACCAGGTTGGCCAGGACAGGAGGGACAAAAAAGCCTAAATCAGCGCTTTCTATAGACATGAAATCTTCTTTGGGGTGTTCTTTGGGTAGGGGTACTAGAGAGGACATCTGGAAAATGCCTCTCATGCAGCCGGCTCACTGCATCGGGATTGGGAATTTGGGCCACAGCAACTTCTGGATACAGAAGGGCTGTGATAGTTACATAGTAGTTGAGGTTGAATAAAGACAATAGTCCATCCAGTTCAACCTGATGATCTCTTCCAGGAATTTTAAGAAGGATCCACTTCTTCCTGATGCTTTGTGTAGCACATAAGGGTTCAGCCGAGCCAATTGGAATAAGGGGCCAGTCCATCTACGGTGGTGGGATTTACTGCACACTTAGTTGCCATGGATTTTTTCACCTGGAGTCACATTGAATGTGTTTTGATACATCACAGATTTTTGGACTTTGCACCTTTACTCAGTTGAATTTATTTGTATACACCCAGGATTTATTTGTATACACTTATATTTTTGCCACTACTTTTTCACTGGTTAAGGCCCGTACAAACGTAGCGATTGTCGGCCGTAAATATTCGGCTGCCGAACGATCGGCCGATTGTTGGCTTGTTAGTATGATGCTTCCGACAACCGACTGTGACTTTTCGGCCGAACAGAATCGAGTGTGCAGCCTTTAAAATTTTTGTTGGCCGTCACCAGAACGGCCGATTGTTCGCCAGTCAGTACAGAATTCGGCCGACTAACAGCAGATGAGCAAGACTGGGCATGCTCAGAGAAGAAAAAACACACGGAAAGTTAACCATCACATGGCATCACTTCTGCAGTCGGCTGTTGTTGGCCGACAAAATTCGTGTGCAGTCTTTAGCACTTTTCAACCGACAGGACACCACCGGACAAAAGATGGCCGATCGTTCGGCCGACATTCGGTACGTGTGTACGGGGCTTTACTTTGTGCTTTGCACTCCATTACACCTGTTTGCATTTTTTTCAGTCACTTAGTTGTCGATTCTACCGGTCTTCCTTTGTTGGTTTTTACTGCTGATATCAGATAGCCATTCATTGTTTTTTTCACAATAGGTTTATTACTTTTAGTGACGGATCTTCTGTTTGTCATTACACAAAAGGTTTACATCATTTGTTTGCAGGGCCGGTGCTTCCACTAGGCAAACTAGGCAGCCGCCTAGGGCGCATTGCCACCTAGGGGCGCATCCATGAGGAAGGGAAGGGAGCCCACCGGAGCGCTGCCTGCATGATGATCCTCTTTGTCTGGAGCTGAGTGGCATAAACTCTGTGCTGGATGTAACTCTCTACACAGAGCTGGTGGGCAGCTATTCATTTCCCTGGGTCGGTATTAAGCAGGGAGCGGAGGAGAGCTGAACCTGAGCAGGAGCTCGGCACTGGAGGGCGGCACCTTTACTGGAGCAGAAGAGACAAGGCACCGGAATGGTCTAAGGAGGTTGGTGATGAAGGATATGTGGGGCTCTCTGACTGCTGCTTCTCCCTCCACCAGGAGCCGGTTGGAGCTGTGGTGAGCACTGTGGTCCAGGCCAGGAGAGGAGCATCCTGGAAGAAGGAATCAGCAGGATCATGGTCAAGGAGGGCATAGTGCGGGCCACTCTCTTCATACTGCCCATTGAGTGTCCCCAGAACAGGGGATCAGGGTCCCTGGGTGTGACATGGAGAATCCCTGGTGTGAAAGAGAATCGGGGTCACCAGGTGTGCCATGGGGAATCGGAGTCACCAGGTGCGACATGGGGGATAGGGGTCATGAGTGTAACAGGGGTTTTGGGTCACCAGGTGTGCAATGAGGAATTGGGATCCCTGGGTGTGCCATGGGGGATTGAGGTCCCCAGGTGTGACATGGAAGAACATCATGGTCCCCTAGGTGTGACATGGAAAAATATCAGGGTCTCTGGATATGATATGGAGGAACATCAGGGGCTCCTGGTGTGACATAGAGGAAAATTGGGGTCACTGAGTATGACAGCATGACATGAAGGAATACAGGGGTCCCTGGTGTGACATGGTGGAACATCGGGGTCAGTGGGTATGACAGCATGACATGGAGGAATATTGGGGTCCCAGGATGTGACATGGAAAAACATTAGGGTCCCTGGGTGTGATATAGGGGGCCATCAGGGTCCCCAGGTTTGACATGGAGGAATATGGGGGTCCCTGGGTATGACAGCATTACATGGAGGAACCATGAGATCAGGGTCACTGGATATGACATAGTGGAGTTTTTCACCCCTTACCTTTTTATTTATTTGGGGGGGGGGGGGGGCACAAGTAGCTGGTCTTGCCTAGGGTGTAAAATAGTGTAGCACCGGCCCTGTTTGTTTGATTAGTACATATGAGTTTAGCGCACCTGCTTTTTTTTGCTTCATCACTGTTCCCCAATTTGGATCTAAGGTTTGCAGCTTTACTACATATTTTTTATCCAGCGCACTTTTTTTATTTATCTTATAATTAATTACAGAGCCATCATCTGGTCATTGAAGTCCACCCCCCCCATGTTAAGTTTGCATTCGTGGAAACAGAGGGGCTTCTCAACAACACCAGTCACAGTTGCAATTTGGACTGTCATTTCTGTGTGAATGGAGGACAGAGCGAAAACATTCCGTGTGTCCCTCCACTTCACTGCAAGCAATTTATTACACTTCAAGCAGGCTCTCTCCCCCCCATTTAAGTCGGGAATCTACAAGCTGTTGGGGGAAGCCCCTGTGAATAGGTCGCTCGGTGCCACATGCACCAATTCCAAAATCAAAAAGGTGACTAAAAAGTGTCCGCTGTGTAATTGTCCATGTATAAATAGTACCCCTTTCCGAATATGGGTAACAAGTCCCAAACAATCTTGCCACTGCTCCCCATGTAGTCTGGGCAGTTGGGGGGGCTATCTTTTCCCTCGTAAATCCGGAAACTACAGTATCTCACAAAAGTGAGTACAACCTTCACATTTTTGTAAATATTTTATTACCGTATTTATCGGCGTATAACACGCGTCGGCGTATAACACATACCTCAATATTTGGAGAGAAATTTCAGGAAAAAAGCTTAAATTTAAAATAAACAGCTTTGAACTCAGAACATTTTTTTTTTAAATCAAATGACATCTCACCAGTGCCCATGAATGCAGCCTCATCAGCAGTGTCCAGCAATGCATCCTCATCAGCAGTTTCCATATATGCAGCCTCATCAGCAGTGTCCATATATGCAGCCTCAATATATGTAGCCCATCAGCAGTGTCCATATATGCAGCCCATCAGCAGTGTCCATATATGCAGCCCATCAGCAGTGTCCATATATGCAGCCCATCAGCAGTGTCCATATATGCAGCCTCACCAGTAGTGTCCATATATGCAGCCTCACCAGCAGTGTCCATATATGCAGCCTCAATATATGCAGCCCATCAGCAGTGTCAATATATGCAGCCTCGCAAGCGCAGTGTCCAAATATGCAGCCTCGCAAGCGCCATTGGAACTGTCCGAATCTGTTTTAAAAAATTACTGGAAGCAGCGCCGAGAGCAGAAGGGGCGGGCCGGGCGGAGGAGAAGGAAGGACGAGCTGTCATAAGAGCAGAAGGGGGCGGGCCGGGCCGAGGAGAAGGGAGAACGAGCGAGCGCAGTCATCGGAAGTCCCACCACCTCTGCCGAGACGTGTGACGTCAGTCATAGGCGGGACTTCCGATTACTGCGTTTGCTCGTTCTCCCTTCTCCTCGGCCCGGCCCGTCCCCTTCTGCTCTAATGACAGCTAGTCCTTCCTTCTCCTCGGCCCGGCCCGCCCTTTCTGCTCTCGGCGATGCTTCCTGGCCTTTTTTTTTAATATCGGCGTATAACACGCACTGCTGCCTTTTCCTCCATTTTTAGGAGGAAAAAGTGCGTGTTATACGCTGATAAATACGGTATATCTTTTCATGTGACAACACTGAAGAAATGACACTTTGCTACAATGTAAAGTAGTGAGCGTACAGCTTGTATAACAGTGTCAATTTGCTGTCCCTTAAAATAACTCAACACACAGCCATTAATGTGTAAACCACTGGCAACAAAAGTGAGTACACCCCTAAGTGAAAATGTCCAAATGGCTCAATTAGCTATTTTCCCTCCCCGGTGTCATGTGACTCGTTAGTGTTACAAGGTTTCAGCTCTCTCTGGATCTGAAAAAAAGAATTGTTGCTCTACATAAAGATGGCCTAGGCTATAAGAAGATTGACAAGACCTTACGCCGCACACTGAACAAGAAAGCTCACAAACAGTTGAAGACAAGCAGATTAAGGACATGGATTACTAGAACCATGTCCTGTGGTCTGATGAGACCAAGATAAACTTATTTGGTTCAGATGTGTCAAGCGTGTGTGGCAGAAACCAGGTGAGGAGTACAAAGACAAGTGTGTCTTGCCTACAGTCAAGCATGGTGGTGGGAGTATCATGGTCTGGGGCTGCATTAGTGCTGCTGGCACTGGGGAGCTACAGTTCATTGAGGGAACCATGAATGCCAACATGTACTGTGACATACTGAAGCAGAGCATGATCCCCTCCCTTTGGAAACTGGGCCGCAGGACAGTATTCCAACATGATATCGACCCCAAACACACCTCCAGGATGACCACTGCCTTGCTAAAGAAGCTGAGGGTAAAGGTTATGGCCTGGTCAAGCATGTCTCCAGACCAGTGGCGGCCGGTCTATAGGGGGCGCCGCCCCCCCCCCCCCCCCCATCTGTGGCCAGAGAAAAAAAAAAAGATAAAAAAAAATTCAATTTTCAGCCCACTAGGGGCGCCGGACCTATTGGTGGCTATGGGGGGGTGGGGTTTTTCACCCCACATGTGGCAGGCAGAGGTGCCAATTGGCGACCTTCTGGGGGGCATTGCTCTGCGCCCCGACACTCCCCACTTTAGTGATGTCCTGGCTGTGATTGGTCCAGACTCCAGCCTGGACCAATCACGCAGGAGGACATCCCGGAGTGATGTGACGCGTGGGGGCAGTGCGTGCGTCAGTCACTCACCGTCCCGGTGTCACGTCATCACCTTCCCTCCCGCCGGCGCCGTCAGACCAGAGAGGAGAGCTGGCGCGTGAGGAAGAAGAAGAGTTTGTCTCGTCGTAGTGTGAGTAGTCCTGCCGCCCCGGCCGACTCAGCAGCAGCGCGCAGGCCACCGTGTCCGACCATGAGTGAGGTAAGTTCAAGTGATGCCTCAGGGGGGGGGGCCGGCCCACACACTGTCACTGTCTGCTCTGAAGGGGGCACGCACGCACGCTGGTCTCTACTAGTTGCTGTTGAAAATATTAACATTTTTCCTAAACAAGCCATTATCCCTGAGCATTGAAATCACTGTATTGTGGTCCAGAAGTGATTTAAAGCAGGCTGACATTTTTTTCTGTTTTAATTCTGGGGATTTAGAGGCATATGCGGGTGGCAGCTCAAGTCTGCATTGGTGGGGGGTGGCACAGCAGACAAGCTGGTCACTGCATTGCCATTGATGATGGGGGCACGGCAAGCTGGTGGTCACTGCATTGATGATGGGGGCACGGCAAGCTAGTCACTGGCACTGCATTGATGATGGGGGCACGGCAAGCTGGTCACTGCATTGATGATGGGAGCACGGAAAGCTGGTCACTGCATTGATGATAGGGGCACGGCATGGCAAGCTGGTCACTGCATTGATGATGGGGGCACGGCAAGCTGGTCACTGCATTGATTATGGGGGCACAGCAAGCTGGTCACTGCATTGATGATGGGGGCACGGCAAGCTGGTCACTGCATTGATGGGGGCACGGCAAGCTGGTCACTGCATTGATGAGGGCACGGCAAGCTGGTCATGTCTAAGGCCTACATACACAGGGTATCTGTGGCCTATAAATATTAACAGCCTGTGTACAGTATATATCTGTGTTGGAGTTACTTCATGTGCAGACCTTTACTAATTTATGTGAATTCAGTGTGCAGGCTCTAAATTATTTTACTTTTTAAATGGCATTGCTTTTCATAGGACAATTACTCCTCTTCAGAATATTAACTTTCTGTTTTAATAATTTTACTGAGTTTTATACCATCTTATACCAGGCCGCTGTGTGCCATTTACTATTAATAAATATATAGTGCCAGGCCAGCAGCCTGCTTAGCAGTGAGTGTACACAATATAAGACAGTGCAGGCCAGGCCAATTACATTGTACACTGGTAAAGTGCTATGCTAACTTAGCATAGCACTTACCTGTGTACAATGTAATTGGCCTGGCCTGGCCTGTGCTGTCTTATATTGTGTACACTGCTAAGCAGGCTGGCACTATATATTTATTAATAGCAAATGGCACATAGCGGCTGGTATAAGATGGTTCCCAAGTTGGTCAAAGTACCGCAATTTTTTACCGCGTTTTTTGCCGCAAATTTTTCTTTTTGCGGCCCCCCCCCCAAAAAAAAATTTTGAGCACCAGCCGCCACTGCTCCAGACCTAAACCCTATTGAGCATTTGTGGGGCATCCTCAAACGGAAGGTGGATGAGCGCAAGGTCTCTAACATCCACTAGCTCTGTAATGTCATCATGGAGGAGTGGAAGAGGACTCCAGTGGCAACCTGTGAAGCTCTGTGAACTCCATGCCCAAGAGGGTTAAGGCAGTGCTGTAAAAATAATGGTGGTCATACAAAATATTGACACTTTGAGCCCAATTTTGACTTAGGGGTGTACTCACTTTTGTTGCCATCGGTTAGACATTAATGGCTGTGTGTTGAGTTATTTTAAGCGGACAGCAAATTTACACTGTTATACAAGCTGTACACTCACTACTTTACATTGTAGCAAAGTGTCATTTCTTCAGTGTTGTCACATGAAAAGATATAATAAAATATTTACAAAAATGTGAGGGGTGTACTCACTTTTGTAAGATACTGTGTGTGTGTGTGTGTGTGTATATATATATATATATATACACACACACACACACACACATACTGTATATTATCTTGCAAGTGCTCACATTCCTGCAAAACAAATGCAAAATAGTCAAGTCCCTTTCCACTGTAGTAAACAATTAAGTTATATATATATTCATTATATATATATATATACATATATATATATATATTCAGCATAGAAGTATCCAAGTGAATAGTAGTTTTTTTTCAATGCCACTGAATGAGAACTGGTATCAATTACTACTCTGATTGAGATGTCATCCCACATAAGAAATACATAAAATGGGCTATTATCAAGTGAGACTGAAGTCAAGGACTAAAGGTCTCTGATGCCAAAGCCACCTGGTCACATCTTGTGGTCAAAAACCAAACTGCGTCCATATCCAGGAAACATCATCATCCATCTATAAATAATCATAATATCTCCCAATAAAATTTAGCATAAGTGCCCCAAATTCATCCTGCATTTGGGGTCTCCCATAACCGTGATACCCTAAGATGGAAGCCAATGCAGACATAATCTACTGTATAAGTCATCTTAAATCTTAACCACTTGCCGACCAGTCACGTTGACTGTACTGCGGCAAAGTGGTTCGTTATCGTCTGGTGACGTAGACCTACGTCACCAGACAATCCCCTCTCTTGGCGGCGCGCCGCCGGAAGCTCGCTCCCGCTGTTTTCAGTTACAGTGGGAGTTGGGGCAGGGGAGGAGCGGCGGTGATCACCGCCGCTCTTCCCCTGTCGTCGGGGATCTAGTGTGGAAATCCGCCCGCTTGTGTAAACAAAGCGGGCGGATCTCCTAAGTGACAGGCAGGGTCAGATTGCAGGGTTCAGCATAGCTGAACCTGCGATCTGTCCCTGTGTCACTCATTCACCTCCCCCCACACGTCAGTAAGCACCAGGCATATATTAACCCCTCCCTCCCTCCCCTCCCCAATAAAAATTAACCCCTTCCCTGCCAGTGTCATTTTTACAGTAAGTGTGTATAGCACTGATTACTGTAGTAATGTCACTGGTACCCCCAAAAGTGTCAAAAATGTCAGTCAAGGGTCCGATCTGTCCGCCGCAATGTCACAGTCACGCAAAAAAAAAATTGCAGATCGCCGCCATTACTCGTTAAAAAGAAAAACACCAAAAATGACAAAAATCTTTCCCTTAGTTAGTAAACGCAATAACTTTTGCACAAACCAATCAAAATACGCTTATTGCGATTTTTTTTTTACCAAAAATATGTAGCAGAAAACAAATTGGTAAATATATATATATATATATATATATATATATATATATATATATATATATATATATACATTCAGAAAAGGTGTTAGGAGAAGAAGGGGAGCAGTTTTAAAACTAGTTAGGCTTATCAAAGATCACCGGGCACAGTGTTGCCAGGTGTCGCCTCCTCAAAACTGATTTAAACCTCTTATTGCCATACTACTGTGTCGCAATGGTGTGCATTGCACAGCCATCATGGGTTTTATTCAGGTGGTGAGGAGGCAATATATCACCTCCTCACCACCTGTCAGAGACACACTCAGATCGCTTTTCAGATGAGTAGCAGTATCTTCTGCATTGCAATGAGCCCTTAGTTGCATTCAACAGTGACACCCTTAGTGTTCGTTCATAAGTAAAGTTGGGGGGGGGGGCTTAAAACCCTGCTGTTGAGTCACGGTTTTACTGCCCCCAATTCCTACCACCTTTAGCTGCTGAGGAAGCAGCCAAAGGTGTACACATGCTGCAGCAGGAATTAAGCCCCCTGTTGCTTTTGGTGGGTGCTACTGCCTGCCAATCATGACCCATTTTAAAAACAAATGAGGCCACTCTGCAAGTGCCCCGCAACAGCATACTTCTGCAGGGTCCAAAGGGTTAAAGCAGGTAGTAAGAAAGCAACCCAATGCAGCCTGATTTAACCCCTTGTTTGCTGTACTACACAAGGTTGCTACACCCACCAACCATGACAGGGCATATAACTTCTGCTGCGGCATGTTTACACCCCTGGCCACTGCAGCTGAAAGGGGTGCAGTTGGGGCAAGGATAATAAAAACACATCTGAACTATGGGGTTTTTACCACCCCCCAAACTGCAAATGTAAACGAACCATTACTGTTCTGAGCCCCCTTTAACCACTTCAGCCCCGGAACATTTTACCCCCTTCCTGACCAGGCCCTATTTTGCGATTCGGCACTGCGTTATTTTAATGGACAATTGCGCGGTCGTGCGACGCTGTGCCCAAACAAAATTTACATCCTTTTTTTCCCACAAACAGAGCTTTCTTTTGGTGGTATTTGATCACCTGTGCGATTTTGTATTTTTGCACTATAAACAAAAAATAGCCACAATTTTGAAAAAAAAAAAAAAAACAATATTTTTCACATTCTGATATATAACATTCCCAAAAAAAAATAAATATAAAAATCAACATTTTTTAACATTTTGGGCCAATTTGTTTTCTGCTACAAAATTTGCAATAAGCGTATTTTGATTGGTTTGCGCAAAAGTTATCACGTTTACTAACTACGGGAAAGATGTCATTTTTATTTATTTTTTTTACTAGTAATGGCGGGACTGCGACATTGCGGCGGACAGATCGGACCCCTAACTGACATTTTTTACACTTTTGGGGGGACCAGTGACATTACTACAGTAATCAGTGTTAAAAATATGCACTGTTAGTGTAATAATGACACTGGCAGGGAAGGGGTTAACACTGTTGGTGATCAAGGGGCTAAATGGGGGGTTCTGTGACAGAGACAGAGATCGCAGGTTCAGCTATGCTGAATCCTGTGATCTCCTCCTGTTTGTCACTGAGAAGATCCACCTGCTTTGTTTACGTAAGCAGGCGGGTCTTCTCACCGTTCCCCTGACGATCGGGGAAGGGAGGCAGCAATCGCCGCCTCTCCTCCTCCGGCCCGATTCCCACTGTGTCTAGACACAGCAGGAGCACGCCGCCAGAATCACTAGAAGTCCAGCGACGTAGGTCTATGTCGCTGGACCCAGGGGAGCCGCACTGCCGAAGTAGGACTACTGTCGGCAGTCAGCAAGTGGTTAAGGCTTTTTTCACACTGATGAGCTGTGTTTTACCTGCACCGCCGGTGCAGCGCAAAGCATCTGCGATTTTCCTGGGCTAGCTGCGCTTTGCCATAGACTTCTATTATATCCTGCAGGTGTGGTGCACCTCCTGAAAGCACACCAAAACTCCTGTATTCAGAAAGTATACCAAACACGCAGGATATAATAGAAGTCTATGGATAAGCGCAGCTAGCCCAGAGGAATGCTGCAGGTACACTGCACTGCACACGCGGTGTGGGTAAACCACAGCACATCAGTGTAAAAGCAGCCCTATACTATTATGTCCAATGTATTGCTTCACACTGACCTAAAGATCTCTTCTTTCCTGCTGCTGGCACCACTCTGGAGACTGCAAGCCGGGATTAGACATGGAGTGCAGTTGGTATCACTCTGCATGGAACAGAAGCCAGCACTACAGATGAGGCATCGACTTATGCAGCTTTTGCTCCCTACCACAGCTCCAAGTTTACAAGTAGTCCTCTGAATTGAACTCTGATGCTCTGGAATGGTGAGTCAGTAAGCCCACACCGCAATCTACCAGTCACCTGTCCACAATCTAATGGTAGATCGTGACCTACAGGTTGCTGGCCCCTGATTTAGACAATAGATGGAATCATATTGTTCATGTTCACAAAAAGGGTTTAAAATTGGTAGATTCATTCAGACCAGAATGTGGAGTTGTACACAGTGAGTGAATCCACTGCATTACTACCTTCAAGAAGTGAAAAGAGATAGATTAATTTACCGTTAGTGAGAATTGCCATTGTGCGAGGAATGAGGAGAAAATCTATTATTATTTGTTTGTAGATTGCCATTACTAAACATGTCTAAAGGTACATTTGTTGTGTTTTTTTAAAAGGACGATATTCTCGTTTAAAGGCTTAGAAGCCCCCTTTCACCCCTAAATGACAGTGCTACAACACTTTAAACTGGATCTAAAGTCCACTGTGTGTTGGGTGCACTCCTACCATAGTTTGCTATTACTTGCACAATACAACACACTTTCCTTCCAAAGCCCCTTCTCTTTCAAGTAATGTGATATCCACAATCTCCCTTGTTGCTTTGCTGCTTTGCTGCTGACATCTTCTTTACTTTTAAAGTGTCATTAAACTCAGACTATAAAAAACTCTCAATAAATGCTATATAACAGAGTGTGCATAAAATATATCTGGCTGATCCTGCCTTGACCTGTCCCTCTCATCTTCTCTGTGTCCCCACTGCAGGCTGAAATTGTGCAGACCAATAATAAATCCTCTAATTAGCATGCTCAATTTCAGTTCCCTTCTAAGCTCTAAATTTCCTCCTTTTTCTTATCTGTGCAGCCCACATGACTGTAGAGTCACACATGTGAGCATACACAAAATTGTAAATTACACTCCTCCCTGTCTTCCTATTGCTTAACACTATGGGGGTGGGATGTAGTATGCTGATTGAATACATTCACTAAAGGCCCGTACACACGACACGGAAATCAGAAAATGTTGTCTGACGAACAATCTGCCGATTTTCGGATTGTTAGTATGGTGCTTTTCGGCAGCAAATTACAAATTTTGGGACGACAAAATCTGGATGTGTAAGCTATAAAATTTTTATTATATGTCCACACAACGTCCGATTTTTGTTTGATCAGTACAGTTTTCATCCAGACTAGGCATGCTCAGAAACAAAAGAACACATACAAAACAATTCAACACATGACATCACTTCTGAAGTTGAATTCTGTCGTATGGGAATTTTCGTATTAAAGTAACCTCTTCACTTTTGATATGAGACTAGCATGCAACAAAAATCGGACGCACGATTTTTCGATAATCTGATCGTGTGTACGGGGCTTAAGGGACTCACAAAGAACTTCACATCAGATGTGATCAATTTTCAATGATTGGTACCATAGTTTGTGGACTCTATAACTTTTACACAGACTAAATAATATACACTAATTTGGGTTATTTTTTACCAAAGATATGTAGCAGTATACATTTTGGCCCAAATGTATGAAGAAAGATTACTTTTTTGAAAAATGTTATAATAGAAACAAAAAATAAAGTGTTTTTTTCAGAATTTTCGCAATTTTTTTACTTATATTACAAAAAAAAAAAAAAAAAACCCAGTGGTGATCAAATACCACCAAAAGAAAGCTCTATTTGTGTGAAAAAAAATTATAAAAATTGTGTTTGGGTACAGTGTAGCGTGACTGAGCAATTATAAAAATATTAAAAGCGCAGCGCTATAAATTACTTGATAATTTTAAACACTGAAAAACTTGTGAAAAACAAATAAATGATCCACAAAGAAATGATTAGGGTAGTGTCCAAAGTAAATAATGGTGAATAAAGTCCCAAAAAAATGGTGCAAATACAAATAAATCCAAGTGCAAGATACTGTGAGGAACGCTCCTTCCAGTGACACCCAGGGAAAAGTGCAAGATGGGGACACCTCAGTGCACAAGTATTATAAGCAGCTTACCAGTGCTCCATGGCTACTCAAATTAATGAGAAAGCCTCTCCCAACAAGAAGATATATATCAATGTATTCGGTGGATGCCAAGAAAGTTGATGAAACTTCTTAATATTTCTTGATTACTCCGTTATATACGATAAATATATGGAGGGAAATGAAGACAGAGGACCATAGTGTAATCCCGTAAAACACATGTAACATATTTATTAAAAGAACTACTCACAATATGAAAGGCATAAGCAGGCACATAAAATAGGCCGCTGTAGATCCGATCGCGGCGTCCCGCGTGTATCCAAACAGCATGGAACAGTGAAAACAACCCGGGGGTGTGTGGACGTTACGTCTGGAGTCGCCAACGTTTCGTCATCAAAAGACGTCGTCTGGGCGTGACTGAGCAATTGTCATTCAAAGTGTGAGAGAGCTGAAAATTGGTCTGAGCAGGAAGCGGGTGAAAGCGTCCGGTATTTAAGTGGTTAATGATCATGGTATCACTGTGCTTGATTGGCCAGCAAACTCGTCTGAGAATCTGTGGGGTATGGTCAAGATGAAGATGAAAGACACCAGACCCAACCATGCAGATGAGCTAGAAGCCGCTATGAAATACACCAGGGCTTCCATAACACCTCAGCAGTGCCACAGGCTGATCACCTCCATGATCTTACTGATGCAGTAAATTATGCAAAAGGAGCCCCGACCAAGTGTTGAGTGCATACTATACTGTACATACTATTCAGTATTCATATTGGTCTTATGTAATATTCTAATTTTCTGAGATACTGCATTTTGGGTTTTCACTAGCTGTAAGCCATAATCATCAAAATTAAAAGAAAGGTTTGAAATATATCACTCTGCCTGTAACACATCTATATAAAATATGAGTTTCACTTTTTTAATTGAATTACTGAAATAAATAAACTTTTTGATGATATTCTAATTTTATGAGATGCACCTGTATAGGATTTATGTGAATGAATTATTGCAATTAACACTTCTCATTTTAATATCACTTGAAGAGCTTTGTGTCTTCAGCCATCTTGATTGGTTGGCCCAGGATCACTTAAAGTATAACTAAAGGCAATTTTTTTTTTTTTTAATAACATGCAGGGGGATTGTCAGTTTTTATTGCTGTCTGTGCCCCCCTTTAAGGAGCTTCATCCTCTCTATTTGTCCTATTTACTATAGTCCTTGAAAGTGAAAGTAAGAAGAAAATGACAACTTTTGGGTTGTCCCCAAAAAAGTAATAGAGGGGGAATCTTCCTATGGGGACACTAGTTCTAATCCCCAAGAAACTTCCTTAATTTGCAGGGATTTCCTCTCACTTCCTGTTTGGCAATGGGACAGGAAGTTAAGGGAAATCGTTGCAAAGGGGCACAGATGGTGGGAAAAAAAATCTGACAGCGGTTACAACCTTACCTTACTCTATCCAAAATGAAAAACAAAAATGTTTTGCCTACAGTTCTACTTTAACATTTGTATATGTGAGGTGCTTTGTCCCAGAGCCCCAGGCATCCCGGGACAAAGTAATACTGAGCTGCGCATGCATGGATCGCTGTATAATCTGAGCAAATTTGCTGTCAAAGATTAGTAATCACAGCGCTTACTAATACTACCAGCAATAATTTAAACATATAAATATATGCTGACAGTGCAATATATAAAGTTCTAAATGCAATAGTTCCAAATTTACTAGTAGTGGTAGTATTTTATGTGGTTTCACTTTTAAGCAAGTGCTGTGATTACTAATCCATTTCAGTTATCTTCCCTATTGGGTGAACAGCAGCTGCTCATTGTTCCTAATAAATTGACCAAGCGTGGGTGTTTTTTATTATTTAAATTCATTAGCAATTATTTAAATTTGCTGTCAGGCGATTGGTATCTCCTCTAATATAAATTATATTATTTTTTAAGTTTTTATTTATAGGAGACATGACGAAAAAAGTGCAACAGTTAATTTTTTTTTTTTTTTTTAGCTTTCCCTCTAACCATTTTTCAGGAAAAAAAACCTATTTTTGTATGGAGGGAACACCTCCACAATGCACTGATGTTTACTGCAGCATAATGTTTGTTTCACACAGCAAAATGATGTTGATCCATTAGGGATAGAAGTGACTTCATGTCTGCTTCCCCCATATAGTATGCGTGTGTATGTGTTTTATCTTTTTTTTTTCAAAGGTAAAAAAAACAGCCCTGAAATAGTTACTGGTTTATGCCTCGTACACACAATCAGATAATCGTACGAAAAAAATCGATTTCAAATTGATCGCACGATAATCTGATTGTTAGTACACAGCTTTCGACAGCCGATCCCGATATTTCGTCCAACAAAATCTTAAGGGACAAACTCGCAAACTTTTGTCGTACAATAGCCTAGCGAACCACAATCATTTAATCAGTACAGTATGCGTTCGCTAAAAATCGAGACAAAGACCACGCATGATCAGAAACATGAAAAAAAAACGGAAAAAGCCTGGCTGCCATTGTTTGTTTTTCACTATTCGATACGTAGCTATGCAATCAGGAAGCTTTTCCAGAATCGTACCAAAAATAAAATTATACATTTAGTATGCATTGTTGAATTCGATACTAATATCATACAAGAAAATGCAAACAATAAGTCGTCCGATTATCTGATCGTGTGCATTACTGTAGCAGCCTCCATTTAGGTCTAAACAGTTCCTCCTATTGATGCTTCCACATCTTGTCTCCCCAAACACATTGCAATGTACACAGAAATGAGTGTGAATCAATCTAAAGCCTCGTACACACACATCGATAGTTGGCCGTGAATTTTCGGCCAATGTCCGATCGGCCGATTTTCGGCTTGTTAGTATGATGCCTCCGACACCCGACTGCGACTTTTCGCCCGAACAAAATCTGGTCTGCATGCTATAAAATTTTTGCTGGCCGACACCAGAACGGCCGATTGTTCGTCAGTCAGTACAGATTTCGGCAGACAAAAGCCAGATGAGCAAGACTGGGCATGCTCAGAGAAGAAAAAACACACGGAAAGTAAACCAGCACATGACATCACTTCTGAAGTTGGTTTTTGTTGGCCGACAAAATTTGTGTGCAGTCTTGAGCACTTTTCAACCAACACAACAGCACTGGACAAAAGACGGCCGATCGTTCGGCCGACAATCGGTGCGTGTGTACGGGGCTTAAGACTCGGATCCCATTGAAACATCTGTGCTATCACTACCCAACCCCTCCACTCTGTCCTTTCATTAAAGAATGCAAAGTGTGATAGCGGTGCCTGCTACAGTGATTTCCAGCTTCCACAGGGATCCCATAGATATGGCACACTCCTTCAATGGTCTTGGCTGGACCTATGTAACCATTGTTGCCCTACCAGGAATTCATCTTTAAAGGTCACATTCTATTAATTACTGATAAACACACCTTTATCCTACTCCCTCACCTGTTCCCCACCTTTAGTCCAATGGTGGATTTAATTACACTTGTTAGAAAGGTATAGCTGTTCTTTAGATCGCGACTGCATTCAGAAACATGCAAGTAGCATTTGCACAGAAAAGGTCTTATTTTTACTTTAATCTCTTTATTTAACTTTTTAGGAGAAAACTCAAATTAGACATAAGTAATGCTATATGATGAAGTATGTACATATATTAAAAGTGCATAAAACAAATCTTACACAGTACTAATTGTCAGATATAAAGCAAGTGCATGTCAAGCCCACACCTTTTTCTTATGTTTTTCTTAGTTTCGGATAGAGTAGGAAAGGGTTAGGTTTTTTACTGCTGTACAAGACACCATTCAATTTTCTGGATTTTCCCTTTCTGTTCTGCTGATGTTTTACTAGACAGGAAGTATGGGGAACTCTCCAACATCAATACAAACATACAAATTCACACACACACACGCATATATATATATATATATATATATATATATATATATATTATATATATATATATATACATACACACACTCTATATTGTGCCTTTACACACACACACAAATTTTTATGGCATCCCAGTCTTATGCCTCGTACACACGCAATGATTATCGGCTGACCGATCGCCCGACTTTTGTCCAGAGTTGTGTTGTGTTGGTTGGAATGTGCCTAGACTGCACACAAATTTTCTCGGCCAACAAAAATCAACTTCAGAAGTGATGTCATGTGCTGGTTGACTTTCCGTGTGTTTTTTCTTCTCTGAGCATGCCCAGTCTTGCTCATCAGATTTTTGTCTGCCGAAATCTGTACTGACTGACGGAAAATCGGCCGTTGTGTTTACGGCCAACAAAAATTTTATAGCCTGCACACCAGATTTTATTCGGCCGAAAAGTCGCAGTCGGTTGTCGAAAGCATCATACTAACAAGCCGAAAATCGGCCAATTGGACGTTGGCTGAAAATTCTCGGCCAACTATCGACGCGTGTGTACGAGGCATTAGTCCGTAGGGTTGAATATTAATTTGGCACACCTTTTTCAGCTATAACAGCTTCATTTCTTCTGGGTAGGCTGTCCACAAGGTTTAGGAGTGTGTCTATGGCAGTGGTTCTCAACTCCAGTCCTCAGGACCCACTAACAGGTCAGGTTTGCAAGATAACTGAAATACATCACAAGTGATATCATTTGCTGCTCAGTGATTGCAGTATTCTAGTCTGCATCTCCCCAAGGTAATACCTAAAATCTGGCCTGTTAGTGGGTCCTGAGGACAGGAGTTGAGAACCACTGGTGTATGAGAATGTTTGACCATTCTTCCAGAAGCACATTTGTGAGGTCAGGCACTGATGTTGGATGAGACAGCCTGGCTCATAGTTTCCACCCTTATTCATCCCAAAGGTGTTCTATCGTGTTCAGGTCAGAACTCTGTGCAGGCCAGTGAAGTTTCTCCACCCCAAACTCGCTCATCCATGTCTTTATAGACCTTGCTTTGTGCACTGGTGCGCACTCATGTTGGAACTGGAAGGGGCCATCCCCAAACTGTTCCCACAAAGTTGGGAGCATGAAATTGTCCAAAATATTTTGGCATGCTGACGCCTTAAGAGTTCCCTTCACTGGAACTAAGGAGCCAAGCCCAACCCCTAAAAAAAAAAAAAAAAACACATCATAATCCCACCTACACCACATGATTTGGAACAGTGCACAAAGCAAGGTCCATAAAGACATGGATAAGTGAGGAGTTTGGGTGTAGGAACTTGACTGGCCTGCACTTCAACCTGATAGAACACCTTTAGGATGAATTAGAACGGAGACTGCGAACCAGGCCTTCCTATCCAACATCAGTGCCTGACCTCACAAATGTGCTTCTGGAAGAATAGTCAAACATTCCCATAGACACACTCCTAAACCTTGTGGACAGCCTTCCCAGACGAGTTAAAGATGTCATAGCTGCAAAGGGTGGGCCAACTCAATATTGAACCATTCGGACTAAGACTGGGATGTCATTAAAGTTCATGTGCGTGTAAAGGCAGGTGTCCCAAAACTTTAGACAATATTGTGTATATATGTATATATATATATATATATATATATATATATATATATATATATAATAAGTCATATGGGAAGGTTAAAAAAACCTGTTTGGTTTTTATTTATTTCTGTGTTTGCTTGTTTTCCCTCGCTTCATGTCAGGTAAAGCTGTTGCAAGTGTGACATAGTGAAGGGGGCATCTCTAAAGGAGCCCCAGATAGTAGTAAAAAACATTGGTTCTAATAATTCTTCACTTTAAAACAGAGGTGTCCAACCTTTTGACCTTCCTTGGCTACATTGGAAGAAGAGGAATTGTCTTGGGCCACACATAAAATACATGAAAAATAAGGATAACTGATGAGCAGAAAAAGTCAGGCAGATCACAGGTTAACGATCACACATATAGATAATGTACCTATCTAAGCAATAAAACTTCATTTTTTTAAAAAAATAATTGTCATTATAAAAGTAAAAGAGGGCAACATAAAAACTTAAGCGATATATGACACTATTTTTGATAAACTAACGCATAAATATATCTGGTTTAATGGATGAAGCAATTCTCAATGAATTCTCAAGGTGCTCATCAGATATTTTGGCTCTTATTTTGCCCTTCGTGTGCTATATTCTTGAAAATAGTTTTTTACAAATATAGGTGCTACTGAAAACTGATGACATGAATACAGTAAGGGCTCTTTCACACGGGTGATCCGATCAGATCCGCCTGTCAGTTTTTTAGGCGGATCTGATTGGATCCTCCATGCAGCTCTATGGGGCAGCGGATGTCAGCGGAGACACCTCCGCTGACACCCGCTGCCATCCGTATCCGATCCTGTCCGTGAAATCTGGACGGATGGAAACCCTATTTTTCCATCCGTTCAGTAATCGGATCGGATGAGAGCGGACAGGCGGTCCACTCTCATCCGATCCCCCATAGAGGGCAGCGGGGGCTGAGACACCTCCCTCTCCACTCTGCAAGCGGAGACGGAGCTGTCATCCGCCGGCTCAGCGGGGATCGCGGATCGATCCCTGCTGAGCAACACATAGTTGCTACGGAGGCGGACCGTGTGTAAGAGGCCTAAGGCGAAAAAGGCATGATTGTGAAAAGTGGGTTGAGAAGATAAAACTTTGAAAAGTCTAGTAAAGAGACACTGTTAAATTTTCTTCCACCACGTGTTCTCTAAGCGTAAACGCATTTTTACAAACAATTAACAAAATTAAAAATAACGGAATTGAAATTTTTAAGCACATTTCATAGCCATCTTGAGCCGCAGGTTGGACACCCCTGCTCCAAAATAAAAGACTTTGGCTGGATATGAACTTTGGAGTTTGTACTTTAGCTAAAATACTTAGGTCTATTTACCACCACAATCTAAATGATAATTTCTCACCAATCACAGCTCACAAATTGTGAGATTTGCTTGTGGTCTGAGCGGCAGGTCTTCTCTAAACCAATCATGCATCTCTAACCTAAATTCTTATTTATCCTCTATTGTACTCCAATGAGAGGCAGGTCAGCACATTCTCCACCCTGCAGCTTGGGTGAGCTATGGACAGACAATGGCTGGCCCGCAGCTCACTAGAGTAGGAAAAAGTGGGAGTTCGGGTTAGAGATGAGTCCAGAGAAAGACCAAGCTCATCTTCAATTGAAAAGGCAGCACTAAATATTGGGTACTGTACAAGTAGGATTTTGTGCCACATGCTATACATGACAATCAATCATGTGTTTGGATTTCAACTACTATTGCAATGGCCTTTAAAAAAGGGGGGGGGGGGGACATAAATTGGTAACTGCTGCCTTTCACAGGCCTAACTTTTTTCTTTTTTCATTCCAACATTGTACTCATCACCTTACGGATGAGGATTGTCATAAATTAGCATTCATTCTGTGGCAAACTGACAAATGCGTTTTCTGCCAATAAAACATTTCCAGTTGCTTAGTTACAATTAAAATGTTCTGGCTACTCTATAAAATGTGTTTTCCCTACAGCAATATAATCATTAAGGAATAAAAAAGCAAAAAAAATCAAATATGTTTCCTGGTACTTTTAGTCCTTGGTTCCAATGTGCTTGGTCCCAGTTTCTGATACCAAATCTGGCACACAAAATGGTATCACTACAGTGGCTCTGAACGACTTTTTGATGAGCGGATATCAATCTGGATGCTCTTTTTTATAAAGGTGGGTACTTTAATGGAGGACCCAAAACTGGTATACTCCGGTGGAACAGGATCGGATAATATTTGAGCCAATGGGTGATTAATGTGTTTGTGCCAGATACAGGATATCCAAATATCCCATATAGAGCTCTGTTATATATATATATATATATATATATATATATATATATATATATAAAAAAGCAAAAAGGTTTTAGGGGGTATATATATATATATATATAAATTCCCTGGCTCAAAAAAGAAAAGAAGACATCCTTGTGAGTCTCACTTTCACCGCTCCTGTGTGCAGCGCTGTCCTGGTTTGGGAACAAACTACTTTTCTATTCTTTGGTTTATCCATTTTATGGTACCCTAAAAATCTATTTTTCTTTATTCCCCCCAATTCCATTCCCCTGTTCCCCCTGGACCTCTCTGGGGAGGTAAGGTCCTGGTTTTTCCTTTCCCATTTCACATTAATTTTGGATGTTGGTACCTTTCAAATAAATTTATGTAATTTCAGGCTCCTATACTTATGTAAGCCTTGTTAACGTATCCTGCTAAATTGCTAGTGAGTGCAATAGATTTTATCACATCCCTCTATTCCCAAATACTTTGACAAGTTTGTACAAATAATCACTATTTTTGGGGTTTTGAAACACGTACTCCCAAACTGTAAATCTAGAGAGGGGTTTTCATTGCAGATGAGCCCAAAAGTGGAATGGAAAGACTAAGGATCCTAGGTTCTGCAGGTAAAATAGGTTATTATGATAAATAGAACCACTTGCTTTCTGGTCCTCAATGACAGCTTGTATGACTTTTCTGGCAGGCAGGTCCTAAGCATCAGACCTGATATTTTATGAATGTCTTACAGGACAACTTCATGTCTCAATTGGTGGATTCTCCTACTAGAAAGAATGCATTGCTAGATGTATTTATTTGATTATGAGCGGGAGGCAGGAGGGGAGCACAAGAACCCTAAACTTCAGAAGAGCAAACTTTTGTGAACTGCGCTCAATACTAGAGAGCATCAATTGGGACCTAACCCTAGAAACATGGAAACATAGAAACATAGAATGTGTCGGCAGATAAGAACCATTTGGCCCATCTAGTCTGCCCAATATATCTGAATCCTATGAATAGTCCCTGGCCCTATCTTATATGAAGGATAGCCTTATGCCTATCCCATGCATGCTTAAACTCCTTCACTGTATTTTCAGCTACCACTTCTGCAGGAAGGTTATTCCATGCATCCTCTACTCTCTCAGTAAAGTAATACTTCCTCATATTACTTTTAAACCTTTGCCCCTCTAATTTAAAACTGTGTCCTCTTGTGGTAGTTTTTCTTCTTTTAAATATGCTCTCCTCCTTTACCGAGTTGATTCCCTTTATGTATTTAAAAGTTTCTATCATATCCCCTCTGTCTCTTCTTTCTTCCAAGCTATACATGTTAAGGTCCTTTAACCTTTCCTGGTAAGTTTTTTCCTGCAATCCATGTACTAGTTTAGTAGCTCTTCTCTGAACTCTCTCTAGAGTATCTATATCCTTCTGGAGATATGGCCTCCAGTACTGCGCACAATACTCCAAGTGAGGTCTCCAGTTGACTGGAAAAAAAGCAAATGTGGTACAAATATTAAAAAAAGGGCAAAGACATATTCTGGGGAACTACAGTCCAGTCAGCGTGAAATCAATAGTAGGTAAATTATTGGAGGGGATGATGAGGGGCTATATCCAAGAATTTGCTGAGGAAAACAGTATCATTAATAGTAATCAGCATGGGTTTACAAAGGGACGTTCTTTCCATACCAATCTGTAAACATTCTACGAGGAGGTGAGCTGCCATCTTGATAGGGGGAGTCCTGTGGTTGTGGTGTGTCTGGATTTTGCAAAGGTATTTAAAACAGTTCTCCATAAACGCCTAATCTACAAGCTAAGGTCTGCAGGCATCATCCATAAGGTTTGTTCTTGGACAGAAAACTAGTCACAGGGTGGTGATAAATAAAGTGTACACAGACTGGTCTGGAGTGGTAAGTGGGGTACCCCAAGGTTCTGTCCTGGGACCTATTCTGTTTAATGTATTCATAAATGATATAGAGGATGGGATACATAGCTCAATCTCAGTTTTTGCAGACGACACAAAAATAGGCAGGGCAATATCTTCACATCAGGATATAGAAATCTTACAGAATGACCTGAACAAAATAATGGAGTGGGCAACTACATGGCAAAAGAGGTTTAATGTGGAGAAATGTAAGGTAATGCACTTGGGGGCTAAAAAGATAAACGCAAACTACTCACTAAGGGGGGAACCACTGAGGGAATCAAGGATGGAAAGATCTGGGGGTCCTAGTGGAAGACAGACTGAGCAATAGCATGCAATGTAAAGCAGCAGCTGCCAAAGCGGGCAGAATATTGGCATGCACTAAAAAGGGGATATATATAAAACTATAATCCTGCCACTTTACAAAACTCTGGTCCGGCCACATCTAGAGTATTCTGTCCAGTTCTGGTCACCAATCCTCAGAAGGGATGTGCCGGAGCTGGAGTGAGTCCAAAGAAGGGCAAAAAAACGAATTAGGGGACTGGAAGGCCCTAATTACGAGGAGCGACTACAAGCTCTAAATTTATTCTAGGTGTAAAAGAGACGCCTGACAGGGGACATGATAGCAATTTACAAATACTTCAATGGTGACCCCAGGATAGGAAAAAACTATTAAGTCTCAGGGAGTGTAAGAGGACACGTGGCCACACAATGAGATTGGAGGAGAAGCGGTTTAACCTTAGGTTGCGTAAGGGGTTTGTCACTGTCAGGGCGGTAAGAATGTGGAACTCTCTTCCACAATAGGTGGTATCAGCAGGGAGTATGGATACTTTAAAAAAACCTTTGGACGTGCATCTCAAAGAAAACAACAAACAGTGATATAATAAAAGATTATCGTCACTGACACACACACACATACACAGGTTGAACTGGATAGACGATTGACGATGTTACAGTGAGAATGATTTGCTAACTGAGTTGTGAAACTTCGGTCAAATACTAATATTCACTTTACTTGTCCAATCAGATTACAGTGCCGGCCTGATCTTTGTATGCCAGGATGACGCAGGAGTGATACAATCCTGTGCCAACCAATGAAGGTGGCCAAAGACTGCAAGACAGAAGAAGATGCTGGTGTGGACCATTGGAGGAAAGGCAAGTATAGCTCCCTTTAGTTCTGCTTTAAATACCAAACTGTGTGAATATGCTTTTCACATGATTGCATAAATAAAGTGAGTATTCACAATTTTTTGAGTGAAGATTCCCAACTCTTTCAGTAAACGGCCCAATAGATTTGCTTTTCTCTATTATGAAGGCACAGTAATATAGGTCGATGACAGATTTAGAACAGTACTGGATCCTGCCTATAGATTTTCATTGACTGGTGGAGTCTATTCATTGGCAAGGCCTGTAAGACAGTCACACATTTAACAATCATGTTGCTTTTAACAGTTTAAAATTTCCAATATTCAGCTTATCATAAATGTATACTGATTCTCAAGTACAAAGGAAGCATATATAAAAAGAGTAGAAACAAATGTTACTCTCTGCTTTGGTTGCAGATTAGTTGTTCTCTTCTCATTCAATACCCAAGGTCTTCAGTAAAGCTATTGTATTCTTCATGTACTGTGAATCTGGGTATCCTTTCCTGTTTACAACAAACACAATGGCTGAAATACCTTTTTTATTAATATCCAACACAAAAACGCATTTTCATACATCTATACACTGCCATATTATAATAAGGCTTGATCATATTTTCCTTATTCCGGTTGTAAAATTCTTGTTTAGAATGTACAATGGAAAGGGAAGAACCTAAACCAGGCTCCTACTGCCAATAACTGAATTGATAACATTTGTATTATTTTTTAAGATCAGTAGCTTTTTAACTTATTCTATAGAGCCGAGCCTACCTTTGGACCACCACTGGATTATGTAGTTCTTATTTTCTTGAAATCTTTACGGCAAACTCAAGCAAAATGGACTTGGGTCTAATAACAATTGTGAGTGATACATAGAATCTTTTGTATAGGATTTTCTAGTTTTTCCATCCTCATTTCAAAAGAAGTTTCGTTAAAAAGACCTATGGTGTTCTAACACACTTAAACCTACAGACTACTAATGTCTAGGCCAATCATCATGGAGTAATTGGCTCCACAGCAATTACATAGGATGTTATGCAATTTACTTTATTGCTTCTCTCTCTCTTATAACCCTGTGTAATAGGGCTGGGCGATATGGCTGAAAACTGTATCACGATATCAGTGTTTCATATCGGTCGATATCGATAATTATTGATATTTTTTATTACCCATTTAAAATAAGGACCCTAGGGTGAGAATGCAGGGCGGCGGGCATGGTACAGGAGAATGCAGGGTACTGGCATGGTGCAGGAGAATGCAGGGTACTGGCATGGTGCAGGAGAATGCAGGGCACTGGCATGGTGCAGGAGAATGCAGGGTACTGGCATGGTGCAGGAGAATGCAGGGTGCTGGCATGGTACAGGAGAATGCAGGGTGACTGGCATGGTGCAGGATAATGCAGGGCACTGGCATGGTGCAGGAGAATGCAGGGTACTGGCATGGTGCAGGAGAATGCAGGGTACTGGCATGGTGCAGGAGAATGCAGGGTACTGGCATGGTACAAGAGGATCCGGGGTTGTGGGCATACTACAGGAGATGCAGTGCTGTGGGCATGGTACAGGTAGACCATGCCGGCAGCACTGCATCCCTTGTAGTGTGCCCGCAGCCCTGCATAATGGCTGGTAGTGAAGCTGTTTCACTTACCTGTTCCAGAGGCGCCTTCATTTTAAAAATGGCGCCGCCGGCGCCGCCACGTCATTGCGCACGCGCCGCTGCCGCTCGTGTAACTTCGGCTATTCCCGGCCTCTCCCGAGCGACGGCGGCACGTGCGCGGTGACGTGTATGCGACGGGCGGCGCCATTTTTAAAGCTTAAACCCGTCGGAGCGGACTTTTCGTTTTATCGTTCCAAGTCTTGTATTGCTATCGATCCCCTGACTATCGCGATACATATCGGTATCGCTTTATCGCCCAGCCCTACTGTGTAATATAAAGCCTTAAATTGTATTTTTGCTGTGAGGGCTAATGGAGGAGGAATCCTTAAAACGGTTGTAAAGCCATCATTTTTTTTTCCTAATATAATAAACAAATTATACTTACCTGCTCTTCAATCATATTGCACAGAGCAGCCCCTTACCTCCTCTTCTGGGGTCCCCCGCCGCTGCTTTCCACTCCTCTTCTTTGAGTGCCCCTATAGCAAGCCATGTGCTATTGGGCACTTATACAGACTAGCTCCCAAGCCAAGCCATGTACATCTATAGACACACACAGCGTGGCTTGGTTCCACCCCCACTCCCTTGATTGACAGCAGCAGGAGCCAATAGTTACTGCTGCTGCCTCTGTTTTGTAAAAAAGGGTGAGAGAGAGCAAAACTGCTGCAGACAAGCACAGCACTGGGTCATAAGAGGAGCCAGATAAGTGTTTCCGGGGGGGAGGGGGGGGTGGGCATATATTGGAATGTTTTTTACCTTAACGCAGAGAATGCATTAAGTTAGAAAACCTTATGCCTTTAGTTTTACACCTTCAGGGAGCATGCAGCACCTCAATCTCTTTCTTCCCAATTGTTCCACTTTTTCTTTCTTGGGTCACCTTTAAATGTTACCTTTTCAGTTTAGTCCTCTTCTCTTGCTAAAATGAACCTATGGCCAGTCTTTGTAGCTAAAAAAACTATGAAGCAAATTACTCTCAAAATTCATAGTAGAAGAACCCAAGTCACACCCTCAGATAGATCAGCATAACCTGCTATCCTCTCCCAATAGTGACGTAACAGCCTTCTAATCTACTGTATATTGTAGTTACAAAGCAGGGGCTATTAACCATGCTTTGTTATGGCCATATTTAACATTACAAAGACTGTCAGAAAGATCAAAGAAAGATTTGAAGTCTGAGCCTTTGCCCAGTCACTGTTAGGGCTCAGTCACACCGGTGCACAGATCTGTACATCTGGGCAAAGGGCTGGGTTTATCCACTCATGAAGCATAGATGTCTGCACAGACTGATCTTCATGCACATCCCCAAGCTTACATCTGTGCAGGACTGATGCATGGCTTCTAACACAGTCTGTTTTCATTCAGAGCCGTGCATCTGTCCACTTAGGGATGTGCAGGCAGATCAGTAAAAATCCATACAACAACAGCCTGTGATTGATTTAAACAGGATGGCTGCATGTGGCTGTGCAGACCAGCTGTACCTCCCGAATGGATAGCTCTTAGGAGGGGGAGCTGAGCTGCTGATACAACATTTCTACTGTGCAATGTGATTAATTGCTCCACAATGCTTACAGTTACAGAGGTCAAGCAGGTCTTGTTTTTTTTTTATTAATTTACTGCTTGATATCATGTTATATTTAAATACTTCAATGCCCATAGCCTGAACACAGATTCACTGCCCTAAAGAGATACAGGGGATATAGAAAATAATCATCCCCTTTAAAATAATCACATTGTGTTGCTTTGCAGCCTGAAATGAAGACAGACACAGTTTTTGTTTTATCCAGCTGTATTTACTAGTGCAACTTATAACATCCAAAAAATAAAAAAACAGAAAAAGGATCCCCCCCCCCCCCCCCCCATTATGTCAGTATTTTGTTGGATCAACTTTTGCTTTATTTACAGTCTTTAGTCTGTTGGGATATGTCTCTACTAAATTTTCACATCTAGACTTTGCAATATTTCCCAACTCTTCTTTTCAGAACTGCTAAAGTTCAGTTAAATTTGATGGTGACGATTTGTGGACTGCAGTCTTCCACAGATTTTCAATGGGGTTTAAGTCTGGGCTTTAACTAAGCAATGCAAAGACATTCACCTTTTTCTTCTTCAACCACTCTGTGATCATTTTTTCTGTGTGCTTTTGGTCATTGTCATGTTGGAAGGTGAACCTTCTTCCCATTGAGAACTTTCAGGTAGAAAGCAGCAGATTTTTCTCAAGTATTTATTGATATTTTGCCCCATTCATTCTTCTTCTATCCTGACAAGTGCTCCAGTTTCTGCTTTAAAGAATCACCCCCATAACAAGATGTTACCACCTCCATTCTTTACTGTAGGAATGGTGTAATTTGGATGGTGAGCTGTAATGGATTTCACCAGACATATCGTTTGGTGTTGAGACCAAATAATTAATTTAAGTCTCATCAGACCACCTTAAATACACCTTGTAGATTCTGAGGCCACGTGGAAATAGGTGTTATGGTCAGATGAGAGTAAAATTGAATTATTTGTCCTCAACACCAAACAATATGTCTGGGGGAAATCCAATACGGCATACCATCCAAATAACATCATTCCTACAGTAAAGCATGGAGATGGTAATATCCTGTTATAGGGGTGATTCTCTGTGTCAGAGACTGGAGCACTTGTTCCGAATAGAAGAAAAATGGATGGGGCAATGCCGTCAAATTCTTGAGGAAAATCTGCTGCCCTCTGCCAGCAAGTTGTCAATGGGAACAAGGTTTACCTTCCAGCATGACAATGTCCGAAGCACACAGCAAAAATTACCACAGAGTGACTGAAGAGGAAAAAAGGTAAATGCCCTTCCATTGCTTAGTCAGAGCCCAGACTTAAACCACATTGAAAATCTGTGTAATGACTAGAAGAGAGCAGTCCACAAACGGTCACCATCAAATTTAACTGAACTTGAGCAGTTCTGCAAAGAAGAGGGGGCAAATATTGCAAAGTCTAGATGTGCAAAGTTAGTAGAGACATATCCCAACAAACTAAAGGCTGTAATTAAAGCAAAATGTGGTCCAGCAAAATACTAACATAAGGGGGTGATCCTTTTTACAACTCAGTGATTCTGTTTTTACTTAATTTTTTTTCTGCCATGTTGGTGTTATATCTTTCACTTGGATGTTATAAGTTGCACTGAGTAAATACAGCTGGATAAAACAAAAACTGTCTGTCTTCATTTCAGCCTGCAAAGCAACAAAATGTGATTATTTTAAAGGGGGGGTTGATTATTTTCTATACCCACTGTATAATGGTGCCAGAGAGAAACAGATAGGCATTTCCAAATTAGTACATTATTAATAAACACAGTGAAACTCAAGCACTAGAAACTTCAGGCCATACTTACATTGACTTCCCTCCATGTACGGAAGTTTTATGAGGAATTTTATGCCAAGTTACAAAAACGTCATCCTTGTTTGATTGAATTTTAAATGTTAAGTTTTGGTTCAAAGCTTTCTCTAAAAGCAAAAACAGCTTCTTCCCTTCTCCATTATCAGGTAGGTAAGCTTCAAAGGTCCCCCCTCTGTATGGTTCTCCAGGATGGGGATCTTCTGCCTATGTAACAGACAACATGATACTCTAATCACAATATGAAAGGACATCAAAGAGAACCAGATTTCTTAGCACCAAACCCCCCCCCACTACCTTACAGAGTAGAATCCTCTTTTTGTATAACTCAAGTACAATAAAAAGAAAGTCTAGCTAAAAGGCTAAATACACAACTAAAGCACACACAGTGTTTCACCTGCCAAAGGGTCTGTAAAGTAATGTCCATATTCTTATGGTCTATCCACCCCAGCTGCGCAAGATGGCTACAAATCTTAAAGTTGAATTTCAGGTAGCTAAAATACAAATACTGTATGTTTAATCATTGCTTTCTGTTTACCCACGTGGGCTTTGTATTTTTTTTATTTTTAGCTACTCTTATGAAGAGTACATTTATGCCACCAAGCACAACCAGGTAGACCAGTCTACTACTTTTTGGTTCCACTTTCTTGATCACTTTATTTTCAGGTGAGCATGCTGGAGGCGATGCAGGTAGTTGTGTTGCTGAACTAGAAAATGCGGAAGTGACGTGTCTGGCTGTGTGGTGTGAGCAGTTACAGTATGTGTGAACCAGGGTAAACCAAAAATAAAAATTGTAGGGCTAAAAAAAAAAAAAAACTGGTGTAGAGCAGAATAAAGTCCAAGGGGACAAAGTTCCTCTATGTAGTCATAAACAAGAAGTATTGCAGCATCTGTAAAACAGATCAGTAGATGATTGGGTGTGTTTTATTCTTTTTTTTTTTTGCATTAACAGGGGTAAGCCGTACATCAAATGCAGCACCACCATGACCACCTTGGGAAGGTCCTACCTCAGAACAGGAAAAACAAAGAAAGTAGAGCCCCAAGCAGTTTAGAAACTTTATTTAATCTAATCTGAAAAAAAGGATCTACCTACATGTAGTCTGGCTTTAAAACGGGGCTACAAAGCCCAGAAATGTGTTGCCTGTGTTCCATACATGGTGACAGTTTAGTACATGCTGTGCCTTTCTCCTTTCCCAGCTCCCGTCCACAATGAATATGTGTTACTATTGCTGGCTGCTCTCATACACTGGCTTTGGGTTGAGGCTGCATTGCAGCAGCTGTCTGAGGATTCTGGATCCTTCTCTTCTCCTCCACTTAGTTAACCATGTGACACCCAGTGGATGCCTTTTTGGATTCAATAAAGTTACTAAGCTGCGGATATCGCTCTGTACTCAGCTTTCTTTGTTTTCTATGTTTGCAGCAGGGGGGGGGGGGAGATGGGTCCAATCCCACCCAGAGTGTCTGCAGCAATGCAGCTAACGCTGACAGTTGCTGAGCACCTAAAGCACTGCAGCCATACTCCTGCTGCCTGTCAGACTTAAGAGATGGGCAGCGACAGTTTAGAAAGAGGGAGGTTCATTTGAACTCTTCCTTGGCTCTGGTCACATGACAGGAGTTCCCCTCCCTCCGCAATGCCTGATTTGGTGAGCAGATTTACGGAGTAGGAAGATCTGTATTGGCAGAGTAAAGTCTGTGCTGGAGGCAGAGCTGTACTAGTGAGAGGGGAATTTGGGGGCTTGGGGAGTGAGGTAGTTCTTTGGAGTGCTCTGTCTTATGAACTCTCCTCATGCCTGCACCTTGTGCAATAGAGACCCCTGTTAGAATAAATGCATATACAAAAGTGGTGCGCTGCTCCTTTAAATAAAATTAAATCTAAAAAGAATAGCAGGTTATAGCTGGTAAGCAATAAAGTACACCATAATAGCGCATCAAACAAATCAAATAAACAAAGTTAAGCCCAGTACACACGATAAGATTATCGAACGATCTGTCGTCTGTTTTTTGTGGCATGCTAGTCTTACATAGTTACATAGTTACATAGTAGGTGAGGTTGAATAAAGACAATAGTCCATCCAGTTCAACCTGTGTAGGTGTGTGTGGCTGTAATCATCTCACATACCCCTGAATGTTCTGGTCCTTGAGATGTAAGTCTAAGAGTCTTTTGAAAGCCACCATACTACCCGCAGAAACCACCTCTTGTGGTAGAGAATTCCACAATCTTGTAGCCCTAACAGTAAAGAACCCCCCACGTTGCCTGTGGTTAAAACGCTTCTCCTCTAATCGCATTGTATGCCCTCGAGTCCTCATGCAATCCCTTCGAATGAACAGCTTTTTTTCTAAGCTGGGATCCCCATTAAGATATTTATAAATTGCTATCATGTCCCCCCTCAGACGTCTCTTCTCCAGGGAGAATAAATCGAGCGATTGTAGACGCTCTTCATAGTCAAGGTCCTCCAATCCCCTAATTAGTTTAGTTGCCCTTCTCTGGACTCTCTCCAGCTCCAACACATCCCTCCTGAGGACTGGCGACCAGAACTGGACAGAATACTCCAGATGCGGTCGGACCAGAGTTTTATAAAGTGGAAGGATTATAGTCTTATCTCTGGAATACATCCCTTTCTTTATGCATGCTAATATTCTGCTGGCTTTGGCAGCTGCCGCTTGACATTGCATGCTGTTGCCTAATCTATCATCAACCAAGACTCCCAGATCCTTCTCCATTTTTGATTCCCCCAAGGGTTCCCCTCCTAACGTGTATTGTGTTTTTATGTTTTTAGTCCCCAAGTGCAAAACCTTACACTTCTCCACGTTAAACCTCATTTGCCATGTCGTTGCCCACTCTGTAATTTTGTCCAGGTCATTCTGTAGGATATCTGCTTCATGCTGTGCAGTTATTGCCCTGGCCAATTTTGTGTCATCTGCAAAAACTGATAACGCACTACTGATCCCGTCCTCAATGCTGTTTATGAATAAATTGAACAAGGTTGGTCCCAGGACTGAGCCCTGGGGCACCCCGCTTACAACCTCAGACCAGTCTGAGTATGCGCTGTTTATTACCACCCTTTGGACACGCCCTTTAAGCCAATTCCGTATCCAAGAGCAAACTCTGCTGTCGATACCTGCAGACCTTATTTTATAAATTAAGCGCTTGTGGGGAACTGTATCAAACGCCTTAGCGAAATCCAAGTACACCACATCTACTGGTCTGCCCCTATCTAGCTCACAGCTAACCTCCTCGTAGAATGCTAAGAGATTGGTTTGACAAGAACGCCCATTTGTAAACCCGTGCTGATTACTGCTGATGATGTTGTTGTCTTTAGCAAACTCTACGATATAGTCCCTTATCATCCCCTCCAGAAGTTTACATACTATTGATGTCAAACTGACAGGCCTATAATTTCCCGGGATATGCCTCTGGCCCTTTTTGAATATCGGAATCACGTTAGCTTTCTTCCAATCCCCTGGTACATCTCCTGTCCTAATACTGTCAGCAAAGATCAGGAACAGTGGTCTCGATATAACTTTACTGAGTTCCTTGAGTACTCTCGGATGTATGCCATCCGGTCCTGGTGATTTGTTTGTGTTAAGTTTATCCAGCCTTTCCCTGATTTCACCCTCTGTTAGCCATAGTGGCAAATCCTGTGTATTACTACTAACCATACAGTCATGGTCAGTGTACCCCTCCGTTTCCTGTGTAAAGACTGACGAGAAAAAAGCATTCAGCACGGTTGCTTTTTCAGTGTCCTCTGTAACCATCCCCCCATCATCGCTAATTATGTGTGCAATATGCTCTGCCCTAGTTTTTTTGCTGTTGATATATTTAAAGAATTTCTTTGGGTTTTTTTTACTATCCTCCGCTATTTGTCTCTCAAAGTTGATTTTAGCCATTTTGATTTCGTGTTTACTTTTCTTATTTGCCTCCTTGTATTGCTCGAAAGCCAATACAGTGCCCTCTGATTTATATTTCTTGAAGGCCAATTTTTTTCCCCTAATACGTTTTTTAACGCTACGGTTTAGCCAGCCAGGTTTGGCTTTGTCTCTTCTAAATTTATTTCCCATAGGAATGCACTGCAAGATGCCTTTGCCTAATATGTTCTTAAAGCATTCCCATTTTTCCTCTGTGGTCAGGGATCCCAGGGTTTGGTCCCAGTTTACCCTTTCCATCAATGAGTACAATTTTGGAAAGTTTGCCCGTCTGAAGTTTAGGGTTCTTATGTTCCCCACTTGCCTTGTTATATTGTTATTTATACTAAATGTGATCATCCTGTGATCGCTAGAGCCCAGGTTGTCCTGAACTACTACCTCCGAGATTATGTCTGGGTCATTAGTGATCAATAGATCCAGGACTGCATTTTCTCTAGTCGGAGAATCCACCAACTGTGACATGTAATTATCCAGTAAGGTTTCTGTGAATAGGCGGGCCTTCTGTGAGTGTGCAGTCCCCTCATCCCAGTCAATGTCGGGATAATTGAAGTCCCCCAATATGATGACTGATCCCAATTTTGCCACTTTACTCATTAGTGCTAAGGATTCCAGCTCTACCTCCTCCCCTTGGTTAGGTGGCCTATAGCAAACCCCCACAATTACTTTCCCCTTTTCTCCTTCCCTATGGAGTTCAACCCACACAGATTCTAACTCCATGCTCATCCCATCCGTAATGTCACTCCTTTCTATCACCTTTATATTGTTCTTGACATAGAGACATACCCCTCCCCCTCTTTTTCCTACCCTGTCCTTCCGGTACACCGAATACCCTTGGATATTGGCCAGCCAGTCATGTGAGGGGTCGAACCAAGTCTCTGTTATTCCCACAAGGTCTATGTCCTCCTCATGTACTAACATTTCCAACTCATCCATTTTATTAGCTAGGCTCCTGGCATTAGCATATACCCCTCTTAGTTTTACGGAAGTTGAGCGCAATTGGTGGTTATGTTTATTCCTGTTTGGTCTGAGGTTTTCCCGCACAGACCTACCGATTGGCGTTGTGGACCTACTGTCGCTGCTGACCCTACAACTGCCTTCAGTCCTCTGCTCCCTCCTGACTGATTCTACTTCTGAGCCCTCCCCCCCGTCTCCTAGTTTAAAAGCCCCTCCACTTTCTGATGTGGAAAGTGAAGAGGTTATATTTTCCCGTACGACAGAATTCTACTTCAGAAGTGATGTCATGTGTTGGATTGCTTTGTATGTGTTCTTTCTCACTGAGCATGCCTAGTCTTGCTCTTAAGATTTTTTTCTGTCGAAATCTGTACTAATGAGATGAAAATCGGACGTTGTATTACGGACGACAAAAATTTTATAGCCTGCACATCAGGATTTTGTCAGCCGAAAAGTCGGAGTCAGTCGGCTGTCGAAAGCACCATACTAACAATCCGAAAATCGTCAGATCGGTTGTCAGACTCATTTTCCCTTCAGATTTTCTTATCGTGTGTACGGGGCTTTATATGTGCTCTTCTCTACCCAATGTCTCTGAACAGAATCACATAATCATGTCCACTTGTGATTTACAGTGCGTCAGATTTCCAAAGAGATTAACCCAAAATGTTATAATCTTCAGTGTTAGATCCAACATACCAACATTCCACCTTTAGGTGCAGTGCTCGCTCACCCTAAATATTGACCTATAACAATAAAGGGTCGAATGCACTTTAGATATAAAATCCTTGTGGATCCACCATCCATTAGTGCCCACTTCTCACCTTGGGTCCCGCTGCCTCCACTCCCAGTGTCACTCAAACATAACTCACACAATGCCTCCTGCGCTTAGGAAAATGGCCCCTCCGGATGGATGTGCTTTATGTCTTCATTACTCTTAGAAACGGGTAACCATGGTCTTGCTGCCCTCAAAGACTTAGGGGGGTCTAACATTGCAACTATATAAAACACACAGAGGGCGCACCGACCTAGTGCATTATCCCGAGACAAATAATTTATTAGATAAAAGGTAAGTAATGTACTCACAAAAACAGCAAGAAATTGCGCATCACAAATCACTGTACATTCCATCCAATGTATCAATACGTATGGGTGTAACAGTCACTGAAGACCCCGTGGACTGAACCACCTCTGAAGAAGAGGAATTCCTTGAAACGGGTCAGCCCACGGGGTCTTCAGTGACTGTTACACCCATACGTATTGATACATTGGATGGAATGTACAGTGATCTGTGATGCACAATTTCTTGCTGTTTTTGTGAGTACATTACTTACCTTATATCTAATGAATTATTTGTCTCAGGATAATGCACTAGGTCGGTGCGCCCTCTGTGTGTTTTATATAGTCACTCAAACATAAGAAAGGGACATTCTCAGAGTGTTACACATTTAGAGAGTTAAAACCATTTATTTAAATCCAAGTTGCACTGACATAAGTTTAAATTTAATGTGCAGTGTGTCAGAAATACCAGCACTGCTCACCACACTTCTGGTTTTTCGTGCTAATCAAATGTGACATCCTAGGCTCTGCCATCTTTTTAAGCGGAACTTCCCTTTTTAGGTGAAATTCTACTTTAACATCCCATGGTGTGTATAAGCATATACCCTGCCAACTGTGGGTTCCAACTGTATTAAAGAATGCACTAAACTGCTACTATTGTTAACCATCAAGGCCCCTAACCAATAAGTAATATTGAGTTTTTACTAGTTCCCAATAGTTAGTGTAATGACGAAAGGGGCAAGAGCACCCCTATAACCCAGTGGGTGTCCTTTCACAAAACAGTGTAAATACATCATACAAGGAACAGTAGAGCGCTGGTCAGGAACTGTGTTTCATCACCATTTATGAATTTACTGGACATGTATTCTTTATGTGGAGTACTGATCATTTCTTCTCTTTTTTTCCCCTACAGTATTTCCTGAGCTCTCTACTCGAGACTTTATTATTTCCACGTTGAAATGTTATTGTTTTCTTGTCACTTGTTTCAAAATGATACTTAGTATACATGGATCTGTTCAAGGCTAGTGACTGAAACATTGTTTTTGTGCTGTGTATGCAACAAATCATTTTATCATTTTTTTTACACAAAAAGAGCTTTCTTTTGGTGGTATTTAATCACCACTGGGTTTTTTTAGTTATTGCAAAATAAACGAAAATTTGGGGGGAAAAAAAAAAAAGTTTTTCTTCGTTTCTGTTATGAAATTTTGCAAATAGGAAATTATTCTTCATAAATTTAGGCCAAATGTATTGTGCTCCATTTCTTTGGTGAAAATAACCCAAATCAGTGTTTATTATTAAATTTGTACGAAAGTTATAGAGTCCACAATCTATGGTATATACAATGGGTATAGAAAATAATTACGCCCCTTTAACCACTTCAGGACCGCCCCATAGCAGATATACTACTACAGGGTGGCAGAATCACATATATATATATATATGTGATTGTGTACTTTTGCCTCCAGGGGGCACGCATGGGGCGCTTCTGCTATCACAGCAGAAGCCGATCTGCAGGAGCTGGGCACCATCAGTAAAACATACAGAACGGAGATCTGCCTATGAAAACAAGGCAGATGTCTAATCTGACGAAGGGAAGGGATGGATTCTGTGTTCCTGCAAAGCAAAAAGCACCTAACACAGTACACAAAAACACTGGCTAGGCACACAGTTAACCCTTGATCGTCCTAGATGTTTACCCCTTCTCAGCATGTGTCATTAGCACAGTGGCAGTTCATATTTTTATCACTGATCACTGTCCACCACAATATCACAGCCTCGCTAAAAATTCCACAAATATATACAATAGTTTGTAGATGCTATAACATTTGTGTGAACCAATCAATATACACTTATTGGGATTTTTGTTCCCAAAAACATGTAGCAGAATGCATATTGACCTAAATTTATGAAGAAATTTGATTTTTTTTATTGGATATGTTTTATAGCAGAAAGTAAAAAAAAAATCTTTTTTTTTTTTTTGTTTATATTAAAAGTGCAGTGATGATCAAATACCACCAAAAGAAAGCTTTATTTGTGGGGAAAAATGAAATAACGGAATTTTTGTAAAATCTTACCTGTAAAATTCCTTTCTCTGAGTCCTCCGACAGTCGCCGCCATCTTCATATTCGTCACAATGGGGTATTAGACTTTGCTCCGTAGTAGCTAGGCAACAGAATATGTCAATATTAAAGCTTTTAACATATCCCCACCCCAGGGGGTGGTCCCCTCAGCCTATACCCTCCTGCTTCCTGATTCATACCTCAGTTTCAGTAGAATAGCAGTAGAGTACCTAAACCCCAAAAGAGGGGCGGGGGCGGCGACTGTCGGAGGACTCAGAGAAAGGAATTTTACAGGTAAGATTTTACAAAAATTCAGTTTTCTCTTACGTCCTCCGACAGTCGCCGCCATCTTCATATTCGTCACAATGGGGACGTCCCAAAGCAGAGCAAACATGAGGGGTGGGAAACGCAGCCGCGCCTAAAGGCAACGCAGTCTCCACATCAAAGAAAGGAACCTTACCAAAGGAAGGAAACCAGCTGGGCAACATGAGAAAAAACTTGCTCAACGGGAGCAATAACCCAGGAAAAAAACAAATAACCCAGGGATAAAAAGAAATCCCAAACAGCCAAAAGTCCAAAACAAGGGACCCTAAGGAACTGCCGCACTAAGAACCTTGCGGCCAAAGGAAGCATCCGCCGATGCTTGAACATCCACTCTGTAGAATTGTGTGAAGGTGTGCACGGTCGACCAAGTCGCCGCCCTCCACACCTGGGCCACAGAAGCCCCATGATGACAGGCCCAAGACGTACTCAGAGATCCGGTAGAGTGCGCCTTCACAGGCATAGGGGAAACGTTTCCCTGCAAAGCATAGGCCTGTTCAATGGACTGTCTGAACCAATTGGCGACGGCAGAAGCCGACGCCGCTATGCCCTTCCGAGGACCCCCGGAAGGACAAACAAAGAATCCGACTTGCGAAATGATTCAGACGATTTTAGGTAAACCCTAATCGCCCTAACAACATCCAAGGAGTGCAACTCCACATCCTTCGGATATTTAGACTTCGCGCAAGGCGAAGGCAAGACAATGTCCTCATTGAGGTGAAATTCCGAAACCCTCTTCGGAAAAAAAGAAGGGTAGGTCGCAAGACCACCTTATCCAAGTGAATGACCAGAAACGGAGACTTGCAGGACAAGCTGCCAGCTCCGACACACTGCGAGCCGAAGTGATCGCCACCAAAAAAGTTGACCTTCTTGGACAACATAGACAACGAGATCTACCTGATCCGTTCAAAAGGACCATGTTGCAAGACGGACAGAACAAGATTCCAGTCCCAAGGAGGCAGAGGTACCCTCCTAGGAGGGACCAGACGCCCCTTGAACAAAAGTGCCAACCAAGGAGTTAGATGCCATAGGACGTAGAAAAGGAACGGCCATCGCAGACACCTGACCCTTGATCGCAGCCAGCGCCAAACGCTGGGCAACACCCTTTCGAAGGAAGGACAACACCCTAGACACCGAGTACGTGCGAGGTGAAAACCCCCTGGACTCACACCAGGCAAAATAGGCCTTCCAAGTATGGTAATAGACCTTTCCCCAGGAAAAATTTCCTCGCGTCGATCAAAGTGTGAATGACCTCAGGGGAGAGACCCCTATCCCTCAGGACCTCGGTTTCAACAGCCAGGCCATCAAAGCCAGCGACTGTAAAGCAGGATGAAATATCGGCCCTTGAGACCGGAGATCTTCTCGAAGAGGCAGACGCCACGGAGCGTCGACCGCCAGATGCACGAGGTCTGCGTACCAGGAACGGCGAGGCCAGTCCGGTGCCACAAGAATCACTGTGATTTTTGGTTCCGAGTTCAAACTGCGAAGGAACCTGGACAGCAATTGAATCGGTGGAAACGCATACATCAGTCGGTACTGATGCCACGGAGCTACCAACGCGTCTGACGCGTCTGCCCGAGGATCGCGCGTCCTTGCCACGAACCTTTTCACCTTGATGTTCCGACGAGACGCGAACAGGTCTACCTCCGGAAGACCCCACTTCGCGCACAACATCTGGAAGACATCCGGGTGGAGGGACCATTCCCCCTGGTCCAGGGACTGGCGGCTCAGATAAACCGCCTGCCAGTTCTCCACCCCTGGAATGTGAACCGCCGATATCGCCGGGACGTGTGTCTCGGCCCAAGACAGAATGTCGGCCACTTCCCGAGCCGCTCGGGCACTCCTGGTGCCCCCTTGGCGATTGACGTAAGCCACCGCCGTGGCATTGTCCGTCTGCACCCGAACCGGACAGCCCTGCAGCCTGTCCGTCCAACGTCGAAGGCAGAGATTCATCGCATGCAATTCCAGAATGTTGATCGGAAGGGGGGATTCCTCCTCCGACCAAGTCCCCTGGGCGGACAGAACGCCCAGAACACCACCCCAGCCCGACAGGCTGGCATCCGTGGTGATCACCGTCCATGAAAGAGGACGAAAAGACTTGCCCCCTGACACCGTCGGGGACTGGAGCCACCACAGAAGATCCCTTCTGGTGCGATGGCTCAACGAAATCTGGAGATCCAGAGATTGCGGTCGCCCGTCCCACCTGGACAGGATCTCCGCTTGGAGACCCCGCGTGTGAAACTGGGCGAAGGGAATCGCCTCGAAAGCCGAGACCATCAATCCCAGACATCTCATGCACATCCGGAGTGACGAGCACGGAACGTCCCTGAGGGACCTGACTTCTTCCTGAAGAGTCCTGAGTTTGTCGTCCGGTAGGAAGACCTACGCCTGGACCGAGTCCAGAATCATTCCCAGGTAGGGAAGACGAATCGACGGACAAAGCGTCGACTTTGGAAAATTTAACGTCCAACCAAACTCCTGTAGAGTCAGCATCGTGATGGACAGGTTCTCCTCCAGACCCTGGCTGGTCGCAGACCGAACCAGAATATCTTCCAGATACCCCAGGACAGAGATGCCCAGGGCTCTCAACAAAGCCAGAACCGGTGCAAGCACCTTGGTGAAAACCCGTGGAGCCGAAGCGAGACCAAAAGGTAACGCCACGAATTGGTAGTGATCCTCCGCAATGGCGAATCGAAGGTACCCCTGGTGACCCTCGAAAATCGGGATGTGAAGGTACGCATCCTTCAAGTCGATGGAAGCCATGAAATCCCCCGGAACCAGGGCAGCCACCACCGACCGCAGGGATTCCATGCGGAACTTGCGAACCCGCACAAAGCAATGCAGAGCCTTTAAGTCCAGAATTGGACGTACCTCGCCCTCCTTCCTGGGCACAGTGAACAGATTGGAAGAGAACCCCCGAAATCTGTCCCGATGGGGCACCGGAACCACCTGAGGGAAAAAATCTGCTCTCCGGCCGAGAGAGAAAACTCGATCTTGTAGCCAGAACGAACGATTTCCTGAACCCACCTGTCCCGAACACGGGCCAGCCAGGGTTGAAGAAAAAACCGAGCAAGTGCCCCCCACCCCAGGACTGGGTGAGGGCGCCCCTTCGGGCCGCATTGTTATGGGCAGCGGGTCCGGACCGGCCGGACTTCCGCTTACCTGACCACGGCTCCTTTTGGGAGCCTTGACCTTCGAACGGTTGTCCTTATAGTGCGACCGAAAGGCACGAAAGGACCCCTGAGAGGGCCGAAAGGAAGCATGCTTCCTACCAGGAGCCGCCTTAGCCTTGTGGGATTGGGGCAAGAGCGTGCTCTTACCACCCGTGATCCCCTTTATCAGTGTATCCAAGGATTCTCCAAAAAGGCGAGATCCATCATAGGGCAGATAGGCTAAGGTCTTGCGCGAAGATCGGTCCACAGACCAACACTGCAACCAAACCAGGCGGCGAGACAATACCGCCACACTGTGTACACGTGCAGCCAACGGCACTATATCCAAGTCCGCATCACAGAACTACACGACACCCTGATGGATTAGATCCACCATATCCAATGTCGCCAGTGAGGCCGAATCAGCCACCAGGACGCGTCTAAGCACCTGCGTCCAACTTGCGACAGCCTGGGCTGCCATAAGAGAAGCAAATAGAGCTTTTAGCATAGAACCCGTAATAGAATAAGTATGACGGGCAAGAGATTCCAGCCTCCTGTACGTGGCATCCCGGAACACCGGGGTATCCTCTGCAGGAATCGCAGTGGACTTATTCAAAACCGCTATCGCGTGATCCACCGGAGGCGGTACACACCACCGTTCATCAGAAGCGGGCGTGAAAGGATAACGCAGCTGAACCTACTTGGCACAGCAAAAGGCTTGCGTATATTGCGCCACTGTTCCTTAACAGCGAGTTGAAAATCATCAGTGCAGGGAAAGACCTGCGATGTCTTGCGTCTTTTCTGCGTCCCATAAGCTGCCAGGGCAGCAGGAGGACATGGTTCATCCTGCAAACGCAGTGGTTGTTTGATAGAAGCAACCAATTCATCCATGAGTGCAAGCTCTTCAGGCGAGCCAGGGGGAGAATAATCAACCCCTTCAACCTCAGCCTCCACCTCGGACCCCACAAGATCCAGGGAGGAACGGGACCCCGATAAGGAGACCCCAGCCATAGTAGCCCCATCACCATCACCCTCTGAACCAGAGGAAATTGAAAACTCTGGGCCGTTTGTGGATTGAGCAGCCACAAGCATTCGCACCTGAGCAGCAAGGTTAGCCACAACTGTAGCCAAATCCCCCCCTGGGGGGGAAACAGCAGTCCCTTGGCCTCCCACCAAGTGGCAGGAGATTTGCTTCCCTGAGAATCCATTGCCCCCAAACAATATGCTGGAGAATAAAGGGTTAACTGCCCCTTTAACAAGCGCGGCGAGCGCAGCCCACCGCACACACACACCAGCACAAGAAGACCCCCACAGGGATAAAAGCTCAACTCAGGCAAGGATATAGGGATAGAGAGGATAAAAAACCTGGATAGACCACTGCTGCTGCTGCCTCGATCGGTGCGCCCAGGGAAAAGGAGTGATGTAACTCAGGGCGCTCTATCAAAGCCTATGGAAGGCTACAAGAAAATGGCCGCCTGCAGCGTTAACATGCGGCCGGAGCGAGCGCAGCCAAAATGGCGCCGTTTGGCGCCGAAAACGCCGCTCCTCCACCACAGTGAGGACCGCTGAAAAACACTACAGTACAGTAAAACATGGCAGACCGCCGCAGCGGTCGCTGTAATGTGCCCAAACACGATATAATCATGCCCCCAGCACACAGCCTGTCACACATTCACAGTCTGACACAGATAGTGCAGCACAGCCCCCCTCCTTGCAGCCCACAGCATGCAGCCAGAGAGACAGGGAGCTTAATAGTGTGATCAGAGGCAGGGTTACACAGTCCCAGACTGACACTCCCCAAACAGACAGGTCCCCACACAGATACACTTACCTCCTAGATGGCGTGGGGAACCCGCACAGGCGAACAAGCCACTGTACATGTGACAGGGAGAGTCGCATCCAGGACGCAGAAAAAACTGCGGTTGAGAAACCGCACAGCGTCCAGTGAGGTAGCCACCTCACCATAGCATCCCTGCACCGAACAGGGATGGGTCGTTCACTGTGCCAGGAGCATTACCTGACTGAACGCTCGATGGCAGGCTGGGAAGCCACTGACCCACAACCTGCGACCAGGGGGATCAGCCCGAGACCCAGCCCGCATGATCCTCTTCATCAGAAGAACTAACTAATGCTGACAAAAATAACAGCTAAGTAAAGAGAGAGAAAAAACTCAAACAAAAATAAAAAAAAAGAAGAGAAAGGCTGAGACAAAATGCCCCAGCATAGAGACATCCAGCTACTCCTGACAAGCTAGACATTGAAACTGAGGTATGAAACAGGAAGCAGGAGGGTATAGACTGAGGGGACCACCCCCTGGGGTGGGGATATGTTAAAAGCTTTAATATTGACATATTCTGTTGCCTAGCTACTCCTACGGAGCAAAGTCTAATACCCCATTGTGACGAATATGAAGATGGTGGCGACTGTCGGAGGACTTAAGAGAAAAATGTTATTTGGATACAGTGTTGCATGACCGTGCAATTGTCAGTTAAAGTAACTCAGTGCCGTATTGCAAAAAATGGCCTGGTCATGAAGGGGGGTAAATCTTGCAGAGGTCAATATAATCACGTTTTGTTAGTTTACAGCCTGAAATTAAAACACAGACCGTTTTTTTTATCTGGCTGTATAACATCCAAGTGAAAGATAAAATACCAATGTGTCAGAAAAGATATAAAACTGAGTTGGCAAAAGGATCACCCCTCCTTGTAAACTCAATCAGGTGTAACTAATCACCCTCTCAATGACACACAAAGCCATTTGACTTTCAACTTAGCTCATTAGCTCAGCATGAAAATAGCTTTCCTGGAGCATTTCAGTCCCTGGTAGTGCAACTGACACAACCAAACAATAAACTATGGGTGGCAAGGCACTGTCAAAAAAATCTGTGGGATAAAGTTGTGAACAAGCACAAGTCAGGAGATGGATACAAAAAAAAAAAAAATCCAAAGGCTTTATCAATGCCTAGAAGAAACTATTAGGAAGTGGAGGGTATTTGGTACAAAACAGACCCTCCCTGGATCAGGACGTTGCTCCAAACTGGATGAAAGAACCAAGTCAGAGAGGCTACCAAGAGGCCTACAGCAACTCTGAAGCAGTTGCAGGAATTTATGACAAAGAGTGGTCATTGGGTGCATGTGACAACAATATCACAAATTCTCCACAAATGTGGATTATATGGAAGGGTTGCAAGGAAAAAGCCACTCTTAAAGAAAGGCCACATGCAGTCACGACTGAGCTTTGCCAAAACACACCTTGAAGATCCCGAGGCCACATGGAAAAAGGTTCTTGTCAGATGGGAAAAATTGAATTATTTGACCTCAACACCAAGCAATATGTCTGGCGGAAATCCAATACAGCTCACCATCCAAAAAAACATAATTCCTACAGTAAATTACGGAGGTGATAATATCCAGTAATGGGGATGTTTTTCTGCAGCAGGGACTGGAGCACTTGTCAGGGTGGAAGAAAAAATGTATGGGGCTAAATACCGTCAAATTCTTGAGGAAAATCTGCTGCCCTGTGCCAGAAAGTGGTCAATGGGAAGAAGGTTTACCTTCCAACATGACAATGATCCAAAGAACACACCAAAAATTACCACGCAGTGGTTGAATGAAAAAAAAAGTGAATGTCCTTGCATGGCCTAGTCAGGGCCCAGGCCTCCCATTCAAAATCTGGGGAATGACTTGAAGTCTGCAGTCTACAAACGGTCACCATCAAATATAACTGAACTTAAACAGTTCTGCAAAGAAGAGTGGGGAAATATTGCACAGTCTAGATGTGCAAAGTTATCAAAGACATATCCCAAAAGAGACAAGGCTGTAATTAAAGTAAAAGGCGGTTCAACAAAATACTGACACAAGGGGGTGATCCTTTTTCTGACATGTTGGTGTTCTATCTTTCACTTGGATGTTATAAGTCACGGTTGAGTAAATACAGCTGGATAAAACAAAAACAGTTTATCTTCATTTCAGGCTGCAAAGCAACAAAATGTGATTATTTTAAAAGGGGGGTAATTTTCTATACCCACTGTATATCTGAAAATTGATCAATCCTGATGTATTACCAGCTATCTCATTTCTTGAGGCCAGGACCGTACAAATATCCCCCAAATTACCCCTTTTTTTGTAAAGTAGAAAGGAAAATTTTGGAAAATAAAGATGTTTTTAAAAAGTTTTTTTTTTCACAATTTTTTTTACATACTGTCACTAGTGCAGTACAGAATCATCATATAACTGGTGTTGCAGTATACAGGGACACTGACTGGTGACAGTATGTAAAAAAAGAATATATATACATATATACAGTATATATACATATATATATATATATATATATATATATTTTTTTTTTTTTTTTTTTTTTTTAAAGATTTTTTTAACACACTGTGACTAGAGCAATAGTATAGTAGTAACCCTGTACTACTCTGGAAAAGTGGTCAGTATTTATTTTTTACACATTATGATCGCTTATACTGATGAATTCCATTGGTATAAGCAAACATTTTTACTGAATGAAACTGATTCATGGTACTGGCAGCAGGTCAGTACAGTGATCTGTCATTGACTGTGTCCACTGGACACAGCGGGTGACAGATCGCACTCGCAGAACGGCTGCGCGCAATGCGCGTTCCAGGAGGATGTCATATGATGTCCACCCAGAGCGACGAAAGTGGTGGTTAAAGCGTTATTAAACCCAAAACAAGAAATACAATTTTTTGCAGCTTACCAATCAATAAATATGGTGGCTTCATTCATTTTCTTTTCTTAGGCTTTTTTTTCCCCCTCTGTGTTTACCCAGTGATCTGGCCACTAACAAATCTCCTATATTACAATGCCTCCACTCTGGATAAAGGAGCACAGGGGGTACTTTTGGACACAGCATGGTTAATCTTGGGGGAGGGTGGTGTTAGAGTGGGTTTACACTGCTCCAACATGGAAGTCGGACGACTTCCGATCCGAATTTGCCCTACTACTTCATGTATTACTTCAGTGAACGGGATCTGACTTTGATCTGACCATACCAGCCCCCAAAATTCATACCAGACCCTTATTTGAGCCTGAAGCCTGCCAGGTCAGGAAAGGGGGGGGGGCAATCAAGCGCCCCAACCCTCCTGGACCATACCAGGCCACATGCCCTCAACATGGGGGGGGGGGCTTGGGGTGGGGGGACTCTGCATGTTGATGGGAACAAAGGCCTCTTTCCAACAACCGTGGGCAGTGGTTGTGGGGGTCTGCGGGCAGGGGACTTATAGGAATCTGGAAGCCCCCCTTTCACATGGGGGGCCTCCCAATTGTCGGCTCCCCATGTGAATGAGTATGGGGTACACTGTAGTGTAGTGTAAAAACAACAAGAGATGGTTTTTGACATGTCCTTTATTAATTAAAGAATGTCCCCCGTCGTAGCTGCAAGGTGTTTTCTTCCTTTGGTCTTCTCCCTCCGCTGCTGTCTTCCCCCTTCGCATGCTGTCTTTTCTGCCGCCGACCCAGTTCTTCTCTGCTGCTGTCTCACGCAAAATGTGTCATCTCCTTCGCATGCCAGTTCTTATAAATCCATGGGGCGTGGCCATACGGTAACATCCTTATGAGGCCCCACCTCTCGTGACAACACAGTGACAAAGTCTCACGGTGATGTCACCAGATGGCCATGCCCATGGGTATATAAGAACTGGCAGGCGGAGAAGATGACAACTGCAAGAGACAGTGACAGAGATGGACCGAGTCGGCGACAAACACCGGAGGGAGAAGATCGAAGGAAGAAGATACATTGGAGCTACGATGGGGGACATTCTTCACTTTTAATAAAGGGCTTGTCAAAAACTGTCTCTTGCTTTTATTTACAGTGCACTGCCTTTTTTGGGGGTGAATGGGTAGGGGTACAATGTACCCCATACTTATTCACATGGGGGAACAGGATCTGGAGGCCCCTTCTGAAAGGGGGCTTCCAGGTTCTGAGGAGCCCCCTGTCGGCAGACTCACAAAGCACCCCCCCCCCCAGGGCATGTGGTCTGGTATGGTCCAGGAGGGTTGCTCACTCTTCTCCCCCCCCCTTTCCTGACCTGCCGGCTGCGTGCTCAGATAAGGGTCTGGTAAGGATCCTGAAGGGGACCCTACGCTGTTTTTTTTTTTTGCCATGTGGTTTCCACCCAAAATCCACACCAGACTGAGGGGTCTGGTAAGGATTCTGAAGGGGACCCTACGCTGTTTTTTTTGCCATGTGGTTTCCGCCCAAAATCCATACCAGACTGAGGGGTCTGGTATAGTTTTGGGGGGGCGCACACTGTTTTTTCATTTTTTTTATTTTGGCGTGGGGTTCCCTTTTAAGATCCTCAGCGCACAAGTCAATACCACAAGTCGGATCAGTTAAGATGATGATCCGACTTTGATCCGACTTCAAATATATTGAAAGGACTGAAAACTGTTCAAAGTCGGACCAAAGTAGCGCAGGAAACTTTTTCAAAGTCAGACCAGACTTGTCGTACCAATTAAGACATATGTAGATATTCGCCAGCACACCAAGGGTCATCAATTTCGTCCAAACGCTTTTTTATTCAATATAAGATTGAAAAGCAGCGCTATATAAAAAGTCCAGGTATAGGTATAGGTAGGGTCCAGCTGATTGGTCTCCTTGAAGTGCCACCACCAGAGAGAGAGAGGGCAACTCCAATCACACTGCCGCTTACCGTCCCACTAATCAAAGAAGGCTCAAAGGTTCCACCAAACTGCTCCTCCAGAAATCCTCAGCGATTCCAGGATCAAGCCAATTAGGTGCGACAGATGGTACAAGGCAGATTGATCACTCATAGGTAATAGGAGTAAAAAGAGCTTATCTGCCAGAAATGTTTGACCGCCAACGAGATGACCGCTGCTTCACTCCGTAGTGACGTCCCGCATCACGAGACCTGTTTTTTGTTTTATTTTTTTAGCTTTTTTATTCAAGAAAGATCACATCACAAAACAGTGTAGTGCAACGTTTCGGAGGCATGCAAGACCCCTTCATCATCACACGCTTGACGAAGGGGTCCTGCGTGGCTCTGAAACTTTGAACTTAACAGTTTTGTAATGTGATCTTTCGATTACGATTGGATGAAATAAATGATCCTTGGTGTGCTGGCGAATATCTACATATCGCATTCGTTCCAGTATAAAGTTGGCGGTCACTACAGCACTTAGTAGCCAAAAGAGCTTATTCCCTGAATGTGTGTGATGGGAATATGGACTCTGGACCAGTTAAGACAGCTCTCATGGGGACCCATTGATTTATACATGAGACATGTGCTCTCAAAGTCGGAGAATATGTTGCACCAGTGTGAACTGGGCCCTAGACGTATTAGCAGATTTAATAATATTTAATAAATAAGATTTAATAACTTAATAATAATAAGTAAAAGCTTATCATTGTAAGCACCCCATGTCAGTGGTAAATGTTTTTTTTAATTTCTGTAGCTGATACATCTGTAAGAGGTTGTTCTTTTTTGAAAAACAGACTTACTAGGTATACAAAAAACACCTTCTGCACTTAGTGTAAATATATGAAAAATGCAATTCAAAGTGTAACGAACAAAATAAAGATGAAAAGTTAAAAAAAATATATTATAACTCAAAAGTTAATGGATGCTGTACGCTATGCAATGTCAGGATAAATAACACAAATAGGATCAAAAGAGCATAAAGGTGCAGTGTCCCTTTAAATCATATTCCACAGTATGTAACAAATTTCATTTATTATGTATAAAGTATGTGTATTAATCACCATACAAGAATATCTGTGCCTATAAACAAACTGTGCACATACAAAGTTCACACAAATTAAATAATAATATGTGCACGATCTTTTGTTAGCTGAACTACAGGTTTCAGCAATTCTCACGATCCGCGTGTTTCGCCACCACAAAACTTGGTCTGTTTTCCTGGAGATATTGACCCTAAATAATAAGAGGTAAACAGTATCTTACTAATTTAGAGCCCCAAAGTTACACTAATGCAGTGCAATTTTGATTTGATTTTCAATGCGATCTTGTAGTGCAGCTGCAGTGTGGCTTGGTGCGTTTTTGATTTGGTTTTCAGTGTGTGTTTTACTATTATGACTCATCCCTGCAGTGTTAGCCTGGGATGATGAATTTACATCAGGGGACTGCGTAGTGTTTTTATTTACTTTTTGAAAATGAGCAGGGGTACTATGTAAGGATGAAGGACGCTCGCTCGTTCCCCCACCCCCCTTTCCTGGTCAGCAGGGATGCATGCTCAAATATGGGTCTGGTATGTATTTTAGGGGGGACCCCATGCAGTTTATTTTTGGGCCTGGGGTTTCCCTTAAAATCCATACCAGACCAAGAGCGTGGTATGGATTTTGCAGGGGACCCCACACATTTTTTTTTTTCGGAGACCAGAAGGGCCTGAGGGGGAACCCCCATGTGTTTTACAAAATGGCAAGAATATTATTAGAGTTGAATCAGGTTGGTAATCAAACAGCTAATAGTGTGCAAAGATAAAAAAAAAAAAAAAAGGGGGTAACATATGTCGATCACCAAACTGTAAGCATTAGATTTAAAGCAGTGTAAATCGCACAACATATAATAATAGTAAGGGTATTTGAAGGATTAGATTATTTAGAAGAAGAAGAATTAAAAAAAAGGGGGGGGGGGACGTACCAGTAAAATCTACCTTTCTAGGAGAATTTGTCTTGGGTGTAAATGCCAAAAATGGGATTTTATACAATGACCAATGGAATTCTCCTGGTGGAAGCAGGATCGGTAATTGCAATGGGGGAAGGGGGAATGAGAAAAGAAGAGAAAAGGAAAAAATAAATAAATAAAAAGGGGGGAGGGGGACAGGAGGGGTAAAGAGAGGGGAAATAAATCTGATCAGATCACCGTGGGATCTCACCGGCAAAGAAGCGGGGCCTCCCTTAATCCATAATCTCCCCGGGGGAGATGTGGTATATAGCTTATGTATGGAGTCTTAAAGAGGGGGGTCCAGGAGGAGGGAAGAGGGAAGGGGTATCAGTATGGACGCCCTTTATCTAGTTAGAGATTAGCTAGGCACTGGTAGTGATCAGTAATACAATAGTGATTCTGAGAGTGAAGAGTTTGAGTTGTGCCCCAATGTATTTTTATGCATAGTTCTGCTGCATTCACCATGTGCATGGCGAGTGATTTATGATAATCTCTTTGACGGAGAGATGGGTGGTGAAGAAGGAATTGTGCAGGTGAAAAGTCAAGGGTGTAAGTCGTAACATGTGTGATCACAGAGTGTACCCCAGTCCAAAAGGTTTGTATAAGACTGCAAGTCCACCAGATTAGCAATAATGTACCATCGTCTTGGTTGCATCGCCAGCAATGTTTAGGAAGATTTGGGTTAATTATGTGTAACAGAGCAGGAGTTCAGTACCATCTTAAAATCATTTTATAGCAGTTTTCTTGCGTTATCATGTTGACAGACCCTTTGTGTGTATGGGTATAGATTAGTGATCGACCAATATAATTTTTTCATTGCCGATACCGATATTTTGGTCATCGCATATTGGTATCGGCCGACATCGGGCCGATAGTTTTGAAAATGTAAAAACATTTTTTTTTATTTCGTTTTTTCTTGTTTGGGGGTCTAAAAGACCCCCCAAACCCCTCCTCTGCACTTAAAAGCATTCAAAATGCCAAGTTTGGCTGTTTTGAATGCTGTAATTTTTTTGAATTTGGCGTTCAGTACCCGGAAGTAATGTCATGATATCACATTCCCGGGTTTTTACATGGAGACCCGATCAGAGCCGAATGCGTCTTTGATCGAGTCTTCTATTCGGCGGCCGTGCAGGTAGGATGCCCGGGTCTCCCGGTGGGACGGGAGACCCGGGTGAGCCGCGGAATGACAGCCGAGCGGCTTCTCAGCCATATCGGTTGTCATTGCAAGACAGCTGACCGTCGGCTATGGACGCCGGTACCGGGGTGATGACTTTAGCTGCAGGCATCACTCTGGTACAGCACTTTCCCAAAATATCGGCAATATCGGTAACCTCAGGGGCCGATTCCGATATATCGCAGAAAGTGCAGATCGGCCCTCGATATATCGGCTTTCCTGATAATCGGTCGATCCCTAGTATGTGGTTCCAATCTTCGGGGGAAAGGGCTATGTCAGTGTCTTGCTCGCATGCCGAACAGGCCTTTCCTATAGTAGAAGGTCTATTTGTAGGAAGAAAAGAGCAAGGATTGAGGAGATGACATGTTGGTGTGTATTTTTGGAACATAGGCTCTCCTAAGGAGTGAGGGGTCAAGATACTGTGCTTGTACGGTCTAAGGAGTGGAGGAAATGGCAAACTTGCATGTAGGACCACTGCTGTATAGGAGTGTTTGGCCATTGTGAGATGAGGTCTGACCTGTCTAGAAACTTGTCATTGGGGAGGAGGTGGTGAGCGCAAAGGAATGGTTGAGCCCATTAGGAACTTGTTGGACATCTCAGCTGTGAAGTCTATGTTGAAGCGTATAGGTGTCATAGGTCCTCCTATCGAGGATAGGCCATACCGTATTTTGAGGTAGCCTCTCGGAAACATGCCAATGAAGGGCCAATGAGTGGGTGTTCCTTGAGAGAGGAAGGAAGATGATGTGGTAATAACCAGGGGGTAGATTTTATAGAGGGAGTTGAGAAAGAATTCTCAAGGGTAACCCAGTCCTTGCCACAGTTGTGTATATTCCAGTCGACTATCCACGAAAGGTGGCAAGCCCTGTAGTAGTTGTGTATCTCTGGGAGACCTATGCCTCCCTTCTGTTTGGGAAGGGTGAGTTGGTCATAGCCGATTCTAGGTTGTTTGTGTTGCCCTAGGAAGGTTACTGTAATGTTCCGGTACCTTTGGTACCCTAAATTACACTTTCCACAAGTGTATGCGCCCTACCATTTACTTTTGGAAAGGTGCGCATACACCTTTAAGACTGGAGCTGTCATCACTCAGCGCCGGACTAGATGGCTATTTAAGGCGTCGGCTCTCACTCACATGTGTTCGTTCAAACACCCTTATCTGGATGCTAACCTTGCTTGAAGCTTCCATGCTTGCAAGCTTACTTCGCTGACGGAACCTCGCTGCGCTGATCCCTGTATCCCGCTACTGGATCATCCGCCTCTCCTGAACCACCCTTCGGCTGTATCGCTAATAGTGCTAAGTACCCCGCAGGGGAATTCTCTATAAACTTATACTAAGCTTACACTATCTAGCTCTGCATAGTAGAGACTGTTTATCACATCTGCATAAACTAGATTGCTAGCTCTTGAGACTACTGCTATTTTTCTGCACTGGGTTGATCTCTTTTGTATGTCCACCTGCTATTCTATCATCTGCTATCATACAACATTGTTAAACCTTCCTGCATCCATCTGCTACTGTCTCACCTTCAAGTGTCTATCACCTACCACCTCCACTAAACCTATCCCTCAAACCTTCATCATTGTGATACCACATATATAAAGTCACTCTAGGAACCAGCTTGTTAATTGTGTGTATTTACTGGCTGAAATAAGACCTTCCACACATGATGAGTCATTGAGGTTGGGAATGGTATCTCAGCATATCTCTTATGCCCCATACACACGTGCAGATTATCTGCAGACTTTTGTCTGCAGACTTACCAAAACCATATAATATGAGGTCAAACCTAAACACTTTCAATTTGTATGCAATCCGGCAGGCCCTTGCACTACATAGAAAAGGTAAGTCTGCAGACAAAAGTCTGCAGATAATCTGCACGTGTGTATGGGGCATTACATGACAACTGACGTGGAACTATTTCTGCAGCTGAAAATCCACACCATATAAGAAACGCAGGAGCGTTACAGTTACACAGAGGATTTTATAGGACCTGAGGAATGCTGACGGTAATCATATTGGGATAGCTTGTAGAAGATAGATAAAGCAGGCGGGGTAGGACGTTCATTTTCAAGATGGCAGCTCCACCGAACCATGAGAATATAGGCTTGTCCCATCTACCGAGATCTTCTGTTACTGTGTGTAGGATAGGAAGGAAGTTTTTTGAGTAGAAGTCAGATAGTCTGGTGGGGAGTTGGATGCCCAGGTAAGTGATAGCACCCTTCTTTCAAGTAAAAGGGAAATTCTGTTGACACTGTGAGACAGTTGAGGTGGGTAGAGTTACCTTAATAGCGTGGGACTTGTTAAAGTTAATTTTTTAGTTGGAGATATAATGAAAAAGCTTGAAATCTTTCAATAAGTTAGCGAGTGTTCTCAGAGATTTCAAAAGGAATAGCAAAATATCGTCAACGAATGCCGCTATTTTACACGATTGATCCACAACTGTCAGACCTTGAATATCATTATTTGCCCGGAGGCAAATAATCCAGTGTAAGTACAGATAGAAGGGGGGATTGCAGAGGCGTTTGACAGGAGACCATTAATTTGGACTCGCGCCGATGGTTTGGCGTAAACGGACATGATGAAATGAAATAGACGTCTTGGATGCCTGTTTTGCACAAGACAGCTGCCATATAGTCCCAGGCCAACCTGTAAAATCCCTTCTCCGCATCTAGGGACAGGAGGAAGCCTTGTGTCTTCGAGGTAGTGAGCCAATAATGAAGGTTAAGGGCTTTAGTGGTGTTATCCCAAGCCTCTCGTCCTGGGATGAACCCTACTTGGACAAGAGGATAAAGTAATGGAAGCAAGTGATATGCTAGGATCTTTGCAAACATTTTTAGATTGACATTTAAAAGGGAAATTGGTCGCTACTGTTGTTGGATCCTTGCCTGTTATGGGGACAGCTGTAATATGGGCTTCTAGAAGGTCATGTGTTGCAGGGGTATAGGGTGATATAAAGGTGTAGAGGAAAGGAACCGCTAAGTCTTCTAAAAATGTTTTGTAAAAAGTCGCAGTAAACCCGTCTGGTCCTGGACTTTTGCCTACTATTAATTGTTTAACAGAAAGGGAAGGTCTCTTTGGAACAGAAACAAGTAGTCAATTCTCAAATATCAAGAATGAGGTGGGGAAAAAAAAAGGTATAGTCTTTAGTTTCAGGGTGGAGTGTGCGCCAGGAATCGTGGAGAAGTAAGTCTTGGAGCTAAAGTTTAATCTAAAGTTTAATTTGTTTAAATGCCGATACGGTATGGAGGAGGTGCCTGTGGACGTATCCTATAGGGGGACTGAGAGCCACATTAAAATCACCACCCATGATGAGTAGGCCAGACTGAAAGGGTGTGAGCAATCTTTCTGAAGAACGCCACTTGAGACTTGTTAGGACTGTAAATGTTGGCAAGGGTTAGTGGTTTGTCTTTAAGGGAACCCTTAACCTCCCTGGAGGTATTCCCGAGTGTGGCTCGGGGTTAACTTTCAGTACCAAAAGCGGTAATCCCGACTCATACTCGGGATTACCCCAGAACGTTACTCACCTACCCTGCGATCCCCCGTTGTCCTTCCCACAGTCTTCCCCGTCCTCCTCACAGTCTCTCCCCGCTCTGTGCAAGGCCGATTGCCGGCACTTGCCTTCCGGTTCCCTCCCCTGTGAGCGTTACAACTCAGGGGGGTGGAACTGGCGGCAAATTCAAGAGTGTAAATACACAAATGACATGATACAAAGCTGTGATGCTAACGGATTACACTGTTTAATGCCATTTTAACACAGGATTTCACCTGGTAACTTTTCAAGTGCCCTGCCTCTGCTTTTCCAGTGCTTCGTGCCTGGAAAATTTTGAACGACCATGGCATCCAAAAATCGTTTTTTTTGCGCAAAAGTGCTTTTTAGACGAACTGGAAAACAGCGACATCGAAACAGAGTTACTTGAAGAACTGAGCGATAGCGATTCGTGGGACAATTCGTCATCAGGTACGGAAAGTGACAACATTGACGATTCTGATATCTTCTTTCTGGCACATAGCTTGTGGAAATTGGGAAGTATATCAAATGATTCTTCAGAATTTCCAACAGAGCTATGTGCCAGAAAGAGACATCAGAATCATCGGAAGGACGGCGGGGGAGGACAGCGGGGGATCGCAGGGGAAGTTGAGTTTTAAAATGTAAAACAACAGATTTCTATGCAAAACAATGTACCGCTTTTAGCACAGAAATCTGGACTTGGACGTGAAGATGCTGGATGTGGAGGTACTGGGCTGGTGTGGTTACACGTGGTCTGCGGTTGTGAGGCTGGTTGGATGTACTGCCAAATTCTCTGAAACGCCTTTGGAGACGGCGTTTGGAGATGGAGTGCTATCCAAGAGTGGAGATGGTTGGCAGCATCTCTTCTCTTGGATAGTGCTTTACTCATGCGAGTGCCTTCACACCAGTAGCTTAGAGTGTGATCGCTTATAGCGTGGTTAAGAGTCATGGAAGATCTTTTAGTTTGGGCAGTAGGAAGGAAAACAAAGTTTGGTAAAGGTAGGGGTAGGGGAAAGGGAGAGAGGAAAAGGGGTATGGGGAACAGAGGAAGGAGGGGGGAGAGAGAACAAAGAGGAAAAAAAAAGGTGGGGGGTAATAGTGTAGGTGTCAGGAAAGGTATAAGGCTTACTGATGTTTCTTTGCGTAGTAGTTATCAACAGGGCTTCGGAGTCACGTCCAGGAACAATGACAGATTTAGTAATGATAATGGTACAGCTAAATATAATCACATGTTTTATGGATCCCATCGGTCACATCACCTGCGAGTCTAGATAGCTAAAGGTTATATATAGCAATCTAAAGTCTAAGAAATAGTGAAGAGTTTAGTGTCATGTAGGAATTTTATAGCATTTATCTAATCTCCATGATAGAGAATAAATAGGTTTGGTAATCACGAGTTTAAGGAGAATTAGGGGTGGTGGTGTTTGATTTGGTTGCAAGTATTGCTCATCGGGGTAGCTAGGTGAACTCGCAGGATTATGATAAGTAGCTGCTAACAGTGGGAGAAACAAGGAGTAGTTTCCTGACTGGTGGAGTGACTCCTCTGATACCTTGTTAAGTTGATGACCTTACTTCAATGGAGGAGAAGGTCTGTTAAAGGATGAATGAGCAGGAAGTTGGAGGAAGAGAAAGAAGTATGGTAGTGAGCAGACTGAGGGAGTCCACTTTAGCTTCCATTATATCGATAAATGAGGTGCAGCAGAATGGGGAAGTTGATGGGCCATGAATAACATGGTACTTGGAGTAGGGGCTCGGGATAGACTGACGTATTTATGGGTTCAGATGGCGGGACAGTCAATGAGGGATGACAATCAGAATATGTGTATGGTTACAGAGCAGGCCAGAGGTTGATCTAAAGAGAAGTAGTAACAACAGATAATGTAACTAAGCAACATGAACCTCAGTAAAAGGATTTAACTGAGAAAGGGGTAAAGTTTTTATCCTGGAACGGAAGTGTAAAAGGGATCCTGGGTAAGAATAAGAAGGATGGAAAAACTCACTGTGTTTTCAGTCTCATCGTGGTTTGCGGTGAGCTGGGGATGTAGGAAGGCTTTCGCCTTAACAGGATGAGGTGAAGCGAATCTGCGGCATCTGGTGTTGAAAGAGCCTTGTGGTCAGATGTCTTCCTTGGATGTTGATTGTAGTAGTGGGAATAGTCGGAAGGAGCTAAACCAGTCTGGAAATTCCACTATGGGTAGATTGAGGCTTTCACAGAATGACTGCAGATCTTCTGGGACATGCAAATTAGCTGTGCGGCCCATAGCAGTGGCAGACAGGCAGAAAGGGAATTCCCAGTGGTAGGGTATTCTGTGGGCGTGGAGTAGATCAAGCAAAGGGGCGGATGTCTTTTCTATGTTGCAGCCTAATGTGAGAGAGATCCTGATAGATTTTGATTTCTGCCCCATTATGAATGATGCGGCCTCGGTTTCTAGTAGACATGTGCAGAAAATGGGATTTTGACTTACGGTAAAAAACATCTCTCTGATGTTCATTGATGGACACTGTCATTCTTGACCAATGGGGTTATGCTGCCCCCTACAGGAGTAGGACACTAGGCAGAAAAAACTTCTGGCTACACCCATGGGCAGTTCCAGGGGATATACTCCCTCTTCCTGCTATTGTCTCTCAGTTTTGTTACAAGCAGTGTCAGGAAAATTATAACTCCACAGAGGGGTGGGTGCTGTGTCCATCAATGAACATCAGAGAAATGGATTTTAGTCAAAAATCCCATTTTCTCTTTCGTTCATTGACAGACACAGCTTCTGTCATTCTTGACCATTGGGACGTCCCAAAGCAGTGTTAAACATGAGGGGTGGGAAACAGCAAAAAAATTCCAAGGCTAAACAGTAGCCAACCAGGCAACAGGGGCTCAACCAAAACAACTGGAGCCCGTCTGAAAAAAAACAATACACCCTCAAAGAGGATCAGGTCCTCTTAAACAGAAGCCTGCAAAACCTTGCGGCCAAAGGAAGCATCCGCAGATGCCAACACATCCACTTTATAAAACTTTCTAAAAGTGTGCACCAACGACCAGGTGGCCGCCTTGCAAACCTGTGTCACTGACGCCTAATGACAGAAATCCCAGGAGGCACTAAGCGCCCTAGTAGAGTGCGCCTTGACTGAGAAAGGAGGAACCTGATCCATCTGGAAATGGTTGCAGAGGAAGCAGACAACCCTTTCTGAGGTCCATCCATGAGCACAAATAGAGAGTCTGACTTCCTGAAAGACTCCGTAGCTGCCAGGTACACCCTAATTGCCCAGACCACATCCAAGGCATGCAAGGCAATTTCCTTCGGATGTTTAGGCCTGGGACACAGGGAAGGCAACAAAATGTCTTCATTCAAATGAAAGTCAAAGACCACCTTAGGAAGGAATGACGGACAGGGGCGAAGCACCACCATATCCCTGTGATTCACCATATAATGTGAACGACCGGATAACGTTGCCAGTTCGTACATCCTGCACGCAGAAGTGATAGCTACCAAAAAAGCCACCTTCTGGGATAGCGTAAGCAGGGGAATCTCCCAAATACTTTCAAAGGGAGGCTTCTGTTGAGCTGAAAGCCCCAAATTAAGATCCCAAGGGGGCAAAAGAGCCCGCACTGGAGGAACCAAATGTCGGACACCCTGAAGAAAAGTACGCACCAGGGAGTGTGTGGCCGACATTTGGTTCCTCCAGTGCGGGCTCTTTTGCCCCCTTGGGATCTTAATTTGGGGCTTTCAGCTCAACAGAAGCCTCCCTTTGAAAGTATTTGGAGTACGTTGAAAAAAGACCGTCAAGGCCGATGCCTGGCCCTTGATGGTACTCAAGGCTAATTTCTGTTCAGCGCCCACTGAAGGAAGGTTAAGATCCGAGCCACCGAGAAGGAGCGAGGATGAACCCAAAGAGACTCACACCACGCAATGTACGTCTTTCACATATGATGGTTGATCTTCCTAGAAGTAGTTTTCTAGGAATCACCAACTCAGACAAACCTCTATCCTTTAGCACCTGGTGTTCAACAGCCAAGTCGTCAAAGCCGGCAACTGTAAAGCAGGATGGAAGATCGGTCCTTGGGACATAAGATCCTCCTTGAGAGGAAGCTTCCAAGGAACATCTGCTACCAGCCGCACTAGATCAGCAAAACCAAGCCCGGCGAGGCCAGTCCAGTGCCACTAAGATGACCGGAATCTCTTCTGCCTCAATCCTGCATAGGAGTCTGGGCAGAAGCTTGAGAGGAGGGAAGGCTTAGATTAGACAATGCTGACCCCACTGGGCCACCAGCGCATCTGTGGCGTCGGCCAATGTGGATCTCTTGACTGTGCCACAAACCTGCACCTTTCTGTTGAGCCAAGATGCCAACAGATCCACCTTGGGGGTCCCCCACTGGAGACACAGCTGATGAAACACCTCCAGATGAAGGGACCACTCCCCTTGGTCAAACGCCTGCCAACTGAGGTAATCCACCTGCCAATTTTCTACCCCAGGAATGTGTACGGTGGAGAGGGCTGGAACAAACCGTTCTGCCCACCTTAGAATGCCGGCTACCTCCAGAGCCGTAAAGGCACTTCTTGTGCCCCCTTGGTGATATAAGCCACGGCCGTGGCATTGTCCGATTGATTGCGCACTGGGCATCCCTGAAGACGATCCGTCCAATGATCCAGAAACAGTCTGATCGCTCGGAGTTCCAAAGACATTGATCAGTAGCCTGGACTCTTCCAGCATCCAGATCCCCTGAGCAGAATGCTTGCCGAGGACGCCTCCACAGGTAAACAGGCTGACATCCGTGGTGACCACTATTTAATAAAAGGGGAGGAAGGATTTTCCCAGTCGAAGCAACTGAGAGCGAAGCCACCATATGAGGAACTCCTTTGTTCCCCGACTCAGCCGGATCTGATTGTCCAGAGACTGTGGAATCTTGTCCCACCTGGTCAGAATCTCCCTTTGCAGGGACCTCGTATGGAGCTGTGCAAACGGAATCGCCTCAAAGGTAGATACCATCAGGCCCAGCACCCGCATGCAAGTCCGGAGGGGTGATCAATTGTTGGACAGCAGGAGGCGAATTGCAGTCTACAATTTCTGGAGTTTGTCCAGAAGAAGGAGCACTCTGGCTACAGCCGAGTCCAGAGTAAGGCCCAAATAGTCCAACTTTGTGGACAGAACCAGGGCAGACTTCTGAAAATTCAGAATCCAGCCAAACTCCCGCAGAGTTCATATTGTGATCTCCAGGTTCTCCACAAGAGTAGAGGGAGATTCCAATCGCAGAAGGAGATCATCCAAGTAACCCAGTACCGTGATCCCCCGTTGGCGTAGCAAGTCTAGCACTGGAGCCAACACTTTTGTGAAGACCTGAGGAGTGGAGGCGACACCAAAGGGTAACGCCACAAACTGATAATGCTCCTCTCCCACAGCAAGGTGAAGAAAACGCTGGTGATTGGCACATATTGGAATGTGAATATAGGTATCCTTGATGTCTATAGAGGCAAGGAAATGCCCCTGATGCAGGCATGCCACCACCGTTTGAATGGACGCCATTTTGAACGTCTGTACCCGCACAAAGCAGTTTAGCGCCTTGAGTCCAGGATTGGACATGCTTTGTCTTCCTTCCTGGGGACAGTGAAGGTCTTTGACGAGGTTCCTTGACCTTAGTAGCCTGCGGAAGAAAGGTACTCTTCCCCCCTGTGAGACCTTTAATGATGTCATCCAGGGTAGCTCCAAACAGGTGATCTCCTTCAAGGTGGCGGTGTATTTCTCGAAGCTGCATGGTTTGTGCAGTTGTGGTTTCCTGAATATGGTGAATGGCTGTATCATGGCGGTTAGTTACGTCTTCCACCTCCTCAAGGAGCCGTGCTACTCTCTGTATATTAATGCGGAGTTCTGAGATTGCAGCGGAGAGTGTACTCTTCATATCAGCTGCAATGGTTTGGATGTCTCCCAGGCTTAACGGCTGATAAGGTTGTAGAGTACATGCTGTCACTGGCTAAGAAGGGAGAGGCTCCGAGTTGAATCTGTTAGGTTAGCGTGATGAGTGCTCGGAGGCCTGTGAGGAACCTGCGTTGTCACATGGCTGGGTCCTGGATATCTCCTGAATATTGCCACTAAGCTGCGTGCAAGAGTCGCGGGGTGAACGGGAGCAGGGTGTTGAAGAGCTCCTGTCAGGTTTCCCCATGTTATCTTCACTGGATCTCATCCGTATACAGAAATAAGGACCTCGTGGTGCTGGAATAAAAAGTTTAAGCATCTTTCTTGGTCCAGGTTTTTGGCCACACCCCCGACTCATGTTTATTAGGACGCTAATAAGGGTGCTGGCTCCTTAACAACCTATGACTCATCTCTGCTGCTCACAGCACAATTGAGTCACTGCTTGTTAGGACGCCAGCAGGTGCTGGCTCTTAACAACCAGCACAAATCACACACAGAATTGCATCAAAAAATGCATGCAAATGTCGGCCGTGTCTCGGCTGTTCGGTTTGTCGAGGAGCTACACCTTTTGAAGGTAGATGTGCTGAAACATGTTAAGGTCACGCCACGGACAACCTATCCATGTACCTTCGATGTACTTTTGATGCACTTTACCTTGGGATGTCTGTAAGTGTAATTGCTTTATTTTGATTAATAAACTGTAGCAGTATTACACTATATTTTGCTCCTTTTTGGTTTATGATCATCATACCCGAATGAGAGCCAATACACCAGCTACCACAACACACTCGGACACCCGAAGTTATCATATGGACTCGATTACCTACTTTAGACCACTTACAGCTTTGAAGATCTAGGTACTATATAGTACTCTAGGTCCTCTATTTCCGGTGAGCGCATATTAACTTCTCCTGTCGGTGTTGGGAATTCACGTGCACCATAATCACCTATTACAATTCATTTGGACACTACTCCCTTCACTTTATTAGACACTGGGATTCTTTGATATGGACACATCACTATGGACTTTATTTGGACACATAATTGTTTATGTTCATTTATATGCAATTTTTTTATTAGCGCTGCACGTTTTTGTTATAATTTTCACATTGGACCTATCTATTGTTTTTGTGCTAAGCAGCTTTTTCTTTATGGTTTAGCGCAGTTTATCACCCTTTGTTTTTCTGTATTTCATGTAGGAGGCTGAATCTGAGTTTACGTTGGGGCTGCGATTAGCTAGGAGTCTGCTACAAGCTGACAGTATTTAATACTTGAAGTTGCTGATGCTGACAAGAGATGGTTGAGCCAAGGAGCTGGTGGTTCTGACCTTGATATGATCGAATGGCGATTGGGCTTATTTTCCCTGCTTAAGCGCTGTTGACCTCCTATTATTTGTGATCAATATCTCCAGTAAGCAGACAAAGTTTTATTTGTGGTGGCGGGACACGCAGATCACGGAAGGATTGCCATCACCTATAGTTCACCTAACGCAATATTGTGCACATATTTATTTTTAATTTGAGTGGACTTTATATGTGCACTGTTTGTTTTTGGGCACAGCTATCACTGTATGGTGATTAATACACATATTTTATGTATAATAATGTTAATAGATTTGTTACACACTGGGGAAGATGATTTAAAGGGGCACACCTATTTGCTCTTGTGAACAGACTTACTAGCCTAGCCAGATCACAAGATGAAAATAAAAGAAAGAAAGCCTAAAAACAAAAACGAATGCAACCATCACTTCTAACATTTAGTAAGCTATAATATAATAAATGCTTGGTTTAATGCCACTTTAACAATACAAATCTGCACTGTTTTAAAGCTTTAATAATTAAAGCTGAACTCAAGTATTGCATACATACACTGGTATGTCTCAACCCTACAAATGTTATTTTGTCTGGACAGCTTGGTTTGTTAAAGTTAGTTGGAAAAAACAAACTTACTGGCTGGATCACCAGGTGAAACTATAGGAAAAAAAAAAAACCTAAAAATGAAAACTAATACTGTCATCACATCTATGAATTGGTAAGCTGTATTTTAATAAATGTTTGCGCTTGTGTTTACCACTGCTTTCAGTTTGCATGTTTATAACTATGAAAAGACTTGTAAAACACCCAGTGTACCTATACCAGTGATAACGAAGCTTTGGCACCCCAGATGTTTTGGAACTACATTTCCCATGATGCTCAACTACACTGCAGGGTGCAAGAGTATTATGGGAAATGTAGTTCCAAGACATCTGGGGTGCCAAGGTTCGCCATCACTGACCTATACAGTAGGTATGAAAACAAACACACTTTTAAATCATAATGTATTAACCACAGTAAACTGACCGTAGAAGATCCAGGTTTTAGTGCAAAACAATATCAAAACTGACAAATAAACCGATACTCAATTTCAGGCTCAGTAATGTGTCTTAGTAAATTTGTGAAGAGAGAAAGAATATCAGAGCTAAGCTAAGAAAAAGTGTAGCTGTATTGGCTAGGCGTATTTAGTCAAAGAAGCAGATAAACCAACAAACCTATTCTCGACACACATTGCGGCAGAGAAACTTTGTCAACAGCTACTGGGTTGTCTTCTGTAGGGATCCTAAACATGACATCACTTCCAGGATCAGAATTAGTTGCATCTTGGATGAGGTCATTTCTGTAAACAAGGCTCCCCCTATTAGTGGGCAGTGTCCTCACGCTTAATGGATACACCATGCTTCTTTTTATTGCCCCTACAATGTGCAATTCAGTGTCTCCTGACAAAGTGGCTGTGGAGCAAGGTTTTCTTGGTTTACCTACCTCTTTGACCTCCTTCTTCCTCCCTATGGTATGAATTAACTTATTTTGTGCATCAACATAAACCAAAATCAGTAATAATGTTCTTACCCTCTGCACTCCATCAGGGACTTCATATTTAATTTTTATCGAAGTGTCTCGGTCATATCCTGGAAGGGATAGAGTCATGCTTCTTAAGGTCATAGTAACATTCAATGCATTTCTGTTACTGTGTACTTTTTTGTCAGAGCATACACCGCAAGAGTCCTTGAATGCTGAATGACAGTTGTCACAGATAAAGTGGCCACAAGCTAATGTACTTGCTTTGCCATTTCCTTTGCAGTGGTCACAAACTCCATCAACTGGATCAGACTCTTGTCCTACTGCAGGTCTCCTCAACTCCGATAAATTACCAGAAGAATGGATTTTTTTTGCTAAAGATGAATCACAGACATCTGCCTGGTAATTCTTGAGGTCAGAACTCTTTGATTTTAGTCCTTCTGGATCGTTTAGAGAAATCTCTGATTTTAGGAAATCTGGAGTTTCCTGTAACTGAAGAGGTTTCTGTATACTTTCATTTTGTAATGCTGGAAAGAAATTGCTGAAAGTTGCTTTATCTTCATTTTTGCCATCAAAAAGAGTTTTTTTCTGATCCTCTGTGGGTGTCGTAACTTCACTTTTATTAAGTTCAGTGGTAAAATATTCCGGACCTTTCAAATAATTTCTTTCTAAATATTTCGCAGAATATTCCAGCTCATTCTCTTGCTTCTTTGTAATGGTCACTAAAGAGGAGTGAACATTGTTTACCAAAGATAAACTGTCAGAGTATTTACTTTTATCCAAAAAACGATAATATTCTTCAAAAACTTTTTTTTCTGTTTCTTTTGGATATATAAGAAGCAGTGCATCTTTCCCCACTTTTAAACTTAACTTGTCAGAGCAATTGTGGAATACTTTGCACCACTCTTTTATTTTTTCATCATCTGCACATTTAACTCCAAGATCGGAGTACTGAAAGCAAGTTTTGGTATAATTCCCTTGTTTTTCCTTGTACAGTGATTGAATACGATCCTTTGCAGACCACAACTTAATTTCGCTAGATGCATTTAATTTTAACACAGTGAATTCTTTGTGTTTCTCTTCTGTCAATGTGACTTCAGCACACCAAGTGTCAATGTCTGATTTGTGAAATTCTTTCATATAATGCCAAAGCCAATCCTTCATGAATATTTCATCTTTTATTTGTGATGTTCCATCTTGATCATTGGAGGAGCCTTTGGCATAAACATTAGAAAAGCTACTGGATCTTCTAAGTTTGACTTCCGCTGGTTTAAAGTCTAAGAACTTAGGCACAGCATCTACCAGGCTGGAGTAGGGATACTCACTTGATGCTTTAGTGATTCGGACGGGTTGAATTTTTCCTACACTTATTGTAGTAGGTTTGTTTTGTCTTATGTCTGTTCTACCAGTTTGTAGTGTACGGAGAACATCCTTTTTTTTAATCTGTGCTAAACCTGTGCTACTGGATTTCTCTCCTGAGTCCTCAGCTTTATTAATATAAGCTGATGTGGTATAATCACTTGTCCCCAGTGTCTTGCTACTGCCCACAGAACGCTCAAGATCAATGCGCTGTTTGTTATTACTGGATGATGTTAGGTATTTCTCATCTAGATGACTCTTCAAGTATGCATTGCTGCCTGTGGGTGGAGTAAAAATGGCAGCCATTCTGTTCCCCCCTTTATTTTCATAACTGTCAAATGAAAGTGGCACGAAATCTCTTTTTCCTACTGTAGAGCTCAACTGACCTCCTGTAGCTTGCATATCATATGACTGTAGAAAGTTAGATGGATTATTAAGCTTCAGTTGTACATCACAAATGTGTTGTTTGCCTAGAGCCACATCACTACTGTTTCCAATAAGGAATAGATATTGATCATCTTCATGGCAAAGGAGCATAGGAAATAGGCTTTTGAGGTCTTTCAACAATAGCCCTTGAGTATCCTTATCGTCATTCCAGTCTCTCTTGTCAATTTGTTCTTTCCGAAGGATTAGTTCAAAACCCTGGTAAAAGTCCATAAGCTTGATCTTTGCATCTCTTAAATGTTTCACAAAATCCTTATCTCCATGTGGGGTCTGTAGATAAATTGTGGCGATTTCATCAGAACTCTCCTCAACTGCTTGAACATTGTACTTGTTTAATATTTCTCTGTACTGCGAACTGTAAAATTGCTTTATATACCTGAAAATATCAGAGTCCCAAACAAATGGTTCCTTTAGCTGTTCAATGGTTTCAGCGCTTGGCAAAAAATGTACTTGTTCGGCATTGGCATATGGTCTTGAAGATGTATAATCTCTAATTTGTGAGACCACTGGCAAATTTAAAGGTTTTCTAAGTGCTTCCCTGTGTGTATTTGATGAATTTTTCTTTGAGCTTCCATTGTCAAATTCAATGTGTTTTATAATCTCTTGGCTCAGTGTCTGAATGTTTGTGTATGATCCACTTATCTCACAGATGCCTGACTTTTCATTCAAATCAAACTTGACTTCTTTGTAAGTCTCTCTCAAACCCTTCAGAATGTTTTTCAGTTTTTCAGTAAGTATTTTGTAGTTCACAGATAAAGAAGATTTCTTGAATACCTGTATAAAAGTAAGCAATATTTAAACATAGTCCATGATCAAATCCAAACATTATTTATTTTACCTGGACAGGTATAGTTTGGTCAAGCATGCCATCTTAAATTATAAAGACAGAGGACAAATTGAAAGCTGATAGTACTGCAGAGTGAGGATGTATAGATCACAAGGGAAGAAGAATCAGAATGGTGGTTGAACATGGATAGGAGGGGGGCAGAAGTAGTAGAGTAGAAACCATATATATTAACATGACACTCTAGGCCATCATCCGTATTTTATACGAAAACCAAAACTAGGGAAAAAAGTCAGGCTATATAGGCCAGACAAGGAGTCTTTAACCACTTCCCACCTGGCCTATAGCAATATGATAGCCGGACGGGGGTTCCATTATCCTGACTAGATGTCATGTGACGTACAGCAGGATAGGCCGCTCTTGCGTGCCCCCGAAGGCACGCAGCACTCAATGGTGCGGTGTGTTGGTCCGATACTCCGCATCACTGATTTAGGTAAAGAGCCTAGTAGGCTTTTTACCATGTGATCACCTGTGTCTAATCACAGCTGATCACATCGTAACCAGGAAGGGCCATTTATCGCCTTTCCTCCATTCACGCTGACAACGCGCGGGTAGAGGAGAGCCGATCATCTCTCCTGACGAAGGGGGGTCTGCACTGATAATTAGCGCATTGATTATCAGGGCAGACCCATTAGCAATGCCCACCAGTGCCCTACTATTGATGCCCATCAGTGCCCCACCAATGATGCCCACCAGTGCCTGCCAATAATGCCAGTGCCCACCTGTACCCACATGTGATGCCAATCAGTGCCCATCAGTAATGCCTGTCAGTGCCTCCTCATTAGTGCTTCCAATCAGTGCCCATCATTGCCCACTAGTGCTGCCTATCAGGGCCCATCAGTGCTGCATATTAGTGCCCCCTCATCTGTGCCCATGAGTGCCACCTTATCGGTGTCCATCGGTGCTGCCTCTTCAGTGCCCATCAGTGAAGGAGAAAACTGATACTGATTTAAAAATGTTATAACAGAAACAAGAAAAAGTTTTTTGGGTTTTTTTTTTCAAAATTTTCAGTCTTTTTTTATTTGTAGCACAAAAAAATAAAAAAGCCAGTGGTGATCAAATACCACAAAAAGAGCTCTATTCAAGGGGAAAAAAGATAAAAATGTAATTTGTGTACTGTGTTGCATGACCGTACAATTGTCAAAGGTCAACAGTGCTGAAAGCTGAAAATCGGCCCTGACAAGAAGGGGGGGGGGGGGAGTGCCCAGTATTGAAGTGGTTAAGACTCCTTGTCTGGCCTATATAGTCCAACCTTTTCTTTAGTTTTGGTTTTAGAATAGTAACCAGTTGTGCACCAGAGGAGCAGGGAATGAAGGGACAAGAGTGACATCCAACCATGGAAATCTGAGAGACGCAAAGCTTGAGCTAACCAGGAAAGAATGAGAGAGAAGGCCAAGTATGAGCGGATCAAGAACTGGTGAGAGTATGGCTTTATTTACACTGCCGTAAAAATACACATATAAAAGTGTTTTTAATTACGGATCTGAACACCGCTACATCGTTTTCAATGGTAGGGTGCATGTTGCAGTAGGTGGATGACACCTTCTTCAAATGTTTCCCATTAACTCGTTGGGCGCTAAGTGTAGGTCACGTAGGATGCCAACCCCGGGGTGGGGTTTTCTAGGTTATGCCAGGCGATAACCAGGGTCACTTATTCTAACACAGGGGTTACCTTGCTCGAAGGCATGCTCACCAATGCTAAGGGCCATGTGAAAGTCAAACATTAAAGTTGTTCTACAACTCAGAGACAAGCTACTTGTGTGTTCTTCCAAAGATACCGTCACATTAGGAGGGACATGCAGAGCATATGCTTACTCCACCAGTCAGCGCACCTCCGCCACCTCACTCCCAGTAACAGAATGGGGTTCCACCGAGCACATAGCATGGGCCTCATACGTGCTCCAACTCTTTTCGTTCCATACTAAGTGACCAGGTATTAGGTTTCTGTTACGATAGTCCACTCCCGGAGAACGACGGAGACAGACAGCTAGGGAGAGAGCCAAACGCTGATCCCCCTCTCTACCAGAGAGCCTGTCACCAATTCAGGTACCATGCCAATAACTGGCTGCTTATCTTCTTTCTGGTTACTTATAGCAACTTCTTGCAATGTTACAAGAACCCCTAGTGTGCTGTTGTACACTCAGGCCCCTTAACCACTACATATACATATACTGCGGCAGTCAGCCCCTCACAGGCAAAGTGACGTATGGGTACGTCACTAGCCTGTGAGGCTCTGGGGAGCGAGCGCACGCCGCCGGAGGCGCGCTCCCGCTCTGTCACGGACCCCCCCGCGTGTGTGCCCGGCGGACCCGATGTCCGCCGGGCACTCGCGATCGTCCGTTAGAGCGGGAGAAAGGCAGGTGGCTGATGTAAACAAGCCGCCTATCATTCTCCCCTGTGTAAGAACAGTGATCATACGGTTCTACTATGTAGGACCGTTGATCACTGTTCCTACACCTCAAGCCACAGCCAATCACAGTTAGAATCACGCCCCTAGGGACACACACAACCCCTCCCTCTCAAAAAAAGTTAACCCCTTTACTGCCAGTGTCATATGTATAGCACTGATTACTGTAGTAATGTCACTGGTAACCTCAAAAGTGTCAAAAATGTCAGTCAAGGGTCCGTTCTGTCCGCCGCAATGTCGCAGTCCCGCAAAAAAAATTGCGGATCGTCGCCATTATGCATTAAAAAAAAAAAACAACAAAAATGACAAAAATCTTTCCCTTAGTTAGTAAACGCAATAACTTTTGCGCAAACCAATCAGAATACGCTTTTTGAGATTTTTTTTACCAAAAATATGTAGAATTAAACAAATTGGCCTAAAAAGTTAAAAAATTTTAATTTTTACATTTTTTTGGGGGGAATTTCATATAAAAAAATGTGAAAAATATTGTTATTTTTGCAAAATTGACGCTCTTTTTTTGTTTATAGCGCATGATCAAATCGCACAGGTGATCAAATATCACAAAAAGAAAGCTCTGTTTGTGGGAAAAAAAGGACGTCAATGTAAAATACGGTCATGTAAAAAAATACGGCATACGGTCATGTAAAAAAAATAGGTGCACTCAATTGAAACCCCCTTGAATTGTGCAACATATTTGAATAGACAAAAATTACATTTTATTCAAACAGTACCTATAGTTGAAAGATTGAATAAAACACAAGCATAAATACCTTTTTTAATCATGTATTTATTGGTAGATGTGATGGTATACTGTGGAAAAAGTATCTTCCTAATGATAAATAATAAAAAACACCCACGCTTGGTCAATGTATGAGGAACAATGAGCTGCTGCTGTTCATCCGATAGGGAAAAATTCACTGAAAAGGATTACGGTAATCACAGTGCTTGCTAAAAGTGAAACCACAAAAATTGCTAATAATAATAAATAAATATAAATAGATAGAAAATGCTGACAGTGCTATATAAAAAGTGCTAGATAAAATATTTTACAGTATAAATAATTAGTGCAAAAAAATATAGAATTGTGCAATAAAATTGTGTAATAAGGACGGTGTTCCAGGACTTACGGTACAACTGTCATTATACTGCAATTTTTATCTTCTTGTCTTGTAAGTATTTTGCTTCTTGCGCTAATAAATTCCATTTTAAGCGTTACTTCACTATGATCTATTTATTTCATTTGGGTGAGCCCGCTAAGGAAGATCCTTTTTTCCAATGAGTGAGCGTTCATTGCTGGATGGTTACTCAGACTACATGCAAGGATTTCATACTCACCATTAAGGCTGCATTTGACCCAGAGATGGTCTTTTTCTCTGGTTAGTAGGGGTGCAAGAGGGGAGTGTGGCACCTTTACACGGATGAGCACCTTCTAGCACCAATGAAATAAGCACTTTAATTGAGCACATCCGCACGTTTTTTTGAACTTTCATATGGACTGTTAAACACATTATAAATTATTTAGAAGTTCTTTGATTATTTAGTGTTTTGTTGCACAATTTTATATTTTTTTTGCACTAATTATTTATACTGTAAAATATTGTATCTAACACTTTTTATATAGCACTGTCAGCACTTTCTGTCTGTTTATATTTATTTATTATTGTTGTTCGCAATTTATGTGGTTTCACTTTTAGCCCCCGTTTACACTGGGGCGACCTGTCAGGCGACCTGGTCGCCTGACAGGTCGCCTTCCATAGAGAAGCTGGGGACCCGTTCTAATAGGAGCGACACAAGTCGCTCCGACTTAGAAAAAGGGTCCGGAGCTTCTTTGGGGCGACCCAGAGCGACCTGCATAGACTTCAATGTTATGAAGTCCGTGCCGGCAGCTCCGAGTTTGCGGGGCGAGCAGCGCGCCGCGACCTATGAGGTCGCCCGGCAAAGTAGCGTCGCCCCAGTGTGAACGGGGCCTTAGCAAGCGCTGTGATTATTAATCCTTTTCAGTGAATTTCTCCCTAATGATATTCCACAATGTATAATGTTAAATTCCTCATGCTTTGTACTTTGACTATCTAGAACATAGCATCATATCATAGCATGCAATGTCAAGCAGCAGCTGCCAAAGCCAGCAGAATATTAGCATGCATAAAGAAAGGGATGTATTCCAGAGATGAGACTATAATCCTTCCACTTTATAAAACTCTGGTCCGACCACATCTGGAGTATTCTGTCCAGTTCTGGTCGCCAGTCTTCAGGAGGGATGTGTTGGAGCTGGAGAGGATCCAGGGAAAGGCAACTAAACTAATTAGGGGATTGGAGGACCTTAATTATGAAGAGCGGCTGCAATCGCTTGATTTATTCTCCTTGGAGAAGAGACGCCTGAGAGGGGACATGATAGCAATTTATAAATATCTCAATGGTGATCTCGGCATAGGAAAAAAGCTATTCAGTCGTAGAGAGTGCATGAGGACTCGAGGGCATACATTGCGATTAGAGGAGAAGCGTTTTAACCTCAGGCAACGTGGGGGGTTCTTTACTGTTAGAGCTACAAGATTGTGGAATACTCTACCACAAGAGGCGGTTTCTGCGGGAAGTATGGTGGCTTTCAAAAGACTCTTAGACGTACATCTCAAGGATCAGAACATTCAGGGCTATGTGAGATGATTACAGCCACACACACCTACACAGGTTGAATTGGATGGACTATTACCTTACCTTTATTCAACCTCACCTACTATGTAACTATGTAACAAGGTTTCTCAACTAGGGTTCCTGCAGGGGTTGCTAGGGGTTCCTTGAGCAATGAGCAATTTCTTCCTCTCAGATAGATTCAAACTGACATTGATCTTTTTAGCTACCTGTAGGGGGTAATTCTTCCCAAAGATCAGAAGTGTAAGGAGCATTCTTCCCACTGATCTTCACACTAATGTATCCGACCTTGCAAATATATACATTTTTAGCAGAGGTTCCCTGAGACCGGAAAGTCATTTCAAGGGTACCTCTGTGTTGAAAAGGTTGAGAAAAGCTGATCTAGATATTCAGATGCTTTGTTATGTCCTCATCTTTTCTGAAACAAAAGGACATTTTGAAAGGCTATAAAAATGTATTGAACAAAAAAAAGCTGATATTGCCCCCGTAACAGAAACTACTTCTTGTAGGCATTTTGTATACGTGACCCCTCTGACCCTGAAATTTATGACTATTTTTCCATACAAAATTGCTTCGCTTGCAATATGTTCACGGGTTTTCTTGCATGAACTGTCTGTTCTAAAATCCCCCTACAAAATTTCAATGATAACCAAATCAGGACTTTGACTAGGACAGTCCATTCTTTTTTTCTTCTTTTTGAGCCATTTCTTGGTAGCTTTGCTAGTGTGCTTTGATCATTATCATGTTGAAAGACTCATTTCTGGTTCATCTTCTGGACAAATGATCTCATAGTCTGGTTAATCACATTTTGATATTTTACAGAATGTATAGTGGACTCAATGACTGCAAGCTGCCCAGGTTCGGAAGCAGCAAAGCAACCCCTAAGGGCTCATTTCCAATTGCAGTGCATTCTAAATAGTGATCCATAGTGAATTTTTCCTCAGGGGCAGTGAGGAGGTGATAGGTTTCCTACTCACTGCCTGTTTTAACTCCTAAAAACCAGCACCACAAACTTGTGCATTGCATGCGGTTGCAGGGTGTTTGTGGTGGACGTCATATAATGTTCTGGGCTTTTTTGTGGTTATACCAGGATGATACCTGCACCTGCAGGCATCATTCTGGAATCACAATTTACAGCAGCTGATGCCCTGTAAAGTAGAAATATTTGAGTGGCTGTACAGCCACTCAACCACTTCTACAGGAGGTGGAAGGGGCTGCCCCCCTCCCACTGCTGCCGCCTTTTGGGAAGCCCAGGACTGCTCCAACTGTTATACACAATGTTAACAGGCGCTTGATCACATATCGAACCAAAGGTCCATATAGTTAAAAGTCATTAATGGCACAGGGGGAGAAAAAGTCCACCATGTAGGGCAGCCATCCAGAAACCAAAAGCCAGGGGTTCCACAGGGCTAAAACAAAGACAAACAGAGGCGCCTCTAAGTGTAGACTTTATGCAACAGGTTTAATGAATAAAATTATGCACTCGCGTTAGTAAGCATATATTCATGCCCATAAAACAAGGTTCCAGTGTGGAGAAGTGTACATCATCCGGTCATGGACATCCGTCCTGCTGGAGCCAAAAATCCTTTTGCTGTGGCCGGCTTGTACAGCAAGGTTAGAACCAGGAAGTAGGCTCTGTGTATTTGCTTGACAGCGAGGCTTGGTGGATAGTCAAACCTGGATGATGTCATCTGCATGCGACACGTAGATACTTGCCGTGAAGAAGGAGCGCAGCTGCCCTCCCCCAGGCAGCAAGCACGCTCGGAAACGCGTTGCATTCAGATGACATCATCCAGGTTCGACTATCCCCCAAGCCTCGCTGTCAAGCAAATACACCGAGCCTCTTTCCTGGTTCTAACCTTGCCGTACAAGCCGGCCACGGCAAAAGGATTTTCGGCTCCAGCAGGACGGATGTCCATGACCGGATGATGTACACTTCTCCACACTGGAACCTTGTTTTATGGGCATGAATATATGCTTACTAACGTGAGTGCATAATTTTATTCATTAAACCTGTTGCATAAAGTCTACACTTAGAGGCGCCTCTGTTTGTCTTTGTTTCTGCTCCAACTGTTAGCTTTGGTTGTATTAAACAGAGTGAAAGGAATTGACATTGTTCCTCTCACTCTTTGACCCCAGAACCTGGAAGCAATAAGGATTTAGTCATTTCCAGTTTTGGTTCCTTGTTTACCTGGCCTGTTACTGGCCAGTAAAGCAGCTAATCAGACCGATCTGTGTCTAATCAGCTGCATTGGAGGCCAGAGGAGAGATCTGGGGTCTAATAGATCCAGGCCAAAAGTGAGTCGTACCCAGGACCACTGCTTCCAATGCTGTCCCCGGCGCGGCATGCTTAACTTGTACGGTTTGGAACACTCCCACTACACAAACAAACCAGCCTGAGAGGTTGAACGTCACATAATTAAGGCTTGGTTTAGTCCCCATTCACACTAGCGTGACTTGTCAGGCGACTTGGTCGCCTGACAAGTCGCGGTGGGTCGCCTGCCATTGATTAGCACAGGACCCGTTCTAATAGGAGCGACACAAGTCGCTCCGACTTAGAAAAAGGGTCCTGTACTACTTTGGGGCGACCTGGAAGCGACCTGCATTGACTTCAAGGATATGAATTCCGTGCATGTCGCGCCGAGTTCGCGGTGCATGATGTGCACCACGACTTCACAGGTCGCCCCGGAAAGTCGTGTCGCCCCTGTCTGAACGGGGTCTTACACCTGAGTTTCCTTGCATCCAATTCGCATAACAGGTGACTGTGACCAGCTCTTAATGGAGCCAGTTCACACTTCTCCATGGCAGCTGCGGAGTGGATTGCACAAGGATCCTGCGTGTCTTTGTCTCTGTTTTAGGTCTGAATTCAGGCAAAAAATATGGCCTAATTTGTCCCTGAAATGGAGAACAGGGAGGCAATGGACCCCCTGTTGTGATCGCATCTGAATTTAGTGTGAGCCCATCCTCAATGTGCCAGTGTGAGTGGGCACCCTAAGTTATCCTTCTGGACACAAGTTTACCTTTATAGAATTTATATACAGTACCTCACAAAAGTGAGTACACCCCTAACATTTTTGTAAATATTTTAGTATATCTTTTTATGTGACAACACTGAAGAAATGACACTTTGCTACAATGTAAAGTAGTGAGTGTACAGCTTGTATAACAGTGTAAATTTGCTGTCCCCTCAAAATAACTCAACACACAGCCATAAATGTCTAAACCACTGGCAACAAAAGTGAGTACACCCCTAATTGAAAATGTGAAAACTGGGCCTGATTAGCCATTTTCCCTCCCTGGTGTCATGTGACTCGTTAGTGTTACAAGGTCTCAGTTGTGAATGGGGAGCAGGTGTGCTAAATTTGGTGTTATCCTCTCACTCTCTCATACTGGTCACTGGAAGTTCAACATGGCACCTCATGTCAAAGAACTCTCTGAGGATCTGAAAAAAAGAATGTTTCTCTACAGAAAGATGCCCTAGGCTATAAGAAGAATGTCAAGACCCTGAAACTGAGTTGCAGCACGGTGGCCGAGACCATACATCGGTTTAACAGGACAGGTTCCACCTAGAACAGGCCACGCCATGGTTGACCAAAGAGGTTGAGTGCACATGCTCAGTGTCATACCCAGAGGTTGTCTTTGGGAAAATAGACGAATGAGTGCTACCAGCATTGCTGCAGAGGTTGAAGGGGTGGGGGGGTCAGCCTGTTAGTGCTCAGACCAAACGCCGCACACTGCATCAAATTGGTCTGCATGGCTGTCTTCCCAGAAGGAAGCCTCTTCTAAAGATGATGCACAAGAAAGCCCGCAAACAGTTTGCTGAAGGCAATCAGACTAAGGAGATGGATTTCTGGAACCATGACCTGTGGCTTGATGAGACCAAGATAAACGTATTTGGTTCAGATGGTGTCAAGCGTGTATGGCAGCAACCAGGTGAGGAGTACAAAGACTAGTGTGTTTTGCCTACAGTCAAGCATTGTGGTGGGATTGTCATGGTTTGGGGCTGCATGAGTGCTGCCGCCACTGGGGAGCTACAGTTCATTGAGGGAACCAGAAATGCCAACACGTACTGTGACATACTGAAGCAGAGCATGATCCCCTCCCTTCAGAGACTGGGCCTCAGGGCTGTATTCCAACATGATAACGACCCCAAACACACCTCCAAGACGACCACTGCCTTACTAAAGAAGCTGAGGTGATGGACTGGCCAAACATGTCTCTAGACCTAACGCCTATTGGGCATCTGTGGGGCATCCTCAAAAGGAAGGTGGAGGAGTGAAGGTCTCTAACATCCACCAGCTCTGTGATGTCGTCATGGAGAAGTGAAGGAGGACTCCAGTGGTAACCTGTGAAGCTCTGGTGAACTTCATACCCAAGAGTGTTAAGGCAGTGCTGGAAAATAATGGTGGCCACACAAAATATTGACTCTTTGGGCCTTATTTGGACATGTACACTTAGGGATGTGCTCACTTTTGTTGCCAGTAGTTTAGACATTAATGTCGGTGCGTTGAGTTATTTTGAGGGGGCAGCAAATTTACACTGTTATACAAGCTGTGCATTCACTACTTTACAATGTAGCTAAGTGTAATTTCTTCAGTGTTGTCACATGAAAATATATAATAAAATATTTACAAAAATGTTAGGGGTGTACTCACTTTTGTGAGATACTGTATATATATGCACAGTAATCCAATATAATGGTATACTTGGGTAATGTAGATCTGATCAGTTTAAATAGTTTCTAGGCAGGGCTATAGACAGTAGAAAAGGAAGGAAATCCTGTTTACGTGGGCTGAATGGAGGAGTGACTGTAACACAGTGACATAGGGTAGATACCAGATAAGCACAGCTGCATGCCATTATATTACAGGAGGCACCGCAGGGGAGGAACATTCCAGAAAACAGAACTACATCAGAGGTAAGGTAGATGGCTACCATCTACCAGCTGGATGGAATGTCGTGAAACACTATCAGAGGCACCTAAGAAATTCAGTCCTTTGACATCTGCAAATAAGCCTCCAAAATGCAAGTGCATGAAAACGGGACCTATAAACATAATGCACTGTTGCGACCTGCATTGACTTCAATGATATGAAGTCCGTGCATGCCGCTCCGAGGTCGCGGTGCGAGCTGCGCACCGCGACTTCACAGGTCGCCCCGGCAAGTCGGTCGCGCCTATGTGAACGGGCTCTAAGTTGCTTGCAGGATTTATTGTTCATTCTGTTTAGTAAATAATGGTCTGTTATCATTGGCTAAACTACCTATTTATTATATTGTAGGTGTTAAACTCTTGTTACCTGCCACATTTTGGTTACATGTGCAATCTGCATAGATTCAGAACATAAATACAAAGATTTCCCTCTAGTAACTGCCAGCTACCTCATTATAGTTGCTGTAACTTGCAATAATCTTCACTCTAAATAACATCACGAACCCATGATCACCATGTATAAATACAAATGTGATCCATATAGTTTTTGCATGCCTTACTAAATTTCTTGCCTTAGCAGCCCTTTTTGTATACCTTTAAATGGGTATCTAAACCCAGAAAACGAATACAGCCACCACATTTTCAAGATGGTAAGCTGGAATAGAATACATTTTTAGTTTTCCGTTCACATATAGACAGTTAAACTATGATGTTAAATAAGTAACATGTAATTGTTCAGTACCTCATCAAGTTCCAACTCGCCAGAAAGCTTACGGACTTCAAGTTTGTATGTTTTGTCATTTATTTTTAAAACATGGCCTTTAATTTTCAGGACACGGTCAACCACTGTATAGAAGAAAAGAACATTTATAAAAACTTACATTAGGGTTTTTAAATTGAATTTATACACACACACAAAAATTATCTATTAACTGTTTTTTGCTTTTTTTAACCAGGTAAATATAAAATATATAAATATTGTATACATATGGTAAATATGTACTGTATATAAACCTAAAATTAAGTTGACGTGAGTTTGACACTTTATCTGGACAGAAAGGGCTTTCTGGTACCATACATTGACTATAGTACTTTTTTTAAGCCACAACAAAAAAAATGTAAAAACACTTTTATATAAAAAAAAATATATCTATATAACCTATCAACATATTCCTGTTACATGCCAGCAGATATGAAGCAAACATTTATTCACAGATAATTCTGATCTTACATAAAGGTAAAGGGGCCTAGATGCAGATACGTGTTCATTTTTTTAGGATCGTTTCACCGTCCTTTTTTACTTACTGTCGTGTAATATGATAAGGGTTTTTTTTTTTTTTTTTCATGATACAGAAATTGTGGGCAGTCTCGAAGTTGCTTTGAATAGTAATATGCAAGATGTGCTGCTCCTGAACACCTAACACGCCAGCCTACAATGGATAATCTAGACCAGCCTTTTTCAACCAGGGTGCCGTGGCACCCCGGTGTGCCTCCTGGGTTCCTCCGGATGCCTTGGCAAAATGGCTAAAAATGGCAACAAATTGCCACAGGTTATTACTTTGTAGAATTGCAACTCTGGGCACTGTGCTGGTCAAGTCACTGGCACCCTGACAACCAGTGACATCATTGGTTGAGAAGGAGAATGACAGCATCCTTATTTACTCCTCCTCTTCCCCTCTCCATCAGCACTGGGGACACATTAGCAAATAGAAGAAGAGAAACTAAGGGAGAAAAGAAACACCAGAATACTAGTCAGTACCAGTTTGCAATAGTGGAGGAATAAATCACTTTTAATGTTAGATTTCCAATGTGTATGGATGTTGCTGCGTTATGTAAAACTATTAGTTGAGGGTTTTTTTTTACATTTTAGAATGGGGTGCCTCGAGATTGTGCAGAATTGTTAAGGGTGCCACAACTGAAAAAAGGTTGAGAAACATTGATCCAGACAGTGGACAGAGCTGTTCACTTTTAAAAAACCTGTAGCATTTGTGTCACTGCATTTCACTATGTGGCAAAAATGAAGCTACATGTCATGCCTGGGACAAATAAAAGTATATTTATGGAGCAAAAAAGAGATTGTAGACCATATTCCCATATATAGCCCCAGCAATGAAAAGTCAAAGCAAAATGTCCATAGGTATACAAATCTACATATTTTAAATTCTCAAGTTCATGGGGTTCCATAAAAAGTATTGCTTCAGTCGGCAGCTCTACCTGAGACAGGAACAAATGTATGGGAGCACAAAAAAGGAGGCATCCCCATTTGTCCCTTTTTTATATTGAGTCTGGGTGGAGTTTAATCTTGTCAACTGTGTTAATACGCTATAAATACACCTGTATAGTCTACGACACGTTTTACAAGTGTTTATCAATTATCGGTGAAGGGAAAAAAAAAAAAAGAACACTTCCCCCTCCTTGATGGATGTCCGGGGTGTGGTTTTTAACGTACATTAAATGTGTGTTAATGCTATAGGTGCATTGGTTCATGTTAGCGTTAGAATATTTTGCAAATGTAGACTTAACTTAGAGCGTGGCTCCAGGTTTGTTGAGAGAGAGAAGGCATCCCCCTCTGGGTGATCGATTTACATTACAAAGACTATACCAACCTTTGTTGCAGGTTCCTGCCCTTTGGTGTTCTGGGGAGGTCATTGTTTGTTTCTATGTGCTGGGTGGGTCTAATGGGAGTGGTTTCATGGTTGTCTGTGGCAGCTGCGGGGCTCTGGTGGGGGGGGCTGCTGGGCCTGCGTCCCTTTGGATGCGTTCCAGTTGGGGGTGTCTCGCTAGGGGTGGCATTGTTGTTGCGGGGGGTGCCGGGGGTCTGGCTTGTGTCTTGTGCGGACTTCTGGGGGGGTTGGTGGGCCGGTCCCACGGGTGGGAGGTGGTGTTTTTGTGGTGTGGTCGGTGCGCGTTCTGTGTGCGGAGCGGCTCCGGGTGGCCGTGCTGCATTGCATTTTCGGAAGGTTGCAGCAGCTGCAGATTGAAAGGGAGGGGTCATTTTTGGTAACATTCACTTACAGTTTGATTTGTGAATATATATTGTTTTTTCTTTGTTTGCTGATTTTTTTCCCCCACGAAAGTGGAGTTAAGCCCCGTACACATGATAAGAAATTTGGCCGGGAAATTTCATCCGACGACCGATCTGCCAATTTTTGGCTTGTTAGTATGGTGCTTTCGACTGCCGACTCCGACTTTTCGGCTGACAAAATCCTGATGCGCAGGCATTAAAATTTTTGTCCTCCGTCAACACACGTCCGATTTTCGTCTCATTAGTACAGATTTCGACGGGGGAAAATCTTATGAGCAAGACTAGGCATGCTCAGAGATGAAAGAACACATAGAAAGCAATCCAACACATGACATCCCTTAAAATAGAATTCTGTCGTACGGGAAAATTTGTGTGCAGTCTAGAGCACATTCCAACCAACAGACACCACTCTGGACAAAAGACGGACGACCGGTCGGCGGAAATTCGTTGCGTGTGTACGAGGCTTAACCCTTTCAGAGTGTCAGCTGTAACATTCAGAAGAATAGATCAGGTAGAGATCCCTTGGGGGTAATGAGGAATGTTTCTCAACCAACTTTTTGCTATCTTATAGTGGGGTTGCTTTACTAAAACTGGAGAGTGCAAAATCTGGTGCAGATCTACACAGAGAAACCAATCCGCTTCCAGGTTGTTTTGTCAAACCTTAACTGAACAAGCTGAAGTTAGAAGCTGATTGGCAACAATGCAGAGCAAAGCAGGTAGAGATTCAGAGTAGGCTGAAGACAAAAGTAGTTGGAGACAAGCTGAAGGTCAGCCAGCAGACTTAGGGGCCGTGCGCACTGTGGGATTTTCTGGGGACTTTTTCCTTCGGCTTTACCTTTTCTATGTAGTGCAAGGGCCTGCCAGATTGCATACAAATTGAACGTGTTTAGGTTTGACCTCATATTATATGGTTTTGGTGGGTCTGGGGGAGGGAGTCTTCAGGGAGTCTTGTAGTGTGTATGGCCCTTATGGAAGAAACCAAGAACAGTTAAAATCTCAATGGGTAATCAATCTAAAAACATGAAAATAGCTAGGCAGGTAGTAAATACAACTTTGATCGGGCACTAACCAAGGGTTCTTAAATTTAATTGTAGTAGTTCTAAAGGCAGAAGTTTTTTTTATCTCAATGCATTCTTTGCATTAAGCTAAAAAACCTTTTGATTGTTATCTGCAAATGATAGTTTGAACATGACAACTTACTTAATATCCTAACATACAAAGTTCTGCTTGATTTTAATTGTTGTACTTCTGCTGTTTTCTACATTGCATTGTTTCTCGGACAACCTGTGCAGCTCCGTTGTATGTCATGTATGTACCTTTGTTAAAAAAGTAATATGCAAGATGATGTTCATTTTGTGAATAAGATCTCAGCTTTCTTGTTGAACCCACATTTAACCACTTCTGAACTGAGCCCATTTCTGACACATGTTGTCTACAAGTTAAAATCTGTATTTTTAGCTAGAAAATTACTTAGAACCCCCAAACATTATATAGATTTTTTTCAGCAAAGACTCTGGAGAATGAAATGGCGGTCATTGCAATTTTTTTTGTCACGCGGTATTTGCGCAGCGGTCTTTCAAATGCCATTTTTTGTGAAAAAAAATAATTTAACTGCATTTAACAAAAAAAAAAAGAAACAGTAAAGTTAGCCCATTTTTTTGTATATTGTGAAATATAATGTTATGCCGAGTAAATAGGTACCTAACATGTTACAGTTTAAAATTGCGCACATCTGCGGAATGGCGAAAAACTAAGGTCAATAAAAATCTCCATAGGCGGAGCTTTAACATTTTTTAATGGTTACCAGTTTGGAGTTACATAGTAGCTCTTTTTTCCCCTTTTTTGTCATATCCCTTGTGACAATAAAGTAATAGGCAGTGACAGGTACTCTTTATGGAGGGATCTGGGGTCAAAAAGACCCCTCCACTGCACTTTAACGTATTCAAAACGCCCAAATCTGCATTTTTTAATAATGACCCTTTTTTTAAATCGGCGGTGACGTTGAACATGATTGGAGACCCGATCAAAGCCAAATCCGGACGTGCCGGCTGGTTGCTCGGGTCTTCCGGTGGGACGGGAGACCTGGGCAGAGTCGTGGAAGGCGGCGGGAGAGGGAGGGACATCTCCCCCCTGCTCGCTCGGCTCTAAAAAACAGTACCGGGTGCAGGCACCTCCCCGGTACAACCACTCCTTCAAGCCTTCTTCAACCACTTCTTCAATCTCTATGGCCTAAGATACCAGGAGCTACAAGCATTTTATCACTTCAGTTTCATGAGTTTTAACAGTGCCATATTTAAATTGAGAAAGCATCTTATCACACTGATCTTGGTGTGGTCAGATGCTTTAAGGGCAGAGGAGAGATCTAGAGTCTAATGGACCCCAATTAATTATAATTTTTAATAATTTTTTTTAATTATTGCTATTGTAGGAGATATTTACATTCCCTGCGAACACAATAAAAGTGATTTAAAAGAAAAAAATGAAAGGGAAGATGTAAAAATAAAATTAAAAAGCAAAAAAAACATAAATTAAAGCTCCCCCTGTCCCCTCGTGTTTTCGCGCAAAGGCGAACGCAAGCAGCTTGTGTAGTATGTAAACAGCAATTGCACCATGCATGTGAGGTATCACTGCGAATGTCAGATCGAGGGCAGTTATTCTAGCAGTAGACCTCCTCTGTAAATCTAAAGTGGTAACCTGTAAACGCTTTAAAAAGCTTTTAAAAATGTACGTAGTTTGTCGCCGCTGCACGGGCGTGCGCAATTTAAACAGCATGTCATGTTTGGTATCTATGTAATCAGGATAAGATGATCTTTTATATCTTACCAAAAAATTGGGCAATATATTGTGTATTTGTGCAATAAATGTAAAAAAAAATGGTACTTTCCAAAGAAATTGTATTTGGAAAATCTCTGCAAAAATATTGTGAAAAAAAGATTGCAACACCCACCATTTTATTCTGTAGGGCCTCTGCTTTAAAAATAAATATATATAATGTTTGGGGGTTCAAAGTAATTTTCTAGTAGAAGAAAATAATTTTTTCATGTAAACAAAAAGTGTCAGAAAAGTCTTGGTCTTAAACTGGTTAGAAGAGTGGGTAATGTGTGGCATAAGCTTCTAATATTAGGCATAAAATACCAGGACAATTCATACACCCCCCCAAATGACCCATTTTTGGAAAGTAGACACCCCAAGCTATTTGCTGAGAGGCATATTGAGTCCATGGGATATTTTCTATTTTGCCAGATGTTTGGGAAAATTACAGTTTTATTTATTTTATTTTTTTACACAAAGTTGTCACTTAAATGATATATTGCTTAAACATGCCATGGGTATATGTGAAGTTACACACCAAATGCATTATGCTGCTTCTCCTGAGTACAGGGATACCACATGTGAGACTTTTTGGTGTCTAGTCGCGTACAGGACCCCGAAAACCAATCACCGCATTCAGGCTTTCTAAGGGCGAAAATTGTTGATTTCACTCCTCACTACCTATCACAGTTTCGGAAGCCATGAAATGCCAAGCTAGCTATCTTGGCCTCCAAAACTGTGATAGGTAGTGAGGAGTCAAATTAAAAATGTACGCCCTTATAAAGCCTGAAGGCTAGGATTGGTTTTCGGGGTCCTGTACGCGGCTAGACTGACAAAAAGTCTAACACAAAGAGGGGAATACTTGGCATCAGTAGACATCCAAGATGCTTATGTATATACAGTATCTCACAAAAGTGAGTACACCCTTCCCATTTTTGCATTTATTTCATTATATCTTTTCATGTGACAACACTGAAGAAATGACACTTTGCTACAATGTAAAGTAGTAAATGTGTACAGCTTGTATAAAAGTGTAAATTTGCTGCCCCCTCAAAATAACTCAACACACAGCCATTAATGTCTAAAACGCTGGCAACAAAAGTGAGTACACCCCTAGGTGACAATGTCCAAATTGGGCCCAAAGTGTCAATATTTTGTGTGGCAACCAATATTTTCCAGCACTGCCTTAACCCTGTTGGGCATGGAGTTCCCCAGAGGTTCACAGGTTGCCACTGGAGTCCTCTTCCACTCCTCCATGGTGACATCACGGAGCTGGTGGATGTTAGAGACCTTGCGATCCTCCACCTTCCGTTTGAGGATGCCCCACAGATGCTCAATAGAGTTTAGGTCTGGAGACATACTTAGCCAGTCCATTACCTTTACTCTCAGCTTCTTTAGCAAGGCAGTGGTCGTCTTGGAGGTGTGTTTGGGTTCGTTATCATGTTGGAATACTGCCCTGCGACCCAGTCTCCAAAGGGAGGGGGTCATGCTCTGCTTTTGTATGTCAAAGCACATGTTGGCATTCATGGTCCCTCAAAGAGCTGATGCTCCCCAGTGTCGGCAGCACTCATGCAACCCCAGACCATGACACTCCCACCACCATGCTTGACTGTAGGCAAGAAACACTTGTCTTTGTAAATAAATACAGTGGTGCGCTACTCACAGACTGTGAACAATGTCATTGCTCACAGACTTTGAGTAGCGCACCACTGTATTTATTTACCTTTATATACGTGACAAGTTTTATGAGTGCTTGTATTAGTGGAAGCATCAACTCACATAACTAATAGTTACCTTTTATTGTCTAGAGCAGCGCACCTGTTTCTTATTCCTTTTTTTACATTTGTCTTTGTACTCCTCACCTGGTTGCTGCCATACACGCTTGACATCATCTGAACCAAATAAGTCTATCTTGGTCTCATCAGACCACAGGACATGGCTCCAGTAATCCATGTCCTTAGTTTGCTTGTCTTCAGCAAACTGTTTGCGGGCTTTATTGTGCATCATCTTTAGTAGAGGCCTCCTTCTGGGATGACAGCCATGCAGACCAATTTGATGCAGTGTGCAGCGTATGGTCTAAGCACTGACAGGCTGACCTCCCACCCCTTCAACCTCTGCAGCAATGCTGGCAGCACTCATACATCTATTTCCCAAAGACAACCATCTGGATATGACGCTGAGCATGTGCACTCAACTCCTTTGGTCGACCATGGCGATGCCTGTTCTGAGTGGAACCTGTACTGTTAAACCGCTGTATGGTCTTGGCCACCGTGCTGCAGCTCAGATTAAGGGTCTTGGCAATCTTCCTATAGCCTAGACCATCTTCATGAAAAGCAACAATTCTTTTTTTTAGATCCTCAAAGAGTTCTTTGCCATAAGGTGCCATGTTGAACCTCAAGTGACCAGTATGAGAGAGTGAGAGCGATAACACCAAAGTTAACACACCTGCTCCCCATTCACATTGGGTACGGAAAATGGCTAATTGGGCCCAATTTGGACATTTTGACTCAGAGGTGTACTCACTTTTGTTGACAGCGGTTTTGACATTAATGGCTGTGTTGAGTTATTTTGAGGGGACAGGAAATGTACACTATTATACAAGCTGTACACTCACTACTTTACATTGTAGCAAAGTGTCATTTCTTCAGTGTTGTCACATGAAAAGATATAATAAAATATTTACACAAATGTGAGGGGTGTACTCACTTTTGTGAGATACTGTATTCCCATTTAAAAACCTCAGCAATTCTTCCTGCGCTAGGCAGTAGGAGACAAACACTTTTAATTTGTCACATTGCCATTTGGCCTATCCACTGCACCCAGAATATTCTGCATCTCTTTTTGTCCTCTTAAAAAAACTCAATCAAAGGGCATTCAGGTAACTGGGTACATAGACAACCTTCTGCTGAACAAATCATCTCCTCTTCAACTATTTGAAAACATCCAAAAGGGACTTTTCAGATGCTTCAGGCCTTTGGTTGGGTATTCTTCTTTGTAAGTCTGCTCTCCAACCTTCCCTTCGTTTAGAATATTTATATTTTTGCATCTGTCCAGAATGAGGCCTTTTTTACAGAAAACAATACCCTCTCTGTATGATCTCGTGCTCAGATATTAAGGTCAAAGAAAGATTCTCTATATGAGCTCTGGGCCCCTTGGTAGCTTAATGTGAAGCTGATCCCTTTGCTCAATTTTATTAAAAGCCTCTCCAATGCAAAATTTTGTTGCCCTGGAACAAGCACACTTCTTTTGAAGGAGCTTTTCAGCCAAGAAAGGAACTCTATTGCGGAGTGGATATCCAATCCAGCCTTGGCAATTGGGGTATTGTTTCTACCACCTCCATGAAGGATAATAACAACAGATGCCAGTCTCAGAAGTTGGACAGGAGTGTTCTTATCCCTCACAGCTCAGGAAACATGGTAACTCAAGGAAGCCAAAATCCCTATCAAATTCCTGAAGCTCAGAGTGATAACACTAGCTCAGAATCACTGGACCCCCTTTATTTAGGGTCACCCAATCAGGGTGTAGTCACTTAATCAGACAATGCCATGACTGTGGATTATATCATCCACCAAACAAGTACCAGGAGTCAGACAGCCTTAATGGAAGCAGGTCTGATCATCTCATGGGTGGAGAAACACTGACCAGCTATCTCTGCTGTTCACATCCAATCGGAAGGTGGATTATCACAGCCATCACTTCCTGGACCAAGGAGAATGGACCCTTCATCCTGACATCTTCAATCTCCTATGTCAGACCAATATTGAGTGGGAGCAAATACCGGGGGAGGAGCCTACATGGCGCGTGTGTGAGCGCCGGGTGCAGCTGCATTGCAGCTCACCATGAAGCGACAGAGCTCTGAGCTGTAGCCGCCTCGCTGCCCCGCTCCCGTGTTCATCACCACTAGCTTGGACACTCATGGGCCGCTCCCTCCCGCCCTTTATATTGGCGGGGACTTCAGGACACCTTGGTTGGTATGTGGAGGCCCGCCACGGTCCTGCTAGTGGAAGCCGTAAGAATGAGCGGCATCGAGCAGACAAGGAGGGAGTAACTCTCTGACCCAGTCCTATACACCACACCATCCACAGCACTTCTGGCTGATCCAGGCTCCGGTGCTCAGTGGCAGTGAAGCAGTGTTGGAGATCTGGATGTAGTGCAGGTGCGAGAGGAGACATTGCTCAAATCACCTGTGACCCACTTGATCACTGCGATATGGTGGACCAGTGTTGACATAAGTAGCAGTGTTGGCACAAAGGGGAGGCACAAGAGGTCGGATAACCTCCTGAGGAGAAGGAGGGGTAATCTGCCTTGGTGACCGGAACCCACACGCAGCTGTGGAGAACCAAATGGATGAAGGACCAGAATAGTGGTCAGGAGGACCCTAAACTGAAAAGGACAATAAGAAGAGCATGTAAGTTCTAAAGTGTACTAATTTGGGTGACAGCCATTTCCCTCCGCCGATTCTACACATAATGCGGTGAGAATTTTTGGTTTCTTTCCTTTAGTGACCTCACTCCTCTTTTTTTCCTTTTTTTTTTCCTCCTTCACTGGCCCTTCACTGGACCTACTCTCTCTTTTTCGAAAATGTGGATGTAATTCTAAGGCTGTAATCCATGCAAATATGCTGGGGAAAGATGACTACCTGTTGAGATGATCTTCCATCACTTTTGGGATAGAAACTGAGAGATTTACTAAAAGGGACTGACAACTCCCAACGGGGGCAGTAAGCAGAAGCCCAAGCTAGAGAGGCAAGTCAGCTAGGGGCGGTGCGACCGCAAAGTTACCTAAAGTGAGTGCCAATCCTGGTACAATTAAAACATTTATGCTACAAGAAGACAAAATAGAAAAATTGCCCCTCCCCAGAGAAATCACAAGGAACACGCTGGAAACATGGAAGTAAAGGAAAAAAGTAGTCAAATTAGGACATCAATAGGACCAGACTCCGTGGATCAAAATAGATAAGATCAAGAACCTGGATGTTGACGATGGGCTAGACTGCAACACAGGACAAATGCAGAACAAACATCAAGCAATCAACTGCCCACAAAGGGGGAAATGGCTGTCACGTTAGCAGCACTAGAAAAATCCCTAAAAACAGAATTAGCAACAATTCGTACAGATTTGGTTCATCTACTATCCCGAGTCGAAGATCTGGAAAAGAGACAAGATAGTCACATACAGATAATAAGGGATTTAAAAAGAGCGGTAAAAGAACTAAAAATGGAACACAGAAATCTCGCTTTTAAAATGGAAGAGATTACATGGTCTACCAGAACAGACACATGGTGAGATATATGATAAAATAATTTTTTTTTTAACCCTCTGCTCTGCAGAGGAGAAGCAGATAACGATCGAGAGAAAACTTCGGCTCGGGAGACCAAAAACCATCCCAGTGGATATCCCAGAGATGTCATCATAAGATTTCAGTTACTCAAAAAAGGCCCAGATCTGGGAGAATCTAAAAAGGAAGCCATCAATAAAATACGAAGGTGTAAATATACAGATTTTCACAGCCCACGTTAAGAAGAAGGAGGCTACTAAAACCACTAGTGGAGTCGATGCAAAAACAAGGAATACGGTATCACTGGGGCCTTCTAGCCTGTCTGATAGGCAGAAGAGATGATTATACAGCCAGACTTAGATTCCCAGAGGAAACTCTGGATTTCTGTGGAAAATTGGATATTCCTATACCAAAAATGCCAGGCTGGGCCGATGAGGTTGATACAGAAGAGACAACTCAAGAAGAGGAACAGTGGCGGTTAGCCTCAAAGAAAAGAAACTAAACTTTGGAGTGGATTAGGAGTGGGCTAGGGGGGTGGCTGGGGGGCGGTAAGATGACAGAGAGCATTAGACAGCAACTTAGCTGGACTCAAATATCTTTCCCGAGAGGGGGATAAAAAAGTTCACATGCGGGCAAGTAGAGCATCACCCTGAGGCAGAGGGTGGGGAGTGCCAATGGGTCAATCCACCAACTACTTCAAGACTTGGAGATGGTCAGATCAAGACCATGCAGAGGGGGGAAGGGGGGAGAAAACAATAATGTGTTAACTCCATGGTAATATTTAATGATGTCGCTTCCCTTACTGAACCTAGTTTTAAACCCTTGCAGAAATCTCTTAGGAGATGCCTTCTTTCCCTTACCTTAACACGCCTAATAAAAGACACGAGGTATTAGAAGTGCTTAGATATAATAATGCCAGTATAGTATTTTTACAGAAGACATACATTGCACAAGATACAAATGTGAAAATATACTCAAAATATTACCCGACATGGTACTATGGAGATTCACCAACTAGGAGAGCTAAGGGGGTACCAATTGGTCTAGCAAAAGACGTGAGGGTTTCCCCTTGAGGAAAGATTGGTTGACCCAGATGGCTGATACATTTTCCTGAAGGGTTAACTACAGGGTATGGACTGCACTTTGGCAAATATTTACTGCCCAAACAAAAATCAGAGAGGGTATTTAAGAAAAATACTAGACAAGCTGACTTCCTTCTTGCAGAGGGCTTTAACTTCTGCATGGATGCAACTTTGGACTGTACATCGAGTGCGCAGGCGATGGGTGGACATCAACATCCTGGGGAGAGGGATTATTGCTTCCATTTCCACTGCACTCTATGAACTGAACGTACTCTTATGTATTCAAGACTAGATTATATAATGATAGAACACAGGTTGATAGAAGCAGTTGTTAGTACATTAATAGGGACAATGACCATATCTGATCATGCCCCAATTATTATGGAAATAAAACTCCCTGGGTCTCAGAAGAAAATAAATACCTGGAGAATGAATGAAGATCTGATACAGGATGAAGAGGTAGGAAAAAGGATAGAGAAAGAACTGGAACAATATTTCTTATAGAACGAAACCCCAGATATCTCCGTAGCTACAACATGGGAGGCACATAAAACATATATTAGAGGAATAGTTATCTCAATAGGCTCCAGAAAAAAAAAAAAAGGAAAGAACCATACATATAAATAAATTAATAACAGAGATACATGAGCTAGAACAGAGACATAGAAAGAGCATGGAGGAGGGGATACAAAACGTTCTAGTATCAAAAAGGGATATTAAGGACATCCTGCTTCAAAATCCACTATTGCCAGGTGGCTAAGACAACTCATCTCAAGCGCTTACACTCTGAAAGGATACGGTAGCTCCAGCCCTCTTACAGTTCCTTGAAAAAGTATTCATACCCTTTGAAATTTTTCCACATTTTTTCATATTACAACCCTAAACGTAAATGTATTTTATTGGGATTTGACCAACACAAAGTGGCATATAACTGTGAAGTGGAAGGAAAATGCTAAATAGTTTTCCATATTTTTTTACAAATAAATATCGGAAAAGTGTGGCGTGCATTTGTATTCCGCCCCCTTTTCTCTGATACCCCTAAGTAAAATCTAGTGAACCAATTGCCTTCAGAAGTCACCTAATTAATAAATAGGGTCCACCTGTGTGTAATTTAATCTCAGTATAAATACAGCTGTTCTGTAAAGCCCTCAGAGGTTTATTAGAGTACCTTAGTGAACAAAGAGCATCATGAAGGCCAAGGAACACACCAGACAGGTTAGGGATAAAGTTGTAAAGAAGTTTAAAGTAGTTAGGCTATAAAAAAAATAGCCCATGCTTTGAACATCTCACAGGCACTGTTCAATCCATCATCTGAAAATGGAAAGAGTATGGAAGAATTTGCAAACCTATCAAGACATGGCCATCCACCTAAACTGACAGGAAAGCATTAATCAGAGAAGCAGCCTCGAGGCCCATGGTAACTCTGGAGGAGCTACAGAGATCCACAGCTCAGTTGGGAGAATCTGTCAACAGGACAGCTATTTGTCGTGTACTCCACAAATCTGACCTTTATGGAAGAGTGGCAAGAAGAAAGCCATTATTGAAAGAAAGCCATAAGAAGTCCTGCTTGCAGTTTGCGAGAAGCCATGTGGGGGACACAGCAAACGTGTAGAAGAAGGTGCTCTGGTCAGATGAGACCAAAATTTAACTTTTCGGCCTAAAAGCAAAACGCTTTGTGTGGCGCAAAACTAACACTGCACATCACCCTGAACACACTATCCATCATGTTGTGGGGATGTTTTTCTTCAGCAGGAACAGGGAAGTTGGTCAGAGTTGATAGGAAGATGGATGGAGCCAAATACAGAGCAATCTTAGTAGAAAGCCTGTTAGAGTCTGCAAAAGACTTGAGACTGGGGTAGAGGTTCATCTTGCAGCAGGACAGCAACCCTAAACATACAGCCAGAGCTACAATAGAATGGTTTAGATCAAAGCATATGCATGTGTTAGAATGGCCCAGTCAAAGTCCAGACCTAAATCCAATTGAAAATCTGTGGCAAGACTGGAAAATTTCTGTTCACAGACACTCTCCATCCAATCGGATAGAGCTTGAGCTATTTTGCAAAGAATAAGAAGCAAAAATGTCACTCTCTAGATGTGCAAAGCTGGTAGAGACATACCCCAAAAGATTTGCTGCTGTAATTGCAGTGAAAGGTGGTTCTACAAAGTATTGACTCAGGGGGGCTGAATACAAATGCACGCCACACTTTTCAGATATTTGTAAAAGATTTTGAAGACCATTTATAATTTTTCTTCCACTTCACAATTATGTGCCACTTTGTGTTGGTCTATAACATAAAATCCCAATAAATACATTTACGTTTTTGGTTCTAACATGTAAATATGGAAAATGTCATGGGGTATGAATACTTTTTCAAGGCACTGTAGGTCTTGTACAGGCACCATTTTAATCTGTGTCTGTTTTGGAAATGGCAGCGTGAGTAGAGCTCAATCTGGGTACTTCACAAATATGAAGTAAGGTCAGCAGAATGTCTGAAATGAAGTAAATGAACCTTGTTACATTAAAAATATCCATTGTATCTTTGTTCCTTGAGAGCATTAATTTAGGGTGTACTGGTACCCATGTAAATGCTCCCGATACTTTGCAGCGTAATTTGAGTCAATACAAAATGAACGGCGCAAATCCCACTGCAAAGAATTGCATGCGATTTGAACAGGAATTAGGTGCGATTCCTGTCTGAATCACATGCAATTTCCCCCACTTCTCCTCTATGTGTGTGCACATGTGCGTGTGTATAGAAAGCGGCATTTAGTGGGCAGCTTATTAAAAAATATGTTAGAACTCACCATACATATATGGCCAAATGCAAAATCTGCTTAGGTGTCCCGGTTACGCCGTTAATAGCAAATTCCCGGTTACGCCGTTAATAGCTGAAGGTGCTCACATGGCTGTAGAGGAGTTCCGTCCCCTAGCTGACATCACTTCCGCCCTATACCCATGGGGTCCCTGAACTTCTACTCCAGCCCTGTGCACACACACACACGAGCAGTAGGGGAACAGGAATGCGGTGCGATTCCCCCCAACTTCTCTGGTGTGTGTGTGTGTGTGTGTGTACAGAAAGGGAAAAGCAACATCTATTGGGCAGTTTATTAAAAATGTTAGAACTCACTGTACCTATTCTGGCCAAATAGAAAATCTGCATTTTTTTTTGTATTGACGCAATCAGACCGCTAAGTATTGGTACACGGTATCTGCGAGTACTTGACCGAAAGTATCAGTACTTGTTCTCGCCGATAAAAAGACTGGTATTGGTGCAATCCTTAATCAATTCCATTTCATATGCTGAGTCCATCTTAGATACCCACTCCAAATGAGGGCTACGGTGCGTTGGCACATTTCCTGGAGGGCACCTATTGTCATCATCCCAGAACCCTGACCCTCTGCACGCCCTGTGATCCTCTAGACACAGCTGATCACCAATCAAGGTAAAGGGCAAATAACTGGCGACCCCAGCATAAGGAACAAACTATTCAGAGAAAGGGAATACAATACGACACGTGGACACTCACTAAAACTAGAGGAAAGGCGGTTTAACCTTAAAGTGCGTAAGGGGTTCTTCACTGTAAGAGCAGAAAGGATGTGGAATTCTCTTCCACAAGCAGTGGTATCAGCAGGGAGCATCGATTGTTTCAAAAAACTATTAGATGGGCACCTTAAAGACCACAACATACAGGGTTATACAATGTACGGTTAACAGCAAACACACACACACATCATAGGTTGAACTGGATGGACTGATGTCTTTTTTCAACCTCTCTAACTATGTAACTATATAACAGTGGGCATTTGGCATGTGATCAGCTGTGTCCAATGACAGCTGCTCATCAGTGCCCTGATTATCAGTGCAGCCCCATCAGTGCCTCCCCATCGGTGCCCAACAGTGCAGGTTATCAGTGTCCACCAGTGCAGCCTCATCACTGTACATCAGTGAAAAAGAAGAATTATTTATTTCCAAAATTTTATAACAGAAACAAAGAAAAATGCTTTTTATTTTTTTAAATTTTGGGTCTTTCTTTCAAAATAAAAAACCCAGTGGTTATTAAAAACCAACAAAAGAAAGTGGTATCTTTCTCAAAAAAATTATAAAAAAGTAATATATGTACAGTGTTGCATGACCTTGCAATTATCATTCAAAGTGCTGAAAATTGGCCAAGTGGTTTGTTGGGAATCCTCTTGTCTGTGAGTTTGTGATACATACATGGAATTTTATCCCGGAAAGGAGTAATAGGTGGGCACAAGCTCCAGATGTGTGACATCGAGCCAAGTGATGTCAAGAATCTCCAGCAAGTATCAAGATTCAGGGTTCATCCTGTGCAGAATTGTGGGGCATCTGTACCAATAAGATAAAATCTTATAATTACATTCCTCCATTCTAGCCAATATAGGCATTTTATGTAAATGTCAGTATTTTATAAGTCTACATCTTCTGAATTCTTAGTAAGTCACTGACCTAGAACTAGTATGCCAAAGGTAAGCTAAAAAACACTGACCTGGTCAAAGACTCTGTAAGTGAAGAAACTGAATAATGGTTTTGGCTGATTTTATTTGACTTTAATGTTTGCAATTTTATTTAATTTTCAATTTATAGCATACAGTCCCTGTTTTTTTAATTATGGCACAACGGGGATAGGGATGTAAACAAACCCATGGCTTCTCTAGCAGATGCAGATTTGTATACATTTTTCAGAGCCAGGTTCAGACACTGCAACAGAAATGATTTAGGTGGCTACATGCTGAGGGATACGGGCATGGAGCCTCCCTTATGGAGACCATTTTATCCAGCCTGAATGACAAGTTCAATCACACTGTCCAGGACCTGAGGCAGATGCTCCTTATTCAGGTATAGCAATCAGATGGGTGAGGCGGAGGAGGGGGACATTACTGCAACATATTGCCGTTTATTGTGGTTTGTCTATTAAGTACATTTTTAATTTTATTTTGGACTTTGCAGCTCTTCTTGTCAGCCCTGATGGGCTTGGAGAATTTCAGAATTTGTCATTGTCCTCTCTGGTCCCCATTAGTATTATTTTTTTCTTTGGACATCTTGCCCAGGTGGTATTTTGGCTTCTCTTTTGAACACACAAATATTACTTGGATTCTTTTGTTGTGATGTATTTTCAATATTAAAGCGGAGTTCCACCCTGGCAATACTTTTTTTAATAAAAATACCCCCGGGACAGTCAGGGCTAGTACATTCCACAATGGCTAGCCTCTGATCTGTCCCGGGTTGCACTTACCTTTTAGGACAAATACTTACCTTGAAAAAGTATTCTCCAGCGCTGCCATCTCAGGTGTGGGCAGCTTGAAGCCAGCGCGATCCTCTTCGGCGTCCTCTTCCGTCTTCTTCGGTCCCACGATGCACTGCACCGGCCCTGCCGTCACTTCCAGTGCGCGCGCGTCATCCCTCCACAGCTTCTGGGCATGCCCAGAAGCTGTTTAGAAGGGAATGACGCGCGCGCCCCGGAACTGACGTCGGGGCCGGTGCAGGCGCAATGATTCCTGGGAGCGATGACGTTCAGCTCCCAGGAATCATTGCAAAGCCAGGAAGTGACGAATCGTCGTGGCAGCCGAGGGGAGGAAGAAGGAAGTAAGGTAAGTATATTTTCTTCTCTACGAGGTAAGATTCAGGGTTCATCCTGTGCAGAATTGTGGGGCATCTGTACCAATAAGATAAAATCTTATAATTACATTCCTTCATTCTAACCAATATAGGCATTTTATGTAAATGTCAGTATTTTATAAGTCTACATCTTCTGAATTCTTAGTAAGTCACTGACCTAAAACTAGTATGCCAAAGGTAAGCTAAAAAACACTGACCTAGTATTGACCTAGTACTGACGTCGGGGCCGGTGCAGGCGCAATGATTCCTGGGAGCGATGACGTTCAGCTCCCAGGAATCATTGCAAAGCCAGGAAGTGACGAATGGTCGTGGCCGCCGAGGGGAGGAAGAAGGAAGTAAGGTAAGTATCTTTTCTTCTCTACGAGGTAAGAAAAAAAAAAAATGCGATTATACATTTGTTTTTCAGGTGACCCGGAGCGAGAAGATGGAGGCAAGTATAAATTTAGGGTGGAACTCCACTTTAAGTTAGGGGGTGCCTCTGCCCTGTTCGGTGGGCCTGGGCTATCTGAGTGTCCTTTGCATCATTTTCCAAAAATACTTTTGGGATCATCATATTCTGTTGATTTTAGAGACTGGTTTGGGGCAATGTTGTAAACCTGTTCCATCTTTTCTAAAAAAAAAAAAGTTTCTGTCTTTGTTATAGCACCCAGCTCCTGATTAATCTATTGATATGAAACATGTCCAGCATGAGGCATTTCTCATGCCTATGTTATGTTGACCATCTCCACAATTGATGTATAGAGGTTTTGTTTTGTTTTTTAAATCAAGAAAAGTTTTTTAAACAAGCATACATAAAAACCATAACACCAAAAACAGATATGTTCCAGAAGATAAGAATTAAAACGATCTGAAAAAATCATCACTTCACCAAAAACAATCCAACAGTGTATAAACACAATGATACCTATAATAAAGGATACAGCAGGGTTAGGGGAATCAAGATAATTGCAGGAGTTCCTAAGCTCTGGCTTGACAGTTTGTTTAAGGCATCATGAATAAGGAAGGGGCGGGGATGCACGCATCAATCTATAACCAAATCAATAGGAGATAGGCCAGAGACTGCTAGCCAGTCTCCCCACAACAACTTCTCAAGTTTTCCCGGACATCCTCTGTGTTTAAAAATAACTTATTTCTAGTCTGAGAGTGTCACCCATTTGAGTAACCCATTCCCTGTATGTCGGGGATTGATCAGATTTTTAACCACTTAAGCCCCATCCCTATTTCAGACACTTTTTGTTCACAAGTTAAAATCAGTATTTTTTCCTAGAAAACTACTTAGAACCCCCAAACATTATATATATTATTTTAGTAAAGACTCTGGAGAATCAAATGGCGGTCATTGCAATATTTTTTGTCACGCGGTATTTGCGCAGCGGTCTTTAAAACGCCATTTACAAAAAATCACATTTAAAAAATACTAAACAGTAAAGTTAGCCCGTTTTTTTTTTTTTTTGTATATTGTGAAAGATGATGTCACGCTGAGTAAATAGATACCCAACATGTTACGGTTTAAAATTGCGCGCACCCGTGGAATGGCGACAAACTACGGTCAATAGAAATCTCAATAGGCGACGTTTTACATTTTTTTAACGGTTACCAGTTTAGAGTTAGAGTGTAGCTCTTTTTTTTTTTAATCATTGCTCACGCTCTGGCGATGAACAGCGATTTCATTTGCGGCTCGACTTCCGTATACGTTTTTTTTTTTTGTGCACAAACTAACGGTGACGGCTAAAATGTTTTTTTTTTCCTATTTATTTTAGTTTTTTTTTAACTTTATTACAGGTTTTTAAAAAAAAAAAAAAATCTGATCACTTTTATTGCTGTCACAAGCAATGTAAACATCCCTTGTGACACCAATATGCACTGACAGGTACTCTTTATGGAGGGATCGAGGGTCTAAAAGACCCTAGACCCCTCCACTACACTTGCATGTATGCAAAACGATGAAAACTGCGTTTTTGCATACAGACGTTTTTTAAATTTGCCGCCTTTTGCAGCACAGTAACCCGGAAGTGACGTCATGGACGCCGCCTCCGGGTTACGTCATCGGAGACCTGATCGAAGCCGCTTCCGGCTTTGATCGGGACTCCGTCCAGCCGGGGGACGTTCCGGCAGGGTGCTCGGGTCTCCCGATGGGATGGGAGGCCCGAGCGAAGTCACGGAAGGCGGCGGGAGGGGGGGGGGGACGGACGGACGGACGGAAAGCCGACCGTTGGCTGTAAACCACGGTACCGGGATGATGCCTCTAGCTAGAGGCATCATCCCGGTATAACCCCGCAAAGTCTGCCGACGTATATATACGTCAGTTTGCAGTAAGTGGTTAATATTGTAGGATTAGTCTCCAAGCCTGGTAAAAGGCTCTATTAATAGCAACCTTTTGAAATTCAGTTAGATCCAGCATATCCAGAATACAGTAGTGGGGACTTGCAGGGATAGTAATGTGGAAGACCTTGTCAAGGGTTTCTATTATCTTTACCTTTATCTTTACCCAATACCGGTGAAGCTTAAGGCAAAGCCATATATGTATGAGATCGCCCTACGCTGTGGTGCATTTTGCACATAGAGAGGACTGCAGGGCTCCCATACGGCATAGCTTGAGATGTTTGTAAAATGGGCATGTAGAAAAATATAGAGCTGCGACAACCTCTGGGTGAAATTTAAAGAGCAGGTTAACACAGGCTCCAACATGTTATCCCACTGCTCATCATCAATATCTTGTTCCCATTTCTCCATAGCTTTGGAAGGATACTCCTTAAGATATAAGCAGCATGTCATAACAAGGGGAAATAAGCCCTTTAGTTTCATTGACCTATTGGACATAGTTTAAAATGGGTGGTGTTGGGGAAAGACAGAGCGAACAGCACGTTGAAGTTGAAGGTAATAGAATTGCATGGAGGGAGGAAGGCGGTACAGAGACCGCAGTAGAGCAAAATATAGAAGGGAACCATTGCGGAAAATATGGCAAAGGGTGATGCCCCAGCGTCTCCATATAACCGCGTAGGACAATTTAATTCAGGGTAGGTGGAATTATCCCAAATAGGGCAATCAGGGCCGCTGATAGGGGGGGACCACCAGCCCTCTTGTAGGGGGCCCGAGCACACAGGGGGGCCCACACAGAGAAGGGGATTAGTGATGGACAACAAATACAGAAATCTTCCTCCAGCACCTGAATCTGATCTGCCCCTCTCCCTGCTATCAGCTTTTATTTGTTGAGAAAGAGACAGTTGTCCCTCACTAATCCCCCTCCCTTGCGTGGCCCCCCCCCCCCCTCCCAGCACTTATCGCTGCTCAGGAGTTTATTTGTAAATTGTAACTTTGTTTCTCTCTCTCTGTCTCTCTGATCACTGAGCTCCAACTGCCCAGCCTGTATATTTTTCTCATCTCATCTTCTTTTTTATTTAACATAGTTTTTTTTTTTAGATTTAGCTAATAGTGATTTTGTTGTGATTTTAGCTAAATATATCTTTAATATTTTCTTGGGGGGGGCCCTGCCAGGTAGTCTGTACCGGGCCTCGCAATTTCTAACAGCAGCCCTGAGGGCCATAGGTAGTAAACCCAGTTACACCCTGAAGAAATTTTACTTTCAGTCATACCTTTTGGATTAGAGAGTAGATGGGGTACATTCTATTAGAGGAGCTAAAGGGAAGAAGGGAATCTAATGCCTCGTTTCCACTGAGCGGAACGGTTCGGGTCGGTACAGTTTGGAAGGGTTAGAATGGTCCGGTCTATTCAGGTGAGCGTTTCCACTGCAAGTCGGGCCACCAGGGACCATGCGGGGTTTACACCAAATGAGGTGTTTGTTTTGCTCTTTCATTTGACGTGAGCATTGATGGTTTCCTGTCTGCCAATCAGTGGACTCTATCGTGTGACGCCAGTAGCTCCGCCCTAACCGTACCGTACCATTTCCTATGGCCCTACATCTGAAGCAGGACCAGGAATGGTGCGGTTTGGTTCGGTTGTATGGGCCACTTTCATAATGGAAACACTCAAATTAGCGTACCGTACCGAACCGAACCGAACCGATCCGCTCAGTGGAAACGAGGCATAAGTTGCCAGGCAAACCCTGGGAACACTGACCACGGAGGAAAAATGGGAATGCTTTAGGAACATATTAAACAAATGCATCTTGCAGTGCATTCCTATGGGAAATAAATTTAGAAGAGACAAAGCCAAACCTGACTGGCTAAACCGTGATGTTAAAAAACTTATTAGGGGAAAAAAATGGCTTTCAAGAAATATAAATCAGAGGGCACAGCATCGGCTTTCAAGCAATACAAGGAGGCAAATAAGAAAAGTAAATACGAAATCAAAATCTAATCTAAAACCAACTTTGACAGACAAATAGCGGAGGATAGTAAAAAGAACCCAAAGAAATTCTTTAAATATATCAACAGCAAAAAAACTAGGGCAGAGCATGTTGCACACATAACTAATGATGATGGGAGGATGGTTACAGAGGACACTGAAAAAGCAACCGTGCTGAAAGCTTTTTTCTCGTCAGTCTTTACACATGAAAAGGAGGGGTACACTGACCATGAATGTATGGTTAGTAGTAATACACAGGACTTGCCGCTATGGCTAACAGAGGGTGAAATCAGGAAAAGGCTGGATAAAATGAACACAAATAAATCACCAGGCCCGGATGGCGTACATCCAAGGGTACTCAAAGAACTTAGTAAGGTTATATCTAGACCACTGTTCGTGATCTTTGCTGACAGTATTATGACAGGAAATGTTCCAGGGGATTGGAGGAAAGCAAACGTGGTACCGATATTCAAAAAAGGGCAGAGGCATGTCCCAGGAAATTATCAGTCTGACATCGATAGTATGTAAACTTCTGGAGGAGATGATAAGGGACTATATCGTAGAGTTTGCTTAAGACAACAACATCATCAGCAGTAATCAGCATGGGTTTACAAATGGGCGTTCTTGTCAAACCAATCTCTTAACATTCTATGAGGAGGTGAGCTGTGAGCTAGATAGGGGGAGACCAGTGGATGTGGTGTACCTGGATTTCGCTAAGGCGTTTGATACAGTTCCCCACAAGCGCTTAATTTATAAAATAAGGTCTGCAGGCATCGACCGCAGGGTTTGCTCTTGGATACGGAACTGGCTAAAAGGGCGTGTCCAAAGGGTGGTAATAAATAGCGCATACTCAGACTGGTCTGAGGTGGTAAGTGGGGTCCCCCAAGGCTCAGTCCTGGGACCAACCTTGTTCAATTTGTTCATAAACAGCATTGAGGATGGGATGAGTAGCTCTGTATCAGTTTTTGCAGATGACACAAAATAGGGCAGGGCAATAACTGCACAGCATTAAGCAGATATCCTACAGAATGACCTGGACAAAATAACAGAGTGGGCAACGACATGGCAAATGAGGTTTAATGTGGAGAAGTGTAAGGTTTTGCACTTGGGGACTAAAAACATAAAAGCACAATACACTTTAGGGGGGAAACCTTTGGGGGAATCAAAAATGGAGAAAGATCTGGGAGTCTTGGTAGAGGATAAACTAGGCAATAGCATGCAATGTCAAGCGGCATGCTATTAGCATGCATAAAAAAAGGGATGTATTCCAGAAATAAGACTATAATCCTTCCACTTTATAAAACTCTGGTCCGACCACATCTGGAGTACTCTGTCCAGTTCTGGTCACCAGTCCTTAGGAGGGATGTGTTGGAGGTGGAGAGAGTCAAGAGAAGGGCAACTAAACTAATTAGGGGATTAGAGGACCTTAATTATAAAGAGCGAGTGCAATCGCATAATTTATTCTCCCTGGAGAAGAGACGCCTGAGAGGGGATATGATAGCAATTTATAAATATCTCAATGGTGATCTCAGCATAGAAAAAAAGCTATTTAGTCAAAAGGATTGCACGAGGACTCGGGGGCATACAATGCGATTGGGGGAGAAACCTTTTAACCTCTGGCAACGTGGGGGGTTCTTTACTGTTAGGGCTACAAGTTTGTGGAATTCTCTACCACAAGAGGTGGTTTCTGCAGGAAGTATGGTGGCTTTCAAAAGACTCTTAGACATACATCTCAAGGAGAAAAACATTCAGGGGTATGAGAGATGATTACGGCCACACACACCTACACAGGTTGAACTGGATGGACTATGGTCTTTATTCAACCTCACCTACTATGTAACTATGTATGTAACTATGTAACTATGTATTGAGGTAGTGGCACAATAATGTGTGAGGATAAGGGCGAGGAAGCCAGGTTATCCTCCCCTATTACAAAGGTTCCAAAAAGGTGTTGCATCTGCGCTGCAAGATAATATAGCCATGGATTGGGGAGGGCTACTTCCCTCCTGTCCTTGGGGAGCAGAAGTTGCTCAAGCCTGATGCTGGGGGTCTTATCTTTCAAGAATAGGGCTCAGAAAGTGGTGTTAACTATCCAAAAATACGCAATGGCACTACTACAGGTATATTGCAGAGAAAGTAAAGTAGTTGTGGCAATAATATAATCTTTTTGAGGTTAGAACTACCTTTTAACCACTTAAGCCCCGGAGGATTTGGCTGCTAAACGACCAGAGGGCATTTTGCGATTCGGCACTGCGTGACTTTAACGGACAATTGCGCGGTCGTGCGACGCTGTACCGAAACGAATTTGGCGTCCTTTTTTTCCCACAAACAGAGCTTTCTTTTGGTGGTATTTGATCACCTGTGCGATTTTTTGATCACGCGCTATAAACAAAAAAAGAGCGTAAATTTTGCAAAAATAGCAATATTTTTCCCTTTTTTTTATATGAAATTCCCCCAAAAAAAAATGTAAAAATCAAAATTTTTTAATATTTTCGGCCAATTTGTTTTATGCTACCTATGTTTGGTAAAAAAAATCGCAAAAAGCGTATTTTGATTGGTTTGCGCAAAAGTTATTGCGTTTACTAACAAAGGGAAAGATTTTTGTCATTTTTGTTGTTTTTTTTTTAACGCGTAATGGCGGCGATCTGCGATTTTTTTTGCGGTACTGCGACATTGCGGCGGACAGATCGGACCCTTGACTGACATTTTTGACACTTTTGGGGTTACCAGTGACATTTCTACAGTAATCAGTGCTATACATATGCACTGTTACTGTAAAAATGCACTGGTAGTGAAGGGGTTAACTTTATTTGAGAGGGAGGGGCTGTGTGTGTCCCTAGGGGCGTGATTCTAACTGTGATTGGCTGTGGCTTCAACTGTATGCAGAGTGATCAATGGATCTACATAGTAGATCCATGTGATCAGCTCTCATACAGAGAGGAGAATGACAGGCAGCTTGTTTACACAAGCTGCCTGACTATCTCCCTCTCCCCCGCCGATCGCAGAGTGGCCGGCGGCGATCGGGTCCGCCGGTCACGCGCGCGGGGGGGTCCGTGACCACGCGGGAGCGGGAGCGCGCCTCCGGCGGCGCGCGCTCGCTCCCTAAACCCTCACAGGCGAGCGACGTAGACCTACGTCACTTTGCCTGTGAGGGGCTGACCGCCCACGTAGATAGTCGTGCGGCGGTCGGCAAGTGGTTAAAGAAAGCAATAACTTATTCCAGATTTACATTTTTGCCTTGAACCTGAGAGGAGGCATAATGTTAAGAGTGCAGTATTGTGTGATTGGAGGAAATATAGACACCCAAATACTTAAACGTCTCAACAACCAGGACAGAGCAAAACGTTGAGAGGGTCGAGAAAAGTGCAAGGGCGGGAGGGCAGACTTCGTTAATTTATAGTCAGACCAGAGTATTCCCCAAAGGAGGCCATCATGGACATAACCTCCCTAAGGGAGGTATCTGTATCACCCAAAAATATAAGCATATCTTTGGCATAGAGAGTTAGCTACTTGTTAATCTCAAAACACCTAAAACCTATTATCAGCTTGTTAGAGCGGATCATTGCTGCCAGTGGCTCAATAGCAAGAGCAAAGAGCAGGGGAGAAAGGGGGCACCCCTGCCACATACCCCTACCCAGGCCAAAGGATGGGGAGGTCTGACCCCCCTCTTTGATGGAGGCCACAAGCAGCTGGACCTAAGAGATAAACTTCTCTCCAAAACCAAACCGTTTCAGAGTCAACCATAATTATGACCACTGCACGCTGATGTATATATGTTTAATAGTTATTGATATTGCCTCTATAGGGTGTTTGAAGTTAGTTTCAACCACTGATTTATTTGAATATATGTTTAAATGGAAATGTACTTCTTTTGTTCAAATATAAATATGGATTTTATATTTTATCTGTCTTTTTTGTGTGATTCACTGACTCAGTAGCCAATGCCAATAAAGTCCAGTTTTTTCCTTCATTTAATTTATGGTCATTTTGGGATGTGACGTGACTTTGTCTCACAAATACCCAGCATGGTTTGATTCAGGTGGCTTAAAAGCTGCCCAATCAGCCCCATGGATGTCCTGGCTCACTGACCTGTAATTGGCTTCTTCCATCTTTTGAAGTTTGGTGATGAGTCACCTGCATCTCAGTTTTCACCTTCTGCTCCCTACAAAACAGGGGCAAGAATTCTTTGTGCTGGATTCCTCAGTTAGGCCCCCTTAACACAGGGCAGACTCTGATTAGATCAGCAGAGGATCTGTCCACTGATCCTCTGATGATATGAGCAGAGAGGGCAGATGACAGGTTTGTGTCAGTTTATGCAGAGCAGACATGGACTGAGCCCGCTCTGCTCTATGGACCAGTGGGTGTAAACAAACTTCACTGTCCATTGGTACATCCGACTGCCCTCCAATCTGATCTGTTCTTTTTTTTTTTCTTTAGCGGACCAGATTGGATTGGAGGTAGGCGTTTGTAAAACTCAGTTTACAACCACCAGTCTATAGGGGTGAATGGAGGGTCCGATCAGGTCTGCCTGAAAAACTGATTTGATTTTTTGTGTAAATGGGGCCCTAGCCATTTTACATTGCTGAAAATTCATCAGGGGAAGCAAAACACATTCAGTGGGAATTCTTTACTAAAATAGAAAAAGACTGTTTACTAAGGAAAAATAAAATTTAGCTATGCTTATATCTAGATAGAACCTACCTCCTACTTTTACTCCTTCACCCCCCTCTAGCTAATAGTGCAATTCAATTTAAAAAAATAAAAAAATATATCTACACCAAAAGATTCAAATACTTGCCTTTAAAAAGGCATTGTTACTACATTCTAAAAGTTCAAGCTGAACTCCCACCTTGGGTGGAGCTACAGCCGCAAAGAAAATAAAAAAATGGCTTTTAACACACAATAGGGCCAGAGATCAAAACAACCAAATGCACTTTGTCCGGTTTTGATCTGGAGCCCTGTTGTGTGTTAAAAGCTATTTTTTTATTCCCTCCATGGCTATAGCTCCACCTAAGGCTAAAGCCCAATTTGTGGGAGTTCCCTTGGGGAGCTACAGCCAACACTGTTGCTAATGCCCCCTTTTCTGCTACTGATGCAATCTGCCTCTCCACCTTTCCTCTTCTGTGGCAGAGTTATTTTTATAACTTCATGGAGGGGCATCCAGGCAACTGAAGATACCAAGGTGGAAGTTATGCAAACTATACTGCCATAGTCCATCAATGTTGATGGTACTGTGTGATCAGCTGCTACTTGTAAAGATTCAGCATCCTCTGTTGCCCGGATGCACCTCTGGGAACTTCTGCCACAGTCACCGCAGAATTTGTTTATAGGCAGCGGCTAATCAAACAGCTCTGTCAGCGCTGACTGTGACAGTGTTGTTTCTAGAACTTTCTCCTCAGCATCAACTTTTTGAGCACACCTCAGGGAATATACACAAACAATTCTGAATCAGTCAGTGCTGGCAGGTCTGTGTGATCAGCTGCTGCTAGTAAACATAGGCTGTACTAACTGTGGTAGGATAATTTGTAAAACTTCCATTGAGGAGGTGGAGAAGGAGAATACTATTCTGCCAGTGAGCACAGCTTAGGTTTACCAGAAGCAGCTGATCACACAGTCCTGCCACAGCTGTGTGTGCACGCAATTCAACCTGACCTCATGTGCTCCTTCCCAGTGGCGGCCAGTGCATTGGGGGCGCCGCCCCCCATCCATGCGTCCAGCCCCCTAATCTAAATGCGGGGTGCCGGACACATGGAGCTCAATGAGTTTTTTTTTTTTAAATCACCTTATTAGAGCCAGAGGCGCAGAGCAGTGCACCCCGATCCCACCCATTGTGTGAAAATAGCAAATTAAAATTTGCTATTGTCACACGGATCCTCCTCTTGGCCAATCAGGAAGCGGGTCTGATACCCATTTCCTGATTGGCCGCAAGATAAACCCCATGCCATTGGCCGAGGGGGAGGCGGGAGGACTCGAGGAGACGCCGGGGAACTGAGGAGAAGCCGCCGCCGCTGCTGCTGCAGGTAAGTGCACTGGTCTCGGGGGGGGGGGGGAGCCACACTGCATTGAAGGGGGCACGCACGCTGGTCTCTGCATTGAAGGGGGCACGCTGGTCTCTGCATTGAAGGGGGCACGCTGGTCTCTGCATTGAAGGGGGCACGCTGGTCTCTGCATTGAAGAGGGCACGCTGGTCTCTGCATTGAAGAGGGCACGCTGGTCTCTGCATTGAAGAGGGCATGCTGGTTTCTGCATTGAAAGGGGGCACGCTGGTCTTTCTGCATTGAAAGGGGGCATGCTGGTCTCTCTGCATTGAAAGGGGGCACGTAGGTCACTCTGCATTGAAAGGGGGCATGCTGGTCTCTCTGCATTAAAAGGGAGCACGCTGGTCTCTCTGCATTGAAAGGGGGCACGCTAGTCACTGTATTGAAAGGGGGCACGCTGGTCACTCTGCATTGAAAGGGGGCACACTATACCTTAATTACTGAAGGCCCCTTTCACACTTTTGTGACCTCAAAGTCACGCAATTTTTTACAGCGTTTTTTGCCGCAAAGCAATGCCTATTACATTTTTCTGTTTGCGCCCCCCCCCCCCCCCCCCCAAAATTTTGAGCACCAGCCGCCACTGCTCATCCTAAAGACAAGTGATGTCAATCCGCTGTGGGGGAAGGTAAGGCAAGCTGTCTGATGGTGCTGTTCAGCAACCACAGAAAGAAGCAGAACAAGACCAGATGCTACATGCACGGCCCCATGGGGTTCAATTACATTTTTACAGTTTAGTGATACTACTTCTTTCATCTGTGGCCACATGACAAGTTAGGCACTGAGTATCTTCTAGACTGCATAATGGGAAGGTCTTTCGTCAAGGTGCCCACATCACTGCCTAGGTGAGAACACCACTTCTCATTGGCTGTCTAGTGGTGGGGTCATCTCACACTCACAGAATAAAAGGAATGTGCCCAGACAGCAGCACTAGATCACTGGTCTTCAGACACAGAAGAGGTACCACCAAGGGACTGATAACAATGGACGAGTAAAAAACAGATTGTGAAACATTTAAGCAATTACATTACAGAAACGGGGAGTTAAAAGGAGGTAATAAGAGGGATTAGAAAGGGGAGGGGCTAATTTTGTCCAGAGATGGACTTTAAATGAACAGCCTTCTTTAGTAAATCTTTCATTATGACTTCAATGACCATGCAGACTTGGGAATTCCAAAACAGCGAGTCTACTGGCATATATTTAAACTGCATTTGGCCTTTAATTACATTGTGGTTTGTTTACTGAAGCAGTAGCGTAGCCTGTCCACCTAGCAAGCTTAGTACATAAATGAAAATAAAACAAAGCTGTGATTACTTCACTCATCCAAGCGTATTTTTGGAAAAATGTGGGACTTTAATTTTCCTGCCAACATAAGAGGGTAATCAAAGTAAAAACAGTATTAGCTTATTTACTAAGCTCAGGGAACATTCACTTTGCTGAACAATCTCAATTCCTTTCAAAAATCAAAAGGTATTGTCTTTGAAATCAAATATTGAAGTTGGCCCTATTATTTGGAGTTTTTTTTTTTTTTTTTTTTAATAAAAAAAAATGTGGAAATAAAATGTATTAAAGAGGTCTGGTTGTGAGATTCCTGTATCTACATTTCCAAATCTGCCCTCCTACTGCAACGATTACAAGCATACCAAAAATAGTTTCTCTATTGTACATTATGGAGAATACAGAAGGATGTATACAACTACTCTGTTTTGCTTTATATTAATTTTTACATACGCAGAATTAAGGCTGGAATCACCAAGTTGAGCAACAGCTTTTTCCCAGATGCTGTGAGATTGACAACTTCTGCATTATGCTGAATTATTGCTGCTATTTTGAGCATGGCTGCAACTTTAGATTGATACGCCTGCTTGTTATGATTGATAATATTGCAATATTATTGTGCATCCTGCTGCTTTTTATGTATAGTTGTTCAGTGCTTTAAGTGGCCCAAAAGAGGTGCTGGTACTCTATTATAGCCTATACATTTTTTTTTATATCAGGGCCCCCACAGAGCGTCCCCCACCTCACATCAGTGTCCCCACAGAGCCCTCCCACATCAGGTTCCCCCTTACATCAGGGTGCCCACAAAGTCCCCTCACATCAGGGTCCCCACAGAGCCCCCCCCTCACATCAGGGCCCCCACAGAGCGCCCCCCACCTCACATCAGGGTCCCCACAGAGCCTCCCTACATCAGGGCCCCCACAGAGCCCCCCTTACATCAGGGTCCCCACAGAGCCCCCCCCCCCACATCAGGGTCCCCACAGAGCCACAGAGAGCCCCCGCCCACATCAGGGTCCCCACAGAGCCCCCCCACCCCACATCAGGGTCCCCACAGAGCACCACCTCCTCACATTAGGGTCCCCACAGAGCACCCCCTCCTCACATTAGGGTCCCCACAGAGCCCCCCATCCCATCCCACATCAGGGTCCCCACAGAGCACCCCCCCCTCACATTAGGGTCCCCACAGAGCCCCCCAATCCCATCCTATCCCACATCAGGGTCCCCAGAACTGCTCCTACTCACGTTTTTAGGCTGAGGCTGACACACAGGACTCACTGTGCTGTGCTGGCCTGGAGTAGCTGGAGGGAGGAGGTGGGTGGAGCCAACACTCCATTCGGCGCGCAGCAGAGGAGGAAGGAGGCTACGCAGTGTATGCTGGGGCCTCGCTCTCCTCCTCCTCAGATGACCTCACTGGTTGCTAGACGCCGGGTGGCGATAGCAACCACTGCACTGCAGTACAGGCAACTCTGCCGCTGCTGCTGGCCTGGGCTGGGACTCCGGAGCAGGGGAACTCCCTGGTGGTGACTGGTCTGGTTCTGGAGTGGGAAATATTCTCGGGGGGGGCAATTGAGGGCGCAGATGTCCAAAATGAGCGTGCGGAGAGGTGGCGGTACACTCAAGAGTCATATTTGGAAGTGGTGGTACTGAGTACCGGTGCGTACCGGCCCACTTAAAGCACTGTAGTTGTTCACATTGAACACATTGCTGTTAATTCATTTTTTTTATTTTCACACTTAACTTTATACTAAAGTCAGCCATAGATTGTCTGAATTTCAGCCGGCTCAGAAGGAACCTACTGAGATTCGAAACCATGTATGGGCAGGCTAAATGTGTATATATATATATATATATATATATATATATATATATATATATCTATAGATATAGATATATATATATATATATCTATATATAGCTATATCTACAGTATATATATATATATATATATAGATACAGCAACCATTAATATCTTTAGCTTATGTAACATGGATTAAAAAGAACATTTCTGGGGTTTTAAAAAATATATAAAAATTATGGCTGGAACTCTGCTTTACAGTAAGTAAAACTTTGAAAGTTTATACTTAAAGCGGAGTTCCAGCCATGATTTTTATAAATGCACTTAAATGATTTGGGTTAACATATTTTGGGGTTACCTTTATCATCTTCAAATGTGACGATAGCATGCAACGGCGGTCCAGGGAAAATCTCAATATCTTCCACTTCTCCCCCCCCATTTCGAGTTCTCAGGAAGTGTATAGTAAGTTTATCCTTTGCACGGCCAGTTGGAATGTCAGTTGGAATTCCTTCTACCCTCAGCCTTTTCCTCTCCATTATTCCCCAGATCCTTCAGGAAACTGTTATCACAAATAAAGAATAACTTTGTAAAGAAGCAATTACAAAGCAACGGCGCTATTTTTAGTCACAAGAGGAAAAAGTCATAATATATACAAATTTAAAAAAAAAAGTGTCAGGCTTTGGATGAGGTGCAATTTTCATACCAATACTAAAACAGAAACAGAAGTGAAATCAAGAAGTGAGTTGATATTATCCGGGAAACAATGCAACTGTACTTAAGAAAGAAAGTCTACCCAAATTTGTACCTTTTCAACACATGGACTGCCAGAAAGTATATTCACATTTATTTTACAGGTGACCTGTTTTTACATGACTGAATGATTGAAGTCAACGCATCTTCCCATCATTCACTAAGCTACGTGAGAATTCATTTTGCAAAGAGAAAATAAGGATAGGTTTTATTGATATTAATGATCAGTCATGTGCAAGTTACATTTATTTAGGCTTTCCTTGCACATGATAAAGTAATCTTTACAAAGTGAATTTTCAGCATGTTTCATTTATGAAGTGAAAATTCACAAAGTGAAAACTTGCAACATGCTCTCCCCCTTTAGTAAACCAATCCTAAGGCTTTCAGAATAAAACAAACTAGGAGACTATAATGGGTGTTTAAGAATAACTATTTTGCTATTAACCACTTGCCGACCGCTCACTCGAGCTCTACTGCGGCAAAGTGGTTAGTTCCCGTCCAGCGACGTAGACCTACGTCGCTGGACTCCTCCCCTTGCGGGCGGCGCACGCGCGCCGCCGGAGGCTCGCTCCCGCTGTATTCAGTCACAGCGGGAGTCGGGCCAGGGGAGGAGCAGCGGCAATCGCCGCTGCTCTTTCCCGATCGTCGGGGAATCGAGTTTGGAGATCCACCCGCTTGTGTAAACAAAGGGGGCAGATCTCCTAAGTGACAGGCAGTGTCAGATTGCAGGGTTCAGCATAGCTGAACCTGCGATCTGTCCCTGTGTCACTCAGTCACCTCCCCCCACACATGTCAGTAAGCACCAGGCATACATTAACCCCTCCCTCTCCAATAAAATTAACCCCTTCCCTGCCAGTGTAATTTTTACAGTAACAGTGCATATGTATAGCACTGATTACTGTAGTAATGTCACTGGTACCCCCAAAAGTGTACAAAATGTCAGTCAAGGGTCCGATCTGTGCGCCGCAATGTAGCAGTCCTGCAAAAAAAAAAAATTGCAGATCGCCGCCAATACTCGTCAAAAAAAAAAACACCAAAAATGACAGAAATCTTTCCCTTAGTTAGTAAACGCAATAACTTTTGCGCAAACCAATCAAAATACGCTTATTGTGATTTTTTTTTACCAAACATAGGTAGCAGAAAACAAATTGGCCAAAAATTTAAAAAAATTTTGATTTTTACATTTTTTGGGGGGGAATTTCATATAAAAAAAATGTGAAAAATATTGTTATTTTTTCAAAATTTACGCTCTTTTTTTGTTTATAGCGCAAAAAGTAAAAATCGCACAGGTGATCAAATACCACCAAAAGAAAGCTCAGTTTGTGAGAAAAAAGGACGTAAATTTCATTTGGGTACGGCGTCGCACGACCGCGCAATTGTCAGTTAAATTCGCACAGTGCCGAATGGCAAAAAGTGGCCCGGACGTAAGACAGCAAAATCCTCCGGTGGTAAAGTGGTTAAACTGATTAGTAAAAAAGGATTTTCAGAGCAACAAATAACAGACACATTGGAGTAGGGTGGACTGGTGCACTACAGCACTTAATTCCAGGACAAAGACAAGTTTGTTTGGCATTAGGGCAGACCTAGAAACTGGAAAAGAATATTTGCATGTATAGTTTTATACACAACTCATATTGTAATCAGTATAATAAACCAGAACTTCATGACTTTACTAAACCAAATCTGTTTTACATCCTCTGATGATATCTGCATATGAAATAGAGTTACTTACCAGTAATAACTTAGCTCCTCTTTATTTCGGCATGGAAAGAAGGACCTGTCATTACAAATGAACTGTCATTAGTGTGCTAATGTGAAAAAGACAGTATTTTCTTTAGATAGAAGCATGCAAACTTTAAAGTAGAACTCCAATCAAAACATTTTTTAGCTTTTAAAAGGAAGTGTTTATAATCTTTGAGAATGTAATAGATTTCTCTTTCCCCATTAGAGAATGTTCTCCTCACCTCCTGTATTGTTGGCCAGTGTCACCAGGACAGAAAATTAAAGGAGACCTCTTAATCCGGGACAGAGCAATAGAAGCTTTGCCCCTGATGAAGTCTTGTGTTGACTATTTCCTTAAACGGTAACTCCACTTTCGTGGAGGAAAAATATTGCAAATAAAACAAATATATAGCACATATAATTGTGACACAAGACATATTGGGCCGGATTTAAAGAAACTGCAGCTTCAAACATCTATGACGTGTTTCAGTTTCGCCGCGTTCAAATCAATTAACTGGCGCTGCGGCGAATTGGCGAGTAAAACAGCAATAATGAATTCCGCCGTCAGCGGGATTCACTTACGATCGCGGCTTCGCCAATTCGCAAACTTATGTCTTCGTGCTTATAGCAGTTTCACATAGCGATGTGGGCTAGTGGATTAGTGCACACATCACATGTCTGTAATTCATCTCCCTCTGCTGTAGGTTCGAGGCTTACCATCTCCACCTACTTTTTTTATTTTCTTTTTTTGTTTATATTGCTAAAATGTAACGGATTACATCATATATATTGCTAAATAATGTTACACTCAGAAGCGCTTGCAAGCTTACACCATTTTAAGTGTTTTTTTGATCTTGTCTGTGTGTCGAATCGATCTTATGAAGGAAAGTACCAAAGGCAAGTGACCAAACCCCTACCCTACTTCAGGGCAAGATGAAACCTCACAATTTTACCATGGTCTTCTTCCCACATTCCATACAATGTTTAGTTCTTTAGCTATATGTGCTTTTTAGCCTTAACACACTCCTTTTTTTCCACCATACAGCTTTATTCTGCACAATAGCTAAGTGCTTTGCAACTTCACTGCAGTTAACAACGTCATGGGTTCAAGTCACATCACTACACTTGGGATCTCTTTTCACTCTCATTTTTTTTAACAGTTTTTTTAAACTATCTTGAATTTGGGGGGGGGGGGGGGGTCCTACCCAAATTTCAAGCACATCAATGGAAACAACACAATTTTGATTTTATGAGTGTGGTCCTAGTTTTATCGAGATGCAATTCTTTACATATTTACCATGGTTCTTACAATTTCTTGACCAATAAACATAGGTGTCTGATATTGGACTCTCTCCATATTTCAACAACACAGACCCTCATAGTCCAACACTACATTTGCCTCACACCTCAACACAACACTGTCACATCCCTACTCTACATTACAACCCCTCACATCACCAGTACAAGCAGCATGCAAAGTGCAAAACTCCGGCCTTGGCAGCTTAATGGGCCATACACTAACAATTTGTCTAGACTTTTTCCTGTAGACTTAACCAAACCATATAATATAAGCTCAAACCTCAACACTTTCAATTTGGATGCAATCAGGCAGGCCCTTGCACTACATAGAAAATGTCAATCTGAAGGATAAAGTCTTCTCTAAATCTTACAGTGTGGATGGCCCTTTTGTCTGTAGGCACCCACACAAAACAAAAAAACACATGTTCAATTCTAATGTATTTATTTATTTGAGAATGACAGCAGAAGGAGGGATGCAGCAAAAGAATATTGTCACTCTCCAGTCCGTGTGCCTTTACAGCGCCAGACCACGATCTTTGCTCCATGGCTACGGGATTCTGATGTCTTCCACAACTTCCGGCAGAGTTCAGAATCCATTCTGCACCTCTACCAGCTCATAGGGGACAGGCATGGCAAGGTTGCTGGTCAGCTTCCAAGCCACTTTCGAAGTTCCAGGGTGTTCATGTTGGTCATTGGCCATGTGCCTTACCAAATATCCACTGACCACAAAAGAAAATGAGTGGAGTCCATCAAGGTGGGTTTCTACCACCTACACCCGCAAGCAGTACCACTCCTGGAAAAATAAAACAAAGGATAAGACATTTCATAATGAAAATCACATCTTAATGCCTGTTTGCTTCATTCTGAACTTCATTTAATTTCGACATCACGAGTGAAATAACACATTTTATGCCAACTTACACAAACCAGAAATCATTAATGTAAACATTTGAATACACACCTGTGACGCCAGACAGCCCATCACCACAGGCTTCCCATGGTACGTGCCATGATTCCAAGATGTTGATGTTCTGGAAAATTACAACACCATAAGATACCAAGCAGCCGTTCATGTTATCAATAACTACACAGGTGGCATAGACACAAATAAACACCTGCCAGCTCTTCTCAGCCCTTTACACTATTCACAATACCAACATGTTTATGGTTAGAGGTACATGTTTTTGCTCAAGTAACACAATTTTACCAATGTTGACTACACTTTATCTACAATGGCAAGTGTCATTGGCAGATGATAATCACCCTCTGTCTCCCTGTGAGTGGCACCTCTGCTAACTAGCTAATTAATACACATGCCCTATCTTGACCGGTTACAGTACTTACATGTAAAGTGGCTAGCAACCAGGGTATTCCGGGTGGCCATACCGGCAGCGGTGCTCCGCCGCCTGGGGGCCGCCGGCTGACGGACCTCTGGCTCCCTCTCCTCCGTCAGCTCCCAAGAATCATCCCGGGCAACGCACATGTTGTGCAACACGCAGCACGCCAGGATGATCTTGGAAGCCTTTGTAGGAGAGTACAGGAGTTCACCCCCAGGCCGGGCCAAGCAGAGAAACCGGGACTTGAGAAGACCTATGGTCAACTCAATGATACTCCGGCTTCTCCGCAAGGCCCTGTTGTAATTCCTCTCTGCTGGGCCCTGGGGGTACCTTATTGGAGCCATCAGCCACGTCAGCTGCGGGTAACCAGCATCCCCTGAAAAATAAGAAAAATATACATTAGTTCTTCCTATCATGTGACTTTAGATGACTCCTCAAAATGGGAGACAATTAGGCATTTTACTAAACAACCTGCTCGTCTGTTTGCAAAAAATCATATGAAACATCTCAACTCTGTCTAACTGCCTAAATCACTAATACAAATGGGAAAAAGGACACACAAAGTGGTGGGTTTCTCTTGCAAGTTCCAACTTGGCCCCTATTTTGTTCCTATTACATTAGCCTAGGTCTTACTTCTGGAATATATCTGCAACTAGAGTGAGGAAACCAATATTGACTCACTTATGCAAAGTACTTTGGGGATATGGCAATACCATTGGAATCATTTGTAGGTTTTCTTTGGGTGGCTAGAGGACACCATTTACACATTGGTTAACCACCTTCATTGGACTCAAAGACAACTTTGCAAATCTTTCTTTTGTGAGCTGCTAAGCTGCTGATCTGGTTGTGTGTGAACAGCCTGACAACTCCTAACACATCCATTTTAGGTAGGCTTTGCTTAAATCAGGGTGTACACCGATGTAGCTTATTCCTATGTCTATGTAATCTTACAGTTTATGTTGTTAAGACAAAATACTTTACCAATAAGCCACCCTTCGGGCATTTGTCCACTTTCAAACACCTCGTACAGAGTACTTGTTCTTAACATACTGGAATCATGGCACGACCCTGGGTGACCAGTGTTGACACTCATGATGCGCTGTTTGGCGTCACACACTAATTGGACGTTCACGGAGTGGTACTGCTTGCGGTTCCGGTATTCACTTTCGTGGCTCCTTGGGGGCCTAATGGCTATGTGGGTGCCATCGATTGCCCCTAGGATTTGCGGCATGTGTGCCCGCCGGTAGAAACCCAACTTGACTTCATTCCACTCATTTTCATTCTGTGGCCAGTGGATAAAATTGGGCACTATATCCACTATGGCATTAATGACCAACATGAACACCCTTGAAACTGTGGGCTGGCTAATGCCCATGATACTTCCCGAAGTGGCTTGGAAGCTGCCACGCCCTAAAATATACAAAGTGGCCAGCAATCTGGCCATGCCGGGCACCGCATGGCCGCGCTGTGTGTCCGGGTCAATTTTCTCTGCTATGAGCTGGTAGAGGTGTAGAATAGTTCCTCGCTCGAGCCGGAACTTCCTCCTGACATCAGAATCCCGCAGCTTGTCCAAATAGATCCTTGGAGCAAAAATGCGTGGCTGGCGAGGTAAGGGCACACGGACTGGAGGTGCTGCTGCTGGAGGTGCTGCTGCTGCTGCTGCAGCTTCCCCACCTTCTGCTGCCTCCTGTGCCAGGGCCTCCTCAAACAAGGCACCGATAAATGCCAGCATTGCACCATCTAATGCGTCTGGGATATCGTCCTCCATTTTGAACGCGCAAATTCGCGAATGCGCAGATATATATAGAAACGGCCGCTAATTATCACACCTGTGAGCCAGCTATAAAAGGAGCACATGGCCAATATGGCTGCTGGATGTTATAGATCGATGTTTCTTATGTGCTAGCAAGACCCTGTGACCCACAACCTACATTATCTGGAGGTAAGACAATTGTATCTCTCTCTCCCAAAAAAAAGGAAGGAGAGAATTTGTACTTATCTTGGGTGTGCTTAAGTTGTCTATGGTGAATCCCCTCCAACCCACAATAGCTTGGGAACCCCTCAAGTGTCTTTTAATCATTGGCAGTTGGCCCCATGTGCATGTGGTTTGGACATGTGTTTTCTCATGTTTGTTAAAGGTGTGCAGTCTAGATTTGGCATCTAAACCTGCCCCCTTACCTTCCCAGCTTCCAAAGACACCATTTTTGCTTTCCTGATAACTGTAATTTATTATGTGCACGTATGTAGGTCATGCGATTTCTCATGTATGTTTAATGTTTGCAGCCTCCTTTTGCCTATAAAGGATTACACCACCCCCCCTCCACCAAGTCTGTTTGTGCCATAAGGTAAGTGTTTGGAGGGCCTTGTGTGATTTGTACCCATATGCGTTTTCTTATGTGTTTTTTTTTTCCATTTCTTTGCAGCCTCTTCTGCTCTTTGCCACCACCACCACCACCACCACCACTGTGTTTGTGCCATTAGGTAAGTGTTTGGAGGGCCTTGTGTGATTTGTACCCATATGCGTTTTCTTATGTGTTTTTTTTTTCCATTTCTTTGCAACCTCTTCTGCTTTTTTTGCCACCACCACCACCACCGTGTTTGTGCCATTAGGTAAGTGTTTGGAGGGCCTCGTGTGATTTGTACCCATATGCGATTTCTTATGTGTTTTTTTTTTCCATTTCTTTGCAGCCTCTTCTGCTCTTTGCCACCACCACCACCACCACCACCACCACTGTGTTTGTGCCATTAGGTAAGTGTTTGGAGGGCCTCGTGTGATTTGTACCCATATGCGTTTTCTTATGTGTTTTTTTTTTCCTTTTCTTTGCAGCCTCTTCTGCTCTTTGCTGCCACCACCACCACCACCACCACCACTGTGTTTGTGCCATTAGGTAAGTGTTTGGAGGGCCTTGTGTGATTTGTACCCATATGCGTTTTCTTATGTGTTTTTTTTTTCCATTTCTTTGCAACCTCTTCTGCTTTTTTTGCCACCACCACCACCACCGTGTTTGTGCCATTAGGTAAGTGTTTGGAGGGCCTCGTGTGATTTGTACCCATATGCGTTTTCTTATGTGTTTTTTTTTTCCTTTTCTTTGCAGCCTCTTCTGCTCTTTGCCCACTACTACCACCACCACCACCACCAAGTCTGTTTGTGCCATTAGGTAAGTGTGTTCTGTAACTGTTCACTAATTATACTGTATATGAAGAGCAATCTGCAAATCCTGTTTTTTCTGTTTTCTCTTTTGTCATTTCAGATTTAGGAGTTTGGGGCTCTTTGCTGCTGCTGGACAGCCAGATTCTCTGCCCACCTCGTGCTCCCATGGCCCCACCCACTGGAAGGATGAGAAGGGGCAGGGTGGCCAGGGTGGCCAGGGTGGCCAGGGGGGGCAGGGTGGGCAGATCGTCTGGCTCTGGTGTGAGGGAGGCTCCAGCTGTATCCATGAGGGAGTCCACCATCCCCATCCCGGAGGAGGAAGCCGGGGGAGGTGGTAACACACCAAGTGGACAAGCTGGCTCTTCTGACAGTAGTCCTGGAGCGGGTCCGTCCACCAGAGTCAGCTTGTCCACATTATCCCGGCTTCCCCGTTTCAACCACAATCAGTGCTGTGCCCTGGTCCACGCCTATATGGCCAGATATCAGGCGATACATGGGACCAGGGCCGCGTCTTACTCAGTAACAGAGAAGAACAGATTGTGGGATGAAATCCGGGATGCTGTAAATGCACTGGGTGAAGCACCTCGCCACCGTGACAGTGTGCGGAAGAAGGTCAACGACATCTGTGGGTCCGTTCGGAAGAAGCTAATTGCATGGGCTGCGGAGGGTCTTTATGACCGACAAGGTCGGCTGGATGAACGTGCACGAAGTTCTCTCTGGGATTATCAATTACCTTTCTTGAACATCATAGGACCTGATACCATCTTTACCAGAGAGGACTTAGATTCGGATGCTTTGCACCGAGGTAGGATATTATCTTGGATGTCAATTGTGTGAGTTGTTTGGAAAAGATTAACTACTATCCTATGTGTGACATTAATAGAATGTGATACTTGCCCTTCCAATTGTCCTTTTTTTGTTTTCCCCAACCTGCAATTTGTTCATCTGTAGCACGGATCTCAGCCCCTCCACAGCCCATGCAGCTTGGCGAACCAGACGGACTCACAGGTGTTGACATCAGTGCTGACCCTCCTCCTGGTAGGTCCAATATCATACTGTGCCAAACAATGTAGATGTTTTTTTTTTCCAAGATAGCTCATATTGCTATGTCCTTTACAGAAGATCCGCAGCAGGGAACACACCCAGTGCAGCTAGGCCTGGAGGAAGGTGTTGGTATGTCTAGTCAAATAATGTTTTTTGGAATCTTATTAACCCCATTAACACACATGTTTTTTCTTATGAAAGAGTGTTGCCTTTTAGATGTTTACCCTGCAAAACACAGTTGACAGCATTAATGGGTGCCGTCATTAGTAGGCAGACCAAGCCTTCTTAACCTTTGGGAGGGTTTAGCAAGTGTCCTATGAGCCCAGGAAAGCACTTTTGAATGTTTGGCCTCAATGCTTCATTCATGAAGCTAGGAGGGCAATCTGGCCATAATCATTACTGACTAAGGTTATGTACTAAACATGTTTTTTTTTTTTTGTTTTTAAAAGAACATCAGGCCCCTCTTGACGTTGCAGCTGGAGTTGGATCAGGAGCTGGCGACGATTCTGCATCCAGTGCTGTGGTATGTGATATAAGGGAACAAGGTGCACATGTAACATTTCAATGGTAGCATTGATTTTGGACTAGATGTGGCTTACATTGTGTGTGTTAAATTAGTGCTATGACATTCTGACGATGCACCAGCACAACAAGAGTTCTATCTTGAACATCAGGGAATTATGTTATAATTTGGTGTGCCACTAATGTTCCAAAAACATCCAGGATCTTTAAAGTCCGGCCCGTCTTTGATTTTCCAGGTCCAAATTCATGGGTATCATTTGGTTGGGTTGTCCTCTAGCCGATTGATGGCAAGATTTTAGACAACATACGTAGATGTATAAAGTCATTGGTGTAGTAACAGATTTACCAAAAGCATAAACAACCTACCACACCAGGGTTAATTGGGAACACCTTCATGTTGAATCTTTTTTGCCTTTGTCATATTAGTCCTACCAATATAATATGTACCCATTATCAGAAGTGTTGCTAGCTTGGATAATCTTACAATGAACAAGTACTCATTAGAAGCACATCAAACTTTTCAACGTTCTGCTTGGGGTGTTAAGTTGTCAAACTAATCTGAAATATTTAGTCATGATGTTTGATAATGATTTGGTCTATTTCTTCTGCTTTCAGGTAGCCTTAGATGCAGAGGGATTGTCACCTACCCAACTTCGTCCATCTATGCTGGATGTAGCCGAGAGGCTGCTTGATGAGTATCAGGTCCAAAATGAGTTAAGGAGGCGTACTCAGCAATCTACTGAGGCAGTACGTCTGCTCGGGCTCATACAGGAATCTGTAACAACAATGGTACAGGTTCACCAGGATATGTTACAGGTTCAACAGGATATGCGTAACAGCTTGGTAAGTTTAGCAGACCAGCATCAACGGGATCGGCAAAGTGTTGACACTCAGGTGCTGGCCACACGCCAATGCCTGTTTGGATCTGAAGATGCCCCATTGGCAGAGCCCTCCCAAACATCTCACTCACCTGCCACTGCAGGTTGTGGTAGTGGGAGGGTAATGCCAGTGTTGGCCACTTGTCAGGCAGCTGGGGATGGGACAATTCCTCCTGTAGCCACTCCTAGCACTTCACACTCCGTTCGGACTCCCACACCCCTCAATGAGCAATCCTCCTGCACAACCTCAATGCGCACTGGTTCCACAGTACCCCTTCCACCTGACTACATTCCCTCCACACCTTTATCACTTCACTCCTCCCCAGGCCGTTCTTCTTTTTTGTCACCAATGCGACATGTCGTTTGCCCCCGCACCGTGGACCACAACAACCAATCAACCACCACTCCCCACACATCTTCACAACCCTTGCACCACCAGCAGCATCAAATAGCCTTGGAGCAGCAACGATCCCATCTCATGTTAATGGCACACGTTGCCCAAATTCTTAGGCTGACCCCAGAGCAGATGACACTATTGGCAGAACATCTTCTGTCTGGGACATTTCCAAGGTTCAACACCCTGCATCATCAGCAGCCTCAGACACAAGATATGATCCTAATGGGCCACTTGAGCACAACTCTACAGCTAACCCCAGACCAGATGGAACTATTGGCCCACCATTTGATGGCAGGAAACTTAACAGTGCTCACCACACTGCTTCAGGCACCACCACCAACTTGATTTTTTGTTTTTTTGTTTAATTTGGTTTAGTTTTGTTAATGATTGTTACATTGGCCAATTTGTTGGGCCATTTTTTTTTTTAATTTGAGGGTGGCACAATATGATTTATTATAGTGCTTCTTTTGGGGATGAAATAAAATTTTATGCAAAATGATTAGTTTGTGTTTGCTCTTTGGTTTTTTAGGAGTGTTGGTGGCCAAGTAATGGCCCTGGTTAATGTAGGCATTTATACACACGTGCTTCTCGATCTCCAAACATATGATTTCATGTAAATTTAGATAACTCAATGTTCACATAACGACCCAAGAAAAGGTCTCCCTTCAAATGTAGCTTCAAAACAAGTCTCAAGGCTAACATAAACCAAAGCCAACATACTAACAATTACAGACCACACCACTCGATTAAACAAATACAACACAAAAGACATTCGATGTGTACACCAAAAAGAAAACTTGGGTAATAAAATAAATGTTTTAATAACACATGTGGGTGTCTACCAACTGTAGCGTACAAAAAATATATTACAATATATAATAGAATGAACTAAATTGCCAATGTAACATTTGTGTTGCAAAGAGCAACATACTTTAATTTTATTTAGATAAACATATTTTATGTGTTTTATAATTTTTTTTGAGGTTTTCACTAAAACAAGTCTTTTTTGTAAACATTTTTGGTTTAGTTTGTTACCAAAAACAACAAGTCTTTTTTGTAAACATTTTTGGTTTAGTTTGTTACCAAAAACAACAAGTCTTTTTTGTAAACATTTTTGGTTTAGTTTGTTACCAAAAACAACAAGGCTTTTTTGTAAACATTTTTGGTTTAGTTTGTTACCAAAAACAACAAGTCTTTTTTGTAAACATTTTTGGTTTAGTTTGTTACCAAAAACAACAAGGCTTTTTTGTAAACATTTTTGGTTTAGTTTGTTACCAAAAACAACAAGGCTTTTTTGTAAACATTTTTGGTTTAGTTTGTTACCAAAAACAACAAGGCTTTTTTGTAAACATTTGTGGTTTTGTCGGTTGCCATAAAAACAACAAGGCTTTTTTGTAAACATTTGTGGTTTTGTCGGTTGCCATAAAAACAACAAGGCTTTTTTGTAAACATTTGTGGTTTTGTCGGTTGCCATAAAAACAACAAGGCTTTTTTGTAAACATTTGTGGTTTTGTCGGTTGCCATAAAAACAACAAGGCTTTTTTGTAAACATTTGTGGTTTTGTCGGTTGCCATAAAAACAACAAGGCTTTTTTGTAAACATTTGTGGTTTTGTCGGTTGCCATAAAAACAACAAGGCTTTTTTGTAAACATTTTTTTTTTTTTGTTGCCAAAAACAAGGCTTTTTTTGTTTTATTTTTTTTTGGTGCCCAAAAAAAGGGTTTTTTTTAAATTTTTATATTTTTTTTGGTTGCCAAAAACAAGGCTTTTTTTGTTTTTTTATTTTTTTTTTGGGTCCCAAAAAAAGGGTTTTTTTTTAATTTTTTTTTTTTTTTGGTTGCCAAAAACGAGGGTTTTTTTATTTTTTTATTTTTTTTGGTCCCAAAAAAAAGGGTTTTTAATTTTTTAATTTTTTTGTTTCCCAAAAACGAGGGTTTTTTTATTTTTTTTTTTTTGGTCCCAAAAAAAAGGGTTTTTAATTTTTTAATTTTTTTGTTTCCCAAAAACGAGGGTTTTTTTATTTTTTTTTTTTTTTTGGTCCCAAAAAAAAAGGGTTTTTAATTTTTTAATTTTTTTGTTTCCCAAAAACGAGGGTTTTTTTATTTTTTTATTTTTTTTGGTCCCAAAAAAAAGGGTTTTTAATTTTTTAATTTTTTTGTTTCCCAAAAACGAGGGTTTTTTATTTTTTTTTTTTTTTGGTCCCAAAAAAAAGGGTTTTTAATTTTTTAATTTTTTTGTTTCCCAAAAACGAGGGTTTTTTTATTTTTTTTGGTCCCAAAAAAAAGGGTTTTTAATTTTTTAATTTTTTTGTTTCCCAAAAACGAGGGTTTTTTTATTTTTTTTTTTTTTTTTTGGTCCCAAAAAAAAGGGTTTTTAATTTTTTAATTTTTTTGTTTCCCAAAAACGAGGGTTTTTTTATTTTTTTTTTTTTTTTGGTCCCAAAAAAAGGGGTTTTTAATTTTTTAATTTTTTTGTTTCCCAAAAACGAGGGTTTTTTTATTTTTTAATTTTTTTTGGTCCCAAAAAAAAGGGTTTTTAATTTTTAAATTTTTTTGTTATATTTTTTTTTAGAATGTCGAAATGTGACAGTTAAAAAACATTGTAAAATTAACCAAACAAATTAAAATATAAAAACTATAATCTTTTTAAGGGTGACACATTCCTGACAAATGGCTCCTGAGGGGCTGGATCGGCCCCATAAGTTTCTTCCAAAACTAATATTCGGTCTATGCACCATGTTACATATTCCAAAAGGACCTCATAGGTGAGGTGCGTGTGTCCTGGGTAGAAAAAGACATGACAATTAGTTTTATGCAAAATGATCCAAACAACGATTGTAATTAATGTGCCTCAACAAATATGCTTAGGAGTCTATTGGTTGGCTTTTATCAACACTCTGAAGCAAATATGCTAAATTGCTGGTGTAAACCTTAAACTCAAACTTTCACAGCAAATTGTTCAAAAGGTTACATAAGATGGCTTGGAATGTTAGTAGCAGTTCCACCAAAGCTAAGTAAAAGGCTTTTCTTCATGTCAACACAAGCAATCATTTAGAAGAATGTAAGGTGTTTTGGGTTCAATTGGTCAACACGATACATGTGCACACATTTATCTCTATCACCATTGGAGTTTGTGTAGCGTTCTCTCTCCCTCTTACTGTCTATAGATTGAACCTGACACATAGTAGAGACTTACCCTTTGGAATTCGGAGGGCCAGTTGTGGACGGAGCAGATGTGTCTGCTCCCCTGATCTCCTTTCCGCCATCCCAGCTGTGTTAAGAGAGAAGAAAAAGTTTATCAACAAATGGACTCACGCTAACTGTAGGTTAGGCAGTCATGAAAACGCTCTAACACCCACTCATTACCCCTCCACATTTCCCTGAAAGTTTTATTTAGACTTTGATATGGTGGTGATGCAGATTTGTACAGTGCAAGCGTCATTCTACTGGGTGAAGCTTGTAGCGTTAAGGATACGTACTCCCTGCTTTTGTGCTGATTGTGTTTTTCGGATGTTTTTGGTGCCTCAGCCCTGCCTGTTCTAAGTGTTGGAAACATATTTTGGGAGGGCTGTGGAAAACTAATCAGGTTAGACTTACACTCTCTAGGTTTTTGGGGACAAGATAAATAACAATCCTCCTTTTTACATGGCCCCTGTACACACCTCTAGGCACCTCCCTCCTGTTGGTTGACCCCACAGCAGGCAGCTTGCTATGGAGGCACATGAGATGAAGCCAAGCACCCTGTGCCTGTTCAGGCACTAGGCTGTGAGCCAGCCTTGCCCCCCTCCCTTCCGATGGTCTCAATGATTAGGAGTGACAGCATCAGGAGGCAATATTGGCATGCTGTCACCTCAGTTAAGGAGGAGGGGGAGTCTGTTCCAGACAAGTATTAGTGCAAAAATGTGGACAGTAAAAAATGGTCCCAGTAAGTCTTAGGGGGAATATGCACACCTATCACTTGGAATACTAATGCATAGAATGCATTCACATAAAGAACCTGCTGCCTTTAGAGGAACTTGAAGCCTGAGCGGGGACATACACAGTTAGCATTTCTCCACTTACTAAGTAGACACATTACTGGAAAAGCACACAACTTACCATCATCAGTTTTTTTTTGGGCCCCCGAAGTTGATGGCGTGGCTGGCTCGGGAGAAACTGCACAAAAAGAACACAAATTGTGAACTGGAATGTGGTACATTACCGAGGAAGAGTATTTATGAAAGATTGACAAACACACATTTTCAGTGTTGACTAAATCAGGACATGATTAAATTACAATGTCCACAAAAAATTTACAAGTACAAAGCACACCATTTCCAATGTAGAGAAACTAACACCAATTTAGAATAGGGTGGCTTGAGATAACTTACAAAAGATACATGTCCTGTAAAGCTCCCCAAAACCACCTTGCAAACATGAAGGTTAAGCAAGAGTGTTTCATGACCAACCTTCCTGTCACATATAGCAAAACTACACTTGCTTAGACTCCAACTTAGATTATCCTAGATACACATCATCCTAGCACACACAATTCATGTGAGAATCTAATTTTAGGTACTTACAGACTAGTTCAGGGGAGCCTGGAGTGGGGGAGGATGGGGGAGACCCTACATGGGGGGATGGTGTCCCTTCATGGGGGGATGGCGTCGTATCTCCTAGAAACACAAAGACACAAATACAATCCTTGAACCAAAGCTATTTGATAAAGGCACACAGAAAGTAGTTGGGAAACATTGAAGGTAGTAGTTACTTTGGACTGGGTAAGCAGCAGCCCCTCTTCCCCAGTCCTCCACAACTAACATCCTCAATGTCAGCTGCTACATAACCCCAATGGCAAAATATAGATATTACAGCCCTTAGATTTCCCAGGACACATTGAACACACAAACACATGTAGAATACTTACTTCCCATTTGAGGAGAGCCCAGGTCCTCATCCGGTTCAGACGAATTGGCCTCTTCTTGGGCAACAATGTGTTCCTGGCCCGGATCCAGGCGACTTGGCCCTGCCTGAGGCTCCTCTCTTGCTGAAGTTACATCAACCACAAAAGAAAACAAAAAAAACAATCATTCCTCCAAGTTCGACCTAATACACAACACACCAGCACATCCACATTACTTACAGGGGGCCTGAGAAGGCTGAGCCTCCACATCCTGATCACTGGTTTCTAAAATAAAAGAAAAACATTATATATTATTTATGGACACAAATAGGCAGTAACCTCTCATCATGCTAGCACCATACTCAATGCCCCTACAATTCAGAACATAGAAGTGCACTTACACCAATGAGATGCATTGACCATGTTTTAAAACAGGAGGGCACCATGCAAATTAAGCGGGCGCCTAAGGCCTCGCACCTACAGGGGCCTTGCGGCCAGTGGCGGAGCACCAACATTTCGAAGGGCGCAGTCAGGGAAATCTCCCAAGTAAAAGATTGCTTTCAATCCTCGGATCAAAAAGTTGCAGCAGTGTGCTGCAGTCCCTTCACTGCGTCTGCCAGGTGTCTGTTGTCCGCTGACACTTACTCCTCCTTCTCTGCCTGGGGATTGGCCGTCTGATCATGTTATCCTAAGATGTGGAGGAATCGGTAGGTGTGTACCTGCACCAGTAGGAAGTGACTGGCCGGTCAACTCACTCTGCTATCATCATTTGTTGCTCTGGGAGGAGAGCTCCGCCCTGGACCCGGAACATACAGGTAACCAGGCCCAGACTTGATATTTTGCAGGCTGGTCATAGATTTGTTGTGTCCACTATGCAAAGGGGTTGAGTTGCCCAAGGGAAGTTGGAAGAGTCTGAAAATGGTTGGTGGAGGAGGAGGAGAAGAAGGCCCTGGGTGGCTGGGGGACAAGGAGAGGGCCCCTGGGTGTTTTCTAGAGGAGGAAAGATCCACAATGACGCCAGAGTCAATTGCCAAGGAAGAGAGTGGAGCTGAGCAAGTCCTGCCTATCTGACCTGAAAGCCAAACATGGTGTAGATGGAGCCCTTTGCCCTACACAATGACAGCACCAGAGGTGGAAGGTGAGTGGTAGCGGGTCTTTGACATTATAGAGCATATGGACTCTGTCCATTATTGGTAGTTTTGTTTGGAGTTGTCCTTTAGATGTTTAACTGTGTTGTTTTTGACCCGAGCTGTGAGGGACTGAGGTATGACAGCCCACTATGCTGAGACTTATAGTGCCCTAGAATGTTGAGGACTGAGGAATCCTTAGTCCCTAACAGAGGGCACTACAAGTCTTAGCATAGCAGGCAGTATTTCCTCATTCCCCTACAGAGAGGATTACAAGTCCAAGCAGGTAGCCTTCTGCAGTGGGACTTGTTGTGCCCTTGACTGTGGTGGACTGAGGAAGGGAAGTGTAAGAGGGTCTCTGTAAGCTCAGATGTATGGGGGAGCTTTGGGGAACACAGAGTTCCCTTTTACACCAGAGTCCCCAGCTTCCCCCCTCAAATAATGGTTCCCAAACTCTCCTTATATCAGAGTCTTCACACTTCCCTCTTACAGTGTAGTAAGTCTGGAGACTCCGATGTAAAGGGGGCTCTGTAAAATGTGATTAGAAATTTCTAACATTTTTATTTTCTACTTACGATCCACAATTTTCAGCTGCTCAAATGGCTCGCTGCCTCTGAATGCATATTGGAGTGTGGCCGTCCTCCTCCTCCCCTTCTTCACCAAAAGCACAAGAGGGTGCCGTCCGTCCGCTTTGGCTAGAAGCAGAAGAAAAAAAAGAAACATAAAAAATACGAATGTACATAGTAGTATTAAAGGTTGTGAAGAGACACTTGATGGAGGTAGGAAAGGTAGGAGCGAGAGGGAGGGGGGGGGGGGTGTTGTTATTAGTGTTGTTGCATAGCTAAACACATGTCCACCTACCCAAAAAATTGTAACCTATCTGGTCACATGTAATGTATATTTTTACTTACCGGAGATTTGCTCCACAGCCTTTAGCAGGAGCCTGGGTGAGCGCCTTTTGGCATCACTCCAGGCCCGCTGCAGATCCACTATATCAGGCAGGAACTGAAATCTCCGCTGCAGCCTCATCCGGAGACGACACATCATCTTGTGCTTTTGGTGAAGATGCGTATAAACTTTATCATACCCCCAGAGGAGGAGGAGCTGTGGAAAGAGCAGTGTATGTTTGAGTCCAAGTATGTCCAAAATAGTACAGTCTTCAAATAACATGCTAGGTCGTCTTTGAGATATTGTAGAACAAAGAATTCCATTTCTGGTGATACATATACATCGATGTCCAAATCTACCTCCATGACATAGGTTGCCCCACACTGGTGATTTCCTCTACATGATATAGCCATTTTCTCAATTGGCCTTTCATGACACACCCAGGGCCGCCATCAGGGGGGGACAGGCAGTCACTGTATTTACAACCTTATTGCTGTCCATTTAGCAGGGTGCAAGTAACTTTACACACATGTAGCATAGGTATCAACTTTTGTCACCATGTTAAAAGGACAGCAGTATGGGTAGCATTACAGTGACTGTTATTAGTCCAGGCTCACTAAACTAGCCAATGCTTGGAAAAGCAAGCCATGCAGATTGCTTTTCAGGTCCCTTTTAACACGAGCTGTCTGATTGGGTGTGGCTGTTAATTTTTAACGCAGACCTGATAAGCCCCTCAATTCTCCTTTATGGAGTGTTATATGTAAATGGGATTGCTTCATTTGAGATGCAGATTTAAACTGTGTATGGCCAGGCTGAAGGTACCCAAGTTGATTGGTCGATCACCTGGAGGACAACGTACAACCAGTCTGTCAGATTTTACACACACTTATCGCTAGCATCTCTTGTAGCCACTAGCAATAATCACTGTGTTTTCCTGGCAGGGGCAGCACCAGGAGAACACAATGGCTCCGCAGGAGGGTTTCCCCTGTCTGTGTTGATGGTGGAATCAAGGCAAAATGTTTTTCCTGCAAGCCACGGGACAAACAAAGATAGTTTTTTAATTAATCCATGATTTTGCCAAAATGGAAAAAAAAAGATGTTTGCTTTGTATATTCTTAAGTTTGCTACATAACTAGAACATGTAACAGTGTTATATCATTGCAGGAGATTTCCCTTCACTTCCTGTCTTGGTGTCACCAGGACAGGAAGTGAGGGAATCTCCCGTGGGGATATAGCCAGCAATTCTTTCCTTTTATATATACTATGGACATTATAAGGCAACAATTGCAAGCTATTTCCCCACAGTGATATTCCCCTCACTTCCTGTCTTGGTGACACTAAGACAGGAAGTGAGGGAAAATCTCATGCAATGATATCACCCTACTAGAAATTGTAGTTCCGTCTAAAAAGTATACATAAAGTAAGCACTTGGTTTCCAAAGTGGCAAAATTATGGAGGAGTTAAAACCCCATAGTGTGATCAGGTAATCTGACGGTGTGTTCCTACACTCCTCAATGTGTCTGTTCATTAAGCTGTGCTGAATTATCCTTGATTCACAATTCCTGCAAGAGTTGCACATGGTATGTGGGAGATGCAAATTTAAGGTGGCATAATTATCCACACAATCACACATAATCCTTTTTAAAGGTCCCCAGCAGAATTTGATGGCATAGTGGTTCACAGCAGTGCCATCAGATTCCAGTTAGATCTGTAAATTAACAAAGCAATGTGATCTGGGGGTGTATTTAACTTGCAATGGACACCCCATTCATTATCATATGGCAGTGTGAGATGGGTGTGTTGGGAATGTGATCCATTGAGACAAGTGATTATACACTCATGTGTTTCTTTTAGAGGTGATTTGTTCAAGGCAATCCTTTGAAGACATGACCATTCCAGATTTTTGTGATCACTGATTCCATCTCAGGTGAACCAATTAGCTGCTGTGTGCAGATCCAGCTTATGATGGTAAGAGTGTCAGACAAGACAAACGGTGCCGAGCTTGCAGTGTGTATGGATGTATGTAAGGCAATAATTTTTGGCATTATGCATTTAGGGAATATAATGTTTCTAATCTTGCATATATGAAAAGGGTCAATACATTTGTCTTTATCGAGACAGATTCCAAAGCGTCAGAGCAATCTGTCACAGATAATTGTGTTTCATTTTGTGTAAAAGTTGAAACGAATCAAATCTATCTATATACAGGCATAGCCCACTTTAAGTACACAATGGGACCAGGGCATGTATGTAAACTGAAAATGTACTTAAAGTGAAGCAATCCCTTTTTTCTTTTCTCGATGCATGAAAATACACCAGCTCCATTGTAAATTTTGGCCACATTGACATAGCCTTACTCCCAAACCATGTGGGAGCATGTTAAGGGGAGCCAGGACTATGACATGATAGATTACCTAGGCAAGCTGGCCAGCCACAAAATGGATATGGTGTAGTCCTGGGTACCTGGGTACCCTGTCGTTGCTCCCTAAGTTTGTTATCCCTGTCACTTATGGTTTGTGAGCAGTGTCATGGCAAGCTGAACAAGCTGTGTCCTTACTCACGATTGTATATAAAGTGAGTGTACTTAAAGCAGGGTATGCCTATCTATATCTATATAGAAAGTTCAGAGATGTGAACCTGTTCCCTATTATATACACTAATATATGGTATATAACATATTCTATAATGTATCTAATGTATATATATTGTATATAATATATACATAGTATATATATTGTCTAATATATATATTTTGTATAATATATATTTTTTAGATATACATACATACATACATACATACATACACATATACATATACATATATATATATATATATACACATACACACATACACATATACACATATATATATATATATATATATATATATATATATATATAGGGAACAGGTTCACATCTAGGAAGTTTCTATAACAGGAAGCTTCTAGATCACGTCTAATAGGCAGAAAGTGCATGCGCAGATCAGCAGACCAAAAGTTTCTTGCACACCCGCTAGATAAGCGACCCACCCAGCCACCATCCCCCATCCCGCACCCTGCACATTCACACCCCCTCCTTACCTTACACACAAATGCCACTATTTCGGCTGTAAACAGTGCAGGAGCCATGATGCACACTTACGACAGGGCCTGGACAATTTCCGGAAACGTGTGCACGCACCAAAAGTTTCGTTTCCGGTTTCATGTATAAATGTGAGAACGCGGTTTTGTATATTCGCGAATTCGCGAATAGTGAACATACACAACCATTAAGCAGATTTAACTTAGAAAAAGAAATACAAATACATACATTTGTGGACACCAGAAAACTTTATTTAGACACATGAAGACATTTTAAAAAAAAATTGGAAACATGCTGTTTATTACATTTGTATTTTTCAAACCAAAACAACCTTTGTACAACATTTAGACCATATACATCGACAAAGAGCCCATAATCAACAGATGCATGTGCAGATTGACAGAATTATGTTAACACCAATAAATACTTACAGAGAGTCAACACACAACACAGCCAAATCTCACCTCCATAAATAACAAAGGGCCAAAAATGTTACCCATAAAGCATGTGACACACAAATATATTGGACCTCTTCGTAGGTCAAATCTTTCCTGATGTCTGAGTGAGCTATATATAATCCAAGCAAACACACCCAGAATGGTAACGCCCAGTCCAAAAATTAACTGTGTGTGTCCTGTGTGTTTTGGAGCATGCTCAGTTGCCAAAACAAGGGAAATAGAAATGAGGAATAGAAATGTATGTAGGTGTGTATAGTATATGTGAATTGAAAAAATTCTCTATTCAAGTTTGCTAGTCATTATTTAGAATGTTTAGATACAGGAATACATACATATATATACAATTACGTGAGAGAGAGAGAAATATATATTTAAGTAAACAATTGAAACACACCTTTTGGGATTTGGGAAGTGAGATTGTGACAATTGACCAGATATGTAAGCCAACAATCTGACTCATCACTCATGAACATCCCTAAATTTGGCGTGGCAATTATATAAGGCGTTCTTATGTGCATTTTGGCTGGCGTTTTCACAGGCGTTTTGACATGCATTTTTTGGGCAGGCATTGTTATATGAAATCACCTACAAAAGCCCCAAAAACAGACCACAAACACGTACATGTGAACGTAGCCCGTTTGGGGGCGTTTGAGGGGGATTTGTCCAGCTCAAGGATCAGCTCCCAAAACAGGCAAAAAATCCAATCCTATTCAGTTCAATGGCCCCTGTTCCCATGTGAGCATTTTGACGGCATGAGGAAAACACCCAACGCTCACTGAGAAATAGCACAATGATTAGGGAGTCTGCCTTCCTGCTGTAGGTTTGTAAGTTCGAATCCGGAAGGTGCCCTCTGTATGGGCAACACTTGGATATCTCCAATCCTCCAAATGTTGACATCATTAATTTTGTTCATGTTTGAAAAAGGCGTGTGTATCAGCAAACTTTTAATCTAAAGACATGAACAAAATACAAAAGATGCCACATAAAGTCAATATGTAGCAATATTGTGAGCTAAAGCTCTATTTGTTTGTTGGGCATACTTTGCTAATTAGCCAAGTATAAGGGATATATATATATATACCTTCAGTTAAATGTGTAGTAAAATGGTAACACTTGGCCATACCCATATGGAAGAAAAGGTAGTATTTGCAATATATTTCTAAAAACATTCTTTGGAAACACATAAAATATTGTCAAAATTGTGACATTTCCTTGATATGTGTGAAATGCTAATAATCTTTCTTTGAAATATGTTTTACATCTATTTTTTTTCTATCTGACGACCAATTCCCCAATGTAATATTTTGTGGGTTTTTTCAGAGAATGTGGAGGTTCTATATAAACACTGTAGATTTGACTGCTATGATTTCGGAGTTAGCAGGAAAGGTGTATGGAATGTGATGGTGTTTACTAAAGGATCCCTTGTTGGAAGTGTGCATGTTTTTCCAATTCCGCCGGTTTTTGCCATTTTCTATGGGCGAGACAGCGGATTTGCAAGCGGTATTCAAAAAAAAATTGACCCAAAATCGCGCTGGCGAAATTTTTTTAGCCTATTTGGCGTTGCGCATGCGCACATTCGCGCGTTCGCAGCTCGCGGCTGGAGGAGCTGTTTAACCTTTCCACACTTTCGCAGATATCTCTCTTTCTAAGTCAGTTTTTGAGATTTTTTAAACGCAAGTCATCTCCAAATTGACTTCCACACCTTCCACAGTGATTTGGGATTTTTGGGGGTACAGGGGAAAATTTGGCTAAACTTTAGTCGAGCTTTTAGCTGGCGTGGTTTTAAGTCGCGCTCTGACCATATTGCATCTTAATAAATCTCACACTAGGCGCTATTTTCCGCCCGCCGTTCTTTGAATGCCAATTTCAGACTTAAATAATCGCCGGTTCGCAAAATCACGCCGAAACGCCAATTCGCCGTACTATGAATCAGGCCCATTGTATTATAACATTATTAAAAATAATATTTTCACACAAATCTTGAGGGCCATGCCATATTCCCTGATCTTTTCCATGCCAGTATCATGGTTATACCTAAACTGGGTAAGAATCCTATGCACTGTGCCAGTTATAGGTCTATATCGCTACTTAACTGCAACCTCAAGTTATTCACCAAGATCCTGGTAGAGAGACTGGGCACTATCCTGCAGCGTATTGTACCCCTCCATCAAGTAGGGTTCATCCAAACTAGAGAAGCCCGAGTCCATACGATCAGGACCATAAATGCCAAGGCTAACCGTTCCAACACACCACTAATCCTTCTGTCTACCGATCCCGAAAAGGCCTTTGACAGGGTAAATTGGACCTTCCTACTTTTGAATTTACAACACATTGGCATGCCTGACTATCCTGTCCAGGGTGTCTGCCCTATATTCGTCTCCCACTGCCACAGTCATAGATAATGGCTTTGATTTCAAACCTTTTGCCATTGGCAATGGCACCAGGCCCCCTGTCCCCACTCCTGTTTGTTTTATCTTTGGAACCCCTATTACAGCATGTCCAGAATAACCCAAATATCAAAGGTCTGGAAACGAACGATCATCATCATAAAGTAGCAGCATATGCTGATGACTTGCTTTTCTATATTTCTGACCCAAGTACTTCATTACCAGTCTTAGTTTTGGAAATCTGTACTCATGGAAAATTATCAAACTTTAAAGTTAATCTGCAAAAATCAGAGGCACTTAATGTCACCCTCACCTCACAGGCTCTCATTAACCTATCTTGTAATTTTCCCTTCCATTGGGCCCCACAAGCCATTCAGTACCTGGGCATTCAAATTCCATCCAATCTTCAACACATTTTTAAGTTAAACTTTCATCCTTTCCTATCTACCCTAGCATCAGACATGGAGAAATGGAAATCTTTAGTAATCTCCTGGTTTGGTAGGTGTAATGTCCTTAAAATGAACATCATGCCATGACTCCTGTATCTTCTACAGGCTTTACCCACGTTTTTTTGGAAGATCCTTTCGGCCTTCGTTAAATATGTATGACAGGGGAAATCAACTCTCTTCCAGAGGACCCTTCTACAGGGATTCAAACTAGCAGGCGCAGTAGGCCTCCCAGATCCTGCCCTATACTGTACTGCTTTACATATGACTAGAGTAAATGATTGGTGCAGGCACTCCTCCCAAAAGCTTTGGGTCTCCCTGGAACAGGACTCATGCCATTTTCTATAAATGGCGTTCCTTGGACAGGCGCCCCCCTCTCTCGCCTCCATCACTACCATCCCTTAAAAGAACAGACGTTAATAGAACTTCAAAAGATATTTTAAATTAGCGGACATAACCAGTTCCCCTTCAATAATGACACCCATTATAGGCCACCCAGATTTTCCCCCGTGCTACTCGGACAGGACTTTTCAAATCCAAACAGACTCCAGCATTGTCGGGGCATCTATGTTCTCACGCCCATCAGGCTGGGCCCAACCTTTGGATCTTTTTGATTCCCTCACAATTTCCACACTGGGCAGGTGGAAATGACTGCAATTGTATAGCTTTCTACGATCCCTTCCAGATCCTGCGCACTTTAAAAGGCGCCTCACCCCATTTGAAGACCTCAGTGAAGGTCCCATAGGTAACTCTCTCTTCCTCATATTGTATCCTGCTTGACTTATCTTCCGAACAGGATCCTTCATACTTATCCAATAGGAAAAGGACCTGAATACCACATTTACTGAAGATCAGATTCTTTTGTTTGCCCTCAAATCCTTCTTGTGTAACAAATACCAATAGACTACATAAAAAAATTCAGTCACAATGGTATCAGACTCCTTCTTTTCTAGCATCCATGTTCCCTGGACACAGCCCTTCTTGTTGAAGAGGAAGAACACAGGTCAGCAGGGTTGATGCTAGACTATTCTTTGCCCTAGGCAAGACCAGCTACTTGCACCCACCCCCCTCCCCCATTAAATAAATTTAAAAAAACTTCCAAATTTCCGTATAATTGCAGCACACTCCATGCATTCCCCATGCTCCCCCCTATTCTTGCATCACTTGCAGTGTGTCTGGTAGGAGATCAGTGTGTCAGAGGGGCAGTGTGTCGGGGGGGGCAGTGTGACAGAGGGGGGAGGAGCAGTGTGTCACGGGGGGGCAGTGTGTCGGGGGGAGCAGTGTATCAGAAAGGGGAGGAGCAGTGTGTCAGAGGGGGGACATGTGTGTCGGAGGGGGGAGCAGTGTGTCGGAGGGGAGTCCTGTGTCAGAGGAGGGAAGCAGTGTGTCAGAGCGGGGGAGCAGTGTGTCAGGGGGAGAGCAGTGTGTCGGGGGGGGGGGCAGTGTGTCGGGGGAAGCAGTGTGTCAGAGGGGAGGGGAGCAGTATATATACACAGCACACACTGTGCACAGCAGCACCCAGCTCACCCCACATCACACACATGCAGCTCTCCGTGTACCAGCCTCACATTCCCCCCCCAGCAGACGCAGCCGCGCTTCACACAACTCACCCACCACCTCCTTATGGCTCAGCCTCCCGTTCTCTGGTCTCAAGTGTCCCTCCGGGGCAGCCAGGTCCCGTAGCTCCCTCCCCGCTGCCTCCTGCTCCACCGCCAATGTGAGAAAACCCAGAAGTAGTGGCGCACGGAGCTGCATGTGTGGTTGGACCGGGCTCTGAGAGAGGAGGGGGGCAGGAAGGGGCCGCACACCTCATACCGGTCAGGCTAGACTCTGTGTGGTGCCAGTAAATAACCCCGGATAACAGCGGCTTCCTAGTGTTACTAGTGGGAGCACCGGCCCACCAGACTGTCCACTGTCCCAATATTCAGCCTTTTTGCTGACGAGTCCTGCAAGTCGTACATAAACTAACAGATGTATACCTTCTTGACAACCCTGCTGCAGTACTTCTCAACCTAACCCCTATGTCCAGTGAGGGATTCCATAAATCACTACTAAAGCACTTACTGAACTGCCAGGGCCTACATTCCCATTATGTAGAAAAACCAATCTCCACTTACCATCTCTCAATGGTTCACCAGGGTGAAGGACATCCAACACATGGAGCACTTGACCACCTCTCTTAGAAATAAACTAGAGGAGCACAACAAGCGATGGCTTCACTGGGACTTATTTTACTATTCAGATGTATACTTATTCCTAGCCTAACCTGCAAGTACTTTCGGCTGTGGATTCGACTTGAGGCTCCATCACTCCTACCATGGACCCCCACCTCTCCCTTCGCCCTTCTATCCGCCTCCTTCCTTTACCCCCCCCCCTTTTTTTTCCCCTTCTCGTCTCTCTTTTCAGATCTTCCCTCTCCACTTAGACACCCAAAGGTTTCACTCTCCCTATTTTCAAAAAAATACTCAAATGGTTTTTGGTGTGCGTTGACACCTTGGGTATGACTGCTCGCAGGCATTAGTCATTAGTTGCTATATTGAGGTATAGGTACATGGGTATTAAGGAGGTCCAACGCCTTTTATCTCCATGGTAGTTAAGATTTAGAAACCTACCTTTACAGTGCTAGTGACTCATTTTTACTGCAGTGCAATTTTCTGTACATTCCTTTATGGTTTTCTAAAATTGTTTAAATAAATGTTTTCTTCATGTCCTATTTGTATCTATTCATATTGTCTTGTTATGTGGCGGTAATTTTTTGATGCATACATATAAACAAATAATTAAAAACAAATAAATAGGATGTTTACTTTTCAATCTACAATGCTATAATTTCCTGTAAAATGCAATATGCCAACCTGAAGGTGTTTTGTACACAGTGACTGATTTTCCTAGAAGTCTGCACAAATATACAAATCCGATTTTAGGCATCCTTTCATCCTCTGCAACAAACATTTCAGTTTTGGTGAGATTTTCCGAGAGTTAATCGTGTCTAAAGGGATTCAGATCCTGACACTTTCATCATTAGAACCCTGCAAGTGCATCAGCTGATCACATCATCAGCTGGTGGTCAGAACTGGTCAGCATGGTCAGAGCTCGTGGTGGAAGCAACCAAACATCCTGTATACCTGGATGGCATTAGGGTAGAGCTTTGGCTTGCTTGGTGAAACAGGAAGTTGTCCTACATCATCAAGTAAGGCTCATTCTCTGAACAGGGACTTTTGTACTGTTTATATCTGACATGCTTGTGTTTTATTCAGCTTTTTTGGAGGATTGTATGTAAGAGTAAAAAACAACCAAAAGGAATTAATATTTTCAGGCATGATTTTTGCACATTTCTTGGGTGAAGTTGCTAGATTGAAACATGTTAAAAGGAGTGATCATGCTTAAGGAGTCAGGAATTATGAGTGGAAGTGGTGTACCAAAAACAGTATCTTAGAACCAAAATAATCCTAAGAGATGAATAGGAGAACATATAAGATAATTTAAAAGAGAAGTATGGGATTTAAAAAAAAAAACAAGAAAACATACATGCTGCATCTCTCCCACACCACCTCTAAGACCAAGAACTGATCAAAGACTGCTGACTGCTGTAAGTCACTGGCTTTCTGCTCTGCTCATTAGAGCGATGGGATGTAGCGGGGGGTGGGAGCAGCTGGCTTAGGCTCTCAGAGACACCATCTCTAAGTAAGACTTAGAACCAATTGATCAAACCACTGGTTGCTCAGTTCTCAGGTCTTCACTGTATTTTTTGTAGGGCAAAAAAGAGCTTTTGCCCTACTTCTCCTTTAAGATAGACTGACTTGCACTATGGTTGTTAATGTTCCTTCATTTACAAGAAATTCAAGATGGAGCTGTGGAAAAACAATGGATGCATATATTTTTGGAGCAATTCCTTAAGAATTGAAATCTCGGCAGTTTCTTTTCACACTTGTTTAATATTTTGATGGTCTATAGTCAAAAGAAATAAATTAGTTTAGGATGCAGTATGAGCTACATAGTTACATAGTTAGTGAGGTTGAAAAAAGACATCAGTCCATCCAGTTCAACCTATGATGTGTGTGTGTGTTTGCTTTTAACCGTACATTGTATACCCCTGTATGTTGTGGTCTTTAAGGTGTCCATCTAATAGTTTTTTGAAACTATCAATGCTCCCTGCTGATACGACTGCTTGTGGAAGAGAATTCCACATCCTTACCGCTCTTACAATGAAGAACCCCTTACGCACTTTAAGGTTAAACCGCCTTTCCTCTAGTTTTTGTGAGTGGCCACGTGTCTTATTGTATCTCCTTTCTCTGAATAGTTTGTTCCTTATGCTCAGGTCACCAGTACAGTATTTGTACATTGATATCATATCCCCCCTCAATCGTCTTTTCTCCAGAGAGAAAAGGTTCAGTGCTTGTAGTCTTTCCTCATAGCTATATGTAGGAATAGTTAAATATTTGGTGGTTTCATGTAATCCTTAGCATCTCTTCAGTTTGTGTCCATCTGATGTAATCACTGTAAAATCTAGTAATGAATCTTGTCATTTCATTTACAACATACATATGATATACTGTATATCAGCCCTCAAACTTTCCACTCGCCTGCTCGCATTAAGCGAGTGGAAATAACCTAAGGGCGAGAGTGGAGCAGGGGCGGACTGGACCAGGTGGAAGTGAGGCCATTCTGATGCCCCGTAAAAAAGGCTGCACCGCTTCTGCCAGAAGCGATCAGCCAGTAAACTGTCCAGGAGGCGGGACTTTGATAGCGGCTGGCTTATCAAATCCAAGCTGTGTTACAGCGGGAGATCCTCCCTGTGTGATCCAGCTGGCTCTCCTCCCGATTCCTCCCTGTGATCCCCATGCAATGATAGGCTGGATTGATGGGGCTGCACTAATGAGGCAGCACTGATGGCCACTGATATGCTTTATGTTAATATTGTTAAAGTTGCTGTTAATATTTAATTTTGTAACCTAATTCTGCATAAAACCTTAAACAGTGTAATTTCACGGGATAGTTACAGAGGGCGTGTTTAGGGCAAGGCAGGGTTGGGTGAGGAAACTGGTGGGGAGTAACTCTTAAGACCTAGCTAGTAGCTAGTAGCTCAGAACGTGAAATTATGAGCCCTGTCCTGCTGTATATGGATATTGAAATTATGAAAATGTATATATATATATATATATATATATAAATATATATGTATATATAAAACAAAAGTAAGTACACCCCTCACATTTTTGTAAATATTTTATTATATCTTTTCATGTGACAACACTGAAGAAATGACACTTTGCTACAATGTTAAGTAGTGAGTGTACAACTTGTATAATATTGTAAATTTGCTGTCCCCTCAAAATAACTCAACACCCAGCCATTAATGTCTAAACCGCTGGCAACAAAAGTGAGTACAAAATGTCCAAATTGGGCCCAAAGTGTCAATATTTTGTGTGACCACCATTATTTTCCAGCACTGCCTCAACCCTCTTAGGCATGGAAGCAAAGGGAGCAAAGTGTAATTTCTTCAGTGTTGTCACATGAAAAGCTATAATAATATATTTACAAGGGGTGTACTGTACATATTGTATAGCTACATACTGCTTTATTTTAAATGGGGATGGGAGAAGGGAATGAGTGGGATACTCATCTGGCTCAACTAGGTATAACTGGGACACTTCTGCAGAAAAATGCCTATTAGCACTGTCTTGATGCCAGCTTGATGCCGACCAACGCTTACTGGTGCTTGAAAACACTGAATAGCTTAACTGTGCAAGAACTTTGACTTTAACACTCTGGTTAACTCAAAAGATCCTGGACTGTAGTGAGACCTGACTATTGACACTCTGTTTGGCTCAAAAGTCCTGTGATCAGCTCCCTCCAGCCATTCGCTGACTGAGGTAGCTCCTTGTAACTGCTTGTGCTGCTGCAACTCTCAACACTGTACACTGCACACTGCATGCTGTACTCTTAATGTCCCGTACACACGTACCGATTGTCGGCCGTAAAAATATTCGGCCGACGACCAATCGGCCGATTGTAGGCTTGTTAATGCTTCCGACAGCCGACAGCGCATTTTCGGCCGAACAGAATCTGCCGTGCAAGCATTAAAATTTTTGTTGGCCAACACCAGAACAGCCGATTGTTCGCCAGTCAGTACAGATTTCGGCCGACAGACAGCAGATTTGCAAGACTGGGCATGCTCAGAAAAGAAAAAAGACAAGGAAAGTTAACCATCACATGACATCACTTCTGCAGTCGGCTGTTGTTGGCCGACAAAATTTGTGTGCAGTCTTTTGCAGTTTTCAACAGACACGACAGCCCTGGACAAAAGACGGCCGATCGTTCGGCCGACGATCGGTACGTGTGTACGGGGCTTAACTCTTCAGGGCCCAACCGCTGGCGCCCCCTTTACCCTTTCAGGGTCCTCTAACTAGGCACCCCCTCTGACACTTCAGGGTCCTCTGACTAGGCACCCCCTCTGACACTTCAGGGTCCTCTGACTAGGAACCCCCTTTACCACTAGCTAGCTCCTGGATCCCTTGGACCTTCACCGGAGTGGTCCCCTCTCAGCTAGGCAGACCCCCAGGGGTAGTTTACAGTACTCATGAACTTGGAATGCTTTCCTGGAACTAGGCCTCTCTTTCTCCGCTGGTCCTTGGCACACTGGATCCTCTATGCAGCTCAGCTCAGCTCTCTCTGTACTCTCCCGAGACACCCGATCCTTCTGACAGGAGGAAAAACAGCCGTACTCTCCCTCCTGGGACTCTGCTTCCCGCCAAAGACGCTGCGTCATGCACTCCCCCCAAACTTATACCCACTCCCGGAATCCTGTGCAGCAGAATCTGCCTTCTGGGTTAGATACAGGCCTGAATGTGCCACCGATTGGGTTTCCTCCACTGTCCAATGAAAAGCCTCCAATGGAGCCAGTGGGGAGACTTCCCAGTCTCAACAGCAACATCTGGAAGACATGAGAGCCCAGCTGAAAATCATGGCCCTGCGGTTAGGCAGCCAAGGCCCACTATGCTTCTGCCTAGCACCTAGGCAGTGGGCCTCAACATTCATAAAGTTAGCGAGTCAGGGTAAAAAGTGTCTGTTAAACAAAGACTGAATCCATGGTTCCCATACCCTCCGGAAATTTGCCATTGCCACATTTGGTCTAGCTGCTGGTTCTGTGAAGATCATGATTTATGAGACCCACTGTTTAACCTGCACAAAGAGGGCAATCTGGGTTTTCCACTGGCGGGCGATACCCTCTTTGCTGCTGTGAAAATGTGTGTGAATAGATTGAGCTAAGTGTTGGTGCACTTTTCAGGTTGTTTAATAAAAGTGTGTTGTTATCAAAAGACCTGCCTGTGATCAAGTAGATAATTTTTGAAGGCCCGGATGCAAAACTTTTTTACTTTCTGGCAGTTCCAGTTCCACCAAATGTGCCTAAAGCCTAGTACACACGCAATGAATTTCCGCCGACCGGTCGTCCATCTTTTGTCCAGAGTGGTGTCTGTTGGTTGGAATGTGCCTAGACTGCACATGAATTTTCCCGCACGACAGAATTCTACTTCAGAAGTGATGTCATGTGTTGTATTGCTTTCTTTGTGTTCTTTCTTCTCTGAGCATGCCCAGTCTTTCTCATAAGATTTTTCCCTGTCGAAATCTGTACTGACTGCACGAAAATCGGACGTGTTTTGACGGAGGACAAAAATTTTATAGCCTGCACACCAGATTTTTTTCGGCCGAAAAGTCGGAGTCGGTTGTCAGAAGCATCATACTAACAAGCCAAAAATAGGCGGATCGGTCGTCGGACGAAAATTCCCGGCCGAATTTCGACACGTGTGTACGAGGCTTTAATGAGCCTTCTGTTTGGCAACCTCTGATATACAAGGGGGAAGGGGGCAGAGGGGAAGAGTCATAATCTATTTCAAGACTGAGTTCACCTCCACCAACAAAACCAGAGCAGAATCTCATGGCTGTGTTGGCGACATCCAGTTCCAGGTTTGTGTGAGTTTTACTGGAGACAGGGTTGCATGTTGACTTGAACAGGAAGGAAAAGAACATTTGTAGAGTTGGAACACGATCTATAAACTAGTAAATTCTCATGTACACTTTATAAACCGCTAGGCAATCACTCAAATGGTAAATACAACAAATGTCACCATGGATGCACTGTAGGGGTTAGGAAATCAATGACCTGTTCCTCCAGACAGAGAAAAAAAAAAAAACAATATAAAAAAAAAATAAGGTGGATAGTGTTTCAGCTTTGACGCGTTATTAACAAAGGATCATATCCATGTCCTTACTAAGGAGTTTGAGGCCCGGTTCACACATATGCGGCCACGGGTTCATGCCTGGGGTCCGGTGCATTCCTGTTCCAAGATTCAGGTGCAAATCAGGTCTGAATCCAAATCGCATTAAAAAAAAAGACAACAACATCTACAACTTAATGTATGCAGGTTTGGAAGGGTGGAAATGATGGGTAAATTATCACATTGTATAAAAAACGGCCCACATAGAAAACTCAGTGGTAAAGTCAATACAAACACAAGGGATCGCCTTCTGCCTGCATGAAAAGAGGATTTCTAGAAGAAAAACACACACACACCAAAACAGTTAACCAGTTATGGACCAGAAGGATTTGCCCCTTAATGACCAGGCCATTTTTTGCGATTTGGCAATGCGTTATTTTAACGGAAAATTGCGGAGTCATGCAACACTGTACCGAAAAAAAAATTTATGTCTTTTTTCCCCACAAATAGAGCGTTCTTTTGGTGGTATTTGAACACTGCTGCGATTTTTATTTTTTGCATTCTAAACAAAAAAAGAGCGACAATTCTGCGAAAAAAAAACAATATTTTTCACATTCTGCTATATAACATTCCCAAAAAATATTTAAAAATCAAAATTTTTCATCCTTTTAGGCCAATTTGTATTCTGCTACATATTTTTGGTAAAAAAACACGCAATAAGCGTATTTTGATTGGTTTGCGCTAAAGTTATCGCGTCTACAAACTAGGGGAAAGATTTATGTCATTGTTATTTATTTATTTATTTATTACTAGTAATGGCAACAATCTGCGATTTTTAGCTGGACTGCGACATTGCGGAGGACAGATTTTGGGGGGGACCAGTGACAACACTACAGTAATCAGTGCTAAAAATATGCATTGTTACTGTAATAATGACACTGGCAGGGAAGGGGTTAACCTAGGTGTGATCAAAGGGTTAATTGTGAGCCTAGGGGAGTGTTTTTTAACTGTGGTGGGAGGGACTTGTGAAATGATCATAGAGACCTGTGAAGGATCGCAATGCTAATAAGTGTGGCACTGCAGCCTAATGCTCCGCCTACCCTCCTCCGCCCCCAGGTATGGCAGGCATCATGTCAATAATATAATTTAATTTCTTTAACCACTTACCTACAGTGCACTTTCACCCCCTTCCTGCCCAGACCGATTTTCAGCTTTCAGCGCTCTCACACTTTGACTAAGAATTACTCAGTCATGCAACACTGTACCCATTCAAAAATTGTGTCCTTTTTTTCACACAAATAGAGCTTTCTTTTGATGGTATTTAATCACTACTGGGTTTTTTATTTTTTGTGCTATAAATAAAAAAAGACTGAAAATATTGTGAAAAAACGCATTTTTCTTTGTTTCTGTCATAAAATTTTGCAAATTAGTAATTTTTCTTCACAAATTTTGGCCAAAATTTATACTGCTACTTATCTTTGGTAAAAATAACCCAAGTAAGTGTATATTATTTGGTCTTTGTGAAAGTTATAGAGTCCACAAGCTATGGTGCGAATCATTGAAAATTGATCACACTTGATCACACCTGATGTACTGAAGGCCTATCTCATTTCTTGAGACACTAAAAAGTCAGGAAAGTACAAATACCCCCCAAATGACCCCTTTTTGGAAAGTAGACATTCCAAGGTATTTAATAAGGGGCATGGTGAGTTTTTTGAAGTTGTCATTTTTTCCCACAATGCTTTGCAAAATGAAGATTTTTTTTTTTTTTTTTATTTTTTTTTACAAATTGCCGTATTAACAGGTTATTTCTCTCACACAGCACATGTATACTTGCAACTACACCCCAAAACACATTCTACTACTCCTTCTGAGTATGGCGATACCACATGTGTGAGACTTTTTCACAGCCTGGCCACATACAGAGGCCTAACATCCAACCAGCACCGTCCGGCATTCTAGGAGCACAAATTTCACATATAATTTCCTGACAACCTATCGTACTTTTGAAGGCCCTGGAGCACCAGGACAATGGAAACCCCTATAAAACGACCCCATTTTGGAAAGCAAACACCCCAACGTATAATTTTTGAGGCATAATGAGTCTTTTGAATATGTCATTTTTTTCCACAAGTTTTTGGAAAATGTGGAAAGAAAATGAAAACACATTTTTTTTTACACAAAGCTGTCCATTTATGCAATATTTCTAACACATAGCATGTACATAGCAAAAATTGCACCCCAAAATACATTCTGCTATTCCTCCTGAGTATGGCGATACCACATGTGTAACACTTTTTCACAGCCTGGCCACATACATAGGCCTAACATCCAAGTAGCGCTTTACACAAAGTTGTCCATTTATCCACTTTAAGACTGGGCCTATTTTTGACACTTGGTGTTTACAAGCTAAAATCATTTTTTTGCTAGAAAACTACTTGGAACCCCCAAACATTATATATTTTTTTTTAGCAGAGACCCTAGAGAATAAAATGGAGATTGTTGCAATATTTTTTATCACACCATATTTGCGCAGCAGTCTTCCAAATGCGATTTTTTGGAAAAAAAATCACTTTTTTGATCTAAAAAATAAGAAACCAGTAAATTTAGCAAATTTTTTTTCCATAATGTGAACGATAATGTTACGCCGAGTAATTAGATACCCAACATGTCATGCTTCAAAATTGCGCATGCTCACAGAATGGCGCCAAACATTGGTACTTAAAAATCCCCATAGGCAACATTTTAAAAATTTCTGCAGGTTACTAGCTTAGAGTTACAGAAGAGGTCTAGGGCTTAAATTATTGCTCTCGCTCTAACGATCGCGGCGATACCTCACATGTATGGTTTGAACACCGTTTACATATGTGGGCGGGACTTGCGTATGCGTTTGCTTCTGCGCGCGAGCTAACGGGGACAGGGCGCTTTAATTTTTTTTTTTTTTTTTTTTTCCTATTTATTTTATTTATTATTTTTTTATTTTTACACAGTTTAAAAAAAAAAATGTTTTGATAATTTTTATTCCTATTACAAGGAATGTAAACATCCCTTGTAATAGAAATAGGCATGACAGGTCCTCTTTATTGTGAGATCTGGGGTCAAAAAGACCTCACACCTCACAACTACACTAAAAAAGAAAAAAAAAAAAAAAAATTGTTGAAAGAGGAAAAAAAAAAAGCAAAAAAAAAAAGCGGCCCTTTAAACCGGTTGCTAGGCAACGTCTTTTGACGTAGCTCCGGTCCTCCAAGACCATAGAGTTGAGTGAGGGCCATCTTGCCCTCACTCGACTTCCTGTCTCTGAGGATCCGGGACCGGATAGTTTTCCCCGCTGCCGGCGCGGCAGGAGGGGGGGGGGCACCTCTTCCCCTGCACCGTAAGGGTAATTCCGCGGCGAATCCGCCACTGGGACCACCCTTATCTGAAAGCCGACCGCCCGCCGTTTCAAAAAATACCGGGGTTATGGGGGCTATCTTCTGCCATAACCCCAGTATTTAGCTTTTAATGGCCGACGCATATAGTCGTTAGGCGGTCAGTAAGTGATTGCATGTATATGGCAAACAGGTGACGATGACTGATGGGGTGACAGGTGACGATGACTGATGGGGTGACAGGTGACGATGACGGATGGGGTGACAGGTGATGATGACTGATGGGGTGACAGGTGATGATGATTGATGAGGTGACAGGTGACGATGATTGATGAGGTGACAGATGACAATCACTGACCGGGTGACATGTGACGATGATTGATGGGGTGACAAGTGACGATCACTGATGGGGTGTCAAGTGACGATGATTGATAGGGTGACAGATGACGGTGACTGATGGGGTGACAGGTGACGATGACTGATGGGGTGACAGGTTACGATGACTGATGGGGTGACAGATGACGATGACTGATGGGGTGACAGGTGACGGTGATTGATGGGGTGACAGGTGACGGGGCGATGGTCACTGATGGGTGACAGGTGACGGGCGATGGTGCACGGCGGTACTGATGGCAGTCTCTGGTGACCGGTGAACTTTAGGCTACATTCACATGTGAGCGTAGCGATCACGGGCAGAATCACTGCGATTCTGCCCGTGATCCAGAAATCATTGCAAATGGCGGGACGCCTGTGCGTTGCCCGCTGTGCGATGTTGCTGCGATTTCCGCCTGCCGAATCGCGGTAACATCACGCAAACAACGCATGACGCCCCAAAGAAACTCTTGTACTTTTTTGGGCGTCATGCGATGTTTGCGCGATGTTACTGCGATTCGGCAGGCGGAAATGGCGGCAACATCGCACAGCATTTGGGGTGCTATTGCAAATCACGGGCAACGCACAGGCGTCCCGCAATTTGCAATGATTTCCGGATCGCGGGCAGAATCGCGGTGATTTTGCCCGCGATCGCTGCGCTCACATGTGAACGTTATGGGTGTCAATTTCTGGGCACTGATGAGGTGACTGTTGGGTGACAGGTGACATTGGGGGGGGCTGAGGACTGTGTGGGGGGACCTTTATTACTGTGATTTTAGTGTGATTTTACTTTGTACATGTGTACAGAGCAGTAACTCACTATTTCTAGCTCTTCTCCCCTCATACTGGAAACTGTATGAGGAGAGAAGAGCTAGTAACAGTCAGTTACTGCTCTGTGTTTACATTTTGTGATCGGCTGTGAATGGATTCACAGCCGATCACATAGTAAACAGTCACTGTCAGTGACTGTTTACTACCGCCGGTGACAGCTGTGTTCCTACGGAACACAGTGCCACCGACATGACCGCGCTGCGCGCTCCCGATCGCGCATGCGCGGTCATCTCCCGGCCGCCTCCATTGTGATCGGCTGTGTCATTGGAACACAGCCGATCACGTGGGAAACAGCCATGCCTATTGGCTGTTTCCCCCCTGCCGGTGACCGGCTGTGTCCCGGGGACACACCGACACCGGCAGTGCACGGCGGCGCGCCCGCGATCGCGCGCCTGCCGTGCTTGAATGGGCGGACGTCATATGACGTCCGCCCAGGATAATAGCCGCACCGTCCCGCCGTCATATGACGGCGGGCGGGCGGTAAGTGGTTAAACATCCTTGTCCTTGAGCGAGCATACTGAATTACATCATAGACAATTAAGATTGCAATAATATTTTGTACTTGCTGACCTCATATGTGCTATCGCAATATGTCACTGGATTAGTAAGATTACTCCTATCTTATAAAATATTTGGACTTGTGTTTGCTGCCACTGATTATTTGTATAATGACTATGGACTTCCTAGTCATTATACAAATAAGTGAAATAATTATATAATCTTATGATTACAATCAGTGGCCGTACAAGTCCAAACATCTTAAAAGAAAGGAGTAATGACAGAAGGCTGTACTATTGGGAACTGATAAGGCTGCACTAATGGCCACTGATGAGGTGGCACTGATAAACTGCACTGATGGGGCGGCACTGATAAGGCAGCACTGATATGCTGCACTGATGGGCACTGATATGCTCTGATATGCTGCACTGATGGGCGCTAATAGGCTGCACCGATGGGCACTAATATTCTGCACTGATGGCCACTGATGAGGCTGCACTGATGGGCACAAGGTGGCACTGATAAGCCTCACTGATGGGGCAGCAATGATATGCTGCCCTGATGGGCCCTGATATGTTGCACTATTGGGCACTAATAGGCTTCGCTGATGGCCACTGATGAGGCGGCACTGATGGTCACTGATGAGGCAGCACTGATAAGCTGCACTGATGGGGCTGCATTGATGGGCACTGATATGATGCACTGATAGGCTGCACTAATGGGCACTGATAGGCTGCACTGGTGGTCACTGATTGGGCTGTACTGATGGCCACTGATGAGGCCGCACTGATATGCTGCACTGATGAGGCTGCACTGATGGGCAGTAACGAGGCTGCACTGATCGGCACTGATAAGGTGGCACTGATAAGGCAGCACTGATATGCTGCACTGATGGGCACTGATATGCTCTGATATGCTGCACTGATGGGCGCTAATAGGCTGCACCGATGGGCACTAATATTCTGCACTGATGGCCACTGATGAGGCTGCACTGATGGGCACAAGGTGGCACTGATAAGCCTCACTGATGGGGCAGCAATGATATGCTGCCCTGATGGGCCCTGATATGTTGCACTATTGGGCACTAATAGGCTTCGCTGATGGCCACTGATGAGGCGGCACTGATGGTCACTGATGAGGCAGCACTGATAAGCTGCACTGATGGGGCTGCATTGATGGGCACTGATATGATGCACTGATAGGCTGCACTAATGGGCACTGATAGGCTGCACTGGTGGTCACTGATTGGGCTGTACTGATGGCCACTGATGAGGCCGCACTGATATGCTGCACTGATGAGGCTGCACTGATGGGCAGTAACGAGGCTGCACTGATCGGCACTGATAAGGCGGCACTGATGAGGCTGAACTTATGGGAACTGATGAGGCTACACTGATGGGCACTGATAGACTGTGGTTGTGGTCTGTGGATTACAGATGACAGGGTTGGCCATAAACAGGAAGGGGTGTGGCCTTTACAGGAAGAGGTGGGTCATATTTAAATTAAGGGGTGCACAAGTTTAGTCAGGCCTAGGGCAGCACAAAACACAAATACACCACTGAGTCTCATATCGAAAGTGAAAAGGTTACTTTCATACAAAATTCAAAAATAATTCAACTTCAGAAGTGTTCAATTGTTTTGGATGTATTCTTTCGTTTCTAAGCATGCCTAGCCTTGCTCTTACGATTATGAAAACTGTACTAATAAACGAAAACCAGACGTTGTGTTCACGTACGATAAAAATTTTATAGCCTGCACATCCAGTTTTTGTCGTCCGAAAATTTTTAATCGGTTGTCGAAAGCACCATACTAACAATCCGAAAATCGGCAGATCGTTTGTCAAATTAAATTTTACTTCAGATTTTCTTATCGTGTGTAGGGGACTTAAGACCTGGTTCACACCTGTGCATTTTTTAGTGCATTTTCAGTTTTGCAGAAACACAGTACAATCCCTTTAATAGGAATCCCTTTCCCATGGGTCACGTTCACATCTATGCATTTTATTGAAAGGGCCAGGGACTTTTTTTTGTTTTTTGGTTTCATAGACTTCAATGGATCAAAAACGTGTATTGAAAAACCCAAAATGCACCTCGAATATGCAAACTGCAACCTACATAGGTGTGAACCAGGCCTAAATCTAGGACAAATATATATCCAATTCTGGACACAAGCAGTAGTTTTTCCTGGCCTCCTGTCACACTATCATTTTTGCGTTTTAAAGGACATACTTCACAGGGCTTTTTTTTGGTATACCATTTTAATAAAAATACTGATTGTAACGGATCAACTGGCACCCCGACTGGGTACCTCCGTTGACGGATGCTAATAAGTGCTTCCCAAAGGCTCCAAGCACTCCACCAGACACTATAACCACTGCATACCACACAAACCACCACAGCTTGGTTGGGGTCTTGCCGTCTCCACCCGACCCTGGGTCTACGACAAGGCTCCAGGTTCCAGTGGGTGAACCTCTCTTTCCCCAGAGAGTGGAATGGGAACAAGCTCTTACAAGAGCTTAGTGATAATTCAAGGGAGTATGAAGAGCATAGCAATCCCTTGTAGCAGATTCCCCCAATGAGAGACAAGACTCTAGATTGAGGGGGAAGTAGAACTCAAGGTTTAATGGTAGAGCTGCTCTTTTATACAGTTTCCCCCCATAAGGTTATAGCCCGGGGGGGGGGGGGCTGTGTAATGTAAAGGGGCCAATGGGGGGCTGTGTAATGTACAGGGGTCCATGGGGGGCCGTGTAATGTAAAGGGGTCCATGGGGGGAGCTGTGTAATGTAAAGGGGTCCAGAGGTGTGGGGGGCTGTGTAATGTAAAGGGGTCAATCGTTGTGGGGGGGCTGTGTAATGTAAAGGGGTCCAGAGGTGCAGGGGCTGTGTAATATAAAGGGGTCCAGAGGTGCAGCGGCTGTGAATTGTAAGAGGGTCCAGAGGTATAGGGGCTGTGTATTGTGAAGAGGTCCAGAGGTATGGGGGCTGTGTAATGTGAGGGGTTCAGAGGTATGGGGGCTGTGTAATTTGAAGGGGTCCAGAGGTAGGGGGCTGTATAAAGTGAAGGGGTCCAGAAGCACGAGGCAGTGTAATGTAAAGGGGCCCAGAGGTATGGGGGCTGTGTAATGTGAAGGGGTCCAGAAACACGGGGGCTTGTGTAATGTAAAGGGGTCCATAGAAACGGGAGCTGTGTATGTAAAATGGGAGCTGTGTAATGTAAAGGGGTCCAGAGGTATGGGGGCTGTGTAATGTGAAGGGGTCCAGAAATACGGGGGCTTGTGTAATGTAAAGGGGTCCATAGAAACGGGAGCTGTGTATGTAAAACGGGAGCTGTGTAATGTAAAGGGGTCCAGAGGTACGGGGGCTGTGTAATGTAAAGGGGATCTTCCTACATTTTACCCTCAGTTATAGCTGCAGTCCTATAGATTTCTATTAGGTTGCACGTTTTTTTGTTCTGCATTTTCTGAAGGCGCACCAAAAGTCCTGCATGCTGCATCTTTGGCGCACTTTCAGAAAACAGGAAAATCATATTTTTTGGGGGGGGGGGGGGGGGAGTGACACCATGTTTACTGCACCAGATGACACCAACCCTAGTGACGCCACTGACAGTAACACATAGTAAGTGTGCCACTGCCAGTTACATGCATGTATGTCTGGCGTCTCAAGTCAGTCAGTGAGGTTTTTTCATAGGAGGAGAAGGAAGGGCCTGGCCGCCCTGGGGAGCAGAGGGAGGAGGATTCCTCAGCATCTCTTCTGGGTTCGGCGGCTCCGGCGATGTGAGTGGCCGGAGCCGCGATGACGTCACTCCCGCACATGCATGCGGTAGTCACTTTCCAGCAAGTAGCTGGCAAGGAGCTCTGAAGGTCCGCCAGACCTTCAGAGCGCATGCGCCGCTAGGGTCAGCGGCGGCATGCAGGGCGAATATCTCCTAAACGTGCAGGTTTAGGAGATATTAATCGTACCTACAGGCAAGCCTTATTATAGGCTTACCTGTAGGTAAAAGTTAAGTATACTATGATACTACCGCTTTTATGGCCCTGTAATCCAATCACTGTAATTTTTAATTAAACTGTTTCTCACTGTGTTTTTCTGCCTCCTTGTAACGTCCCCCACAAGCTCTCCAACTTCTCCTTTTCCCTCTAGCTTCCGTTTGTTTGGAACGGGAATTACAGGATAATTGCAATCATGTGCACTGCTCCATGCACACTGCAAATCCCATAGGCCATAGTCACTGACGAATCTACAGAGTGAGAAAGAGAGATTGGCTAAGATTTTATTTACAGTAGGAACACGGAGAAGGAAGGTAGCCACACTCTAACAGGATGTTGGATCAGAGCTGCAAAATAAATAAATGGTTTGGAGATTTGGAGGAAGGTGAGAGCAATAGAAGGTACTTTTCTAAATTAAGAATACTTACTTCAATAGCATTTTTTAAACCCGAGTTTAGTGTCACTTTGGGCCGGTTCACATTTGTGCGGCTGCGGCGATCACATGTAATTCAGAGCGCACTGCTCCTTCATTACATGCGATCGGATGTGCGGATGCGAATTTAGAAATACACTTTGTATGGCTGAAATTCACACTGCACCCGCAGCAAAGACGCACAGGACCCTTTTTTCCAGCCGCATCAGGATCGGATCGCACAGTGGTTCACATTTGTGTGTTCCGATCCTGTGCGAACTGTCAGATCGCACTGCGATATGCGATCAAACTGGGGAATTCGCAGCCTTCCCGCATCGCACAAGTGTGAACCAGGACATTAACCACTTGCTGACCGCCCGCCGCAGATATATGAACTGCTGTGAGTGTCAATAAAAAGCTAATGACACCCCCAGATTGCTTCACAGATCACAGTGCAAACTGCCAAATGGTGCAGGAATGGGTGTGAACACCCATGTGTTTGGATTCCAGCGCAGACCAAAAAAAGGGTCTTGCACCATTTTGATGCGAATGAGATGCGAATTCTGCCATAAAATCTGTATGGCTGAATTTGTATCGCACAGACATCGCATGTGATCTGCACAGCAGTGCGGTGCAAATCACATGCAATGTCTTACATCGCACCAGTGTGAACCCAGCCTAAACCACACAATTTAACGTAGCAGATGTCCTTGTCATAATGCTGTCTTTGCTGCCACCCAGTGGATTTTTGTTTTTTAATTTTTTTATTTTTACAATGTTTTTTCACTGCTTCTTTTTGCAGTTACTTTTAGTTATGTGTCATCTGTGCTGTTGCATACAGTTTCATCCTTCACAGTTATATATTTTTCTGTGTTTATTCTAAGACAAAATTTTCTTCACGAGGGATGTAGTGCAGTTCAAGTGGATTCCAATAACACACTCATGGTAATTATCCTTGGCATTGGACATCCCTGATTCCCTGAGACAGTCTTTATGGTAAAATATCTGTCTTTTGCAGTTAAATAATCTTGGAATTAAAAATGTACAGAAAGTTACAGCTGTGAAAAAGCCACCACCAAATGACAATACTTTGCCCTGCTAGGAGTTGGGTGAAGAGCAGTATGGTCTGTTCTACCTGCTTAAAGTCTAAGTTAAGCTTTTTTTTCCTAAAATCCAGCTCCACTATGTACCAATATACCATTAATTTTCCTCGGTTGCAAAAAAATACAAGTTTTTTTTTATTTTGAAAACAAGGCCTTACCCTAGCCCTTGCTATGTTTCTAATGGCACTTTTCTACAGCAAGTACTGGCTCGGCTCTACTCGGCCCTGCTTGGCCCTGTTTAGTTTTCCACTGCATGGTACAGTGTTGGAACAGTTCGGTACGGTTTGGTATGGTTTGCTTTTCCACTAAAGTAGTACTAAAGAATGTGGGTGGGATAACAACGATTCTCTGACCAATCAGTGGCTAGTAGTGACTGCATGCAAAGGATTGTGGAATATGGTACCGGTATGGTACCTCTTGGAACCACAATCGAGGTGGTACTGTTTTAGAGAGCTGTACTGTTCGGTTCCATGTAGTGAAAAAGCGCCGCCGTACCATACCGAACCGTTCCTACACCATACCATGCGGTACCAGCAGTGGAAAAGCACAAAAGCGAGCCAAACCGTTTGGTTCCACGCAGTGGAAAAGCATCATTAGACAGCTTCAGGGCCTCCCTGGTATACAGAAAGAGACAGAGCAAGCAGTAAGACACAGGAAGGAGTTTACCAGCTGCCCTCATTAGCACACCTTCACCATCAACTAAGTTTTCACAACATGCCCCAATATATATATAAGTTATATATATATACAATATATATATTGTATATTAAATATATATATAGTATATTATATTATATTATACAATATTGTATATTGTACAATATATATATATATATATATATATATTGTATATTATATATATATACAATATACAATATATATAAGATTTCACAACATGCCCCAATGCCCTGCCCCAATATATAATATAATAATATATAATATTACGTTTATTAACCAATTCCTGACCTACCACCGTATATATACTACGGCAGGGTGGCTCGGCTGCGCAAAATCACGTATAGGTACGTGGCTCGCGTTCGTGGGTCTGGGGTGCACGCGCGCCTGCCGTTCCCGCGGTGACCTAATGCAGTTCAGAACCGATCATTTATCAGTTTCAGGCCAATGATTTATGACCTGGACCTGGTGATCGGTTCTGACCAATTGCAGAATGCCCTGTGCCTGTGTAATGTAAACACAGGCACAGGAAATTATGCAATCTTCTCTCCTGGAGCCCTTTTCGGTTCCAGCGTGAGAGAAGAGAGCATCAGACAGTGAGTACACAAGCACTAAACTGACACCAGTACACATAGGCACACATTTAACCCCCTGATCCCCCCAGTTACCCCTTCACTGCCCTGTCAGAGTGTAACTATATACAGTATACAGATAAGTTACTGATGACTTTATTAGTGTCACGGGGGACGCTAGTTAGCTAGTTAGCATCAGTGTCAGACTAAGTATAGCATCAGGGTCCTGCCACATATTTTCTAATAAAGTTTTAACCCCATAATCGCCCCCCCCCCCCAGTTAACCCTTTCACTCCCTGTTACAAGCGTACAGACCATTTTTTCTGATAACTGTATAAGTGTCACGGTGACACCAGTTGGTTAGCATCAGCATCAGCATCAGGGTCAATCCCAGATATCGTCAGATTTTAATCCTTTGATTGCCAGTAACACTAACACACACTATATACCTCTATTACTGGTATGGTTTCTGATAGGATCAATATATTTGATCTGATCAGAACTATACTAGCATCCCAAAAAGTTTAGTGTTGCCAAAAACGCGGCGTTAGCAGGATCAACCCTGACACCTGCCAGCACCTGTGTTTAGACCCTGTGCCCTGCCTCCAAGAAGTGCAGTATCAATAGATCCCTGTCACTTCCAATACACAGCACAAAAAAACGCAGCGTTGGCAGAGTCAGGCCTGATGTCTGCTAGCACTAGCAGTTTTTTTTTTCATAGCGGTTCAAACAGTCCTTGACAACCAGGTGCTTTTTTACACTAGGTACCTGTAAATTTATTGGCCAAAATGTCAAATGAAAGGTACTCTAGTGAAGAGGCCTACAGAATACTGACGTCAAAAAAAGCCAAGGGATTTTCCAGTCACAACTTACCAACCAGCCTGCGACCAACCGAATGAACCTGTCTAACATTATGCGTTAAAAACAGGGGTTTAGTTGCACACATTTGCAAATACACGCGTAAGCTGCAGGTCACGGTAAGGCACCCTGATACCTGCAGACCCTAACTCTACCTTTAAAGAGTCTCCACAGTGAGAGCACATGTATTCTGATGGATAGATGGAGAACAGGTGACTGGAGGGAGCCCACCCCTCCTTAAAGGCGCAGGGTCACACTGAACACCCAGCACATTGCACAATGGCAGCAAAGGTGTCAGTGCGTTGCCTGACCAATATTACAACAATACAAAAAATGGTCACTTTCCCCACCTATAACTGGTCTTGACAGCAAAGAGCACTGCAAGGGCAAACGCATGTCAAAAAAAGCCAAGGTATTTCCAGTCACAACTTACCAATCAGCCTGCGACCAACCAAATGAACCTGTCTAACAGTATGCGTTAAAAACAGGGGTTTGGTTGCATACATTTAGTACGGGCGCTGCAGAATCTGTGGGCTGCCAATAAGTATTTGCAAGCGCATCAGGAAGAACACTATGGGCTCTACAGGTCTTTGTTTGAATTCTTGGTGGCTGTGAGACACTACTTGTGCTAGCCACAGCACCAGCTTGAATTGCACTTATGGGACTTGCCACGTCACCAAGTATCACTGCAGTGCTGGTTTGTCTACGACCAGGGTGTACTAGGCCGCTGGTGCTCGCCAGTTCACCAGACGGTTGAGCAGCACTAGTACAGACACTCTGCTGAATATGAGATTCATGCGTTTGTTACACTTTAGTAACAGAAGAACAGGGTCGGGTACGCCTGACCTTAGCAGGGACCACTACTCTGCTGTTAGAGCTTTTTCACTTTTCTTGGCAGAGAATTCTTCATCCACATTGATCGATGTGAATGGAGGAATCTGTTAGGTGCATGTATGCCCATCATTAGAAGTGAGTGGATGCAGGGCGGTATTCTAATGGTGGGCATGCCACCAATCAATTGATGTAAATGGAGGAATCTGTTTTTCTTTTTCGTTCTCTTTTTTGGCAACTTTTGAAAAAAGAAATAAAATGAATACATTTACCTTTGCTTTCTTGATTTTCCAAAACAAATGAGAGCTGAAAAATACTCACCATGCCTCTTAGCAAATACCTTGGGGTGTCTACTTTCCGAAAAGGGGTCATTAGTGTGGGTGTTTTGTGCTATCTTGGCATTTCATGGCCTCCCAAACAGTGATAGGTAATGAGGAGTGAAATCAACAATTTACACCCTTAAAAAGCTTGAAGGCGGTGATTGGTTTTCGGGGTCCTGTACGCTGCTAGACTGCCAAAAAGTCTCACACATGGAGTATCCACATACTCAGGAGAAGCAGCAGAATGTATTTTGGGGTGTACAGTAATTCCACATAAATCAATGGCATGTGTGGGCAACAGTGGCGGCTGGTGCTCAAAAATTTTGGGGGGGGGCGCAAAAAGAAAAATGTAATAGGTATTGCTTCGCGGCAAAAAATGCGGTAAAAAATTGCGTGACTTTGAGGTCATGGTACAGGCATGGCACAGATGATGGTATAGGCATGGCACAGGTGAGGGTATAGGCTTGGCACAGGTGATGGTACAGGCATGGCACAGGTCAATGTACAGGCATGGCACAGGTCAATGTACAGGCATGGCACAGGTCAATGTACAGCACTGCATGCAAAAGATCTGGACGTGTTCTCCAGGCGGTAGGATTCATACCCATTTCTGCAATACAGGCTGATTAGCATGCAGCTTCACAAAAACCACACAGTGCGCTGCCACCCCCCTATCCCCCCCCCCCCAAGCCGTGTTCCCTCATCCTGTCCAGAGTTCTGCAGGGCTTCTGTGCCCACTTCTATGCTTACACTCCCCTCTCCGTCATACCAGGTGAACAGCCAGAATGAAAGAAGAAAGCGGACACGGTACCTGTGCGCCAGGATCACATCCTGTCACTTCACCTCCTCGCTCGTACTGCGCTCTGCTCTCTGCTACTGCTCCGGGCTGGCTCCCTTCTTCGGCGTGGCAGCGACTGGTGAGTCCTCAGTCCTCCCGTCTCCCGCCTCTGTCCCCCCAGAGTCCCCAGCCAATGGCATGGGGTCTGCCTTTCGGCCAATCAGGAAGCGCGTATCGGACATGCTTCCTGATTGGCCAGGAGCAGGATCCGTGTGATAATAGTGAATTTTCATTCGCTATTGTCACACAATGGGTGGGCTTGGGACGCACAGCTCTGCACCCCGGGTCCACCCTTTTTTTTAGCCTGTGAGAGCCTCTGGCTCTAATCACATGGCTAAAAAAAAAAAAAAATCCCATGGCCGGACGCATGGATGGGGAGGCGGCGCCCCTGCGCCCTCAACACACCGGCCGTCACTGGTGGGCAATATATAATTTAAGTGACAACTTTGTGTAAAAAAATATAAATACAATTTTTTTGTCATTTTCACAAAACTTGTGGCAAAATATAAAATATTCCATGGACTCAACATGCCTCTCAGCAAATAGCTAAGGGTGTCTACTTTCCAAAATGATGTCATTTGGGGGGTTTTGTGCTATCTTGACATTACATGCCTTCAACAATTTACGCCCTAAAATTCTGAAGGCAGTGATTGGTTTTCTGGGTCCTGTATATGGCTAAGCTCTCAAAAAGTCCCACACATGTGGTATCCCCATACTCAAGACAAGCAGCAAAATTTATTTTGCGATGTAATTCCTCATACCCATGGCATGTATGAGAAATATATAACTTCAGTAATAACTTTGTGTAAAATGATTATTTTATTTTTTGTCATTTTTTCAATCACTTGTGACAAAAAAATGAAACATTCAATGGGCTCAACATGCCTCTCAGCAAATTCCTTGGTGTCTACTTTCCAAAAAGGGGTAATTCAGAGGGGTCTGTACTGCCCTCACATTTTTGCACCTCAAGAAATGAGATAGACCAGGAGTTCCCAAACTGTCTGTCGGGACCCACTGGTGGGTCGCGAGCTGCGTTTGAGTGGGTCGCGCTGAGCCGGAAATCACTGAGAGCTGGCCTGCTTAAATTGGGTTGTGCGAGCCCGCGCAAATTACAGAGAGCCAGAGCAGTCGAATCGCAATGGATTCAGGACCCCACCCACGCAGTTCACAGAGGCTGGTCTGCATTTCCCACGAGGAAGATACTTACATTAGTGACTACGTATGTGGGCTGTTATGCAGGATATGTTCATGGGGTGCAGAGCTAGCTTCTCGGTCCTGCTGGCGGCAGCAGTGGTGGCTAGACTGGCAGCGGGATTCTCTTAGCTATAGCGGGCAGAGACGGCAGCCTCAGTGTCATAGGAGGACCAGATGGCCCGGCGGTGTTAGGAGTTCATGGCAGCTTCTGTAACTCCAGTAGAGGATCTGAAGGAGAAGAGGCAGGACACCAAGACCAGCATAGAGCTCCTCATAATGGAGACTGTGGGTGAGGTGTGCTGGGCCCTGGAGAGGGCAAACGGGGGCTTCACCTTCACTGTGGACCGCTGAGAGAGGGAGGAGGGTGAGTGCCATATAGCCTGCTGATCCCTGTCCTGGGGTGGCTAATTTCTGTCCTCTGCCTGTCTTATACTGTCTATGAGGGTGCTGATTACTTACAACTCCGCTTATATGCCACACATGCTACAGGTTTCTGACCCCTCACTTAGAACATCTGGCAAGTGTATTCAATAATAAATTGAAAAGTAACATCCCCTCCCTTTAAAATACGCATTATTATTATTATTTGCATTTATATAGCACTAACAAATTATGTAGCGCTTTACAATATTCAGTTACAAGCAAGTGGGTCCCGAAAAATAACTGTATTCAGAAGTGGGTCTCGGCCCAAAAAAGTTTGGGAAGCCCTGAGATAGACAGTCAAAAACTAAAAGCTGCGTAAGTATAGTAAATGTAACATAGTTTGTAGACTCGACTCTATAACTTTTGCGCAAACCAACAAATATACACTTTTTGATTTTTTTTTTTTTTACCCGAGACATATGGCTGAATACTTTTTGACCTAAATGTATGACGAAAATTTAGTTTTTTTGGATTTTTTTATAACAAAAGTAGAAAATATCATTTTTTTAAAAATATTTTCGGTCTTTTTTCTTTTATATTACAAAAAAATAAAATTCTGGTGGTGATCAAATACCACCAAAAGAAAGCTCAATTTGTGGGGAAAAAATGTTGTTTGGGTACATCCTTGCATGACCGCGCAATTACCAGTTAAAGCAACGCAGTGCCAAATTGCAAAAAGTGCTCTGGTCAGGAAGGGGGTAAAACATTCCGGAGCTAAAGTGGTTAAACTGAAACGTTTTCTCTCAGTTCAGTTCTCGGCAGTTCTCAGAGGAAAATGATCTCCTCTGCAGCCTGTTTATGAAGCCGAGAACTTCTGTTTTCAGACAGAGAACAGAGGAGAAGTTTTTCCTCTGAAAACGGCTGAGATCTGAGTAAAAGGGGGTGGGCTGCTTGTAATTTCATGAGATATTGTGAGATTACAGTGCAGCTGAGTTTAAATAGTGAAACCAAAGTTTAAAAGAACATGTAACTACATGTATAGACACATGATATCTATCTATACTTACATATATGGTATTTATATATATATATATATATATACACACACACACTATATTGTCAAAAGTATTGGGGCGGCTGCCTTTACACGCACATGAATTTCATGGCATCCCAGTCTTAGTCCGTAGTGTTCAATATTTAGTTGGCCCACCTTTTGCAGCTATAACAGCTTCAACTCTCTGGGAAGGCTGTCCACAATGTCTTTGGGAATGTTTGACCATTCTTCCAGAAGCCCATTTGTGAGGTCAGGCACTGATGTTGGACAAAAAGGCCTGGCTTGCAGTCTGCTCTAATTCATCCCAAAGGTGTTCTATCGGGTTGAGGTCAGGACTCTGTGCCGGCCAGTCAAGTTCCTCCACCCTAAACATACTCATGCATGTTTTTATGGGCCTTGCTTTGTGCACTGGTGCCCAGTCTTGTTGAAACAGGAAGGTGCCATCCCCAAACTGTTCCCACAAAGTTGGGAGCATGAAATTGTCCTAAATATGAGTTCCCTTCACTGGAACTTAGGGGCCAAATCCAACCCCTAAAAAACAACCCCACACCATAATCCCCCCTCCAGCAAATGATTTGGACCAGTGCACAAAGCAAGGTTCATAAAGACATGGTTGAGCGAGTTTGGGGTAGAGGAACGTGACTGGCCTGCACAGAGTGCTGACCTTGACCCGATAGAACACCTTTGGGATGATTTAGAGACTGCGAGCCAGGCCTTCTGGTCCACATCAGTGCCTGACCTCACAAATGCGCTTCTGGAAGAATGGTCAAACATTCCCATAGACACACTCCTAAACCTTTTGCACAGCATTCCCAGAAGAATTGAAGCTAGTATAGCTGCAACGGGTGGGCCAATTAAATATTGAACCCTAAAGACTAAGACTGGGATGCCATTAAAGTTCATGTGCGTGTAAAGGCAGCCATCCCAATACTTTTAACAATAAAGGGTGTAACTGTAAATATAAAAAAAATATATATATATATATATATATATATATATATATATATATATATATATATATATATATATATATATATATATATATGTATGCGTGTTTATTTTTGGTGCTGATGTATAGGAATAAAGAAGTCTTTATCCACTAATCCCACTAGCTTCTCTTCCAGATTCTCTACCTCTGAGCTGGAAAACCTGGGACGAAGATATTTCAGTATAAATGCCAGTGAGATCTTCAGATCTCACTTCCATAAACTGGCCAACAGAACAGTTGTGTGCTGTGATAACAAGCCGAGAACATGTTCTCTGCTCATTATTTCTGCTACATAAACCGGTACACACAGGAGATCAGCCATGATTCTGAGGATCACGGCTTTTCTCTTTTTTATAAACGGGCACCTAAACTTGTTCTCCCTTGAGAAGAGACGTTTAAGAGGAGATATGATCACAAAAAAATACAAATATTTTAATTGTGATTCCAGAAAATTGAGAAAACGATTCTGTTTTAGGTCTCTTAAGAAGACACGTGGCCACTCAATCAACGCAAACTCAGTATACAAAGATATAGGAAATGCTAGTGACATAGACACACACACTTGATATTGAAGGTCCATCTTGTTTGGTAATGTTGCCCAGTTTGTGAGTGAACAGTGGTTGGTATTAGAAGAAAACAAGGGGGATTCCCCTAGTGGTGGCACTTTGTAGGCACTTTAAACATAGAAACAAATCATAATAATATAAATGGAACTTTATTCAATAAATATACATATGACAATGTTAAAAATAAGCAAGCAGTGTACAATATACATCACAAAATACAAGAGATAACCACAGTGGACAGGAGGACAGGAGGTAAGTACCCAACGCGTTTCGAAGTGACTAACAACTTCTTCTTCAGGGGTAACCTTGGGTGGATTTATCATTTGCTTTTTTGTGGAGTTATACCGCTTGCGAGAATTAAAATCAACCAGGTTTTGGAGAGCCTGACTGGTAAACCGTGGCCAGAGCAACAAAGGATAGATGATAGGTAGTGGTCCCAAAATGGCTATCACAGGTGTGTGCTTCCAGCATGAGCTGGTGGGGGCAGCTGGAGTCCAACAGGGCTAGAGATCCTGCTTGTATAGACATTAGACACACACAAACAAAGGGAATATCCAGGCTCCTGGCAGGCAGTATTAGGGATTATCAGCAAGGTCGATATATCGGAATCGGCCCCGGCGGTCACCGATATTGACGATATTATCGTGACGTAATCGCGTATGTTGCGCCACGCGCCTCCGCGCACTGGGACAGCTTCTGCCTTCTTAGGCCGCCTCCTTCAGCCTCGTCTAGAGTCGGGACAGTGAGTATACACTACAGTCACAGTGCACAGTGTGTTTAACACAGCCGCCGCAGCCACATACTGGAGTCTGGACTGGAGTCAGGACAGTGAGTGTACACTACAGTCACAGTGCACAGTGTGTTTAAAGTGGAGTTCCACCCATTTTCGGAACTTTAGATCTATGTAATCCCCTTTAAAATGGCTTTTACCAATGGAAACTTTTTTTTTTTTTTTTTGCTAGTAAATACCTTAATTTCGGCTTTATTCCTCCTCTCCTCACTTCCTGGTGCGATCGGCGATGACGTCATTCGGCGATCCGCAGTGTCTGCTGGGATGTATTCTATTCCAGAAATCTCGCAGTAGCTGTATCTGTACTGAGCCGTGCCTGCCCCGCCTCTGCCCCGCCTCCTCTAATTGAGTTTCATTGTATGAATGTATTAAGGCTGTTCTCTGCCCCGCCTCCGCCCCGCCTCCTCTCATTGAATTGCATTGTATGAATGTATTAAGGCTGTTCTCTGCCCCGCCTCCTCTCATTGATTTGTAAGAGGGGGCGGAGGCGGGGCAGAGAACGGCCTTAATACATTCATACAATGCAACTCAATGAGAGGAGGCGGGGCGGAGGCGGGGCGAAGGCGGGGAAGGCACGGCTCAGTACAGATACAGCTACTCCGAGATTTCTGGAATTGAATACATCCCAGCAGACACTGCGGATCGCCGAATTACGTCATCGCCGATCGGACCAGGAAGTGAGGAGAGGAGCAATAATGCCGAAATTAAGGTACTTACTAGCAAAAAAAAAAAAAAAAAGTTTCCATTGGTAAAAGCCGTTTTAAAGGGGATTACATACAGCTATGTATTCCAACCTATTTAAAATGGGTGGAACTCCGCTTTAACACAGCCGCCGCAGCCACATACTGGAGTCTGGACTGGAGTCGGGACAGTGAGTGATTCTCATATAGTACAGTCACAGTGCACAGTGTGTTTAACACAGCCGCCGCGGCCACATACATACACCCAACCACAGCTGCCCATGCCAGCCAGCCAGCCACCAGCACACCCACAGGCCTGTACCAGCCAGCCAGCCACAGGCCCTGCCTGTACCAGCTAGCCAGCCACAGGCCATGGGCCTGTACCAACCAGCCACCCACCACACAGGGTGCCAGCCAGCCACCCACCAAAGGGTGCCAGCCAGCCAACCACCCACCCACCTAAGGGGGCCAGCCAGCCACCCACCACAGGGTGCCAGCCAGCCACCCACCAAAGGGTGCCAGCCAGCCACCCACCAAAGGGTGCCAGCAAGCCAGCCACCCACCACAGGGTGCCAGCCAGCCACCCACCAAAGGGTGCCAGCAAGCCAGCCACCCACCACAGGGTGCCAGCCAGCCACCAAAGGGTGCCAGCCAGCCACCCACCACACCACATAGTGCCAGCCCAGCCAGCCACCCACCACAGGGTGCCAGACAGCCACCCACCCACCACAGGGTGCCAGCCACCCACCAAAGGGTGCAAGCCACCCACCAAAGGGTGCCAGCCACTCATCACCACAGGGTGCCAGCCAGCCAGTTTTTTTAAGCCTATATTAAATTTCAGTAAAAAAAGTTTAAAAAAGTTTAAAAAACTAAACGAAAAACCAATATCAGTCAATCACTAGTTGGTATAAGATATTGCTGTTTGAGTCTTAGTGAATAAGCATGTTGGTCTGGTAATGGTTACCAGCGTTTCTGTTTGGTATTAACCACTTTACCACCGGAGGATTTTGCTGTCTTACGTCCAGGCCACTTTTTGCGATTCGGTGCTGTGCGACTTTAACTGACAATTGCGCGGTCGTGCGATGCCGTACCCAAACGAAATTTACGTCCTTTTTTTTCCCACAAACAAAGCTTTCTTTTGGTGGTATTTGATCACCTGTGCGATTTTTACTTTTTGCGCTATAAACAAAAAAATAGCGTTTATTTTGAAAAAATAACAATATTTTAAACATTTTTTTATATGAAATCCCCCCCCCCCCCCCCAAATGTAAAAATCTAAATTTTTTAAAATTTTTGGCCAATTTGTTTTCTGCTACCTATGTTTGGTAAAAATAATCACAATAAGCGTATTTTGATTGGTTTGCGCAAAAGTTATTGCGTTTACTAACTAAGGGAAAGATTTCTGTCATTTTTGGTGTTTTTTTTTAACGCGTAATGACGGCGATTTTTTTTGCGGGACTGCGACATTGCGGCGGACAGATCGGACCCCTAACTGACATTTTTGACACTTTTGGTGGTACCAGTGACATTACTGCAGTAATCAGTGCTATATATATGCACTGTTACTGTAAAAATGACACTGGCAGGGAAGGGGTTAATTTTATTGGAGAGGGAGGGGTTAATGTATGCCTGGTGCTTACTGACGTGTGGAGGGGGAGGTGACTGTGTGAGTCAGGGACAGATCGGATGTTCAGCTATGCTGAACACTCCGATCTGTCACTCCCTGTCACTTAGGAGATCCGCCCGCTCTGTTTACACAAGCGGGCGGATCTCCAAACTAGATTCCCCGGCGATCGACTGAACACAGCGGGAGCGAGCCTCCGGTGGCGCGCGCGCGCCGCCCACAAGGGGCGGAGTCCAGCGACGTAGGTCTACGTCGCTGGACGATAACGAGCCACATTGCTGCAGTAGCAGCAATGTGAGCGGAGGCAAAGTGGTTAAAGGTTTCACCCCCTTCCTGCCCAGACCAATTTTCAGCTTTCAGCGCTCTCACATTTTGAATGATAATTACTCAGTCATGCAACGTTGTGCCCAATCAAATTTTTTATAATTTTTTTCACACAAAGATAGCTTTCTTTTGGTAGTATTTATTCACCACTGGAGTTTTTTATTTTTTACGATATAAGTGAACAAAGAGCGAAAATTTAAAAAAATAAAACATTTTGTTTTAGTTTCTATTATAAAATTTGCAAATAAGTAATTTTTTTTCATAAATTTGGGCCAAAATTTATACTGCTACATATCTTTGGTAAAAATAACCCAAAGTGGATATTATTTAGTCTGAACGTTAAAGAGTCTACAAGCTATGGTGCCAATGATTAAAAATTGATCGTACCTAATCACACCCAATGTACTGACGGCCTATCTCATTTCTTGAGGCCCTGAAATGTCAGGACAGTACAAATACCCCCCAAATGACCCCTTTTTGGAAATTAGACATTTCAGGGTATTTAGTAAGAGGCATGGTGAGTTTTTTGAAGTTGTAATTTTTTCCCACAATTCTTGGGAAAATAAAGAAATATTTTTTTTTCCACATAATTGTCAAAATAACAAGTTATTTCTCACACACAGTATATGCATACTTGCAATTACACCCCAAAATACATTCTGCTACTCCTCCTGAGTATGGCAATACCACATGTGTGAGACTTTTACACAGCCTGGCCACATACAGAGGCCCAACATGCAAGGAGCACCATCAGGTGTTCTAGGACTATAAATTACACATATATCACATTTTTGAAGGCCCTGGAGCACCAGGACAATGGAATTACCCACAAAATGACCCCATTTTCGTAAGCAAACACCCCAACATATATTCTATGAGGCATAATGAGTCTTTTGAACATGTCATTATTTTCCACAAGTTTTTTGAAAATGTGGAAAGAAAATGAAAACTTATTTTTTTTTTTACACAAAGTTGTCAATTTTTAAGATATTTCTAACACATGACATGTACATAGCAAAAATTACACCCCAAAATTCTACTACTCATCCTGAGTATGGCAATACCACATGTGTAAGACTTTTACACAGCCTGGCCACACACTGAGGCCCAACATCCAAGGAGCACCATCAGGTGTTCTAAGAGCATAAATTACACACATAATTTCCTAACGATCTATCACACTTTTGAAGGCCCTGGATCACCAAGACAATCCATTACCCAGAAAATGACCCCATTTTGGAAAGCAAACACCCCAATGTTTATTCTATAAGGCATTATGAGTCTTTTGAACATGTCATTTTTTTCCACGTTTTTGGAAAATGTGGAAAGAAAATGAAAATGTATTTTTTTTACATAAAGTTGTCAATTTATAAGATATTTCTAACACATAGCATGTACATACCAAAAATTACACCCCAAAATACATTCTGCTACTCCTCCTGAGTATGGCGATATCCCATGTGTGAGACTTTTACACAGCCTGGCCACATACAGAGGCCCAACATCCAAGTAGCACCGTCAGGCGTTCTAGAAGCATAAATTACACATCTAATTTCATTACAACCAATCACACTTTTGAAGGCCCTGAAGCACCAGAACAATGGAAACGCCCACAAAATGACTCTGTTTTGGAAAGCAAACACCCCAACACATAATCTAAGAGGCATGGGCTGCAGATAGGTACTCAGGTAGTCAGATGGGCTGCACACAGGTACTTAGGTATACTGATCAGCTTCAGAAAGGTACTCGGGTACTCTGATGGGCTTCAGAGAGGTACTCTGATGGGCTAGAGACAGGTACTCGGGTAATCTGATTGGCTGCAGATAGGTACTCGGGCACTCTGGGCTGGAGACAGGTACTCGGGTACTCTGATGGGCCACAGATAGGTATTCGGGTACTATGATGGGCTGCAGAGAGGTATTCAGTGGACTCTGATGGGCTGGAGACAGGTACTCAGGTACTTTGATGGGCAGGGGACAGGTACTCGGGTACTCTATTGGGCTGCAAATAGGTACTCTGATACCCTGATGGGCTGGAGACAGGTACTCGGGTACTCTGATGACAGGTACTCTGGAACTCTGATGGACTGGTGACAGGTACTCAGGTATTCCGATAACAGGTATTCGGGTACTCTGATGGGCTGCAGAGAGGTACTTGGGTACTCTGATGGGCTAGAGACAGGTACTCGGGTAATCTGATGGGCTGCAGATAGGTACTCGAGCACTCTGGGCTGGAGAAAGGTACCCGGGTAATCTGAGCTGGAGACAGGTACTCGGGAACTTTGCGCTGGATACAGGTAGGTACTGGGGTACTCTAATGGGCTGGTGACAGGTACTCGGGTACTCCGATGACAGGTACTCGGGTACTCCGATGTGAGGTACTCGGGTACTCCCTTGACGGGTACTCCGATGACAGGTACTCGGGTACTCTGATGAAAGGTACTTGGGTACTCCGATGAAAGGTACTCGGGTACTCCAATGACAGGTACTCGGTTACTCTGATGGACTGGTGACAGGTACTCGGGTACTCTGATGACGGGTACTCTGATGACAGGTACTAAGAGTTCAGGAGGACCTGTCATCGGAGTACCCGAGTACCTGTCACCAGCCCATCAGAGTGCCCGAGTACCTGTCACCAGCCCATCAGAGTACCTCAGTACCTGTCGCCAGCCCATCAGAGTACCCCAGTACCTGTCACCAGCCCATCAGAGTACCCCAGTACCTGTCACCAGCCCATCAGGTACTCTTATTGGGGGGGGGCAATCAGTGTGTTTTAGTGTGGACTGTAATCTGTAACTAGCTGTTACCGCAATCTCATCCTCACACAGGGTCGATGTGTGAGGAGGAAAACACGGTAACAGCTAGTTACAGTGGTTTTGTTGACATTCTGTGACCAGCTGTGATTGGACACAGCCGGTTACATGGTAAAGAGCCAATTTCATTGGTTCTTTACCCTGATCGGGGATGGACTATGTCAGAGTGACACTCTCCATCCCCGAACGCCGCTCTGCGCGCCCCTGGGAATGCGCACGAGCTGCGTGCACGAAGACAGTGCATGTGGCCAGCTGTGATTGGACACAGCTGGTCACATAGTAAAGAGACATTTTTTATTGCCTCTTTACACCGATCAGGGATGGGCTGTGTCCCGGGGGACACGCCGAATCCCTGATCGCCGTGCTGCATGCCCCGGGAGAGCGGCGAGAACGGGTGGACGTCATATGACGTCCGGCCGGAGGGAGGAAGCATCCTGCCGGCATCATTTTACAATGCAACGGTAGGGAAGTGGTTAAAGGTCATTTCATAATTAAAACTGATTTAAACCCAAGAAAGGGGCCGTGACCTAAACTTTCCACAGTCTTTGTTGTGTGCTTATTATATTTTTTAGGTATGTTCCTATGTAATGATGGGTGTTAATTCAGTATTGCAGCTATTCAGTATTGCAGCCATTCAGTGCAAAACGTTTCACCCACAGAAATAAATGGGCCTGCAGCATGCGTGTACATTAATGGATAGCTAAACCCATGAAGAAAAATTCAATATGTTGCAGCTTCCAGTCCTTGTGGCTGCATTAGTTTTATTTACTTATTATTAGTGATGAGCCGAACACCCCCATGTTTGGTTCGCACAGAACATCTCGAACAGGGGAAATGTTCTAGCGAACACATGCAAACCCTATTAAAGTCTATGGGACAGGAACATGAAAAATCAAAAGTCCTAATTTTAAAGGATTAAATGCAAGTTATTGGCACAAAAAAGTGTATGGGGACCTGGGTACTGCCTTGTGGGAATCAATGCAATTTTTTTTTTTTTGAAAACAATCGTTTTTACAGGAGCAGTGATTTTAATAATGCTAAAAAAGGCTTAAAGTGAAACAATAAGGCTCCATGTACACGGGACGTTGTTAAAAGTCCCTTTGAATGCTGGAATTTTTAGGACGTTTGAAACGTCCGTTCAGTCGCGTTTGTACCCGCGTTTAGCGGGCGTTTAGCGGCGTTTGGGGGCGTTTGCGTTTAGAAGCGTTCCTAGAGGTCAAAAAAATTATTCCCCTTTTAAAATGGAAAAACGCGAAACGCGGGTCATCGCATTCAGGCGCGTTCGGACGCGTTTAGACGCGTTTAGACGCGTTTGTGCGTTTGAAACGCCGGGAAACACACGTTCGAACGCAAATAATTGCGTTCTAAAAAAAGTCCCTGAACGCAACTGCCTGCAAATGACTGTAAACGACCCTGTGTACATGGACAGATAAGATAAAATGTAGATGGGTTCAGGGGCTTCTGAAAAAAACGCCCAACTGCTCCTAAACGACCATTTCCAGCGTCCCGTGTACATGGACCCTAAAAATGAAAAATTTGTTTAAATATCGTGCCTGGTGGGCCCCCTTAATGTGCCTATAAAGTGGCGCATTTGTGCGATGTTTGTAGCCTGCTGCAGCAATACTGACATTTCTAAATGAAAAAATGTCATTTAAACTTGCTCGCAGCTGCAATGTATTGTCGGCTCCCGGCAATACAGATAAAAAAAAATGAAAAAAAAAAAAATGAAAAAACGGTGTGGGGTTCCCACTAAGATCCATACCAGACCCTTATCTGAGCACACAGCCTAGCTGGCCAGTATGGGGATGGGGGCGAGCGAGCCATACCAGGCCACATGCCCTCAACATGGGGTGGGTGCTTAACTTGTCCTTTATTTAAAATTACAGCATAACAGCTGAGTTATTTTTTATTTTTATTTTTTTTAACAGTGGGTGCCAATTCTTTGCCCTACCATGAAACATGTTGACCTGAAAATTCTTCTTTCTCTTTGCCATGTCAATAAAATCTACAAAAGACACCATCATTCAGTGACCAATGTATTGCATCGCACTAATAATATAGTATGACTAAGATAACATTGCATACATTGGTGACTTTGAGGCAAGGTAATAACATAACAGTACATTTATAAACATAGTATCACTCAGATTCTGTGGTTTGGCAGCTCTGCCGTGGCTTGGTAATATGGCTCCTTTCTGTCTCTTTTATCTTTGGGGAAATAAGCAGTCTGCGTGAGCACCATACAAATATGATATCTAAAGTCTAAGCATAGTTTAACCACTTGACCTCCAGAAGGTTTTACCCCGCTCATGACCAGGCCATTTTTTGCTATTTAGCATTGTGCTACTTTAACTGGCAAGTGCGTGGTCATGCAACACTGTATGCAAATTAAATGTATACATTTTTTCACACAAGTAGAGTTTTCTTTTGGTGATATTTGATCACCACTGAGTTTTTTGTTTTTTTTTTGCTATACAAACGAATAAAGACCAAACAATTTGGAAAAAAAAAAAATATTTTCTGCTTTCTGTTATGAAGCAAATCCAATAAAATCAAATGTATATTAACTGGTTTATATATATTTGAAAATTGATCAATCCTGATGTAACAGCCTATTTCCTTGAGGCCCTTAACCACTTAAGCCCCGGAGGATTTTCCTGCTCAAAGACCTGGCCCTATATTGCGATTCGGCACTGCGTGAATTTAAGGGACAATTGCGCGGTCGTGCGACGCTGTACCCAAATTAAATTGACGTCCTTTTTTTCCCACAAACAGAGCTTTCTTTTGGTAGTATTTGATCACCTGTGCGATTTTTATTTTTTGCGCTATAAACAAAAAAAGAGCGACATTTTTGAAAAAATAACAATATTTTTCACATTTTTTTATATGAAATTCCCCAAAAAAATGTAAAAATCTAAATTTTTTAACATTTTAGGCCAATTTGTTTTCTGCTACATATTTTTGGTAAAAAAAATCGCAATCAGCGTATTTTTATTGGTTTGCGTTATTGCGTTTACTAACTAAGAGAAAGATTTATGTAATTTTTATTGTTTTTTTTTTTAACAAGTAATGACGGCGATCTGCGATTTTTTTTGCGGCACTGAGACATTGCGGCGGACAGATCGGACCCCTGACTAACATTTTTGACACTTTTGGGGGTACCAGTGACATTACTACAGTAATCAGTGCTATACATATGAACTGTTACTGTAAAAATGACACTGGCAGGGAAGGGGTTAACTTTATTAGTGATCAAGGGGTTAAGTGTGTCCCTATGGGCATGATTCTAACTGTAAAGGGGCGTGGCTAGTGATGTAACCAAAGAGACATATGATCCTACATAGCAGGATTGTATTATTTCTGCAGTTACACCAGGGAGAATGACAGGCGGCTTTGTTTACATCAGCCGCCTGCCTTTCTCCCTCTCCAGCGGAAGATTGTGAGTGGCCGGCAGACATCGGAGCTGCCAGTCACACGCGCAGGGATGCAGGGAAACGAGCGGGGGAGGGAGCGCGCCTCTGTCGCCGCGCGCTTGCCCCCTGCAGGCTCCTTTGCCCAGGAGGGGCTGACTGCCGCAGTAAATATACTGTGGGCGGTCAGCAAGTGGTTAACATGCCAGGACAGTACAAATACCCCCTGAACTACCCCTTTTTGGAAAGTAAACAGTCTGAAGTATTTAATAAGAGCATGGTGAGCTTTTGGCAATTGTAATTTTTTTGTTACAATTTTTTGGAAGATTAAGAAATTGCATAAAAATGTTTTTTCACAATTTTTTTTACATACTGTCATTAGCAGGGTGAATTTGCTTTAAACCAAGCTGATATAAATCAAGTTTTAAATCATGATTTAAATAACTAATAAAAATGCTTAATTTAAATCAACTCGATTTAAGTCATAATTTTTAAAGAGCAACTGTCATCTCTGTCTCGCAGTAGCTCCTCCTCTGACCCACCGTTGACACACTGACAGTTCCATTCAGTTTAACCACTTAAGCCCCGGAAGATTTTACCCCCATTCCGACCAGGGGGTATTTTGCGATTCGGCACTGCGTGAATTTAACGCACAATTGCGCGGTCGTGCGACGCTGTACCTAAACGAATTTGACGTCCTTTTTTTCCCACAAACAGAGCTTTCTTTTGGTGGTATTTGATCACCTGTGCGATTTTTTGATCACGCGCTATAAACAAAAAAAGAGCGTCAATTTTGCAAAAATAGCAATATTTTTCACATTTTTTTATATGAAATTCCCCCCAAAAAAAATGTAAAAATCAAAATTTTTAAAAATTTTCGGCCAATTTATTTTATGCTACCTATGTTTGGTAAAAAAAATCGCAAAAAGCGTATTTTGATTGGTTTGCGCAAAAGTTATCGCGTTTACTAACAAAGGGAAAGATTTTTGTCATTTTTGTTGTTTTTTTTTTTAACGCGTAATGGCGGCGATCTGCGATTTTTTTTGCGGTACTGCGACATTGCGGTGGACAGATCGGACCCTTGACTGACATTTTTGACACTTTTGGGGTTACCAGTGACATTTCTACAGTAATCAGTGCTATACATATGCACTGTTACTGTAAAAATACACTGGTAGTGAAGGGGTTAACTTTATTTGGAAGGGAGGGGCTGTGTGTGTCCCTAGGGGCGTGGTTTCTACTGTGATTGGCTGTGGCTCTAGCTGTAAGGACACTGATCAACGGATCTACATACCAGATCCGTTTTATCAGTGTCTTTGCAGCGAGGAGAATGACAGGCAGTTTGTTTACACAAGCTGCCTGACATTCTCCCTCTCCCCCGCCGATCGCCGAGTGACCGGCGGACATCGGGTCCGCTGGTCACACGCGCGGGGGGGTCCGTGACCACGCGGGAGCGCGCCCCGGGGGGCGCGCGCTCGCTCCCTAGACCCTCACAAGCAAGCAACGTAGCCCTACGTTAGTTTGCCTGTGAGGGGCTGACCGCCGACGTAGATAGTCGTGCGGCGGTCGGCAAGTGGTTAATGGGACAGATGATGATGTGGCAGTGAACCAAACAGGTGAGGGACGTGGCAGCAGCAGGTGAGTGGGTGCCCGCTAACAGGCGCTGCCATGATGGATCTAAAATGACAGGTGCTCTTTAAATGTAAGGACTCATTCTTGTTGGTAATTAGTGTGAAATTGTGTGAATGCATCAATGAAGTGCATGTTATCTCAGCTTGCCGAGCCTGGATTCATTGAGGCTCCGTTCACATGTAGGCGTTTTGGGGCGTTTTTGGGGAGTTTTTCTGCTCTAGGATCAGCTCTCAAAACGCCCAACAAGACAAATCCTATTTATTTCAGTGGCCCCTGTTCACATCTGATCGTATTGATGCTGTATACAAAATGCCCAACGCTCAAAAAAGTACATGAGCTTCTTTTTGGGCAGATTACAGGCGTTTTCCATTGGTCTCTATTCAATCTAAAAACGCCTGCACAAAAAACGCCTGTAAAAACGCCTGTAAATCGCGGTAAAAATCTCTGTAAAATCGCGGTAAAAAACACACAATAACGCTACGCTCAGGTGTGAATGTAGCCTGAATGAGTTTAACAAAAATTTAAATATTGCAGAATATACAGCCTCATGCTACATAAGTAAGCTCCATTTCATGCTGAATAAAGGAAATTATTAAATAGAAAACTATCTTTAGATTTTTTACTCCAAAAACATTTTATTAAAATAAATTTGATAAAAATCAAAAAAATCTGATTTAAATTAAGAAAAATCTGATTTAAATTTTTAAAAATCAGATTTTTTTACTTTTTTTTTTTTTTTAATCATCAATTTTTATCCACCCTGGTCACCAGTGCAGTACAGCATCATCATAAAACTGGTGATAGTATGTAAAAAAAATGAATACATAATTTTTTAAACCTTTTAAATTCTTTTTAAATTTTATTTTGTTCGTTTTTTGATATATATATATATTTTTTTTTTTTTACATACTTTCGTCACCATAGAGACACTGTACTACTCTGAGGGGTTATCAGGGATTATTTTATTTTTTTTACACTTTGCTGTTATAGTGATTATCACTGTAACAAAAATGTTTTGACCTGCCATGAATGGGTTACATTTATATCAGCTGTGATTACTATTGTGTGTTGTGATTGGCCCACAGCTATCACACTGTACAGGGTGATGTGATTGGCCCAGGTTCCATGTGATAGCTGTGGGCCAATAAACTCATTTATAACAGTTATGTTTACATTATGATAATGTGAGTGAATATCGATCACGTGATACCCTAATCGCTCAAAGCAGTCAGGTCTGTTGTGTCTGGTGAACACAGCAGGAGAGGGAGCAGCGCCCAGGGCTAGTTGGAACTCACCTGAGCTACCCCATCAGAAAGCTTTCACTGCGGACTGCCAATCTCCAACTGTGTTCCGTCCCTTTTTGCACACTTCCTCAATTCATAGAAGCCGTACTACAGGTTCTACAAATTAAACAGAATCTATGAATGGAGGGGCAGGGCCTTCAATCATCTCCCTATCCTGTTTTATTCCTAGAAGCTATAGTATGTGTAGCACCCTCTAGTGTGTGCTAGATGTAAGATAGGTTTTTTATAGTATAGGTTTGTTAGTGTAGGAAAATTGAGTTCAGCTAAGGACTAAGCCTGAGCTGTGAATGTGGGTCAGGGTTCAGTGACTCAGGGCTGGGTGACTTATCCTGACTGCTCCTCTGGTGCCTCCCCCTGGCCTAGAAGGTTGTAGAAACTTCTAGAGCTGGTGGGTGGAGGTGAGGGGGGGCTGTTTCGAATATTTATGAGGGCCTCAGGCAATCCAAAGTAAAGGGCTGGCAGGGAGCAAGGCTTACCTCATAAAAAGGCATAGGCCATGCCTGTAGAGGCAGTAGGGTGGAAGAGAGAGATATAGTGCTGTAGAGACTGTCAGTGGCCCTTTGGGGTGCCCCCTAGTCTTGGGGGAGGGGCGACCTTGGGCCAGGGCTCGGGTGGTGGAAGGATCCTGCCATAACACACTGAGGAAGCCATTCCTGGAGGCATGGGAGCAAGTGTGAGGACAGTGTGAGTACAGCAGTACTACTGGAGACTTACAAGGGGGGTGACTGCCACATGTAGCCAGTTCTCCCTGAAGACCACATTGTGCCAAGTCTTCGTCCCTTCCCTGGGAGATCTCCTGAGAGTCAGCCGGGTGGGCTGATGAAGAGTCAACTGGGTGGGCTGGTGTGAGACAGTCAGGAGGACTATGGAGGAAAGTTAGCCTGAAGGGTTACTAAAAAGGGTAATCTGCAGCCAGGGGGGTTGGCAGTGCCTCAAAAGGTGGTGTTGGGACCAGTAGCTACAGAAGGAGTAATGCAAACTGATCATTGGATTCTGCTACACAACAAGGGGTTTCAAGTTCCTGCCTGCAAAGGGCCACTGCTAAAAATCCGACTGTGCCTGTCAGATCCACAAACAGTGATTCAGCTGGAACTGCAAATGGAGTGCTGAAGGAGTGTCAAGGAGGCTGTATATAGACTGTATATAGACTGTGTATAGGAAGATGCCCCTGAAGTTGTTGCCAAGTTTGTTGCTGAAGTCAAGTGGCCACCCCATACCTTCCCATCCCCATCCAAGTTCTTAACCCTCAATAAACCACAAAAACAAAGTCACCGACTGTCTCTGGAGTGCCTGGCTGTGCAGGGTGGGGGATCCCAGTTTACTAGCAGGGATGCTTATGAGGTGTACTACATATGGATTCTATGAATAAAGGAACTGGGTGGAAAGGGCAGGCATATTCAAGCACACTTGATGAGTGGCTGTCACAGCTCTGCAGGCTGTATTAGCCCCTGATGCAGTGGAAGATTGCAGGGTTGGGGAGGGGCATCAGAGGAGGAAGATTTCACCAAACCTAGATGACAGCAGCACAGGGGACACATCACACTGATGGCAATCAGGGATGAGCTCAGGCGCGTTCAGATACTAGTCCAAACCCACCTGAGCTATCCCTCCAGGAAGCTGTCACTGCAGAACACCAATTATAAGTGGCCGAGGTGTTCCCTGCCCTGCAGCCACACATATAGATTCCCTTGGCTGCCTCGGCTAATTATGATTGGTGGTCTGCAGTGACAGCTTCCTGGTGGGATAGTTTAGGCAGGTTCCAAATAGTAGCTGTGTAAGCTTGTCCCCTTATTGTAAGTAATGTTTAGGGATGCACCGAAATTTCGGCCACCGAAATTATCGGCCGAAAATGATAATGGGTTAACATTGCCGAAAATAAATATGGCCGCCGTGGGGAAGGAGGAGGGCGCAGCGCAGGGCAGGTTTTAAAAGTCCCGCCTCTGGCTGGCCGGCCGCCTCTTAATGACGTCCCTACTACGATCTGTGCATTATGAATGGACATACCAGGCGGGGGGGGGGGGGGGGGCGGGGCGAGCGGCCGCTATAGATAGAGCTATGTGAATTATCCCTGTCAGCTCAGCGCGACTTGTGTGAATGAGAACAGAACTGACCTGACACCGGGCGGGGGGGCCGGCGGAACGGCCGCTATTAGCTGTAACTATGTGAGAGCTTCTCTTCACTGTCAGGCATGTATCTCCGCTGACAGGGAAGTGAAGCTCTCACATAGTTACAGCTAATAGCGGCCGTTCCGCCGGCCCCCCCGCCCGGTGTCAGGTCAGTTCTGTTCTCATTCACACATAGACGTGCTGAGCTGACAGGAAGGATCACATTAGTTCTATCTATAGCGGCCGCTCGCCCCGCCCCCCGCCTGGTATATCCATTCATAATGCACAGATCGTAGTAGGGACGTCATTGAGAGGTGGTGCCGCCGGTCAGAGGCGGGACTTTTGAATGAAGGACACCCGAGGAGGGGGATGCTGAGGCAGTAGGGGTGGGGGGGAGGTGGGGGGGGAGCTGAGGCAGCTTACCAATGGTATTTGTATTATGAAGCATGAGGGGTTAATGTATTGTCACTGCTGGTCACTCATCTATTAGTGATCGACCAGTGGCAGGTAATTAACCCTTTTGTGCTGCATTAGTGCAACCAGTATCAGTGTTAATTAACACTGGTTGCACTCATACTGGTTGCACTAATGCAGCACAAAGGGGTTAATTACCTGCCACTGGTCGATCACTAATAGATGAGTGACCAGCAGTGACAATACATTAACCCCTCATGCTTCATAATACAAATACCATTGGTAATTAAATTAACCTCTTGCCAACCCGTCACAGTACATATACTGTGACAGGGTGGCAGCGACAGGTGTACGTCACTACCTGTTTTTGGCGTATGCCCCTGTTCTATCCATTTTAAATTTTTTTGGGGGAAAAAGTCATTTTCGGTTTCGGTTTCGGTTTTTGGCCAAGGGCATCCTGCATTTTCGGTTTCGGCCCAAAATTTTCATTTCGGTGCATCCCTAGTAATGTTTCATGCTTATTTTTTTCTTTTTCTTTTTAAAGCGGAGTTCCAGCCACAGAATTGTTTTTTTTTTTTTTTTTAAATAGCTCCCAAACAGTGACCCACTGCCCTTTATGTATCAGCTAATACTGTTTTATACAGCTAAATAACATTTCGGCAATCATAAAATTTTACTTTATATAATGTTTGCAGAGTGCCGCCATCTTTGCCTGGGTCACCCGAGTCCACAGTGGGGAAATGTCTGCCCTGCTTCCTGCTTCTAGAGGGAGGAGGCCGGTGAATCCAGCGCGAAATCTCGCGCATGCCCAGTACAATGCGATCGGCATAGTATGTGTTTCCATAGGGACGTCAGCGTCCGCACTGGGCTCCGCCTAACATCGTGTCATTTCCTGTTTGGAAATAACGCGATGAGAGGAGCGGCCGGCCGCCTACGTCACTGCCCATTGCATCCTGGGAGCGACGAGTAAGAGCTCCCAGGACGCATTGCGGGACAGGAAGTGATGACGCGGCCCGCGGCCGAGGAAGGAGGAAGTGGAAGGAAAGGTGAGTATATTATCTTCTGAAAAAAGGTAAGTAAAAAAAAAAAAAAATGGCAATATCCAATTCTTGGACAATAAGGAAGCGGATGCCATAAAATCTAAAGTAACGATTTTGTGGCCGGAACTCCGCTTTAACTAAACTAAAGCTGGCCATGGATGGTCAGCTGGCTGACTAAAAAAAAAAAGATTCCACAGTTCACACAAGCGAGGTAAATGGAAGAATCCCCCTGCCGGGACATTGTATTCTTTTAAAAAATATTTTGTTTATGTGGTTTGTTTTTGTGTAGGTACAAAGATACATGTAAAACATGGCTTAGGTCTGGGTCAGTGTGCAATTTCAGATGTGACTTAAGTCGCACAGAACCACATGACAAGGAAAATCACATTGTTTTCAATGATGTCTGCTCAGATCAATGGGATTCAGCAGGGAGCGATTTTGAAAAAAGGTCCTGTATTACTTTGGTGCAATTCCAGTGCAAGTTTGGCCCTTCTGGAGTATACAAGCCTTATCAAAGTTGCATCAAAGTAACATTACATAATAGCGCTGAAAGTTGGATCAAAATCGTATCGCAGCAGTGTGAATCTAGCCTTACAGACAAGTATAGTCCAATCACTACTATCAGAATACACTGATCGATAGCATATCCCTTCAACAGAAATCGATCAAACTATTTGACTAGCAAGAATGGCCATTTACTGATCGAAATGTTGCCGGTCTCTGCTGAACTGGCCAAATTTTGATCCGTCTATGGTCAGCTTTAGGCCTAACATACGCCATCCATGACTGTAATTCCATTCTAACTGCTGATCTCCAGGCTGCTTAGCGACAGTTCGGCCCCTTTCACACTTATGTGACCTAAAAGTCGCGTATTTTACCATGATTTTGATGTGATTTTGCCACGATTTTGACTGGAGTTGAAGCAATGCCTATGTCTTTGGACCTTAAAACGCATTAAAATCGTCCCAAAGTAATGCAGGGACTACTTTGAAGTCGTTGCGACTTGAAGTCATACAGATATGAATGGTTCTAATTGGAAATCATGGAGAATGACTTGTCAGGCGACTTTGCAGTCCCAAATCGCAGGACAAGTCACACAAGAGTAAAAGGGGACTAACTGGTAGTCTACTAGGTCATTGGCTGGTACAAACTGAAGCATAAATAGAATATGAACTTAACCAACGTACATCATTGAGTACATTGAAGGAAAATATAAATAATATAATCTAAGTTTTAAAAAAATAAGGAAAAGAGTTATATAAAAGTAGTGTGATCAGCTATAGATAGTGTAGCAGTGTTTCACAGCGATTTGGGGGATTTACACATTTCCCAGGCTCCTTTCATTTACCTTTCAGGGCCTCTGATTTGATCTGCTAAATCACTCTGGGTGCTGCACCTCTCCCTTGCAGGCTATGTAGGCTCACCTGGACACACAGTTAGGCCCCTTTCACACGGGCTTTCCGTTCAGGTCAGTTTTCCAGACGGACCTGATCGGATCCTCCATGCACCCCTATGGATCAGTGGATGTCAGCGGTGACATGTCTGCTGACACTTGCTGCTATCCGATCCGATCCCGTCCGTGAAATCCAGACGGATGAAAACCCTATTTTCCATCCATCTGGAGGATCAGATCGGATAGAAGCGGACAGGCAGACCGTTATCATCCGATCTCCCATAGAGGAGAGTGGGGATCTGACAGGTCTGTCTCTGCACAGAGAGCGGATCCTCCTGTCATCCTCCTGCTCATCTCCTGCTCACTGATTGGAAAGTGAGTTTAATTACCCCCTAATCAGCCACAGAACCTGTGTAATTATTGTGTGTCCTGGTTTAAAGGGATGAGGTGGCAACCCTACTGTACAGCACCTGTAAATAGCACCAATAAACCCACCACTGTTTGTTACTATGCTACTGGACTGGCATCTGTGCATGAAAAGGTTGCTCACCCCTAACCCCCAGCTCACAACAGGTATTTCATTCGTTTTACTTACCTTTGAATTGAAGTATGACAGAGAAAGCAATATATGAAGCTTGTGCAGTGATCGATTCACGTACCAGGAAGAAGAAACTCAGTTGCAGAAATGAAAGTGAAAGACACATTGACTGCAATACATAATTGCTCCCACAAGGTGGCAGTATACCGATGTTGTTCTACAATACCATAAAAACCTGGCACTGTAAACAAACTCAGATTTCCTGCAAAGAAGGCTAAAGCTGGATACACACTATACAACTTCTGATGTTAGATTTACTTTAGATTTACCTTCAACTATGTAGTGCAAGGGCCTGCCTGACTGCGTACAAATTGAAAGTGTTTAGGTTTGAGCTTATATTATATGGTTTTGGTAAATATAAGAGTCGGTTCACACTAAGGCGACACGACTCCTTACTACTTCGGGGGCGACTTGTGCATTACCATGCACCACGACTTCGGAGCGACTTGCAGGGACTTCCACATAATGGAAGTCTATGCAAGTCGCTCCGAGGTCGCCCCGAAGTAGTACAGGACCCTTTTTCTAAGTCGGAGCGACTTGTGTCGCTCCTATTAGAATGGGTCCTGTAGCGGTCAATGGACCGCAAGGAAGCGCGACTTGTCAGGCTGACAAGTCGCCTGACAAGTCGCGCTAGTGTGAACCGGCTCTTAAGGAAAAAATCTAAAGAAAATTGTACAGTGTGTATCCAGCTTAAGATATGTGCTAAACATTGAACCGTAAACTGATCAGCTAAAACATTATGACCACTGACAGATAGGCTTCATGCATGCTGGGCGCTTTTTCAGCTGCTTTTAGGGGCATTTGGCATTTTTTTTCTTGCCTATATAAGTAAGCTCCAATGCACACATACTGTATTTCTGATAGGAATATGGGTATAATTATTTTTCTACATGGGGATTATGGGAGGAATATCATGGCTACACATTTCAAGGAGCATATTTAAAGCGGAGTTCCGTCCCCTCCATGAAAAAATTTAAAGTCAGCAGCTACAAATACTGTAGCTGCTGACTTTTTAATATTAGAATTTAACTATCCAAGGAGCCCGCGATGTTGGCACCCAAAGCCGATTTTCATATCGGCTCTCGGGTGCTGCCGCCGCCATCAAGGGTAAGGGTAAGGGAACCTGGCAGTGAACCCTCTTGGCTTCACTGCTGGTTTCCTACTGCACAAGCACAAAGCATGCTGTGCTTTGTAATTGGCCCAGCGGCAGAGGTAAAAGGAGGCGGCAGAACTTCCGAGGGACAGCGCCGCAGCACTGTCTCCCAGAAGTGGGGAAGGGTACCTGTCAAAAACAGGTACCCGTTCCCCCCTCCCCCCTGAAAGGTGTCAAATGTGGCTTCGGAGGGCAGACTTGTATAAAGTATTCAAAATTTCTACTTGAGTAAAAGTACAAGTGCTCGATCAAAAAGTGACTTGAGTAGAAGTGGAAGTGCTCGCAGAAAAAGTTACTTAAGTAGAAGTACTAAAGTATTCAACATTTTTTTTACTTAAGTATTGCAAGTAGTTTTTTCAAAAAATTTGCTACTTAAGTACTAAAAGTAAAAAGTACCAGTAGTTTTGAAAAAAAAATTCTACTCAAGTACTGAAAGTAGAAGTACAAGTACTGTGTTATGTAGTTATTAAAGAAAGAAGTCAAAAGTTTGAACATCATATTGTTTTTTATTATTTCAAATGATTTATTCAAATGATTAACCTAAAGGACAATCACAATTCCTTAGGCTGTAACTTTTTGTAAACAAAAAACAGATAAAGTATGTCCCTCCCTTCCCCTTTTAAAGCCAGGGGTGGTCTCCTTCCTGAGCTTCCTCACTCTCACAGCCAGGCAGATCACTTGAAGTTGAAGGGCCAGGGGTGGAAGGTGGTGTTTTTGGTTCGTCCATCTTTTCAGCTGATCACAAGGCAGAACAGGAGCATGCGCAGTCTTCTTAATTGCTGTTTGATTTGATCAATTGATGATGATGTGCCAGGCCAGCTTCATCAAACCTACAACGCTTAAAGTGAAAAATGCATCAAAAACTACTAACAAAGTGGCTGTGCTAAAAATGCTAATAAAGTGCCTGCAATTATATATATATATACAGTATATATTCTTCTAGTATTCAAAATCATCGCCCACAGTATCAAAAATAAAGTGACATGTCTGTGCTAGTGCAAATTATTCCCACAATGTAAATTCAATTCATTAAAAATATATATGACAATACCACAATAAAATAAGTTGTGATTGTGAATAAGTTAGGTGCAAGTTTAAGTGTGTAAACTAAACTTTATAACGAAAAGTCCATAACTGAATTCCAGTGTGCAATCTAAGAAGTGCTTGTCACTTGCTGTCAGATGCTTCCACCTTTCTTCTGTGATCTGCTCAAGTAAAGTGGTGGACTGGATAGCCTCTCTCTCGGCCTCTCACCTTAGTGGCATTGGCACTGCACTGGTTCAAAAAGCTGTCTATATTATTTTCATTATAAGAACTTGTCAGAACATGCTTCCACCCCCTGTCCTTCACACTAGTAGTGCTCATTTGCTTTGCTCAAGTCAAGTGCCACTGCCAGTGGCCACTGCAGTGCGGGCACAGCCGCACAGGCAGAGGCAGGCCGCAGGAAGCACAGGCACCACCACAACACAACACTTATGGTCCATGGACCATGGATGGTCGGATAATCATCATAGCCGTCAGTCTCACTCTTCTTGGTTCAAAAAAGCCACCCATGACCCGTGTGCATATAATATATTAATATTTTATATTGATTATTTGATTCTCAAATGGCACATTTGCCATGGTAAGGATTAGGCCCTCTCCACGGTCCACCTCACTCACCTCATAGAGAAGAAGATGAGATAACGAAGAAAATGCTCCGAGTCCTGCTCCCGCGTCCGGCCGCCCGTGTCACAACTCCTCTCAGTAAGGGCCCTAAGGGGTGGAGTCTGAGTGACACACAACACGTCTAGAGGCGGAGACCTCGAGCGGGAAGACGGGAGCACGGCTCCTCCTGTGCGGTCTTAACTTGATGATCATGACAGTGATTCCGCGGGCCGCGGCGCGAGCGAGGCTGTGGGATTGATTGAATTGAGTTGTGCTGCCTACTGCTACACGCTACCTACTACTAAATTGTGAGTCAGTATATTTTATTTCATTTTTATATATAAAAGCGGTATTGTTGAGCACTACTAGCCACTAGATCTCCTGGCTGTCACTTTGTCACATGTTGGGGAATCACAGCGGCTCGGCTCCAGAAGTGGTGGGTGTCCCCGTCATCCTGCCAGGGCCGCCAAGAAGTTCATCACCTAATCTTAAATTATTAATATCTTATGAGGAGAGGACCTATGAGATTGAGAATTGAAATAATTAAATATATATATGGCTTTTTGAACCAGTGCAGTCAGTGCCACAGTGCCACCCAGACGCTATCCACCAGTGCCACCACCATTAAGTGTGTTGGTCGGTCACTCGAGCACTGAAGGAGGTGGAAGCATCTGACAAGTGAAGTGACACTTTAGATTTGCACACTGGAATTCATTTATGGACTTTTCGTTATAGATAGGTTTACACACTTCAACCTGACCTAACTTATTTCATAACTTATTTTATTGTGATTTATTGTCATATTTTATATGAATTGAATTTACTGTTACATTGTGGGAATAAATATTTTCACTGCATTTAGGCTTTAGCACATTCATGTCACTTTATTTTTGATACTGTGTGGAGTGTGGGCAGGGCACTGGGGGCAACGATGATATTATATCGATTGCACAGCCAAGTTGTGTTTGTTAGTAGTTTCTTGATGCACTTTAAGCGCTGTAGCACCATTTATTTGTTTGTTTCATATTTTCTTTTTATTGGAAAGATTTGGTATAGCAGCTTTTATTATACACAGCCTTTATTTTCCTATGCGCTGATTTACAAATGACATTATACACATTTTTTTGAGCTTTATGTAACCTGCCATCTACTGTTCTGGCAGTGGTAATTTTTTTAAAAGTAACGAGTAACTATGCAGCACAAAAAAAAAATACTTGAGTAGAAGTATCGAAATCATCGAAAAAATGTAGTGAAGTAAAAGTAGAAGTAGGAGAAAAAAATTCTACTCTAGGAAAGTACAGATACCGCATTTCGGTACTTAAGTACAGTACTTAAGTAGTTCTACTTCGTTACTATACATCTCTGTCGGAGGGGGAGAGGAAGCATGTAAGCAGAGTTCCACTTTTGGGTGGAACTCCGCTTTAACCTATTTCTGATAAAAATGTTGTTATAATTATTTTTCTACATGGGATTATGGGTGTAATATCATGGCTAAGCATGCCCAGGAACACAGTTGACCTGTTTCTGATAAGAACATGGGCATTATTTTTTTTTCTACATGGGGATTTTGGGTGGAATATCATGGATACATTTAACAAGGAACATATTTCTGATAAGAATATGCATATAATAATTTTTCTACATGGGGATTATGGGTGGAATATCATGCCTGAACATGCCTAGGAAAACAGCTGACCTGTGTTAGATAAGAACATGGGTATAATTATTTTGCTTTTGTTTTTTTTCAAATATTTTAATAATGTGAAAGACAAGTTCCATAGGCATAATAACATAATAACAGCAATATTCAATACAGAACACATTCTGAGACAATATGTTAAAGCACCGGATACAATGCATTCATAAAGCAGAGACCTGCATCTTGCTTTAATAAAGAGGTATTCCAATTTCCCCTTAGTGAAAAGGGGGTTGGTAAGTCCCCAGAGGAGTGATCAGTATTGCATAGGTTGTAGATAGTACGTGTGGTAATAATCCATCTTGAGAACAATGTTCAAAGGCCGTAAACTGTGTGCTATGCCCACTCTGAGGTGGCAGTGATTGTAAGAAGTAGTGGAGTTGTAGCACCCTCCAAAAATCTAGGCAGAAGGGTTCAAAGGGATTTGTGAGGTAATTGAGCGAGTGCCAGCCAGCCGATGTTAAGAAAATGGTAGGCCTGGAAGTGGCCTGACTCTATTATGGTCTTTAAGAATTTATCTTGGTAGCCCGGGGGAAACTGATTATTTCCCAGCATAGGCATCAGTGGAGAGTAAGAATTGTGTGAATAATTTCAAGCAGGTTCGTGTTGTGTGACCTATGAGAGATGACGTTTCACAGAGTTTGGTAGTGAGTGATAGCACCATGGCGCCCTATGGAGAGGTATGTCACTTTGGGCTTGTTCCAGTCTAGGCCACAGCTTTACGTTACTATGGCGATACCAGTCTATAAGTCTCCCCAATTGTGTAGCCTAATAGTACTTGTTTAAGTCCACGACTGCCAATCCACCTAGTCGTTTGGGGAGTGAAAGTAGTCTCCTACATAACCTAGTGTCAGGTCACCAGTGGCCAGGTGACAACTGCACCCTGTTTGAGGTAAGCTTGCCAACCACTATTGCAAGTCCATGACACTTAGGACGCTAATGAGCCCAAATTTAATCTACCAGTAGGAAATTAACTTGTCTAAAGTAGTTAGAAGGAATTAATATTGGGAGGGCTTGAAAAAGATACAAGAATTTGGGGAGTAGGCACATTTTAATTACATTAAATCTTCCAAACCACGAATGTAGGCCAAAGCGCCATTTGTCTAATACAGAGCAGACTTTCTTTAAGAGTGGGGGGAAAGTTGAGTGTAAAGATTTCTGAGAATTTGGGAGGAATGAGTGTGTCTAAGTATTTCAGTGCGGAGTCTGTCCATTTTAATTTAAAGATCGATCATAATTGATGGAGGAGGGAGTTTGGTATTCCCACCCCATTTCTTCAGACTTGGTAAAAACGGTTTAACCTTAAAATACGTAAGGGGTTCTTTACTGTGAGAGCAGTAAGGATGTGGAATTCTCTTCCACAAGTAGTGGTATCAGCAGGGAGCATTGATATTTTCAAAAAACTATTAGATAGGCACCTTAAAGACCACAACATACAGGGGTATACAATGTACGGTTAACAGCAAACACACACATAGCATAGGTTGGACTGGATGGACTGATGTTTTTTTTCAACCTCACAAACTGTGTAACTATGTAGTAAAGTTAATTTTTAGATTGGACAGTGTACCATATGACTCAAATTCTTGAAGGAGGTTCGGTATGGAAATTTAGGGGTTTGTGAGGGAGAATAACATATCATCAGCGTACGCAGATATTTTCTGTTGAGTCCCACCAACAATGATGCCTGTGATATCTGGATGATGTCGTATCCTACATAAAAAGGGTTCCAGTGATAAATCAAAGAGTAGAGGTGACAGGGGGCATCCCTGTCTTGTCCCATTCATGATTGGGAAGGAATCGGATAGTACACCTTTGCCTTGACTCGTGCGGTTGGTTTGGAATAGATCTATGAGATCCAAATCAGCATGGTGTTGTCCATGCCCACGTGCCGTAAAACTGCGAACAAAAAACGCCAATCCACCCAGTCTTTTTTCGGCATCTGTGCTTAGAAAAACACAGGGTGTGCGGGTCGCGTTAGCAATGTGTAAAAGATTGAGGGCTTTGATTGTGTTTTCTTGTGCCTCACGGGTAGGCACAAATCCGACCTGATCCAAATAGATCAGTTGTCTCAAGTGCTGTTGAATCCTGGATGCTAAAATTTTGGTAAGCAGTTTCAGCAAGGATATCGGTCTGTAGCTACCACAATGTTTACGATCTTTTCCCTCCTTAGGAAGGACCGAGATGTGGGCTTGTAGTGCCTCCATGGAGATGGATGCTTGTAACGCTCCTGCGTTTTTGTAGTAGGCTGGATTTGCAGCTGCAGAATCTCCACTCAGTAGTCATGTAGAGATGTGTTGAATAACCAGATCCAACTCTCCAGACTCATCACTGTGGGCCCGTCAGCTTCAGCATACAGATATACACACACTCAATAAGATGTTCCTGGAGTGATAGGATGTATATGATAGTATGAAGGTGATGTGCTGAAGGGACAGGTGTGAACAGTGACAGAGATGGTAAGCACTTGATAGAAATGTTCAGGAGAGTATTAGATGGTATTTAGGTAGAATGCAGATAGGTTAGTAATCGAGTATGGTAACAGGTGGTAAGGACAGCAGATGACAAATACAGGATAGGCTAACCCAGTGCAAGGATAGATGGTAGTAGACTCAAGAGCTAGCAATCTATGTAACAGTGCAGATGATAGAATTAGTATGCATAGATAGTAACAGTCCTTAATGTGCAGAGGTAGGTAGTGTAAGTTAGGTTATGGAGGATTCCCCTGTGGGGTACTTATCACTAGTAAGGTTAGTAGTAGAGGGGTCCAGTAGTGAGGGAGTGATCCGGTAGCGAGATACAGGGATCAGTAGCGAGGTTCCGGTCTGTTCCAGGTAAAAGCAAATAGCTGGAGGTTCCGGCAGTGAGACAAGCTTGTAAGCATGTAGACACACAGGCACATAAGCACAGGCACATTGAACGAACAACGTGAGAGAGAACGCCGGCGGTTGAAATAGCCGCTCAGAGCGGCGCTCGGCGATGACGTCATCCGCCTTAAAGGTGTATGCGTACCACCTAATTAGAAAGGTGGGACGCATATTGAAAGGAAATGGAAATTAAGGGTACCAGAGGTACCAGAATCTTACAGTACCCCCCCCCCCTTAAGGCCGGCTCCGGAAGGCCTATAGCACTGGTTTCTCCGGGTATTTCGAGTGAAACCTTTGTATAAGCCTAGGTGCGTGAACATCAGAGGTATCCAACCAGGTGTCGTCTTGGGGTCCATAGTTCTTCCATCTTATGAGATACTGGAGTCTTCCTCTGTGGATACGAGAATCCAAAATCTCCTTAATCTCATATTCTTCTCCGCCTTCAACTTGTATTGGAGGTGGAGGCAAGATGGTAGGCCTTATTCCTTGGTTAGGAACATGGGGTTTCAGTAGCGACACTTGGAAGATGGGATGGATCTTGAGATCTGCCGGTAAGGTGAGCTGTACTGCAGCTTTTCCAATAAGTTTCTTAATTGGGAAGGGTCCCAGAAATAAAGGTCCAAGCTTTTTGCTAGGGATCTTTAACCTTAAATTTTTTGTCGATAGCCAAACGAGGTCCCCAATAGCATACTGAGGAGAAGGTCTTCTACGAATGGTCGTAGTACCTTTTTTGTTGACTATGAGCGTGTGAGATAGGGGTATTAAGTAAACCCAGAGAGTCTTTTATTTGGGTAAAATAGTCCGAGGCTACTGGGTTACTTGATGGTAGTATGCGTGGTGGGAGAAGTGTGGGATGAAACCCATAGTTCAAGTAGAACGGACTTTGCTTAGTAGTACTGTGGGTTGCGTTGTTATAAGCAAATTCCGCCAGAGGGAGAAGGTCCACCCAATCATCCTGTAGGTATGATGTGTAGCAACGCAGATATTGTTCTATACACTGGTTGACTCTTTCAGTCTGTCCGTTGGTCTGAGGGTGGTAGGGTGAAGTGAGCTTTCGCTCAATCCGTAATATTTGACAAAGAGCTTGCCAAAATTTGGAGATGAACTGTGAACCACGGTCGAATAAGAGAGTCTTTGGAATTCCATGTAACTTGAACACATGTTTCATCAGTAGTTCCGCTGTTTGTTTAGATAAAGGTAGTCTACGGATAGCGATGAAATGTGCCATCTTTGTCAGGTGGTCCACTGACACTAGAATGGTATTAAATCCTTTAGATGGTGGTAGTTCTACTATAAAGTCTAAGGACACAACTTCCCATGGAACCTGGGGTATTGGTAGACTGCAGAGTAGACCAGATGGTTTTGTAGTGTCAATTTTGGACCTTGCACAGATGTCACATGAAGAAACAAATTTTTGTACAGACGTCTTCATATCAGGCCACCAAAACTGCCTGGTAAGCAAATTAAGGGTTTTCGTCATACCCATATGTCCTGCCATGGGCACATCATGTGATAACTCCAAGATCTTGGTGCGCATAGTAGGGGGTATGTAGAGTTTGTCGTTGTAATAGAGGAAGCCTTCTGCATCAGTACTTAGTTGTGGTGGAGGTGAATCCAATCCTATACTGTGCAAAATCTCTTCCTTCAAGGAACGAACAACACCAATAATACGTTCATAGGGTATTATAGGAATAGAAGGGATTTCGGCGCAGTTATCTTCGGTTAATCGTGATAGCGCATCCGCTTTTTTATTTTTGTCTGCAGGCGTGTAGGTCACTAGGAAGTTGAATCTTAGGAAGAATAATGACCATCGTACCTGCCGGTGGGAGAGAGTTTTGTTAGTCTGGAGGTATTGAAGGTTTTTGTGATCTGTATATATGAGTATTGGTAACCGGGTACCTTCAAGTAGATGTCGCCAATTCTCCAGTGCCAGTTTTATGGCAAGCAACTCCTTTTCACCCACTGGGTAATTCACCTCTGGGCTGCTTAGTGATTTTGAGAAGAAAGCAACTGGGTGGAGTGGTGAAGTATTTGTTGGTCGTTGGGAGAGAACTGCTCCTACTGCCATATTTGACGCATCTACCTCCAGAATATATTGGAGGGATGGGTCTGGATGGCGTAGTATGGGAGCAGAAGTAAAGCTTGATTTTAACAAGCAGAAAGCTTGATTTGCTTCTTCTGACCATTTGAATGGTTTCTTTATACTTGTCAGTTGTGTGAGAGGTCTCACAATAGCAGAAAAGTTCTTGATGAACTTCCTATAGAAGTTTGAAAATCCAAGGAATCGCTGTAATGCCTTACGAGTTGTTGGTATAGGCCAGTCCAGAATACAGGATATCTTGCTCATATCCATCTTAATTCCGGTTTTGGATATGATGTATCCTAGGAATAATATTTCTTCTTTATGAAATAGGCATTTTTTTAATTTCACGTATAGATTGTGTGCGAGTAATCTGGATAACACAAGTCTTACATGTTTTATATGTTCAGACAGAGATCGAGAATAGATAAGTATATCGTCCAGATATACTACAACACAGACATCAAGTAAGTCTCTAAAGATGTGGTTTATGAACCTCTGAAAAGCTGCGGGAGCATTACACAACCCGAATGGCATCACAAGATATTCGAATAATCCGTATCTGGTTCTGAATGCTGTTTTCCACTCATCTCCGTCACGGATTCAGATTAGGTTGTATGCCCCTTTTAGGTCCAATTTAGAGAAGTAAGTAGCCCCACGCACTTGTTCGATGAGTTCAGGGATAAGCGGTAAAGGATAGCGATCCTTTATCGTAATAGTATTTAATTGCCTATAATCGATAATAGGCCTAAGACTTGAATCCTTATTGCGGACAAAGAAAAGTCCTGCAGCTGTGGAAGAAGTAGAGGGTCTAATGAACCCTTTTTTCAAATTTTCATCTAAGTATTCCTTGAGATGAGAAAGTTCATCCTGTGAAAGAGGATAAACATGACCGAAAGGCAATTTGCTGTTAGGGAGTAGATCGATAGTGCAATCATAATCCCTATGGGGAGGCAACACTTGAGCATTTTTCTCAAGGAATACTTCGGACAGATCCTGATAGCATAATGGTGCAATCTCATCTGACACCACAGACAGGATCTTTCCAAAAGATGGGAGGTTACACGTAATCTCGCAATAGTGAGAAGGGAAAGTTAAAGTCCGTCGGTTCCAATCTATGATTGGTTGATGTGTGTGTAACCAAGGAAGTCCCAAAATAATGGGATAATGGGGTGAAGGTAGTATATCAAAAGTGGTGGTCTCCATATGAGACTCGTTAGCAGTGACAAGGAGTGCTTGTGTCTGGTTGGTGATTGGACCAGAAGATAGCGGAATACCGTTAATGAAACTAACAGAAACAGGTTTAGGTTTTGAAATAATAGGTATTTTATTTAAGGTAACAAAACATGTATCAATATAGTTCCCACAAGATCCTGTGTCGATCATAGCCTTGGTGGTAATCCTAGTCTGGTCCCACTGTAATGTTAGATGAACAAAGAGATAGGGGTTAGAAAAGGAAGTCGTTAATCCTCCTAGCAAGACATGTGAACACTCACCCTCTTTTTTGCGGACAAGGGGACAGACGCTTATCAAATGATCCGGGGATGCGCAGTACATGCAGAGGTTTCTGGATCTTCTTCTGGCTCGTTCAGTAGTTGATAAAGGTGGGCGTATGGTTCCTACCTCCATGGGAGTAGGGTCAACGGCCGAAATCCAAGAAGGACTAGACAATGGCATTCCCGTTTTCTCAGCCTTTCTTTCTCGCAGTCGCCTGTCGATGTTGATACTGAGTTGTATTAAGGCATCCAAGGTGCCAGGTAAATCCGCTCCGGCGAGCTCGTCTTTAACAGCTTCTGACAACCCGAGTCTGAATTGAGTTCGCAGAGATGTATCATTCCACCCTGAATCAAGGGTCCATCTTTTGAACTCTGCTACAAAGTCTTCTACAGGTCTCCTACCTTGTTTTAAAGCCCTCAATTGAATATCAGCAGTACTCTGCCTATTGGGGTCTTCATATAAACTAGCAAGTTCCGCTAGGAATAAAGAATAGGAGTTGAGAAGCTGATCATTTTTCTCAAAGAGAGAGTCTGCCCAGGCCCGTGGATCACCCGTTAAGTATGAAATAACGGTACAGACTTTAATTTGATTAGTAGGGTATGTACGAGGTTTTAACAAAAAAAGCAATTGGCATGCGTTTTTGAATTCACGAAATTTTTTCCGATCACCTGTAAACACTGGAGGAGGGTTTATTTTAGGTTCAGGGGGCTGAGCAGCAGTAAGCCGTGAAAGACGGGTTACCTGCTGTGTCAGAGTTTGATTTTCTTCTTTTACTTCAGTAAGAGCAAGTATTAATGCATTTACTTGTTGTGTTAATTGTGTCACTTGAGTGGGTAATTCTGCTGAATCCATTTTTTTAGGTTCGTTCAATCTGTAACGCTCCTGCGTTTTTGTAGTAGGCTGGATTTGCAGCTGCAGAATCTCCACTCAGTAGTCATGTAGAGATGTGTTGAATAACCAGATCCAACTCTCCAGACTCATCACTGTGGGCCCGTCAGCTTCAGCATACAGATATACACACACTCAATAAGATGTTCCTGGAGTGATAGGATGTATATGATAGTATGAAGGTGATGTGCTGAAGGGACAGGTGTGAACAGTGACAGAGATGGTAAGCACTTTATAGAAATGTTCAGGAGAGGATTAGATGGTGTAAGTTAGGTTATGGAGGATTCCCCTGTGGGGTACTTATCACTAGTAAGGTTAGTAGTAGAGGGGTCCAGTAGTGAGGGAGTGATCCAGTAGCGAGATACAGGGATCAGTAGCGAGGTTCCGGTCTGTTCCAGGTAAAAGCAAATAGCTGGAGGTTCCGGCAGCGAGACAAGCTTGTAAGCATGTAGACACACAGGCACATAAGCACAGGCACAGGCACATGGAACGAACAACGTGAGAGAGAACGCCGGCGGTTGAAATAGCCGCTCAGAGCGGCGCTCGGCGATGACGTCATCCGTCTTAAAGGTGTATGCGTACCACCTAATTAGAAAAGTGGGACGCATATTGAAAGGAAATGGAAATTAAGGGTACCAGAGGTACCAGAATCTTACAATGCTCCAGAACCCCATGCATTAAACATGCGGATCATAAACTACCCAAGGGATAGCAAGAGGGTTTTATAATAGTGAATAGTGAACCTGTCAGGTCCTGGGGCCTTACCTGCCTTGGTACTGCCTATCGCCCGTTTTAGTTCATCCGGAGTGATGGGTTCCTCCAGAGACTTGCTGACAGTGGTGGGCAACCTGGGCATATTCTTTTCAGAAAAAGCTTAAATATGTTCCTTGGAATGTGTAACCATAATATTTCCCCCATAATCACCATGTAGAAAAATAATTATTCCCATGTTCTTATCAGAAATAGGTTAAGTATGCTCGTTGTTAAGTGTATCCATGATATTCCACCCATAATCCCCATGTAGATAAATTATGATACCCATGTTCTTATCAGAAACAGATCAACTGTGTTCCTAGGCATGTTTAGCCTTGGTATTCCACCCATAATCCCCATGTAGAAAAATAATTATATGCAAATTCCTATTCAACTGCGTTCCTTGTACCATGTAACCATGATATTTCACCCATAACCCCCATGTAGAAAATTAATTATACACACATTTTTATCAGAAAATGGTTAAATGTGTTCCTTAGAATGTGTAATCATGATATCCCCCTCCCATAATCCCTATGTAGAAAAATAACTATATCCATATTCCTATCAGAAACAAGCCAAAAGCATTAGGATGTGTATCAATGATATACCCCCATAATCCCCATGTAGAAAAATAATTATATGCATATTCCTGTTCAACTGTGTTTCTAAACTTTCTAGGCATGTTTAGCCATGATATTCCACCCATAATCCCCATGTAGAAAAATAATTACTATCATTTTACAGCTGTGAATAGTTAAACATTAGCAACTGCTTCTTGCAACATAGTATCAAGCACTATTGGAAAGAATAACATATTTTAAGTAACAACAGAGTCATTACCATATACAGTATGTGTGAAAAAACTACACTGACACCTAGTGAGAGTGCTGAGCATTGCAGCCGATAATCCAATCATCCCATCATCCCAATATGCAGTTTAGTACATCCCAAAAACAACCCCTCACAGCCATTGAGTCCAGGAGCAGCAGAGTTTTGGCCGAAAAAACACTTGACGTGCCTAAATGCTTGTAAACGCGTCTCAACGTGCCTAAGCACTAGGTAGGTTTACTGCTTGAGCGTTAATTCATTTTAATGGGCAGAATACATTATTCTTTTATAAATTATAACGCCCAAGTGCTTGACATGTCTAAATGTGCCTAAACGCATTACATGAGTTTACAAGCATCAATGGTTTTCTCTGCGGAAACTGCTTGGAGGAAAGGAGTCTAGAAAAGTTAGCAAAATTTCCAGTGTGTTTGAGGCTGTAAAGTGAATAACACTGATTATCTCATGACAATGGCAATGCCAATGGCAAGTCAATGTGTTGTCCCTGAAGGTAATGGAGGGAATTCAATAAAACTGATGCTCCATTTTTCTGGCATTAATCCCTCAAGGTAATGCACTGTGCCAAATTCATGTAGCATCTGTGACTGTTGATTCCGATAGTGACTCGTGCACCAAATCTAGAAAGTTCTAAATTTGATTGGCGCAAACCAATCAAAATACGCTTTTTGCGATTTTTTTATTACCAAACATATGTAGCATAAAACAAATTGGCCGAAAATGTTAAAAAATTTTGATTTTTACATTTTTTTTGGGGAATTTCATATAAAAAATTTGAAAAATATTGTTATTTTTGCAAAATTTGACGCTATTTTTTTTGTTTATAGCGTATGATTAAAAAATCGCCCAGGTGATCAAATACCACCAAAAGAAAGCTCTGTTTGTGGGAAAAAAAGGACGTCAAATTCGTTTAGGTACAGCGTCGCACAACCGCGCAATTGTCCGTTAAAGTCACACAGTAAAAAATCGCAAAAAAACCCCTGGTCAGGAAGGGGGTAAAATCTTCCGGGGCTTAAGTGGTTAAGAAAGTGGAGCTAAATAAGACCAACTCTCTTTTGGCATGCAAAGAGATGCAGGCACAGATTTTGTGAAAGTATCTCACGTGCATATATATTTTATGTTGATATTATATGCTATAATTTTTAAAAGATATTGCTGTGTTCTCAGAATGTATATGATGAACAAACGATTATTTTAGCGCAGATCCTGAAGAAGCAATGTCTGATCGCAAAACGCATAGAATTATAAGATTTGTAATTTTATGTGATGTGTTTTAATGACATTGATGTGTCTTTTAAATAAATAATAAAATATGTTTTCATATATATATTGTGTAGTGTATTCAAAACAGTGGTTGAGGGAGGACAAAGTAATTATCATGCGGGACTTCAATTATTTGAATATTGACTGGGCAGACGGAACTGCTCAGTCACCTAAAGCTCATAATTTCTTGAATGTCTTTAAAATACATTTTCCTCCTCGGTTTTTACTAAGGAAGAGGAGGGGTATAATAGACACGATGGTATTGTTATGAACAGGGCACAGAATGTGCTTGCATGGCTAATGGAAGTCAGTGCTCAAAAGAGACTGAAACTTAAACACACAATGAGAAAATCGGAAGTAAATTTCCGACCGAGGCATGGTCGTTTGATTTCCGTATGGTATGTACACAACTTTTGACATCCATCTCCGACTTTGCAAAAGAATTTTTCCAAAGGGACAAACTCCAAAATTTTTCTCATAAGTGAACAGAACTAACAATTTTCATTAACCGCTTGCCGACCGCCGCACGACTATATACTGCGGCGGTCAGCCCCTCACAGGCAGAGTGACGTATCGGTACGTCACTAGCCTGGGAGGGTCTGGGGAGCGAGCGAGCGCGCGCCGCCGGCGGCGCGCTCCCGCGCGGTCACGGGCCCCCCGCGCGTGTGACCGGCGGACCCGATGTCCGCCGGCCACTCTGCGATCGGCGGGGGAGAGGGAGAAAGTCAGGCAGCTTGTGTAAACAAGCTGCCTGTCATTCTCCTCGGTGTAAAGACACTGATCACACGGATCTACTATGTAGATCCGTTGATCAGTGTCCTTACAGCTCAAGCCACAGCCAATCACAGTAGAAAGCACGCCCCTAGGGACACACACAGCCCCTCCCTCCCAAATAAAGTTAACCCCTTCACTACCAGTGTATTTTTACAGTAACAGTGCATATGTATAGCACTGATTACTGTAGAAATGTCACTGGTAACCCCAAAAGTGTAAAAAATGTCAGTCAAGGGTCCGATCTGTCCGCCCCAATGTCGCAGTCCCGCAAAAAAAATCGCAGATCGCCGCCATTATGCGTTAAAAAAAAAAAAACAACAATAATGACAAAAATCTTTCCCTTTGTTAGTAAACGTGATAACTTTTGCGCAAACCAATCAAAATACGCTTTTTGCGATTTTTTTTACCAAACATAGGTAGCATAAAACAAATTGGCCCGAAAATGTTAAAAAATTTTGATTTTTACATTTTTTTGGGGGGAATTTCATATAAAAAAATGTGAAAAATATTGCTATTTTTGCAAAATTGACGCTCTTTTTTTGTTTATAGCGCATGATCAAAAAATCGCACAGGTGATCAAATACCACCAAAAGAAAGCTCTGTTTGTGGGAAAAAAAGGACGCCAAATTTGTTTAGGTACAGCGTCGCACGACCGCGCAATTGTCCGTTAAATTCACGCAGTGCCGAATCGCAAAATACCCCCTGGTCGTTTAGCAGCCAAATCCTCCGGGGCTTAAGTGGTTAAATGTGTAACGTTTTCATACGATTTTCGTACGAGAAATATGAGATAGGAAAAGACTACGCATGATCAGAAACAACACATAACAAAAAAAAAGCCTTTGTCGTATGTAAATTTTTGTACATTATTTCTATCCTCGGTCCTGACTTGCTGTGAAACATTGAAGAAAACCGGCCAATTGTTCACCTCATTTTCTTATGGTGTGTCCCCCACTTTAACCACTTAAGCCCCGGAGGATTTGGCTGCTCAAAGGCCAGGGCCTATTTTGCGATTCGGCACTGCGTGATTTTAACGGACAATTGCGCGGTCGTGCGACGCTGTACCCAAATGAAATTTACGTCCTTTTTTTCCCACAAACAGAGCTTTCTTTTGGTGGTATTTGATCACCTGTGCGATTTTTACTTTTTGCGCTATAAACAAATGAAAGCAACAATTTTGAAAAAATAACAATATTTTTACACATTTTTTTTATATGAAATTCTCAAAAAAAAATGTAAAAATCAAAATTTTTTAACATTTTAGGCCAATTTGTTTTCTGCTACATATGTTTGGTAAAAAAAATCGCAATAAGCGGATTTTGATTGGTTTGCGCAAAAGTTATTGCGTTTACTAACTACGGGAAAGATTTATGTCATTTTTATTGTTTTTTTTTTAAACTAGTAATGGCGGCGATCTGCGATTTTTTTTTTCTGTGGGACTGTGACATTGCGGTGGACAGACCGGACCCCTGACTGACATTTTTGACACTTTTGGGGGTACCAGTGACATTACTACAGTAATCAGTGCTATAAATATGCACTGTTACTGTAAAAATGACACTGGCAGGGAAGGGGTTAACTTTATTAGTGATCAAGGGGTTAAGTGTGTCAAGGGGCGTGGCTTGTGATGTGTAACCACTAACCACAGAGACATACGATCTTACATAGAAGGATTGTACAGTCTCTGCAGTTACACCAGCCGCCTGCCTTTCTCTCTCTCCAGCGGGAGATCACGAGTGGCTGGCGGACATCGGAGCCGCCGGTCACTTGCGCGGGTATGTCAGGGAACAAGCGGGGGCGGGAGCGCGCCCCCGGCGGCGCAAGCTTGCCCCCTAGAGGTTTGTGGGGGGAGCGACGTACCGATACGTCGCTTTGCCCAGGAGGGGCTGACCACCGCTGTATATGTACTTGCGGCGGTCGGCAAGTGGTTAATTTGAATAAATCACCAGGACCACTGGTTTACATCTGAGAGTTCGCAAAGAACTTAGCCATGTCTTTCCTAGACCATCATTCCTAATCTATACGGACCGCATAGTTACCAGAATGGTACCAAATGGCTGGCGAAATACTAATGTAGTACCAATTTTCAAAAAAGGCCTAAGATACATACCAGGAAATTACAGAGCAGTTAGTGCAGCATCAATAGTATGTAAAATATTGGAGGGGATGATAAGGGACTATATCAAGGAATTTGCTGGAGGAAATAGTATCATTAGTAGTAATCGACATGTATTAACCACTTGCTGACTGCCCGCCACTGTTTTACCAACTGGTCGCGCGCATGGTGCTTGGAGGCAGTGGGAATGCCTATGCACATGGCCGGAAGCCGCGATTGCCGCCAGCAACCCACGATCACTCCCCGCTGTAAACACAGCTGACCGTTTTTCTCTCTGAAATGATCACAGAGTGCCTGTGATCCTTCTATATAGGATCACAGGTCTCTATGGTCAAATTGCAAGCTCCACCCCCCACAGTTAGTAAACACTCCCCTAGGCTCACATTTAACCCCTTGATCACCCACTAGGTTAACCCCTTCCCTGTCAGTGTCATTATTACAGTAACAGTGTATATTTTTAGCACTGATTACTATAGTAATGTCACTGGTCCCCCCAAAAGTGTCAAAAAGGTCAGTTAGATGTCAGATCTGTCCGCCGCAATGTTGCAGTCCCGCTAAAAATCGCAGATCGCCACCATTGCCGGTAAAAAAAAAAAAAACAATAAAAATGTTTGTAGACGGGATAACTTTTGCGCAAACCAATCAAAATACAAAATAGCAGAATACAATATGGCCTAAAAGGATGAAAAAATTTGACTTTTAAATTTTCTGGGGGAATGTTATATAGCAGAATGTGAAAAATATTGTTTTTTTTTTTTTTTTTAAGAATTGTCGATATTTTGTAGTTTATAGCGCAAAAAAAAAAAATTGCACAGGTGATCAAATCTCACCAAAAGAAATCTCTATTTGTGGGAAAAAAAGGACATCAATTTTATTTTGGTACAGTGTCACACGCAATTTTCCGTTAAAATAATGCCGAATCGCAAAAAATGGCCTAGTCATTAAGGGGGCAAGTCCTTCCAGTCCAGAAGTGGTTAATGAAGGATCTTTCTTTCCAGACCTACCTTTTAATATTTTATGAGGAGGAAAGATATAATCTGGATAAAGGAAGGTCAGTGAATGTGGAGTATCTGGACTTTGACAAAGCATTTGATACAGTACCCATAAACGCTTAAAGTGGTTGTAAAGGCAGAAGGTTTTTTTATTTAAATGCATTCTATATTTTAAGATAAAAATCCTTCTGTGTGCAGCAGCCCCCCTCTGCCCCCCTAATACTTACCTAACCCATCTCTATCCAGCGATGTTGCAAGAGCGTCTCAGTTGCTCGAGACTCTCCCTTCTCATTGGTGGAGACGTTAGTAGGGTGCCATTGGCTTGACAGAGAGGAAAGAAATGTGGCGCAATGCCCACCTTAACCACTTGCCGACCGCCGCCCGACTATATACGGCGTCGGTCAGCCCCTCCCAGGCAAAGTGACGTACCGGTATGTCACTAGCCTGGGAGTGAATAGCGGGCGAGTGTGCGCCGCCGGAGGCGCGCTCCTGCCCCCGCTCGTACCCGACAAAGCCGGCGTGTGTGACCGGCGGACCCGATGTCCGCCGGTCACTCGCGATCGTCGGGCAGAGAGGGAGAAAGGCAGGCGGCTAGTGTAAACAAAGCCGCCTGTCATTCTCCCCTGTGTAAAAGCACTGATCACTTGGTCCTGCTATGTAGGACCATTGATCTGTGCTATTACACCACTAGCCACATCCAATGACAGTAAGAAACACGCCCCTAGGGACACACTTAACCCCTCCCTCTGCAATAAAGTAAACCCCTTCCCTCCCAGTGTCATTTTTACAGTAACAGTGCATATGTATAGCACTGATTACTGCAGTAATGTCCCTGGTACCCCCAAAAGTGTCAAAAATGTCAGTCAAGGGTCCGATCTGTCCGCCGCAATGTCGCAGTACCGCAAAAAAAATCGCAGATCGCCGCCATTACGCGTTAAAAATAAACAACAAAAATGACAAAAATCTTTCCCTTAGTTAGTAAACGCAATAACTTTTGCGCAAACCAATCAAAATATGCTTATTGCGATTTTTTTTTACCAAACATATGTAGCAGAAAACAAATTGGCCAAAAATGTAAAAAAATTTTGATTTTTACATTTTTTTGGGGGGGAATTTCATATAAAAAAAAATGTGAAAAATATTGTTATTTTTGCAAAATTGTCGCTCTTTTTTTGTTTATAGCCCATGATCAAAAAATCGCACAGGTGATCAAATACCACCAAAAGAAAGCTCTATTTGTGGGAAAAAAAGGACGTCAAATTCGTTTGGGTACAGCGTCGCACGACCACGCAATTGTCCGTTAAAGTCACGCAGTGCCGAATCGCAAAATAGGGCCTGGTCAGGAAGGGTGTAAAATCTTCCAGGGCTTAAGTGGTTAAAGATGATGAGCTGTCCTTTTTCTTTCTTACATCGGTACTTCTTTGTTTGAATTGGGCTATGACTGTTCTGTTTTTGTTTTTTTTTCTTGCATAGACTGCTTCTATTCACCTAACCTGTTTGGTTGGCATTAAGCCGTCGGAGTGTTCTACAAGTTCACATGAACACTTTAAGCTGCTTGGAATATTTGCCCTCAGGGCCGCACTATGGCCACCACGAAATAGTCCTGAGAGGACTCTACTCCCCTTATGTTAAGGGGTATTTTCTGTCTTGCTGGGTCCTGTTGACTCGGCACTCTATGTAAAGTTGCCTTATTTGGGATCTGTTTTTCCTGTTCTTTTTTTTACCAGGTGGGACTGGAATGTTTTTATCCATTGCTGACTGTTCTACACCAGGACACTAGATGGCGCTCCAAATATATTTTTGGAGGGATATGGTATTCTACATGCTATTGTAAAGTTAACATTATGGCTGCTGTTTGCATATATTGGTTATATTTTACAGGCTTTCTCCTTATCAGCAATATGTTGGCTAACTCTACTCAGGGCCTGCTTCGTCTTTCTTGGAATTTGAGGGGCTTAAATGACAAAGTTAAACGAGGGGCGGTTTTCCAATATCTTACTAGATTGAACCCGCATATAGTGTGTCTCTGAGGGACACATTTGCAGCCAGACTCTGTCCGCCTGTTACGCTCCTGCAAATTTTCTGTTCAGTTCCACTCTACATACGCCTCTTTTTCCAGGGGAGTGGGTGTGTTGATTTCTAATATCTCCTTTACCTGCCTGGAGCAGCAGGTTGACAGATGGTAGATTTGTCTTTTTGGTTTGTAAACTTCTTGTGTATTATGGCAGCCATGTATGTTCCTCCACCCTTCTCTTCAGACCCTCTTAAGAAACTGGCACAATTTATGGCTTTGCACCCTGGTGTTCCTGTTTTAGCCTTGGGAGACTTTAACAATGTTATTAATCCACAGTTGGATAGACTGTCGATCCATTCTAAATCTATGCCTGCCGCTTCTGGTAGAACACCGTTTGCCTCCCTGCTTTCTGAGATGGGTCTGCGAGATGTCAGGCGAGACCGAAATGCTGATATGAACTGTTACTCCTGTCATTCTGCCTCTTATGGTGGACTATCTCAAATTGATTTAGGATTAGGGAATAATGTCCTGCTCCCCTATATAGTAGACTCTACAAATGAACTCCACCTTCTTTCGGATCATTCTCCCTTTTGGGTGCGTATAGCTACTGCGGACTCACCTATTCGTCCTTTGTGTCGAATTAACCCGTTTTGGTTAACACTGCTCCCTACCCCAGATAATATCGCCAGTGCGTTGGCGGAGTTTAAAAAATTTAACATACATTCTGCTAGTTAAAGAGGAGTTCTGGCCTCAAATACCTTTTTTGACCAAAAATACCCCTATAATACTAATCCATCGCCCTTTACAGAACCGCTATTCTCATACTTACAAGGTGTACAGTATTAAATTTTAGTCAAAATCTTACTTTTAAAAAAGCTGTCTGGGCGCAGCCATCTTGGATGTGGGCATCTGAAGCCGCAGTGTAATCTGCTGTGTCCTTCTTCCTGATTCCAGGGATTGTTCTGGGAGTTCTTCCTTATTCCAGCCTCCTGGGAGTGATGACAAACAGCTCCCAGGATGCAATGCAAAGGCGGAAGTGATGTCGGTGGCCGTGGCCACAAAGGAGGGAGAAGGAGGAAGTACAATCAAAAATGCCCTGTCGGGTAAGAGACCCCCGAAAACAATTGAAAATGCCCAATTGTTGATCAGCATAGCGAGCACTGCAGGAATCACTAAAGTTGCAAAATAGGCCGGAACTACGCTTTAAGCTGTTATATGGGTCTCGGTTATGGCGTTCTTATGGGGTCTGTTTATTCAGGAAATTACTGGTATTAAACATAAAACTAGAGAATGAGAGAACACTGTTCGTACTGAATTACAATGTAGGGAGGAGGCATTTGTGGCTAGTCCCACACAAGCTGCTCATAGCAGTTGGGTTGAGCCAAAACCTTATATAATTCTGTAGTATTATCGTCAGAGGAGAAAAAGAGATAATGCCTTTAACAGAGTTCCTTTGAGGAGGGGAAGAGCACGGGCTACCTGTTGGCTCTGGTAGCTACAGCACAGCAGGAAGATTGTTCTATTACTGCGATTCGGTCATTGACTGTTAGTGTGTATACATCTAGTTCTGACATTTTGGATATACTGTATTTTAGCATTTCTACACCGACTTGTATGCCTCAAAACATACAATGCTTCTTGACTTAATGCTATTTTTACAAGATTGTACCTTTCCCAAGGTTTCTGTTGATGAAAGAGCCGCCCTGGACTCCAAGATAACTATTGAGGAATTAACCACATAACGACCGCCCACCGCAGATATACTGTGGCAGGCAGCCGCTGCTGGGCAAAGTGACGTAGGGGTACGTCACTCGCTCAGCCGCCTGTGGGGGGTGAGCGCACGCCGCCGGAGGAGCGCTCCCGCCCCTGCTCGTTCACAGGCATCCCTGCGTGAGTGACCGGTGGCTCCGATGTCTGACGGTCACTCGCAATCTCCCGCAGGAGAGGGAGAAAGGCAGACGGCTGATGTAAACACAGCCGTCTGTCATTCTCCCTGATGTAAGTGCAGAGACTATACGATCCTGCTATGTAGGATCGTATATCTATGTGGTTACATCACAAGCCATGCCCCCCCACAGTTAGAATCACGCCCCTAGGGATACATTTAACCCACTGATCACCAATAAAGTTAACCCCTTCCCTGCCAGTGTCATTTTTACAGTACCTGCATATTTATAGCACTGATTACTGTAGTAATGTCACTGGTAATCCCAAAAGTGTCAAAAATGTCAGTCAGGGGTCCCATCTGTCCACTGCAATGTCGCAGTCCCGCAAAAAAAATCGCAGATCGCCGCCATTACTAGTAAAAAAAAAACAATAAAAATGACATAAATCTTTCCCGTAGTTTGTAAACGTAATTACTTTTGCGCAAACCAATTAAAATACGCTTATTGCGATTTTTTTTTACCAAACATATGTAGCAGAAAACAAATTGGCCTAAAATGTTAAAAAAGTTTGATTTTTAAATTTTTTTGGGGAATTTCATATAAAAAATTTGAAAAATATTGTTATTTTTTCAAAATTGACGCTCTTTTTTTGTTCATAGCGCATGATCAAAAAACCGCACAGGTGATCAAATACCACCAAAAGAAAGCTCTGTTTGTGGGAAAAAAGGACGTCAAATTCGTTTAGGTACAGTGTCGCATGACTGCGCAATTGTCCGTTAAAGGCACGCAGTGCCGAATCGCAAAATAAGCCCTGGTCAGGAAGGGGGTAAAATCTTCCGGGGCTTAAGTGGTTAAATCTACGCCACCATGTCCATTAAAGTATGCTATAAGCAAGTATTGACATTTTGCACAGTAGAGTGGGGGCTGGCCAGAGAGGGATCACTTTAATGCAGTTGGCCACCTTAAACATATATGTAATATATGCAAACAAAAAATCCTAACTGTTGCAAATGTTTTCTATAAATATGTAAGGGTATATAGCAGTGTGCAGAGGGTTATTTCAGCATTTTCCATATAAAATATTCACATTTTTTTTTACGAATTTCATATAAAAAAATTTGAAAAATATTGTTATTTTTTCAAAATTGTTGCTCTTTTTTTGTTTATAGCGCACAAAATAAAAATCAAACAGGTGATCAAATACCACCAAAAGAAAGCTCTGTTTGTGGGAAAAGAAGGACATCAATTTTGTTTGGGTACAGCGTCGCACGACCGTGCAATTGTCCGTTAAAGTCACGCAGTGCCGAATCGCAAAATTAGGCCTGGTCTTTGAGCAGCCAAATCCTCCGGGGCTTAAGTGGTTAACTGAGGCCCTTGCAGATGCACCTAACCACAAGTTACCAGGCTCAGATGGCCTCCTGGCAGAAGTGTACTCCAGGTATGGGCCAGTCCTTCTCCCTCTGCTTTTGCGGGCCTTACATGAGGCGGCTAGAACAGGTCATCTACCTGTTCCATGAAGGGGGCCATAATAGTGGTGCTCCATAAGCCGAGTAAGAACAGACTCATGCCGGACTCATACTGTCTTATTTCTTTATTAAATATGGATGTTAAGCTCCTTGCCTGTGTCCTTGCCAATAGGCTGTGTGGGGTAATTGGCCATCTGGTTCACCGCGACCAATCTGGGCTTATCCTAACACGATCAATGGCAGATAATATGAGACGACTATTTCTAAACTTACAGATATCGGTGGATAATTCTGGGGGTAGGGCCATTCTATCTTTAGACACTGCCAAGGCTTTTGATAGCGTTGAGTAGCCATACCTCTGGGAGATTCTGTCTCAGTTTGGCTTGGGGGACAACTTTATCAATTGGGTGAGGGTTCTCTACTCTGCTTCCCATGCTAGGATTCACATTAACAATTCCCTCCCTTCTCCTTTTTCCCTGCATAGAGGAACTTGTCAAGGGTGTCCATTGTCCCCACTCTTATTCGCACTGGCGGTGGAACCTTTGGCCATGTTGATCCGTAGGAACCCTGCCGTTGTATGCTTCTGTAAAGGTCCTTTGGAAGATAAGATATCTCTTTATGCGAATGACGCATTGGTCTATTTAGGACACACTAATGACTCCTTGTGAACTCTAATGGGAACTATCACTACATTTGGGGAATTTTCTGGATTTTCCATAAATTGGTCTAAATCTGTTCTTATGCCCCTTGATCAACTGGTATCGCCCCTCCCCGTAGGTGCCTCTCAGATTGCTATTGTTAGTTCTTTTATATACCTCGGGGTGGTGATATCCCTGGATCCGTAGGAATACCTGACACCTAATTTAACTCCCTTACTAGACAGACAATGGATTAAATGTCAAGGTTACCATTGTCAGTAGTGGGGAGAGTAAATCTGCTAAAGATGATCTGGGCCCCACAGCTCTTTTATATCTTCCATAACTCACCTATGTGGATTTCTAATAAATAGTTTAAACGAATTGACTAACTTTTGTGATCTCATATGGAAAAAGAGGCAGGCCCATATTAGCTTGAACACCTTACAATATGGTAAAGATGGGGGAGGGGTTCCACACGCCAAAATGTATTTTTTGGCATCCCAATAACAGCAGTTTGTGGGTTGGGGGATTGGGGTACTGGTGACCCTATTGCCCAACTGGTGTCTTTACCTTAACCTAAGCTTATGGCTGGCTCTCACCTGGAGATGCGTCTTCCAGGTGTCCCCTCTTCTTCTCCAACAGTGAATCTGCTTAGGAAGGTTTGCTAAGCAACCAGGGAGGCACTGTCCATTACCGGGCCTATGGAGTTTACTCCATTGTGGAATAACCCTAATTATCCTAAATTATTTAAACTGCAGGGATTTTCCTTATGGAGGCAGCAAGGGATCTGGTTTTTCATTCAACTATACTCTAGTGGCACTCTCAAGCCGTATGATCAATTATGTGCGAAATTTCAATTAACACACAAACAATTCTATCAATATCTCCAACTCAGGCATGCGATACAGACCCAAAAACAAACGCTAAATCTGACTGTTTCTAGCTCCTTGTTGCTACAGGTTATGCAAGCGTCTGATTGCAAGGGGTTGATATCGAAAGCATACTCAGTCTGTTTATCGTCCATTCAGGATCCTTCCTTAATTGTACCAATTGTACCAATTAAAACCCATTGGACTACTGATATTGGAGATATAGATGGGGATCAATGAGACATGGCACTGGAGTCTCTTCCAGTTGTTTCGGTATTGGCTTCCCATAAACTCTCGCAACTATTTATTCTGCACAGAACTTATCGTACACCTATTAAACTATTTGATTGGAGCTGGAGTGATTCTCCTTTATGCCAGAATGTACAGTCCACAGAGGGGACTTTAAGTTTCGGGCAATGCCATATCATGTGTATAAACCATATTGGACAGAGGTTATGTGGACTATTTCTGATCTAGCCCAAACACGTATACCTCTCACCCCGCTGGTGTGTCTTTTGGGTGCGATCGATGCTGAAATGTATCCAAAAGGTATTTACATTATGGTAACCAGACTATTATACCTTGTTAGGAAGTTGATTGTCCAATTTTGGCTGCCATCTACTGTGCCTACTAGGGCCCAGTTGGTTGTCTATGTTAACTCTATCCTTAGAGAACAGCTGGCCTATCACCATCGTAATGAGGTAAAAAAAATTCAACCTTGTCTGGCAAAGCTAGCTAGATAGCCCTAGCCATGCCTCTCCACAGCTAGTAATGGATAGATTGTTATGATTTTAAACCCACCAAAAGTTTTAGTGATGTTTGCCTGGGCTTGGGACTTTTCTTATGTTCTATATATCAACATAGCTAAGTTGATATTTTGAGCAGATGTTCATTAACAATGTCGTGTGGTTTGATTCGTTTTTCTTTCTTTTTCCTTTTGTTTTCTTTTTCTGCAAAAAAAAAAAAAAATATATGTGCTATATACCAGGTGACCGCCTTTTATTTTTCTGACAATATCTGTATTAGTATGTGCAATAATTGTGTTCTGATTGATCTGTATACTATATTATTGGGCTGTATGGTAACTTACAATCCTTGTCAATAAAAAAGCATCCGGGTCTCTGTATTCCCCCCTCAGGTCACCAACCTAAGGCCTCCATATGGCAGCCTGTGCTTGAGAGGCCCTCAGGCTGGACTCCTCCACTCTGGGACAAGACCCAGAGCTCTGTGTGCTCTAAATATTAATACAGTCCCCCAGCCCACGTTCAGAAACTGCCTCTCTAGGATTGGGTGGGGCTGTATTAATATTCATGCTGGTATCTGCAAAACTCCACACCTATCATCCAGAAACTTCTCAAGTTGCCTGGATACAGAGGGAGCTATCCAGCAGATCAACAGCAGCACGCAGATCAATGCTTACTAAACAATTGGAGCTCTCTGAGTGCAGTGAGCCAAACTATGCTTTTACCTAGACCAACATTACAGCCACACTGACTACAGTGTGGCAATTAAAATAACCTATAAAAAAACAAACACTATCACTTACACTATATCGTCAAAAGTATTGAGATATCTGCCTTTACAGGCACATGAACTTTAATATATATATTCTACTCGCTCCAATGGATATAGTGCATACAAATAAATACATTGTGTGAACAGTGATGAAAAGCAGCTGCTATGGACAAACTGGGATGTATGATACAAGTATGTGTGCCTATTGTACACTTCCCATAGCGCTTGCTAAAAATAAATATAATTAAATAAATTTGATCAAATTATTGCATAGTGATTGGTAAAAACTTATAATCAATATACTTTAGATATGTGAAATACAATACAAATACAAAAGGCACATATACTTTTAACAGACATGAACTTTAATGGCATGCCAATCTTAGTCTGTAGGGTTCAATATTGAGTTGGCCCAACCTTTGCAGCTATAACAGCTTCAACTCTTCTGGGAAGGCTGTCCACAATGTTTAGGAGTGTGTCTATTGGAATGTTTGACTATTCTTTCAGAAGCGCATTTGTAAGGTCAGGCACTGATGTTGGACAAGAAGTGTACAAAAACAAACAAAACAGGGCGCACATCCGACCTAGTGTGATACATAGTTACATAGTTACATAGTTAGTGAGGTTGAAAAAAGACATAAGTCCATCCAGTTCAACCTATGATGTGTGTGTGTGTTTGCTTTTAACCGTACATTGTATACCCCTGTATGTTGTGGTCTTTAAGGTGTCCATCCAATAGTTTTTTGAAACTATCAATGCTCCCCGCTGATACGAAGAGAATTCCACATCCTTACCGCTCTTACAGTGAAGAACCCCTTACGCACTTTAAGGTTAAACCGCCTTTCCTCAAGTTTTAGTGAGTGGCCACGTGTCTTATTGTATCTCCTTTCTCTGAATAGTTTGTTCCTTATGTTAGGGTCGCCAGTACAGTATTTGTACATTGATATCATATCCCCCCTCAATCGTCTCTTCTCCAGAGAGAATAGGTTCAGTGCTTGTAGTCTTTCCTAATAGCTGATGTCCTCCATTCCCCTAATTATTTTTGTTGCCCTTCTCTGGACTTTCTCCAGTTCCAGCACATCCTTCCTGAGGACCGGTGCCCAGAACTGGACAGCATACTCCAGATGTGGCCGGACCAGAGTCTTGTAGAGTGGAAGAATAATCTCTTTATTTCTGGAGTGAATCCCCTTTTTTATACAACCCAGTATTCTGTTGGCTTTGCTTGCGGCGGCTTGGCATTGCATGCCACTGCCAAGCCTGTTGTCTACCAGTACCCCCAGGTCCCTTTCCATCCTAGACTCACCCAGAGGTTCCCCCCTAGTGAGTAGCTTGCTTTCTGGTTTCTGGCCCCCAAGTGCATTACTTTACATTTTTCTACATTAAAACTCATCTGCCATGTAGTTGCCCACCCCGTTATTTTGTTCAGGTCTGCTTGCAAGATTTCCACATCCTGCATAGAAGATATTGGCATGCCTAATTTAGTATCATCTGCAAATACTGAGATTGTACTAGATATCCCCTCCTCTAGATCATTTATGAATAAATTAAACAGGATTGGTCCCAGGACAGAACCCTGGGGGACCCCACTTTCCACACCCGCCCAATCCGAGTACTCCCCATTAATCACCACCCTCTGTACTCTCCCCTGGAGCCAGTTCTCTATCCAGGTACTCACCTTATGGTCCATACCTACCTTCCTTAGTTTGTACAGTAAGCGTTTGTGGGGAACGGTGTCAAAGGCCTTTGCAAAGTCCAGATACACCACATCCACAGGCTTACCTTTATCTAAGTGGCAGCTCACTTCATCGTAGAAGGTTAATAGATTGGTTTGGCACGAACGATTTTTCATGAATCCATGCTGATTACTACTTATAATACTGTTTTCATTACTAAAGTCTTGTATGTGGTCCCTTATCATCCCCTCCAAAATTTTGCAGACTACTGATGTTAGGCTGACCGGTCTATAGTTACCCGGGATATATCTCGGCCCCTTTTTAAATATTGGTACCACGTTGGCTTTTTTCCAATCAGCTGGCACCATACCCGTCTGTAAACTATCCTTAAAGATCAAGAATAATGGTCTGGCAATCACTTGGCTGAGCTCATTAAGAACCCGTGGGTGCAAGCCATCCGGTCCCGGGGATTTATTTATGTTAAGTTTCTCTAGTTTAGCTCTAAGTCTATCCTCTGTTAGCCATGGCGGCACTTCCTGAGGTGTATTATTTAGTTCGGCCTTACAAGCGGGGTTCGTGTAGCCCCCCGATTCCTTTGTGAAGACTGAAGAAAAGAAATTATTTAACACTTCCGCCTTTTCTCTGTCCTCTGTGGCCATTTTTCCTTTATCATCTTTTATGGGGCCAATGTGCTCTGGCCTCGCTTTCCTACTGTTTATATACTTAAAGAACTTCTTGGGGTTCTTTTTACTCTCCTCCGCTATATGTCTCTCGTGTTCTATTTTAGCCGCCCTGATTTCGTCTTTACATTTCTTATTACACACTTTGTAGTGCTTAAATGCTGCCAATGACCCCTCAGTCTTGTATTTTTTGAAGGCCTTTTCTTTAGCTCTAATATACATTTTTATGTTGGAGTATAGCCACCCAGGTTTTAGTTTTGCTCTTTTAAATTTATTTCCCTGTGGAATGCACTGGCCCACCACCTTGTTAAGTATGCTCTTGAAGCACTCCCATTTTTCCTCCGTGTTCTTTGTTCCCAGGGTTCTATCCCATTTGATATTTTCTAGCAGCGAGCGCAGTTTAGGGAAATTGGCTCTTTTGAAATTCAGTGTCCTTATATTACCCTTGTGTTTCCTATTACTGTAATTAATACTGAAACCAATTGACCTATGGTCACTGTTCCCTAAGTTGTCCCGTATTCCTATATCGGTGAGCAGGTCTGTATTGTTGGTAATCAGTAGGTCAAGTACCGCATTGTTTCTTGTCGGTGCATTCACCATCTGACCCATGAAATTGTCCTGCAAAACATTTAGGAACTGCCGAGCCTTGGCTGAATGCACGGTTCCTTCTGTCCAGTCTATATCAGGATAATTAAAGTCCCCCATTATAATGACATTTCCCATCCTTGCTGCCAATCCTATCTGTAACATGAGGTCCGCCTCACCCTCCTCCCTCTGGTTGGGGGGCCTATAGCATACGCCCAATATTACCTTCCCCACCGTGCCTTTCCTTTGAAGCTCTACCCATAGGGATTCTGCCTCGTCCATAGCTCCATTATTAATATCATCCCTCATATTTACCTGTATACTGTTCTTAATATACAAACATACCCCTCCCCCTTTTTTACCCTCTCTATCTCTGCGATAAAGGGAATACCCCTGAATGGTCGCCATCCAGTCATGAGAGCTGTCAAACCAAGTCTCAGTTATCCCCACAAAATCTAAGTCCTCCTCAAACATCAGCAGCTCCAGCTCTCCCATCTTGTTGGCCAGGCTTCTGGCATTGGTATACAAGCCTCGTAATTTTGATCGGTTACATTTATCCTCATTTGATGTTTTTAGGCTGCTCTCTTGATTTTTCCCCGTACCCACCCTGGGTATAGGAGCTCCGAACACCCTACCGCTAATGCCCCCATTTCTGCCCTCTGAAACTTGCTTTCCACTGGCTAATTCTACATCTGTACCCTCCCCCCCATTCCCTAGTTTAAAAGCCCCTCTAACTTTTTGGCCATCCTCGCACCCAGTACGGCTGCACCCACCCCATTTAGGTGCAATCCGTCCCTACCAAAGAGCCGGTGACCGACTGAGAAGTCGGCCCAGTTCTCCAGGAACCCGAAACCCTCCTTACTACACCAGCTCCTCAGTCACTCGTTAACTTCCCTAATCTCCCGCTGCCTCTCTGGTGTGGCTCGAGGTACAGGTAGTATTTCGGAAAATACTACCTTGGAGGTCCTAGTCCTCAACTTAGCGCCTAAGTCCCTGAAATCGTTTAGGACTCTCCGTCTTCCTCTGCCTATGTCATTGGTACCCACGTGTACCATGACAGCTGGGTCTTCCCCAGCCCCACCCAATAATCTGTTCACCCGATCCGCGATGTGCCGAACCCGAGCGCCCGGCAAACAACAGACTGTTCGGCGCACACGGTCTTTGTCACAGATTACACTGTCTGTCCTTCTAATAATTGAGTCCCCTACCACCAGCACCTGTCTTTCCTTTCCCTTTCTCCCGGCCTCACTGGAGGAGTTCTTCCCCTGGCAGCTAGCGGCGTCGCTCTGCTCCAGCAATGCTGGTCCCTGACTGGTTTCCCCAACATCACACAACGGGGCGTATCTATTGGGGTGCTCCAGCCCAGGATCAGCCTCCTTGCCTTGTCCCCTTCTACCCCTCCTAACTGTCACCCCTCTACTCTGCTCTGATGCCTGCACCTCCGATACTCCGCCCACCTCTGTGCAGACCCCTGCCTGCACCTGACTGGTACGATCCTGGCTCTCCTCCGGTATGGACATTCGTCTCAGTGTTGCCAGCTGCTTCCCTAGATTCAGGACCTGAGCTTCCAGGGAAGCAACGTGCTTACATTTTGCGCATTTGTATTCGCCCTCGATCACATGTCTGAGGAACGCATACATATTACAAGATGTACACCGAATCGCATCTCCACACCCGCCGGGCATTGTACCTACTATCTAATCTAATGGGGATTCAGCGATTTAAGTCTATCCTATGTGGCTATTTCCTAGCTTCCTAACGCTACCTTCTCACCCTCTGGTATTCCGCTCCACTCACTTGACACTGGTCAGTCACACAACACTCACAATCTCACAGCCCGGTCAGACGCACAACGCTGAGTCGCACAGCCCGGTCAGACGCACAACACTAAGTCGCACAGCCCGGTCAGACGTACAACACTAAGTCGCACAGCCCGGTCAGACGCACAACACTAAGTCGCACAGCCCGGTCAGACGCACAACACTCAGTCGCACAGCCCGGTCAGACGCACAACACTCAGTCGCACAGCCCGGTCAGACGCACAACACTGAGTCGCACAGCCCGGTCAGACGCACAACACTGAGTCGCACAGCCCGGTCAGACGCACAACACTGAGTCGCACAGCCCGGTCAAACGCACAACACTGAGTCACACAGCCCGGTCAGACGCACAACACTGAGTCGCACAGCCCGGTCAGACGCACAACACTGAGTTGCACAGCCCGGTCAGACGCACAACACTGAGTCGCACAGCCTGGTCAGACGCACAACACTGAGTCGCACAGCCCGGTCAGACGCACAACACTAAGTCGCACAGCCCGGTCAGACGCACAACACTAAGTCGCACAGCCCGGTCAGACGCTTTTTATTAAAAGATGATAAAGTGATGAATAAGATGAACTCACATGGATACAGCAAGTACTGGACATATAATGATTCCTCTCTCCTGTTTAGCCTCTTCAAGTTCTGCACCAAGCCCGATCAATGCTCCCTGTGGAACTGAAGATCCCTTCCTGATTTCCTGGGTGAGCGGTCCGCTGTAGCTTCAGTGTCTCTGCCTGATGCGCCTGCGCCCAACTCAGCTAACCCCGCCGTCACTATCGCGCATGAGCACATAGATCCGGGAAGGGAACCGATAGCAGCGAGGAAGGAAACTTTGCCAGATGATTGAGAGAAGGAAACTAAGCCCCTCCCTTGTTGCTATGACAACGCATTTTGGAGGCGTGGCCTCCCTCTTCAGGTCACTAGGTCGGATGTGTGCCCTGTTTTGTTTGTTTTTGTACAGTTCATCGATCCGCCACCCAGTGGAGTTGACTGGAGCTGCAGCGACGCAACCTAGTTTTAATATAGACTAGCATTTGGAAGGAAGACACACTAGCAACCCTTGAACTAGTATGATTAGCGCATGGATGGTGAAAATAATTTCTGTATGTTGGACAAGAAGGCCTAGCTCGCAGTCTCTGCTCTAATTCATCCTAGAGGTGTTCTATCGGGTTGAAGTCAGGACTTACTCATCCATATCTTTATGGACCTTGCTTTTTGCACTGGTCCAAATCATTTGCTGGAGGGGAAATTATGGTGTGGGGTTGTTTTTCAGGGGTTGAACTTGGCCCCTTAGTTCCATTGAAGGGAACTCTTAAGATGTCAGCATACCAAGACATTTTGGACAATTTCATATTCCCAACTTTGTGGGAACAGTTTGAGATTGGCCCTTTCCTGTTCCAACATGCCTGCACACCAGTGCACAAAGCATGGTCCATAAAGACATAGATTAGTAAGTATGGGGTGGAGGAACTTGACTGGCCTGCACAGAGTCCTGACCTCAACCCGATAGAACACCTTTGGTATGAATTAGAGCAGAGACTGCAAGCCAGGACTTCTTGTCCAACATCCGTGCCTGACCTTACAAATGTGTTTCCGGAAGAATGGTCAAACATTCCCATAGTCACACTCCTAAACATTGTGGACAGCCTTCCCAGAAGAGTTGAAGCTGTTATAGCTGCATAGGGTGAGCCAACTCAATATCGAACCCTATGGACTAAGACCGGGATACCATTAAATTTGTGCAAGTAAAGGCAGGTGTCCCAATACTTTTGACAATATAATGTACTTAGCTATCCTAGCACTTACCTAGGAGGGTGCTACATGTACATGATATAGAGGTTGGAATAAATAGTTCAATCTCAGTGTTTGCTGATGATACAAAGCTAAGAAGGGTAATAACCTCACAATGAGATACAGCAACCTTACAGGAAGACCTCAATAAAATGCTGAGCTTGGCAAAGTAGTCAGATCAGACAGTTGGCATTTTGTTTTTTTTTTATCTTTAATCACTAGAGCTAGGTTTTATTCCCTTCATTACCATTTTTTGGCTATTCGGCTCTGCGCTACTTTAACTTGTAATTGTGTGGTCATGCAACACTCTACGCAAATTAAATTGTTATCAATGTTTCATACAAATAGAGCTTTATTTTGGTGGTATTTGATCACCACTGGGTTTTTTGTTTTTTGTGATATAAAAAAAGACCAAAAATAAAAAATAAAAAAAAAACCTGATATTTTCTATTTTCTTTTATTAAGCATAACAAACCTCCAGGTCATATTTGCAGCCACAAAATACTTACTAGCTGTGCACACAACAAGGACACAGACATACCAGAAGTATTGCTAGAGGAAAAGTTGCCATACATTTTTTTTTTCAGCCAAAAAATGTATTTATTTTTTTTCTAAATCAGCCAGAACTGACAGCAGCTGGTAAATACATATAGGATCCATTCACGTGTCTGTAAAATGGGTCCGCATCAGTTCCACAATTTAATAAGTGTCAGCCATTACAGGCCCCTAAAATTAGCCAACAGACGTTCACCTGACAGCAAACAACTTTGTATTCTGTGGCTGGAGGTACATTAGGCATTCACAGGATACAGAAGTAAGTGTCGGCCAGTACAGGCCCCAAAAATTAGCCAACAGGCATTCACCTGACAGCAAACAACTTTGTATTCTATGGCTGGAGGTACATTAGGCATTCACAGGATACAGAAGTAAGTGTCGGCCAGTACAGGCCGCAAAAATTAGCCCACAGGCATTCACCTGACAGCAAAGAACTTGGTATTCTGTGGCTGGAGGTACATTAGGCATTCACAGGATACAGAAGTAAGTGTCGGCCAGTACAGGCCCCAAAAATTAGCCAACAGGCATTCACCTGACAGCAAACAACTTTGTGTTCTGTGGCTGGAGGTACATTAGGCATTCACAGGATACAGAAGTAAGTGTCGGCCAGTACAGGCCCCAAAAATTAGCCCACAGGCGTTCACCTGACAGCAAAGAACTTGGCATTCTGTGGCTGGAGGTACATTAGGAATTCACAGGATAAATAAGTGTCGGCCATTACAGGCCCCAAAAATTAGGCATTCAACGGACATAAAAGGCCTTTTATGCCGCTGTATTTACCTAAGACATGGACCATGAATTGTTATGGGTGGTGGCGGATATTTGTGGGCTGTCATGAGGAATTGGAATCAAACATGGTCTACTGGTCACATGTGTTGAATTCCTCCGAGATCCATGCCTCATTCATTTTTATAAATCTGAGGAAGTCAACACTGTCGTGAGCTAGGCGAGTTCGCTTATCGGTCACGATCCCCCCTGCTGCGCTGAACGTCCTTTCAGATAGGACACTGGACGAGGGGCAAGCCAACAGTTCCATTGCAAATTCTGCAAGCTCTGGCCAGTGGTCAAGCCTGCCCACCCAGTAGTCTAGGGGTTAATCACTTCTCAGAGCGCCCACATCGGCCGTTAACCCGATGTAGTCGGATACCTGTTGGTCTAGGCGTTCCCTGATGCTGGATCCAGAGGACAGCTGTGGATGGGTTGGCTGAAAGAATGATCTCATATCAGAAGTGACCAACACATCTTCAAACCGCCCTCTTCTTGCAGGCGCTGTTGGATTGCTACCCGCAACTGTTTCTCTGTGAGTGGAAATTCCTCTGCCAGTGCACGCAAAAGGAGAATGCAGCATTTCCCGAAGCAAGGCCTGGAAGTGATGTATTCTGACAGCCCTCTGTGATGGTGGTAACATTTCCGCCATTTTTTGTTTGTACTGGGGGTCTAAGTACATTGCCACCCAGTACAGGTCCTTAGCCTTTATGTTTTTTATACGGGGGTCCCTCTTAAAACACTGGAGCATGAAGGCCACCATTTGCACTAAACTGGATGCGGTTTAGTGGCCTGGCTCCTGCTCATCATCCAGGATAATGTCGTCCTTGTTCTCCTCCCCCATCCACTGACAACACCAGGGATCCCAGAAAGGTTTAAAGCATGCTCTTCTTGCTCCTCCTCATCCGTCCTGACACCATCCTCCTCTGACTCCTCTTCAGACTCCTGTTGTTGACTTGTCTCATATGGAGTAGCCCCCCTGGGAATTCATCCAGCATTGTGACTTCCTCATCTTCCTGCTCCTCGACGGCTTGATCAATGACACGACGCAATGCACGCTCCAGAAAGAAGGCGTAAGGTACGATTTCACTGATGGCGCCCTGGCTGCGACTGACCAGTTTGGTGATCTCATCAAATGGCCGCAGAAGTCTGCATGCATCGTGCATGAGCAGCCACTGGCGTGGTGAAAAAACCCAAGCTCCCCAGAACCTGTCCTGCCGCAGAGTTCGTACAGGTAGTCGTTAACTGCACGTTTCTGCTGGAGCAGCCTATCAAGCATATACAAGGTTGAGTTCCATTGCGTCGATCAGTCACAAATAAGATGTCAGACGGGCAGGTTGTGTCGCCGCTGAATGTCAGCAAGGCAAGCCATGGCTGTGTAAGATCTTCTGAAATGGGCCGAGATTTTCCTGGCCTGCCGCAAGACGCCCTGGACCCCAAGGTATTTGACAACGAATCGCTGCACGACCAAGTTCAGGATGTGTGCCATGCATGGCACGTGTATAATTTTGCCCTGTTTCAGCATGCTCAGCAGATTGGCACCATTGTCGCACACCACTTTACCAACTGTCAAATTGAGCGGTGTTAGCCACTGATCTGCCTGTGAACGCAAAGCTGAAAGGAGTGCAGGACCAGTGTGGCTCTTGGCTTCCAGGCACAACAGACGCAGCACAGCATGGCAACGTCTCACCTGGCATGTGGAATAGGTTCTGGGGATCTTGGGCGGCGCAGCAGAAGAGACGGTAGCAGCGGAAAAGGAGGAGTCAGCCAAGGAGGAGAGGGAGGATGGAGGAGGAGAAGAAGAGGCAGGCCTGCATGCAATCCGTGGCGGTAAAACCAAATCTACACGGGTGCCACGGGTTACATGCTTGACGGCTGTCAGAAGGTTCACCCAGTGGGCAGTAAAAGTTATATACCTTCCCTGCCCGTGTTTGCTAGACCACGTGTCTGTGGTCAGATGTATCTTGGCACCGACACTGTGTGCCACAGATACATTCAGTTGCCGCTGAACATGGCCATATAGCTCTGGGATGCCCTTCTGCGAGAAATATTTCCTTCCTGGGACCTTCCATTGTGGTGTTCCGATGGCCACAAAATTTCTAAAGGCCTCCGAGTTCACCAGTTTATATGGCAGTAGTTGGCAGGCTATCTGTTCCGACAAGCCAGCGGTCAACCGTTGGGCATGAGGGTTATCCGGCGTCATCATTTATTTTACGCTCCAACTTTTGGGCCACGGAAGCCTGCCTTTTTCCAGAAAAACTTGAGGACGGCATGATAGAAGGTGGAGTGGAGAACAATTGTGAGGAGAGAGGATAAGGAGAAGGAGAAGAGGCTGGATGGTGAGAGCCTGGAGTGTGGCTTTGTAGGTTCTGACGGTGTTGCTCCCACTGGGCTCGGTGATGGGAGTCCAAGTGCCTTCTTAAGGCGGTTGTCCCTAGGTAAGTTTTGGGCTTACCGCAACTTATGCGTTGACTGCAAAGGCTGCAGATGGCAACACTATTGTGAGCAGCGGACAGGTTAAAAAAAGCCCACACTGCAGAGTCATGTGCCGGTGTCCTGGGAGTGCCAGATGTGGCCGTACATTGTTGATGGCTCGCTCCTGATACATTAACAGTCTGGTTTGTCCCTCCTGTGCAATGTAAGTTCGGCCTGCTTCTCCTCCCTATCTGCTGGTCCATCTCTCCCTCTGAACTTGCCTCCTCTTCCTCTCTTGTGGGCACCCACGTGACGTCCATAGACACGTTATCATCGACGTCACCTTCCCCATCACTAACATTTGATATCTCGGAGTAGGCAGCAACAGCGGGGACCAACCTCCTTGGGCTGATCTGGGTACTGTCGTCTGACTGCTGAGTAGCGGCTGTTGCTACCACCTCTTCCTGATCCGATGCCAAGAATGGCTGCGCATCGTCAATGTCTTGTGATGGATCGGAAAATAATTCCTGTGACTTAAGCGGAGGGTATATGGTGGTGGTGGTGTTGGTGGTGGTGTTTTTGCGGGTGCACACAGCAGAGAGTGAAGAGGGTGCAGATAGAGAGGATGAGGAGGGTGCAGAAGAGGAAGGCTGAGTGAGCCACTCAACCAAGTCTGGTGCCTCCTTTCACGTAATCGAACGCACCTTCTGCAACTTCCCACTTTCGCTCCGGCCCGGGGCTCCTGCCCTACCACCCCTGCGGAAGGGCCTGCCTCTTCCTCTGCCTGTCAATTTTTAGATGACCCTGTGACAAAAGTCTCTAGAGAAGCGCAGTATATGTGGAAGAAGGTATACAACAACCCGCTTCAATCTGTCGTTTTGGGGGCAACTGGTTTATCACACCAGTTATGAAGTAACTTTTGTCACTGTGTGTAGCAGAGTTAACGCAGCGAAAGAGGCAACATTCCTGCAGTACCCAAAACACTATTATGAAAGTATAACACCCCGCTTCAATCTGTCGTTTTGGGGGGCCACTGGTTTATCACACCAGTTATGAAAAATATTTTCTAGTAACTTTTGTCACTGTGTGTAGCAGAGTTAACGCAGCGAAAGAGGCAACATTTCTGCAGTAACCAAATACACTATAATATGCTTTCTATATTAGAAAGTATATTATAAGTGTATTACACCCCTATATACTGCACACCAAACAATAGTACACCTATACCAAATACCAGTACTTTAAAGGACTTTTGTGGACCTATTACCTGTCACTGACAATCTGTCCCTGCTCCACACAGCAAACCTCTCCCTACACTAACCAAAGGCAGAATGTAAAATGGCAGCCAGCTCAGGTCTATTTATAAGGTAGGGGGTATGTCCATGTGCTGAAATGTCTCAATTGGCTGTCCTGTACCACCTGATGGATGTGTCATGGGTCAAAGTTCTTCACAATGTAAAAGAATATGGCGGCCGCGAACGTCGCCATATGTTCGCCTGATCGACGGAGAGCGAACAAGCAAAGTTTGCCAAGAGCCGACCGCCGGGAGAACCATCTCTAGTAAGGAACAAGAGCCGCATAAGCCAATGCCTTCTCTGTAGTGCCATGCGGAGTGATACCAACTGCACTCACACATCATTTATCACAGCTAGCAGTCTCCAGCAGAAAAGAAGAAATCTTGAGCTCAGTGTGAAGCAATACACTGGGCTTAACAGACTAGGGCTGATTTCACACTGATTCGCTGCTGTTTACCCACACCATGGGTGCAGTGCATGCACCTGCAGCTTTCCTGCGCGTTAGCTGCGCTTATCCATAGACTTCAATTATATCCTGTGGGTTTGGAGCACTTTCTGAATGCAGGAGTTTTGGTGTGCTTTTGGAAAGTGCACCATAACTGCAGGATTTAATGGAAGTCTATAGCAAAGCGCAGCTAACCCAGGAAATTCACGGATGTAGTGTGTTGCACCAATGGTGCAAGTAAATTGTAGCACATGAGTGTGAAAGCAGCCTTTTAGGGGGCTCAGAACAGTAAGGGTTCATTTACATTTGCAGTTTGGGGGGTGGTAAATCCCCATAGTTATGTGTTTTTACCACCCCTGCCCCAACCGTACCCCCTTTAGCTTCAGTGGCCAGGAGTGTACACATGTTGAAGCTGCAGCAGGAGTTATACGCCCTGCCATGGTTGATGTGTGTAGCACTTGCCAAGCATGACCCATTCAAGTGAATGAGGCCAGTCTGCAAATGTCCTGCAGTACAACAAACAAGGGGTTAACCACTTTCAGACCGGAAGATTTTCCCCCTTAATGACCAGGCCCTATTTTGCGATTCGGCACTGCGTTACCTTAATGGACAATTGCGCAGTCGTGCAACGCTGTACCCAAATAAAATTGACGTCCTTTTTTTTCCACAAATAGAGCTTCCTTTTGGTGATGTCACGGAACCATGAACCAGACGTACAACAACAGATAAGTGAAAATAAGAAGGCTTTATTGAAAATCAAGCTGAAAAGCAAAAGTCCAAACGGATGGCGAAACCGAAGCAGAGTCCTTGCGAAGCCAGAGGTCAGGAACCAGCAGGGTAGTCAGACGAAGCCAGAATCAGGAACCAGCAGGGTAGTCAGACGAAGCCAGGATCAGGAACCAGCAGGGTAGTCAGACGAAGCCAGGATCAGGAACCAGCAGCAGCAGCAGTCTTAGAAGCATGTGAACACAGGAGGACCAAGCAGGGAACTGAAGCCACAGACCTCCTATATATAAATGAGCTAGGCATCCAGCTCCTCCCAGTGGGAAGGAGGAGCCGCAGGGTAGGAGGCTACAAGAAACCCAGAAACCAAGATGGCCGCCAGCACATGTCAAACGAAGGAGAACAGCAAGAAGGTAAGACCATGACAGTACCTCCCCCTCAAGGGCCCCTCCTCCGCGGAGTAAAGAACGGTTTCTGAGGGAAGCGTGCGTGGAAGGCTCGGAGCAAGGCAGGAGCATGGACATCTGCGGAGGGAACCCAGGAACGCTCCTCTGGACCATAACCACGCCAATGAACCAAAAACTGCACCCGACCGCGGACCAGGCGTGAGTCCAGGATATTGCTCACCTCATACTCCTCACGATTGCCCACTTGGACCGGACGAGACCGAGGAACCGAGGAAGTGAAACGATTACACACCAGTGGCTTCAACAAGGAGACATGAAACACGTTGGAGATCTGCATGCCAGGAGGAAGCGCAAGGGCATAGGCTAGCGGGTTTACCCTGCGAAGCACTCGGAAGGGACCAACAAAGCGAGGCGCCAGCTTGGGAGTGGGCACTCGAAGGTTGAGGTTGCGGGTGGACAACCATACACGGTCTCCGGCCTGGTAGGAAGGAGCAGGCGCTCGTCTGCGATCAGCCTGGAGTCTCTGGCGCTGCGCAGAGACCTCAAGAGACTTCTGGATCTGTACCCAAGAAGCACGTAGGACGGAAAGGTGATCCTCCACAGCCGGAATATCCTGGGAAGAGAATACCTCCGGTAACACGGCAGGTTGGAACCCATAGTTGGCCATGAAGGGAGACGTCCCAGAGGAAGAGTTCACCGCCGTGTTCCTGGCAAACTCAGCCCAAGCCAGAGCTGATCTCTGAGGGGGTAAAAACCCAATTGTCTTGGTGATCGGAGATATAGCAACGAAGGAATTGCTCCAAGGCCTGATTGGATCGTTCTGCGGCCCCATTGGACTGAGGGTGGTAGGCCGAGGAGAAGGAGAGATGAATCCCCAACTGGGAGCAAAAGGCGCGCCAGAACCTGGACACAAACTGACTCCCCCGATCCGACACAATCTCCTTGGGCAAACCGTGCAACCGGAAGACCTCCCTGGCAAAAATCGTGGCCAACTCCTGTGCAGAGGGTAACTTCTTGAGAGGAACACAGTGGCACATTTTGGAAAACCGATCCACAATCATGAGAATGACCGTATGGCCTCAGGATGCAGGGAGGTCCACAATGAAATCCATCCCCAGGTGTGACCATGGGCGCTCCCCGGTGGCTAAGGGTTGCAGAAGGCCCAACGGAAGGTGCCGAGGGGACTTACTCTGGGCACAAACGGAGCATGCTGCTACATATGCGGCGATGTCGGAACGTAGGGAAGGCCACCAGAACAGACGTGAAACAGCCCAGGACAGCTGATTCTTTCCAGGATGCCCCGCGGTCTTGGAGTTATGGTAGGTTCGCAACAACCGAGTGCGCAACTCCTCAGGCACAAAACATCTGCCGTTGGGTCTCCCAGAGGGAGCACCAGATTGAGCCGCCAAAATCTGCTCACCCAGGGGAGAGGTCAGGCTGGTGCGAATGGCGGCCAGGATCTGATTCGGAGGTATGACCGAAGTCGGAATCGACTCCTCCCTGGACAGGTCGGAGTACTGCCGTGATAAGGCATCCGCCCTGATGTTCTTGGAACCGGGTAGGTAGGAGACCACGTAATTAAAACGTGACAAGAACAGAGCCCATCTGGCCTGACGTGGTGTCAATCTCTTGGCCTCAGAAAGGTAGGTCAGATTCTTGTGGTCCGTCAGGATGAGGACCGGAACCACCGAACCCTCGAGCAAGTGCCTCCATTCTTTAAGAGCCTGCACGATGGCCAATAACTCCCTGTCACCAATCTGGTAGTTGCACTCCGCGGAAGACAGTTTCCGGGAGTAAAACCCACAAGGAAGCAGAGGACCCTCTGGTGTTCTACGCTGAGACAGAAGGGCGCCTACTCCCGTCTCAGACGCGTCCACCTCGAGGACAAAGGGCAACCCAGGGTTGGGATGCGACAGAATCGGAGCCGACACAAAGGCGGACTTTAGAGCCTCAAAAGCTCGGATGGCCTCGGGCGGCCAGACCTGGAAATTACTGCCCTTCCTGGTCAGATCCGTGAGAGGCTTGGCTAGCATGGAAAAGTCCCTGATGAACTTCCGATAATAATTGGCGAAGCCCAAAAAGCGCTGCAGGGAGCGAAGACCACTGGGCTGGGGCCACTGTAAGACAGCCGAAACCTTCTCAGGATCCATGGAGAACCCCTCAGCGGAAATGATGTAACCTAAGAAGGTTACCTGGGATCGGTGAAATTCGCATTTCTCAAGCTTACCGAACAGCTTGTTCTCTCGTAACCGTTGCAACACTCGTCTGACATCCAGAATGTGGGTCTCCATGGACTCAGAATATACCAAGATGTCATCCAAATAGACCACCACACACTGCTGCAACAGGTCACGGAAAACATCGTTGATGAATTCCTGAAAGACTGCGGGCGCATTGCACAGCCCAAAGGGCATAACCAAGGATTCATAATGACCGGTCCTGGTGTTAAACGCGGTCTTCCACTCATCGCCCGCCTTGATCCTTACAAGGTTATATGCCGCCCTCAGGTCGAGTTTGGTAAAGACCGTGGCCCCTTTAAGGCGATCGAACAGCTCGGAAATCAAGGGTATCGGGTAAGCGTTCTTGATCGTGATGCGATTGAGACCCCTGTAATCGATGCAAGGCCTCAACTCACCGCCCTTCTTTTTCACAAAGAAAAATCCAGCCCCTGCCGGGGACGAGGATTTGCGAATGTGTCCGCGTGAAAGCGCCTCCCTCACGTACTCCTCCATGGCCTCATTCTCCGCTACCGACAGTGGATAGACTTTGCCACGAGGAGGAACGGCACCAGATTGTAACTCGATGGCACAATCGTATGGGCGGTACGGAGGTAGGGCAACCGCGCGCACCTTATCAAATACATCCCGGTACTCCTCGTATTCAGGAGGCAACAGAGAGTCCGAGGAAGTACACAGCAACTTGACAGGCCCATGGATGCAACTAGCCCCACACTGCAGTGACCACGAGAGGATCTCGGCCGATCTCCAATCGAAAATCGGATTATGCTTCTGGAGCCAGGGGTACCCCAAGACCACCGAGTAGTGTGGAGACGAAATAACCTGGAAGCAGACCGACTCTCTGTGGACGGCACCAATGGCTAACCCCACTGGAAGGGTCTCATGAGTCACGTGTGGCGGCAGAAGGGGTCTGCCGTCTATCGCCTCAAGAGCCAGAGGAGAACCTCGAGCCTGCAGAGGAATGGAATTGGCGGCAGCGAACACACTATCAATGAACAAACCACCAGCACCAGAGTCCACCAACGCCTGGGTCGTCACCGAGCCCCCGACCCAGGAGAGGACAACAGTGATCAGTGGTTTGTCAACACGGGAAACCGGGGACGGAGACTCCACCCAAGATCTGCCCCCGACAGGATCTCAGGTGCGAGCGTTTCCCGGACGGTTCGGACATGCCAACCGAAAATGCCCACCGAGACCACAGTACATGCATCGGCCCTCGCGTCTCCGGAGTACCCTCTCCCCCTCGGACAGGCGAGCAAACCCCAGCTGCATGGGTTCACCCCCAGACAAGTCATCCCCAGGAGGCGTAGGAGGAGAGGGAGGCACGGGTGGGACAGCAAAGGTAGGCGCCGATCTGTTAGGAGGCCTCCGCAGACTCTCCTTAAAGGAAGGTCTCTCCCTGAGTCTGGTGTCAATCAAAATCAGGAAAGAAATAAGAGACTCGAGCTCCACTGGTAGGTCCTTAGCTGCAACCTCATCCTTCAAGGCATCCGAGAGACCATGAGAGAAAGCAGCGACCAGAGCCTCATTATTCCAGCCCACCTCTGCTGCCAGGGTACGAAACTCAATGGCGTATTCAGCTACGGATCGTGAACCCTGTCTGATGGACATAAGGAGCTTCGCAGCAGAGGCAGCACGAGCCGGCACATCGAATACCTTCCGAAGAGAAGCAACAAAACCGGAAAACTCGGCAACCACCGGATTGTTGTTCTCCCATAAAGGACTGGCCCAGGCCAAGGCCTGGTCCGAGAGTAGCGAGATTAAGAAGCCCACCTTTGATCTCTCAGTAGGAAAGGCATGTGGCAGCAACTCGAAATAAATGCCCACCTGGTTAAGGAAACCTCGGCACTGAGTTGGCTCTCCCCCAAAGCGCTGTGGAAGGGGGGCAGAACCGGACATACCCCGAAACACCGCAGGCGCAACAACAGGTGTCGGGGTAGACTCAGGCGCAACAACCGGAGCGGCAGTAGGAGCGAGCCCAGGAGCGACAACCGACCCCTCGGCAACGGGAGCGAAATGAGCCGTGCGTTCAAGCAGGGTTTGCCACGCCACGGCGAACTGACCCAACAGGTGATCCTGCTGATCAAGTCTGGCAACCGGCGTGGGTAGTGAGGATGGCCCTGTACCGTCAGAATTCATGGCCTGTGGTACCGTGCGTTCAAGCAGGGTTTGCAACGCCACGGCGAACCGACCCAACAGGTGATCCTGCTGATCAAGTCTGGCAACCAGCGTGGGTAGCCCTGTACCGTCAGAATTCATGGCTTGGTCCTAATGTCACGGAACCATGAACCAGACGTACAACAACAGATAAGTGAAAATAAGAAGGCTTTATTGAAAATCAAGCTGAAAAGCAAAAGTCCAAACGGATGGCGAAACCGAAGCAGAGTCCTTGCGAAGCCAGAGGTCAGGAACCAGCAGGGTAGTCAGACGAAGCCAGAATCAGGAACCAGCAGGGTAGTCAGACGAAGCCAGGATCAGGAACCAGCAGGGTAGTCAGACGAAGCCAGGATCAGGAACCAGCAGCAGCAGTCTTAGAAGCATGTGAACACAGGAGGACCAAGCAGGGAACTGAAGCCACAGACCTCCTATATATATGAGCTAGGCATCCAGCTCCTCCGAGTGGGAAGGAGGAGCCGCAGGGTAGGAGGCTACAAGAAACCCAGAAACCAAGATGGCTGCCAGCACATGTCAAACGAAGGAGAACAGCAAGAAGGTAAGACCATGACAGGTGATATTTGATCACCTATGCGATTTTCATTTTTTGCACTATAAACAAAAAAATAGCGTCAATCTTGGAAAAAAAAACAATATTTTTCACATTCTGCTATATAACATTCCCAAAAAAAAAAATTAAAAAATCAAAATTTTTAACATTTTAGGCCGATTTGTTTTCTGCTACATATTTTTGGTAAAAAAAAAAATCACAATAAGCGTATTTTTATTGGTTTGCGCAAAAGTTATCGCGTTTATACTAACTATGGGAAAGATTTATGTCATTTTTATTGTTTTTTTTTTTTTTACTTGTAATGGCGGCAATCTGTGATTTTTTGCGGGACTGCGACATTGCGGCTGACAGATCGGACCCCTGACATTTTTGACACTTTTGGGGGGTACCAGTGACATTACTACAGTAATCAGTGCTAAAAATATGCACTGTTACTGTAATAATGACACTGGCAGGGAAGGGGTTAACCCTATTGGTGATCAAGGGGTTAAATGTAAGCCTAGGGGAGTGATTCTAACTGTGGGGGTTGGGCTTGTGAAATGATCACAAAGACATGCGATCCTAGCAGGATTGCATGGTCTCTATAATCATTGCAGGCAGAAGGATGGACAGCTGTGTTTACATCAGCCATCCGTCCTTTTCTTTTAGTGGGGAGAGATCGAGAGTGTCAGACCGCAATGGGAGCCGCCTGACACAAGCGCCAGCTTCCCCGCTGACGAGCGGTGGCGCACGCTCGCCCCCTAGCTCCTCCCAGGCAAGTGACGTACCGATACGTGACTGGGAGAGCCACTCTGCCGACGTATATATAAAAAATACGGTCGGCAAGTGGTTAAAGCAGGCAGCATTGTGTTTCTTTCTAACCACCTGCTTTAACCACTTTACCACCAGAAGATTTTGCTGTCTTACGTCTGGGCCACTTTTTGCGATTCGGCACTGTGCGACTTTAACTGACAATTGCGCAGTCGTGCGACGCTGTACCCAAACAAAATTTATGTCCTTTTTTTTCCCACAAACAGAGCTTTCTTTTGGTGGTATTTGATCACCTGTGCGATTTTTACTTTTTGCGCTATAAACAAAAAAAGAGTGTAAATTTTGAAAAAATAACAATATTTTTCACATTTTTTTATATGAAATTCCCCCCAAAAAAATGTAAAAATCAAATTTTTTTTAAATTTTTGGCCAATTTGTTTTCTGCTACCTATGTTTGGTAAAAAAATCACAATAAGCGTATTTTGATTGGTTTGCGCAAAAGTTATTGCGTTTACTAACTAAGGGAAAGATTTCTGTCATTTTTGGTGTTTTTTTTAACGAGTAATGGCGGCGATCTGCGATTTTTTTTTGCGGGACTGCAACATTGCGGCGGACAGATCGGACCCTTGACTGACATTTTTGACACTTTTGGGGGTACCAGTGACATTACTACAGTAATCAGTGCTATAAATATGCACTGTTACTGTAAAAATGACACTGGCAGGGAAGGGGTTAATTTTATTGGAGAGGGAGGGGTTAATGTATGCCTGGTGCTTACTAACGTGTGTGGGGGAAGGTGACTGAGTGACACAGGGACAGATCGCAGGTTCAGCTATGCTGAACCCTGCAATCTGACCCTGCCTGTCACTTAGGAGATCCGCCCGCTTGTGTTTACACAAGCGGGCGGATCTCCACACTCGATTCCCTGACGATCAGGGAAGAGCAGCGGCGAACGCTGCCGCTCCTCCCCTGGCCTGACTCCCGCTCTAACTGAATACAGCAGGAGCGAGCCTCCGGCGGCGCGCACCGCCGAGAAAGGGGAATGTCTGCCGACGTAGTACTACGTCGTCAGACGTTATCGAGCCACGCAGTAGTGCTCTAGTGAGCAGACGGCAAGTGGTTAACTCCTTGGACCGCGCAGAAGCATGCAGTTGCAGGGCGCTTGCAGAGTAGACCCATTTACTTGAATGGGTAGCGATTGGCAGACAGTAGCATCCACCAAAAGCAACTGGGGGGTTCATTCCTGCATGTGTACCCCTTTGGCTGCTGCCTCAGCAATTAAAGCGGGTAGGGATTGGGGGCAGTAAAACTGCGACTCAACCGCTGCGTCCCCCCCCCCCAACTGATCGAGCCTTAAGGGTTGCACTGCCGAATGCAACTAAGGGCTCATTCACAAGTGCAGCGGGCACTGCTGCTCTTCTGAATAGCAATCCAAATGTGTTTGACAGGTAATCAGTAGGTGATATGTTGCCTCCTCACCACCTGATTTATACCCATGATTGCCATGCAATGCATGTGATTTGGACACAGTAGTACAGCAATTAGCAGTTTGAAGCCCCGTACACACGTACGGATCGTCGTCATACAAACGTCGGCGGACGAAAGATCTTCCGATTGTACGCGTGTTAGTATGGTGCCTCCGACAGCTGTCTGCGCACAATCCGCGGACAAGAGTCTTTCTTGCAAACATGAAAATTTTTGTCTGCGGACACCAGAACAGACGATTGTTCGCCTGTCAGTACAGAAATCAGCCGACAGACCGCAGATTTGCAAGACTGGGCATGCTCAGAAAATAAAAAACAAAGGGAAAGTTAACCATTACATGACATCACTTCTGCAGTCAGCTGAAGTCTGCGGACAAAATTCTTGTGCTGTCTTTGCACTTTTCAACAGACACCGACATCCCGGGAGAAAAGACGAACGTTTGTATGACGACGATCCGTACGTGTGTACGGGGCTTAAATCAGGTGGTGAGGAGGCAACACTGGGTGATATTGTGCCTGGTGATCTTAGATCCATGTTGTTCAGGTAGATTTCCAACCTCTTTAAGGTTGCTAACCCCTGGTGTATATATACTGGAATTTACGCAGCTATAGGCGCTATAATGTAATGGCAATAATCAGCAACCTATAGTGTGACTGTGATAGGGTGGCGTGCAATCTGGCGTTAAGAGACACTATCTGGGGGGGGTCACTAACTGACACTGACATCAATACGGACACTAACACAGTGATCAGTGATAATACCTTACACTGACACTGTACTGATGGTTCCAGCCCCAGACATTCAGCGCTGAAAGAGACATGCTGTCTGAGTAAAAGTAATAAGTAACAAATGCTGCAGCAGTCAGAGGTCTTCAGAGCCAACTTATTTTTACTTTGCAAATGGTCACAAATCTTTTGGTTATACTTCAGCTTTAAGAAAATCAACATTTCTCCTATAACAAGTTTCCATTACTAGTATTAGGTTGCATTTAGTAGGAGTTATTGTGTGTTTTAACCTACATTAGGTTTTGGTTCACACTTGTGCAACTTCTGATGCGACTTGAGTCACACAAAATCAGATAACAAGGGAAATCTCATTGTTTTCAATAGTGCCCATTCATAAATATGATTCAGAACAGTGCGATTTTGGAAAAGGTTCCTGCACTACTTTGGTGTAGTTTACAGTGCGCCTTGACCCTGTAGGATCCAAAGTCGCCCTACATGATTGCACTGTAAGTCGCATCAAAGATAGTGTGAACCGAGCTTTAAAGCGTTTGTTACCCGAACACTTAGTATTCCTAATATGTGCCTGCTGTACCATGTACAAGTATGGAAAAGTATCCTGTTCTCTTTGTATTGATTTCTTTATGTGAAATCCCAGGTGTTCCTGCCAATCCCTCTGCTTTCCTAATTAAAACTGACCAAACTAAGCGAGACAACTCCAGCTGTGTTGGGAACTCAGCCTGCTCTTCTCCAATGATCAGACTTGTCTTGACACGCCCCCTCTAAATAGCCATTTACTGGGAAGCTCAGTGTACTGCTGCTTCTCCTCCCCTAGCTCTTATGCAGCTGAGAACAAAGGGAATGTGATCACTTATAAAAAGGGGAAAAAAGGTATTTATAATGTATTTTTATATCTCTACAAAAATGTTTTGCCTTTCATTTATATTTTAAACTGAATGGGTTGTTTTACAAGGTGATCGTTTACAATCACTTTAAATTGCATATACAAGGATAAGAATGGAACCATTCTCATCTTGGTGAAATGTTGATAGCAGACTAAAGCCCCGTACACACGCACCGATTGTCGGCCGACCGTTCGGCCGTCTTTTGTCCGGTGCTGTCGTGTAGGTTGAAAAGTGCTAAAGACTGCACACGAATTTTGTTGGCCAACAACAACCGACTGCAGAAGTGATGTCATGTGATGGTTAACTTTCCGTGTGTTTTTTCTTCTCTGAGCATGCCCAGTCTTGCTCATCTGCTATTTGTCGGCCGAAATCTGTACTGACTGACGAACAATCGGCCGTTTTTTTGTTGGCCTACAAAAATTTTATAGCATGCACACCAGATTTTGTTCGGCCGAAAAGTCGCAGTCGGTTGTCGGAAGCATCATACTAACAAGCCGACAATCGGCCGATGGGACGTTGGCCGAATATTTACGGCCGACAATCGGCACGTGTGTACGGGCCTTAAGTGTGTTTTCCTTGCAGAGCTAAGACGTCAGCAGCTAACTCTATATACAGTCAGGTCCATAAATTGTGGGACATCGACACAATTCTAATAGTTTTGGCTCTATACACCACCACAATGGATTTAAAATGAAACAAACAAGATGTGCTTTAACTGCAGACTTTCAGTTTTAATTTGAGGGTATTTACATCCAAATCAGGTGAACGGTGTAGGAATTACAACAGTTTGTATATATGCCTCCCACTTTTTAGGGGGCAAAAGTAATGGGACAGATTAACAATCATAAATCAAACTTTCACTTTTTAATACTTATTGCAAATCCTTTGCAGTCAATTACAGCCTGAAGTCTGGAACGCATAGACATCACCAGACGCTGGGTTTCATCCCTGGTGATGCTCTGCCAGGCCTCTACTGCAACTGTCTTCAGTTCCTGCTTCTTCTTGGGGCATTTTCCCTTCAGTTTTGTCTTCAGGAAGTGAAATGCATGCTCAATCGGATTCAGGTCAGGTGATTGACTTGGCCATTGCATAACATTCCACTTCTTTCCCTTAACCACTTAAGCCCTGGAAGATTTTACCCCCTTCCTGACCAGGGCCTATTTTGCGATTCGGCACTGCGTTACTTTAACGGACAATTGCGCGGTCGTGCGACGCTGTACCTAAACGAATTTGACGTCCTTTTTTTCCCACAAACAGAGCTTTCTTTTGGTGGTATTTGATCACCTGTGCGATTTTTGATCATGCGCTATAAACAAAAAAGAGCGTCAATTTTGCAAAAATAACAATATTTTTCCATTTTTTTTTATATGAAATTCCCCAAAAAAAAAAAAAAAAAGTAAAAATCAAATTTTTTTAACATTTTAGGCCAATTTGTTTTTTACATATGTTTGGTAAAAAAAAAAATCGCAAAAAGCGTATTTTGATTGGTTTGCGCAAAAGTTAGTGCGTTTACTAACTAAGGGAAAGATTTTCGTCATTTTTGTTGTTTTTTTTTAACGAGTAATGGCGGCGATCTGCGATTTTTTTTTTTGCGGGACTGCGACATTGCGGCGGACAGATCGGACCCTTGACTGACATTTTTGACACTTTTGGGGTTACCAGTGACATTACTACAGTAATTAGTGCTATACATATGCACTGTTACTGTAAAATGACACTGGGAGGGAAGGGGTTAAGTTTATTTGAGAGGGAGGGGTTAAGTGTGTCCCTAGGGGCGTGCTTCTAACTGTGATTGGATGTGGCTACTGGTGTAAGAACAGAGATCAATGGTCCTACATAGCAGCACCGTATGATCTCCATTCTTACACAGGGGAGAATATTAGGCGGCTGTGTTTACATTAGCCGCCTGCCTTTCTCCCGCTGTAACAGACAATTGCGAGTCCGCTCGCTCCCTAGAGTCTCACAGGCTAGCGACGCAGACCTACGTCGCCTTGCCTGTGAGGGGCTGACCGCCGCAGTAAATAGTCGTGCGGCGGTCGGCAAGTGGTTAAAAAAATCTTTGGTTGCTTTTGCAGTATGCTTTGGGTCATTGTCCATCTGCACTGTGAAGCGCCGTCCAATGAGTTCTGAAGCATCTGGCTGAATATGAGCAGATATTGCCCGAAACATTTCAGAATTCATCCTGCTGCTTTTGTCAGCAGTCACATCTTCAATAAATACAAGAGAACCAGTTCCATTGGCAGCCACACATGCCCACGCCATGACACTACCACCACCATGCTTCACTGATGAGGTGGTATGCTTTGGATCATGAGCAGTTCCTTTCCTTCTCCATACTCATCTCTTCCCATCACTCTGGTACAAGTTGATCTTGGTCTCATCTGTCCATAGGATGTTGTTTCAGAACTGTGAAGGCTTTTTTAGATGTTGTTTGGCAAACTCTTATCTGGCCTTCCTGTTTTTGAGGCTCACCAATGGTTTACATCTTGTGGTGAACCCTCTGTATTCACTCTGGCGAAGTTTTCTCTTGATTGTTGACTTTGACACACATACACCTACTTCCTGGAGAGTGTTATTGATCTGGCCAACCGTTTTGAAGCGTGTTTTCTTCACCAGGGAAAGAATTCTTCGGTCATCCACCACAGTTGTTTTCCGTGGTCTTCTGGGTCTTTTGGTGTTTCTGAGCTCACCGGTGCGTTCTTTCTTTTTAAGGATGTTCCAAACTGTTGATTTGGCCACACCTAATGTTTTTGTTATGTCACTGATGGGTTTGTTTTGTTTTCTTCAGCCTAATGATGGCTTGCTTCACTGATAGTGGCAGCTCTTTGGATCTCATATTGAGAGTTGACAGCAACAGATTCCAAATGCAAATAGCAGACTTGAAATGAACTCTGGACTAGAGCCCTGCACGGGACTGTTTTCTTAAATCCGCACCCGCCCGCTTCCGCTGAATGTACGACCAATACCGCCCGCACCCGCAATGTTTGTGTCCACTCCCGCCTGCTCCCGTGGATTTTATCTCAGAGCTTGTGAAAAATGCACAAGACTAAATATTCGTTCAAGTTAACTTCGCAATTTATGAAGTTTAACTCTTTCTCATTTTTTTCAGTGACAATTGAGAATTGTTTCCAGATGTCTGACTTGCCTTGCTTTGATTTTGTCAAGTAAACAGCCGCTTTAATCTTCTTCTCAACTTCTTGTGTTGACTCCATTTCTACTACACCGTTCCCCACGTATCTCCCACAAAATTTTCTGACCGCCCACAGCAAAGGAAAAACCGACCGCTCCAGCGAGAGCCCAAACCTAATGCAGCCCTCTACTCTGGACCTTTTATCTGCTCCTTGTAAATGGGATAATGAGGGAATAACACACACCTGGCCATGGAACAGCTGAGCAGCCAATTGTCCCATTACTTTTGGTCCCTTAAAAAGTGGGAGGCGCATATACAAACTGTTGTAATTCCTACACTGTTCACCTGATTTGGATGTAAATACCCTCAAATTAAAGCTGAAAGTCTACAGTTAAAGCACATCTTGTTTGTTTCATTTCAAATCTATTGTGGTGGTGTATAGAGCCAAAAAGGATTAGACTTGTGTCGATGTCCCAATATTTATGGACCTGACTGTATGACCATACTATCTCAAACTAAGCCAGAAAGTGTACAGAAGGCTTAATAAAGTTAATTCAAAGCAAGTATTGAATCTGCTATATTGCTTCTGCAGATAAACGCTTTTTACAATAAGTTAACAGACAGAGGGTATAACAAAGAATCTGGAGTTCAGGAAATTTGGTGTTGATAAATTCTATTTATTTGAAGAGAAAAAACAATTCAAAATAGAAGACATGTGAGTATCAGAAAAATCTAGAATTTTTACTTTTCTGAAAACAAGAATGAGACTGAGACAATTCTATTGTATATAGATATGTTGCAAATGACAGTACTCTATAGAGATATCCACATTGTAGTCTCATCAGTAAGATACATTTGGATTGGTTGCTGAATGCAGAATGCTAGGATTTGAATGCATTTACCTTAATATGTGCATGCACTATGACACCGTCACGTTAGTTCTTTAACCTAAATGCATTTAGGTTAAAAAAAAATAAAAAAATGACACTGTCTGTATCTCCTCCCTTCTCCCTAAACCCTTACCTGACACCACTCTGGATTCAGCATTGTCCCTACCGGCAGCCCCAATCTGCTCTCATCCTGCATTCACAGGCTTTACTGATAGCTCCTGCTGCTTTCACTCAAATCCAGTGAGAAGGGAGTGGGGGGAGGGGCCAAGCTGCGCTGTGTGTGTCTCTAAACATACACAGCCTAGCTTGGAAACGTGTCCACATGAGTGCAAGGAGAACTGGGAGAAGAGGAGGGGTCTAGCGGGGGACCTAAGAAGAGGAGGTTCGGAGCAGGTAAGTGTAACATGTTTGTTATTTTTTTCAAAAGTTGCTTTACAATCACTTTGCTAAGTGAACTGCCTCTATTCTTTTAGGAAATCAAAGTGAACGTTCTTTTAAGCTGGGATTCCACCAGTAGATTTTTTTCATTCAGCCTGCAGGCTAAACAAAAGAAATCTAACAGACTCCTCAATCCACACAAACAGTGCAGATGGACAAATCCCCCATGCCAGGCTATTGTATTCTGCCTGCTGTCAGAATACCAGGACAGTGCCTGTAGTTGATTGCTATTCAAACATTTTTGGTCTTGCTCCTTTCAACAAAAGTCAATTGAGTGATAAACTCTGGCAGGGCCACCCACTATTAGAATTTCAACTGATTCCTCTGAATTGGCATAAACAGTGTAAGTCAACTTTTTTGTGAATAAATTAAAGCTATGTTCACATCAATTGCCCAGTCATGTGCAATTCACTTTGACCATGATTGGGGGTTCAAAGTGAACACAGCATCACCTTATTTACTTAAGCCCCGTATACACGTACCGAATGTCGGCCCGAACGATTGGCCGTCTTTTGTCCGTTGCTGTCCTGTCGGCTGAAAAGTGCAAAAGACCGCACACTAATTTTGTCGGCAAACAACAGCCGACTGCAGAAGTGATGTCATGTGATGGTTAACTTTCCATGTGTTTTTTCTTTTCTGAGCATGCCCAGTCTTGCTAATCTGCTGTTTGTCGGCCGAATTCTGTACTGACTGGCGAACAATCGGCCGTTCTGGTGACGGCCAACAAAAATTTTATAGCCTGCACACCCGATTCTGTTCGGCCGAAAAGTCGCTGTCGGTTGTCGGAAGCATCATACTAATAAGCCGACAATCGGCCGATCGTTTGGCGGCCGAATATTTACGGCCGACAATCGGTACGTGTGTACGGGGCTTTAGTTATAATTCTATAATGAGGCTGGGTTTACACTGATGCGGTGAGGGAACCACAGCGATTCCTGTGCGAGAACCACATCAGAATCGCCAACAGGTCACACTGCGCTCTGTATACCGCTAAAAGTTATTGACACCCCCAAATCGGTTCGCAGAACACAATGTGAACTCTCGAATCAGATGGAATTGGATCACATGAGTTTGAACACCTATGCCATCCGATTCCACTGTGGACAAAAAAGGGTCCTGCACCTTTTTGGTGCAGATTCAGTGAGAATTGAGCCATACATAATGTATGGCTCAATTCGCACCGCACTGAATTTGCATGCCATTTGTATAGGAATTTAGTGAGATTCCTGTACAAATGATATGCGATGCGGTACACTGCTTCAGTGTGAACCCAGCCTAAGTGAACAGCTATTATGCCTTTAATAAATCAACTTCACTGCTGGCAACAGTGGCAAAGCTACTACGGTACAGACCAGTAAATGCATTACTGCATTGGCTTTTTAGTATTTCCAAAGTAACTATCAAGTTGTTCATTTGTATATATAGTTTGCACTATGCCAGTAGGCTACTCATGTTAGCTTTACTAGCTGGCAAGCACATAAGTGAAATGTATATATGTATTGTCCATATGCACTTTTTTCAGATGATATAAATACTGAGAGGATAACTCCAATATTTTTTGGTGCATATTTTAGAATTTATGATAAATTAGCCATCGGCAGAAAATACACAAATCCACGTATTTTGGCCTAAATGGCTCATTGCAGTACATGAATTCTTCTCTGATGCTACTTGTCCCGGTTAGTGTTTGTCCCCATATAGATACAGAAATAAGCATTTGACAGCAGTAATACATGATCATTTCATTTAATGAAAACAGACACAAAACATGTATATTGAGGCCTGTTCACAAGTAAAAGGAGTAGAAAGCGGAACTTTTGCTTACGAAAAAACAGTTTTTTATTGCCCCCAAAATTTCACCAAACCCCATATCATATTTTATTAAGAATTAAAGTGCCACTATAGCCAAACTTATTTTTTACATTTTTGATAGAATGGTTGGAACCCCTGTTTACCTGACAGGAAGTGATGGAAAATCTTTAAAGGAGAAAACAATGTCTAAGATAAAGGTTGTCCCCAGGAAAGGAAGTGAGGGGAAATATCTCTAATGGAGTCCCAAATAAACCTGACAGAGGTGCCAATCTTTCCCTACTCTATCCACAATAAAATAAAAAAAATGGGTATGGATACACTTTAATGTAAACATGGTTTTATTTAGAGATGGGGGTAAAAGTAAATGTAAAGATTATGCCAAGAAGAAAAAGACATGCATGCATTATATATTGTCATTTTTTCCAAGAATTATTCTGTCATTGGCATATCCTCGTCATCTTCAAAAAGAGCCACAGTGTATTGTCCTTCTGGACAATACATCAGCTCTTGTACCTCTCCACCACCATTGCTGGGTTTCTGAAAGTGTATCTCAAGAAGATCCCGCAGAGTATCTTTGTCTGCAATATCTGGGATTCCTGTAATTAAAACTGTACGGTTACATTCCAGCTTCCTCATCTGCAATTGAAAGGAACAAGGACAGATTATAAAAAATTCATTGTTTGTAGATTGCTTCTATGTAACATGGTGGATTTACTTTATATGAAGCTGAGAGCCACTTTAAAGTGAGATAAATCTGATCCAATTAGCTGTCCTATCGATCTGGCCCCCTCACTCCCTTGTCTGACAACTCAGCCTTTGGCCCAGGACTTGAGGCTTCTGAAGTATTAGAACCTTCAATGCTTCATGGCTTCAGCTTCGCTAGTCATACCCACTCTATGACCCAGACAAGACCTCTTACTACGACAGTAAGCACACGACCCTAAGACTGGTTTATCAACGACACAACTCCAACTCCGGAGGGCCTTTTATTACGCCCCCACAGTGGTACCCTTTCACAAGTTCTGCAGTGGGCCCCCTTCCTGCCATCTTGGGGCCTCCCCACGGTGGTGGAATGCCAGGGCCCGGTTGCAAGTGTGACCTTTGCGATCCTGGAAGCTCACCCATTGGTGTCAGTAGTTTTTATCTTTTGGTATTTTAATTGTATTATTTTTTATCATTTTTTTTTTTTACAATGTCACTGACTATGACTCTGTCCATTCAGAAAAGGAAGGAGCTGGTAAAATACATATTTACTGACCCCTTTCTGACTCTCTATTGTGACACATCCTCTGCAGCAGCTGGCAGGAGAGGGGAGGGAGGATGCCGGCAGCACAGTGGGGGGGGGGGGGGAGACCAGGGGAGCACACAGGGGCCCAGAGACAGCAGAACACAAGTGAACTGGATAGGAGGAGCGGCGGGGCAGCATACAGAGGAACCAATCTCCCCCACTTTCCTCCTGCAGCTACAGGAGGAAAAAGGAGGACAGTGATTTCTCTACATGCTGCCCCCACCGCCCCTCCTATCCAGGTGTACAGGGGAGCCGCACATGCCCCCTGGAGCATGGGGCCCGGTTGCAATTGCAACCCCTAAATTTACGCCCCCGCTTGAACATTTACAACCACTTCAAGGTGTCTCTCTCTCTGCCCAATTTTGTAAGTTTGCCCCTGAAAACGAAATGATCAGTCTATAATTTTAATGGCATGTTATTTTAACAGTGAGAGACAGAAAAACAACAAAAAACCCCTAGAAAAACGCATTTAAAAAAATCTATAGATTTGCATTTTAATGAGGGAAAGAGGTATTTGATCCCCTATCAATCAGCAAGATTTCTGGCTCTCAGGTGTCTTCTATACAGGTAACGAGCTGAGATTAGGAGCACTCTTTAAAGGGATTGCCCCTAATCTCGCTTGTTACCTGTATAAAAGAAAGCTGTCCAGTGTCCACAGAAGCAATCAGATTCCAATCTCTCCACCATGGCTAAGACCAAAGAGCTGTCCAAGGATTGCAGGGACAAGATTGTAGACCAGGGGTGGGGAACCTATCGCCCACAGGCCATATGCGGCCCCTGAAATTATTTGGTCCGGCCCCCCGTGCCACTTGGTCTGTCTGTCACAGCTGAGCTGTCAGAACAGAGCCAATGTTTCTTGTATAGTTCCGGCTCCTTTCTGTCTGAGTGAATCACAGGTGGAGTGATATCAAATGCACTTCGGCTGTGAGGAGACTAACCGAGATACAGGAACCTCTAACTTCCTCCAGTGCGGCGCCGCTCCTGAGTCTTTAGCCAGCATTTCCCACCAGCAGTACCCACAGCAGTACCAGCCAGCACTACCAGCCTGAGCCAGCAGTACCCACAACAGTACCAGCCTGAGCCAGCAGTACCCACAGCAGTACTAGCCAGCACTACCAGCCTGAGCCAGCAGTACCCACAGCAGTACCAGCCAGCACTACCAGCCTGAGCCAGCAATACCCACAGTAGTACCAGCCAGCACTACCAGCCTGAGCCAGCAATACCCACAGCAGTACCAGCCAGCAGAACCCACAGCACAGCAGTTCTTTTCAAAACTTACGATGGCAAAGGGTTGACTGCGCTCCAGACTGAGCGAAAACCTGGAAAAACAGTTGCAAGTAGAAACATCATCAATACCAGCTAACATCACACACCTCACCAAAGAGACGCAGTTCCAACCATCATATTAGAGGTGAGGTATTAAATGTTTGACCAAATATAACAGGCTAATTTTTAAGTTTATAATTTTGTATGGCCCCCGAATGATGTTATAAATATCCAAATGGCCCTTGGCAGAAAAAAGGTTCCCCACCGCTGTTGTAGACCTACACAAGGCTGGAATGGGCTATAAGGCCATCGCCAAGTAGCTTGGTGAGAAGGTGACAACAGTTGGTGCAATTATTCGCTAATGGAAGAAACACAAAATAACTGTCAATCTCCCTCAGTCTGAGGCTCCATGCAAGATCTCCCCATGTGGAGTTTCAATCATCATGGTATTGGTGAGAAATCTGCTCAGAACTACAGAATCTTATCAATAAGCTCATAGTTAGTCAAGTTGAAAAAAGCCACAAGTCTATCAAGCTCAACCAATAAAAACAAAAATGAAAACACAACCATACAATCCCATATTCACAATCCTATACCTACAGTCGATCCAGTGGAAGGCGAAAAACCCCAGAAAAACATGATCCAATTTGCTACAGCAGTGGAAAAATTCCTTCCTGATCCTCTAAGGAAACCTTTCCATATTTGGAGACGAAATCTCTTTTCCTCTAGATGCAAAGAATGCCTCCTTTTCCTTTGTGATAACCTTAAAGTGAATAACTCAACACCAAGTTCACTATAATATTTACTTATGTATGTATTTATACATGTATACATGTTGATCATATCCCCCCTTAATCTCCTCTTCTCAAGAGAGAATAAATTCAGTTCCTGTAATCTTTCCTCATAGCAGAGCTTCTCCATGCCTCTTTTAGTTTGGTTGCCCTTCTCTGCACTTTCTCCAGTTCCCAGATATCCTTTTTGACAACTGGTGCCTAAAACTGAACTGCATATTCCAGATGAGGTCTTGGTAATGATTTGTACAGGGGCAAAATGATATCTCTCTCTCTCTCTGGAGTCCATGCCTCTTAATACAAGAAAGGACTTTGCTTGCTTTGGAAACCGCAGCTTGGCATTGCATGCTAATATCTCAAGGCAGCTGGGACCACAGTCACCAAGAAAACAATTGGTACCACACTACGACGTGAAGGATTGAAATCCTGCAGTGCCCACAAGAAAGCACATGTACAGGCCTGTCTGAAGTTTGCTAATGAACATCTGAATGATGCAGAGGAGAACTGGGTGAAAGTGTTGTGGTCAGGTGAGACCAAAATCAAACTCTTTGGCATCAACTCAACTGTTTAGAGGACAAGGAATGCTGCCTATGACCCCAAGAACACCGTCCCCACAGTCAAAAATGAAGGTGGAAACATTATGCTTTGGGGGTGTTCTTCTGCTAAGGTGACAGGAAAGCTTCACCAAATCAAAGGGACGATGGATGGGGCCATGTACCATTGAATCTTGGGTGAGAACCTCCTTCCCACAGCCAGGGCATTGAAAATGGGTCTTGGATGGGTATGACAATGACCCACGGTCAAGGCATCAAAGGCGTGGCTCAGGAAGCAGATCAAGGTCCTGGAGTGGCCTAGCCAGTCTCTAGACCTTAATCCCATAGTAAATATGTGGAGGGAGCTGAAGGTTCGAATTACCAAATGTCAGCCTCAAAATTACTTGGAGAGGATCTGCAAAGAGGAGTGGGACAAAATCCCTCCTGAGAGGTGTGCAAACCTGGTGACCAACTACAAGAAACGTCCTCTGATTGCCAACAAGACTTGTGCCACTAAGTACTAAGTCATGTTTTGTGAAGGGGTCACATACTTATTTCATGCATTAAAATGCAAATCAATTTATAACTTTTTTGAAATGCGTTTTTCTGGATTTTTTGTTATTCTGTCTCTCACTGTTAAAATAAAAAATCAATTCAATTTCATTAAAAATTATAGACTGATCATTTCTTTGTCAGTGGGCAAATGTACAAAATCACCAGGGGATCAAATACTTTTTTCCCCCTCACTGTATATAAAAAAGGCATTAACACCTAAATAGTGCAATAGATACTTTAACCACTTGCCGACCGCCGCACGACTATCTACGTCGGCGGTCAGCCCCTCACAGGCAAACTAACGTAGGGCTACGTTGCTTGCTTGTGAGGGTCTAGGGAGCGAGCGCGCGCCCCCCGGGGCGCGCTCCCGCTCCCGCGTGGTCACGGACCCCCCCGCGCGTGTGACCAGCGGACCCGATGTCCGCCGGTCACTCGGCGATCGGCGGGGGAGAGGGAGAATGTCAGGCAGCTTGTGTAAACAAACTGCCTGTCATTCTCCTCGCTGCAAAGACACTGATAAAACGGATCTGGTATGTAGATCCGTTGATCAGTGTCCTTACAGCTAGAGCCACAGCCAATCACAGTAGAAACCACGCCCCTAGGGACACACACAGCCCCTCCCTTCCAAATAAAGTTAACCCCTTCACTACCAGTGTATTTTTACAGTAACAGTGCATATATATAGCACTGATTACTGTAGAAATGTCACTGGTAACCCCAAAAGTGTCAAAAATGTCAGTCAAGGGTCCGATCTGTCCGCCGCAATGTCGCAGTACCGCAAAAAAAATCGCAGATCGCCGCCATTACGCGTTAAAAAAAAAAACAACAAAAATGACAAAAATCTTTCCCTTTGTTAGTAAACGCGATAACTTTTGCGCAAACCAATCAAAATACGCTTTTTGCGATTTTTTTTACCAAACATAGGTAGCATAAAATAAATTGGCCGAAAATTTTTAAAAATTTTGATTTTTACATTTTTTTTGGGGGGAATTTCATATAAAAAAATGTGAAAAATATTGCTATTTTTGCAAAATTGACGCTCTTTTTTTGTTTATAGCGCGTGATCAAAAAATCGCACAGGTGATCAAATACCACCAAAAGAAAGCTCTGTTTGTGGGAAAAAAAGGACGTCAAATTCGTTTAGGTACAGCGTCGCACGACCGCGCAATTGTGCGTTAAATTCACGCAGTGCCGAATCGCAAAATACCCCCTGGTCGGAATGGGGGTAAAATCTTCCGGGGCTTAAGTGGTTAAAAAAATAAAATGGGAGAACATAAAATTTGATTTTTGAACCAGACGGCAATGCATACATATACATTTACATCAAGCAAAAAACATTTTTAAAACTAAAAAATAATAATTTGAGCGAAAATTGAGGTTCTCATGTACACTGCTGCTGATAAATGGACATTTAGGTGCAGCTGGGTGTTTTTTTTTAAGACTCTCCTCTATGTTATCTTATCTGTCCATGTACACTGAGATGTTTAAAGTCGTTTAGAGGCAGTTAAGTTTGGTGGCATTTTTTTGAAAGCAAAAAAAATGCATTCAAACGGAAGTTTATTGGCATTTGAAATGGCAAATGCTTGTAACCACATGCAAACATGTCTAAATGTGGTAATTCACATTTATAAGCATTTCCTTTATAGGTGTTTTCAATGGGGATACATTTCTGACCATTTTACAATGTAAAAACGCTTCTAAATGCAAACGTCACTAAACGCAGCACAATGGACGTTTTTAACCGTCGATTACTAGCTGTCAAGTTCCAGCGTTCAAGAGAGGTTTTCAAACATCCCATGTACATGAAGCCTGAATATTAGGATGAAGTTTAGGAGAAGAGATTCTCTTGGTATGGTATAATATACTAGTAAATATTTTATATTATAAGCATCAGAAAAATGCACAGAAAATTATTCTAAACCTGATTACACGTTTTACGTTGGACTAAGTTTTATTTTTGGAAAGAGGACAAAAGGGATGAAAACAGCATCCTTTTTGAAAATTTCATAGACATTTGTCAACCCCATGGAGAATTATTTGGAATAACATCCACTGACTTACCTTGTGGTTCTGCAGGCTGCCTTCTAAAGAAGGTGCTACACACACTTTGTGAGAAGATTCTCCAAAAGGTACATGGAAGGATTTTTTTTCTACCAGTCGTGAAGCAACTGTAATATAGTAACAGTTATATCAGAAACATATACTGTATTTCCTTATCCCCTATTTCACAGATAAAACAATACCAGAGTGGAGTACATAATTAAAGTAGAACTATAGGAAAAGCCAAAAATCAGATATGATGCAGTCTGTCTCTAACATTACCACACCAATTTAGTCATTACATGTTGATCCTGCCAGTAGATCACATTTTCCACTTTTTGTAACAATCTGACAACACTATTCATCCCACAGTGAAAACACACAGCAACATTGTCACCTTGTGGACAGGCAATTCTTAAATCGATATCTGAGTTTTAATGAACTTTAACCACTTAAGCCCCGGAAGATTTTACCCCCTTCCTGACCAGGGCCTATTTTGCGATTCGGCACTGTGTGACTTTAACGGACAATTGCGCGGTCGTGCGACGCTGTACCCAAACGAATTTGAAGTCCTTTTTTTCCCACAAACAGAGCTTTCTTTTGGTGGTATTTGATCACCTGTGCGATTTTTTGATCATGCGCTATAAACAAAAAAAGAGCATCAATTTTGCAAAAATAACAATATTTTTCACATTTTTTTATATGAAATTCCCCCCAAAAAAATTTAAAAATCAAATTTTTTTAACATTTTCGGGCAATTTGTTTCATATGTTTGGTAAAAAAAATCGCAAAAAGCGTATTTTGATTGGTTTGCGCAAAAGTTATCCCGTTTACTAATAAAGGGAAAGATTTTTTAAATTTTTGTTGGTTTTTTTTACGCGTAATGGCGGCGATGTGCAATTTTTTTTGTGGTATTGCGGCGGACAGATCGGACCCTTGACTGACATTTTTGACACTTTTGGGGTTACCAGTGACATTTCTACAGTAATCAGTGCTATACATATGCACTGTTACTGTAAAACTACACTGGCAGTGAAGGGGTTAACTTTTTTGAGAGGGAGGGGCTATGTGTGTCCCTAGGGGCGTGATTCTAACTGTGATTGGCTGTGGCTTGAGATGTATGAACAGTGATCAACGGTTCTACATAGTAGAACCGTATGATCATCATTCATACACAGGGGAGAATGACAGGCGGCTTGTTTACATTAGCCGCCTGCCTTTCTCCCTCTCCACCGATGATCGCGAGTGACCGGCGGACGATCGGGTCCGCCAGTCACACGCGCGGGGGGGGGGGGTCCGTGACCACTCGGGAGCGGGAGCGCGCCTCCAGGGGCGCGTGCTCGCTCCCTAGACCCTCACAGGCAAGCGACGTAGTACTACGTCGCTCTGCCTGTGAGGGGCTGACCGCCGCAGTAAATAGTCGTGCGGCGGTCGGCAAGTGGTTAAGAGACACACACATTAAAATGTAACTCCCACTAACATTTTTTAGGTAGTTAAAGCTACTGTTTTTTTTTTAAAGTTAAAACAACATTAATAAAGGTTGTATGTTCATTTTGCCAGTGTAATTCTGAGGTCGGAGGGCCAATTCCACTTTTGCTTGACCTATTACAAGAAGTGGAAAAATGAATCCACTATAGGCAGGATTAATAAATAAAACTGTTAGAGAGGGCATAGCAAATCAAAAATTGCTGTGTTAAGGAGATGTATAGCCAAAGCTCGCTTGGCTGTACATCTCCTATGGATCACAGGATCCTGTGACCCGTTTTCAGCAGAGAGCGGTCTGAAGTCCACTCTCCGCTGACGTCACAGATATCGGTTCAGGCACCGCGTCATTGCCACCACAGAGTCGGGATCTGCCAGATGCCTGGACCGAAACCTGGGTCAGCCTCTCAGCAAGCCGCTGAGAGCCTGAGCTGGCCGCTCCCTGCCCCTCCACAGCTCAGCGCTCCAATGAGCAAGGAGGGGGCTCGGGGAGCAATTCCATATTAACATAGTAACATAGTTAGTGAGGATGAAAAAAGACACCAGTCCATCCAGTTCAACCTATGATGTGTGTGTGTGTTTGCTGTTAACCGTACATTGTATACCCCTCTATGTTTTGGTCTTTAAGAATTAGAACAGAACAGAGCGATGGGCAGTGTTCGATTGCTCTGTTCTCAGTGTAGAGGCGCTGGAGGACCGGACCGATGCTGCATCCACCTAGGTAAGTATAAATGGGGGAAAAAACTGATTCCCATACATCTCCTTAAATTCAAATTTTTGGAATGTGCACATTTAGAAAGTTACAGTAGTACCATCATTTACAAGCTTTACTTAGCTATAACAAATGTAATTTCCCATCATTTTCCAATGAGTGCTTAACCACTTGCCGACCGCCGCACGACTATCTACGTCGGCGGTCAGCCCCTCACAGGCAAACTAACGTAGGGCTACGTTGCTTGCTTGTGAGGGTCTAGGGAGCGAGCGCGCGCCCCCGGAGGCGCGCTCCCGCGTGGTCACGGACCCCCCCGCGCGTGTGACCAGCGGACCCGATGTCCGCCGGCCACTCGGCGATCGGCGGGGGAGAGGGAGAATGTCAGGCAGCTTGTGTAAACAAGCTGCCTGTCATTCTCCTCGCTGTAAAGACACTGATCACTCGGATCTAGTATGTAGATCCGTTGATCAGTGTCCTTACAGCTGAAGCCACAGCCAATCACAGTAGAAAGCACGCCCCTAGGGACACACACAGCCCCTCCTTCCCAAATAAAGTTAACCCCTTCACTACCAGTGTATTTTTACAGTAACAGTGCATATGTATAGCACTGATTACTGTAGAAATGTCACTGGTAACCCCAAAAGTGTCAAAAATGTCAGTCAAGGGTCCGATCTGTCCGCTGCAATGTCGCAGTACCGCAAAAAAATCACAGATCGCCGCCATTACGCGTTAAAAAACAAAACAACAAAAATGACAAAAATCTTTCCCTTTGTTAGTAAACGCGATAACTTTTGCGCAAACCAATCAAAATACGCTTTTTGCGATTTTTTTTTTACCAAACATAGGTAGCATAAAACAAATTGGCCGAAAATTTTAAAAAATTTTGATTTTTACATTTTTTTTGGGGGGGGGGGGGGGAAATTTCATATAAAAAAATGTGAAAAATATTGCTATTTTTGCAAAATTGACGCTCTTTTTTTGTTTATAGCGCGTGATCAAAAAATCGCACAGGTGATCAAATACCACCAAAAGAAAGCTCTGTTTGTGGGAAAAAAAGGACGTCAAATTCGTTTAGGTACAGCGTCGCACGACCGCGCAATTGTCCGTTAAAGTCACGCAGTGCCGAATCGCAAAATACCCCCTGGTCGGAATGGGGGTAAAATCTTCCGGGGCTTAAGTGGTTAAATTGTCTGTCACAAGAATCAAAACAATGGTCATTATGGGAAGCAACACTTACATTATAGCTTAGTGGACCAAGCTTACAATTTTGTAACAGAACCTCCATTTCTATAGGGAAGCACAGGTTTGACAATTGCCAAACATTTTTGTTTACAAAAAGTTTTTATTTTACCCAAAGTACTGTAGTTACCACAGTAAATCAACATAAATGAGTACAGCATAGTTAAACATATGAAAAGATTCCCAACTGAGAACAAATATAAGAATATAACATTACATAAATTCCTATGAGTAGTTATTCACTTTGAAGAAAATCCCAAGAGTAGAAGTGAAAAGTTAACAATTGCCAAACATTTTCAAGGCAGCAATATCTAAAGAGTACAATGAATAAACCAGAACAAAAAGGTGTTAACAAAATGTAGTCTTGGTGAATGCAGAGGTTAGGGGATGGCAGAGGTTAGGGGAGAAGAAGGAGTTTATGGGTCTTGCATGGAGAGAAGGTGGTACACAGAGGTGGCAAGAGAGGCCTCTTTCTCTAACCAAAAAAGTACCACCAACACGGCTGCACTCACGTGTATATACATGTTTTGTCATGTGAATATAAAATAAAAACAGATGTTAAACAACTCATAAACTTAAAGTAAAACTAAAGGTAATGGTTAAGGAAATTAACCACTTTATTTGTTCTGTACCATTATCATTGAAAGGGAAAGTAAAAGAAAGTCCCACATTTTGGGTTGTCCCCAGAAAAGTAATTGAGGGAAATCTTCCAATGGGGACACTAGTTCTTGTGACCTGGGGGTTCCCAAGGTATTCCCCTAATTTGCAGGGATTTTCTCTCACTTTCTGTTTGGGTATGGGGCAGGAAGTAAAGGGAAATATCTGCAATGGGACATACAGCTGATGACTAAAAAAAAAACAAATTACGTATCTGACAGGGGTTATCAAAAAAAAAAAAAAAAGACATATCTGACAGGGGTTATCTTCCCCCTACTCTATCCAAAATGAAAAAAAAGTTTTGCCTATAGTTCTACTTTAACTACTTAAGCCCCGGAGGATTTGGCTGCTAAACGACCAGGGGGTATTTTGCGATTCTGCACTGCGTGACTTTAACGGACAATTGCGCGGTCGTGCGACGCTGTACCTAAACGAATTTGGCGTCCTTTTTTTCCCACAAACAGAGCTTTCTTTTGGTGGTATTTGATCACCTGTGCGATTTTTTTGATCATGCGCTATAAACAAAAAAAGAGCGTAAATTTTGCAAAAATAGCATTTTTTTTCACATTTTTTTTATATGAAATTCCCCTAAAAAAATGTAAAAATCAAAATTTTTTAACATTTTCAGCCAATTTGTTTTATGCTACCTATGTTTGGTAAAAAAAATCACAATAAGCGTATTTTGATTGGTTTGCGCAAAAGTTATCGCGTTTACTAACAAAGGGAAAGATTTTTGTCATTTTTGTTGTTTTTTTTTTAACGCGTAATGGCGGCAATCTGCGATTTTTTTTGCGGTACTGCGACATTGCGGCGGACAGATCGGACCCTTGACTGACATTTTTGACACTTTTGGGGTTACCAGTGACATTTCTACAGTAATCAGTGCTATATATATGCACTGTTACTGTAAAAATACACTGGTAGTGAAGGGGTTAACTTTATTTGAGAGGGAGGGGCTGTGTGTGTCCCTAGGGGCGTGCTTTCTACTGTGATTGGCTGTGGCTTCAGCTGTATGCAGAGTGATCAACGGTTCTACATAGTAGAACCGTATAATCATCTCTCATACACAGGGGAGAATGACAGGCAGCTTGTTTACACAAGCCGCCTGACTTTCTCCCTCTCCCCCGCCGATCGCAGAGTGACCGGCGGACATCGGGTCCGCTAGTCACACGCGCAGGGGGTCCGTGACCATGCGGGAGCGGGAGCGTGCGCTCGCTCCCTAGACCCTCACAAGCAAGCGACGTAGACCTACGTCAGTTTGCCTGTGAGGGGCTGACCGCCGACGTAGATAGTCGTGCGGCGGTCGGCAAGTGGTTAATAAGAAAAAACATTATGCATTTGCATTTGCTTTAAAAAAAAAAATAAAAATAAATACACTGCATACATTTTAATTTTTACTTGCAAAGACATAACTAAATCCATAAAAGATCCATGCAACCGCTATGAGACCCAGACAACAGAAGGCCCAGAACTGTCTTATTTTTACAAGGACTGATGCAAGTAGCAATTGCATATATATATATATGTATACATGGCTTGGGAACATCTCCACTACTTTAGCCTTGTAATTGGTACTATGGTACTGCTGAAAGATAAATGTAACTTCATTTTTTTCATACTTTTATTTCAGCTGACTTGCATTATTTCCCCTTTTAATGCTTTATATATGTTGCATAAGTAAATTATGGTTTATGGTAACAATTGTAAAAATCTAAGTAGCTGTCACTATCTGTCTCGTGATCTCAGGCTCTTTGATATGCAGTATCTTAAAATACAGAAGAAAGTAAAAGAACAAAGTACCGTCCATCTAACTAATGTGAGTCAGGTTCTATTCTATACTATCTATGTTATGCCACGTTCCTTAAAAACCATTTCCCAACACTATGTATTGTAACAGATGTTGATGTCAAGGAGTTGACACGAAATATTCAGTAATTCTGGGTGATTTGAAAAGTGACTTGTTTACTTCTAGAGTTGGTAAAAGTGAGGGGTATTTGGATTCGTATTGATTAAGAATACTTTCTCATTCTTCGTAACTAGGCCCTTATGGTAAGATTCTTTAATAAAGGGGACAAAAACAGTAAACTTTTAGGATGGGTTTACATTTTTTATGTAAACTATTTGGTCCTGAATGACATCATCCTTGTCAGCACTTTTAACCACAAGCTGTCTGCCATATGTGTCCTAAGTCGGGATAACAAGCTCTATTCAGTAAAAGCTATTTGGAAGACTACAACCACTGGATAATTATTTACTGAAGTGGGAAGGGCAACAACTTCACCCCCACCCCAGCACAATCTGTTTTTGAATAGCTGCACTGGAGGGCAAGGCAGACATGGAGACTCCTGTTGTCTCCATAAAAAGTTCCATTGTGGTAGCAAGGGTAAATAAAAAAATGTAATAAAATAAAAATCATTCAATTTAATTTAAAACCACCCCCCCCCCCCCCCATTATGCCTGGCGCACCCAATTTTGAGTCTTGACATGTTTGGTATCTATTTATTCACTACAACATCTTTTATATTTTACCAAAGAATTGTTTTTTTTTAGTGTTTATGTGCACTGAAATTCATTTTATAGTGTTGTTCCTAAAAAGTTGTGTTTGATAAACAAATGTGCAAATATTGTGTGACCTCAAAAACCGAAACAGCCACCATTTCATTCTCTAGGGCCTCTACTTTCATAATTTTCTAAGTAAAATGGTGATTTTTATTGTGTGTAAAAAAATTAAATATTGCCCCAAGCAGCAAGTGGTTAAACACTATTTCTTGGTTGTTCTACAGAGCTTTTAATCCTTGAAGGTTACTGAATGAGAGATTTAGGTTAGGTACCTTTTCATCCCTAAGAAGATTATCCACTTGACCTCTGGAACATTTACTCCCCTTCGTGACCAGGCCATTTTTTGCGATAAGGCACTGTTATTTTAGCTGACAATTGTGCAATTATGCAACGCTGTACCCAAATAAAAATTGTCATTTTTTTCCCCACAAATAGAGCTTTATTTTGGTGGTATTTGATCACCAGTGCCTTTTTTTATTCCTTTGCACTATAAACAAAAAAGACTGGTAATTTGAAAAAAGAATATATATATATATATATATATATATGTATATATTTTAATTTCTGCTATAAAACATAAAAAAAAAAAATAATTTAAAAATTGAATTTCTTCATAAATTTAGGCCAATATGTATCCTACTACATACCGTATTTTTGCGACTTTTAGCAGGACTGTGATATTGTGGCGGACAAACAGATACTAACTGACTGACACTTTGTGGGAATCAGTGACACTAATACAGTGAGCAGTGCTAAAAACATGCACTGACACTGTACTAATGACAATGACTGGAAAGGGGTTAAACATCTAGGGAAATCAAAAGGTTAACTGTGTGTGCCTAGCCAGTGTTTTTGTGTAAACTGTGTACTGTTTTTATTTAAGGGAAGTGGTTGATTTTATTCCCTGCTTTGCAGAGACACAAAAATCAGTTTCCCCCCTATCAGAACTGAGCTCTGCCTTGTTTACATAGGCAGAACTCTGTTTTGTGTCTCTGCTCAATGATCAGCGGGTGCCAGCTGAGATCCATTGCCCAGCACCTACAGATCGGCTACGGCTGTGAGTAATCACAGCTGAAGCATCCCATCAGCGGCGTGCATGCATGCCCCCTAGGTGGAAGTGCAAAATCACGTATATACACGTGATTCTGCACAGAGAGGCCGCCCTGTAGCAGTATATCTGCAATAGGGTGGTCCTTAAAGCGTAACTCCACTTTTGTTGAGAAAAAAAAAAAAACATTCCCTTCTGGGTGATCTGGTACATTGCAGGGATTTTACCAAACTTTGTTGCAGATTCCTACCTTTTGTTATTCTGAAGAAATTACTGTTTGTTCCTCTGTGCTGAGTGGGTCTAATGGGAGTTGTTTCATAATTATCTATCAGCTGTGGCAGCTGCAGGGCTCTAATGAGGGAAGCTGCTGGGCCTGCATCCCTTTCAGATGTGTTCCTATTGGGAGTATCTCACCAAAAATGACATTTTTGTTGCAGGGGATGCCAAAAATCTAACTTGTATCTTAGGCAGACTTCTGGGAAAATTGGTGAGCTGATCACACAAGCAGGAAATGATGTTTCTGGGGTGTGGTCAGTATACATTCTGTGTACAGAACAGCTCCAGGTAGCCATATTGCATTGCATTTTCAGAAAATTACAACATCTGGAGAATGTACAAGAAAGGTGACTTTTTAATAACATTCAATTACAATATGATTTGTGTCGCAATTGGATATGCTATATTGTTTTTTCTTTATTTGCTATCCCCCCCCCCCCCAAAAGTGGAGTTACCCTTTAACCACTTGCCGACCGCTTACCGCATATATACTGCGGCAGTGTGGCTCTCCCAGGCAAACCGACATAGGGATACGTCAGTCGCTTGGTGGCAGCTAGGCGGCAGCGGGGAAGCCGATGCACGGGTCAGGCAGCTCCGATTGCCGTCTGACACCCGCGATCATTTCCCGCTGACAGAGAAGAACGGTCAGCTGTTGTAAACACAGCTGACCGTTCTTCTACCTGGAATGATCATTGTCATGCCTCCAGCATAAGAAAATAATTAATGCTATGGGAACTTGTAATACCAAAATTGTCCACAAGATGCAACTGTGACAAAGACTATTGTTGGACAGTACTTTATGGTATCTCTTGCTCTCTATTACTGAGTATTAGTTCCACCCCTCTCTGAGAAAATCTCCATTTTAGAACACCTCATGGACACAGCCAGACAACATCTGAGGTTGCTGTGGGAAGATTCCTGAACCCTTCTTAGAAGCATTGCTGGTATGCTCATGAACTGTTAGTTATATACTCAGTGCATATATTGTTTATGTTTGTACACTGATTATATGCCTTTATCTGTTTATTTACAGTTTCACCATATTCTCAATCCTATCTGAAATCAATCCTATCTTATCAATCCTATTCTCAATCTTATTTGCATATCCATCTGAATTGTATCCTGTTTCATGTGACCACCATTCTTTCACTGGAATAAAGCCTTAAGTTACAAAAGGACTGGTTACTATAGGATTGAAGGTTTAGCTGTATGTTGAGCTGCACACCCCTGGAGCATACGTGTAGTGAGAACAAAACAATCATAGAGCCCCTGCGATCCTTCTATATAGGATCACAGGTCTCTAAGGTCATTCCACAGGCCACGCCCCCCCCACAGTTAGAGACACGCCCCTAGGTACACATTTTACCCCTAGATCACCCACACTGTTAACCCCTTCCCTGCCAGTGTCATTATTTCAGTAACAGTGCACATGATTAGCACTGATTACTGTAGTATTGTCACTGGTCCCCCCAAAAGTGTCAAAAATGTCAGTCAGGGGTCCGATCTGTCCTCTGCAATGTTGCAGTCCCGCAAAAAATCGCAGATCGCCGCCATTACTAGTAAAAAAAAAAAAAACTATAAAAATGACATAAATCTTTCCCGTAGTTAGTAGACACAATAACTTTTGCGCAAACCAATCAAAATACGCTCTTAACTCTCCACACTTAACCTAGCTTTAACCAAAATGTGTGCTACATTGAGGACTGGAGTGCCCTCATTGGCGGGGCATATATCCTTAACGAAAATGTTCTTACTTCCCCGAATCCTATATCTCTTCCATACACTGCCACTCCCCTACTCCCACATTCAGCTTAGGAGGATACAAAGCATCCTCCAGTAGTTCATCTGGGAAGCTAAGAAACCACATCTCAAAAAGGATATCCTACATATGCCAGTGACAAAGGCAGGCATGGGGGCCCCCAAGGTAGTCTCTTATTATAAAGCCACGGTTATGTCCCAATCTAGGGCATGGTGGAACCCACAACTCAGGCTACCTTGGACATAAATTGAAACGGCAGCAACCAAAAAAGACATGAAGCTCCTGATAGGCTCACCCTGGATCCAGCAAACCAACCCAGCCCAAGCCCTGGATACAGTCAAAGCAACAATCAAAGTATGGAACTCAATAGCCAATTTCTCGGGTGGCCCTACTAAAAAAGCCCTGCACATTCCCCCACTGGAAATACTGGAATCCCTTATCCCTGGCACTTCCAATGCTGAATGGAACCAAGCCGGAATCTAGAATGTAGCATCTCTATATTCCAAAACTGCCCTTCTCTACTTCCAAGAACTCAGAGACAAATATTCATGAAAATCCTCCACTTTTTTCAAATATCTCCAAGCGAGACACGCTCTCCAAAAAGTCCTCCCCTTCTCCACCTCAAACCTCTCCGAAAAATTCCTTTCTATAATGGAATCTCCAGCAAACCTTCAAATCGGGATATCTTCCTTCTATAACCTAGTAGCAGGCAAACCTCCTCAAAAGACTGCATCTATGTTGTACTGGGAACAATCTTTCCAATTTAAAGCAGACCCCAATCAATGGCCCCAATCAATCTGCACTCTTCCTTTAAGGAGAGTTTGCGGAGACCTCCTAACAGATTGGCGCCTACCTTTGCTGTCCCACCCGTGCCTCCCTCTCCTCCCACGCCTCCTGGGGATGACTTGGTTGGGGGTGAACCCATGCAGCTGGGCTTTGCTCACCTGTCCGAGGGGGAGAGGGTACTCCGAAGACGCGAGGGTCGATGCATGTACTGTGGTCTCGGTGGGCATTTTCGGTTGGCATGTCCGAACCGTCCGGGAAACGCTCGCACCTGAGATCCTGTCGGGGGCAGATCTTGGGTGGAGTCTCCTCGTCCCCGGTTTCCCGTGTTGACAAACCACTGATCACTGTTGTCCTCTCCTGGGTCGGGGGCTCAGTGACGACCCAGGCGTTGGTGGACTCTGGTGCTGGTGGTTTGTTCATTGATAGCGTGTTCGCTGCCGCCAATTCCATTCCTCTGCAGGCCCGAGGTTCTCCACTGGCTCTTGAGGCGATAGACGGCAGACCCCTTCTGCCGCCACACGTGACTCATGAGACCCTTCCAGTGGGGATAGCCATTGGTGCCGTTCACAGAGAGTCGGTCTGCTTCCAGGTTATTTCGTCTCCACACTACTCGGTGGTCTTGGGGTACCCCTGGCTCCAGAAGCATAATCCGACTTTCGATTGGAGATCGGCCGAGATCCTCTCGTGGTCACCGCAGTGTGGGGCTAGTTGCATCCATGGGCCTGTCAAGTTGCTGTGTACTTCCTCGGACTCTCTGTTGCCTCCTGAATACGAGGAGTACCGGGATGTATTCGATAAGGTGCGCGCGGTTGCCCTACCTCCGCACCGCCCATACGATTGTGCCATCGAGTTACAACCTGGTGCCGTTCCTCCTCGTGGCAAGGTCTATCCACTGTCGGTAGCGGAGAATGAGGCCATGGAGGAGTACGTGAAGGAGGCGCTTTCATGCGGACACATTCGCAAATCCTCGTCCCCGGCAGGGGCTGGATTTTTCTTTGTGAAAAAGAAGGGCGGTGAGTTGAGGCCTTGCATCGATTACAGGGGTCTCAATCGCATCACGATCAAGAACGCTTACCCGATACCCTTGATTTCCGAGCTGTTCGATCGCCTTAAAGGGGCCACGGTCTTTACCAAACTCGACCTGAGGGCGGCATATAACCTCGTAAGGATCAAGGCGGGCGATGAGTGGAAGACCGCGTTTAACACCAGGACCGGTCATTATGAATCTTTGGTTATGCCCTTTGGGTTGTGCAATGCGCCCGCAGTCTTTCAGGAATTCATTAACGATGTTTTCCGTGACCTGTTGCAGCAGTGTGTGGTGGTCTATTTGGATGACATCTTGGTATATCCTGAATCCATGGAGACCCACATTCTGGATGTCAGACGAGTGTTGCAACGGTTACGAGAGAACAAGCTGTTCGGTAAGCTTGAGAAATGCGAATTTCACCAATCCCAGGTAACCTTCTTAGGTTACATCATTTCCGCTGAGGGGTTCTCCATGGATCCTGAGAAGGTTTCGGCTGTCTTACAGTGGCCCCAGCCCAGTGGTCTTCGCTCCCTGCAGCGCTTTTTGGGCTTCGCCAATTATTATCGGAAGTTCATCAGGGACTTTTCCATGCTAGCCAAGCCTCTCACGGATCTGACCAGGAAGGGCAGTAATTCCCAGGTCTGGCCGCTCGAGGCCATCCGAGCTTTTGAGGCTCTAAAGTCCGCCTTTGTGTCGGCTCCGATTCTGTCGCATCCCAACCCTGGGTTGCCCTTTGTCCTCGAGGTGGACGCGTCTGAGACGGGAGTAGGCGCCCTTCTGTCTCAGCGTAGAACACCAGAGGGTCCTCTGCTTCCTTGTGGGTTTTACTCCCGGAAACTGTCTTCCGCGGAGTGCAACTATCAGATTGGTGACAGGGAGTTATTGGCCATCGTGCAGGCCCTTAAAGAATGGAGGCACTTGCTCGAGGGTTCGGTGGTTCCGGTCCTCATCCTGACGGACCACAAGAATCTGACCTACCTTTCTGAGGCCAAGAGATTGACACCACGTCAGGCCAGATGGGCTCTGTTCTTGTCACGTTTTAATTACGTGGTCTCCTACCTACCCGGTTCCAAGAACATCAGGGCGGATGCCTTATCACGGCAGTACTCCGACCTGTCCAGGGAGGAGTCAATTCCGACTTCGGTCATACCTCCGAATCAGATCCTGGCCGCCATTCGCACCAGCCTGACCTCTCCCCTGGGTGAGCAGATTTTGGCGGCTCAATCTGGTGCTCCCTCTGAGAGACCCAACGGCAGATGTTTTGTGCCTGAGGAGTTGCGCACTCGGTTGTTGCGAACCTACCATAACTCCAAGACCGCGGGGCATCCTGGAAAGAATCAGCTGTCCTGGGCTGTTTCACGTTTGTTCTGGTGGCCTTCCCTACGTTCCGACATCGCCGCATATGTAGCGGCATGCTCCGTTTGTGCCCAGAGTAAGTCCCCTCGGCACCTTCCGTTGGGCCTTCTGCAACCCATAGCCACCGGGGAGCGCCCATGGTCACACCTGGGGATGGATTTCATTGTGGACCTCCCTGCATCCCGAGGCCATACGGTCATTCTCATGATTGTGGATCGATTTTCACTGTGTTCCTCTCAAGAAGTTACCCTCTGCACAGGAGTTGGCCACGATTTTTGCCAGGGAGGTCTTCCGGTTGCACGGTTTGCCCAAGGAGATTGTGTCGGATCGGGGGAGTCAGTTTGTGTCCAGGTTCTGGCGCGCCTTTTGCTCCCAGTTGGGGATTCATCTCTCCTTCTCCTCGGCCTACCACCCTCAGTCCAATGGGGCCGCAGAACGATCCAATCAGGCCTTGGAACAATTCCTTCGTTGCTATGTCTCCGATCACCAAGACAATTGGGTTGACCTCCTGCCTTGGGCTGAGTTTGCCAGGAACACGGCGGTGAACTCTTCCTCTGGGACGTCTCCCTTCATGGCCAATTATGGGTTCCAACCTGCCGTGTTACCGGAGGTATTCTCTCCCCAGTATATTCCGGCTGTGGAGGATCACCTTTCCGTCCTACGTGCTTCTTGGGTACAGATCCAGAAGTCCCTTGAGGTTTCTGCGCAGCGCCAGAGACTCCAGGCTGATCGCAGACGAGCGCCTGCTCCTTCCTACCGGGCCGGAGACCGTGTATGGTTGTCCACCCGCAACCTCAACCTTCGAGTGCCCACTCCCAAGCTGGCGCCTTGCTTTGTTGGTCCCTTCCGAGTGCTTCGCAGGGTAAACCCGGTAGCCTATGCCCTTGCGCTTCCTCCTGGCATGCGGATCTCCAACGTGTTTCATGTCTCCCTGTTGAAGCCACTGGTGTGTAATTGTTTCACTTCCTCGGTTCCTCGGCCCCGTCCGGTCCAAGTGGGCAATCGTGAGGAGTATGAGGTGATCAATATCCTGGACTCACGCCTGGTCCGCGGTCGGGTGCAGTTTTTGGTTCATTGGCGTGGTTATGGTCCAGAGGAGCGTTCCTGGGTTCCCTCCGCAGATGTCCATGCTCCTGCCTTGCTCCGAGCCTTCCACGCACGCTTCCCTCAGAGACCGTTCTTTACTCCGCGGAGGAGGGGCCCTTGAGGGGGAGGTACTGTCATGGTCTTACCTTCTTGCTGTTCTCCTTCGTTTGACATGTGCTGGCGGCCATCTTGGTTTCTGGGTTTCTTGTAGCCTCCCACCCTGCGGCTCCTCCTTCCCACTGGGAGGAGCTGGATGCCTAGCTCATATATATAGGAGGTCTGTGGCTTCAGTTCCTTGCTTGGTCCTCCTGTGTTCACATGCTTCTAAGACTGCTGCTGCTTCTGGTCCCTGATCCTGGCTTCGTCTGACTACCCTGCTGGTTCCTGTTCCTGGCTTCGTCTGACTACCCTGCTGGTTCCTGATCCTGGCTTCGTCTGACTACCCTGCTGGTTCCTGATCCTGGCTTCGTCTGACTACCCTGCTGGTTCCTGACCTCTGGCTTCGCAAGGACTCTGCCTCGGTTTCGCCTTCCGTTTGGACTTTTGCTTTACAGCTTGATTTTCAATAAAGCCTTCTTATTTTCACTTATCTGTTGTTGTACGTCTGGTTCATGGTTCCGTGACAGGTGGTCAGATATGGTGGCCTACAGTTTTCTCTCAGTACATGAATCCTGTCTTCTTGGAAGAGGGCTGGGACAAGGGGAGGGGCAAAAGGGGCAGGGACCCCAGGTGCAACAGTTCAATGTGAGGAAGGAGCGCATGTGGAGTGGAGTGAATCTGTGATACTGCAAGCCTAAAAGAGAGCCCCTTCCACTTGTAGAGTGGCAGCGGGGTTGGAGAGCTCTCTGCACTCCTGAACCCATCACTAGAAGTCAGAAGTCGCACTTCTGGAGGTGATCTCCACCCAACAGGTGACTGCTAGTCCAGGCCACTGACACAACATCATTCAGAGGTGAAGAAGACAGAGCGGCACCTTGTGGGTGTTGGTTGTAGGCCAATATTACAAAAAAAACGAGAGGACAACAGACAGAGGTTAAACATATATGCAACAATAATACATTTGGTGTGAATTGATTAACATCTTGGGGGGAGGGGGGTGTGCGCTTTGTGATGGGGGGGTGAAGGGGTTAATTAACTAACCCTGCCACTGGCCTCTAATGCAGCACGAGGGGGTTAGTTAACTGCCATTGGTCACATTAGTGGCAGTGCTACTTAACCCCTTCATGTTTCCCATCATGCTGCATTAATGGCCAGTGGAAGTGTAAATTAACCCCTTAGCAATGCAGCATTAAGGGGTTAATAGACACTACCCCCTTCATTCTGCATTTCAAAGAGGTCAATTTACACTTCCATTGGCCATTAATGCAGCATGATGGGGTAAATTAACCACTTCAATACAGGGCACTTTTACCCCCTTCCTGCCCAGACAAATTTTCAGCTGTCAGCGCAGTCACACTTTGAATAATAATTGTGCGGTCATACGCTGTACCCATATTACAGTTTTATTATTTTTTCCCCACAAACAGAGATTTCTTTTGGTGGTATTTGATCACCACTGTTTCTTTTATTTTTTGCTAAACAAATTAAAAAATTACCGAAATCTTTGGAAAAAAAAAAAAAAAGTTTCTTTGTTTCAGTTATAAAATTTTGTAAAGAAGAACGTTTTCTCCTTCACTGACCGGCACTGATTGTCACTGATGAGGTGGCACTGATGAGGAGGCAAAAATATGCAGCACTGATGAGCACTAATAGGTGGCACTGACAGGCATTACTGATTGGCATGTTTATTTTCACTAATTGGCATCTGATGGGCACTGTTTGGCATCTGTTGTGGGCACCGCTAATAGGGGCTGCACTGATAATCAATACGTTGACCCCCCTCCCCCCCGTCACGAGAGCCACTGATCGGCTCTCCTCTGCTCACGCCTTGTCAGCACGAACAGAATGCTGATTACCGGCACTTCCTGATTACCGATATGTTTAGCTGTGATTGGTCATAGCTGATCACGTGGTAAAGGGCCTACGTCATAGGCTCTTTACCAAGATAGGAGAGGTGAGGTGTCAGAGCACCACACCATGCCACCGATCTGCGCCTAGTCAGGATAACTGATCCCCTGCCCGCCTGCCCGTCATTCTGGGTGGGATTAACACTGCCACTGACCACTAAAGCGTTAGAGACCAGTGGCACTTAATTAACCCTTTTAAGCTGCAGTACTGGCCAGTGGCAGTTATTTAACCCCTTCATGCTACATAGGTGGCCAGTGGCAGTGTTAATTAACCCTGTCATGCTGCATTGTGACCAGTGGCGGTGTTAATTAAACACCATCCTACTTCATTGTGACCAGTGGCGGTGTTAATTAAACACCATCCTGCTTCATTGTGACCAAAACTGATAAGAGGCATGGAGGAGCTCAGCTATGAGGAAAGATTTGAGGAACTGAATTTATTCTCTCTTGAGAAGAGGAGATTAAGGGGGGATATGATCAACATGTATAAATACATAAGGGGTCCATATAGTGAACTTGGCGTTGAGTTATTCACTTTAAGGTCAACACAGAGGACAAGGGGGCACTCTTTATGTCTAGAGGAAAACAGATTTAGTCTCCAAATACGGAAAGATTTCTTCATCGTAAGAGCTGTGAAAATGTGTAATAGACTCCCTCCAGAGGTGGTTCTGGCGAGCTCACTAGATTGCTTTAAAAAAGGCCTGAATTCTTTCATGGGTGTACATAATATAAATGGGTACTAATATCTATAGGTAAAGTTGATCCGGGGAATATCCAATTGCCTCTCGGGGGGATCAGTAAGGAATTTTTTTCCCCTGCTGTAGCAAATTGGATCATGCTTTGCTGGGGGGGGGGTTGCCTTCCTCTGGATCAGCTGCGGGTATAGGAATGTGTATATGGGATTGTATGGTTGGGTTTTCATTACTGGTTTTTTTTTTTGTTTTTTATTGGTTGAGCCAGATGGACTTGTGTCTTTTTTCAACCTAACTATGACCAGTGGCGGTGATAAGTAACTCCTCTCATGCTGTATTAGTGACCAGTGTCAGTGTTAATTACCCTTCATGATGTATTATGAAGGGGTTAATAAACACACACTGTTGCTGACAACCAATGGGGAGGGATTTTTTTAAATAACACTGCCACTGACCATTAATGCAGAAAGGTTAATAGGCTACCAATGAAGAGGGTGTTTAATAGCATAACGCCACTGGCCACCAATGTAGGTGTTATAATTGTGGAAATTGGCACCAATGTTGGGGGGTAACTATTACAAAAACTGGCACCAATACTGGGGGTGTTATTGTGTCCACTGACATCAAAAAGAAATACTGGTAGGTTAATTGGCTCCTGTCTAAATTTGTATGTGTATTGTAAGGGATTTGCTCAGTAGCGGGGTGTGCAGGACCCTCTGAATGGGTCACAGCACAGTGAAGTAGGCACGGACAGACAGCAGGTTCTATGTGAAAACAAAACTGGTTTATTTACACGTGTGCGGTTACAAAGTGCAGGTATCAAAACAGGTAAAGTAAAATAAAACAGAAAATAAACCGATGCCACTTTTTTTTAACTACAAAAACACAGGAACCTGAATACTTGTTCTGCTACAGCCTTCCACTGCCCAGACACTTGACGGTCACAATAGAAATAAACAGAGGCTCTTAGGCCTCTTTCACACTTGTGCAACTTGTCATGCAACTTTGGACATCAGAGTTGCACGATATGTCGTTCCCCATGTTTTCCAATGATACCCATTCAAATATGAGCAACCTAAAGTTGCAGCAACTTCAAAGTAGTTCATGCACTACTTTGTTCCAACTTTCCAACTTGAGGGCCATAGACTTCAATGTTCACCCTCAGAAGTTGCATGAAAGCCATACCTGAATGTTATACAATGCAACTTGTGTGCAACAGTTGTCCATTAAAACTGTTTAAAACCAAAGTTGTATCCAAGTTGCACCCATCCAAAGTTGCACCAAAGTTTCACTCCAAATTTGGCGTAACTTTGGAGTAGTACAAGTGTGAAAGGGGCCTCACTCAGTGGTATTGCTGCCCCCCCAGTCTCCCATGCACAGAGATCTGGTTCCATGGTGGAGCCCCTTCTCCAAACAGCCTGGGAGTTTTATAGAGCCCTGAGTGTTTTAACTGTTACATCTGAGCTAGTTAACCCTCACCGAGACCAAACAGGCCCACTACACAATACAAAAGCAATCAGTGTACAGCATAAACCTGGGACAAATATATGTCCCATCCTGGGCAAAACCCATAGATTTTCCTAGCTTCCTGTCACAGTATGTATCAGAGGCGTAACTTCAACCTTCAGGGCCCAGGTGCAAGAACCATGAAGGCCCCCCCCCAAACCCATCCTGGGGGCCCTTTCTCATGTTCTACAGCAGGCACCGCCTGCTGTCTTGAGACCCCCCACATAGTGGTGGAACACCAGGGCCCAGTCACAAGTGCGACCTTTGAGACCCTGGTAGTTCTGTCACTGACCTTACTATTACTGGGGGGGGGGTTTGAAGGATGTAAGGAAGCACTCTGGAAGATTAAGGGGAACACACTGAAGGTAATAAAACAGTACCTCAAGAGTACCACCTTACATGCCCCCTTGGGATCAGTGGCAGTAGTGGTGGTGGGAGGGGGGTGGGATCAGTGGCAGCGCTGGTGGTTATGAGGGGGGTGGGATCAGTGGCAGCAGTGGTGGTGGTGAGGGGGGTTAGATCAGTGGCAGCGGTGGTGCCATCCTCCCCCACTACCACAGCTGCCTCTTACTGATCCCACCCTGCCACCTCCACGGATCTCATGCCTTTCCCCACCTCATCACCTCTGCGACAGATGTGATGGGGGGGGAATATGGATGAGATCTGTGGTGGTGGTGGGGGGGAGGGGTGGTATTGGTTAGAGGCAGCGGTGGTAGAGAATGGGATCAGTTGCACTGACAACTTGCAGTTAATCACTTAGCCTCTAGTGATACCTCTGTGTCATAGGGTCGCCTCACAGAAGGAAGAGCTCCTCCCCCTTCACTCCATTGGTCATCAGCTGCTCAGCTGATGCCTCCCTTTTAGCCATTCAGTGTTTCCGCCTCCCTACATTGCTTCTCTCAGGAGAGGATAGGCAGGGCTGCACAGTGAAGGTTAATCCACTGCTCAGCCTCCACACAGCAGCCAGTGGGCAGACACCCCCTCACCTAAAGGTGGAACGTACGAGCAGATGGGAGGGCCCCTCACACTGACAGAGCCAGAACGGGCAGGGGGGCCCCTCATAGTGAAGCAGGAGAGGAATGGGCGGATGACCGCTAACAGTAGAACGGCAGAACAAGAGAGAAATGGGCGCCCCCCCACAGAGGTAGAACTCCAGGGCCCAGTCACAAGAGCCACTGCTGCGACACTGGTAGTTCCACCACTGGTATGTATGAATGTGAGTTAGGGACCTGAGATTGTACAACTGTGGCCAAAGGTTTTGAGAATGACACAAATATTATTTTCACAAAGTCTGTTGCTTTTAAAACTATAATCCTGCCACTTTATAAAACTCTGATTAGGCTACATCTGGAGTATTCTGTGCAGTTCTGGTCACCAGTCCTCAGAAGGGGTGTGCTGGAGCTGGAGTAAAGAAGGGCAACAAAATGAATAAGGGGACTGGAGGACCCCAATTACGAAGAATGACTACAAGCACTAAATGTATTCTCGCTGGAGAAGAGACGCTTCCCAGCGTAGAGAAAAAAAACTATTCAGGTAGGAAAAAAAACCTATTCAGTCTCAGGCAGTGTAAGAGGACACGGGGCCACACAAAGAGGAGAAGCATTTTAACCCTTAGCTGCACATGAGTGTTTTCACTGTCAGGGCTATAAGGATGTGGAACTCTCTTCCACAACTGCTGGTGTCAGCGGGAAGTATTAATATTTTCAAAAGACTCTCGGACGTGTATCTTAATGAACATACAGGGATATGGGAAATTATTATCGACATTGAAACACGTACACCTACAGAGGTTGAACTGGATGGACTATTGTCTTTATTTGGGCTTACCTACTATGTAACTATGTATGTAACCTTGCTGATGCAGTACAACTACCTTGTGTCTTGTTGCAGTGCTCAGACTTGCCATGGTATATGACCTGTGACATGAAACTGTCTTCAACAACCTCACCTTAGTAGCAGAGTTTGGCTGTTCCTCACTCACTTCAAAGCCTCCTACACAGCTGTTTCTGTTTCAGTTAATGACTGAGTTATAATCTATATACGAAATTGATGCTCATTGGTATGTGCTTGGTATAATTGGTTAATCATACACCTGACTCTAATCCTACAAAATCCCTAAATTTATGCAAGTGTACAAAGTGTGCAAATGAAGGAATCGATGCTCGTTTGAAGGGTATTCACACCAAATAATGATTTTAATTCAATTTTCCTTTTGTTTACTAATTTTTCATTTTGTAACTTGATAAAAATAAACAATTAAAATATAAAATTAAAATATATATTTTTGAAAGTATTCTTATTTAGAGCTTTGCTTTGTGCACGAGTGTTGTTGGGAGTTGGGAGCATGAAATTGTTCAAAATGTCTTGGTATGCTGATGCCCTTTGATTTCCCTTCACTGGAACTAAGGGGCCAAGCCCAACCCCTAAAAACAACCCCACACCATCATCCCCCCTCCAACAAATGGTTTGAACCAGTGCACAAAGCAAAGTCTATAAAGACATGGATAAGCGAGTTTGGGGTGGAAGAACTTGACTGGCCTGACCTCAACCGATAGAACTCCTTTGGGATGAATTACGGTGGAGGCTGCGAGCCAGGCCTTCTCTCCAACATCAGCGCCTGACCTCACAAATGCACTTCTGGAAGAATTGTCAAACATTCCCATAGACACGCTCCTAAGGCTGGGATTCAATTCAATATTGGGTTGGCCTGCCTATAACATCCATCTGGACAGCCTTCTCGGAAGGGTTGAAGCTGTTATAGCTGCAAAGGGTGGGCCAACTCAATATTGAACCCTATGGACTAAGACTGGGATGTCATTAAACGTCATGTGTGTGTAAAGGCAGGTGTCCCAATACTTTTGGTAATATAGTGTATATGGCCCCAACTGTGCCAAATATTTTGAGTGCCATGTCCTTCTGCATTGTAACCACAGGGGGTTTGCTTGCATGGCACCCATTCAAAGAAGGCCACCACCTCTCCTCTCAACCTCAACCAATCAGAGAGTGTTTTGCATTCATTGAGAAAAATGCAAGGGATTCTCAGAATGGCAGCCATGCTGTACAAGTAACCCCTTTGCATAAGGGCAGTCGCTCAGCATGGCCCCTTGAAGCTCAAAGCCATCACTATAGTAGCTCAGGCCACTACAATGATTTACAGCTTACACAGAGGCCGATCAGGTATCACATATGCATGCTTACCATGCTGACCCAATGTATGCAAAATATATCATCACTTGAGCTCAGCTTTAAGATCCTTTTTATAGGGCATGACTGAATATAACATATTCTTTCAGGTGAACTGATCCTGTAGGGTCTGTCCTGCTTATGAAAGTGATATGGCTTGGTGCATGTTTACCTTTACAGTAATCCCCCGCTACATCGCGGTTCAGTTTTTGCGGTCCCGGTAATTCGCGTTTTTTTTTGTAATGTTATTTTACTATATAAATCATTACAAATGAAAGATTTTTGTGTTTTTCATAGCTCTTGCTCTGTCTCTAAGTATCTTTTATGTGTTTAAATTAGTTTCTATTGTTTTAAAAGTGTGTTTAAAGACCTTAAAATGCTTCTACACGTACAGTGACAGTAACAAAATCATGCCTACAATGCATTTTAATAGGGTTTTTCTATTTCGCGGAATTTCACTTTTCGCGGCTGGGTCTGGAACTTAACCCCCGCAATGGAGGGGGGTTTACTGTACTCACAGAGAGTATGTTCTGTGTTTTCCCACCAATGAAAGGAAATATATCTGCTCTAAACAAGGCAGTGAAAGCAAAGAATAAAATATCAAACTGACAGTTTCCCATTGTAGGTTTGCTTTAAAAAAAAATCATACCTTCTTTATCCATGAAAGTCAGAATGGCACTTCTGCAGTCATCTAAGAACTCTCTTTTGTCCACCTCCCCACCTCCGTTCTTACTTTTTCCAAAAAACAACTCTAGTTTATCCATGATGACTTCTTCTGAAATGCCGGCGGGTAGATTATATACAAGGATCTTTTTTGGACTCAAATTCATCTCCATCTGTATATAACATAAAATCAAGTAGCTTTGTCAAATCTTCTCCCCAGAAACAGCTTATATGCCAGATTTATGAAACATTGTTGCATTAAAAGCTTTCACTCATCATTGCTTGATACAGAGCCAGCCATCAGTTACCTACTTGTGATTTACGTATACCTGGTTTAGCAGGGACAAGCCAAATTTCCATCCATGTATGGGCAGAGAGGTTGTACAGAACTCGATCTATTGAATGAGTTCTGTACAACCACCCTGCCAGATTTTCCATGCTCAATCAGCGCTGCTGGCTACAACCAGTGTCTCCCCACCGTTAGGCCCCTGTCACACTTGTGCGACCTAAAAGTCGTGGTATTTTGCAGCGATTGTACCACGATTTTGACTGGACTTGAAGCAATGCCTATGTCTATGGACCTCAAAATGCATCAAAGTCAGGCCAAAGTAGTGCAGGGACTACTTTGAAGTTGTTAAGGCTTGAAGTTGCATAGATATGAATGGTACTCATTGGAAATCATGGAGTATGACTTGTCATGCGACTTTGCAGTCCCAAATTCATCCACCTCAAATGTGTCAATGGGGGAATTGAGTCAGTTTTTTTTGTTCAACCCACCCATTGAACGAAAAAAAAAATGTTTTATAATCTTTGGGCTGCTTCACTGAAGTCCTGAAAAGCAATGCCCCTCTGGCATTCCTACAGGAGGTTTTTACAGCTGCTGTTAGGGTGCCTGACTTTTTTTTTTTTTACCTCCACTAAATGCCCCTCCATGTTAGCCTATGTGTCCATGCAAACAGCGTTTAGTGGGCAGTTGGGGATCCCTGTGGGGCTGGGAAACTGAGGACTCTATGGACTCTTAAAGCGGAGTTCCATCCTAAAATTATACTTACCCTCCATCTTCTTGCTCCGGGTCACCTGAAAAACAAATGGATAATCGCCTTTTTTTTTTTTTCCTACTTACCATGTTTAGAAGAAAATATACTCACCTTACTTCCTCTTCCTCCCCTCGGCGGCCACGGCGAGTCGTCACTTCCTGGCTTGCAATGATTCCTGGGAGCTGAACGTCATCGCTCCCAGGAATCAATGCTCCTGCACTGGCCCCGACGTCAGTTCCGGTGCAGGCGCCGTCATACCTTGCTAAACAGCTTCTGGGCATGCCCAGAAGCTGTGCAGGGATGACGCTGCGGCACCGGAAGTGACGGCGGGGCCGGTGCAGTGCATCGTGGGACCGAAGAAGACGGAAGAGGACACAGAAGAGGATCGCGCTGGCTTCAAGCTGCCCACACCTGAGATGGCAGCGCTGGACAATACATTTTCAAGGTAAGTATTTCTTCTAAAAGGTAAGTGCAACCCGGGACAGATCGATCTGTCCTAATCGAATACAGCTGTCACATGACCCAGACCTTTCACTGCCTGTCTGTAGGGAAACATAAGCAGGAGGAGCTTCTAGTCCTCTGCTGCTGGTCACATGTTAAAAAAAAAAAAAAACGCTTTTGGATTACAGAGTAAAAATAAATAATAAACAAAATGCTTTAAGTTGTCATACAAATATATATTTGAAATTGAATCTTTATTATTTTTTTTGGCAATAACATGCATACCTGCCAACTGTGCCATTTTTCCCGGGACAATCCCGGCAAATAGGAGCCTGTCCCGGGTATTTTACATTGTCCCTGTTAATCAGGGACAATGTAAATCATTTAAAAAAAAAAAAAATTTGTTATTTTTTTTTTATTTTATTTTGTGCCACACAGTGTCGCTCTCACCCCAGCTAGGAGTTGTAGTTCTGGCAGCAGGTTGTCTCTCTCTGTGTGTCTGCTCACTCTTCCCGTCTGTCGCAAATTTAACGTGTCACCGAAGGCAGGGTGTCAGCATGGTGCACTTTTCAAAATCCGCCAGCAGGGGGAGGCAGAGCACCTTACGACAAGCTGGAGGCCTCACACTCCATTAATTACTACTATTAATAATGTTTTTTTATAGATATAATTTATGCACCTGTTAATTGATACATATATATAGTTTTCTAGCTCTAGATAAATGTGTGTACATATCCGTGTATGTGTATGTGTGTGCATATATATATATATATATATATATATATATAGCTCAAAAAAATGAAAACAGACCTCAATCCTCAATGGGAAAAATTTCATGCTGGATATCTATACTGGTATGGACTTGGTATGTGTTAGGATAATATGGACTAGGTAATGTCTTAGGATCTATACTGGTACGGACTCTGTAATGTGTTAGGATGGTATGGACTGGGTAATGTGTTAGGATCTGTACTGGTATGGACTGGGTAATGTGTTAGGATCTATACTGGTTCTAACTGGGTAATGTGTTAGGATCTATACTGGTGTGGACTATACTGGTATGGACTCTGTAATGTGTTAGGATGATATGGACTGGGTAATGTGTTAGGATCTATACTGGTATGGACTGGGTAATGTGTTAGGATCTATACTGGTATGGACTGGGTAATGTGTTAGAATCTATACTGGTATGGACTGGGTAATGTGTTAGGATCTATACTGGTATGGACTGGGTAATGTGTTAGGATCTATACTGGTATGGACTGGGTAATGTGTTAGGATCTATACTGGTATGGACTGGGTAATGTGTTAGGATCTATACTGGTATGGACTGGGTAATGTGTTAGGATCTATACTGGTATGGACTGGGTAATGTGTAGGATGGTATGGACTGGGTAATGTGTTAGAATCTATACTCGTATGGACTGGGTAATGTGTTAGGATCTATACTGGTATGGACTGGGTAATGTGTAGGATGGTATGGACTGGGTAATGTGTTAGAATCTATACTGGTATGGACTGGGTAATGTGTTAGGATCTATACTGGTATGGACTGGGTAATGTGTAGGATGGTATGGACTGGGTAATGTGTTAGGATCTATACTGGTATGGACTGGGTAATGTGTTAGGATCTATACTGGTATGGACTGGGTAATGTGTGAGGATGGAATGGACTGGGTAATGTGTTAGGATCTATACTGGTATGGACTGGGTAATATGTTAGGAAGGAAAGGATGCCACATTGTTTTATGTAAATGAAAATTATCACCCTACAGAGGGCTGAATTCAAAGACAGGTGAATAAAGTGTGAAATGTGCTCAGGTGTGACCATACAAAAAATGGAATATGTAAATCTAAATAAAGTGTTAGGTGTAAATAAGTACGATAAAACCTAATTATACCAGATAGTATAATCGTACTTATTTACACCTTGCACTTTATTTATATTTCCATATTCCATTTTTTGTATGGTCACACCTGAGCACATTTCACACTTTAGAATTGCAGGGAATTGTGATGAGAATTTTTAAACTTTAGGCAGAAGTAGTGCAGTAGAATGGGAGAATTATTCCAACTCTGCTGCTTTGGCCTTAAGTTTTCAATTCCCTTTTCAATTTCCTGTAATTCTCTCTTTATGAAGTAGACCCTATAATCTGATAAGTAGGCGGAGATTAATTATGCGGAGTGGGCGGAGCTTCAGGGAAGTGGGTGTGGTAAGTAATTGATAGCTGTGCTGCAAAGTGTCCCTGGAAATTTTTTTCAAATGTTGGCAACTATGAACATGGTGTGGGCATATTTCTGCAAGCCAGTCACAGGCTGTGCCCCTCCAGCCTGTGTCTTAGAATAGGAGAGAGTTGAAGCTTCTATTAATCTACATGTAATATCCCACCCCCATTGTGTTTAGCTGTCATTTACCGCTATGTATACACCCACATGTGTGACTCTATAGTTACATGGGCTGCTCAGATGTGCTAGGGAGGAAATTCTCATCATAGAAACTCACTGGAAATTAAGCATGTGCAGAGTTGCTACCACAGCTGCAAAATCCCTAGCTGAACTGGACATGACATGAACAGAAGGTGGAGATAGAGAGCAGCAGGATCAACCAGGTTATTTGCAGAATGGTAGTGTGAGCATGACAGCATGTAATACAACATTTATTGATAGTTTTTTTATGGCGTGGATTTAATGACACTCACAGTTGTGGAATTGGCTTCATAGGCTTACTGCCTTTGTGGATCCATGCCAAACATGGATTCTGGCTCTATGGACTCTCTGCTGTTATACAGATATGATTACCATATGGGAACTAGAACACCTATGTACAGGAGTGTGTGTGAAGCTGCATTACAAGAACTGTTCCTGTATGTTTGTCTTTCTTCAGTAAAGTTACCGTTAACTAATAATTGCCTGGTCTGAAGTCTCTCAAAGGGGTTCATGCACAGCGTAACAAAGAATAGGGCTTGCAACACAACAAGGGGGCTGAGCTAAAGAAAGATGCAATACATGAGTCTAACACACAGAGTATTGTCCAGTGGAAGTTATTGTGTTGTTGCTAAGAACTACAGTGTATGCACCATTGCATAAGGGAGCCAATCAGCCTGGAGTCATGCAAAAGAGTATGTAGAGGGGCCCCAGGAGAACTGAGCAAATGAGAAGGTTAGAGAGGGAGAGGGGGGGGGGAGAGAGAATTTCCTGTATCCTATAGCGACCATGGGATGGGTCACTGGGAGAGAGGTAACCTGCACAGCTGGATTGGTGGAGCCCAGTACAGGCTCAGGGGTACAGGCAGGGCCGCTGATAGGAGGGGGACCACCAGTCCTCCTGTAGGGGGCCCAGGGACACAGGACGGCCCCAACAGCACTGGGAATTACAGAAAGAAGCCCTGTGCGGCTCTCTGCAACAGCTGAAAGCCAATTGCTCCCCCTCCTGCCGGCTTTCAGCTGCTGTAGGGAGAGACACAGACACAGGACATCATTCCTGTAATTGCTTCTCCGACACCGATCCCCCTCCCTGTTCTGCCTGCTTCTGCTCCCCCCCCCTCCCCGTGTGCCCCCCTTTCACCTTTATGTTTGTGTTTGCTAATTTTAGTGAAAATATTGTCTTGATATATTCAGGGAGGGGCCCTGCCAGGGAGGTTGTACAGGGCTCTGCGATTACTAACAGCAACCCATGCCCCATTAGCCCTCTTCACCTTGCAATATAGGGGTACTTAGGGGTAATAAAATAATTGTAATCCTCTTCTACGATTGAGTGGATGATCATTATTTACATAATTTAATGATAGCAGGAGATAACAGCAGATGTTGTCTCTGCGGTGAGACATCAACAGCCAGAAATGTGGGGGGAAAGGGAGGAGCCTTATTAGGCCCCCCTTTACTTCATGGGGCCGTAGCGTCAGCGCTTCAACTATTTTCTGAGGTGATTTGAATGGGTCGTATTCTTATAGGTCAATTGGCGTCACATGACATTGAAGGTTCTGGAAGGTTAGAAAGGTCGAGTGTGGGTTGGTTAGTTAGAGTCACTTGACCTCAGAACCTTCTGGAATAGCTTTGGGGGGCTTATTTAAGCAGCCTCCCTGACAGGATTTTTGCCAGTTACCTCAAAGGATTCATCGCTGGAAATTCCCCTCCCAATCCTCCCACCCTGTTTACGTGGTGGGTCCATTTGGTTTTGAAAATATAATCAAAGGGGACATGTGAGAATAAAAGAAAAGGGGTGCAGTATGGCCCCCCTTTTCTTATGGTTTGGCGGTAGGAAGAAGTCTTATAATTTATAGCCCTTGGTATTAAATATTGGAGGCTGAGGTAAAGGTTAGTTGACCTTAGATACTAAGGGTCATCTGCCTTCCCCTTCCCGCTCAAATCTCCCGCTCAAAAACCCTTGTATCCAGGGAAAAGTGATTAACTGGCCTAATTCCCTCTAAAATCTCCTGCTCAAAACCCCTATATCCAGGGAAAAGTGGTAATCTGACCTTGTCCTAGAGATCAAGCTGCCTTTCCTGCTCGATTATCCCACTCAAATAGCCCACCAAGAACCCCTTTTTAGGGTATTTAAGGGGCTTTTTGCCTTGAGATTGAATTCGCCCCAAAACTGAGCTGTGGTGTTCCCCTCCCTCCCCTTGTTGTCGCGGCCAAATTATTATGTGGTTATGTCACCTATTGCTTTGGCATAGGGGGGCCGATGTTGATATGTAGTAGTGGTTTATTATTTGTTATTGTTGGAAAAAATATTTTGATTAAGTTGTTATTGGTACAGCCTGAGTGCCCGTTCACATACGAGCGACGCTACTTTGCACCGCGACCTCCGAGGTCGCGGTGCGAATAGCGCGCCGCGACCTCGGAGCGGCCGCCACGGACTTCATAACATTGAAGTCTATGGCGGTCGCCTCCTGGTCGCCCCAAAGAAGCTCCGGATCCTTTTTCTAAGTCGGAGCGACTTGTGTCGCTCCGATTAGAACGGGTCCGCAGCTTCCCTATGGGAGGCGAGCTACGGCGACCTGTGAGGCGACCAGGTCGCCTCACAGGTCGCCTTAGTGTGAACGGGGGCTTAGCCGTAGTGGCTAGGTTGCTTTGAGTTAGGCTACATTCACATGTCAGCGTGGCGATCGTGGGCAGAATCACCGCGATTCTGCCCGCGATCCAGAAATCATTGAAAATCGCGGGACACCTGTGCGTTGCCCGTGATTTGCAATGGCACCCCAAATGATGTGCGATGTTGCCGCGATTTCCGCCAGCCGAATTGCGGTAACATCGCGCAAAAAGAAAATGCGGGATGCATTGCGCCCCAAAGAAGCTCTTGAACCTTTTTTGTGCGTCATGCGTCCGGCGATTTTTTTTGCGCGATGTTACCGCGATTCGGCAGGCAGAAATCGAGGCAACATCGCACAGCATTTGGTGTGCTCTTGCAAATCACAGGCAACGCACAGTTGTCCCGCGATTTTCAATGATTTCCGGATAGCGGGCAGAATCGCGGTGATTCTGCCTGCGATCGCTACGCTGACATGTGAACGTAGCCTTATCGTGGCTTTTATTATTAAAGTTGTTTATTTATTAATTTGGTAAACCAATAATAAACGGCTGTGGCCTATTTTTACTCCAACCCAATGTCTGGTGTCTTTATCGTGTCCTTAAATTTTTTTAACATTTATTGTAAAGTTAATTACTGCCTGCCATCCCATATGTTTAAACGAAATGCTGGATCAGCCCGAGTCTTAGTGCCGGTTCACATTTGTGCAATGAGGGAACGCTGCGAATATGCAGCGTGATCCCGCATCCAATCCGCACCCCTGGCAGTTCACACTGCCATGTGCGATACGCAGGGGGTGTCAATTAAAAGTTAACGACACCCCCAGTTGCGATCGCAAATCGCAGTGCAATCTGCAAGTTCGCACAGGATCGGATCGCACTAGTGTGAACCACTATGCGATCCGATTCTACTGCGGATAAAAAAAGCCTCATGTGCGAGTTTAGTGCGGATGCGGTGTGAATTCAGCCATAAATTTGCACCGCACATGAGATCGCATGTAATTTAGGAGCAGTGCGCTCCGAATTAAATGCGATCTCTGTGATCGCACTAATGTGAACCGAGGCATAGTGGCTGGGTTGAGTGTTGGTGATTTATGGATAAGTTTGATGTGGAAGATATTTAAGTTTAATAAAGTTTGATGATAATAAAAAATGTTTTAATTAAACCAATAGACCAGGCCGCGGCCTATTTTGATCCAGATTGCTGTGTGTGGCGTGTTTATTTGTGCATGTTTGCAGGGTTTTTTTGGCCTGACGCCTGTGGTCCCATGGGGCTGGCTGTTCACTGCTTGCTAAAATATTTACAACATACCATAAAACCTCTGCTAATAGCTTGTAGGCTTGGGAGATGTCTGCCTAATGGATTTAAAGCAATAATATACCCAAAAGTAAACATTTATTATACTGCAGTTTACCAATGATATGCGCTGGCTGCATTCGTTTTCTATTTAGACTTTTTTCCCTTATTTTCACCTTGTGATCCAGCCAGTAAGCCTGTTTTTCAAAAGAACAAGCTCTCCCGCAAATGTAATAGTTACAAGAATGAGAAAAAACATTTAACACTTACAGGGGTGCATACAATGATCAGCTTTTAATTATTTATGTAAAACCTTTATCCAAAATGGAAAATACTGCCGTAACTGCTTATAAAGTATTAGCCTGAGTTTGATTTCAATTTGTTATTTATTTAAATTTGCTAGTAAAACCAACATCCCCCCCACCCCGATTGACAATGCTGCTGTACAAATGTGCTCCTTCATCCAGAGTGTTGGCACTCTAATACAGGAGGTGTGGTATTGGCCAGATCACCAGGTGAAAACAGAGGGAAAAAAGCCTTAAAAAGAAAGCTACTGCAGCCACCACATCTACTGATTGGTAAGCTGCAATCAGTGTTAATTTCGTCAACTAAAACCGACTAAAATGTTTTCGTCGACTAACACAATTCAGATGACTAAAATACGACTAAAACTAAAATGGCATTTTAGTCTTAAGACTAAAATTCGACTAAAACTAAAATGGCATTTTAGTCAAAAGACTATAACTAAAACTAAATCGAAATTTGCTGCCAAAAATTAACACTGGTGCATGCTCAAAGCATAAATAATAACATATTCGATTTTTCACTCCAGGACCAGCAGTAGTATATAATGAGTTTGGAAATTGTAGAGAAATGCTTAAATAATGCATTACAAATTACAATTGAACTACACCCATTTGATTATAGATGACTAAAATGAGTTTTAGTCGACTAAAATATACTGGAGTTTTAGTCGACTAAATACGACTAAAACTAAAACACTTGCAGAAGACTAAAATAGGACTAAAACTAAAATGCCATTTTAGTCCTAAGACTAAAACTAAAACTAAATTGAAATTTGCTGCCAAAATTAACACTGGCTGCAATATATAACATTTTTCGTTTCGAGTTTAATACCACTTTAATTATCTGTGCCTGGATTGTATCATTGACCAGTTTACAATGTGCTTTTTATAAATCTCTGGGTTTCATTGTGATTATTTAGCACTTTTACCAGCAGCAAAAGAGTCGCTGGTTCGAAACCCAACCACTATACTACCTGCCTTGAGTTTGCATGTTCTCCCTGTGCCTGCATGGGTTTTCTGTAAAATGCAATGCAATATGGCTACCTGGAGGTTTTCTGTACACAGATGGTGTACAGAACACCCCCTGAAAATGTCATTTCCTGCTTGAGTGATCGGCATACTGATTTTCCTAGATGTCTGCACTAAGTCATATTTTTGGCATCTCCGGAGACAAAAATTTAATTTTGGCAAGATGTTCCCAAAGGGAAATCTTGTCTAAAGGGATGCAGGCCTTGCCAATTTCCTCATTAGAGCCCTGCAGGTGCAGTAGCTGATGGATAATTATAAAACCACTCCCATACAGGTTCACTCACACACATGGACACAGACAAACAAACAACTATATCTTCAGAATAACAACGTTTGTTAAAATCCTTGTAATGTACATTGATCACCCAAAAGGGAATGTTTTTTTTTCTCAACAAAAGTGGAGTTACTCTTTAACTGCTTGCCGACCGCCGCACGACTATTTACTGCTGCGGTCAGCCCCTCACAGGCAAAGCGACGTAGGGCTACGTCGCTAGCCTGTGAGGCTCTAGGGAGCGAGCGCGCGCCGCTGGAGGTGCGCTCCCGCACGGTCACGGACCCCCCCGCGCGTGTGCCCGGCATACCCGATGTCCGCCGGGCACTCGCGATCCTCCGTTAAACCGGAAGAAAGGCAGGCAGCTAATGTAAACAAAGCCGCCTGCCATTCTTCCCTGTGCAAGAATGGAGATCACACGGTTTTACTATGTAGGACCATTGATCTCTGTTCTTGCACTAGTAGCCACAGCCAATCAAAGTTAGAAACACGCCCCTAGGGACACACTTAACCCCTCCCTCTCCAATAAAGTTAACTCCTTCACTGCCAGTGTCATTTTTACAGTAACAGTGCATATGTATAGCACTGATTACTGCAGTAATGTCACTGGTAACCCCAAAAGTGTCAAAAATGTCAGTCAAGGGTCCGATCTGTCAGCCGCAATGTCGCAGTCCCGCAAAAAAAACAACAAAAATGACAAAAATCTTTCCCTTAGTTAGTAAACGCAATAACTTTTGCGCAAACCAATCAAAATACGCTTTTTGCAATTTTTTTTTTACCAAACATATGTAGCATAAAACAAATTGGCCTAAAATGTTAAAAAAGTTTGATTTTTTAATTTTTTGGGGGGAATTTCATATAAAAAATGTGAAAAATATTGTTATTTTTGCAAAATTGACGCTCTTTTTTTTGTTCATAGCGCATGATCAAAAAAATCGCACAGGTGATCAAATACCACCAAAAGAAAGCTCTGTTTGTGGGATAAAAAGGACGTCAAATTCGTTTAGGTACAGCGTTGCATGACCGCGCAATTGTCCGTTATAGTCACGCAGTGCCGAATCGCAAAATAGGGCCTGGTCAGGAAGGGGGTAAAATCTTCCGGGGCTTAAGTGGTTAAATCTACGCCACCATGTCCATTAAAGTATGCTATAAGCAAGTATTGACATTTTGCACAGTAGAGTAGGGGCTGGCCAGAGAGGGATCACTTTAATGCAGTTGGCCAGCTTAAACATATATGTAATATATGCAAACAAAAAATCCTAACTGTTGCAAATGTTTTCTATAAATATGTAAGGGTATATAGCAGTGTGCAGAGGGTTATTTCAGGATTTTCTATATAAAATATTTACATATGCCTAAGCAAAAATGTGCAGTGCTTTTTGGCATGAGGTTAAATTATTCCTGGGGGACAATATTTTGGTATACACATCTGACTCTTTGTAGGGTAATGTAATTCAACAATAACGTCAGCTTTTTACTTTTGAAAAAGAACATTCACCACCGTATGTGTATATATATGTCTTGTATCCTGGTACAAGGTCATCCGGTGTCAAGGGTGAAGATGGCAAACTGCCAGGTGTATAGAAAGAGTGACTTAGAGTGGGCCTGTGATTGTGGCACTGACTGACACTTTGTGGGAACTGACTAACTGCCACTGACATCACCAGTGACACTTATACAGTAATCACTGTATGATCACTGAATAATATGCACTGTCACTGTACTAATGACATTGTCTGGGAAGGGGTTAACATTTCTGTGTGCCTAACAATATGTAATGTATGTACAGTGTGCTGATTTTTACCATAGATTGATTTGTTTATTTTCCCTGCTTTGCAGAAAAAAGAAAAAAAAGTTCCTCTGTACAGAGCCCTGTGTTGATTGTCAACACAGGGCTCTGGGCTATAAATTGACACAGCCAGCCAGTAGGTCAATGATTCATATGTCAAATCACAGGGGAGTAGGCGGGCAAGGGCATGCGCCCGAAACCCTGAAACAGGCAGCAACGTAAGGGTACATCGCGGTGCCTGTAGCTGCCACCCCATCACAGTGTATGTACTGCCGAGGGTCTGCAAGTGGTAATTACCAATGATATTTGTAATATGCAGCATGAAGGGGGTTAATGTACTGCCAATGGTTACTGATGCAGTAGTGACCAGTGGCAGTTAATTAACCCCTTTGGGCTGCATTAGTTGAACCAGTGTCCGTGTTAACCCCTTAATGCTGCAGCACTGGTGCCACTAATGCAGCACAAAGGGGTTAATTAACTGTCACTGGTCACTGATGCATCAGTGACCAGTGGCAATACACATTAACCCCCTCATGCTGCATATTACAGAAATGACACTGGTGCAATTAAATAACCACCTATCACACCTAGGTCACACCATCACACCTAAGGGCTGGTCCTAGGCTTGCGTCGGGAGCAGGAGTGCACTCAGCACATCGTTGCAGCTCTGACTGGCTCTGCAGCATTGTAGCGCGGCCGGTGTGTACAGCCACAGTGTAAGTATCCAGCCAGGTTTTAGGACCACACTGCCGGCACTTCACTTGCACCCCCTTCCTCCAGTAAATTGTGCTGCCCAGGGCCTCTTTATTTATTTATGTAAAACCTTTATCCAAAACGGAAAATACTGCTGTAACTGCTTATAAAGTTTCTCTATCTGATCCAAGAAGCTATACAGTGCTGCCCACTCCCTTTCCTTGTCTTTCCCATTCCACCTGGGAGCCTGGGACCGCTACGACCAGTTGCATTGGGTGCACTAGACAGAGTTAGAGGTACTTCCATCAAAGGCGTAACTAGACCTTTCAGGGCCCCGATGCAAGAAACCATGGTGGTTGGGGGATGGGATCAGTGGCAGCAGTGGTGGTGGGGTGGGGGTGGGATCAGTGGCAGCAGTGGTGGTGGGGCGGGGGTGGGATCAGTGGCAAAAGTGATGGTGGTGTGGGGGGGGGATCAGTGGCAGCAGTGGTCGTGGCATGGGGGGGATCAGTGGCAGCAGTGGTGCTGGTGTGGGGGGGGATCAGTGGCAGCAGTGGTGGTGGTGGTATGGGGGGGATAAGTGGCAGCAGTGGTGGTGGTATGGGGGGTGATGAGGAGCAGCAGTGGTGGTGTGGGGGGGGGGGTGGGATCAGTATCAGCAGTGGTGGTGGTGTGGGGGGGATGGGATCAGTGGCAGCAGTGGTGGTGATGTGGGGGGGATGGGATCAGTGGCAACAGTGGTGGTGGTGTGGGGATCAGTGGCAGCAGTGGTGGTGGTGTGGGAGGGATGGGTTTATTGGCAGTGCTGATATTGAGGGGTGGGATCAGTGTCACTTGCAGATCACTCGGTTCCCCCTCCTTGCTAGGTCTCAGTGTTTTCGCATTTCTTTCTGTGTCTCCAGTAACTCCTATCCCGACATGGGGTCTCCTCACTCGGTCGAGAGCTCCTTCCCTTTCACTCTACTGGCCCGGCCCAGGTCTGCTGATTTTCTCTTTCAGTCTCCCAAATCCCGACATGGCACCACCCTACCCTACTGAACTCAATGGGCGGCAGAGAGGAAGGACCCGTGAGCCTGAGAGTACCCGTGAGTGAAGGCAGAGAGGATGGGCGGGGGCTGTGTGCCTGTGAGTGCCTGTAAATGTGAACGGAGAGGATGGGCAGGGCCTGTGTGCCTGTGAGTGCCCGTGAGTGCAGGTGGAGAGGATGGGTGGGGACTGTGTGCCTGTGAGAGTGCACGAATGACCAGTGTACTATCTCCCCGGTGGCGGCGGGCCCCCCTACAGTGGTGGAACTCCAGGGCCCCATCGCAAGTGCAACAGCTGCAACCCTGGTAGTTCCTCCACTGACTTCCATTGTTCCTCCCCCTCTGTGATGTAAACATTTCTGATTTCCGTTTGTTTACAAGCTTGTTAAGCAGCCGATCAAACCAATCTCAGTTTTATCAGCTGCTTTGGAGTTGCAGAGGAGGGTAAAAGACCCTAAATCTCCCCATAAAGAGGACCTGTCACAACCCATGATATCACAAGGGATGTTGTTTATCCCATGTGATAGTAATAAAGTTGATAAAAAAATGTAAGGGTACAGTGTAAAAAAAAAATTAACTAAATAAATGATAACATACTATGATAAAATAAAATGTTTTTAAAGTGCCCCCACGCACATTTGTAAATAGATATCGCACCACATATGTAAGGTATCACCGGGAATGTCAGAGTGAGCGCAATACTGCTTTATCTCCTTGTAACGCTAAACTGGTAACCTGTAAAGGCTTTTAAAGCGTCACCTATGAATAATTTAATGTAATGTTTGTCGCCATTTTACGGGCATGCAGAATTTTAAAGCATGATGTGTTTGGAATCTATTTATTCAGCGTAACATCATTATTTTCTATTTTAGGGTACCAACAAAGCGCTTTCTCAGCATCTGCGGGAGATTTTTCTCCACCAACGCACAATCTGTTTCTGACCCCAATGTTCTGTGGAATGCCCATAAGCCTTACAACCAAGGTATCTGTTTCCAACAAGAGGCCAGAGTTAAAAAACAATTTAATAAAAAAACCTTCTGTGTGCAGCAGCTCCCCTCAGCCCCCCTAATACTTTCCTGAGTCCATCTTTATCCAGCGATGTTGCAGGAGTGTCTAAGCTGCCTGGGAATCCCCTCCTTATTGGCTGAGATGGCAGCGTGGCGTGATTGGTTGCCGCTGCTGTCAATCAAAATTATTCAGCCAAACAGGAGAGAGAGGGGGCAGGGCCGGGGTCTGGGCCACTGCTCCATGTCTGAATGGACACAGGGAGCTGTGACTCGGCTCAGGTGCCCCCATGGCAAGCTGCTTGCTGTGGAGGGCAGTCAACAAGAGGGAGGGGCGAGGAGAGCCAAAGAGGGACCAGAGAAGAGGAGGATCAGGGCTGCCCTGTGCAAAACCATCTGCATAGAGCAGGTAAACATAACATGTTTGTTATTTAAAAAAAAAAAATGGACTTTACAATCACTTTAAAGTGTATGTAAACCCTAACAAAGAATTTTCCTTTTTGGCATGCTAAAAGTTGGAAACATTTTATTAAATCTATTAAATAAGTGCAAAAAAAAAATCTATTGCTTTTATCAGAAATTCAGAGCTGCCCTGCATCCTCTGCACACTTCCTGAATTATCGCTAAGAGCCCTCTGGACTAGACAATGATAAGCCTTTATGTTGTAGAGATCTGAGAATGGAAGTGGTTGAGCAGTTTAACAGAAGGCGCTGAGCAGAGTCAAAATAGTGAAGTCTGACAAAACTCAAACACGGTGCTACCCTCATGGCTATCATGGAAGTGGACATATTTGACAAAACACAGTTCTAACTAGGATGACGGGGTAGATCTCATACACCTCAACTAGCCTGGGTATTCAAAGAACTTTAATAAGGTCCTGTTGTAAATGGTCAAGTCATAAATAGCCTGGAGAGCAGTTTAAGGAATACACTTCTTTAAGTCTGAAATAATCACCTATATCTGAACTTTCACAAATCTCTAACTCTCAGCTTCTATTCATATCCTATAACTCCTACTGTACTGGAAGGACCTTCCTAAAAAGTGGTTACAGCAATAAAGAATAGTGATGGACTAACATTGGACGGGGCGGTTCGCGAACGCGATCCGCAAACTTTCTCTATTGTTCGTGAATCGCAAGTTCGCAGCGGGCCCCATTGACTTTAATGGCAGGCGAACATGGAAAACCTCCAGGTCATATTTGCAGCCACAAAATACTTACTAGCTGTGCACACATAGTCCGACAAGATGGACACTGACATACCAGAAGTATTGCTATTGGAAAAGTTGCCATAAAATTCTTTTTTTTTTTTTCAGCCAAAAAATTTATTTATTTTTTTTCTAAATCAGCCAAAACTGACAGCAGCCGGTAAATACATGTCAAATACATTTAGGGTCCATTCACGCATCCGTTCCACAATTTAGCAGAACGTTTATAGACCCATTGATTTTCAATTCCAGTCTGAAAAATTAGGCATTCACAGGATAAAGAAGTAAGTGTCGGCCAGTACAGGCCCCAAAAATTAGCCAACAGGAGTTCACCTGACAGCAAAGAACTTTGTATTCTGTGGCTGGAGGTACATTAGGCATTCACAGGATACAGAAGTGTCGACCATTACAGGCCCCAAAAATTAGCCCACAGGCGTTCACCTGACAGCAAAGAACTTTGTATTCTGTGGGTGGAGGTACATTAGGCATTCACAGGATACAGAAGTAAGTGTCGGCCAGTACAGGTCCCAAAAATTAGCCCACAGGCATTCACCTGACAGCAAAGAACTTTGTATTCTGTGGCTGGAGGTACATTAGGCATTCACAGGATACAGAAGTAAGTGTCGGCCAGTACAGACCCCAAAAATTAGCCCACAGGCATTCAACTGACAGCAAAGAACTTTGTATTCTGTGGCTGGAGGTATATTAGGCATACACAGGATACAGAAGTAAATGTCGGCCAGTACAGGCCCCAAAAATTAGCCAACATGCGTTCACCTGACAGCAAAGAACTTTGTATTCTGTGGCTGGAGGTACATTAGGCATTCACAGGATACAGAAGTAAGTGTCGGCCAGTACAGGCCCCAAAAATTAGGTGTTGTATTCTGTGGCTGGAGGTTGCTATGTGGAGCAGGGACAGACTGTATAGTGACACAAGTCGCTAGCTAATAGGTCCACAAAAGTCTTTTGTCAGTGTAGGGAGAGGTTGCTGTGTGGAGCTGGGACAGACTGTAGCAATTAGGCATTCAACGGACATAAAAGGCCTTTTTTGCCGCTGTATTTACCTAAGACAGGGACCATGAATTGTTATGGGTGGTGGCGGATATTTGTGGCCTGTCATGAGGAATTTGAATCAAACATGGTCTACTGGTCACATGTGTTGAATTCCTCCGAGATCCATGCCTCATTCATTTTTAGAAATGTGAGGTAGCCAACACTGTCACGAGCTAGGCGAGTGAGCTTATCGGTCATGATCCCCCCTGCTGCGCTGAACGTCCTTTCGGACTGGACGAGGATCAAGCCAACAGTTCCATTGCAAATTGTGCAAGCTCTGGCCTGAGGTCAAGCATGCCCACCCAGTAGTCCAGGGGTTCATCACTTCTCAGAGCGTCCACATCGGCCGTTAACCCGATGTAGTTGGACATCTGTCGGTCTATGCGTTCCCTGATGCTGGAGCCTTTGCAGTCAACGCGTAAGTCGCGATAAGCCCAACACTCACCTAGGGACGATTCGCTGGATGGATGGAAAATTGGGTTTCCATCCGTCCAGATTTGACGGATCGGATCGGATGTCAGTGGACATGTTTCCGCTGACATCCGATGCCCCATAGACATGCATGGGGGGGACCGTTCAGATCCGCCAAAAAAAACGGACAGGCGGATCTGAACGGTCCGCCTGTGTGAAAGGGGCCTAAGAAGGCATTTGGACTCCCATCACCGAGCCCAGTGGGAGCCACGCCGTTAGAACCCACAAAGCCACACTCCAGGCTTTCACCGTCCAGCCTCTATTCTCCTCTCTCCTCTCCTTCTCCTCTCTCCTCAAAATTGTCCTCCACTCCACCTTCCATCATGCCATCCTCATGTTTTTCTAGAAAAAGGCAGGCTTCTGTGGCCCAAATGTTCGAAAGTAAAAAATGATGACGCCGGATAACCCTCTTGCCCCACGGTTGACCGCGGGCTTGTCAGAACTGATAGCCCGCCAAATACTGCCATATAAACTGGTGGACTCGGAGGCCTTTCAAAAATTTGTGGCTATTGGAACACCACTATGGAAGGTCCTAGGAAGGAAATATTTCTCGCAGAAGAGCATCCCAGAGCTATATGGCCATGTTCAGCGGCAAGTGAATGTATCTCTGGCACACAGTGCCGGTGCCAAGATACATCTGACCACAGACACGTGGTCTAGCAAACACGGTCAGGGATATAACTTTTATTGCCCACTGGGTGAACCTTCTGACAGCCGTCAAGCATGTAACCCGTGGCACCCGTGTAGATTTGGTTTTACCACCACAGATTGCATGTAGGCCTGCCTCTTCTTCTCCTCCTCCTACTCTATCATCCCTCTCCTCCTCGGCTGACTCCTCCTTTTTCGCTGCTACCGTCTCTTCCGCTGCGCCGCCCAAGATCCCCAGAACCTATTCAGCATGCCAAGTGAGACATTGCCATGCTGTACTGCGTCTGTTGTGCCTGGAAGCCAAGAGCCACACTGGTCCTGCACTCCTTTCAGCTTTGCGTTCACAGGCAGATCAGTGGGTAACACCGCTCAATTTGACAGTTGGTAAAGTGGTGTGCGACAACGGTGCCAATCTGTTGAGCGCGCTGAAACAGGGCAAAATTACACACGTGCCATGCATGGCACACGTCCTGAACTTGGCTCATTTCAGAAGATCTTACACAGCCATGTCTCGCCTTGCTGACATTCAGCGGCGACACAACCTGCCCGTCAGACGTCTTATTTGTGACTGCCCGACGCGATGGAACTCAAACTTGTATATGCTTGATAGGCTGCTCCAGCAGAAACGCGCAGTTAACGACTACCTGTACGAACTCTGCGGCAGGACAGGTTCTGGGGAGCTTGGGTTTTTTTCACCGCGCCAGTGGCTGCTCATGCGCGGTGCATGCAGACTTCTGCAGCCATTTGATGAGATCACTTAGTCACTTAGTGCTGGTTCACACTGATGCGATCACAGAGATCGCATGTAATTCGGAGCGCACTGCTCCTAAAATTACATGCGATGTCTGTGTGGTGCAAATTCAGCCATACAGCTGTGAACACGCACAGGACCCTTTTTTGGTCCGCAGCAGAATCGGATCGCATGGTGGTTCACACCAGTGCAATCCGATTCTGTGTGAACTGTCAGATCGCACTGCGATATGCGACCTGAGCTGGGGGTGTCGTTAACTCTGAATTGACACCCCCAGCATATCGCATATGGCAGTGTGAACTGCCTGTGCTGTGGATGCGATGCGGGAACACACAGATATATTCGCAGTGTTCCTGCATCACATCAGTGTGAACCGACACTGACAGTCTGTCCCTGCTCCCCACAGCAAACCTCGCCCTACACTGACAAAAGACAGAATATAGACAGTACACCTATACCAGTCCTTAAAAGGACTTTTGTGGACTTATTACCAAGCGATCTGTGTCACTGACAGTCTTTCCCTGCTCCCCACAGCAAACCTCGCCCTACACTGACAAAAGACAGAATATAGACAGTACACCTATACCAGTCCTTAAAAGGACTTTTGTGGACTTATTACCAAGCGATCTGTGTCACTGACAGTCTTTCCCTGCTCCCCACAGCAAACCTCGCCCTACACTGACAAAAGACAGAATATAGACAGTACACCTATACCAGTTCTTAAAAGGACTTTTGTGGGCCTATTACCGAGCGATTTGTGTCACTGACAATCTGTCCCTGCTCCACACAGCAAACCTCTCCCTACACTGACAAAAGGCAGTATGTAAAATCAAATGGCAGCCAGGTAAGGTCTATTTATAAGGTAGGGGGTATGTCTATGTGCTGAAATGTCTCAATTTGCTGTCCTGTACCACCTGATGGATGGGTCATGGGTCAAAGTTCTTTACAATGAAAATGAAAATGGCGGCCACGAACATCGCCATATGTTCGCATGATCAGCAGACATCAAACGAGCAAAGTTCGCCGCGAACCAACCGCCGGGCGAACCGCAAGGCCATCTCTAATAAAGAAGATACCATTTAGTTGGACACCAAACTAGGTCCAGAAGGCTAATAGGATACATTCAAACTTCTAGGAGAAATAAACATCAGATCTATAGCAAATTTTTCATCTGTTAAGTAATATACTAACGTTTGGATTGTAAACCTTGTCATATAGAAATAGAAATGTACCCAGTATAGTCAGCATTAAAGTGATTTTAAAGTCTTGTTTTTTTTTTTCTTTTTTAAACAACAAACATGTTATACTTAACTGCTCTGCACAGTTGGTTTTGCACAGAGCAGCCCAGATCCTCCTCTTCTCTGGTCCCTCTTCTGTGCTCCTGGCCCCTCCCTCCTGTTGAGTGCCCCCACAGCAAGCAGCTTCCTATGGAGGCACCTGAGCCAAGTCACAGCTCCCTGTGTCCATTCAGACACGGAGCGGTGACCCAGTCCCGCCCCCTCATTCTCCTGATTGGCTGACCGATCTTGATTGACAGCAGCAAGAGCCAATCGCGCTGCGCTGCTGTCTCAGCCAATGAGGGAAGTCCCGGGCAGCTGAGAAACTCATGCAATATCGCTGGATAGAGATGGGCTTAGGTAAGTATTAGGGGGGCTGAGGGGGGCTGCTGCACACAGAAGGTTTTTTTATCTTAATGCATAGAATGCATCAGGATAAAAAAAAACCTCTACCTTTACAATACCTTTTAGGCCCCTTTCACATGGTGCGGATCCGTTTGGAAGGACTCTGCTAGCTCAGCGGGGATTGCTCCATTGATCCCCGCTGAGCAGGCAGATGACAGCTCTGTCTCCGCTCTCTGTGAAGATACGGATCTGTCAGAGTCCTGCTCTTCTCTATGGGGAGATTGTATTAAAAGAAACAGACAGCCTGTCCATTTTCATTCAATCCCATTCAATCTGACCCACTGGACAGATAGTAAATGCATTGCCAATCTGTCTGTTTTTAGCGGATCTTGTCGGATCGGATGCCAGGCGGGTATCAGCAGACACATGTCCACTGACATCCAGCTGCCCATAGAGGAGAATGGATGGCCCGATCAGGGCCACCTGAAAAATGGACAGGCGGACCTGATCGATCTGATCGTGTGAAAGGGGCCTAAGTGTGTGTCGGGTGGGCAAAATAAATAACTCCCGCAAACCTACAACACACCCCTGAAATCCTCTGATTGAGTGGCGTTAGCTTTGCAACATCCTCCCTCAGGAACAGAAAAGTATGGCTGTACCAGAAGCTTAAATCGCTAATTTTACCATCTGAACTACTAAAGATTACTGAGAGTCACGTTAAGAGGGCCAGTGACTTCTCAACATCTGATTGGACTTTATCTTCAATGATCTGAACTCTGCACTGTACCAAGACCAGACAGACAGACTGGCTGGGAATTTCCTTTAGCCCTCATTCACACTGAGCACGGCTTTGAAATCATGCAAAATCACCTGAAATCGCACGATTTCAAAGGGGCGACTTGAAAGACATCTGTGCACAGATGTCTATTGAAGTTGCACCCAAAATTAGCAAAAGTAGTGCAGGAACTACTTTTGCAAATCGGTGCGGCGCTGCAAAGTCAGCGTCGTACCGATTGGAACAGTGCCATTGCTGGCAAAAGGCTGCGATTTGACATGCGATTTAAACTGTCATATTGCATGACAAATCTCTTCAATGTGAATGAGGGATTAATAAAAAAAGTCCCTCGATGTACATCCACCCCCAATCAGGTCGTTAAGCAATGGAGATCCACTTCAATCATGATGTCCATTATTTGCCAGCCCAATGAAGGATATACATGGCAACACAATATTTGTGTGTGTGTTTTTTTTAAAATAAAGGGCTTGTCAAAAACTGTGTGTGTTCGTTTTACTGTTTACATTTTTTGTGAAGTAGGGGTACTCCTCACTCCGCATGGGAGTGGGGGGGGGGGGTATCTTATTTTTAAAGCAGTTGTAAACCGCTGGATGCTTTTTTCTTTTTGGATCCTGCAAGGTAATGTCATAATGTGCTAGTATGCATAGCGTACTAGCACACTATGTTAAACTTACCTTAAAACAAAGTCCTTCCAGCGCCGAGATGTCAGAGCTGCAGGCACTCTCCCATCTTTACCCGTCTTGCTCCTGGGTTCACGAACTCTGGCTCTGTGACTGGCCGGAGCCATGATGACTTCACCCCGCACATGTGCGGGAGCCGCTGTTTACAGCACGGGTGGCTGTTCCTTCAGAGCACATGCACCAGTGATGTCACTGGCTACATGTACAGTAAATGTCTCCTAAACGGTGCACCTTTCCTGGCCTGGCAAGCTGCAAGCTTGGATAAAAGTCTGGCGTGGAATTTTGGAGCAGTCCCAAAACATTATTTCATTTTTTGTGTGGGGTTCATTCTCAAAATCCCCTGGTATACAATTTCTAGGGACCTCACGCTTTTTTATTTTGTATGTTTGTTTTTTGTTTTTGCATGGGATCCCCCTAAAAATTTATACCAGACCCAAAGGGGATCCCCATTAGCATTAATACCAGACCCTCATCTAGGATAAGGGTCTGGTATATATGAATAAAATTCCCAGCATTTATTAAACACACTTTTTTCTTTGTAAATATCAGTGTTGCTGCAGAAGGTGGGATATATCACACGGATGCACCACTTTACAGGCAGGGTCAGGGCATCCTCCTGGTATTTAAAAGAGTTTTGCATTTTTAAAGAATACGTATACTTCTTCTGTGGGTGCACTCCTGTGACCCAGATTCAGCTGACATTACTGAGCTGGTCCAGGCTCTGCAGGGATAACAACCATAATGTCAGGATCTGCCCTGATGCCTGATGCACAGAGCTGAGAGCTTGAGCCAGCCGCTGGAGGGGCAGAGCACAGAGCAGTGACTGAAAGTCAACACTTTTTGCTCAGAGCGGACCCAAGAACTAAGCGACAAGCAGTCTTTGATCGCTCAGTGCTAGGTGTAGAGACAGTGGGGGAATAACCGCAGCATTGGATTGATGCTGCAGCCATATAAGTGAGTATGTACCGTATCTCACAAAAGTGTCACATGAAAAGATAAAATAAAATATTTACAAGAATATAAGGGGTCTACTCACTTTTGTGAGATACTGTATGTTTGTTTTTTTGTTTATTTTTAATTCCTTTACTTCTCTTTTGGGCCCCTTTCACACATACGGTCTGGATGAAAAACGGACATCAATGCATCTCTATGTAAAAACGGATGATCATCCGTTTTCATCCGCTTCCGTCAATGTTCCTTTTTTGGAACCGATGAATGCCCTATTTTTCATCCGTCAAAAAAAACCGGATCGGACGAAAAACGGATGTAAACGGACAAACGGTCAGTTTTTCATCCATTTTTGCATTGGTAGTGGATGTAAAAAAAACTGATGAAAAACGGATGAAAAACGGATGAAAACGGACGAAAAATGGATGGAAACAGACGAAAAACGGATGGAAACAGACGAAAAACAGATGGAAACAGATGAAAAACGGATGAAAACAGACGAAAAACGGATGAAAAATGGATGGAAACAGACGAAAAACGGATGAAAACAGACGAAAAATGGATGGAAAACTGATACATTTTGATGTGACTGAACTGATGAACTGAACTGAATGTATGTGTGAAAGGGGCCTTAAAGTTTTGCTTTGAGCAATATTAAAATCATTGCTCCCAACCAAACCCAGGTGTCCATCACTTGTTCTAACTCAAACTTAATAACTTTGCCTTACTGAAGGAACTCGGTTTACATTCCTGTCAGGGTGGACAGTGGCTGATAGACATTTTTAAGGTTAGACTCACAAAAATAGATACTGTGAAGAGTGCGTGTTACTGTCAAAACATGCAGTGGCAACTACTGTGTCTGAAGGATTAACTGTTCATTTAATCTGCCTCAATGACCCTCAGTTTGCTGGTGATTGTTGTCCTGTGAGCTGGAAAATCTCAGTGCAGGGTGGGGCCGAGAGAGTGAAAAAAAAATCTCACAAATAGCTGCCAGCACTCACTCTATAAAAATGCTGTGTGTTGTCAGCCCAAACAAGGCTTAAAGAGTAATGCCCCGTACTCACGCGTCGATAGTTGGCCGTAAATTTTCGGCCAACGTCCGATTGGCCGATTTTCGCTATAAAATTTTTGTTGGCTGTCCCACAACGGCCGATTTTCAGTACAGATTTCGGCAGACAAAAATGTGATGAGCAAGACTGAGCATGCTCAGAGATGAAAAAACACACGGAAAGTCAACCAGCACATGACATCACTTCTGAAGTAGAATTTTGTTGGCCGAGAAAATTCGTGTGCAGTCTAGAGCACATTTCAACCAACACAACACTGGACAAAAGTCGGCCGATCGGTCGGCCGATATTCGTTGCGTGTGTACGGGGCTTAACTCCACTTTTGCTGAGAAAAATAAAAATCCGCTCTGGCTGATCTGTGTACATTGCAAGGACTTTAACAAACTTTGCTGCAGAGTCCTGATTCTGCTGTAAAGAAAAAGCGGTTTGTTGGGAGTGTCTTCTTCATTGTTTTTCAGCTTGCAGTTATCTAATGAGGAGATTGACAGAGTCTGCATTCCTTTAGAACTGATTAACCTTTTAGGAGCATCTCACCAAAATTGAAATTTTTGTTGCAGGGAATATCCAAAATCTGACATGTATCTTAGGGCAGACACCTGGGAATATTAGTGGGCCAATCACATTTCTGGGGGCCGACTGTGTACGGAACGCCTCCAGGTTGCCATACTGCATTGAATATTACGTGTTTTTTTTTTTTGTCCCCTGCCTGCCCCCTCTTTTATATTGTCAGCCACAGTTTTTCTGACTGCGACGCTGGTGTTCCCCCTTTTTTATTTTTTTTTTATATAGTTTTTACATTTCTGTCAGCGGCAGTCCTCAATTTAAAGTGCACCAAACAACACTATTGATTCAAGAAAGTGCATCCAATCACGCATTTCCCAGTTTCTATTAAATTTGGGCAATAACCCCCCCCCCCATCATGTTTGGGAGGCCAACAAGGAAAGGCAGACATTCCCATGCCACTATGGGGGTGCCAGCAGCGTCTGTGTCCACAGGCATGGGTGGACGTGGTCCATCCTTAGGCAGGGCATGTTTGTCTCTGCTTAGTGATGTTGCCCATGCTATCCAGCCACAGCATGCAAGGGAGTTGATGGACTGGCTTACTAAACCATCCTCATCCTCCATGACCCAAGCTGACACTAGTGCACAGTCCACTGCGGCTGCCAGATCAGCTTATTCTGCTTCCTTATTCACAGAAGAAATTAGCTGAATTATTTGAACACAGTATCAGCCACTTGTTTCTTGACGATGCACAGGCATTACTTAAAGCGGAGTTCCAGCCATTTCACTCACCTGTCCAACGGTCCAGCGATGCGGCCGCCCAAAGCCTCGATCCTCTCCCTCGGTGCCGGCATCACTGCTGTGGGCACCCGGCTGTGACAGTTTGCGGCTTCACAGCCGGGTACGCACTGGGCATGCGCGAGTTGCGCTACGCGCCGTGATTGGCCGGCAATCTTCTGGGACCTTTGACATGTCCCAGAAGATTGCAGGGAGGAAGGGGGAGAGGAGAACTTACGCTCAGGGCGCGGCGGCGCTCCGAGCGGAAGTGGGAGCGGGTACCTGTCAAAACTAGGTACCCGCTCCCCCCCCCCAAAAAATGACATGCCAAATGTGGCATGTCAGGGGGTTAGGACCACCTAAAGCGGAAGTTCCACTTTTGGGTGGAACTCCGCTTTAAATCTGATGTTGGTTCTGAGGTAGAGGAAGGGAGTAACATGAGCCTACAGAGAGGGGAGAAAACTGAAACAGAGATCTAGTTCAACTAAAGGCCTGTACACACGATACGTAAATCGGAAGTAAAATTTCGTCCAACGAACGATCTGCCGATTTTCAGATTGTTAGTATAGTACTTTCGACAGCCGATTACGAATTTTCGGATGACAGAAACTGGATGTGCAGGCTATACAATTTTTATCGTACGTCAACACAACATCCGATTTTCGTTTAGTTAGTACAGTTTTCGTCCGAAAAAAAATCATAAGAGCAAGACTAGGGATGCTCAGAAACGAAAGAATGCATACAAAACAATCCAGCACATGACATCACTTCTAAAGCTGAATTCTGTCTGTCGTACGGGAATTTTCGTATGAAAGTAACCTCTTCACTTTCCACATGAAGGGGTAGGAGAAGAAAAGCAGCGCCACCTCAGTGTAGATTAAAAGGTTATTTATTACATAAAAACAACGTAGTAACTCACAGAGGAAATAGTTGATCAGCGAATGGTGATGGTTCATCTGCAACACTGCAGGGATGTTAGGGAAGTACACTGTGGCGGCCGTGGTCTTGGCTGTGCCGGTGGAACCTGACACTTCCTGTGTTTCTGGCAGAGTTCAGTATCTAGGCTTACATCCAATAGTGGCAGGGGGTGCTCGCGTTCGGGGCTTACATCCAATAGTGGCAGGGGGTGCTCGCGTTTGGAGCATGCGTACTCCTTCCTCAGGCTATGCACATGAGACTAGCGTGCAACAAAAAACGGACGACAGATCGTTCGATAATCTGATCGTGTGTACAAGACTTAAATCTCTGTTTAGGACAGACTGGGGAGCAGCAACTTCTCTGTGTGATTCCCATGATCATGCAAGTTTAGCAAGAAGGCAGATGTGTCCAAGGTAAAGGGAACCTGTCAGAGGATTCCTTGTGCAAGCCAAGGTTCTCATCATTCAGTGAAAACTGACATTGCCTGACTCTGGCTGATGGTCCTGAGACAGTGCTTCCTGTGCTGGCTGGAAGCCAACGATTTTATAGGATAATGCACTATGGAAAATCCTGTTTCATTTGCTCAAACTGTGAAATCAGTCCACTGAGATAAGAGGAGTGAAAGCTGATGAGGCTCCTAGGTGGAGGAATTCGGTCTTATTATTGCACAAACCCTTTGTGCTGCAGGTGAGTGTGAACTGCACACAGAGGTGTTTCAGCAGGTGGAAGGACGTAGCACTAAGCACATTACATTTGTTTGGTTTGAAGAAGCTATTTATTCACAGCATCATCATATTTTTGTCTGTATTGGAAAGGCACTGCTTGTATTGATGAGATCACGGGCTGTATTTTAGATCATCACCTTTTTTTATCACGGATTATACAAAAGAGTATCACCTTTTTTTATTTGATTTTATGTTATGAACTTTGTATGTATATTATGAATAGGCACTTATAATAATTTTTGTCACACAGTATTTATGAATAGCGCACCACCATCATCCATGTATATTACTGATTATTTCAAGCTTATGAGTACTTGAACACGGTGGGAGCAGCAATTCACATTACTCATTAGTTGCTAATTCATTCACCATATCATAGCAGCACACCTGTCTTCATATTATTCACATACTGAATTATCGATCACACATTTGTATATTTAAAAACAGTATTATTTGCCCATTCAAAAAGAAATAGCACTGTAAAATGAGAGAAAATAACTACTATTTAGAGTTCTCCAAAATCATCTACTCTCCCTATATATGTAAAGGATTCAGGAAAATACATACAAGTGTTGTATATACCTATATAGGAAAAGGGAGTGCACGAGGAGAGATTACTATACAGTTGACTACTGTACCACATCCAATCCTTAAAGTAATACTAAGGTAAAGTCTATTTTTTTCGTTTTTGTTTACAAATAACAAACATGTTATACTTACCTGCTCTGTGCAGCACAGATCCTTCTCTTCTCAGGTCCCTCTTCGGCGCTCCTGGCCCCTCCCTCCTGCTGAGTGCCCCCACAGCAAGCAGCTTGCTATGGGGGCAGCCGAGCCGCAGCTCAGTATGTCCATACAGATACGAAGCCTCGGCTCAGCTCCGCCCCCTCTATCCTCATTGGCTCACTTTGATTGACAGCAGTGGGAGCCAATGGTGGCTGCTGCTGTCTCAGCCAATGAGGGGGGAGAGTCCCAGACAGCCGAGTCTCTCGTGCAACATCGTTGAATTGAGATGGGCTCAGGTAAGTATTGGGGGGCTGGGGGGGGGGGGGGCTGCTGTCCACAGAAGGTTTTTTTTTTATCTTAATGCATAGAATGCATTAAGATAAAAAAAACCTTTTGCCTTCATAACCACTTTAATAGATATCATAGTGATCACATATTTTAGGCTGGTATAAAGGACGTTAAAGCGGTAGTATACTCTTAAAAAAAACCCTGCAAGACAAAGGCATAATGAGCTAGTATGCATACTAGCTCATTATGAAATACTTACCTTAAAACTAAGCCCCGACACGGACCCTGTGGAAGCGGACATGATCCCTCGGCGTCTCTTCCAGGTTCGGCGGCTCCGGCGCTGTGAGTGGCCGGAGCCGCGATGACGTCACCCCACCCATGCACGCGGGGTTTTAACTTTCCGGCAACTTCCCGTCAGCGGCTGCATGCAGTGCAAATATCTCCTAAACCGTACATGTTTAGGAGATATTAATTGTACCTACAGGTAAGCCTTATTATAGGCTTACCTGTAGGTAAAAATCACAAAAATCAGTATACTAACACTTTAAGTGAGTTTTCTTTTTAGAGTAAATTTGCCGATAAAGGTTAAGATTTATACCTGAGATAGATGTGAGATCTATGTGTGGGCCACAAGTCCGATTTTTTGTTGTTATAAAAGTCTATTAAAAACTGTGTGAATATGACGAGTTTCATTTGTTGACCGTGTGCATGCAATAGACCAGTCTAAACAGAAGTTGTCTGTTATCTTGTTGTGGTCCCAGAACTTATCTCTTCATATGAAGATGTAAGGTATTGGACTACATGTTAAATACTCTTGGTTCTATTAAGTTACTGTATGTGATAAAGTAAAACTTAGTAATTAGTGTTTGCAAGAATTTCTTTGTTGGATTTATTTTACTTACATTAAGAAAATCCAGTACAGAAAGTTCTACAGCTTCAGCCTTCACATGCACCCAACATTCCTCAACAATTACTTTGTGATGCCTGGTTGAAATAATTTTTGCAGCAACTGTAAAAAATAAAGTGTTATATTTTATTATTGTATCAAATAGAATGATGATAATAAACAATGGATAGAAATTTAAAAAAAAGCTTGATCTGCCAAGGTGAATGATATGTATTAGGCTCCATTCACACCTGGGCGTTTTCAGCTCCAAAAACGCTCAAAAGAAACGCTTCCAAAACGCCCAACAAGTAAAACCCCATTCATTTAAATGGCCCCTGTTCACATCTGAGCGTTTTGCAAAACGCCTGTAGCTGAAAAAAGTACATGAGCTTCTTTTTGGGCTGATTACCAGCGTTTTTGATAGATGTCAATGAAAAACGCCTGAAAAAATCGCGGTAAAATCGCGGTAAAATCGCGGTAAAAATCGCGGTAAAAATCGCGGTAAAATCGCGGTAAAAAACGCTACGCTCAAGTGTGAATGCAGCCTTAATGTTGAAAGGGCATATCCCGACTCCTAAAAGTGTTTCAGAAAAGAATCTACACATCTTGGCTATCATTCTTTGGATTGTTTACTGTACTCTGAAACAAATGATACTATTTGCTCCAGTACAAGTCAGGACATTACAAGAAGCATTGTTTTATAATTACTGCTAATAAACCCTGTATTAAGGTTCCTTAGCATGGTGCCTTGTGCGCAGTATAAAGTAAAAAATGTCCTACCTTTGAGAGCTAGCCGCAGACATTTTACACAGCTGTTGGCTCTCAAATCTGGCTATCACTCAGGCTACATTCACACCTGAGCGTAGCGTTTTTCACGTGTTTTTTACCGCGATTTTTGCGGCGTTTTTTACCGCGATTTTACCGCGATTTTTACCGCGATTTTTGTGCAGGCGTTTTTAGATTGAATAGAGATCAATGGAAAACGCCTGTAATCTGCCCAAAAAGAAGCTCATGTACTTTTTTGAGCGTTGGGCGTTTTGTATACAGCCTCAAAACGCTCAGATGTGAACAGGGGCCATTGAAATGAATAGGATTTGTCTTGTTGGGCGTTTTGAGAGCTGATCCTAGAGCAGAAAAACGCCCCAAAAACGCCCCAAAACGCCTACATGTGAATGGAGCCTAATGACTGCTAACCAATTAAAATTTGATCGCTACTTCAGCTATGAAACTAATTATATGCAGGCTGGTGGCTGTACTGACAAAATAAACCTTAAGCTTGCAGATGTCACTGCAGCTAGAAAGTGGCAGGGTGCATCTGTAAAATACTGTAATTGCCATATGCAAGTACAGTATTAAAAACAGTGTACTAAATAAAAAGTATCATATGGCCTTAGAAAAGTATAAAACGTATTTAAATATGCCAATTAATCAGAGAATTATTGTAAGGTACCCTATGTATACTAAAAACTTCAAACTTTGGCCTAGGAATCTAAGAATTACTTCCTCTGGTCATAAAATGGTTTAAAAATGGCTGCAGAAATAATTTTCTGCATTGTTCAAAATCACATTTTTACATTTAATTTTAATCAAATTTAATCAAATAATGCAAGAAACAGAGACAGTTATTTTTTTCAGCTATTTGTTTTACATGAAAGTCACTTGCTATATTATGCACACATTTCCACCACTTTGACTAAAACAGTTGTCTCTACATCTACCATTTTTTATTCATATTACTCAAAAGGGACTCATCTGTTCAAACCCACCAGATGCTTTTTGAAAGGTGATCAGTGCTGATCCTCCATTAATGGGATATTTTATTTGATGCTTGACACTCAAACTGCTCATGTTGTTGCTTAAATTACCCTTGAAAACCATTTTCTTTATCATTCCAGTTGAGCAAATCTGCAAAAAATTAAAAGAATTACATAAATCTATTTTATATTAGCCACATGTTTTAAATATGTTTTCAATGTTACAAAATCATTACAACAAAATGCATTCTTTATTTTTGGAAATAGAGGGCATATTGCTGCAAACTTCTTATTGGTGACCTGGAATTAAAAAATAGAGAAAACCAACCAAAATAAAGCTGTTTAGCCAACAGTTGCATTATTTTTATGTTATTAGCAGACATACTGGAATTGTGCAATATATTCAGTTGTCCCCCCAGTCTCCTCACTTATCCTTGAAACTAGTTGGAAGTTGTCCAATAGAAAATACACCCAAATGCATGCCCCCTAGAAAACGGAAAATTTATCTCAATACTTACCGTAATTTTCCTTTCCTGATGGACTCCATGGCAGCACACGTATGGGTAGGCTCCGCCTCCTCTCCCACCCTATAGGACCCCACTCCCATAAATCTTTGCTCCATACCAGGAGCCGTGTTCCATAAATAGACTACTCCAGCAGATGGGAGGGGACTCCTGCTGCCATGGAGTCCATCAGGAAAGGAAAATTACGGTAAGTATTGATATAAATTTTCCGTTTTCCTGACAGACTCCATGGCAGCACACGTATGGGAAATAACTAGCCATACACACCCGGGCGGGTAACTGCTGGTTTAACAGAAAAAGGTTTAATTTGCACTGTCAACAGACAAGACTTTTAAACCAAAATTGACCGAAGACAAAGAAGCCGGTTCAACACAGTAATGCGACATAAAGGTATTGATTGATGACCAAGAAGCCGCTCTGCAAATCACGTCAGGAGCTACATGAAGAGAAGCTGCCCACGACGTAGAGATCCCTCTAGTGGAATGAGCTGTCACCACCTCTGGAGGAGCCAGTCCCTTGGCTCTATATGCCCACTGGATGGTCTGAACTATCCAACTCGCTATGGATCTTGAGGAAGCTTGTTTGCCTTTGTTTTTTCCGCAGATGAGGACAAAAAGATAGTCTGACTGGCAAAAAGGAGCCGTAGTCTCCAGATATAGCCGTAGAGTTTCCCCCACATCCAAAGGATGGATAGAATTTTCATCCTGAGATTTGAACGTAGGCAGGACAATTTCCTGGTTGACATGGAATACCGACATCACTTTTGGATTGGAGCCAAGCATCGAAACCAATACTACCCGATCAGGGAAAAAACGTAAGGAATGGCTCCTTGTAGCCCAAGGCACTGAGTTCAGAAACCCGTTTGGCTGAAGTAATAGCCACCAGAAAGGCAGTCTTCATGGAGATATTTTTAAGGAAGAGTGGATCCTCCCGATTCAAGGTGACTGAGGAAAGAAACTCCAAAACCGTAGGAAGATCCCACTTAGGAAACCTGGGCTTTCTAGGAGGTCTAAGCCTGGTAGCACCTCTGAAGAACTGGCGAACCAGAGAGTGTTTCGCCCATGCAGTCCCAGTGAAAGCCGAAATGGCTGAAATTTGGACTCTAAGGGAACTTACTGCCAATGACAGGTCCAGCCCGGACTGGAGGAAGCCCAAAATATCCTGGATTCCTGGGTCAGTAACAGAGCCAGATCTGCTATCCACATAATCCTTGAACTTGGACCAGATTTTTTCGTAGACCTTGTTCGTGCCGGGTCTTCTGGCACTCATCATTGTAGCGATTGCCTCGCTTGGACAACCGAGCGCTTTCAATCTCTCCCTCTCAACAGCCATGCCATGAAATAAAGCTGTGCTGGGCAGGGGTGAAGAATAGGCCCTTGGGACAGAAGGTCCGGCCTGACTGGTAGAGGTACCGGGTCCCGACAGCTCAGTTGGAGCAACAGAGGAAACCACGGTCTCTTTGGCCAGAAGGGAAGAATCGCTATGATTTGCACTCTCTCTGTCCTGAGTCTGTGAAGAAACTTGAATATGACTGGCACTGGAGGAAACGCATAAGCTGTCTGAAAATTCCAATGATCCGTCAGGGCATCTACCCCGTAGGCCTGGGGATAACGCCACCTCGTGTAGAATCTCTACAGTTTGGCATTGCTTGGAGATGCGAATAGATCTACCTCTGGACAGTAACCTAGAGACATGACCCATTTGAAGGTCTCTGGATGGAGTGACCACTCGTTGTTGTCCAGAACAGACCTCGAAAGGAAGTCTGCCTGGACGTTCTGGGCACCTGGAAGATAGGCGGCCGACAAGTTGGACAGATGTCTTTGAGCCCAATCCATAATCGGTTTCATTACTTTCAGAAGAGAAGAACTGCGGGTGCCCCCTTGTCTCTTGATGTAGGCGACGGCTGTCGTATTGTCCAGTCTTAGGAGGACCGAGGCATCGGTCGCCAGATGCTGAAAGGCCTGGAGAGCACAGAACGCTGCCCGAAGCTCCAGCACATTCGAGACCACCCCGCATGTACGGAAATCCCAACTGCCCTGGGCCACCTCCGACAGGCAGTGCGCTCCCCATCCCGTCCTGCTGGCGTCCGAGGTCACGACCAACCAGGACGCTGGAATGATTGAATGGCAGTTTAAGAGATTTTTCCGCTGAAGCCACCAGGTTAAGCTTTCCCTCATGGACGTTGTTATCCGAATGAGGACTTCCGGATTTTCGAAACTCCACTGTTGGAGAAAACCCATCTGAAAGGGCCTCATCCTCCACAGTGCCCACTTCACCATGGGAGCCGTGGAAACCATGGTCCCAATTATCTTCATGCACTGGGGTGCCCGGAGAGAATTATCAGAATCTTCTCTAATGGAAGGGAGATAGTGCCTCTGGAAGTGTTGAAGAGTGCTCTTAGGAAGACCAGCGACTTTGTCGGTTCCAGATGGCTTTTTTCCAAATTCAGGAGCCACCCGAACTCTTGAAGGGTGGAAATTACTTGAGATCTGTGGAGCAGAATTTGATCCTGGTGCTTTGACAGAAGGAGCAAGTCGTCCAGGTAATGGTAAAGACGAATCCCTTTTGCTCTGATCAGGGCTACTACAGCCAGTAAGATCTTTGAAAAGATTCGAGGAGATGTGGTAAGCCCGAAAGGGAGACAGGTAAACTGAAGATGCACCTGACCCACTGCGAATCTAAGACATTTTCTGCATTTCTGCTGTGACTGGGACGTGAAAGTAGGCATCTTTCAAGTCTATGGATATCATCCAATCCTCTGGCTGCACCACTTGTCGAATTGTAAAAAGTGTTTCCATCCTGAACCTCTCTTTCTTGATGAAGGTGTTTAGGTGTGTTAGGTCTATAACCGGCCTCCAAGAGCCGCTTTTCTTCAAGACCATGAAGAGCGGAGAGTAGATGCCTTGGAACCTTTCCTCGGTTGGGACAGGCACTGCCGCACCCTGGGCAACCAGGGATTCTACAAATGATAGCAGAGTTGACTTCTTTTCTTCTGAACAGGGTAAGGCCGTAGGAATGAAGCGAAGGATGGGACTTTTGTCGAAGATCCACACATGCCCGTGTGATACATTTCTGACAGCCCACTGATCTTCGACCGAGGCTGCCCAGACGTGCGCAAATTGAAGCAAGCGTGCGCCTACCCGCCCTCTCTGGACAGGCTCGATATCAAAAAGACTTTGTTGCCTCTCGGCTTCCAGAAGATTTTCCTTTGGAGAACTTCTGCCCCGTAGACTGAGGGCACTTCCAGTTCTTCCTGAACTCACGACCGGGCCTGTAAAAACGGGCCTCTCTGGCACGATCAGGATTTTGCCTGTTTTGAGGTCTTCTCTGGTCTATCAACCGGCGATCCTGGGGAAGGAACCCCGATTTACCACCAGTAATAGCACTGTCCAGTTTATTACCAAAGAGGGAAGAACCCTCAAAGGAAATTTTGCACCAGGCCTGTTTAGAGGCAGAGTCGGCCAACCAGGTACGCTACCACAAGGCGCGCTTGGCCGTGACAGAGGACAGCATGACCCGCGCCGCCAAGCGGATGATATCAATGGATGCCTCACCCAAGAAAGCCATTGTCAGCCTCAACTCTTGAATGGCCGAACTCCTGGCCACCTCTTCGGAGACACTCTGAAGTGTAGCCTCCAAGCTGTCCACCCAGGCTTCCATTGCCTTGGATGTGGCTGCCAAAGCCAGGGCCGGCTTACACGCCATACCTGCGGAGAGATAAATCTTTTTAAGATCCGTGTCAATCCGCCTGTCAAGAGCGTCTTTGAATGAGACTGAGTCTTCTAATGGCAAGGTCACGTGTTTCACCAACCTCATCAAGGCCGCGTCCACCGTGGGAGCGGAATATAGATGTTTCACCTTATCATCCTTAAAGGGATACATTCTGGAGACCTTAGATGACAAAGAGTTTCTCTTTTCAACTCCCTGCCACTCGTCTGTAATAATTTCTCCCAACTCCCCTAGGAGGGGAAAATGGGAACGCTCTTTTTTGAGATGTTTGAAGTATTTCTTTTGTTTGGCTGGGGACTCGGCTGGATCTTCCCATTTTAATGCCTCCTTAACCGCCTTCACTAGCGGTGGGACCATAGCAAGTTCAAAACCTACATTCTGGTCTCCCAAATCATCCTCGCTGTCTGTAGAATCTTCTGACAGACGACTTGGTTGTGAAGTACCTGGCTCCAATTCATCCCTCGGGAGAAGTCCAGGAGCCTCTGAAGAGTGACCAGACAGCCTGCTGGGATCCCAGTCTCTGAGGGATTCTTGTACAATCCATCTGACCATAGACTCCACTGGTTGTACAGTGTCTTGCTTCTCCCTTAGAACCCTGGAATAACAGGTACATAAGGATCTATCCTCAGGGATACAGGCTCGACAGCCCCAGCATGACTTCCCTGAACTGCGGTCAGAATGGCGGGATTGTCGCGGTGCGACTGAACTGGAAGTGTTCTCATGTCGTTTAGATCTGGAGCTAGACCTATGACCAGACTTTGATGAAGAATGACGATGGGCTGAAGGAGAACGATCCTTTGATCCAGAAATGGGGCATTGGTCAGACCTAAAAGGGCTGAATAGGGAAAAAAAGACACACTTAGGCTCCACTGCACCAGCCAATGCAAGCAGGTAAGGGTTAAGATAACTAGCTTACCTGTTGCGCAGGAACTGGCCACCGGGGGGTGGTGAAGCATCCATTTGCAGATAGAAGCAAAAGCATGCACAGGAAGAAAGTAAGCATACATGTACTAACTTTCGTCTCCACACCATCCCTTTTACCCCAAATGGCCCCTGGTTCAAAGCATGACTCACCGCTGAAGAGCAGAGAAACAGCACGGGGAAGCCACCGCAACGCCCGCAGACATCCCATTGAAAACAGGATTGACAGCTGCTTAAATCTCCCGGGCGCCGCAAGGCCACGCCCCAAACGACGCAATAGCGTCATAGGAGATCGGGAGCGATGCGCGCGCATGCGCAGACGAAACCAGAGCCAAGCCTCATCCTGGACAACCAATTGAAGGTCCAGTGAGGCAGGGGGAGGAGCCTAAGCGACAATCTGGAATGCAGGAGCGCTCCACCACACAAACAGGAAATGCAATGAAACCAAAGAAAGCTTTATACTTTACCACCATGATGATAACCGAACAGTCTCAGGCCTGGATAAATTCATGCGTGTGTGACAGGGCATCAGGGCCTATCCGCTCAATAGCAAGGACGTATTGGCCAACAATGCAGCCCACCTCTCATGCAGGATTTATGGAATCTTCAGCATTTAAAACAATATTGCCCGGGTCCACCCGATAAATATCGAGATTGCTGGGCATAAAACAGGAGGCATACAACAGCAGGAAATCCACACGCCACCAGATCGCCTGAAACCGATAGACATCCTATAAGGTAAGACTTCCTTCTTGCAGGAGGAGGACAAAAAAGGAACACGGCTCCTGGTATGGAGCAAAGATTTATGGGAGTGGGGTCCTATAGGGTAGGAGAGGAGGCGGAGCCTACCCATACGTGTGCAGCCATGGAGTCTGTCAGGAAAATGCATTTATATTTTATAATCTAGGTGACTGTATATAGCATTTATACCATTTACTGTGAAAGTATGATCAGTGGTTTTGACTAAATTGATTTTGCCACCTGTGAACCTTCACAGAAAACCTCTATTTCCTTTAATGACATGCTAAGGTGAATATTGCTTATGAAAAAACAACCTATTCTTTTTTTCTTTATTTATTTTTTGAGAGAGGGTGTAATAAATGTAGTTTAATTTATTTACTTGAGGGCCCATTCATAATAGCCTGATCTGGTGCCCACATACAGTACATAGCTACGCATTGGTTCATGCACTAATCTGCATCGCGTAAGACATTACATTCATTTAAGTGGGCTGCCCAATGGACTACAACAGACAACCATGATGCAGCACTTTTAGCAGCACAGCACAGCACACCACAATGCAATTTGGTGCCTTGCTGCACATTGTATGGCAACACAAGTGCACTGGTAAAGTGAGTTGAGGGTCCATTAAAAATGAATAATAGCTCATTGCACCAGCACAAATCATTGCAGCATAGTGGTGTGAATAGGTCCTTAGTGTTTTTTTCATTTATGTTTTTTTCCTTTTTTCGTATATATTCGATCATTATTTGTGTACTATCACATTTTTTTTCCACTGTCTCTTTTTTCGTGAAAACAAAATGATAAAATATTATTCTAAGGGGCAGATGAATATGTCCACAACAGTAGAAAGGAGCTTCCCTAACTCAACTGAGTCCTTTAAAAACTGCCAAAAACCACCTTAAATACCTCAAGTAAAAGCTGGATAGTTTGTGGCACTGACATCATTCAACGGAGGTAAAGCCAGCGATGGGATCAATGTAGCATATTATCCTCTCTTCCTTCAGGTGTGTCGCCACTGACACAAATGATTTTATTTTAGCTAAGTGTATAAGTCCATTTTAGCTAAGTGTATAAGTGCCAGGGCCCAGACTTGAACCTGGGACCTCCACTGTGTCTAGCAATAACTCTGTTTGCTGAGCCACCTGGAATGCTGGACAGTTCCCTGGACAAATCATTGAATGATCCTCCCGTGAATCCTAATTGCCTTTAACTCTTTGCTCCTCCCATCAACTTCCTGATTTAAGCCATGTCTCTGCATTTCCTGGTTGCCTGAATATTGTGCCTTCCCAGCCAAAATCTTGCTCCTCTCCCCTGCTGCCGTCCCTATCTTCGCTACCATTCGTTATCGACATTTGGCTTATACTCGACTTCGCTTCTGCTTAGCCCAACCTGCAACTACTCGTTACAGGCCTTGGCTATTCTTTGACTACGCTTCTGCTTGATCCCTACCTGCTATATCTGCTATTGGACCCTGGCTTGCTCACCTCCTGGTGGGGCAATCCTGAGGACCGCAACCTGGTGCTAACACGCTACAAAATCCATCTCCACCATCAGGAGCTCTGGTGAACACCGGTTAGTACTTAGATTCTGCACCGCAGATGAGCATGCGTCATCTGCCTGAGTGACCTGCCTGTGTTCCTATCCTGCGGGTTCCTGTGTGAGCTTCCACTGCTATAGCTACTGGTCTTAGAGCCCAACCCCTGATCGTGACAATAAGGGGGCATTCCTTACCTCACTTACCACTGCTCCAATGGGGCATTCTTCCTCCTACTGACCACAAATGTAAGGGAGCAATTTACCTCCCCACTGATCCCCAATGGAGGGGAGTACTTCTTAACTGACCACCAGTGGGCTCTACACTGAGCACACATTTAAGGGGCTCTTCTCTACTAACTGCCAGTCTAGGAGGGTTCTAAACTGGTCATCATTGTAAAGGGGGCATTTATAGTGACCACCAATCGAAATTTAAAAATAATGAAAATGTTGCTATGTTTTCCGGTTTAGAATTGATCTTGGTGTTTTCCTACACTGAGTAGTGAAAAGATGTGGGGGTCACTAGTGTATTCCAATATTCCAATATATATATATATATTCCAATATATATATATTCCAGTATTCCAATACAACAGATTGTTCTATTTGCCAGGGAATATTCCCTTAGCTTAGTTAATGTGGTGAAAATTTACTTTGCAAAGAATACCCAATCACGTGCAAGGAAAAATAAAAACAAAATATTTTTTCTTGAACATGATTGGATATACTGTATAAATCATTTGTTTTTACACTGTAAACATTAGTAATTCATTAATTAGGACTAGCTGCAACAAAAGCTTTCATTCGTTTATTTATGCAGAGCAGGGCAGGCTGTCACGCTGTCATCTCAGTCCTGCAGTGGAGGAGAATGGATGTCCTTGAGCAATCAGTGGAGCTACACTATCACTTTGACAGCTGTTCCCTATACTCTGCTTATCTGGAGCACACAGATCTCCTGATACAGAGTGGGTGGCTGTCATACTAACAGAGAAGATCCACTGATTACACACGGAAAAATGCTCTCTCCCAGTATAATTTACAAGCATGAGATGTCAAAACAGAGAGGTATCACACACCTTAAATAGGCATTCTCCCTTTAAATTGCTATATTGTAGACATCCTAAGGATAATTTTGATATTGGTAAAGAAACATGGAGACAACAGGTGATTAGTAAGATGTGTAAAATGTATTTTTGTTGTGCAAGAAGTATTTGTTTCAGTCATGTTAATAGTCATAGAACACATTCTGCAAATCACAGGAACCCAAAGCTGTAACTACATGGAGTCTGCTAAAGTTTGAATTTTCAGCCTTGGACCCATATGCTTCTCCCCATGGTAGAAAGCAAATTTGCTACTAGGTGGCAGGCTTAATAAGAATATTAAAAAATAGGAGAAAAAAAATGCAAGCACTGGATAGACACATCCTCTTAGTAGCAGTGGACACCTGTCCCAATAGAGGTGGGGGAGGGGTAAAATTTGTGGCTCAAAAATAGTATGTGAAAGTTCCTGCAAAATAAATGTATTTGTTGAGTTATTAGTGCACAGATGTGATTAAAAATAGAATTTTTGTAAGAACTTACCGTAAAATTATTTTCTTTGAGTCCTCTGACAGACGCAGCCCTTCCAAGTTTCATCACGATTGGGTAATGGCGCCCTCTGCAGGAGCAGGCTAGGTAGTGAAACATCAAAAAACTTTCACTAGAGACACCTTTAGGGGCTGTCCCTCCAGACATTACTCCTAGACACATTGAGCTTACTAATCAGTTTCGTAGCCAGCAGTACAGGAAGACAACCAATCCCAAAATAGAGGGGCGGAGGCTGCGTCTGTCAGAGGACTCAGAGAAAAGAATTTTACGGTGAGTTCTTACAAAAATCATTTTTCTCTTACGTCCTCTGACAGATGCAGCCCTTCCAAGTTTCATCACGATTGGGACGTCCCAAAGCAGTGCAGGTGTGAGGGGTGGGAAAAGAGGCAACCAACAGAAAACGGCAACTTGTCAACAAGGCCAGAAAAAAATGCAGCCAACAGGGCAACAAAAGCTCACCAACAGGAGCTAACCCCAGAACAAAATTTCACCCCCCAGAAGAGAAAAGCAGTTCTCTTCCACAAACCGCAGCGCTCAAAACTCTTCGGCCAAAGGAAGCATCTGAGGATGCGATCACGTCAATCTTGTAGGATTTTGTAAAAAAGTGTGAACAGACGACCAGGTTGCCGCTTTAAACACCTGAGTCACAGAAGCCTGATGGCGAAAAGCCCAAGAGGCACTCACAGCTCTAGTAGAATGTGCCCTCACAGGGAAAGGAGGCACCTGACCCTCAAGGGAATAGGCCTGAACAATAGTCTGTCTGATCCAAAAGGTGGCAGTGGACGTAGCATAACCCTTCCGAGGTCCTTCAGGGAGGACAAACAGGGAATCAGACTTCCTAAAGGATTCCATGGCAGACCGGTAAATCCTGATTGCCTGAACCACATCCAACGAATGCAAGACAAATTCCTTGGGATGCCTGTGCTGCGCACAATGCGAAGTCAAAACAACATCTTCATTGAGGTGGAAGGAAAACACCACCTTAGGGAGAAAAGACTGGTTGGGTCGCAGAACAACCTTATCACTATGAACAACCAGATAAGGCGAACGGCAGGACAGCGCCAATTCAGACACTCTGCGAGCAGAGGTGATAGCCACAAGAAAAGCAACTTTCTGGGACAACACAGGCAGAGATAGTTCTCTGATATTATCAAAGGGAGGTTGTTGCAAAATGGACAAAAAAACATATTCCAATCCGAAGGAGGCAAAGGAGCCCCCTGTGGAGGAGCCAGATGACGCACCCATTGAATAAAAGTGGGAATCAGGGAATTAGTCGCCAAGGGATGCTGGAAGAAAATGGCCAAGGCGGACACCAGACCATTAATAGGGCCCAACGCCAAACGTTGCTCCACACCTTGCTGCAAGAAAGCCAAGACCCCCGCCACCCGAAAAGGAGCGAGGATGCAACCCTTGCGACTCACATCGGTAATGTACGTCTTCCAGGTACATGATAAATGTCTCTCAACACCTGGCCTTCAACCACCAGGCCGTTAAAGCCAGAGAAGCAGGGTGGAAGATCGGCCCTGGAGACAGCAGATCTTCTCTCAGAGGTAGCTCTGCCAGGGAGGCTCGACGATCTTCTTTACGAGGTCTGCGTACCAAGAATGACGAGGCCAGTCTGGGGCAACTAGAAACACTTGTACCCGTTCCAACACCAACCTGTGGAGGAACCTGGACAACAGTTGAATCAGGGGAAAGGCATAAATCAGCTGGTACTGGTGCCAAGGCACCTCCAGATGCAGGGACGATTCCCCCTGATCCAAGGACTGACGACTCAGAAAGTCCGCCTGTCAGCTCTCCACTCCCGGAATACGAACAGCAGAGATAGCTGGAACGTGCGTCTCGTCCCAAGTCAGAATCCCGGCCACTTCCTTGACCGCCCGGGCACTCCTGGTGCCCCCTTGATGATCGACACAATCTTTGTGTTGATTTATTTAGGGATGGAGGAGTGCTCTGGAGGAAACCAGACCATTACCCTTTTTGCCTTGATGATCGATGTAAGCCACAGCCGTGGCAATGTCTGACTGCACCCGAACCGGGAGGCCACGCAGCTGAGGCATCCAAGGAGCAGGCAGAGTTTGATCGCCCTGAACTCCAGGACATGGATCGGAAAAGAAGATCGACAGATCGCCCAACAGGGCCAGGTGATAACCCGCTCTCAACAGGAATTCGTCCAGATACCCGAGGATCGCAATCCCCCCCCCCCCCCAGCGGGAACAAGGCTAACACCCCGGTCAAACCTTGGTGAAGCCTCAGGGTACCCGGGCCCTGGGAACAGGGGTGAATAAAAGACCCCAAAACCTTTCCTGCCGAGGAAACGGCACCACCACTCCCTGCGCAAGCGGAGCCCGCACCGCCTCCCTGGGAGCCCACAAACGATCCCAGAGATAAACGGAGACATGGTGGAAAGAACCTATCTGCCCGGCGAGACCGAAATACAGGCTTGAACCCTGAACGAATTAGTTTGTGAACCCATGAGTCCTGAACCAGAGATTCCCAGGGTTCTGGAAAGCAATGCAGACTGTCCCCCAACCCGAAGAAGGTGAGGGTGTCCCTTCATGCAGGGGATGAACCATTCCTCCAACCCCGACTGGCTATGCTTGGACTCATCCGACCAAGCCTTCTCGTCCTCTCCGGAGGCTCTGAACGGTTTACTTTTTTCCTGCACCCCAGAGGCACGAAAAAGCCCCCGGTGAGCCTTGAAGGAAGGACCCCGACGCGCGCAGGGTGTTTTACCCTTCGCCGATTGGAGCAGGAGGGTACTCTTACCCCGCGTAAGACCCTTGACAATCTTATCCAAGGAGTCCCCAAAAAGGAGTTCCCCCAAATAGGGGATATCAGACACGGACTTTTTAGAGGCATGGTCTGCCGACCAGCTTTTTAGCCGCACCATGCGGCGGAGTGCAATCCCCACCGTAGACAATCTTGCGACCAGGGGAGCCTCGTCCAGGGCCGTGTCACACAGGTACACTATGGCCTGGGCCATTTGGTCCATGAGCTCAATGAGAGTCGGGGGAATCGACTCAGCCACCAAGTTGCGCTTAAGCACCGTAATCCATTCCGTAACTGACTGAGAAACCAGCACGGAAGCGAACACCGGCTGAGAGGGCATCATTTTTAAATATTAACTTGTGACATGACAAGATCAACTTTGGACGCCAAAGTTTCAATGGCTGCAGATAAAGAAGCCAGGGAAGGTGATCCGGATGTCCCAGATGCACAAACAAGATCAGTAGGGAAATTGTCACTCTGGGACTCCATTTTGGCAGAAATACAAAAAAGGAACGCTGGCCCTTTAAATCGGCGATTGCGGTCCGCACCGCGATCCCGCACTGCTGCTGGAGTCCCTGATCTCCACTGTTCTCCACAGTTCTCTGCAGCAAGTGAAAGATGGCCGGAGGAAGTGACCAAAATCACTAAAGGCCAAACAGTGCCCTGAGCTACACAAACATGGTGCCAATAGAAAGTATAGGGGAAGCACAGGAAAAATGGCTGCCGCCCTCACAATGCAGCTTACCTACATCCAAGATGGCGGCGAAAACTACGCCAAAAGCACACAGCAATGCAAAAAATGGCTGCTGCCCTTAAACTGATACAGCCAGGCACCCAAAATGGTGGCCAAAAACAGTGCCGACAATCAGGAGCCCAGGGACCCTGGCCACCGCGGGAATCCACTACAGGAAGCCCCCCAGGACAAGGTAGGAGCCCTACACCCCCCCCCCCCCCCATGCTGTAGAGAGCCCCAAAAAGGAGCAGGGAGGCAGGGTCCGTCCAGACCGGCCAGGGGGGCCCTCACAGAGACCGCAGCTCTGACATCCCTAGGAGTGGGCCCACATCACCCCCTCCTCCTACAGAGGACTGTCCCAGGGACACGGGGGGTAGCATCACTCACCATACCATGGACTGCGGGCTTCGCTCTGATACAGCTCGCCTCCCACCCTGAGTTGAGGTGCCGTCAGCCAAGAGGGGACGCTGCAACACTGGGCGTTCCAGGTTGATGCGTCCCGGCAAAGAATTTCTCCGCAGGGTCGCCCCCATTCGTCGGGGCACCGTCGTGCCAAGGCCTGGACGGACCACAACCTGCACACGCTCGTAGGACAGGCTGGGGTACCATAAGGATCTAGATTATCCAGTGCGAAGCCCAGCCTGGCTGTCGCTTGTAGCTCTCCAGGAGGATCCCCCTGACAAGCTAGTGATAGTAAGTGAAGAAAATAAAATAAACATTTTGCAAAGAAAAATAAAAAACTGAGACCAGAATCCCAGCAGGGTATCCTAGGTCCCACTCCTGAGCTAGGCAGCAAGAAACTGATTAGTAAGCTTAATGTGTCTAGGGGTAATGTTTGGAGGGACAGCCCCTAAAGGTGTGTCTATTGATAGCTTTTTGATGAAGTTTCACGACCTAGCCTGCTTCTGCAGAGGGTGCCATTACCCAATCGTGATGCAACTTGGAAGGGCTGCGTCTGTCAGAGGACGTAAGAGAGATGTGGCTTTACCACAGCCTTTTAAATATGTGTCTCTCTTAAAACCTTTTGGGTGCTTGGTGATACCCCTTTTAGACCAATACAAGAAGGCAGGAAAGCATTAACACCAAACAGGGAGGTGGGCATAGATATCCCATTGAGTAGGATACACATTTGTAAAAATAAATGGAAAACTTGTACTTAAAAATATCTGTATTTATTATATGACTTTGCATATACTAAAACTGACACTAGTGTAGCTTTAAGTAATGGATATTTCTACCACATGAAACAAGTGAATGTATCAGATATACAGTACAGTATTTGTTCAGATTTCTTACCTTCTTCAAATTCTCTGTTTTTCTTTCACAATCAAGAATACTTTCCTTCATGAGTTCAATTTGTTTCTCCAGCTTATGGTTCCTCTCTTTCATGCTGCTAACATTCTCCTGTCAAATAATAAGTAAACATTTCCAGTGTTAACCACTTTAGCTTTGCAAGGTTTACCCCCCTTCATCACCAGGCCATTGTTTGCGATATGGCACTGCATTACTTTAACTGACAATTGCGCAGTCGTGCGATGCTGTACCCAAAAAAAATGTATGTCCTTTTTTTCCCACAAATAGAGCTTTCTTATGGTGGCATTTGATCACCTCTGCGATTTCTATTTTTTGCGCTATAAACAAAAAAAGGCTGACAATTTTGAAAAAAAAAAAAAAAAAAAACAATATTTTTTACTTTCTGCTATAAACATTCCCAATAAAAAAAAATTTAAAATTAGATTTTTTTTCATGATTTTAGGCCATTTTGTATTCTGCTACATATTTTTGGTAAAAAAAAATCCCAATACGAGTATATTGATTGGTTTGGAAGGTATAGCATCTACAAACTATGGGATATTTTTATGGACTTTTTATTTGTTTATTTATTTTTACTAGTAATGGCGGCGATCAGCGACTTATAGGGAGGTGCTTGTACTGTGGGAAGGCAGATATCTGTGTTCCTGCTTTGCAGAAACACAGGATCACTACCTTCCCTACTGACAGAACAGCAATCTGCCTTTTTTACATTTTAATAAATAAAAGTTAATTAAAAGTGGTCTGATGCCACCAATGCAAATTAACAAAAGTGGTCTGATGCCACCAGTGAAACACCTCCACCCCTAAACTACATACACAAAAATACAAACTTCGCCCTGGGACTTTAAATGAGGTGTAACACATAGCCACTAACTAGAAAGGTAGACATAGTATTACATTTATTGAAGGTAAGAACAAAAAAAAATACAAGTACATCAAATGAGTATACAGATATGGAAAGGTAAAACCGATTGGTGATGGACACAATATGCCATATATACTAAAATTGGCAGATGTCAGTACATAGTTATAATAGAGCATCTTAAAAACACTATGCGTTTCGTGAACTTGTCTGCTCACTTCTTCAGGAGTGGATACACATGAGACAAATCTACAAAATAAAACATTAATGTAAAATATTTTAATAAAAATAAATAATATTTTACAATGTTTTATTTTGTAGATTTGTCTCATGTGCATCCACTCCTGAAGAAGTAAGCAGACAAGCGAATATTTTGTCCATCTCCAATCGGTTTTACCTTTCCGGGGTCTGTTTACTCATTTGATGTACTTGCATGTTTATTGTACTTACCTTCAATAAATGTAATACTATGTCTACCTTTCTATTTAGTGGCTATGCGTGTTACACCTCATTTAAGCACTTCTGGTCCGGAGGGTTTTCCCCCTTAATGACCAGGCCATTTTTTTGCGATTCGGCACTGGGTTACTTTAACTGACAATTGCGCAGTTATGCGACGCTGTACCCAAAAAAAATTGATGTCCTTTTTTTCCCACAAATAGAGCTTTCTTTTGTTTGTATTTGATTACCTGAGCGATTTTTATTGTTTGCGCTATAAACAAAAAAATAGCGACAATTCTGAAGAAAAAAATATATATTTTTCACTTTCTGCTATATATATAACATTCCCAATAAAAAAATTAAAAAATCTAATTTTTTCCTCATTTTAGGCCATTTTGTATTCTGCCACATATTTTTGGTAAAATAAAAATCCCAATAAGAGTATATTGATTGGTTTGCGCAAAAGGTATCGGGTCTACAAACTAGGGGAAAGATTTATGTCATTTTTATTTTTTTTTTACATTTTTTTACTAGTAATGGTGGCAATCTGCGATTTTTAGTGGGACGGCAACATTGCGGCGGCCAGACTGGACACCTAACTGACATTTTTGACACTTATGGGGGGACCAGTGACATTACTACAGTAATCAGTGCTAAAAATATGCACTGTTACTGTACTAATGACACTGGCAGGGAAGGGGTTAACACCAGGGGTGATCAAAGGGTTAAATATGTCCCTAGGGGGTTCTTCCTAATTGTGTGGGGGATGGACTTATGGAATGAACACAGGGACCTGTGTTCCTAAATAGGCGGAAAAAAGGAATCCTGTGTTCATTGCTGACAGAACAGCGGTCTGCCGTGTTTACAATGGCAGATCGCCGTACTGTCTCCAGTCCAGTCCAGCCCAGCCCCCAGGAGCACTCCCGCAAAGCAATGTATGGGTACATAGTTTCGTGGGTACCTGCCGACCTGACGCAGTATATGTTTGGCGGCTGGTCGGCAAGTGGTTAAAGTCTCAGGGCGAATTTTGTATATTTGTGTATGTACTTTAGGGATGGAGGTGTTTCACTGGAGGCATCTGACCATTTTTATTAACTTGCTGTATTTGATTTAGGTGAAAGACACCTTTTTGCCCATTATGGTCTGATGTAAACCCAAGCCCTACCACTTTTTACTATCTGTACTACATTTGATGTAACATTGCTGTAACTATCAGTATAAGGACTGTCTGAGCCATTTTGTCCTATGGTATTCACCTCTTGTTGGTTATTTTGGATGTGCCTTGTCCTGAGAGTTGCAATGTATCAGGGAGCATCATCTCCTGTGCTGTCCCCTCCTTTCATCATTGCCGGGCGGGGCCACAGATACATCGGCACCATGTGCGTGCACCCCACGTGTGACGTTAGCTTGCACGCAGCAAGGCTCCGGCCTGAGCTCCAATCCTCCCATGTGGCAGCGAATGACGGTTTTGGCATGCGCCTAGCCGCACATGGCTGCTTTTGCATGGTGTCAGGGGCGGGACTGTGAAGCTCATGAAACGCGTAAAGTTTTTAAGATGCTCTATTATAACTATGTACTGACATCTGTCAATTTTAGTATATATGGCATATTGTGTCCATCACCAATCGGTTTTTACTCATTTGATGTACTTGCATGTTTATTGTACTTACCTTCAATACATTTAATACTATGTCTACCTTTCTAGTTAGTGGCTATGTGTGTTACACCTCATTTAAAGTCCCAGAGCGAATTTTGTATTTTTGTCTACATAGACTGCCTTTCTGCTTCTGTCCCGAACAATCAGTAGGTACCAGCAGACATCTAGTCCACAGGACCTGCTGATTGGCTCCTGCTGTGAACAATCACAGCAGGAGCGGGTTACTGGCAGCGCACAAGCACGCCCTAGGCCCAGACCCAGAAGTGCAGGATCACATACTAGGTACTTGATCCTGCGCAGAAGAACCACCTTGCTGTCACATATATATACAGTATAGGGTCAGCAAGTAGTTCAAGAAGCCTCCAACTGAGAAAAATGTACTTGGTCTAGCTCTAGGTCTCACCCTTTGAACGTACATAGTACGTCCAAGAGAGCTGAACTGGTTAATGACTTCATTCCCTGTGTACGTGGTTTTTCATCCATATATTTGCCTCAAACCCAGGTTGTTCAGAGACCGCCAAATGTGCAAATTGAAAGTGGTGCTAAAGGCTGAAGGCTTTTATCTTTATGCATTCTCTACATGAAAGTTAAAAACCTTCTGAGTGCAGCTCCCACTTATACTTACCTGAGCCTGATCTCGATCCAGCGATGTGTGCACAAGCAGAAGCTCTCTCCCCCCTCTTAGGCTCAGTGACAGCAGCAGGAGCCACTGGCGTTCATAGCCAGTGAGGAGGAAGCGGAGGGGTCCAAGACCGCACGAGTGCCCCCATAGCAAGTGGCAGGGGGAGAGCCAGTATAACATGTTTAGGGGATTGTGCACACAAACAACAGTTAGGTCAAAAGGAGTCTTCTAACTTGTTCGAGAATTGCTTACCAGTCTGATGCGGTTTGCCATATGTCTGCCTTAATCTTTCCATCCAATTTTGGTCTGGTGGTTTTCCCTATCAACTATATGGGATTGCTGGATATAATTGGGGCGATTCTCCATAACTGCACAGTTGACTCAATACATAATAGTATAGAGTCCACACTTTCTGGTAGGCATGCTGACTTTACATTATGGTGGTGGATCACATAGCGATGGTGAAGTTTGATCATATTTTGTCTCTTCACAGGTGACCTCTACTCAGCTTATGGGATTTATTTCCTACGATGGACTACTACACATTAGACATTTTTTTTATGTATCTATAAACTTTGGTTTGAATTTTTGGCTTGCACTACACTCTTGATTTTTCAGGACTTTTCATATATACTTTGGTTTGATTTAGTTTTATTTATGATTCTTTTGAACTTTTCGATTATGACATCTCCGGTATATAATTCAATGGACTCAATAAGTATGATTCAATTCACTTTACAATTGGTGCCATTGGGAACTTATCCCTAAGTGCCGGTTCACACTGGGGCGACCTGTGAGGCGATCTGGTCGCCTCACAGGTCACCGCAGGTCGCCTCCCATAGGGAAGCTGCGGACCCGTTCTAATAGGAGCGACACAAGTCGCTCCGACCTAGAAAAAGGGTCCGGAGCTTCTTTGGGGCGAACAGGAGGCGACCGCCATAGACTTCAATGTTATGAAGTCCGTGGCGGCCGCTCCGAGGTCACGGCGTGCTGCTCGCACCGCGATCTCGGAGATCGCCCCTGCAAGTAGCGTCGCGGTAATGTGAACCGGCGCTAAATTGAGGTTTCATATTGTTTTTTCTTTCACATATCACCTTGAGCGCTGCACTATTGTTTATTTGCACTATATACAGTATTTGGTGAAGTGCCAGCATCTACATACAGTGTCTGACTGAGCGCAGTTCTTTAAATTTACCACAAGTATAACATGTTTGTTATTAAAAAAAAAAAAAAAAAGGTTTTACAATCACTTTAAGGACCATTTCACCTGCCTGAACCTCTGGCCGCTATAGGTAAAAGTTAGACATTTGGTGGTGGTGGTGGTGTTATCATTACTGACACTAAATAACTTCCTCCATGTTAGCTTGTTTCACATTGTAAAAAACACTGTAGTGGAGAACATCGTACAGGAGCACAACTTCACATGCAGCTTTAAGACATACTGTATTGCTCTTCAAGCCTCATAATAGCTTACTGCTGAATGGCATATTTAAAACATGTCCCCTATGGCAGTATCTGGCCACCCATGTCTATTTTTAACATAAGCAGAGTTGTATAAAGTACTCGAAACCCATACTTGAGTAAAAGTGCTCGATCAAAACGTGACTTGAGTAGAAGTGGAAGTGCTCGATCAAAAAGTGACTTGAGTAGAAGTACTAAAGTATTCAACATTTTTTGTACTTAAGTATTGCAAGTAGTTTTTTTAAAAATTTTGCTACTCAAGTACTCAAAGTAAAAGTACCAGTAGTTTTGAAAAAAAAAATGCTACTCAAGTACTGAAAGTAAATGTACAAGTACTGTGTTATGTAAAGAAAGAAGTCAAAAGTTTGAACATCATATTGTTTTTTATTATTTCAAATGCAGCTTTTATTTATACATACAGTAGCATTTATTTTCCTATGCGCTGATAATACACATGTTTTGAGCTTCATGAAACCTGCCATCTACTGTTCTGGCAGTGGTAATTTTTATAATAGTAACGAGTAACTATGCAGCACAAAAAAAAAAAATATCGGAGTAGAAGTATTGAAATCATCGAAAAAATGTAGTGAAGTAAAAGTGGAAGTAGGAGAAAAAAATTCTACTCTAGGAAAGTACAGATACCGCCTTTCGGTACTTAAGTACATTAGTGAAGTAGTTCTACTTAGTTACTATACATCTCTGAACATAAGGTTGCAAATTGACCTAGAAAACAGGCCAGAAAAAAAAATTACATGACTTGACTCCGATAGACTTCACTGGAATTTGGGAGATATATTCGGCTTTTGTGAACGTCTAGTGAATGGAACTTTGTTAGGTTCCCCCATCCCTAGTTATGATATATCCACACCAAAACATATAAAAGATAATAGGTCAGTGATACTATTCTCACATCGACCAACCTTATGTTCTTGTTCTTTTCTGTACAATTCCTCCTCATTTTCACTAATCTTTTTTTTCTGTTTGTTCACGCTGTCTTGAAGCTGGCCAGCCAACTGTTCAGAAGACAGCTTCTCATTATCCAGATCATCCATCTCACGCAACAGTGAAGAATACTTTTCCTATGAAAAGACAAATGTACATTAATTAGAGAGACTGATTGGCTGTGTGGCATTAAGCTTATAAAAATATCTTTAGAAGATTAGACATTGGCATATTTTTACAAAGACATACCCCCCCAAAAAAAAAGCCAAAACGCCCCTAATAGCGCAGAATAGAGTTAAAAAAAAACAAATATATAAAAGCAATGTTTCACTTACATACACCCACTTGGGTCAAGCATATTAATGCTGTCACAAGATATCATTGGTAGCAGCCAAAGGAGCACTCTACTCTTTTGTGGTTGGCATGAAGGGAGTACCTAAAGCTAGAAAGCCCATTTAGTGGGTTTTATTCAAAAGTAACCTGCACAAATTGACTTTCCAACTTTAAATGCCCTTAGGCTATCCACAAAAGGACAAAAGTGCTCCTTTAATATTCCATTTAAAACAGTTGATATCTTGTGACACTGTGATATGTAGACATGCATATTAATGCTAAAGGAAAGGCCTTCAAAAAAAACAAGACTGAGGGGTCATTGGCAGCATTCAAGCATTACAAAGAGTGTAATAAGAAATGTAAAGACGAAATCAGGGCGGCTAAAATAGAACACGAGAGACATATAGCGGAAGAGAGTAAAAAGAACCGCAATAAATTCTATAAGTATATAAACAGTAAGAAAGCGAGGCCAGAACACATTGGCCCCATAAAAGACGATAAGGGAGTTTTGGCCACAGAGGACAGGGAAAAGGCGGTAGTGTTAAATAATTTCTTCTCTTCAGTCTTCACAAAAGAATAGGGGGGCTACACGAACCCCGCTTGTAAGGCCGAACTAAACAACACACCTCAGGAAATACCGCCATGGCTAACAGAAGATAGACTTAGAACTAAACTAGAGAAACTTAACATAAATAAATCACCGGGACTGGATGGCTTGCACCCGAGGGTTCTTAAAGAGCTCAGCCAGGTGATTGCCAGACCATTATTCTTGATCTTTAAGGATAGTTTACAGACGGATATTGTGCCAGCTGATTGGAGAAAAGCCAACATGGTACCAATATTTAAAAAGGGGCCGAGATATATCCCGGGTAACTATAGGCGGTCAGCCTAAAATCAGTAGTCTGCAAGATTTTGGAGGGGATGTTAAGGGACCAAATACAAGACTTTAGTAATGAAAACGGTATTATTAGTAGTAATCAGCATGGATTCATGAAAAATCGTTCTTGCCAAAGCAATCTATTAACCTTCTATGATGAAGTGAGCTGCCACCTAGATAAAGGTAAGCCTGTGGATGTGGTGTACCTGGACTTCGCAAAGGCCTTTGACACCGTTTCCCACAAACGCTTACTGTTCAAACTAAGGAAGGTAGGTATGGACCATAAGGTGAGTACCTGGATAGAGAACTGGCTCCAGGAGAGGTTGCAAAGGGTGGTGATTAATGTGGAGTATTCAGATTGGGCAGGTGTGGAAAGCGGGGTACCCCAGGGTTCGGTCCTGGGGCCAATCGAGTAAAATCTCAGTATTTGCGGATGATACTAAACTAAGCATGCCAATATCTTCTGGGCAGGATGTGGAAACCTTACAAGCGGACCTGAACAAAATTATGGGATGGGCAACTACATGGCAGATGAGGTTTAATGTTGAAAAATGTAAAGTAATGCACCTGGGTGCCAGAAACCAGAAAGCAAGCTACTCACTAGGGGGGGAATCTCTGGGTGAGTCTAGGATGGAAAAGGACCTGGGGGTACTGGTAGACCACAGGCTTGGCAGTGGCATGCAATGCCAAGCCGCTGCAAGCAAAGCCAACAGAATACTGGGATGTATAAAAAAGGGTATTCACTCCAGAAATAAAGAGATTATTCTTCCACTCTACAAGACTCTGGTCCGGCCGCATCTGGAGTATGCTGTCCAGTTCTGGGCACCGGTCCTCAGGAAGGATGTGCTGGAACTGGAGAGAGTCCAGAGAAGGGCAACAAAAATAATTAGGGGAATGGAGGACATCAGCTATGAGGAAAGACTACAAGCACTGAACTTATTCTCTCTGGAGAAGAGACGATTGAGGGGGGATATGATATCAATGTACAAATATTGTACTGGCAACCCTAGCATAAGGAACAAACTATTCAGAGAAAGGAAATACAATAAGACGCGTGGCCACTTACTAAAACTAGAGGAAAGGCGGTTTAACCTTAAAATACGCAGGGGGTTCTTCACTGTGAGAGCGGTAAGGATGTGGAATTCTCTTCCACAACTAGTGGTATCAGCAGGGAGCATTGATAGTTTAAAAAAACTATTAGATGGGCACCTTAAAGACCACAACATACAGGGGTATACAATGTACAGTTAACAGCAAACACACACACATCATAGGTTGAACTGGATGGACTGATGTCTTTTTTCAACCTCACTAACTATGTAACTATGTGCGGAATGAAAAAAATGTGTTTAGTTTCGCTTCGGATAGATTTGTTATGTTACTAATTTCGTTTAGTTATGGAATTCATTTAGTTTGGTTTTGGAATTTGGTTAGTTTCGATTAGTTAAAATTTGTTTTATTTATTTATTTTCTAAAGAACTTCAACTTTTCAAAATGATTAGAATTTGGATTGGTTGAAAAACGATCGACCAATTTGAATTCTGTGTGAAGAAATAGCTGGTTAAGGCAGTGGGCCGGGAAGCCGGCCGCCCGCGTCCTTTAAAACCATGAGTCATCATCTATCAGCGAGCTTCCCCACTGACAGATGAATGTAAAGAATAGAATGCCGGATATTGTCCGGCAATAGAAAAATGTTAAAAAAAACAGTGTAGGGTCCCCCCAAAATCCATACAGACCCTTTTCTGAGCATGCAGCCTTGCAGGTCAGGAAAGGGGGGGGCGAGTGAGTGCCCCCCCCCCCCCGAACTATACCAGGCTCTGCAGCTCTTCACCTTCTTTCTTCCCTTGCGTGGAAAAGCGATGATTGGGCAGCCTGTCAGCCTCTCCCCTCTCCATCACTGTAAACTTCCCACCCCCTTCCCCAATCAGAAGGGGAGCTGGGGACAGCAGCTTCTGCAATTGGCCAAACTATCAGCAGTGCAATATTCCTAATATGTGTTAATCACTCTAAAATATACCACTTGAATGCAATGGTGAATTGTGATCTTCAATAAATAAATATTCAAAGTGCATATATATGTAAACGATATCAATATATAAAGTGCATAGGTACACTACTTAAAGACAAAAGTGAATAGTGATCTTCAATAAATGAATATCCAAAGTGCATATATATGTAAACGATATCAATATATAAAGTGCATACAGTTATATAAATGTAAACCATAGACAAAGTGCTCCTGTGTTCGGTGCAAATAACAAAATCGTCCTTTTAATCCAGTGCTATGCCTTTCATCTCTTAAAAATAGTCCATGTATATTTCCCAGGCATGCAGGCAAACAATAGTGGTGGGAACCTCTAATCACCAAACACCTCGTGGAGAAGGTGGGGGCTTACCAAATTGAATGATTCACTTCAGCCTTATAGCAACACTCAATCAAACTGCATTAATAAAGGCTCCAGAAGGCACATGAAGGCTCCAGAAGGCTAATGAAGGCACACAGAGCGGAGACGGAGCTGTCATCCGACTGCTCAGCGGGGATCGGCGGATCGATCCCCCGCTGAGCAGAACGCACTCCGTCGGGCGATGCGCCTGTGTGAAAGAGGCCTTACTGAGTCAAAGAATCATGAATCTCAGTTAGAACACAGTACACTGAAAGAATCAAAGATTTATGAGTCTCCACTCAGGTAGCAGCAGTGATAAGATACAGACAGCCTATTTTAGGGCCAGTTCACACCATAGAAACGCAGTCCTGATGCGTTCCAGATCCTTTTCTGCATGCATGTTTTTGATGCGGTTTTCATGCACTTCAGTGCATTTTCCCCCTAATTTTTCTTAACCTTAAACAAGGACATGTGTGTTCCAGTGATTTTTGATGTGTTTTAAAGTGTTCCAGTACAGTCCAGTACAGGAAAAATGCAGCATGTTCGACTTTTTTTCCTGGAAATAGAACGCACTGGCAGGGCTGGCGCTAGACTACTTTGCGCCCTAGGCAAGATCAAGTACTTGCACCCCCCCCAAAATAAAACTCAAATTTTTTAAGAGCAGTAGAAAATAGAACCTATTTATGTTTATTTTTTTAGAATGGCACTTTTTTATTATTTATTTCACTGTGTGCCATTATAACAAAATATTTGTGATGAAATTCTGCTGACCCTAGCAGTGATACAATGTCTCAGCCCCAGCCTGGCTCACACTCATATGGCATTGTACATGCTAGGGGCCGGGAAGGGAGGGGCGGAGCCGAGGTGCCAGAGGTGGGGCAAGCTTCATACTTGGGATCTGCGTCTTGGAGGGAAGGGCGGAGCAAGGTGCCAGGGTGATCCGGGGGAGGAGCCAGAATTACCTGAGGGCAAGCTCCATACTCCAGAGTCGGGCCAGAGAGGGATTGGTGGAGCCGAGGTGCTAGGGGAGGAGCCAGGAATACATGGGGGCAAGCTCAATACTCTGAAGCTAGGCCAGGGAGGGAGGGGGCGGAGCCAGGAATTCCAGGGAGCAAGCTCCATACTCTGAGCCGGAGAGGGTGGGGCAGAAGTGCCGGGGTAACCCCTGAGGAGGAGCAAATACCCCAATCAGCTAAGAGGGGAAGGGAAAAGGATCATAACCTCCCGTTGGTCTCCTGATCCCACCACACTTTTTTGAATAATAGGATTGGCTGCACTAACTCCGAGCTGCATCAAAGCCCCTGCTCAGGAGATGTTATCTTGAGCCACTGCAGAGAGTAGAGAAACCAGCGGCCGTGGATGCGCCTTAGGTGGCAGTACGCCCTATGCGGCTGCCTATCAGTAGCACTGGCCCTGCGCACTGGAACTGCAAGCAATGGTGTGAACTATGCCACTGAACACCATATAGCTTACTTTCTATGCAATTTTGATGCAGAAAAAAAAACCCACTGAACTGCAAGTGGTGTTAACTGACCCATTATGGGACACTTTGCAATAGTTATAACACAGAACTATGATCCGATTGATCATAACTCTTTTCATACTGAATAAAGCTGATCAAAAAGGAAGGAAAGTGGTTAAAACGGATACAACTTTTTGAGATAAAAATACCCCCCTAATCCTAATCTATCGCTAATTACCCTAACACTAACCCCACATTACACGTCATTACAGTAAAGAAATAAAGATAAATACTTACCTTTAAAATTGATTGCAGAGCGCGGCCATCTCCATTGTGGGCGTCTGAAGCCGCTGTTGTCCCCCGCTGTGTCCTTCTTCCTGGAACTGGCTACCCAGAATGCCGATCGCAATCTCGCGCATGCGCTGTAGATTGCGATCGGCATTCTGAATAGCGTTCCCATTGCATCCTGGGATTGATGACGCTCATCACCCAGGATGCAATGCGAAGGAGGGAGTGATGTCGGCGGCCGTGTCCGCAGAGGGAGGAAGATGAAGGAAGGTAAGTATATTTGCATTAAAAACAAGGTAAGTGAAAAGAAAAAAAAAAATTACATTATCCAATTCTTTTTCAGGTACTTTAAAGCAAGCGGACAAGCCAAAAATAATTTTTAGAGTGGAACTCGGCTTTAAATACTCCACAGGTAACGATTTCAAAGCCAGTACATGACATCAGTTTAGAGTTAATGTTTAGAATGAACTATAAATTATATTTCTAGAATAATTGCTCACTATGTTCATTGCGACACCTAACCTGTGAAGCAATCATCATTTATGTAAAAGTGCATGCCCTACACACGTTTATTCACATGGCGAAATTGGGGGTCGTGGGGATGGTTTTACTTTTTATTTATCACTTTTTTCCTTTTTTTTCTTAACAAGTATCTGCCAACCTTCTATGAATCAGAGTCTTCTGATACACATCATATAATAGGGTTGAGTCAGATCCAGAGCTTCGGTTCACTTGCTTGTCAGCCAACTCAGCAAGCGAACCGAAGAATCAATTCATTAATCGTTTACATAGTTTGTGAGGTTGAAAAAAGACATCAGTCCATCCAGTTCAACCTATGATGTGTGTGTGTTAGTACACTGTATACCCCTGTATGTTGTGGTCTTTAACCACTTCAATACAGGGCACTTTCACCCCCTTCCTGCCCAGGCCAATTTTCAGCTTTTAGCACTGTTGCATTTTGAATGACAATTGCGCGGTCATGCAACACTGTACCGAAACCAAATTTATGTAATTTTCCCCCCACAAATAGAGCTTTCTTTTGGTGGTATTTGATCACCGCAAGGTTTTTTCTTTTTTGCTAAACAAATAAAAAAAAGACCGAAAAGTTTGAAAAATAAAAACGTTTTTTTGTTTATGTTATACAATTTTGTAAATAAATACTTTTTTTCCTGCACTGATGAAGCTGCACTCAGAGGCACTGATGAGGAGGCACTGATGGGGCGGCACTGATATGTGACACTGATAGGTAGCACAGATATGCAGCATTGGTGGGCACTGATAGGCGGCACTGATAGGCGGCATTGATGGGCACTGATAGGTGGCACTGATGGGCACTAATGGGCACTGATAGGCGGCACTGGTGGGCAATAATGGGCACTGGTAGGCAGCACTGACAGATGGCAATGATGGGCACTGGTGGGCAGCACTGATGGGGAGGGCACTTGCAGGCAGCACTGATGGGGAGGGCACTGGGGTGGGCATCCCTGGTGGTTCTAGTGCCCCCCCCGAGGGTCTGCACTGGTAATCAATGATCTGATTACCAGTGCCGACCCCCCCCCTGTCAGGTCAACGGCTCTTCCTGTGTACTATGTGACGAGCCGTGATTGGACACAGCTGGTCACATGGTAAAGAGCCTATGTCAGTACCGAGATCGGAGATGCGGGGAGTCATAACTAAACGAAATTAGTAACATAACAAATCTATCCGAAGCGAAACTAAACACATTTTTTTCGTTCCGCACATAGTTACATAGTTAGTGAGGTTGAAAAAAGACATCAGTCCATCCAGTTCAACCTATGATGTGTGTGTGTGTTTGCTGTTAACTGTACATTGTATACCCCTGTATGTTGTGGTCTTTAAGGTGCCCATCTAATAGTTTTTTGAAACTATCGATGCTCCCTGCTGATACGACTGCTTGTGGAAGCGAATTCCACATCCTTACTGCTCTGACAGTGAAAAACCCCTTATGTATTTTAAGGTTAAACCGTTTGTCCTCTAGTTTTAGTGAGTGGCCACGTGTCTTATTGTATTCCCTTTCTCTAAAAAGTTTGTTCCTTATGCTAGGGTCCTCACCAGTACAGTATTTGTACATTTATATCATATCCCCCCTCAAGCGTCTCTTCTCCAGAGAGAATAAGTTCAGTGCTTGTAGTCTTTCCTCATAGCCGATGCCCTCCATTCCCCTAATTATTTTTGTTGCTCTTCTCTGGACTCTCTCCAGTTCCAGCACATCCTTCCTGAGGACCAGTGCCCAGAACTGGACGGCATACTCCAGATGTGGCCAGACCAGAGTCTTGTAGAGTGGGAGAATAATCTCTTTATTTCTGGAGTAAATCCCCTTTTTTATACATGCCAGTATTCTGTTGGCTTTGCTTGCAGCGGCTTGGCATTTCATGCCACTGCCAAGCCTGTTGTCCACTAGGACCCCTAGGTCCTTTTCCATCTTAGATTCACCCAGAGGTTCCCCCCCCCCCCCCCAGTGAGTAGCTTGCTTTCGTGTTTCTGGCCCCCAAGTGCATTACTTTACATTTTTCAACATTAAACCTCATCTGCCATGTAGTTGCCCACCCCATTATTTTGTTCAGGTCCGCTTGTAAGGTTTCCACATCCTGCATAGAAGATATTGGCATGCTTAGTTTAGTAACATCCACAAATACCGAGATTGTGCTGGATATCCCCTCCTCTAGATCATTTATGAATAAATTAAACAAGATTGGTCCTAAGACAGAACCTTGGGGGACCCCACTTTCCACACGCGCCCAATCCAAATACTCCCCATTTATCACCACCCTCTGGACTCTCCCCTGGAGCCAGTTCTCTATCCAGGTACTCACCTTATGGTCCATACCTATCTTCCTTAGTTTGTACAGTAAGCTTTTGTGGGGAACGGTGTCAAAGGCCTTTGCAAAGTCCAGATACACCACATCCACAGGCTTACCTTTATCTAGGTGGCAGCTCACTTCATCGTAGAAGGTTAATAGATTGGTTTGGCAAGAACGATTTTTCATGAATCCATGCTGATTACTACTAATAATACAGTTTTTAAGTCTGGTATGTGGTCCCTTAACATCCCCTCCAAAATCTAGCAGACTACTGATGTTAGGCTGACCGGCCTATAGTTACCCGGGATATATCTTGGCCCTTTTTCAAATATTGGTACCACGTTGGCTTTTTTCCAATCAGCTGGCACCATACATAGAAACATAGAATGTGAATGATGCAGATAAGAACCATTTGGCCCATCTAGTCTGCCCAATATATCTGAATCCTATGAATAGTCCCTGGCCCTATCTTATATGAAGGATAGCCTTATGCCTATCCCATGCATGCTTAAACTCCTTCACTGTATTTGCAGCTACCACTTCTGCAGGAAGGTTATTCCATGCATCCACTACTCTCTCAGTAAAGTAATACTTCCTCATACTACCCGTCTGTAGACTATCCTTAACCACTTTACCACCGGAGGATTTTCCTGCTTAACGTCCAGGCCACTTTTTTGCAACTTGGCACGAATTTAACTGACAATTGCGCGGTCATGCAACCCTGTATCCAAACGAAATGTACGTCCTTTTTCCCACAAACAGAGCTTTCTTTTGGTGGTATTTGATCACCTCTGCGCTTTTCATTTTTTGCGAAAAAATTTACATTTTCTACTTTGACAGTTAAAAAATATCCAATATATTAAATTTTTGTCATATATTTAGGCCATAATGTATTTAGCTACATGTCTTTGACAAAAAAAATTCTCAATGAGCGTATTTTTAACCGCTTTAAGACCGGAAGATTTTACCCCATTCCTGACCAGGCTATATTTTGTGATTCGGCACTGCGTTATTTTAACAGACAATTGCGCGGCCGTGCGACACTGTACCCAAATTAAATTTATGTCCTTTTTTTCCCCACAAATAGAGCTTTCATTTGGTTGTATTTGATCACCTGTGCGATTTTTAATTTTTGAAAAAAAGAGCGACAATTTAAAAAAAAAAAAAAAAAACTATATTTTTTACATTCTGATATATAACATTCCCCCCAAAAAATTAAAAAATCAAAATTTTTTAACATTTTAGGCCAATTTGTTTTCTGCTACATATTTTTGGTAAAAAAAAAAAATCACAATAAGCGTATTTTGATTGGTTTGCGCAAAAGTTATTGCGTTTACTAACTGGACTGCGACATTGCGGCGGACAGATCGGGCCCTTTACTGACATTTTTCACACTTTTGGGGGTACCAGTGACATTAACACAGTAATCAGTGCTATAAATATGCACTATTACTGTAATAATGACACTGGCCGGGAAGGGGTTAACTTTATTGGTGATCAAGGGGTTAAATGTATGCCTCATGCTTACTGACGTGTGTGGGGGGAGGGGGTTGTGTGACACAGACAGAGATCGCAGGTTCAGCTATGCTGAATCCTGTAATCTGTCACTGTTTGTCACATAGGAGATCTGGCCGCTTTGTTTACAAAAGTGGGCGGATTTCCTCACTCGATCCCCGACGAACGGGGAAGAGCGGCGGTGATCACCGCCTCTCCTCCCCTGGCCCGACTCCCGCTGTGTCTGAATACAGCGGGAGCGAGGGAAAAGTCTGGTGATGTAGGTCTAGACGTTAACGAGCCACTTTGCCGCAGTAGCAGCACAGTGACCAGTGGTTAAAGATCATGAATAATGGTCTGGCAATCACCTGACTGAGCTCTTTAAGAACCCTCGGGTGCAAGCCATCCGGTCCCGGTGATTTATTTATGTTAAGTTTCTCTAGTTTAGTTCTAAGTGCCCATTCACACTACCTCGACTTGTCAGGCGACTGGTGAGCCTGACAAGTCGCGGTCCATGCAGTGCTACGGGAACCGTTCTGATAGGAGTGACTCAAGTCGCTCCGACTTAGAAAGTAGTTCCTGTACTACTTCGGGGCGACATCGGAGCGACTTGCATTGACATTCATTATATGAAGTCCGTGCAAGTCCCGCCGAAGTCGTGGTGCACGCGACTTCACAGGTCGCCCCCGAAGTCGTGCCGCGGTAGTGTGAACCGGCACTAAGTCTATCTTCTGTTAGCCATGGTGGTACTTCCTGAGGTGTATTATTTAGTTTAGTTTCAATGAGTAGTTCAAAATGAACCGATTCACATAAAAGATTCAAACTTCCTATCACTAACTCATATATGACGATTCTTTGACTCAGTATGTGCTGTATTGAGTACTCCTGACTCAGAACGAATATACATTTGTTTCCAGCTTGTCAGTGTGCTGGAAGCTTGTCTGATTGGTTGCAGGGAGGAGCTGAGCTCTCTCACTCTAGGATCATATTACCTGACCTGTCTCTTCTATTAAAAGTCAATAGTGAACGGTTTCATATGAATACCTTCAGTCAGATGAACCGATTCATCCAGTTCACTGAAATGAATTGGTTCAAAAGTACGATTCATTCATGAACTGGACATCACTAGAGGGTACAGGTGAGGTAGGGAAGGAAGGACGGGTGGTGTAGATGAGATGAGGTGGGAAAGGGAGGATGAATGAGGTAGGTAAGGCAGCAATGGAGCCAGTGCTGTATCCTGGCCTAGGCCAACAAGGCCCAGGCCTAGGGCGGCACTTTGCAGGGGGGCAGCAGAAAAAATATTTCATTATTTGTATAATGACTATGGACTTTCTATTTTTTATACAAAAAAGTGAAATAATCCTATAATTACAATCAGTGGCAGCAAACACAAGTCCAAATATCTTAAAAGAGTAATCTTACTAATCCCATGACATAAGGCTGTACTAATGGGCACTCATGGGGCTGCACTGGTGACCACTGATGAGGCCACACTGATATTATGCTGCACAGATGGGCAATAAAGAGGCGGTACTGATAAGGCTGCACTGATGAGGCTGAACTTATGGGAACCGATGAAGCTACGCTGATGGGCACTGATAGACTGTGGTTATGGTCTGTGGTTTACAGATGACAGGGTGGGTCATAAACGGGAAGGGGTGTGGCCTTTACAGGAAGGGGTGGATCATATTTAAATTAGGGGGTGCACAAGTTTAGTCAGGCCTAGGGCAGCACAAAACCTAAATACGCCACTGAATGGAGCAGTGTTGGTGAGGCAATTAGAGAATGTAAGGCTAATGGGGGGGGGGGGTGGAGTAGGTGAGGTGGTGGGGAGGGGAAGGGAAGATGGATAAGGTTAGTAAGGTATTGGAGAAATAGAAGACTGATGGGGGGGGGGGGGAGATGGATGAGGTTGGAAAAAGGCAGTGGATAAATAGAAGACTGATAGTGGAGGGGGGGGGGGGTGGTGGAATGAAGTAGGTGAAGTAGTGGTGAGATGGGGAGGGGGGGTTGGAGAATAGGTGAGGTGGTGGGGAGGGGAAGGGAAGATGGATGATGTTGGTAAGGCAGTGGAGAAATAGAAGACTGATGGGGGGGGGGGGGTGAAGTAGGTGAGGTGGTAGGGGAGGGGAAGGGAAGATGGATGAGGTTGGTAAGGCAGTGGAGAAATAGAAGACTGGCGGGGGGGGGGGGGGGTGAAGTAGGTGAGGTGGTAGGGAGGGGAAGGGAAGATGGATGAGGTTGGAAAAGGCAGTGCATAAATGGAAGACTGATAGGGGGGGGGTGTAATGAAGTAGGTGAAGTAGTGGTGAGATGGGGGGGGGTAGAGAGTAGGTGAGGTGGTGGGGAGGGGTGGAGTAGGTGAGGTGGTGGGGAGGGGAAGGGAAGATGGATAAGGTTGGTAAGGCAGTGGAGTAACGGAAGACTGACGAGGTGGAGGGGAATGGAGTGGGTGAGGTGGGGGTGGGGAGGTAAGATAGATGATTTTGGTAAGGCAGTGGATAAACGGAAGACTGATGAGATGGGGGGGTGGAGTAGGTGAGGTGGTGGGGAGGGGAGGGGAAGGGAAGATGGATAAGGTTGGTAAGGCAGTGGAGTAACGGAAGACTGACGAGGTGGGGGGAATGGAATGGGTGAGGTGGGGGTGGGGGGGTAAGATAGATGAGGTTGGTAAGGCAGTAGATGAACAGAAAACTGATGGGGGGGGTGGAATGAAGTAGGTGAGGTGGTGGGGGAGGGGAAGGGAAGATGGATGAGGTTGGTAAGGCAGTGGAGAAATAGAAGACTGGCGGGGGGGTGAAGTAGGTGAGGTGGTAGGGAGGGGAAGGGAAGATGGATGAGGTTGGAAAAGGCAGTGCATAAATGGAAGACTGATGGGGGGGGGGTGTAATGAAGTAGGTGAAGTAGTGGTGAGATGGGGGGGTAGAGAGTAGGTGAGGTGGGGAGGGGTGGAATAGGTGAGGTGGTGGGGAGGGGAAGGGAAGATGAATAAGGTTGGTAAGGCAGTGGAGTAACGGAAGACTGACGAGGTGGAGGGGAATGGAGTGGGTGAGGTGGGGGTGGGGAGGTAAGATAGATGAGGTTGGTAAGGCAGTGGATAAACGGAAGACTGATGAGATGGGGGGGTGGAGTAGGTGAGGTGGTGGGGAGGGGAGGGGAAGGGAAGATGGATAAGGTTGGTAAGTCAGTGGAGGAACGGAAGACTAATGAGATGGGTGGGGGGCGAGGGAATGGAGTGGGTGAGGTGGTGGGGGAGGGGAAGGGAAGATGGATGAGGTTGGTAAGGCAGTGGATGAACGGAAGACTGATGAGATGGGGGAAGGGGTGGAATAGCTGAGGTGGTGGGGGAGGGGAGGGGAGGGGAAGGGAAGATGGATAAGGTTGGTAAGGCAGTGGAGTAACGGAAGACTGACGAGGTGGGGGGGAATGGAATGGGTGAGGTGGGGGTGGGTAAGATAGATGAGGTTGGTAAGGCAGTAGATGAACAGAAAACTGATGGGGGGGGGTGGAATGAAGTAGGTGAGGTGGTGGGGGAGGGGAAGGGAAGATGGATGAGGTTGGTAAGGCAGTGGATGAACGGAAGACTGATGAGATGGGGGAGGGGTGGAATAGGTGAGGTGGTGGGGGAGGGGAAGGGAAGATGGATAAGGCTGGTAAGGCAGTGGAGTAACGGAAGACTGACGAGGTGGGGGGGGGGAATGGAATGGGTGAGGTGGGGGCGGGGGGGGGTAAGATAGATGAGGTTGGTAAGGCAGTGGAGGAACAAAAGACTGATGAGATGGGTGGGGGGGGGGTGGAGTAGGTGAGGTGGTGGGGGGGGAATGGAGTGGGTGAGCTGGTGGGAAGGGGAAGGGAAGATGGATGAGGTTGGTAAGGCAGTAGAGTACCGGAAGACTGACGAGGTGGAGGGGAATGGAGTGGGTGAGGTGGGGGTGGGGAGGTAAGATAGATGAGGTTGGTAAGGCAGTGGATAAACGTAAGACTGATGAGATGGGGGGGGTGGAGTAGGTGAGGTGGTGGGGAGGGGAGGGGAAGGGAAGATGGATAAGGTTGGTAAGTCAGTGGAGGAACGGAAGACTAATGAGATGGGTGGGGGGCGGGGGAATGGAGTAGGTGAGGTGGTGGGGAAGGGAAGATGGATGAGGTTGGTAAGGCAGTGGAGAAACAGAAGACTGATGAGAAGGGGGGGTGAGGGGGGAGGGGAAGGGAAGATGGATGAGGTTGGTAAGGCAGTGGATGAACGGAAGACTGATGAGATGGGGGAGGGGTGGAATAGGTGAGGTGGTGGGGGAGTGGAGGGGAAGGGAAGATGGATAAGGTTGGTAAGGCAGTGGAGTAACGGAAGACTGACGAGGTGGGGGGGAATGGAATGGGTGAGGTGGGGGTGGGGGGGTAAGATAGATGAGGTTGGTAAGGCAGTAGATGAACAGAAAACTGATGGGGGGTGGAATGAAGTAGGTGAGGTCGTGGGGGAGGGGAAGATGGATGAGGTTGGTAAAGCAGTGGATGAACGGAAGACTGATGAGATGGGGGGAGGGGTGGAATAGGTGAGGTGGTGGGGGAGGGGAAGGGAAGATGGATAAGGTTGGTAAGGCAGTGGAGTAACGGAAGACTGACGAGGTGGGGGGGAATGGAATGGGTGAGGTGGGGTGGGGGGGGGTAAGATAGATGAGGTTGGTAAGGCAGTGGAGGAACAAAAGACTGATGAGATGGGTGGGGGGGTGGAGTAGGTGAGGTGGTGGGGAGGGAATGGAGTGGGTGAGGTGGTGGGGAGGGGAAGGGAAGATGGGTGAGGTTGGTAAGGCAGTAGAGGAATGGAAGACTGATGGGGGGAGGGAATGGAGTGGGTGAGGTGGTGGGGGAGGAGAAAGGGAGAAGGATAAGGTTGGTATGGCAGTGGAGGAACGGAAGACTGACGAGGTGGGGGGGAATGGAATGGGTGAGGTGGGGGTGTGGGGGTAAGATAGATAAGGTTGGTAAGGCAGTGGTGAAACAAAAGACTGATGAGATGGGTGGGGGGGTTGGAGTAGGTGAGGTGGTGGGGGAGGGGAAGGGAAGATGGATGAGGTTGGTAAGGCAGTGGATAAACGGAAAACTGATGAGATGGGGAGTGGAGTAGGTGAGATGGGGGGGTGGAGTAGGTGAGGTGAGGTGGTGGGGGAGGGGAGGGGAGGGGAAGGGAAGGGAAGGGAAGATGGATAAGGTTGGTAAGTCAGTGGAGGAACGGAAGACTGATGAGATGGGGGGGGTGGAGGTGAGGTGGTGGGGAGGGGAAAGGAAGATGGATGAGGTTGGTAAGGCAGTGGATGAACAGAAGACTGATGAGGGAAGGCGGGGGGGGGGGTATACGGTGGGAGGGGAGGGTAAGATGGATGAGGTTGGTAAGGCAGTGGAGAAACAGAAGACTGCTGAGGGGGTGTGAGGTGGGAGGAGAAGGGAAGATGGATGAGGTTGGTATGGCAGTGGATGAACAGAAAACTGATGGGGGGGGGGGTGGAATGAAGTTAGTGAGGAGGTGGGGGAGGGGAAGGGAAGATGGATGAGGTTGGTAAGGCAGTGGAGACATTGAAGACTGATGAGGGAGGGGGTGAGGTGGGAGGGGAAGGGAAGATGGATGAGGTTGGTAAGGCAGTGGATGAACGGAAGACTGATGGGGGGGGGGTGGAATGAAGTAGGTGAGGTAGTGGGGAAGGGAAGATGGATGAGGTTGGTAAGGCAGTGGATGAAGAGAAGACTGATGAGATGGGGGGTGGGAAGGTAAGATAGATGAGGTTGGTAAGGCAGTGGAGGGACAGAAGACTAATGGGGGGGGAGGCAAGGGAATGGAGTGGGTGAGGTGGTGGAGGAGGGAAAGGGAATATGGATGAGGTTGGTAAGGCAGTGGAGGAACGGAAGACTGATGAGGTGGGGTGGGGGGGAATGGAGTAGGTGAGGTGGTGGGGGAGAGGAAGGGAAGATGGATAAGGTTGGTAAGGCAGTGGAGGAATGAAAGACTGATGAGATAGAGGGGGGATGGTGGTGAGGTGGTGGGGAGGGAATGGAGTGGGTGAGGTGGTGGGGAAGGGAAAGGAAGATGGATGAGGTTGGTAAGGCAGTGGATGAACTGAAGACTGATGAGGTGAGGCGGGGGGGGGTGAGGTGGGAGGGGAATGGAAGATGAATGAGGTTGGTAAGGCAGTGGAGGAATAGAAGACTGATGGAGGGGGGTGAGGTGGGAGGGGAAGGGAAGATAGATGAGGTTGGTAAGGCAGTAAGTGAACGGAAGACTGATTGGGGGGGGGGGAGTAGAATGAAGTAGGTGAGGTAGTGGGGAAGGGGAAGGGAAGATGGATAAGGTTGGTAAGCCAGTGGAGGAATGTAAGACTGATCAGGGGAGGAGAGGGGGGGTGAGGTGGGAGGGGGAGGGGGAGGGAAGATGGATGAGGTTGGTAAGACAGTGGAGGAAAAGAAGACTGATGAGGGGGGAGGGGTGGAGTAGGTGAGGTGGTGGGGAGCGGAAAAGAAGATGGATGAGGTTGGTAAGGCAGTAAAGGAACGGAAGACTGATGAGATGGGGGGGGGGTGGATTGGGTGAGGTGGTGGGAAAGGGAAGATGGGTAAGGTTGGTAAGGCAGTGGATGAACAAAAGACTGATGAGGTGAGGCGGGGGGGGGGTGAGGTGGGAGGGGAATGGAAGATGAATGAGGTTGGTAAGGCAGTGGAGGAATAGAAGACTGATGGAGGGAGGGGGGGGGTGAGGTAGGAGGGGAAGGGAAGATAGATGAGGTTGGTAAGGCAGTAAGTGAACGGAAGACTGATTGGGGGGGGAGTAGAATGAAGTAGGTGAGGTAGTGGGGAAGGGGAAGGGAAGATGGATAAGGTTGGTAAGCCAGTATAGGAATGTAAGACTGATCAGGGGAGGAGAGGGGGGGTGAGGTGGGAGGGGGAGGGAAGATGGATGAGGTTGGTAAGACAGTGGAGGAAAAGAAAACTGATGAGGGGGGAGGGGTGGAGTAGGTGAGGTGGTGGGGAGCGGAAAAGAAGATGGATGAGGTTGGTAAGGCAGTAAAGGAACGGAAGACTGATGAGATGGGGGGAGGGGTGGATTGGGTGAGGTGGTGGGAAAGGGAAGATGGGTAAGGTTGGTAAGGCAGTGGATGAACAAAAGACTAATGAGATGGGGGGGGGGGGGAGAATGGATGGAGTAGGTGAGGTGGTGGGGAGCGGAAAAGAAGATGGATGAGGTTGGTAAGGCAGTAAAGGAACGGAAGACTGATGAGATGGGGGGGGTGGATTGGGTGAGGTGGTGGGAAAGGGAAGATGGGTAAGGTTGGTAAGGCAGTGGATGAACAAAAGACTGATGAGGTGAGGCGGGGGGGGGAGGGTGGGAGGGGAATGGAAGATGAATGAGGTTGGTAAGGCAGTGGAGGAATAGAAGACTGATGGAGGGAGGGGGGGGGGGTGAGGTGGGAGGGGAAGGGAAGATAGATGAGGTTGGTAAGGCAGTAAGTGAACGGAAGACTGATTGGGGGGGGAGTAGAATGAAGTAGGTGAGGTAGTGGGGAAGGGGAAGGGAAGATGGATAAGGTTGGTAAGCCAGTATAGGAATGTAAGACTGATCAGGGGAGGAGAGGGGGGGTGAGGTGGGAGGGGGAGGGAAGATGGATGAGGTTGGTAAGACAGTGGAGGAAAAGAAAACTGATGAGGGGGGAGGGGTGGAGTAGGTGAGGTGGTGGGGAGCGGAAAAGAAGATGGATGAGGTTGGTAAGGCAGTAAAGGAACGGAAGACTGATGAGATGGGGGGGGGTGGATTGGGTGAGGTGGTGGGAAAGGGAAGATGGGTAAGGTTGGTAAGGCAGTGGATGAACAAAAGACTAATGAGATGGGGGGGGGGGGGGGGAGAATGGATGGAGTAGGTGAGGTGGTGGGGAGGGGAAGATGGATGAGGTTGGTAAGGCAGTGGATGTACGGAAGACTGATGAGATGGGGCGGGGGGAATGGAGTGGGTGAAGTGAAGGGGAAGGGAATGTAAGATGGATAAGGTTGGTAAGGCAGTGGAGGAATGGAAGATTGATGAGGTGGGGGGGGGGGAATGAAGTGGGTGAGGTGGGGGGAGGTAAGATGGATGAGGTTGGTAAGGCAGTGGATGAACAAAAGATTGATGAGATGGGAGGAGAATGGAGTAGTTGAGTTGGTGGGGAGGGAATGGAGTGGGTGAGGTGGTGGGGGAGGGGAAGGGAAGATAATTTAGGGTTGTAAAGCAGTGGAGGAACGGAAGATTGATGAGGTGGGGGGCAGAATAGAGTGGGTGAGGTGGGGGGGGGGTAAGATGTATGAGGTTGGTAAGGCAGTGGAGGAACAAAAGACTGATGAGATGGGGGGGTGGAGTAGGTGAGGTGGTGGGGGAGGGGGAAGGGAAGATGTAAAAGATTGGTAAGCCAGTGGATGAACTGAAGACTGATGAGGGGAGGCGGGGGGGGGGGGTGAGGTGGAAGGGGAAGGGAAGATGGATGAGGTTGGTAAGGCAGTGGAGGAATAGAAGACTGATGGGGGGAGGGGGTGAGGTGGGAGGGGAAGGGAAGATGGATGAGGTTGGTAAGGCAGTAAGTGAACGGAAGACTGATTGGGGGGGAGTGGAATGAAGTAGGTGAGGTAGTGGGGAAGGGTAAGGGAAGATGGATAAGGTTGGTAAGCCAGTGGAGGAAAAGAAGACTGATGAGGGGGGGAGGGGGGTGGAGTAGGTGAGGTGGTGGGGAGGGGAAAATAAGATGGATGAGGCTTGTAAGGCAGTGGAGGAACGGAAGACTGATGGGGGGGTGGAGTAGGTGAGGTGGTGGGGGAGGGGGAGGGAAGATGGGTAAGGTTGGTAAGGCAGTGGATGAACGGAAGATTGATGAGATGGGAGGAGAATGGAGTAGTTGAGTTGGTGGGGAGGGAATGGAGTGGGTGAGGTGGTGGGGGAGGGGAAGGGAAGATCATTAAGGTTGGTAAAGCTGTGGAGGAACGGAAGATTGATGAGGTGGGGGGGGGGGGGGTAAGATGTATGAGGTTGGTAAGGCAGTGGAAGAACAAAAGACTGATGAGTCTTTTGTTCTTCCAAAGGTGAGGTGGACGGGGAGGGGAAGGGAAGATGGATGAGGTTGATAAGGCAGTGGAAAAATGGAAGAATGATGAGGGGTGGGGCGTGAGGTGGGAGCGGAAGGGAAGATGGATGAGGTTGGTAAGGAGTGGATGAACTGGAGACTGATGAGATGGGGGGGTCTGGAGTAGGTGAGGTGGTGGGGAGGGGTAGGGAAGATGGATGAGGCTTGTAAGGCAGTGGAGGAACGGAAGACTGATGGGGGGGGGGGGGGAATGGAGTAGGTGAGGTGGTGGGGAGGGGGAGGGAAGATGGGTAAGGTTGGTAAGGCAGTGGATGAACAAAAGACTGATGAGATGGGGGGGGGGGGGGGAATGGATGGAGTAGGTGAGGTGGTGGGGAGGGGAAGATGGATGAGGTTGGTAAGGCAGTGGATGTACGGAAGACTGATGAGATGGGGCGGGGGGGAATAGAGTGGGTGAAGTGGAGGGGAAGGGAATATAAGATGGATAAGGTTGGTAAGGCAGTGGAGGAATGGAAGACTGATGAGGTGGGGGGGGGGGAATGGAGTGGGTGAGGTGGGGGGAGGTAAGATGGATGAGGTTGGTGGGGGGAGGTAAGATGGATGAGGTTGGTAAGGCAGTGGATGAACAAAAGACTGATGAGATGGGGGGGGGGTGGAGTAGGTGAGGTGGTGGGGGAGGGGAAGGGAAGATGTATAAGGTTGGAAAGGCAGTGGATGAACGGAAGACTTATGGGGGGGGGGGGGATGAAGTAGGTGAGGTGGACGGGGAGGGAAAGGGAAGATGGATGAGGTTGATAAGGCAGTGGAAAAATGGAAGACTGATGAGGGTGGGGGGTGAGGTGGGAGCGGAAGGGAAGATGGATGAGGTTGGTAAGGCAGTAAGTGAACGGAAGACTGATTGGGGGGGAGTGGAATGAAGTAGGTGAGGTAGTGGGGAAGGGTAAGGGAAGATGGATAAGGTTGGTAAGCCAGTGGAGGAAAAGAAGACTGATGAGGGGGGGAGGGGGTGGAGTAGGTGAGGTGGTGGGGAGGGGAAAAGAAGATGGATGAGGCTTGTAAGGCAGTGGAGGAACGGAAGACTGATGGGGGGGGGGGGGAATGGAGTAGGTGAGGTGGTGGGGGAGGGGAAGGGAAGATGGGTAAGGTTGGTAAGGCAGTGGATGAACAAAAGACTGATGAGATGGGGGGGGGGGAATGGATGGAGTAGGTGAGGTGGTGGGGAGGGGAAGATGGATGAGGTTGGTAAGGCAGTGGATGTACGGAAGACTGATGAGATGGGGTGGGGGGGGAATAGAGTGGGTGAAGTGGAGGGGAAGGGAATATAAGATGGATAAGGTTGGTAAGGCAGTGGAGGAATGGAAGACTGATGAGGTGGGGGGGGAATGGAGTGGGTGAGGTGGGGGGAGGTAAGATGGATGAGGTTGGTAAGGCAGTGGATGAACAAAAGATTGATGAGATGGGAGGAGAATGGAGTAGTTGAGTTGGTGGGGAGGGAATGGAGTGGGTGAGGTGGTGGGGGAGGGGAAGGGAAGATAATTAAGGTTGGTAAAGCAGTGGAGGAACGGAAGATTGATGAGGTGGGGGGCGGAATAGAGTGGGTGAGGTGGGGGGGGGGAAGATGTATGAGGTTGGTAAGGCAGTGGAGGAACAAAAGACTGATGAGATGGGGGGGGGTGGAGTAGGTGAGGTGGTGGGGGAGGGGAAGGGAAGATGTATAAGGTTGGTAAGGCAGTGGATGAACGGAAGACTTATGGGGGGGGGGGGGATGAAGTAGGTGAGGTGGACGGGGAGGGGAAGGGAAGATGGATGAGGTTGATAAGGCAGTGGAAAAATGGAAGACTGATGAGGGTGGGGGGTGAGGTGGGAGCGGAAGGGAAGATGGATGAGGTTGGTAAGGAGTGGATGAACGGAAGACTGATGTGGGAGGCGGGGGTGGAATGAAGTAGGTGAGGTGGTGGGGGAGGGAAAGGGAAGATGAATGAGGTTGGTAAGGCAGTGGAAGAATGGAAGACTGAGGAGGGGAGGGGAGAGGAGGGGAGGTGAGGTGGTGGGAAGGGAAGATGGATGAGGTTGGTAAGGCCGTGTGGAGGAATAGAAGACTGATGGGGGGAGGGGGTGAAGTAGGTGAGGTGGTGGGGAGGGGAATATGGATGAGTTTGGTGAAGTAGTGATGGAACGGAAGACTGATGAGGTGGGTGAAGTATGGCGGAAGGGTGGATGGATGAGGTAAGTCAGTGTAGGAAGGCTGATGAGATGGGGGGGCTGGAGTGGGTGAGGTGGTGGGGAGGGGAAGGGAAGATGGATGAGGTTGGTAAGGCAGTGGAGGAATGGAAGACTGATGAGGTGGGGGGGGGAATGGAGTGGGTGAGGTGGGGGGAGGTAAGATAGATGAGGTTGGTAAGGCAGTGGAGGAACAAAAGACTGATGAGATGGGTGGGGGGCGGGGGAATGGAGTAGGTGAGGTGGTGGGGAGGGAAAGGGAAGATGGATGAGGATGGTAAGGCAGGGGATAAACGGAAGACTGATGAGATGGGGGGGGGGGGGTGGAGTAGATGAGATTGTGGGGGAGGGGAAGGGAAGATAGATAAGGTATGTAAGGCAGTGGAGGAACGGAAGACCGATGAGATGAGGGGGGGGGGATGGAGGTGAGGGGGTGGGGAGGGAATGGGCTGGGTGTGGTGGGGAGGGTAAAGGAAGATGGATGAGGTTGGTAAGGCAGTGGATGAATGGAAGACTGATGAGGGGAGGCCGGGGGGGGGGGGGCGGTGAGGTGGGAGGGGAAGGGAAGATGGATGAGGTTGGTAAGGCAGTGGATGAACAGAAAACTGATGGGGGGGTGGGGGTGGAATGAAGTAGGTGAGGTGGTGGGGGAGGGGAAGGAAAGATGGATGAGGTTGGTAAGGCAGTGGAGAAATTGAAGACTTATGAGGGAGGGGGGTGAGGTGGGAGGGGAATGAAAGATGGATGAGGTTGGTAAGACAGTGGAGGAATAGAAGACTGATGAGGGGGGGAGGGGGGGAGTAGGTGAGGTGGTGGGGAGGGGAAAAGAAGATGGATAAGGTTGGTAAGGCAGTAAAGGAACAGAAGACTGATGAGATGGGGGGGTGGAGTGGGTGAGGTGTTGGGGAAGGGAAGATGGGTGAGGTTGGCAAGGCAGTGGATAAACAAAAGACTGATGAGATGGGGGGGGGGGGATGGATGGAGTAGGTGAGGTGGTGGGGAGGGGAAGATGGATGAGGTTGGTAAGGCAGTGGATGAACGGAAGACTGATGAGATGGGGGGGGGGGGAATGGAGTAGGTGAGGTGGTGGGGGAGGGGAAGGGAAGATAGATAAGGTTAGTAAGGCAGTGGAGGAAAGGAAGACTGAAGAGATGGGGTGGGGGAATGGATGGAGTAGGTGAGGTGGTGGGGAGGGGAAGATGGATGAGGTTGGTAAGGCAGTGGATGAACGGAAGACTGATGAGATGGGGGGGGGGGGGGGGTGGAGTAGGTGAGGTGGTGGGGGAGGGGAAGGGAAGATAGATAAGGTTAGTAAGGCAGTGGAGGAACGTAAGACTGATGAGATGGGGGGGGGGGGGAATGGATGGAGTAGGTGAGGTGGTGGGGAGGGAAGATGGATGAGGTTGGTAAGGCAGTGGAGGAACGGAAGACTGATGAGTAATGATCGACCAATGTCGTCTTTTTAGTGCAATTAACGATATTTTGGTCATAGGATATCGGTATAGGCCGATATTTTTGGACATTTAAAAAAATGTTTTTTTTTTTCACAGGTACAGTTGTGGAGGGATTTGGGGATCTTAAAGACCCCAAACCCCTCCTCTGCACCTTAAAGCATTTAAAACAGCCAGGTTTGACTGTTTTGAATGCTGTCTTTTTTTTAATCTGGTGCCGAATACCTGGAAGTTAAGTCAAGACATCACTTCCGGAGACCTGATCAGAGCTGAATGCGGCTTTGTTCGGGTCTTCTCTTCGGCGGCCGTGGAGGTAGGATGCCCGGGTCTCCCGGTGGAATGGGAGACCCGGGCGAGCCGCGAAAGGGGGCGGGGGACATCCCTTCCCCCTCCTTGTAATGACAGCCAAGTGGCTTCTCAGCCGCATCGGTTGTCATTACAAGACAGCCGACCGTTGGCTATGGATGCCGGTACCATGGTGATGACTCTAGCTGCAGGCATCACTCCAGTACAGCACTTTCTTGGAATATCGGCAATATCGGTAACCTCAGGAGCTGATTCTGATATTTTGGGGAAAGTGCATATCGGCATTAAGGATAATCGGTCGATCCCTACTGATGAGGTGGGGGGGGGGGAATGGAGTGGGTGAGGTGGGGGGGAAGGTAAGATGGATGAGGTTGGTAAGGCAGTGGAGGAACAAAAGACTGATGAGATGGGGGGGGGGGGGTGGGTTGGAGTAGGTGAGGTGGTGGGGAGGGAATGGAGTGGGTGAGGTGGGGAGGGGATGGGAAGATGGATAAGGTTGGTAAGGCAGTGGAGGAACGGAAGACTGATGAGATGGGGGGGGGGGGGTTGGTTGGGGAATGGAGTAGGTGAGGTGGTGGGGGAGGGGAAAGGAAGATGGATGAGGTTGGTAAGGCAGTGGATGAAAGGAAGACTGATGAGACGGGGGGGGGGGAGATGGAGTAGATGAGGTGGTGGGGAGGGGAAGGGAAGATGGATGAGTTTGGTGAAGTAGTGATGGAACGGAAGACTGATGAGGTGGGTGAAATATGGCGGAAGGGTGGATGGATGAGGTGAGTCAGTGTAGGAAGGGAAGAACTGATAAGATGGGTGAAGCAGTGAAAGAAGTGAGGATGGGAGTTCTATGTACAGCAGGGAACAGATGACTGATAAGATGAGGGAAGAAGGGATGGAAGTTCTAGGTACAGCAGGGAACAGATGACTGATGAGATGAGGGAAGAAGGGATGGAAGTTCTAGGTACAGCAGGGAGGAAACGAAGGACTGACAAGGTGAGGGAAGAAGGGATGGAAGTTATAGGTGCAGAAAATACAAAGCAAAAGAAGGGCGCACCAGCCTAGCGCATTATCCTCAGCAAGTTTATTTGGATAAAATTGTTTAAAATCAAATACTCACAAACAAACAAGAAGTTTCAGGCACATCAATTCCATACACCTGCCTCCTACCAGAGGATCAACGTCTTTACTGGAAGCAGAGGGCTGACGCGTTTCGAGGCTGTGCCTCTTCCTCAGAGGCTCTGAGGAAGAGGCACAGCCTCGAAACGCGTCAGCCCTCTGCTTCCAGTAAAGACGTTGATCCTCTGGTAGGAGGCAGGTGTATGGAATTGATGTGCCTGAAACTTCTTGTTTGTTTGTGAGTATTTGATTTTAAACAATTTTATCCAAATAAACTTGCTGAGGATAATGCGCTAGGCTGGTGCGCCCTTCTTTTGCTTTGTATTTTCAGTGTCTGGTCGACCACCCTGGTCGTAAGGGGCAGCAAAGCCTAGCCATCATGGATGCCTAATACCAGTACGAGTTCCAGGATTGAAACAGCCTGAGGACCAGGTTCCGAGCGCAGGAAAGGGGGTGCTGTCCAGCACTTATCTTTTTTGGAAGTTATAGGTGCAGCAGGGAGAGAAGGAAGGAAGAATGGACGGAATTCTAGGTATAGCAGGGAGGGAGGGAAGGAAGAATGGACGGATATTCTAGGTACAGCAGGGAGGAAATGAACGAAGAATGGACGGACGTTCTAGGTGCAGCAGTGAAGGAAGGAAAGAAGAATGGACGGATATTCTAGGTACAACAGGGAGGGAGGAAAGGAAAATGGACGGAAGTTCTAGGTGCAGCAGGGAGGGAAGGAAGTATGGACGGAAATCTAGGTAAAGCAGGGAGGGAAGGAAGAATGGACGGAAGTTATAGGTGCAGCAGGGAGGGAAGGAAGTATGGACAGAATTCTAGGTACAGCAGGGAGAGAAGGAAGGAAGAATGGACGGATGTTCTAGGTACAGCAGGGAGGGAAGGAAGGAAAATGGACGGAAGTTCTAGGTGCAGCAGGGAGGGAAGGAAGTATGGACGGAATTCTAGGTACAGCAGTGAAGGAAGGAAGGAAAAATGGACAGAAGTTCTGGGTACAGCAGGGAGGAAATGAAAGAAGAATGGACGGAAGTTCTGGGTGCAGCAGGGAGGAAATGAAAGAAGAATGGATGGAAGTTCTGGGTACAGCATTGAGGAAATGACGGAAGAATGGACAGAAGTTGTAGGTGCAGCAGGGAGGAAATGAAGGAAGAATGGACGGAAGTTCTAGGTACAGCATTGAGGAAATGAAGGCAGAATGGACGGAAGTTGTAGGTGCAGCAGGGAGGAAATGAAGGAAGAATGGACGGAAGTTCTAGGTACAGCAGGGAGGAAATGAAGGAAGAATGGACGGAAGTTCTGGGTGCAGCAGGGAGGAAATGAAAGAAGAATGGACGGAAGTTCTGGGTGCGGCAGAGAGAGAAGAAAGGAAGAATGGACGGAAGTTCTGGGTACAGCAGGGAGGAAATGAAGGAAGAATGGATGGAAGTTCTGGGTACAGCAGGGAGGAAATGAAAGAAGAATGGACGGAAGTTCTGGGTGCAGCAGGGAGGAAATGAAAGAAGAATGGATGGAAGTTCTGGGTACAGCATTGAGGAAATGACGGAAGAATGGACAGAAGTTGTAGGTGCAGCAGGGAGGAAATGAAGGAAGAATGGACGGAAGTTCTAGGTACAGCATTGAGGAAATGAAGGCAGAATGGACGGAAGTTGTAGGTGCAGCAGGGAGGAAATGAAGGAAGAATGGACGGAAGTTCTAGGTACAGCAGGGAGGAAATGAAGGAAGAATGGACGGAAGTTCTGGGTGCAGCAGGGAGGAAATGAAAGAAGAATGGACGGAAGTTCTGGGTGCGGCAGGGAGAGAAGAAAGGAAGAATGGACGGAAGTTCTGGGTACAGCAGGGAGGAAATGAAGGAAGAATGGATGGAAGTTCTGGGTACAGCAGGGAGGAAATGAAGGAAGAATGGATGGAAGTTCTAGGTACAGCAGGGAGGGAAGGAGGGAAGAATGGATGGAAGTTACAGCAGGGAGGAAATGAAGGAAGAATGGACGGAAGTTGTAGGAGCAGCAGGGAGGAAATGAAGAAAGAATGGACGGAAGTTCTGGGTACAGCAGGGAGGAAATGAAAGAAGAATGGACGGAAGTTCTGGGTGCAGCAGGGAGGAAATGAAAGAAGAATGGACGGAAGTTCTGGGTACAGCATTGAGGAAATGAAGGAAGAATGGACGGAAGTTGTAGGTGCAGCAGGGAGGAAATGAAGGAAGAATGGACGGAAGTTCTAGGTACAGCATTGAGGAAATGAAGGAAGAATGGACGGACGTTGTAGGTGCAGCAGGGAGGAAATGAAGGAAGAATGGACGGAAGTTCTAGGTACAGCAGGGAGGAAATGAAGGAAGAATGGACGGAAGTTCTGGTTGCAGCAGGGAGGAAATGAAAGAAGAATGGACGGAAGTTCTGGGTGCGGCAGGGAGAGAAGAAAGGAAGAATGGACGGAAGTTCTGGGTACAGCAGGGAGGAAATGAAGGAAGAATGGACGGAAGTTCTGGGTACAGCAGGGAGGAAATGAAAGAAGAATGGACGGAAGTTCTGGGTACAGCATTGAGGAAATGAAGGAAGAATGGACGGAAGTTGTAGGTGCAGCAGGGAGGAAATGAAGGAAGAATGGACGGAAGTTGTAGGAGCAGCAGGGAGGAAATGAAGGAAGAATGGACGGAAGTTCTGGGTACAGCAGGGAGGAAATGAAAGAAGAATGGACGGAAGTTCTGGGTGCAGCAGGGAGGAAATGAAAGAAGAATGGACGGAAGTTCTGGGTGCAGCAGGGAGGAAATGAAAGAAGAATGGACGGAAGTTCTGGGTACAGCATTGAGGAAACGAAGGAAGAATGGACGGAAGTTCTAGGTACAGCATTGAGGAAATGAAGGAAGAATGGACGGACGTTGTAGGTGCAGCAGGGAGGAAATGAAGGAAGAATGGACGGAAGTTCTAGGTACAGCAGGGAGGAAATGAAGGAAGAATGGACGGAAGTTCTGGGTGCAGCAGGGAGGAAATGAAAGAAGAATGGACGGAAGTTCTGGGTGCGGCAGGGAGAGAAGAAAGGAAGAATGGACGGAAGTTCTGGGTACAGCAGGGAGGAAATGAAGGAATAATGGACGGAAGTTCTGGGTACAGCAGGGAGGAAATGAAGGAAGAATGGACGGAAGTTCTAGGTGCAGCAGGGAGGAAATGAAGGAAGAATGGACGGAAGTTCTGGGTACAGCAGGGAGGAAATGAAGGAAGAATGGACGGAAGTTCTAGGTGCAGCAGGGAGGAAATGAAGGAAGAATGGACGGAAGTTCTGGGTACAGCAGGGAGGAAATGAAGGAAGAATGGATGGAAGTTCTGGGTACAGCATGGAAGGAAGGAAAGAAGAATGGATGGAAGTTCTGGGTACAGCAGGGAGGAAATGAAGGAAGAATGGACGGAAGTTCTAGGTGCAGCAGTGAAAGAAGAATGGACGGAAGTTCTAGGTGCAGCAGGGAGGAAATGAAGGAAGAATGGACGGAAGTTCTAGGTACAGCATTGAGGAAATGAAGGAAGAATGGACGGACGTTGTAGGTGCAGCAGGGAGGAAATGAAGGAAGAATGGACGGAAGTTCTAGGTACAGCAGGGAGGAAATGAAGGAAGAATGGACGGAAGTTCTGGGTGCGGCAGGGAGAGAAGAAAGGAAGAATGGACGGAAGTTCTGGGTACAGCAGGGAGGAAATGAAGGAAGAATGGACGGAAGTTCTGGGTACAGCAGGGAGGAAATGAAAGAAGAATGGACGGAAGTTCTGGGTACAGCAGGGAGGAAATGAAAGAAGAATGGACGGAAGTTCTGGGTGCGGCAGGGAGAGAAGAAAGGAAGAATGGACGGAAGTTCTGGGTACAGCAGGGAGGAAATGAAGGAAGAATGGACGGAAGTTCTGGGTACAGCAGGGAGGAAATGAAAGAAGAATGGACGGAAGTTCTGGGTGCAGCAGGGAGGAAATGAAGGAAGAATGGACGGAAGTTCTAGGTACAGCAGGGAGGAAATGAAGGAAGAATGGACGGAAGTTCTGGGTACAGCAGGGAGGAAATGAAAGAAGAATGGACGGAAGTTCTGGGTGCGGCAGGGAGAGAAGAAAGGAAGAATGGACGGAAGTTCTGGGTACAGCAGGGAGGAAATGAAAGAAGAATGGACGGAAGTTCTGGGTACAGCAGGGAGGAAATGAAGGAAGAATGGACGGAAGTTCTAGGTGCAGCAGGGAGGAAATGAAGGAAGAATGGACGGAAGTTCTGGGTACAGCAGGGAGGAAATGAAGGAAGAATGGACGGAAGTTCTAGGTGCAGCAGGGAGGAAATGAAGGAAGAATGGACGGAAGTTCTGGGTACAGCAGGGAAAGAAGGAAAGACGAATGGATGGAAGTTCTGGGTACAGCAGGGAGGAAATGAAGGAAGAATGGATGGAAGTTCTAGGTGCAGCAGTGAAAGAAGAATGGACGGAAGTTCTGGGTGCAGCAGGGAGGAAATGAAGGAAGAATGGATGGAAGTTCTAGGTGCAGCAGTGAAAGAAGAATGGACGGAAGTTCTGGGTGCAGCAGGGAGGAAATGAAGGAAGAATGGATGGAAGTTCTAGGTGCAGCAGTGAAAGAAGAGTTCTGGGTACAGCAGGGAGGAAATGAAGGAAGAATGGACGGAAGTTCTAGGTGCAGCAGTGAAAGAAGAATGGACGGAAGTTCTGGGTGCAGCAGGGAGGAAATGAAGGAAGAATGGACGGAAGTTCTAGGTGCAGCAGGAAGGGAAGGAAGGAGGTGGAAGGGATGACGAGGTGGGTGAGGCGGTGGGGGACGGGATGACGAGGTGGGCGAGGCGGTGGGGGAAGGGAGGGATGACGCGGTGAGGGAAGGGATGTCGGGCGCACTAGGTGAGCCGGAAATGACGTCATACCGATACTAGGAGATAACGGAGGCGCAGCTCTCCATCCATCATCTTCCGGCTGGTTTATCCCGGACCGAGTCATTCACTTCCCAGCCACCGCCGCTGCACATCGCTCGTCACCATGAGTCTTAATACGGCGAACATTAACTTGAAATGGAACCCGAAGAGCCTGGAGATCCGGACTGTGGCGGTGGAGCGCCTGTTGGAGCCGCTGGTGAGTCAGGTGACCACTCTGGTGAATAGCAGTAACAAAGGGCCGTCCGGTAAGAAGAAAGGCCGCTCGAAGAAGGCCCGGGTCCTGGCCGCCTCGGTAGAACAAGCCACCCAGAACTTCCTGGAGAAAGGCGATAAGATCGCTAAGGAGAGTCAGTTCCTGAGGGACGAGCTGGCCGCCGCTGTAGACGAGGTCCGCAGCCAGGGGGAGCTGATGAGATCGGCCTCCGGAGACTTCGCTGATGATCCCTGCTCCTCGGTAAAGAGGGGGAATGTTGTCCGGGCGGCCCGCAGCCTCCTCTCCGCCGTCACCAGGCTGCTGATCCTGGCTGACATGGCCGATGTCTTCAAACTGCTGGTCCAGCTGAAGGTGGTGGAGGACGGGGTGCTGAGGCTGAGGAATGCCGGTACCGAGCAGGATCTGGGTATTCAGTATAAAGCATTGAACGCTGAGCTGGGGAAATTACAGGCGATGAGTGCTAAAAGACAACAGGATCTGAAGGACGCCGGACACAGGGATCAGATTGCTGCCGCTAGAGGAATCTTACTGAAGAATATCCCTATCTTATACTCGGCCTCCCAGGCCTGTCTGCAGCATCCAGATGTCGCTGCCTATAGGGCTAACAGAGACTTGGTGTACAAACATTTGCAGCAAGCCATCACTGCCATCAACAATGCAGCCCAGGCCACCCCATCCGAAGAAGCGACACCCCAGGGAGGGGAGCTCGCCGTGGCCCTCAATAACTTTGATAAACAGATCATCATGGATCCCATAGGTTTTACAGAAGAAAAGTTCAGGCCGTCTTTGGAGGAGAGACTAGAAAGTATTATTAGTGGGGCGGCATTGATGGCGGATTCCACCTGTACACGGGATGACCGCCGAGAACGCATCGTGGCCGAATGTAATCTGGTAAGACAAGCCTTGCAGGATCTCCTCTCGGAATACATGAGTAATTCTGGACGCAAGGAAAGGAGCGATGTTCTTAATGCCGCCATAGATAAAATGACCAGAAAGACCAGAGATCTGCGCAAGCAGTTGTGTAAAGCCGTCATGGACCACGTCTCTGACTCTTTCCTAGAGACCAATGTGCCACTCCTGGTTCTGATCGAGGCTGCCAAGAATGGCAACGAAAAGGAAGTCAAAGAGTATGCCCAAGTTTTTCGTGAACACGCAACTAAACTGATCGAAGTGGCAAACTTGGCGTGCTCCATCTCCAACAATGAGGATGGGGTTAAAATCGTGCGTGTATCTGCAAACCAGCTGGAGGCGCTGTGTCCTCAGGTCATAAATGCAGCTTTGGCCTTAGCCGCCAAGCCTCACAGTAGAGTGGCTTTGGACAATATGGATATTTTCAAGGACCAGTGGGAAAAGCAAGTCGGTATCCTTACTGATGCAGTCGATGATATTACTTCCATTGATGACTTTTTGTCCGTCTCGGAAAATCACATCTTAGAAGATGTCAATAAATGTGTGATAGCCCTGCAGGAGAGGGATATCGATGGGCTGGATCGCACCGCAGGGGTTATACGTGGCCGTGCTGCCAGAGTTATGCATGTCGTCCTTTCAGAAATGGAAAACTATGAGGCCGGGATTTACACAGAAAAAGTTATGGAAGCTTCTAAACTGTTGTCAGACACTGTCATGCCGCGTTTTGCAGAGCAAGTGGAAACTGTAGTTAATGCTCTCATTCGAGATCCTAATCACCCCGTAGATGAAAATGAATTTATTGATGCCTCCAGGCTTGTGTATGACGGTATCCGTGACATCAGAAAAGCCGTTTTGATGATCAGAACTCCAGAAGAGCTGGACGATTCTGATTTTGAGGCAGATGACATTGATGTGAGAAGCCATACCAGCATTCAGACTGAAGATGACCAACTCATTGCAGGGCAGAGTGCCAGAGCAATCATGGCTCAGCTTCCACAGGAACAAAAGGCAAAGATTGCAGAACAAGTCGCAAGTTTCCAAGAAGAAAAAAGTAAGCTGGATGCCGAAGTCTCCAAATGGGATGACAGTGGCAATGACATCATTGTTTTGGCCAAGCAGATGTGTATGATCATGATGGAGATGACGGATTTTACAAGAGGAAAGGGTCATCTTAAAAATGCTTCAGATGTCATAGGTGCTGCAAAGAAAATTGCAGAAGCTGGATCACGAATGGACAAATTGGGCCGTGCCATTGCTGACCAGTGCCCTGACTCTAGCTGCAAACAAGATCTCCTGGCATACCTGCAGCGCATTTCCTTATACTGCCATCAGTTAAATATCTGCAGCAAAGTTAAAGCAGAAGTTCAGAATCTTGGTGGTGAGTTAGTCGTCTCCGGAGCTGACAGTGCCATGTCACTGATCCAAGCTGCTAAGAACTTGATGAATGCTGTGGTTCAAACTGTTAAAGCATCTTATGTGGCTTCTACAAAATATCAAAAGTCCCAGGGAATGGCATCCTTAAACTTGCCTGCAGTTTCCTGGAAAATGAAGGCCCCGGAGAAAAAGCCACTAGTCAAGAGAGAAAAGCAAGATGAAACCCAAACTAAAATTAAGCGAGCATCTCAGAAGAAACATGTGAATCCTGTGCAGGCTCTTAGTGAATTTAAAGCTATGGAGAGTATTTGAAAGACAGTGAGCACAGTGCATTCTACTGCTCTTGCATATATTACAATTAATAATGCTATTTTTTTTTCTTTTTTGCCAGTTTTTTATACTGCTCACAAATATTCCAATTATAAACACTAATCTGTTCCTCTGCCAGCCTTTTACATGAACCTGTGAGGATAGAAATATGGATTTTACCGTTCCTGGCTTGCTTTTAAAACCTGTTCTGGTTTTGTCATCCCTGATTTTTGGTTTTATGGTCTAGTACAGTGGTCCTCAACTCCGGTCCTCAGGGCACACTAACAGGCCAGGTTTTAAGTATTACCTTGGAGAGATGCAGACTAGAGTACTGCAATCACTGAGCAGCAAATGAAATCACCTGGGATTTATATCAGTTATCTTGCAAATCTGGCCTGTTAGTGGGCCCTGAGGGCCAGGGTTGAGGACCACTGGTCTAGTACAGGGATATGCAAACTGTGGCCCTCCAGCTGTTTCAAAACTACAACTCCCATCATGCCTCTGGGTGTCAGTCTTGTGGCTGTCAGTCTTGCTATGCATCATGGGACTTGTAGTTTTGTAACAGCTGGAGGGCCACAGTTTGCATATCCCTGGTCTAGTATGTTACTGTGCTGGACAAGCATTGTAGCTAATGAAGTCTAAACTCTCTGTTCTGCATATTTATTCCAGGTTGGTAACTCACTAGTTAGTAAGAGTCCATTCAGACTAGCGCCACTTGTCAGGCGACTTGGTCGCCTGACAAGTTGCGGTCGGTCGCTCGCCATTGAGTAGTACAGGACCCGTTCTAATAGGAGTGACACAAGTCGCTCCAACTTAGAAAAAGGGTCCTGTACTACTTTGGGGCGACTTGCATTGACTTCCATTCTATGAAGTCCGTGCAAGTCGCGCCGAAGTCGCGGTGCACAGTGCACCGCGCCTTCACAGGTCGCCCCACAAAGTCGTGTCGCGCCAGTCTGAATGGGCTGTAAAGCCACAGTTTGGTGATAACTGGCAATCCCACCTTCCACATTTCTACCCTTACAGGTTCTATCTAATCTGGCCTACATTCTAGTTATGCCACATATGCTCCTTATTATTATTCTTAATAAATATATACTTAATATTGATAGACCTGAGTACTTTAGAGAGCTAAGATAGCTTTGCATTCAACCTTAAAGCATACCTGCAGTTACAAGTTGCAAAAGTATTAGTGCTCTAACATAGCTGACACTTTATGTACCTTGATACAGCCCTGAGACCTGGGGGTGTCTCCTTATCATTGGCAAGTACTGAGTTGCCAGGGATAAGGCCCTTTTTTTAAAAAAAACTTGGAAGCTGGTTGTAATTTTCATACCAGGGTGCTTTGTGTTGGTAATGTTACATGGCAACCTTTATGCAACCACAGTTATGCTTTATGGGGCTAATTTCAGCTAAAAATCTTTATTTCCTCTAAAATTTCCATTCTGACTACCCAGTCTTGGATGTTCCCTTTTTAAAACTGCATGCATTGTTTTACTTATATACCAGAGAAAACAAATGTATTTAACTTGAACTCTAAACCAAATGTAATCCAATCTTCAATGCTTAAAGCTCAATGCAGTTATGTACTGCACATAACAAGCATAAATCTTAAAAATATCATCTTGTATGCCTTGCAGAGCCACTTATTTCTTAGACTTGGTAATGTTTTATTGTTCCCTCTTGGTTCTGCACAGCATGGGATTTTCAGAAAACACGTACCTGTTCTCACAGCTATAGCAGCAATTCCTTTCTGCCAAATTAATTTTCAACTCGCATGCATTTGGTGATGATCACTTTATCAAGATACGCTATAGTGATGTCACCAATTTACTGTGAATTGATACATAAAATGTATCGGTGTACTATATTGGTAACAAGATTTTAATGTAGATCATGACTATTGTGTGCGGGGTTTTTTTTTTTTTTTTATTTAACTCTACATTGGTGATATTAATTCTGTTAGGCAGGACGGTGAGAAACTTAAAGTAGAACTCCAGCCTCAATATAACTAGTCTTAAAAATGTCCCCTCTACCCTCCTAACACATATGCTGACTAACCTGTATAAAGATGTGTATAGTACAGTGTTGCTCAACTCCAGTCCTCTGGGCACACTAAGGGCTCTTTCACACGGCCGTTCAGTTTTTTGGCTCCGCTCCGGTCCTTTTTTTAATTAATTTTTTTCATGGACCGACATCCGCAATCCCATAGACTTACATTATGTCCGTATATCATCCGCAAATGGATGGGATGATATGCGGACATACGGAGCGGATGACACAAGTGTCATCCGCTCCGTATGTCCGCATATCATCCCATCCGTTTGCGGATGATATGCGGACATAATGTAAGTCTATGGGATTGCGGATGTCAGCGGATGACACCGCTGACATCCAATTTTCCTTCCTTTCCATTTTTTACACGGATGGAAAAAATGGGGTTCTGTTCCGTTCCAAAAAACGGAACAGAACTGAAAGGAGGAAAATCGGATGTCAGCGGATGGTAATCCACTGACATCCGCAATGCCATTGACATTCATTATGTCCGTAAATCATCTGCAAAAAAATAGGATGATTTGCGGACATATGGAGCGCCCGTGTGAAATGGCCCTAACAGGCCAGATTTTAAGTATTACCTTGGGGAGATGCAGACTAGAATACTGCAATCACTGAGCAGCAAATTGTATCACCTGTGATGTGATGTATTTCAGTTTTCTTGCAAACCTGGGCTGTTAGTGTGCCCTGAGGACCAGAGTGGAGAATCACTGGTCTACTACTACTTCTCAGGCTGCTCTGGTCTGGTCACATGATCGCCTGTGTCAGCCAGCTGCAGGGGGGAGGAAAGAGCGCTCGGCAATGCCTAGGAGAGGTGACATCACCCATAGGCTCCCATGCCCCAGCTTTTGACGCTCCCTCCTCTTCCCTGCATCCACTGCTGGCTGACGCAGGGAAGCTGGATCATGTGACCAGCAAAAGCTTAAATTAGTAAGTATATACATCTTTTTTACAGGTTAGCCAGCATGGGTGTTTGGCGGTTTAGGATGGAACTCTACTTTAAGAAAGCGTTCACTATCTAATTCATTAAAGTAGAATACCTAGTAAAAAGAAAATCCTAGTTGTAGCTACAATAGTGTTTATAACTTCTTAGGTTTCTGTTGTTGCTCATTTTCTCTAAAGTAATTGTTATACATTTGTCCATGAGATAAAACTAACAGTAAAGGGAAATACCTTTTACAGCTGCCATTGAAACAGGTGTCCCTATTGCAGTAGTTTTCCCTAATGTCTGTTGGACTGTCTGCTGTAAAATTCTAGATTTCACTTTACTTTTCCTACTTCTCTGAAATGAGAACAAATCCAGCAATAGCTGCCCTAATAAGGATCTACATTTTTGCCATTCAAAACTATAAAAACATTTGGCTGGATTTATATTTTTAACTTTTATAGAATTTAGAACCGTAATGGGTAACCCTGGAGAGGTGGAGATCTTGAACAATGCAGAAGAGATCAAAGATTGGCAGGGTTTAGCAATATCTTTCCTCCTCCCCCCTCCCCCCCCCCTTTTTTTTTTTTTTTTTTTTTTTTTTTTTCTTCATGGAGATAACCTAACAATGCCCCATTAAAGGTAGTTTGAAGAGTTCAGGGTCTGTAGTAAGTAACCCATAGTGCAGGAGTAGGTATGTAACGCAGAGCGCAGGGGTCATAAAAAAACTCAGGTCAGTAATAGGTAAGAGACAGGTGTAAGTAACGCACCTCTCCCGCTACCTCTCTAAAATTCACTCACTAAATCTCAGATGCAGTCTTGCCCAGCAAAATGAGAGAGGTTGTCCCAGGTGTCCCCTGGACTGTCATATGACAAATCAAAGTCCTACTGGTGTCAGGGGCTAGTGCCCCATTGGGGTCACAGTCTACCCATCCTATGCACGTGATCAATAGGTTGATTGCAGAATATTTTGCTGACCCCTGATTCAGAAATATCCAGACCCCCCGATTCAGAAATATCCGGTATGTCCTACTGAAAATGTTCCTTTTTTTAATGTAATAGGGTCAGTCTCTTCCTGTAATAATTTGGCTATAAAATATTTAATTAGATCTGGCATTACACTGCTTTCACAGTTCTCACATGATAACACACAAATATTGCGGTCACCATGCCCACTTGGCAACACATCTACACTATTCAGTGCCCACATGGCAACATGCTTACACTAATTTCACACTGCCCTCGTGGCACAAACATTTTAGCAAAATTCACACAGAAATTGGGAATAGAGTAAATGTGAGGATCATAGGATCATGTACAAGCATAATAGAGCCAATAAGGCCATGAATATTTTACTTCACAAATATAGAATATCAGTCAGAAAAGTTTTTTTGACACTACAGATTTCTTTTCAGTAAATTTTAGAAACTTAAAGGATTAGTCTACCTAAATGTAGATGCTGGAAGCAATCTAGCAATTTATCTCTCAGGGACCCTGCTATGATTCCTCGGCTTGAGTTCCTACATGCAAGCAGTGGCCATTATGAAGGTTTCTACTCTCTTAAATCATTTGATTTATATTATGAAGAATACACCATGGGTAGCTGGAACACATCCAGGTGGTCAGGGACATTATGGCAGGGAAATCTTGGTACTGAAGTATGCAATCAACATAAATCAGGGGACTTTACAGGCTCCACATATAGCCAAAATTGACTGGCTCTTACAGGAAATGCTCAAATCCTGCTTTTTGCCATATCAACTGTTAATGCTAAATACAATCTCAATGCAAATAAAATAAATTCTCATTACATACAGTAGGTACTGCACATTCTTGTGCAGTTTTATGAAATAATGTTTGTAAGGAATGGAGAAATGTTACAGCCAAATTGATTTCAGTTTCAATCTGCTAAAGATATTCCAGATGCAAGATCCAAAACCAGTTCATTGTCTTCTTTCTAAATCTAAATCAGCCACAGCCACAGCCTAAGGCCCCTTTCACACAGGCGATCCGGTCCGATTGGCCTGTTAGTTTCTCAGGTGGACCTGATCGGATGCTCCATGCATCCCTATGGGGCAGCGGGTGTCAACGGAGACATCTCTGCTGACACCCGCTGCTATCCTATTCCGATCCTATCTGTGAAATCCGGAGGGATGGAAACCCTATTTTCCATCCGTCTGGAGGATCGGATGAGACCGGACAGGCGGTCCATTCTCATCCAATCTCCCATAGAGGACAGCGGGGATCTCTGCACACAGAGCGGATCGATCCCCCGCTGAGCAGAACGGACTTCGTTGGGCAGTGCGCCCATGTGAAAGGGGCCTAATTTGAAAAGCCTATCCCCTGCCAGCACCTGCAGAGCTTCCCCTTGTTTGCTGTGGGGAAGTAGTGATCTGACCTATAGCCCTGTAATTAGCAAACTGATGCTGTTCGCTGATTGGAAAGCTTTGACTCTGTGGGGGTGTGCTGGACCTTTGCAGTAAATCCCTACTTCCCCCTATACACAAGGGAGAAGGATTTTCTAACTCAGGCAGAAAACAAGACTTTGGAAATCTTATGTTGATGTCTTGGAATATAGTGAGCTGATAGAGGCTTGGTTCACATATGTGATGCGGGAACCCTGCAAATCCACTGTGGGTTCCTGCATCGCATTCAAATCGCACACTGCCATATGCAAACTGCTGGGGGTGTCAATACAAAGTTGACACCCCCCCCCCCCCCCAGATCAGTTCCCATATCGCAGTGCGAACTGTCAGTTCGGACATAAATTTAATTGCATTGGTGTGAGCCACCATGTGATCCGATTCTGCTGCGGACCTAAAAAAGGGTCCTGTGCGTGTTGTGTCTGAATCCGATGCAAATTCAGCCATACAATCTGTATGGTTGAATTTGCATCGCGCAGACATCACATGTGATTTGCAGATCAGTGTGCTCTGAATCACATGCAATGTCTGACATCACTATAATGTGAACCGGGGCTTAAGCAAGAATGACAATAGTCTCTCTTACCAATCGTTCAATTTTACATGGTGAAATCATTTAAGGTGTGGCCCTTTGTTTAATATAAAGTGAGATTTTTATTAAATGTTTATTTGGGCGTTTTCCCTCTTTTTGTGACACTTGGAGCAATGCTAGGAGCTGAGCTTCCATTTTTTGCTTCTCAGGAGTACAGCCTCCATGTATTCCTCTGAGGAATCTTCGTGGGTGTTAGTAATGGTGTCACTAAGGGAATTGTAAGCTGGGTCATTTTACATATGTTTTTAATGTAGCACAAAGCTCTCTGTAGCAAACCAGATCTATGCATTTCATTTTAGTCACTGTGCAATAACAGCTGTATGTAAAGACCTGTACTGTGACAAAACCAATCCTTATCAGGGACATCAAGTTATAGATATTGCAAAGGGCTACCTTGAACAGGGGACATTTTTTATTATTCTTCACCTGCACCAAAGGAGTTTTCTGTTTTTGATACTTGGTAAAAGCGATGATGTTGGAGAAGGCACTGTAGGTATTAGAGTCGGTTCACACTGGGGTGGCACGACTCTGTACTACTTCGGGGGCGACTTGTGCATTCCCATGCACCACGACTTCGGAGCGACTTGCAGGGACTTCACATAATGGAAGTCTATGCAAGTCGCTCCGAGGTCGCCCCAAAGTAGTACAGGACCCTTTTTCTAAGTCGGAGCGGCTTGTGTCGCTCCTATTAGAACGGGTCCTGTAACGGTCAATGGACCGCGAGGGAGCGCAACTTGTCAGGCTGACAAGTCGCCTGACAAGTCGCTCTAGTGTGAATCGAGACTTAGGCTTACCTTCCATGTTACACTGTACAATCTTCTTTTAGCTCTACCAACAAGTATGCTGAGAGAGAATGTGTCTGATACTATTTAAATAGATTGTTCATGTAACCCCCCCTCCCATAATGTGTTTGGTAAAGCTGAAGGAGGTTGTAAAGTCACAACAGAATCACTGGGTTGCAGCTCACCACCTCTGTAGGAGGCTTCCTTTTCTGGCTGAAATGAAGTAGAACCTCATTAGTAGGTAGCAAAGGGAGCAGTAACCATTGGACATCTTGGTGATTTAGCCAGTGATGAAGAGAGTTTAAAGAATGTAATGCCTCGTTTTCACTGAGCGGTACGGTACACCTTGATCAGGCTTGCATTTCCACCACCAATAGTACCTCAGCTCAACAGTCTAGCTCCACCCTGTTGGTACGGTACTAATGTGCTTGGTACCCCAACAAAAGGGTCCCAAGAAAGTGGTACGGTTTGGAATTAGGGTACCATTCACAACTTTTGACAATGGAAACTACAAATTGCGTACCGAACCGTACTGCTCTGTGGAAATGAGGCATTAGTGGTAGGGGAGTGATCCTGTTTCTGGTGAACAGGGTTGCTGGTGTCACATGCTCCTACAGTTTACAGCTCTGTCCTAAATAAAATGGGCTTTACATCTTGCTTTTCAGATAGCAGTGTTCTGGAACTGAATCTCGTGGGCTTTAAATGGTCAAGTTTTATGCAGTTTACAATGGTGTTAAATCAGCATCGGGAACAGCATCCACTTTGAACCTTCATCTGCAAAAACAAATTCTGTAGACATGATAGAATGTGTATGCCTCAGCAACCAGAGGAACTACCGTTGCTCAGTGCTGGTTATTATTCAAGAGTTTACTTAACTTTGAACTTATTTTTTTTATACAGTTGCTTTACGTTAACACTGATTGTAGAATTTCAAGTGTTTTTTTAAGATATTATGAATTTAACTTTTTAAAAATTCAACTGTATAATATTTTATTTATAATTGTGTTTTTGAGAATAAATTTTGATTATGTTGGATTTTGACAGTTGTGCATATTCTCTTACTGATCTACTGTTACCCCTTTCAAAAAGAGAAAAGATCTCTGGGTGATACTATATTTATTATGGCAAGACTGTAAGGGCTCTTTCACACGGTCCGCCTCCGTAGGCGGATCCGTGCCGCTCAGCGGGGATTGATCTGCCAATCCCCGCTGAGCCGGCGGATGACAGCTCTGTCTCCGCTTGCAGTGCGGAGAGGGAGGTGTCACAGCCCCCGCTGCTCTCTATGGGGGATCGGATGAGAGCGGACCGCCTGTCCGCTCTCATCCGATCCGATTTGATCCCTGAACGGATGGAAAAATAGGGTTTCCATCCGTCCAGGATCGGATACGGATGGCAGCGGGTGTCAGCGGAGGTGTCTCCGCTGACATCCGCTGCCCCATAGAGCTGCATGGAGGATCCGATCAGATCTGCCTAAAAAAAACTGACAGTCAGATCTGATCGGATCACCCGTGTGAAAGAGCCCGAAGTGAATGCTCTGCCACTGATGATTAAAGGGTTCAACTTTTCCCAAAAAACTGCCTTTGCAGGTAAAGGAGAGCTTGTAGATCAATGGTGCAGCATTGACTAAGGTTGGATAATGCCCTTCCTTTAGGTGAAGCCCATGTATGTACCTCCCCAAAGCCTGGCAAAAAAAAAAACTCGGAGATGGCATCATCCTATCCTGCCTTGTTGCTAATCCTAGTCACAGATGTCATCACAGTGCTATTGGTTTTGGTAGCCCTAGGCTACATAGTGCCAATTTGAAGACCTAAGGGCAATACGCTTTGACTGAATATGCAATTATGTCTATTAGCCTTGGTTAAGCAAAGCTTGTGTAATTGTTTTAAACATCTAGCTTTGATACACTCACGTATAGTCCTGTTCTGCAAAACAATGTATTACTGGGTGAAGTAGTATATCCTTTACACAGGGCGTTTTTAGAGCCGCTATTACCATCGCCAGAATTGTTTTTGCAGCTAAAAACACCTTTCCATATCATGTGTCAATGCACACATAGGCTTCTAGGAGCTGCAAGTGGCATAGGTGTTTTAAAACTGCAAAAAAAAAAAAACGCACATTCTAAAGACCAGTGTTACAGCTGTAAAAATGTGTGACACGGCCTAATGCTGTAATACAGGTTTTTTTTTTACATGTCAAAATCAATGGTTCCCTATGAGAGCCATCTTAACGATCTGATTTTCAGCCAATTGATTTGAATGGAAGTCGCATCCAAGTTGGATCAGATCCAAAGAAAAACTTTTCCAAAAAGGGGAAAAAAACAAAAAACGTGAGGTTCCCTCCCAGAGGCCTGAGGAGGGTGTTTGGAATATCTATCCATGGGATCATTGTTTAAAGCTGAACTCCAGGCTAACTGTTTAATACACAGATGAACTACATTACATGTATAACAGCTTTTTTATGTGCCAGAGGGTTTGTATTGGTTCCACACAGCCCTGTCTGGCAGAGCATATATTTTTCTGCTGCAATTTAGTAACACTTAGGCCTCATGCACACAGGTAGTTTATTTACCTCTCCTAGAAGCCAGCAGCGTTTTTGCAGAAAAAATACCTGACACTTGGAAATTGTCTAAAGCTTTTATCAAACTCTTGGGCGTTAATTTCATTGGCCAGAATAAATCTTTTATTCTGGCCATTGAAATCAATTACTATTCATGTGCTAGCTTTTAGGTGCCTTTAGCAGCGCCAAGCGTTTTTTCTGCCCAAACTCTGCTGCTCCTAGATGCACTGGCAGTGTTTTTTTTTTTTTTTTTTTTTTTCCTCCTGCCTCTAAACACTGCTAAAAGCCTATATGTGCATGGACACATAGGCTAACATGGAGGGGATTAACTACTTGCCAACCATACACTGTAGCTTTACTGCACTATGTGATTCTGCATTTCCGGGTAGGGGGGCATTTCACTGGCTCCAGCACATGTCAATCAGTGGTTCCTGGCCAATGATTTATGGCTGGGACCCACTAACCATTGGAGCGAGTGACAGGAGAGAGCTTTGTGTTCGTAAACAAGCTCTCTTCTGACAGCGACAATGTGCAGGTTTTTGTTTCCCTGCAAAGCAGGGAATGAAGACTGGCACATCTCTTAGTAAAAGCACTACACAGTAAACGTACAGTAATTGGGCACACATTGAACCCTTTGAATGCCCCAATTGGGCAATTAATGCAAAACTGGGCCCCAGTTTTTCTTTAAAGTATAATCTCCTGTGAGCTCAGGTGGTCAATGGCATGCTCCTTTGGATGCGTCATTACGAAGTCTGGGCTCACAGAATTCCTGGGGTGTGTAGTGCTCACGTATCCGTCATATGATCGCTGCTAGTTGCCTAGTTCTGAAGGGAAAGACAGCCAGGCAACTAGTGTTCAACTGCAAATTTTACAGTTGTCTTCAGGACAGGAGGTGATAGGAAGTCTTCCAATTGGGACACCTGTTATGGTGAAAGCTGTCTAAAGGGAGGATTTCTGGAGAGATCTCCCTTTTGTGTCTATGGGATTACATAAAGTTAAAGAAAATTTTCCCCAAAAACTGACAACACTAAACAGGAGTTTTAATAATAAAATATGTATAAAACCATTATATATGAGGATAATGAGGTCTGACCAACCCCAAAGTTAGTTGGGAGAATGGAAAGTCGTGGTACACATGGTGCCATCCTCCTTTCTCCAAAATTCTCAAGTCTTCCAACAAAACTATCAGATTCAGGCCCGGTTCACACTGATTCAGTGTGGTAAACTCGGATTTCTGTGCATTTCTCACACAGCATAGCAATCACACTGTATTCTGTGATCTGCTGCGGGTATCAATGGAAAGTTAACGACGCTCCAAAAGCGGGTCGCAAATGCAGTGCATTTGCCCGAACTGGATTGTGTGGAAATAACACTCATGCAATCCAGTTCCAGTGCAAATAGAAAGAAAGCTGCCTGCACCTTTTTGATGCAGTGCGATTTGAGCCATCCAAAATAAATGGCCTCATATTGCACCACACAGAATCGCATGTGATTTGCACAGGAATGTGGTGCGCTTTACATGCAGTTCCCAGTGTGAACCTAGGCTCAAATCTTATGGCTGGGCTACACAGTCAGACAGTGAAACACATCTATAACTCTCTTCAGAGCACAGCTCAGCCTAAAGCCCCGTACACACACAACGATTATCGGCCGACCGATTGTCCGTCTTTTGTCCAGAGTTGTGTTTTGTTGGTTGGAATGTGCCTAGACTGCACACGAATTTTCTCGCCCAACAAAATTCTACTTCAGAAGTGATGTCATGTGTTGGATTGCTTTCTTTGTGTTCTTTCATCTCTGAGCATGCCCAGTCTTGCTCATAAGATTTTTCCGTGTCGAGATCTGTACTGACTGCACGAAAATCGGACGTGTTTTGACGGTGGACAAAAATTTTATAGCCTGCACACCAGATTTTTTTCGGCCGAAAAGTCGGAGTCGGTTGTCGGAAGCATCATACTAACAAGCTGAAAATCGGCGGATCGGTCATCGGACGAAAATTCCCTGCCGATTTTCGACGCGTGTGTACGAGGCTTTAGATAAATCAAACACAAGCAGAGCATCATAAATTCCACTGAAACTACTTAAACTAGAACAGGGGGGGCATAAAACTTCTAGCAGTATTGTAAATCTTGATTAGCCCAGGATCTGACTGTCATAAACCGTACTTAAGTGGGGTACACACTAGTAGAAAATCTGCCAAAAATTCCCATCCAAGGTAAAATCGTACGATTTTCGGCTACTGTGTACAGCAGCCAATGCCGACATTTTCAATGAAAAAAAACAGAGGGACAAACACAAAAAATTGTTATCATCAGTCCCCAGCATGACCAATTTTTGTTTAATGTGTATGCAGTACGTCCGTGAAAAATCGGATATGAAAGACCGCGCATGATCTGAAGTTGCTGACGACCTGGAAGTCTAGGAACAAATGTCCCAAGAAAAAAAAAAAAAATTGGATGAGAAATTTCGTGAACATTATGCACTGTCAACTAAAAACGGTTATGACCGCTGATCATGAAAGAGAAAAATTGGAGGATATTTCGTCCAATTTTCGTCAAGTGTGTACGAGCCTTTAGCAGAGTCTGGAAATCAAGAGAGTTTAATGCAGTACTTCTGTAAATTGTCGTAAAACATTTTTTTAGTTCCCCGCAATTGCACTTTAAAGCAAATATTATTATTATACAGGATTTATATAGCGCCAACAGTTTGCGCAGCGCTTTACAACTAAAAAATTAAATACAGGAAGAATCAGAGGGCCCTGCTCATCAGAGTTTACAATCTAAAAGGGAGGGTCAAGTGATACAAAGAGGTAATAACTGTGGGGGATGAGCTGATGGAGAAAATAAAAGTAGTTGTTAGGTGGGGATGGGATAGGCTTTTCTGAAGAGAAATATTTTCAGGGATCGCCTAAAAGTGGATAGAGTAGGAGATAGTCGGACAGATTGGGGTAGGACATTCCAAAGGATGGGAGAAGTCCTGGAGGCGAGCATGGGAGGAGGTGACTAGGGAACGGGAGAACAGGAGGTCTTGGGAGGAATGAAGAAAATGATTAGGTTGGTATTTTGAGACTAGATTAGTGATGTAGCTGGGGGCCAAGTTGTGGATGGCTTTGTAAGTTGTTAGTATTTTGAATTTAATTTGTTGGGTGAGTGGCAGCCAATGGAGGGATTGGCAGAGAGGGGTAGCAGACACTAAGCGGTTGGTGTGGTGGATAAGTCTGGAAGCAGCATTCATGACTGAAGGGGGATATCCTATGTAAAGGTAACCTATATGTATGCAGCACCTGGAGGAGTCAGAAAAATTGGTGTAACATCTAGCCATGCGCATAGCCTCCATATGCGGTATTTGTATAGGGGATAACACCAGGCTGGGGATATGCAGTGCTAAGCATTTTTTATGATATTGTTAACAATAAAAATTATTTTGATTTAATACATTTGATTTGATGTATATGACTATTTACGTCGGCAGTCAGCCCCTCACAGGCAAAGCGACGTAGATCTACGTCGCTAGCCTGTGAGGCTCTAGGGAGCGAGCACGCGCCGCCAGAGGCGCGCTCCGGCTCGCTCACGGCCCCCCCCCCCGCGCGTGTGAGCGGCGGACCCGATGTCCGCCGCTCACTCGCAATCGTCGGTTACACCGGGAGAAAGGCAGGCGGCTAGTGTAAACAAAGCCGCCTGTCATTCTCCCCTGTGTAACAGCAGAGATCATACGGTCCTGCTATGTAGGACCGTAGATCTCTGCTGTTACATCACTAGCCACATCCAATCACAGTTAGAAGCATGCCCCTAGGGACACACTTAACCCCTCCTTCTCAAATAAAGTTAACCCCTTCCCTGCCAGTGTCATTTTTACAGTAACAGTGCATATGTATAGCACTGATTACTGTAGTAATGTCACTGGTACCCCCAAAAGTGTCAAAAATGTCAGTCAAGGGTCCGATCTGTCCGCCGCAATGTCGCAGTCCCGCAAAAAAAAACGCAGATCGCCATTACTCGTTAAAAAAAAAAAAAACTATAAAAATGACAAAAATCTTTCCCTTAGTAAACGCAATAACTTTTGCGCAAATCATTCAAAATATACTTTTTGCGATTTTTTTTTTACCAAACATATGTAACAGAAAACAAATTGGCCTAAAATGTTAAAAAATTTTGATTTTTAGATTTTTTTGGGGGGAATTTCATATAAAAAAATGTGAAAAATATTGTTATTTTTGCAAAATTGTCGCTCTTTTTTTGTTTATAGCGCATGATCAAAATATCACACAGGTGATCAAATACCACTAAAAGAAAGCTCTGTTTGTGGGAAAAAAAGGACGGCAATTTCATTAGGGTACAGTGTCGCATGACCGCGCAATTGTCCGTTAAAGTCACGCAGTGCCGAATCGCAAAATAGGCCCTGGTCAGGAAGGGGGTAAAATCTTCCGGGGCTTAAGTGGTTAAAGATAAGCCAATGAGGAGGGAGTTACAGTAGTTGAGGGGAGAGATAGCCAGGGAGTGGACTAGGAGCTTGGTGGTGTTATTGGTTAGGAATGGGGTATTTTGAAGATGTTGTGGATCTGATTGGATGTGGGGCCGAAAGGAGAGTGCACAGTCCAGGATTACACCTAACGCTCTGGCATATGGGTATGGGTTGATGGTTGTGCCATTCATCTTGACAGAGTAGTCAGGGTAAGGGGCACGTGGGGGAGAAAATGTTATAAGCTCAGTTTTGGATAGATTGAGTTTGAGGAAGTGGTGTCAAATCCAGACTGATTTGTCGGTCAGTAAATTAGTGATACATGAGGGGCAGAGAGATAGGTTTGGGTGTTGTCAGCATCAGAAATTATATTGAAAGCCATGGGAGGCTATCAGCTGACCCAGGGAGGAGGTGTAGAATGAGAATAGGACCTTGGGGGACCCCCGACAGAGAAAGGAAGAGGAGAGGAGGAAGTAGAATTGTAAGTGACACTGAAGGGATAGGTAGGATGAAAACCAGCAAAGCGCACAGTCACGGAGACCAAAGGAGTAATGTTTTTTGAGGAGGAAGGGTGGTCAACCAAATCAAAGTCAGCCGAAAGGTCAAGAAGTAAGAGTACTGTCTATTGGTTTTTGCAAAATACATATCCTAGGCTGTGTTTTCTTTTTATTTTACTACCAGAACCAAAATCTTTTTATATTGCATAAATAATGCTGAATAATTTTAAAAAATCACATTTCTACTAAGTGATTACACAAATGTATGAGAAAATAATCTTAAATTAGCCATCAAACATGCCTATATTACAAAGTGCAAAAGGCAGATGGGACATATAAAATCTCCTAAGGGAAATTTGAATCTGCTTATTGATCCATAAATGCTTAAATAAGAATTTCATAGGATTACCTTAGTTGTCAAATCTTGATACAAAAATATTAACCACCTAAAGTGGGTGTAAACCCACTTTAATGACTTTTACCTATGGGTAAGCCTAAATTAAGGCTTACCTATAGGTACCGTAAATATCTCTTAAACTTGCATCGTTTAGGAGATATTTACATTGCATGCAGTCCATGACGTCATTGGCGTATGCGCTCTGAAGAAACGACTGTCCGTGCCGTTTCTTCAGAGCCCTGTGCAGTGACTGGCGGCTCCCGCGCACATGTGCGGGAGTGACGTCACGCGGCTCTAGCCAGTAATACAGCCGAAGTCTACAGACCCAGAAGGAGGACGGGTAAACATGGATGCGGCTGGCAGCAGGGACAACGCAAGCTTCGTTGCAGGCAAGTGTCATATAATGTGCTAGTATGCGATGCATACTAGCACGTTATGCATTTACTTTGCAGGGGAAAAAAAGACTAGGCCTATTTCTGACATTTGTTGCTTACAAGTTAAAATCAGCATTTTTTGCTAGAAATTACTTAGAACCCCTAAACATTATATACTGTATCTCACAAAAGTGAGTACACCCCTCATTTTTTTGTAAATATTTATATCTTTTCCTGTGACAACACTGAAGAAATTACACTTTGCTACAATGTAAATTAGTGAGTGTACAGCTTGTTAACAGTGCAAATTTGCTGTCCCCTCAAAATAACTCAACATAGCCATTAATGTCTAAACCGCTGGCAACAAAAGTGAGTACACCCCTAAGTGAAAATGTCCAAATTGGGCCCAAAGTATCTATATTTTGTGTGGCCACCATTATTTTCCAGCACTGCCTTAACCCTCTTGGGCATGGAGTTCACCAGAGCTTCACAGGTTGCCACTGGAGTCCTCTTCCACTCCTCCACGACGACATCACGGAACTGGTGGATGTTAGAGACCTTGCGCTCCTCCACCTGCCGTTTGAGGATGCCCCACATATGTTCAATAGGGTTTAGGTCTGGAGACATGCTTGGCCAGTCCATCACCTTTACCCTCAGCTTCTTTAGCAAGGCAGTGGTCATCTTGGAGGTGTGTTTGGGGTCTTTATGTTGGAATACTGCCCTGCGGCCCAGTCTCTGAAGGGAGGGGACCATGCTCTGCTTCAGTATGTCACAGTACATGTTGGCATTTATGGTTCCCTCAATGAACTGTAGCTTCCCAGTTCTGGCAGCACTCATGCAACCCCAGACCATGACACTCCTACCACCATACTTGACTGTAGACAAGACACACTTGTCTTTGTACTCCTCACCTGATTGCCGCCACACACGCTTGACACTATCTGAACCGAATAAGTTTATCTTGGTCTCATCAGACCACAGGACATGTTTCCAGTAATCCATGTCCTTATTCTGCTTGTCTTCAGCAATTTGTTTGCGGGCTTTCTTGTGCATCATCCTTAGAAGAGGCTTCCTTCTGGGAGGACAGCCATGCAGACCAATTTTAATGCAGTGTGCGGTGTATGGTCTGAGCACTGACAGGCTGACCCCCCACCCCTTCAACTTCTGCAGGTATGTTGGCAGCACTCATACGTCTATTTCCCAAAGACAACCTCTGGATATGACACTGAGCATGTGCATGGCAAGGCTTGTTCTGAGTGGAACCTGTCCTGTTAAACCCCTGTATGGTCTTGGCCACCGTGCTGCAGCTCAGTTTCAGGGTCTTGGCAATCTTATAGCCCAGGCCATCTTTATGTATAGCAACAATTATTTTTTTCAGATCCTCAGAGAGTTATTTACCATGAGGTGCCATGTTGAACTTCCAGTGACCAGTATGAGAGAGAGAGCGATAGCACCAAATTTAACACAGCATAGCTGAACCTGCGATCTGTGTCTGTGTTACAGAACCCCCTCTCCCCACACATGTCAGTAAGCATGAGGCACACATTTAACCCCTTGATCACCAACAGTGTTAACCCCTTCCCTGCCAGTGTCATTATTACAGTAACAGTGCATATTTTTAATAATAAAAATGACAAATCTTTCCCGTAGTTGGTAACTTTTGTGCAAACCAATCAAAATACACTTATTGCGATTTTTTTTTTACCAAAAATATGTAGCAGAAAACAAATTGGCCTAAAATGTTAAAAAATTCTGATTTGTAAATTTTTTTTTGGAAAATGTTATATATAAGAATGTGAAAAATATTGTTGTTTTTTTTTTTCAAAATTGTCGCTCTTTTTTTTAAAAAATAAAAAAATCGCACAGGTGATCAAATACCACCAAAAGAAAGCTCTATTTGTGGGGGAAAAAAAGGATGTACATTTAATTTGGATACAGCGTGCAATTGTCCGTTAAAGTAACGCAGTGCCGAATCGCAAAATATGGCCTGGTCAGGAAGGGGATAAAATCTTCCGGTCTTAAAGTGGTTAAAAATACGCTCATTGAGAATCTTTTTTTTTGTCAAAGACATGTAGCTAAATACATTTTGGCCAAAATATATGACAAAAATTAAATATATTGGATATTTTTAAACTGTCAAAGTAGAAAATGTCAATTTTTCGATAAATTTTCCCTCTTTTTTTATTAACCACTTAAGCCCCGGAAGATTTTACCCCCTTTCTGACCAGGGGGTATTTTGCGATTCGGCACTGCGTGACTTTAACGGACAATTGCGCGGTCGTGCGATGCTGTACCTAAACAAATTTGACATCCTTTTTTTCCCACAAACAGAGCTTTCTTTTGGTGGTATTTGATCACCTGTGCAATTTTTTGATCATGCGCTATAATCAAAAAAAGAGCGACAATTTTGCAAAAATAACAATATTTTTCACATTATGCACTGTAACTGTAAAAATGACACTGGCAGGGAAGGGGTTAACTTTTTTGGAGAAGGAGGGGTTAAGTGTGTCCCTAGGGGCATGCTTCTAACTGTGCAGGGATTTGGCTGTGTGTGTAACAGCCCAGATCAACGGTCCTACATAGCAGGACCGTTAGATCAGTGCTTTTACACAGGGGAGAATGACAGGCGGCTGTGTTTACATTAGCCGACTGCCTTTCTCCCTTCACAGTGGACGATCGCGAGTGACCCGATGTCCGCCGGTCACACGCACGGAGGTGTCCGTGAACGAGCCGGGGCGGGAGCGCGCCTCCGGCGGCGCTCGCCCGCTATTGGCTCCCAGGCTAGTGACGTACTTGCGGCGGTTGACAACCGGTTAATACCGCAAAAAATAAAAAGCGCAGAGGTGATCAAATTCCACCAAAAAAAAAGCTATGTTTGTGGGAAAAAAAGGACGTAAATTTTGTTTGGGTATAGCATTGCATGACCGTGCACTTGTCAGTTAAAATCACGCAGTGCCAAGTTGAAAAAAGTGGCCTGGTCATTAAGCAGGAAAGTCCGGTCTAAAAGTGGTTAATGTCACACAGTATCTTTCAAACACATTTTTTCGGGGAAAAAATACACCACCATTTTATACACTGTCCCTTAAAAAAAATAACCTGATTACTTTTAGTAAATATAAATGTAACCGCGCAAAGTGCAATACAAGCAGCAGCTTCAAGTGTGAAAGCACCCAAAATAAATAAAATAAAACAAGCTGGGCTGTGAAGAAAAAAGTGACTCACTTATATCACTCAAAAATGCAAATATGAACATAAACCTCGTGGCAGGCAGAGAGAAGCGGAGCGCGGACGATGGTGGACGATGGTGGATGCCCCTGTCCATACTGTCGAAATCCTTGGATGAATAGCGGAGAGTTGCCCCTGAATATCCATAACAGTTTATGCTTGATATCTTTGGCTCTTTTTTTCACCTAGATCTGGTAAGCAGTATATACTACTGGTGGAGGTCAACACACCACACAACATATTGGTGGATACAGTTTCTTCATTCACGGTTCTTGGGAACCTTTGGGATAATTGAGAGACTCAATATCTTTATGATTTATTGGACACATTTATTTGATTCATATATTATGGACACTTTATCTATCTGATATATATTTTTGTCACTTGTGTTTATGTTCATAGTTACATTTTTGAGTGATATAAGTAAGTCACTTTTTTCTTCACAGCGCAGCTTGTTTTAGCCCCCGTTCACACTGGGGCGACCTGTCAGGCGACCTGGTCGCCTGACAGGTCGCCGTAGGTCGCCTTCCATAGAGAAGCTGCGGACCCGTTCTAATAATCGCTCCGACTTAGAAAAAGGGTCCGGAGCTTCTTTGGGGCGACCCGGAGCGACCCATGTTATGAAGTCCGTGCCGGCCGCTCCAAAGGTCGCGGGGCGAGCAGCACGCCGCGACCTATGAGGTCGCCCGGCAAAGTAGCGTCGCCCCAGTGTGAACGGGGCCTTATTTTATTTGATTACTTTTAGTGCTGTCACAAGGAATTTAAACATCCCTTGTGACAGTAAAAGGCAGTGACAGGTACTCTTTATGAAGGGATCTGGGGTCTAAAAGACCCCAAACCCCTCCTCTGCATTTCAAAGTTTTCAAAACGACAAACACTGCATTTTTTAATACTTCGGTATTTTAAAATCAGCGCCGTTGGCTGCCGAGTAAACCGGACGTGATGTCGTGACGTTGCTTCTGGGTTACTACATGGGAGACCCGATCAAAGCCGATTGCAGCTTCGTTCGGGTCTCCGGCCCACCGGCAGACATGCTGGCTAGCGCTTGGGTCTCCCAGTGGGACAGGAGACCCAGGCAGAATGGCGTTAGGCTGCTTGTGATAACGGCCTCGTGGCTGCCTAGCCACATTGGTTGTTTGTCACAAAGCTGACCGTCCGCTCTAAAAAACGGTACCAGGATGATGCCTCTAGCTGCTCTACAACTACTTCCTCAAAATGACAAACAGGTACGTGATTTTGCTGGATGTGGTTACCTAAAGCCTAGTACACCCGCAACAATTATCGGCCGACCGGTCGTCCGTCTTTTGTCCAGAGGGGTGGTTTGTTGGTTGGAATGTGCCTAGACTGCACACTAATTTTCTCGCCTGACAAAATTCTACTTCAGAAGTGATGTCATGTGCTGGTTTGCTTTCTTTGTGTTCTTTCTTCTCCGAGCATGCCCAGACTTGCTCATAAGATTTTTCCCTGTCAAAATCTGTACTGACTGCACGAAAATCGGCCGTGTTTTGACGGCAGACAAAAATTTTATAGCCTGCACACCAGATTTTTTTTCGGCCGAAAAGTCGGAGTCGGTTGTCGGAGGCATCATACTAACAAGCCGAAAAATCGTCAGATCGGTCGTCGGACGAAAATTCCCTGCCGATTTTCGACGCGTGTGTACGAGGCTTAAGGCTGGCTATAGATGGTTAGAATCTCAGCCAGTTCAGCAGGAACATGCTGAGATTCAATCCATGTATGGAAAAGCTGATAATACTCAAGTCGATTCATCGTTTAAGCTGGATACAACCAGCATGTCGGGCTTCTAGCATGCGATTATTGCTAGCCGCTATAGCTGTTTTCCCGGCAGGAATGGCTCCCCAAGCCCCCTCCCGCCTAGAGAACACAACCGGCGGTTGCAGGAAAGGAAAACACATCATCTATGGCATGTCTAAGTCAGCCTATGGTTGTCTGCATGTTTACATTGTGGCTATTACAGAAATGTTCTAATATTCAGTGAAGCAGAACGGGCTAATCAGTTTCCTATTACTATATATATATATACCTTATAAATCTGGATCTCAGCTTGCACTTTGCTTAATTCTTCCATATTGTCTTCAATGTTCTCTTCGGCAAGATGACTAAAAATCCTAGAAGAAAAAGTACAGATATTTATAAAACATCTTTGTCTAATGCTCTGTTCACATCTAGATGTTACTATCTTTACAGGCGTTTTTTCAGCGTTTTACACCTGAGCCTTTTTTCAGCTCGTAAAATGCTCATCTCTCGCATTCCAATACACCCAAAAAGAAAAAACCCATTTGTTTCAATGGTCCCTGTTCACATATGTGCGTTTTGTCACCTGAAGCAAAATGCCTGCAGCTCAAAAAGGTACATGAGTTTCTTTTTTGGCAGATTACAAGCGTTTTTAGTCAGATGTCAATGCCTGCCTCCAAACACCCCCAAAAAACGCCTGAAAATGATATGCTCAGGTGTGAATGGAGCCATAAGGCGACAGAACGCTCAGATGCTCAGTTCCTCGCTTTCTTACTACTGTATTTATATACTTAAAGAATTTTTTGGGGTTCTTTTTACTCTCTTCCTCTATATGTCTCTTGTGTTCTATTTTAGCCGCCTTGATTTCACCTTTACATTTCTTATTACACTATTTGTAATGCTTGAATGCTGCCAATGACCCCTCAGCCTTGTATTTTTTGAAGGCCTTTTCTTTAGCATTAATATGCATTTTTATGTTGGAGTTTAGCCACCCAGGGTTTAGTTTTGCTCTTTTAAACTTATTTCCCTTTGGCCAATCCCTTTGTTTAATATGCTCTTGAAGCACTCCCATTTTTCCTCCGTGTTCTTGTCTTCTCGAGTTGTTGATGCCACCCAAGCTGCCAATAAGGGGGTAGCACCTGTCATCCTGAGCAGCAAAGGAATTGGATGTGGGCAGGAAGGCGGGGCGATCAGTGCAGCGGGGGGGGGGGGGCAATTAACCACTTGTCCCCTTCCTGACCAGGCCATATTTTACGATTTGGCACTGCGTTACTTTAACGGACAATTGCACGGTCGTGCGACGCTGTACCTAAAAAAGATTGATGTCCTTTTTTTCCCACAAATAGAGCTTTATTTTGGTGGCATTTGATCACCTGTGCAATTTTTATTTTTTGCGCTATAAATAAAAAAATAGCGACAATTCTGAAAAAAAAAAAAAAACAATATTTTTCACATTTTGCTATATAACATTCCCAACAAAAAAAATGTAAAAATCAAAACATTTTAGGCCAATTTGCAAAATTGCAATAACCGTATTTTGATTGGTTTGCGTCTACTAACTACCGGAAAGATTTATGTCGTTTTTATTTTTTTCTTTTTTTTATACTAGTAATGGCGGCGATCTGCGATTTTATGAAGGACTGCGACATTGCGGCAGACAGATCGGACCCCTGACATTTTTGACACTTTTGGGGGGACCAGTGACATTACTACAGTAATCAGTGCTAAAAATATGCACTGTTACTGTAATAATGACACTGGCAGGGAAGGGGTTAACAGTGTGGGGATCAAGGGGTTAAATGTGAGCCTAGGGGAGTGATTCTAACTGTGGGGGGGGGGGGGCGTGGCTTCTGATATGACCATAGAGACCTGTGTTCCTATATAGAAGGATAGTTACATAGTTAGAGAGGTTGAAAAAAGACATCAGTCCATCCAGTTCAACCTATGATGTGTGTGTGTGTGTTTGCTGTTAACCGTACATTGTATACCCCTGTATGTTGTGGTCTTTAAGGTGCCCATCTAATAGTTTTTTTAAACTATCGATGCTCCCTGCTGATACGACTGCTTGCAGAAGAGAATTCCACATCCTTACCGCTCTTACAGCGAAGAACCCCCTGCGTATTTTAAGGTTAAACCACCTTTCCTCTAGTTTTAGTGAGTGACCACGTGTCTTATTGAATTCCCTTTCTCTGAATAGGTTTTTCCATATGCTAGGGCTGCCAGTTCAGGATCACAGGGCCTCTATGATCATTCCAGGGAGAAGAACGGTCAGCTGTGTTTACAACAGCTGACCGTTCTTCTCTCTCAGCGGGGAATGATCGCGGGTGTCAGGCGGCAATCAGAGCTGCTCACCCCCTAGCCTCCTGCGCGCGATCGATGTATAACTACGTCGGTTTGCCCAGGAGCGGCTGCCTTCCCCAATATAACTTCGACGAGCGGTCGTAAAGCGGTTAAATATGGGCAGTCCCATATGTGTCTCTCCCTTCAGCAGCTGAAACCTGGCTTTCCCAATCATGACATGTGATAAAGCACGCTGCTGCTACTAAATGTCATATGCTGGTCAAACATGTATCGATTTTTGATCAATGAATGGCCAAATGTCGTTTAAAAATCTCACTTTTAGCATTAAATTTTAAAATTAATGTAATTTCTAAACGAAAACGACATACACTTTCTGAAAATTAGTTAGATTGAAAAAAAGTTTTCTATTCTGCATCGATTTGACCCCACTGACAAATAGAAAATTCTTAAAACAAAGGTTATCAAAGGAAAAATTGGTACGAGTATTGCCAGCGTGAGTGACAGCAGGTGCAGGGAGCTTGTATCAAACTACAGTATCTCACAAAAGTAAGTACACCCCTCCCATTTTTGTAAATATTTTATTATATCTTTTCATGTGACAACACTGAAGAAATTACACTTTGCCACAATGTAAAGTAATGAGTGTACGGCTTGTATAACAGTGTAAATTTGTTGTCCACTCAAAATAACTCAACACACACCCAATAATGTCTAAACCGCTGGCAACAAAAGTGAGTACACCCCTAAATGAACATCTCCAGATTGGGCCCAAAGTGTCAATATTTTGTGTGCCACAATTATTTTCCAGCACTGCCTTAACCCTCTTGGGCATGGAGTTCACCAGAGCTTCACAGGTTGCCACTGGAGTCCTCTTCCATGATGATATCACAGAGCTGTTGGGTTTTAGAGACCTTGCGCTCCTCCACCCTCCGTTTGAGGATGCCCCACAGATGCTCAATAGGGTTTAGGTCTGGAGACATGCTTGGCAAGGTCATCACCTTTACCCTTAGCTTCTTTAGAAAGGCTGTGGTAGTCTTGGAGGTGTGTTTGGGGTCTTTATCATGTTGGAATACTGCCCTGTGGCCCAGTCTCCGAAAGGAAGCGATCACGCTCTGCTTCAGTATGTCACAGTACATGTTGGCATTCATGGTTCCCTCAATGAACTGTAGCTCCTCAGTGTCGGCAGCACTCATGCAGCCCCAGACCATGACACTCCCAACACCATGCTTGACTGTAGGCAAGACACACTTGTCTTTGTACTCCTCCTCACCTGGTTGCCGCCACACACGCTTGACACCATCTGAACCAAATATTTTTATCTTGGTCTCATCAGACCACAGAACATGGTTCCAGTAATCCATGTCCTTAGTCTGCTTGTCTTCAGCAAATTGTTTGCGGGCTTTCTTGTGCATCATCCTTATAAGAGACTTCCTTCTGGGACGACAGCCATGCAGACCAATTTGATGCAGTGTGCAGCATATGGTCTTAGCACTGATAGGCTGACCCCCCCACCCCTTCACCTCTGCAGCAATGCTGCCAGCACTAATACGTCTATTTCCCAAAGACAACCTTTGGATATGACGCTGAGCATGTGCACCCAACTTCTTTGGTCGACCATGGCGAGGCCTGTTCTGAGTGAAACCTGTCCTGTTAAACCACTGTATGGTCTTGGCCACCGTGCTGCAGCTCAGTTTCAGGGTCTTGGCAATTTTCTTATAGCCTAGGCCATCTTTATGAGGAGCAACAATTCTTTATTTTTGATCTTCAGAGATTTCTTTGTCATGAGGTGCCATGTTGAACTTCCAGTGACCAGTATGAGAGAGCGAAAGCGATAACGCCAAATGTAACACACCTGCTCCCCGTTCATACCTGAGACCTTGTAACACTAACGAATCACATGACACTGGGGAGGGAAAATGGCTAATTGGGCCCAATTTGGACATTTTCACTTAGGGGTGTACTCACTTTTGTTGCCAGCGGTTTAGACATTATTGGCTGTGTTGAGTTATTTTGAGGGGACAGCAAATTTACACTGTTATACAAGCTGTACACTCACTACTTTACATTGTAGCAAAGTAATTTCTTCACTGGGCTGCACCTTAATGGGGATGGTACAGCTCTTTTGGGGAGAAATATGGCCCCCAAGTTGGAGGGGCTTTTAAACTAGGAGACGGGGGGGGGGGGCTCAGAAGTAGAGTCAGGAGGGAGGGAGCAAAGGACAGAAGGCAGTATTAGAGTCAGCAGCGACAGTAGTTCCATGACATCAATTGTGGGGTCTGTGCGGGCAAACCTCAGACCAAACAGGAATAAAAATAATCACCATTCACTATCAACTTCCACAAAATTAAGAGGGGTATATGCAAATGCCAGGAGCCTAGCTAATAAAATGAAGTTGGAAAGGTTAGTACATGAGGAGGACATAGACCTTGTGGGAATAACGGAAACTTGGTTCGACCCCTCACATGACTTGCTGGCCAATATCCAAGAGTATTCGGTGTACCGGAAGGACAGGGTAGGAAAAAGAGGGGGAGGGGTATGTCTCTATGTCAAGAATAATGTAAGGGTGATAGAGAGGAGTGATATTATGGAAGGGATGAGTATGGAGTTAGAATCTGTGTGGGTAGAACTCCATAGGGAAGAAGTAAAGGGAAAAGTAATTGTGGGGGTTTTCTATAGGCCACCCAACCAAAGGGAGGAGGTAGAGCTGGAATTTATATCACTGTTGGGTAAAGTGGCAAAACTGGGATCAGTCATCATATTGGGGGACTTCAATTATCCCCACATTGACTAAGAAGAGGGGACTACACACTCACAGAAGGCCCGTCTATTCATGGAAACCTTACAGGACAACTACATGTCTCAGTTGGTGGATTCTCCTACTAGAGAAAATGCAGTGCTGGATCTATTGATCACTAATGACCCAGACCTAATCTCGGAGGTAGGAGTCCAGGACAACCTGGGCTCTAGCGATCACAGGATGATCACATTTAGCGTAAATAACAATATAACAAGGCAAGTGGGGAGCATAAGAACCTTAAACTTCCAAAGGGCAAACTTTCCCAAATTGTGCTCAATGATGGAAAGGGTAAACTGGGACCAAAACCTAGAAACACTGACCACAGAGGAAAAATGGGAATGCTTTAGCAACATATTAAACTAAACAAATGCATCTCGCAGTGCATTCCTATGGGAAATACATTTAAAAGAGACAAAGCCGGGGGGGGGGGGGGGTGGGGGGGCGTGGCTGACTTCCGGGATGTGAGGAGCTTTCTCTCCTAGCTCCGCTGCCGATCGATTCTCCTGTACCTAATCCTTTGCCATCCGGGCTCTAAATCGCTGGCTACTTACCTCCCTCGACTTCCCGATCACTCCTGCAGCCGATCACTATGGTGAAATACGGCAGGGACAGGCCGGTGTCCCCGGCGGATCATGATCCGGATCCCTCAGTGCAGGCCCAAGATGGCGCCCGGTCTCCTCATGCTGCCGGAGCATCTGCTACAGCCGCCCATGCTTCCTGGATGGGAGACAGTCCGGAGTGGCCTGCACTTTCGCCGAGTACACATACCGGAACGGAACCTACGGGACCACGATCATCCCAGGTACTTGAACCCACCCTGTCACAGATCATGGATGCCATTAAAGTGTGTCAGACCTCCCTTACATCCCATATCGATGCTCTCAGGGTGGACTTCTCCCTCCTTAAAGATGATGTCCACAAGCTAAGACAGAGGGTCACTACTACTGAACAGCGTATCAGCTCAGTGGAGGACGATGTCTTCCCTCTCCCTGCTGCCCTTAGAGACATACAGGCAGAACAGAAGGCTCAGGCGGCTAAGCTGGGAGACATGGAGGACCGCCTGCGTCGCAATAATCTGCGATTCCTGGGCTTCCCGGAGGGAGCTGAAGGCAGGCATCCTGAGGCCTTTGTGGAATCGTGGCTGAAACAGGCTCTGGGCCCTGACGCCTTCTCCCCACTCTTTGCTGTTGAAAGGGCTCATAGGGTCATAGGGTCCCCTTTAAGGCCCCTGCACCAGGAGCTAGGCCTAGGCCCTTACTGGCGAGGATCCTCCACTACAGGGACAGGGATGTGGCTCTGCGGAAGGCCAGGGAGTCACCGGATCTCCGCTTTTAGAATGCTGTCATTACTATCTTTCCGGATTTCTCGGCGGGCACGCAAAGGCAGAGAGCAGCATTTGTACATGTCAAGAAACGTCTCCGGGAGCGACAGCTACCTTACAGTATGCTGTCTCCTGCTAAACTACGTGTGGTGTGTGGAGGCAAGACGCAATTCTTCCTGGATCCTGCGGACGCTGATCACTGGCTGGACTCCTTGGGCAGGGGCTGAGGGCACTGCATGGTTGGGAATCCTTCCCCCCACTATTTTTTCGGTTGCTGAGACTGTCTCCATGCTGGGGATACTAATTGTGCCTTGGATTATCTCCCCTTTTCTCTTTTTCCTCTGAGGGATGTGTACTCCTGACTGCCTTTTCCGGATGGTAACTTTTATGAGGAGTGACTTTACGGTAGCACTCTAGGAATACTGCTTACGATCGGTTCTCCACTTGTTCCACTAACTTGGTTTGGTTCGGGGTTCAGGCTCGGGCATGTTGGGGCTACGGGCAGGGTGGGGGGTTGGGGACTTTTCGTTTTCTTGTTCTTGTTCGGGACTGGTTTTTACCCTTCACAAGTACCTCCTACAATCATTATTTTCTGTGTATGGACGCTTCCTACGACGGATGATGCACTGCCCCCTGCTGGTGGGGGACTTCACCAGACTGGGACTGTCCTTTTTTCTCTTGCCATGGCTACAGACAATTTGACCGTACTCTCCTGGAATGTCAGGGGACTTAACGATAAAGTGAAAAGGGCCCTGGTGTTTAATTATCTGCAGAAATATTCTCCTCAGGTCGTATTTTTACAGGAAACACATTTGACCGGGTCTAAGGTTCTTGCCCTTAAGCGGGCGTTTGTGGCACATGGCTTCCACTCCATGTTCTCCACTCACGCCAGGGGGGTATCTATCCTAGTGACTCGTTCACTTAAGTGCTCGGTGAAACAGGTAGTTACTGATATTTACGGGCGATATGTTATTGTTTTATTACAAATTGAGAATATAGTTTACACTTTCTTATCTGTTTATATTCCGCCCCCGTTTACTCTGGCCTTCTGGGACAAAGTTATGGCCCAGTTGCTACAGGTGGCTGAAGGGCCTTTATTGATTGCGGGAGATTTTAATGCAGTGATGTCCCCTGCAGTGGATAGACATCCGGGTGAGCTGGCGGCTTCTTCCCCTCTTGCGGCTTCGGTCGACAAATATCAGTTGGTGGACTGCTGGAGGTGGAGGAACCCGAATACTAGAGAATATTCCTGTTACTCGGCCTCCTATAAGACTCTTTCCCGGCTGGATCTGTGTTTGGTCTCCCCGGACTTACTCCCAAGGTTGATATCTGTCTCCTACTTACCCAGGGCCATCTCGGACCATTCTCCTTTGCTCATTAAAATTGGCCTCTCCTCCTCCCTTGGTTATAAACTGTGGAGGCTGAGCCCCCAGTGGCTCAACGAGGAGATTTTTTTCAATGTTACTGCGAAGGAGATGGCCCATTTCTGGCTGGTTAATCAGGAGACGGCCTCTGGTGCTATGGTGTGGGATGCCTTCAAGGCTACCATGCGGGGCTTGGTGGCCAGTGTGATCAAACAACTTAGGGAGGATAGGGCCTGGCGGGTGGAATCTCTCCAATCGGAGGCGACTAAGGCTGAACTGGAATATATTAGAAACCCCTCATCAGAGAATTACTCCATATGGCGGGACAGTGCTCGACAGCTGGATCTTGTTTTGATAGAAAAGACTCTGAAAAAATTACTCTATCAGAAGCAACGGGTGTTTGAATATGGCGATAAAAATAGCAAGATTCTGGCGTACCTCTCTCGCTCTGAGCACCCGGTCATGGCTATTGCCGGTGTCTATGACAACCAGCATCGGATGTGCACAGAGGGCACAGAGATAGCGGGGGCCTTTCTAGATTTTTTTAAGTCTTTATATTCCTCTAGAGCCGTCTACTCTCAAGAGGCTCTAGAATCCTATCTAAGAGACATCCCGATGGAGACACTTGAGGTGGAGGATAGTATGTCGCTTGAGGGCCCTATTACTGCTGAAGAGATCGCGGTCCCATCTCCTCCTTTGCAGCTAATAAGACGCCAGGGATGGATGGCTTCCCGATTGAGTGGTACAGGGCTTACTCTGAGACCCTAGTCCCCAGACTGTCTAAGGTTTATGCGGAAGCTTTTGAGACAGGGACGCTCCCGCCCTCCCTTCGAGAGGCTTTGATAGTTTTGATACCAAAGCCCAACAAGGACCCGATGTACTGCGAATCTTATAGGCCAATATCCCTGATTAAAGCGGTAGTATCCCGCTTTTTGACACTTTTACCTACAGGTAAGCCTATAATAAGGCTTACCTGTAGGTACAAATAATATCTCCTAAACCGGCACGGTTTAGGAGATATTTACAGTGCGATATTTACGTGCGAGCGGCGCATGCGCTCTGAAGGTCCGGGGGACCTTCAATTAAGTTGCCGGGAGCCAACAATCATCGCGCCGGAGCCGTCTCTTCCGGCCAATCAGCGTGCCGGAGCCGCCGAACCCGGAAGAGACGACGAGGGACCATGGCAGCGCCCGCAGCGATGTCCGGGGGTCCGTATCGGGGCTTCGTTTTCAGGTAAGTTACACATAATGGGCTAGTATGCGTTGCATACTAGCTCATTATGCCTTTGTCTTGCAGGTTTTTTTTTTTTTATTTTTTTTTTTTATTGAGTTTACAACCGCTTTAATGCCGATGTTAAAATTCTGGCAAAGGTTTTGTCCCGTAGGGTGAATAACGTTGTTTCTAAGATTATTCATTCTGACCAAACTGGATTTATTCCAGGACGCTCTACGGCGATAAACCTGCGCCGTCTGTTTGTCAACCTGCAGGCTCCACCCGCTGGAGTGGACACCAGACTGATCTTATCCTTAGATGCTCATAAAGCATTTGACTCGGTGGAATGGCCCTATTTATTCGCAGTGCTGGGCCGAATGGGATTTGGTCCAAAATTTATCAAGTGGGTGCGATTACTCTATGATTCACCAGTGGCGCGCCTGCGAGTTAATAACAGGGTTACCGAACAATTTTCAGTGTGCCGGGGCACTAGGCAGGGGTGTCCTTTGTCCCCCCTGTTGTTTGCCCTGGCCCTGGAGCCACTGGCTAACTTGCTCAGACAGGATGAGATGATCCGCGGATGCAGGGTGGGGGAGCTGGAAGAGAAAACATCTCTATATGCTGACGATATGCTGCTTTATTTGGATGACTCCCAGGAATCCCTGGACGCTGCCCTGGAGGTGATAGAATCCTTCGGGCAGTTCTCGGGATTTCGGGTTAACTGGGATAAGTCGGTAGCGTTTCCCTTTGACCAGCGCCGGGCTCCTGCCTTGGTGCTCCCACGCAGCCTTCAAGTGGTGACTAAATTTCGATACCTGGGTGTGATCGTCCAACAGCCGGTGGGCATGTACGTTGACAACAATATCACTCCAATGATACAGCGGTTAAAACAAAGCTTGGTCACCTGGAGTAAATTGCCACTTAACTTGATGGGTAGAATCAATATATTTAAGATGATCTATTTGCCCCGCTTCCTTTAACTATTTTGGCAGGCGCCGGTGTATCTTCCCAAGCGGCTGTTTGCTAGTATTGAATCCATACTGATTTCTTTTATATGGGGTATGAAGCCGGCGCGGATCTCATTCAGCACGCTTAAACTCCCGACTCGCGCCGGGGGTCTGGCGGCTCCGGATCTACAGGCTTATTACCTAGCGGCTCAATTGACGCATGTCCATTAATGGTTTTTCCCGGATCTGCCGAATGCGGCGGTCACCACGTCGGCAGCTGTGATGGGATCCTATGAGGCGCTCCTTAACTCATTATATAGGAAAGGTCCTTACCCGGCGGAGGGGGCAGATGTCATTAGATTATCCTGTAAAATTGTTCATATTTGTAACGCTAGAATGGGGGGTACTTCCTTCAATAGGTCCCCTAATGCCCCTTTATGGTTTAATCCGGGACTGCCAGAGTTGCATAAGATGGATTCCTCTAGGAGGTGGGCGGGATTTGACTTAAAATATACTCATCAATTGTTTGTGAACCACGCCTTTAAATCCTTTGCTGAGTTGAGGATGGAGCTGGGGATCCCCTCGACGTGCTGGTTTCTGTATCAGCAACTTCGGCACGCAGTAGCAGCCCAATTTGGACTTCGGGGGGTCCACCTGGCTCCGACTCGGTTAGAAAAGGAATTGATGACTCCCGATCATACTAAACTCATCTCCCGATTCTATGGGTTGATCCTAGACCAGGGTGAAGGGAAGATGGGGTCCCTTCAGGTAAAGTGGCAGGCCGATATACCTCAATTGGAACTGGCGGACTGGGATGATTTGCTCAGTGCCCAGTTCCATGGATTGATAGCTGCGGGAGATAGGGTTATTCAGCCGAATTATTTACATAGAATCTACTACACTCCCTCTCATCTCTTTGCGATGGGAAGGCTTGCCTCCCCATTGTGTTTCCGTTGCCAGCAAGTTAGGGGGGACTTCTTTCACATGGTCTGGTCGTGTCCGTTGATCCAGTCCTTTTGGAGGGGGGTATGTACCTTTATCGCGGATAAATTGGCACTGCCGAATATCCTTGCACCGGACAGATGCCTACTTGGCAATCTGGGGGAGGAGGGTATTCGACAGTCCCAAAGGACTCTCTTATGTGTACTTTTTTTCTATGCCAAGAAACTGATCGTCCTGCGATGGAAACAGGACGCTCCACCTACGGTAGCAGCATGGGTGGAACTGGTCAACAATGCTCTTCCTATGTATAAACTGACATATCTGGCTAGGGGCTCCAAAAAAAAATTTACTAAAGTATGGTCCTCATGGATGGACTCGGTTCTAGGGTCCAGAGAGGTCTAACCTCCTGCGCTGCTTCTCCTTGATGGCGTTTTTGCTTTGCAGCCTCTGGGGTGATCGGGACTGGGAGGGGGGTGATGCTTCTTCCCTACGGTGGGTTGCATGATTATCTGCGGATGTGATTGGTACATGATCTGTGAAGGGTTTTGTAAAGTTTGTGCTTTCTCCTTACGTTATATGGAGGGTTCTTTGTTACTAAAATTGACATGTTTTTTTAAAAACATAAAAAAAAAAATTATTTTTATTTTTTTCTTTACAGTAACATCCTACAAAGCTTCAGGTTGGACTTGGGGAGGCGGGGTGGAGGCGGTTGCCTCGGGTCGATATGTTTGTGCTACTGAATATGATGTTATTTGACTCTTTGCCCTGTGCTAATATCTGTATGTTTCTTGGCTGTGCCTTATTTCCTTCTTGATTGTACTCCTTGATTTGTATTGGACCGTTGTATGTGTTTTATGTTTATTAATAAAAATACCTTTAAAAAAAAAAAAGAAGAGACAAAGCCAAACCTGGCTGGCTAAACCGTAATGTTAAAAAACTTATTGGGGGAAAAAGATGGCCTTCAAGAAATATAAATCAGATGGCACAGTATCGGCTTTCGAGCAATAGAAGGAGGCAAAAAAGAAAAGTAAATACAAAATCAAAATGGCTAAAATCAACTTTGAGAGACAAATAGCAGAGGATAGTAAAAAGAACCCAAAGAAATTCTTTAAATATATCAACAGCAAAAAAAACTAGGGCAGAGCATATTGCACACATAATTAACGAAGATGGGAGGATGGTTACAGAGGACACTGAAAAAGCAACCGCGATGAACGCTTTTTTCTCCTCAGTCTTTATACAGGAAAAGGAGGGGTACACTGACCATGAATGTTAGCAGTAATTCCCAGGACTTGCCGCTATGGCTAACAGAGGGTGAAATCAGGGAAAGGCTGGATAAAATTAACACAATTAAACCACCAGGCCCGGATGGCATACATCCGAGAGTACTCAAAGAACTTAGTAAGACTATATCTAGACCACTGTTCCTGATCTTTGCTGACAGTATTAGGACAGGAGTTGTACCAGGGGATTGGAGGAAAGCTAACGTGATACCGATATTCAAAAAAGGGCAGAGGCATGTCCCGGGAAATTATAGGCCTGTCAGTCTGACATCAGTAGTATGTAAACTTCTGGAGGGGATGATAAGGGACTATATCGTAGAGTTTGCTAAAGACAACGACATCATCAGCAGTAGTCAGCACGGGTTTACAAATGGGCGTTCTTGTCAAACTAATCTCTTAACATTCTACGAGGAGGTGAGCTGTGAGCTAGATAGGGGGAGACCAGTGGATGTGGTGTACCTGGATTTCGCTAAGGCGTTTGATACAGTTCCCCACAAGCGCTTAATTTATAAAATAAGGTCTGCAGGCATTGACCGCAAGGTTTGCTCTTGGATACGGAACTGGCTAAAAGGGCGTGTCCAAAGGGTGGTAATAAATAGCGCATACTCAGACTGGTCTGAGGTGGTAAGTGGGGTCCCCCAAGGCTCAGTCCTGGGACCAACTTTTTTCAATTTATTCATAAACAGCATTGAGGTCGGGATCAGTAGTTCTATATCAGTTTCTGCAGATGACACAAAATTGGGCAGGGCAATAACTGCACAGCATGAAGCAGATATCCTACAGAATGACCTGGACAAAATAACAGAGTGGGCAATGACATGGCAAATGAGGTTTATTGTGGAGAAGTGTAAGGTTTTGAACTTAGGGACTAAAAACATAAAAGCACAATACACTTTAGGGGGGAACCTTTGGGGGAATCAAAAATGGAGAAAGATCTGGGAGTCTTGGTAGAGGATAGACTAAGCAATAGCATGCAATGTCAAGCGGCAGCTGCCAAAGCCGGCAGAATTAGCATGCATAAAGAAAGGGATGTATTCCAGAGATAAAACTATAATCCTTCCACTTAAAAAAATTCTGGTCCGACCACATCTGGAGTATTCTGTCCAGTTCTGGTCACCAGTCCTCAGGAGGGATGTGTTGGAGCTGGAGACATTCCAGAGAAGGGCAACTAAACTAATTAGGGGATTGGAGGACCTTAATTATGAAGAGCGTCTGCAATCGCTTGATTTATTCTCCCTGGAGAAGAGACGCCTGAGAGGGGACATGATAGCAGTTTATAAATATCTCAATGGTGATCTCGGCATAGAAAAAAAGCTATTCAGTCGAAATAATTGCATGAGGGCTCGAGGGCATACAATGCGATTAGAGGAGAAGCGTTTTAACCTCAGGCAACGCGGGGGGTTCTTTACTGTTAGGGCTACAAGATTGTGGAATTCTCTACCACAAGAGGTGGTTTCTGCGGGAAGTATGGTTGCTTTCAAAAGACTCTTAGACGTACATCTCAAGGATCAGAACATTCAGGGGTACGAGAGATGATTACGCCCACACAGAACTACACTGGATGGACTATTGTCTTTATTCAAACTCACCTACTATGTAACTATGTATATTGTGAGAGGCTGCATAGGGAGATATACCATGTTTGGTTTCGACTGTATGTCTGCTATGGCTGTATTTACAGGTGCATCTCATAAAATTAGAATATCAAACTTCCGGTTTTGGCGTCACATGTAGATGAGCGCAGAGCGGTGGCTCCAGACACAGCAGCTTAAAAAAACCTGTCAAACACAGACATTGGACAGCAAACAGCCCTGCAACCCTCTCCACAATACCCCAGTGGGCGGTAAAAATGGACAAAAAACTGGTGCACAGCTCCTTCAGCTCGCCTGTAACCACTCAACTGGAGCTATCCTCTCCTGACACACACACGGCCAATATGACGGATGCCTCGGAGATGTCACAGCACACTCTGCACAATCCACAGCCATGTCGTGCAAGAGGGGCAGCCCCTCTATCACCCACCATAACGGCTGCAGTAGACAGGGCGATCGCTGCAGGCATCACACAGCTCAGAAAAGAATTGGGTGACCATGCCAAAAGCCTCTCAGAGCTGGAACACCGCATGTCTGGCCTAGAGGATGAATTGCAAAGCTCCTTCTCGACTGATCAGCACTCAAGGCACACACAACAATTTGTCTTAGACAAGTTGGATGACCTTGAAAATTGATCCAGATAAAACAATCTTAGGGTCATCGGGCTCCCTGAGTCTTTCAACTCTGAGTCCCTACAGGATATATCTGCCACACGTATCCTGGGTGCTCTGGGTATCACAGCACCATGCCTAGTGGAGAGAGCACATTGCCTGGGAGCCCTCTCAAATGATAGGCGTACTCTACGCCCGATCATAGTTTGTTATCTAAACCAGTGATCCCCTACCCCCGGGCCGCGGACCGGTACCGGTCCATGGATCAAATAGTACCGGTCCGCCCAAAGAACATTACATTATTTCCATTTTAGAAAAAAAAAAATCAGAAAAGGGTGGACCAACGGCGCAGAGCAGTGCGCCCTGAGCCCACCCATTTGTGTGACAATAGCGAATGAATATTCGCTATTGTCACACGGATCCTCCTCCTGGCCAATCAGGAAGCGGGTCCGAGACCCATTTCCTGATTGGCCAAAAGGTGATCCCATGCCATTGGCCAAGGAGGAGGAGGGAGGACTCGAGGAGACGTGGGGAGACTGAGGAGAAGCCACCCGCTGCAAATCAGGTAAGTGCACTGGTCACTGTGCATTGATTGGGGGAACGCTGGTCACTGTGCATTGATTGGGGGCACGCTGTGGCACTCTGCATTGATTGGGGGCACGCTGTGGCACTCTGCATTGATTGGGGGCACGCTGGTCACTCTGCATTGATTCCCCCCCCCTCTTCAGCGGGCCACAGAAAAATTATCAAACGTTGACCGGTCCGTGGTGATAAAAAGGTTGAGGAGCACTGATCTAAACTACTCTGACAGAGTCAACATTCTAAGATCATTAAAGAATGCAAAATCCCTTCAACGGATTATCCGCAGGAAGTATCCCTCAAACTAAAGGCATTCCAACCGATCTGCACTGCCCTCTATCAGAAAGGTGTGAAATTTACCTTGGCCTACACAGCAATACTCCGCTGTGATCCACGGATCCCCGTGGAGACCCAAAATCCTTTTCACACCCAGAGGAGGCCACTCAATACCTTCAAACCTACCTGCATATACCCATGGATACCTCCTTGCCACCAACCCAATCACGTCAGACAGAACTAAGGGATCAACGCAGCCATAGAAAAGACCCTCCTAAGAAACTCAGACTCTCCAATCCTTCTGGTCACAACAAAACACATTAACACCTAACTCAATATTATCCATCCGAAGCTCATATCCTTTCCTGCATATACTCTAATATTGTTGTTTAACCGGTTCCTGTCTCATTCACCATGGTTTTAAACATTAACAGTTATTGTTGTGTCTTTGCAGATAATGCCCTAATGAATACGGACAATCTTACCGAGGAATGGTTCACCTGCTTTCTCTCAAGGCAACTGGGGCCCCATTGTAACCCACCTGCTTCCCTGCTCCCTGGGTTATCCCCAGAGAATGGTTTGCTTCATGGTCTAATGGCGAACGCCACAGATTCTCCTGGTAACACTGTTCATTGGCGATAGCTACACATGTGTAAAAAAGCGAACTCTAGGCTTCCCTGAGTATGTTATTTTTTGTTTCTACTCCTATACCCTTGATTGGTTGTTCTCCTTCCTAGACCCTCCTCTCCAAGACTCAAGTACCCCCTAATCTACCCCTTGCTAACAAGTGATACCCTAGTGGCACTTCAAACGCAAATCCTGATACATCTTTTTATAGCTCTATCCATGCTAGTCAGACCCCCCTCCTCAACCTCCATACCATGAGAGTAGTCTTCTGGAATGTCAAGGCGACTGCGCTCTCTCCCCACAAGCACATGGCGATTCTTCGCCATCTAAGACGCCTAAAAACTGATATAGCAATTCTTCAGGAGACACTTAACAGCAGCTGATTTTACTTGGATGCGTAAACTTTGTGTGGGACAGGTTTATTGGTCTCCCGCAGTTAGAAGCAAGGCTGGGGTTCTTCTCTTGATACACAAACATCTACCCTGCGAGATGCTCTCAGTACAGGGAGAGGAAGAGGGCCCTATTCTAACAGCTAGACTCAAAACACCTACCCGGAAATGGGTTCTATCTAACATTTATGCCCCAAACTCCCCTTCAAAGCATTTCTCCATAACCTAACTTCTAGACTAGCTACTTATCTTCACCTTCAGCTACTGGTAGCTGGGGACTTCAACTCTGTCCTCAACTTCCAGGAAGACAAATCCCTGGTCATTCATTCCCAAGGACCAACCCCTACGAGCCCATCTACACCACTATTACACTTTGCAGATAATCTGGAGACTGACACACCCAGAGGGAAGGAAATATACCTTTTTCTCCCCCCTCACAACACTTCTTTTTGAATTCCTCTCTCCATAAACACCCTTCTGACCCATACATTTATGAAATGGCATTTTCTGATCATGCCCCGATTTGTGTAGACTTAACTGGACTCACCAAACAGAACTCCGTTAAGATCTGTCCTTTTTCATCCTATCTAGCACATGACCCGGGCCATCAAAAGATTATACAGGACACCTGGGCTGATTACTCTTACTAGCTTTGCGCACTGCGTTGGTCCTAACCTCTTCTGGGAGGCCGGCAAAGCAGTATTATGAGGCAGGATCATCTCCTATGCCGCTGCCCACAAGAAGAAGGTCACTAGGGAATACTGCGAGGTGAGCAAAGCCCTCTGCATGGCCCAAGTGGGTCTAGACTGGACAACACAAGCCTCTAGATATTCAAAATTCGAACTGGAATCCTAGATGGTGAACCAATATGGTCTGCCCTCCTTGCTGCACTGTGGGATCTGATCATTACCTCCACCCCTGAGATATAACCTACTCATCCAAGATACAGTAGTGACCTGGAAGGAGATCAGGAAGAAATTAGGCCTATCTCCTCTTATCTCCCGGCATCTCCCAATTTCCGTGCATCCTCTATTCCTACAGGCGCAGCAATACGTGGCATTCTCAATATGGGCCTCACATGGCTTGACCAACTTTGGACAACTCTTTAACCGCTTGCCGACTGCCCCACACAAATGTACTGTGGCAGGGCGGCTCAGCTGTGCAAGTGGTTAAGAAACAGCGGAAGGCGGGCTGTGAGAGGAGCGGCGGCGATTGCCGCCGATCTCCCGCAATCGTCAGAGAAACTGACAGAAGACCCGTCTGCTTATGTAAACAAAGCAGGCGAGTCTTCTGTCACACAGGCAGGGAGAGATCAGGAGTTTCAGCTAAGCTGAAACCCCAATCGCTCTGTGCCTGCACAGAACCCCCCCCCCCCCTCCACAGTGAGTAAGCACAGTTAGGCATACATTAACCCCTTTGATCACCCCCAGTGTTAACCCTTTCCCTGCCAGTGTCATTTATACAGTAACAATGCATATTATTTAGCACTGATTACTGTATTAGTGTCACTGGTCCCCAAAAAGTGTCAAAAATGTCAGTTAGGGGTCCAATCTGTCCTCTGCAGTGTCGCAGTCCCACTAAAAATTGCTGCTCTCAGCCATTACTAATAAAAACAAAAAATGATTACAACCTAGAACACGCCTATGTCTTATGCATATTCATTACTATAAATTAGTTAGCCTAATGCTTGTTAGTTAGAGATACTTCTCTATTTTGCTCAGTTCACATGAATTGAGCCTCTGTGTATTGCACCTTTTCTTTCATCAATTTGGACTCACTATTGGCACTTTTCCACTGCAAGTACCGGCTCGGCTCTACTCGGCCCTGCTTGGCCCGGTTTGCTTTTCCACTGCTGGTACCGCATGGTACGGTGTTGGAACGGTTCGGTACGGTACGGTATGGTTTGCTTTTCCACTAAAGTAGTACTAAAGTTAAGTGGGTGGGATAACAACGGGGTGGGTGGGATTCTCTGACCAATCAGTGGCTAGTGGTGACTGCATGCAAAGGATTGTGGGATATGGTACCGGGTATGGTACCTCTTGGAACCACAATCGAGGCGGTACTGTTTTTGAGAGCCGTACCATTCGGTTCCATGCAGTGGAAAAGCGCCGCTGTACCGTACCATACCGAACCATTCCTACACCGTACCATGCGGTACTAGCAGTGGAAAAGCACAAAAGCGAGCCGAACCGTTCGGTTCCATGCAGTGGAAAAGCGCCATATCTCATCTTGAAGACTCCCTAACCGAAAGTAACTCTCTCAACACCCTCTTTTTCTCTCTTACCCTCCCCCTCTCTCTCTCTGCCCTCTTCTCTCTCATCCCCTCCCCCCTTTCCTGTGAACTGGACTGGTTAACTCCTGGAGGGGGTGAAGGGGTAAATTCATTAACAAAGTCATTAGTCAGTAAACTGCAGCAAGAAGGGTTAATGTTCTGCCACTGGCCACTGATGCATTAGTGACTAGTGACAGTTATTTAATTTAATTGTGCTGCATTAATGGCACCAGTGTCAGTGTTAATTAACCCCTTCATTAAGGGGTTAAAGAACACTGCCAGTGGCCACTAATGCAACACAAAGGGTTTAATTAACTTAATTGCCAATACCCACCAATGGGAAAGGGGGGGGGGTGTTTAAAGTAGTATTTCCAGTTTAAACCTAACCAGCCTTAAAAATTCTCCCATTCCCCCCTCCTGCTGGCTAACCTGTGTAGAAAATATGTATACACCTATTTTTAGGCTGCTTCAGTCCGGTCATGTTATCTCCGGTGTGTGCCAGTGGTGTATTCAGGGGAGAGGGGGGAAAGCCCAGAACAGATGGGACATATGAACCTATGGGTGATGTCAGTGCTCCAGGCTTTACCGGCCATTGTCAAGCGCTCTCTTCTCTCCCCTGTAGCCACCACAGCAGCAGTCATGTTGGGAGCATGAAATTGTCCAAAATGTGTTGGTATGCTGACGCCTTAAGAGTTCTTTTCACTGGAACTAAGGGGCCCAGCCCAACCCCTGAAAAACAACCCCACACCATAATCCCCCCTCCACCCAATGATTTGGACCAGCAAGGTCGATAAAGACACGGATAAGCGAGTTTGGGGTGGAGGAACTTGACTGCCCTGCACAGTCTTGACCTCGACCCGATAGAACACCTTTTGGATGAATTAGAGCACAGATTGCAAGCCAGGCCTTCTCTCCAACATCAGTGCCTGACATCACAAATGCGCTTCTGGAAGAATGGTCAAACATTCCCAGTAACACACTCCTAAACCTTGTGGACAGCCTTCCCAGAAGAGTTGAAGCTGTTATAGCTGCAAAGGGTGGGCCAACTCAATATTGAACCCTACGGACTAAGACTGGGATGCCATTAAAGTTCATGTCCATGTAAAGACAGACGTCCCCCTATACCTTTGGTAATATAGTGTATGGTCCCATTATATAAATTAAACTAAAATAAACTATACAATAAAAAAATACCGTACTGTCTATCCCAAGAGTTGGCAAGTGACTTATTTTCACTTTGGTCTTCATTGCCAGTTATGGCAGGTAAGGATCAAAAAGTGTTACTGTGGGTAAGGCAAACATAATTTCTGCACAGGGGCCACTTTTTCTCTCTTGGTCTTCAAGGTGTATTTAATCAGAATAGTAAGGGCTAAACTATATTTCTAATCTCACACTATGACGTATTAGTTTATTGGTAATTTACAGAACATATACTTGAATGTATTGTAAACAAGGTGACTGCCAAAAGTAGGTAGAATTGTCCAGTAGCCTGATAGTTGCCCAAAAGCAAAACCAGCCCTGTAGTTTCGATCGAAAAGTTGCCTAGGGACACACAACTGAACTGTGCTTCTGATCTATATTTACACAACATCTATATGCTGTATTAACAGCATTCTTGCTTTCTCCATCCCATCCCTTGGGCTAGACACTGGGGGTTTATTGTACTGGTAGCAAGAATTTGCACAGTGAGGCAATCTCCAAACTGACTGCAACCATTTTTTTTTGTGCTTCTCGTACCAGAAAAAAAAAATTCCATCACAAATTTAACCACTTAACGTCTAGCCACGTAGACCTACGTCGGCTGACTTTGCGTGGTTGTACTGGGGTGATGCCTCTAGCTAGAGGGATCATCCCGGTACAATTTTTTAGAGCTGGCGGTCGACTTTCCGTCGGTAATGACCGATGCGGCTCGGGAGCCGCTCGATCGTTACCCCGGCGAGCGGGAGGGGACGCCTCCCGCCGCCTTCCGCAGCTTTGCCAGAGTTTCCCGTCCCACCGGGAGACCCAAGCACCCAGCCGCTACGTACGCCGGCTGGATGGAGTCCCGATCAAAGCCGGAAGCTGCTTCGATCGGGTCTCCGGTGACGTAACCTGGAGGCGGCGTCCATGACGTCACGTCCGGGTTACTCTGCTGCTAAAGGCGTCAGATTCAAAAAGTGACAGTATTCAAAAATGCAGTTTTCGGCGTTTTAAAAACATGGAAGTGTAGTGGAGGGGTCTAGGGTCTTTTAGACCATCGATCCCTCCATAAAGAGTACCTGTCACTGCATATTGGTGTCACAAGGGATGTTTACATTGCTTGTGACAGCAATAAAAGTGATCAGATTTTTATTTTTTTTTTAAATATTAAATAAATAGGAAAAAAAAAATGTAGCCGCCCCCGTTGCAGTTAGCTCGCGCACGAAAGAAAACGTATATGGAAGTCGCGCCGCAAATGAAATCGCTGTTCAAACCACACATGTGAGGTATCGCTGCGATCGCCAGAGCGTGAGCAATAATATAAAAAAAAAAGAGCCACACTCTAACTCTGAACTGGTAACCGTTAAAATTTTTTAAAGCGTCGCCTATTGAGATTTCTATTGACCGTAGTTTGTCGCCATTCCGCGGGTGTGCGCAATTTTAAACCGTAACATGTTGGGTATCTATTTACTCGGCGTGACATCATGTGAAATGTGACCGCAATTTTACTCAACAGAGTCTGTGCTAAAAAAATATATATAATGTTTGGGGGTTTTAAGTAGTTTTCTGTGCAAAATATACTGATTTAAACTTGTAAACAAAAAGTGTCAAAAATAGGCTTAGTGGTAAAGTGGTTAAGTATTAAATTGGCTAGGCATCTTGTCCATAACCGCAACATAATGGTGGTGGTTGTAATAGTGATGTTGATACCTGTAGGATATTGGGTTGGGTAAGGTGTGAGTTGGCAGACAGCTAAATAGATTTGTGAGTCTTCATCTTTTCCACACAGTACAATCTCATTAACCTGTTGAATTCTGGCAATTATCATGATGCAGATATGGTATATACAGTGCATCCAGAAAAGTATTTACAGCGCTGTACTTTTCCCACATTTTGTTATGTTACAGCCTCATTCCAAAAATAATTAAATTAATTTTTTCCTCAAAATTCTAAAAACAATAACCCATAATGACAATGTGAAAGACGTTTGTTTAAAATCTTTGCAAATTTATTAAAAATAAAAAAAAATAAAAAATCATATGTACATAAGTATTCGCAGCCTTTGCTCAATACTTTTTTGAAGCACCCTTGGCACCAATTACAGCCTCAAGTCTTTGAGTTTTTGAGTATGATGCTACAAGCTTGGCAACACTATTTTTGGGCAGTTTTCTCATTTTTCTTTGCAGGACCACTCAAGCTCCAACAGGTTGATGGGGAGCATCAGTGAACAGCTCTCAGAGCTCTTTGAAATTTCTCCAGAAATGTTCAATAAGGGGCCATACACACTATAAGATTTTCTGAATACTTTTTCCTTTAGACTTACCAAAACCATGTAATATGAGGTCAAACCTAAACACTTTGAATTTGTATGCAATCTGGCAGGCCCTTGCACTACATAGAAAAGGTAAGTCTGAAGGAACTCTAACCACAAAAGTTGGATAGTGTGTATCCAGCTTTAGGTTTAAGTCTGGGCCACTCAAAGACATTCACAGAGTTGTCCCGTAGCTAATCCTTTGTTATCTTGGCTGTGTGCTTAGGGTTGTTGTCCTGTTGGAAGATGAACCTTCGTCCCAGTCTGAGGTCCAGAGCGCTCTGGAGCAGGTTTTCATCAAGGATGTCTCTGTACATTGCTGCATTCATCTTTCCCTCGATCCTGACTAGTCTCCCAGTTCCTGACGCTAAAAAACATCCCCCACAACATGATGCTGCCACCACTATGCTTTACTGTAGGGATGGTATTGGCAAGGTGATGAGTGGTGCCTTTTTTTCCTCCAGACATGACACTTGCCATTCAATCTAAAGAGTTCAATCTTTGTCTTATCAGACCAGAATTTCACACGGCCCGCATCTGCCGACGAAGTCCATTCTGCTCAGCGGGGGATCGATCCGCCGATCCCAGCTGAGCAGGCGGATGACAGCTCCCTCTCCGCTCTATGTGCGGAGAGGGAGCTGTCAGATCCCTGCTGTCCTCTATGGGGGAATCGGATGAGAACGGACCACCTGTCCATTCTCATCCGATCCGCTGGACAGATGGAAAATAGGGTTTCCATCTGTCCGGATTTCACGGATAGGATCGGAAGCGGATAACAGCGGGTGTCAGTAGAAATGTCTCCGCTGACATCCGCTGCCCCATAGGGATGCATGGAGCATCCGATCAGGTCCGCCTGAAAAACTGACAGGCGGATCTGATTGGATCGTTCGTGTGATAGGACCCTTATTATGTTTCTGGCATGCTAATATGAGATTCTGAATGGCAAGCATGCTAAAGATAATTACAAATAAAATTCTTATTTGCAAATGAAATTACAGCATTATTTAGTAATAGCACATTTACGAAAACAAAGCTATTGTCCAGACTTCCTAAAATAGGGTGGGTTGTGCTTGTGGCTGCCGCTGTTGTGGAAAGTTTATCTTTAAGCAAAAGCATGCAAAGCATACAAAAGTAATAAGCAAATAACAAGGTCAATACTTAAAATAATCTCACAAATTGCACTACTAAACAAACTGAGCCTACAAAATTTTCCTACTTAATCCATACCCACCTAAAGAGTAGTGAAATCACTTTAACTTTATTTATTTATTTTTATTTATTGGACCATCTTGGCTAAGCTTTCTTTAATTTGAATTACTTTGGCCTTGGTTGACAGCTTTAACATACTTGTATGTAGCTTCACATCTTCTACATACATAGTTACATAGTTAGTCAGGTTGAAAAAAGACACCATCTAGTCCATCTAGTCAACCAATAAAAAAACAAAAAAGAAAAGAAAACACAACCATACAATCCCATATAAACAATCCTATACCCGCAGTTGATCCAGAGGAAGGTGAAAAACGCCAGCAAAGCATTAACCAATTTACTACAGCAGGGGAAAAAATCCTGATCCCAGAGAGGCCATCGGATATTCCCTGTACATCACATGTGTCAAACACAAGGCCCGTGGGCTGAATCCGGCCCTCCAGACCATTTCCTGTGGCCCTCGCACTTCTTGCACTTCTCCTAGAGCTACAGACCTCTTTTGGGCCTCCTCCAGACCCTGCACTTTCTGCTTCCCAGCTCAGACCCCAGATTCTTCCCAGCAGCAACAGAAGGTAAGGGGTGCACTTTGATGTAAGGGAGGGTAGGGCAGGACCCTTGACATCTGATGTAAGGGGGGGTTGGATACTCTGGACATCTAGTATTACAGATACAACGGGCCCTTTAGGGCAATTATAATGCTCAATGAAGTTGAGTTTGACACCCATGCTGTACATCATACAGTAGGACTGTATTAATGAAGCTATAAATCTTAACTCAAAAAAATGTAAGAATAGTCACCTCTATTATCAAACTGCTTTTACATGATAAGTTAATTGAAGGTAATAATCACATAATTTTTGAGTGAAAATGTTCAACTCCTTTGGTGAATCAAGCTTATCAAGCTTATTATCTTAAGCAACATGAACATTTCAAGCTTATCAAGTTTATGATCTTAAGCAATGCTTTACAAACCAATGCCGGGTTTTATATACTGTATTAAAAACCCTACCCTATGTTTATTAATGTTCATGGTTAGAACTTGGTACTTCACAAGAAACCGTTTAAACTGGTTCCAGTATTTGTTGTATTTTCTTTGAACTGGTAAAAAATTTTTTACAGAAAATTATAAATATTGCATTAAAAGTATATAACCCTTTCATTTTAGGGTTTCATTGATTTCTCAAAAAACTAAATAAAATCTGATGTGCAGATTTTATAACTGCGTGCCACTCCTAGGTTCAGCTTCTTCTCCATATAATCCCTTTAATTATAATCCCATAGATTTCTTGTCAGCCTTCCTAAAAGGGTGATAAACTCACAATACGATATCCTAGGGGTCTGCCTAGTAAGAAGGTATTACCATATGAACAATGGTGTCATTGTTCTCAGGATCTAGTCATTTTAAATATAAATAAATATCAAGGTGATAACAGATGTCTGGAACTCCCCCTAGGCTAGGAACAGAATTTGAATAGGAACAATACAAAAACACAATACAACAACTTGAAAGGTAACTTTTTTTACCTATTTACAGCTGTTTGTTAGGCTTTGAAGAATAGGCATGTAGTATTCTCTGTATATTCTGTGAAATATCTCAATTATCACTATCATTTGGTTAAAATTCTCTCATATGTGATTTAAATTCTCCATTTGTGACATCATGCATCATTTCCTTAACCTCCCTGGCGGTCTGATTATGTACAGATTTCTGTGCTAAAAGTGGTACATTGTTTTGCATAAAATCAGTTTTTTACATTTGAACCACTTAAGCCCCGGAAGATTTTACCCCCTTCCTGACCAGGGGGTATTTTGCGATTCGGCACTGCGTGACTTTAACGGACAATTGCGCGGTCGTGCGACACTGTACCTAAACGAATTTGACATCCTTTTTTTCCCTCAAACAGAGCTTTCTTTTGGTGGTATTTGATCACCTGTGCGATTTTTTGATCATGCGCTATAAACAAAAAAAGAGCGTCAATTTTGCAAAAACAACAATATTTTTCACATTTTTTTATATGAAATTCCCCAAAAAAAATGTAAAAATCTAAATTTTTTAACATTTTCGGCCAATTTGTTTTATGCTACCTATGTTTGGTAAAAAAAAAATCGCAAAAAGCGTATTTTGATTGGTTTGCACAAAAGTTATCGCGTTTACTAACAAAGGGAAAGATTTTTTTCATTTTTGTTGTTTTTTTTTTTAAACGCGTAATGGCAGCGATCTGCGATTTCTTTTGCTGTACTGCGACATTGCGGCGGACAGATCGGACCCTTGACTGACATTTTTGACACTTTTGGGGTTACCAGTGACATTTCTACAGTAATCAGTGCTATACATATGCACTGTTACTGCAAAATTACACTGGTAGTGAAGGGGTTAACTTTATTTGAGAGGGAGGGGCTGTGTGTGTCCCTAGGGGCGTGATTCTAACTGTGATTGGCTGTCTGTTGAGCTGTAGAAACAGTGATCAATGGTTCTACATAGTAGAACCGTGTGATCACAGTTTCTACACAGGGGAGAATGACAGGCGGCTTGTTAACACTAGCCGCCTGACTTTCTCCCTCTGCAGCGGCGATCGCAGAGTGACCGGCGGACATCGGGTCCGCCGGTCACACGCGCGGGGGGGGGTCCGTGACCACGCGGGAGCGTGCCTCCGGCGGAGTGCGCTCGCTCCCTAGACCCTCACAGGCTAGCGACGTAGACCTACGTCACTTTGCCTGTGAGGGGCTGACTGCCGACGTAGATAGTCGTTAGGCAGTCGGCAAGTGGTTAAAACTCACCTTCCCCTGCAATCCCCCGCCGTCCTCCCCCCGCCGTCCTCCCGCTGTGTGCTCGGCTGATGCCGGCACCTCTCTTCCAGTTCCCTTTGCTGCGAGCGTTGCGATGCAGGGGGGGGTGGAACCGGCGGCAATTTAAAAAATGTAAATACACTAAATGACATGATACAACGGATTACACTGTATCATGCCATTTCACCACAGGATTGCACCTGGTGACTTTTCCAGTGCCCTGCCTGTGCTTTTCCAGTTCTTTGTGCCTGGAAATTTGAGAACGACCATGGCGTCCAAAAAGCGTTCTTTTTGCGCAAAGGCGAACTGGAAAACAGCGACAGCGAAACTGAGTTACTTGAATTTGTGGGAAAATTTGTCATCAGGGTACGGAAAGTAACGACAGCGACGATTCTGATGTCTCTTTCTGGAACGCTCGCGGGGAGGGAACCGGAAGGCAAGTGCCGGCAATCGGCCGTGCACAGAGCGGGGAGAGACAGTGAGGACGGCGGGGAGGACAGCGGGGGATCACAGGGAAGGTGAGTAACATTGCGGGGTAATCCCGAGGGTGGCTCGGGGTTACCGCTTTTGGTACTGAAAGTTAACCCCGAGCCATACTCGGGAATACCGCTAAGGAGGTTAGGGCGGGAACATGCTATTTTTTAGATCTGTCATACTAAAAAAAATTACCAACATTTATATAGTGAAGGGTCTGCCATAATGTATTGTTTAGGAATATCTCACTAGAAATGTAGTTAATTTAACCACTCCCTTACCACTGGATGTCATATGACATCCAGGGCTTTAAGTGGGATTATCTGCAGCTGCAGGCATCATTCAGATAACATTTTTTTTTTTTCCCGCCGTTCAGCCACTTGATCTTTCTTACAGGCAGCGGGAGGGGACACCCCCCCTCCCACTGTCCCCCGGTGCTTCTACTGGTTCGCCTGTGCGATCGGCGAGCCAGAGAAGGAATCGGCTGCCAGAAAAAGTACACCATAGAGACTGCCAAGGACCAGATGGTCTCCAGCAGTCTCTATGAGTCTCGGAGGCCTGGGTGCGACATGATGATGTCACGCCCAGCCTGGCAGTTGTTGATACTGCCATGATCTCGGCTGGATAGCCGAGATCGTTTTTTCTAATTTTTTTTTATTTCAGGCTTTCCAGCCTGTAGGAGAGATCTGAGGTTTTATTGACCCCAGATCTCTCCATAAAGATGGCCTTTCATGTACTATTCCTATTACAAGGGATGTTTAACTTCCTTGTAATAGGAATAAAAGTGATAAAAAAAAAGGGAAAGTGTAAAAAAAAAAAATTAAAGGGAAAAAAATTAAAGGGAAAGTGTAAAAATAAAAAAAAATAAAATAAATAAAACAATAAAAAAAAAATCAAAGTGCCCCGTCCCCGCGTACTCGCACGCAGAAGTGAACGCATGCGTACGTAGCGGCCACATATTTAAACGGCGTTCAATCCATACATGTGAGGTATCGCCGCGAACAGTAGAGCGTTAGAGTGAGAGCAACAATTCTAGCCCAAGACCTCCTCTGTAACTCTAAACTAGTAACCTGTACAATTTTTTAAAGCGTTGTACTGAAACTTGCCATCATTCCACGAGTGTGCGCAATTTTAAAGCATGACATGTTAGGCATCTATTTACTCGGCGTAACATCATCTTTACAAAAAAATTGCTAACTTCAGTGTTTTTTTTTTTAAATTCCTAAAACAGTTTTTTTCCCCAAAAAAACGCGTTTGAAACTTTCTGCACAAATACCGTGTGACATAAAAAGATGCATTGACCGCCATTTTATTCCCTAGGGTCTCTGCTTAAAAAAAAATATATATAATGTCCGAGTAATTTTCTAGCAAAAAAATGATGATTTTTAACGTGTCAGAAATGTCCCGGTATGGAAGTGGTTAAAAAATCAAATTAGAAGCCAAGTTATGCGGGACCAACCGTAGGCAGGCCACATAGTATGCAATTTTCTTTCCTTCATCCACAGGTTGAAGGAAAGAAAGTTGCACAATTCCCCTATCTACACAGTTAGTGTTGATGGGGAATCCCTCCCGCAGTGCTATTGTGTTGTGCTGGTGGGGGGCCTTCCCAGCCTTTCCTACCAACAATATATAATGATCACTGCTGGCAGCTATAGCAGCCAGCAGTGATCATGTGAAAAGAAACGACAGGCTGGTTGTACTGAAGTCGATCCATGGATCAACTTCAGTACAACCAGCCGACCCATAGACCAATCCATAGACTTTTTTCATGTGGCCTCAGAATCTTCAAGGTGCGGTAAGGTGGTCAGATGAGACTAAAATTGAATTATTTGGCCTCAACAACAAACCATATTATCTGGAGGAAGTCCAATATCATTCACCATTCAAATAACACCATTCCTACAGTAAAGCATTGAGGTGGTAATATCCTGATTCTCTGAATCAGAAACTGGAGCACTTGTCAGGATAGAAGTATGGGGCTAAATATCATCAAATTCTTGAGGAAAATCTGCTGCCCTCTGCCAGAAAGTTGTCAATAGGAAGAAGGTTTACCTTCCAACATGACAATGACCCAAAGCACACAGCAAAAATGACCAAGCAGTGGTTGAAGGAGAAGAAGGTGAATGCCCTTGCATGGCTTAGTCAAAGCCCCGACTTTAATCAATATTAAAGCTTGTTTTAAAAACAACAATAAAAAAATACAACAAACATAATACTTACCTGCTCTGTGCAATGTTTTTGCATAGAGCAGCCCGGCTCCTCCTTTTTTTTGGGTCCCACGCCGGTGCTCCAAGCTCCTCTCTTCTGCTGGGTGCCCTACCCCCCCATCTCCTGATTGGCTTACTGGGTGTGATTGACAGCAGTGGGAGCCAATGCTGCTGCCAAACGCCAATCAGGAGTGCGGGTCCCTGGAGAGGCAAAGCTCTCGTGGACATCACTGGATCGAGAGGGGGCTCAGATATGTATTGGGGGGCTGCTGCCTACAGTTTTTTTTACCTTTGTGCATAGAATGCATGAAGGTAAAAAACCTTGTGCCGTTACAAACACTTAAACCCCATTGAAAATCTGTGGAATGATATTGCAGTCTAGATGTGCAAAGTTATTAGAGACCTATCCCAACAGACACAAGGCTGTAATTAATGCAAAAGGTGGTCCAACAAAATACCGACACAAGGGGAGTGATCCTTTTTCCAACTCAGTGATTCTGTTTTTGAATGTTTTTTTTTTTTTTTTTTATGGTTTCCTGTTATGTTGGTGTTATATCTTTCACTTGGATGTTAGAAGTTTCACTAATTAATACAACCAGAGAAAACAAAAACTGTGCCTGTCTTCATTTCAGGCTGCGAAGCAACAAAATGTGATTAGGGGGTGATTCTTTTCTATACCCACTGTATAATGAACTGCCTAAATGGTAACTCTTTCATAGTTTGTTCACATTTATTTATTTATTTTAATTTCTGTTAAAACACCTTATTTCCCAGTATAACCCAATGATCATGAAGGTCAGGAGCTGTGTCCATCAATGAACGTATGAGAAATTTTCTTTTAAACTTACAGTTTTATTATTGTTTCTAATAAAGCCTTTTTCTGTGCTTTACTTAATGGATGCATGAGGAAAAATAAGGGAACAAGGAAGCCATTTGATCTCCCTGCCCATCAAGCATCATAATATGGCAAACATTACATATGATATAAAAGGCTTTGCAACATGCTCTACGAAAAATGTAGTGTATCTGATCACCTGCCCTTGTGGGCTACACTACGTAGGGCGTACTATCAGGGAGTTTAAAGTGAGAATGAACGAACACATCGGGAACATCCGTAGGGGTTTCCCGAAACACATTCTGTCAAAGCACTACGATAGATATCATGGGAGGGATCCCTCTGGGACCTCTTTGATGGTCATTGACCATTTTAAAACTAACTGGCGAGGAGGTCATCTGCGTAGGGGCATCTCACAGTTGGAAACCAGGTGGATCTATCTTTTGAAATGCCTTAGACCATCCGGGTTTGAATGTAGACCTTGATATTAATTCATTTATCAATAACAGCTAGCCCTTGAAAAATAATTTATTGTGGTTTTCTTTTTCCATTGTGTGTATTATTTTTTTATTTATTTTTTTTATTTATAATCTGTACAATTTTACCATGTAATGTATTATCCTTCCAGCTTGGCACGGCGACTTAGAATAGAATCCCTTTTGGGGTATATTAAGGCATTGTCAATTAATATTGACTTGCTGTTATTTGTGAGACCTTGGGTGGTCTACATTATTACTATACATCATCTTGAAGTGGACTTATACTACAGAGAATTGTGCACAAGTCATTTTAGTGCTGCATTTTTAATTTACATCAAGCATCATTACACAGCCCCATTTGACCATCTGACCATCTTGTAATGAGAGGTCAAACAAATCTGGTGAGTAATCCTGAATAGGTATGAGCTATCCTGTCAGAAAGCTGTCAAAGCCCACTGACGGTCATAGAGGGTGGAGGCATTTCCCACCATGCAGCTGCATGTATCCAAAGGGGCGTGTATACCTGCAGGCGTGGAATGCCTCTGCCACGTATGATTGGCTATGGGCTTTGACAGCTTCCAGGATAACCGAGGCGGGTTTGGACTTGTGTCCAAACTCATCTAAGCTCATCACTGATCCTGAACTACTGGGAATGCATTTTTAAAGCACCAAAAGTTTATAAGAGTGTATATTTTTGCTTCAAATGAACACCAATATTGCTATGGTGTCACAGATCAGCTGCGGAGCTGATCTGTGTCTTACTGTTTGCATACGGTTTTTTACCTTTTGCTGCTGTTGGTCTGCTGGCACCTGTGGTTCCTTAGGCCTGTCCTCTGCTCTTGCTGCACTGACTTAGCAGCTATGGGTGTCGCTTGCTTCACCTGATGGTTAATATACCTTCCTTCCTTCCTGTCCAGCCTCCCATATGTCTCCCTATTGAAATCCCACTCAGACCAGTTTCTGGTTGCTTGAGTAACACTTGTTCCATCCTGAGCCCCTTCTGTGTTATTATTCCTACCTGACTTCTCGTGGACTGATCTCGTGTACCGATTCAGCTAGTTCTGATTGTGTTTGTCTGCTGCCTGCCCTGACTTTGGCTCGTTATCTGGCCCTCCTTTTGCTCCATCCATCCATAAATCTGTGCCAGCACTTTCTCTTTGGGAACTCTCCTCATGAGCAGGGTGAACCTGGGGGTCGTGACCTGGGGGCGGCACACAGCTAAGTCCAAACTCCCATGAGGGGGTCCCTGGCAGAACACCGGCTGGCCCTTAGATTTCATACCCTGGGGGATCCCGTGTCACCTGCTTGCCTGTGGGCTCACATCCCTAGAACTGTGACATATGGACTTTTTTGATTTATATGAATTTTGTTATGCACCAGCACTTTATATCACTAAGCGCGTACACTATTTGTTTTAATGGTCATTAAAATAACATGTGCTTACACCCCTCACATTTTTGTAAATATTTTATTATATCTTTTCATGTGACAACACTGAAGAAATTACACTTTTCTATAATGTAAAGTAGTGAATGTACGGCTTGTATAGCAGTGTAAATTTGCTGTCCCCTCAAAATAACTCAACACACAGCCATTAATGTCTAAGCCGCTGGCAACAAAAATTAGTACACCCCTAAGTGAATATGTCCCTCCCTGTATCATGTGACTCGTTAGTGTTACAAGGTCCGAGGTGTGAATGGGGAGCAGGTGTGTTAAATTTAACGTTATCGCTCTCACTCTCTCATACTGGTCACTGGAAGTTCAACATGGCACTTCATAGCAAAGAACTCTCTAAGATCTGGAAAAAAAGAATTGTTGCTCTACATAAAGATGGCCTAGGCTATAAGAAGATTGCCAAGACCCTGAAACTGAGCTGCAGCACGGTGGCCAAGACCATACAGCGGTTTAACAGGACAGGTTCCACTCAGAGCAGGCCTCGCCATGGTCGACCAAAGAAGTTGAGTGCACGTGCTCAGCATCATATCCAGAGGTTGTCTTTGGGAAATAGACGTATGAGTGCTTCCAACATGGCTGCAGAGGTTGTAAGGGTGGGGGTTCAGCCTGTCAGTGCTCAGACCATACGCTGCACACTGCATCAAATTGGTCTACATGGCTGTCATCCCAGAAGGAAGCCTCTTCTAAAGATGATGCACAAGAAAGCCCACAAACAGTTTGCTGAAGACAAGCAGACTAAGGAAATGGATTACTGGAACCATGTCCTGTGGTCTTACCAAGCTAAACGTATTTGGTTCAGATGGTGTTGAGCGTGTGTGGCAGCAACCAGGTGAGGAGTACAAAGACAAGTGTGTCTTGCTACATTTAAGCATGGTGATGGGAATTTCATGGTCTGGGACTACATGAGTGCTGCCGGCACTGAGGAGCTACAGTTCATTGACGGAGCCATGAATGCCAATATGCACTGTGACATACCGAAGCAGAGCATAATCCCTTCCCTTCAGAGACTAAGCCACAGGGCAATATTCCAACATAAGAACCCCAAATACCTCCACTGCCTTACTAAAGAAGCTGAGGCTAAAGGTAATGGACTGGCCAAGCATGTCTCCAGACCTAAACCCTATTGAGCATCTGTGTGGTGCATCTTTAAACGGAAAGTGGAGGAGTGCCAAATCTCTAAAATCCACCAGCTCTGTGATGTCGTCATGGAGGAGTGGAAGAGGACTCCATTGGCAACCTGTGAAGCTCTGGGGAACTCCATGCCCAAGAGGGTTAAGGCTGTGCTGGAAAATAATGGTGGCCACACAAAATATTCACTCTTTTGGCCTAATTTGGACATTTCCACTCAGGGGTGTACTCACTTTTGTTGCCAGAGGTTTAGACATTAATGGCTGTGTGTTGAGTTATTTTGAGGGGACAGCAAATTTACACTGTTATACAAGCTGTACACTTATATAAGGTATAAAAAATTTTTACAAAAATGTGAGGGGTGTACTCACTTTTGTGAGACACTGTATATATAAATTGTTTTATTGATCTGATATGTATTTTATTCTATTTATGTATTTACACATAATAAGGGGGTTATGTGATTTATTTGAATCTTCTGTGAGCGCTGTATGTTGTCAGTGCGGTATGATTTAATCCCAATAGGATATTTATACAGCTGCTTGCTTGGAGGAGGGGATTGTAGATTAGGAAGTACATAACTTTGGAGTGTGTATAAATATTCAAAATTTCTAATTGAAAACTGCATATTGACCTCTCAGTTTGTAGGCAGCTGCAGTCTATATTCCCCACTGCAGGTGGCGCTTGTCTGTAGCGGCAATGCAGAAAAGGGAGGAATGTGAGAGGAACCTAGTTCCTTAACCACTTCAGCTCCGGAAGGTTTTACCCACTTCCTGACCAGGCCATTTTTTGCGATACAGCACTGTGTTTCTTTAACTGACAATTGCATGGTCGTGCAACGCTGTATCCAAAATAAATGATGTCTTTTTTCCCACAAATAGAGCTTTCTTTGGGTGATATTTGATCACCTCTGCAGTTTTAATTTTTTTGCGCTATAACCAGAAAAAGATCCCCAATTTTGGAAAAAAAAACAAAACATTTTTTACTTTCTGCTATAAAACATAACCCAAAAAATGTTTTAAATCAAATTTCTTCACAAATTTAGGCCAATATGTATTCTGCTACATATTTTTGGTTAAAAAAATCCCAATAAGTGTATATGGATTGGTTTGTGCAAAAGCTTTAGCATTTATGGGAAAGATTTATGGACTTTTTATTTTTTGTATTGTTTTTACTAGTAATGGCGGCAATCAGCGATTTTTAGCTGGACTGAGACATTGCGGCAGACAAATCAGACACTTAAGTGACACTGTTCGGGGACCAGTGACACCAATACAGTGATCAATGTTACCAAAAAATTCTCTGTTACTGCATAAATGACACTGGCAGGGAAGGGGTTAACACCAGGGGGAGATCAAGGGGTTAAGTGTGCTCCTAGGGAGTGCTTTCTAACTGTGGGGGGAGTGGATGCACTGGATAAAAAGAGAGATCTGTGTTTTAGCTTAGCTGAAACAAAAGATCTCTCTTTTACTCCCTGACAGTTCTGCCTTTCCTCCAAGCGATCGGCGGGTCCTAGCGGGCCATCGCGGCTGCCGGACCCGCTAATTGGCTCCCACTGTGTCTAATCACAGCAGGAGCGGCGTGCGCCCTAGATCGTGTGCACAAAATCACGTACATGCGCAGCTGGGCTGCCCTTCCATAGTATATATAGTATATATGCCGTAGTATATAATAAGTTAATATAATATAGTATATAATAAGTTATAAGTTAATGTTTTCTCAGTCACTGGGAGGCAGCTCCCCGAATAGATGCGGTTGTTCCATGTGACTCTGGTGGCCATCTTGGGTCAGGCAGAGTCTATTTAAGACCCTGGGTTTGGCATGCATTTCTGCAATGATGGCGCTGGGGTGGTGGTGCGCGCCACGGGCTCAGGGGGCGGAGGGCACACAGGACTGTATCCGATTCACAGCAATTAATTACAGCTTAAATCCCTATCAATTAGCAGGGCTATTCATATTGGGCTGTCGATCCTGTATGAACTGACCTTTCAAACTACTGACTGTGTTAAACTCTCCTTTTCAGGTATTTGTAATGATTGATATGACCAATTTTCGCCAAACCAGGGCTGCTAGGTGTTTCCTTGACCCCTCGCAACCAGAGTATGATCAGTATTATATTGCTTGACTACATAGGCATACTGATACTCATATACCTTATGTTCCCTTTTTACCTTCAGATTGACTTTCACAATTGGAGTCAGTGGGTCTGTTGCAGTTCAGTGCAATCTTGTAAGGAAAAACCATTTATTTATAACTGTCACTCTCAGAAACTACTCTAGTTAAATTATCCTTATAATATTGCAGGTATGGATAGAACCAATTTCCCTTCTTTTTCTCCCCCTTCCCCTCCCTTTCCTCCCCCCTTTTCTTTTTCCCTCTCCGCCCCCTTTTTCCTCCCCTTCTTCCTCCATTTCCTCCTTTTCCTTCCTCTTTCCCGTCCTTCCCCCCTCTCCCCCTTCCCTCCCTCCCCTCCCCCCTTTTCTTTTTTCCCCCTTTCCCATTTTTTTTGATTGATTTTCTAAAAATGTTGAACTATATATACACAATTATTTAACTATTTTACACAAAACTAATGGGAATGTTCTCATGTTGTAGATTCAGCTCTATAGTGTGTTCATAGACCCCGATGAAGAAAATAGATCTTGTATTTCGAAACGCGTTGGGTCCTTGCTGTCCCTATGTGAACAGCTTTTTATCAACGCTGGTTATTTAGACCGACTGAACTGCATATATTTTTAACAATTCTTGTCTTTTTGTATTGCATTAATTGTTGCAATACCAATTCCCCTTCTTTTTCTCCCCCTTTCCTCCCCCATTTCCTTTTTCCCTCCCCGCCCCTTTCTTCCTCTCCTTCTTCCTCCATTGCCCCCTTTTCCTTCCTCTTTCCTGTCCTTCCCCCCCCCCCTTTTCTTTTTTCCCCTTTCTTCCCCCTTTCTCCCATTCTTCTCTTTCCCTCTCCCTCTTCCCCTCCCCCTGTGTTCTATGAAAGAACACTTTTCTATCACCAACCCCCCAAATCCCCCCTCCTACCACAAATCCACCCCTAAATTTCCCCTTCTAGCACAATTCTCCTCTCCCCTTCACCATATCATCTCTTCTAGCACCAACCCCCCAAATCCCCCCTCCTACCACAAATCCACCCCTAAATTTCCCCTTCTAGCACAATTCTCCTCCCCCTTCACCATATCATCTCTGCTAGCACCAACCCCCCCAAAATCCCACCTCCTACCACAAATCCACCCCTAAATGTCCCCTTCTAGCACAATTCTCCTCCCCCTTCACCATATCATCTCATCTAGCACAAATCCCTCCTCCTAGCACAAATCCCCCCCCCCCCACAAATCCCCCTAAGTCACCACTCCTAGCAATTTTTACCTCCTGCCGCCCCCCAAATTGCCCCTCCCTTCTCCTCCTCAATCTCCCCGCTGCGCCCCTCCACCTCACATGAAACCACAGTGCCCAGGGCAGCTCCCCCTCCTGCCCACCCCTTGTCCTGGCCCTGGGGACAAGCCATCCTTCCTGGAAGCCTTCCCATTTGGGTACGGACCGGCCAGTCACATTCCACTCCTCGATACAGACGCTTTTGGCACCTCTGAGTCTCTGATCTACTGTTCCATCGCTGTTACCATTTGGACTTCTGTAACTGCACTTGGAATCCAGGTGTTTTCTGCATGCCACAACACTCTGCACCTACCCACAAGTTCACCTTTTGGAATTACATCATTACGACTTGGAGGCAGTGACTAATAAAGTATTGTTGTATGTATTAGTGGTTGTAAAAAAATGTTTTTGTTTTGTTTTGTCTTCCCTTTTTAATGGTTGAGCTGGATGTCTTTTTCAACCAGACCAACAATGTAACTATATAATGGATGGGCCTGTGCTTGCACATAGCTGACGATGTTTTCCAAAGTGATTGTACTAAGTGCATGCCCTTGATAAAGGTTGAGACTGCTCTTTGATCTGACTGTTCCCTAATATAATCTTGGTGCAGGCACTTGTCACTTGCATGGAAATGCAGTTCCTGAAGAGTAAAGGTAGTGTGGCCCCAGGCTTTAGATCTACTTGATTTGGGGTACCACATTATAGATCACATAACGTATTGCTGCTTTATTTTCTATGACACCTGTCTTGAGGGGATTGTATGTGCTGATCTCTGCTTTTAGAAATGTTCATTCCCTAGACGTAATGCTTCTGCATTGGCTTCATTGCATTTTGAGACACTGACTTGGAATTACACTTGTAATTCAGACACTTGGCCTGACACTTATTAACAGCAGGGCTCTACAAATCAAAGGCATCAGGTTGCTAATGGTGAATGGAAATTGCATCGTGGCGCCTGGGCTTTTATCTGCCTTCCGCTTCATTACCGAAAGATGACTACAGCACGACTCTGTTTCGGTAGGGCATGCATCCGACACACTCTTTGATTGTTGTGTCCTTTAGACTCAGCGAATAACATATCACAGTAAAGGGCCAATCACATCAGCCCTTCACCATGTGACTTAAAGTCAGACTTGCCGGTTATCAGCAGTGCTTTCCTCACACGCTGTTACAGCTGGTAACCAGCAAGTGTGACAGGGGACATGTATACAGATATTAAGGGCATTAATCATTGGTGCTCTGATTATCAGTGCAGCCCCATTAGTGCTGCCTATCAGTGCCCATCAGTTCTGCCTATTAGTGCCCATCAGTGCCACCTATCAGTGTCCATCTGTGTTGCAGATCAGTGCGGCTTATCAGTGCTGCCTCATCAGCACACATCAGTGAAGGAGAAAAATTACTTATTTGTAAAATTTTATAACAAAAACTGAAAAAAATGCTGTTTTGTTTTTAAAATTTTCAGGCTTTTTTTTATTTGTTTAGCAAAAAATAAAAAACCCGGTAGTGATTAAATACCATCAAAAGAAAACTCTATTTGTGTGAAATAAATTATAAATATTTCATATGTCATTCAAAGCGCGACAGCACTGAAAGCTGAAAATTGGCCTGGGCAGGAAGGGGGTGAAAGTGCCCAATATTGAAGTGGTTAAATGTGTCATTCCAGCCCGCCCACATAGAAAGCTAGATGGCTGGACAGGGACTCTAATGGCAGAGGGTTTTTTTTTTATCTTAATGTATTCTATTCATTAAGATAAAAAGTCTTCTGTGTGCAGCAGTCCCCCTCAGCCTCCCTAACACTCCCCTGAGCCACATCTCAATCCATCGATGTCCACGAGTGCCTCGGTCATCCGGGACTCTCCCTCTTGATTGGCTGAGACACAGCAGCGGTGCCATGGCTCCCCTTGCTGTCAATCAGTTAGCCAATGAGGAGAGTGAGGGGGCAGGGCCAAACCGCGGCTCCGTGTCCGAATGGATACACAGAGCTGCGGCTCGGCTCGGGTGCCCCCATTGCAAGCTGCTTGCTGTGGAGCACACAACAGGTGGGAGGGGCCATCAGCGCCGGCGAGAGACCCTAGAAGAGAAGGATCTGGGCTGCTCTGTGCAAAGCCACTGCACAGAGCAGGTATGACATGTTTGTTATTTTTATAGAAAAAAAAAAACGAGACTTTACAATCACTTTAAGAGGAAGGGACTTAAAGGAGTACTTCAGCTACCCATTGGCTGAGGAGGTAGCAGGAGACGGGCTGCACCGTGCTAATCTGCACCCAAGCTGATGCCTGTCACTAATATACACTATAAAAAGTTCTAAATAAACTCCAACCACTGTGATAGGCAATTAGGAGTAACACCAGGTCAATGCAGTTCTCTAAACCAAATACCTAATACCCAACAGATACAGGAACAAGCACTGTGAAAGAGAACGCACAGCCCATAGTGCGGTTAACCCTTTAACCACTTCTGGACCAGAAGGATTTGCCCCCTTAATGACCAGACCATTTTTTTGGGATTCGGCACTGCGTTACTTTAAAGCGGATTTCCGGGCACAGATGTCATTTTTTACTAAACATACCCCCGGGACAGTCAGGGCTAGCACATTCCACAATGGCTAGCCTCTGATCTGTCCCGGTTCGCACTTACCTTTTAGAAGAAATACTTACTGATAAAATTTCTTCCACAGCGTTTCCATCTCTCTTGTGGGCAGCTGAAGCCGGAGGGATCCTCTTCGGCGTCCCCTTCCGCGTCTTCTTGTCCCAGAATGCGCCGCACCGGCCCCTCTCGTCACTTCCGGTGTGGCGCTGCATTCCTCCACAGCTTCTGGGCATACCCAGAAGCTGTTTAGCAGGGGAATGTGGCGTCGCCCGGAAATGACGAGCGGGGCCTGTGCCGTCGCATTGATTCCTGGGAGCTATGACGTTCAGCTCCCAGGAATCATAGCGAGACAGGAAGTGACGGGGTGAGCCGCGGCTCCGAGGGAGGAAGTACTCTGAGGTGAGTATCTTCGATCTTCAATTACAAGGTGAGTAAATAAAAAAAAAAAAATAACTATCCAATTCCTTTTCAGGTGATGGCTACCTAGCGGAGGGGCACAAAAAAAAAATATTGTTTTTGTGCCCGGAACTCCGCTTTAGCGCAAAAATGCATCGCTGTACCTAAATAGAATTGATGTCCTTTTTTCCCCACAAATAGAGCTATTTGGTATTTGATCACCTGTGCGATTTTTATTTTTTGCGCTATAAACAAAAAAAAGAGCGACAATTCTGAAAAAAAAAAAAAACAATCATTTTCACTTTCTATACAAAAGATTGGTGAAATTCTCGCGCTGTCTCTCTGTTGTTGTTTAAAGTCTATCACCTTTAATGCCGCAGGTACTAAAATTGGTAACCTACACAATTCAGATAAGTCTAGTTGGGGGGGAGTACCGCGCTTTAAAGTGCTTATTATAACATAAATTAAATCATATAAATATGTGAAAAAGTGCCTTAGTGCTTTTCAATATAATATTCACAAATGTGTATCTCAATATATAAAGTAAATACAATCTTCCTTCAATTAATAAATAGGTGGTAAAACATTAATTATTAAAATTCATCTTACTCAAATCCACAATATAAATACAATATACAGTGACATAAATAGTGTATAAAATATATAGTCCGTGACCTTTTAAAATTAAATAAAGTGCTCTTAATTAGGTGGTTTCAAAAAATAAATAAAGTGCTGAAGTGTCCTTTAAATAAATATAAATATGTAGTGATCAACCAGATCTTCTTATCCAAATTTGACATGCAGGTGCTCTTTCGTGCAGTGCCCACTAGGTGTCCTAAGCGCTCACCTCAATGGGTACGCAGCGTAACACGTAGGATAGCCAAACCGGAAGTGACGTATCGGCGAAGGAATTTGTGTTATGCTTTGAACAAGACGGAGTGTAATGTGAGTGTTACTCTTATTTATATAATAAAATACACGGAACGTACTTCACTATGTTTGGCCCGATTTGATTTTTTTGGAGACACAAAGGACCGTATATATCCCCTGGAGTATAGATGTTTACATAAGGGAGAAAAAACCGAGGAGTTATAATGGTATCTATATGCCAATAAGGAGGAAGGAGGAGCACATTGAGGCATACTACTTAAGGCTTTGTTTAAAAAGCATTGAGGTGAGCGCTTAGGACACCTAGTGGGCACTGCACGAAAGAGCACCTGCATGTCAAATTTGGATAAGAAGATCTGGTTGATCACTACATATTTATATTTATTTAAAGGACACTTCAGCACTTTATTTATTTTTTGAAACCACCTAATTAAGAGCACTTTATTTAATTTTAAAAGGTCACGGACTATATATTTTATACACTATTTATGTCACTGTATATTGTATTAATATTGTGGATTTGAGTAAGATGAATTTTAATAATTAATGTTTTACCACCTATTTATTAATTGAAGGAAGATTGTATTTACTTTATATATTGAGATACACATTTGTGAATATTATATTGAAAAGCACTAAGGCACTTTTTCACATATTTATATGATTTAATTTATGTTATAATAAGCACTTTAAAGCGCGGTACTCCCCCCAACTAGATTTTCACTTTCTGCTAAATAACATTCCTAAAAAATAAATAAAAAAAAAAAATCTAAATTTTTTTAACATTTTAGGCCAACTTGTTTTTTTTTCTGCTACATATTTTTGGTAAAAAAAAAAAAAAAAATCGCAATAAGCGTATTTTGATTGGTTTGCGCAAAAGTTATTGCATCTACTAACTACGGGAAAGATTTATGTCTTTTTATTGTTTTTTTTTTTTTTTTCTAGTAATGGTGGCGATCTGCGATTTTTTGAGGGACTGCGACATTGCGGCGGACAGATCGGAACCCTAACTGACAATTTTGACACTTTTGGGGGGATCAGTGACATTACTACAGTAATCAGTGCTAAAATTATGCACTGTTACTGTAATAATGACACTGGCAAGGAAGGGGTTAAGACTGTGGGTGATCAAGGGGTTAAATGTGAGCCTAGGGGAGTGATTCTAACTGTATGGGGTGGGGCTTGTGAAATGATCACAGAGACCTGTGATCCTACATAGGCTCCAGGCTTTGTGAAATGTGTGACACAGCAGTACCTTCTCACAGGGCATAGTGAATACATTCACAGAATTCCAGGAAGTAAGTCCCCATGCACACAGGACATTTTTTACAGCTGCTTTTACCACCGTCAGATGTTTTTTTTTGCAGCTTAAAATCACCTCTCCATTCTATGGCCTCATGCACACATAGACTTTTAGGAGGTGTAAGTAGCAGGACCAGCACATTCTGAGGACTGGCGTTACAGCTGTAAAAACGTCTGACACTGCTAAAGGCTGCTAATCACTGGATAAAGCGTTAAGCTCTTTTTTTTCTTTTTGACATGTCAAAATCAATGGTTCCCTATAAGAGCCCATTGATTTGAATGGAAGCTGCATCCAAGTCGGCTCATGATGATCCGACTTTTGGTATGACTCGTGCTCTGAGGATCTTGAAGGGGAACCCAACGCAAAAATTTTAAATCAACGACCCTTTGAGTTTGGTATGGATCTTGAAAGGGGACCCCACACCAAAATGAAAAAAAAAACAGCATGGGGTCCCCCTATAATCCATGCCAGACCCTTATCCAAGCATGCAGCCTGGCAGGTCAGGAAATGGGGGAGATGAGTGAGTGCCCTCCCCCTGGCCATACCAGGCCACACATCCTCAACATGGGGATAATGGCCTCTTGCCGACAACCTTGGGCAACGGTTGATGGATTATGCAGGCATGGGGTTTATCAGAATCTGGAGGCCATCGCAGGCCCCTCCCTATGTGAATGAGAATGGGGTACATACATTGTACCCCTACCCATGCACTCAACAAAAAAGTCAGTGTAGTGTAAATTAAAACAAGAGACAGTTTTGAAAGGTGCTTTTTTTAAAAAATTCCTCTGGTCTTCTCTGCCGCTGACCTGGTTCTCCTCCGACGTTGCCTCCCTTCATTGTGCTAACTCCGTTCTCTGCCAGTTATTATATAGCTATGGGGCTTGGCCATCCTGTGATATCACCATGAGGCTCTGCCCATTGTGACAGCACTGGATGGCTATGCCCCATAGCTATATAAGAAACGGCAGAGAGCGGAGCTGGCACGACAGGAGAAAGCCTCAAAGGAGGACCGGGTCAGCAGCGGAGAAGACAGCAGGAGAAAGAGAATACTAGAGGGAGAAGACCGAAGGAAAAGTTTTTATAAAGAATTTTTCGAAACTGTTTTATTTACAATACACTGACTTTTTGTTGGAGTGAATGGGTAGAGGTACAATGTACCCCATGCTCATCTACATGGGAGGGTGGGATCTGGGGGCCTTGTTAAAGGGGGCTTCCAGATTCCGATAAAGCCCCCCGCCCACAGACCCCCACAACCACCGCCCAGGGTTGTTGGGAAGAGGCCCTTGTTCCCATCAACATGGGGACAAGGTGCTTTGGGGTGGGCACCCACCCCCCCATGTTGAGGGCGTGTGGCCTGGTATGGTCCAGAAGGGTGGGGGCGCTCTCTCGTCCCCCCTCCCCCTTTACCAACCTGCCAGGCTGCATGCTCAGAGAAGTGTCTGGTATGGATTTTAGGGGGGACACCACTCTTTTTTTTTCATTTTGGCGTGTGGTTTGCTTTCAAGATCCATACCAGACTCAAAAGACCTGGTATGGATCTTGGGGGGGGGGGGGACCCCCATCTTTTTTTTTTTTACATTTTGGAATAGGGTTCCCCTTCAAGATCCTCGGAGCACAAGTTGCACCACAAGTCGGATCATCATTATCCAACTTTGATGCGACTTCTATTCAAATTAATAGGCTGAAAGACGGATCAGTTAAGACAATTCTCATAGGGGAACTATTGATTTTGAAAAGAGACAGAGAAAAGCTGCTAAACACACATTGACACCAATGCAAAAAGCTACTAAAAGCACATTTTTACAGACGATTTTACTGGCGTTGGTAGTGGCTTTGCAGCTCATTTTTACTAATGCCATGTGTGCATGGGGACTAAATGTGTGAGGATCTTCACAAAGTAAGGTTTTTTTTTTTTTTTTCAAAAAGTAAGTTTACAAATTTCAGAATCATTCAGATTATTAGGAGAAAACTAGAAATGAATGTATGATTTTACCCTGTGACCAAAGATACACTTTATTCCTTTTATTTTCTTGTTAAACAGTGTACCAAATAAAAGCCTCATATGGCCTTAAAAATATTTAACTAGTTCAGCTTTTTGGACGTACTATGTACATCTAAAGAGTGAACTGTTAAGCTGACTACACACTATACAATTTTCTTTAGATTTTTCCTTTAGACCTACCAAAACCATATAATATGAGGTCAAACCTAAACACTTTCAATTTGTATGCAATCAGGCAGGCCCTTGCACTACATAGTTGAAGGTAATGCCCCGTACACACGTACCGATGGTCGGCATACAAATGTTCCTCTTTTCTCCCCGGGATGTCGGTGTCTGCTGAAAAGTGCAAAGACAGCACAAGGACAGCACAAGAATTTTGTCCGCCGACTGCAGAAGTGATGTCATGTAATGGTTAACTTTCCCTGTGTTTTCTATTTTCTGAGCATGCCCAGTCTTGCAAATCTGCGGTCTGTCGGCCGAATTGTGTACTGACAGGCGAACAATCGTCCGTTCTGGTGTCGGCATACAAATATTTTCATGTTTGCACGAAAGACTTTTGTCCGCGGATTGTGCGCAGACATCTGTCGGAGGCACCATACTAACACGCGTACAATCGGCAGATCCTTCGTCCACCGACGTTTGTATGCCGACGATCGGTACGTGTGTACGGGCCTTAAATCTAAAGGAAATCTACCAACAAAAGTTGTATTGTGTGTATCCAGCTTTAATCTCAAGCTGACGGCTGCAGTAGCAGGTATCAGTTTGTGCTGGTTTTCTTCAGCCGGCTCCCACCTTCAAATTGAAAGTGATGTGGGGGCTGTATAGCCAGCAATAACTTTTACAGGGTGGGCAGGGTGGCCCCCCTCCCCTGCCCCCCTGTTTCCCGGGCTCTCCTGCTCTTACTGGGAGCTTGGGCCACAACTGCTGGTTTCAGAATGGAGAGCAAGGCAAAGAATCTGCCACAAATGTCTGAATGGAGATTTTTGGGTACTGTAGCTTTTTGCGATATCATGGGGGCACGCAATTTTAGGACTCCACATGTTTGGTATATACTGTATCTACTCAACCTTATATTTTATATTTTTACCAGAAAAGTGGGTATTATATTATATATAAAAATATGCATTTAATAAACTGTTGTGCAGATATCATGTGATATAAAAATGTGCATCTATCATCTTTTTATTCTACAGGGCCTCTGCTTTCAGACAATATATAACATTTTGGGAGTTTAGGTAATTTTTTTTGCCAAAAGTGAAGATTTTTTACATGTGTGCAAAAAAATGAAAACATTTGCTGTAGCGCCCAACTGGTTAAATAATTTAAGAATGCAAATCAGTTATAGAATTATTGTCAAGTAACTTGGCACATGCTATCGCTGCTAAATTTGGCCTGGGTGTCTAGGAATCAAGGATCTTCAGTCAGAGGAGGGTTAAAGAAAACCTGTTTCTTTGGTCTACATAGCCAAAGTACAAGTTTTCTGTCCCTGCCCTTAAGATAAGGATGACTGAATCATTTCAGCTCCTGGCTGGTTTGCAAGCTCGAAAGAAAAAAAAAATCTGGTTCTGTCCTCTCAAAACTGTGTACTTAGATTTAAATAGATTTACCAATTAAAGAGGAAGTAAACTTCCATCTTAAGTTTTAGCTATAGGTAAGCCTATATTAAGTTTTACCTATAGGTAGTGTAAATCAGAGGCGTAACTAGAGCCTTCAGGGCCCCGGTGCAAGAAACCATGAATGGCCCCTGGACCACTTCCCTTCCCTTCAAGCTTGGGGCTCTTCACCACTGATCCTGGGGCTCTTTACTCTCATTGGCCGGTCGCAAGTGTGACCTTTGCAACCCTGGAAGTTCACCCGCTGGTGTCAGGAATTTTTTTTTTTTTGGTATTTTGATTGTATTATTTTTATCATTTTATTTTATTTTTTTACAATGTCACTGACTATGACTCTGTCCATTCAGAAAAGGAAGGAGCTGGTAAATTACATATTTACCGACCCCTTCCTGGTTCTCTATTGTGACACATCCCCTGCAGCAGCCGGAAGGAGGAAGCCGGCAGGAGGAAGCCGGCAGCACAGTGGGGGGGGGTGGGGAGGAACCAAGGGAGCACACATGGGGCCCAGAGACAGCAGAACACAAGTGAACTGGATAGGGGGAGTGGCGGGGGCAGCATACAAAGGAACCAATCTCCTCCATTTTCCTTCTACAGCTACAGGAGGAAAAAGGAGGACAGTGATTTCTCTACATGCTGCCCCTGCCGTCCCCCCTATCCAGGTGTACAGGGGAGCCACACAGACCACCTGAAGCATGGGGCCCGGTTGCAATTGCGACCCCTGCAACCCCTGTAGTTACGCCTCTGGTGTAAATATTTCCTAAACGTGCACTGTTTAGGAGATATTTACTGAGCTAGCAGCCAGTTACATTACTGGCGCTCTAAAGGAAAGACCACCCGTGATGTTTCTTCAGAGCAATGTGCCATCGCAGAGCCGGAGCCGAGATCCCGGAAGGAAGACCGGGTAGAGATGGACGATGCCTTCAGCCTTCGCTGGAATGCTTCATTTTCAGGTAAGTTTTACTTCCCAACTTTTTGAGATGGGAATGAGAGACACCTATTAGCAAAAGTATGTAGGCATGGGACATCCCCCCTGCCATGCCCCCTTAAAGAAAACTTTTATAAAAAAAAAATTATTTTTTAAAACCACAAGTGCTTTTTTTTACCACTACTATTCCTTTATATTGTCTTTTATAATTTACAAATGCAGCAATTTAGAAATTGGATGAAAGGTTTAGCACCGGGAAACACTTTTTGAAAGTTAAAAAGTGCATTTTATTTACAACTATATAGATGAGGCCAAAATAAGGGACAAATGAGGGGGACAGCGGGACAGAGGGCTTTTGTTTCAAATCATGAACAGTCTCTCAAAAGACAGTTGGGAGCTATGAATTATGCCTTTGCAGCGGATAACAACCCCTTTAACCACCTCCCACCCGGCCACTGCACATATACGGCCGGGTGGGAGTCTCGTCCTTCTGATTGGACGTTCCAGAGATCGCACCACCGTGGGCACGCGCAGTGGCGCGATTTCAATGTGCCTGTGTCCCTCGGACACATAGCAACAAGTTTTGGCAGGAGAGCCCTGTGATTGGCCCTCCTGATCACATGACGGCTGTGTCCAATCACAGCCGTCATGTAATGTAAATACAGCCGTTGTAAGGGCTTTCATCTCTTCTTCTCACACAGATCCTGTCAGTGAGGAGAAGAGACGATCTGTGCTGCAGCCAGGGGATCAGGTGACACTGGAGCCGCCAGGGATGACCGCCAGGGATGCACACCATGGCCACCAGGGATGGCAATCAGGGCTCAGGGAGCCTGCCAATAGTGCCGTCCCTATCAGTGCTGCCCATCATTGCCATCTATCAGTGCTGCCTACCAGTGACCATCATTGCCATCTATCAGTGCCGCCCAACAGTGCCCATTATTGCCCACCAGTGCTGCCTAACAGTGCCCATCAGTGCCGCCCATCATTGCAGATCAGTGCTCCCCATCATTGCCGATCAGTGCCGCCTGTCAGTGCCTATCAGTGCCGCCTATCAGTGCCCACCAATGCTGCATATCAGTGCTACCTATCAGTGCCCCATATCAGTGCCGCCTATCAGTGCCACCCCATCAGTGCCTCCTCATCAGTGCCTGTCAGCGCCGCCTCATCAGTGCAGGAAAAACCTTATCTATTTACAAAATGTTATAACATAAACAAAAAAATTTTTTTTTTCAAACTTTCAGTCTTTTTTTTATTTGTGTACCAAAAAAGAAAAAAACCTTGCGTCGATCAAATACCACCAAAAGAAAGCTCTATTTGTGGGAAAAAATGACATAAATTTGGTTGCATGACCGCGCAATTGTCATTCAAAATGCAACAGCGCTAAAAGCTGAAAATTGGCCTGGGCAGGAAGGGGGTGAAAGTGCCCTGTATTGAAGTGGTTAATGAACATGCTGTTAAACCTGGTAATAAATATTTGTATTGCCTGATGTGTTGAAGACTAATGGGCCCTACACACTATAAGATTTTCTGAAGACTTTTTCCTTTAGGCCCCTTTCACACTAGTGATTGTCAAAATCGCATGACAAGTCGTTTTCCATTATTTTCAATGAGCCCCATTCATATCAGTGCGTTTTGAAGTCGCACCGACTTCAAAGTAGTTCCTGCACTACTTTGCCACGATTTGATTGCGTTTTGAGGCATAGCCATAGCCATTGCTTTCAAAATCGCGTCTAAATCGTAGCAAAGTCGCGGCAAAATCGCTGTAAAATCGCGTCGCATAAGTGTGAAAGGGGCCTTAGACTTACCAAAACCATATAATATGAGGTCAAACCTAAACACTTTCAATTTGTATGCAATCTGGCAGGCCCTTGTACTACATAGAAAAGGTAAATCTGAAGGAAATCTAACCACAAAGTTGGATAGTGTGTATCCAGCATAAGGCTGAGTTCACACATATGCGGCTGTGCTGGGGGTCCAGTGCGTCCCTGTTTATTGGTTCAGGTGTGAATCAGATCCAAATTTTTGTCTAAATTTGCACCTGATTTGGAGCCAAAGACGCACAAGACCCTTTTGAACCTGAACTGCAGCTGCCCTGGACCTGTGTGAACCGGTTCTATTAAGAGCCGTTCTTACCCGCATGTCATGCGAATTGGATGTGGGGAAACCTGCATCCAGCTTGCATATGTGTGAACCCAGGCTGACAAAGTCTGTTGTCAGATTGCTCACTGTTTTGAATGTAAACGGTCAGCAGACTTTCTGTAAGCTGGGAATATAAGAGAGAGTGAAGTATAGGAAAAGAATGTAACTTGGAATATCAGAGAGTTCTGATCTGACCCAAATGTGACCAGTCCTGTCTAAAACTGTCACTGCTGATTGCGTAACGGTAACTGAGGTATATAGCCCAGTGTTCATATAAAAGTTTTATGTGAAAAGTAATAATTAAAGGTCAAATAAATAACATTTTCTTACCTCTTCTTAGACAAGCAGTTGCCTCTCGTCGTTATTCAGCAGTTTGCTGCTTTCACTTTCATTTCTAATTCAGGAAGTAACATGGCAGCTGTTAATGTAAATCACATGCTTTCATCTGTTTTTCTAGCTGTTGTAGAACAACACTGATACTTGTGGGATTAATACTGTAAAGTATATCCTTGGCCGTGGCCAAAGGTGTCATGCTTTATGCCCCTTTTTGGAAAATATACTGCCCTTCTAATCAGTAAAACACTGAGCAGGTTGTAACCATAGTTATGTTTGACTTTTAATCGCATAGAACAGAGGTGGTCAACGTAAAGTGGAGTTCCACCCTGAAAACATTTTCTTAGATAAAAATACCCCCGGGACAGTCAGGAATTGTCCCCGGGTTGACTTACCTGTAAGAAGAAATACTTACCTTGAAAATGTCTTCTCTAGCGCTGCCATTTAACCACTTTACCGCTGCTCACTAGAGCTCTACTGCGGCAAAGTGGCTCGATAACGTCTGGCGTCATAGACCTAAGTCGCCAGACATTCCCCTCTCCAGCTGTATTCAGTCACAGCGGGAGTCGGGCCAGGGGAGGAGCGGCGGTGATCACTGCTGCTCTTCCAAGCTCGTCGGGGAATCGAGTGTGGAGATCCGCCCGCTTGTGTAAACAAAGTGGGCGGATCTCCTAAGTGACAGGCAGGGACAGATTGCAGGGTTCAACATAGCTGAACATGCGATCTGTCCCTGTGTCACTCAGTCACCTCCCCCCCATACACGTCAGTAAGCACCAGGCATACATTAACCCCTCCCTCTCCAATAAAATTAACCCCTTCCCTGCCAGTGTCATTTTTACAGTAACAGTGCATATTTATAGCACTGATTACTATAGTAATGTCACTGGTACCCCCAAAAGTGTCAAAAATGTCAGTCAAGGGTCCGATCTGTCCGCCGCAATGTCGCAGTCCAGCAAAAAAAAATCGCAGATCGCCGCCATTACTCGTTAAAAAAAAAAAACACCAAAAACGACAGAAATCTTTCCCTTAGTTAGTAAACGCAATAACTTTTGCGCAAACCAATCAAAATACGCTTATTGCGATTTTATTTTACCAAAAATATGTAGCAGAAAACAAATTGGCCTAAAATGATAAAGAATTTTGATTTTTACATTTTTTTGGGGGGGAATTTCATATAAAAAATGTGAAAAATATTGTTATTTTTTCAAAATTGTCGCTCTTTTTTATTGTTTATAGCGCAAAAAGTAAAAATCTCAGAGGTGATCAAATACCACCAAAAGAAAGCTCTGTTTGTGGGAAAAAAGGACTTAAATTTAGTTTGGGTACGGCGTTGCATGACCGCGCAATTGTCAGTTAAAGTCGCACAGTGCCAAATCGCAAAAAGTGGCCCAGACGTAAGACAGCAAAATCCTCCGGTGGTAAAGTGGTTAAGGTGTGGGCAGCTGAAGCCGGAGCGTCCTCTTCGGTGACGTCGGAGTCCCAGAATGCCTTGCACCGGCCCTGCTCGTCACTTCCGGTGCAGGCACCTCATCCCTGCACAGCTTCTGGGCATGTCCAGAAGCTGTTTAGCAGGGAATGACGGGCCTGCACCGGAAGTGACGAGCAGGGCCGGTGCAGGCGCATTGATTCCTGGGATCGATGACGTTCATCTCCCAGGAGTTAATGCAAGGAGGAAGTGATGCGAAAAATTTTCATTCTTTCAGGCCAATTTGTTTTCTGCTACATATTTTTGTTAACCACTTGCCGACTGCCTAACGCCGATCTACGTCGGCAGTCAGCCCCTCACAGGCAAAGTGACGTAGGGCTACGTCACTAGCTTGTGAGGGTCTAGGGAGCGAGCGCGCGCCCCCGGAGGCGCGCTCCCGCTCCCGCGTGGTCACGGACCCCCCCGCGCGTGTGACCAGCCGGTCACTCGGCGATCGGCGGGGGAGAGGGAGAATGTCAGGCAGCTTGTGTAAACAAGCTGCCTGTCATTCTCCTCGCTGTAAAGACACTGATAAAACGGATCTAGTATGTAGATCCGTTGATCAGTGTCCTTACAGCTCAAGCCACAGCCAATCACAGTAGAAAGCACGCCCCTAGGGATACACACAGCCCCTCCCTTCCAAATAAAGTTAACCCCTTCACAACCAGTGTATTTTTACAGTAACAGTGCATATTTATAGCACTGATTACTGTAGAAATGTCACTGGTAACCCCAAAAGTGTCACAAATGTCAGTCAAGAGTCCGATCTGTCCGCCCCAATGTCGCAGTACCGCAAAAAAAATCGCAGATCGCCGCCATTACGCGTTAAAAAAAAACAACAAAAATGACAAAAATCTTTCCCTTTGTTAGTAAACGCGATAACTTTTGCGCAAACCAATCAAAATACGCTTTTTGCGATTTTTTTTTACCAAACATATGTAGCATAAAACAAATTGGCCGAAAATTTTAAAAAATTTTGATTTTTACTTTTTTTTTGGGGGGAATATCATATAAAAAAATGTGAAAAATATTGTTATTTTTGCAAAATTGACGCTCTTTTTTTGTTTATAGCGCGTGATCAAAAAATCGCACAGGTGATCAAATACCACCAAAAGAAAGCTCTGTTTGTGGGAAAAAAAGGACGTCAAATTCGTTTAGGTACAGCGTCGCACGACCGCGCAATTGTCCGTTAAAGTCACGCAGTGCCGAATCGCAAAATACCCCCTGGTCAGGAAGGGGGTAAAATCTTCCGGGGCTTAAGTGGTTAAAAAAAATCGCAATAAGCGTATTTTGATTGGTTTGCACAAAAGCTTTCATGTGTGCAAACTAGGGGAAGGATTTGTCATTTTTATATTTATTTATGTATTTTACTAGCGATCTGCAATTTTTAGTGGGACTGCGACATTGCGGTGGACAGATTGAACCCCTGACTGACCTTTTTGACAGTTTTGGGGGGACCAGTGACATTACTACAGTAATCAGTGCTAAAAATATGCACTGTTATTGTAATAATGAAATTGGCAGGGAAGGGGTTAACCTAGTTGGTGATCAAAAGGGTTAAATGTAAGCCTAGGGGAGTGTTTACTAACTGTAGGGAAGGGGATTTTGAAATGACCATAGAGACCTGTGATCCTATATTGAAGGATCACAGGCGCTCTGTGATCATTTCAGAGAGTGTGGAGTCATCGCGGGTGCCCAGCGGCAATCGAGGCCACCGGTCCCGTGTATCGGCATCCCCACTGCAGAGTGGGGGCGGGAGCGCACCGCTTCACGCAGGAGGGCCAGCCTGCTGCATCAAATGTGTGGCGGGCAGTCCAGAAGCTGTTAATAAAAGGACACTTACCTATCCGGAAATCTAGCGCTGTCCCCATCCGGGCTGATTCTTAGCTGATCTTTGGGTCCTCTGCGCCAACATGCTAACGGTGGGAAGCCAGCTGTGTCTCCTTTCGGCTTCACAGCTGGCTTCCCACTGCTCATGACGTGTCCCAAGAGGCTGCAGGTAGAGGGGAAGGGGAATTTCCACTTGAATCGCCTAGGTGATCTGGGCAAAAAAAAAACAGATTTCGCTCCCAAAAAAAAAAAAAATTAAAAATGTTGAAGGGGGTGGGGGTGGGGAGGAAGCAGAAATGTGAAACTTCCCTTTTTGAGGCTTTAAAGTGATTCTAAAATTCAGGTTTTGTTTTTTATTGTTGTTTTCATAATTTTTTACCTCTGAGCTTCCTCTTTATATTGTCCCGTGGCCATACTAGCGCCAAGTATATGGATGCCCCCTGTGACTGGCAGGACCTAGAGGAGTCCCCACTATGTGATTGTTCCCATTTAGAACTATAACCTTGCATGCAGCCATCCCCAGCATTGCACACACAGTCAGAACAAGAGGGACACAGAGACAAAGCCATGCCACTTCTCTTCCTCCAAACCAGTGGTTGACAGAGGCTGCATAGTCAGCATGCCTTTGGCTCAGTGGTCCTATTTGAAACCACTGCACTCAAGGTGGTTGTAAAGGCACAAGGTTTACAACACGCATGAAGGTAAAAAAACTTCTACGTGCAGCCCCCCCTACCCCCCAACCTCCTTATACTTACCTGAGCCCCCTCTCGATCCAGCCATGTCTATGAGACCCTTGCCTTTCCGGGGACTTGTACTTCTGATTGGCTTTTGAACAGTGGCTCCCGCTGCTGTCAACTACAGCCAGTGAGCCAATTAGGAGAAGGAGGGGAGAGGCCGAGCTTCTGCTGCATGTGTGAATGGACACACAGAGACGCGGGCCAGAAGAGCGCCTGCTTGGGTGCCCCCACAGAAGCAGCTTGATATGGGGGCACCCAGCAGGAGGGAGGAGCGTCGGTGTGGGACCCAAGAAGAAGAGGATCCAGGCTGTTCAGTGCAAAACCACTTCACAGAGCATGAAAGTATAGCATGTTATTTAAAAACAAGAAAAAAGCAAGGCTTTAATATCGCTTTAAGGTCGTAGTCCTAAAAGTGAGCGCACATATAGTGGAGTCTCTGACAGGATTCCATAGGTCTCATATACTTGGATATACCTTTAGTAGGGGATGAATATATAAGTTTTGCTATCAGCAACTTATTTAGCAAAAGGAAAAAAAAAATCACATTAATATAATTTTGGCCCATGACCTCACCAAAGGGCCAAAAGTAATGCCAAAAATGCTGTTACCACTTGACCTCTAGAAGGTTTTACCCCCCACAAACAAAGTTTTCTTTTGGTGGTATTTGATCACCACTGGGTTTCTATTGTTTGCAATATAAATAAAAAAATACCGAAAATGTTAAAAAAATGTTTTTCTTTCTGTAATAAAATTTTGCAAACAAATACTCTTCATAGATTTAGCCAAAAAGTAGTCTGCTACATTTCTTTGGTAAAAATACCCCAAATCAGTGTATATTATTTAATCTGTAGGAAAGTTATAATGTCTACAAACTATGGTGTATATACTGGTAACTGTACTTGAAAGTTGATCAATCCTAGCGTACTGACTGTCTATCTCATTTCTTGTGGTCCTAAAATGCGCGCGCCGCCCACAAGGGGAGGAGTCCAGCGACGTAGGTCTATGTCGCTGGACGGGAACGAGACACTTTGCCGCAGTACGGTAAACGTGACCGGTCGGCAAGTGGTTAATCTTACAAACCGCGCTGGATACAGGGAAGGACTGGGCCAGGGGGCAGGGGGGCAATTGCCCCCTGGGCCGCTCTGGTGCCCCATAATAAGGCTGCACTGCTTCTGCCACAGACATGCCTAAAGGAATCCTGGTAAAGAGAAGTAAAAAGTCCCTGCCACTGACCTATTGAGTGCAGGTTGAAGACAAGAACAGAGCACAGGCCTCCCCCCCCAGCATGGATGGTGTAAGCTGTGTCTGAGCAGAGGCCGATTCCATGCCCCACTGGAGATTCTTCTGTCCCAGCTCCCCCTAACCGCCCTCTGCTGGCCAGGTCGGGAACCCGGATTCCACCGGTAAGTAGAGAGTATCTGGAGCAGGGCTTCAGCTTGGAATTGGGGTCAGGAGGACGACAGGAATAGGGAGAGTAGGGGGGGCCGAGTTGCTGCACCATGGGCCTCTGGTTTCTACTTGCCCCCTGGGCCTAAAGTTGCCAGTTTGCCCCTGGCTGGATATAAATAGTGAATAATACAATAAGAATTCATATGATGAAATGAATGTGCATGAGTGCTAAAAATACCATACAATGGACAATTAATAAATAAATAGTGAAACCATGAATCTTGTCCATGGCAACACAACTCTGTTGAAATTTAAATGATTTAAATAAAGTCCATGAACACCAGTGTATTCACATGTGTGGACTCCTGTGAATCACTCTTCAAGAAACATCTTCCGTGAAAAAGTGTCAAAATGAATTTGTCTGGATCCACCACCGGAAAGAATGCCTACTCACCAAAGGTATATAACTTGTATAATACGGTAATAAGGACCCCCAGATCACATAACCGGTACTCCACCGAAACCTCAGCAATAAGATCACGTTTGAATGGATGTACTGGGAAATTTTTATCTCCTCATATAACTCCTCGATACCTCACATTTAGAAGGACAAAATTAGGAAGGTCTCCATAGTGTGATAACGTACTATTTATTAAAAAGTTGTGAAGTAAAACACTCACATTGTGCAGATTTTAAAGTGCTTTGTTGAAAAAACGAGCGAAAAATTGTCGATTGGTTGCGCGCTACAATCTCACGGCAAAACTTCCTTTAACCACTTCACCTCCAGAAGATTTACCCCCCTTCCTGACCAGGCCATTTTTTGCGACACGGCACTGCCTTACTTTTTCAGTTTAGGCCAATATATATTCTGCTATATATTTTTGGTAAAATAAATTCCAATAAGCATATATTAATTGGTTTGCGCAAAACAAACTATTGCATCTACAAACTATTGAATTTATTTATGGAATTTTCATTTATTTATTTATTGTTACTAGTAATGGGGACGATCAGCGATTTATAGCTGGACTGCAATATTGTGGCGGACAAATTGGACAGTAACTGACACTTTTGAGGAAACCAGCGACACTAATACAGTGATCAGTGCTAAAAATATGCACTGGCACTTTACAAATAACACTGGCTGTGAAAAGGTTTAGTGGTGGGTCAGTGATTGTCTGGGGAAACATATCCATGGAGGGACGCACAGACCTCTACAGGCTACACAATGGCACCCTGACTGCCATTAGGTATCACGATAAAATCCTTGGACCAATTGTCAGACCCTATGCTGGTGCAGTGGGTCCAGGGTTCCTCCTGGTGCATGACAATGCCCAGCCTCATGTGGCGAGAGTATGCAGCCAGTTCCTGGAGGATGAAGGAATTGATACCATTGAATGGCCCCTACACTCGTCTGACCTAAATCCAATAGAACACCTCTAGGACATTATGTTTCGGTCCATCCGACGCCACAAGGTTGCACCTCAGTTTGTTCAGCAGCTCAGTGATGCCCTGGTCCAGATCAGGGAGGAAATACCCCAGGACACCATCCGTCATCTCAGCATTGTCAGGCATGCATACATGCACATTGGGCCATACAAACTACTAAGTACCATTTTTAGTTGCTGCAATGAAATTTCAGCAAAGTGGACTAACCTGCTGCATCATTTTTTCACTTTAATTTTCGGGTTGTCTTTTGAATTCAGCCCTCTGTAGGTTGATAATTTTCATTTCCATCAAACAATGTGGCATCATTTCTTTCCTAACCCAGTCCATATCAGTATAGAATTCCAGCATAATATTTTTCCCCATTGAGATCTGATGTGTTTTCAAAGTGTTCCTTCATTTTTATTTTTCTGAGCAGTGTGTGTATAATATGCAATTTTTACATTGTGGGATTTGTTAAAAAAAAATGTGATTTATTTTTAAATTATGCGATTTCTTTAAATAATGCAACCTTTTTTTTGAAAAAAATGTGATTTTTTTTATCTGCTATGTTTTTCTTTTTTTTTTTAAATGTGATACCACGGTGTCATTAGGGCTAAGTTTTAACTACTCAAAATCCTATATAGATGTGTCTATATGTCTTTTTAATATTAGGTTAATATATACTGAACAAAATTATAAACGCAACACTTTTGTTTTTGCCCCCATTTTTCATGAGCTGAGACTTTTTCTATGTACAAAAAAGGCCTATTTCTCTCAAATTTCTCGTCTGATTTTTTTTTTTTTGGGACATTTGTTCCTAGACTTCCAGGTCGTCAGCAACTGCAGATCATGCGCGGTCTTTTCGCGGACGTACTGCATACACATTAAACGAAAATTGGTCGTCTGGGGACGGACGATAAAAATTTTGGTGTTTGTCCCTTCGTTTTTTTTTTTTGTTGAAAATGTCGGCATCGGCTGCTGAAAGTTGTGTACACACTAGACGAAAATCGTACGATTTTACCTCGGACGGGAATTTTTGGCAGATTTTCTACTAGTGTGTACCCCACTTTAGGCTGGCCACAATAAAAGACCACTCTAAAATGTGCAGTTTTGTCACACAGCACAATGCCACAGTTGTTGCAAGTTTTGAGGGAGCGTGTGATTGCCATGCAGTTCATTTCTCTACCATAAGCCGTCTCCAAAGGTGTTTCAGAGAATTTGGCAGTACATCCAACCAGCCTCACAACCGCAGACCACGTGTAACCACACCAGCCCAGGACCTCCACTTCCAACATCTTCAAATCCAAGATCATCTGAGACCAGCCACCCGGACAGCTGCCGCAACAATCGGCTTGCATAACCAACGAATTTCTGCACAAACTGTCAGAAACCGTCTCAGGGAAGCTCATCTGCATACTCATCATCCTCATCGGGGTATTCACCTGACTGCAGTTCATCGTCGTAACCGACTTGAGTGAGCAAATGCTCACATTCAATGGCGTCTGGCACTTTGGAGAAATGTTCTCTTCACGGATGAATCCCGGTTTTCTTAGATCTTTGAGTTCAGCTCATGAAAAATGGGGGCAAAAACAAGTGTTGCATTTATAATTGTGTTCAGTATAGGTGTCATTTGGGAATAGTTAAACACATCTACAGTATCTCACAAAAGTGAGTACACCCCTCACATTTTTGTAAATATTTTATTATAGCTTTTCATGTGACAACACTGGAAAAATTACACATTGCTACAATGTAAAGTAGTGAGTGTACAGATTGTATAACAGTGTAAATTTGCTTATTTGCTGTCCCCTCAAAATATCTCAACACACAGCCATTAATGTCCAAACCGCTGGCAACAAAAGTGAGTACACCCCTAAGGCTCCGTTCACATCTAGGCGTTTTGGGGCGTTTTTGGGGAGTTTTTCTGCTCTTGGATCAGCTCTCAAAACGCCCAACAAGACAAATCCTATTCATTTCAATGGCCCCTGTTCACATCTGAGCGTTTTGACGCTGTAAGCAAAACGCCCAACGCTCAAAAAAGTACATAAGCTTCTTTTTGGGCAGATTACAGGCGTTTTCCATTGGTCTCTATTCAATCTAAAAACGCCTGCACAAAAATCGCGGTAAAAATCGCGGTAAAAATCGCGGTAAAATCGCCGTTAAAAAATCGCGGTAAAAAAAAACACGCTAAAATGCTACGCTCAGGTGTGAATGTAGCCTTAGTGAAAATGTTCAAATTGGGCCCAAAGTGTCAATATTTTGTCTGGCCACCATTATTTTCCAACACTGTCTTAACCCTCTTGGGCATGGAGTTCACCAGAGCTTCACAGGTTGCCACTGGAATCCTCTTCCACTCCTCCATAATGACATCACAGAGTTGGTGGATGTTAGAGAACTTGCGCTCCTCCACCTTCCATTTGAGGATGCCCCACAGATGCTCAATAGAGTTTAGGTCTGGAGACATGCTTGGCCAGTCCATCAACTTTACCCTCAGCTTCTTTAGCAAGGCAGTGGTCATCTTGGAGGTGTGTTTGGGGTCGTTATCATGTTGAAATTCTGCCTCTCCGAAGGGAGGGGATCATGCTCTGCTTCAGTATGTCACAGTACATGTTGGCATTTATGGTTCCCTCAATGAACTGTAGCTCCCCAGTTCTGGCAGCACTCATGCAGCCCCAGACCATGACACTCCCACCACCATGCTTGACTGTAGGCAAGGCACACTTGTCTTTGTACTCCTCACCTGGTTGCCGCCACACAGGCTTCACACCATCTGAATCAAATAGGTTTATCATGGTCTCATCAGACCACAGGACATGGTTCCAGTAATCCATGTCCTTAGTCTGCTTGTCTTCAGCAAACTGTTTGTTGACTTTCTTGTGCATCATCTTTAGAAGAGGCTTCCTTCTGGGACGACAGCAATGCAGACCAATTTGATGCAGTGTGCGGTGTATGGTCTGAGCCCTGACAGGCTGACCCCCCAGCCCATCAACCTTTGCAGGAATGCTGGCAGCACTCATATGTCCATTTCCCAAAGACAACCTCTGGATATGACACTGAGCACGTGCACTCAACTTCTTTGGTTGACCATGGCGAGGCCTTTTCTGAGTGGAACTTGTCCTGTTAAACCGCTGTATGGTCTTGATCACCGTGCTGCAGCTCAGTTTTGGGGTCTTGGCAATCTTCTTTTGGCCTAGGCCATCTTTATGTAGAGCAACAATTCTTTTTTTCAGATCCTCAGAGAGTTCTTTGCTATGAGGTGCCATGTTGAACTTCCAGTGACCAGTATGAGAGAATGAGAGCGATAATGCCAAATTTAACACAGCTGCTCCCCATTCACATGAGACCTTGTAACACTAACGAGTCACATGACATCGGGGAGGGAAAATGGCTAATTACTCACTTTTGTTGCCAGCGGTTTAGACATTAATGGCTGTGTGTTGGGTTATTTTGAGAGGCCAGCAAATTTACACTGTTATACAAGCTGTACACTCACTACTTTACATTGTAGCAAAGTGTAATTTCTTCAGTGTTGTCATATGAAAAGATATAATAAAATATTTACAAAAATGTGAGGGGTGTACTCACTTTTGTGAGTTAGTGTATATATCTATATAGGATTTGGAGTAGTAAAAACTTAGCCCCAATGGCACCATGGTATCACATTGTTTTGGTTTTTTTTTTTTAATCGCAAATAAAAAATTGAATTTTTTTCAAAAACCACATTTTCAAAAAAAGTTGCATTATTTAAAAAATCGCATAATTAAAAAAAATCTAATTTTTTAACAAATCACAATTTACCACTTCTGGACTGGAAGGTTTTACCCCCTTCTTAATGACAAGGCCATTTTTTGTGATACGGCACTGCGTTTCTTTAACCACTTGCCGACCGCTCACCTGGAGCATACTGTGGCAAAGTGGCTCGATTCCATGTGGGTGGCGCGCGCGCGCCGCCGGAGCTCTCGCTCTTCAGACAGAGCGGGAGTCGGGCCAGGGGAGGAGAGGCCGTGATCACCGCAGCTCTTCCCCGATCTCCTATGTGACAGGCAGGGACAAATTACAGGATTCAGCATAGCGGAACCTGCGATCTGTGTTTGTGTCACACAGTCCCCTCCCCCCACACGTCAGTAAGCACCAGGCATATATTTAACCCCTTGATCACCAATAAAGTTAACCCCTTCCCTGCCAGTGTCCTTATTACAGTAACAGTGCATATTTATAGCACTGATTACTGTAGTAATGTCACTGGTCCCCCCAAAAGTGTCAAAAATGTCAGTCAAGGGTCCGATCTGTCCTCTGCAATGTCGCAGTCCCGCAAAAAAAATCGCAGATCGCCGCCATTACTCGTTAAAAAAAAAAAACAATAAAAATGACATAAATGGCATAAATCTTTCCCGTAGTTAGAAGCTGCGATAACTTTTGTGCAAACCAATCAAAATACGCTTATTGCGATTTTTTTACCAAACATATGTAGCAGAAAACAAATTGGCCTAAAATGTTAAAAAATTTTGATTTTTACATTTTTTTGGGGGAATTTCATATAAAAAATGTGAAAAATATTGTTATTTTTTTCAAAATTGTCGCTGTTTTTTTGTTTATAGCGCAAAAAGTAAAAATCGCACAGGTGATCAAATACCACCAAAAGAAAACTGGATTTTTGACTTACCGTAAAATCCTTTTCTCTTAAGCTCATTGACAGACGCAGAATCCATATCTTGATATCCATAGGGTTACATTGCCCCCTACAGGAGTAGGACACTAGGCAGGAAAAAAGTTCTGGCCACACCCATGGGCAGTCCCAGGGGGTATATCCTCTCTCTCCCTGCTATAGGAAGTCAGTTATGTAACAAAGCAGTGTCAAAGACTTATACCAACCCAACTCAAAAATAGAGGGGCGGGTACAGCGTCTGTCAATGAGCTTAAGAGAAAAGGATTTTACGGTAAGTCAAAAATCCAGTTTTCTCTGTCGCTCATTGATAGACGCAGAATCCATATCTTGATATCCATAGGGACGTCCCAAAGCAGTGCCATAAATGAGGGGTGGGACAACAGAAAAACAAAACAAAACAGAGCCAACCAGAAAAAACAGAGGACTCATTGAACTAAACAGATGAGACCCACCTGAAAAAACAAAACCCCCGAGGTAGACCAAAGGTCCCCTCAAACAGCGGCCTGCAAAACCTTGCGGCTGAAAGAGGCATCCGCCGATGCCAGCACATCAACCTTATAAAATTTTGTAAAGGTATGAACCGACGACCAGGTAGCCGCCTTGCAAACCTGAAGCACCGACGCCTGATGGCGGAAGGCCCAGGAAGCACTAAGAGCCGAGTAGAGTGCGCCTTAACAGGGAACGGAGGAACCCAACCCTTAATAGAATAAGCCTGCACCACCGTCTGTCTGATCCATCTGGAGATAGTCGCGGCAGACGCAGGCAACCCCTTTCTAGGGCCATCCGTGATCACAAAAAGTGAATCAGCCTTACGAAAAGAGTCAGTAGTAGCCAAGTACACCCTGATCGCCCGAACCACATACAAGGAGTGTAACGCAAACTCCCGAGGATGACTGGGCTTAGGACACAGGGAAGGTAACACAATAGCCTCATTCAAGTGAAGGTCGCAAACCCGCAAACCACCTTAGGAAGGAAGGATGGATTCGGATGAAGAACCACCTTATCCCTATGAACCACCAGATATGGGGAACGACAGGACAACGCGGCCAGTTCCGACACCCTGCGTGCAGAAGTGATAGCCACCAAAAAGGCCACCTTCTGGGAATAAGGTAAGCAAGGGAATCTCCCTAATATTTTCAAAGGGAGATTTCTGGAGAACCGACAACACTAAATTAAGATCCCAGGGCGGCAAGGGCGCACGCACCGGAGGAGCCAGGTGCCGCACCCCCTGGATGAAATTCCGCACCAGAGAATGAGTAGCCAGTGACCTCTGGAAGAAGATCGCCAATGCTGACACCTGACCCCTGATAGTGCTCAAGGCCAGCTTCTGCTCAACCCCCAGTTGCAGGAAGGCCAATATCCGAGCCACCGAGTAAGAACGTGGAGGAACCCCGAGGGACTCACACCACGCGATATAAGACTTCCATGTGCGATGATAGATCTTTCTGGAAGTCGCTTTCCTCGCTTTAATCAGAGTAGGAATAACTGAAGCAGACAAACCCCTGTCCTTCAGCACCTGGCTCTCAACAGCCAAGCCTTCAAAGCCAGTGACCGTAAAGCAGGATGGAAGATCGGTCCCTGAGACAGCAGATCCTCTCTGAGAGGAAGTCGCCAAGGAGCGTCCGCGACCAGCCTGACCAAGTCGGCGTACCAGGCCCGACGAGGCCAGTCCGGAGCCACAAGGATGACTGGAATTCCCTCCGAATCTATCCTGCGAAGAAGTTTCGGCAGCAACTTGAGAGGAGGAAAGGCATAAAGCAGCTGATACTGCCCCCACGGAGCAACTAGTGCATCTGTGGCGTCCGCCAGAGGATCGCGGGAGCGAGCTACAAACCTCTGCACCTTCCTGTTGAGCCGAGATGCCAACAAATCCACATCCGGGGTGCCCCAACGAAGGCACAACTGGTGAAACACCTCTGGATGAAGAGACAATTCCCCTTGATCCAAGGTCTGACGGCTGAGAAAGTCCGTCTGCCAATTTTCCACGCCCGGAATGTGAACTGCGGAGAGAGCCGCTCCGCCCAACGAAGAATGCCGGCCACTTCCACGGCCGCCAGAACACTCTTGGTGCCCCCCTGGTGATTGACATAAGCCACGGCCGTGATATTGTCTGACTGAATCCGCACCGGGCAGCCCCGAAGATGCTCGGTCCAGTGAACCAGGCAAAGCCTGATCGCTCTCAGTTCCAATACATTTATCGGCAACCTGGATTCTTCCAGGGACCAGAGCCCCTGAGCAGACAGTCTGCCGAGAACCCCTCCCCACCTGGATAAACTGGCATCCGTGGTGACAATCGTCCAATAGATCGGAAGAAATTACTTCCCCTGACTGGTTTGGTGGTTTCGGTCTCCGATGCTCAGAGACTCCCTGGTCCGCCCGCTCAGCCGGATCCGATTGTCTAGGAAATCGGGATTCCGGTTCCATTTGAGAAGAATCTCCTTTTGGAGAATCCCCGTATGAAACTGAGCAAAAGGTACTGCCTCGAAAGATGCCACCATCAGTCCCAGAACCCTCATGCAAGTCCGAAGGGACGGCCAGTTGGCGGACAGTAACAACTGAGTCGTCGACTGAATCTTCTGGAGTTTCTCCGCAGGTAGAAACACTTTGGCCAAGGACGCATCCAAAGTCAGGCCCAGATAGTCCAGCCTCCTGGCGGGAACCAGGGATGACTTCTGCAGGTTCACAAGCGACCCAAATTCTTCCAAAGAGATCATGGTGATCTCCAAGTTTGACAACAGAGCCTGCGGAGACTCCGCACGGAGGAGGAGGTCGTCCAGGTAGCCCAGAACCGATATGCCCCGCTGCCGCAACAGTGCCAGAACTGGGGCCAAAACCTTTGTGAAGACCCGGGGAGCAGAGGCGAGACCAAAGGGTAATGCCACAAACTGATAATGGTTCTCTCCCACAGCAAAGCGCAGAAAACGCTGGTGTCCTGCGTAAATGGGAATGTGAAGATAGGCATCCTTGATGTCTATGGACACTAGAAAATCCCCCTGATGCAGGAAGGCCACCACTGTGCGAATGGACTCCATCTTGAATTTTTGCACCCGGACAAAACAATTGAGCGCCTTCAAGTCCAGAATTGGACGCACCTTGCCCTCTTTCCTGGGCACTGTGAACAGGTTTGAGTAAAAACCCCGAAAACGTTCTCTTGAAACCCCCCCGGAGGGGATTTGGCGGGCTTGTCACCCGCCCCAGAGGAGCGAAAAAAACTTCTTGTGAGCTGAAAAGGAAGGTCCCTGTCTGCATCGAGGTTCCTTACCCTTATTGGCCTGTGGTAGAAAGGTGCTCTCAGTGGCGTAGCGTGGGGGGTGCAGGGGGGGCCACTGGCACCGGGCGCAACATTTAGGGGGGCGCATCCCACGCCCGCAATCGGCGGGATCAAAGTGTCCCTTTATTCTGAAGTTGCCCGCCCGGCGCACGCCCGCACTCCACCTCTTGGCTCAGTGGCCGCCGCTTTGTGCAAGACGAGCGGCGGACCACTGAAAGTGTCATGCGGCCAGGGGGCGGGGCTAGTCGTGGATGAAGATGCCAGTCTGTGGCTCGGTGCATGCGCAGCACCGCTTCCGGAGTCTTCCCCTGCTGTCCGGCTGGCCACCGACATGCTGTCTCTCCCCTCCTCGAGTCGCCAGTGTATTGACACAGAACAAGGTAAGTGATGTCTTGCCTGCCCCCAGGGCCCAGGGAAGTGGGGGGGGGGTGTCAGTGTAGTAGGGGGGTCAGCATAGGTGTCAGTGTAGGGGAAGTGGACATGGGAGGGAGGGAGGGGGGGGTGGGTCAGTGTAGGTGTCAGTGTATGGGGGGGTCAGTGTATGTGGGAATGTAAGGGGGTCAGTATAGGTGTCAGTGTAGCTGTCAGTGTACGGGGGGGTCAGTGTAGGTGTCAGTGTATGGGGGGGGGGGGTCAGTGTAGAGGAGGGTGTGTCAGTGTAGGGGGGTCAGCATAGGTGTCAGTGTAGGTGTCAGTGTATGAGGGGATCAGTGTAGGGGGGGTCAGTGTATGTGGAAATGTAGGGGTGTCAGTGTATGTGGCGGTCAGTGTAGGGGGGTCAGTATAGGTGTCAGTGTATGGGGAAGGTCAGTATAGGTGGGTCAGTATAGGTGTCAGTGTATGGGGGGGTCAGTATAGCTATTAGTGTAGGGGTCAGTGTAGTGGGGGTCAGTGTATGTGGAAATGTAGGGGGGAGTCAGTGTAGGGGTCAGTGTATGTGGGAATGTAAGGGGGTCAGTATAGGTGTCAGTGTAGCTGTCAGTGTACGGGGGGGGGGGGGTCAGTGTAGGTGTCAGTGTATGGGGGGGGGTCAGTGTAGAGGAGGGTGTGTCAGTGTAGGGGGGTCAGCATAGGTGTCAGTGTATGGGGGGGGCAAAGTGTAGGGGGGGTCAGTGTATGTGGAAATGTAGGGGGGTCAGTATAGGTGTCAGTGTATGTGGCGGTCAGTGTAGGGGGAGTCAGTATAGGTGTCAGTGTATGGGGGAGGTCAGTGTAGGGGGGGTCAGTATAGCTATTAGTGTAGGGGGTCAGTGTATGTGAAAATGTAGGGGGGAGTCAGTGTAGGGCGTCAGTGTATTGGGGGTCAGTGTATGTGGGAATGTAAGGGGGTCAGTATAGGTGTCAGTGTAGCTGTCAGTGTATGGGGGGGTCAGTGTAGGGGGTGTCAGTATAGGTGTTAGTGTAGGGGTCAGTGTGTAGGGGGGTCTGTATAGGTGTCAGTGTAGGGGGTGTTAGTGTATGGGGGGGTCAGTGTATAGAAATGTAAGGGGGAGTCAGTGTAGGGGTCAGTGTATGGGGGGGTCAGTGTATGTGTCAGTGTAGTGGGGGTAAGTGAAGGGGGGTCAGTGTAGGTGTCAGTGTAAGGGGGGGGTAGGTCTGTATAGTGGTCTAGTAGGTTTGTGTAGGGGGCGCAAATGACTTGCCTTGCCCCGGGTGCTGACAACCCACGCTACGCCACTGGGTGCTCTTGCCCCCAGTGAGACCCTTGATAATCTCATCCAAGGTAGCACCAAACAGGCGATCCCCCTGAAAAGGGAGATGAATCAAGGCTTTTTTGGAAGCCTGATCCGCCGACCAGCACTTTAACCATAGCATGCGCCGGAGGACCACCGCCGAGATCGATACGCGCCCCAGCAATGGAGCAGCGTCCAGCGCGGCGTCACAAACAAACTGTAGCCCCTGCACCATCTGCTCCAGCAACTCCGCCATGGCAGGGGGGAGACTTCTCCCCTCCAGGTCACGGCGTATCAACTTAGCCCATTCTGTCAATGTTTGCGAAACCAGAGCAATGGTAAACACTGGCCTCAAGGCCGACCCTGCCAGGGAGAATATGGAGCGGGACACAGATTCCGCCCTGCGATCAACCGGATCCCGAAAGGACGGGGAATCCTCCAACGGAATGACAGTAGCCTTATTTAGTCTGGAAACCGGCAAATCCACCGAAGGTGGCACTGTCCATTTCTTAAGGAGGGACTCTTCAAACGGGTAGCGCCTACCAATCTGTTTGGGCATCCCAGGGGGTCGTTTTGGACGGACCCACTCCTTTTTTAATGATATTGTCAAAGCATTTGGGAAAGGGGAACACCTTCGCCACCCTGGAGGGCTTGCGAGTGCCAAAGGCAATTTCCGTATCAGCTGCATCCACAGGTGCAACCTCCAGTTTTAAGGTCTCCCGGACAGACACAATCAGTGCGTCCACCAGCGCCTTGTCTTGCGCTATGGCGGAGGCAGAAAGGTCATCCTCACTATCAGAGGAGACGGGACACGACACAGCAGCCCCAGAGGAGGGACCCGCAGCAGCGACTGGCTCAGAATCAGAATCTGAGGCATCGGACGAGACAGGGGTAGGCGGGGGTCGCTTTTTAGCCCCCGGTCCCTGACAGGCCACCTCAACCCAGGACACAAAAGACTCCAGGACCGCCGAAAGTGCATCAATGGTGAGCGGAGAATCGAAGGGCCCTGCGGCCACCTCGAGAGGATCAGGTGGGCACACATGTGCAGCAGGGTCCATGGCAACACCAGGGGAACCCGCAGCAAAATATGACAAAATTGAAAAATAAAAGAAAAACTTTTTTTTTTGTAAAGAATCCCCCAGCGCTACAGCGCCCCTTAGTGGTCAGACAGCATGCTTCGAGACCCCCGCAGAGAGAGAAAAGAGACCCCCAAAAGGGTGCTGTCTACATGACAGGAAGTCTTGTGGAGCTATTTTACCAGGTCTAGGGAGGGGCTCCGCCCCCTCACACGCCCTCAGTAACACCCACAGCTGCTCAGCTCTCAAGCAAGACGAGCAATACATTTATCGGCAAGATGGCCGCCGCCATGCAGAGCACATTGTAGGCTACAAGAAAATGGCGGCCCCGCGCAGTCCGCAGCGTCAAAAGGGGACCCCGCGTGCCTACCCCCGGATCGATCGGTAGATGGGCCTGAAAAGCACAGGTAGTAACCCCCCCCGCACGATCATTTAGGTCAACACCGGCGGCGTACCCACCGCCCCTATCTGCGGCCTGTAACCTAGATTCAGCCCTCTGGAGTCACCTCCCACAACCCACTAGTGAGGGGGGGGGGGCCGATAAGCGGGGGTGCGTAACAGGACAGAGGGGAACCCGGGATCATGAGGGTCCGACCATCCCAGGGAGGGGCCCGCGTCTACCCCAAAACCCGTCAGGGGGAGAGGGGGAACATTTACTCACCATACCGGAACAGGCGGGCGCCAACTCCTGACAGAGCCCCTCTCCACCGAGGTGGGGGGGGCTGTCGTCCAACAAGGACGCCGCGACTCAGGCTCAGACTGGTCGAAGGCGACCTGGCGAGAAGTTTAACTCGCGGGGCCAGTCCCCGTCCAGTGGGACTATGTTGCGGCCGACCCAGCGTGGAGCTAGGGCCTGCACGCGCTCGTAGGCCGGCTGGGGTGACCACTGGATCTCAACATCCAGCCCTTCGCCCAGATCCGGCATACTTGCTTGAAGATCTCACAGGAACCACTGGAGAAAAAAGCTAACTAAAAAAAAAAAACTTGCCAGGACCAAAGATCCCAGCAAGGAACTTAGGTCCTTACTCCTGACTAGGCAGAAAAAAACTGACATCCTATAGCAGGGAGAGAGAGGATATACCCCCTGGGACTGCCAGTCTTAAAGCGGTTAAAAATACGCTCATTGAGAATTTTTTTGTCAAAGACATGTAGCTAAATTTAATTACCTCTATGATTTTTTTATGTTTTTTTGTGCTTTAAGCAAAAAAAGAATGACAATTCTGGGGGAAAAAACCCAATATTTTTCACTTTCTGCTATAAAACATTCCCAATTAAAAAAAAAAATTAAATAATCTAATTTTTTTCATATTTTTAGGCCAATATGTATTCTGCTACATATTTTTGGTAAAAAAAAAATCCCAATAAGTGTATATTGATTGGTTTGCCCTAAAGTTATTGTCTCTAAAACTAGGGGAAAGATTTGTCATTTTTATGTATTTATTTTTTTACTAGTAATGGTGGCGATCAGCGATTTTTAGTGGGACTGCGACATTGCGGCGGACAGATTGGACCCCTAACTGACATTTTTGACACTTTTGGGGGAATCAGTGACATTACTACAGTAATCATTGCTAAAAATATGCACTGTTACTGTAATAATGACACTGGCAGGGAAGGGGTTAACACCAGGTGCAATTAAAGGGTTAAATGTGTCCCTAGAAGGTGGCTTCTAACTGTGTGGGGGATGGACTTGCTGGATGAACACAGAGACCTGTGTTCCTAAATAGGAGGAGCACAGGATCCCCGTGTTCATTATTGACAGAACAGAGGTCTGCCATGTTTACATCGGTACAGAAGTACGGCGGCTGTTCGGCGAGTGCTTAAAATGGCATATTATACATATATACACATATATATATATATATATATATATAAAACCGTAAACTCTACTGAACCTATTATTTTAAAATATTTTATTATTCTGTTATTTATTTGTGTTTTTGTACTTTATTGTATAAACAAAAGTGGTAGTATATAATATCATGATTTCCAGGGCCGCTGATAAGCCAGTACAACCGGCCCTGTTGTACCGGGCCCGGTGTACTGAGCTCTGCAGGGGGGCCCTGGCAATCTCACTGTCAGTGCAGAATTTTAAAAAAACTGACTTTCTAAATTACACCCCCGCTTAGCTGCTACCTCTAGCTTAGGGGAGATTATTATTGCTATTTTCTGGGCCCCTCTATGGTGATCTGTGTTGGTGAGAATGGAGGGACTTTTTTTTCATTTTCGGGCGCTTGCGCAGTGCATTCTATGCCCGGTCTACATGTCCCAGCTCTAAAGTCCCAGCCGTCTGCTGCTGGCGGAGTGATCTTCCTTCACTCTGCTCTCCACTCAGTAATTAGACTCTGAGTGTGACTGTGTGAGAGAGATGGAGAGCAGAGGCAGGCAGCTGACAGCATCCAGGAGGAGAGGGAAAGCTCTCAATGTCCCGCCTTACCTTTTTCCCAGCCCTTGTCCTGCAAATACAGACTCACATGTGTGAGACAGTTGCAGCCCGAGCACACAGCAGCTCAGCCTGACAGTCTATTGATATAGGCTTGCAGTACCTCTCTTCACCATTAGTAGCCGCTGTACAGAAGGGGGACTTTTTTTTTTTTTTACCAAGCAGGTATAGGCTTCAAGTTCTGAATAAGCATTGCCTATGCACATGTCGGTGGCTAAAACACTCCAGGTCTGCCCTCAGCACTACTGTCAGCATATGAGAATATGGAAGAAGATGGTGTGAAGGTAACTGTACAGTAATAGAGAGGAGATGTTTGGCCACAGAGTTGTCATGAGAGAAGGGGGGGGGGCACATTTCAGGCAGTATTTTGTTGAGGGGGGGGAGGGGACATTGGAGGCAATGCTGTGTCCATTCATTTCTAGAAGATGATCCCTGGTGACTGGACATTCACCCTTTGATTGCTGGTAGATGAATTGGAAATGTGTGATTTGTTTGTAGAAGATCTCTGTTTTGGAAGTCATGATTATTAACCATTTCATTGCTAGCAGATTCCTGGTGGGAATGTACATTTACCCCTTTAATAGCTAGATTAAAGGGTTATTCATGTATTTCCACAAGGGATGTGCTATCAAAAAAGGGTTAATCATGTGCTTCTATCAGGTATCTGACAGCAAAGAAATACCCAATCATGTCTTTAGCCACCAGGGATCTTATTAGCCTAAAATCCCAGATGGTTCGAGCCATGATTAACCTTATCATTGCTAGAAGATCCTTCCTGGCCTGGTGGTTGGACATGATTAACTATTTAATTGCTGTCAGATCCCTGATGGAAGCACGATTAACCTTCTTGTAGGACCACGTCCATAATAAATGAATGTCCCACCCCTAATTAATGTACATGCTCTGCCTACAGCAGCTCTATGGAAACAGTGAAAAAAAGGTGTCCCTAAAAACTTTTGGAATATTGGCAACTATGGATTTACTGCACTGCACATTACTATGTCACCCATCTATAACACACAGGCAGCAGTCATCAGGTTTTCTGTCACAGTGTGTCACATAGCATGGTTGTTGGGTGCTGATTGGTCATAAGTTAACAAGGTCAGTAACCAACAGCCATGCTATGTGACACACTGTGACAGAGAACCTGATGACTGCTGTCTGTGTGTCTGTGTGTCTGTGCTGGTAATCTTAGCCTGCCAGTGTTGCTGTCTGTTATCAAGGCTTCTTTCACAAGGGGCGGAATCCGCTTGTTCAATGGGGGATCTGTCTGCTAATCCCCCAATGAGCAAAGTGGGCAGTTGACAGGTCCATGTCCACTCAGCTTATGCAGAGCCGGTGTAACGTGAGATTTACCTACCCCGTGAGAAAAACCTACCTTCGTCACTTCCGGGCAGGAACAGCTGAGCAGCGCAGCACTGCGCATGTTCAGAGCCCTGGAAACCGAATGAAAAAGATAAGGAGCTGACTACTGGGCATGCGCAGTAGTATGACAGTATTAGGGTGTCCGTGAAAAAAAGCTACCCACGCGGCGGTGACATTAAAACAGCTGCCCGACAATATGAATCAACTCCGCTCCTTCCCCTGTCACTTCACTGATGTCGGCGAGTAAATATAAAAGCGGCTGGTGGGTCCGTTATGTATCTTCTCATACACCCGGCGGCGCTTTTATATTTACTAGCCGACATCAGTGAAGTGTCAGGGGAAGGAGCGGAGTTGATTCATATTGTCGGGCAGCTGTTTTAATGTCACCGCCGCGTTACAGACAATGAGGGTGCACCGGAAGTGACGAGGGTAGGTTTTTCTCACGGGTAGGTAATTCTCACGGAACACCGGCATGGACACAGCCTGGTCTGCTCTAAGGATGGCTGGTGTAAACAAACTGGCTGTCTGTATACACCCAACTGTCATCCAATCTGATCCGCTAGAGGGGAACGGATCCCCTTCCGTTTTGGTTAGCTGATCAGATTGGAGGTAGGCGGGTGTAAATGGAAACAAGTTAATTTAGATCTTTCGCTCTATAGTAGTGAATGGAGGGTCAGAGCAGGATCGCCTGTAAAATGGACAGGCAGACCTGATCAGACCTGTTGTGTGAACCCAACCCTAACCTTTTCAATTTAACTGCTTGCCACACGTCCTCAGTGCATTTTCTGCGGAAGGGTGGTACAGGCAGGCTGGATGACATACATGTACGTCATCCAGCCTGTTCCAGGTTAGGGTCATTGGCTACAGCCAAATTTTGTCAGCAGGTCCTGGCCAAAGATTTAGGGCGGAGACATGCTGATCAGCTGTAGCCAATCACAGTACAATGTCCTGTGTTCACAAACACAGGGCTTCATACACAGATCAGTAATCTGGCTATTTCTTGCAGGGAGAAAAAACAGCCAGATCTGTTAGTAAAAGAAGCACATGTTACACACATGACACTTGTTAGGCACACAGTTAACCCTTTCATTGCCCCTTGATGTTAACCCAGCCAGTTTTGGTGTCACTATTGATGTAAGTGTCAGTTAAGCCAGCCATAGATTATTACAATCTTGCCCAGGTTAGCAGGGACTGGCTAAGGCAGGCAGATTGTACCCAAGTAATCGGTCGACATGGTTACAACCTGCCTGTCTGATTTTTAAATGCGATTATTGTTTCAAGGCGGGGTCTAGGGAGGAGCCAGGGGTGGGGTTAAGGGTGGGGCTGAAGGGGGCCCCATCAGGTAGGCTGTACGGGGCCCCATGATTTCTATCAGCAGCCCTGATGATTTCCATACCATTGAAAGCCACCTTTTTTCTGTGAGATTGCTCTGCTTCAGTACAAAGACCAGCATAATAATATAGGGCTGTGTTCTCTAAAGCTGGGTACACACTGTCTGTCTGTCTGTCTTTGTAAGATTGCTGCATCCACACATGCCATGTGGATGCAGGAATCCCCCCCTATGAAACATTGTATTCTGACAGCGGGAATTCTAATTGACTGCAAGCCACTGATCAAAGTAGGTTTTTTCAGCAGTTGAGTTTGACAGAAGCCGATCATGTGATCTGCCTCTGTTATAAAGGGAGGGCTACACACATCAAAAATCCTGTGAAATCGTGCAGCTAGCTGGGCACTCATTCCTCAACAGAAAAAACTGTCCGGCTGTTGAGGAATGAGCACCAGTGTTAATTTTGGCAGCAAATTTCAATTTAGTTTTAGTCTTAGTCTTAGGACTAAAATGGCATTTTAGTTTTAGTCCTATTTTAGTCTTCTGCAAGTGTTTTAGTTTTAGTCGTATTTAGTCGACTAAAACTCCAGTATATTTTAGTCGACTAAAACGCCCTACATTTTAGTCGACTAAAACTCATTTTAGTCATCTATAATCAAATGGGTGTAGTTCAATTGTAATTTGTAATGCATTATTTAAGCATTTCTCTACAATTTCCAAACTCATTATATACTACTGCTGGTCCTGGAGTGAAAAATCTAATATGTTATTATTTATGCTTTCAGCATGCACCAGTGTTAATTTTTGGCAGCAAATTTCAATTTAGTTTTAGTTATAGTCTTTTGACTAAAATGCCATTTTAGTTTTAGTCGTATTTTAGTCTTAAGACTAAAATGCCATTTTAGTTTTAGTCGTATTTTAGTCATCTGAATTGTGTTAGTCGAAGAAAACGTTTTAGTCGGTTTTAGTCGACGAAATTAACACTGATGAGCACCCAGCTACCTGCAGGATTTCGCTGAGGCTGTTTTTCTCTGAATTTCATTTGCGCTGCAACATTGTATCATTGTGAATACATAGATGTACTCCCAATGATACAATGGATGCATGAAGAATGATCTGCCAGAAAAGATCTGAATCAGAAGTTCACTTTTTTGAAGGATAATAAAATCTTTATGTAATTGGCCATTTGTGATGCCGAGACTTTTAGAAAGCCTGTGATCAGCCATAGTTATGTTTACAAAATATCCGGGGAAAATGTCATATAACTTTTGTCCCTTAGTCCCCGTTCACACTGGGGCGACCTGTGAGGCGACCTGGTTGCCTCACAGGTCGCCTTCCATAGGGAAGCTGCGGACCCATTCTAATAGGAGCGACACAAGTCGCTCCGACTTAGAAAAAGGGTCCGGAGCTTCTTTGGGGCGACCCGGAGCGACCGTCATAGACTTCAATGTTATGAAGTCCGTGGCGGCCGCTCCGAGGTCGCGGCGCGCTGCTCGCACCGCGACCTCGGAGGTCGCCCCTGGAAGTCGGATCTCCCCAGTGTGAACGGGGCCTCACTGTCAGCATTATATTTCAAAAAGCAGAAGGAAAAAACAAAGTTAGGATCCCCCCCACTTCTGGTCCAGGTCCGGAATTAGTTCAGTCTTTTTTTGCTTTAGCCTGTTGGCTGAACAAAAAAAAGCTGCACAGTTTAAGAGAGGATTTCCTTCACTTTGGGGTATTGGAGATATTTTCTCCAACTCCATATCAAGATCTTTTTAGCTTTGGAAAGAGCAGGGAGGGATTAATATGTTTGTCAGCGTTTAAATACTGTTTTCTGTTGAAGAGATTCTTCTGTCAGGTTTGAAATGCTGTCAATGCAGATAATCTCCCTATTCGAGACTTTTAAACTTTGTTCAGTCTACTGGAAAATGTGTTTATTCCGGCCTGTGTCCCCATTGCTATGTTTCCTAGTCATTCTGACACCTGTTGAATAAACAGGAAGTTAAAAGAATTTCCCTCACCACCTGGGAAAGAAAGAAGAGTAATCAGTGCCATCTTAAGAGCATTATAGGCCCCAGGGCAATGGAGTCCCACAATCACCCACGAGAATAAAAATGAAAATTATCGATAAGGCGATATTTATTGGTACAGCAGTGCCAGGCTAATGGCAGCTTCCAAGTTGGGCGGCTGGGCCCGGTGAACACACACACACGGATGGGAGTCAGACTCGACTGTCCTGTTTGTGCCCGTTCACGTGGAGGCCTATCCTGCAGTTGTGGGCTTCCCCTCCATGGGCCAAGTGGCCTGACAGCAGCGCAGGGCCGACAGGCGCTTGCCACCTGCTAAATTTGGTGGTTGGATGCACACAGGAATTGGGACTAATTCTTGGCTGGGGCTGGGTCACTGGGCAGGTGGGGCCCCCTGAGCAAGTGGGGCCCCCGGGCAACTGCCCAGCATGCCCATTCGGTAAGATGGCCATGAGAGTAATAGGAAATTATACAAATGGGGGTAAAGAAAGCAATAAAGAGTTGGCAGAGGTAGCATTTCTTCATTCTAAAAAAATACAAATATTTCCATAAGATTATATGTGCAATCAAAGTATTTTCAGATTCAATCTGTTTTTATTGATTTTGCAAAAAATGAATAACATCAGTATTGCCTACAAAGGGATGTGCAGGACACTTAAACATTTGTAGGTATACATAAGTAGTAGACAGCATCAAGTGGTAAAGGCAAACAATGTTTTATAAAGATACAGTGTGAAAAATGCAAAGATTGCCCAAGTGGAAGAACTGCATACAATGGTCAACATGAAGGCTTGGGCACCAGATTAGGAAGTAGGGATTTAAACGGACAAGGGGTCGGGGAAAGGTGATAGAATGGAGAAGAGGACAGTATAGAAAAATTATGCTTCAATAAAGAAAAGAAGGATGGAAGGGTTAGAGAGGAGGGTTGGGACACCCTTCTTGGGCCTGAAGTAAGCCAAGTATCATAGGTAAATGAGAAGAATTTAGAGAGGAAGTGCATAACCAAGACAGGGTTCCCAGGCTTTGGCTGCAAGTCAGGAAGGATGCTAGGAAAGGTTCTAATTGAAAAGCAGGGTATTTATGTGAGTTTTGAATTCCACCCTTTGGCTATACTGCAATATACTCCAATCCTCAGGGGGTAGTGGGTGCATAGGGTCTTACTCCCATTTCCCAATAAATTTGAAAGAAGAGGGGGCAAGTGGGAATTCATAGCTATGTACAAGGTATAAAGGTCTAAAGAACCCTAGTGTATAAAGGTACACATGTTCCTAGAAAGAAAAAAATAAAAATGACCCAACGTCTAACCTGGAGATATGTAAAATATTCAGACTGTGGAACTTTGGTCCACCAAGCAAAGGATCTAGGGATTTCCATCCTCAGGAAAAGGGGTTATTGGCAGTAAGTGTAAAAGGTAAAGCTTAGAGTTGCCAGAGTATCAGGTAAAATCACATTATTTCATGCTATGGAGCATCAAGTGGCAAAGAGAGAGTGGCCACACAGACTGTGGGATTGTATAAAGTTTTAATTTTAATTTAAATTTTCTTTACAGTTTGGGAGTTCCAAAAAGACCAAAAGAAGAGTGTTCTTAGTGGAATGCAGTGATGAATGCTAAAAGATCTAAGCTGCTCTATAATATTTCTTCACATCAGGGACACTTAGGCCCCCTTGCAATTTATGCGTATATATAATGTAGAGTAAAGTGTTCTGGGTTTCTGTGCCCACATAAATGGAAATTTGGTCTCTGGAGCAAGCATAAGTAATGGGGTGAGATCCACAGAGAGAATAGGATTTTGGGCAGAAGGGTCATTTTCACTAGGTTGATGTGGCCAACTCAGGACAGGGAGGCGATTTTATAGGCTTGTAAGATTGTTGACAGGGATCAAAGTAGGGTTAGTGATGAAAGGGTGGGAAAATGTGGGGATAGCTTTACCCTGCATTTAGCATATATTATGCATGGTATTTACCTGTGAATGTCTCACGTGTGTTAACACCAAAAAGCCTGCTGCTGGGTACCACCATCTTTGATGCAACATAAGCAGCCCCAGGAGACTCAGAAATCCCAGGTATCCCCACAAGGGGAGAGAAAGGGGGGGGGGGAACACTGGGAAATGGCCAAATGTGCCAAAAAGTCAGTCACTATGTACCAGAATTAAAATCAATACATATTTTATTGTTCAATACAAAAATTTTAAAAGATGACAAAAATCGATACAATTATCTGGATTTTGGAAGGATCAGACTGGGTATGGATCGATGCGTTTTTCCCAAAAAGTGGGCTTCTTTGGGATACATTGTCTATACTGTTGAAAATTGGATCCTGAAGAAGCCCGCTTTTTGGGCGAAATGTGTCGATCCATACCCAGTGTGATCCTTCCAAAATACAGATGATTGTATCATATGGTGATATGTACAACATGATATAATTTTATATTCATTGTTTATTGTATTTTTGTCACCTTTAATATTTTTGTATGGAACAATAAAATATGTATTGATTTTAATTCTGGTACATAGTGACTGACCTTTAGAGCACATTTAAATCCCCATATCCCAGTGTTCTCCCCCTCCCCTTGTGGGGAGACCTGGGATACACTTAGTGTCTTTCCAATTGATTAGTGAGATTGTGCCAAGTTTCATTACACAGGTTTCCCCTACCCAACACTACTTTTAAAACATTCAATAGTCCTCCCCTTCGCACCTTCTCCCGCAAGGAGGATAGAAAAGGGGCAGAGGACATTGGCCAAAACAAAGAGTAAAGTAGATTTTTGGATGAATATTCGGATGAAAACTCCTTGTACATTAGATGACTGGAAGCTGTGTGTTCTAACCGATGACACCTTACTACACACCATCCCGATAACAACTAGTTTCCAGGAAATTCAATATTTGAATCCAACCATTATAGTCTTTCGAGATTCAGAAATGGAGTCTTAAGGTCTTAGTGACACCCGTTTTCCACATTTGTGGCTGTTTTACTACAAAAAATTCTAAAATTCCAACTCCCCGCCATTGTTTTCCTATGAACAAGCCTCATATAGGGTGTCAAAAATTGGGTGGACAAGCAGAAGCTTCAGATTTTGTTTTTAAGAGGATACATGTAATGTCTACGTGCAATGCCATGTGATTGACTTTAAGTGACACCTCCTACACCCTGATGAAGGAGAGTTTTTGCTCTGTGAACTGTGTCGGGTGGAGGAAGTTACAACTTCATCATCGCATCCTTCACAGTTGGTGTATGCACATTATCATGTATTTTTTGTATATGTAATAACCAATTTTTTAACCTGTATTAATAAAATATATAATTTTTTATAAACATTTTTTCATTTGTATGATCAAACACAAAATTGCCTAAAAAATCCAAATATTCAGGGGAAACAATTTTTGTATTCGATGACTGGATGAATGTCATTTGAAAGTACTTCAAAATTCTGTTTGCTTTTAATATTCAATTTCAAACGAAAGAAATATCCTGAACGAAAATGTTTGAGAAAAAAATTCCATCCTGCTCTAAGTTTTCTTGTCACTGTGGTTGGACCCCATTAATGATTAGATAATCAAACAATCAAACAAATGCTCTTAAAACATTGAACAAAATTTTACTAGTGTTTAGACCGCTTTATTAGTCAGTCCTAAAAAGAGGGAAGGCTGTGTGATGCAAGGAGGCAGTGCTGGGGAACTGACTAGTCATATTTTCCAGCAAGTTCAAAGCCACAAGCGAATACAAAATAATTTATCTGAAACGAAAACCGCTACAAGAAAGCATGTAAAGTACTTGATTTGTTATGTTTTTTTTACCTGCAATTTTTTAAGTTTCTGACATGGTTTATTTAAGAACAGTAGAGAATGTAATGGCACTTTTCCACTGCAAGTACGGCTCTACTCGGCCCTGCTTGGCCCGGTTTGCTTTTCCACTGCTGGTACCGCATGGTACGGTGTTGGAACGGTTTGGTACGGTATGGTTTGCCACTTTTCCACTAAAGTAGTACTAAAGTTAAGTGGGTGGGATAACAACGATTCTCTGACCAATCAGTGGCTAGTAGTGACTGCATGCAAAGGATTGTGGGATATGGTACCGGGTATGGTACCTCTTGGAACCACAATCGAGGTGGTACTGTTTTTGAGAGCCGTACCGTTCAGTTCCATGCAGTGGAAAAGCGCCGCCGTACCGTACCGAACCGTTCCTACACCATACCATGCGGTACCAGCAGTGGAAAAGCACAAAAGCGAGCCGAACCGTTCGGTTCCATGCAGTGGAAAAGCGCCATAAGAGTCTCCACTTTCCTTTCAATGGTATTGCCTGTGTCCAATTTCTTTCCTTGGCCAAGTGGGGGAACATTTCTGTTCTGAGCCACTGATACAAAAAGAAAATTGCTGATGAACCAAAACATGTTGCATGCAAAATGGAATATGCTACTTATTTAAAAATTCATTATTTTGAGAGGTTTATGCAATAGGTATGGTGTCTCTTTCATATCACTCAAGCAGGTTGACTAGGAAGCTATTTTCATCCACTTCATCAGCACACTCTTCATCCTTATCTCCACCATCTTCAATATCCTGCCAGCCAGGGCTCACTAAGACTGCTGTACCAGGTTCCACAATTTCCTTCTCACTGCTTGTCAAGTCTTCTGCTGGATAAAACCGCCTGGCTATGGACACAAATTCTGTTCCCATATCAAGAACGATGAGGCGGTCCTGAAACACACAATGTGAAAGTGTTATAAACTGCTTTGAAAGCACAGTTATGTAACCAAATACTCTAGCTTTGCCATTTGCCACTTAGGCACTGTTTATACCTGAGCAATTTTCTGCTTGAGAGTCGGTTCACACAGGCACGACCCGATTTGCGGGGGCGACCTGTGAACGACCTCGGAGCGGCCGGCATTGAAGTCAATGCAGGTCGCTCCCGGTCGCCCCAAAGAAGCTCAGGACCCTTTTTCTAAGTCGGAGCGACTTGTGTCGCTCCTATTAGAACGGGTCCTGTGCTACTCTATGGCAGGCGACCCATGGCGACTTGTCAGGCGACCAGGTCGCCTGACAAGTCGCCCCAGTGTGAACGGGGTCTTAAGCTTGTACAGTAAGGAAAATAATTATTTGATTCCCAGCAGATTTTGTAAGTATGCCCACTTACAAAGAAATGAAGGGTTTATAAATATCATAGGACGGTATATTTTGTTTTAAAACGTTTTATTGAGGTTTCAACAATTGTACAAATAAAACGCAAAAAATACAGGTACATGAAAAATTCTATAACGTTACAAGCAAAAAGTAGTGATCAAACTGTAACAAGTGTCCAAGTGGAAAAACATAAGATAGTATGTTTTGTAAACAATGGTACTCTTAGAGCCCATTCGCATTAGCGTGGTCGGTCGCGGTCCATTGAGTAGTACAGAACCGTTCTAATAGGAGCGGCACAAGTCGCTCCGACTTAAAAAAAAGGGTCCTGTACTACTTTGGGGCGACCTCGGAGCGACTTGCATAGACTTCCATTATGTGAAGTCTCTGCAAGTCACGCCGAAGTCACGGTGCACAGCGGTGCACGCGACTTCACAGGTCGCCCCCCGAAGTCGTGTCGCCTCAATGTGAATGGGCTCTTAAAATGCAGCCTTAATGGAAAAATACATGGCATGATGGAAGAAGACGGCTGAGCCTCCCAAAGGTCCAGGCACCCCCAAGGGGATCTAGCTGTGTCCAGACCAGGTTGGGGGGGGGGGGGCAGATCCGTCTTACATGAGGGGATCCATCAAGTTTCACACCAACTAAGTAGAATTCTGCATCTATGGTATGCAAACTATCTAGTTATGTGGGTATAAGGATATATTAGAGTGCTCGTTACAGAAAAAATGATCATCTAGGCTAATCGTGAGGGGTATCAAAGGACAGCAAAGAGTGAGATAAGAGGGAGGTAGGTAAGGTAAAGAAGAGGGGGAGGGATAGGTGAGGAAATGGCGTATAAAAATTGCTTATAAATGGCGTATATGAATTGCCTTTAGAACCATGGACAAGTTAGAAATCAGGGCGAGGTAGGTCCCATCATTTTAAGGAATTCTGCAGAATCTGAGAAAGCCAACCATGAGGACCAAGTTTTATGTTGTAAAAGATTCTTTGGCCTGAGCTAACAATTCCTCCATGTCCGCTATTTTTTTTTACACGGTTAATCCATTCTCGTGTAGTGGGGGGGTGGGGGAGGGGGGTGATTGTAGACATCCAATGACAGGGGATGCTCATTTTGGCCGCATTAATTAGGTGGAGAGTCAGTCTTTTGTACACAGATTGGGGTATTGAGGTGTGGTGAAGGAGATATTGAGCCAGGGTGTAATCTGGTGTGAATGTAGTTATGTGATGAGAGATTAGACGGTGTATTTCTTTCCAAAATGGTTGTATAAGAGAACAGTCCCACCAGATGTGTAGTAATGCACCCTTTATTTTGTTACATCTCCAGCACAGTGGGGAGATGTCAGGGCAAAATTTGTGGAGTATGTCAGGGGTTCTATACCATTTCGTGTACATTTTTACCCCACTTTTGTGTACCAAGACATTTATTGAGCCCTTGTGGATGTGAGTGTAAATGTCTACCCAGTTTTCTGGTGATGGATATATTGACAAGTCTGATTCCAATTGTCGGCTATTTTTATTTGCTTTGGGATCATATTTTGTGAAGAGCAATGAATAAATGATAAAAATTAGGTGCTTTTGGGGTTCTAATCTGTTACACAGGTCTTCAAAAGGAGTGTGATCTCTAGACCACACCGTGGGTGTACTGGAGCTGTTTAACCACTTGCCATCTGCTCACTAGAGCACTACTGCGGCAAAGTGGCTCGATAACGTCTGGCGACGTAGACCTACGTCGCCAGACATTCCCCTCTCTTGCTCCCGCTGTATTCAGTCACAGCGGGAGTCGGGCCAGGGGAGGAGCAGCGGCGATCGCCGCTGCTCTTCCCCGATCATCGGGGAATCAAGTGTGGAGATCCGCCTACTTGTGTAAACACAAGCGGGATCTCCTAAGTGACAGTGACAGATTGCTGGGTTCAGCATAGCTGAACATGCGATCTGTCCCTGTGTCACTCAGTCACCTCCCCCCACACACGTTAGTAAGCACCAGGCATACATTAACCCCTCCCTCTCCAATAAAATTAACCCCTTCCCTGCCAGTGTCATTTTTACAGTAACAGTGCATATATAGCACTGATTACTGCAGTAATGTCACTGGTACCCCCAAAAGTGTCAAAAATGTCAGTCAAGGGTCTGATCTGTCCGCCGCAATGTCGCAGTCCCGCAAAAAAAAAATCGCAGATCACCGCCATTACTCGTTAAAAAAAAAACACCAAAAATGACAGAAATCTTTCCCTTAGTTAGTAAACGCAATAACTTTTGCGAAAACCAATCAAAATACGCTTATTGTGATTTTTTTTTTACCAAACATAGGTAGCAGAAAACAAATTGGCCAAAAATTTTAAAACATTTTGATTTTTTACATTTTTTTGGGGGGAATTTCATATAAAAAAATGTGAAAAATATTGTTATTTTTTCAAAATTTACGCTATTTTTTTGTTTATAGCGCAAAAAGTAAAAATCGCACAGGTGATCAAATACCACCAAAAGAAAGCTCTGTTTGAGGGAAAAAAAGGACATAAATTTCATTTGGGTACAGCGTCGCACGACCGCGCAATTGTGAGTTAAATTCGCACAGTGCCGAATCGCAAAAAGTGGCCCAGACGTAAGACAGCAAAATCCTCCGATGGTAAAGTGGTTAAGAAATGTCTGATCTGAAGATATTGGAAAAAGGAAATTTTGTGGCTAGGAAATTGTGAACGTATGGTCTTGTATGTGCATAGTGTACCTTTGCCAAATAAAAGTTAAGCCCTGATGGGCGACTCAGGGCAGGGGTTCTCATCATAGGTATATTTTAAACGATAGAGACCGGATATCAACCAAAAATCCAGAAATAAACATGATACAAATGTTAAAATTGAGATGCAGTTCAGTGAGTTAAATAAGTATTTGATCCCCTACCAACCAACAAAAATTCTGCCTCCCACAGACTGGCTACAGTATGTGCTCATGTGGTGCACAGATTAGTCCTGTCAATTCAAGAAGGTGCTCCAAATAACAACTCATTACGTGTATAAAAGACCCCTGTCCACGGAATCTTTCTTCCATTCAAACCTCACCATCATGGACAAGACCAAGGGGTGTCAGGGACAAGGTTGTAGACCTACACAAGGCTGAAATGGGCTACAAAACCATCAGTAAAGGCCCGTACACACGTACCGATCGTCGGCATACAAACGTCGGTGGACGAAGGATCTGCCGATTGTACGCGTGTTAGTATGGTGCCTCCGACAGATGTCTGCGCACAATCCGCGGACAAAAGTCTTTCTTGCAAACATGAAAATATTTGTATGCCGACACCAGAACGGACGATTGTTCGCCTGTCAGTACACAATTCGGCCGACAGACCGCAGATTTGCAAGACTGGGCATGCTCAGAAAATAGAAAACACAGGGAAAGTTAACCATTACATGACATCACTTCTGCAGTCGGCGGACAAAATTCTTGTGCTGTCCTTGTGCTGTCTTTGCACTTTTCAGCAGACACCGACATCCCGGGGAGAAAAGACGAACATTTGTAAGCCGACCATCGGTACGTGTGTACGGGGCTTAAGAAGTATAGTGAGAAGGAGACAACTGTTGGAGCAGGCCCTTCTGAAGTTTGCCAGTGAACATCTAAATGATTCAGAGAAGGATTGGGAGAATGTGCTGTAGTCAGATGAGACCAAAATGGAGCTCTTTGACATTAACCACTTGCCACCCGTATAACTTACATATATGGCGGCAAGGTGGCACTGCTGCTGCTGCTGCAGATCACGTATCTAGTATGTGATCTGACACTTCAGGGTCTGGGGCGTGCAAGAGCGGGCGCCAGCGACCCCCTCCCGCTGTGATAATACACAGCGCACAGCGTCAGCTGATCTGAGAGTACCGTGGACTCTATGTCTGCCCGCACCTGCCGATCATTCAAAATATAGGCAGAACCCCAATCTGCCTATGTAAACAAGACAGGTACAGTAGCTATTCTGTCAGTAGGAGAGATATGGATCCTGCGTTCCTGTAAAACAGGGATCAAGGATCCATGTCTACCCCTAGTAAAAGCACCTCCCACACTACACAAGCACACTAGCTAGGTACACAGGTAACCCTTTGATCACCCCTGATGTTTAACCTCTTCCCAGCCAGGGTCATTAGTACAGTAACTGTGCATATTTTTTAGCACTCATCACTGTATTAGTGTCACTGGTACCCAAAAAGTGTCAGTTACTGTCCGACCGTCTGCCGCAATATTGCAGTCCCACTATAGGTCGCTGATCACCACCACAACTAGTAAAAAAAAATGTGTGTGTGTGTATATATATATATCCCATAGTTTGTACGCCTATTGGGATTTTATTTACCAAAAATATGTAGCAGAATACATATTGGCCTAAACTTATGAAGAAATTAGATTTTTCTAATTTTTATTGGATATGTTTTATAACAAAGTAAAAAATATTGTTTTTTTTTTTTTAACTGTCTGTATTTTTTGCTTATGGTACAAAAAATGAAAACTGCAGAGGTGATCAAATACCACCAAAAGAAAGCTCTATTTTTTGAAATAATGGACATAAGTTATATTTGGGTACAGTGTTGCATGACTGGAGCTGAAGTGGTTAACTCGATGATTGGAGGAAGAAAATTGCTGACTATCACCCTAAGAACACCATCACTACAGTCAAGCACGGAGGTGGAAACATTATGCTTTAGGGCTGGTTCTCTGCTAAAGGTATAGGCTGACTTTGAGGCAATGAGGGAGCCAATGGACAGGGCCATGTATTGTAATATCTTGGATGAGAACCTTCTTCCCTCAGCCAGAACACTGAAGATGGTTCCATGGATGGGTCTTTCAACATGACAATGACCCAAAACATATCACCAAGGCAACATAGGATTGGCTCAAGAAGCACATTAAGATCACGGAGTGGCCTAGCCAGTCTTCAGACCTTAATCCTATAAAAAATGTATGGAGGAAGCTAAAACTTCGAGTTGCCAAGTGACAGCCAAGACACCTTAAGGATTTAGAGAAGATCTGTAAAGAAGAGTGGACCAAAATCCCTCATGAGATGTGTGCAAACCTAGTAACCAAGAAACGTCTTACCCTGTACTTGCCAACAAGGATTTCTCCACCAAGTGTTTTGCTTGGGGATCAAATACTTATTTTACTCATTGAACTGCAACTCAATTTTTCTAACATTTGTATCGTGTTTTTTTCTGGATTTTTTGTTGATATTCTGTCTCTATAATTTAAAATACACCTATGATAAAAATGATAGACCCTTCATTTCTTTGTAAGTGGGCAAAATATAAAATCTGCAGGGGGATCAAAAAATTATTTTCCCCACAGTGGCTCTAATACGCTCAACAAACAAAATCCCATTCATTTCAATGACTCTTGTTCACATATGACCTGAGCATTTCGTCACTTGTAGCAAAACGCTTGTCGCTCAAAAAAGAGCTTATTTTAGGCAGATTGGAGCCAGATTATCTTTATAGACTTCAATAGGAATGCCTGAAAAACGCTCAAAATGAGCGCTTTTTTCAAGCATTTTGTTGCATGTTTTCTGGCAAAACAGCAGCTCTCCACCCCGAATTTCCTCTCGCTAGTGCTTTCTATTTGCGAAAATAAAAACACCTAAAGCTTGAATACACATGTAAAATGCTTCTAAAATACTTATACGCTTGCAAAAATGTTAAAAAATAAAAAAATTAAAAAAATCGCTTAGGTGTGAACAGGGCCTTACTAGCGGTGTCTCTTCTGTCTGATTATCTGCAGGCAATCACACAACTCAAAACACTGTAGCCTGGGAATTGGGGCAAGGAATATGAATAAATCTTTCTTCGCTGTCTAGGAATGTAAATCCACATGAAGAGCAACGGATTTAAAGTCTCATAGCTATTTTTATTCCTGCATACTCTTCTCAGATATACAGAAAACATAATATGAAAATCAAATTAGTAGGAAACAAAAAGAGGAAATATAGAATTTTTGTAGGGAAGGCTTGGATAAACAGTTATTTTTTCTGTCCCAAAAATGTCCATATTGTATAGCTGCACGTAGAAGAAAGTAGGTGTTTCTATTCGTTTTGGAGTTTTCTTGATTGGCTGAGATGTTGTAACATATGTACGGAAGTTACTTCATCCTGGCACAAAAGCATGTGGAGACTGTACTGACGGGGAATGTCCCGTAACCCATAGTAGCCGATCAGAACCCATTTTAGAGCTTATATGACATTTCGTTTACATAAGAATTGCTTTTCTCCCAATTCAAGTCAACCAGAATGTAAAAAGTTTTGTAAAAGAAATGTGTTTGCAGCTTTAACGGAGTTTAACCATTTACTCCTGGTTCACACTGGTGCAATGCGGGAAACCCTGCGATTTAGTGCGGGTTCTCACATCGCACCTGAATTGCACAGTGGATCTGCGAATCACTGGGGGTGTCAATGTAAAGTTAATTAGATCCCAGATCGGTACACAGATTGCAGTGTGAACTATGGAAACTATGAGAACCGACCCTTGAGGACCAAGTCTATTTCTGACACTTGTTACTTACAAGTTAAAATGTAGATTTTTTGCTAGAAAATTACTTAGACCCCCCCAAACATTATATATATTTTTTAGCAAAGACTCTGGAAAATAAAATGGCAGTTGTTGCAATATTTTTTGTCACACGGTATTTGCGCAGCGGTCTTTAAAATGCAATTTTTTGGGAAAAAATACACTTCACTGAATTAAAAAAAAAAACAGTAAAGTTAACTCAATTTGTTTGTATATTGTGAAAAATGATGTTACGCCCAGTAAATAGATTCCTAACATGTTTCGGTTTAAACTACCTGGTTGCCGTACTGTCCTGCACTGGCTGCCCTCGTCCGCGGCTTGGATCCAGCCGCCAGACTTCCGGGTGCTGTAGAAGTCCGCTGTGAAGAAACGCGTAAGGGGGTGAGCACGCGGTGACCATAGCAACGATACGCCCTGAGCGCCTGACGTCAGACCGACACCCGGAAGTTCGGCAGCTTGATCCAAGCCGCGGACGAGGGCAGCGAATGCAGGACGGTACGGCAACCAGGTAGCCCGGACTGGGATACATCTTGATGGGTTTACTTATCTTTTATCTTTATGAGTGCATATTATTTGGGCTTGTTTTATCAATAAATGGTTTGTGTATATGGATTTACACTATGGGACTGTATTATTCATTTGCATGACATACGATATATATGAGGATTGATCCAGGAGGATTGATCCAGGCACCAGACATTTGACGGTCCTGAGGAGTCCGGTTGCTCGGATGCTCTTTGTTCATCAGTTTGGCGCAATATTCCCCATCTGGGAGGTACGTGGGCACTTCTTGGGGGGCACGCCAGTAAGGTGGTGGTGCATGCCATATTAAGGACCCCGCTGAGGAACACATTTTTTGGACTGTTTCTAGTGATGCTGGTTGATTGGACTTTTCACTCACTATATAATCATCTATGATATACCGTACATGTTGAAAACTTTATATACCTGTGGTAGCGCAGTTAGTGTATGGATATGATTTGCTATATGGGATTGGATGCACACACCTTTTTTAGCTACATGTCTGACAAAAAAAATCTCAATGAGCATATTTTTATTGGTTTGCGCAAAAGTTATAGCGTCTACAAACTATGGTGTAAATACTGGAATTTACGTAGCTTTAATTTCTGACTGCCTATCTCATTTCATGAAGTGCTAAAATGGCAGGGCAGTACAAAACCCCCCCAAATTACCACTTTTTAGAAAGTAGACATCCTAAGGAATGTCCTGAGAGGCATGTTGAGCTCATTGAATATTTCATTTTTTTGTCACAGGTGTTTGAAAAATGACTAAAACATTTTTTGAAATGTCAAGATACCACAAAACCCTCCCCCCCCCCAAATGACCGCATTTTGGAAAGTAGACACCCCAAGGGAAAGGGAAAGGTGGAACCTGACCCTTCATAAAATAGGCCTGAGTCACTGTCTGTCTGATCCATCTGGAAATGATCGCAAAAGAAGCGGACAGATTTATTTTTGGCCCATCCGTGATCACAAACAGTGAGTCTGACCTCTGAATAGACTCCATGGCTGCCAGACACACCAGAACCGCCTGAATCACATCCAGGGCAATCAGTGCCAATTACTTGGGATGTGTGGGCCTGGGACACAGGGAAGGCAACACAATGTCTTCATTCAAATGGAAGTCAGAGACCACCTTAGGAAGGAACGACTGGTGTGGACGAGGAACCATCTTATCTTTGTGGACCACCAGATAGGGGGTACGACAAGATAACCCCGCCAGATCCGACACCCTGTGAGCAGAGGTGATGGCCACCAAAAAGGCTACCTTCTGAGACAGCATAAGCATGGGAATCTTCTGAATACTCTGAAAGGGAGGCTTTTGGAGAACTGAGAGCACCAAGTTTAAATTGTATGGCGGTAGAGGAGACTGCACTGGTGGAGTCAGATGTCGAACCCCTTGAATAAAAGTTGTGAGTGCATGGCCAGGGGTCACTGAAAGACGACTCCCAAGGTAGAAACCTGGCCCTTGATGGTACCCAAGACTAACTTCTGCTCAACACCTCATTGAAGGCAGGTCAAAATCCAAGCCACCGTAAAAGAACAAGTGTGAACACTGATCGACTCACACCACGAAATGTATGTTTTCCATGTACGATGGTAAATCTTCCTAGAGGTAAATTTATGTTAAGAGGTCTATGTTAGAGGTAGATCCCAAACCCTCCATACCGCATCAAATAGTGGGTGCAGTTAAATTTCACTAACAGTGGGAGGGTCTTAAAGGGGCATTAAATACCAGGAGTGCATTACGTACATAGTGCAGAGTTCGGGAGTGGGGAGGTTACACACAGAGTGCAGAGTCTGGGGGTACACTACGTACATAGTGCAGAATTAAGGGGTGCTCTTTACACAGAGTGCAGAGTTCAGCCTTCTTCCACAGCTGCATACCTCTGCATTCCCCATCCACATCTCACTTTCACCCCTCTTCAGCTCTGACCTCTGCATGCAACCCCCCCCCCCTCCCACTGCCCCAACTTTATCCCCACCTCCTTAAAAGCTCCATTATCTGCCACATGTCTTACTTTTTTTGCTGTATTAAAGCGGAGTTCCACCCGAAATTTATACTTACCTCCATCTTCTCGCTCCCGGTCACCTGAAAAACAAATGGATAATCGCAATTTTTTTTTTTTTTTCACTTACCTTTTAGAGAAAATATACTCACCTTACTTCCTTCTTCCTCCCCTCGCGGCCACGGCGATTCGTCACTTCCTGGCTTTTGCAATGATTCCTGGGAGCTGAACGTCATCGCTCCCAGGAATCATTGCGCCTGCACCGGCCCCGACGTCAGTTCCGGGGCGCGCGCGTCATTCCCTTCTAAACAGCTTCTGGGCATGCCCAGAAGCTGTGGAGGGATGACGCGCGCGACCCGGAAGTGACGTCGGGGCCGGTGCAGTGCATCGTGGGACCGAAGAAGGAGGAAGAGGACCGAAGAGGACGCGGAAGAGGATCGCGCTGGCTTCAAGCTGCCCACACCCGAGATGGCAGCGCTGGAGAAGACAATTTCAAGGTAAGTATTTCTCCTGAAAGGTAAGTGCAACCCGGGACAGATCAGAGGCTAGCCATTGTGGAATGTGCTAGCCCTGACTGTCCCGGGGGTATTTTTATAAAAAAATGTACAACTAGGGTGGAACTCCGCTTTAAGCTGAAGCACCCAGTTGGCTCTAGTACCTCCCCACACACTGTAGGTGGCTCTGCCTCTCTCACCTCCTTGGAGCTCATCCAGTGGGGATGTCGGAATCCGCACTACACCCCGGACACCTGCTTCTCCCTTGTCCCCATCCTGCACTCAGTAGGAACCACTCAGGAGATCAGATCTGTGGGTGCCATTGGGATACAAGCTGTCACTTGAAAATGCAGAAGCCGGGTTTTGTGTTTACAAGTGATATTGGTGAGCAGGGTGTGGAGGGCCAGAGCCAGAGGTGGTGGAACTGAGTTCCACCAAGTTTCAGCTGAAAAAAAGCCCTGTCCATAAGTGAAGAAAGGGGATCAAACGGATTCAAAAATGAATATGCTACAAAGATCAAATACTTAGGTGATAAAAGAATAGGTGTGAAAGAGAACTAGCTAATCAAAAGTGAATACTAAAGCAAAAGAAAATTGCGTCTTTTATCATTTAAGCCTTTGATCTTGGTAGCATATTCATTTAGATTTTTTTTGGATCTGTTTGATCCCTTTTTCTTCACTTACGGACCTGGGGTTCCAGGTCCTTTGGACACTTGTCTATTTTCTCCCTTCACTACAAATTCTGTCTATCATATGTCACTTAGTGATCATCTCTGGTCATATTTGTTTCATTCCTAGTTACTTAACTTGGCCCCACAGGTAGTCAATTTTTTGGGATAGTATCCACTGGTTTGTTCACCATTACCTGTTTATATGGGTTTTGCCTTCATTTAAGTAATTTCACGGCTTCAGTGCACTCTTGTATATCACTTTCCACTCACTTTGCATGTGTCTTTTCTTTTTATATTAGGGTACCACTTATGTGTTTTGATTGTCTGGGTTCCTCCTTTTGGTCTGAAGATTTACCAGGTTATTATTAGTTTCAGTCTCTGTATTAGACTTTCAACTGCCTCTCCTCATTGCTATCCCTGAGGCAGGGAGCGAGAGCGACTGATTTTCTCCCCCCCAGCCCCACAACTCTCTGGGTGAAATGGAAGTCATATTTAGAAGGCATATTAAGTGTATGTGGCCATCCATTTTTTTACTGCTGTTTTGTATCCAAAATGTAAGTCCGGACTGTAAGGTATTTTTTTTTTCCCCATTCTAGTTTGTTTGTATCTCTACATTTCCTTCTGTGCCTCTCCTCAGTTTCTATCTTGCGAAACACGTAGAGAAAATTGTCACAGATCATCAATTTTGATGTGAGGTTTTCAACTCTAACTGTTCTTACGTTGTTCACTTGTGCACTTTCATAACTGGCAACTTTATAGAACTATGTATGTAAGATTGCTGATTTGGATTAATACATTTTCTGGTTTATTTTAAACTTTTTATTTTTTTTTTGTTTTGGGGTATGACTCGTTAAAGTCCCTTGGGCAATGATCTATGTATCTACTGGTCATTTACAGTGCCTTGCGAAAGTATTCGCCCCCCTTGAACTTTTTGACCTTTTGCCACATTTCAGGCTTCAAACATAAAGATATAAAACTGTAATTTTTTGTGAAGAATCAACAACAAGTGGGACACAATCATGAAGTGGAACGAGATTTATTGGATATTTCAAACTTTTTTAACAAATAAAAAACTGAAAAATTGGGCGTGCAATTATTCAGCCCCTTTACTTTCAGTGCAGCAAACTCTCTCCAGAAGTTCAGTGAGGATCTCTGAATGATCCAATATTGACCTAAATGACTAATGATGATAAATAGTGTAATTAAGTCTCCGTATAAATGCACCTGCACTGTGATAGTCTCAGAGGTCCGTTTAAAGCGCAGAGAGCATCATGAAGAACAAGGAACACCCCAGGCAGGTCCGAGATACTGTTGTGGAGAAGTTTAAAGCCGGATTTGGATACAAAAAGATTTGCCAAGCTTTTAACATCACAAAGAGCACTGTGCAAGCGATAATATTGAAATGGAAGGAGTATCAGACCACTGTAAATCTACGAAGACCTGGCCGTCCCTCTAAACTTTCAGCTCATACAAGGAGAAGACTGATCAGAGATGCAGCCAAGAGGCCCATGATCACTCTGGATGAACTGCAGAGATCTACAACTGAGGTGGGAGACTCTGTCCATAGGACAACAATCAGTCTGCACAAATCTGGCCTTTATGGAAGAGTGGCAAGAATAAAGCCATTTCTTAAAGATATCCATAAAAAGTGTCGCCACAAGCCACCTGGGAGACACACCAAACATGTGGAAGAAGGTGCTCTGGTCAGATGAAACCAAAATCAAACTTTTTGGCAACAATGCAAAACGTTATGTTTGGCGTAAAAGCAACACAGCTTATCACCCTGAACACACCATCCCCACTGTCAAACATGGTGGTGGCAGCATCATGGTTTGGGCCTGCTTTTCTTCAGCAGGGACAGGGAAGATGGTTAAAATTGATGGGAAGATGGATGGAGCCAAATACAGGACCATTCTGGAGGAAAACCTGATGGAGTCTGCAAAAGACCTGAGACTGGGATGGAGATTTGTCTTCCAACAAGACAATGATCCAAAACATAAAGCAAAATCTACAATGGAATGGTTCACAAATAAACATATCCAGGTGTTAGAATGCCCAAGTCAAAGTCCAGACCTGAATCACATCGAGAATCTGTGGAAAGAACTGAAAACTGCTGTTCAGTTCTCGATGTGCAAAACTGAGAGAGACATACCCCAAGCGACTTACAGCTGTAATCGCAGCAAAAGGTGGCACTACAAAGTATTAACTTAAGGGGGCTGAATAGTTTTGCATGCCCAATTTTTCAGTTTTTTATTTGTTAAAAAAGTTTGAAATATCCTATACATTTTGTTCCACTTCATGATTGTGTCCCACTTGTTGTTGATTCTTCACAAAAAATTACAGTTTTATATCTTTATGTTTGAAGCCTGAAATGTGGCAAAAGGTCGAAAAGTTCAAGGGGGCCGAATACTTTCGCAAGGCACTGTAGAAGCCAACCAAACTCCTTCAGGCTCTGTATAGTGATTTCCACATTGTCCATCAAGGCAGAAGAGGACACCGCTCGCAAAAGGAGGTCATCCAGGTAGTCCAGTACCGCAATTTCCAACTACCGTAGCAAAGCCAGAACCAGGGCCAACACTTTTTTTGTTAAGATCCGAGGAGCAGAGGTGAGACCAAATGGTAACACCACAAACTGATAGTGCTTCTCTCCCACAGCAAAACGGAGGAAATGCGGATGTCTGGCACATATTGAAATGTGCAAATAACCCCCCTGATGCGGATAGAGGCTAGAAAATCTCCCTGATGGTAGGGGTGGCACTATTGTGCGACTGGACTCCATTCTGAATTACTGTACCTGCACAAAGCAGTTCAGGGCCTTAGGGGCCAGAATCGGGTGGACCTTGCCCTCCTTCTTTGGGACTGTAAACAGGTTTGAATAAAAACCTTGAAACTGTTCTGATACCTGAACCGGGACAATCATTCCCTGAAGCAACAGGTCTTGAACGGCCCTGAGGAGAGCTTGCAATCAGTCTGGTGACATATGTACATAGGAAGGAAAGAACCTTTCTGGAGGGCAAGAATGAAACCCTATCTTGTAACCTGACAGAATTACTTCTTGGACCCATTTGTCATTTACCAAGGAAGTCCACGGGCCCGGAAACCAACGAAGATAACCCCCCCACCCCATAATTCATGCTGAAGGAGCTTTGTCCGCGGGTCTAGAGAATCCCTCTCTCAGCTTTCCAAATCAGGGTCTCTTGGAACTTCCCGAGGAGGGTTGAAAGGTTTTGAACCCTTGTCAGTGGACCCTTAGGGACCAAAAAACTTTTTGTGAGCTGAGAAACAAGGGCCGCGTCTGTGACGAGGTTCTTTTCCCTTCCCAGACTGTGGAAGTACTCTTCCCCCCCGTGATACTCCTAATGATGTCATCCAGGGTAGTCTCAAACAGGCGATTGCCTTGAAAGGGTAAATCAGTCAGAGCTTTTTTAGAAGTCTGGTCCGCAGACAAACCCTTAAGCCACAATAAATGCCTAAGCACCACTGCCGAAACAGCTTAGAAATCAAGGGAGCCGCGTCTAAAGAGGCATCACAGACAAACTGCTGCCCCTGGACCAACTGGTCCGTCAACTAAGCAATGGCAGGGGGAATCTGCTCACCCTCTAGAATATGGCACAAAAGTTTAGCCCACTTAGTGTTTGCAAAACCAGGGCAATGGCCAGGACCAGCCTCAGTGCCGAACCAGCAATAGTGATATTGAGGGCCACAGACTTTCTGTCAGCTGAATTCCTAAAAGCCAGAGATTCCTCTGCAGGCGATTAATCATAAATTTCTAGAAAATAACGAACACAGCCATTTTAATTAGACCCAGCTACTTGTTCAGGGACAGTAATAAAAAACAAACAAAAAAATTAATATGAATGAGGCAGCCTTGAATATTAGGACCCTTTATCTCTATAGGACTGTGTTATATTACCTCATATAGGGGTCCAATAGAGTCAAACCTCATCGCACATCACAGAATGATTTTCTATTTAATTTAATAATTTAAAAAAGTTGGGGAGACCCTATCTAGACCCCTAAAAGTGGGGGGCCAAAGGAGGGAATCCCAAAAGAGAGAAAAAAAAAAGAATTAGAAAAAGAAAAAAGCGAGAAAAAGGAAAAAGGACAGTGGAATTGGTGAGTATTAGGATCAATAAAAAAAAAAAAAAAAAAAAAAAAAAAGAGCAAACAGCTTTACTCTATCCACATTCGTCCCACCTCCTCCCTAGAAAGACAGCGAGGGGTCACGGCACATCAACTTATGTCAGGATCCAATGTCTGGTCCCATTGGACATGAAATAATACTCTGAAAGGTTTTTGTTTACCCAGACGGCCACACTTGGACATGTACTGTATATAGTGTCAGAATCCAGGACTGCATACGTGCTCCCAGGCCAATGTGCTGTAGAGTGGTCCATAAAAATTGCCAGTCCACCTAGTTAAAGACCTTTTCCACATCTGTTAATAAAAGCAACATGGGTCGAGATCAAGATCAGGCGGAGAAGATCAAATCAATTGCCCATGTGGTTATCCCTAGCCTCTCTCTGGGGGACTAAGCCCACCTGATCTTTGTGGACTAATTGAGAAATATGTGGCAGTAGTCTATTTGCTAAAACTTTTTAAAACAAGTTTAAGTCCACGTTTAGTAGAGCTATAGGCCGGTAATTCCCACATTGGGTAGTATCTTTGTCTGGCTTCAGAATCACTGTGATGTGAGTCCTCAAGGTGTCCACTGGCAGCCCTTGGTCAGGCGAGTAGAATTATAGGCACGTAGGAAGTAAAGAGCGCCTCAAAAGGTTTTATAGTAATTAAGAGTTAAGTTAACCCATCTGGGCCTGGGGTCTTTCTGGATTTAGAAGTGTCTAACGCCATATATAATTCCTTTTTTTGTTATAGAAGCTTACATCTCCTCTCTAACTTCCATAGGAAGAGAAGGCATGCCAGAAGAAGATGATAAAAAAGTGGAAAACAGATCCGCACAAACAGGACAGTGCTGAATTTTAGGATTATGAAGGTTATAAGGACTGTGATAAAAATTGTGAAATTCCTGAGCAATAGCATCTGAATCTGACACCTTAGTACCCGATGTAGCAATCATTTGAGAGATTAAAGGTTTCAACTATGACCCTTTCAGAGACTGTTTATAGCGACGCAGTTTCTCCTGGACTTCCATACACAACAGTTGGTTAAACTGCTGTCGCAAAGAAAGTAATTATTTCCCCGATTGTGTATAGCTTCTATCTGTTTAATCCTTGCATATAGCGCAGCAGTTTCAGAGTCACGCTTTTTTGAGCCCTACACCAGGTTTTAGAAAAATTCCTCTGATATTGCATTTGTGTGCGTCCCAGATTATCGTTGATGATGTCTCAGGACGATCATTGAGACAAAAGTAATCATCATTCAATTTGAGCGTGACATCTGCAAGTTGGAGGAGGTGGATCTCTGCCTTCAACTGCTTCAAATACAAATATGACAAGTGGGATCGCCCTCGAGGACCAGCACGCCTTCATTATGCTCTAGAATCAAGGGGACCAACATCTTCAGAAAAAAACGGTTCATATTTGGAAGCAATATAATATATGCAAAGTGCCAGCGCTTAGTAAAATAATAAATATACAATAAAATGGGGCTGCTGCTGATAAAAAAGGGGGGGTGCCTTTTTAAATGGTAGATAAAATGTGTATTAGCGCTGCTCAATAAATATATGCAAAATTACAAATGTTAATCATTAAAGTGATAAAACTATAAATAAATTACTGTACCTTACTATCTCAATAAATATATCAATGGTATTAAATACAGTATGTGCTATTAATCAAAAGTATCAAATAGTGTTGTTACTATAGATAAATACTTATCCAATTAGATAAATATCCTATAAACTCATATCATATACAAATTATTGTGCATCACAATGAAAATGAATTAAAGTGTCCAGTGCTTAAGTGACTAAATCAATAAATAAACAAATTCTCTTCAAAAAGTGCTCAGTGCCAGTCTCTATAGCAATAAATAAATCTTCAAAAAAGTGCTCAGTGCTTGTCTTGTAAACATAAGACATCCAAAGTGTTGATGCTTATATGGTGCGATCAGGTGCTCCCCTCTCGGTCCCCTACTCACCAGACAGACACTGTAAAACAGCCTTATATAGTATTCCTCACTGGTTTGGATCGCAGGTAATCACCAGATAGCAGCACCATACACCGTTTTTAATAAAGCACTCTCCAACTCAGAGCATCCAGATCGATTCCCCATGTGGGATATTAACAAAGAGAGAGAAAAGCCTTCATCGTGCAGTATATTCTAACTTTATTTTCAAGCTCAAACAGGTTACACTTACGACATTCAGAAGATCAAAAGGCGTTTAGATTTCCTAGTGCGGGACGCCAACCATGGCCGTGCGTTCCACCCGCATGAACCGGAAACGACGTAGTACGTAAGATTGATGGCGTGACGCGTTTCGCTCTGCCAATCAGAGCATTCTCAAAAGCGAATGCGTCACTCTCACGTACCGCTTTATAAATCCTTCATTTACTCATTATAACAGTCACCTGGAGAGACCGGAAGCCCTGTGTCTCCATTTGGAACACCTCCTCTACATTTTGCATATATTTAAAGAGCAGCGCTGATACACATTTTATCTACCATATTTGGAAGCAATACATTGATCAATGTTACCCGGGTGTCTCCAATTAGACCTTTAACGATCAAATATCTACCTTTTTCATCAGAAATATAGGTACTCGGAAGCCATGGGGCAGACCTTGCAAGGAGAATACGGACTCCCTTAGCTTTGGGGATGGGTGAGGGACCATGATATACCATCGGGTAGACAATATTGCACAATTTTGGGATCTTCTAAGCGTGAAAATGTGTTTCTTGGAGAAAAAAAATCTGACTATGCATCTTTGTCAGATCACAAAGTAATCTAGACCTTTTTTCCGGGATATTGAGACCCTTCACATTAAATTGATTGTAAAGCCTCGTTTAAAAAAAAATAATAATAACAACAAACATGTTATACTTGCCTCCTCCATGCATTTGGTTTTGCACAGAGCAGCCCGGATCCTCCTCTTCTCAGGTCCCTTATTCCTGCTCCTGGCCCCTCCCTCCAATTGAGTGCCCCCATAGCAAGCAGCTTGCTGTGGGGGCACCTGAGCCGAGCCGCAGCTCCGTGTTTGCATTCAGACACGAAGCTGCAATCCGACCCCGCCCCCTATCTTTCCTGATTGGTCACTGGCTTTGATTGACAGCCGCGGAAGCCAATGGTGCCACTCCCGTGTCTCAACCAATAAGGAGGGACTGGTGCCACTCCCGTGTCTCAACCAATAAGGAGGGAGAGTCCCAGGATAGACAGAGAGGGTGCACAAGTAAGTATTGGGGGATGCTGCTACACACAGAAGGCTTTTTATCTTAATCTTATCTTAGAATGCATTATGATAAAAAACTTTCCTGACTTTACAACTCTTTTAAGGGAGGTGAACCTGACCGGGATGCTTACTGCTGCCAGAGAACAACCCGTCACATTAGTCATTCTCACTGGGGGGTGGGACGGAGTAGCAGAGAATGGAAAAAGAGAGGGAAAAAAAAGGGTGGAAAAGAAAAGAAACCCCCCCCCCCCTCCAAATTAACCCAATGGGATTGGGAGAAGCCTATTTGGGGGTGTACAAAAGCACCAGCTGTAACTGTTGGTATGAATACAAGTAAAACTATAGAGGTTCATCCTCCACGGGTACTACAGTTCCATACATTTTCTGTATGCACGTGATTGGGGAAGAACAGAGGTTAAAAAAATAAATTAATTATAGTTATAATTAGGGGCATTGATCTCCTGTTGTACATGTCTCTATTGATGCAGTATACCTACATAAAATATCTGCTTACATATATGAGAGAGTAAATAATATCCCGGAGTGAGAAAAACCCCTTGGGGGGGCCCTGTTGTATTCCTCTTTCTGCCACCATTGCCTGTGTGCTCCCTAACAGCCTGCCTTAAAGAGCAGGTTGAAACAACAAAATAAATTAAAGCGGTTGTAAACCCTATAAAAAATAAAAATAAAAAAAAAAAACCTGCAAGACAAAGGCATAATGAGCTAGTATGCATCGCATACTAGCCCATTATGTGTAACTTACCTTAAAACGAAGCCCCGACACGGACCCCCGGACATCGATGCGGGCGCTGCCATGATCCCTCGTCGTCTCTTCCGTGTTCGGCGGCTCCGGCGCGCTGATTGGCCGGAAGAGACGGCTCCGGCGCGCTGATTGGCCGGAGCCGCGATGACGTCACTCCCGCGCATGCGCGCGGGAGTGATTTTTCCGGCAAGCTCCCGGCAACTTAATTGAAGGTCCCCCCGGACCTTCAGAGCGCATGCGCCGCTCGCGCGAGCGGCTGCACGCACTGTAAATATCTCCTAAACCGTGCCGGTTTAGGAGATATTATTTGTACCTACAGGTAAGCCTTATTATAGGCTTACCTGTAGGTAAAAGTGAAAAAAGCGGGATACTACCGCTTTAATTGTAATTATAATAAGTGACATTGATCTCATGTTGTACAATCCAATCTGTTTACATGTAGAAAAAAGAGAAAATAAAGAATACAATTGTTCTGCTTCGCGTTATTGAACTGTTGTATAACACTAGTCAGACAGCTTAACAATAATTCAGAAGCCAAGAAACGGGAGACATCAGATCTGTATGTATTCTTTTTTCTGAATAACTTTGTAAAACTACAACATAAGCATAAACAAAACATGTGTCAGTACATTTAACATTATACAGCAGCCTCACTCCATCAGTGAATGTACTTACAGACAATTCCATCATTAGTCCTGAATAGATAGGAGCTCTTCTGCTGCAGTCTGCAGTATCAGGGAGTCAGTTGTGAAATAGAGGAAATACAGTTCCAGGTTAAAGGTTACTGCCCTTCCCTCTGAGGGGAATACCTTTTCCTATCAAGCTCTAGCAAATACACTTCCAGGTTAAAGGTTACAGCCTCTTCCTCTGTGTTCTGGCAAATAATAACTATAATAACTAACTCTGACCACTAGATGGCAGCAACATCAACAACATTGCAGTATAATCTGTAACAGCACTTTAATATGACCAATATGGGCAGAACAACAATCCCAGATTGAACAAAAGCCCCGAGGGGACCCAAATGCTTTTTTACTTCTATCCCAAATGCCTGTGGGCCCCCAAACAGCTTGCCTTATAAGAGCAGGTTGAAGCGAAGGGAGAACGGGGGGGGGGTAAATAAAAAAAAAATAGTTAAAGAGGAACTGCAGACTGCTCACATAATTTGTAATAAAAACATCTCTACCATTCTGAAGCTTCCCTCGAACCACATTATATTATAACTACTGTGATTATGTACTTGACAAATATGCTGCAGAAATCTCCCTCCGTTAAGTCTGGCTGCAGCCATTTACCTGTGGGCAGCTAAAGCTGCCGACTGTTCACTTCCTGGTTTTACACAGACACACACATATATATATATATATATATATATATATATATATATATATATATACACACACGCACAGACACACTGTAAGGTAAACCAAATTCCCAGTGCCAGAAAACCAGTGTGAGCTTATGCCAATATCCGTGCGTGTGTGTATTGTTCAGGTGCTAATACTTCTAGGCAAAGATGTACTATTCAACATGCTCGCATTCGTACACACGCATGTGCACATACAAATTATTAAGAACACTTGGCACCCAGCTGCTTATTTAAGCTGGTCTGTCACCATGAGCAGTTGCTGATTGGTCTTTAGCTTGTACCTGTATTCCTGTGGCCTGATCCACTGAACCTGCTTACTTGTGTATGACCTTGCCTCCTCTGCCTTTGCTCCTGCAATAACCCTGTTCACTTGATCTCTTTGAACTCGGCCTGTTTTCTGGACATGTCTTTGCCTGCCGATTCTGTACTCTGCTGCACAGCTGTTACCGACCTTGGCCTGCTTCCTGGACTTTGCTTTGTCTGCTGACTCGGTCCCCTGTTACCCAGCTGCCGCTGGTCGCTGCCTGAATATCGGCTCTGCTACCATCCCCTGCTCTGGTGCCACCACCATGCTTGACTGTAGGCAAGACACACTTGTCTTTGTACTCCTCACCTGGTTCCTGCCACACACGCTTGACACCATCTGAACCAAATAAGTTTATCTTGGTCTCATCAGACCACAGGATATGGTTCCAGTAATCCATGTCCTTAGCCTGCTTGTCTTCAGCAAACTGTTAGCGGGCTTTCTTGTGCATCATCTTTAGAAGAGGCTTCCTTCTGGGACGACAGCCATGCAGACTGATTTGATGCAGTGTGCCGCCTATGGTCTGAGCACTGACAGGCTGACCCCCCAACCCCTTCAACCTCTGCAGCAATGCTGTCAAAACTCATACGGCTATTTCCCAAAGACAACCTATGGATATACTAAGCACGTTCACTCAACTTCTTTGGTCAACCATGGCGAGGCCTGTTCTGAGTGGAACCTGCCCTGTTAAACCACTGTATGGTCTTGGCCACCATGTTGCAGCTCAGTTTCAGGGTCTCGGCAATCTTCTAAGCCTATGCCATCTTTATGTAGAGCAACAATTATTTTTTTCAGAACCTCAGAGTGTTCTTTGCCATGAGGTGCCATGTTGAACTTCCAGTGACCAGTATGAGAGAGTGAGAGGGATAACACCAAATTTAACACACCTGCTCCTCATTCACACCTGAGACCTTGTAACACAAATGAGTCACATGACAGCAGGGAGGGAAAATGGCTTATTGCGCCCAATTTGGACTTTTTTACTTAGGGGTGTACTCACTTTTGTTGCCAGCGGTTTAGACAATAATGGCTGTGTGTTGAGTTATTTTGAGGGGACAGCAAATTTACACTGTTATACAAGCTGTACACTCACTACTTTACATTGTAGCAAAGTGTCATTTCCTCAGTGCTGTCACATGAAAAAATATAATAAAATAGTTACAAAAATGTGAGGTGTACTCACTTTTGTGAGATACTGTATATACACAGACACATACACCCATATATACAGACACTCACACCACTGCTTGCCTGCACATTTCTTCTCTCTTGATGAAGACTCATGGATCTCTGCAGTCTCCTGTTATCTCCACCCTCATCCAGCCCCCTCCCGCTCTTCAGCTCTCATTGGCCCTCCTATGACTCATCCCTCCCTCTCTTGCTGGCAAACTCACATAGGAGTGAGAGAGAGCTGTGCATGATGTCATTAGCCTAGGCCAGTGATGGCGCACCTTGGCACCCCAGATGTTTTGGAACTACATTTCCCATGATGCTCCACTACAATGCAGAGGGCATGAGCATCATGGGAAATGTAGTTCCAAAACATCTGGGGTGCCAAGGTTCGCCATCACTGGCCTAGGCTAATGACCAGACAAGAAAGAGGAAGTGGGCTGTATAAGGTATTTACTGGCAGAAAAAAAACGTTTCACTATCCAAAGTTAAAACAACAAGGGAAGATGATTTATTAGATGGAAAGATAAAAAAAACGACTAAAGGGCTGCTTTAATCATAATTATAATAAGGGACATTGATTTCATATTGTACAATCAAGTCTCTTTTGATGCAATATACCAACATAAAGTATCTGCTTACGTATAAGAGTAATAGAAAATAAATTCCCAGAATGAGCAAAACCCCTGGGGGGCTCATAATACATTCCTCCTCCTGTCCTTGCACCCCCTAACAGCCTGCCTTAAAAAGCAGGTTGAAGCGGAGGGAGACCGGGGGGAATTGGGGGGGAAGAGGGGAAAAAAGGGAGACAAAAAAAAAAAATTTGGAGAAAAAAAGAAGCCATCCATCTCAGTTAAAGTCTAGCCAATTTGTAACCATTATTGGGTCACTGCCCAAAAATCCAAAGAGGTCTTGGAGCTGATCGTGAGTGTGGAGTACAAAAGACTGGTTGTCGTACTTAACCTTTAGGTGGAAGAGGTGCCCCTAGGTGTATGTCGCTTCTTGAGATTTATTGTGTTCTTGAAGGGGACAAATACAGACTCTGATGCGTCAGGTGTTTCTTGATATGTCAGAGAGTACCAATATCTGTGTCCCTGCATATTTGTTCTACCCCATCTGCCACGCTCGACATATTAGCTCTTCCTTAATATTGAAGAAATATATTCGGCAAAGAACGTCACGAGGACCAGACTCCTTGTGATTCCTGAATTGGGTGCCCTGATGTACTCTGTCTATTACAAGCTCCGACGATGAGGGTTTGCCCAAGATGTTATTACATATGGCCTGTGTCGTGGGTGTAAGATACGCTCCCTTTATGTTCTCTGGGATACCTCTGAATCGAATGTTGTTCCTGCGACTATGATTCTCCATGTCTTCTAGCCACAAAAATAGTGTGGTAAGCAGTTGTTGTACCACAGATTTAGATGACTAATTCTGCCAGACGTGTATTCATGTTATCTGCTGAGGTCTCCAGGTTGGAAACCTCTAATCTCTACAATATCCACCTCTGTTATCGCCCTCCTCAGAGCCCCTTCTAGACTTTGTGCTAAAGCTTCCAGGTCTTCTCTGTTCGGGATAACCGACAGATCTTGTTTTGTGGGGAGGGAGCGCAGTATTTCCCTCAGCTCGGGGTCTTCTGTCCAAGAATGGTAGGATCTTGGCTGGGCTACGATTACAGAGTGCGAAGATACATTGATTGGTATGTCTGTTCTACTCAACTCCCCTACAATTGATTCTACAGAATCGGTGTCTTACAATCGTGTATTCCTCTACTGTAGCTGCACCTGTATTTCCAATCTGATCTCTTGTCGAATTTAATGCATCTGTAAGATCTTTTAAAATTGTTGAAGTCACATCTTCTTTGTTTCCTTCCAAATCCCCCTCTCTCTGCCTAGCATATACTTTATCTTATATATTTAAGATTTATATGTTTTTTAATATATGAATATCTCTTGCGCTGCACTATTTTCATTTACTAGCTTACTTGGAGGTGTTGTGTAATTGGCCTTGAGTGTTCAGCTGCAATTATTAGTATTTACTCAGGATTGTTTGCGCAGATCTTTTTTAGTTTAGATTTAGTTTGTTTTATTAGTGTGTTTATTAGACCATAGAGATGCTTGAAGCTGTTCTGGTCTCTGATCAGCTTTATGGTCAGCTGGTGGAACCACCGGCTGCATTCTCAGGTTCCCTGGTGGAACGGAAGAACCAGAGAAAACCGCAGAAAGTGGTGGGGGGGGGGGGGGGAACATCCCCTTCCACTGCTTGTGAAAGCAATCTAGCGGCCAATTAGCCGATAGGATTGATTTTACCTGAAAGTAGACCGCCGGCTGATTAAAATGATACCAAGATGATGCCTACACCTGCAGGCATCATCCTGGCATAACCACTCCAGGGATGTACCAGTATGTTGCTGGTCCTTGTTGGACATATTTGTAATGTTCCTATTTTTCATGCAGCCTGTGTGCTGAACGGAAAAAGAGAACCTAACAGATTCCTCCATTCGCATTGATTAATCTGCCAAAAAAAGTAAAAAAAATATATGCCTAAGCATAGGGGCGATCCGTCCACTGACCACCCCAGGCCTCCATACTCAGGCAATTACACTATATTACCAAAAGTATTGGGATGCTTGGGACTTTTGGGTGGGAAAGAGGGGATAAATGCAGGTGCTGGAACCAAACCGAAAAGGGCTCCAGTAGAGAAGATCTCACAATTTCCTGTGCCTGTGTTGGTTTTTGATTGGACCGATCAGCAGGCCAAAAATCATTGGCCTGGACCTGAAGACTGATTGGTTCTGAATTAAATCCCAGCAAAGCTGGGCTGTCACATAAATTAACGCAGTGCCGTATCGCAAAAAATGGCCTGGTCATTAAGGGGGTAAATCCTTCTGGTCCAGAAGTGGTTAACAGACACAGCTGTCCAGCAAAAGTGGCAGTTAGAGGGTTGAGACAAACGGTTTAACACTGACAGGGATGATTACAATGATCAGCTTTTCTTCAATTATGTGAAAACTTTATTCCGAAAGAAAACATTTTTTGCTGTAACTGTTTAAAAAGTGTTAGCTGGGTTTCAGCTTTAATTTGTTAAGTTCATCCAAGGCCCCTTTCACACTTGTGCGAAAAAGTCGCACAATTTTACTGCAATTTTTGTGCCGCGATTTTGACTGGCCTTGAAGCAATGCCTATGTCTATGGACCTCAAAACACCTCAAAGTTGGACAAAAATAGTGCAGGGATTACTTTGAAGTTGTTGCAACTTGAAGTCGCACAGATATGAATGGTACTCATTGGAAATCATGGAGTACGACTTGTCATATGACTTTGCAGTCCCAAGTTGCAGGACAAGTCGCACCATTGTGAAAGGAGCCTAAATCTGCTAGTCTAAAACTACCCTCTCTCCGAATTGACAAACAAATTGATTTACTAAAGCGTAGTAACCATTCAGCTTCCAACTAAATCTTGTTCAATTAAAGTGGTTGTAAAGTCTGGATTATAAAACACTGCCCACTCCCACTGTTTTTTCAAGATCTACAAGTACTATGTGTCCGTGTTTTCAAAATTCTAATTTTAAATACCTTATCTCACAGCAATGATTTGCGGTCACGTGACATTCTTCGGCTCTTTTCCCCGAGGTAAGGAATGCAGAGGGAGGGGCTTACATAACCCTCTGACATCAACTGGCCAGCAGAGGAATGTCACGTGACCGCTGTGAGAGAAGGTTTATAGGATTAGAGTTTTAAAAAAAAGTGGACACCTAGTAGTTTAGATCTTGATAAAACAGAGGGGATACAAGTTTCTTTTAAAAGGTATTTCAAGTGACAGGAAAGAGCAGTAGGAGGGGAGTAGGTAGGAGATTACTCTCACACAGACATCAGAACTGACAGGCAGGGATGGGGGAGAGGGAAAGACAGAGAGCAAACAGCGTGATAGGCACATAAACTGACCACTGTATCCATGGCCGGTGTTCTATCAGAAAACCCTACCCACGTCATTTCCGGTGCAGGCTCTTCAATGCACCAGCTGTAGCCGCGTCACACGTCCTACTTCGCATGCGCGGAATAGGTAGGGAATTTTGATAACATCGTAAGGGGTGAGGCAAAAGTCCTACTGCGCATGAGCGGGCGCATGCGCACCAACGGATCGGGTAGCGGCACCTCTTATAACAAACATCCATCCGATCTCCATGGCATACACTGCGCCAAGCCGACAATGGGACAATCCTATTCCCTACCCACACGCGCACGCCCTCTGTCTAATTTTCGGGTTGGTGCAGTGTGGGGCATGGAGATCGGATTGTCGGGTCGCTGTAGTGTCGGCTTGGCATAGTGTCGGGTCAGCGCAGTGTGGGCAATGGAGATCGGATGGATGTTTGTTATCAGAGATCCCGCTGCCCGACCCGTTGGTGCGCATGCGCCGGTGCATGCAAACTAGGAATTTTTGCCTGATCCTTACGATGTTATCAAAATGCCCTACCTATTCTGCGCATGCGCAGTATGACTTGTGACGCGGCTACAGCTGATTCATGACGAAGCCACAGCTGATCCACAACTGGAAATGATGGAGGTATTGAATTCTGATAGGGTATGGTATTCTGACAGAACACCGGTACAAGGGGTGGGTGACAAGGGGTGGGATGGAAGGGACACTTGCCCTGAGCGGTGTCTTAATCTGTGTTTTGGGGGGGGGGGGGATGCACTGGGAGCTTCAGTTGCTGCTCCTGCCTCACTGACAGGAGTGACTGAGCCTTATATTCACCACATGAACTATTGATTCCATGACTCCTCCGTTCATCCAAAGTCTCCCTTATCTATGTAGTGCAGCTACTAATCACTCTCTCCATCCCAGGACACCTCACTTACACCACAAGTCCCATCATGCCTCTGCCTCTGGGTGTCATGCCTGTGGCTGTCACTTGGCCAGCTCATCTCCCCCCTGCTTCCCTACACTTCTCTCTACCTTTCCTGCACAATCACACAGTAAGTCCAGGTTCACACTATAGGGATGACAGACACATACGATTTGGAGCTCACTGCTCTGAAAGTCACATGCGATGTCTGTGCGATGCGAATTCAGCCAAACAGATTGTATGGCTGAATTTGCATCGGATTCAGACACAACACGCACAGGACTCTTTATTGGGTCTGCAGCAGAATCCGGTCGCATGGTGGTTCACACTAATGCGATACGATTCATGTCAGAACTCACAGTTCACTCTGCGATGTTCAAACTTATCTGGGGTTGTCGTTAAATTTGTATTGACACCCCCAGCGATTTGCATATGGCAATGTGAACTCCCTGCGATTTCAATGCGATGCGGGTACCCGCAGTGAATTCGCAGGGTTTCCAGCATCGCATATATGGGAACCGGTGTTCCGTGAGAATTACCTACCCGTGAGAAAAACCTACCCCTCGTCACTTCCGGTTCACGGCACTTTATGGAATGCAGCTGTTACATTAAAACAACTGTGCTGCAATACGAATCATCTCCGCTCCTGTGCCTCTCACTTCCCTGCTCTCGGCAAGTAAATATAAAAGCGGCGGCGGCTGTATGAAAAGATAAATCACGGAGATGCCAGCCGCTTTTATATTTACTTGCCGAGAGCAGGGAAGTGACAGCCACAGGAGCGGAGATGATTCGTATTGCAACCCCGCTGTTTTATTTAACCGCCGCGTGGGTAGGTTTTTTCCACGGTACACCGTGCTATTTCCATACTAGTGCGCATGCGCACTAGTCTGCTCCTCTGTCGTCCCTTTAGGTATCCGGCCCTTTGAGCATGCGCACTGCTGCGCTGCTCAGCTGTTCCTGGCCGGAAGTGACGAGGGGTAGGTAATTCTCACGGGGTAGGTAATTCTCACGCTACACCGGCACTAAGTCAGCACCGATCCTCCTTGCTTCTCTGCCCTGTTGATTTTTTCCCCTTCTCTTATCTGTTGTTCTGTCTATAAATCTCTACTACACATATCCTGCAGCCTCTGGTCTCAGCCCAGCATTCCACACACCCATTGTGCACCCTTTCCATCCCAGTTTGCTTTAAGCTCTTTTGTCATATCCCCACACAGCCTAGATACAGGGATATGCTAAATGTGGCCCGCCAGATGTTGCAAAACTACAAGTCCCATGAGGCATAACAAGACGCTGACAGCCACAGGCATGACACCCAGAGGCAGAGGCATGATGGGACTTGTGGTTGGACAATAGCTGGAGGGCCACAGTTTGCATATCTCTGGCCTAAAATATTCATATTCTCTGCACCCCAAAACTTTGCTCTTCATTAGCACATATTCTTACCACCCCAACCTCCTCACTTATTCACTATTTTCTTATCCCCAATAGTGGGTTCACACCGGTGCGCGGTGGTTTGGCCGCAGCGCAATAGTATGTGCAGTTTACCCACAATTGTAGATGCGCTTTCATTAAATTCTATTAAATCGTGTGTTTTCATGAAAGCAAATCACAGTCTTGCATGCTGCATCTTTAATGCACGTTTAGAAAATGCGCAGTCCGTGAGAATTCATTGGGAGCGCGCCTAAAACTGCAGGTAAACTGCACATATAATCGCACTGCGGCTAAACCACCGCACATTAGTGTGAACCTGCTTGCATGTCAGGATTGTGCAGTAAATTGTGGCTTTACTGACAAACACAGAAGTGTACTGTCCTTTAGTAGGCGCTCAGCAGTGCCACTGATAGAAGGATTTGCCCCCTTAATGACCAGGCCACTTTTTTTCAACTTGGCACTGCGTGACTTTAACTGACAATTGCGCGGTCGTGCGATGCTGTAGCCAAACAAAATTTATATCCTTTTTTTCCCACAAATAAATCTTTCTTTGATCACCTGTGCAATTTAAATTTTTTGCGCTATATACAAAAAAAGAGCAACAATTCTGAAAAAAAATCAATATTTTTCACATTCTGCTATATAACATTCCCAAAAAAATTTAAAAATCTAAATTTTTTTACTTTTTAGGCCAATTTGTTTTCTGCTACAAAAAAATCGCAATAAGCGTATTTTGATTGGTTTGCGCAAACGTTATTGCGTCTACTAACTAGGGGAAATATTTATGTCATTTTTATTGATTTTTTTTTACTGGTAATGACGGCGATCTGCGATTTCTTGTGGGACTGCAACATTGCGGAGGACAGATCAGACCTCTGACTGACATTTTTGACACTTTTGGGGGGGACCAGTAACATTACTACAGTAATCAGTGCTAAAAATATTCACTGTTACTGTAATAATGACACTGGCAGGGAAGGGGTTAACATTGTGGGTGATCAAGGGGTTAAATGTGAGCCTAGGGGAGTGATTCTAACTGTGGGGGGCATGGCTTATGAAATGACCATAGAGACCTGTGTTCCTATATAGAAGGATCACAGGTGCTTTATGATCATTCCAGGGAGAAGAACGGTCAGCTGTGTTTACAACAGCTGACCGTTCTTCTCTCTCAGTGAGGAACAGTCGCATGTGTCAGGCGGCAATCGGAGCTGCCTGCCCACTGCTCAGCTTCCCCGCTGATGAGCGGTGGCACGCTTGCCCCCTAGCCTCCTACTCGCAACCGCCATACAGTTACGGCGATTCGCGCAGGAGCGGCTGCCTGCAGCAGTACATCTGCGGCGGGCAGTCGTAAAGAGGTTAAGGGCACCCCCGCACATCTGCTAAACGCACATATTTTCGCACACATGGTGCCGTAGCGTTGTGTGGTGTGACACATATTTAGAAAAGGGTCATGGACTTATTTTCACATTTCTCATCTGTAAGGCAGCCTATCAAGCTAAACATTTTGGGATGCATAGCATCACAGCTGCATCATGGGTATAGCCCATACGGCTGCCTTTGAAGCTTAAAGGGTTGGAGACAGTAAAACTGCAGCTCAATCACCTTATTTTATGACCCTCCCCCACCAGCACAAGTGTAAGCAAGGCCATAGGGCTTATTCACAGTTGAGCTGCATTTTTAGTGCCCCAACCACCCACCCAAACAAGAAGATGCTGCCAGTCAGGACTCTATACATGGCAAAATTGAAATGGCATTGTGACGGTACTCACCGTCACTGGGAGTGAAAGACAGATACTTAATGGTTTGGATAACTTCAAACGGGAGAGTAATATTTATCAACAATATCTCTCAAGAAATATGAAGATTTAATCCCACTTTACACTGTGAGACCTCTACCCTGTTACCATGAAGTCTGTGACTCCTAAATAATCAAAGCAATGCCTAGCCGTGTATTGAGATGATGTGTATTGTATTTCAGGAGCAAGGATGGCCGTCTGCTAGTTAATTGGCTCAGATTGACTGAATAATTGTCATCTGTTAGTTGCTGAGTGGAAATAGTATACTGTTTGTGTTGGTTGTTCTTGAGATATTAATTACTGTATTTATCGGTGTATAACACGCACCTCAATTTTGAGAGGGAAGTTTCAGCAAAAAATCTTAAATTTGAAATAAAAAACTTTTGAACTTTGAACAACAATGCCCATGAATGCAGCCTCACCAGTGCCCATGAATGCAGCCTTACAAGTGCAGTGCCCAGGAATGCAGCCTCAACAATGCCCATGAATGCAGCCTTACCAGTGCAGTGCCCATGAATGCAGCCTCAACAATGCCCATGAATGCAGCCTTAAAAGTGCAGTGCCCATGAATGCAGCCTCAACAATGCCCATGAATGCAGCCTCACCAGTGCAGTGCCCATGAATGCAGCCTCACCAGTGCAGTGCCCTCGAATGCAGCCTCACCAGTGCAGTGTCTATCAAAGCAGTCTTGCCAGTGCAGTCTTCATCAATGCAGCCTCCCCAGTACCCATTACACAGGGGAGATTACAAAGAGCGGGTATCTCCCGCTTACCCCGCGGTCTCTGTCATCTGAAGTCCCGCCTCCTGGACCGGCGCCTATGATAGACATCACACATCCCAGCATTGGAGGCGGGACTTCGTATGACAAGCGGGAGTAATCCAGCGACGCTCCCCTTCCTTCCCCTCGGCCTCGCCCGTCCCCATCTGCCACTCTGTGCACCCGCCCATGATCGGCTTTGCCTGGCGCCCTCCCCCAGTTGCTTTTTTTTTTTTCATATCGGCGTATAACACGCACGCATGTTTTGCTCTCAATTTTCAGGAGGAAAAAAATAGATTTTTGTAAGGTTTTACCGTAAAATCCTTTTCTCTTAAGCTCATTGACAGACGTAGTCCTCCTTGATTAATATCAACTCGGGTTATACTACCCTCTACAGGAGTAGGACTAGACAGGAAAGAAAACGTTCTGGCCACACCTTAGGGGCAGTCCCAGAGGGTATATCCTCTCACTTCCTGCTACAGGATATCAGTTATGTCACAAAGCAGTGTCAGAGAATTTAACCCAACCCAACTCAAAAACAGAGGGGCGGGTACTACGTCTGTCAATGAGCTTAAGAGAAAAGGATTTTACGGTAAGATCTTACAAAAATCCATTTTTCTCTGTCGCTCATTGACAGACGTAGTCCTCCTTGATTAATATCAACTCGGGACGTCCCAAAGCAGTTCCACAAATGAGGGGTGGGATAACAGAAACCAAAATCCAGAAGGCCCAACCGGAGCCAACCAGAAGCATCAAGGACTCATCGAGCAAAAAGATGAGACCTAAGTGAAAAAACCCAACAAACCCTCGAGGTAGACCAACGGTCTCCTCAAATTGCGGCCTGCAAAACCTTGCGGCCAAATGAGGCATCCGACGATGCCATCACATCAACTTTATAAAATTTTGTAAAGGTATGAACCGACGATCAAGTAATCGCCTTGGAAACCTGGACCCCTGACGCCTGATGGTGGAAGGCCCAGGAAACACTAAGCGCCCGAATAGAGTGCGCCTTAACAGGGAACGGAGGTTTCCGACCCTTAATAGAATAAGCCTGTACCACCGTCTGTCTAATCCATTTGGAGATAGTCGCGGCAGATGCAGGCAACCCCTTTCTGGGGCCATCCGTGATCACAAAAAGTGAATCCGTTTTACGGAACGATTCCGTAGCCTTCAGGTATACCCTGATTACCCGAACTACATCCAAGGAATGCAACGCACATTCCCGAGGATGATTGGGCTTAGGACACAAGGAAGGTAGCACAATATCTTCATTCAGATGAAAATCTGAAACCAACTTCGGAAGAAAGGATGGCTTCGGATGAAGAACTACCTTATCCCTATAAACCACTAGATATGGGGAATGGCATGATAATGCAGCCAGTTCTGACACTCTACGTGCAGATGTGATAGCCACCAAGAAGGCCACCTTCTGGGATAATGTAAGCAAGGGAATCTCCCTGATATTTTCAAAGGGAGGTTTCTGCAGAACCGACAAAACCAAATTAAGATCCCAGGGCGGTAAGGGCGCGCGCACTGGCGGAGCCAAGTGCCGCACCCCCTGGATGAAATTCCGCACCAAGGAATGAGTAGCCAGCGGCTTCTGAAAGAAGATTGCTAACGCTGAAACCTGACCCTTGATAGTGCTCAAGGATAGTTTCTGCTCAACCCCCTTTTGCAGAAAAGCCAAAATTCGGGTCACCAAATAGGGAAAATCCCAACGATTCACACCACGCAATATAAGTCTTCCATGTGCGATAATAGACTTTGCTGGAAGTCGCTTTCCTTGCTTTAATTAGATTAGGAATAACTGAAGCTGACAATCCTCTGTCCTTCAGTACCTGGGTCTCAATGGCCAGGCCGTTAAAGCCAGCGACTGTAAAGCACGATGGAAGATCGGTCCTTGAGACCGCAGATCCTCCCTGAGAGGAAGTCTCCAAGGAGCGTCTGCGACTAGTCTGCCCAAGTCGGCGTACCCGGCTTGACGAGGCCAGCCCGGAATTACCAGGATAACTGGAGTTCCCTCCACCTCTATCCTGCGGAGAAATCTCAGCAGTAACTTGAGAGGGGGAAAAACATACAGTAGCTGATACTGCCCCTACGGGGCGCTCAGCGCGTCTGCTGCGTCCGCCAGAGGATCGCGGGCGCGAGCCCTGTTGAGCCGACCTGCCAACAGATCCATATCCGGGGTGCCCCAATGAATGGACAGCTGGTGAAATACCTCTGGATGAAGAGACTATTCCTCTTGATCCAGAATCTAATGGCTGAGATAATCTGCCTGTCCACCCCCGGGATGAATATCGCGGAGAGAGCTGGAACAACTGTTCCGCCCAATAAAGAATGTTGGCCACTTCTATGGCCGCCAGGGCACTCTTGGTGCCCCTTGGTGATTGACATAAGTCCTGACCGTGGCATAGTCCGATTGGATCCGAACCGGGCTGCCCTGGAGCTGCTCGGTCCAGTAAATCGGACAAAGTCTGATCGCTCTCAGTTCCAACACATTTATCTGTAACCTGGAATTTATCAGAAGAAATAACTTCCCCTGGCTGAGAATCGGAGACCGAAGCCACCAGACCAGAGCCTCCCTGGTCCGCTCGCTCAATCGGACCCGATTGTCCAGGGAATCGGGATTCCGATTCCATTTGAGGAGAATCTCCTCTTGGAGAATTCGGGTATGAGACTGGGCAAACAGTACTGCCTCTAAGGAGGCGACCATCAGTCCCAGCCAGTTGACGGACAGCAACATCCGAATCATTGACTGAATCTTCTGGAGTTTCTCCGCATGGAGAAACACTCTTGCCAAGGATGTATCCAAAATTAGGCCCAGATAGTTCAGTGTCCTGGTGGGAACCGGCCTGTGAAGATGGGGATTTGAAGATAGGCATCCTAAATGTCTATGGACGCCAGGAGATCCCCCTGATGCAGGGAGGCCACCACTGTACGGATGGACTCCATCTCTCCCAAGACCGGAATTGGACGCACCTAGCCCTTTTCCCTGGGCATTGTGAACAGGTTCAACTAGAACCCCTGAAACTGTCCAAGGAATGGGAACTACCACTCCCTGTTGCATCAAGCTGTCCCCCGCAAAGCTTTTTAAGCGACCCGGGGATGTCGAATGTTGGAAGGGAAGAATCGCACCAGTGGAAGTGATCGAAACTCGATCTTGTATCCCGACCGTATGACCTCGCAAACCCCTTTATCCGGGATTCTGGAAAGCCATGGATCCGGAAACCGGTGAAGACGTCCCCCCACCCTAGAGATGGGTGGGGGCCCATTCTGTCAATCCAACGGGATAACCGTGGCTTTATTTAGTCTGAAAATCGGTGAGTCCACTATTGGTGGTACCGTCCATCTTATAATGAGGGATACCTCAAACTGATAGTGCCTAGCAATGCGTTTGGAAATAGCAGGGGTTCGTTTTCGGACGACCCCATTTGGGCAAGGGAAACCCTTCGCCATCTTGGTAGGCTTGCTAGTACCAAAAAAGGAATATCAGTCTCAGCTACCTCTGCCGGTGTAATCTCAAGATTTAAGGTTTCCCGGACAGACACAACTAGTGCCTCCACCAACGCTTCTTGTGCTATGGCGGAGGCAGAAGCGTCCTCCTCACTGTCTGAGGAGACCGTACCTGAGACAGCAACCCCAGAAAAGGGGCTGCAATGACCAGCTCAGAATCCGTATCTGAAGTATCAGATGAAAATAGGGGTAGGCGGGGGTCGCTTTTCTTGACCCCCGTCCCTGACAGGCTACCTCCACCCGGGATACCAAAGACTCCAAAACTGCTGATAATGCATCATCACAAGTGGGGTACTGGAGGGTCCTGCGGCCACCTCGAGGGGATCAGGTGGGGATACATGTGTGGCAGGGTTCATGATTAACAAGACACTTGCCAGCAAACACAAAAAATTAATTGCAAGAAAAAACATTTTTCTTTTTTCTTTTTTTTTTTTTTACTTAGTCCCCCAGCGCAATAGCGCCCCTCAGTGTACCTGCTTGGACCCCTCAGAGAGAGAGAGAGAGAGACCCCAAGGCTCACCTGATGCACAGAAGTTTCTTATCAACCTGCTTCCAGCACTGTCTGTTACAGACAGGAAGTCTTTGGCTTGCTTTCCCGGGCCGAGGAGGCGGCTCCGCCCCTTTCTTGAAGATCTCACAGGAACACTGGAGAAGAAAAGCTGCCTAAAAAAGTATTTCTAAAAAATCTTGCCAGGACCAAAGATCCCAGCAAGGAACTTAGGTCCTTACTCCTAACTAGACAGAAAAAACTGATATCCTGTAGCAGGAAGTGAGAGGATATACCCTCTGGGACTGCCCCTAAGGTGTGGCCAGAACATTTTCTTTCCTGTCTAGTCCTACTCCTGTAGAGGGCAGTATAACCCGAGTTGATATTAATCAAGGAGGACTACGTCTGTCAATGAGCGACAGAGAAAGTGTGTGTTATACGCCGATAAATACGGTATATTTCTGCATACAATTTCATCTGCATAGGATAATGTAATCAGGCAACCCCTGACTTGTGTGTGGTAATCTGATCAGGAGGGGGAGGTCCATGCTGTATATAAATTCTGTGTGACTGTTCAATAAACTAAAAAGGTTCCAGTACAAGCTAAGTTGTCGGCTAGCTTTGTTTGGGGCGGCTGGGAAAATTTGGTATCTATGTTCACGAAGCTGTATACTGAAGCCGTATACTGACGGAAGTCCAAAAGTACAAGTGTGGGTTGAAGTTCCATTACAGGCATGTACTGCACACAATAGAGGCACAATAGATTAACATTTTTAGGGATAAAACAGGCGGTAGCAACTTATGGCCCCCTCACCACCTGTCAAACACCAGCAATGATAGCCGCATGTTTGAATGAGCTCTTAGAGACATTTCACCCCCCTTCCTCCCTCAGAGACCCCCTAGAGCCCTTTACATCCATGCACCATTTAGAGTCCACCTCTCCTCCCTCATCCCTCTAACATAGAGGCCAATCAGTTTTCTTCAGATTGACACAAACAACATACTGTAGCAGTATCATTTCCTCCCAGTCATAGCGTCAACACAGGGACATTTTTTCCTTCTGGTGACACTACAGATGCAGGGACAGTTTTCCCCAGGGACACCACCACTGCTGTGACATTTTTCCTTCCAATGACACCACCGACCACTACCCTATATGTGTGCACCAATTTTAAACTCTCCAGGTTGCTGCAGTGTAACACTAAGTACTATTTTAGTGCATGTCACAAACATTACAGACCTTACACCACTATTAGTCCGATCCGAGGGGGTGGCGCAGATTACCATCTTTGCCCTGGGCGCTGGATGACCTTGTCCCAGCACTGCCTGTATCATTTATAAGCAGCCACGATAAACCTGGTCAGTTTACAGAGGGGAGGGCAGCACCAGGCAGGATCAGACAGGTATTTTAGATGATAAACTACACAGCACAAGCACTGTGCTGTTTAACATGCTTTAACCACTTGCCAACCGCCCCATGCAGATTTACTGCGGCAGGGCGGCTCGGCTGCTCATAATCACGTACATCTATGTGATTATGTGCACGAGGTCATGGCGCTGGAGCAGCGCTCCCACTGTGATTAGAAACAGCGGGAGCCAGACCACGGGAGGAGCGGGCTCGATCGCCTCCGGCCTTCCGCAATCTTCAGAGAAACTGACAGGAGAGCCGCCTGACTATATAAACAAGGCAGGCAGCTCTCCTGTCAGACAGGTACAGTGAGATTGTGTGTGTCAGCTAAGCTGAAACACCGATCTCTGTGTGCCTGTCACAGAGCCCTCCCCCCCCAGTTAGTAAGCACAATTTAGGCTCACACTTAACCCCTTGATCACCCCCAGTATTAACACCTTCCCTGCTAGTGTCATTTATACAGTAACAGTGCATATTATTTAGCACTGATCACTGTATTGGTGTCACTGGTCCCCACAAAGTGTCACTTAGTGTAAAATTTGTCTGCCCCAATGTCGCAGTCCAGCTAAAAATTGCTGATCGCCGCCATTACTAATAAAAAAAAAAAAAAAAAAGTCCAAAATTCTATCCCGTAGTTTGTAAACGCTATAACCTTTGCACAAACCAATTAATATACGCTTTTTGGGATTTTTTTAAATCACAAATATGTAGCAGAACACAAATTGGCCGAAACTGATAAAAAAATGTGATTTTTAAAAAATTTTTTATTGGGAATGTTATATAGCAGAAAGTAAAAAGTATTGTTTTTTTTTTCAAAATTGTCGCTCTTTTTTTGTTTATAGCGCAAAATCTAAAAATCGAAACAGGTGATCAAATACCACCAAAATAAAGCTATATTTGTGGGGGGAAAAAAAGACATCAATTGTATTTATGTACAGTATTGCATGACCACGCAAGTGTTAATTAAAGTAACGCAGTGCCATATCACAACAAATGGCCTGGTCATTAAGGGGGTAAAACCTTCCAGGGCTGAAGTGGTTAAAGAAACAGGACATTTAGGCCTCATGCACACTGGACATTATCAAAACATCAGTAGAAAGCTGTAGAAGGAGTTTTTCAGTTTATTTGCAGTAGCGTTTTTTAGCTTTTTTCAGCTGTAGCATTTTTTAGCAAAACTATACTCCCCCACGAAACGCTTATGGCTTGAAAATGTTGATAAACACCAAATAGCTGCATTTTGGGGCGTTTTTCATAGTTTCTAAGCTTTTATCAGAGTTAGAGCGTTTTTACAGCTGAAAAACGCATCCAAAAACCCGCTAGTTCTGGGTTTTTTTCCAGCCAGAAAACGCCCCTGCCAAAAACAGCTGATAGCCTATGTGTGCATGGACACATAGGATAACATGTTGGGGGGTTTACTGGCTGTAGAAAAAAACATCTGACGCCAAAAACAGCAGCTGTAAAAAAGGCCCAGTGTGCATGAGGCCTAAAAGTGAATGTAAACCTTATGTAGCGCTATCCCCGCTGGAGCTGCTTGAATAATTGCGCCAGAGTTTTTCACTGATTAATCCACAGCCTGTCACAGGGTATTTTCACACAGCCAGGTGCCCACACTCTTCCGCTCGTTGTCACCAATAACCAGTCTAGGGGATGTGTTTGTTTTATTTGGAGAACTTGGACAGGAGAAGAGAATTAGTAGGATACTCCAAATAACTACCGCATATACTCGAGTATAAGCCGACCCGAGTATAAGCCGAGGCCCCTAATTTTACCACAAAAAAATGGGAAAAATTATTGACTCGAGTATAAGCCTAGGGTGAGAATGCAGAGCGGCGGGCATGGTACAGGAGATGCAGTGCTGTGGGCATGGAACAGGAGAATGCAGGGTGGCGGTCATGGTACAGGAGAATGCAGGGTGGCGGGCATGGTACAGGAGAATGCAGAGTGGCAGGCATGGTACAGGAGAATGCAGGGTGGCGGGCATGGTACAGGAGAATGCAGAGTGGCAGGCATGGTACAGGAGAATGCAGGGTGGCGGGCATGGTACAGGAGAATGCAGGGCTGCGGACATGATACAGGAGAATGTAGTGCTGTGGGAATGGTACACTAGAATGTGGGGCTGTGGGCATAGTACAAGAGAATGCGGGGCTGCGGGCATACTACAGGAGATGCAGTGCTGGGGGCATGGTACAGGTGTACTATGCCCGCAGCACTGCATCCTTTGTAGTATGCCCGCAGCCCCGCATAATGGCAGGTAGTGCAGCTGTGTTTCACTTACCTGTTCCAGAGGCACCTTAAATTTAAAAATGGCGCCGCCCGGCGCCTACACGTCATTGCGCATCCGACGCCGCTCGGGAAAGCTCCTATACATTCGGCTATTCCCAGGAATAGCCGACCGTGTACGGCCTGTCCCGAGTGGGGGCAGCGCATGCGCGGTGATATTTTGGCGCCATTTTTAAATCTAAAGCACGTCGGGCCGACCGGGGACATTTTTTTTTTTTTGACTCGAGTATAAGCTGAGGGGGACGTTTTCAGCACAAAAAAATGTGCTTAAAAACTCGGCTTATACTCGAGTATATACGGTATTCACAAGAGAGGACAACTTCTTCAATAGAACTGTGTAGCAGACTTTCAGTAGAGCTGTGTAGCAGACTGTCAGTAGAACTATGCAGCAGTCTGTACAGAGTAAGGCACGTCTCTTTAGAGCAGAAGGAATTTAGTGGAATTTAGTGGACTTTGCTTCTTCAAGGCACTAGCCAGTGTCCCCTTTAGCTTACACCCAGTTTGCTGACTTCTAGCACAAAGAGGGGGGTTTTAGCAACAACAGTCTCTGGGATCCCTTTGGGGGGTCTGTACTCACAAGGCCCTAGCCGCAGGTCACCTTCCTCTGTGATACCAGACAAGATTCGTTGACATCCTCCCTCAGTCAGCTTGCAAAAGAATCATGGGTTTCAGCTTTTATTGTTTCAGGCCCTCAGGTCTCCTACCTGAGGCTGCATGGCAGCCTGTGCTGGGGAGAAGCAGCAGCCCTCTCCCCACCTAAACCTCTCCCTGTTGAGGTGGGCTGGACTGGACTGGACGTCGAGCCCATGTGCTCCTCAGATATAAATACAGTCACCCACCATGCCTTGGGGCTCATCCCCTACTCCTTCTAATTGGCCAGGGCTGTATAGACATCCCATGCTCTCATCTGCCAGGTTTCCACCCACTGTCCAATATACTCAATAGCTATTGGATCAGTGTGAAACATCCAGACAACATGAGCAGCACCAGAGCACACCAAGCAGCCTCTGCTAAACAATTACAGCTCTCTGTTAAGCAGACAGCACATAAATTGTTTGTCTCCCTGTTAGGCAGAGAAACCAAAAACTATATACACTCACTCTAGCGCCTAACTAGGAGGGTGCTACACCTATTTATTTTATTAAAATAAAAAAAGGCTATATGAACTGGATGAACTATTGTCTTTATTCAACCTTAACAGTGGCGGCCCGTGCATAGCGGGCGCCAGGGCGCCGCCCCCCTACCCCTAAAAAAAAGAAAAAAAAATGACAGCGAACAAATAAAGTTTAAAAAAAAAAAAAATTGGGTTCGCCGGCCTTGGTAAGGGAAGTGGTGGCTAGGGGGGGGGGGGGGGTGGGGTTACGTCCCAGAAGAGGCGCCGATCGGCAGCCTTCTGGGGGCGTAACCCGATCGCAAGTCCTTGCGATTGGACACCCCCACTTTCGGATATCCTGGCTGTGATTGGTCCAGTCTCCAGCCTGGACCAATCATCATCCAGGACATCCGATCCCTGACGTCACAATGGGGGCGGTGCCGGTGCGTGAGTCAGTCACTCACCGTCACCGCCGCTCGGAGGACGAGGGGGAAGCCGCTCTCCTTCCCGCCACCGCAGAGAGGACGGACTGGATCAAGGAGGGAAGAACCCGCCGCCGCCGCCAGGTAAGTGCATTAAATTGAAGGGAGCACGCACGCTGCACTCTGCATTGATTGGGGGACAATGCTGTGGGCACTCTGCATTTATTGGGGTACATTGCTGTGGCACTCTGCATTTATTGGGATACAATGCTGTGGCACTCTGCAATCATTGGGGTACAATTCTGTGGCACTCTGCAATCATTGGGGTACAATTCTGTGGCGCTCTGCATTTATTGGGGTACAATGCTGAGGCGCTCTGTATTTATTGGGGTACAATGCTGTGGCACTCTGCAATCATTGGGGTACAATGCTGTGGGCACTCTGCATTTATTGGGGTACAATGCTGTGGCACTCTGCAATCATTGGGGTACAATGCTGTGGGCACTCTGCATTTATTGGGGTACAATGCTGTGGGCACTCTGCAATCATTGGGGTACAATGCTGTGGGCACTCTGCATTTATTGGGGTACATTGCTGTGGCACTCTGCATTTATTGGGGTACAATGCTGTGGCGCTCTGCAATCATTGGGGTACAATGCTGTGGCACTCTGCAATCATTGGGGTACAATTCTGTGGCACTCTGCAATCATTGGGGTACAATGCTGTGGCACTCTGCAATCATTGGGGAACAATGCTGTGGGCACTCTGCAATCATTGGGGACAATGCTGTGGCGCTCTGCAGTGATTGGGGACAATGCTGTGGCGCTCTGAATTGAAAGGGGCATGCACGCTGAACTCTGCATTGTGGGGGCACAGCACAGTGTTTATTGCATTGAAGGGGGCACAGCACAGTGTTCATTGCATTGAAGGGGGCACAGCACAGTGTTCATTGCATTGAAGGGGGCACAGCACAGTGTTCATTGCATTGAAGGGGGCACAGCACAGTGTTCATTGCATTGAAGTGGGGCACAGCACAGTGTTCATTGCATTGAAGGGGGCACAGCACAGTGTTCATTGCATTGAACGGGGCACAGCACAGTGTTCATTGAATTGAAGGGGGCACAGCTTCAAAGTCACGCAATTTTTTTGCTGCGTTTTTTGGCGCGAAGCAATACCTATTACATTTTTCTTTTTGCGCCCCCCCAAAAATTTTGAGCACCAGCCGGCACTGAACCTTAACTACTATGTTACTATGTTGTTGGTATTATAAACAAGCCATAAAAAATCTGTTCTGATCGTACAGAAATAGGGGGTCAAGATTAAAAAGGGAGCACGCACGCTGCACTCTGCATTGATTGGGGGACAATGCTGTGGGCACTCTGCATTTATTGGGGTACATTGCTGTGGCACTCTGCATTTATTGGGATACAATACTGTGGCACTCTGCAATCATTGGGGTACAATTCTGTGGCACTCTGCAATCATTGGGGTACAATTCTGTGGCGCTCTGCATTTATTGGGGTACAATGCTGAGGCGCTCTGTATTTATTGGGGTACAATGCTGTGGCACTCTGCATTTATTGGGGTACAATGCTGTGGGCACTCTGCAATCATTGGGGTACAATGCTGTGGGCACTCTGCATTTATTGGGGTACAATGCTGTGGGCACTCTGCAATCATTGGGGTACAATGCTGTGGGCACTCTGCAATCATTGGGGTACAATGCTGTGGCACTCTGCAATCATTGGGGTACAATGCTGTGGCACTCTGCATTTATTGGGGGACAATGCTGTGGGCACTCTGCATTTATTGGGGGACAATGCTGTGGGCACTCTGCATTTATTGGGGTACAATGCTGTGGGCACTCTGCATTTATTGGGGTACAATGCTGTGGCACTCTGCAATCATTGGGGTACAATGCTGTGGGCACTCTGCATTTATTGGGGTACAATGCTGTGGCACTCTGCAATCATTGGGGTACAATGCTGTGGGCACTCTGCATTTATTGGGGTACAATGCTGTGGCACTCTGCAATCATTGGGGTACAATGCTGTGGGCACTCTGCATTTATTGGGGTACAATGCTGTGGCACTCTGCAATCATTGGGGTACAATGCTGTGGGCACTCTGCATTTATTGGGGTACAATGCTGTGGCACTCTGCAATCATTGGGGTACAATGCTGTGGGCACTCTGCATTTATTGGGGTACAATGCTGTGGCACTCTGCAATCATTGGGGTACAATGCTGTGGGCACTCTGCATTTATTGGGGTACAATGCTGTGGGCACTCTGCAATCATTGGGGTACAATGCTGTGGGCACTCTGCATTTATTGGGGTACATTGCTGTGGCACTCTGCATTTATTGGGGTACAATGCTGTGGCGCTCTGCAATCATTGGGGTACAATGCTGTGGCGCTCTGCAATCATTGGGGTACAATTCTGTGGCACTCTGCAATCATTGGGGTACAATGCTGTGGCACTCTGCAATCATTGGGGAACAATGCTGTGGGCACTCTGCAATCATTGGGGACAATGCTGTGGCGCTCTGCAGTGATTGGGGACAATGCTGTGGCGCTCTGAATTGAAAGGGGCATGCACGCTGAACTCTGCATTGTGGGGGCACAGCACAGTGTTTATTGCATTGAAGGGGGCACAGCACAGTGTTCATTGCATTGAAGGGGGCACAGCACAGTGTTCATTGCATTGAAGGGGGCACAGCACAGTGTTCATTGCATTGAAGGGGGCACAGCACAGTGTTCATTGCATTGAAGGGGGCACAGCACAGTGTTCATTGCATTGAAGTGGGGCACAGCACAGTGTTCATTGCATTGAAGGGGGCACAGCACAGTGTTCATTGCATTGAAGGGGGCACAGCACAGTGTTCATTGAATTGAAGGGGGCACAGCTTCAAAGTCACGCAATTTTTTTACTGCGTTTTTTGGCGCGAAGCAATACCTATTACATTTTTCTTTTTGCGCCCCCCCAAAAATTTTGAGCACCAGCCGGCACTGAACCTTAACTACTATGTTACTATGTTGTTGGTATTATAAACAAGCCATAAAAAATCTGTTCTGATCGTACAGAAATAGGGGGTCAAGATTAAAAGTAATGTACATACATTCACACTAGGGATTGACCGATATTGGTTTTTCGTTGCCGATACCGATATTTTGGCCATCGCATATCGGTATCGGCCGATATTTTCTACAACCTATGTCAGGGTCCGAGACTAGTCTTCTCTTCCTCCATTAGGTAGTGATGCTCATGTAAGGGTAAAATTATGTCACATAGCATAATTCTGTTTGCAAATGTTATTGAATATGCCACTCACATATGTACAAATTAAAGATAAAAGCAATTCCACATTAGCAGATCTGCTGGCAGATTGGTATCTCTCACCCACTTGCCGTAAGTGATACCCGGGTGATACCGCTCCGTTCGGCATCCACTCAATACTGCTCTGTCTCTCCCCGCTCCATCTCCCACCCACCTGATACCGATCCGTCCCTCACCCACTTGCCGTATGTGACACCCGGGTGATACTGCTCCGTCCGGCATACGATCTCGGAGGTCACGTGTGTGGTCACGCCCGCAGTGACAATTTACAGTTCAGCTGAGGATCAGGGAGCTCGGTCCCATATACAGCCGCTCCCACCGCTCTAACTATTCAGACATAAAGGGGGCCGTCTGATGCCGAGTCGCAATTGCGACCTGTGCGACCACTGTAGGTCTGCAACCGCCTATGGGGAATTCTGAACAGACAAGTTGAGCATCACTCTCCATCTAGCATCCAGGCTCTAAAAGAGGTCGTTCTTGAAGAATGGAAAAAGATAGATGTTGCAATAAGTCGCCAACTGGTTCATTCCATGCCTAGAAGACTTGGTGCTGTCCTTACAAATCATGGAGGTTATACAAAATACTAGGTGTATTTGTTTTTGTTATGAGGTGTATTCATTTTTGCATCAACTAATTTGAGTAAAACTGAAGATTTTGTAATTAAGTTATATTATTAACCTTACTTTCATGTAATGAGCTAAACAAATGTTCTATAAAACTCAGTTTTGTCAAAATTTTGAAAATTGTTCTTGCGCTCATTGAGATACATTTCAAAAGGGATTTACTAATTTATGCTGAGCACTGTATATGAAGTAAGTTTAACAGCTGCTATAGCATCTTGCAAAAAATGAAAAGATCAGTTTTGGATTGACCTCATGTATTGCTTATTTATACAAACAAATCTGTAATTTATATTATTACTTTAAATAGTGACACTAACTCACATGTACATACATTGAAGTTTTGCTTACTGGATCAAGGGGCAATACATCTCTTAGTCAGTGGCGGCCAGTGGGCGCCGCCCTCCCATCCATGCGTCTGGCCCCCTAATCTGCATGCAGGCGCGCTGGACGCATGGAGTTCAATGGGGATTTTTTTTGGCATCACCTGATTAGAGCCACAGGCTCTAATAGGGCGATGCAAAGGGTGGACCCGGGGCGCAGAGCAGTGCGTCCCGAGCCCACCCATTGTGTGACAATAGCGAATGAAAATTCGCTATTGTCACACCGATCCTCCTCCTGGCCAATCAGGAAGCAGGTCCGATACGCGCTTCCTGATTGGCCGCAAGGCAAACCCCATGCCATTGGCCGAGGAGGAGGCAGGAGCGGAAGGACTGGAGGAGACGCGCCGCCAGTCACCGGGACTGAGGAGAAGTCGCCCGCCACCGCTGCTGCTCCAGGTAAGTAAGGGGGCACGCACGCTGATCTCTGCATAGGGGGAATGTATGCTGGTCACTACATTGGGGGCACGCACGCTGATCTCTGCATTGGGGGCATGTATGCTGGTCACTACATTGGGGGCATGTATGCTGGTCACTACATTGGGGGCATGTATGCTGGTCACCAGAGATGTATAGTAACGAAGTAGAACTACTTAAGTACTGTACTTAAGTACCGAAATGCGGTATCTGTACTTTCCTAGAGTAGAATTTTTTTCTCCTACTTCTACTTTTACTTCACTACATTTTTTCGATGATTTCGATACTTCTACTCAAGTATTTTTTTTTGTGCTGCATAGTTACTCGTTACTTTTAAAAAAATTACCACTGCCAGAACAGTAGATGGCAGGTTTCATAAAGCTCAAACAAATGTGTATAATGTCATTTGTAAATCAGCGCATACGAAAATAAAGGCTGTGTATAATAAAAGCTGCTATACCAAATCTTTCCAATAAAAAGAAAATATGAAACAAACAAATAAATGGTGCTACAGCGCTTAAAGTGCATCAAGAAACTACTAACAAACACCGGTTAATCATTTGAATAAATCATTTGAAATAATAAAAACAATATGATGTTCATACTTTTGACTTCTTTCTTTAATAACTACATAACACAGTACTTGTACTTCTACTTTCAGTACTTGAGTAGAAATTTTTTTTCAAAACTACTGGTACTTTTTACTTTTAGTACTTAACCACTTTACCACCGGAGGATTTTCCTGCTAAAAGACCAGGGGTTATTTTGCGATTTTTTACTGCGTGACTTTAACGGACAATCGCGCGGTCGTGTGACGCTGTACCTAAACGAATTTCACGTCCTTTTTTTCCCACAAACAGAGCTTTCTTTTGGTGGTATTTGATCACCTGTGCGATTTTTTGATCACGCGCTATAAACAAAAAAAGAGCGTAATTTTTGCAAAAACAACAATATTTTTCACTTTTTTTTATATGAAATTCCCCCCAAAAAAAATGTAAAAATCAAAATTTTTTAAAATTTTCGGCCAATTTGTTTTACGCTACCTATGTTTGGTAAAAAAAATCGCAAAAAGCGTATTTTGATTGGTTTGCGCAAAAGTTATCGCGTTTACTAACAAAGGGAAAGATTTTTGTCATTTTTGGTGTTTTTTTTTTTAACGAGTAATGGCGGCGATCTGCGATTTTTTTTGCGGTACTGCGACATTGCGGCGGACAGATCGGACCCTTGACTGACATTTTTGACACTTTTGGGGGTACCAGTGACATTACTGCAGTAATCAGTGCTATATATATGCACTGTTACTGCAAAAATGACACTGGCAGGGAAGGGGTTAACAGTATTGGACAGGGAGGGGTTAAGTGTGTCCTAGGGGCGTGATTCTAACTGTGCAGGGACAGGTCTACTAGTGTAAAAACAAAGATCAACAGTTCTACATAGTAGAACTGTTTGATCTTCACTTTTACACAGGGAGAACTGACAGGTGGCTTGTTTACACAAGCCGCTCTGTCTTTCTCCCGCTGTAGCGGCGATCGTAGTGTGACCGGCGGACATCGGGTCCGCCAGTCACACTCCCGCACTCCTCCGTGAACGAGCCGAGGCGGGCGCGCGCCTCGGCGGGCGCGCGCCCGCCCGCTATTGGCTCTGGAAGGAGTGACAGGCGAGCGACGTAGACCTACGTCACTCTGCCTGGCCGGGGCCGACTGCCGCAGTAAATATACTGTGCGCAGTCGGCAAGCGGTTAAGTAGCAAATTTTTTGAAAAAACTACTTGCAATACTTAAGTAAAAAAAATGTTGAATACTTTAGTACTTCTACTTAAGTAACTTTTTCTGCGAGCACTTCCACTTCTACTCAAGTAATTTTTTGATCGAGCACTTGAACTTTTACTCAAGTAGAAATTTCGAGTACTTTATACAAGTCTGCTGGTCACTACATTGGAGGCATGTATGCTGGTCACTGCATTGGGGGCATGTATGCTGGTCACTACATTGGGGGCATGTATGCTGTACACTGCATTGGGGCATGTATGCTGGTCACTGCATTGGGGGCATGTATGCTGGTCACTGCATTGGGGGCATGCACGCTGATCTCTGAATTGGGGGCATGTATGCTGGTCACTACATTGGGGGCATGTATGCTGGTCACTACATTGGGGGCATGTATGCTGGTCACTGCATTGAAGGGGGCACGCATGCTGATCTCTGCATTGGGGGCATGTATGCTGGTCACTGCATTGGGGGCATGTACGCTGGTCACTGCATTGGGGGCATGTATGCTGGTCACTGCATTGGGGGCATGTATGAGGGTCACTGCATTGGGGGAATGGTATGTTGGTCACTGCATTGAAGGGGGCATGTATGCTGGTCTCTGCATTGGGGGCATGTATGCTGGTCACTCCATTGAAGGGGGCATGCACGCTGATCTCTGCATTGGGGGCATGTATGCTGGTCGCTGCATTGGGGGCATGTATGCTGGTCACTGCATTGGGGGCATGTACGCTGATCTCTGCATTGGGGGAATGGTATGCTGGTCACTGCATTGGGGGCATGTATGCTGGTCACTGCATTGGGGGCATGTACGCTGATCTCTGCATTGGGGGAATGGTATGCTGGTCACTGCATTGAAGGGGGCATGTATGTTGGTCTCTGCATTGGGGGCATGTACGCTGATCTCTGCATTGAAGGGGGCATGTACGCTGGTCACTGCATTGAAGGGGGCATGTACACTGGTCACTGCATTGAAAGGGGGCGCGCTGGTCACTGTGCATTGAAAGGGGGCACGCTGGTCACTGTGCATTGAAAGGGGGCACGCTGGTCACTGTGCATTGAAAGGGGGCACGCTGGTCACTGTGCATTGAAAGGGGGCACGCTGGTCACCGTGCATTGAAAGGGGGCACGCTGGTCACTCTGTATTGAAAGGGGGCACGCTGGTCTCTCTGCAGTGAAAGGGGGCACACTATACCTTAATTACTGAAGGCCCCTTTCACACTTTTGCGACCTCAAAGTCACGCAATTTTTTACAGGGTTTTTTGCCGCAAAGCAATGCCTATTACATTTTTCTGTTTGCGCCCCCCCCCAAAAAATTTTGAGCACCAGCCGCCACTGCTCTCAATCATACTACAGAAAAGCAACTTTGTGGGTGAAACCATATTCCACCAGATCATGCAACTATATTATAGAGACCTAATAACTCATATCACAATGGTGTCAATGGGTCCAAATGTACAGCTTTCAAAATGGCTGTTTTAAATGTTTATTTAGGATGGGTACATTCACGGCTGCCTACACTGTGGTGGCTGGCTAAGAATTTAAGTAGAGGTGTAGGGAAGATGTCAGTGGTACTTACCAGCACAAAGAGGTACCTCTCAGGGGGGATAGTGTGCTGTTCAAATATACTGGTCTCTTGAGCTAGCAGATTGAGCAGGTGGCGAGCCTCTGTGGGATTACGCAGGCTGTTATAAGATGTATTTGAAGTGACAGTGAGCAAGGAGTCTGCTTCATTGTGGAAACCTGGGAAAGAGAAAAGAAACGTTAAGATGAGAATGAGGGAAGAAAAGAGTGTAAGGCTAGCCATATACAGATAGAGAAATTGATTGATTCCCCCAAGGCATCTTCCCTGATGACTGTTTTATTCTAACAACACGGAATACATCTGATTGGATACACTGTTGGATGTCACTGTTCAGCCAACATTTTTCTACCAGACTCCTTTGATTTTTCAACTGAATTTTGTTGAGCTGGCTGGTAGTTACAGGACCATCCACAACTCAGATTTTAGCCGATTCAGCAGGAATCAGCTCACATTTCAGCTGTGTATGGAAGACTTAAGGCCCGTGTTACATGGTGACTTTAAATTACAAAGGAATGTATTCTACTTTTAAAGTGGAATAACTATTGCCATAGGAGCCCGGAAGTGGGGTGTATTTTAAGAGCAACTAAGGTAACCACCTGAAATTGTATTTATATGAGCCGTCTATAATTTCAGGGCTCAGATGGGCATGTGGTGAACAGCGCTAGGAAAAAATCAGCCTCTGCCAAATTGCACATGTGCTGACAGGGAACTTGCTGACAGGAGAGGGCACAGTGACCAAAATAATAACCCATCATTTTGCTGGAGCTTCCTCCCTGCAAAGTCAGCAGATTGGAGATATGTTTGTGATCAAGCTGTGCTGCAGCTGGAGTAGAAGATGATCTGGCTGGAGTGGGAGGATTAGAAAACAGGCCTCAGAGAATTATGTATACAAGTGAAATCTGCATATGTATTTAGATAGGACAACTTGTGTCTCTCAGTGATGGTAAACCTCTCGGTCAACCAAATTATTTGCAATAAAATCTTGTTCCTTCCAACATCTCAATGCATTAGTCCCACAGACCTGTTCACGTCTAAAATGAGTGCATTTATGTGCTAACACATGATTTATGCCAGCCACCCATTATCAACTGATATAAAAAGAAGCATTTGGGCAATAACCATTTTGTTTACTAGGGTCAGGCTATGGCTGTAGTGGTTTTCTTCCCTTCTTCCTCTGACCCTCACAGATATAACCAAGCTAGGGAGGCAGTCCAAGCATCTAGGTTTGTGTCAGAATCTTTTAAAAAACGAATATCTATGTGTTAATACATGAAAGGTGGAAGATACATCAGAATCGATTTACAGAATTAAGATGAAAGGAAGATGATATTCTCTGCAATTTTGCCTGCGTCATTAGCCACATAGGAAAGGCAGCAGGAGTATGAGAGAAGGATTTGGATTTCTAGAACACAGAGCTGACTTTTCTTGGGGTGTAACTTATATGCTAAAGATGGTTTGCACCTAAATAAAAGAGGTCTGGTGTGCAAATACTAGAATGAAGGGCAAGACTCAATGCCAGACCTCTTTTTGGTTGAATGGTGCCAAGCTGGAGTTGAACATTAATCTCAATGATGCTGAGCTATAACATTTTGGAGTTGTAGTAAAGAGGGGGCATACTATTGCCACTCTCCTTTTAAATAGTGTTAGAGTGCACGCGCTGTTAAATTTTTACGTTGTAATGCTTCTAGACAACATCTCAATGCAGGCAGTGTGCGAGAGAGTGATCCATCCAAAACTGGTGCCAGGGTGAACGCACTTCAGGAAGACATCACTATCTATAGGGAAACTCCAAGCCTTAGGACTCTTTCCACATCGTTACTGGCACAGAGAAATCCACAGTCAGCCATTAATCACGCAGCACTTGATGCCCCCACAACAAAAACTAATATGGTAGCAGTGTCTATGTCCTCACTATATATATATATATATTGTTTCTCCCTATGTCTCAGTCTCCCGTGAATGTACAGCTTCTGTATTCTTTTTGCCATGATCTTCAACACTACAGACCAGACATGCCTGTCCTCTGTGCCTTGCATTCAGTGTTCCACACTTTATGTTAGTAACGCACCCACTACCCCAGGCTAGAGTTGCTTGTTTTTGTCACATACGTTCATTTTATAGGTCTATTCCAGTGGTTCTCAACCAAGGTTCTGTGGATCCCTAGGGTTCCTCCAGAGGTTGCTAAGGGTTCCTTGAGCAATGAGCAATTTCTGCCTCTCAGATAAGTTCCCCTGACACCATTGATGTTTTTAGCTATCTGGAAGAAGGTAATTCTTCCCAATGTCCACAAGTGTAAGGAGCATTCATCCCACTAATGTATCATGAGTTGTAGATATAGTCATTTTTAGCAGGGGTTCCCAGAGACCTGAAAATTATTTCAAGGGTTCCTCCACGTTGAAAAGTTTGAGAAAGGCTGGTCTATTCTATCTTCTATCATCAACTACATTTCACCATTGTGCCTGCTACTTTCACTCAGAATATGGACCCCAGTTGACAGTTTTGGTTAATTTTCTGTCATTTTTCTCATCGGGCTCTGAGACATAGCAACCTTCTTATCAGTACTACAGCAACATGTATGACCCTAATAGCTGACACTGCACTGATATGCATGGCCCAGCTTGATGCCACAAAATTAATGCACACAAAACATGCACCCCACCACTGCACCTATGTGCACAAGCCCACACACTGACACTGCTTTGATATATACAATCCTGCTCACTCCCTCTGCACTGACATGTCCATGCACCGGCCTGTACAAGCCTACATGCCACCACTACACTGATACACACTTCGTCACTGCACACCACTGCACTTCCCCACTCACTACTACTGCACTTATGTGCAAAACTCTACTCACTACTTCTGCAATTACACTTCACTCAATGTCATTGCACCAGCATGCATGGCCTGTATTCTACACCACTGCCCACAGAACCAACACACACTACCAAACTCGCTATCACTGACTTGCACTTGTGCTTCACCTCCACTGGGCCGACATACACTTCACTTTCCACCATTGCACCAACATGCACTTCTGTATTCATCCTGGTCATTGGCACACTTTTGTGTTCATATAAAAGAAAATGTGGGTAACAATGGCCACAATATGATTTCATTGAACTTTAGTTGAAAAACAACAAGCACATCGGGAGTCCTGTGCGAACTGAAAGGAGGCCGGCAGGTGGTGCTGTGGAGCAGAGCAGAGCAGAGCGCGCGGGATCAGTGTCTGTGTGCGAGTGAGAGGAGCGGGGTGTGACAGACCGGGTGTGTGAGTCCCCCCCACCCCCCTCAGAGGAGCGGCGGCGTCCGGGCGAGAACCCCCCCCCCAGAAAGGAAACGGGCGGTGAGCGGAACGGTAACCCCCCCCCCTTTCCATTGTTGCGGCGGCGGCGGCGTCCGGTGCTAAGAGGCCCCCCCCCCACCGAGGTAAGAGCGGGCGGCGGTAACCCCCCCCCCTTGTAAGATCGGGCGGCGAGCGGTGCGGTAACCCCCCCCCCCTGTTGAGGGCGGCGTACAGTAACTGTCCCTTGCGGCGAGCGGTGCGGGAACCCCCCCCCCCCCTCAGAGAGGAGCAGAGGAGACTAGCTGGCCGGGAAGTGACCGAGGGAAGCGGGGTACTGAGAGGAGACTGACCGACTGAGGGAGGAATCACAGCCAGGAACTGCTAGTGACAGGCTTAAAGGGACACACACTAGGTAAGTAAGACTGGTGACTGAGATTGAACAGTGACTGAGGGTGTAGTGTAGTACCTGAGTGTCTGGGAGTACCTGTTGCTACCTGAGTGTTCTGGGAGTGGTGCGACTGGCCGGGCTGTGCGACTGAGAGCTGTGCGTCTGACCGGGCTGTGCGACTGTTGTGCGTCTGACCGGGCTGTGCGACTGTTGTGCGTCTGACCGGGCTGTGCGACTGAGAGTTGTGCGTCTGACCGGGCTGTGCGACTGTTGTGCGTCTGACCGGGCTGTGCGACTGCTGTGCGTCTGACCGGGCTGTGCGACTGTTGTGCGTCTGACCGGGCTGTGCGACTGAGAGTTGTGCGTCTGACCGGGCTGTGCGACTGAGTGTTGTGCATCTGACCAGGCTGTGCGACTGAGTCTGACTGGGCTGTGCGACTCAGTGTTGTGCATCTGACCAGGCTGTGCGACTGAGTGTTGTGCATCTGACCAGGCTGTGCGACTGAGTGTTGTGCGTCTGACGGGGCTGTGCGACTGAGTGTTGTGCGTCTGACCGGGCTGTGCGACTGAGTGTTGTGCGTCTGACCAGGCTGTGCGACTGAGTGTTGTGCGTCTGACCGGGCTGTGCAACTCAGTGTTGTGCGTCTGACCGGGCTGTGCGACTCAGTGTTGTGCGTCTGACCGGGCTGTGCGACTGAGAGTGTTGTGCATCTGACAGGGCTGTGCGACTGAGAGTGTTGTGCGTCTGACCGGGCTGTGCGACTGAGAGTGTTGTGCGTCTGACCGGGCTGTGCGACTGAGAGTGTTGTGCGTCTGACCAGGCTGTGCGACTGAGAGTGTTGTGCGTCTGACCGGGCTGTGCGACTGAGAGTGTTGTGCGTCTGACCAGGCTGTGCGACTGAGAGTGTTGTGCGTCTGACCGGGCTGTGCGACTCAGTGTTGTGCGTCTGACCGGGCTGTGCGACTCAGTGTTGTGCGTCTGACCGGGCTGCGCGACTTAGTGTTGTGCGTCTGACCGGGCTGTGTGACCCAGTGTTGTGCGTCTGACCAGGCTGCGTGACTGAGAGTGTTGTGCGTCTGACCGGGCTGTGCGACTGAGAGTGTTGCGCGTCTGACCGGGCTGTGCGACTCAGTGTTGTGCGTCTGACCGGGCTGTGCGACTTAGTGTTGTGCGTCTGACCGGGCTGTGCGACTTAGTGTTGTGCGTCTGACCGGGCTGTGTGACCCAGTGTTGTGCGTCTGACCGGGCTGTGCGACTGAGAGTGTTGTGCGTCTGACCGGGCTGTGCGACTGAGAGTGTTGTGCGTCTGACCGGGCTGTGCGACTCAGTGTTGTGCGTCTGACCGGGCTGTGCGACTCAGTGTTGTGCGTCTGACCGGGCTGTGCGACTCAGTGTTGTGCGTCTGACCGGGCTGTGCGACTCAGTGTTGTGCGTCTGACCGGGCTGTGCGACTCAGTGTTGTGCATCTGACCGGGCTGTGTGACTTAGTGTTGTGCGTCTGACCGGGTGGTGCGACTGGGAGTGTTGTGCGACTGACTGGGCTGTGTGATTGTGAGTGTTGTGCAACTGAGCGTCAAGTGAGTGAAGCGGAATACCACAGGGTGAGAAGGTAGCGTTTGGAAGCCAGGAAATAGCCACATAGGATAGACTTAAATCGCTGAATCCCCATTAGATTAGATAGTAGGTACAATGCCCGGCGGGTGTGGAGATGCGACTCGGTGTACATCTTGTGATATGTATGCGTTCCTCGGACAGGTGATCGAGGGCGAATACAAATGCGCAAAATGTGAGCACGTTGCTTCCCTGGAAGCTCAGGTCCTGAATCTAGGGAAGCAGCTGGCAACACTGAGACGAATGTCCATACCGGAGGAGAGCCAGGATCGTACCAGTCAGGTGCAGGCAGGGGTCTGCACAGAGGTGGGCGGAGTATCGGAGGTGCAGGCATCAGAGCAGAGTAGAGGGGTGACAGTTAGGAGGGGTAGAAGGGGACAAGGCAAGGAGGCTGATCCTGGGCTGGAGCACCCCAATAGATACGCCCCGTTGTGTGATGTTGGGGAAACCAGTCAGGGACCAGCATTGCTGGAGCAGAGCGACGCCCCTAGCTGCCAGGGGAAGAACTCCTCCAGTGAGGCCGGGAGAAAGGGAAAGGAAAGACAGGTGCTGGTGGTAGGGGACTCAATTATTAGAAGGGCAGACAGTGTAATCTGTGACATAGACCGTGTGCGCCGAACAGTCTGTTGTTTGCCGGGCGCTCGGGTTCGGCACATCGCGGATCGGGTGGACAGATTACTGGGTGGGGCTGGGGAAGACCCAGCTGTCATGGTACACGTGGGTACCAATGACATAGGCAGAGGAAGACGGAGAGTCCTAAACGATTTCAGGGACTTAGGCGCTAAGTTGAGGACTAGGACCTCCAAGGTAGTATTTTCCGAAATACTACCTGTACCTCGAGCCACACCAGAGAGGCAGCGGGAGATTAGGGAAGTTAACGAGTGGCTGAGGAGCTGGTGTAGTAAGGAGGGTTTCGGGTTCCTGGAGAACTGGGCCGACTTCTCAGTCGGTCACCGGCTCTTTGGTAGGGACGGATTGCATCTAAATGGGGTGGGTGCAGCCGTACTGGGTGCGAGGATGGCCGAAAAGTTAGAGGGGCTTTTAAACTAGGGAATGGGGGGGAGGGTACAGATGTAGAATTAGCCAGTGGAAAGCAAGATACAGAGGGCAGAAATGGGGGCATTAGCGGTAGGGTGTTCGGAGCTCCTAAACCCAGGGTGGGTACGGGGAAAAATCAAGAGAGCAGCCTAAAAACATCAAATGAGGATAAATGTAACCGATCTAAATTACGAGGCTTGTATACCAATGCCAGAAGCCTGGCCAACAAGATGGGAGAGCTGGAGCTGCTGATGTTTGAGGAGGACTTAGATTTTGTGGGGATAACTGAGACTTGGTTCGACAGCTCTCATGATTGGATGGCGACCATTCAGGGGTATTCCCTTTATCGCAGGGATAGAGAGGGTAAAAAAGGGGGAGGGGTATGTCTGTATATTAAGAACAGTATACAGGTAAATATGAGGGATGATATTAATAATGGAGCTATGGACGAGGCAGAATCCCTATGGGTAGAGCTTCAAAGGGAAGGCACGGTGGGGAAGGTAATATTGGGCGTATGCTATAGGCCCCCCAACCAGAGTGAGGAGGGGGAGGCGGACCTCATGTTACAGATAGGATTGGCAGCAAGGATGGGAAATGTCATTATAATGGGGGACTTTAATTATCCGGATATAGACTGGGCAGAAGGAACCGCACACTCAGCCAAGGCTAGGCAGTTCCTAAATATTTTGCAGGACAATTTCATGGGTCAGATGGTGAATGCACCGACAAGAAACAATGCGGTACTTGACCTACTGATTACCAACAATGCAGACCTGCTCACGGATATAGAAATACGGGAAAACTTAGGGAGCAGTGACCATAGGTCAATTGGTTTCAGTATTAATTACAATAATAGGAAACACAAGGGTAATATTAAGACGCTGAATTTCAAAAGAGCCAATTTCCCTAAACTGCGCTCGCTGCTAGAAAATATCAAATGGGATAGAACCCTGGGAACAAAGAACACGGAGGAAAAATGGGAGTGCTTCAAGAGCATACTTAACAAGGGGGTGGGCCAGTGCATTCCACTGGGAAATAAATTTAAAAGAACAAAACTAAACCCTGGGTGGCTAAACTCCAACATAAAAATGTATTTTAGAGCTAAAGAAAAGGCCTTCAAAAAATACAAGACTGAGGGGTCAGTGGCAGCATTTAAGCATTATAAAGAGTGTAATAAGAAATGTAAAGATGAAATCAGGGCGGCTAAAATAGAACACGAGAGACATATAGCGGAGGAGAGTAAAAAGAACCCCAAGAAGTTCTTTAAGTATATAAACAGTAAGAAAGCGAGGCCAGAACACATTGGCCCCATAAAAGATGATAAAGGAAAAATGGCCACTGAGGACAGAGAAAAGGCGGAAGTGTTAAATAATTTCTTTTCTTCAGTCTTCACAAAGGAATCGGGGGTCTACACGAACCCAGCTTGTAAGGCCGAACTAAATAATACACCTCAGGAAGTGCCGCCATGGCTAACAGAAGATAGACTTAGAGCTAAACTAGAGAAGCTTAACATAAATAAATCCCCGGGACCGGATGGCTTGCACCCGAGGGTTCTTAAAGAGCTCAGCCAGGTGATTGCCAGACCATTATTCTTGATCTTTAAGGATAGTTTACAGACGGGTATGGTGCCAGCTGATTGGAAAAAAGCCAACGTGGTACCAATATTTAAAAAGGGGCCGAGATATATCCCGGGTAACTATAGGCCGATCAGCCTAACATCTGTAGTCTGCAAAATATTGGAGGGGATGTTAAGGGACCACATACAAGACTTTAGTAATGAAAACGGTATTATAAGTATTAATCAGCACGGATTCATGAAAAATCGTTCGTGCCAAACCAATCTATTAACCTTTGTGAGCTGCCACCTAGATAAAGGTAAGCCTGTGGATGTGGTGTATCTGGACTTTGCAAAGGCCTTCGACACCGTTCCCCACAAACGATTACTGTACAAACTAAGGAAGATAGGTATGGACCATAAGGTGAGTACCTGGATAGAGAACTGGCTCCAGGGGAGAGTACAGAGGGTGGTGATTAATGGGGAGTACTCGGATTGGGCGGGTGTGGAAAGTGGGGTCCCCCAGGGTTCTGTCCTGGGACCAATCCTGTTTAATTTATTCATAAATGATCTAGAGGAGGGGATATCTAGTACAATCTCAGTATTTGCGGATGATACTAAATTAGGCATGCCAATATCTTCTATGCAGGATGTGGAAACCTTGCAAACGGACCTGAACAAAATAACGGAGTGGGCAACTACATGGCAGATGAGATTTAATGTTGAAAAATGTAAAGTAATGCACTTGGGGGCCAGAAACCAGAAAGCAAGCTACTCGCTAGGGGGGGAACCTCTGGGTGAGTCTAGGATGGAAAAGGACTTAGGGGTACTGGTAGACAACAGGCTTGGCAGTGGCATGCAATGCCAGGCCGCAGCAAGCAAAGCCAACAGAATACTGGGATGTATAAAAAAGGGGATTCACTCCAGAAATAAAGAGATTATTCTCCCGCTCTACAAGACTCTGGTCCGGCCACATCTGGAGTATGCTGTCCAGTTCTGGGCACCGGTCCTCAGAAAGGATGTGCTGGAACTGGAGAAAGTCCAGAGAAGGGCAACAAAAATAATTAGGGGGATGGAGGACATCAGCTATGAGGAAAGACTACAAGCCCTGAACTTATTCTCTCTGGAGAAGAGACGATTGAGGGGGGATATGATATCAATGTACAAATACTGTACTGGCGACCCGAGCATAAGGAACAAACTATTCAGAGAAAGGAGATACAATAAGACACGTGGCCACTCACTAAAACTAGAGGAAAGGCGGTTTAACCTTAAAGTGCGTAAGGGGTTCTTCACTGTAAGAGCGGTAAGGATGTGGAATTCTCTTCCACAAGCAGTCGTATCAGCAGGGAGCATTGATAGTTTCAAAAAACTATTAGATGGACACCTTAAAGACCACAACATACAGGGGTATACAATGTACGGCTAAAAGCAAACACACACACACATCATAGGTTGAACTGGATGGACTGATGTCTTTTTTCAACCTCACTAACTATGTAACTATGTAACATACCTGAAAAGAAAAAAATATTTTTTACTGTGTCAAAAAAGACACAGTAATTAGGATGGTTTTGGTCAAATTATAATGTAAAAACTATTCATATGGGCAATATTTTTAGAAAAGGCTGAAAATAAAACCTATGTGACTTATTTCTAATGTTAAAAAGCAAAAAGAATATTAAAAAAGGCATTAAAAAACAACTTAACGGAATCTTTCATCATTTGAAAGTTACAAACAATATATCAAAGCTGTAAAATAGTTGGTTATTCTGGACAAAGAAATGCAATCCTATTCAATATTTTCTTCAACTCTGGCTATACAAATGAAAGTCGTGATGCTGATGTACAAAATAAAGATGACATCAACGCAATTTTTAATAAACCTCAATGGCTAAAAATATGGGTTAACTTTACACTGGAGGTAGTCACTAACTCTGCTATGAAAAGCTGTCTATGGTGGACTGCTTTTCAGAGGCAGTTTGCAGGCATTCAACAGGTCAGTACTGCCGCTTCTGCAGGGATTTTACTTTGACTTACTATGCCACAACCATGAGACAAGAATTTTTGCTTTCATGGTTGTGGCAAGGACCTGTTGACTTCAATGAGCAAGTTTGGCAAATGGCACTGCTTCCAAACTCTGCCTGCTGAGTTAAAATATCTGCATTATTACATTATTGTGTACCCACCCAAGCGGTCACCATATTACATTGGGGGTGGGTGGTCAGGGGGCAGTACAAATAAGGCTAAATTGGACGTGTGAGCAAGGCCTTATACGGTCTACCGACAGAATTTGGATTAATAAAGCACATGAATCATCCTGATATAGTTGAGCTTACACTGAGGCGCTTTTCAAGCGCTTTGGCGCTAAAAAAAAGCACCTGAAAAGCTATCGAAAACCATTAAAATCCCATGAAAATCAATGAATGCTTTCAAACTGGGGTGGTGTGCTGGTGGGGTAGTGAAAAAATCCTGCAAGTAGCATCTTTGGAGCATGTTTGGAGCGCTAAAAAAAGCACCTCAAAAACGCCCCTCTCCATTGAAATGAAAAGGAAGCTCCTCTAAAGCCGCCCTAAAAGCGCCGCAAAAGCACTCAGTGTTTTATGGGCAGTTTTAAAGCGCCTTAGTGTGAAAGGGCTCTTAAAGTATATCTAATCCATTTTTTCTAATGCAAGTGTTTACATAATGACTGGAAAGCTATGAAAGGATTGGAGCAAGGTGAATGTAGTGTTCATATTTAAAAAGGGATCAAGGTCTCCACCCTGTAAGTACAGACCTATGAGTTTAATTTCTGTTGTAAGAAAGATATTTGAGGGTCCGCTAAAGGAGCATATAAAAAGATATCTTCCAAAAAAAAAAAAAACTATTAATCAATATCATGAGCAATAGCCATGATGGATTGTGAAAGACCAAAGTTATCAAACTAATTTACTTTCATTTTATAGGGAGATTTGTAGAATGAACATAATATTTTTGGACTTTGCTAAAATATCTGACATACAGTCAGGTCCATAAATTTTGGCACATTGACACAATTTTTAACTCTATACACCACCACAATGGATTTGACATGAAACAAACAAGATGTGCTTTAACTGCATACTGTCAGCTTTAATTTGAGGGCATTTACATCCAAATTAGGTGAAAGGTGTAGGAATTACAACAGTTTGAATATGTGCCTCCCACTTTTTAAGGGACCAAAAGTAATGGGACAATTGGCTGCTCAGCTGTTCCATGGCCAGGTGTGTGTTATTCCCTCATTATCCCATTTACAAGGAGCAGATAAAAGGTCCAGAGTTCATTTCAAGTGTGTTATTTACATTTGGAATCTGTTGCTGTCAACTCTCAATATGAGATCCAAAGAGCTGTCACTATCAGTGAAGCAAGCCATTATTAGGCTGAAAAAAACAAAACAAACCCATCAGAGAGGTAGCAGAAAGATTAGGTGTGGCCAAATCAACTGTTTGGAACATCCTTAAAAAGAAAGAACGCCCTGGTGAGCTCAGCAACACCAAAAGACCCAGAAGACTATGGAAAACAACTGTGGTGGATGAACAAAGAATTCTTTACCTGGTGAAGAAAACACCCTTCACAACAGTTGGCCAGATCAAGAACACTCTCCAAGAGGTATGTTTATGTGTGTCAAAGTCAACAATCAAGAGAAGACTTCACCAGAGTGAATACAGAGGGTTCACCACAAGATGTAAACCATTGGTGAGCCTAAAAAACAGGAAGGCCAGATTAGAGTTTGCCAAACAACATCTAAAAAAGCCTTCACAGTTCTGAAACAACATCCTATGGACAGACGAGACCAAGATCAACTTGTACCAGAGTGATGGGAAGAGAAGAGTATGGAGAAGAAAAGGAACTGCTCATGATCCAAAGCATACCACCTCATCAGTGAAGCATGGTGGTGGTGGTGTCATGGCATGGGCATGTATGGCTGCCAATGGAACTGGTTCTCTTGTATTTTTTAATGATGTGACTGCTGACAAAAGCAGCAGGATGAATTCTGAGGTGTTTCGGGGAATATTATCTGCTCATATTCAGCCAAATGCTTCAGAACTCATTGGACGGCCCTTCACAGTGCAGATGGACAATGACCCGAAGCATACTGCGAAAGCAACCAAAGAGTTTTTTAACCGGTTGCCGACTGCGCACAGTATATTTACTGCGGCAGTCGGCCCCGGCCAGGCAGAGTGACGTAGGTCTACGTCGCTCGCCTGTCACTCCTTCTAGAGCCAATAGCGGGCGGGCGCGCGCCCGCCGAGGCGTGCGCCCGCCGAGGCTCGTTCACGGAGGAGTGCGGGAGTGTGACTGGTGGACCCGATGTCCGCCGGTCACACTACGATCGCCGGTACAGCGGGAGAAAGACAGAGCGGCTTATGTAAACAAGCCGCCTGTCAGTTCTCCCTGTGTAAAAGTAAAGATCAGACAGTTCTACTATGTAGAACTGTTGATCTTTGTTTTTACACTAGTAGACCTGTCCCTGCACAGTTAGAATCACGCCCCTAGGACACACTTAACCCCTCCCTGTCCAATACCCAAAACCCCTTCCCTGCCAGTGTCATTTTTGCAGTAACAGTGCATATATATAGCACTGATTACTGCAGTAATGTCACTGGTACCCCCAAAAGTGTCAAAAATGTCAGTCAAGGGTCCGATCTGTCCGCCGCAATGTCGCAGTACCGCAAAAAAAATCGCAGATCGCCGCCATTACTCGTTAAAAAAAAAAACACCAAAAATGACAAAAATCTTTCCCTTTGTTAGTAAACGCGATAACTTTTGCGCAAACCAATCAAAATACACTTTTTTCGATTTTTTTTACCAAACATAGGTAGCGTAAAACAAATTGGCCGAAAATGTTAAAAAATTTTGATTTTTACATTTTTTTGGGGGAATTTCATATAAAAAAAAAGTGAAAAATATTGTTGTTTTTGCAAAAATTACGCTCTTTTTTTGTTTATAGCGCATGATCAAAAAATCGCACAGGTGATCAAATACCACCAAAAGAAAGCTCTGTTTGTGGGAAAAAAAGGACGTGAAATTCGTTTAGGTACAGCGTCGCACGACCGCGCAATTGTCCGTTAAAGTCACACAGTAAAAAATCGCAAAAAAAACCCTGGTTTTTTAGCAGGAAAATCCTCCGGTGGTAAAGTGGTTAAGGGAAAGAAGTGGAATGTTATGCAATGGCCTAGTCAATCACCTGACCTGAATCCGATTGAGCATGCATTTCACTTGCTGAAGACAAAACTGAAGTGAAAATGCCCCAAGAACAAGCAGGAACTGAAGACAGTTGCAGTAGAGGCCTGGCAGAGCATCACCAGGGATGAAACCCAGCATCTGGTGATGTCTATGTGTTCCAGACTTCAGGCTGTAATTGACTGCAAAGGATTTGCAACTAAGTATTAAAAAGTGAAAGTTTGATTTATGATTATTAATCGGTCCCATTACTTTTGGTCCCTTAAAAAGTGGGAGGCACATATACAAACTGTTATAATTCCTACACCGTTCACCTGATTTGGATGTAAATACCCTCAAATTAAAGCTGAAAGTCTGCAGTTAAAGCACATCTTGTTTGTTTCGTTTCAAATCCATTGTGGTGGTGTATAGAGCCAAAAAGATTACAATTGTGTCGATGTCCCAATATTTATGGACCTGACTGTATTTCCTAATTGATAGGTATTGTGTTATAATAATTAAAAACCTGTAGGCATAGAAATTCAGCTTGTAAATGGATATAAAATTGGCTTAAAGACCATGATTATTGAATCACTATCTGGACTGATTATTATTTGGGTATGCCAACGTTTTGTTTGGGGACCAATCTTCTTTTTAAGTGGTTTGTAAACTTTATAGGGGGAATTTAATAAAGGCTTAACAACACTTTTCTGGTGGTAGTTTACTTAAGAACTGCACTTAATTTAAGCAAGCATTTGCGACAGTGTCCAACACGTGGCAAATTAAGTTAGTTCCTACTATCCCCACTTTAAGGACTCGTCGTCACTATGGCAGAGACAGATTTTGAAAGAATTACAGCCAATTCTCATATTAGGAAATTGGCAGTAATTAAGACCAGCTCTGAGTTCACAACAAAGGTATGCCAGTGCTCAAAGTTGGGCATGGCTGCGTTGGAAAGTATCATGTATGTGACAACTTCCCACACAGTACTGTATCCCCAGCCCCATTCTTTTGTAAGGGCCGGAGATATAGCTAATGCCATTACACAAATTTGGCAATGGCCATATCTGGTAAATGACTTGTCACTGTGTGGATGCACAGAAGTGGGCAGATTCAAAAACTGCTATTGGACTGAAAAGTGGCTTTAGATCCAGCAACTGCAGTGCTGCCATCAACAGCCATGTTGAGCTGATGGGGAGCTAGTCGCTCGGTACTCCATCAGGTTCCACCTAACCTTCGTACACACTCCTCAGCCATGTGCCTGTCAGTGTCATGGGCACAGTAGCTGGGGAGGAAAGGAGTAAACTAACTTCTGGTGCTTTGTAGTTCCTGGGCAGTGAAACCCTTTGCAATCTGATGTCTGAATCCACTATTTGTAGGTGACAAATACACTTCATTATAACATACAATTTTGGAACAGAATAAAACATCCTTTTGGAAGCATGACTTTGCTTACCTAAGTTTTCCAAAAGAACCCTCCAGCGATCCTTCACCCCTTTGCGGACTTGTCTATGAGCGCTGATATCAAAACTTAGTCTCCGGTAACCCTAAAGGAACAAAACAAGAACATCAGAAGCTTGTAAATACTTTACTCTTTATCTCCGCATTCTAGCTATTGTTGCACCCCATGTAAAAAAAAAAAAAAAAAAGAGGAAAGTATAAAAATGCTGTCATTAACCACTTGCCTACCGTGCACTTAAACACCCTTCCCATCCAGGCCAATTTTCAGCTTTCAGTGCTGTCACACTTTGGATGACAATTGCGCGGTCATGCTACACTGTACCCATATGAAATTTTTATCATTTTTTTCACACAAATAGAGCTTTCTTTTGGTGGTATTTAATCACCTCTGGGTTTTTTATTTTTTCCAAAAAAAAAGAAAAAAGACAGAAAATTTTGAAAAAAAAAAAAAAGTTTTTCTTATTTTCTGCGAGTAAATTTTGAAAATAAATTTTTCTCCCTCACTGATGTGCGCTGATGAGGCGGCACTGATGGGCACTGATAGGCTGCACTTATGGGCACTGATAGGCTGCACTTATGGGCACTGATGAGGTGGCACTTATGGGCACTGATGAGGTGGCACTTATGGGCACTGATGAGGAGGTACTAATATGCCGCACTGATGAGCACTGATAGGCGGCATTGATAGGCGGCACTGATAGGCGGCACTGCTGGGCACTGAGAGGTGGCACTGCTGGGCACTGAGAGGTGGCACTGATGGGCGGCACTGATGGGCACTGATAGGCGGCACTGTTGGGCACTGGCGGATGGCACTGATGGACACTGACGGGTGGCACTGATGAGCACTGATGGGCAGCACCATCAGTGCCCACACTCAGTGCCCATAGTGCTGCCAGTCAGTGCTCATCAGTGCCTAGATGAGCAGGCACTGATGGGCACTGACTGGCAGCACTATGGGCACTGATTGTGGGCATTGATGGGGGCACTGATGGCGGGCACTGTGGGCACTGATGGGGGGGCAATGTGTGTGTTTTTTTTACCTTCAGTAATCAGGGCACTGGTGATCAGTGCCCTGCTTACATTTGTCTGTGTCCCCAGCGGCTGTCGGCTCCCCCTCCTTCCTCACACTGCAGTGTCTGTGTGAGGAAGGAGCGCCGGCGATGAGAGATGATCTCATATGTTTACATATGAGATCATCTCTCATTGGACGGCTTGATCACGTGGTGAATGGCCGCTGTGATTGGCCATTCACCACGATCTGTGATCGGCCGTGTCCAAGGGACATGGCCGACACAGATTCTCCCCGATGCGCGCTCGCGGGAGCGCGCGGGGGGGCGTGTCACTGGAGGCCTAAAAACGGCCTCCCGAAAATTTGAGTCCGCGCTGCAGCCGTATATAGGCTGTAGCGCGGATGGGAGGGGGTTAATAACCAGAGTCCAGAGAAGGACAACAAAAATAATTAGGGGAATGGAGGACATCAGCTATGAAGAAAGACTACAAGCACTGAACCTATTCTCTCTGGAGAAGAGACGATTGAGGGGGGATATGATATCAATGTACAAATATTGTACTGGCGACCCGAGCATAAGGAACAAACTATTCAGAGAAAGGGAATACAATAAGACACGTGGCCACTCACTAAAACTAGAGAAAAGGCGGTTTAACATTAAAGTACGTAAGGGGTTATTCACTGTAAGAGCGGTAAGGATGTGGAATTCTCTTCCACAAGCAGTGGTATCAGCAGGGAGCATCGATAGTTTCAAAAAACTATTAGATGGGCACCTTAAAGACCACAACATACAGGGGTATACAATGTACGGTTAACAGCAAACACACAGACACATCATAGGTTGAACTGGATGGACTGATGTCTTTTTTCAACCTCACTAACTATGTAACCAATTCTTAATGTTTAAAGCAGGGATTCCCAAACTACGGCCCTGCAGCTGTTGCAGAACTACACATCCCATGAGGCATTGTAAAACTCTGACATTCACATACATGACTAGGCATGATGGGAATTGTAGTTCCTTAACAACTGGAGGGCCGTAGTTTGGGAATCCCTGGTTTAAAGTATAACTAAAAGCAAAACTTTTTTTTTTAGTTTTGGATAGAGTGGAGAGTGATTCGAACACCTGACAGTTTTTATTGCCGTCTGTGTTAAGGAGATTCACTCTCTCTATTTGTCCTGTTTACCATTATCAATAAAAGTGAAAGTAAAAGAAATTACCCAAATGTTGGGTTGTCCCCAGAAAAGTAAAAGAGGGGAAATCTTCCAAAGGGTACACGAGTTCTGGTGGCCTGAGGGTCCCCAAGCAATTCCCGTAATTTTCAGAGATTTTCTCTCACTTCCTGTTTGGCTATGGAACAGGAAGTGAAGGGACACAGATGGCGAAAAAAAAATCTGGTAGGGGTTATAACCCTCCCTTGCTCTATCCAAAATGCTTTGAAAACGCATAGGTAAATGCCACCATCAAGACCTCCTCAAGGTCTAAAACATACTGTATTTTCTATATGGTCCTCTCTTCTTTACTATCAATGAAGACAGCCATGGATGACACTCAGAGATAACAAAGGCAGACATGTTTTTGAAGTCCAGGCTATTACATTAGGAATGAGGGGTTTAGTAGTTTACAAGTGAGATTTCCTATCTGTCCAGTATACATGAAGTAACAAGGACACTGCATTTCTGAAAAGATCAACAGATATTTCTGTGTAGGCATGGAAACCAGTCTTTGCTGCCCCAAGACAGAACTGATCATTAATCATGCGCAATATGTGGTCAACTTTAGCGCTGCCTCTGACCTTGTCAGGTCCGATTATCAGTAAACACAAACATTTGGTATCTTCAAGTGAATCATTTGATTAAGAGTAGGGTTGAGCGAACACCTAGATGTCCGTGTTCGACGGGTTCGGCCGAACTTTAAAAAAAAGTCCGGGTCCGTGTCCCGGACTTTTACCGAACTTTTCCCGGACACCGAACCCCATTGAAGTCAATGGGGACCCGAACTTTAAGGCACTAAAATGGCTCTAAAACACCAAAGGAAAGGGCTAGAGTGCTGCAAATGGCAGCAAAACGTAATTAAGAGCATGGCAAGTGCTCTGCAAACAAATGTGGATAGGGAAATAACTTAAAACAACAAAAAAAAACAGAAAAATAAAACAATGTTCTTCTTCATCTCTGAAGGACGAGGCCCATATGGAGTAGGAGGGAGGTTGAGGTGGTGGTGGATGTGGCGGTGACTAGACATATGCCGGTTTTCGGTAATTCGATATATCGCGGTATTGCATAGCCACGGTATTGTTATTGTGGCATTTTTAAAATACCGAGTTTCTCTGTCAAGTCTGCCTGACTTGTGAATTGATACATTTCAGTGAGCTGGATGACTCATTCACTCACTCAGCTAACACCTTTCAGCATTAAGTGCTGGTTCACACTGCCGCTACCACTAAAGTAGCGTCGCTTCCAGCGCGACTTTGACGCGATTTTGACGCGACTTTGACGCGACTTTGGCGCGACTTAGCGCGACTTTGACGCGACCTAATCGCGAGGCAACTTTTTATTTGGCCAATCACAATCTGATGTCTTGTGACCTAATTTCCTTTTCCTGTGTTTTTTTTTTTACATATTTCCTTTTTCCCATGTGTGCAGTGTTGTGTGTCTCACATAGCTTTGTTTGTCTGTCCAGAAACGTAAAAAAAAAAAAGAGCTTTTTTCCTATAATTTTTAAGAAGCACATGCCTCCAAAGACACCCAAAAAATGCCCGTAAAATGTCTGCAAGAAAAAAAGCCAGCCGCAGAGAAGCCATATTACAGAAAATATAGTAAAAATGCTGTTTTTTAGGGGTTCTGGACATGCTACAGAGCTGAAAGTTGACAGGTACACTTTTTAGACACCCAGACACTAAATCCCAAAAATGACATGCCTGCCTAAAAAAAATGCCCGCTAAATGCCTGCAAGAAAAAAAGACAGCTGGTAAGACACTACAAAAAATTATAAGAAAAATGATTTTTTTTAGGGGTTCTGGACATGCTACATAGCTGAAACTTGACAGGGACACTTTTTTGACCCCCCAGACACTAAATCCAGAAAATGACATGCCTGCCTAAAAAAATGCCCGCTAAATGCCTGCAAGAAAAAAAGCCAGCCGCAGAGAAGCCGTATTCCTGAAAATATAGTAAAAATGCTGTTTTTTAGGGGTTCTGGACATGCTACAGAGCTGAAAATTGACAGGTACACTTTTTAGACCCCCCAGACACTAAATAAAAAAAATGACATGCCTGCCTAAAAAAAGGCCCGCTAAATGCCTGCAAGAAAAAAAGACAGCTGGTAAGACACTACAAAAAATTATAAGAAAAATGATTTTTTTTTAGGGGTTCTGGACATGCTACATAGCTGAAACTTGACAGGGACACTTTTTTGACCCCCCAGACACTAAATCCAGAAAATGACATGCCTGCCTAAAAAAATGCCCGCTAAATGCCTGCAAGAAAAAAAGCCAGCCGCAGAGAAGCCGTATTCCTGAAAATATAGTAAAAATGCTGTTTTTTAGGGGTTCTGGACATGCTACAGAGCTGAAAATTGACAGGTACACTTTTTAGACCCCCCAGACACTAAATAAAAAAAATGACATGCCTGCCTAAAAAAATGCCCGCTAAATGCCTGCAAGAAAAAAAGACAGCTGGTAAGACACTACAAAAAATTATAAGAAAAATGATTTTTTTTAGGGGTTCTGGACATGCTACATAGCTGAAACTTGACAGGGACACTTTTTTGACCCCCCAGACACTAAATCCAGAAAATGACATGCCTGCCTAAAAAAATGCCCGCTAAATGCCTGCAAGAAAAAAAGCCAGCCGCAGAGAAGCCGTATTCCTGAAAATATAGTAAAAATGCTGTTTTTTAGGGGTTCTGGACATGCTACAGAGCTGAAAATTGACAGGTACACTTTTTAGACCCCCCAGACACTAAATAAAAAAAATGACATGCCTGCCTAAAAAAATGCCCGCTAAATGCCTGCAAGAAAAAAAGACAGCTGGTAAGACACTACAAAAAATTATAAGAAAAATTATTTTTTTTAGGGGTTCTGGACATGCTACAGAGCTGAAACTTGACAGGGACACTTTTTAGACCCCCCAGAAACGAAATCCCAAAAATGACATGCCTGCCTAAAAAAATGACCGCTGATGAATGCCTGCAAGTATAAAAGACAGCTGGTAAAGACACTACAAAAAATTAAAAGAAAAATGATTTTTTTTTAGGGGTTCTGGACATGCTACAGAGCTGAAACTTGACAGGGACACTTTTTAGACCCCCCAGAAACGAAATCCAAAAAATGACATGCCTGCCTAAAAAAATGACCGCTGATGAATGCCTGCAAGTATAAAAGACAGCTGGTAAAGACACTACAAAAAATTAAAAGAAAAATGATTTTTTTTTAGGGGTTCTGGACATGCTACAGAGCTGAAACTTGACAGGGACACTTTTTAGACCCCCCAGAAACGAAATCCAAAAAATGACATGCCTGCCTAAAAAAATGACCGCTAATGCCTGCAAGAAAATTATGCTCTTTTCTTGTTCACTGCCATTTTTTAGCAAAGTCGGATGACAAGTCGGATTACAGGTCGCTTCAATTAAGATAAGGAGGCGACTCCCATTGAAGTATATGGGACAGGTCGGATCACTGGTCGCCTGAAAGTAGTACAGGACCCTTTTCTGAAGTCGGAGCGACCTTAATAGCGGCAATTAAGACGGCACTGATTCATTTACATTGGTTTGGTCATGTCAAGCGACCTGGGGCGACCTGGGGCGACACAAGTCGCCTCGTGAGTCGCCCTAGTGTGAATGGGGGCTAAGTCTCCTAACTATAAACAAAAATGATTACATTTGTATCTTTTCCTTCCCTCTGCCAGGGAGAAAGGAAGTTTAACCTCTTAAAGACTGGATCTTTTTCTGACACTTGCTGCTTGCAAGTTAAAATCAGTTTTTTTTTTGCTAGAAAAGTACTTAGAACCCCCAAACATTTTATATATTTTTTTAGCAGAGACCCTACAGAATAAAATGGCGATTGTTGTAATATTTTATGTCACACTGTATTTGCGCAGCAGTCTTTCAAACGCAATGATTAGACTTTAATGAATAAAAAAAAAAAAAAAAACGTAACAGTAAAGTTATCCCAATTTTTTTTTTTTTTGTTACACAGAGAATCGTGAGAGAATCGTGATCTTTATTCCAAGCTAAAAAATCGTGATTCTCATTTTGGCCAGAATCGTGCAGCTCTAATAAATATATATATACACACACACACGCCTAGCAGCCCACATTACATTATTATATAGCCATCAAGCAGTGTCTGGCCTACCTGGTGATGACTGGTCCTGGCGCTCTGATCCGATGGCCTGGTCTTTAAAGGGGCAAATCCTTGCGATCCAGAAGTGGTTAAACCTGCAGGAGGACCGGTGTTTTTATCTATTAATGACTTTACTATTGCTTTAGGCCTGGTTCACATGTATGCGGGTTGGTGGTTCACATGTATGCGGGTTGGCGGTTCACATGTATGCGGGTTGGCGGCCCACATTTGCACAGGCATAGCAGCCCATTGATTTGAACGGGCTGCTATGCCCTCATTTTCCGCAGAAAAAAGGTGCATGCAGCATTTTTTTTAAATTCAGTGGCCTTGAAATCCATCCTGCTTTTGCACCATGCGACTAACCTGCAGTTCCTGCTCTGGCAAGCTTTCTGCATTTTTTGTATACGTGGGCACGGCATTTAAAAATAAACAGTTTGCGTGTGCAGCAACGGCAGGTAAGTCGCATGGTGCAAAAGAAGGATGGATTTCATGGCCACTGCATTTTTTTAAATTCTGCATGCACCTTTTTTCAGCTGAAAACGCAGGCATAGCAGCTCAAGCCCATTCACATCAATGGGCTGCTATGCCTGTGCAAATGTGGGCCCCCAACCCGCATACATGTGAACCAGGCCTAAAGCAATAGTAAAGTCATTAATAGATAAAAACACCGGTCCTCCTGCAGGTTTAACCAATTAATGACTTTACTATTGCTTTAGGCCTGGTTCACATGTATGCGGGTTGGGGGCCCACATTTGCACAGGCATAGCAGCCCATTGATGTGAATGGGCTTGAGCTGCTATGCCTGCGTTTTCAGCTGAAAAAAGGTGCATGCAGAATTTAAAAAAATGCAGTGGCCATGAAATCCATCCTTCTTTTGCACCATGCGACTTACCTGCCGTTGCTGCACACGCAAACTGTTTATTTTTAAATGCCGTGCCCACGTATACAAAAAATGCAGAAAGCTTGCCAGAGCAGGAACTGCAGGTTAGTCGCATGGTGCAAAAGCAGGATGGATTTCAAGGCCACTGAATTTTAAAAAAATGCTGCATGCACCTTTTTTCTGCGGAAAATGAGGGCATAGCAGCCCATTCAAATCAATGGGCTGCTATGCCTGTGCAAATGTGAACCACCAACCCGCATACATGTGAACCAGGCCTAAAGCAATAGTAAAGTAATTTATAAACAACACCTCCTTCAGGTTTAACCACTTCTTGACCACAAGGATTTGCCCTCTTAATGACCAGGCCATCGGATCGGAGCCGAGCGCCAGAACCAGTTATCACCAGTTAGGCCAGACACTGCTTGATGACCTATTTTAGGCCTGGTTCACAGAGTCTGTACTGACTGACTATATAATAATGTGCATAAGTGAACCAAAGCCCCTAAATTCAGCAATGAAATTGAAGTGAGGTGGAAATTTAATAATTTAAATTTAATAATAGAATACCGTGATAATACCGTATACCGTGGCAAAACCTTAATCAATTAATCGCAGCATGAAAATCTGATACCGTCACAAGCCTAGCGGTGACATAGGCGTGCGCACAGGGTGTGCTGGGTGTGCCTGGGCACACCCTAATCACCTAGGGCACATAGCATTGCCAGTGAGGAGATGGGAAAGATCTCCCTGGGACCTGCTCTGCTCTATTTCTCCTTGCCTACAGGTACATGGCCCCGATACATTACTCTCCCTGCTGGCAAACACATGCATGTGTATTTCAACTTTGGGGTGCACACCTTAATGCAATAGGCTGCGCACACCTATGGGCGGTGTAGGTGGAAGCGGCGGTGGAGGAGGACCAGGGCCGGATTAACAGCATCATGGGCTTGGTGCTGAGGATTTTGAAGGGCCTTAAGGGCCGTGCCTTGCCATGCACCCAGAGGAGGAAGGGTGCAGCCATGCATGCCTAATTCAACATGGGATGCTGTCTCTGAAGCCCATAAACACATCCATGCATCGCCAACTGTCCCTCCTTGTCCGGCCTTCACGCTGTGTGGGGAGGTTCTGAGGGTGCTGCCTGGGGAAGCGAGCATAGAAGCCAGACTTCTGTGTTTACAAGTGACAGAAGAGCGGTAACAGTGAATATGGCCAACCCGGGGCCTATATAAAAGGTAGGGGCCTGGAGCTGCAGCTCCAATAGCCCCTACATTAATCTGGCCCTGAGGAGGAGGACGAGGTAGCCAACACTGCTTCTTTTCAAAAATTTTAAATGAGGGTACACCCCAAAAGAGTGAGAAAGAGCAAAAATGGAACAATGGGTGGGTAAGGTCGGTATCCATTGCTATTCTGCATAAGGTACGGAAAAGTCCCGTGGGATCCATGCCTGGTTCATTTTAATGAACGTGAGCTTGTCCACATTGTCTCTGGACAGGCGGCTGCGCTTGTCTGTTATAACGCCCCCAGCCGTGCTAAATACCCGTTCAGATAATACACTGGCTGCAGGGCACGCCAGCACCTCCAAGGCGTAAAGGGCAAGCTCAAGCCATGTGCCCAATTTGGAGACCCAGAAGTTGAAGGGGGCAGACCCGTCATTCACTACATGTAGGCGTGTGCACACATACTGCTCCACCATGTTGGTAAAATGCTGCCTCCTGCTAAGACGTTCCATCTGAGCTGCTGGTGCTGCTGTTTGTTGTGGCGTGCTGACAAAGCTTTTCCACATTTCGGCCATGCTAACCCTGCCTTCTGAGGTGCTGGCGGTGCCCTGGTTGCGTTGGCGACCTCCTCCTCCTCTGCCTTGTGCTTCCACTGTGGCCCCGCTGTCAGATGGGAATGCCAGCAGCATGGCGTCTACCAGCGTGCGCTTGTACTCGCGCATCTTGCGATCGCGCTCCAGTGAGTGAATTAAGGACGGTACGTTGTCCTTGTAACGGGGATCCAGCAGCGTGGCCACCCAGTAATCAGCACAAGTTAGAATGTGGGCAACTCGGCGGTCGTTGTGGAGACACTGCAGCATGTAATCGCTCATGTGTGCCAGGCTGCCCAGAGGCAACGAAAGGCTGTCCTCTGTGGGAGGTGTATCGTCCGTGTCCTCTGTATCCCCCCAGCCACGCACCAGTGATGGCCATGAGCTGGCCTGGGTGCCACCCTGCTGTGAACATGGTTCCATCTCCTCCTCCAGCTCCTCCTCCTCCTCATCCTCCTCATCCTCCAGAACTGTGCCCCTGCTGGACAATTGCGTCCCTGGCGTTTGCGTGTGCAGGAACCCACCCTCGGAGCCCCTTGCGAATGACTGCCCTGAAAGCCTTGGAAATGTTACCTCTTCATCCTCCTCCTCCTCCTCATCCTGTGCCACATCCTCTTCCATCATCGCCCGAATTGTTTTTTCAAGGAGGCATAGAAGTGGGATAGTTAAGCTGAGAACGGCGTCATTGCCACTGGCCATGTTGGTGGAGTACTCAAAACAGCGCAACAAGGCACACAGGTCTCGCATGGAGGCCCAGTTAAATTAAATAGCGGAATAGAAAATATGATCCAAAAAAAGTGTATGTATATCACACGTACACAACCACACTGGGCCCCAATTACTATTGTTTGTACCCCTAAAAGGCTAGATGAGGAGTAGGGGGAGTATGGAACAGGCAGCACCCTCAAACCTTCAGAAGTATGAGATGAACCCCAACAACTTGGAAAGGTGGATCTCTCTCACACGTACCAACACAGACTATCCCCCAATTTAACTGATCCCCAAAGGTTTTTGATTAAATAGCGGAATAGAAAATATGATCCAAAAAAAGTGTATGTATATCACACGTACACAACCACACTAGGCCCCAATTACTATTGTTTGTACCCCTAAAAGGCTAGATGAGGAGTAGGGGGAGTATGGAACAGGCAGCACCCTCAAACCTTCAGAAGTATGAGATGAACCCCAACAACTTGGAAAGGTGGATCTCTCTCACACGTACCGACACAGACTATCCCGCAATTCAATTGATCCTCAAAGGTTTTTATTGAATAGCGGAATAGGAAATATGATCAAAAAAAGTGTATGTATCTCGCACGTACACAACCACACTAGGCCCCAATTACTATTGTTTGTACCCCTAAAAGGCTAGATGAGGAGTAGGGGGGGTATGGAACAGGCAGCACCCTCAAACCTTCAGAAGTATGAGATGAACCCCAACAACTTGGAAAGGTGGATCTCTCTCACACGTACCGACACAGACTATCCCCCAATTTAACTGATCCCCAAAGGTTTTTGATTAAATAGCGGAATAGAAAATATGATCAAAAAAAGTGTATGTATCTCGCACGTACACAACCACACTAGGCCCCAATTACTATTGTTTGTACCCCTAAAAGGCTAGATGAGGAGTAGGGGGGGTATGGAACAGGCAGCACCCTCAAACCTTCAGAAGTATGAGATGAACCCCAACAACTTGGAAAGGTGGATCTCTCTCACACGTACCGACACAGACTATCCCCCAATTTAACTGATCCCCAAAGGTTTTTGATTAAATAGCGGAATAGAAAATATGATCCCAAAAAAGTGTATGTATATCACACGTACACAACCACACTGGGCCCCAATTACTATTGTTTGTACCCCTAAAAGGCTAGATGAGGAGTAGGGGGAGTATGGAACAGGCAGCACCCTCAAACCTTCAGAAGTATGAGATGAACCCCAACAACTTGGAAAGGTGGATCTCTCTCACACGTACCAACACAGACTATCCCCCAATTTAACTGATCCCCAAAGGTTTTTGATTAAATAGCGGAATAGAAAATATGATCCAAAAAAAGTGTATGTATATCACACGTACACAACCACACTAGGCCCCAATTACTATTGTTTGTACCCCTAAAAGGCTAGATGAGGAGTAGGGGGAGTATGGAACAGGCAGCACCCTCAAACCTTCAGAAGTATGAGATGAACCCCAACAACTTGGAAAGGTGGATCTCTCTCACACGTACCGACACAGACTATCCCGCATTTCAATTGATCCTCAAAGGTTTTTATTGAATAGCGGAATAGGAAATATGATCAAAAAAAGTGTATGTATCTCGCACGTACACAACCACACTAGGCCCCAATTACTATTGTTTGTACCCCTAAAAGGCTAGATGAGGAGTAGGGGGAGTATGGAACAGGCAGCACCCTCAAACCTTCAGAAGTATGAGATGAACCCCAACAACTTGGAAAGGTGGATCTCTCTCACACGTACCGACACAGACTATCCCCCAATTTAACTGATCCCCAAAGGTTTTTGATTAAATAGCGGAATAGAAAATATGATCCCAAAAAAGTGTATGTATATCACACGTACACAACCACACTAGGCCCCAATTACTATTGTTTGTACCCCTAAAAGGCTAGGAGTAGGGGGAGTATGGAACAGGCAGCACCCTCAAACCTTCAGAAGTATGAGATGAACCCCAACAACTTGGAAAGGTGGATCTCTCTCACACGTACCAACACAGACTATCCCCCAATTTAACTGATCCCCAAAGGTTTTTGATTAAATAGCGGAATAGAAAATATGATCCCAAAAAAGTGTATGTATATCACACGTACACAACCACACTAGGCCCCAATTACTATTGTTTGTACCCCTAAAAGGCTAGGAGTAGGGGGAGTATGGAACAGGCAGCACCCTCAAACCTTCAGAAGTATGAGATGAACCCCAACAACTTGGAAAGGTGGATCTCTCTCACACGTACCAACACAGACTATCCCCCAATTTAACTGATCCCCAAAGGTTTTTGATTAAATAGCGGAATAGAAAATATGATCCCAAAAAAGTGTATGTATATCACACGTACACAACCACACTAGGCCCCAATTACTATTGTTTGTACCCCTAAAAGGCTAGGAGTAGGGGGAGTATGGAACAGGCAGCACCCTCAAACCTTCAGAAGTATGAGATGAACCCCAACAACTTGGAAAGGTGGATCTCTCTCACACGTACCAACACAGACTATCCCCCAATTTAACTGATCCCCAAAGGTTTTTGATTAAATAGCGGAATAGAAAATATGATCCCAAAAAAGTGTATGTATATCACACGTACACAACCACACTAGGCCCCAATTACTATTGTTTGTACCCCTAAAAGGCTAGGAGTAGGGGGAGTATGGAACAGGCAGCACCCTCAAACCTTCAGAAGTATGAGATGAACCCCAACAACTTGGAAAGGTGGATCTCTCTCACACGTACCAACACAGACTATCCCCCAATTTAACTGATCCCCAAAGGTTTTTGATTAAATAGCGGAATAGAAAATATGATCCCAAAAAAGTGTATGTATATCACACGTACACAACCACACTAGGCCCCAATTACTATTGTTTGTACTCCTAAAAGGCTAGGAGTAGGGGGGAGTATGGAACAGGCAGCACCCTCAAACCTTCAGAAGTATGAGATGAACCCCAACAACTTGGAAAGGTGGATCTCTCTCACACGTACCAACACAGACTATCCCCCAATTTAACTGATCCCCAAAGGTTTTTGATTAAATAGCGGAATAGAAAATATGATCCCAAAAAAGTGTATGTATATCACACGTACACAACCACACTAGGCCCCAATTACTATTGTTTGTACCCCTAAAAGGCTAGGAGTAGGGGGAGTATGGAACAGGCAGCACCCTCAAACCTTCAGAAGTATGAGATGAACCCCAACAACTTGGAAAGGTGGATCTCTCTCACACGTACCAACACAGACTATCCCCCAATTTAACTGATCCCCAAAGGTTTTTGATTAAATAGCGGAATAGAAAATATGATCCCAAAAAAGTGTATGTATATCACACGTACACAACCACACTAGGCCCCAATTACTATTGTTTGTACCCCTAAAAGGCTAGGAGTAGGGGGGAGTATGGAACAGGCAGCACCCTCAAACCTTCAGAAGTATGAGATGAACCCCAACAACTTGGAAAGGTGGATCTCTCTCACACGTACCAACACAGACTATCCCCCAATTTAACTGATCCCCAAAGGTTTTTGATTAAATAGCGGAATAGAAAATATGATCCCAAAAAAGTGTATGTATATCACACGTACACAACCACACTAGGCCCCAATTACTATTGTTTGTACCCCTAAAAGGCTAGGAGTAGGGGGAGTATGGAACAGGCAGCACCCTCAAACCTTCAGAAGTATGAGATGAACCCCAACAACTTGGAAAGGTGGATCTCTCTCACACGTACCAACACAGACTATCCCCCAATTTAACTGATCCCCAAAGGTTTTTGATTAAATAGCGGAATAGAAAATATGATCCCAAAAAAGTGTATGTATATCACACGTACACAACCACACTAGGCCCCAATTACTATTGTTTGTACCCCTAAAAGGCTAGGAGTAGGGGGAGTATGGAACAGGCAGCACCCTCAAACCTTCAGAAGTATGAGATGAACCCCAACAACTTGGAAAGGTGGATCTCTCTCACACGTACCAACACAGACTATCCCCCAATTTAACTGATCCCCAAAGGTTTTTGATTAAATAGCGGAATAGAAAATATGATCCCAAAAAAGTGTATGTATATCACACGTACACAACCACACTAGGCCCCAATTACTATTGTTTGTACCCCTAAAAGGCTAGGAGTAGGGGGAGTATGGAACAGGCAGCACCCTCAAACCTTCAGAAGTATGAGATGAACCCCAACAACTTGGAAAGGTGGATCTCTCTCACACGTACCAACACAGACTATCCCCCAATTTAACTGATCCCCAAAGGTTTTTGATTAAATAGCGGAATAGAAAATATGATCCCAAAAAAGTGTATGTATATCACACGTACACAACCACACTAGGCCCCAATTACTATTGTTTGTACCCCTAAAAGGCTAGGAGTAGGGGGAGTATGGAACAGGCAGCACCCTCAAACCTTCAGAAGTATGAGATGAACCCCAACAACTTGGAAAGGTGGATCTCTCTCACACGTACCAACACAGACTATCCCCCAATTTAACTGATCCCCAAAGGTTTTTGATTAAATAGCGGAATAGAAAATATGATCCCAAAAAAGTGTATGTATATCACACGTACACAACCACACTAGGCCCCAATTACTATTGTTTGTACCCCTAAAAGGCTAGGAGTAGGGGGGAGTATGGAACAGGCAGCACCCTCAAACCTTCAGAAGTATGAGATGAACCCCAACAACTTGGAAAGGTGGATCTCTCTCACACGTACCAACACAGACTATCCCCCAATTTAACTGATCCCCAAAGGTTTTTGATTAAATAGCGGAATAGAAAATATGATCCCAAAAAAGTGTATGTATATCACACGTACACAACCACACTAGGCCCCAATTACTATTGTTTGTACCCCTAAAAGGCTAGGAGTAGGGGGAGTATGGAACAGGCAGCACCCTCAAACCTTCAGAAGTATGAGATGAACCCCAACAACTTGGAAAGGTGGATCTCTCTCACACGTACCAACACAGACTATCCCCCAATTTAACTGATCCCCAAAGGTTTTTGATTAAATAGCGGAATAGAAAATATGATCCCAAAAAAGTGTATGTATATCACACGTACACAACCACACTAGGCCCCAATTACTATTGTTTGTACCCCTAAAAGGCTAGGAGTAGGGGGAGTATGGAACAGGCAGCACCCTCAAACCTTCAGAAGTATGAGATGAACCCCAACAACTTGGAAAGGTGGATCTCTCTCACACGTACCAACACAGACTATCCCCCAATTTAACTGATCCCCAAAGGTTTTTGATTAAATAGCGGAATAGAAAATATGATCCCAAAAAAGTGTATGTATATCACACGTACACAACCACACTAGGCCCCAATTACTATTGTTTGTACCCCTAAAAGGCTAGATGAGGAGTAGGGGGAGTATGGAACAGGCAGCACCCTCAAACCTTCAGAAGTATGAGATTGTGTTCACTGTACCCCACAAAGATTGAGTTCACTGCACCCCACAATGATTGTGTTCACTGCACCCCACAAAGATTGTGTTCACTGCACCTCACAAAGATTGTGTTCACTGTACCCCCCAAAGATTGTGTTCACTGCACCCCACAAAGATTCTGTTCACTGTACCCCACAAAGATTGTGTTCACTGCACCCCAAAAAGATTGTGTTCACTGCACCCCAAAAAGGATGTTGTTCACTGCACCCCAAAAAGGATGTTGTTCACTCCACCCCAAAAAGATTGTGTTCACTGCACCCCACAAAGATTGTGTTCACTGCACCCCAAAAAGATTGTGTTCACTGCACCCCAAAAATGATTTTGTTCACTGCACCCCAAAAAGGATTTTGTTCACTGCACCCCAAAAAGGATGTTGTTCACTCCACCCCAAAAAGATTGTGTTCACTGCACCCCAAAAAGATTGTGTTCACTGCACCCCACAAAGGATTTTGTTCACTGCACCCCAAAAAGATTGTGTTCACTGCACCCCAAAAAGGATGTTGTTCACTGCACCCCAAAAAGGATTTTGTTCACTGCACCCCAAAAAGATTGTGTTCACTGCACCCCACAAAGGATTTTGTTCACTGCACCCCACAAAGATTGTGTTCACTGCACACCAAAAAGGATTGTGTTCACTGCACCCCAAAAAGATTTTGTTCACTGCACCCCAAAAAGATTGTGTTCACTGCAGCCCAAAAAGATTGTGTTCACTGCAGCCCAAAAAGATTGTGTTCACTGCAGCCCAAAAAGATTGTGTTCACTGCAGCCCAAAAAGATTGTGTTCACTGCAGCTCACACACAGAAAAATGGATGTGGATCACTGACACCTGCCTATCTCCAATCCCACACCACACAGCAATATCGATTGTAGTTTGTAGAACACAGTTTCCCTAAAATTCAGCAGACTCTGTCCCTAACAGGATTGAGAAGAGATCGTAGATCAGGATTGAGTGCAGACCCCACCCCCCACACAGCAATATCGATTGTAGTTTGTAGAAGACACTGACCCTATAATTCAGCAGACTCTATCCCTAAAATGCCTACAACTCGCCCTGCCTAAACACTCCGACCTGTCCCTCAATTCTATCCGGACACAAATGGTTTTTTCCTGCCTATCTTTCCCTAATCAGCAGCCAGCACGTTGATGTGTGCTCTGTCCCTGAATCTAAGCAGCATAATGACGCCGCTGCGGCTGCCTCGAACTTATAAAGACTTGGTCACATGCTTCAGACGGCCAATCACAGCTACTGAGACATTTGCAGGCATGGCTGGGATGGCTTAAGGCACACCAGTTAAACGATTGTTGATTGGCTGTTGAAAGCCCGCCATGAAAAGAGCGCCAAAGCATGCAAAACCCGGAAATAAAACGACCGAACACGGATTTTTACCCGAACATACAGTAAAGTGTCCGTGTCCGTGTTCGGGTACAAAAAATCCAATTATTCGGTACGAACACGAATAATACAGTCCGTGTTCGCTCAACACTAATTAAGAGCAAAGTGTACAAGCAGAATCATGCAGGGAATCTTGAAGCAATTCACACTAGTGCTTACCCATAAGGTACCTTGTGGCAAGACCTGAGGCACCAAGTACAGCAGACTTTCATGAATATATTTTAGAGTAAATATCTAGGGGTGCGCAAATTACATAAAGGTTGTATTGGGAAAAATTACAGTACATTTTTTTTCTTATTTTTCCCAACTTCAAAACATACAATATATATATATTAAAATTCTTCTTATAAATGTAAGTGTTTGTAAAGTCTCTTTTTTTTTCAACAAAAATAACAAACATAATATACTTACCTCCTCTGTGCAGTGGTTTTGCACAGGTCAGTCTGGATCCTCCTCTTCTCTGGTCCCTCTTCAGCTCTACTGGCCCCTCCCCTCCCTTTAACCACTTAAGCCCCGGAGGATTTGGCTGCTAAACGACCAGGGGGTATTTTGCGATTCGGCACTGCGTGACTTTAACGGACAATTGCGCGGTCATGCAACGCTGTACCTAAACGAATTTGATGTCCTTTTTTCCCACAAACAGAGCTTTCTTTTGGTGGTATTTGATCACCTGTGCGATTTTTTGATCATGCGCTATAAACAAAAAAAGAGCGTCAATTTTGCAAAAATAACAATATTTTTCACATTTTTTTATATGAAATTCCCCCCCAAAAAAAATGTAAAAATCAAAATTTTTTAACATTTTCGGCCAATTTGTTTTATGCTACCTATGTTTGGTAAAAAAAAAAATTGCAAAAAGCGTATTTTTATTGGTTTGCGCAAAAGTTATCGCGTTTACTAACAAAGGGAAAGATTTTTGTCATTTTTGTTGTTTTTTTTTTTAACACGTAATGGCGGCGATCTGCAATTTTCTTTTGCGGTACTGCGACATTGCGGCGGACAGATCGGACCCTTGACTGACATTTTTGACACTTTTGGGGGTACCAGTGACATTTCTACAGTAATCAGTGCTATACATATGCACTGTTACTGTAAAAATACACTGGTAGTGAAGGGGTTAACTTTATTTGAGAGGGAGGGGCTGTGTGTGTCCCTAGGGGCGTGATTCTTACTGTGATTGGCTGTGGCTTGAGCTGTAGGGACACTGATCAACGGTTCTACATTGTAGAACCGTGTGATCAGCGTTTTTACACCGAGGAGAATGACAGGTGGCTTGTTTACACAAGCCACCTGACTTTCTCCCTCTCCCCCGACGATCGCCGAGTGACCGGCGGACATCTGGTCCGCCGGTCACACGCGCGGGGGGGGCCGTGACCGCGCGGGCGCGCTCGCTCCCCAGAGCCTCACAGGCTAGCGACGTAAACCTACGTCGCTCTGCCTGTGAGGGGCTGACTGCCGCAGTAAATATACTGTGAGCAGTCAGCAAGCGGTTAAGTGCCCCCACAGCAGGCAGCACCCAAGCTGAGTCACAGGTCCAATGTATCTATTCAGACATTGAGCTGCGGTTTGGCCACGCTCCTTACTCTGCTCATTGACTAACTGCTTTGAGTGACAGCAGCGGGAGCCAATGGTGTGGCTGCTGTGTCTTAGCCAATGAGGAGGGGAGTCCCGGACAGCTAAGACAGTCGTGGACATCGCTGGATTAAGATGGGGTTCAGGTAAGCATTAGGGGGGTCTGAGGAGGGCTGTTGCCCACAAAAGGTTTTTTATCAAAATGAAAAAATGCATTAAGATAAAAAAAACCTTCTGACTTTACAACTACTTTAACCACTTACCGACCGCCGCAAGTACATTTACTGCGGCGGTCAGCCCCATACAGGTAAAGTGACATAGTATTACGTCCCCAGCCTGTGAGCCTCTAGGGGGCGAGTGTGCGCCGCCGGAGGCGCGTTCCCGCCCCCGCTCGTTCCCTAACAAGTCCGCGCGTGTGACCGGCGGACCCGATGTCCGTTGGTAACTCGCGATCTCCCCGTGGAGAGGGAGAAAGGCAGGCGGCTGATGTAAACAAAGCCGCCTGCCATTCTCCCTGATCTAATTGCAGAGATCATACGATCCTGTTATGTAGGATCATATGTCTCTGTGGTTACATCACTAGCCACACCCCTTTACAGTAAGAAGCACGCCCCTAGGCATACACTTAACCCCTTGATCACTAATAAAGTTAACCCCTTCCCTGCCAGTGTCATTTTTACAGTAACAGTGCATATGTATAGCACTGATTACTGTAGTAATGTCACTGGTACCCCCAAAAGTGTCAAAAATGTCAATTAAGGGTCCGATCTGTCTGCTGCAATGACGCAGTCCCGCAAAAAAAATTGCAGATCGCCGCCATTTCTCGTTAAAAGAAAAACACAATAAAAATGATAAAAATCTTTTTCCCTTAGTTAGTAAACGCAATAACTTTTGCGCAAACCAATCAAAATACGCTTATTGCGATTTTTTTTTACCAAACATATGTAGCAGAAAACAAATTGGCCTAAAATGTTAAAAAATTTAGATTTTTACATTTTTTTGGGAAATTTCATATAAAAAAATGTGAAAAATATTGTTATTTTTTTCAAAATTTACGCTCTTTTTTTGTTTATAGCGCAAAAAGTAAAAATCGCACAGGTGATCAAATACCACCAAAAGAAAGCTCTGTTTCGTCAATTTCATTTGGGTACAGTGTCGCACGACCGCGCAGTTGTCCGTTAAAGTCACGCAGTGCCGAATTGCAAAATAGGGCCTGGTCAGGAAGGGGGTAAAATCTTCCGGAGCTTAAGTGGTTAAAGCTTTATCTGTCCCAGAAAACAATATATAATACTTTAGAGTAGGCTGTAAACAATAAAAGGCATAAAATGTGCCGCAGAACTTTTTTTTTTTTTTTACCTTAATGCATACAATGCATTAAGGTAAAAAAACAATAAAGTGTAACTCCACTGTTGTTGAGAAAAAAACATTCGCCTCTGGGTGATCTCTGTACATTGCAAGAATTATAACAACCTTTGTTGCAGATTCCTACCTTTTGTTATTCTGAAGAAACCATTGTTTGTTTCTCTGTGCCTCTGTGCTGAGTGGGTCTGATGGGAGTGCTTTCATAATTATCAGTCAGCTGTGCAGCTGCAAAGCACTAATGAGGAAAGCTGCTGGGCCTGCATCCCTTTAGACGTGTTCCTATTGGGAGTATCTCACCAAAAATGACATTTTTATTGCAGGGGATGCCAGAAATCTGATTTGTATTTTAGGAAGACTTCTGGGAAAATTGGTGAGCCAATCACACAAGCAGGAAATGAGGTTTCTGGGGTGTGGTCAGCATACATTCTGTGTACAGAACACCTTCAGGTAGCCATATTGAATTGCATTTTTAGAAAAGTGCAGCGGCTGCAGATTGAAAAGGAAAGGTAATTTTTAATCACATTCAATTACAATATGTCGCAATTGTATACGCTATATTATTTTTTCTTTATTTATGATTTCTTTTCCCCATGCTTGCTATGAAAGTTGAGTTACCCTTTACCGTTTTAGAATCACTTTGACTCCCGTGATGTTAGATCACTTGGAAAAATATAATTGTGTTTCATGCCCTATCTACTTACACTTGCATCAGGTATCCCTATACATCAGGGATGGGGAACCTATGTCCCGGGGGCCGTATGCGGCCCTCGAAGTCATTTGGTCTGGCCCCCCATGCAGCTGCGCCTGTGTTTCTCAGCTGATCTGTCAGAATGGAGCCAATGCTTCCTGTATAGTTCCGGCTCCGTTCTGACAGTCTGAGTGAGTAACAGGCGGAGTGATATCAAATACACTCCGCCTGTGACCAATACAGGAAACATTGCCTCTTCCTCCAGCACGGCGCCGCTGCTAGTCAGCATTTCCCGTCAGCAGCACACACAGCAGTACCAGCCAGAGCCAGCAGTACCAGCCAGAGCCAGCAGTACCCACAGCAGAACCAGCAGTACCCACAGCAGTACCAGCCAGAGTCAGCAGTACCTACAGCACAGTCCCAGCCAGCAGTACCTACAGCACAGTACCAGCCAGCAGTACCCACATCAGTACCAGCCAACAGTACCCACAGCACAGTACCAACCAGCAGTACCAGCCTGAGCCAGCAGTACCCAAGGCAGTACCTACAGCACAGTACCAGCCTGAATCAGCAATACCCACAGCAGTACCAGCCTGAGCCAGCAGTACCCACAGTACAAGCCAGCAGTACCAGCCTGAGCCAGCAGTACCCACAGCTGTACCCACCAGCAGTACCAGCCAGCTATACCCACCAGCATTGACGACAGCAGTTCTTTTCAAAACTTACCACCACAAAGTCAAATGCGCAACAGACTGACCGACACAAACCTGGAAAACCAGTTGCGAGTAGCAACATCATCAATACCAGCTAACATCATCAGCTAACATCACACACCTCACCAAAGAGAAGCAGTTGCAGCCATCACATTAGTTAATTAAATGTTTGACCAAATATAACAGGCACATTTTTAAGTTGATAATTTTGTACGGCCCCCGAATGATTTTATAAATACCCAAATGGCCCTTCGCAGAAAAAAGGTTCCCCACCCCTGCTATACATGGACCAAATAATGTCAGGTTTAGTCATTAAGGCTTATTGATTTTTTAGTGTAAAGCATTTTAATTAAAATTGTATTTATTTATGTATTTAAATCAGAAGTAAAATAACATTTATTAATATTTGTTTCTTTCATATCACTTAAATATTTAATGCCGCTAAGTCCCTTATCCCGAAACTGTGGGCTCAACCCTCAGTTCCAACGGTTCGTCAGTGGCTGTTGGCAGTCGATTATACCTACCGCATGGAGGATATGTCATATGCATTATGCAATCTCTCGGCTAAGGCTAATTCTATCTGGGCTTGTTGGCTGCCGTTCACACATTCGGCTGACTACGCTACCTTGATAAATAATTCTCCTGATATTGTAGCCAACCCCTAGAGAGAGTGCGGACTCTCGCATTGGATTGATATTGATATTGATGTTATTTGTCACGTTTTGGATTTTAGACTGAGGAAATAGAATGCTCATCATCTCGGAGACGGATCAGCCCCCAAAGATTCCCCCCCTAAAGTGTATTGTGCTTTTATGTTTTTAGTCCCCAAGTGCAATACCTTACACTTCTCCACGTTAAACCTCATTTGCCATGTCGTTGCCCACTCTGTAATTTTGTCCAGGTCATTCTGTAGGATATTTGCCTCATGCTGTGTAGTGATTGCCCTGCCCAATTTTGTGTCATCTGCAAAAACTGATATAGAGCTACTGATCCCATCCTCAATGCTGTTTATGAATAAATTGAACAAGGTTGGTCCCAGGACTGAGCCTTGGGGGACCCCACTTACCACCCCAGACTAGTCTGAGTATGCGCTATTTATTACCACCCTTTGGACACGCCCTTTTAGCCAGTTCCGTATCCAAGAGCAAACCTTGTGGTCAATGCCTGCAGACCTTATTTTATAAATTAAGCACTTGTGGGGAACTTTATCAAACGTCTTAGCAAAATCCAGGTACACCACATCCACTGGTCTCCCCCTATCTAGCTCACAGCTCACCTCCTCATAGAATGCTAACAGATTGGTTTGACAAGAACTCCCATTCATAAACCTGTGCTGATTTCTGCTGATGATGTTGTTGTCTTTAGCAAACTCTACGATATAGTCCCTTATCATCCCCTCCAGAAGTTTACATACTATCGATGTCAGGCTGACCGACCCCGGGACATGCCTCTGCCCTTTTTTGAATATCGGTATCACATTAGCTTTCCTCCAATCACCTGGTACAGTTCATGTCATAATACTGTCAGCAAAGATCAGGAACAGTGGTCTAGATATAGTTATACTAAGCTCTTTTAGTACTCTCGGATGTACGCCATCCGGGCCTGGTGATTTATTTGTGTTAATTTTATCCAGCCTTTCCCTGATTTCACCCTCTGTTAGCCATAGCGGCAAGTCCTGTGAATTACTGCTAACCATACAGTCATGGTCATATAGAATTTCATACAAATAATAAAAACGACATATACTTATTACATAGTTAGTCAGTCCATCTGGCTCAACCAATAAAAAAAAAAAAAAACAGTAATGAAAGCCCAACCATACAATCTCATATACACAATCCTATACCCGCAGTTGAACTTTGGTAAACACAAACACAAAAAATATAATTGGTAAACACATAAACTTTAATAAGAATTTTGAATACATTTAATCAGAAATCAATTGTCCTTAACTGACCTCTGATCCTCGCCGTGTCCGTGATCTCTTTTGCAGCAAGTTGTACAGGTCTCTGTCATCATCTCTTTCAGTGTGTGATACGTCTTGTGGCTCATTCCATAGATTTGCCTCTTCTGCTCTTCTCCTCTTCACTTCCCGATCAAAGTACATGAGTGTGTCACTAGTGTAGTCATAGGAAAACAATAAAGGTAACAGAAAATATACATTCAGAAGGAACAACAAACACCAAGAAAAAAACACCAGTCCATGCATGCGCTGGTCTTCACATCCCACCAAGGCTGGTCTAATAAATCCTTATGTGCCAAACAGTTCATAGACACTTGGTCGCTGCAGCTCTCAAGAATTCCTTCTGGTGGCAGGAAAAGATCTAGACCAACAACAAAACAGAGGGAGCGCACACTCGCCCCGTGTAAAACCATTTACCAAATTATTAAAATCTTTTTTGGAATTTTTAATTTTCTATTTAACCACTTACGGACCACCCATTGTGTATTTACGTTGGTACTTTGATGGTAAATACCAGGGTTATGGCAAGCTGCCATAACCCTGGTATTTTTTTAAATGGCGGGCAGTCTGCTTTAGTATAAGAGTGGTCCAAGAATCACCTTTATGGGCAGCGGGAGAGGAGCTCCGCCCCCTCTCCCGCTGCTTCCCGGTCATTTTCCCCCCTTACCAGAGCCGTCGGCAGTGGGTAAAACAATCCGGCCCGCTGTCCTCTCAGCCAGGAAGTCGAGTGAGGGCAAAATGGCCTTGGAGGACCGGAGCGACATCATACGTCGCTTCCTAGCAACGGTTTTAAAGAGCCCATTTTTTTCAAAATTACTTTTTTTTTTTTTTTTTAGTGTAGATGTGAGATCTGAGGTCTTTTTTTTACCCCATATCTCCCATTACAGAGGTCCTGTCATGCTTATTTCTATTACAAGGGATGTTTACATAACTTGTACTGTAATAGGAATAAAAATTATCAAAAAACATTTTCTTTTTAAAAAGGACAGTGTAAAAATAAAAAAATAAAAGATAAAATAAATAGGAAAAAAGAAGCGATTGCATACGCAAGTCACACCCACATATGTAAACGGTGCTCAAAGCACACATGTGAGGTATCACCGCGATCGTTAAAGCAAGAGCAATAATTTGAGCCCTAGACCTCCTCTGTAACTCTAAACTGGTAACCTATCGAAAGTGTCACCTATGGAGATTTTTAAGTACCAATGTTTGTCACCATTCCACGAGCATGCGCAATTTTGAAGCATGGCATGTTTGGTATCTATTTACTCGGCATAACATTATCTTTCACATTTTAGAAATAAATTGGGCTAACTTTACTGTTTTCTTATTTTTTTAATTCAAAAAAGTATATTTTTTCCACAAAAAATTGCATTTGTAAGACCGCTGCGTAAATACGTTGTGATAATAAATATTGCAACGGTCTCCATTTTATTCTCTAGGGTCTCTGCTAAAAAATAATGTTTGGGGGTCTAAGTAATTTTCTAGCAAAAAAAAAAAATGGTTTTTAACTTGTAAACAACAAGTGTCAGAAAAAGGCCCGGTCCAGAAGTGGTTAATAAATGGTTTTACATGAGGGGGAGTGTGCGCTCTATTTTGTTTTTTGCTGGTCTACATTCAGAAGAAAGTACATTAACGTTGGACCTTGTTTTTGGCACAAACATCAATAAAGTAGGCTAACTTACAGTATACAGTTTATTTAGTGGAATATAATACTGTAGGATCTCTGCAAGTCTTCAAGAGGAAATATCATCACATTTTAAAAAAACTAGATGAATCACCCAAGGGACTAAGAACATGTAGAATTTGGTCCTGTTCTGATCTGTGCCTTGGTTAAAGAATATTTAACCACTTCTGGACCAGAAGATTTTACCCCTTAATGACCAGGCCATATTTTGCGATTTGGCACTGCGTTATTTTAATGGGCAGTTGTGCGGTCGTGTGACGCTGCACCCAAATAAAACTGATGTTCTTTTTTTTCCACAAACAGAGCTTTCTTTTGATGGTATTTGATCACCTCTGCAATTTTTATTTTTTGCGCTTTAAACAAAAAAAGAGCGACAATTCTGAAAAAAAAAAAAAAAAACTATATTTTTCACATTCTGTTATATAATATTCCCAAAATAAAAATTTAAAAATCAAATTTTTTTTAACATTTTAGGCCAATTTGTTTTCTGCTACATATTTTTGGTAAAAAAAAATTGCAATAAGCGTATTTTGGTTGGTTTGCGCAAAAGTTAAAGCGTCTGCTAACTACGGGAAAGATTTATGTCTTTTTTTTTTTTTTACTAGTAATGGCGGCGAGCTGCGATTTTTTCGGGACAGCGACATTGTGGCAGACAGATCGGACCCCTAACTGACATTTTTGACACTTTTGGGGGTACCAGTGACATTACTACAGTAATCAGTGCTAAAAATATGCACTGTTACTGAAATAATGACACTGGTAGGGAAGGGGTTAACACTGTGGGTGATCAATGGGTTAAATGTGAGCCTAGGGGAGTGATTCTAACTGTAAGGGGGCAGGGCTTATGGAATGACCATAGAGACCTGTGTTCCTATACAGAGGGATCACAGGAGCTCTGTGATCTTTCCAGAGAGAACGGTCGGCTGTGTTTACAACAGCTGGCCATCCTTCTCTCTCAGCGCGGAACGATCGCGGGTGGCAGGCTGCAATCGGAGTCCCCGCTGCCGAACGCGTGACTGACTGAGCCCTATGTCGATTCGCACTGGAGGACCGTCCTGCCGCAGTATATATATATATGCGGTGGGCAGTCCAGAATCGGTTAATTAGGTCTGATTGACAGTGCTGGTCTCTGGAAGTGGGCACACACTGGAGAGGGGTCATTCAGCACCAGAGGGGGAGGAGTCAGAAAAAAAAACCTCAAGAGGTTGAATGGAGGCATGGTAGTGGCAGCACTGAAGCCGTAATGTCTATACTGGACGCTCCATTCTCAGTGCAAACTGAGCCAGACAGATACACAGACAGTCTGCAGGATCTGCTTATTATGGGTGCAATTGCTTTACAGATCCATTACAAAAAAATAAAAATAAATGCATATTTTTTTTACCTGCAATAAATGTGCTTTTTTTAATTTTTTTTGTAAAGGTGGACTTATCCTTTAAGGCTTTAGAAGCACTTTGACTCTCATATGTTAGATTACTTGGAAAAATATAGTTGTGTTTTATGCCCTATCTACCTCTACTTGCATCAGGTGTCCCTATACATGGACCAAATAATGTCAGGTTTAGTCATAAAGTCTTACTGTTTTTTTTTTTTTAATGTAAAGCATTTTACTATATATTTTATTTATTTATGTACAGTATTTAGATCAGGAGTAAAATAACATTTCTTCATTTTTGTTTCTTTCTTACTTATCACTTAAAGGAAACTCCAGTCAAAAATGAAATTTTTCCTATTAATAGTATGTTAAATATCTTTATCTGTGATATTATTCATTTTCTGGCTAGCTGCTTGTGTAGCTTAGAAAGTCTCATCTAAGCTGGACAAACAGCTTCTTCCTGTTCTTCACCGACAACGCTATTTCCTGTTATCTGAAATTTGCTAAGCTGGCTTTCACTTCCTGAAAAGGTTGTCAGTCTTTCTTAGACCGACATGCCTAGACCTGCCCAACCCCACCCCCATCCCTCCTATCCTTCACAGAACATGATCTCCTCCTGTCTTCATAGCCTCGTTTAGGCCAGCAGCTTTTCCTGAGAGAGAGAGGGGGGTCACGTAACTGATGCATTGTTTGAAAGAAATAAGGTACAAAGGAACATTATTGAAAATGTAGAAAGATACAGATCGATTTCTATTGCTCAAAACATGTGAGTAATGAGTTTTAGGCTCTGTTTCCACTGGTGCGACTTGTAATGCGACTTTGGACACAAAGTCACATTACAAGTCAAAGCCCATTGATTTCAATCGTACCCATTCCCACCTATGTGACTTTGAAAATCAGCGACTTTGAAAAGGTGCCTGCACTACCTTGATGAGACTTTGATCCAGAGAATGTAAAGTTGGATCAAAATTGCACTCAAAGTTGCACTCTAAATCGCACAACCTAAGAGTTGCACTAGTGGAAACGTAGCTACTAGACTAGAGTGAGACTTTGGAGTGCTGCTTTGAAGCAACTTTACACTCTCTGGATCATTGTCGCATCAAAAGTTGCATCAAAGTAGTGCAGGTACCTTTTCAAAGTTGCTGATTTTCAAAGTCACATAGACGCGAACAGGTGCCATTGAAATCAATGGGCTTTGACTTATCATGCAACTTTGTGTCCAAAGTTAGATGACAAGTCGCACTAGTTGAAATGGAGCTTTAGTGTACATTTCCACTATCGTAATTTAGAGTAAGACTCTAATGGGACTTTGATCCAGAGAGCGTAAACTTGGATCAAAGTTGCATCAAAAGTTGCATCTAAGTAGTGCAGGTACCTTTGGCAGGTACCTTACCTTTTTTTTTTAATTAATGGACTGCGACTTGTCATACGACTTTGTGTGTCCAAAGTTGCATGACAAGTCGCACTAGTGGAAACGGAGACAGTGTGGTTGCCTGTACTATTCCACAGTTAGAAAGCACCCCCTAGGAGCACACTTAACCCTTTGATCGTCACTGGTGTTAACCTCTTCCCTGCCAGTGTCATTAGTACAGAAACTGTGCATATTTTTTAGCACTGATTACTGTATTAATCTCTCTGGCGGTATTCCCGAGTGTGGCTCGGGGTTAACTTTCAGTACCAAAAGTGGTAACCCCGAGCCACACTTGGGATTACCCCGCAATGTTACTCACCTTCCCTGCACTCCCCCACCATCCTCCCCGGCATCCTGACAGTCTCTCTCCACTCTGTGCACGGCCGATTGCCGGCACTTGCCTTTCTGTTCCCTCCTGCGAGCGTTGCGACGCAGGGGGGTGGAACCGACGGCAAATTCAAAAGTGTAAATACACAAATGACATGATACAAAGCTGTGATCCAAATTGATTACACTGTATTATGCCATTTCACCACAGGATTGCACCTTGTGACTTTTCCAGTCCCCTGCCTGTGCTTTTCCAGTGCTTTGTGCCTTTGTGTAGAGTTTATACAGTTGGAATACCCCACTCATCCCTTCTCCTATCCAAGTTCTCAAATAAAACAACAAAAAAAACAAAACCCCTGGACTGTTTTCTGACTGAGCCGAGCACTTAGAATGTGCTATACTGTCAAGTTGTTGCTATGGGTCACCCAGGGGAATCCGTAACCAGCAGCTCCTAAGGGAGTAGTGCTACATATATATTTAATAAACTAGCTCACTATGCCCACCAACAATTTGTGTGGTGCATTTACTTTTAGCTAACAGAAAACTGTTCTTACCATGAAAGGGCCACACAAATCCCTTGAATGGCACTGAGGAGATGAGACTCAGAGGGAAAGGCACAAACAGTGCCTATTTTTTTTGCATGACATAACATGAGCAGTAACATTATGAGTGATTTATGAGGTTTTCCCTACAGAGGACGTTAGAAGGGGAAATAGGGACTTTCCTGGATGTAATGGGCATATGAAATCCACCTTTAACCACTTGCCGACCGCCGCAAGTACATATACTGCGGCGGTCAGCCCCTCACAGGCAAAGTGACGTACCGGTACGTTACTAGCCTGTGAGGCTCTGGGGAGCGAGCGTGCGCGCGCCGCCGGAGGCGCGCTCCCGCGCGGTCACGGACCCCCCCCACGCGTGTGAGCGGTGGACCCAATGTCCGCCGCTCACTCACGATCGTCCGTGACAGCGGGAGAAAGGCAGGCAGCTAGTGTAAACAAGCCGTCTGTCATTCTCCCCTGTGTAGGAACAGTGATCATACGGTTCTACTATGTAGGACCATTGATCATTGTTCCTACACCTCAAGCCACAGCCAATCACAGTTAGAATCACGCCCCTAGGGACACACACAGCCCCTCCCTCTCAAATAAAGTTAACCCCTTCACTACCAGTGTCATTTTACAGTAACAGTGCATATGTATAGCACTGATTACTGCAGTAATGTCACTGGTAACCCCAAAAGTGTCAAAAATGTCAGTCAAGTGTCCGATCTGTCCGCCGCAATGTCGCAAAAAAAATCGCAGATCGCCGCCATTACGCGTTAAAAAAAAAAAACAACAAAAATGACAAAAATCTTTACCTTTGTCAGTAAACGTGATAACTTTTGCGCAAACCAATCAAAATACACTTTTTGCGATTTTTTTTACCAAACATATGTAGCATAAAACAAATTGGCCGAAAATGTTAAAAAATTTTGATTATAACATTTTTTTGGGGGGGAATTTCATATAAAAAAATGTGAACAATATTGTTATTTTTTGCAAAATTTACGCATTTTTTTGTTTATAGCACATTATCAAAAAATCGCACAGGTGATCAAATACCACCAAAAGAAAGCTCTGTTTGTGGGAAAAAAAGGACGTCAAATTCGTTTAGGTACAGCATCGCACGACCGCGCAATTGTCTGTTAAAGTCACGCAGTGCTGAATCGCAAAATACCCCCTGGTCAGGAAGGGGGTAAAATCTTCCGGGGCTTAAGTGGTTAAGCCGGGTTCACACTGCTCTGACATGGAAGTCGGGCGACTTCCGATTCTACTTTGCCCTACGACTTCATGTCCGACTTCCATGCCACTTCAACTTTGATTCGACAATACCATGCCCTTTATGTCTGGTATAGATCTTGAGGGCAAAACCCCAGGCCAAGATAAAAAAAAAAAAAAATGGCGTGGGGTCCCCTCCCAACATCCATACCAGACCCTTATCCGAGCATGCGGCCCAGCAGGTCAGAAAAGAGAGGGGGAATGAACGAGCACCTCCCATCCTCCTGGACCATACCAGGCCACATGCCCTCAACATGGGGGGGTGGGTGGCTTATCGGAATCTGGATTCCCCATAACCCTGTGTGAATATGTATGGAGTAATGTTTTTTTTTTTCAAAAAAACATGCAGATTTCTACCCTATTTCAGAGCACCTCCCGATGCTCAGGTGACTGCTCCCTGCTCTCCTCCCGGCTGACGTCAGCGGGGGTTCTCGGCACCTCCTGCTCTAGATTGTCAGCCCAGGAGAGCGGTGAGCAGTTATGTGAGCGCCGGGAGGCGCTCTGAAACAAGGTAAAAATCTGCATATTTTTTATAAAACACATCCAGTGGGGCACATGTCCTTATTTAACAGAGGGGATTGTATGATCATATCATAGTGCTTTACAACCACTTTAACTGGCACTCGCGTGGTTATGCAACGTTTGTACCAAAATTAAATTTTATAGAATTTTTTTACACAAATAGGGCTTTCTTTTGGTAGTATTTGATCACCACTGGGTTGTTGTTTTTTATTCTATAAATATAAAAAAAATAATTAAAATTTTGGAAAAAAACCCTCCAAAACATTATTTTTACTTTCTTCTATGAACCATATCCAATAAAAATATTTTAAAAATAAAATTTCTTCTTGAATTTAGGCCAAAATGTATTCTGCTACATGTCTTTGGTAAGAAAAAAAATTAGAGAAGAGGAGGCTATAGCCATCCATTGGGAGGAATCATTGACTACAAAGCGCTGCTAGATCTGTGTCTAGAGCACACAGGGTAGATCTTGGATTTTACAAGGGAGTGCGATCACATTACGTAAGAAATTTTTTATTTACGCACTTTAATTACCACCTGATTTTTTTTTTTACTGTAATGGACACTTGGTTGTGATTGGAAGCACTAACATTAACCTTATTTTGTCATTAAATTAATAGATTTTATTTTATTTATGGCACTATTTATTCCAATTAGTTATTTTCATTCATGAAATTGCTATTATGCTCTTTACACACTTTTGATCCTTTGCAGCACCAGGGATTTGGGTATATTACCCAGTAGGGTCATTCTGTCTTTGTATGAAATTTATGTTTGATGTAGTGTAGCAAGGTTTCCAGGCCTGTGGCCTGATGTGGGTCTGCCATTAGAACCGGTACTCTCTCCAGCCCATGTGAGCTGTGACCCTGGGTGTGACAATTAAAGCAGCGACAACTCCGGCATCTTTGTTTGTGGTTTTTATTTGATTTAAGGGGATGGGAAAAGGAAATGAGTGGGATACCCCTTGAGGCTTGAACTAATTATATGTGGGACTTTACTCTTGAAAAATGCCCGTTGGCGCTTCCTTGGCGCCAGCCAACGCTCACTAATGCTGTAAATTTTCAGTAGAACACAGAAGTGCTGAATCCTCGACTATTAGCCCAGAAGACCCAGGACTGAGAACTGTAGAACTCCTGACACTGTTGTGCTGTGGAAGTCACTGAATACTGTCCCCCCGCTTTGACTAGCTTGAGGTAGTATGAAGTAGAACTCGGTATAGCTGTACTTACAACTGACACACTCAGGGCCGGTGCTTCCACTAGACAAACTAGGCAGCCACCTAGGGCGCATTGCCACCTAGGGGCGCAGCCACGAGTCGACACTCTCCTTTATTAATGATCCCTGTGAGCTAAGGGGAGGGGCAGCAGTGGGGGAGGAAGAAGGGACAGAGGAAGATGCTAGGTGTCTGGGGCAGTGGCGGAACTACCAAGCCTTGGCTTTCCACCAATGTTGGGGGGGCCCCAAGAGGCAGGAAGGGAGCCCACCGGAGTGCTGCCTGCATGATGATCCTCTTCGGCTGGAGCTGTGGTGAGCACTGTGGTCCAGGAGAGGAGTGTCCTAGGAAAAGGAATCACAGTGAAGGAGGACAGAGCGCGGACCACTCTCTTCATACCGCTCAGTGAGCGTCCCCAGAACAGGGGATCGGGGTCCCTGGGTGTGACATGGAGGATCCCTGGTGTGAAAGGGAATCGGGGTCACCAGGTGTGTCATGGGGAATTGGAGTCACCAGGTGTGACATGGGGGATAGGGGTCACCGGGTGTAACATGGATTCGGGGTCACCAGGTGTGCCATGAGGAATTGGGGTTCCTGGGTGTGCCATGGGGGATTGAGGTCCCCAGGTGTGACATGGAGGAACATCAAGGTCCCCAGGTGTGACATGGAGGAACATCAGGGTCCCCAGGTGTGACATGGAAAAACATCAGGGTCTCTCCGGGTATGACATGGAGGAACATCAGGGACCCTTGGTGTGACATATAGGAACATTGGGGTCACTGGGTATGACAGCATGACATGGAGGAACACGGGGTTCCCTGGGTGTGACATGGAGAAACATCGGGGTCCGTGGGTATGACAGCAAGACATGAAGGAATATTGGGGTCCCAGAATGTGACATGGAAAAACATCAGGGTCCCTGGGTGTGACATAGAATGACATCAGGGTCCCCAGGTGTGACATGGAGGAATATGGGGGTCACTGGGTACGACAGCATAACATGGAGGAACCATCAGATCAGGGTCACTGGATATGACATAGAGAAGTTTTTAACCCCTACCCTTTTTATTTATTTTTTTTTGGGGGGGGCGCAAGTAGCTGGTCTTGCCTAGGGCGTAAAATAGTCTAGCACCGGCCCTGGACACACTCTGTATAATTCAGGGCCCAACCGCAGGTGCCCCCTTTAACTTGAACTCTTCAGGGTCCACTGACTATGTACCCCCTCTGCAGCTTCAGGGTCCTCAACCTAGGTACCCCCTTTCCAACTAGCTGGCACTGGATCTCAGAACCTCTTCCGGAGTGGTCCCCTCTAACTTCAGGCAGACCCCCAGGGGCAATCCTCAGTACTCATGACCTGTGTAGGCTTTCCTGGGACTGGACCTCTCTCTCTCTCTCTCCGCAAGCTCCCGGCACACCGGATCCCCTCAGCTCACTCACCACGCTCTGGACACTCAGGCGACTTCCCGAGATATCCACCTTCCTCAGACAGGAGGAGAGACAGCCGCACTCTCCTTCCTGGGACTCTGGTCCTGCCAAAGACATTGTGTCATGTGCCACTCCCAAACTTATACCCATTCCCGGAATCCTTTGCGCCAAAGCCTGCCTACTGGGGTAGTTACAAGCTTGGATGTGTCCACTGATTGGGTTTCCTCCACCGCCCTATGAGAAGCCCCTCACAGGAGCCAGGGGGGAGACTCCCCCCTTCAGCAGGCACACCTGTAAACCATGACACCCTGACTATTAAATCACAGCCCTGCTGTTAGGCTTCTTTCACCACGGAGCGGACCGTATTGCGATCCGCTCCGGTTCGTATGTCCGCATATCATCCCAACCGTTTGCGGATGATATACAGACATAATGTAGGTCTATGGGGATTGCGGATGTCAGCGGATGACACCGCTGATATCCGATTTGTCATCCTTTCGGTTTTTTAAACGGAAGAAAAATATGGTTCTGTTACGTTCCAAAAAAACGGAACAGAACTGAAAGGATGCAAATCGGATGTCAGCGGATGGTCATCCGCTGACATCCGCAATCCCATTGACATGCATTATGTCCGTATATCACCCGTCACATAGGCGACGCTTTCGATTTTTTTACAGGGGACCTGTTTAGAATTAGAGGTGGTGTAGAATTTTTTGCTTTGGCTTTAACGCTCGTGGTGATACTTCACATGTGTGGTTTGAACGCCGTTTACATATGTGGGCATGATCTACATATGTGTTTGCTTCTGCATTTTTTTTTTTTTTTATCACTTTTATTCCTACTACAAGGAACGTAAACTTCCCCTGTAATAGCAAGCGGATTCTTTCCCTGGCTTGCAGATCACACGGGCGAGCTGGTAGAAGCACCAGAGGGTGGCGGGAGGGGGGGGGGATGTCCCCTTCCCCTGCCTGTAAAAACAAACAAGCAGCTGAACAGCCGCTATGATTGTTTTTATGGTTTTTATGCTGCAAAAGAAGATATCTGAATGATGCCTGTAGTTGCAGGCTTCATTCAGATATCCCCACTCAAGGTCTGCGACGTCAGAGGATGTCATGTGGATGGGAAGTGGTTAACCACTTCTGGACCGGAAGATTTTACCCCCTTAATGATCAGGCCATTTTTTTGCGATACGGCACTGCGTTACTTTAACTGACAATTGCGCGGACGTGAGACGCTGTACCCAAAAAAAATTGATGTCCTTTTTTCCCCCACAAATAGAGCTTTCTTTTGGTGGTATTTGATCACCTCTGCAGATTTTTTTTTTGTGCTATAAACAAAAAAAGTGCGACAATTCTGAGAAAAAAAATAAAATAAAACAATATTTTTTACTTTCTGCTATAAAACATTCCCAATTAAAAAAATTTAAAAATCCAATTTTTTCATCATTTTAGGCCAATTTGTATTCTGCTACATATTTTTGGTAAGAAAAATCCCAATAAGTGTATATTGATTGGTTTGCGCAAAAGTTATGAGGAACACAGGATCCCTGTGTTCATTACTGACAGAACAGCGCGTTTGCCGTGTTTACATCGGCAGACCACCGTCCTGTCTCCATGTGGGAGCAATCGCTGGTGCCCGGAGGACATCGTGGCCATCGGACCCGTTGATTGGCTTCCCCTGTGACCAATCCGTGTGTGCCCCCACTAGCTGTCCTCGAAATTACGTACAGGTACGTAGTTTCATAGGACAGAGCCGACCTCTCGCCGTATAAGTACGGCGGCTGGTCGACAAGTGGTTAAACACACTGTAAATAGCTGGTTGCAAAGGAGCAGGCCGGGAAAACCAATGAGTCATCAGCTGTCAGCAAAATACCCCACTGACAGCTGTAGGAAAAAAATGGCGTGGGGTCCCCCCCAAAATCCACACCAGATCCTTATCCGAGCATGCAGCCCAACAGGTCAGAAAAGGGAGGGGACGAGGGAGCACCCCACCCCCCTCCTGAACCATACCCGGCTGCATGCCCTCCGCATACGGGGGAGGGGGGAGGGCAAGGGCCTCATCCCGACAACCGTGGGCAGTGGTTGTGTCTGCGGGCAGGGGGCTTATCAGAATCTGGAAGCCCCCTTTAACAAGGTGAGTAAATATATGGGGTTCTGATAAATGTGTTCTCTATATACCATATATACTGTTACTTCTGCTTTTTCACTGTTATTTCAAGAGCTAATGTACACTTTTCTGTAAAACTGTAGGAAGCAAAAGTCTGAACCTGTGATGACACTCACCACCTGATGAAAACCAATCACCTACCTTCCTGTTTGATCAAAGAATAGACATTTGTTGTCAGAACCAGTTTGAACCAACAACTGTCATGGGAGACTGCTGCCAGGGCCGGACTGGCGTATCAGGATACCGGGATAATTCCCGGTGGGCCGCCGGCCCTGGGGCCGCTTTGATTTGGCCGCCCGTAGAGCGCCGCTTTAAATATTTCCAACCGCCGCAGATCGCCGCTTTAAATATTGCCAGCAGTGCCGCTTTAAGGATTTCATGGGGCCTCTCGCCGCTGATTGGCCGCTCGCGGTGCTCTCCGCCGATTGGCCGGCGGCCGCCGACGCTGTGCAGCCAGGCTGCGTGCACTGCCCCGGCCCCCTCTGCGCTCCCGCTGTGCCTGAGAACGGCATGACGTCACGGCGGGGCGGCTGGCCGGCTGCGCCTGCGCGGTGGACGGCGGCTCTGGCTGGTGCATGTTTTCAACTAGAGACTGGAGTCTGGCGCCGACGATCCCTCCCCCCTCCCAGTCTCCCACACTGCACGCACGCCAGCATTTGATCAGAGCGAGGTCAGCTCCAGTCCGGTTTGGCGGGTTTCATGCTGGCAGTGTGTGTGTGCTGTGTGGTGTGTGTCCCATCCAGTCGTCGTGCCAGGTGGTAAGTAGTATGGGGGCAATGCTGTGCGCTCTGCAATGAATGGGGGCAAGGCTGTGCGCTCTGCAATGAATGGGGGCAATGCTGTGGCGCTCTGCAATGATCATTGGGGGCAAGGCTGTGGCGCTCTGCAATGAATGGGGGCAATGCTGTGCGCTCTGCAATGAATGGGGGCAATGCTGTGCGCTCTGCAATGAATGGGGGCAATGCTGTGCGCTCTGCAATGAATGGGGGCAATGCTGTGTGCTCTGCAATGAATGGGGGCAATGCTGTGCGCTCTGCAATGAATGGGTGAATGGGGGCAATGCTGTGCACTCTGCAATGAATGGGGGCAATGCTGTGGCGCTCTGCAATGATCATTGGGGGCAATGCTGTGCGCTCTGCAATGAATGGGGGCAATGCTGTGCGCTCTGCAATGAATGGGGGCAATGCTGTGCGCTCTGCAATGAATGGGGGCAATGCTGTGCGCTCTGCAATGAATGGGTGAATGGGGGCATGCTGTGGCGCTCTGCAATGAATGGGGGCAATGCTGTGCGCTCTGCAATGAATGGGGGCAATGCTGTGCGCTCTGCAATGAATGGGGACAAGGCTGTGGCGCTCTGCAATGAATGGGGGCAATGCTGTGGCGCTCTGCAATGAATGGGGGCAATGCTGTGGCGCTCTGCAATGAATGGGGGCAATGCTGTGCGCTCTGCAATGAATGGGGATGAATGGGGGCAATGCTGTGGCGCTCTGCAATGAATGGGGGCAATGCTGTGGCGCTCTGCAATGATCATTGGGGGCAATGCTGTGGCGCTCTGCAATGATCATTGGGGGCAATGCTGTGCGCTCTGCAATGAATGGGGGCAATGCTGTGGCGCTCTGCAATGATCATTGGGGGCAAGCCTGTGGCACTCTGCAATGATTGGGGGCAATGCTGTGGCACTCTGCAATGAATGGGGGCAATGCTGTGGTCACTGTGCATTGAAAGGGTGGCACGCTGGTCTCTCTGCATTGAAAGGGTGGCACGCTGGTCACTGTGCATTGAAAGGGTGGCACGCTGGTCACTGTGCATTGAAAGGGTGGCACGCTGGTCACTGTGCATTGAAAGGGTGGCACGCTGGTCTCTCTGCATTGAAAGGGGGGCGCACAGCGCTGGTCACTGTGCATTGAAAGTGGGGCATGCTGGTCTCTCTGCATTGAAAGGGTGGCACGCTGGTCTCTCTGCATTAAAAGGGTGGCACGCTGGTCACTGTGCATTGAAAGTGGGGCACGCTGGTCTCTCTGCATTGAAAGGGGGCACGCTGGTCTCTCTGCATTGAAAGGGGGGCACGCTGGTCACTGTGCATTGAAAGGGGGGCACGCTGGTCACTGTGCCTTGAAAGGGGGGCACGCTGGTCACTGTGCCTTGAAAGGGGGGGACACGCTGGTCACTGTGCCTTGAAAGGGGGGGGACACGCTGGTCACTGTGCCTTGAAAGGGGGGGACACGCTGGTCACTGTGCCTTGAAAGGGGGGGGACACGCTGGTCCCTGTGCCTTGAAAGGGGGGGACACGCTGGTCACTGTGCATTGAAAGGGGGCACGCTGGTCACTGTGCATTGAAAGGGGGCACACTGGTCATTCTGCATTAAAGAGGAAGTAAACCCTCCTCAGGAAGTTGTACCTATAGGTAAGCCTATATTAAGGCTTACCTATAAGTACTGTAAATATCTCCTAAACATGCACCGTTTAGGAGATATTTACCTTTAATGCAGCCAGTGACGTCACTGGCGCATGCGCTCTGAAGGAACGGCAGATCGTGCCGTTCCTTCAGAGCCCCGTGCCGTGACCGTCGGCTCCCGCGCGCGTGCGCGGGAGTGACGTCACCGCGGCTCCGGCCAATCAGATGGCCGGATGCCGCGATCCCGGAAGACGGGCGACTATACATGTCGCCCGTCATACAGGTAAGCGGACGGCACGGCGGGGGCTCGTTCTAAGGTAAGTATTTCATAATGAGCTAGTATGCGATGCATACTAGCTCATTATGGGTTTCTCTTTCAGGATTTAAAGAAGAGAAAAAAAAAAAATCTCGGTGTACAACCTCTTTAAAAGGGGGCACACTGGTCATTCTGCTGGGAAAGTCGGAACTGGTTACTAAAATTTTTGAATCCCACCACTGACTATAGAATCATCAAAACTTAAAAAGGGAGCCCCAGGCCCCCTTCCCCCACTCTCAAAAAAAGTCAGCAGCTTAAAATACTGTGGCTGCTTTTAGCCAGCGCTTCATGGTCTTACATTTTTACAGTGGGTTTTGCCTCTCTGGTTATTTATGAAGTGATTTAACTGAAAGTCTTTTCCTTTTTTATGCAGTGGGTCATTTGGACAAGGGCAGACATCCTGTGTTTAGAAGGCAACTGTAGGCAAAAGGTAAAATCAGTGAGTTATCAGCTAATGCCGTCTGGGAATGTAACTGTATTAGAAAGTTCCCTTAATTTACATTAATACTCTGAGCTTTACAAAGCACATCTTGTTAAGATTTAGCAGGTTTTTCACAGTGCTTCTGGGGGGGACTGCAGTATTCGTCATAAATCTCAGCTGTATAACCACCCCTTCTATTAGTAGCAGCAGAGAAATTTTGGTGCTGGAACTATGGACCATACCAATTGCATTTCAGGGGCTATAAATAAGGCCTTGCAGAATGTAATGATACTTGAAACAAAAAAAGATTTAGTAAGTGGTCAGCCATCTACTCAGAATGAAAACCAGAGTAAAAATTAAATCTACTCCACAACAGCCTTTCTCAACCATGTTAACACATTGAACCCTTGAAATAAGTTTCAGGTCTCAGGGAGGGAACCCCTGATAATAATTAATATATCTACAGTTCATGGTACATAAAGTAAAGCCTAGTATGGGCCGAATATCGGATGGCATCAGTCGGTTCAATAGAACTCGGCCGACATTGCACTTTTATTGCACATATATGTTAATTAATGCATATTAGCACAATAGTCCCTTTTTTAAATTGTATTTTTGCACACAATTTTTGCACATTTGTATTGTTTATTACTGCATTTTTTGCACATTGCATCATTTACACAGCGTATTTTAGTATACATTGTATGAATTATTTTATAGTCAAATTTATTGTTATCCAGTATATGTTGTGCAAATAAACCTGTATAATCAGCTGCTATGCCTGTGCAAATGTGGGCCGCCAACCCGCATACATGGGAACCAGGCCTAAAGCAATAGTAAAGTAATTTATAAATAAAAACACCGGTCCTCCTTCAGGTTTAACCACTTCTGGACCGCAAGGATTTGCCTCTTTAATGACCAGGCCATCGAATCAGAGCTGAGCATCAGAACCAGTCATCACCAGGTAGGCCAGACACTGATGGCTTCATTTTTCATATGATTGAATACTAATAATACCGTATACCATGGCAAAACTTTAATTAATCGCAGCATGTAAATCTGACACCATCGCATGCCTACATTGTATTAGGGGGAGGGGAATCGGCATTGTATAAGGGGGGGGGTCGGGGGGAACAGCATTGTATTAGGGGGAGGGGGGGTCAGAAGTTTATTAGAGGGAGGGGGCCGGGGGGACAGCATTGTATTAGGGGGGAGGGGGCCAGGGGGGTCAGCATTGTATTAGGGGGAGGGGGGATCAGCATTGTATTAGGGCCCCTAATACAATGCTGACCCCCCCCCCCTCCCGTAATACAAATGTATCATTTTTCATGATATCCACAGAACTTTATCTAGATGAAGTTGTGTTGGTGCCTGAAGTATACATTTGAAAACTTTTTTTTTTTTACTTCACACATTTGTAAAGTACTGCATTGTGATTGATTTCTTTAAATTGTTGTACCAGTGAGGTGATACAGAAACAACCTGGACTCTGGAATATTGCTGAGGCTGAGATTTTATACCTGCACAGAAGGCAGAGCATAGGGTGAGACATCATTCAGAGAAATATCGCGAAAAAAAAACTCCTGTTGATCTATACCTGCCGTTGCAGGTTTGCACATGTTATTCTGTTGATCTATACCTGCCTTTGCAGGCTTGCACGTGGTATTCTGTTGATCTTTACCTGCCGTTGCAGGCTTGCATGTGTTATTCTGTTGATCTTTACCTGCCGTTGCAGGCTTGCATGTGTTATTCTGTTGATCTATAGCTGCCCTTTGCAGGCTTGCACGTGGTATTCTGTTGATCTATACCTGCCGTTGCAGGCTTGCATGTGTTATTCTGTTGATCTATACCTGCCGTTGCAGGCTTGCATGTGTTATTCTGTTGATCTATAGCTGCCCTTTGCAGGCTTGCACGTGGTATTCTGTTGATCTATACCTGCTGTTGCAGGCTTGCACGTGCTATTCTGTTGATCTATACCTGCTGTTGCAGGCTTGCATGTGTTATTCTGTTGATCTTTACCTGCCGTTGCAGGCTTGCATGTGTTATTCTGTTGATCTATAGCTGCCCTTTGCAGGCTTGCACGTGGTATTCTGTTGATCTATACCTGCCGTTGCAGGCTTGCATGTGTTATTCTGTTGATCTATACCTGCCGTTGCAGGCTTGCATGTGTTATTCTGTTGATCTATAGCTGCCCTTTGCAGGCTTGCACGTGGTATTCTGTTGATCTATACCTGCTGTTGCAGGCTTGCATGTGTTATTCTGTTGATCTATACCTGCCGTTGCAGGCTTGCATGTGTTATTCAGTTCATGTCTGCCATATGGTATTACATTGTTCTATACCTGCAATGCAGGGTTAGGATTTGTTTTTATGTTGGTTTGTTATTCTCTGTACGGGTAATCTATCTGCTTCATCCTTTTTACCCTGCATTGCTTAATGTGGGTAGTAAAGTCTTGTTCCGCTGATGTATATAATGCTTTTGTACATTGGCTTAAAAAAAGTGTCTCATGTTGAGTTCATAAAAATTGTAATACCACGCTTTACCCCTGGCAAGCTTTTTATTTCTGAAATATATAATTTGGCTTCATTGGGACATGTTTCCCAAATTTTCACATGACCCAGCGGACATTTTATAAGCAATTTGATTAGAATTACCCTTCTAATCCATCCATTCCCATAGTTTGGGATTCTGGATAATTTTGCCCATGGTTCAGATGTAATTCATTTGTTTTGTAGCTGAATCAAATATAGCAAATATATTTCTTTTTTTTTAGTGATTGCCATGGATAAGAAGGGTGAAGGTAAAAGAAAACAGAAAGGTGGAGCAGAAAAAGAACGTGAAAAAAAAAAAAAACTGTTAGAAAAAGATGCACACCAGTATAAAAAAGTCAGTAGCTTGTTTAAGATGGTGGCAACAAAGCATGACTTACCACCTGCATCTACAGATGAAGACAGTGGTGCTAGCTGTAGCACAGCAATGCATAGCGCTGTGCAAAGTACTGTACAGTTTGATGTAGATACCGATGCAGGTGAAGATAGTGTCCATTGTATTGAAGCTCCTGTTGAGCTAGAAACTGAAGAACATGAAGAAGGATCATTAACAACAGAAGATATTCCAGAAGTAGTTGGCATTAGGGAGGGCATGTCTGACACAGTTGATGATAAAATGTGGTTTATCAGACCAAAATCGGAAAATTTAGATTCCTTCTTATTATTTCATCCATGCCAACCAGTTGTCCTTTCTTTTAATTCCAAAAAGTTATATCAGAGGAGGGATGGAAAGAAGCGTAACTGGTTGACATATTCACATGGACATGGTGCTTTTTTCTGCATGGTGTGTCTAGCTTTTAGTAAAAAGACAGAAGACAGTGCTTTTATTAATGGTTGCATTGATGAAAAGCACATGTACCAGCGAATTGAAGAGCACGAAAGAAGTAACCTTCACAATAATAGCTCTGAATCATTTTTGATGAGGTCGAAGAATATGAACATATCCAGTCATTTCTTCGAGAAACAAACAACAGCCAGGAAAGAGGAAGTGAAGCGAAAACGTGCCATCCTAGAGCGGATAGTTGAAACCATCAAGCTGATTGGAAAAAGAGGCCTAAGCTATCGGGCAACAGCTGAAGCAGCATATACTTTAGAAAATGAAAAGTTGGACCATGGAAATTTCCTTGAGATTTTGCTACTCCTAAGCAAATTTGATCCCTTGCTGCGAAATCACCTTGATACAATTATTAAAAAGAGTAAAAAGCAGCATCAAAGTGCAAAAAGTAGCAAAGGACGTGGTGGCTTTGTTACATTAATTTCAAAAACAACAGTAAACAACATCATCTGTGTAATTTCAGCACTTCTGAAAAAAGGTATTGCCCAAGAGATCAGAGATGCTGGCATGTTCTCAATACAGCTTGATACAACTCAGGATATAAATGTGTCAGACCAGTGTTCGGTAATAATTCGGTATGTCACAGATGTGGTCCATGAACGTCTGGTTGCTGTAGTAAACTGCACATCCACAACAGGGAAGGCTTTGTGTGAACTGGTTTGCGATGTGTTGGAATCCATGGAAATTGATGTTGCAAACTGTGTTGGGAACTCAACAGATGGAGCTTCTAATATGCAGGGTCAGTACAATGGATTCAGCACTTGGCTGAGTAATAAAGCACCTGGCCAGATTCATGTGTGGTGCTATGCACATGTACTAAATCTGGTTATGATGGACGTCACAAAGATATCTGTTCAGTCAGTATTGTTGTTCGGCTTGTTAAACTCCTGTGCTGTATTTATCCGTGAATCCTACCTCCGGATGAATGTATGGCGTGAAAAGTCTCAGGAAGAGAGATTTCGATCTCTTTCTGTTATTGGAGAAACAAGGTGGTGGTCCAGAGATGCGGCACTTACAAAGGTGTTTGGTTCATTGAATGATCCAAGTCAAGCCTTGTATGTAAATTTGATCCAGACCATGGCAGAGATATCCTGTTCTGATCATTTTAATGCTGACATTCGATACAAGGCTGGAACTTACGTAGAATCCCTTAAAAAATTCCACACCATTATAACGGCACAGCTGTACTTATTTATTTTCAAAAATACCACTCCACTATCCTTGTACCTGCAAACACAAGGTATGGATGTACTGCAGGCATACCGAATGGTGACCGAAACGGTAAACAACTTGCAAGCACATGATCGGGATTCCAAAATGATAGTAGATGCTGCAAAGACGTTTGCAGTCTGGGCAAACAGCAAGTTGGATACAACTGACTGCCAAGTTGTGATTGAGGAAGACTTTCCATCACCTCGAAGAATACAGCGTAAGAAAAGAATGGCTGGTGAGCTTGCAGTAGACGAACCAATTCTGTTAGCAAGTGATCAGTTCCGGGTGGAGGTGTACAATGTGACCTTAGACAAGATCATTAATAGCCTGCATAGCCGATTTACAACCCATGGTCAGTTATTTGCAGATTTGGCATGTTTAGATCCCAAAAATTTTGAAGATATTTTAGTAGACCTTCCTAACAGTGCATTAGAACGACTGAGTAGACTTGTGATTAAATTTGATTCCAGTGCAACAAAAGAGAAACTGCAAAGTGAGCTCCTTGATTTTGCATCAAAGTGGCAAAGATTAAAAATGTCAGTTAATGAAGAATATAGTGATGCTAACAATGAAGGTCAAGATGAAGACACCATCCATTCTCATCTCATCTCTGAAACTGAGGAACAGCCATTCTCAAATGTTGGTGATAAAAGTGGAAAGTGCAAGACTTGTAAGAGCTGTATAGCCTGCTGCTACAATGTATTAGTGCGTTACAACTTGCACAGTCTAACGTATAGTTCACTTTATAATGCATATAAATTGACACTGACCCTTTCCTCTTCACAAGTAACATGTGAGAGGTCATTTTCAAAACTGAAATACATTTTGAACAGGCTAAGAAATTCCCTTTCGCAAACACATTTGGAGGCCCTTATGCTTATGTCCGTGGAGAAAGAGGCCTTGATTGGACTAAGCAATGAAACCATCATTGATGTTTTGGCTTCGAAAAGCAGCTTACTACAAGGGATGTTGCTTACATAACATTACAATGTTGGTTAATATTTTACTTGTTTTAAAGCACTTTTTGAGTAATGTTTGTACTTTACGTTTTGAACTGGGTTGCTGCTTGCCATGATACTGGTACTATTTTTCAGTTATAAAATTGGACTAGAAAGCTAGTTAGCAATATGTTTCAAGGTATTTAAACTTGAGTTCCAAAGGTTTTTGCACGTTTTTATTATATTTAATTACTGTCTTGTAAAACATTTGCACTTTGTTACCTTTTTAAAAAGTTTTTTTGCATTTACTACTGTTTTGTGTGTTTGAGAAATTTATATATGTTGTTAATAAAGTTTGGAAACTATTTGTTTCCTATACTTTGAAGTAAAGCTCTTTGATTATTCTTTATTTGGACAATTTTGATGGGACTGGCACAATTTCATGGATAATGGTCTACTGTGATATTTGGAACAATAGGGGTTCTACATTAAAGAGCTATTGTGGGGCAAAGTTTTAAATGTAGTCTAATCACCATAACAATAAAGGGTCTAATCTTGGTGATTGCGCCACGTTTACAACTTTTTTGTGCTCTTTATATACAAGTCCTTTGTGTGCTTTTATATCGGTCTTATCTATAAATAATGGTCTCATTAAATGTGCTTTAAAATGCATGATTTTACCTTTTTATGAACAAGAACTCAACGTTGTGCTGGTATGACGACGCAATGCTATGGGGCTGGTATGTAATTTTTTCCAGGGCTGGTTTTCATACCCAGTCCGGCCCTGACTGCTGCTAGTTTTCTTTTTGTGGCAGTCACATGATGTTAAAGCCCATTTAACTATTAGCTTGCCATTTAGAAGATATGGATACTGGTTGAATTGATTATGCGATCACACCTAGATTACAACCAAGAACACACCTATGTCTTATGCATATTTATTACTATAAATTAGTTAGCCTAATGTTGTTAGCTAGAAGATATACTTCTGCCTTTGTCCAGTTAACTTTAAACTGAGCTTTGGTAAGACTGTATTCTCCTACTGCAGTGAATAAATGCACCTTTTCTTTCATCAATTTGGACTCACTTTCTCATCTTGAAGGTCTTGTTTGAAGACTCCCTAACCGAAAGTAACAAGGGAGACTCCCAGATCCAGGTCCCCCATGTGAATGAGTATGGGGTACATTGTACCACTACCCACTCACCAAAAAAAAAAAGAAGAGTAGTGTTACAAAAAACACAAGAGACGGTTGTTGACATAGTTACATAGTAGGTGAGGTTGAATAAAGACAATAGTCCATCCAGTTTAACTTGTGTAGGTGTGTGTGGCCGTAATCATCTCTCATACCCCTGAATGTTCTGATCCTTGAGATGTACGTCCAAGAGTCTTTTGAAAGCAACCATACTTCCCGCAGAAACCACCTCTTGTGGTAGAGAATTCCACAATCCTGTAGCCCTAACAGTAAAGAACCCCCTGCGTTGCCTGAGGTTAAAACACTTCTCCTCTAATCGCATTGTATGCCCTCGAGTCCTCATGCAATCCTTTCGACTGAATAGCTTTTTTTCTATGCTGAGATCACCATTGAGGTATTTATGAATTGCTATCATGTCCCCTCTCTGATCGCTCGAATTTCCAGGAAGTTTATCAGCAGACTGGACTTCTCCCGAGACCAGACTCCCTGGGCTGATTCCGTGCCCGGGATCCCCCTCTGCTTGAGTAAGGCTAAAACTGGGGCCAACACTTTTGTGAACACCAAGGAGACCAAAGGCTAATGCCACGAATTGACAATGCTCCTTGTCTATGGCAAAGCAAAGAAAACGCTAACGCCCGACATATATTGGGATATGAAAGTAAGCGCCCTTGATATCGATAGAGGCTAGAAAATGCCCTTGATGAAGAGAAGCCACTACGGTTCATAGGGACTCCATTCTGAATTTCTGAACCCGCACAAAGCAGCTCAGAGCCTTTAGGTCCAAGATTGGATGGACCTTGCCCTCCTTCCTGGAACAGTAAATAGGTTTGAATAAAACCCCTGAAAACGTTTAGACTCTGGGACTGGTACAATGACTCCTTGTGAGAGCAGATCCTGAACTGCCCCGAGAAGGCCCTGAAGCTGATTCGGGGACAGGCGCAGGTTGGAAGGAAAGAACCTTACCAGAGGCAAGGACCTAAACTCGATCTTGTAACCAGACCTGATCAACTGGTGGACCGATCTGTCTTGAATGAAAGAGGTCCACGGATCCAGGAAAGAAGCAAAGACGTCCCCCCCCCCACTCCCATATATGGGTGAGGGCGCCCCTTCAGGCAGAGGAGGACTTGTCCTCGGGGTGAGCGGAGCCCGCTTTTGACTTACCAACCCAGGGCCTCTTAGAAATTCCCAAAAAGGTACGGGAAGATTTTGAACCCTTGTCCTGCGACCCTGCCGAGAACACAGGACCACGTTTGCAGCGAGGCTCTCTGCTTTTTGTAATTTGTGGAAGCAGGGTGCTCTTGCCTCCCATGAGACCTTTTATGATCTCTTCAAATAAAAGCTCAGAGCAAGCAGTCCCCTACAAAGGGGAGACCCGTCAGCACCTTTTTGGAGTCCTGGTCCGCAGACCAGCATTTCAACCAGATCATGCGGCGCAGAGTCACCGTTGTCACCGACACCCTGCAGGCTAAAGGGGCAGCGTCCAGGGAAGCATCACAGATATACTGTAACACCTATATCAACTGGTCCACCAGCTCAGGGGGATGCTGACCCCCTTCCAAATCCTAACGCAAAGCTTTGCCCATTCCATTAAGGCCTGAGAGACCAAGGTTATGGCAAACACCGACCTCAAAATTGAACCTGCCACGGTGAAAAGGCATCGGAGATTCAGCCTTCCTGTCTACAGAGTCTTTAAAAGATGGAGCATCCTCCACTGGTAGCAACATGACTTTATTTAACCTAGAAACCTGAGGATCCACCACTTCTGGACCAAGCTCATTTCTGACACGTTGTTTACAAGATAAAATCTGTATTTTTAGCTAGAAATTTACTTAGAACCCCCAAACATTATATATATTTTTTTTTAGCAAAGACTCAGAAGAATACGTAAAATGTAAGTCATTGCAATATATTTGTCATGCAGCATTTGCGCAGCGGTCTTTCAAATGCTATTTTTTTGGAAAAAATAAATTTCACTGCCAAAACAAAACAGTAAAGTTATCCCATTTTTTTGTACATTGTGAAAGATGATGTCACCCTGAGTAAATAGATACCTAACATTTTACGGTTTAAAATTGCACCCACCCGCGGAATGGCAACAAACTACGATCAAATAAAATCTCCACAGGCGATGCTTTAAAAAATTTTAACGGTTACCAGTTTCATTTTACAGAGTAGCTGTTTTTTTAGAATTATTACTCTCGCTCTGGCGAACACGGCAATACCTCACATGTGTGGTTTGAACGGCGCTTTCATTTGCGGGCGCAACTTCCATATGCGTTTTCTCGAGCTCACGGTGAAGGGGGGCATTATAAAAAAAATGTCTTCCTATTTAATTCATTAAATTTTTTAATTTTAGCACAGTTTTTTAAAAAAAATTAAAAATTTGATCACTTTTATTGCTGTCACAACTTAGCAATGTAAACATCCATTGTGACAGTAATAGGCAGTGACAGGTACTTTTTATGGAGGGATTGGGGGTCAAAAAGACCCCTGACCCCTCCACTGCACTTCAATGTATTCAATGTATTGAATACTGCCACTTTTTTTAATTCGGCGCCTTTAGCCGCCGAGTAACCCGGACGTGATGTCATAACGCCGCTTCCTGGTTACTACATCAGAGACCCGATCAAAGCCGAATTCAGCTTTGATCGGGACTCCAACCAGCCGGTGGATGTGTCGGCTGGTTGCTTGGGTCTCCCGGTGAAACAGGAGAGATGGGCAGAGCCGTGGAAGGCGGCCGTGAGGGGGGGTGGTCATCCGCTCGCTGGGGTAACGGTCGATTATCGGTTATCACCTGAAAGCTGACTGCCAGCTCTTAAAAATGGTACTGGGATGATGCCTCTAGCTGCAGGCATCACCCCGATACAACCACTTCCCTGAGCCGACGTAGAGCTACGTCAATTCGCGGGAAGTGGTTAAGAGGGACTCCTCAAATGGATATCTCCTAGTGAAACGCTTAGGTATCCCAACCATGCATTTTGGGGAACCCCCACTGACTAGCGAAAATCTTGCCAAACTGGGCAGGAAAGGGGAACACCTTCGTCGCCTTGGATCGTCTGCGGGTGCAAAATTGCACTGGTGCGACCAACACAGCATTAGCTGTGTCCTCCATTTTTAAAATTTCCCGCACTGATCCCCCACAAGCGCCTTTTCTTGCGCAGATGTAGTGGAAGACGCAGACCCCGTGGGGTGACTCGCATCTGCGGCAGCCAAATCAGTCTCATAATCTGAGGATGCAGAGGAAGTAGGTGAAGGTGGAGGGCGCTTTTTACTAGGTCTCTTCTGAAGAGCCATACCCCGTCATGGCCGCCAGGGTGTGCTGAGACCCAGAGGGTCCCGCAGCCTCTGAGAGTGGGTCAGGTGGTGATACATGCTCTGGGGGCTCCATAGTAAACTGGAGACCACCAGCAATATTTTCCCAAAAATGCTGAGAAAACACTGTGAAAAACAACCACCACAGTACCGATGGCACTACATGTCCAAGCGCACCAAGCAGTGTAACAGGAGGAGGGAGTATATACCACCCCAGGGACTTACCACTACTGCTGCAGTAGGAGAGAGAAAGTGCCAAGCTGCTTGCTTCACGCCGATCAGAGAGGAAGAGGAAATGGCTGTACAGCCGCTAGAGGCCCACCGCCGAGCTCCTCTCCTATAGGCTACAAGAAAATGGCCGCCCATAGACTTCAATGGGAAACTATGAAAACATGGCCGCTGAACTCCCATGCATTGAGGCATGGGAAACTGGCGGCACCACGCGGCGAGCGTGCCACTCCCTGGGCCCCATCAGGAACCTCATACAGCAAGGGGGGCCTAGCTAGGGACCCCCCCCTCCAGGCATCATGGCACATATTTAACTGTAAATGGAGCAGCGCAGCAAGCTCCCACCTACCCCCCCCCCCCTTCAGCCACAGCTCTCACAACCCCACATTATTCAGTACAGCCACCTCGGCCAGGGTAACTAGGGAGGGGGGTGTAGCTAGTGCAGGTAAATCCACTAATGAGGAGGGGGTGCCATTAGGGTAGGAAGGGCACATGAGGGACCGACCTTTAGTGGTTTGGAAAATTGGCACGTGTAGATATGCATCTTTGAAGTCTATGGATGCCAAAAATTCTCCTCCTCGCAGAGAAGCAACAACTGAGCGAACTGATTCCATTCCAAACCTGCGAATGTCTAGAAACGTATTCAGGGCTTTTAGATCCAGAATAGGTCTCACATCTCAATTTGGCTTGTGGACTACGAAAAGATTGGAGTAGAAGCCCCTGCATTTCTCGTCGGCTAGGACCTCTGTAATCACTGCCAGAGATTTCAGATGGTCTAGAGCCTGAAAGATTTACTCTTTACCAGATCTGCGGGTATGTTGGACTTTAAAAACCGATGGGGAGGAAACACCCGGAATTCCAGTTTGTACCCCTGTGAGACCGTGGAGACAACCCCGCTGTCTTGAATCACTTCTTCCCAGGCGTCCGAGAACTGTAGTAGCAGTTGGGGCACCTCTTCTTAAGGTAGATTCAGAGCTAGGCTTGGTAGGCCTCTGGACCCAGGGCTTCTTCTGTCCTTGACCTGGAGGTTTGCCTCTAGTCCCACATGGCTGAGGCTGTCAAAACTGCCTAGAATTAGAAGTACTGGGAACGGGAGCGCAGACACCTTAAAAGAAGGAGGACGTTTGCTCCTCCTTTTAGCTGGTAGAAGTGCACATTCCCCCCTAAAAACCTTTGGCTATATTTATCCAGATCGTCACCAAATAGGCATTTCCCATGAAACCAGCTAGCAGCTTCTTACAAGGTAACTCTGCAGACCAACTTTTTAACCACAAGATTCTGCGCATATGTACCGACTAAAGAGCAAAACGAGATATCTGCTGTATGGAGTCCTTAATTCGAAAGAAGATTTTTCCCCTGGGGGTGGGACTTTAAAGGCTCCACGGTCTCCCCTGTGAGACCGTGGAGACAAGCCCGCTGTCTTGAATCACTTCTTCCCAGGCGTCCGAGAACTGTAGTAGCAATTGGGGCACCTCTTCTTAAGGTAGATTCAGAGCTAGGCTTGGTAGGCCTCTGGACCTAGGGCTTCTTCTGTCCTTGACCTGGAGGTTTGCCTCTAGTCCCACATGGCTGAGGCTGTCAAAACTGCCTAGAATTAGAAGTACTGGGAACGGGAGCGCAGACACCTTAAAAGAAGAAGGACGTTTGCTCCTCCTTTTAGCTGGTAGAAGTGCACTTTCCCCCCTAAAAACTTTTGGCTATATTTATCCAGATCGTCACCAAATAGGCATTTCCCATGAAACCAGCTAGCAGCTTCTTACAAGGTAACTCTGCAGACCAACTTTTTAACCACAAGATTCTGCGCATATGTACCGACTAAAGAGCAAAACGAGATATCTGCTGTATGGAGTCCTTAAGGGCATCTACAGCAAAACACAAAGTGCGAGGCAAATCTGTTAACTCTTCAGCAGACTCCCCCTGAGCAGGAATGCTCTTAGCTAAACGTTTAACACGGTCTTTCAAAGACTGACAAACTCCTATAGCTGCAACTGCTGGTTGTGCTGCAGCCCCAGCAATAGCAAAATAAATCTTTAGTAAACATTCCAATTTCTTATCTGCTGGATCTTTAAAAAACTAGGCACTGTCCACAGGACAAGTTCAATTTCTATTCACAGAAGAAACAGCAGCATCCACTGTTGGCATACTCCACTTCTTTCTACATTTTTCCTCCATAGGACACACCAAAGGAAACCTTTTGGGAGGAACAAAAACTTTATCAAAGTGATCCCAATCAGCATACACTATCCGCTCTAAAAGCAGGTGCAAAGGGAAAACCCGGGAATTCTGTGGAGGGCGTAGAGAGCCAAATGAAGAAAAAGAGACTTCAGCAATCTCTAAAGGAGGCAACTTAAATCCAGACCGGACAATTTCAGTGAGGGACTGAACTAACATTTTCTGAGGCTGGGAGGCCGATAACGGTTCCTCAGATTCTGACTCCTCGGAAGTGGAATCCTCACCTTGATCTCCTTCTAGGTCATTTATGGCTACTTCTTCCACATCTTCTGCTCAATCCTGTACTAAAACAGAAGGGGGGCTCAGGTGAGGGAGATCTTGCGACACTGAAGGAATCATGCCAGCTATTTTTCCATCAAGGACAGCTAAAGCTGACGCCAATTCATCCTTTGTGACGTAGGCTGAGACAGAAGCAATAGAAGTAGTTACTATGCCTGACAACTGTAATGGTTCAAATTGGCCAGTAGCCTCTGGCCTCTCAGGGGAGGTTAACACAGAGGATGCATGGCTAGGTCCTCCAATCATGACGGCCGCACACTTGTTCTCCTTCTCCTCTTCCGGGAAGACATTGCTCCAAACCAGAAACCTTGAGGTACCAATTTAGCGTACTCAAACCTTGTGCTCTGTGATCAGCTTATCGCAATTAACAGCACAGTTACCCCACAGTACCAAACCTGTCAGTGCCTGCATCTATCCAATAACAGTGACTCACACGCCCAGCTGTAGCTGCTCTGTGTCCCATCCAACTCCTTACAGGAGCACACACTGCCGGTAACACTTCCTCAAATGCTACGGCCGCCTCCACCCCTCCAGCCCTTGCAGCGTGCCACGTGCACGCATGTTGTGTCACAGACACACCCCCAACTCCACTGTTTCCCCGCCTGCCTGATGGCATATACAGCAGTGAGAAGTGCCACCGAAGGTGCCGGGTGTGAGACCAGGTGAGCGGGTGGGAAATTAAAGTCCCGCAGCCCGCCAAGATTTTCCAGGGCTGAAAAATGTAAGGAATTCAAGGTATGCATACACCCAGCTGAACTAGACAACACTGCCCTCTAGTGGAGACACAAATTATGGCACCAGGCATACTGTAAATGTTATTTAGGTAACTGTGCACAGTTTTAAAATAAAATCATTTACCAATCCTGCCCCAGGACTCTGCTTATAGCTAGAATCCAACCTTCAACCATCACGGCGGGTCCTATCACTTGTGGACCTTCAAGGACTGTGTCCCCCTATAATCTTGGGGCCATTCTCTTGGACCTGTAGAGCACCCTGCCGGATCGCCTTTGGATTCAGACTTTTCCAAGGGTCTGGGTCCCAGGGTCTAGCGCCCAAGGGGATCGCATTACAGGCAACACCTCGTAATCTTCCATCTACCGAGGCTCAGGTACCATTCATTTTAGTATTTCACTATCTGGATGGATTCCGATCACAAAGCCCCCTAGATCCTGCAGGATCGTTATCCAGGACCATAACATATCCTTAGAATACAGAGCTTCTCTAACCATGACCATCACCTTCAAGACACTGGCGAAAAAACTGAGGTGGTTCCTGTAGGGGAGGGGTTATATAGATGTACGATAAAGAAAAAAGTCCCGACCCTTTCCAAAAACGCACCGGCTGCAAAACGCATAGGTGTGAACGTGTACAATAGGAAACCATGTTAAATGGACCGTAGTGCATTTCTGAAAACCGCACTAACAAACGCATAGGTGTGAGCCTAGGGTCAATGGGTCATACTTTACCCCTTTTTTTGATGTTTACTTTCTATGGTATATATAAAAATACTTTCTATTTTTTTTTTTTATGTGGGGACACATTTGAGCGTTGGTGGCTTCCTTATTTTAATATAATTGATTTTTATATCATTATTGGTTAGCGCACAAGTAGTTTGATTCTTTTGCTTCAAACTGACTACCTACCACATTTTTGGAGGCCCTGGAGCACCAAGACAGTGAAAACGCCCAAAAACTTACCTCATTTTAGAAAACAATAACTCCAAGGTATTTTCTGAAAGGCATAATGAGTTCTTTTGGAAATGTAATTTTTCTCCACAAGTTTTTGAAAAATGCAGGAAAGAAGATGCTTATCAGAGGAGCTACAGGTAAGTCTATATTGCTCTCTGCCTATCAGGGAGCAGGATCTATTAGTGAGGTCTGCTCAATGTGCTCAATATGCGATTCATTCAGTTGGAAGAGTGTTTCAGGCTGATCCAATAGGGAGGCATGTTGGACAGTGGGAGGAAACCTGACGAATGGGTGCATAGGCTTTTGATACAGTCCTGGCGATTGGCAGAGGGCAGGTTGCCTCGGTGCATTCTGGGATACTGTATAAAAGCCAGGGGCACATGTGCTGCGGGGTCTTTGCCTGGAGAGCAAAGAGGTCACCCTGAGGACCAGAGGAGCAGTTGAGAGGGGCTAAACCCTGAGGTTAAGGAGAGCCACTGGAGACCCTGGAACCGCAGCATCGTGAGTACAGGGACTCGTGTCAATGGGCCTGACCTGAGGGGCCCACCCCTGCTCGTAGGATAGTCAGAGGATGGGTGTCAGCAGAGGAAGATAAAAAGGATACAGGGGAGAGTGTCCTGGAGATAATTGTTTAATCACCAAGTCATCTTAGGAAAATAGATTCAAATGCAAAGTGGCAGAGTGAATCAACAGCCTGGCTGTATCAGAAGATCAACATTGTCTATAGTTAAATTGAAGTATCCCACTGTTTCCTTCTCCTCTCCCCAATATACAATAAATCACAAAACAACCAAATACCCCTGGACTGATTATTGGAGTGAGCCGAGTGGAGGAATTAAGAAATTGTATCTGTCATGACTGTGTGCTAGTGACTCAAGGGGAACCCATAGAGTGAATAACTGGCAGTCCTTACGGGGGCAGTGCTACATAGGCATACTTCGAGTTACACTCCATAACACATTCTGCTACTTCTCCCGAGTATGGTGATATCACGTGAGAGTTTTTCACAGCCTAGCCATACAGAGGTGCGCAAATTCCAAGGAAGCACCTTCGGACGTTTTTTAAGAGACATGTTGAGTCTTTTGAAGACTTAATTTTATTATCACAAGTTTTTTGGAAAATGAAAATTATTTTTTTTTTCACAAAGTTGTCAATCCAATAAGATATTTCTCACACGTGAGACTTTTTCACCGACTGGACTGATTATGTACCGGACATTGCATCTTGTGTATCACACAAATCAACCAATTGTATCAAATCCAATGTACTGTAATGGTCACCTCTATATGAGTTGTCAGGGAATATAGCGTAGTGTAGTGTCACCTATAACAAACGTAATTCCTATAAGCCAAGCAAGCCTAGCTTACTAGTACGTGGCTGCCCCCAGGATTGCCATGTTCACTGGCCTCTGTGAGGGATAATAAAGGTATTCAGTCCAAAGGATCAATGGATAATCCTACCACCTCTGTGTGAGATAATCAACTCAAAACAGGTGCTCAAAAAGACTCCACCACCAGTAATTCCTAGCAGCTCACCTCCAGCTTTGACTCTTGTTTCACCAGAGAGTCACAGAACGCTGTTCCTCAATAGGGATGGTCATACTGTAAATGGATGGATGTCTCTAGATGTATCAGGATCAGAGTTGTATAAAGTACTCGAAACCCATACTTGAGTAAAAGTACAAGTGCTCGATCAAAAAGTGACTTGAGTAGAAGTGGAAGTGTTCGATCAAAAAGTGACTTGAGTAGAAGTGGAAGTGCTCGATCAAAAAGTGACTTGAGTAGAAGTACCAAAGTATTCAACATTTTTTGTACTTAAGTATTGCAAGTAGTTTTTTTAAAAAAATTTGCTACTCAAGTACTGAAAGTAAAAGTACCAGTAGTTTTTAAAAAGAATTTGCTACTCAAGTACTGAAAATAAAAGTACAAGTACTGTGTTATGTAGTTATTAAAGAAAGAAGTCAAAAGTTTATTAAAGTTAAAGTTATTAAAGTTAAAGTTAAAGTACACATGACATTATACACATTTTTTTGAGCTTCATGAAACCTGCCATCTACTGTTCTGGCAGTGGTAATTTTTATAATTGTAACGAGTAACTATGCAGCACAAAAAAAAAAAAATCGGAGTAGAAGTATTGAGATCATTGAAAAAATGTAGTGAAGTAAAAGTGGAAGTAGGAGAAAGAAATTCTACTCCAGGAAAGTACAGATACTGCCTTTCGGTACTTAAGTACAGTAGTGAAGTAGTTCTACTTTGTTACTATACATCTCTGATCAGGATCCCAGTTTTTCCTCCTATATAATGGTCCACCATAGGGAACAAAAACAATATACTGTATCTAGTGCTCTCTGTAAAAACTTTTTATTACACAAATGAAAAGAGCTCACTCACCTAATGTAGCACTAAGTCGTGCCAGCTGTAATATGCTCCTAGTATACATCCACTGGCTTTCAGCTGTAAAAATCGGTAATGGTGGTGGGTATAAAAAAGCCCAGGCCCAGAAGAAGTCTTTCTTATGACGAAACGTTGGCGATCCCAGACGTAAACGTCCACACGCCCCCCAACGAAGCCGGCTGTTTATCCATATGCTGATCTGGAGACTTGCGGGACGCCGCGGTTAGATCCATGACCGGCACATACTACATGCCTGTTTTTGTCTTTTAAATTGTAAGTAGTTTTTTTAATAAATTTACCTATTGGTTTACAGGATTACGCTATGGGCCTCTGTTTCTTTCTACATATGGCTTTACGTTCAATGGAGTATATGAGAAGTTCCAAGTGTGCCACATATTAATGTGATCGGTTTAACAACACACCGGAAACGGCTTTCGGCTTTTGGAGTCTTTCGAAGCACCTGAGCTTGATATCGGTTGACCTACTGGTTTACTACTAGCTGGGAGAGGCTGTCTCATTAAATTGAGCAGCCACGGAATTTCGGTAAGCTGCTTGTTATACCTGAGCACAAGGGTGTCCCCTTCCTACACTTTTCCCTGGTGTCACTGGAAGAAAGTTATTTTGCACGTGGATTCACATCTCTGCACTTAATATTGGGACTATTCATTTGGACATTATCCCCTCTCCTTTTTTGTTTTCTTTATATGAGCTTTTCAGCTATATAATTGTATACTGATTTCAGCGCTGCACTTTTTAGTTTTTATTGTATTTTTTGAATCACTGTTAGTTGATTTTGTGCCAGCTGCTCACTATTGTTCTTAATCATTTGGTTTTCTGTCACATCTAGCGCGGAAATTTCTCTTCTATTTATATTACAATGGTGGTGGGTATAGCCAAATGTCAGCTCCTGCCTCCAGACGCATTGCGTTCTCAAACAAACTTCTTCAGTGGGGTGGAGCTAAGATATGACATACCCTTTTATATCACCAATAATTTCATCTTCCTGTTATCTGATTCAATTGTGTGTCAGCTTGATGAGTTCCTCATCCTATAGGAGACTGAACTACTAATTCTATTCTCTCATGCCCCCTACCTCTAATCATCAGCTTTCATATCTCCAAATACTGTGCATCACTGAGTGAGTTGGCAAAGATGAGTCAGCTGAAGATTTCATATCACATAGGGAACAGGGATGCCGCTTCCATTCATCACTTACCCTCTCAGCGCTCCTCTCTTGCAGACTCCAGGGGAGGACTGGGCCAGGGGGCAGGGGGGCAATTGCCCCCTGGGCCGCTCTGGTGCCCCATAAAAAGGCTGCACTGCTTCTGCCACAGACATGCCTAAAGGAATCCTGGTAAAGAGAAGTAAAAAGTCCCTGCCACTGACCTACTGAGTGCGGGTTGAAGACAAGAACAGAGCACAGGCCTCCCCCCCCAGCATGGATGGTGTAAGCTGTGCCTGAGCAGAGGCCAGTTCCATGCCCCACTGGAGATTCTTCTCCCCCGGCCAGCCCTGACCGAGCTGTCCCAGCTCCCCCTAACCGGCCTCTGCTGGCCAGGTCGGGAACCCGGATTCAGACGGTAAGTAGAGAGTATCTGGAGCAGGGCTTCAGCTTGGAATGGGGGTCAGGAGGATGACAGGAATAGGGAGAGTAGGGGGGGCCGAGTTGCTGCACCATGGGCCTCTGGTTTCTACTTGTGCCTAAAGTTGCCAGTTTGCCCCTGGCAGACTCCATACATGGCTGCGTGTTTTAACCAAAACTGATAGTCCGGTGACACCTCCCGCAAGCACAGCTATCCCACCACAGGGAACACTCAGCCCACATACACAAACTCAAGAGTTATCACCACACCATAGGGGAGCCGACAGCTACTTCCTATACACAGATGCCTCAATCACCATCACCCAAGTGGCTCTACACCTAATTTTCCCGATGCAGGACGCATTTGATGAAGCTGGCATCTTCGCTGTATTCCACGACCATACCTCACATAAACCCGTTATAAAACCACAACATTAAACAATCTAATACCATTGTGACACATGAACCAGACCCATATATTTAAACCTTCATACTAGGTCAGGAATGTGTCACATATCTATTATAAATAATTATAAATCACCCTAACATCATTATATACAATGTATAACATAAATATATTTTAGAAAATCCTATAAGATCACATATAAAACTAATCATACATCATCATATTAAAATATTACATCACAAAAGACAGTGTATATAGTTTACATATACACTATATGTGAAATAATAATAAAAAAATAATAATATCAAATAAAATAAAATAGAATAAATTAATACAACTGAAAAACTCTTTATAATTATATTTAACAATATCCACTAAATTTTATGAGAGTCCCACATAAATCATATCTTATTGCCCTAAAATAGACATAGAATAATTTCTTGACTATCTATCACTAATAAAACTATTCAGGTCAAATTCTATGTTTTATCCTCTTTGTGAGAGTACTTTCTCAAAAATCCAAAAGAATTCCCTTTTACTAAGTTGTCTAATGTAGTTGCCCCCTCTCCACTGTTTATCAACTTTTCCTGTACCCCAAAATTGCAGAAATTTAGGATTTTTTTTCATGGGCATTTTTAAAATGTTTAGAGACACTATGCATTGTGACACCTTTTGTAATATTTTTGATGTGTTCAGCTATCCTCACTTGTAAACTCCTAGCGGTCCAACCTACATACTCTAGCCCACAGCTACATTCTAACACATATATAACCCCTATTGTAGAACATGTGATTAAATCTTTAATTTTGTATCTATTAGTTGTACTAGTACAGTGTTTCTCAACTCCGGTCCTCAGGGCACACTAACAGGCCAGGTTTGCAAGAAAACTGAAATACATCACAGGTGATATCATTTGCTTCTCAGTGATTGCAGTATTCTAGTCTGCATCTCACCAAGGTAATACTTGAAATCTGGCCTGTTAGTGTGCCCTGAGGACCGGAGTTGAGAAACACTGTACTAGTAGATACAAATTCTTTACGCTTTTTTAGATTATCTATAGGAAATCTACACCCCATGCATTTCCCACAAGCGTAAAAACCTGACAGAAAACTAAAGATACCATTATTTTTTATGGTCATTGGTGGATCTATTACTCCTGGTATTAAATTGCCTGTTATAATTCAAAATGATTTTGTATTCGTGACCCCGTCGTGCTTTTACTAATATCAGACACTAATTGTTTTCCATCTATTTCCCTAACCTTCATTTTTTCCGATTCAATATCCTCCTTTCTGTACCCCTTCTGAATTAATCTCGTTGTTAAAATATTAGCTTGAAGATTAAAATCATTCTGGAGGGTGCAATTTCTCCTCATCCTTACAAACTGCCCTCTAGGGATGTTGTACAACCAAGATTTGTGGTGGTAGCTATCAATGGACAAATAAGCATTCAGATTAGTGGGTTTGAAGTGACTATGCGTGTGTAAACTACCTTGTTCTTAAAAAAAATCCCCAAATCCAGAAAATTCATGCTATCATGTTTAACTGTCCAAGTGAGTTTTATATTTCTATCATTTATTCATTTTGCTCATAAATATTTCAAAACTCTTCATGTCTCCTTTTCAGATGGTCATGAGGTCATCAATAAATAGTTTATAACATCCTAGGTGCCTGGGTGGTTCAGTGAGAATTTCATTCTCCGCCCAGTGAGCCATAAAAAGGTTTGCAACACGGGGGGGGGGGGGGGGGGGAAATCTAGCCCCCATAGCTACACCCCTTACCTGTAAATATTCCCCTTTGTAACAAAAGTAATTTTGACTCAAACAAAATGTTAAACATCTGATAATAAACCTTGTATGTGTATCTGTCAATGCAGAGTGATTCAGGGCCCACTTCACTGACCGCACAGCTGCATGACGGTCAATAATTGTGTATAATGGTCCAACATCAGCTGTAGCAAGAATGCATGGATCCTGTCCATCAATCATCTCCAAGGATTGAATGACATGTTTAGGGTCTTTTAAAAAGGCTCCAGTGTTGGTGACTAGAGACTGCAGAAAATTGTCCCAATCTCGAACACACAGAGTCTACTCCATTGATAAGGGGTCTTCCCTGGGGTTTCTGAGGATCCTTATGGATCTTGGGCAATATATAAATTACTGGAGTTCTGCACACTACTGGGTTCAAATATTTGGCCTCTTTATCAGTTAATACTCCCTTTTTTAACCCCTTCTAATGAATATGTCAAGTTCTTTCTTATACTCCACTAATGGGTTCCTATTTAATGCTTTATAAGTTTCCGAGTCAGGCTAATTTCCTCTTCATAATCCTTTTTATTGATGATGACCAACCCACCCCCCTTTACAACTGGCCGGATCACAAACTCTTTTCTTTTTTCTAGATTTTTTCTATACACTTTTTTTCTTACTTTCCTAATTCGAAGTTTTTCTAAAATCATTGGTCACCAAATTCTAAAAAAAAATACTTCCAGGTACTTATCGAAATTTGGTGGATTAAAAACCAATTTATGTTTTTTAAGGTGGAGTAATTGCCTGTTTCTATCACTCGTGGTCTGGTATCTGGTTTGGACAGGAAGTATTTTTTAATATTTAATGTACGAGCATATATTTGTATATTAACATTTGCGTTAAATTTATTTACATTTTTTATAGGTGCGAACTTAAGGCCCTTGTCTAGACCTTAATTTCTTCTAGATTCAATACTTGATTACTGATATTAAATCATGCCTGTCCCCATTGGCGTTTGTTTTTTTTGTACACGTCTCCCTGCACTTCTTCCTCCCTTTCTCTTCTTTTTCCCCCAGATGCTTTTTTTTCCTGCTGGTGTCTGGTTTTGATAAGCATATGGGGACTTCCCTAAAAAACCAAGGGGTGTTTGATCCTCCTGTTAGTATTGGAGAGTGGTAAATCTATTTTGTGTAGGAGTGGGGTACCTCTCATTTTGTTCATAAATGGGTCTATTATTTCTTTAAGGTTGATAATATTCATACCATCCCTAATCTTTCTGGTTTCCTTGTTGATATTCCTGATTATATGGTTTTTCATAATATTGTGGTTGTGGTCCCTGGAAATGATTGTAATTCCCACCTCTCCCTCTCTGTGGGCCTACTCTATAAGCAACATGGCCTCTTCCATTTCTGAAATCCCCTCTTATTGGTAGTGCGTACACCGGTCTGTATGTATGGCCATTATTTATATTGGGATTACCTGGGGGTCCTCCATGTGCCTGTCTGTCTGAGGTCTGGCGTTTGCCATTTTAGGGGGAATGCTTTCTCTAGAGGGTACCTGCAAATTTTCTGTCACATTCTGATGCCATTTGAAAACATCATTGTTTTTGAATTCTCCTACATCTCTGATATATTTATTTCTTTTCTTGTGTATCCCTATCCAATTCCTCTAATTTCATTTTTAATTCTCCTGACAATCGGAGAAACTCAAGGCTATCTTTGGAGGGTTCAGTTTTAGTTTGAATACCCTTGATCTGGGCATCTATACCAGGCAATTTAAAGATGTAGAAAAAATTGTGAGAAAATATTAGCACATTCTATTGAAAGATAGGATATTAGGATCAGTTTTACTGCAGCATTCATTTATCTTAAAGCACCCACATTGAAGGACTAGTTAACACCAGGAGTAATAGATCCAACAATGACCATAAAAAATAATGGTATCTTTGGTTTTCTGTCAGGTTTTCACGCATGTGGGAAATGCATGGGGTGTAGATTCGTTAGATCTAATCTAAAAAAGCATAAAGAATTTGTATCTACTAGTACAACTAATAGATACAAAATAAAAGATGTAATCACATGTTATACAATAGGGGTTATTTATATGTTAGAATGTAGCTGTGGGCTAAAGTATGTAGGTCAGACCTCTTGGAGTTTACAAGTGAGGATAGCTAATGTGACAGGAAGTCAGGTAAATCTGGGAATGTAGTCACTGAGAGGAGACACATTCCCACCTGCTTTGAAAAGTTCACTAATTATTATAGGGTGTCGGCTGCCAAAGGCAGCAGGAAGGTGTAAAGAAGTTGAAAAACCATTCAGCTGTTCAGAATGAGGAGATCAAGGCCTCTATAATTTGTCCAGAGAAAATCTATTGAGTGCTGCCTCCTGTCGCAGTGGGGGCTGGGAGAGGAAGGCAGACAAACGGCTGCATCCTGACGCCATGTGGGTAGAGGACAGTCCTGTGTGCCCCCTGAAAGCTGAGTGAGCATGGGGAAGACCTCCTGAAGCGGTGTGCGCTCAGGAGGGTAAAAACGAGTGAAGACGTCTCAAAGGTGAGAAGACGAAGTGTTTCTGTGTGAAAGAAAACAAAGGGACATGTTCAATGGACAATGTTTGTGCTGTGTGAAAAGCAAACAAATGGACATTTGAGTGTCTGCTGTAGGATCAGCAGTGTCGGCCCAACAGTAGGTTGGGAAGACTTCTTAGGTAGGTTCCAGCGTGAGAAGGTAGCCGCCCACAGAGGCAAGGATTTATTTTGTCTTTTATTTTATTTTGGCTGTTTTGACGCTTGCAATTGTGTGAAGTAAATTGCATGAATAAATCAGTCTTGTTTTCAACCTCTGCTCGGCTATCTCTCTGTGAAAACGCACCCCCAAAGGGGTCATCCACGCCTACCACCGAGCTAATCCCTCACATATGGTGGAGGTATGCAGTGGGCATAAGCAGAGATCCCTGCAAGGAAGTGCAAATGTTTGATGAACTTTATCTGGTGCATGAGATTGCACAATCTATGTGTGCAGGAGAGAAGATCCTGACAGAAAAAAAAAAAAAAGTGTTTTAAAGAGACAGCGGTCTCAAAATTATTTGATGAACTTTGTTGTGTCTGGTGCAAGTGACTGCACAAACTGTGTGTGCAGGAAAAGAGATCTTGCAAGAGAGAGAAAAACTACATGTGTTAAAGAGACAGTGGTCTGAAAATTTTTTGCTGGACTGTGAAAAATTTGTTTGTGGAGTTATTGAAGATGGGGCGTTCAAAACGCCTGAAGAATGCAAAGATAGATGAAATGAGAGACCGGATTCTATGGATGGAGGGGATGTTACCGTCTGAACCAGCCCCATCCATGCCTAAAGAGAGTATACTAAAGAGGAAGGTTGTTGTCCCTAGCAACACTGATGAAACTGCTATGGAGACGCAGTGTGCTCAGATGAAAAGTAAGCTCAAAATGGAGGAGATGTTGAAACAACTGATTATATCAAATACAGCTCAACAGCAGGCAAATGCAGCTCAACAGCAGGCAAATGCGGATTTTCAGCGGAGCTTTGCAGCTCAACAAAAGGCTCATCAAGAGAGCATGGCAGGCTGGAAACAGAGACGCCAGCAGCCAATGGAGGCCATCGGTTTGGAGGAAACCGAGTATGTGTGCAGGGCTGAGTTGGATACCATCCTCATGGAAAAGGAAAGTGAAATTCAGACTTTGCAGAAGCAAAGTATGGCTGATATGTTGGAGTTGCGTAATCAGCTGGAAAAAAGTCTTCAGTCTTTGGGAGCTACAAAAATAGACCTGCAGGAGTCGCAGGAACAGAATGTTGCTCTGAAAGCGACATTGTCTCTCAGCGACAAAGAGAAAAGTGAAAGAGAGGCTAAATTACTGAGTACTGTGTATGAGCTCACTACTTTGAGCAATGTGGTAGATGAATGGCGTGCGGACTGTGAAAGTTGGAAAGGGGAAGCCCAACGTGTCCAGCAGCAGTTAAAGGAGAAAGAAGCCTGTGTGGCAGAATTACATTCTTATTCCCAGATGCTAGCCAATGAGGTGAAGGCTCTTATGCAGGGAAAAGGAGATTGTGAACATAAGAGGGAAAAAGTAGAGGCACAGCTTCTGGAATCGCAAGTCAAGGAGTCAGAAGGTGACCGATTGTGTGCTAAGCTGTCAGAGAAGGCAAACCGACTGCAGGTTGAGTTGGACAATGTTACAAATCAGCTTTCTCAAGCAGACAGCAAATCTAGAGAAATTGCGGAAGATTTTTCTATCTTGGAATCGCAGCTGCAAGACACGCAGGAACTCTTACAGGAAGAGAGGTGTCAAAGGCTGAGTTTTAGCACAAAGCTCAAACAAATGGAAGATGAGAAAAATGGCTTCCTGGAACAATTAAAAGAGGAGGCGGAAGCAAAGAAAAACCTATCAGAGCAAGTCGCAACATTGCAAGCTCAGATAGCGGATATGAAAAAACGCATGGAAGAAAGCGTTGGTTCATTACAGTGTGTTGAAGATGTGAAAAAGAAGTTTGATCAGATGCTTGGTGAAGAGAAGACTGTGTCTGCAAAATATGCAGAAGAACGCGCACGTGCAGAAACGGAGGTGCGTGATAACGAGAGCAAAGCCCTGTTCTTGGCTCGCTCTTTGGAGGAAGCTCTAGAGTGTAAGGCTGAACTAGAAAGTGTTAAACAGCTGCGTACAGAAATGGAAGAATTGGTCAGCTCCAAGGATGATGTTGTGAAAAGCGTTCAGGAGCTAGAAAAGTCTAAGCGAGCCTTAGAACAGCAAGTAGAAGAGATGAAGATTCCGTTGCAGGAACTGGAAGAGGAATTCCAGGCAACAGAGGATCTGTCCCAAAGAGGGGATAGTGTGCCTGATGCAGTTTTTAAAAGGATCAGTGTTTTGGGGTCTGTCCTGAGTGAGCCTCAGAAATGTGACGACATGTGGCTTGAATCACCCCTTTGGAATAAACCGTTCCTTCAAAAACTTCAAGCATTGGAAAATGTATCATTAGAACTTCAGCAAACAAAGGAGCTGAGTAAGAAATGTGGTGATTTCTCAGTTCAGGCTGAAAACCTAGTGGAGAAAACTAAGGCTGTTGGTGAAAACGTGAAGCAAATGAATAAGTGCCTTTCAGGGAGTGTTTCCAAAATGGAACTGGTGAAAGACGGGTGGCAGAAGTTTGATCGTGATCTTGAGATGCATTCCATGTGGAATTCAGATAGAGAAAAAGAACTAGGTGACCTTGAGCGGTCAAATAGTTCAGCAGAAAGTGCATTGAAGAAACCTGTAAAAGAATGTGTTGCAGTTCCATGCTTCTTCACTGATGCAGAGAGGAGGTCTATAATGGATACCACCCAGATCGCTGGGTTCAACTGTGTTGTTGCCTTTGACCCCTATGTTGGTGGAAGGAAAGTTGATGATGTTCTGGTTGGCTTCTTCTGTGAAGAGTTTGGCAAGAAATATAAACTCAATATCAAATCAAATAGTAGGCCTTTACTGCGACTCGCTCAGGAGGGCGAAAAGTTTAAGAAGTTGATGAGTGCAAATGCTTCAGATCTGCCTATGAATATGAAATGTTTGGTGAATGATATTGATATCTCTGGGAAAAGGAACAGGGGTCACTTTGAAGAAATGTATGACAGCCTGTTGTCTCAATTGGAAAATCCTCTGCACAGCATCTTAGAGCAAGCAAAGCTCAAGAAGGAAGATCATTCCCTTTTACAACAAAAAGTCAATGATTGTGTACAGCTGTATGGAGAGGCAACTCAAGTCACAGAGGGATGTCAAGAGTCCCTACTTGGAACAAAGCTTAGTGAAGCAAAGGTTCTCAAAGTTTTGTGGAAAACATTTATGGATTGCAGAGAGAGGCGTCTTAAGAATGTTGAAGACATTAAGACTAGCCCAATTGAGTTGCCTATGGATCACGGACCTCCATGGTGGATTGGACAGACGGTTATGAGGGACAAGCTGTCTGACATTTATGAGAAAGCTGTCAATGAAGATGACAGAAACGAGAAGGAGCAAAATTATGCCAAAAATGCAGTTGAAGAATGTGTATATGAGATGAGGGACAAACTGTGTGGCATTTATGAGAAATCTGTCAATGAAGATGACAAAACAGTTTCATCCGGAAGCTTGAGGATAATAGGAGGCTTATCAGTGAGTCAGCAGTGCCTGACACATGCGTGCCTGGAAATATGTGTCCCAACCCTAGGGTTGAAACAAGAGGGGGGGGTATGTGACAGGAAGTCAGGTAAATCTGGGAATGTAGTCACTGAGAGGAGACACATTCCCACCTGCTTTGAAAAGTTCACTAATTATTATAGGGTGTCGGCTGCCAAAGGCAGCAGGAAGGTGTAAAGAAGTTGAAAAACCATTCAGCTGTTCAGAATGAGGAGATCAAGGCCTCTATAATTTGTCCAGAGAAAATCTATTGAGTGCTGCCTCCTGTCGCCGTGGGGGCTGGGAGAGGAAGGCAGACAAACGGCTGCATCCTGACGCCATGTGGGTAGAGGACAGTCCTGTGTGCCCCCTGAAAGCTGAGTGAGCATGGGGAAGACCTCCTGAAGCGGTGTGCGCTCAGGAGGGTAAAAACGAGTGAAGACGTCTCAAAGGTGAGAAGACGAAGTGTTTCTGTGTGAAAGAAAACAAAGGGACATGTTCAATGGACAATGTTTGTGCTGTGTGAAAAGCAAACAAATGGACATTTGAGTGTCTGCTGTAGGATCAGCAGTGTCGGCCCAACAGTAGGTTGGGAAGACTTCTTAGGTAGGTTCCAGCGTGAGAAGGTAGCCGCCCACAGAGGCAAGGATTTATTTTGTCTTTTATTTTATTTTGGCTGTTTTGACGCTTGCAATTGTGTGAAGTAAATTGCATGAATAAATCAGTCTTGTTTTCAACCTCTGCTCGGCTATCTCTCTGTGAAAACGCACCCCCAAAGGGGTCATCCACGCCTACCACCGAGCTAATCCCTCACACTAAACACAACAAACATATTAGAAAAAGTATTACGACGCATAGTGTCTCTAAACATTTTAAAAATGCCCATGAAAAAAAATCCTAGATCTATGCAATTTTGGGGTATAGAAAAAGTTGATAAACATTGGAGAGATGGCAACTACATTAGACAACTTAGTAAAAGGGAATCCTTTTGGATTTCTGAAACCAAAGTACTCTCACCAAGAGGTTTAAACCTAGAATTTGACCTGAATAGATAGTCAATAAATGATTAATAGTGTTCTATTTTAGGGCAATAAGATAGGATTTATGTGGGACTCTCACAAAATATAGTGGATATTTTTTAATATAATTTTTAATAAAAAGTTTTTCAGTTGAGTTAATTTATTCTATTGTACTTATTTTATTTTTTTATTATTTCACATATACTGTATATGTAAACTATATACACTGTCTTTTGTGAAGTAATATTTTAATATGATGATGTATGGTTAGTTTTATATGTGATCTTATATGGTTTTCTAAAATATATTTTATTTGCATTTATGTTATCATTGTATATAATGATGTTACGGTGATTGATAAATTAATTATTTATAATGGATATGTGACACATTCCCAACCAAGTAGGAAAAATAAAACATATGGGTTTGTTTCATGCGCCACAATGTTATTAGATCGTTTGGTGTTGTGGTTTTATAATGTGTCCTGCATCGGGAATATTAGGTGTAGAGCCACTTGGGTGATAGTGATTGAGGCATCTTTGTATAGGAAGTAGCTGTTGGCTCCCCTATGGTGTGGTCATTGCTCTGAGTTTGTGTATGTGGACTGAGTGTCCCGTGTGGTGGGATAGCTGGGCTTGCGGGAGGTGTCACCGGACTGTCAGTTCCGGTTAACACATGCAGCCACGTATGGAGTCTGTAGGAGAGGAGCGCTGATGATTGGAGGGAGAGGGTAAGTTATGAATGGAAGCGGCAGCCCTGATCCCTGCATGTGATATGGAATCGTCAGTTAATTCATCTTAGCCAACTCACTCAGCGATGCACAGTATTTGGGAATATGAGAGCTGATGATTAGAGGGAGGGGGCATGAGAGAATAGGATCAGTAATTCAGTCTCCTATTGGATGGGGGACTCATTAAGCTGACACACAATTGAATCAGATAACAGGAAGGTAAATTTATTGGTTTTATAAAAGAGGTTAGGTCATATCTTAGCTCCACCCCACTGAAGAAAATGGATTTTTGTAAAATCCTTTTCTCTTAAGCTCATTGACAGACGTAGTCCTCCTTGATTAATATCAACTCGGGTTATACTGCCCTCTACAGGAGTAGGACTAGACAGGAAAGAAAACGTTCTGGCCACACCCTAGGGGCAGTCCCAGAGAGTATATCCTCTCACTTCCTGCTACAGCAAATCAGTTATGTCACAAAGCAGTGTTTAGAGAATTTTAACCCAACCCAACTCAAAAACAGAGGGGCGGGTACTACGTCTGTCAATGAGCTTAAGAGAAAAGGATTTTACGGTAAGATTTTACAAAAATCCATTTTTCTCTGTCGCTCATTGACAGACGTAGTCCTCCTTGATAAATATCAACTCGGGACGTCCCAAAGCAGTGCCACAAATGAGGGGTGGGATAACAGAAATCAAAATCCAGAAGGCCCAACCGGAGCCAACCAGAAGCATCAAGGGCTCATCAAGCAAAAAGATGAGACCTAAGTGAAAAAACCCAACAAACCCTCGGGGTAGATCAACGGTCTCCTCAAATCAGTGGGTCGCTGATCCGGCCGGCAGGTGGTGCTGTGGAGCAGAGGAGCAGAGCGCGGGATCAGAGGCTGACAGGGCGTGCAAGAGAGAGGAGTGTGTGAGGAGTGTGTGCGTGATGACCGCGTGTGAGTAACCCCCCCCCCCCCAGGAGAGCAGCGGCGGGGAGCGGCGCTCGAACCCCCCCCCCCAGAAGCGAGCGGGTCAGTAACCCCCCCCTCTCTTGTTGCGGGTGGCGAGCGGTGCAGTAAACCCCCCCTTTTGCGGCGGGCGGCGAGTGGTGCGGAACCCCCCCCAGAAAGAGAGGGAGCAGAGGAGACTAGCGGAGCAAAGGCTGACCGGGAAGTGACAGAGGGAGGCGGGTGCAGAGCGGAGACTGACCGTCTGAGGAAAAAAAAAAACAGCCAGGAACTGCTAGTGACAGGCTTAAAGGGACACACACTAGGTAAGTAAGACTGGTGACTGAGATTGTACACTGACTGAGGGTGTAGTGTAGTACCTGAGTATCTGTGAGTACCTATTACTACCTGAGTATCTGTGAGTACCTATTACTACCTGAGTATCTGTGAGTACCTATTACTACCTGAGTATCTGTGAGTACCTATTACTACCTGAGTGTCTGGGAGTACCTATTACTACCTGAGTATCTGTGAGTACCTATTACTACCTGAGTATCTGTGAGTACCTATTACTACCCGAGTGTCTGGGAGTACCTATTACAGGGGTAATGAATTAAAATTCAAGGAGGTCCGGTCGGTAAAATTTTCTGTGGGCCGAGGTCCGAATCTGAAGTCTGTGCTATGACTCAGAAAGATGGGCAAAACAAAAACGTGTCCATCAGCGTTGCTCTTAACATAAAATATGCCCATTTGAGTGCCCCTTAACATAAAATGTGTCCATCAACGTGACCCTTAGCATAAAATTTGCCCATCAGCGTGACCCTTAACATAAAATAAGGGGCACGCTGATGGGCACATTTTATGTTAGGGGGCACTCTGATGGGCACATTTTGTTAGGGGGCACTCTAATGGGCAAAACAAAACGTGTCCATCAGTGTTGCTCTTCACATAAAATATGCCCATTAGATTGCCCCTTAACATAAAATGTGCCCATCAGAGTGCCCCCTAACATAAAATGTGCCCATCAGCGTGACCCTTAGCATAAAATTTGCCCATCAGCGTGCCCCCTAGCATAAAATGTGCCCATCGGCGTGACCCTTAGCATAAAATTTGCCCATCAGCGTACCCCCTAGCATGAAATGTGCCCATCAGCGTGACCCTTAGCATAAAATGTGCCCATCAGCGTGCCCCTTAACATAAAATATGCCCATCAGCGTGACCCTTAACATAAAATAAGGGGAACGCTGATGGGCACATTTTATGTTAGGGGGCACGCTGATGGGCATATTTTATGTTAGGGGGCATTCTGATGGGAACATTTTATGTTAAGGGGCACGCTGATGGGCAAAACAAAAACGTGTCCATCAGCGTTGCTCTTAACATAAAATATGCCCATTAGAGTGCCCCTTAACCTAAAATTTGCCCATGAGCGTGACCCTTAACATAAAATAAGGCGCACGCTGATGGGCACATTTTATGTTAGGGGGCACTCTAATAGGCATATTTTATTTTATGGGGCACTCTAATGGACACAAATGTGTGCCCCTTAACAAAATATGCCCATCAGTCTGCATTTTATAAAAATGTGCCCCACATACCTTTTGGAGAGGAAAATGCGGGAGCCAGGAGCAGCGAACATCAGAGGGGCAGGGCGTGCATGTGATGTCACGCCCCAGCTCACGGATAGGCTGAGTGTGAGAGTCAGGAGCCGCAGTTAGGAGCAGGGGGGGCGGGGCCCGCATGTGACGTCACAGCCCAACTCGCGGCTGGCTAGGAGGGAGCCGAAGAAAGAAGCAGGGGGCGGGGCGCACACACGGAATGTCACTGGTTGCTGGGACACCCGCGGTCCCAGCAAACCAATGCCTACTTACAGTGGCGGCCTGACGGGTCCGGGCGGAAGCATCGTGCGGGCCGCTCCTGGACCGCGGGCCGCTCCTGGACCGCGGGCCGCCATTTAGTGACGGCTGACCTATTACTACCTGAGTATCTGTGAGTACCTATTGCTATCTGAGTGTCTGTGCGTACCTATTGCTATCTGAGTGTCTGTGAGTACCTATTAGTACCTGAGTGTCTGGGAGTACCTATTATTACCTGAGTATCTGTGAGTACCTATTGCTATCTGAGTGTCTGTGAGTACCTATTGCTATCTGAGTGTCTGGGAGTACCTATTACTACCTGAGTGTCTGGGAGTACCTATTACTACCTGAGTGTCTGGGAGTACCCATTGCTACCTGAGTGTCTGGGAGTACCCATTGCTACCTGAGTGTCTGGGAGTACCTATTGCTACCTGAGTGTCTGGGAGTACCTATTTCTACCTGAGTGTCTGGGAGTACCTATTACTACCTGAGTGTCTGGGAGTACCTATTGCTACCTGAGTGTCTGGGAGTACCTATTACTACCTGAGTGTCTGGGAGTGTCTGTGCGACTGAGAGTGTTGTGCTTCTGACCGGGCTGTGCGACTGAGTGTTGTGCGTCTGACCGGGCTGTGCGACTGAGTGTTGTGCGTCTGACCGGGCTGTGCGACTGAGTGTTGTGCGTCTGACCGAGCTGTGCGACTCAGTGTTGTGCGTCTGACCGGGCTGTGCGACTCAGTGTTGTGCGTCTGACCGGGCTGTGCGACTCAGTGTTGGGCGTCTGACCGGGCTGTGCGACTGAGCGTTGTGCGTCTGACCGGGCTGTGCGACTCAGTGTTGGGCGTCTGACCGGGCTGTGCGACTGAGCGTTGTGCGTCTGACCGGGCTGTGTGACTTAGTGTTGTGCGTCTGACCGGGCTGTGCGACTGAGTGTTGTGCGTCTGACCGGGCTGTGCGACTCAGTGTTGTGCGTCTGACCGGGCTGTGCGACTGAGTGTTGTGCGTCTGACCGGGCTGTGCGACTTAGTGTTGTGCGTCTGACCGGGCTGTGCGACTTAGTGTTGTGCGTCTGACCGGGCTGTGCGACTCAGTGTTGTGCGTCTGACCGGGCTGTGCGACTGACCGGGCTGTGCGACTGAGTGTTGTGCGTCTGACCGGGTTGTGCGACTGAGTGTTGTGCGTCTGACCGGGCTGTGCGGCTGTGAGTGTTGTGCGACTGACCGGGCTGTGCGGCTGTGAGTGTTGTGCGACTGACCGGGCTGTGAGATTGTGAGTGTTGTGCAACTGAGTGTCAAGTGAGTGGAGCGGAATACCAGAGGGTGAGAAGGTAGCGTTAGGAAGCCAGGAAATAGCCACATAGGATAGACTTAAATCGCTGAATCCCCATTAGATTAGATTAGTAGGTACAATGCCTGGCGGGTGTGGAGATGCGACTCGGTGTACATCTTGTGATATGTATGCGTTCCTCAGACATGTGATCGAGGGCGAATACAAATGCGCAAAATGTAAGCACGTTGCTTCCCTGGAAGCTCAGGTCCTGAATCTAGGGAAGCAGCTGGCATCACTGAGACGAATGTCCATACCGGAGGAGAGCCAGGATCGTACCAGTCAGGTGCAGACAGGGGTCTGCACAGAGGTGGGCGGAGTATCGGAGGTGCAGGCATCAGAGCAGAGTAGAGGGGTGACAGTTAGGAGGGGTAGAAGGGGACAAGGCAAGGAGGCTGATCCTGGGCTGGAGCACGCCAATAGATACGCCCCGTTGTGTGATGTTGGGGAAACCAGTCAGGGACCAGCATTGCTGGAGCAGAGCGACGCCCCTAGCTGCCAGGGGAAGAACTCCTCCAGTGAGGCCGGGAGAAAGGGAAAGGAAAGACAGGTGCTGGTGGTAGGGGACTCAATTATTAGAAGGACAGATCGTGTAATCTGTGACAAAGACCGTGTGCGCCGAACAGTCTGTTGTTTGCCGGGCGCTCGGGTTCGGCACATCGCGGATCGGGTGGACAGATTACTGGGTGGGGCTGGGGAAGACCCAGCTGTCATGGTACACGTGGGTACCAATGACATAGGCAGAGGAAGACGGAGAGTCCTAAACGATTTCAGGGACTTAGGCGCTAAGTTGAGGACTAGGACCTCCAAGGTAGTATTTTCCGAAATACTACCTGTACCTCGAGCCACACCAGAGAGGCAGAGGGAGATTAGGGAAGTTAACGAGTGGCTGAGGAGCTGGTGTAGTAAGGAGGGTTTCGGGTTCCTGGAGAACTGGGCCGACTTCTCAGTCGGTCACCGGCTCTTTGGTAGGGACGGATTGCACCTAAATGGGGTGGGTGCAGCCGTACTGGGTGAGAGGATGGCCAAAAAGTTAGAGGGGCTTTTAAACTAGGGAATGGGGGGGGAGGGTACAGATGTAGAATTAGCCAGTGGAAAGCAAGTTTCAGAGGGCAGAAATGGGGGCATTAGCGGTAGGGTGTTCGGAGCTCCTAAACCCAGGGTGGGTATGGGGAAAAATCAAGAGAGCAGCCTAAAAACATCAAATGAGGATAAATGTAACCGATCAAAATTACGAGGTTTGTATACCAATGCCAGAAGCCTGGCCAACAAGATGGGAGAGCTGGAGCTGCTGATGTTTGAGGAGGACTTAGATTTTGTGGGGATAACTGAGACTTGGTTTGACAGCTCTCATGACTGTATGGCGACCATTCAGGGGTATTCCCTTTATCGCAGAGATAGAGAGGGTAAAAAAAGGGGAGGGGTATGTCTGTATATTAAGAACAGTATACAGGTAAATATGAGGGATGATATTAATAATGGAGCTAAGGACGAGGCAGAATACCTATGGGTAGAGCTTCAAAGGGAAGGCACGGTGGGGAAGGTAATATTGGGCGTATGCTATAGGCCCCCCAACCAGAGGGAGGAGGGTGAGGCGGACCTCATGTTACAGATAGTATTGGCAGCAAGGATGGGAAATGTCATTATAATGGGAGACTTTAATTATCCGGATATAGACTGGGCAGAAGGAACCGCGCACTCAGCCAAGGCTCGGCAGTTCCTAAATGTTTTGTAGGACAATTTCATGGGTCAGATGGTGAATGCACCGACAAGAAACAATGCGGTACTTGACCTACTGATTACCAACAATACAGACCTGCTCACGGATATAGAAATACAGGAAAACTTAGGGAACAGTGACCATAGGTCAATTGGTTTCAGTATTAATTACAGTAATAGGAAACACAAGGGTAATATAAGGACACTGAATTTCAAAAGAGCCAATTTCCCTAAACTGCGCTTGCTGCTAGAAAATATCAAATGGGATAGAACCCTGGGAACAAAGAACACGGAGGAAAAATGGGAGTGCTTCAAGAGCATACTTAACAAGGGGGTGGGCCAGTGCATTCCACAGGGAAATAAATTTAAAAGAGCAAAACTAAACCCTGGGTGGCTAAACTCCAACATAAAAATGTATATTAGAGCTAAAGAAAAGGCCTTCAAAAAATACAAGACTGAGGGGTCATTGGCAGCATTTAAGCACTACAAAGAGTGTAATAAGAAATGTAAAGACGAAATCAGGGCGGCTAAAATAGAACACGAGAGACATATAGCGGAGGAGAGTAAAAAGAACCCCAAGAAGTTCTTTAAGTATATAAACAGTAGGAAAGCGAGGCCAGAGCACATTGGCCCCATAAAAGATGATAAAGGAAAAATGGCCACTGAGGACAGAGAAAAGGCGGAAGTGTTAAATAATTTTTTTTCTTCAGTCTTCACAAAGGAATCGGGGGGCTACGCGAACCTTGCTTGTAAGGCCGAACTAAATAATACACCTCAGGAAGTGCCGCCATGGCTAACAGAGGATAGACTTAGAGCTAAACTAGAGAAACTTAACATAAATAAATCCCCGGGACCGGATGGCTTGCACCCGAGGGTTCTTAATGAGCTCAGCCAGGTGATTGCCAGACCATTATTCTTGATCTTTAAGGATAGTTTACAGACGGGTTTGGTGCCAGCTGATTGGAAAAAAGCCAACGTGGTACCAATATTTAAAAAGGGGCCAAGATATATCCCGGGTAACTATAGGCCGGTCAGCCTAACATCAGTAGTCTGCAAAATTTTGGAGGGGATGTTAAGGGACCACATACAAGACTTTAGTAATGAAAACGGTATTATAAGTAGTAATCAGCATGGATTCATGAAAAATCGTTCGTGCCAAACCAATCTATTAACCTTCTACGAAGAAGTGAGCAGCTAGATAAAGGAAAGCCTGTGGATGTGGTGTATCTGGACTTTGCAAAGGCCTTTGACACCGTTCCCCACAAATGCTTACTGTACAAACTAAGGAAGGTAGGTATGGACCATAAGGTGAGTACCTTGATAGAGAACTGGCTCCAGGGGAGAGTACAGAGGGTGGTGATTAATGGGGAGTACTCGGATTGGGTGGGTGTGGAAAGTGGGGTCCCCCAGGGTTCCGTCCTGGGACCAATCCTGTTTAATTTATTTATAAATGATCTGGAGGAGGGGATATCGAGTACAATCTCAGTATTTGCAGATGATACTAAATTAGGCATGCCAATATCTTCTTTGCAGGATGTGGAAACCTTGCAAGCAGACCTGAACAAAATAACGGGGTGGGCAACTACATGGCAGATGAGATTTAATGTTGAAAAATGTAAAGTAATGCACTTGGGGGCCAGAAACCAAGCTACTCACTAGGGGGGGAACCTCTGGGTGAGTCTAGGATGGAAAAGGACTTGGGGGTACTGGTAGACAACAGGCTTGGCAGTGGCATGCAATGCCAAGCCGCCGCAATCAAAGCCAACAGAATACTGGGTTGTATAAAAAAGGGGATTCACTCCAGAAATAAAGAGATTATTCTCCTGCTTTACAAGACTCTGGTCCGGCCAGATCTGGAGTATGCTGTCCAGTTCTGGGCACTGGTCCTCAGGAAGGATGTGCTGGAACTGGAGAAAGTCCAGAGAAGGGCAACAAAAATAATTAGGGGAATGGAGGACATCAGCTATGAGGAAAGACTACAAGCACTGAACCTATTCTCTCTGGAGAAGAGACGATTGAGGGGGGATATGATATCAATGTACAAATACTGTACTGGCGACCCGAGCATAAGGAACAAACTATTCAGAGAAAGGAGATACAATAAGACACGTGGCCACTCACTAAAATTTGAGGAAAGGCTGTTTAACCTTAAAGTGCGTAAGGGGTTCTTCACTGTAAGAGCGGTAAGGATGTGGAATTCTCTTCCACAGGCAGTCGTATCAGCAGGGAGCATTGATCGTTTCAAAAAACTATTAGATGGACACCTTAAAGACCACAACATACAGGGGTATACAATGTACGGTTAAAAGCAAACACACACACACATCAAAGGTTGAACTGGATGGACTGATGTCTTTTTTCAACCTCACTAACTATGTAACTATAAAATTGCGGCCTGCAAAACCTTGCGGCCAAATGAGGCATCCGACGATGCCATCACATCAACTTTATAAAATTTTGTAAAGGTATGAACCGACGATCAAGTAATCGCCTTGAAAACCTGGACCCCTGACGCCTGATGGTGGAAGGCCCAGGAAACACTAAGCACCCGAATAGAGAGCGCCTTAACAGGGAACGGAGGATTCCGACCCTTAAATAGAATAAGCCTGTACTACCATCTGTCTAATCCATTTGGAGATAGTCGTGGCAGATGCAGGCAACCCTTTTCCGGGGCCATCCGTGATCACAAAAAGTGAATCCGTTTTACGGAACGATTCCGTAGTCTTCAGGTATACCCTGATTGCCCGAACTACATCCAAGGAATGCAACGCACATTCCCGAGGATGATTGGGCTGAGGACACAAGGAAGGTAGCACAATATCTTCATTCAGATGAAAATCTGAAACCACCTTAGGAAGAAAGGATGGCTTCGGATGAAGAACTACCTTATCCCTATGAACCACTAGATATGGGGAATGGCGTGCAGAAGTGATGGCCACCAAGAAGGCCACCTTCTGGGATAATGTAAGCAAGGGAATCTCCCTGATATTTTCAAAGGGAGGTTTCTGCAGAACCGACAAAACCAAATTAAGATCCCAGGGCGGTAAGGGCACGCGCACTGGCGGAGCCAAGTGCCGCACCCCCTGGATGAAATTCCGCACCAAGGAATGAGTAGCCAGCGGCTTCTGAAAGAAGATTGCTAACGCTGAAAACCTGACCCTTGATGGTGCTCAAGGATAGTTTCTGCTCAACCCCCTTTTGCAGAAAAGCCAAAATTCGGGTCACCAAATAGGTACGTGGGGGAAATCCCAACGATTCACACCACGCAATATAAGTCTTCCATGTGCTTTCCTTGCTTTAATAGAGTAGGAATAACTGAAGCTGACAATCCCCTGTTCTTCAGTACCTGGGTCTCAATGGCCAGGCCGTTAAAACCAGCGACTGTAAAGCACGATGGAAGATCGGTCCTTGAGACCGCAGATCCTCCCTGAGAAGAAGTCTCCAAGGAGCGTCTGCCACTAGCCTGCCCAAGTCGGCGTACCCGGCTTGACGAGGCCAGCCCGGAAATACCAGGATAACTGAAGTTCCCTCCACCTCTATCCTGCGGAGAAATCTCAGCAGTAACTTGAGAGGGGGGAAGACATACAGTAGCTGATACTTCCCCTACGGGGCGCTCAGCGCGTCTGCTGCGTCCGCTAGAGGATCGCGGGCGCGAGCCCTGTTGAGCCAACCTGCCAACAGATCCATATCCGGGGAGCCCCAATGAAGGGACAGCTGGTGAACTACCTCTGGATGAAGAGACTATTCCTCTTGATCCAGAATCTGACGGCTGAAATAATCTGCCTGTCCACCCCCGTGATAAATATCGCGGAGGGAACTGGAACAACTGTTCCCCTAATAAGAATGTTGGCCACTTCTATGGCCGCCAGAGCACTCTTGGTGCCCCTTGGTGATCGACATAAGTCATGACCGTGGCATAGTCCGATTGGATCCGAACCAAACTGCCCTGGAGCTGCTCGGTCCAGTAAATCAGACAAAGTCTGATCGCTCTCAGTTCCAACACATTTATCGTTAACCTGGAATTTATCAGAAGAAATGACTTCCCCTGGCTGAGCATCGGAGACCGAAGCCACCAGACCAGAGCCTCCCTGGTCCGCTCGCTCAATCGGATCCGATTGTCCAGGGAATCGGGATTCCGATTCCATATGAGAAGAATCTCCTCTTTGGAGAATTCGGGTATGAGACTGGGCAAACGGTACTGCCTCTAAGGAGGCGACCATCAATCCCAGCCAGTTGACGGACAGCAACATCCGAATCATTGACTGAATCTTCTGGAGTTTCTCCGCATGGAGAAACACTCTTGCCAAGGATGTATCCAAATTTAGGCCCAGATAGTTCAGTCTTCTGGTGGGAACCAGGGATGATCTTTGGGAAAAGCAAAGAAAACGCTGATGTCCTGCGAAGATGGGGATATGAAGATAGGCATCCTAAATGTCTATGGACGCCAGGAAATTCCCCTGATGCAGGGAGGCCACCACTGTATGGATGGACTCCCTCTCTTCCAAGACCAGAATTGGACGCACCTAGCCCTTTTTCCTGGGCATTGTGAACAGGTTCGACTAGAACTCCTCCAAGGAATGGGAACTACCACTGCTTGTTGCATCAAGCTGTCCCCCGCAAAGCTTTTTAAGCGACCCGGGGATGTCGAATATTGGAAGGGAAGAATCGCACCGGTGGAAGTGATCGAACTCGATCTTGTATCCCGACCACATGACCTTGCAAACCCCTTTATCCGGGATTCTGGGAAGCCCTGGATCCGGAAACCAGTGAAGACGTCCCCCCACCCTAGAGATGGGTGGGGCCCATTCTGTCATTTCAGCGAGATAACAGTGGCTTTATTTAGTCTGGAAATCGGTGAGTCCACTATTGGTGGTACCGTCCATCTTAGTAATGAGGGATTCCTCAAAATGATAGCGCCTAGCAATGCGTTTGGAAATAGCAGGGGCTCTTTTACGGACGACCCCATTTGGGCAAGGGAAACCCTTCACCATTTTAGTAGGCTTGCTAGTACCAAAAAAGGAATATTAGTCTCAGCTACCTCTGCCGGTGTAACCTCAAGATTTAAGGTTTCCCGGACAGACACAACTAGTGCTTCCACCAACGCTTCTTGTGCTATGGCGGAGGCAGAAGCGTCCTCCTCACTGTCTGAGGAGACCGTACCTGAGACAACAACCCCAGAAAAGGGACTGCAATGACCAGCTCAGAATCAGTATCTGAAGTATCAGATGACATAGGGGTAGGCGGGGGGTCGCTCTTCTTGACCCCCGTCCCTGACAGGCTACCTCCACCCGGGATACCAAAGACTCCAAAACTGCTGATAATGCATCATCACAAGTGGGGTACTGGAGGTTCCTGCGGCCACCCCAAGGGGATCAGGTGGGGATACATGAGTGGCAGGGTTCATGTAACAAGACACTTGCCAGCAAACACAAAAAAATTAATTGCAAGAAAAAAACATTTTTTTTTTTTTTTTTTTATACTTAGACCCCCAGCGCAATAGCGCCCCTCAGTCTACCTGCTTGGACCCCTCAGAAAGAGAGAGAGAGACCCCAAGGCTCACCTGATGCACAGAAGTTTCTTATCAACCTGCTTCCAGGACTGTCTGTTACAGACAGGAAGTCTTTGGCTTGCTTTCCCGGGCCAAGGAGGCGGCTCCGCCCCTTTACACGCCTTCCGGCGCCTCCCAATTACTCCACGATGTGTTTGGTCACCTCAAACATGGCCGCCCCCATGCTGGAGACACGAGGCTACGCCAATATGGCGGCCTCATGCGATCTGCAGGAAAATGGCGGCGGCCTGTGTAGGATAGAGGCGGCTAGCAGCAGCCTGCGGGAGGTGTGCATTCGGCCTGTGCGGCCTGCGGAAGTGCCTCGGCCTGCGGGAGGCTGTGTGGCCTGTGGAAGTGACCGGCTTTCTGGAGGGATGGCGATCTGTGGCTGCAGTAACTCAGGCATAGGCATCGGCCTGTGTACACACTATGACAGGTAGGATACCTCTATATCTCAATAGTAATGCCTTTTAGTAGTCTGCCACTGACTTCAGTCACCCTTACAGTCATATAGTGACTTTAGATAGTCAGCTCCCAAACCAAGCCTCCTGGTTTCTATTCACAAAATCACACTCAAATTGGGGGATCTGTGACCTGTTATAGATAGAGGAGAGACCCAGGTGTCCGACCATCCCAGAGAGGGGCCCACGTCCCCAACAAACCCCACAGGGGGAGAGTGGGAACATTCTACTCACCATACCGGAACCAGGCGGGCGCCAACTCCTGACAGAACCCCTCTCCACCGGAGTGGGGGGGCTATCGACCAATGTGGACGCCGTGACTCTGCTGGTCATTGGCGTCCAGGCGAGACGTTTAACTCGCAGGGTCAGTGCCCGTCCAGTGGGACTATGTCGCGGCCGACCCAGCGCGGAGCTATGGTCTGCACGCGCTCGTAGGCTGAACTGGGGTGACCACTGGATCTCAACATCCAGCCCGTCGTTTAGTTTCAGCGTGCTTGCTTGAAGATCTCACAGGAACACTGGAGAAAAAAAGCTGTTTAAAAAAGTATTTCTAAAAAAAAATCCTGCCAGGACCGAAGATCCTAGCAAGGAATCTAGGTCCTTACTCCTAACTAGACAGAAAAAAACTGATTTGCTGTAGCAGGAAGTGAGAGGATATACCCTCTGGGACTGCCCCTAGTGTGTGGCCAGAACGTTTTCTTTCCTGTCTAGTCCTACTCCTGTAGAGGGCAGTATAACCCGAGTTGATATTAATCAAGGAGGACTACGTCTGTCAATGAGCGACAGAGAAAGTTAGTTTGAGAACGCAACGCGTCTGGAGGCAGGAGCTGACATTTGGCTATACTCATGACCATTACCGACTTTTACTGCTGAAAGCCAGTGGATGTATACTAGGAGCATATTACAGCTGGCACGGCTTAGTGCTACATTATGTGAGTGAGCTCTTTTCCTTTGTGTTATAATAAACGTTTTTACAGAGAGCACTAGATATACTGCTTTTGTTCCCTATGGTGGACCATTATATATGAGGAAAAACTGGGATCCTGATACATCCAAAGACATCCATTCAGAGTTTTTATTCCGCCCTAATGGGGGAACAGCGTTTTGACTCTCTGGTGAAACGGCAGTCAAAGCTGGAGGTGGGCAGCTAGTAATCACTGAGTCACTAATCAATCAGTTGATTATCTCACACGGAGGTGGTAGGATTATCCATTGATCCTTTGGACTGATTAAAGAGGTTGTAAACCCATCATTTTTTTTTTTTTTGCAACCTGAAAGAGAAACACATAATGAGCTAATATGCATCGCATACTAGCTCATTATGCAATACTTACCTTAGAACGAGCCCCCGCCATGCCGCCCGCTTACTTGTAGGACAGGCGACATGTCCAGTCGCCCGTCTTCCGGGATCGCGGCATCCGGCCATCTAATTGGCCAGAGCCGCGGTGACATCACTCCCGCGCACGCGCGTGGGAGCCGATGGTCACGGCACGGGGCTCTGAAGGAACGGCGCCAGTGACGTCACTGGCTGCATGTAAGGTAAATATCTCCTAAACGGTACATGTTTAGGAGATATTTACAGTACCTATAGGTAAGCCTTATCATAGGCTTACCTATAGGTAAAAGTGTCAGAGGAGGGTTTACTTCCTCTTTAAGTTTATTATCCCTCATAGAGGTGGCAGAATTCATTTGTTTGTTTATTTTTTGGATCAATTGAATATCACTGGAGCCTTTTTTCCTTTGAACATGTTGTAATAGATACATTGTATATTTATTTCACTTGGAGTTTTTTTGTATTTAGTCACTTTGTATTGATCCTTACTGATACTTACTACTACTACTTTTTATGTAGAAACAATGTTGGTTATTCACAGATGAGTTGAGATTGCGCAGTATTTTTATTACAGTTATAATTATTGGAGTGAAATGGAAAAAAAATACGAGTGGCAATTTAATATTAATTTTTGCACTTGTGTGGTTTATATTTTTTAGATATGGTATTGCGCTGATTAATAATTACTATAATTAGAGTATACATAGATTTAAAATTTTTTGTATAATAAACCCATTTCCTTTACTTAACATAATTTTGCTTGTACAGAATTTTTAATATAGCTCTCAATCACTACTAGGAGCTAGGGATCACTGGGAGCATCCCGCCTATGTGATCCCTAGTTCCTAGTACTTCATCTATCCCTCTTGGCGATTGAGAGCTACATATAAAAAATTATGTACAAGCAAAATTTTATTGAGTACAGAAAATTGGTTTATTATATGAAAAATATTAAATGCATGTATACAGATTTTTTGTATATCATTCCTTTTTTATGTAGAAATTGTATGTGTGGTACTGAGCTCCTGAAGAAGCACAGAAGTGGCGAGAAACATGTCAGGCTGACCGTACTCCAATATTGGACACATGGCCACTGTGTTGGGTGCCTACCCTTGTTGGTATATAGGAAGTCCCTGGCCAAGGGACCTAGGGTTACAATAGTTTTCTGGACAATTGTATCCAATACTTAGGACACTGGTCCACTTTGGTTATTAATGTTTTGTATTTGTATTGTATCGAATTGTTTTTAAAAAGGTATTGTAATAAAATGCATAATTTTTTAACTCACTGTAGCCTTGTGTAAGGTTATGTTGTGCCATTAAAGTCTATTTTCCTAGCAATTTTTGACACCAGTCTAATTTAGGATGAGGCACAGATCTATATGTTCGTGTCCACAGTGACACTCTGTGGTGACATTTAAATAGAAACTGCCTTGTGGAGCCACCACAAAACTGGCTACTGCAGAGCTGCTGGTTGATTATAACCCTTTCAAAATGGTACCACTCTTTTGAAATACAGCCCTGAAGAAGGAGGAAGGCATTTCCCCCAAAACATATTGGCTCTACTTGTTTACTTTTATCCCCAATACCTACCTATAAAATTAATCTTCTCCAATCACCTAAAGCGTTCACTGCTGTAACGCCTCCATTGTCGTTATCAAAAAGGTAGCCGTCCTAGACTAAATTGGAGTCCATCACCACCTAATAATGGGATACAACCCAATGGAAGCAATTCACTGTACACCTGTCACACAGTAACTTGTCGCTAGGCAGCCTTGAGCGGCACTATTCCACTCTTCCACCCAAACTTGATATTCAAATTGAATACTTGATCACAGTGGCTCAATACCATAATCTGTAATCCACTGTCTGCTGGAAGCAGGGGTTACAGATCGCACCACTGCATGCTCCCTGCCGCAGTTTTGGGTAGATGTATGGGTACATCCTCCTTGAACTAGAGAACATCCGGTTAAAGTAGATTTCCAGCTAACACCTAACTATCCTGAAAACTGTCCTCTCCCCACTTCTAACACCTATGCTAACTAACCTGTGTAAGAAAGATCTGTATACAGTACTTACCTATTTTCAGGCTGCTCTAGTCTAGTCACGTGATTCAACTCACCTGTGCCTGCCAGCACGGCTTCAAGAAAGAGCAGGAAGTGCTGACAACAGATGGGCCATTGAAACCTATGAGTGACGTCACCACTCCAGGCATTACCAGCAGTTATCGGAGCGCACTCTCCCCTCCCTGGACTGGAGCAGCCAGAAATTAGTTAAGAATATACAGTACATTCTACCTAGGTTGGTTAGCATAGGTGTTTGGGGGGGGGGGGGATGGGAGAGATGGTAATTTTAAGGCTAGTTAGCTGTAAGCTGGAATTCCACTTTAAGGGAATGCTACTTGTCTGGCTGTTATGCTGACCCTCTACTTTTTGCATCACTTAGTCAGAGGACCCGACCTGTATACTTGTTTTAGATCAGTGATCCCAAGTGACAGGACCAGCATGAGAGAGATAGAATTTGCAGAATGATAAGGAATAGGAAAAGTTAAAAGGAAAAAAGTTCTTACTATGATAAACCAAGTAAGTTTTTCTGAAAAATATCAAAAATACTAAAGTATGAATGACAAAATAAATCCCAAGCACCATATACCTGTATAGCTGTGTTTTATTATTAAGTGGATAAAAGAAAAGGTAAAAGACTTGCAGCAACTAGATTCAGGCAGCTGTTTTTCTAGCGCATTTGTAAAACTACAAGGAAGAACTAGCCGCTAAGGGCAACACCAACATTGCTTTTCCATTATGCAATGAAACTTCTTTAAAGGAATTATGGAAGGATATAGAGGCTTGCACTGCAGACCTCTACTTTAGAAAATGCTAGCTGTCTTGCTGTTTCAGGTGCCTTTGGTACTTTCCGAGACCCTGACCTGAAAACAAGTATTGAGATCAGGATTTCTGACTTCACTATTATTTGTATTCATTCTTCTGTGGGTCAGACAATTTGTATTTTTTAGAAAGAGGTCCATAATGGCAGCCCTTGTATTCCCCTGGGGTTTCCTTTAATAATTGAAAAAAACATATATTGTGACCCCCCCCCTCCTAGAATTCCTGATTCTTACCTGATTAAAGGACTCTTCTCTGGCAATTCCTCATTGTAACAGCAGCAGCAGAAGAGGCGATAGAAAGTTCTCCGCTCTGCCATGGTAGTGCGAGGCATCCAAGTGATGGGTTGGAGGTCTTATCGTGGGTGGCGAACAATTAATTCAGTGTAATTGGGATGAAAGAACAAGGGAGTCACATGTATGACTGAGCAACAGGGAGCCTGCAGCTAAGAAGCATGACAAGAAGAGGGGTGGCTGAAAAACTCATCTATCATCATACTGAAAGGAAGGTGGGAGATAAATACCGAAAGTTCTGCATTATAAATGGCTTAGGGAAGAGACTGCCGTTGGTCTGGAATGCCATATGCACGATGTTTAATACAACCTTTGAATATCTGAAATATATTTACACTTTGCTATTAGTCAGATTCTAGCTGTATTTTTTTGTTTTAGCAAAGGTTAGAAAGCCTGTTCAATTTTCCTAATATATACACTATATTACCAAAAGTATTGGGACACCTACTTTTACACGCACATGAACTTTAATGGAATCCCAGTCTTAATCCAATGGATTTAATTTTGAGTTGGCCCACCCTTTGCAGCTACAGTATAACAGCTTCAACTATTCTGGGAAGGCTGTCCACAAGGTTTAGGAGTGTGTCTACAGGAATATTTGACCTTTCTTGCCAAAGCGCATTTGTGAGGTGGACAGTGATGTAGACAAGAAGTCCTGGCTCGCAGTCTGCTCCAATTCATCTCAAAGGTGTTTTATCGGGGTGAGTTTAGGACTCTGTGAAGGCCAGTCAAGTTCCTCCATCCCAAACTCGCTTATCCATGTCTTTATAGACCTTGCTTTGTGCACTGGTGCGCAATTATGTTGGAACAGGAAGGGGTCATCCCCAATCTGTTCCCACAAAGTTGAGAGCATGAAATTGTCCAAAATGTCTTGGTATGCCAACGCCTGCCTTAAGAGTTCTTTTCACTTCAACTAAGGGGCCAAGCCCAACCACTAAAAAACAATCAGACACTATAATTCCCCCCTCCACCAAATGATTTGGACCAGTGCACAAAGCAAGGTCCATAAAGACATGGATGAGTGAGTTTGGGGTGGAGGAACTTGACTGGCCTGCACAGAGTCCTGACCTCAACCTGATAGAACACCGTTGGGATGAATTAGAGCGGAGACTGCGAACCAGGCCTTCTCGTCCACATCAGTGCTCAACCTCACAAATGCGATTCTGGAAGAATGGTCAAGCATTTCTATAGACACACTCCTAAACCCAGTGGACAGCCTTCCCAGAAGAGTTGAAGCTGTTATAGCTGCAAAGGGTGGGCCAACTCAATATTGAACCCAATAGACTAATGGGCCATACACACTATAAGATTTTCTGAAGACTTTTTCCTTTAGATTTACCAAAACCATATAATATGAGGTCAAACCTAAACACTTTCAATTTGTATGCAATCTGGCAGGAAATCTAACAGCAAAAGTTGGATAGCGGGTATCCAGCTTAAGACTGGGATGCCATTAAAGTTCATGTGCTTGTAAAGGCAGGCGTCCATTGGTAATATAGTGTATGTATGTTTGCAGTCAACAAAAACTGTAGGCTAGTCCAGGATAACTACTACATGCATGCCTCAGTTTTGTAGCAAAGCAGTACCATGAGCATGATCATAAACACAGAGGACGTGTCCCTCACTGCAATGGAAGGTTTTTATGGAGAATATAAAAATACAATTTTCTCTCTCTTCTATTGAAGGACACAAATTCCTAACCAAATCCAAGGGGCCAGTGATCCCAGGACCATTTTAAAACAGCACCTGGACCTAACAGCTCTTGCAGGTCCCCACTTGACAAGAGTTCTGAAATTTCCAACTGTCAATGACAGCATGCCCAGAACCCAGTGCTAAGCTTAAGGAGCTTAAATGATTAGTATGGAATGTAAACCCAATGCTTCCATAATGCCATTCAATTTTGAGTGAAGTGACATAACAAACAATGTCATGGCCCATCCTGTTCGTTTACAAAAAGCTTAAAAAAATTTAATAAATATGCAGTATATATATATATATATATATATACTGTATATATACACACACACACACCCCAATCAGCTATAAATTTATAACCATCCACCATAACCTTTTGGGGTATGGACTCTACTAGACCTCTGAAGGTAAGCTGGGGTATCTGGCTCAAAGATCCCATTGAAGTAATTCTAAAGAGAAACTTTTTTTTTTTTTTTAACCATTTCTGGAACGGAAGGATTTGCCCCCTTAATGACCAGGCCATTTTTTGCGATTCGGGAATTGCGTTAATTTAACGGGCATAACCACAAAAAGAATAGAAAGAAATAATTGGACTTTTTAGGCTGCAAAGGAGGGATAATGAAAGTTGTGTAAAATACAGATTTTTTATTGTATCCAAAAACGTTTTAAGATCATTACATAGAATCAAACCAGTATCCAATACAGATTAAAAATAATTCCTATTTAGGAATATAAATTGATGCAATAGATCCTATTATGTAGCGCAGGTCTTTAATGCTACATAATAGGATCTACTGCATTCATTTATATTCCTAAATAGGAATTATTTTTAATCTGTATTGGATACTGGTTTGTTTCTATGTAATGATTTTAAAACTTTTTTGGAAACAATAAAAAATATGTATTTTACACAACTTTGATTATCCCTCCTTTGCAGCCTAAAAAGTCCAATTATTTATTTTTCTTGTCTTTGGTTATACAATTATGGTTGATGGCCTAATGTGTCACAGATATTTCTTTTTTTTTAATGGACAAATGCGCAGTCATGCGACGCTGTACCCAAAAAAAATTGATGTGCTTTTTTTCCCCACAAATAGAGCTTTCTTTTGGTGGTATTTGATAACCTTAGCGATTTTTATTTTTTGTGCTATAAACAAAAAAAGCGACGATTCTGAAAAAAAAATTGTATTTTTCACATTCTGCTATATAACATTCCCCCAAAAAAATGTAATTCCTTTTAGGCTAATTTGTATTCTACTACATATTTTTGGTAAAAAAAAAATGCAATATGCATATTTTGATTGGTTTGTGCAAAAGTTATTACGTCAAGGGGAAAGATGTCATTTTAATTTATTTTTACTAGTAATGGCGGCGATCTGCGACTTTTAGCGGGACTGTGACATTGAGGCCGACAGATCAGACCCCTAACTGACATTTCTGACAATTTTGGGGGGACCAGTGACATTACTACAATAATCAGTGCTAAAAATATGCACTGTTACTGTAATAACGACACTGGCAGCGAAGGTGTTAACATAGTGGTGATCAAAGGGTTAAGTGTGAGCCTAGGGGAGTGTTTTCTAACTGTATGGGGGAGGGACTTGTGAAATGACCACAGAGAGCTGTGATCCTTTATAGAATCACAGGCACTCTAGATCATTTCAGAGAGAACAACGGTCAGCTGTGTTTACAACAGCTGACCGTCGTCCTCTCTCTGCGGGGATCGATCGTGGGTGCCCGGTGGCAATCCCGGCCTCCGGCCCCATGGATCGGCATCCCCGCTGCCTAGTGGGGGCTGGAGCTCACTCCCAGCACTGCTCCTGCAAACCGACATACCCATACAGCGATTTGCGCAGCCGAGCCAGCCTGCCGCAGTATGTATGCGGCGGGCAGTTGGCAAGCGGTTAATAATAAACACATACTTACCATCTCTGTGGAGCTCCTGGTTCACCCTTCCACTCTAAGTGCCCTAATAGCAAACAGTTTGGGCACATATGGCATGCATGAGGGCTCAATCTAAGCCGGGTTGTGTGGGTCCACTGACACACACACCACAGCTCTGCCCCACCCATGTTTAGTCTCCAGTAAGGAGAGAGAGAGCTGCTGCTCTCTAGCACAGAACAGGATCAAGCATGGGTAAGTATAAAGGGGTAGGGAGCTGCACACAGATGATTTTATACCTTAATGCAGAGAATGTGCAAACCTTATACCTTTTGATCCACTTTAAGTACTGTAAATTGCAGGATAGGGCCTCTGTGAATCAGACTTGTTTTTTTTTACATCCCACAGATGCTTGATTGAATTTAGATCTGGACAGTTTGGAGACCAAATCAACACCTCAAACTTGTTTTCTTTAAACCATTCTTGAGTTCAACAGACCAGGCCACATTCTTCAATTGCTCACATGATCACATGGGCCAGCCTTTGCTCTCCATCAATGAGCTTTGGCTGCTCATGACCCTGTCACTGGTTTTCCTTCCTTGGACCACTTTTGCTAGTTTCTGACCACTGTAGAACATCCCACAAGAACTGCGGTTTTGTAATGCTCTGACCCACTTGTCTAGCCATTACTATTTGGCCCTTGTCAAAGTTGCTCAAATCCTTACACTAATCAATTTTTTCTGCTTTCAATACATCAACGTCAGGGGCAGCATGTTCACTTGCTTCCCAATATATCCCATGCACTTTCAAATGCCATTAAAACAAGATAATAATTTTCATTCATATTACCTTTCAATGGTCATAATGTGGCTAATCTGTAAATATCCAAATTAAAACCCTGTCCATAAAAATAAATATATAGCATTTTGGGGTAGACTACACAATCGGTAAAGGGTATAATGTGGAGAGACATCAATGAAACAAAAAAGCAGTCTCGGACTCGACGATTTAAAGGAAAAAAAAGGCCTGGGGACTCAAGTGGTTAAATCTTTAGAACATTCAAAAGCATCCCAACTGGGGGGTGGGTAACACAGCAATTCAATGGTAACAGACCCAAAGTAAAAACAACAGATTACAGACTGCCTTCAACTCAAAGGTCTGCCTGAAGGACACCCAAAGGTGGCATCTGAGGAAGCCAAAATGTCCACCTAGAACATAAAGCTGCTCTTCAGTCATTTTTTCATTTTGCCATCTATTAAATCCTCTGTCCTTGATGTTTTAACTTTGGATAGTAAAAAAAACATTTTTTTTCTGCCAGTAAATACCTAATACAGCCCACTTCCTCTTTCTTGTCTGGTAATTAACCTAAGCTAATGACATCATCTCTCCCTTTCATGAGAGTTTGCCAGCAAGGGAGGGGGGGGTGGGCGGGTGGATAAGAGCAAAGATAACTGGGGACTGCAGAGATCCATGAGTATTCATCATGAGAGGAGAAATGTGCAGGCAAGCAGTGGTGCGAGTGTGTCTGTGTGCGTGTATATATATGTATGTGTGTGTGTGTGTGTCTGTGCGTATATATATGTGTGTGTGTGTGTGTGTAAATCCAGGAAGTGAACAGGCAGCAGTTGCCACAGTTAAAATGATGGCAACCAGACTTCGCGAATGGAGATTGCTGCAGCATATTTGGCAAGTACAGACTTACAGTATATATATAAAATAATATGCAAAGTGGTTGGAGGGAAGCTTCAGAATGGCAAAGATGTTTTATTACAAATGTGAGCAGACTAGTTCCTCTTTAAGAGAACATGTGAACAGAAGACAAGGTGACAGCCTTGCAAATTTGAGAAACAGTTGCCGATGCCAAGAAGCACTCAGATCTAGTAGTGTGCGCCTTGAAAGGAAAGAGTGAAACCCAAAGCTTGAGACCATCTGCCTCAGCCGCCAGCAATAGTAAAATGAGAAGCCCATTTACCTTTTTGAGTCCATCCTGGATGACAAACAGGAATTATTCTTTCTGAAAAAAGCAGTGTCTGATCGATTCTCAGATCCTGAACCACATGCAGCCAGTGAAGGAAAATGGAGTTTGCATGTTCTTCCCGTGCCGACATAGGTTTCCTCTGGGTACTGTTTTTTTTCTACAGTCCAAATACATGCTGGTGGGGTAAAGTGGTTGTAAACCTCAGACATGAAATCTGAACAAATCATATCCCTCTATAGTGTGTATTTGTCTCAATTAAAGTGTAATTTCTGTCTGCTGCCTTGTTCCTCTACCATGAGTATGACTCACTACTAACAATTACTCCTGACATCAAGTATAAAATGGTGAAAAGGGAAGGACCGACAGCGGATTGACAGCATCAGCTCTCCTCACTGAGCTCTGCAGTGTTCAGCTCTCTGCCCCCTTTTTTCAGAACTCTCAGACAAGCTTATACGTTCAGCACTTTGAAAAGATGTAGAGAAGACTGCAGATTGCCAGATACAACTTATGTAGGAGGATTTGTTTTATCTGTGTACCACCAGAGTATAGCCCCAAAGGGGGGATGTGTATAGGGTTTACAACCACTTTAGGTAGCTCATGAGGACATCAAAGTCCTTAGTAAGCTATAGTTAATGTATAGTCATGTAAAAATATTTAACCACTTCTCCTTAGGTGGACGTCATGTGAGACTGAGGGGAGATATCTGAATAATACCTGCAGCTTTTTTTTCAGCCAGGGATTCTGTCACATGTAAAAGCCATTATAGCAGCTGTTTAAGGGAGGGACATCCCCTTCCGCCACCCACTGGTGCTTCTCCAGTCTCCCATGCGATCAGGGAGTCAGAGAATGAATCGCAGCGGCAGTTTACCCTATCTCTGGCAGATGTAAACACTGCCGTTTTTTTTTTTTTTTTTGCTGGAAAGTCTGAGATCTATTTTTTTTTTTTTTTTTGATCTTAGGCTTTCCAGCATAGAGGAAAGATGTTGGAACTTAGACCCCAGAACTCTCCGTAGGGAGGACCTAGCATGCCCTATTCCTATTACAGGGGATGTTTACATTCCTTGTAATAGGAATAAAAGTGATCAAAAAATACAAAATTAAAATGGAAAATGTAAAAAAAAAAAATAAATTTAAAGTGCCGCCATCCCCTTGTGCCCGCACGCAGAAGCGAACGCATAGGCAGGTCGGGCCCACATATGTAAATGGTGTTCAAACCACACGTGAGATATTGCCCAGAACGCTCAAGCGAGAGCAAGAATTCTAGCACAAGCCCTCCTCTGTAACTCTAAACTGGTAACCTGTAAAAAATGTTTAAGTGTTGCCTATGACGATTTTTAAGTACCGAACTTTGGCGCCATTTCACGAGTGTGTATATATATATATATATATATATATATACATATACATACAGTGGGTACGGAAAGTATTCAGACCCCCTTAGATTTTTCACTCTTTTGTTATATTGCAGCCATTTGCTAAAATCATTTAAGTTCATTCTTCTTCCTCATGAATGTACACATGGCACCCCATACTGACAGAAAAACACAGAATTGTTGACATTGTTGCAGATTTATTAAAAAAGAAAAACTGAAATATCACATGGTCCTAAGTATTCAGATCCTTTGCTGTGACACTTATTTATTTAACTCAGGTGCTTTCCATTTCTTCTGATCATCCTTGAGATGGTTCTACACCTTCATTTGAGTCCAGCTGTGTTTGATTATACTGATTGGACTTGATTAGGAAAGCCACACACCTGTCTATATAAGACCTTCCAGATCACAATGCATGTCAGAGCAAATGAGAATCATGAGGTCAAAGGAACTGCCTGAAGAGCTCAGAGACAGAATTGTGGCAAGGCACAGATCTGGCCAAAGTTACAAAAAGATTTCTGCTGCACTTAAGGTTCCTAAGAGCACAGTGGCCTCCATAATCCTCAAATGGAAGACGTTTGGGACGACCAGAACCCTTCCTAGAGCTGGCCGTCCGGCCAAACTGAGCTATCGGGGGAGAAGAGCCTTGGTGAGAGAGGTAAAGAAGAACCCAAAGATCACTGTGGCTGAGCTCCAGAGATGCAGTCAGGAGATGGGAGAAAGTTGTAGAAAGTCAACCATCACTGCAGCCCTCCACCAGTCGGGGATTTATGGCAGAGTGGCCCGACGGAAGCCTCTCCTCAGTGTAAGACACATGAAAGCCCGCATGGAGTTTGCTAAAAAAACACCTGAAGGACTCCAAGATGGTGAGAAATAAGATTCTCTGGTCTGATGAGACCAAAATATAACTTTTTGGCCTTAATTCTAAGCGGTATGTGTGGAGAAAACCAGGCACTGCTCATCACCTGTCCAATACAGTCCCAACAGTGAAGCATGGTGGTGGCAGCATCATGCTGTGGGGGTGTTTTTCAGCTGCAGGGACAGGACGACTGGTTGCAATCGAGGGAAAGATGAATGCGGCCAAGTACAGGGATATCCTGGACAAAAACCTTCTCCAGAGTGCTCTGGACCTCAGACTGGGCCGAAGGTTTACCTTCCAACAAGACAATGACCCTAAGCAAACAGCTAAAATAACGAAGGAGTGGCTTCACAACAACTCCGTGACTGTTCTTGAATGGCCCAGCCAGAGCCCTGACTTAAACCCAATTGAGCATCTCTGGAGAGACCTAAAAATGGCTGTCCACCAACGTTTACCATCCAACCTGACAGAACTGGAGAGGATCTGCAAGGAGGAATGGCAGAGGATCCCCAAATCCAGGTGTGAAAGACTTGTTGCATCTTTCCCAAAAAGACTCCTGGCTGTATTAGATCAAAAGGGGGCTTCTACTAAATACTGAGCAAAGGGTCTGAATACTTAGGACCATGTGATATTTCAGTTTTTCTTTTTTACTAAATCTGCAACAATGTCAACAATTCTGTGTTTTTCTGTCAGTATGGGGTGCTATGTGTACATTCATGAGGAAGAAGAATGAACTTAAATGATTTTAGCAAATGGCTGCAATATAACAAAGAGTGAAAAAATTTAAGGGGGTCTGAATACTTTCCGTACCCACTGTATATATATATATATATATATAAAATGTTTGGGGGTTCTGAGTAATTTTTTAGCAAAAAAAAAAAAAAAAGATGATTTTTACATGTAGGAGAGGAATGCCAGGTTTGGCTTGGGCTGGAAGTGATTAAAACATAACATTCTTATTTTGTAAAGCGCTGCGCAAACTGTCGGCACTATATAAATCCTGTATAATAATAATTTACTGTACTTTGAAACGGTTAAATGGATGGGTTTACTTCTACTTTTATATATATATATATATATATATATATATATATATATATATATATAAAAAGAGAGAGAGAGAGAGAGAGAGAGAGAGAGAGGGAGAGAGATTTTCACAGTGCTTCACTTTTTCTACATTTTGTTGTTATGTTACAGCCTTATTTCAATATTCCAAGATGGATTTACCAGTGGTAAATTCAGTTGATTGGACATGGTTTTGAAAGGCATACACCCGTCTATATAAGGTCCCACAGTTAACAGTGCATGTCGGAGCACAAGCCAAGCCATGAAAGTCCAAGGAATTGTCTTTAGACCTCCGAGACAGGATTGTATTAACCACTTTAGCCCCAGGGGATTTTGCTGCTCAATAACCAGGCCCTATTTTGCGATTCGGCACTGCGCGATTTTAACGGACAATTGCGCGGTTGTGCGACGCTGTACCCAAACAAAATTGACGTCCTTTTTTTCCCACAAACAGAGCTTTCTTTTGGTGGTATTTGATCACCTGTGCGATTTTTATTTTTTGCGCTAAAAACAAAAAAAAAAAGAGCGACAATTTTGAAAAAATTATATTTTTCACATTTTTTATATGAAATTCTCAAAAACAAAAATGTAAAAATCTAAATTTTTTAACATTTTAGGCCAATTTAATTTCTGTTACATATTTTTGGTAAAAAAAAAAAAAAAAATGTGCAATAAGCATATTTTGATTGGTTTGCACAAAAGTTATTGCATTTACTAACTACGGGAAAGATTTATGTCATTTTTATTGTTTTTTTTACTAGTATGGCGGCGATCTGTGATTTTATTATGCGGGACTGCGACATTGCGGCAGACAGATCAGACCGCTGACATTTTTGACACTTTTGGGGGTATCAGTGCTAAAAATATGCACTGTTACTGTAAAAATTACACTGACAGGGAAGGGGTTTACTGTACTGGTGATCAAGGGGTTAAATGTGTGCCTAGGGGCGTGATTCTGTCAGGGGGCGTGACTTGTGAAGTAATCACAGAGACATGCGATCCTATATAGCAGTATCACATAGCCTCTGTGATCACTTCAGGGAGAATGACAGACCGCTGTGTTTACATCAGCCGTCTGTCCTTCTTTCTCTGCTGCGGAAATCGCGAGTGGCCGGCGGCCATCGGAGCCACCAGTCACACGTGCTGGCTCTCCAACTAACGAGCGGGGGCGTGCTGCTGGCGGCGCACGCTCGCCCCCTAGAGTCTCCTGAGCGAGTGACGTAGTACTACATAAATGGGTATCAGCGCTGCCAAATAAATATGTGCAAAAAATAGTGCAAAACTTATCACAGAATAAATAAATTATATAAAAAGTGCTATTCAAATAAGGTTCTATTCAAATGAGGTGCCAACTAGTGCTACTCATATATATAAATGAATAAATATTTATAACAGTATAGTGTGAATTGATCATAAATAAATACAATATATCATAAAGCGTCCGGTGCTATGGTGACAACAAATAAAATATGTTTCTTGATCATGAATAATAACTTTGTGCTTAATAAATGAAATAAAAATGTTCAAACTTCATCCTTAACAAGTGCTCAGTGCTTGTCTGTGAAAACTGAAGATTTCCAAAGTGCTAGTGGTTGCTGGTGCGATCGGGTGCTCCCCTCTCAGGCCCCTACTCACCATACAATCAATGGTCAATCGCTTTAAAACAATATTATTTTCCACTGATCACCAACGGCAGACTGCAGCACCACACATCGCTACTTCCTCTCAATTAATCCGTATTAAAGCAGCATTCAGCTATAGGCGTCCAAGATCGACTTCCCCATGTAGGTTTATTAGACAAAGAGAATCCTCATCGTGCAGTATGTCCAACAAACTTTATTAAAATTCAAATACAATTACACTTACAATTTCAGCATGAAAACAAGCGAGAAAAATTATTCTTCAGCCGGGACGCCAAACATGTCTGTGCGTTCCACCCGTGCTATCCAGAAGTGACGTGCTGCGTGAGGTTGACGGCTTGACGCGTTTCATTCTGCCAATCAGAGCATTCTCAAAAGTAGTACTACGTCACTTTGCCCAGGAGCGCCTGACTGCCGCAGTAAATGTGCGGTGGGCAGGGTGGAAGTGGTTAAACCACAGATCTGGGGAAGGGTACAGAAAAATGTCTGCAGCATTGAAGGTCCCAATGAGCAAAATTGCCTTCATCTGTGAAGGGAAGTTGTTTGGAACCACCAGGACTCTTTCTAGAGGGGGCCACCTGGCCAAACTGAGCAATCGGGGAGAAAAGCCTTAGTCAGGGAAGTGACCAAGAACCCAATGGTCACTCTGACAGAGCTCCAGCGTTTCACTGTGGACAGAGGAGAACCTACCAGAAGAACAACCATCTCTGCAGCATTCCACCATTCAGGCCTGTATGGTGAGGAGGCCAGACGGAAGCCATTTTCCCAGTAAAAAGGCACATGACAGCTCACATGGAGCTTGCCAAAAGGCACCTGAAGGACTCTGTTTCATCAAAACAAAGAATTTTTGCTTCTCATGGCCAAAGATTGAACTCTTTGGCCTGAATGGCAAGTGTCATGTCTGGAGGAAACCAGGCACTGCCTGGCCAATACCATCCATACAGTGAAGCATGGTGGTGGCAGCATCATGCTGTGGGGATGTTTTTCAGTGGCAGGAACTGGGAGACTAGTCAAGATCAAGGGAAAGATGAATGCAGTGATGTACAGAGACATCCTTGATGAAAACCTGCTCCAGAGCGCTGAGGACCTCAGACTGTGGTGAAGGTTCATCTTCCAACAGGACAACGACCCTAAGCACACAGCCAAGACAATAAAGAAATGGCTACTGGACAACTCTGTGAATGTCCTTGAGTAGCCCAGACTGGAACCAGATTGAACATTTCTGGAGAGATCTGAAAATGGCTATGCACTGACGCTACCCATCCAACCTGATGGAGCTTGAGAGGTCCTTCAAAGAAGAATGAGATAAACTGCCCAAAAATAATAGGTGCCCAGCTTGTAGCACCATACTCAAAAACACTTGAGGCTGTAGTTGGTGCCAAAGGTGCTTCAACAAAGTATTGAGCAAAGGCTGTGAATACTTATGTACATGTGATTTTTCATTTTTAATACCTTTGCAAAGATTTCAAACAAACTTTTTACATTGTCATTGTGGGGTATTGTTTGTAGAATTTATTAATCCATTTTGGAATAGGGCTGTAACATAATAAAATGTGGAAAAAGTGAAGTGCTGTGAATACTTTCTGCATGCAGTGTATGTATATATTAAACACACAATATAAAAAGTCTACACACCCCTGTTAAAATGTCAGGTTTCTGTGACATTAAAAAAAAAAAATGGGACAAAGATAAATCAATTTACAACTTTCTCTAACTTAATGTGACCTATAAACTGTACAACTCAGTTGAACAACAAACTGAAATCTTTTAGGTGGAGGGAGGTAAAAATTGGATTTTTGTAAGAACTCACCGTAAAATCCTTTTCTCTGAAGTTCATCGACAGACACAGCACCATATCTTCATTACCATTGGTTATGATCCTCCAATTAGGAATAGGCACTAGGCAGGAAAAAAACTTTACCACGTCCATGTGGCTGTCCCTGCAGGCATAACCCCACACACTTTGCTTCAGATTGCAGTTTTGTTGCAAGCAGTGTTTAGAAAACACACCCCATACACTCAAAAGTAGAGGGGCGGGTGCTGCGTCTGTCGATGAACTTCTTACAAAAATCCAATTTTCTCTATTGTTCATCGACAGACACAGCTCCATATCTTCATTACCATTGGGATGTCCCAAAGCAGTATTGACATGAGGGGTGGGAGAACAACGCAAAGAAGAATGTAATCCCCAAAGGCTAAACTTAGCCAACCAGGTAAAAAGGAGCTCACCCCCAAAAAAACAAACATACACCCTCAAAGAGAACAAAAAAGGATCTTGTTAAACAGCAGCCAGCAAAACCTTGTGGCCAAAAGAGGCATCCGAAGATGCCAACACATTTATTTTGTAGAACTTTGTAAAAGTATGCACGGACGACCAAGTTGCCGCCTTGCAAACTTGCATCACAGATGCTTGATGGTGAAGTAAAATGCACTTTCACAGGGAAAGGAGGAACCTAACCCTTCAGTGAATAAGCCTGAACCGCCGTCTGCCTGATCCATCTGGATATGTTCGCAGCTGATGCAGCCGATCCTTTATGAGGTCCTCGGTAAGGACAAAAAAAAGTGTCTGATTTTCTAAGACTCAGTGGCCTCCAGGTAAACCCTGATCGCCCGAACCACATCCTAAGAATGCAAAGCAATTTCTTTAGAATGCTTAGACTTGGGACAGAGTGAAGGCAACACAATATCTTCATTCAAATGAAAATCAGAAACCACCTTAGGAAGAAAAGACTGATTAGGTCGAAGTACCACTTTATCTCTGTGGACCACCAGATAAGGTGAGTGGGCAAGACAACGCCGCCAACTCAGATACTCTGCGAGCAGAAGGGATAGCCACCAAAAAGGCAACCTTCTGAGACAATAAAAGCAGAGAAATCTCCCGAATGTACTCAAAAGGAGGCATTTGAAGAACAGATAATACCAAACTGAGATCCCACGGAGATACAGCGGACCATCTTGGAGGAGCCATATGATGCACTCCCTGCATAAAAGTACGAATCAAGCCATGCGTGGCTAACAGGCGTTGGAAATTTATAGCCAAAGCCGACCCTTGGCCTTTGATAGTGCCTCAAGCCAACCGCTGTTCAACCCCTTTCTGTAGAAAGGCCAAAACCCTAGCAATGGAAAACAAGCGAGGGTGCACCTTCAGCGATTCACACCATGAAATGTACGAGTTCCATGTACGAATATATATCTTCCTGGAGGTCGACTTCCTAGCCTTCAACAGCATAGGAATCACAGAGTCAGAAAGACCTCTATCTCTCAACACCTGTCTTTCAACAGCCATGCCATTAAAGCCAGCAACTGTAAAGCAGGATGGAAGATCGGGCCTTGAGAACGCAGATCTTCCCTGAGAGGAAGTCTCCAAGGAGCATTGGCAAACAACCTTACCAGATCTGCGTACCAAGACCGGCGAGGCCAGTCTGGGCCACCAGAATGACCGGAAACCTTTTCATCTCCACCCTGCGCAGAAGCCATGGCAGAAGTGTTAACAGAGAGAAAGCATAAATCAGCCGATACTAACCCCAAGGAGCCACAGTGCGTCCATGGCGTCGGCCACAGGATCTCGAGAACTGTCTACGAACCTCTGCACCTTCTTGTTGAGGCAAGAAGCAAACAGATTGACCTTGTGTGTCCCCCACCAAACACACAGAAGATGAAACCGCTCCAGGTGTAGGGACCACTCCCCTTGGTCCAACACCTGAAGACTCAGGTAATCCGCTTGCCAGTTTCAACACCTGGGATGTGCACTGCAGAAAGAGCTGGAACAAACTGTTCCGCCCAGGCCAGAATCTCAGCCACCTTCTTGGCCACCAAGACACTCTTGGTGCCCTCTGGTTATTGATGTAAGCCACAGCCATGGCATTGTCCGATTGAATCCAAACCAGACAATCTTGAAGACGATTAGTCCATTGTCACAGACAAAGCTTTATTTCTCTGAGCTCCAAAACATTTAATCGACAGTTTGGACTCCTCTGCTGTCCAGATTCCTGGGACAGAGCATTCCCAGCACCCACCGCCCCAGCCTAACAGGCTGGCGTCCATGGTTACCACCATCCAAAACAAAGGACTTGTCCTGGCATAGTGCTGGCTGACTGAAGCCACCACAACAGAGCAGATTGTGTGTTGTGGCTCAACCGAATTACAGTGTCCAAGGACTTTGGATCTTTGTTCCACTTGACAAGAATCTCCTTTTGTAAAGATCTGGTATGGAACTGAGCAAACAGAACCGCCTCGAAGGTTGATTCCATCAGACCCAATACCCACATGTAGGTTCTCAGAGAGGGCAGATCGGTCCCCAACAGTAACCGAATCACCTCCTGTAACTTTAGCAGCTTGCCCAGGGGAAAAAAGACCCTCGCCAAGGCAGAGTCCAGAGTCAGGCCCAGATAATCCAGTCTCAAGGAAGGATCAGAGCGGATTTCTTGAAATTGATGGTCCCCCCGAACTCCTGCAGGGTTTGGACAGTGATCGTGAGGTCATCCATCAGGGCTGAGAGTCCGCTCTCATAGGAGATTATCTAAGTACCCCAGTAATGCAATCCCTTGTTGGCGCAGCAATGCCAACACTGGGGCCAGTACCTTGGTAAAAAGCCTGTGGGCGGAGACGAGCCCAAAGGGTAACGCCACAAATTGATAATGCTCTTCCGCTACTGCAAAGCGAAGAAACCGCTGGTGTCCAGCGTAGATAGGTATGTGCAGATATGCGTCCTTGATATCTATTGAGGCCAAAAAATCTCCCTGGTGTAGTGACGCCACTACCGAGCGGATAGATTCCATCCAAAACTTCTGTACCCGCACAAAGCGGTTCAGGGCCTTGAGGTCCAGGATGGGACGCACCTTGCCCTCCTTTCTGGGTACGGTGAACAGGTTTGAATAAAGCCCTCCAAAGCATTCCTGAGAGGGATCTGGCACAATCACTCTTTGCGACAGCAAATCGTGTACCGCCCCTCACAAGTCCCTTAACCAATCTGGAGATAGTCTAAGATTGGATGGGAAAAAACCTGTCCGACGGTCGAGACCAGAATTCGATCTTGTACCCCGGAGTAGATCAGTTTGTGAACCCATTTGTTCTGAATCAAAGAGGTCCATGGTTCCGGAAAGAAGCGAAGACGTCCCTCACCCCAGAAATGGGTGAGGGCGCCCCTTCATGCAGATGAAGATTTGTCTGCAGATCCAGACAGACCTGCCTTTGATTTTCCCAACCAAGGCTTCTTGGAACCCCCAGAAGACGTGAACGGTTTTTACCTTTCTCTTGTGACCCGGAGGCACAAAAAAGCCGCTTATGACCCGCTTATAAAGTGGCGCCTTACCCTTAAAGGATCTTTCCGCCAGTGAGACCTTTGACACCAGAATGTTCACAAATGTAGTTTTCAAAATGGAACCCACTATCACGTGTAAATGGCGGGATAGGGACTCCATCTGTCTATCCACGGGGTCCACCAGAACAACAGTAGACTTATTTAGCCTGGAAACTGGGTGATCCACCTTCGGTGGTACAGTCCACCTAGTACAAACCCGATTCCAAAAAAGTTGGGACACTGTACAAATTGTGAATAAAAACAGAATGCAATGATGTGGAAGTCTCAAATTTCAATATTTTATTCAGAATACAACATAGATGACATATCAAATGTTTAAACTGAGAAAATATATCATTTTAAGGGAAAAATAAGTTGATTTAAAATTTCATGGCATCAACACATCTCAAAAAAGTTGGGACAAGGCCATGTTTACCACTGTGTGGCATCCCCTCTTATTTTTATAACAGTCTGCAAACATCTGGGGACTGAGGAGACAAGTTGCTCACGTTTAGGAATAGGAATTTTGTCCCATTCTTGTCTAATACAGGCTTCCAGTTGCTCAACTGTCTTAGGTCTTCTTTGTCACATCTTCCTCTTTATGATGCGCCAAATGTTTTCTATTGTTGAAAGATCTGGACTGCAGGCTGGCCATTTCAGTACCCAGGACCTTCTTCTACGCAGCCATGATGTTGCAATTGATGCAGTATGTGGTCTATATTGTCATGTTGGAAAATGCAAGGTCTTCCCTGAAAGAGACGACGTCTGGATGGGAGCATATGTTGTTCTAGAACGTGGATATACCTTTCAGCATTGATGGTGCCTTTCCAGATGTGTAAGCTGCCCATGCCACACGCACTCATGCAACCCCATACCATCAGAGATGCAGGCTTCTTAACTGAGCGCTGATAACAACTTGGGTTGTCCTTGTCCTCTTTAGTCCGGATGACATGGCGTCTCAGTTTTCCAAAAAGAACTTCAAATTTTGATTCTTCTGACCACAGAACAGTTTTCCACTTTGCCACAGACCATTTTAAATGAGCCTTGGCCCAGAGAAAACGCCTGTGCTTCTTGATCATGTTTAGATATGGCTTCTTTTTTGGCCTATCGAGTTTTAGATGGCAACGGCGAATGGCGCGGTGGATTGTGTTCACCGACAATGTTTTCTGGAATTATTTCAGAGCCCATGTTGTGATTTCCATTACAGTAGCATTCCTGTATGTGATGCAGTGCCGTCTAAGGGCCCGAAGATCATGGGCATTCAGTATGGTTTTCCGACCTTGACCCTTACGCACAGATTTTGTTCCAGATTCTCTGAATCTTTGGATGATATTATGTACTGTAGATGATTCTCCATTTTACACTGGTAAGAAAAAATGTGCACTGTCCCTTTAAGAGTCGTCAAATCTCGTTCTCACCGCTATCTGAGTGGGCTACCGAACCCCAGGCTAGTGCAATCTAATAGCAGAGTGTACAAGGAAAACCCACAGGGAACCCCAGAAAAAATTTACCGAACCGATCACGAGACTGCCAGCATGCTCAGTGAAAATTAAAGTGAAACTAATCTGCACAGGAAAAGAAAGGAACAGCCTGTATCTTGCTAGAATTAAAGTGCCATGCCGCTCGCCTGTCCCGCGATCGTGGACCACGGGAAAATGGCCGCCCCATGCATTCCTATGGGGAACTAACAGAAAATGACTCAATACAATGGGAAAAAGAACACATTGATCCACAGCAAAATGTCGGTCTCCAAGACCCTCAAAAGGAGTCCCAGAACATCAGGCATCGGATGTCTCCTAGGAAGGGACCCCCACCAGGACCAACCACCCCCCATCAAAAAAAGGGGCAACAGCGGTCGCAATATTTCCGCTCCCCCAAGGTAGGAATCTGCACAGGGTAGGGGAAAAAATGGAGGGGTTTGGGCCTAGACATCCCGAGAGGCCAGGGGAACCAAGAGGGTCCGACCATTCCAGGGATAGGGCCCACGTCCGCTCCGAGACCACTAGAGGTTTTGGGGGGACAATTACTCACCATACCATGATACCAGATGGGATGGACGCCACTCCGAAAGAGATCACCTCCCACCCGGGATGGCCAGGGGGCACGCCGCGACTCAGGGCATTCCAGATCGATCATGTCCCAGCAAGATGGTTCACTCTCAGGCTCGTCCCCATCCAACGGGCACTATCGTGGCTAGGCCTAGTTCTGGACTATAACCTGCTAATTGCTCGCTAGCCAGGCTGGGAGACCTTAAGGATCTAAATTAGAGTCCCCTGGGTCGCTCCAAATTGGCCAGAAATTCCCGCTACCTCCACCCATTCACCATTTTGGGCAGTGACTCCTCCCTTTGGCCAGTTCTGGTCATGTCGCTGTAACTTTTCTCCTGCCATGCTGCTGCGCTGCAAACACTTGGAAAGTAGCTGCAAAGCGGAGTATGTCACTTGCTAGACATACAGTTGCTGCATTCATGCATCCTGACACACTTGTCTCCTGCTTTCCACTTCCTGACAGCAGAATACATCTCATAATCCATATGAAGAGTCTTGGTCACTTCACTGTCTTTCTTGGAGCATTTGCGTTGCCACAAACTATCCAGTCCGAAACCACAGCCAGCTGTTGCTTGTAGTTCTCCAGGAACTAACTAGTGAAAAATAAAAAAATCACAAAATAATAAGGATTCACTATTTACAGCTAAGACTGAAGTCCCAGCAGGGAGCTAGGTCCTATTCCTAAACTAGTCAGAAACAAACTGCAATCTGAAGCAGAGTGTGTGGGGTGATGCCCGCAGGGACAGCCCCATGGGCGTGGTAAATTCTTTTTCTGCCTAGTGCCTACTCCTGATTGGAGGAGCATAACCAATGGTAATGAAGATATGGAGCTGCGTCTGTCGATGAACGATAGAGAAAATAAAAAACTAAAATAATATGGTTGTATAAGTGTGCACACCCGTAAACTAATATTTTGTTGAAGCACCCATTGATTTTATTAGAGCACTCAGTCTTTTTGGATATGAGTCTTATCAGCATGGCACATCTTTACTTGACACTAATCTGCCCACTCTTCTTTGCAAAAACACTCCAAATCTGTTAGATTGTGAAGGCATCTCCTGTGCACAGCCCTTTTCAGATTACTCCACAGATTTTACATCGGATTCGGGTCTAGGCTCTGGCAGGCCATTCCAAAATTTTATTAATTCTGCTGGTAAAGCAATTCCTTTGTTTATCTGGATGTATGCTTTTAAGTCGTTGTCATGCTGAAGTTCCTCTTCATGTTCAGCTTTCTAGCTGAAGCCTGAAGGTTTTGTGCCAATATTGACTGGTATTTGGAACTTTTCATAATTCCCTCTACCTTGATTAAGGCCCCAAAGCACGATGCTGCCACCACCATACTTCGCTGTGGGTATGGCGCTCTTTTGGTGATGTTTAGTTTTGTTTTTGCGCCAAACATATTTTTTTGGAATTATGGCCAAAAATTTTAACCTTGGTTTCATCAGACCATACCACATTTTCCCATATACTTTGGGAGACTTCAAATGTGTTTTTGCAAAATTTAGCCAGGTTTGGATGTTTTTCTTCGTAAGAAAAGGCTTCCATCTTGCCACTCTACCCCATAACCCAGACATACAGTATCTCACAAAAGTGAGTACACCCTCACATTTTTGTAAATATTTTATTACATCTTTTCATGTGACAACAATGTGCTACAATGTAAAGTAGTGACTCTCATACTGGTCACTGGAAGTTCACCAGGGCACCTCATGGCAAAGAACACTGAAGAATTGTTGCTCTACATCAGGCATGTCCAACATGCAGCCCAGGACCGCAGGCAATGCAGCCCACTGGCCGCGGAACTCAAGACCAGGGGCGGGCTGGGCCGGGGGGCAGGGTGGCAATTGTCCCCCAGGCCACTCTAATTTATATTCAAAACGGCCGGTGGAACCGAAAGTGCTCCTCTGCCACATCGAAGCAGAGATACCGCAGAGGACCTTCGAAGATAGGGATGTGCAGATATGCATCCTTTAGGTCGACGGAGGGCATGAAGGCTCCTGGACTCAAGGATGCCACCACCAATCGGATGGACTCCATCCTGAACCCGCACAAATCGGTTCAGGGACTTGAGGTCCAGAATCGGACGCACCTTGCCCTCTTTTCGGGGGAACCCTGAACAGGTTGGAATAAAACCAGTGGAATCTGTCCCGCTGAGGGACTTCTTGGACAACCATGGTACCTGAAAGTAACGCAGACGTCCCCCCACCCCTACAATGGGTGAGGGCGTCCCTTCAGGCGGAGGAGGACTGGGCCGCCGAGCCGGACTGACCCGTCTTGGACTTACCAGACTAGGACTTCTTAAGTCCTCCCGGGGGTCTTGAAGGATTTCCCTTTGTCTTGTGACCCTGAGGCACGAAAGGACCCCCGATAAGCCTTGAAGGAAGGACCCCTCCGAGGGCGGGGCTGTATACCCCCAGAATTTTGGGGCAGTAGGGTACTCTTGCCACCCGTAAGACCCTTGATCAAGTCATCTAAGGTTACATATAGTTACATAGTTACATAGTAGGTGAGGTTGAATAAAGACAATAGTCCATCCAGTTCAACCTGTGTAGGTGTGTGTGGCTGTACTCATCTCACATACCCCTGAATGTTCTGATCCTTGAGATGTAAGTCTAAGAGTCTTTTGAAAGCCACCATACTACCCGCAGAAACCACCTCTTGTGGTAGAGAATTCCACAATCTTGTAGCCCTAACAGTAAAGAACCCCCCACGTTGCCTGTGGTTAAAACGCTTCTCCTCTAATCGCATTGTATGCCCTCGAGTCCTCATGCAATCCCTTCGAATGAACAGCTTTTTTTCTAAGCTGGGATCCCCATTAAGATATTTATAAATTGCTATCATGTCCCCCCTCAGATGTCTCTTCTCCAGGGAGAATAAATCGAGCGATTGTAGACGCTCTTCATAGTCAAGGTCCTCCAATCCCCTAATTAGTTTAGTTGCCCTTCTCTGGACTCTCTCCAGCTCCAACACATCCCTCCTGAGGACTGGCGACCAGAACTGGACAGAATACTCCAGATGCGGTCGGACCAGAGTTATATAAAGTGGAAGGATTATAGTCTTATCTCTGGAATACATCCCTTTCTTTATGCATGCTAATATTTTGCTGGCTTTGGCAGCTGCCGCTTGACATTGCATGCTGTTGCCTAATCTATCATCAACCAAGACTCCCAGATCCTTCTCCATTTTTGATTCCCCCAAGGGTTCCCCTCCTAACGTGTATTGTGCTTTAATGTTTTTAGTCCCCAAGTGCAAAACCTTACACTTCTCCACGTTAAACCTCATTTGCCATGTCGTTGCCCACTCTGTAATTTTGTCCAGGTCATTCTGTAGGATATCTGCTTCATGCTGTGCATTTATTGCCCTGGCCAATTTTGTGTCATCTGCAAAAACTGATAACGCACTACTGATCCCGTCCTCAATGCTGTTTATGAATAAATTGAACAAGGTTGGTCCCAGGACTGAGCCCTGGGGCACCCCGCTTACAACCTCAGACCAGTCTGAGTATGCGCTGTTTATTACCACCCTTTGGACACGCCCTTTAAGCCAATTCCGTATCCAAGAGCAAACTCTGCTGTCGATACCTGCAGACCTTATTTTATAAATTAAGCGCTTGTGGGGAACTGTATCAAACGCCTTAGCGAAATCCAAGTACACCACATCCACTGGTCTCCCCCTATCTAGCTCACAGCTTACCTCCTCGTAGAATGCTAAGAGATTGGTTTTACAAGAACGCCCATTTGTAAACCCGTGCTGATTACTGCTGATGATGTTGTTGTCTTTAGCAAACTCTACGATATAGTCCCTTATCATCCCCTCCAGAAGTTTACATACTATTGATGTCAAACTGACAGGCCTATAATTTCCCGGGATATGCCTCTGGCCCTTTTTGAATATCGGAATCACGTTAGCTTTCTTCCAATCCCCTGGTACATCTCCTGTCCTAATACTGTCAGCAAAGATCAGGAACAGTGGTCTGGATATAACCTTACTGAGTTCCTTGAGTACTCTTGGATGTACGCCATCCGGGCCTGGTGATTTGTTTGTGTTAAGTTTATCCAGCCTTTCCCTGATTTGTTGATATATTTAAAGAATTTCTTTGGGTTTTTTTTACTATCCTCCGCTATTTGTCTCTCAAAGTTGATTTTAGCCATTTTGATTTCGTGTTTACTTTTCTTATTTGCCTCCTTGTATTGCTCGAAAGCCAATACAGTGCCCTCTGATTTATATTTCTTGAAGGCCAATTTTTTTCCCCTAATAAGTTTTTTAACGCTACGGTTTAGCCAGCCAGGTTTGGCTTTGTCTCTTCTAAATTTATTTCCCATAGGAATGCACTGCAAGATGCCTTTGCCTAATATGTTCCTAAAGCATTCCCATTTTTCCTCTGTGGTCAGGGATCCCAGGGTTTGGTCCCAGTTTACCCTTTCCATCAATGAGTACAATTTTGGAAATTTTGCCCTTCTGAAGTTTAGGGTTCTTATGTTCCCCACTTGCCTTGTTATATTGTTATTTATACTAAATGTGATCATCCTGTGATCGCTAGAGCCCAGGTTGTCCTGAACTCCTACCTCCGAGATTATGTCTGGGTCATTAGTGATCAATAGATCCAGGACTGCATTTTCTCTAGTCGGAGAATCCACCAACTGTGACATGTAATTATCCAGTAAGGTTTCTGTGAATAGGCGGGCCTTCTGTGAGTGTGCAGTCCCCTCTTCCCAGTCAATGTCGGGATAATTGAAGTCCCCCAATATGATGACTGATCCCAATTTTGCCACTTTACTCATTAGTGCTAAGGATTCCAGCTCTACCTCCTCCCCTTGGTTAGGTGGCCTATAGCAAACCCCCACAATTACTTTCCCCTTTTCTCCTTCCCTATGGAGTTCAACCCACACAGATTCTAACTCCATACTCATCCCTTCCGTAATGTCACTCCTTTCTATCACCTTTATATTGTTCTTACATAGTTACATAGTAGGTGAGGTTGAATAAAGACAATAGTCCATCCAGTTCAACCTGTGTAGGTGTGTGTGACTGTAATCATCTAACATAGCCCTCAATCTCCTGATCCTTGAGATGTAAGTCTAAGAGTCTTTTGAAAGTCACCATACTACCCGCAGAAACCACCTCTTGTGGTAGACAATTCCACAATCTTGTAGCCCTAACAGTAAAGAACCCCCCACGTTGCCTGAGGTTAAAACGCTTCTCCTCTAATCGCATTGTATGTCCTCGAGTCCTCATGCAATTCCTTCGAATGAACAGCTTTTCTTCTAAGCTGAGATCCCCATTAAGATATTTATAAATTGCTATCATGTCCCCTCTCAGACGTCTTTTCTCCAGGGAAAATAAATCGAGCGATTGCAGCCGCTCTTCATAGGTAAGGTCCTCCAACCCCCTAATCAGTTTAGTTGCCCTTCTCTGGACTTTCTCCAGCTCCAACACATCCCTCCTGAGGACTGGCGACCAGAACTGGACAGAATACTCCAGATGCGGTCGGACCAGAGTTTTATAAAGTGGAAGGATTATACTCTTATCTCTGGAATACATCCCTTTCTTTATGCATGCTAATATTCTGTTGGCTTTGGAAGCTGCCGCTTGGCATTGCATGCTGTTGCCTAATCTATCATCAACTAAGACTCCCAGATCTTTCTCCATTTTTGATTCCCCCAAGGGTTCCCCTCCTAACGTGTATTGTGTTTTTATGTTTTTAGTCCCCAAGTGCAAAACCTTACACTTCTCCACATTAAACCTCATTTGCCATGTCGTTGCCCACTCCGTAATTTTGTCCAGGTCATTCTGTAGGATATCTGCTTCATGCTGTGCAGTTATTGCCCTGGCCAATTTTGTGTCATCTGCAAAAACTGATAACGAACTACTGATCCCTTCCTCAATGCTGTTTATGAATAAATTGAACAAGGTTGGTCCCAGGACTGAGCCCTGGGGCACCCCGCTTACTACCTCAGACCAGTCTGAGTATGCGCTGTTTATTACTACCCTTTGGACACGGCCTTTTAGCCAATTCCGTATCCAAGAGCAAACCCTGCTGTCGATACCTGCAGACCTTATTTTATAAATTAAGCGCTTGTGGGGAACTGTATCAAACGCCTTAGCGAAATCCAAGTACACCACATCCACTGGTCTCCCCCTATCTAGCTCACAGCTCACTTCCTCGTAGAATGCCAAGAGATTGGTTTGACAAGAACGCCCATTTGTAAACCCGTGCTGGTTACTACTGATGATGTTGTTGTCTTTAGCATACTCTACGATATAGTCCCTTATCATCCCCTCCAAAAGTTTACATATTATTGATGTCAGACTGACAGGCCTATAATTTCCCGGGATATGTCTCTGGCCCTTTTTGAATATCGGAATCACGTTAGCCTTCCTCCAATCCCCTGGTACATCTCCTGTCCTAATACTGTCAGCAAAGATCAGGAACAGTGGTCTAGATATAACCATACTGAGTTCCTTGAGCACTCTCGGATGTACGCCATCCGGGCCTGGTGATTTGTTTGTGTTAAGTTTATCCAGTCTTTCCCTGATTTCCCCCTCTGTTAGCCATAGTGGCAAGTCCTGTGTATTACTACTAGCCATACAGTCATGGTCAGTGTACCCTTCCTTTTCCTGCGTAAAGACTGACGAGAAAAAAGAATTCAGCACGGTTGCTTTTTCAGTGTCCTCTGTAACCATCCTCCCATCATCGTTAATTATGTGTGCAATATGCTCTGCCCTAGTTTTTTTGCTGTTGATATATTTAAAGAATTTCTTTGGGTTTTTTTTTACTATCCTCCGCTATTTGTCTCTCAAAGTTGATTTTAGCCATCTTGATTTCGTGTTTACACTTCTTATTTTCCTCCTTGTATTGCTGGAAGGCCGATACTGTGCCCTCTGATTTATATTTCTTGAAGGCCAATTTTTTTCCCCTAATAAGTTTTTTAACGCTACGGTTTAGCCAGCCAGGTTTGGCTTTGTCTCTTCTAAATTTATTCCCCATAGGAATGCACTGCAAGATGCCTTTGCTTAATATTGTTCTAAAGCATTCCCATTTTTCCTCTGTGGTCAGTGATCCCAGGGTTTGGTCCCAGTTTACCCTTTCCATCAATGAGTACAATTTTGGAAAGTCTGCCCTTCTGAAGTTTAGGGTTCTTATGTTCCCCACTTGCCTTTTTATATTGTTATTTATACTAAATGTGATCATCCTGTGATCGCTAGAGCCCAGGTTGTCCTGGACTCCTACCTCCGAGATTATGTCTGGGTCATTAGTGATCAATAGATCCAGGATAGCATTCTCTCTAGTAGGGGAATCCACCAACTGCGACATGTAGTTATCCTGTAAGGTTTCCGTGAATAGCCGGGCCTTATGCGAGTGTGCAGTCCCCTCTTCCCAGTCAATGTCGGGATAATTGAAGTCCCCCAATATGATGACTGATCCTAGTTTTGCCGCTTTACCTATTAGTGCTAAAAATTCCAGCTCTACCTCCTCCCCTTGGTTAGGTGGCCTATAGCAAACCCCCACAACTACTTTTCCCTTATCTTCTTCCCTATCGAGTTCAACCCACACAGATTCTAAATCCATGCTCATCCCATCCGTAATGTCACTCCTTTCTAGCACCTTTATATTGTTCTTGACATAGAGACATACCCCTCCCCCTCTTTTTCCTACCCTGTCCTTTCGGTACACCGAATACCCTTGGATATTGGCCAGCCAGTCAGGTGAGGGGTCGAACCAAGTCTCTGTTATTCCCACAAGGTCTATGTCCTCCTCATGTACTAATATTTCCAACTCATCCATTTTATTAGCTAGGCTCCTGGCATTAGCATATACCCCTCTTAGTTTTACGGAAGTTGAGCGCAATTGGCGGTTAAGTTTATTCCTGTTTGGTCTGAGGTTTTCCCGCACAGACCTACCGATTGACGTTGTGGACCTACTGTCGCTGCTGACCCTACAACTGCCTTCAGTCCTCTGCTCCCTCCTGACTGAATCTACTTCTGAGCCCTCCCCCCCGTCTCCTAGTTTAAAAGCCCCTCCAACTTGGTGGCCATCTTTCTCCCCAAAAGAGCTGTACCGTCCCCATTAAGGTGCAGCCCATCCTTACTAAAGAGCCGGTAGATGACTGAGAAGTCAGCCCAGTTCTCCAGGAACCCAAACCCCTCCTTCCTACACCAATTCCTCAGCCACTTGTTAACTTCCCTAATCTCCTTCTGCCTCTCCTGTGTGGCTCGAGGTACAGGCAGTATTTCAGAGAAAACCACCTTGGAGGTCCTTTTCCTCAATCTATTACCTAAGTCCCTGAAATCGTTCTTAAGGATCCTCCACCTACCTTTAACTTTGTCATTAGTGCCCACATGCACCATGACCACTGGGTCATCCCCAGCCCCCCACATCAATCTGTCTGCCAGATCTGCGATGTGCCGAACGCGGGCGCCCGGTAAACAACAAACTGTTCGGTTCACGAGATCTTTTTTACAGATTGCCCTCTCTGTCCTCTTGATAATTGAGTCCCCAACTACCACAACCTTTCTAACCTTTCCTGAGTTACGGCCCCCCTTCTTCCTGGAGCCGTCCCTCCCCTGGCAGCTGGGGGAGGGTGCATGCTCCAGCTCTGCCACCCCTGATTTGATATCCCCCTCAACCTGCAACTCGGCATATTTGTTAGGGTCTATCAACTCAGGATTGGCCTCCCTGGCACTCCTCCCTCTACCCTTCCAAACAGTCACCCAGCTGCGTACCTCTGCTGCTTGCGTCTCCTCCATTCCTCCCTCCTCTATGCTGGCCCCTGCCAGCGCCTGATAGGTAATGTCCAAGCTCCTTTCCAGGTTGTTGATGCCACGCAGTGTTGCCACTGTGTTCTGTAGGTCCAGGATCTGGTCTACCAGAGCAACAAGTCGCTCACATCTTGCACAGCAGTATTCGCCCTCGATTGGTTCATCAAGGAACGCATACATGCAGCAAGAAGTGCACTGAGTGGCATCCGCAATCCTGTCGGACATTATTACCCACTACTCTATGGGGATATATTAACGACCTGCTCTTCCTTACCTACACTACCTCTGTCTCCCCTGGTACTAAACCTGGGGTCCTCACCAGTCGCTAAGATACTCACCAGTCACCAAGATCCAACAGACGGTAAGATACTCACCAGTCGCAAAGATCCAACAGACGCAAAGATACTCACCAGTCGCAAGGATACTCACCAGTCGCAAAGATACTCACCAGTCGCAAAGATACTCACCAGTCGCAAAGATACTCACCAGTCGCAAAGATACTCACCAGTCGCAAAGATACTCACCAGTCAGGTAACCCCAAAAAGTCGATTCCGCCACCAGGATGCGCATAAGCTCCTTGAGCCATTCGGTGACCGCACGAGACACCATCACAGAAACAAAAAAACGGTTTGAGTAGGGAACCCGCTAACCAAAAATATAAGGCGTGAAAGCGTTTCCTTGCGCCTGTCCACCGGGTCCTCAAAAACCGGAGAGTCCCCCATGGGCATTAGTGTGGACTAGTGCAACTAAGAAACCCTTCTGGCCCACCTTAGGCGGCACTGTCCAGCGGTAGTCAACTATATCCGCAAAGGGATAACAGTACTGGAAGCGCTTGGGTACTGTCCGCATATGTTTTATGCGACGCCATTGTTCGTTCACGGTTACGTGAAACACCTCGGGACAGGGGAAAACCTGACCCGACATCTGAGCCTTGCGGGACCCAAAAGAAACCCGCATACCAGATTGAGTGGGTTCTTCTACAATATTTAAAGTCTCTCCGACAGAGGTAATGCATGCATCCATCATAGCGCGTTTCCGCGCCGTGTTGGAGGGAGACTCCACCTCTACCCCATCTGAATGCGAGGCGAGGACATAAGGAGGCCATGGAAGAAGATTCAGGCGTCCCTGAAGCCCCAACCAGGTCTCAAGGGAATTTGCTGTCCTGTGAGTCCATGCGCACACAAAAAATTGTTTTTGGACACTGGCCCTTTAAATCGGTGGTTCCTGCAGTTCCCACTGCAAATCTACACTGCTGATAGAGACCCTCTTTAAACTGAACTAGAGCAGATAAAGTAAAGTTTTGCAGGGAAAATGCCAGAGAAAACAGCAAAAATCAGCCCCCAGTGTCACAGTATACTGTACCAGACCTCCACGCGCTGCAGTGCAGTAAAGAGAGGGAAGCGATGTAATGCACTGAGGCTGCCCCAGCCCTATCTGCCTATCAGTACAGGAGAGAGTAAAAGATGGCCGCTGCCCTCACAAGGCAGCTGCCCAAATCCAAGATGGCACCCCAACGGCGCCAAAGGGCAGAAAAAAATGGCCGATGCCCACACAGTGAGGCTAGAAGCCTGCCCTTACCCAAAATGGCGGCCGAAAGTTCAGGCGCCAACTTCTGACCGTACAAAGTCACTGACCACCACGGGGATAGCTTCCAGGGACCCCCAAGACATGAGGCAAGCCCCCACACTCCCCCCAACACAGTTTTCCAAGCAGTGCGTATAGGGCCCCCAGCGGGGCCAGTTCAGAAAACAGCCAGGCATGGGGATATTACAGAGGCCTTAATTTCTGCCATCCCCTAGGAGTGGGCCCACATGACACCCTCCGCAGACTGTCCCAGGACAAGGGGGTAGCATCACTCACCATACCACGATTTGCGGGCTGCTCTACAAGACAGGAAACACCTCCCACCATAAGTGGGGGTGCCGTCAGCCAGGAAGGGATGCTAGCAACACAGGGCATACCAAAGTTGAGACATCCCAGCGAAGAATCTTCGCAGGCTCCTCCCCATCCAGAGTGGCACAGTCGTGGCGAGGCCTGGGCGCACCGTAAACTTGCAACGCTCGGTGGCAGGCTGGGACACCATAAGGATCTATATTACCCAGTGCGAGTCCCAGCTCTGCTGTCGCTTGTAGTCCTCCAGGGATCCCCCTGACTGGCAATAGTGAGTGAAAGAGGGAAATTAAAACACTTTTGCAAAGAAAAAATTAAAAAAAACTGAGACATGGGTCTCAGCTGGGTAACCTAGATCTACTCCTGGAGCTAGGCAGCAAAAAACTGAGAGCATGGGATGAGGTGAGCAGGGTAATGTATGGGGGACAGCCCTTAGGGGTGTGTCAAGTGTAAAAGTCTTGTTGTCTTAACTTTTTCACTGCCTAGCTACTCCTGCGGAGGTTGCCATTGCCCAATAGTGAAGGCTGATTGGACTTGGCTGCGACAGTCAGAGGACGTAAGAGAAATATTATATATATATATATATATATATATATATATATATATATATATATATATATATATACACACACACACACACACACACACACACACACACACACACACACACACACACACACACACACTCACTCACACACACTCTCCCCTCTTCTACTTTACAAGTCTGTGTGCAGACCAATGCTTTCTTGTGCCTTTTGTGTGTGTGGTGTAATTTATTATTCAGACATTACAACCTTGACATATTGGGAGGGGGGTAGAATTTTGAAAGTCTGGTGAGTAGCTGGCTCTATTGCCGCAGACTGACCACCTACAAATGCAATTTTTTTCGGTGTCCAGTCGCATGAAGGTACTAGCCTGTAATCAACTGTCTATGAATATTCAGTCCTGTACTATACCATCAAAATATAAAAATAACTTATTTTCCCATAAACAGAACACCTGAAACATATACGCTAAAAACAGTATATATTTCCTATAAGTCTAATTTTTCAATTACTTTTGGTTCTAAAAAAATAAAAAATAAAAATCAACAGAATTTATTTATTTTTATCAAGATATTTTTCCAAAAAAGATTGATAAAGTAGGAATCAGTATTTGTTAGAAAAGAAACACACATCCAATATGCATCTTATTTAAATCAAAAAACAAACATGACATTGATCAGTGATGTTTTCAATAATGGCAGATTTCACATCAGGGAATGATTTGCATAAATCCTTTACCACCTGCGAGTGGCTAATGTAACACAGGCTCTAATAACCTCCTTATGACCTACAATATTAGATTTAGAGTATGGTGGAAGCTGTAGTACAACAATACAACACAAGAAGGTTGGTATCAAACATGAGTGAATCAATCAGCAGATTTGTTTTCATTAGAGTTCATCGGTTTAATTCACAAAGCATCAACACAATAAGTATCTTTATTTTAGCCATATGACTGCAATTTTCAAATTTCATTGTACTTAACTAAAAATAACTTTTTAAAAAGAAATAAGTATAATTATCATGGTGTGTTGGCTTTGAGAATTGAGTCTAGTGAATTCAGAATAAAGTGAACCATGTACAACTATACTGCCTGTAGAACCTGCCACTAAAGTGGACCCCAAAAGCCAAGACAGCAAGCATGATTGCTTCATGCTAGATCAGGAGGTCCATAATTGAGATTCTATGCTGCTATCACCTAGGATCATCTGTACAAGCGATGTTCCAAATTATAAACATTAAAAGAAACGCATTTTTTCTGACAGAATTCATATTGTGAGACAAGACAGGGAAACAAAAGATTTTGGAAATAACATTCACTAAATTATGATGTTTCACTATGCCTATATGGGCTTTTGATGTACTATTTGTGCCGAATAGGATCTGGTCAAATTTGGCTAGTAGCCATTGTTTTCTGCATGCAGTAATTGACATGGGAATGTTCACATTGTTACAGCACTCCGCATACCTATAAATTCTACAAAGCAGCAAGCAAAATTTAACATTTCTTTTTGGCACAGAAGACTTTACAGATACATGAAAGAGTAACACGCATGAAATAATTGGATTTTTGTCTTACCATAAAATACTTCTGTCTGATGTTCATTGAAGGACACAGCTCCAGAGTCTTCTTGACCATTGGGTTATGCTGCCCCCTACAGGAGTGGGACACTAGGCAGGAAAAGGCTTTACCACGCCTATGGGGCAGTCCCATATAGGCACTCAGTTTAGTTGCAAGCAGTGTCAGAAGAAAAAATAACCCAACTTAATAGAGGGGTGGGTGCTGTGTCCTTCAGTGAACATCAGAGAAAAGTATTTTATGGTAAGAAAAAAATCCACTTTTCTCTTTCCTTCATTGGTGGACAGCTCCAGAATCTTCTTGACCATTGGGACCTCCCAAAGCAGTGTCAAACATGAGGGGTGGGGAAAACACTCCGCAGAAAATTTTTCCCAAAAAAGATAAACCTAGCCAACCAGTAACGTGGAGCTCAACCTGGAACAACTGGAGTTCACCTGAAAAAAATATACCCTCAAAGAGGACTAAGCCTCTCAAACAGCGGCCTGCAAAACCTTGCGGCCAAAAGCAGCATCTGCAGACCAGCACATCTGTTGTATAAAATTTTGTAAAAGAGTGCACAGACGACCAAGTGGCCGCCTTTGCCGACCCGCACCACTGACGCCTGATGGTGGAAGGCCCAAAAGGCACTAAGCGCCCATGTAGAGAGCACCTTAACAGGGAACGGAGGAACCTGACCCTTGATGGAATAGGCCTGCACCACCGCCCATCTGGAAATGGTCAAGGTAGATGTGACCAACCCTTTGCGAGGTCCATCCGTAAGGACTAATAGTAAGTCTGATTTCTTAAACGACTCGGTTGCTGCGAAAACACCCTGATCGCCCGACCCACATCCAGAGAGTGCAAGGCAATCTCCTCAAGATGTCCAGGCTTAGAACACAAGGAAGGCAACACAATGTCATTATTCAGATGGAAACCAGAAACAACCTTAGGAAGGAACGACTGACAAGGGTGAAGCACTAACTTATCTCTGTGAACCACCAGGTGAGGTGGACAAGACAACGTCGCCAGCTCCGAAACCCTGCCTGCAGAAATAATAGCCACCAAGAAGGCTACTTTCTGGGCCAACGTAAGCAGAGGAACCTCGCAAATATTTCCGAAAGGCGAGTACCAGAGAACCGACAGCACCAAATTGAGATCCCACTGAGGCAACGGAGACTGTACTAGGGAGCCCAGTGGCAAACCCCCTGAATAAAGGTGAGAACCAAAAAATGTGTAGCCAAAGGATGGCAAAAGATGACCGCCAAGGCCAAAAAACCTGGCCCTTGAAGGTACCCAAGGCCAGGCGCTACTCAACACCTCATTGGAGGAATGCCAAAATCCGAGCCAATGAAATGGAACGGGCATGAACCCCAAGAGACTCGCACCACACAATGTACGCCTTCCAGCACGATGGTAAAACCTTCCTAGGAGGTAGATTTTTTTTTTTAAGCGCAGTGCTAAATTACAGTGCAACAAGGTATTAAATAATGAATAAATATATAAAATTACCATAAATTAATGGCTAATAAAGTGCAAAGTGCAGTTCATATACAAAAAAACATGTGGTGCCCCCACTCCGGGGTTACTAAAATAATCCAATAGGTGAAACTACAATAAATATAAAAATAGTGCCAGTCCAATGTAGTAATATTCAAATAAATAAATAATATCATCAGAAGTCCAAAGAAGTCCCAAAAAGTGCTTGAGTGCCAATTTTTATATTTTTATATTTATTGTAGTTTCACTTATTGTATTATTTTAGTAACCCCGGAGTGGGGGCACCACATGTTTTTCTGTATATGAACTGCACTTTGCACTTTATTAGCCATTCATTTATGGTAATTTTATATATTTATTCATTATTTAATACCTTGTTGCGCTGTAATTTAGCACTGCACTTTCGAGGAAATTTGGTTATTACCATATTTTTTGAACAGCTGCATTTAGGTATAGCACATTATATATCCATAGTGCAGTACACCTTTATTTTTCAGATTTTTTTTTTTAGTCTTTTACAACGTGGGAATCACAAATTCAGGCAACCCCCTGCCCTGCAACATCTGGCCTTCAACAGCCAAGCCATTAAAGCCAGCGACTGTAAAGCAGCATGGAAGATTGGCCCCTTGACCAATAAATCTTCTCAGAGAAAGTCTCCAAGCGGCATCGGCGACCAGCTGTACCAGATTGGCATACTAAGACCGGCGAGGCCAGTCTGGAGTCACCAGGATGACCAGGTCCCTTCTGCCTCGATCCTTCACAGAAGACTCGGCAGAAGTTTTAGCGAGGAAAAAGCTTCAGTGCGTCTGACGTCGGCCAGAGGATCCTGAGACCTTGCCACAATTCTCTGTACCTTCCAGTTGAGATAAAAGGCCAACAGGTCCACCTCGGGAGTTCCCCACCGGAGACACAGCTGAACCTTAGAAAGCTGGCTACCTCCCGAGACACCAGGACACTTCTTGTGCCCTGTTGGTGATACGCCATACGCCGTGGCATTGTCCCATAGATCCTTACCTGGCACTCCTGAAAGACCAACAAGCCAGACAAATTACCCTGGAAAAAAACACCCTGGCTGTAGGTGATTAAGAGTCAGACCCAGATAGTCCAACTTGTTGGATGGAACAAGAGCAGATTTTTGGAAGTACAATTTCCAATCGAACTCCTACAGTGTCCACTCAGTTATGTCCAGGTTGTCCTTTAGAGCAGTTAGAGAGTCTGCTCGCAGAAAAAGATAGTCCAGGTACCCAGTACCGCAATCCCCCGCTGCCGCTACAATGCCAACACCAGGGCCAACACGTTTGTAAATATCTGAGGAGCTGTGGCGACCAAAGGGTAACTGTGCCTATGGCAGGAATTGGGAGTATATCCCCTTGGACTGCTCCATAGGTGTGGTAAAGCTTTTTTCTGCCTAGTGCCCTACTCCTGTAGCGGGCAGCATAACTTAATGGTCAATAAGAATCTGGAGCTGTGTCTGTCAATGAACGAAAGAGAAAAGATTGTTGTTTACAAAAGTGATTATTTCACTCGAATGCCCTATTTATCATTTTTGCTAAACTGGTACAAAAAAGTGTAGTGGAACTACACACGTTCATGGGATGTGGCACTAGATCACTGGTGTTGTCCATAGACAGCCATGGCTGCTAAAGGTGGTACAAAGACTATATTCGTCAAGTCACACTGCAAATTCACCTCTGAAGTAAATATTTATCCGTTGCATGAGTCACTTCCATCTGAGTAGTAGGCACTGACTGGTTTTCACATTAAAAAAAAAGCAAAATAAAGTGTGATCAATAACTTCTGTGCTTCTAGCAAAATACAATGTTATCATGTGTTTATGTTAACGCCTGGGTAACTGTATTTTTTGGAAAAAGAGGCGTTAAAAAAAAAAAAAACAAAAAAAAAAAAATCTTGTGAATAAATGGGTACCGTCTCCCCAATGTTCAGTGCATTCACTCTAGTTACTTGCCTAAAGTGTCCACCTTCTCAAACATTACAGCTGAAAGAGGGTTAGAAATGTATTGTGAGCATAGTCACTTGTAAACCGGACCATTGCAAACCATTAAAAAGTCTTCTGAAAGGTTAACCCACCATGTCCAGCATGGGGTAAACATTCTCAAATCAAGCAGGAAGCCCTGTCAGTCAGTTAAAAGGAAACACAAAATTTGAATTGATTACTGGCTCAGTTCACTTGCATATGCAGGTCTTTTCCAAGAACGCAGCGACCAACATTGCAGGAACGGGTGTGCCAACCATCAGCACCCCAACTTCACCAATTCAATATGGTACATCAAGAATTCCCCAAAGATGCCTTAATGGACATTAGAAACCAAACTCTTTCTTCTAGTGGTGACATGCACTGGAAAGGCGAGCATTAGATTTCAGAAGACACAGGGGATACTTTAGTATGCTGGATGGGACAGTTCTTCATCCGGTTAAATATAACAAAAGATTAGCTGCTGTCAGTGCTTCATCGAGCAAATGGGAGGCAGCGCAGATTCGGTCTCCTTTTTGGAAGAGATCCTATAATGGCCCGCTGTAAACTTCATTGACTCTCTTGCGTAAATGGCTGCAGAACTCAAACATGGTAGCAGCCAGGCTTTGGTTAATGAGGTAGCGAGGTAGCCGACCCTGCATTAAAAAGAAATATTAAAAGTAATAAGAAGCACACACTGTTTAATTTACAGTATCCCTTTTCTTTCTGTATGTGGATGATGCACTGTACTTTTTTTTTAAAAAAAAAACATCTACCGTGTTTCCCCGAAAATAAGACCGGGTCTTATATTAATTTTGGCTACAAAAAACACACTAGGGCTTATTTTCAGGGGATGTCCTATTTATTTACGGCATGTACAATAATTTACATTTATTCAAAAACAGTCATGTCACCATGACGATCTTAAAGTGGTTGCAACCCTAACAAAAAAAACAAAATCCTGATTCTTTAAGGCATGACAGACAGCACAGTGCTTGTATTGTGTCATTTACCCCTCTCTTTGCTCTAAAAAACCTGGAATAAAACAATAAAATGTTTTTTAAAAAGTTCCTGCGTCCCCTGTCTTCTCAGGAGTCAGCATTAGGACATTCAGTAATTTCAAAAATAAACCTTAAAGGCATTATAAAATTATATAATCTGTTTTGTAAAAAGATTATAGAGTGTGCAGTGTGTCTCTTTTTGTAACTTTATAGTAGAAAATACCTTATTTACAGTGCCATTGGGTGCTCACATCCACCGGAGCTCTTCTTCCCCGCTTTCAGCACTGCAGAGTGAGGGGCCACTGACGTAAACCGCGAGGAGAGGAGAACTACCTCAGGTCATATGAGCGCCCAGCGCGCTATAAATGATCTATTTTCCACAATAAAGTTACAAAAGGAGACACATTGCACATTATATAATCTTTTTACAAAATGGATTAAATGTTTTTAGAACGGACTTTAACTAGGGCTTATTTTTGGGGTAGGGCTTATATTGCATCCATCCCCAAAATTAACGCTAGGTCTTATTTTCAGGGTAGGGCTTATTTTCAGGGAAACAGGGTAAGTATCTTGTTTCCTAATCAATATACAGCTGTCATGTGACCCAGCTCTATCCTGCCTGTCTGCAGGGAAACAGTGGCAGAAGGAGCTTCTAATCCTCTATTGCTGGTCACACACACACACAAACACACACACACATATATATATATATATATATATATATATATATATATATATATATATATATATATATAAAAACAGCCTTTGGAATACGGAGTGAAAATAATTTATATCAATAAACAATTTTAAAGTGTCATACAAATACATACTTGAAATCAAATCTTTTTTTTTTTTTTGCCAATAACCTAGTGTGAGTGGATTTCTGCCAATCACAGGCTGTGTCATACCCCTCCAGCCTGTGCCTATTGTGTGTATGTGCTTAGAATAAGAGGGAGGTCAAGCCTCCATCACACAGGTTGTAATATCCCACCCTATTGTGTTTAGCTGGTTAGGGGACATGGAGGAGGAAGGAGGGAGTGGGCTGTCATTTACCACGCCCACAAGTTAGACTCTTTAGTTACATGGGCTGCTCAGATGTGATCAAGTAGGAAATGCTCAGCATAGAAATACACTAAGAACTTAGCATGTGTACTAGCTGACAATGGCTGCTCTGCAGAATCCCCTGCTGCAGTGGGGACATGGACAGAAGGGAGGAATAGAGAACAGCAGGATCAATCAGGTTTTTTGCAGAATGCAGAAAACAAATCCCATAGTGAATGAGTATGAACAACATGTAATACAGTGTAAATTAACAGTTTTTAACCACTTCTGGACTGGAAGAATTTGCCCCTAAATGACCAGGCCATTTTTTGCGATTTGGCGCTGCGTTACTTTAACGAACTATTTTATGTCCTCTTTTCCACAAATACAGCTTTCTTTTCGTGGAATTTGTTCACCTGTGCGATTTTTATTTTTTGCGCTATAAACAAAAAAAGAGCAACATTTCTGAAAAAAAAAAATATATTTTTCACTTTCTGCTATAGAACATTTCCAAAAAGAAAAAAAAAGAAAAATTCAAAAAATCTAAAATTTTCATCCTTTTAGGCCAATTCGTATTCTGCTACATATTTTTGGTCTATTTTTTGGTCAGCTTGTCTGCCAGCTCAGCAAAGGCAGGGGGAGCGGTTCTCCCTCCAGGTCGCGGCGTAAGCTTATCCCACTCGGTCAGAGTTTGCAACACCAAAGCAATGACCACTGGATCTAGACTATCATGTCCGTCACCCAATCCGGCAGTTGGAACTAGGTCCTTACTCCTGACTAGGCAGAAAAAAAACTGAGTAACTATACCAGAGAGAGGGAGTATACTTGCTGGGACTGCTCAGAGGTGTAGCCAGATTACTTTTCTGCCTAGTGTCCTACTAGTATAGGGGGCAGAATAACCCAATGGTTATGACGATCAGGAGCCATGTCCATCAATGAACAAAAGAGAAAACTGAATTTTTGTAAAATCTTACCGTAAAATTCTTTTCTCGGAGTCCTCTGACAGTCGCCGCCCCTCATATAGTCTTCACCAATGGGTATTGACCTCTTATCCACAGGATTAAGCTAGGCAGAAGACTTTGTTAAAAACACAAAAGTTTACATAGACACACCTACAGGGGGCTGTCCCTCTGGTCCAATACCCCCGGCTAGCCTCATTCCCAATTCAGTTTGGTAGCAAGCAGTAGATAGTCCACGAACCCCAAAAGAGGGGCGGCGACTGTCAGAGGACTCAGAGAAAGGAATTTTACGGTAAGATTTTACAAAAATTCAGTTTTCTCCTACGTCCTCTGACAGTCTCCGCCCCTCATATAGTCTTCACCAATGGGATGTCCCAAAGCAGTGTAGACATGAGGGGTGGGAAATGCAACCGTCTCAAGGTAACAAAGCAACCAAGGCAGATAAAAGAACCTTATCTGAACCAGAAATGTAACCCACTGGGTAACAGGAAAACTCAACAGGAGCGAACAAACCCAGGAAGGTAAAATAACCAAGGGGGAAAAAAACCCCCACAGGAGGGGACAGGCTAAAAACGCCATGTCTCCCCCAAAGTACTGCCGCACACAGAACTTAGCAGCCAAATGAGGCATCTGCCAATGCCGAAACATCAAGTTAGTAAACTCTGTAAAGGCATGCAGGGACGACCAGGTCGCCGCATTGCACATCCGGGACACCGACGCCTGATGGCGAAAGGCCCAAAACGCACCCTCCGCTCAGAAGAGTGCACCGTGACAGGGAAGGGCGGAACCCGATCCCTAGGCGAATAGCCTGTACAATCGTCCGTCTGAACCAGACAGGAACGGTTGCCGCAGACGCAGCCATACCCTTCCGAGACCCTCAGGAAGGACAAAAAAAGAGAATACGACCTTTCTAAAGGATTCAGTAGACGACAGGTAACTCAGATCGCCCTGACAACATCCAAGGGATGCAAGCAAAACTCCATAGGATGCGTAGGATTCGCACACAGCGAAAGCAAAACAATGTCCTCATGGAGATGGACATCAGACACCACCTTCGGAAAGAAGGATTGATGAGGTGGCAAGACCACCTTAACCCTATGAACCACCAGGTGGTAGGGGGAGCGGCAAGATAGGACCGCCAACTCCGACACACTGCAAGCAGATGTGATCGCTACCAGAAAGGCAACTATCCGTGACCGTGCAAGCAGAGAAATCTCCCGGATGTTCTCAAAAAGTAGGACGTTGAAAAACGACAGAACCAAATTAAAGTCCCAAGGGGTTATGGGCGCCCACCGAGGGGGCCAAATGACGCACCCTTTGAATAAAGGTGCGGATCAAGGAACTTGACGCCAAAGGGCGCTGGAAAGAATGATCAGCGCAGATAACTGACCCTCAAATGTGGGTAGTGCAAGACGTAGGTCCACACCGGATTGTAGGAAGGCTAACACACTTGCCACCAAAGAGTAGTGAGGATGGAAACCCCGCGATTCGCACTAGGCGAAGCAAGCCTTCCAGGTACGATAATAAATCTTACCGGACAAGGCCTCCTTAGCTCTAAGCAAGGTAGGAGTGTCCTCCGACGAGAGACCCCGATCTCTCAAGATCTGGCTTTTAACAGTCACGCCGTCAAGGTCAGCGACTGTAAAGCAGGATGGAAGAACAGCCCCTGAGACAACAGATCGTCTCGTAAGGGGAGCAGCCAGGGAGGCTCGACGACCATTTGCCTGACGTCCGCTTATCAAGACCGGCGCAGCCAGTCCGGGCCCCCAGGACCACCAACCTCGGTTCCGAGACCAACCTGCGAAGGAACCGTGACAACAACTGGATCGGGGGGGGGGGGGGGGGGAACACATAAATCAGGCGATACTGATTCCCAGGCACCACCAGCGCGTCCGAGGAGGCTGCCAGAGGATCGCGTGTTCCTGCCACGAGCCTTCCCACCTTGTTGTTTAGAGGAGGCGCGCCATCGCGCACACAGTATCTGAAAACACCTCCGGGTATAGGGACCATTCCCCCCGGGTCAGGGGTCTGGCGACTACGATAGTCGGCCTGCCAGTGTTCCACACCCGGAATGTGAACTGCTGAAAGCACCGAGACCCGCGTCTCGGCCCAAGGCAAAATCTCGGCCACTTCCTTGGCCGCCCAGGCACTCCTGTTGCCCCTCTGGTGATTGATGTATGCCACCGCAGTGGTGCAGTCCGCCTGCACCCGCACAGGGTGGCCCTGAAGACGATCCCTCCAACGGAGCAAACAGAGTCTGATCGTTCTCAGTTCCCAGGCATGTATCGGTAGGGAGGATTCCTCCTCCAACCAAGTGCCCTGGGCAGACAATTTGCCCAGAATGCCACCCCAGCCCGACAGGCTGGCGTCCGTGGTGAGCACCTTTCAAAACAACGGCTGGAAGGATTTCCCTTCCGTCAGAGTCGGAGACTGGAGCCACCACAGAAGGTCCGCTCTGACCCAGTGACTCAAAGATATCCTCCTGTCCAAGGACTGAGGATGCCTATCCCACCTGGCTAAGATCTCCGCTTGCAGAGATCGCGTGTGGGACTGTGCAAATGGGATCGCCTCGAAGGCTGACACCATCATCCTAGGGACCGCATGCGGGGCCTGAGTGATGAGGATTCGTTGTCCCTGAGGGACCTGACCTCGTTCAGCAGAGTCCGGAGTATGTCCTATGGCAGGAAAACTCTCGCATAGGCGGAGTCCAGGACCATTCCCAGATAAGGGAGATGAACAGAAAGGAGCAATGTCGACTTCTGAAAGTGGATGGCCCACCCGAACTCCTGGAGCGTCTGAACCGTGGTTGACAGATCGCGCAACAGAGTTGAACTGGAACTCGACTTTAACAGGAGATCGTCCAGATATTCAAGGATAGCGATCCCCCGCGCCCACAACAGGGCCAGAACAGGAGCCAAAGCTTTGGTAAACACCCTTGGAGCCGAAGCGAGACCGAAAGGTAACGCCACGAACTGATAGCGCTCCTCCGCGATTGCGAATAGGAGGTACCTCGAATACAAGGATGTGTAGAAACGCAGCCTTGAGGTCGATTAAAGCCAGGAATCTCCCGGGCTCAGATAGGCCACCACCAACCAGAGGGATTCCATACGGAATTCTTGAACCCGCACAAAGCGGTTTAGAAACTCTAGGTCCAGAAGCGGACACACCTTGCCCTCCTTTCAGGGCACCGCAAACAGATTAGAGTAAAAACCCCCGAAAACCTGTCCCGATGTGACACGGGGACGATCACCCCCTGGGCGAGGAGAACCTGAGCCGCCCGTTGGAGATCTTGGAAATGATCTAGAGGCATCATCCCGGTACCGTGGTTTAGAGCCGACGGTTGGCTGTCGGTACCGACCGATGCGGCTCGGGAGCCGCTCGATCGGTACCCGGGGGGGCGGGAGGGGACGTCCCCCCCCCCTCCTGCAGCCTTCCGTGGCTTTTACCGGGGCTCCCGTCCCACCGGGAGCCCTGAGCACCCAGCCGGCACGTCCGCCGGCTGGATGGAGTCCCGATCAATGCCGGAAACGGCTTTGATCGGGTCTCCGATGACGTAACCCAGAGGCGGCGTCCATGACGTCACTTCCGGGTTACTGTGCTGCAAAAGGCGGCAAATTTGAAAAACGTCTGTATGCAAAAATGCAGTTTTCGGCGTTTTGCATACAGGGAAGTGTAGTGGAGGGGTCTAGGGTCTTTTAGACCCTCGATCCCTCCATAAAGTGTACCTGTCACTACATATTGGTGTCACAAGGGATGTTTACATTGCTTGTGACAGCAATAAAAGTGATCAGATTTTTATTTTTTTTTAAAAACTGTAATAAAGTTAAAAAAATAAAATAAATGGGAAAAAAAAAAATAAAAATTTAGCCGCCCCCGTCACCGTTAGCTTGCGCACAAAAAAAACGTATACGGAAGTCGAGCCGCAAATGAAATCGCTGTTCAAACCACACATGTGAGGTATCACCGCGATCGCCAGAGCGTGAGCAATAAATAAAAAAAAAGAGCTACACTCTAACTCTAAACTGGTAACCATTAAATCAATTTAAAGCGTCGCCTATTGAGATCTCTATTGACCGTAGTTTGTCGCCATCCCACGGGGGGCGCAATTTTAAACCGTAACATGTTGGGTATCTATTTACTCGGCGTGACATGTTCTTTCACAATATACAAAAAAAATGGGCTAACTTTACTGTTTAGTATTTTTTAAATGCAGTGAAATGTGATTTTTCAAAATTTTTCCCAAAAAATGGCGTTTTAAAGACCGCTGCGCAAATACCGCGTGGCAAAAAATATTGCAATGACCGACATTTTATTCTCCAGAGTCTTTGCTAAAAAAAAATCGGATTTTTGTAAGATCTTACTGTAAAATCCTTTTCTCTTAGCTCATTGACAGACGTAGTCCTCTTTGATTCACATCAATTGGGTTATGTTGTCTCCGCAGGAGTAGGACTAGGCAGAAAGAAAAAACGTTCTGGCTCCACCCTAGGGGCAGTCCCAGAGGGTATATCCTCCCTCTCTCTGCTACAGGAAATCAGTTCTGTTGTAAAGCAGTAACAGAGAATTTAACCAAACCCAACTCAATGATAGAGGGGCGGGTACTACGTCTGTCAATGAGCTAAGAGAAAACGGAATTTTTGTAAAATCTTACCTGTAAAATTCCTTTCTCTGAGTCCTCCGACAGTCGCCGCCTCTTCATATTCGTCACATATGGGGTATTAGACTTTGCTCCGAAGGAGTAGCTAGGCAACAGAATATGTTAACATTAAAGCTTTTAACATATCCCACCCTCAAGGGGTGGTCCCCTCAGTCAATACCCTCCTACTTCCTGCAACCATATCTCAGTTTTAGTGGGATAGCAGTAGAGTATACAACCAAACCCCAAAAGAGGGGTGGGGGCGGCGACTGTCGGAGGACTCAGAGAAAGGAATTTTACAGGTAAGATTTTACAAAAATTCCGTTTTCTCTTACGTCCTCCGACAGTCGCCGCCTCTTCATATTCGTCACATATGGGGACGTCCCAAAGCAGTGCAAACATGAGGGGTGGGAAAGGCATCCGCGCCGAAAGGCAACGCAGTCTCCGCATCAAAGAAAGGAACCTTACCAAAGGAAGGAAACCAGCTGGGCAACAGAAAAAAAAAAAACAAGTGCTCAACAGGAGCAACAACCCAGGAAAAGACAAAAAAACAGGGGATACAAAACTTATCCCAACAGCCAGAGGTCCCCAACAAGGGACCCTAGGGAATTGCCGCACTAAGAACCTTGCGGCCAAAGGAAGCATCCGCCGATGCCTGAACATCTACTTTGTAGAATCTTGTGAACGTGTGTACGGTCGACCAGGTCGCTGCCTTACACACCTGGGCTACAGAAGCCCCATGACGACAGGCCCAAGACGTACTCAAAGATCTAGTAGAGTGCGCCTTCACAGGCACAGGGGGAACCTTCCCCTGCAAAGCATAGGCCTGTTCAATGGTCTGCCTGATCCATTTGGCGATGGTAGAGGCCGAAGCCGCCATGCCCTTCCGAGGACCCTCTGGAAGAACAAACAAGGAGTCCGTCTTTCGAAAAGACTCAGTCGATTTAAGGTAAACCCTTATCGCCCGAACAACATCCAGAGAATGCAATCTCACCTCCTTTGGATGTTTAGGCTTCGCGCACAGCAAAGGTAAGACAATATCCTCATTAAGATGGAATTCCGAAACTCGTTTCGGAAGAAAAGAAGGATTAGGTCGCAAGACCACCTTATCCAAATGAACAACCAGGTACGGAGACTTGCAGGACAAAGCTGCCAGCTCCGACACTCTGCGAGCCGAAGTGATCGCCACCAAAAAGGCGACCTTTTTGGACAACATAGACAACGAGATCTCCCTGATCTGTTCAAAAGGAGCACGTTGCAACACAGACAGAACGAGATTCAAGTCCCAAGGGGGCAAAGGATCCCTCCTAGGAGGAACCAAATGCCGCACACCCTGAACAAAAGTGCCAACCAAGGAGTTGGAAGCCACGGGACGTTGAAACAGAACGGCCAGTGCAGACACCTGACCCTTTATCGTAGCCAGCGCCAAACGCTGATCAACACCCGTTTGAAGGAAAGACAGCACACGGGAAACCGAGTACGTGCGGGGTGAAAACCCCCTGGACTCACACCAGGCAAAATAGGCCTTCCAAGTTCGGTAATAAACCTTCCCCGAGGAAGACTTCCTCGCGTTGATCAAAGTATGAACGACCTCTGGAGAGAGACCCTTCTCCTTCAGGACCTCGGTCTCAACAGCCAGGCCGTCAAAGCCAGCGCCTGTAAAGCAGGATGGTATATCGGCCCTTGAGACAGTAGATCGTCTCGAAGAGGCAGACGCCACGGGGCGTCGACCGCCAGATTCACGAGGTCTGCGTACCAGGACCGGCGAGGCCAGTCCGGTGCCACAAGAATCACCGTGCTGCGTTCCGAGTGTAACCTGCGAAGGAACCTGGACAGCAACTGAATCGGTGGAAACGCGTACATCAGCCTGTACTGATGCCACGGGGCCACTAACGCGTCCGACGCGTCTGCCCGAGGGTCGCGCGTCCTTGCCACGAACCTTTTCACCTTGTTGTTGAGACGAGACGCGAACAGGTCCACATCTGGAAGACCCCACTTCGCACACAACATCTGGAAGACAGCCGGGTGGAGAGACCATTCCCCCTCATCCAGGGTCTGGCGACTCAGATAGTCCGCCTGCCAATTCTCCACTCCCGGAATGTGAACCGCCGTTATCGCCGGGACATGAGTCTCGGCCCAAGACAGAATGTCGGCCACTTCTCGAGCCGCTCGGGCACACCTGGTGCCCCCTTGGTGATTGATGTAGGCCACCGCCGTGGCAGTGTCCGTCTGCACCCGAACCGGGCAGCCCTGCAGCCGGTCCGTCCAGCAATGAAGACAGAGATTTATCGCACGCAATTCCAGAATGTTGATCGGAAGGGAAGACTCCCCCTCCGACCAAGTTCCCTGGGCGGATAGAACGCCCAGAACACCACCCCAGCCCGACAGGCTGGCATCCGTGGTGATCACCGTCCACAAGACAGGACGAAACGACTTGCCCCCGGACACCATCGGGGACTGGAGCCACCACAGAAGCTTTCTTCTGGTGCGATGACTCAACGAGATTTGAAGATCCAGCGTCCGCAGAGACGAGTGTGGAACGTCCCTGAGGGACCTGACTTCCTCCTGAAGAGTTCTGAGTTTGTCTTCCGGCAGGAAGACCATCGCCTGCACCGAGTCCAGAATCATTCCCAGGTAGGGAAGACGAACCGACGGACTCAGTGTCGACTTTGGAAAATTTATCGTCCAACCAAACTCCTGCAGAGTTTGCATCGTGACAGACAGGTCCTTCTCCAGACCCTGGCTGGTCGCAGACCGAACCAGAATGTCGTCCAGATACCCCAGGACAGAAATTCCCTGGGCCCTCAATAATGCCAGAACCGGTGCAAGCACCTTGGTGAAGACCCGCGGAGCCGAGGCGAGACCAAAAGGCAATGCCACGAACTGGTAGTGATCCTCCGCAATGGCAAATCGAAGGAACCTCTGGTGACCCTCGAAAATGAGGATGTGAAGATACGCATCCTTCAAATCGATGGAGGCCATGAATTCCCCCGGAACCAGGGCAGCCACCACCGACCGCAGGGATTCCATGCGGAACTTGCGAACCCGCACAAAGCGGTTCAGAGCCTTCAAGTCCAGAATTGGACGAACCTTGCCCTCCTTTCTGGGCACGGTGAACAGATTGGAATAAAACCCCCGAAATCTGTCCCGATGAGGCACCGGAACCACCACTCCCTGAGCCCTCAGGTCTCGCACCGCCAGGTGCAGGTCCCATAAACGCTCTGGAGACAGTTGAAGATTTGAGGGAAAAAATCTGCTCTCCGGCCGAGAGAGAAACTCGATCTTGTAACCAGATCGAACGATCTCCTGAACCCATCTGTCCCGCACACGGGCCAACCAGGGTTGAAGAAAACCGAGCAAGCGTCCCCCCACCCCAAAACTGGGTGAGGGCGCCTGTTCTGTCTCAGCATCGATTGTACCTGTGACCCTCTTGTAGATACCCAGTCTGTAAGTGTGTGCAGCAGGTTGAATGATGGCTTTAACAGATAGTTTACTCAATGAATAAAGACTCCAGAGGTGTTCTCCAATGCTTCTTTATGCTTCAAGTTAGCAAAGACATAAACATAGAGGCTTTTCCATAGGTAAATTTACAATGAAGTTACACAGCTTCCACACTCTGCAGTCTCCTCATAACAACTAAACAAAATGGCAGTTACAGCAGGAAAATGGAGATGGGAGAAACCATCTAGCCAGAAACAGCAGGGGTGCTAGGAAGATACCAATATCATAGCATAACGTAACATGTAATAACAACTGCTAGACAGTTAAAGCTGCGTGGCAGCACACTCCCCGCCTGGTATCGTGAGATACCACTACACAATTATTTTCCATAAACATACAATTAACATTGCATACAGTAGAATGCTATGTAGCCCTCTCCTCTAAGCTAACTATGCTAGAGATCTAAGTGACTCCTTCACATAACACTGAATCAGAATTTTTTGGAAGCAGGCATAATTAGGACTGTCTCAGTGACTGGTCTCAGGAAGGTTTTTGGGCTCCTGTCCTTTACAATCCTGACTTCCACACTTCGGACCTTTCCATCATCACTAGCAATGGCCTTTGTAATAACTCCAACTGGCCACTGGATCCGATTGGTTTGCTTTTCTTTTAGAAGAACCAGGTCTCCTTCCTTTAAGTTAGGCTTCTGGGTTTGCCACTTTTTACGTCCTTGAAGAAGTGTGAGGTATTCCCTCCTCCATCTGTTCCAGAAACAATCTGCAAGGTATTGAGCATATCTCCATTGACGTTTATATATGTCCTTTTCATCAAAGATGCTCTTTGGCGCTGGGATCTGTCCAATGTTCCGGCTCAATAATGCAGCTGGAGTTAAAACAGTTGGACATTCTGGGTCTGTGGATACAGCTGTCAGCGGTCTTGAGTTGATTATTGCTGCGACCTCAGCAAGGAATTTAGTAAGTACTTCATGGGTAAGACGTGAAGAACTCACATCAAGCAACATAGAATCCAGTATGCGCCTTGCTATCCCAATCATACGTTCCCATGCTCCGCCCATGTGTGAAGCGTGTGGTGGGTTGAATTTCCACTGGTTTGCAGTGGCGGAGAAGGTGGCCCTTGGAGGTGGCTCTGTCTGAGAAGCTCGCTCCCGCAGGGGTTTGTTAATGCTCTGGGATGCTCTCTCGCTATAATTGAACTGGTTGGTCAGTTTGCTCTCCTTCTTGTTCCTGGATGGTATTTCCTCTCCTTCTGTCCATTCTTCACTAGCCTGAGCGTCAGACTTCCCATCTGTATCTTTGTCTCCCGGCTCTGTGGAGTCGTTGGTCTGAGTCTCTTCAATGACTCCCAACTTCGCCATCTGTCGTCGCGCTTTATCAGAGTCTTCGTTTAACATGTTTCCATCCAGGGAGAAGTGTACGGCCAGCTGGTCCACGATGCTAATGGGTTTGTAGGCCAGTTCCTTAAAACTGTACCTCACAATGTTCTGGGGGGCATGAGGGTTGTTTGCAGTCAGGATACGAGTGAATTCCTCCTTAAGTTCAGCCTCGCTGAGTTCCAGCTGGTCCGGAGGCTTAACCAGAGTCTTGGCCTGCATCCATTCATCAGCTCCATCCCCCATAACTGTGGAGTCATCTTCATTCTCCAAATTTCTTCTTGAGCAGATGTTGGAACTCAATGCTACAACTTCAGGCTGGATTTCCGGATCAGTATCTGGATCCTCCAGGTGGAAATCGATATCTTCTTCTGAGTTTGTAGAAGACTGGTCCATTAAAAACTTGGGTTCTGAAAACCAAATGGTTTGTGTGAGGACAACTGCTGGCACTAAAATCTTCTGCATGAATGCTAGAAAGTGCTCTCGCTTCTCAGGTTTGTTACGGAGAGTTTTCTTCAGTGCAGCAAATCTGGTTAAAGCTTGTTCTCGATTGTTAGGGAGAGTAAGCCTTGGTACTCGGAAGGGTACTGGAGCTACCCAATTGTTGGAATTGTCCTTGAAGAACTCTTCATCCGTAATCTTAATGAGCTCCTTGTCTTCGACTGAAGGAGCAATCTTGTTGTCATCACAAGTAGTCTGGTACACTGAATCACCAAAGTCCTTTTGAGAAGTGAGCTTGCAGTTAATGCTTTGGAGTGCTTGATATGGAACTTCGTTCTTAAAATCAAGTCTTTCCTTCACATAATAGTGCGATGGACATTTCATCAATTGACAGGTAACATTAGTTTTGTAGGAAGCTACATCCAAGAGCTTGTGAGATTGGTCTAAGCAGACTTCTCCTATTATCACCCATCCAAGATCGAGTTTCTGGGCCTGAGGAGCATCATCTGGACCGTTACATAACTCTCTTATTTTATGAACTCTAGGAATGTCTCTCCCTAGTAGAATCAAAATCTTAACATCCTTGTTAAGTGGTGGAATGTAGTTAGCAATGTGGCTCAAATGAGGGTGATGATGTGCAACCTCTGGTGTGGGGATTTCTTCTCTGTTGTTCGGTAGCTGATCACATTCAATTAGCGTTGGAAGAGAAAACTCTGTGTCCTCATATTCTGATGCGACTATGAAGCCATGGGCTCTTCTTCCAGAAGTATTGACCTTTCCTGCACATGTCTGCAAGGTATAGGACCAGGCCTCTCCTTGAATGTTGAATAGGTCAAAGAATTCTGTACTGGCCAATGAGCGATTGCTCTGATCATCGAGTATGGCGTACATTTTTATGGATTTTTGTGGACATCCTTCAGGAAACACTCTTACAAGACATATCTTGCTACAAGACTTGCTATGAAGCCCTTCTCCACATACCTCTGTACACCTTGTGGTTACGGGGTCGGCATATTGCTCAGTTCTCTCCCCGCCATCATCTGATGTAGTCTTGGGGTTGCTGCCGGGTGAAGGTTTCCTTTTGAACAGGTCTGAATGAAGAGCGTCCACATGTTTGGCACTGTTGCAGAGAGAACATCTGATGGCGATCTTACAGTCTCTAGCTAAATGATCGGAGGATGCACAACACTTAAAACAGATATTATGCTCTTTGAGAAATTACTTGCGTTCTTCAATAGGCTTGTCCTTAAATGCACGACATTTGGAGAGAGAGTGTGGCGCATTATGAATAGGACACTGTTGATTAAGATTGCTAGCTTTAATGTCTGTAGCTAAGACGCTGGATGCTATTGAAGTCTTCCTCACGGCAATAGGATGCCTTAAATCCTTGAATTTACTGTTGGTGGCAATACCCCTTGAAGTACTTAAAGGAATGGTGGTTGTATCTGGATAGAAGAAGCTTGGGTCATTCTTGGATCTTGCAACCTTCCGCACGAACTCTGAAAAATAAGAAAAGGGAGGGAAGGAAACACAATGCTCATACTTATACTTTGATCCTACACTAGTCCACTTTCCCTGAAGATGACTAGGCAACTTTGCTACAATAGGATTTACGCCCTGAGCAGTGTCTAAATAGCTAAGACCTGGTAAACTAGGATCTAACTTAGCAATTTCAAGTTCATGAAGGAGGTCACCTAACTCTCTAAGCTTATGATTGTCCTTAACAGAGATTTTAGGAAAGTCGTTTAGTCTCTGGAATAAGGCAGATTCAATGACTTCGGGGCTCCCATAGTCTTGTTCTAGACGTTCCCAGGCAGCATCAAGGCCTGCTTTAAAGTTATAAATGTAGACAGATTTAAGTCTCTTTACTTGTTCTGAAGATTGACGCCCCAACCACTTTATTAGTAAGTCAAGTTCTGCTTGAGGTTCAATGTCCAAGTTCTTGGTTACCGCCTTAAATGTAGATCTCCAACTCCTGTAGTTCTCTGGGCGGTCATCAAATCCAGACAGTCCAGTTGTAATCAACTCTCGTCGAATCATATACTTGCTGAACTCTGCAATGTCAGTGCTTTCAGTTTTTATAGCCACAGGGTCTACTGATGGTGTGCCGTCTTGGACCATGGTTGGTATCTGATGTTGGCTGGTAGGTAGAGAGAAAGGTGTTGCAGATGGATTTAATTTAGGTAAGGGTCTGTTGACTGAAGGTCTCTGAGCATTTGAAGTCAAAGAGAGCTGTATCAAAGGGGGTATAGAGTTCATTCTGTAGTCTTCTGCTGTGCCCTTGTAATCTCTATGCACATAGGGTTGTGGTGGCACATGAGCTGCGTAGGTTGATTCACTTGATTTTGTGACGTGCGGTAGTTGTGGAGGGTCTCTGTTAGTAGGTGCGTCTAGTTGACCAGCTTGCTTTGGCGACACATTGCCTTCTGATCCACTTGCTGGATGATTATGAGAAGAATCTCCAACTGTAGGTGGGACTGTATTGTCGTGGTTCTGAGTTAGGACATACTGTAGGGTCCTTTCAACAGGGTCTTGACAAGCAGCTAAGCTGGTACAAGCTGCTCCTTCTTCTTCCAATAGGGCTTGTTCCAAGACAGATAACTCTGCTAAAGCTACTTCCTTTTCTCTATTCTTCTGAAGAATTTCTAGCTGAGCCTCTGTTTCTGCTTGTATTCTTGCCTGAATGCGTTTAGCTTCTGCTTCCTTGCATTTAGCTTCTGCTTCCTTGCATTTAGCTTCTGCCTTGATGGCTGCTTCTTTTTCAGAGCAGGCGGCTTGAACCTGGGCTACTGCAACCTTTTGGCGAGCTTTGAGAATTTGGTCGCTCAGTATTGACCTTATAGAGCAGGACCGCAATGACTTAGAAGAAGATTTATGATATGAGCGGGCAGACCTAGAAGATTTTCCTGAGTGTCTTGAAGAAGCAGAGTTACAGGATATAGTCTCATATAGCTGTGCCAATCTCCCTTCTATCTGTGCCTTTGCTTCAAGATATGTGCTATGCCTCTGCTGGTCATTAGAAGTAAAGTCCTTTAATTCCAATGCAGCTTCCTCTATGTTGGAATGTGACAATAGGGAATAGTACTTCTCTGAAAGTCTTTTATAATTCTCAAATGCCTTCTTAACCCTTGAGAGAGCAGTGTTCAATTGCTCAGAGTTGTTGCTAGTTTCATTAGTGGCTGTTATACAACTTAAAGTCTTTTCCCATAATGCAGTCAGGTTACTAGATGTTTCTTCCTTACTTGCTTCATAAACCTCCCTTGCCTTCAAGGATGGGTGAGGGGCTCTGACAGGACGAGCAGAATGAAGTAAGGAGTCTGCTTTATCTTGACTAAATGCAGGTAACTCTGTGAGATCTCTGTCAGACATAATAAGTACTGTATTTCTGGTGTCTTGTTAGAAATCTGCCAGAGCTCAGCTCTGTAAGTAGTGACTTCTGTTATTAAGCAGGCTGGCTGAGGTATTTTTTGTTACAATAGTGGCTAGTGCTGCAACTAGTTCAAACTGGATCACCTCAGAAGGCTGTAACAGTAATGAAGCAGTAATAGGTGGCTGGTTTCATATGCAGAGTAATGCTTCTGGTGACTCACAGACAAGTTTGGTACTCACAGTTCTGAAGCTGTATATTACCATGGACATTTACTTCAAGTACTTTTTGGAACTGTACTCTCTGAAGCTGTGTATTCCTGGAAATTTACTTTTTGAAGCTGTGTACTCCTGTAAATTTACTTTTTGAAGCTGTGTACTCCTGTAAATTTACTTTTTGAAGCTGTGTACTCCTGTAAATTTACTGTTCTGTCTCAGCATCGATTGTACCTGTGACCCTCTTGTAGATACCCAGTCTGTAAGTGTGTGCAGCAGGTTGAATGATGGCTTTAACAGATAGTTTACTCAATGAATAAAGACTCCAGAGGTGTTCTCCAATGCTTCTTTATGCTTCAAGTTAGCAAAGACATAAACATAGAGGCTTTTCCATAGGTAAATTTACAATGAAGTTACACAGCTTCCACACTCTGCAGTCTCCTCATAACAACTAAACAAAATGGCAGTTACAGCAGGAAAATGGAGATGGGAGAAACCATCTAGCCAGAAACAGCAGGGGTGCTAGGAAGATACCAATATCATAGCATAACGTAACATGTAATAACAACTGCTAGACAGTTAAAGCTGCGTGGCAGCACAGCGCCCCTTCAGGCCGAACTGTTATGGGCTGCAGATCCGGATTGGCCGGACTTCTGTTTCCCAGACCAGGGCTTCTTCTGAGAGCCTTGACCTTTGAACGGCTTGCCCTTGTAGTGCGGCCGAAAGGCACGAAAGGACCCCTGAGGGGGCCGAAAATTAGCATGCTTCTTCCCAGAAGCCCCCTTAGCCTTGGGGAAATGGGGCAAGAGAGTGCTCTTACCCCCGGTGATCCCCTTAATCAACACATCCAAGGACTCCCCAAAAAGGCGAGACCCATCATAAGGTAGATTGGCTAAGGTCTTACGCGAAGTTCAGAAAAAATGTTTGTTGGGCGCTTCTGACCAGGCAAGAAGGAAAGGAGTCCACCACTGTAGAAGGGGCGCGGGGGATGCTCCAGATTCTTGTTTCGGGACTGTCCCAAATGGCTGGATACAAGGCAGCACTGACAGGAAAACTCCGAAGAATCCGCTGGCAGAAGTGAAGAAAAAGACAGGCGCCACTGTAGTTAGCCAGAAAAGTTTATTGCACAATATACATAATAACTTACACATAGGTAAGCTCCAGTCCGTATGGCAGCTTCTCCAGCGCACGATCCGGCCGTCCACCGGCCCGGAGGTGACGTCACAGGAAGCTGGTCGAAGAACTTGGTTACACCGGAAGCCGCAAGTGGAACGCAGGCTCCCGGAAATGACGCAACGCGTTTCGGAGCATGCGCACTCGGCTCCTTCCTCAAGCGTAAATGACTGCCACCTGGTGCCAGGTTTAAATACAGCAGTCTACAATCAATTAACATGGAAATCAATACGAGGGGCGGCGCAATACTCTACAGGACCAGCTACACCGCCAGCACTTCTGGAGAGTACGCACAATACTTTTTGAATGATACAATGGATTTCGTACTGGGGCTTATTCATGTACAACAACTTTAAACAAACAATATACACTAAAAATATTGAAACTATTAAAAAGTCCTCAACGATAGATACATTGAAACATGACTTACACGCCACAAAACTAGAAGGGAAAATAAAATACACATATATCTCTCTGTACCCAGGTACAAAGGAAAAACGGCTTACCTTATAATAAGGAAAACCGTAGGCTCCGAGGATCATGTACTCCCAAAAGGAATTCATTTTCCATGATCCATACTACATTATAAAAATATATAAGCACCTAAATGTGCCGGATAGCTAAAAGACAAAAGACAAAATTCTAAGAACTATAAAATTACTATAAAAATACTTTAAAATACATGCACACATGTATGCATGTGTGTACACACGCACAGTGCATTGTTATGCACACACGCACACATATATACATGTATGTACCCATATGGTACCTACAAAAAGGAATGACTAGGAAGGGAAAAGGTGATAAGGAATAAGAGGGGAGGGGAGAGAAGAAAGGGAAGGGGGGAAAAAGAGGAAAAAGAAGAAGGGAGGGAGGGAGAGTAAAGGGAAGAGGGGGGGGAGGGAAAGGAAAAGAAAAAGAAAAAGGGGAAGGGGGGGGGGGGGGAGAGGGAGGAAAAAAGAAAAATTAGAATAATAACAATGCACTGACTCACAAAATAGTATTAATATCCAGCTCCTCGTTCAGTCCCCCGGGAGCTAGAACATTCAGGGCGTATATCCAGTAAGTTTCCCTACTGCACAGACGCCTGAACCTCTCGGCCTCAGAGGTGCCTTTTGGAATTGCCTCAATTACCCAGACATATAATCCCTCAGTGGACTTATTATGGTGTTGAAGGAAGTGCCTGGGGACGCTATGGTGGTCTTTACCCTCCTGAATATAGCGTCGGTGCTGACCAAACCGTGCTCTGAGAGTCCGTATGGTCCTGCCAACATAGTGCAGGCCACACGGACATACCAGGCAATATACCACGAATTCAGACGAACAGGTGTGGAATTCATTAATTCCATACCTGTTGCCTCCAATCACGAAGTCCTTCTGTCCATGCTTAACATATTCGCATGTTAAGCATTGTATTTTACGACACTGGTACATACCAGTGACGTTAAAAAAGGTCAGGGACGGAGAAGCATATTTTTTAGATTTGAGTTTACTAGGTGCGATTTTTGTTTTTATGTTGGGGGCCTTTCTGTATGAGAAACGGGGTTTGTCCGGAAGTACTGCTTTTAGATGAGGATCTTGGAGCAGGAGTGGCCAATGTTTCTTTACCACTCGCTCCATTTGTCGGTGGTGATTATGAAATTGAGTTGTGAATCTCATCTGTGTGCCATCAGACCCAGTCTTGACACGCTTAACGGTCTGTGGCGCTATATATTGGATGAACGCCTGCTCAACAATGGTATCTGGGTACCCTTTTTCCAGAAATTTTTGTTTAAGGGCCGTGCCTTGCACTTTATAGTCCGAGGTCTTGGTGCAATTATGTCTGAGTCTACAGAATTGGCTTTTCGGGATATTATCTAACCAACGGGGATGATGACAACTATGGTAATGCAGCAGGGAATTGCCTGCAGTTGGTTTTATGTAGTTCTTGGCCAATATTAGCTGGTTATCATGGTGTAGATCCAGATCAAGGAAAGCCAAATGGTCAGGATCAATCACAGAGGTGAACTTCAGTCCCATGTCGTTGTTGTTACAATGGGAAACGAAGTTCAAAACCTCTGCGGCCTCTCCATCCCAGATGATGACGATATCGTCAATATATCGTCCGAAAAACACTATATGTGGAGTGTAGGGATTATTATTCAACACATATCGAGTTTCCCAATGTCCCATGGTGAGGTTGGCATACGATGGAGCGAAATTGGCTCCCATCGCCGTGCCCGTGATCTGTAGGTAGTAGTCGTCATTAAACAAAAAGTAATTGTGTGAAAGACAAAACAGAGTGGCTTGCATTATGAAGTCAGCCTGTTTGGGGTGAATGGTATCATCCTGACTGAGATAAAACTCTAGGGCCCTCATGCCAACTGCATGTGGGATAGATGTGTACAGAGACTGTACATCTAACGAGACCCACAAGTATGTCGGCTCCCATGTATACGGAGTAAGGAGCTCTAATAAATGTATACCATCCCTGATGTAGGAGGGGAGCTCTTGAACTATGGGCTGTAAGAATATGTCAATATACTGCGAGAAGCCACTTGTGATGCTATCCATCGCAGCAACAATAGGCCTACCGGGGGGATTAGTTGTGCACTTATGCACTTTAGGTAAATGATAAAAATATGGAGTATGAAAATAATCCTTAAAAAGAAAAGACATCTCGGTTTTAGAGATGATGCCATTCCTCAAGGCAGTGGTAGCTAAAACCTTTGCCTCAACTGTGTATTCGGGTAGTGGATCTTTATTAAGTTTCATATATGTGTTACCATCGGATAGCAGCCGATTGGCCTCTTTCACATAATCACTTTTGTTCTGTACGACGACACTACCGCCTTTGTCCGCAGGCTTAATGATAATATTAGTGTTAGACATTAGTGTTTTAAGGGCCACTTTCTCCACCTTACTTAAATTGCAACCATATTTGCCGTTATTACTTTTCTTAGCTTTTTTGCACATATCTAAGAGGTCCGAATATACAATGCGGTAAAAAGTTTCTATACACGGGCCTTTTGAGTGTGTAGGGTAAAAATTGGACTTGGGTTTTAATTGTGTATGTCTCATGGGAGGGGAGATGGGAAGATGCTGGCTAAGTAAAACTTCCTCAACATCAATCTCACTCTGTCCCTCCCAGGGTGCATTACCTTCCATATACAACTCCTCTAACATGGCTAAAGCTACTTCCGTGTCTACACCAGATGTCTGGTCTGATAACTGGGTGCTCAAGGCGCACTCAGTATCATTGTATGTAGGTGCCTTAGCTGATTTTAAAGAGAAATGCCTCTTTAACGTCAGGTTGCGAATGAATTTGTTCAAATCCTTAAATATTTGAAACGGATTGGGTTTAGTAGTAGGGGCAAAGGTGAGGCCACGGCTAAGTATAGCCCGATCATTGGCGGTGAGTTCGCAAGTAGATAAATTAAAGATCCTCACTGTTGGCATCTCATTTTCCTGACTCGGGCATTTTGATCTATTTCCTCTTCCCCTATGTCCTCTGCGCCGTGTTTTCTTTTCTTTAGACGCTTGGGGAGAGGTCCTGACACTAAAAAAGGGACCGCAGTTTTATTAGTTGGCATACCGTCTGTAGATGGACATTCTACAGGTGAATGCCCAGAAAGGGGGACCTGAGGCATAGGTGTTGGTGTCAATATAGGGATACCTCCATCAGCAGAACCAGCTGGGGTAAGGGCATTTTCTCGTGTGTCGGTACCTACCGGGACACTGAGGCAATTACTAGAAGGTTCTGATAGCACTACACTAAGTGTAGGACATGTCTTATTAAATGAGGAAGGAAGCCCTCTAGAAGCTGTTGATGTGTTTGTAGCAGTTTTCTGGATATATGTGGTATTACTGGGTTTAGTAGAGGGATAGCTTTTTTTCTTATTAGTGGTATTATTATTATTGATCGCATTATAAGCGTGTACAGCATCCATTCTCTTATTTTTATTTTGCGGGCAGAGCTTAGGTTTTTTGTATGAAAATTGAGAGGGATGACCTATGTCTGCCCTCTTATTAAACATATAAGGTACATGGTATGGAGGAGGTGGGCAGTGCATAGTAAGGAGTGAAGGAAGGGCAGGAAGGGACGAAAGGGGGGGAGAAGGGGTGGAGTCAGTAGATACCATGGAATGATCAGTACGTTGTTTCTGATTTTTGTGTTTGTTATTCCAGGAGAAGACAATATTACTATTGTAGTCATCCAAATCACGCCGAAATTTTCCTAATTTGGTACAGACTAGGCTATCTTCATTTCTTTTGGTATTCTGTTTTAGGGTACGGAGCCATCTATTCGGTAATATTGTAGTGAGATCCATAATCTCGTTACTTAGGATCTGTATTTTGTGGACCATTTGGTCATATTTGGCAGTTCTCTGTTCCATAATTATTTTTATCCATTTGTTTGTACAGAACTCCGAGATGGCTTGCCATTCCTTGGTATGTGGGGTATCCAGGAAGGAACACTCCTTCATAATCCTGAGTCCCCTAGGAGTAATATTGGCTGCTAGGTATTGGTCCAGAAAGAACCGATTACTCCGTATACATGGGAGCCGACATACTTGTGGGTCTCGTTAGATGTACAGTCTCTGTACACATCTATCCCACATGCAGTTGGCATGAGGGCCCTAGAGTTTTATCTCAGTCAGGATGATACCATTCACCCCAAACAGGCTGACTTCATAATGCAAGCCACTCTGTTTTGTCTTTCACACAATTACTTTTTGTTTAATGACGACTACTACCTACAGATCACGGGCACGGCGATGGGAGCCAATTTCGCTCCATCGTATGCCAACCTCACCATGGGACATTGGGAAACTCGATATGTGTTGAATAATAATCCCTACACTCCACATATAGTGTTTTTCGGACGATATATTGACGATATCGTCATCATCTGGGATGGAGAGGCCGCAGAGGTTTTGAACTTCGTTTCCCATTGTAACAACAACGACATGGGACTGAAGTTCACCTCTGTGATTGATCCTGACCATTTGGCTTTCCTTGATCTGGATCTACACCATGATAACCAGCTAATATTGGCCAAGAACTACATAAAACCAACTGCAGGCAATTCCCTGCTGCATTACCATAGTTGTCATCATCCCCGTTGGTTAGATAATATCCCGAAAAGCCAATTCTGTAGACTCAGACATAATTGCACCAAGACCTCGGACTATAAAGTGCAAGGCACGGCCCTTAAACAAAAATTTCTGGAAAAAGGGTACCCAGATACCATTGTTGAGCAGGCGTTCATCCAATATATAGCGCCACAGACCGTTAAGCGTGTCAAGACTGGGTCTGATGGCACACAGATGAGATTCACAACTCAATTTCATAATCACCACCGACAAATGGAGCGAGTGGTAAAGAAACATTGGCCACTCCTGCTCCAAGATCCTCATCTAAAAGCAGTACTTCCGGACAAACCCCGTTTCTCATACAGAAAGGCCCCCAACATAAAAACAAAAATCGCACCTAGTAAACTCAAATCTAAAAAATATGCTTCTCCGTCCCTGACCTTTTTTAACGTCACTGGTATGTACCAGTGTCGTAAAATACAATGCTTAACATGCGAATATGTTAAGCATGGACAGAAGGACTTCGTGATTGGAGGCAACAGGTATGGAATTAATGAATTCCACACCTGTTCGTCTGAATTCGTGGTATATTGCCTGGTATGTCCGTGTGGCCTGCACTATGTTGGCAGGACCATACGGACTCTCAGAGCACGGTTTGGTCAGCACCGACGCTATATTCAGGAGGGTAAAGACCACCATAGCGTCCCCAGGCACTTCCTTCAACACCATAATAAGTCCACTGAGGGATTATATGTCTGGGTAATTGAGGCAATTCCAAAAGGCACCTCTGAGGCCGAGAGGTTCAGGCGTCTGTGCAGTAGGGAAACTTACTGGATATACGCCCTGAATGTTCTAGCTCCCGGGGGACTGAACGAGGAGCTGGATATTAATACTATTTTGTGAGTCAGTGCATTGTTATTATTCTAATTTTTCTTTTTTCCTCCCTCTCCCCCCCCCCCCTTCCCCTTTTTCTTTTTCTTTTCCTTTCCCTCCCCCCCCTCTTCCCTTTACTCTCCCTCCCTCCCTTCTTCTTTTTCCTCTTTTTCCCCCCTTCCCTTTCTTCTCTCCCCTCCCCTCTTATTCCTTATCACCTTTTCCCTTCCTAGTCATTCCTTTTTGTAGGTACCATATGGGTACATACATGTATATATGTGTGCGTGTGTGCATAACAATGCACTGTGCGTGTGTACACACATGCATACATGTGTGCATGTATTTTAAAGTATTTTTATAGTAATTTTATAGTTCTTAGAATTTTGTCTTTTGTCTTTTAGCTATCCGGCACATTTAGGTGCTTATATATTTTTATAATGTAGTATGGATCATGGAAAATGAATTCCTTTTGGGAGTACATGATCCTCGGAGCCTACGGTTTTCCTTATTATAAGGTAAGCCGTTTTTCCTTTGTACCTGGGTACAGAGAGATATATGTGTATTTTATTTTCCCTTCTAGTTTTGTGGCGTGTAAGTCATGTTTCAATGTATCTATCGTTGAGGACTTTTTAATAGTTTCAATATTTTTAGTGTATATTGTTTGTTTAAAGTTGTTGTACATGAATAAGCCCCAGTACGAAATCCATTGTATCATTCAAAAAGTATTGTGCGTACTCTCCAGAAGTGCTGGCGGTGTAGCTGGTCCTGTAGAGTATTGCGCCGCCCCTCGTATTGATTTCCATGTTAATTGATTGTAGACTGCTGTATTTAAACCTGGCACCAGGTGGCAGTCATTTACGCTTGAGGAAGGAGCCGAGTGCGCATGCTCCGAAACGCGTTGCGTCATTTCCGGGAGCCTGCGTTCCACTTGCGGCTTCCGGTGTAACCAAGTTCTTCGACCAGCTTCCTGTGACGTCACCTCCGGGCCGGTGGACGGCCGGATCGTGCGCTGGAGAAGCTGCCATACGGACTGGAGCTTACCTATGTGTAAGTTATTATGTATATTGTGCAATAAACTTTTCTGGCTAACTACAGTGGCGCCTGTCTTTTTCTTCAAGGTCTTACGCGAAGATTGGTCCACCGACCAACATTTTAACCAAACCAGGCGGCGAGATAACACCGCCACGCTGTGCACACGTGCAGCCAATGGAACCAGGTCCAGGTCCGCATCACACAGATACATGACACCCTGGTGGATTTGATCCACCATATCCAGGGTCGCCGGCGAGGCCGAGTCGGCCACTAGGACGCGCCTAAGCATCTGCGTCCAACTTGCGATCGCCTGGGCCGCCATGAGAGAAGCAAACAGAGCTTTAAGCATAGAACCCGTAACAGAATAAGTATGACGGGCAAGAGACTCCAATCTCCTATCCGTGGCATCACGGAACACAGGGGAATCCTCTGCAGGAATCGCAGTGGCCTTGTTTAAAACCGCAATTGCGTGATCCACTGGGGGAGGCACACACCACCTTTCATCAGTGGAAGGCGAGAAAGGATAACGCAGCTTGAACCTACTTGGCACAGCAAAAGGTTTGCGCAGATTGCGCCATTGTTCCTTAACAGCGCGCTGAAAATCATCATTGCAGGGAAAAACTTGCGGTGTCCTTCGTTTTCTCTGCGTCCCATAGGCCGCCAAGGCAGCGGGGGGACACACTTCATCCTGCAAACGCAATGTTTGCTTTATGGAAGCAATCAATTCATCCATGATTGCAAGCTCTTCAGGCGAGCCAGGGGGAGAATTATCAACCCCCTCAACTTCAGCCTCCACTTCGGACCCCACTAGATCTAGGGAGGAGCGGGACCCCGATAAGGAGGCCCCCGCCATAACAACCCCATCACCTTCACCCTCAGAATCAGAGGAAAGAGCAATTCTGGGTCTTTTAGTAGATTGAGCAGCCACCAGCATCTGCACCTGAGCAGCAAGGCCAGCCACAATAGTGGCTAAATCCCCCCTGGGGGGGAAACAGCGGTCCCCTGGCTTTCCACCAAGGCGGTAGGAAATTTGCCCTCCTGAGAATCCATTGCCCCTGTAATACCAGACAATAAAGGGTTAACTGCCCCTTTAAGCAAGCGCGGCAAGCGCAGCCCACCGCACCACACTCAAGCACAATGAGACCCCCACAGGGAATATGCAAACTGAACACAGGCAATGGATAGCAAGAACAGAAGGATAAAACCTGAGGAGACCCTCGCCGCTGCTGCTGCCTCGATCGGTTGTTCCTGGAAAGAGGAAGTGATGCTGCCAGGGCGCTCTATGAAAGCCTATGGAGGCTACAAGAAAATGGCCGCCATGCATGTAAAACATGCGGCCGGAGCGAGTGTAGGCAAAATGGCGCCGTATGGCGCCGAAACCGCCGCTCCACAGTGCAGTAATGCACACATGTCATCCATGTATAAGGACACATGTCAGATCGCCGCAGCGATCGCTGTATATGCCCAAACATGCCAAAAAAACATGCCCCACAGCACACAGCTTTTCACACTGACCAGGCTGACACACACAGTGTCACACAGCTCCCCCCCCCCCCTTGCAGCCCACAGCATGCAGCCGAGAGATAGGGAGACAAGCAGTGTGAATAGAGGCAGGTTACACAGTCCCAGACTGACACCCCCCCAGACAGACAGGTCCCCACATAGATACACTTACCTCTCAATGGCGTGGTGGACCCGCACAGGCGAACAAGCCGCTGCACATGAGGCAGGGAGAGTCGCAATTCAAGACGCACAAAATGGGGGTTAAGAAACCGCACGGCGTCCAGTGAGGTAGCCACCTCACCAATCATCCCTGCACCGAACAGGGATGGGTCGTTCACTGTGCCAGGAGCGTTACCTGGCTGAACGCTCGATGGCAGGCTGGGAAGCCACTGACCCACGACCTGCGACCAGGGGGATCAGCCCGAGACCCAGCCCTCATGATCCTCTTCATCAGAAGAACTAACTAACGCTGACAAAAATAACAGCTAAGTAAAGGTAGAGAGAAAACTCAAACAAAATTTCAAAAAGAAGAAAGAGTCTGGGGCAGAAAGCCCCAGCACAGGAAAAGCCAGCCACTCCTGACAAGCTAGACATTAAAACTGAGATATGGTTGCAGGAAGTAGGAGGGTATTGACTGAGGGGACCACCCCTTGAGGGTGGGATATGTTAAAAGCTTTAATGTTAACATATTCTGTTGCCTAGCTACTCCTTCGGAGCAAAGTCTAATACCCCATATGTGACGAATATGAAGAGGCGGCGACTGTCGGAGGACGTAAGAGAAAAGGATTTTATGGTAAGATCTTACAAAAATCCGATTTTCTCTGTCGCTCATTGACAGACGTAGTCCTCTTTGATTCACATCAATTGGGACATCCAGAAGCAGTGCCACAAATGAGGGGTGGGATTGACAGAAATCAAAATCCAATCTAGAAGGCCCAACCGGTGCCAACTATAAGTTTTAAAGGCTCATTATAAACAAAGAATGAGACTCAAATAAAAATTTCCAACGGAAAAAACCCTCGAGGTAGACCACTGGTCTCCTCAAATTGCGGCCTGCAAAACCTTGCGGCCAAACGAGGCATCCGACGATGCCATTACATCAACTTTATAATGTTTTGTAAAGGTATGCACCGACGACCAGGTAGCCGCCTTGCACACCTGGACCACTGACGCCTGATGGCAAAAGGCCCATGACGCACTAAGTGCCCGAGTGGAGTGCGCCTTAAAAGGGAACGGGGGCTCCCGACCCTTAATAGAATAAGCCTGTACCACCGTCTGCCTGATCCATTTGGAAATAGTCGCGGCAGATGCAGGCAACCCCTTTTTGGGTCCATCCGGGACCACAAAAAGTGAATCCGTCTTGCGAAACGAGTCTGTCGTTTTCAAGTATACCCTGATCGCCCGGACCACATCCAAGGAGTGTAAAGCAAACTCCCGAGGATGACTGGGCTTAGGACACAGGGAAGGTAATACAATTTCTTCATTCAGATGAAATTCTGAAACCACTTTTGGTAGGAAGGATGGATTCGGACGAAGAACCACCTTATCTCTATGAACCACCAGATATGGGGAACGACAAGATAATGCAGCCAGTTCTGACACCCTGCGTGCAGAAGTGATAGCCACCAAGAAGGCCACCTTCTGGGACAACGTAGGTAGAGGAATCTCCCTAATATCTTCAAAGGGAGGTTTCTGAAGAACCGACAATACAAAATTAAGATCCCAGGGTGGTAACGGCGCGCGCACTGGCGGAGCCAGATGTCGCACCCCCTGGATGAAATTCCGCACCAAGGAATGAGTAGCCAAAGGCTTCTGAAAGAAGATAGCTAATGCTGAGACCTGACCCTTGATAGTGCTCAAGGCCAGTTTCTGCTCAACCCCTTGTTGCAGAAAAGCTAATATTCGACTAACCGAATAAGGTCTTGGGTGGAACCCCAGGGGTTCACACCATGCAATGTAGGACTTCCATGTGCGATGATAAATCTTTCTGGAAGTCGCTTTCCTTGCTTTAACTAGAGTAGGAATAACTGAAGCTGACAAACTCTTGTCCTTCAGCACCTGGGTCTCAATAGCCAGGCCGTTAAAGCCAGCGATCGTAAAGCAGGATGGAAGATCGGTCCCTGAGACAGTAGGTCCTCCCTGGGACGTCCGCCACCAGTCTGACCAAGTCGGCGTACCAAGCTCGGCGAGGCCAGTCCGGAGCTACCAGGATTACTGGAATTCCTTCCTCCTCTATCCTGCGAAGAAGTCTTGGCAGTAACCCGAGAGGAGGGAAGGCATACATTAGCTGGTATTGCCCCCACGGGGCGACCAGCGCCTCTGCGGTCTCTGCTAGAGGATCGCGGGAGCGAGCCACAAATCTCTGTACTTTTCTGTTGAATCGTGATGCCAACAGATCCACATCCGGGGTGCCTCAACGTAGGCACAACTGGTGGAAAACTTCTGGATGGAGGGACCATTCCCCCTGATCCAGAGTCTGACGGCTGAGATAATCTGCCTGCCAATTCTCCACCCCCGGAATGAACACCGCAGAGATAGCTGGAACAAACCGTTCCGCCCAGTGAAGAATGCAAGCCACTTCCTTGGCCGCCCGGACACTCTTGGTGCCCCCCTGGTGATTGACATAAGCCACAGCCGTGGCGTTGTCCGACTGGATCCGAACCGGGCTGCCCTGGAGCTGCTCGGTCCAGTGAATCAGACAAAGTCTGATCGCTCTCAGTTCCAATACATTTATCGGTAACCTGGATTCTTCAGGGGACCAAAGTCCCTGAACGGATAACTGACCAAGAATTCCTCCCCATCCGGATAGGCTGGCATCCGTGGTCACTATCGTCCAATATATTGGCAGAAATGACTTTCCCTGGCTGAGCATCGGAGACCGAAGCCACCAGACCAGAGACTCTCTGGTCTGTTTGCTCAATCGGATCCGATAGTCCAGGGATTCCGGATTCCGATTCCATCTGAGAAGAATTTCTTGCTGAAGAATTCGGGTATGGGACTGGGCAAATGGGACTGCTTCGAAGGAAGCCACCATCAACCCCAGAACCCTCATGCAAGTCCGAAGGGAAGACCAGCTGTTGGATAGTAGCAACTGGACTGCCGATTGAATCTTCCGGAGTTTCCCTACCGGAAGGAAAACTCTTGTCCTGAATGTGTCTAGAATTAGACCCAGGTATTCGAGCCTCTGGGTGGTTACCAGAAATGACTTCTGCTGGTTCACCAGCCACCCGAATTCCTGTAAAGAAATTATAGTAATTTCTATGTTTTGTAGCAGGGTCTGTGGAGACTCTGCATGAAGCAGGAGATCGTCTAGGTAACCTAGAATCGATATGCCTCTTTGGCGCAGTAGTGCCAACATTGGGGCCAACACCTTCGTGAAGACCCGAGGAGCCGTGGCAAGACCGAAAGGTAACGCCACAAACTGATAGTGGTTCTCTTCTACGGAAAAACGTAGAAACCGCTGATGTCCTGCGTAAATGGGAATGTGAAGATAGGCGTCCTTGATATCTATGGACGCTAGGACATCCCCTGAATGCAGGAAGGCTGCTACTGTGCGAATAGATTCCATTTTGAATTTTCTTATGTTGACAAAGGAATTGAGTACCCTTAAGTCCAGAATTGGACGCACTTTGCCCTCTTTCCTGGGTATTGTAAATAGGTTTGAATAAAACCCTTGAAAACGTTCTGTCCAAGGAACGTGGACTACCACTCCTTGTTGTAGTAAATCCGTGACTGCTCTCCGCAGATCTTCTAAACGATCCGGGGATAGTCGGATATTGGAAGGGAAGAATCGCGCCGGTGGGAGAGATCAAAACTCGATCTTGTACCCTGACCTTATGACTTCGCAAACCCACTTGTCCGGGATTCTGGAGAGCCATGGATCCGGGAACCGGCGAAGACGTCCCCCCACCCCAGTTATGGGTGGGGGCGCACCTTCAGGGTTTAGTAGACTTATCTTCAGGTCTGGAAGGGGCGGGCTTTTGCTTGCCCGACCAACGTCCCCTGAAGCCTCCTGAAGGAGTTTTGGAGGACTTAATTTTTTCACCCGCGGGACGAAAACATTTTTTGTGAGCAGAAAAAGAAGGCCCTCGTCTTTGACGAGGTCCTTTACCCTTAGCATTTTGCGGTAAAAAGGTGCTCTTTCCTCCCGTGAGATCCTTAATGATCTCATCTAAGTTGGCTCCAAATAAACGCTCTCCTGAAAAGGGGATATTAGCCGATGCTTTTTTGGAACCTTGGTCGGCTAACCAACCTTTTAGCCACAGTGTACGTCTGAGAACCACTGCTGAAACTGATGCTCGCGCCAATAATGGAGTGGCGTCTAACGCCGCATCACACACAAACTGTAACCCCTGTATCATCTGTTCCAACAAATCTGATACCGCCTGAGGGACCTCTTCTAAGTCCCGGCGTAACCATTTGGTCCATTCAGTTACAGTCTGTGAAACCAGCCCAATAGCAATTATTGGTCTGAAAGCTGATCCAATCAAGGAAAACATGGTGCAAGACATAGCTTCTATCTTGCGATCCACCGGATCCTTAAAAGACGGAGCGTCTTATAATGGAATAACCGTGGCTTTATTCAATCTAGCAATTGGTGAATCCACCACAGGTGGTTCTGTCCATTTCTTAATGAGGGTTTCCTCAAACGGATAACGCCTGTTAATGCGTTTAGAAATAGCAGAAGTGCGTTTTGGCAGATTCCATTCTTCTTTGATCGGATTGTCAAAACATTTGGGCAATGGAAAAACCTTCGCCACTTTGATGCGTTTTTTAGTCCCAAAGGGGATCTCAGTCTCAGCTACTTCCGACGGAAAACCCTGTAATCTTAAGGTTTCTTGAACAGATACAATTAGCGCGTTTACCAACGCTTCCTCTCGGGCTATGGCTGATGCCGAAACATCCTCCTCACTGTCTGAAGAGACAGTACCCGAGACCCAGATGAGGTACCTGCAACTGCAGAAATAGGCTCAGATTCTGAATCCGAAGTTTCAGATAACATGGGGTTAGGCGGGGGTCGCTTCCTTGCGCCCTGTCCCTGACAAGCCACTTCCACCCGGGACACAAAGGTCTCCATAATAGCTGACAATGATTCAATCGTAAGCGGGGTGCTGGAGGATCCTGCAGACACCTCGAGGGGATCCGGTGGAGATACATGAGTGGCAGGGTCCATGTTAACCCAGGACACTTTGCCAGAAAAAAAACTTTATTTATTTTTTTTTTTTATATATGTATCCCCCTAGCGCAATAGCACCCCTCAGTGTACCTGCTTCTTGACCCCCACAGAGAGAGAGAGAGAGAGAGAGGGACCCTCAAGGCTCACCACCCGATGCAGAGAAGTTTCCTAACTGCAGTCAGCGTTTGTCTCTTACAGACTGGGAAGAACTGTGTTCGTTTTCCCGGGTAGAAGGAAGTGGCTCCGCCCCCTGTGTACGCCTTCCGGCGTTCCCAGCTCTCCTCGAGGTTAGCTGGGCTCTTCAAACATGGCCGCCCCCATACGGGAGACAATAGACTCCAAAAAAATGGCGGCCGGCGTGACCTGCGGACATACGTGTACCTGGTCTACAGCAAAATGGCGGCGGATTGCCGAAGTATCGTCTTCCCAGCACATCCACCTGCATACCACGCTAATGGCGGTTTATCGCTCTGCAGGAGGTCCACTACAGTCAAGGTAGGATTGTACCTCCTATGTCTGCTGTAATACTGCAGTCTGCTGGGTAGAGTGTTAGCTCCCAAACCAAGTCCACTTGCCCACCAAACACATGCTGTATTTACAAGGGGGACTTTTAGTGTCAGAAAGATACTGACCATGTATGGAGGGGCCCATATTCCAAAATGCCTCATAACGAGGAAAAGGAAACATTTACTCACCATACCGAACCGACAGGCACCCTCTCTTCACAATACCCTCTCCACCGGAGTGGGGGGTTGTTGACCACTCCGGACACCTCGACTCTCTGGTTCCTGGCGTCCAAGCGAGACTTTTAACTCGCAAGGTCAGTCCCTCCAATGGGACTCTGTCGCAGCCGACCCAGCGCGGAGCTCTGGTCTGCACGCGCTCGTAAGCAGAACCGGGGTGACCACTGGATCTCAACATCCAGCCCGTCGCCCGGCCCCGCATACTTACTTGAATGTGTCGCGGCCGACCAAGCGCGATGCAATGGTCTGCGCGCGCTTGTAGGCCGGCTGGGGTGACCACAAGTGTCGCCCAGATCCGGCGTAATTTGCTTGAAGATCTCACAGGAAAAAACACTGGAGAAACTACCTAAAAAAAATATTTTTTCTAAAAAAAAATCTTGCCAGGACCAGAGATCCCAGCAAGGAACTTAGGTCCTTACTCCTGACTAGACAGAAAAAAACTGATTTCCTGTAGCAGAGAGAGGGAGGATATACCCTCTGGGACTGCCCCTAGGGTGGAGCCAGAACGTTTTTTCTTTCTGCCTAGTCCTACTCCTGCGGAGACAACATAACCCAATTGATGTGAATCAAAGAGGACTACGTCTGTCAATGAGCGACAGAGAAATATATATAATGTTTGGGGGTTCTAAGTAGTTTTCTAGGAAAAAATACTGGTTTTAACTTGTGAACAAAAAGTGTCCGAAATAGGGCTGGGGCTTAAGTGGTTAAAGGCACGAAAGGACCCCTGGTTAGGTTTAAAGGAAGGGTCCCACTTACCGCGGAAAAAACGTACCCTTGGACACATGGGGCAGCAGAGTGCTTTTACCCCCAGTGACCCCCTTCACCCACCCGTCCGGGGAGTCCCCAAAAAGGCGATTCTGGAAGTCTGGTCGGCCGACCAGCTCTACAGCCACACAAGGCGACGGACTAGCACTGCGACAGCAAATAAGAGTAAGGCTAAAGGGGCCTCATCCAAGGCCGCATCACACAGGCATTAAAAACCGCCTGAACAATTTGGTCCACCATCTCCAAAGTAGCAGGAGAGGCAGAATCAGCCACAAGGGTGCGTCTGAGCATCTTAATCCACTCCACCACAGTCTGAGAGACCATCACTGAGGCGAAAACGGGCTTCAGCAAGGAACCTGCCACCACATAGGAGTGGCGGGCAAGAGATTCCACCTGCCTCTCCGCCGGACCTCTAAGCACCGGATAAGCCTCCATGGGCATCAGAGTGGCCTTGTGTAATCTGGATACCGTGTGGTCCACCTTAGGGGTCACAATCCAGTGCGAATCTGTTGGAGACGCAAAGGGACAACGGTACGGAAACCGCTTCGGTACCACAAAGGTGCGCGTGAAATTGCGCCATAGTTCGTTCCCCGTTTCGTGAAACTCAGTGGGACAGGGAAATACCTGAGCCGCTTTCTGGGTTCTGCGGGTCCCAAAAGATGACCGCTTACCCGGCGGATGGGGCTCATCCTCTAAGTGTAACATATCCTTAACAGCACTAAGAAGTGCAGACATAGCAGCTCTTTCTTTGGCCGAACCAGCGGGGGAATCATCCCCCTCATCGGCCTCCTCCACCCCCCTTCTGAATGAGAGGACTGAGACCCTGCAGGGGGCGCGCAGTCCATGGCAACCATATCTAGCTCAGAATCAGAAGACTGAGACAGTCTGGGCCGTGTTCTATCGGTCCGCTCCGACATCAACAGATCCACTTAGAAGCCAAAGTCGCAAGTGCACAGTAAAGGAGCCCATGGCAGAGGATTCAGGCGTACCTGATCCCTCCACCAGAGCTGGGGGGAATTTGCTGCCGTGGGACTCCATACCCACTGATAAAAAATGTGTATGGCGCTGGCCCTTTAATACAAGTGCCAGCAGTGGTTCCACCGCAATGCACCGCGATAATGACAAGTCTATAGTGCTAAGGCACCTATACAACGCTGCAAGCAGGGTAATACCCCCAAAAAAACAGCACACAAGCCCCCCAGAAGTGTTACTGCACTCCCAGCACGATCGGATCGTCAGGATGAAAGAAATGATGTCTGCCGCTAGAGGCCCAACAGCGGCCTGAACTAACCAAAAGTGACCGCCAATATAAAGTAATGGGGAGACTTCGGGAAAATGGCCGCCGAGACCTGCATAAAACACAGTGCCACAAGCAAATGGCGCCCGAAGGGCGTGAATTACACTAGAAAATGGCTGCTGACTGCCCTGAACTGAAGCCAGAGCTTCAGTTGCGACGGGAAGCCTCCCACCCCGGGTGGTGGGGGTGCCGTCAGCCAAAAACAGGATGTTTGCCACACACGGCGTATCCTAGCGAAGTGACCACTTCGTGGGCTTTGTCCCTGAGGACAGGGACAGGTCGTTTGCGAGGCAAGGGCGTACGCATAGCCTGCTAAACGCTCGATGGCGGGCTGGGATTCCGCAAGGCTCTAGTACAACCAGTCCGACTCCCAGCTCCGCAAACGCTTTAGTCTTCCGAAGTCTGACTAACTAAGCGCAGGAACAAATAAAAAGCTATTAGTGCAAAGAAAAATACACTTAGCAGAAAATAAAATGTAATAAAACAGAGAAAAGGCTGAGACTGTAGCCCCAGCACAGGGAAGCCTGCCTACTCCTATCTAGGCAAAAGACAAACTGAATTGGGAATGAAGCTAGCCGGGGGTATTGGACCAGAGGGACAGCCCCCTGTAGGTGTGTCTATGCAAACTTTTGTGTTTTTAACAAAGTCTTCTGCCTAGCTTACTCCTGTGGATAAGAGGTCAATACCCATTGGGGAAGACTATATGAGGGGCGGCGACTGTCAGAGGACGTAAGAGAAATTAAAATTTTCAGTGACCAATACAAAGATTTGGCAAATAATATTTTATCCCATGCATTTTGTAAAGGGCAGAGGGTGAAAAAGTTGTGTATGAAAGCCAGAAGATTTCTCCATTGTCCAATGAGGGACACAATAGTTCCAGACATCGGTATGTTATACATATTTACTTTGGTACCACTTGGACCAATGTAACTATGTATATACCATACCTGCCTGATGCCCCTGGAAGCTGGAAATCACTGAAGTAGACACCGCTGTGATCTCCACTAATTTCTAGGTCCCGTACTGAGGCGATGCACCTCAGCTTACTGAACGCAGGAGATTAATTGCTCGGCACAAGCGCCATTTAGAGAATGCTCTGCATTTTCTGAATTATTGCAAACATTCTCTAATTGGAAGAGGTGGAGAAGCAGGGCAGTCAGACACTCCAACTCTTCCAATCAGAGAATGCTTTGTATTAATTCAGAAAATGCAATGCATTCTCAAAATGATGGCCATGCTGAGTGGCTGATCTCCTGTGTTCACAATGCAGGAGAGCAGCCACTCAGCACAAGACCTGGAAAAAAGTTGAGATCACTGAAGTAACATCGGCCAGGTATGGTATATACATAGTTACAATGGTCCAAACTAGACCAATGTAACTATGTATAACATACAATTATTCTTTAAGCAACCAAGCGACGTCCAAAGCATAGGGCCAGGTACATGTCAACACAGGAGAATCAGCCCAATAAAAAATACCCAAAGGGATAACAACTGAAGGCTGAAAAAAATAAAATAAAAAAATATGGGAGAAAAGTCCTAATTTTGTATAATTTTTTAGGGTAAGAATTCCAATTATCCAAGCAACAAGTCAACAGGTTTTTCTCGGGACATGTTCCTTCAATGTTGATGCATAATATTACTAAAGTATGTTTTCAAGACAGCAGAATATGTTTTGCAATGATGCATTTTTTTGCAACTGACATCTACTGCAGTTTGTGAAAACAAGAAAGTCATACAGAGGGTAAAAAGTAGAGACCAAACTTGTGTCAGCTGTTCTAAGATCATATAGTATGCATATGTGTGTTTCTCCCTCCTCCAAAGTAATTCAGGAATACATTGTAGTCTACAAGACTGTAAAAATGTAGTAAAGCTAGGGACATAAATTTAAATTTGTTCATTCAGCATGTCACAGCCAAGAAACAATTCCTTTGTGTTTTCCTGTAAGCTCACCTTCAAATCAGTGTTGAGGATCCAGATAAAAGTGCAGACGGATGGGTTCCGGGAGCTCTTTAGAACGACAAAGCCACCTGGTCCATTCTCTCCCCTGAACAGATAAAGGGATTATAAAAATGTAACTTTTCACGGCCAGACCAAATTTTCTAATTTTTTTTTTGTGCATTTTAACCTTAAAGTGTTATTAAACCCAGGACCCTTTGTTTTCAACTATATCTGGTCTCCCACAGTACACAGAACATGGAAAAACAATTATTTTAGTAGATACAATTGGCTAAAATGGTATTTTTGACTTACCGTAAAATCAATTTCTCGGATGTTCATTGACGGACACAGCTCCTCATCTTCATGACCGTAGGGTTATGCTGCCCCCTACAGGAGTAGGACACTAGGCAGAGAAAAGCTTGAGCACGCCTATGGGGCAGTCCCTGGGGGTGTACTCCCACTTCCTGCTATAGGTATTCAGTTTTGTAACAAGCAGTGTCAGAAGAAAAAAACCCAACTCCAAAGAGGGGCGGGGTGCTTTGTCCATCAATAACCATCAGAGAAATGGATTTTATGGTTGTAAAAAAAACGGGATTTTTGACTTACCGTAAAATCCTTTTCTCTTAAGTTCATTGACGGACGAAGTTCTCTCTGATCCATATCAGTAGGGTAATACTGCCCCCTACAGGAGTAGGACACTAGGCAGAAAAAAGTTCTGGCTATGCCTATGGGCAGTCCCGGAGGGTACACCCTCTCTCTTCCTGCATAGGATGCCAGTTTTGTATCAAAGTAGTGTCAGAAAAGAAACACCAACCCAACTCAAAATAGAGGGACGGGTACTGCGTCCGTCAATGAACTTAAGAGAAAAGGATTTTACAGTAAGTCAAAAATCCAGTTTTCTCTATTGTTCATTGACTGACGCAGTTCTCTCTGATCCATATCAGTAGGGACGTCACGTCCCAAAGCAGTGCCAAAAAATGAGGGGTGGGAACAGCAGAAAAGAACAAGTTCCCAAGGCCAAACATAGCCGACCAGGCAACATAGGACTCATCAGCACAAAAGATGAGGCCTTCCTGAAAACAAACAGTAAACACCCTCAAGGAAGGCCAAAAGCCCTCCAAACAGCAGTTAGCAGAAAACCTTGTGGCCGAAAAGCGGCATTTGCAGATGCCAGCACATCCACCTTATAAAACATGGTAAAGGTGTGAACAGACTACCAGGTAGCCGACTTGCAACCTGGAGCACAGATGCTTACAAGGTTAAAAGCCCAGGAAGCACTAGGCGTCCAAGAAGAATGCGCTGAAACAGGGAAAGGTAGGACCTAACCCTTAATTGAATAAACATGCACCACCATCTGTCCGATACATTCGGGAATAGACGCAGCAGACGCAGGCAGTCCTGTTCTAGGGCCATCTAAGTACAGAGAGCAAGCCTGACTCACGAAAAGACTCAGTAGTCGCCAAGTACACCTTGAGTGGCCGCACTCTAAACAGAGTAAGCAATGCACATTCCTTAGGATGTAAGGGCTCAGGACACAAATACGGGAATACAATGTCCCCGTGCAAGTGAACACCTGAAACCACCTTCGGAGGGAAGGACGGATCCAGACGAAGTACCACTTGGCCCCATGATCAACATTTAGGGAGAACAACAGGACAATGTTACCAGTGCCGACACCTGCACGCAGAGTGACAGCAACCAAGAAGGCCACCTTCTGTAATAAGGTAGTCAGGGGATACCCTCGAATACTCACAAACAGAGGGTCTAAAAGAACCGACTGCACCAAATGAAGGTCCCCAGTGGATGACGGAGGTCGCACCGGATGCACCAAGTGTCACACCCCCTGGAAGAAGTCTCGCACCAGGGCACGGCGGCCAATGGCCTTCAGAAGAAAACCGAAACCCGACCCTTGACAGTACTGAAGGCCAACTTGTGATCAACTCCCCATTGAAGGAAGCCAAGATCAGGGCCACCAAGTAAGAGCGAGGGGAGCCCACACAATATACGACTGTCTTGTAGGATGAACAAAAATAACCCTAAGCAGGGTGGGAATCACTGAAGCAGCCAAACCCCCATTCTTCAGCACCTGGCATTCAAGTCGGCAAAGTCAGCGACCGCAAAGTCGGACGGGAGATGTGCCCTGGAGACAATAACTCCTCCCTGAGAGGAATTCTCCAAGGAGCGTCTGCAGCCAGCCTGACCAGGCCGGCGTACCAAGCTCGGCGAGACCCGTCCGGAGCCACGAGAAAGACTGGAATCCCTTCTGCCTCGATCCTGCAAAAGATTCTTGGCAGCAACTTGGGAGGAGGAAAGGCAGACCGCAGCTGAGACTGACCTTGGCTTATCGGTGAGCACGCACACACGACCATGCTGGCGGCAGCCGTGCGCAAGTGACCATGCTAAACTCCACGGCATCGGTCAAGTTGAACCTAGCGAATGTTCTTGCCCATGACAGAACCCATGGTGCCACCATTGCACCCGCCAGAGGGTCCCAGGAGCAGGCCCACAGCACTAACCTGTAGATGCAATGCCAACAGGTCCACGTCTTGAGTGCCCCCAACGAAGACACAACTGCAGAAACACCTCCCCTGCATCCAAGGCCTGTCAACTGAGGCAATCCGCCCTCCAAGGTTTCCACACCTGAAAAGGGAACAGCGGAAGAGCTGAAACAAGGCGCACTGCCCAACGAAGAATTGACACATGCAAGGCCACAAGGACACCCTTGGTGCCCCCTTGGTGAATGACATAAGCCACGGTCATGGCATAGTCGATTGAACGTGCACCGTGCAGCTGCAGGTGCCCGGTTCAGTGAACCAGGCAAAGCCGGATCGCGCTCAGCCCTAGGACATTAATCGGCAGGGACCATACTCCCGAAGCAGAGAACCTGCCGAGGACTCCTTTCCACCCAGACAGGCTTGCATGCGCGGTGATAAGTGTTCAGGAAAAAGGGGAGGAAGGATTCCAGCTCAAGACTCCCTGATCAGCCAGCTCAGCCAAATCCGAAAGTCCAGAGAGTTTGGATTCTAGTCCCATTAGAGAAGGATCGCCTTCTGGGGGATCCCTGAGAGGGATTGAGCAAAAGGGATAGTCTCGAAAGACGGCACCATCAGTCCCAGAACTCGCATACAGGTCTGAAGGGACGACCATGTGCGGGACATGAACCGCAGTCTGAAGTTCCAAGAAATTTTTTCTCCCGGAGGGAGAAAACACCCTGACTGAGGGTGAGTCCAAAGTAAGGCCCAGATAGTCCAGTCTCATGGATGACTTCTGAAGGTCCAGAATCCACCTGAACTCCTCCAGAGTTCTCGTGGTGACTTCCAAATTCATTTGTCAGCACCGTAGGAGAATCCACACAGAGAAGCAGATCGGCAGCAACCCCGGACCGAAACGCCCTGCTGCCGCAACAGCGCCAGGACCGGAGCCACACCTTTGTGAAGACCCTAGTAGCATAAGCGAGACCGAAGGGCAACGCCACAAACCGATAGAGATCCTTCCCGAACATAACAGGATGTCTATGGAGGCCAGGAATCCCCCTGATGCAGGGAAGTTACCACTGTGCGAACCGATACCAACTTGGATTTTTGATTTGCACGGAACCGTCAAAGGATCAGTTGGTCCAGCTTGTTGAACCAGAGCCTGAACTGCCCCACAGAGCGCTAGTAAGCGTTCGGGGGACAGCTGTACATTGGAAGGGAAAAAACCTTAACAGAAATAAACAGATTGGGACTCGATCTTGCAACCGGACCGCATGACTTCCTGAACCCAGCAGCCTGGGATCCGGGCCAGCCGCATGTCCTCGACCGGCAAGGACCTCCCCCCACCCCCTAGACGGGTGAGGAAGCACCTTCAGACCGAGTAGGCCTAGTCCGCAGGTCTGGAAAAAAACAATCTCATGTTTTCCAGACCAGAGTCATTTGGAACCACACGCAGAAGTCTGGAAGGACTTCGCCACATCAACCATCCCGGAGGACGAAGAAACTGTTTGCGAGCCGAAAGGAAAGAACCCTGACTGCGACGAAGGCCCTTACCCTTGTTACCCTGTGGAAGAAAACACTCTTCCCCCTGTGAGACCCTTATATGATGTCATCCAGGGCAGCGCCAAACAGGCGATCCCCCTGAACGGGGAGATCCATTAAGACCGTTGTAGAAGTTTGATCTGCAGACCAACACTATGGTCAAGTAGACGCTGGACAACCACAGCCGAAAACGACAAGGTAACCCCTACAAGGGAGCCTCGACCAGTACGGCATCGCAAACAAATTGCAGCCCCTGCGTCAGCTGGTCCAACAGCTCCCCCAGAGCAAGAGGGACATGCCCCACCACATGTCACGGCGGTGGAACTCTGCCCATCAGGCAGAGTCTGCGTGGCAAGGGAAAACAAACACTTGCCAGTGCAGACAATGCCAGGGAGTACAGATCGCAGGCCACAGCCTGTGCCATCCTATCCCCCAAGTCCTTAAAGGATGGGGATTCCTCCACTGGAACAAACGGTTGTCCCATTCAGCTAGAGACCGTACGTCCACCAAAGGCGGTGGACGCCCACCAGGGGAACGTCTCAGGACAGTCCCATAATACATGAGCAGCCAGCAAAAAGAGCAGCTCCAGATGGCATGCGAGTGGCAGATGCCACCTGTGCCCAAGGCACAGCCGCCGCTGTGACCCCCAAATTGCAGGGTTTTACGCACCGAAACAGCCAGTGCATCCACCAGCCTGTCGCAGCAGGGGAGGTAGAAATTTCATCCTCATTATCCTAGGAGACAGGGTGCGAGGAGACAGGGAGGTACCACGTCTGCGGCGGCTGAGCCAGACTCAGACTCCAAGACATCAGATAAGGCAGGGGTAGGCGGAGAAACGTCTCAGCGCACCTACCACCTTCACCCAGGCCCAAATGCTTCCCCAACTGCCGAAAAGGCATCAACAGACAGTGGAGATCTGGAAGGCCGTGTGGCCTCTGTGAGGGGGTCAGGTGGGAACAAATGGCCTGCAGGGTCCATACTGAACCTCAGAAACCCGCCAGCAACTTAAAAAAAAAAAAAAAGACAAAAATTTTTTTTTTAAAGCGGCCCCACAGCCCCCCCCCAAAAGTCAGACGCATGCTAACAGACCCCCACAGAGAGGGAGAGACCACCTCATGACACACTGTCCTCCGGCAGTGCCACCAGCCTCCACAGCAAAAAAATTGAAACTTACTGTGCGTAATAATTTGGAACAGTGCATTGTAAGTTTTTTATGTTTAAAAAAGAAATACGGTTATCATTAGGAGGTTTGTTCAATAAAATTTGAATTGCACTCTTAATAGTTGATAACATGTGAATTATGCTGACTGTTATTTAGGTAAATGAGAAAAATATAATTTGCATAATAATTTGGAACAGGGTGTATATTGGGATATGAAGGTAAGCGTCCTTGATATCGATAGAGGCCAGAAAGTCCCCCTGATAAAGGAATGCCACTACTGTACGAATAGACTCCATCCGAAAATTCTGAACCCGCACAAAGTGGTTCAGAGCCTTAACGTCCAAGATCTGGGGGGACCTTGCATTCCTTCCTGGGAACAGTCAACAGATTTAAATAAAAGCCTTGAAAACGTTCTGCCTCTGGAACCAGCACAATGACTCCTTGTGCCGGTTGTTCTGCACAGCCCTGTAAAGGCCCTGCAGCCGATCGCGAGACAGGTGTAGGTTGGAAGGAAAGAACCTTGCTGGGAGGCAAGGACCGAAACTCAATCTTTTAACTGGACTGAATCAACTCATGGACCCATTTATCCTTAATGAGCAAGGTCTACGAGTCGAAGAATGAGAAACAAAGATGTCACGCCACCCCAGATACGGGTGAGGGCGGTCTTCAGGCTGAGTAGGGCTTGTCTGCGGAACCAACAGAGCCAGCTTTGGACTTACCAGTTCAGGGTCGCGAAGGTACAGATGGATCTTGAACCCTTGTCTTGCCATCCAGTTGGACGAAAGGGCCGCTTGTGAGCGAGAAAAAAAAAAAAAAAGGGCTACTTTTACGACGAGGTTCCTTGCCCTTAGCAACCTGTGGAATCAAAGTTCACTTACCTCCCGTAAGACCATTAATGATCAACAAACAGTCTCCAACAAAAAGGGAGATCAGTCAATACCTTTTTGAAAGCCTGGTCAGCTGATCAGTACTTCAACTTGATCATCAAGCATCTTGCCCACCTGGATAGGCTGGCGTGACAACCGTCCAGTACAGGGAAAGAAAGAATTTTCCCTGAAGAAGTGCCAGAGATTGAAGCCACCAAACCAGGGACCCCCTTGTTCTCCGGTTCAAAATGATGAGATTGTCCAGACACTGAGGATCCTTGTTCCACTTCACCTGAACCTCCTTTTGCAGAGATCTCGTGTGGAACTGTGCAAACCGAACCGCCTCGCAGGTAGACACCATGAGACACAGCACTCCCATACAAGTCCGAAGAGATGACCGTCTGCTGGAGAGCAGAAGCCAAATTGCCTCCTGCAATTTCTGAAGTTTTGCCAGAGGCAGAGTCAGTCCCAAATATTCCAGGCTCATGGATGGGACCAGAGCAGATTTCTGAAGATTCAGAATCCAGCCAAACTCACTCAGAGTTTGCAGAGTGATCTCCAAGCTGGCCAACAGGGCAGTAGCAGATCGTCCAGGTATCTCAGTATCACGATCTCCACTGATGCAATAATGCTAGAACCGGGGCCAACACTTTTGTGAAGACCCGAGGAGCTGAGGCGAGACCAAAGGGTAATGCCACAAGTTGATAATGCTCCTCGCCCACGGCAAAGCAGAGGAATCGCTGATGAGCAATACAAATGGGAATGTGAAGGTAAGCATCCTTGATGTTGATGGATGCGAGAAAGTCAACATGATGTAGGGATGCTACCACCGTGCGAATGGACTCCATTCAAAACTTCTGTACCCGCACAAAGCAGTACAGCTCCTTAAGATCCAGAATTGGACGCACCTTACCCTTCTTCCTGGGAACCGCAAATAGGTTTGAATAGAAAACAACCATTGCACCATGCATGTGAGGTATCGCCATGAACATCAGATCGAGGACAGTAATTCCTGTAATTGCTTTGTAAAATATACGTAGTTAGTCGCCACTGCATGGGCGTGCACAAGTTTAATGCAGGTCATGTTTGGTATCTATGTACTTGGCATAAGATCATCTTTTATATTTTACGAAACGATTGGGCAATATATAGTGTGTTTGAGCATTAAATAAGTGTTTTTTGTCTGCGCAAATACCGTGAGACAAAAAAAAAAAAATTGCAACACCCACCATTTTATTCCGTAGTAGAGCCTCTGCTTTAAAAAATAAATATGTAATGTTTGGGGGTTCAAAGTAATTTTCTAGTAAAAAAACAAAAATGTTTTAATGCAAACAAAAAGTGTCCGAAAAGGCTTGGTCTTCAAGTCTTTTTTTTTTTGTCACTTAAAAAATCCATTCTGCTGCTTCTCTTGAGTATGGGGATACCACGTGTGAGACTTTTTGGCAGTCTTGCCACATACAGGACCCTGAAAACCAATCCCTGCCTTCAGTCTTTCAAAGGGCGTAAATGGTTGTTTTCACTCCTCACTACCTATCACAGTTTCGGAGGCCATGAAATACCAACATAGCACAGAACCCCCCCCCCGCAAATGACTCCTTTTCAGAAAGTAGACACCCCAAGGTATTTGCTAAGAGGCATGGTGAGTAGTTTGCACCTTTCATTTGTTTTGGAAAATGAAGAAAGGAAAGGAAAAACTAATTTTTTCAAAACGTTGTGACAAAAAGCGTGATCTGCAAAATACTCAACATGACTCTCAGCAAACAGCTTTTTGGGGTGTTTTGTGCCATCTTGGCATTTCATTGCCTCCAAAACCGTGAAAGGTAGTGTGGAAAGAAATTAACAATTTACGCCCTTAAGCCCAGAGGGTATACCATCACTTCCTGCTACAGGACTTCAGCTTGTAACAGTGTCAGAAGAACACAATAACGCAACCCAACAGAGGGGCGGGTGCTGTGTCCGTCAGTGAACCTCAGAGAAAAGGATTTTATGGGAAGAAAAAAATCCAGTTGTTTTCTCTTTCGTTCATCGACGGACACAGCTCCATGTCCTCTAGACCATTAGGAAGTCCACAAGCAGTGTCAACATGAGGGGTGGGAAAAACACAGCAATACCTAGAATTCCCAACAAGGCTAAACATAGCCAACCAAGTAGCAACAGGAGCTCAACCAGGAACAACTGGAACTCACCAGCAGGAAAAAATTACACCCTCAAGAAGCGGAAGCCTCTGCAACCGCAGCCAGCAAAACTTTGCGGCCAAACGTTGCATCCGAAGATGCAAGTACATCCACCTTATAAAATTTTGTGAATGTGTGTAAAGATGACCACGTAACCACCTTGCACACCTGTACCACTGACGCCTGATGACAGAAGGCCCAGTGACACCTGATGACAGAAGGCCCAGGAGGCACTGAGCGCCCTCGTAGAATGGGCCTTAACAGGGAAAGGAGGAACCTGACCCTTAATAGAATAGGCCTGCACCTCCGTCTGCCTACCACTTGGAAATGGTCGCAGTAGACGTGGCCTGCCCCTTACGAAGTCCATGCTTAAGAATAAAGAATCGTTTTTTTTTTAATCGGCTCAGTCACCACCAGGTACACCCGAATCACCCTGACCACATTCAACGAATGTAAAGCAATTTCCTTAAGCTGTTTCAGTTTAGGACATAAGGAAGGTAACACAATATCTTCATTCAAATGAAACCCAGAGACAACCTTAGGAAGGAACTCCTGACAGGGTCGCAACACCACTTTGTCCCTGGGAATCACCAGGTAAGGCGACCGACAGGACAACGCAGCCAACTCAAACACCCTACGTGCGGAAGTAATAACGACTAAAAAGGCCAGCTTCTGCAACAGAGTAAGCAGAGGAAGTGCTTGAATATTTTCAAAGGGAGGCTTTTGAAGCACTGACAGAACCAAATTAAGATCCCACGGAGGCACAGGGATCACAACGGATGAGCCAGATGGCGAACGCCTTGCACAAAAGTGTGAACCAAGGACTTCGCTGCCAACAGCCTTTGGAAAAATATAGCCAAAGTGGAAATCTGGCCCTTGATGGTGCCCAGAGCCAAAAGTTGATCTACACCCAGTTATAGAAACTCCCAACAGGCGAGACAGAAAAGGAACGGGGAGAAATCCCCCGAGACTCACACCAAGTAATTGACGCCTTCCAAACTCTATGATAAACTTTCCTGGAAGTAGATTTCCTAGCTTTTAACAAATAAGGAATCACCGACTCAGACAACCCCCTGTCCTTCAGCACCTGGCTTTCAATAGCCAAGCCGTTAAAGCCAGCAACTTTAAAGCAGGGTGGAAGATTGGTCCCTGAGACCGAAGATCTTCCCTGAGAGGAAGTTTCCAAGGGAAGTCTGCTACCAGCCTTACCAGGCCTGCGTATCAAGACCGGCGAGGCCAGTCTGGTGCCACCAGAATCACTGGAATCCCTTCTACCTCGATTTTGCGTTGCAGTCTTCACAGAAGTTGTATTGGAGGAAAGGCGTAAATCAGATGAGATTGACCCTAAGGGGCCAACAGGGCATCTGCGGCATCAGCCAGAGGATCCAGAGACCCTGACACGAACTGCTGCACCTTTCTGTTGAGACGAGAGGCTAACAGATCCACATCGGGGGACCCCCATCGAAGGCATAGTTGATGAAACACCTCCGAGTGAAGAGACCATTCTCCCGGATCCAACATCTGCCGACTGAGATAGTTCACTTGCCAATTCTCTACCCCCAGAATGTGCACAGCAGAGAGGGCCGGAACATATAGTTGTGCCCATCTCAAGATACCTGCCACTTCCGGGAAGCCATGGCACTCCTTGTGTCCCCCTGATGATTGACATATGCCACAGCTGTAGCATTGTCTGATTGTATTCTCACAGGGCATCCCTGCAGACGATCCTTTCATCGAGACAGACAAAGCCTGATTGCCCGAATCTCCAGGATGCTGATCGGTAGCCTGGACTCCTCGAGTCCAAACAAATTGGGCCGAGTACACTCCCAAGACACCTCCCCACCCGGTCAGACTGGCATCCGTGGTGATTACAGTCCAATACAAGGGATTTTCCCAGACAAAGGGTCGGGGAGCAGAGGCACAATAACAGAGACTCCCTCGAACCCAGACTCAACAGGATCAGAATGTCCAGTGACAGCGAATCCTTGTTCCATTTGGGCAGAGTCTCCCTTTGCAGAGGTTTGGTATGGAACTGAGCAAACGGAACCACCTCGAAGGTGGAAACCATCAGGCCCAGCACTTGTATGCAAGACCTGAGCGACGACTGAGGGTTGGACAACAGGAGCCGAATCGCATCCTGTAGCTTCAGAAGTTTCGTCTGAGGAAAAAACACTTGGGCTGACACTGAGTCCGGCGTCAGACCCCAAGTAGTCCAGCTTGGTGGACGGAGCCAACGGCGATTTCTGGAAATTTTGTGTTTATCCAAACTCCTGTAGAGTTCGCCCAGCAATGTCCAAGTCGGTTTCTAGAGCCGAGGCAGACTCTGCACGCAGAAGCAGATCGTCCAGGTAACCCAGTACCGTGATCCCTTTCTGCCGTAGCAAGGCCAAAACTGGGGCCAAAACCTTGGTGAACATCCAAGGAGCTGAGGCGAGACCAAAAAAAGGTAACGTAACATCACAAATTGATAGAGCTCCTCGCCCACGGCAAAAGAAAAGAAAACGCTGATGCCCGACATATATTGGAATATGAAGGTAATCGTCCTTAAGATCGATAGAAGCCAGAAGATCCCCTTGATGAAGGAAAGCTACTACCGTGCGGATGGACTCCAACCAAAATTTCTGAACCCGTACAAAGTGGTTCAGAGCCTTGAGATCCAAGAATGGACGAACCTTGCCTTCCTTCCTGGGAACTGTAAACAGATTTGAATAAAAACCTTGAAAACGTTCCGAGTCTGAAACTGGCACAATGACTTCTTGCACTAACAGGTCCTACGCTGCCCTGTAGCTGATCGTGAGACAGGCGCAAGTTGGAAGAAAAGAACCTTACCAGAGGCAGGACCAATACTTGATCTTGTAACCGAACTGAATCAACTCGTGCACCCATCTCTTTTATAGAGGCACCGAACAAACGGTCACCTACAAAAGGTAGATTGGTCAGCACCCTTTTAGAAGCCTGGTCAGCCGTACTTCAACGATCTCATGCGGCGAAGAATCACCGCTGTCACAGATACCCTGCCGGCCAAGGAGTCCACATCCAAAGATGTATCACAAATGTACTGTAACCCCTGGATCAACTGATCCGCCACCTTAGGAGGGTGTTGACTCCCTTCCAGATCCTGGCGTAAAACTTTTGCCCATTCTATTAAGATCTGGGATACCAAGGTGATAGCAAACACCGGCTTCAACATTGAACCAGCCACAGTGAAAAGATACCAGACCAGAGCCTCAGCTCTCTAGTCCACGAGATCCTTAAAGGATGGAGAATCCTCCACCAGCAAAAGCATAGCCTTATTTAACCTGGAAACCTGATAGTCTACTGACACTGGAACCGCAAGTTTCTTCAGGACAGACTCCTCAAAGAGATCTTCCAACCATGAGTTCCGGGGAAACCCACTGACTAGTGACAATCTCTTCAAAATAGGCAGGAAAGTGGAACACTTTTGTCACCTTGGAAGATCTGCAGGTGCCAAACTGCACTGGCGTGGCCAACTCAGCATAAGCTGAGCCTACAACTTTCAAGTTTGCCACACTGACACAATTCGGGCCTCCACCAGTGCTTTTTCATGTGCGACTGCGGAGGACGACTTGTCCTCGTCTTCACTGTTAGAGCACTCAGCATGCATAGACACAGACCCAGTGGGCTGACTCTCGTCTGCGGTGGCCAAATCCACCTCAGACTCTGAGGAGGCAGAGGATGCCAGTGAAGGCCGGGGGCTTTTCTTGCTAGGCCTCCTTTGCAGGGCCAAATCTACCTTAGACACTAGTGACTGCAGGGCTGCCGTCATGGCTGCCAAGGCAGACTGAGACCCAGAGGGTCCCGGAGCTTCCAGGAGTGGGTCAGGTGATGAAACATACTCCTTAGACTCCTAGCTAATAAGATGGATGAGTTGGACATGTTAGTACATGAGGAGGACATAGACCTTGTGGGAATAACAGAAACTTGGTTCGACCCCTCACATGACTGGCTGGCAAATATCCAAGGGTATTCTGTGTACCGGAAGGACAGGGTAGGAAAAAGAGGGGGAGGGGTATGTCTCTATGTCAAGAACAATATAAAGGTGCTAGAAAGGAGTGACATTACGGATGGGATGAGCATGGATTTAGAATCTGTGTGGGTTGAACTCGATAGGGAAGAAGATAAGGGAAAAGTAGTTGTGGGGGTTTGCTATAGGCCACCTAACCAAGGGGAGGAGGTAGAGCTGGAATTTTTAGCACTAATAGGTAAAGCGGCAAAACTGGGATCAGTCATCATATTGGGGGACTTCAATTATCCCGACATTGACTGGGAAGAGGGGACTGCACACTCGCATAAGGCCCGTCTATTCACGGAAACCTTACAGGATAACTACATGTCACAGTTGGTGGATTCCCCTACTAGAGAGAATGCAATCCTGGATCTATTGATCACTAATGACCCAGACATAATCTCGGAGGTAGGAGTCCAGGACAATCTGGGCTCTAGCGATCACAGGATGATCACATTTAGTATAAATAACAATATAAAAAGGCAAGTGGGGAACATAAGAACCCTAAACTTCAGAAGGGCAGACTTTCCAAAATTGTACTCAATGATGGAAAGGGTAAACTGGGACCAAACCCTGGGATCCCTGACCACGGAGGAAAAATGGGAATGCTTTAGGAACATATTAGGCAAAGGCATCTTGCAGTGCATTCCTATGGGGAATACATTTAGAAGAGACAAAGCCAAACCTGGCTGGCTAAACCGTAGCGTTAAAAAACTTATTAGGGGAAAAAAATTGGCCTTCAAGAAATATAAATCAGAGGGCACAGTATCGGCCTTCCAGCAATACAAGGAGGAAAATAAGAAGTGTAAACACGAAATCAAGATGGCTAAAATCAACTTTGAGAGACAAATAGCGGAGGATAGTAAAAAAAAACCCAAAGAAATTCTTTAAATATATCAACAGCAAAAAAACTAGGGCAGAGCATATTTCACACATAATTAACGATGATGGGAGGATGGTTACAGAGGACACTGAAAAAGCAACCGTGCTGAATGCTTTTTTCTCGTCAGTCTTTACGCAGGAAAAGGAGGGGTACACTGACCATGACTGTATGGTTAGTAGTAATACACAGGACTTGCCACTATGGCTAACAGAGGGGGAAATCAGGGAAAGACTGGATAAACTTAACACAAACAAATCACCAGGCCCGGATGGCGTACATCCGAGAGTGCTCAAGGAACTCAGTATGGTTATATCTAGACCACTGTTCCTAATCTTTGCTGACAGTATTAGGACAGGAGATGTACCAGGGGATTGGAGGAAGGCTAACGTGATTCCGATATTCAAAAAGGGCCAGAGACATATCCCGGGAAATTATAGGCCTGTCAGTTTGACATCAATAGTATGTAAACTTCTGGAGGGGATGATAAGGGACTATATCGTAGAGTATGCTAAAGACAACAACATCATCAGTAGTAACCAACACGGGTTTACAAATGGGCGTTCTTGTCAAACCAATCTCTTAGCATTCTACGAGGAAGTGAGCTGTGAGCTAGATAGGGGCAGACCAGTGGATGTGGTGTACTTGGATTTCGCTAAGGCGTTTGATACAGTTTCCCACAAGCGCTTAATTTATAAAATAAGGTCTGCAGGTATCGACAGCAGGGTTTGCTCTTGGATACGGAACTGGCTAAAAGGCCGTGTCCAAAGGGTGGTAATAAACAGCGCATACTCAGACTGGGCTGAGGTAGTAAACGGGGTGCCCCAGGGCTCAGTCCTGGGACCAACTTTGTTCAATTTATTCATAAACAGCATTGAGGACGGGATCAGTAGTTCGTTATCAATTTTTGCAGATGACACAAAATTGGCCAGGGCAATAACTGCACAGCATGAAGCAGATATCCTACAGAATGACCTGGACAAAATTACGGAGTGGGCAACGACATGGCAAATGAGGTTTAATGTGGATAAGTGTAAGGTTTTGCACTTGGGGACCAAAAACATAAAAACACAATACATGTTAGGAGGGGAACCCTTGGGGGACTCAAAAATGGAGAAAGATCTGGGAGTCTTGGTTGATGATAGATTAGGCAACAGCATGCAATGCCAAGCGGCAGCTTCCAAAGCCAACAGAATATTAGCATGCATAAAGAAAGGGATGTATTCCAGAGATAAGACTATAATCCTTCCACTTTATAAAACTCTGGTCCGACCGCATCTGGAGTATTCTGTCCAGTTCTGGTTGCCAGTCCTCAGGAGGGATGTGTTGGAGCTGGAGAGAGTCCAGAGAAGGGCAACTAAACTAATTAGGGGATTGGAGGACCTTACCTATGAAGAGCGGCTGCAATCGCTCGATTTATTTTCCCTGGAGAAGAGACGTCTGAGAGGGGACATGATAGCAATTTATAAATATCTTAATGGGGATCTCAGCTTAGAAAAAAAGCTGTTCATTCGAAGGAAGTGCATGAGGACTCGAGGACATACAATGCGATTAGAGGAGAAGCGTTTTAACCTCAGGCAACGTGGGGGGTTCTTTACTGTTAGGGCTACAAGATTGTGGAATTGTCTACCACAAGAGGTGGTTTCTGCGGGTAGTATGGTGACTTTCAAAAGACTCTTAGACTTACATCTCAAGGATCAGGAGATAAAGGGCTATGTTAGATGATTACAGTCACACACACCTACACAGGTTGAACTGGATGGACTATTGTCTTTATTCAACCTCACCTACTATATATGTAACTACTATATATGTAACATTGACAACAAGGGGTTAATCGGTGCCACGCCGTACAGAACAGAGAAAATCTTTTTTTTTTTTTGCAAAAAAGGGGAACCCCCCCGCACACCTGGAGCACCACAAGAATCAGCACACCCGTATCGCTGTATACATAGTTAAATAGTTTGGTTGAAAAAAAGACAAGTCCATTTGGCTCAACCATTAAAAAAACAAAAACCAATAAAGAAAAACCAACCATACAATCCCATATACACAATCCTATACCCGGAGTTGATCCAGAGGAAGGAGAAAAAAATCTCAGCAAAGCATGATCCAATTTGCTACAGCAGGGGACAAAATTCCTTCCTGATCCCCCGAGAGGCAATCGAATATTCCCTGGATCAACTTTACCTATAAATATTAGTACCCAGTTATATGATGTACACCCAGGAAAGAATCCAGGCCTTTTTTAAAGCAATCTAGTGAGCTAGCCAGAACAACCTTTGGAGGGAGTCTATTCCACATTTTCACAGCTCTTACTGTGAAAAAACCTTTCTGTATTTGGAGACGAAATCGGTTTTCCTCTTAACGTAAAGAGTGCCCCCTTGTCCTCTGTGTTGACCTTAAAGTGAATAACTCAACACCAAGTTCACTATATGGACCCCTTATGTATTTATACATGTTGATCATATCCCCCTTAATCTCCTCTTCTCAAGAAAGAACAAATTCAGTTCCTCTAATCTTTTCTCATAGCTGAGCTAGTCCATGCCTCTTTACAGTTTGGTTGCCCTTCTCTACACTTTCTCCAGTTCCCAGATGTCCTTTTTAGAGAACTGGTGCCCAAAACTGAACTGCATATTCCAGAGGAGGTCTTACTAAAGATTTGTACAGGGGCAAAATTATATCTCTCTCTCTGGAGTCCATGCCCTGTTAAGAAAGACTTTGCTTGCTTTGGAAATTGCAGCTTGGCATTGCATGCTATTATTAAGCTTAAGATCTACCACAACACCCAGATCCTTCTCCGCTATGGATTACCCCGGTTCTACTCCCTCTAGTTTGTATGTATGTATGTATGTACAGTATGTATGATGCATGAATATTCTTAGCCCCAATGTGCATAACTTTACATTTATCAACATTAAACCTCATTTGCCACATAGTTGCCCAATGAAGTGCATTGAGGTCAGCTTGTAAGTTGAAGACATCCTGTAAGGAACTTATTCCACTGCAAAGCTTGGTGTCATCTGCAAAGACTAAAATGGTTGTTTTAATCCCAGACCCTATATCATTTATAAAGATATTAAAAAGTAAGGGTCCCAACACTGAACCATGGGGTACACCAATGATAACCTTAGACCATTCAGAGTAAGAATCAATAACCACTACTCTCTGAATTCTATCTTTTAGCCAATTTCCTATCCATTTACAAACTGATCTTTCCAAGCCATAGCAGATGAAGAGTCGTATACCCACAGAGACTCACCACCCCAGAGCTGGAGAGTGCCAAACAGCCTGCCACACTGCGATTGAAGAGGACAGGCTGACATTAACACTAGAGGCCACCGCAGCACATCACCGCACTCAGACTACAAGAAAATAGCCATCGTTAGTCTCTATGGGAAACCCAAAACATGGCCGCCAAAGCCAGGAGTGCAGCATTCACGGCAAAGTGGTGCCACATGGCGCTGTACAGGACCCAGGACTCCGAGGAAGAGGCTTCCATCAGGAGGGGACCCCCCTGCAGCACCAAGGTACAGGCACCACCTAAAAGGGGGACCGACAGTGGCACCCACCCATCACTCTCTGGCCCAAAACCAGACAAGCCCCCCGAACCAAATGCACCCGTGCCCTCAAAAGGGGCTAAGGGGGGAAGACAGGGGAAAGGTGAGGGCAACCTACGCAGGGGGAACCTCATGGGAAAAACATGAGGGGGAGGGAGGACACAGGAGGGGGGCCTACCATCCCCAGGGAGGGCCCACGACCCCCCCAGCAATTCTGAAAGAAAGGAGGGGGGACACTATTCACCACACCATGGCACCAGGCAGGCGCTACTCCCAGCAGTCCACTGCACCATCTTGGAATGGGAGTGCTGCGGCCTGAGGTATGCTGCAACTCTGATCGTGACTGCTGTCATGACAAGGGCTATGCGACCTTGCTTCACTTGCCGGCCAGCCCCCGTCCAGTGGGGCTATGTCGCGGCCAACCTAGGGCAGAGCTAATAGTTGGGTCACACTCGCAGGCCAGACTGGGAAGGCAATAAGAATCTAGGATATCCAGTGCGTCGCCTGGTCCGGCTGTTTATTGTAGTTCACACAGGAACAAAAATAATAAAAGAAAAAAGGTAAAAAATGCCACATAAAAAGGAAAGAATGCCAGGACCGCAGATCCCAGCAGAGAGCCAGGTCCCTACTCCTGACTAGGCAGAAAAAAACTGAAGTCCTATAGCAGGAAGTGATGGTATACCCTGTGGGACTGCCTCAGGGGCGTACCCAAAATTGTTTCCGCCTAGTCCTACTCCTGAAGAGAGAGCAGCATAATACCCAATGGTCTAGAAGACATGGAGCTGTGTCCGTCAGTGAACGAAAGAGACATTTTTTTTTTTGCATTTTCCCAAAGCTTGTGGCAAAATATAAAATATTCCATGGACTCGACATGTCTCTCAGCAAATAGCTTAGGATGTGTACTTTCCGAAAAGGGGTAATTTTGGGGGGTTTTGTGCGGTCTTGGCATTTCATGGCCTCTGAAACTGATAGGTAGTGAGGTGTGAAATCAACAATTTACACCCTTAGAAAGCCTGAAGGCAGTTATTGGTTTTCGGGGTTCTGTACACGGCAAGTCTCGCATACGGGGTATCCCCATACTCAGGAGAAGCAGCAGAATTTATTTTGGGGTATAATTGCACACATATAAATGGGTTGTACTGCCCTGCCATTTTAGCACTTCAAGAAATTAGATAGGCAGTTAGAAAGTAAAAGCTGCGTACATTCCAGAATATACACACCATAGTTTGTAGACGCTATAACTTTTGTGCAACCCAATAAATATACGCTTGAGATTTTTTTTCATCAAAGACATGTAGCTAAAAATTGATTTTTGTAAAATCTTACCGTAAAATCCTTTTCTCTTAAGCTCATTGAAAGACGTAGTCCTCCTTGATTAATATCAACTCGGGTTATACTGCCCTCTACAGGAGTAGGACTAGACAGGAAAGAAAACGTTCTGGCCACACCCTAGGGGCAGTCCCAGAGGGTATATCCTCTCACCTCCTGCTACAGCAAATCAGTTATGTCACAAAGCAGTGTTGAGAGAATTTTAACCCAACCCAACTCAAAAACAAACAGAGGGGCGGGTACTACGTCTGTCAATGAGCTTAAGAGAAAAGGATTTTACGGTAAGATTTTACAAAAATCCATTTTTCTCAGTCGCTCATTGACAGACGTAGTCCTCCTTGATTAATATCAACTCGGGACGTCCCAAAGCAGTGCCACAAATGAGGGGTGGGAAAATGGAAATCAAAATCCAATCTAGAAGGCCCAACCGGTGCCAACTAGAAGTTTTAAAGGCTCATCAATCACACGATGAGACTCAACTGAAATTCCAACGGAAAAAAACCCTCGAGGTAGACCACCGGTCTCCTCAAATTGCGGCCTGCAAAACCTTGCGGCCAAATGAGGCATCCGCCGATGCCATCACATCAACTTTATAAAATTTTGTAAAGGTATGAACCGACGACCAGGTAGCCGCCTTGCACACCTGGACCACTGACGCCTGATGGCGGTAGGCCCAGGAAGTACTGAGCGCTCGAGTGGAGTGCGCCTTAACAGGGAACGGAGGATTCTGTCCCCTAATCGAATAAGCCTGTACCACCGTCTGTCTGATCCATTTGGAGATAGTCGCGGCAGATGCAGGCAACCCCTTTCTGGGGCCATCCGTGATCACAAAAAGTGAATCCGTCTTACGGAACGATTCCGTAGCCTTCAGCTATACCCTGATTGCCCGAACCACATCCAAGGAATGCAACGCATATTCCCGAGGATGATTGGGCTGAGGACACAAGGAAGGTAGCACAATATCTTCATTCAGATGAAAGTCTGAAACCACCTTAGGAAGAAAGGATGGGTTCGGATGAAGAACTACCTTATCCCTATCAACCACAAGATATGGGGAATGGCATGATAATGCAGCCAGTTCTGACACCCTGCGTGCAGAAGTGATAGCTACCAAGAAGGCCACCTTCTGGGATAATGTAAGCAAGGGAATCTCCCTGCTATTTTAAAAGGGAGGTTTCTGCAGAACCGACAAAACCAAATTAAGATCCCAGGGCGGTAAGGGCGCGCGCACTGGATGAAATTCCGCACCAAGGAATGAGTAGCCAGCGGCTTCTGAAAGAAGATTGCTAACGATGAAAACCTGACCCTTGATAGTGCTCAAGGATAGTTTCTGCTCAACCCCCTTTTGCAGAAAAGCCAAAATTCGGGTCACTAAATAGGTACGTGGGGGAATCCCAACGATTCACACCACGCAATATAAGTCTTCCATGTGCGATAATAGACTTTGCTAGAAGTCGCTTTCCTTGCTTTAATTAGAGTAGGAATAACTGAAGCTGACAATCCCCTGTCCTTCAGTACCTGGGTCTCAATGGCCAGGCCGTTAAAACCAGCGACTGTAAAGCACGAAGGAAGATCGGTCCTTGAGACCGCAGATCCTCCCTGAGAAGAAGTCTCCAAGGAGCGTCTGCGACTAGCCTGCCAAAGTCGGCGTACCCGGCTTGACGAGGCCAGCCCGGAATTACCAGGATAACTGGAGTTCCCTCCACCTCTATCCTGCGGAGAAATCTCAGCAGTACTTGAGAGGGGGGAAGACATACAGTAGCTGATACTTCCCCTACGGGGCGCTCAGCGCGTCTGCTGCGTCCGCTAGAGGATCGCGGGCGCGAGCCCTGTTGAGCCAACCTGCCAACAGATCCATATCCGGGGTGCCCCAATGAAGGGACAGCTGGTGAAATACCTCTGGATGAAGAGACTATTCCTCTTGATCCAGAATCTGACGGCTGAAATAATCTGCCTGTCCACCCCCGTGATAAATATCGCGGAGAGAACTGGAACAACTGTTCCCCCAATAAAGAATGTTGGCCACTTCTATGGCCGCCAGGGCACTCTTGGTGCCCCTTGGTGATTGACATAAGTCATGACCGTGGCATAGTCCGATTGGATCCGAACTGGACTGCCCTGGAGCTGCTCGGTCCAGTAAATCAGACAAAGTCTGATCGCTCTCAGTTCCAACACCTTTATCGGTAACCTGGAATTTATCAGAAGAAATTACTTCCCCTGGCTGAGCATCGGAGACCGAAGCCACCAGACCAGAGCCTCCCTGGTCTGCTCGCTCAATCGGATCCGATTGTCCAGGGAATCGGGATTCCGATTCCATATGAGAAGAATCTCCTTTTTGGAGAATTCGGGTATGAGACTGGGCAAACGGTACTGCCTCTAAGGAGGCGACCATCAATCCCAGCCAGTTGACGGACAGCAACATCCGAATCATTGACTGAATCTTCTGGAGTTTGTCCGCCTGGAGAAACACTCTTGCCAAGGATGTATCCAAAATAAGGCCCAGATAGTTCAGTCTCCTGGTGGGAACCAGGGATGATCTTTGAGAAAAAGCAAAGAAAACGCTGATGTCCTGCGAAGATGGGGATATGAAGATAGGCATCCTAAATGTCTATGGACGCCAGGAAATCCCCCTGATGCAGGGAGGCCACCACTATATGGATGGACTCCATCTCTTCCAAGACCAGAATTGGACGCACCTAGCCCTTTTTCCTGGGCATTGTGAACAGGTTCGACTAGAACTCCTCCAAGGAATGGGAACTACCACTGCTTGTTGCATCAAGCTGTTCCCTGCAAAGCTTTTTAAGCGACCCGGGGATGTCGAATATTGGAAGGGAAGAATCGCACCAGTGGAAGTGATCGAAACTCGATCTTGTATCCCGACCATATGACCTTGCGAACCCCTTTATCCGGGATTCTGGAAAGCCCTGGATCCGGAAGCCGGTGAAGACGTCCCCCCACTCTAGAGATGGGTGGGGCCCATTCTGTCAATCCAACGAGATAACAGTGGCTTTATTTAGTCTGGAAATCGGTGAGTCCACTATTGGTGGTACCGTCCATCTTTGTAATATGGGATTCCTCAAAATGATAGCGCCTAGCAATGCGTTTGGAAATAGCAGGGGCTCGTTTATGGAAGACCCCATTTGGGCAAGGGAAACCCTTCACCATTTTGGTAGTCTTGCTAGTACCAAAAAAGGAATATGAGTCTCAGCTACCTCTGCCGGTGTAACCTCAAGATTTAAGGTTTCCCGGCAATGACAAGCTCAGAATCCATATCTGAAGTATCAGATGACAGTAGGCGGTAGGCGGGGGTCGCTCTTCTTGACCCCCGTCCCTGACAGGCTACCTCCACCCGGGATACCAAAGACTCCAAAACTGCTGATAATGCATCATCACAAGTGGGGTACTGGAGGGTCCTGCAGCCACCCCGAGGGGATCAGGTGGGGATACATGAGTGGCAGGGTTCATGTAACAAGACACTTGCCAGAAAACACAAAAAAATTAATTGCAAGAAAAAAACATTTTTTTTTTTTAACTTAGTCCCCCAGCGCAGTAGCGCCCCTCAGTCTACCTGCTTGGACCCCTCAGAAAGAGAGAGAGAGAGAGAGAGAGACCCCAAGGCTAACCTGATGCACAGAAGTTTCTTATCAACCTGCTTCCAGCACTGTCTGTTACAGACAGGAAGTCTTTGGCTTGCTTTCCCTGGGCCAAGGAGGCGGCTCCGCCCCTTTACACGCCTTCCGGCGCCTCCCAATTACTCCACGAGGTGTTTGGTCACCTCAAACATGGCCGCCCCCATGCTGGAGACACAAGGCTACCCCAATATGGCGGCCTTGTGCGATCTGCAGGAAAATGGCAGTGGCCTGTGTAGGATAGCGGCGGCTTGCAAGCTAGCAGCGGCCTGCGGGATGTGTGCATTCGGCCTGTGCGGCCTGTGGAAGTGCCTCGGCCTGCGGGAGGTGTCCTCGGCCTGCGGGAGGCTGTGTGGCCTGTGGAAGTGACCGGCTTTCTGGAGGGATGGCGATCTGTGGCTGCAGTAACTCAGGCATAGGCATCGGCCTGTGTACACACTAGATAGGTAGGATACCTCTATACCTCAATAGTAATGCCTTTTAGTAGTCTGCCACTGACTTCAGTCACCCTTAGTCATATAGTGACTTTAGATAGTCAGCTCCCAAACCAAGCCTCCTGGTTTCTATTCACAAAAATCACACTCAAATTGGGGGATCTGTGACCTGTTATAGGATAGAGGGGAGACCCAGAAAACCGAGTGTCCGACCATCCCAGAGAGGGGACGCGTCCACCAACAAACCCGACAGGGGGAGAGGGGGAACATTCTACTCACCATACCAGAACCAGGCGGGCGCCAACTCCTGACAGAACCCCTCTCCACCAGGGTGGGGGGGCTGTCGACCAATATGGACGCCGTGACTCTGTTGGTCATTGGCGTCCAGGCGAGACGTTTAACTCGCAGGGTCAGTCCCCGTCCAGTGGGACTATGTCGCGGCCGACCCAGCGCGGAGCTATGGCCTGCACGCGCTCGTAGGCTGAACTGGGGCGACCACTGGATCTCAACATCCAGCCCGTCGCCCAGTTTCAGCATACTTGCTTGAAGATCTCACAGGAACACTGGAGAAAAAAAGCTGTCTAAAAAAGTATTTCTAAAAAAAAATCTTGCCAGGACCGAAGATCCTAGCAAGGAATCTAGGTCCTTACTCCTAACTAGACAGAAAAAAACTGATTTGCTGTAGCAGGAGGTGAGAGGATATACCCTCTGGGACTGCCCCTAGGGTGTGGCCGGAACGTTTTCTTTCCTGTCTAGTCCTACTCCTGTAGAGGGCAGTATAACCCGAGTTGATATTAATCAAGGAGGACTACGTCTGTCAATGAGCGACAGAGAAATACATTTTGGCCTAAATGTATGACAAAAATTTAGTCTATTGGATAGTAGAAAATTAGATTTTTTTTCTTAAAATATTCAGTTTTTTAATGTTTATATCGCAAAAAAAAAATGCAGGAGGTGATCAAATACCACCAAAAAAAAGCTCTATTTGTGTGTGGGGGGGGGGGGGGGGGAAGGACTTACATTTTGTTTGGGTAAAGCAATGCATGACTGCACAATTAATAGTTAAAATCACGCAGTGCCAAATTGCAAAAAAAAAAAAAAAAAAGGCATAGTCATTAAGGGGGGTAAAACCTTCCGTTCCTTAAGTGATTAAACCGCTTCTCTTCTAATTTTAGTGAATGGCCGTGTCTCCTTTTATATTCCCCTTTGCTGAAAAGTTTGTTTCCTATGCTAGGGTTCCCAGTACTGTATTTGTATATTGCTATCATATCCCCTCTCAATCGTCTCCTCTCCAGAGAGAAGTAGTTCAGTGCTTGTAGTCTTTCCTCATAGCTGAAGTCCTCCATTCCCTTTATTAGCTTTGTTGCCCTCCTCTGGACTCTCTCCAGTTCCAGCAAATCCTTCCAGATGACCGATGGCCAGAACTTTATCTCTGGAGTGAATCCCCTTTTTTATATATGCCAATATTCTGTTGGCTTTGCTTGCAGCAGCTTGGCATTGCATGTCATTTCTGAGCTTGTTATCTTCTAGGACCCCCAGGTCCTTTTCCATCTTAAATTCCCCCAGAGGTTCTCCCCCTAGTGAGTAACTTGCGTTCGTATTTCTGGAACCCAAATACATTACCTTACATTTTCCAACATTAAACCTCATCTGCCATGTAGTTGCCCACCCCATTATTTTGTTCAGGTCTTCTTGTAAGGTTTCCACATCCTGTATAGGAGTTATTGCCCTGCTTAGTTTAGTATTATCCGCAAATACGAAGATTGAGCTGTTTATCCCATCCTCTAGAAAGTTTATAAATAAATTAAACAGGATTTGTCCAAGGACAGATCCTTGGGGGACCCCACTTTCCACACCAGATCATTCCAAGTACTCACCATTTATTAGTGGTGTATAAAAACTATACTTTCAATTAAAGAAAAACAAACATTCAACTTATTTTTGTTAACACAAACACAATATAATCTTGTTTGTAAAAGGAGAACCTATATACCAAATATTTTGAGCCTGAAAACTGTGTGCACCCACAAAATGCAGACAAACTACAATAACAATACCCCAAATATTACAAAGGCATCACTTTAGAGTTCGGTGTAAATGATGGCTATAGATAAAATGTTGAACTTGGTTTAACTCTTTCAATGCTATGACGTGTGGTGCATGACAATGACAACAAAAAAAGGTTACATCAAACTGAACTAACGTTTCTCTGTAAGTGCCGGTTCACACTTCCGCGTTTGCGGAGATCGCATGTAATTCGGAGCGCACTGCTCCTAATCACATGCGATCTGATGTGCGGATGCGAGTTCAGCCATACACTTTGTATGGCTGAATTCGCACTGTATCAGCACCAAACACGCACATGAGGCTTTTTTTGAGCCGCAGTAGAATCGGATCGCACAGTGGTTCACACTAGTGCGATCGGAATCTGTGCGTACTTGCAGATCGCACTGCGATATGCGATCGCAACTGGGGGTGTCGTTAACTTTTAATTGACACCCCCTGCGTATCGGCAGTGTTAACTGCCAGATGTGCGGATGCGATGCGGGAACACGCTGCATATTCGCAGCGTTCCCGCATCGCAGAAGTGTGAACCGGCACTTAATGCACTGTTAACCTTGCAAGGCTTGTTTACAAGCTACAAAATGTTAAAATGAACAAACAAACCATAAACGTTTTTGCTGCTGTTTTGAATCCGCCGTTATCACAACTTTGTACACTGAATCAAACTGTTTGGATTCATTTTCCCAGAAGTACAGGTTTGAATGTAATGTTTTCTATTTTCACAAACCATTCTGTAAATTACATTGGTTGCAGTGCCACCAAGTGGACACACTAGATCAGAAAAGAAGGAGAAATTAAATGTTTAAGTATCTTGTAAGGGCCTGTTTCAACTGGCTTCTGTTCCCTTTAAGAGGGTTTTGTAATAACATTCAGGTATATAGAAATGCAAAACCTGCTTGAAACGGGTCAAATGTAGGCAGAAGGAGGGGAGATCCACTGCAGGTCAAATACACCTGTCATTAAATTCTGAATGATCTCAGAAGCAAGTCAAGCTGATGTCATCAACACAAAAACCTAAGTCCGTTCACACAGGCCCTTACATACATAAACATATACATTTTTCACAGGGCATTTCCATATGTTTATGTGCTTCTAGTCTCATCATATCTGATCTCAGAAAACACTTTCTGGCCAACAGCATGCCAGTCAGGTGTATCAAAATCCACAGAATGTCATTAATAAACCCAGACATGTCAGGATGCATTGGGACAGGGAACGCTGTCTCCATTCCCAAAATTCTATTAAAAATATACAAACAAGCACTTTACCTAACATATTTTGTAAGTTGAGGTCTGGAAGGATGAGTTCCTCCAATGCCCGCTGATATGTATCGATCTTTTCTTCTTTCAATGCGTCGTATATTCACAAAATCCCTGGTATGAGAGATAAGAATTAGTAAAAGTTGGCTTGCCATTGTCTATATGAATAGTAGTAAGAATCCAAAAAGCAAGGTACTAACCTAGGGGATACCACCCCACCTGCTGCTCCTGCCGATACATCATATGATACAAGTGTGTTATCATCTACACGTTGGAGGACCTGAGGAATAGATTGCAAGCAAGAATCAGTTATGTAATAAAGCAACATTGCTGGGACAATTCTGAGACTTCCACAGCAAACAGCACAAGCTTGTATAATGTGGCAGGACTCATTTCCAAGCCAATGCCAATGTACTAGCAAAGAGTGTAAAACAACTAGTCCACTCAAGATATAGAGCCTTTTTAGGGCAAGTATATATCAAGTGGACAAGTTGATGTTGAGTTTAGGTACTGGTCAGTCCAACTCAGATGGTAAATAAGGCCTCATGCACACTGGACGTTCTAAAAACGCCAGGAGCTTTGTAGTTTTTCAGCTAATAAATCACCTCTCTGCTATTTTAGTAACTCCCACAATGCAATGCTTGCCAGAATTGTATCGCACGGGTGTTCACGATAGGTGCGGGGAAAAAAGGATCCTACAACATTTTGGTGCAAATGTGTACCCTTTTTTCCCCAGTTCAAAATTGCATAGCATGGGTGTGAACACCCATGCAAAGCGATTCTGTCAAGCTCACTGCATTTTGCAATCTGTTTCAGGGTGTCGTTCATGGAACATTAAGCCCCTGTTCACATCGGGCAGATTTGACATGAGATTTGACATGTCAAATCGCATGTCAGATGAAAGCCTATTGTCGGCAGCATCACTGTCCGAATTGATGCAATCCTGACTTTGCAGTGCTGCACTGATTCCCAGACCTGAACAATTTCCCTAAACTGCGCTCGCTGCTAGAAAATATCAAATGGGATAGAACCCTGGGAACAAAGAACACGGAGGAAAAATGGGAGTGCTTCAAGAGCATACTTAAGGGGGTGGGCCAGTGCATTCCACAGGGAAATAAATTTAAAAGAGCAAAACTAAACCCTGGGTGGCTAAACTCCAACATAAAAATGTATATTAGAGCTAAAGAAAAGGCCTTCAAAAAATACAAGACTGAGGGGTCATTGGCAGCATTTAAGCACTACAAAGAGTGTAATAAGAAATGTAAAGATGAAATCAGGGCGGCTAAAATAGAACACGAGAGACATATAGCGGAGGAGAGTAAAAAGAACCCCAAGAAGTTCTTTAAGTATATAAACAGTAAGAAAGCGAGGCCAGAACACATTGGCCCCATAAAAGATGATAAAGGAAAAATGGCCACAGAGGACAGAGAAAAGGCGGAAGTGTTAAATAATTTCTTCTCTTCAGTCTTCACAAAAGAATCGGGGGGCTACACGAACCCAGCTTGTAAGGCCGAACTAAATAATACACCTCAGGAAGTGCCGCCATGGCTAACAGAGGATAGACTTAGAGCTAAACTAGAGAAACTTAACATAAATAAATCCCCGGGACCGGATGGCTTGCACCCAAGGGTTCTTAATGAGCTCAGCCAGGTGATTGCCAGACCATTATTCTTGATCTTTAAGGATAGTTTACAGACAGGTATGGTGCCAGCTGATTGGAAAAAAGCCAACGTGGTACCAATATTTAAAAAGGGGCCGAGATATATCCCGGGTAACTATAGGCCGGTCAGCCTAACATCAGTAGTCTGCAAAATTTTGGAGGGGATGATAAGGGACCACATACAAGACTTTAGTAATGAAAACGGTATTATAAGTAGTAATCAGCATGGATTCATGAAAAATCGTTCATGCCAAACCAATCTATTAACCTTCTACGATGAAGTGAGCTGCCACTTAGATAAAGGTAAGCCTGTGGATGTGGTGTATCTGGACTTTGCAAAGGCCTTTGACACCGTTCCCCACAAACGCTTACTGTACAAACTAAGGAAGGTAGGTATGGACCATAAGGTGAGTACCTGGATAGAGAACTGGCTCCAGGGGAGAGTCCAGAGGGTGGTGATTAATGGGGAGTACTCTGAGTGGGCGGGTGTGGAAAGTGGGGTCCCCCAGGGTTCTGTCCTGGGACCAATCCTGTTTAATTTATTCATAAATGATCTAGAGGAGGGGATATCTAGTACAATCTCAGTATTTGCAGATGATACTAAATTAGGCATGCCAATATCTTCTATGCAGGATGTGGAAATCTTGCAAGCAGACCTGAACAAAATAACGGGGTGGGCAACTACATGGCAGATGAGGTTTAATGTAGAAAAATGTAAAGTAATGCACTTGGGGGCCAGTAACCAGAAAGCAAGCTACTCACTAGGGGGGGAACCTCTGGGTGAGTCTAGGATGGAAAGGGACCTGGGGGTACTGGTAGACAACAGGCTTGGAAGTGGCATGCAATGCCAAGCCGCTGCAAGCAAAGCCAACAGAATACTGGGTTGTATAAAAAAGGGGATTCACTCCAGAAATAAAGAGATTATTCTTCCACTCTACAAAACTCTGGTCCGGCCACATCTGGAGTATGCTGTCCAGTTCTGGGCACCGGTCCTCAGGAAGGATGTGCTGGAACTGGAGAAAGTCCAGAGAAGGGCAACAAAAATAATTAGGGGAATGGAGGACATCAGCTATGAGGAAAGACTACAAGCACTGAACTTATTCTCTCTGGAGAAGAGACGATTGAGGGGGGATATGATATCAATGTACAAATACTGTACTGGCGACCCTAGCATAAGGAACAAACTATTCAGAGTAAGGGAATACAATAAGACACGTGGCCACTCACTAAAACTTGAGGAAAGGCGGTTTAACCTTAAAGTGCGTAAGGGGTTCTTCACTGTAAGAGTAGTAAGGATGTGGAATTCTCTTCCGCAAGCAGTCGTATCAGCGGGGAGCCTTGATAGTTTCAAAAAACTATTGGATGGACACCTTAAAGACCACAACATACAGGGGTATACAATGTACGGTTAGCAAACACACACACACATCATAGGTTGAACTGGATGGACTTGTGTCTTTTTTCAGCCTCACTAACTATGTAACTATGTAACTATGTAAAAGTCGTTTCTGCACTATTTTTGGCGATTTTAATAGAAATCTGTGCATGAACCCATACAGCAGTCTGTCAAATCGCCCTGAAGTCGCACTGACATGCAAGTTTGAAATTGTGCACCTTCAGCTGAATGATTTCAAACCCGCCCTCAGTGTGAATCGGTGCCGTTGCCGGCAATAGGCTCAGATTTGACATGCGAATCGACAAGACAAATCCCATGCCAAATTGGCACAATGTCAATAGGGCTTCATGTTCCATTAACGATACCCTGAAACAGATTGCAAAACGCAGTACGCTTGCCAGAATCGCATCGCATGGGTGTTCACACCCATGCAATGCGCTTAGGTGTGGAGAAAAAAAAAAAAAAAAGGGTCCTACAACATTTTGGTGCAAATGTGATGCAATTTGAGCCATACAAAATATATGGCTCAAATCATATCACACAGACATCATATGTGATGTGCACAGGAATGCGGTGCGTTTTTGGTGCAAATCCCATGTGGTGTTCAGCATGGGTGTGAACCAAGGCTATGTTCCATGAACGACACCTTGAAACAGAACCAAGGCTTAAAAAAAGCAATGGAATCAAAAATGCTGCTAACTGGTGTTTTTTTGGCGTTTATCGATGTTAGAACTTTTTTACAGCTGAAAAACACCACTCAAAACCAACTAATTTTCGTTTTTTTTTTTTTTTTTTACAGCCAGAAAACGCCCCTGTCAAAAGCTGCTGAAAACAGCCTATGTGTGCATGGACACATAGGATAACATGCTGGGGCGTTTATTGGCTGCAGAAAAAAACGTCCATTTAGTTGAACAAAAAATAATGGGGTGGGCATCTACATGACAGATGAGGTTTAATGTTGAACAATGTAAAGTAATGCACTTGGGCGTCAGAAACACGAAAGCAAGCTACTCACTAGAGGGGGAACCTCTGGGTGAATCTAAGATGGAAAAGGACCCGGGGGTCCTAGTGGACAACAGGCTTGGCAGTGGCATGCAATGCCAAGCCGCCGCAAGCAAAGCCAACAGAATACTGGGATGTATAAAAAAGGGGATTCACTTCAGAAATAAAGAGATTATTCTACCACTCTACAAGACTCTGGTCCGGCCACATCTGGAGTATTCCGTCCAGTTCTGGGCATCGGTCCTCAGAAAGGATGGGCTGGAACTGGAAAGAGTCCAGAGAAGGGCAACAAAAATAATTAGGGGAATGGAGGACATCAGCTATGAGGCAAGACTACAAGCACTGAACGTATTCTCTCTGGAGAAGAGACGTTGAGGGGGGATATGATATCAATGTACATATACTGTACTGGTGATGACCCTAGTATAAGGAACAAACTTTTCAGAGAAAGGGAATACAATAAGATACGTGGCCACTCACTAAAACTAGAGGAAAAACGGTTTAACCTTAAAATACGTAAGGGGTTCTTTACTGTCAGAGCAGTAAGGATGTGGAATTCTCTTCCTCAAGCAGTGGTATCAGCAGGCAGTATCAATAAGTTTCAAAAAACTATTAGATGGGCACCTTAAAGACCACAACATACAGGGATATACAATGTACGGTTAACAGCAAACACACACATCATAGGTTGAACTGGATGGACTGATGTCTTTGTTCAACCTCACAAACTCTCTCGAACAGGGATCCTCAAACTACGGCCCTCCAGCTGTTGCGGAACTACACATCCCATGAGGCATTGTAAAACTTTGATATTCACAGACATGACTAGGCATGATGGGAATTGTAGTTCCTGAACAACTGGGGGGCCATAGTTTGAGTACCCCTGATCCTATACCCACAGTTGATCCAGAGGAAGGCGAAAAACCCCAGGCAAAGCATGATCCAATTTGCTCCTGCAAGGGAAACAATTCCTTCCTGATCCCCCGAGAGCTAGATATTCCCTGGATCAACTTTACCTATAAATGGGAGTACCCAGTTATCTTCTGTTTATTTAGGAAAGAAATACAATAAAAATAAAAATTCAGCGCTTAAAATCAAATGGATGGGTAAGCAGCTGTACACCATGATAGGTCAAACCTACCAAAACCTATAATATGCAGTAAAAGAAAATAAAGTGCAGCGCTATAAAATTACAAATAGTGCATAAAATCATTCACATTAAAATGTATAAAATGCACAATAAAAAGCATGTGGATCATAAATCATATAGTCCTTAAAAGCTGATTTCCAAAGTGAAAAACAGGAATATTTAAAACGACACTGCAAACGTGACTTCTCCACCACAGATAATACAGCCTCTCACCTCCTGTATTCGACCACTAGGGGTCACAACACTTTGTATCAGTAAGCCAGAGGCAGCCAGAAGATCTGTATATCCAGGAACCAACAGGTTCACAGAAACTCGTGTATGGCAATCCGGAAAAGATAAATAAAACGATCTAATGCTCTCCGCTTAATTAAGGACATTTATTAAAGTAATAAATAAAGCATCACTCACAAGCAAGGCACTGTCACAGTGCCAGATGAAAGCGAAAGTGCAGACATGTGTTCCAGGATCTCAGAGAGCTGCGGGTGACATCAGACTCCTTCCCCCGTATGCATTACGTCAATAGGCATGACTTCCTCAGCAGGGGTAAGGAGGGAGACCGCACCCGCTCATTATAAAGGCGTCTCATAGCAACCAGAAGCCAGGTCATTACAAAACAGGAAGTGAAGGGGAATGGAAATCCTCCGCCCCCTTCAACCAAGGACCAGCCCAACTTCCTGTAGACACAGGAAATAAGAATAACAGAGCTGAACAGCAGTGGTCAGAGGATATACAACACGGATTAACCCCTGAAGCTCCGCTGCAGCTCACCATCAGTGACTAAATAAATTATGGCAATATAATTGGAAATGCCAGAATAATTCACTGCCTAACATAGACAGTCGAGCAAAATATTAAATATTAAAATAAATATCCAATTTAAAACCAATATAAAATCGGAATATGACAACAACCGCAGCTCTCCGATTGGAACATCATACAGATTAAAAACATATACATATAAAACCTGCGCATAGAGAAATACATATATGTATAAATATAAAACATACAATATGCATGACCTACATGATACATGCAATAAAATTCCAAAAGAAAAACTGAAAAATAAAAACAGATCTATTAAGTCCCCGTTCACACTAAGGCGACCTGGTCGCCTCACAGGTCGCCTTCCATAGGGAAGCTGCGGACCCGTTCCAATAGGAGCGACACAAGTCGCTCTGACTTAGAAAAAGGGTCCGGAGCTTCTTTGGGGCGACCCGGAGGCGACCGCCATAGACTTCAATGTTATGAAGTCCGTGGCGGCCGCTCCGAGGTCGCGGCACGCTGCTCGCACAGCGACCTCAGAGGTCGCCCCCCCAAGTCGGATCGCCCCAGTGTGAACGGGGCCTAACTATTGAAGATAAAACAATTCAAATCAAAATCGGCATTTAAACCTCCTGCTGACAGCACATGGGTCCGATAAATCCAGAAGGATTCTCTGCGACTCAATTGTCGCACGAAATTCCCACCCCTCCAATGATGGGCTGTTTTTTCAATGCCCCAAAATTTTAAACTGGTAGGGTTGCAATTGTGGTGTTTCTTAAAGTGTCCCGGCACGCTATGATTAGTCTTTCCTTTCCTGATCTTACTCATATGCTCACCTATGCGTACATGGAGCGGTCTAGTAGTTCTACCCACGTATTGCAACCCACACTGGAGCATATAAACTACACCCCGTGTGGTGCAGGTGACAAAATCTTTTATTACGTGGGTCTCATGAGTGGCAGTAGCAATAAACTCCTTTCTCCTTTTTAGATTTGCTTTAGAAGTCTTGCAAGCGGCACATCTGCCACAAGCGTAAAACCCCTTTAAATCTGGGAACAACCTGTTCTCAGCTCTAGACGGGGGGTCAACAACCCCAGGTGCTAAGCGATCCCTGAGAGTCGGAGCCCTCCTATAGATGAACTTAGGTCGTTCTGGAAGGGCGGGGCCTAAAATACGATCACTTTTTAATATGGGCCAATGTTTAGCTACAATGCCCTCAAACTTTTTAAACTGGACATTATAGTCCAGAACCAGACTGAATTCATTATTGGCAGGTGTCCTTTGCGTTCCAGCAAGAACTACCTCCCTATTCACTGAGCTGACCTTCACTATTTCATCATCAATAAGTGCCGGATCATAACCCTTCTCAAGAAACCTCTTAGCAAGTACTTGCGACTGAGACTGGAAATCCTCTTCCGAGGAGCGGTTGCGCTTAATGCGCATGAATTGCCCTCTCGGGATATTACATAGCCACAGATGGTGATGGCAGCTGTTCTTGGGTATGTAGGATTTCCGGTCCGTCGGCTTGAAATAGGTGTGAGTTTTTAGGGCTCCATTTTCCTTAAATATCTCCAGATCCAAAAACACGATTTTTGAGTCGCTAACATTCCATGTTAACTTAATGTTTTTGGTATTGGCATCAAGCCTCTGCATAAAACATTCCAAACTGGACATATCACTCTTCCATACCAAGACCAGACCGTCTATATAACGACGATAGCAGCTTAACTGGGGGGGACGGTTAGCAAAAATGGCTTCCTCCTCCCAGTGTGACAAAGATATTAGCCACACTGGGAGCAAACCGTGCCCCCATAGCTACTCCCTTTGTCTGTAAGAAATACCTCTGGTCATACCAGAAGTAATTTTTCAGCAGGCAGAAGTCGAGACACTCCAGCAGGAATTTACAATGCCTAGAAGGTAATTCAGACTTGGATAGGGCCCATCTGTATGATGTTCCAATCGGAGAGCTGCGGTTGTTGTCATATTCCGATTTTATATTGGTTTTAAATTGGATATTTTAATATTTTGCTCGACTGTCTATGTTAGGCAGTGAATTATTCGGGCATTTCCAATTATATTGCCATAATTTATTTAGTCACTGATGGTGAGCTGCAGCGGAGCTTCAGGGGTTAATCCGTGTTGTATATCCTCTGACCACTGCTGTTCAGCTCTGTTATTCTTATTTCCTGTGTCTACAGGAAGTTGGGCTGGTCCTTGGTTGAAGGGGGCGGAGGATTTCCATTCCCCTTCACTTCCTGTTTTGTAATGACCTGGCTTCTGGTTGCTATGAGACGCCTTTATAATGAGCGGGTGCGGTCTCCCTCCTTACCCCTGCTGAGGAAGTCATGCCTATTGACGTAATCCATACGGTGGAAGGAGTCTGATGTCACCCGCAGCTCTCTGAGATCCTGGAACACATGTCTGCACTTTCGCTTTCATCTGGCACTGTGACAGTGCCTTGCTTGTGAGTGATGCTTTATTTATTACTTTAATAAATGTCCTTAATTAAGCGGAGAGCATTAGATCGTTTTATTTATCTTTTCCGGATTGCCATACACGAGTTTCTGTGAACCTGTTGGTTCCTGGATATACAGATCTTCTGGCTGCCTCTGGCTTACTGATACAAAGTGTTGTGACCCCTAGTGGTCGAATACAGGAGGTGAGAGGCTGTATTATCTGTGGTGGAGGAGTCACGTTTGCAGTGTCGTTTTAACTATTCCTGTTTTTCACTTTGGAAATCAGCTTTTAAGGACTTTATGATTTATGATCCACATGCTTTTTATTGTGCATTTTATACATTTTAATGTGAATGATTTTATGCACTATTTGTAATTTTATAGCGCTGCACTTTATTTTCTTTTACTATTTAGGAAAGAATCCAGGCCCTTTTTAAAGCAATCTTCTGAGCTGGCCAGAACCACCTCTGGAGGGAGTCTATTCCACATTTTCATAGTTCTTACTGTGAAGAAGAAACCTTTCCATATTTGGAGATGAATTCTCTTTTCCACTAGACGTAAAGAGTACCCCCATTGTACTCTGCAATGACCTTAAAGTAAATAAATCAACACTAAGTTCACTATATGGACCCCTTATGTATTTGTACATGTTTATCGCCTCTTCTCAACAGAGAATACATTCAGTTCCTCTGATCTATCCACATAGCTGAGCTCCTCCATGTCTCTTATCAGTTTGGTTGCCCTTCTCTGCACTGTCTCCAGTTTCCCGATATCCTTTTTAAGAACCGGTGCCCAAAACTGAACTGCATATTCCAGAAGAGGTCTTACTAATGATTTGTACAGGGGCAAAATGATATCTCTCTCTCTGGAGTCCATGCCTCTGTTAATACAAGAAAGGACTTTGCTTGCTTTGGAAACCGCAGGTTGGCATTGCATGCTATTGTTAAGCTTGGATCTACTAAACCCCCCCCAGATCCTTCACCATTGATTCCCTCAGTTGTACTCCCCCTAGTATGTATGATGCATGCATAATTTTACCCCTTAAGTGCATAATTTTACATAGTTGCCCAATTAAACAGTGCATTAAGGTCGGCTTGTAAATTGAAGACAATCTATAAAGGATGTTATTCCGCTGCATAGCTTGGTGTTATCTGCAAAGACTAAAATGGTACTTTTAATCTCAGACTTTATATTATTTATAAATATATTAAAAAGTAAGGGTCCCAACACTGAACCTTGGGGTACACCAATGATGACCTTAGACCATTTAGAATAAGAATCATTAACCACTACTCTCTGAATTCTAGCTTTTAGCCAGTTTTCTATCCATTTACAAACTGATCTTTCCAAGCCTGTAGACCAGGGGTATTGAATTAAAATTTACCGAGGTCCTGTCAGTAAATTTTCTTCTAGCAGAGGTCCGAATATCATTTCGGAACCCGTGGCATCTTTTTGCATGTACCAAACAGCATGTTGCCGCAGCACCATGCGGCTTGGTTGTGCGCGATTTTGGAAAAAAAAAGCTCAAGGACTTCTTTCTCTATGTTTCTCGTGGGTAGTTCAGCCCACAATGTGTGCGCCACATGCACAGATCAGAATCCCTCAGTCCCAACTGCACAATTACAGTCCCCTCCCCCTTCTCATCAAGATCCCCTCTTGGTGAGTGTCCTCAGGTCCCCCTTTACATCACCCCCTCCACTCCTTTCACAGTAATGTTCTCACACTTCCTGGTCATCGATCCCCCCTCCCCCGACAGTACTATCCTCTGCCCCTATTTACATTACCCCCCGCCTACATTACTGTCCTCGGTCCCCCAATCCCCCCCCCCCCACAATACAGTCCTCAGCTACCCCGCATTACTGTCCTCAGCCCATTTCACATTACTGTGCTTATTGTCCCTCACATTACAGTCCTCAGCCTCCCCCAATTTAATGACACACACACACTACAGTCCTCAGTCCCCCACTCTCTTCACATTACAATTATCAGTCCCCCCCACATTATAGTCCTCAGTCTCCCCCAATTTAATGTCCCCACCCCCCCTACACACACATTACAGTCCTTAGCCCCCCACTTTAATGTCCTTAGCCCCCCCCACTGATGTCCTCAGCCTCCCCACTTGAATGTCCTCACCCCCCCCCCCCCACACACACACCACAGGTCCCGAGACCCCCCCCCCCCACACCCCACATTACAATCCTCCGTCCTCCACTATAATGTCCTCAACATACACACACTAAAGTTCTCCCACTTCTCTGTCCTCAACACACACACGCACATCACAGTCCTCCCACTTCACTGTTCTCAACACACACACACATCACAGTCCTCAGCTCTCCCACTTCACTGTCCTCAGTACACACATTCCTCATTTCCAGCTTTTCAAACTAGTGTCCCCACTCCTTGTGACTTCACCCCCTCCCGCACTGTCTTACCTTACTTACACAGATCGAAGGTTGGAGGGAGGCACAGGCACAGCATATCTGGATGGAGAGGGGTGGAGATCGTGATTGGTTGCTAGGACCGCCCTTCATCCTAGCAGCCAATGACCTGCTTGTTAAACTCAGGCAGCTCCATCCTCCATCCAGAACTGTCCTGCCTCCTGGTGTCTGCTCTGTGAGAAATGGATTACAGAGCGACGGCAGGGGAAGAAAAGGCTGCTAAATAGCGGTACCGCGGCGGTCCGAATGGAAACGTGATGCGGTCCGCCATTTAGTGATCCCCACTGTAGACTTTACCTTACACATTAATGGTGTGTGGGGAATGCTTTTGCAAAATGTCAAATGCTTTTGCAAAATCCAAATATACTATGTCCACAGCCACCCCTCTGTCCAAGGTTTTACTTACCTCCTCATAAAAAGAAATCAGGTTTCTTTGACAACTTCTGTCTTTCATGAATCCATGCTGTCTGTTGCTTAAAATATTTTTTTCCAGCAAGAACTCATCTATGTGGTTTTTTATTAAACTCTCCAGTATCTTCCCAAACATAGAAGTTTAACCAACAGGTCTATAGTTACTTAGTAAAGACTTTGATCCCTTGTTAAATATAGGCACCAAATGGCCCTACGCCAATCCAGTGGTACTATTCCAGTCATTACCAAGTCCATAAAAATTAGAAACAATGGCTTTGAAATAACAGAGTTCAATTCTTTTAGGATCCGTGGGTGGATGCCATCTGGTCCAGGTGCTTTATCCACCTTTATTTGGTCTAAATATTTCTGGACCATGTCACTTTTGAGCCATTGTGGATCATTTGGGGCTGTGTCAATATACATTGTGTCAATCCACTGTGTCAATCCACATTGTGCACACAAGCTCCCCAGGCACCTTTGGATACACAGAGTCAATTCCTATGATTTACACCACATTTTCCCACTGCACAGCTAGAAAGATGACACACACAGTTCCTAATCAACATTTTTGGTTTAGCATCCAATGTTACTCCTCTCTAATCATCACCACCTTGGCAATGCAGATTTCTGTATTTTTTCTCTTACTGATCTAAACGCAGCGCATGTTTATGTGCCTGTATGTCTAAAAATTCTGCGTTTTTAGACAGCAGTGTGCAAGAGGCCTTACGTGTTTCACAAGAATTGCAGACTAAAATGGCAAATGTGTATTTCAATGGTGTATTAATCTGTTTGCCAGGAGTTCCACTTGAATACTAAAGGTAACTTATAAAAAAAAAACACTCTGAGCAGGCACCTGCCTGCTCGCAGTCTTCTGAGTTGGCTCTGAGGAAGAGGGGATCCCACCGGGACATTGTAGTCTGACAACAAAAGTCTTCGCTGTCAGAATACACTGATTGGCGACTGGAGCTACATCACACTTATTAATCTACTTATCGGATTAAAGGTCACACCACTTCATTAAACTGGATCTTTTAAAAACTGGGCCCATATTTCTTCCCTCTTGCATCCCCCCTCCCCCAATTTCTCCATCTAGATCAACATACCTGCAATTAATTACTCCTGGACTCGGAACCTCTCCTTTTAGCCACACTTCCAATTACTGACCAAATGGTGCCCCCCCTTATTTCAGTCACATTTCCAAAATTCACCATGTTTTTTTAAAACGAATGACACCACAAAGCTTATAATTCCCTCACTTGTCATCTCCCGCCTCGACTATTGCAACTTTTTTGTTGGCCTACCTCTACATAGTCTATTACAAATGCTGCTGCTAGACTAAGTCACCTATCCCACTATTGGCTTCCAACCCTCTCTGCCAATCCCCCTATTGGCTTCCACTCACTTAAAGCGGAGTTCCGGCCTGAAAAATAAAATTTAGATAAAAATACCCCTGGGACAGTCAGGGCTAGTGCATTTCAGCAATGATAGCCTCTGATCTGTCCCCGGGTTCACTTACCTTTTAGAAGAAATACTTACCTTGAAAATTTCTTGTCCAGGGCTGCCATCTCAGGTGTGGGCAGCTGAAGCCTGCGTGTCCTCTTCTGCATCCTCTTTGGTCCTAGAATGCCCTGCACCGGCCCCGCTCATGAGTTCCGGCGCAGGTGCGTCATCCCTGCACAGCTTCAGAAGCGGTTTAGCCGGAACTGACGAGCGGGGCCGGTGCAGGCGCATTGATTCCTGGGAGCGATGACGTTCAGCTCCCAGGAGTCAATGCAAGAAGGAAGTGACGGCGGCGGCCGTGTCCGCAGAAGGAGGAAGAGGAAGTAAGGCAAGTATAATTTCTTTAAAAACAAGAGAAGTGAATAAAAAAAAAAATAATTTAATTGTCCAATTACCTTTTACAGGTAATTTAGAGCAAGCGGACAGGGAAAAAATATTTTTCAGGGTGGAACTCCGCTTTAAAGCAAAAAATTAAAAATAATATCATACAAAGCCATCCACAACTCTGTCCTGAGCCACATCACTGCACTCATCTCAAAATATCACCCACACTGCCATATTCGCTCCTCCCAAGATCTCCTGCTCTCTAACCCCCTTTCTCCTCCTTCCATGTTTGTCTACAGTATTTCTCCAGAGCCTCTCCTTGCCTCCAGAACTCCCCAACCCATTTCATTCTGCTAGCTCCTACTCTGCCTGCCTTCAAGTGATCCTTGAAAACTCATCTCTTTAGGAAAGCCTAAGCCAACTTTAGCTATCACCTGGAATTTTATTTTCTCTATCAACTCCACCCCTACAGTTATTACCTTTTGAATCATTTACCTCTCTCTTTAAATTGCAAGCACTCATGAACTCCTAATTCTCTTATATTGTAACTGTACTGTCTCCCTAATTTTGTTAAGAGCTGTGCAAACTGTTGGCACTAAATAAATCCGGAATAATAAAAATATTAATAATCTGGTGACCGGTGACCCCTGATAGTAAATCTGTTATTTTTACCTACATTTAACAGACCAGCTGTCCAGCAAATGTGTCAGTTGGAGCTGAGGCAAACCATTTAACCACTTCCATACCGAGTCATAGTAATATGACGTCGGCATGGTGGTTGTACGGATCCGGGCGGGCGTCATATGACGTCCGCCCGCTCTAGCTGCTACTGCGCGCCCCCGGGGGCGTGCAGTGATCGGGGGTGAGGCTCGTCCCTCGGACATAGCCCATCCCTGATCAAGGTAAACAGCCAATAGAAATTGGCTGTTTACCACGTGATCGGCTGTGTCAATCACAGCCGATCACATGAGCGGCTCCAGCACGAGCCGCTCGTTCTCTCTGCAATGTGCACCCCCGGGGGCGCGCAGAGCAGCGATCGGGGACAAACTTCAGAAGGGCAAACTTTCCAAAATTGTACTCAATGATGGAAAAGGTAAACTGGGACCAAACCCTGGGATCCCTGACCACAGAGGAAAAATGGGAATGCTTTAGGAACATATTAGGCAAAGGCATCTTGCAGAGCATTCCTATGGGAAATAAATTTAGAAGAGACAAAGCCAAACCTGGCTGGCTAAACTGTAGCGTCATAAAACTTATTAGGGGGAAAAAATTGGCCTTCAAGAAGTATAAATCAGAGGGCACAGTATCGGCTTTCGAGCAATACAAGGAGGCAAATAAGAAAAGTAAACAAGAAATCAAGATGGCTAAAATCAACTTTGAGAGACAAATAGCGGAGGATAGTAAAAAAAACCCAAAGAAATTCTTTAAATATATCAACAGCAAAAAAACTAAGGCAGAGCATATTGCACACATAATTAACAATGATGGGAGGATGGTTACAGAGGACACTGAAAAAGCAACCGTGCTAAATGCTTTTTTCTCGTCAGTCTTTACACAGGAAAAGGAGGGGTACACTGACCATGACTGTATGGTTAGTAGTAATAAACAGGACTTGCCACCATGGCTAACAGAGGGGGAAATCAGGGAAAGGCTGGATAAACTTAACACAAACAAATCAAAAGGACCGGATGGCATACATCCGAGAGTACTCAAGGAACTCAGTAAAGTTATATCGAGACCACTGTTCCTGATCTTTGCTGACAGTATTAGGACAGGAGATGTACCAGGGGATTGGAAGAAAGCTAACGTGATTCCAATATTCAAAAAGGGCCAGAGGCATATCCCGGGAAATTATAGGCCTGTCAGTTTGACATCAGTAGTATGTAAACTTCTGGAGGGGATGATAAGGGACTATATTGTAGAGTTTGCTAAGGACAACAACATCATCAGCAGTAATCAGCACGGGTTTACAAATGGGCGTTCTTGTCAAACCAATCTCCTTACATTCTACGAGGAGGTGAGCTGTGAGCTAGATAGGGGCAGACCAGTAGATGTGGTGTACTTAGATTTCGCTAAGGCGTTTGATACAGTTCCCCACAAGCGCTTAATTTATAAAATAAGGTCTGCAGGTATCGATAGCAGGGTTTGCTCTTGGATACGGAACTGGCTAAAAAGGCGGGTCCAAAGGGTAGTAATAAACAGCGCATACTCAGACTGGTCTGAGGTGGTAAGCGGGGTCCCCCAAGGCTCAGTCCTGGGACCAACCTTGTTCAATTTATTCATAAACAACATTGAGGTCGGGATCAGTAGTTCGATATCAGTTTTTGCAGATGACACAAAATTGGGCAGGGCAATAACTTCACAACATGAAGCAGATATCCTGCAGAATGACCTGGACAAAATAACAGAGTGGGCAACGACATGGCAAATGAGGTTTAACGTGGAGAAGTGTAAGGTTTTGCACTTGGGGACTAAAAACATAAAATCACAATACACGTTAGGAGGGGAGCCCTTGGGGGAATCAAAAATGGAGAAGGATCTGGGAGTATTGGTTGATGATAGATTAGGAAACAGCATGCAATGTCAAGCGGCAGCTTCCAAAGCCAACAGAATATTAGCATGCATAAAGAAAGGGATGCATTCCAGAGATAAGACTATAATCCTTCCACTTTATAAAACTCTGGTCCGACCGCATCTGGAGTATTCCGTCCAGTTCTGGTCGCCAGTCCTCAGGAGGGATGTGTTGGAGCTGGAGAGAGTCCAGAGAAGGGCAACTAAACTAATTAGGGGATTGGAGGACCTTGACTATGAAGAGCGTCTACAATCGCTCGATTTATTCTCCCTGGAGAAGAGACGTCTGAGGGGGGACATGATAGCAATTTATAAATATCTTAATGGGGATCCCAGCTTAGAAAAAAAGCTGTTCATTCGAAGGGATTGCATGAGGACTCGAGGGCATACAATGCGATTAGAGGAGAAGCGTTTTAACCTCAGGCAACGCGGGGGGTTCTTTACTGTTAGGGCAACAAGATTGTGGAATTCTCTACCACAAGAGGTGGTTTCTGCGGGTAGTATGGTGGCTTTCAAAAGACTCTTAGACTTACATCTCAAGGATCAGAACATTCAGGGGTATGGGAGATGATTACAGCCACACATGCCTACACAGGTTGAACTGGATGGACTATTGTCTTTATTCAACCTCACCTACTATGTAACTATGTAACTATGTAACAAGGCTTGTCCCTCGGACAGAGTCGATCCCCGATCTAGGTAAAGAGCCAATGAAATTGGCTCTTTACCACGTGACCGGCTGTGTCCAATCACAGCCGGTCACAAATGTCAACAGAGAACACGGTAACTAGCGGTCACCGTGTTCTCCTCCTCACACACGGATCCTGTGTGAGGAAGAGAGTGTGGTAACAGCTAGTTACCAAGTACAGTGCACCCCAAACACACTGATTGCCCCCCCCCCCCAATAAAGAGCACCTGTCACTAGCCCATCAAAGTACCCGAGTACCTGTCACCAGCCCATCAGGTACTCTGATGACAGGTACTCGGGTACTCTGATGACGGGTACTCGGGTACTCTGATGACGGGTACTCGGGTACTCTGATGACGGGTACTCGGGTACTCTGATGACGGGTACTCGGGTACTCTGATGACGGGTACTCGGGTACTCTGATGACGGGTACTCGGGTACTCTGATGACGGGTACTCGGGTACTCTGATGACGGGTACTCGGATACTCTGATGACGGGTACTCGGATACTCTGATGACAGGTACTCGGATACTCTGATGACAGGTACTCGGATACTCTGATGACAGGTACTCGGATACTCTGATGACAGGTACTCGGATACTCTGATGACAGGTACTCGGATACTCTGATGACAGGTACTCGGATACTCTGATGACAGGTACTCGGATACTCTGATGACAGGTACTCGAGTACTCTGATGACAGGTACTCGAGTACTCTGATGACAGGTACTCGAGTACTCTGATGACAGGTACCCGGGTACTCTGATGACAGGTACCCGGGTACTCTGATGACAGGTACCCGGGTACTCTGATGACAGGTACCCGGGTACTCTGATGACAGGTACCCGGGTACTCTGATGACAGGTACCCGGGTACTCTGATGACAGGTACCCGGGTACTCTGATGACAGGTACCCGGGTACTCTGATGACAGGTACCCGGGTACTCTGATGACAGGTACCCGGGTACTCTGATGACAGGTACCCGGGTACTCTGATGACAGGTACCCGGGTACTCTGATGACAGGTACCCGGGTACTCTGATGACAGGTACCCGGGTACTCTGATGACAGGTACCCGGGTACTCTGATGACAGGTACCCGGGTACTCTGATGACAGGTACCCGGGTACTCTGATGACAGGTACCCGGGTACTCTGATGACAGGTACCCGGGTACTCTGATGACAGGTACCCGGGTACTCTGATGACAGGTACCCGGGTACTCTGATGACAGGTACCCGGGTACTCTGATGACAGGTACTCGGGTACTCTGATGACAGGTACTCGGGTACTCTGATGACAGGTACCCAGGTACTCTGATGACAGGTACTCGGGTACTCTGATGACGGGTACTCGGATACTCTGATGACGGGTACTCGGGTACTCTGATGACGGGTACTCGGGTACTCTGATGACGGATACTCGGGTACTCTGATGACGGATACTCGGGTACTTTGAGTACCTGTCAACGGAGTACCCGTCATCAGAGTACCTGAGTACCTGTCACCTACCCATCAGAGTACCCGAGTACCTTCCACCTGCTCATCAGAGTACCTGACGCCTGAAGTACCCGAGTACTTGCCGCCTGCTCATCAGTACCCATCACTACTCATCAGTACCTATCACGTATCAGTATCACCTATCACCTGCCTGTCACCTGCCCATCAGAGTACCCGAGTACCTGTCACCTGCCTATCGGAGTACCCGAGTACCTGCCACCTGCTCATCAGTACCAGAGTACCTGTCACCTGCCCAACAAAGTACCCGAGTACCTGTCGCCCTTCATACAGCCACCATGTCTATAGCCCCGTACACACGCACAGATCGTCGTCATACAAACGTCGGCGGACGAAAGATCTGCCGATTGTACGCGTGTTAGTATGGTGCCTCCGACAGCTGTCTGCACACAATCCGCGGACAAGAGTCTTTCTTGCAAACATGAAAATTTTTGTCTGCGGACACCAGAATGGACGATTGTTCGCCTGTCAGTACAGAAATCAGCCGACAGACCGCAGATTTGCAAGACTGGGCATGCTCAGAAAATAAAAAACACAGGGAAAGTTAACCATTACATGACATCACTTCTGCAGTCAGCTGAAGTCTGCGGACAAAATTCTTGTGCTGTCCTTGTGCTGTCTTTGCACTTTTCAACAGACACCGACATCCCGGGGAGAAAAGACGAACATTTGTATGACGACGATCTGTGCGTGTGTACGGGGCTTTAGTCCAAAAAGGTTTATATACGTCCTCCGTTTAAACCTAAATACCAGTGTTATGGCAGCAGATTCTGCGAAAAAAAATATATAATGTTTGGGGGTTCTAAGCAGTTTTCTAGCAAAACAACTGATTTTAGCTTGTAAACACCAAATGTCAAAAATAGGCCTAGGCAAGTGGCTAGGATGCATGATGATGCTCCTTGGATGTTGGGCCCCTCTATATGGCTAGGCTGTGAAAAAGTCTCACACATGTGGTATTGCCATACTCAGGAGGAGTGGCAGAATGTGTTTTGGGGTGTCATTTTTGCTGTGTACATGCTATGTGTTAGGAATATCCTATAAATTGACAACTTTGTGTAAAAAAAAAAAAGTTTTCATTTTTTTCCCACATTTTCCAAAAACCTGTGGAAAAAAATGATATGTTCAAACGACCCATAATGCCTCATAGAATATACGTTGGAGTGTTTGCTTTCCAAAATGGGGTCATTTTGTGGACTTTTCCATTGTATTGGTGCTCTAGGGCCTTGAAAAGTGTGATAGGTAGTAAGAAAGTTTTATGTGTATTTATGCTCCTAGAACGCCTGAAGGTGCTTCTTGGACGTGGAGTATCTTTTTGTGGCCAGGCTGTGTAAAAGTCTCACACATGTGGTATCGCCATACTCGGAAGGAGTAGCAGAATGTATTTTTGGGTGTAATTTTTGCTGTGTACATGCTATGTGTTAGAAATAGCTTATAAATTGACAACTTTGTGGGGAAAAAAAAAAGAAAAAAAAAATTTTGTTCTTCATTTTCCCAAGAATTGTGGGAAAAAAAATGGATTTTTGTAAAATCTTACCGTAAAATCCTTTTCTCTTAGCTCATTGACAGACGTAGTCCTCGGTGATACAGCACCTTCGGGTTATGTTGCCTCCACAGGAGTAGGACTAGACAGGAAATAAAATGCTCTGGCCACACCCTAGGGGCAGTCCCAGAGGGTATATCCTCTCTCTCTCTGCCTCAGCAAATCAGTTATGTCATAAAAGCAGTCTTTAGAGAATTTAACCCAACCCAACTCAAAAAAATAGAGGGGCGGGTACTACGTCTGTCAATGAGCTAAGAGAAAAGGATTTTACGGTAAGATTTTACAAAAATCCATTTTTCTCTATCGCTCATTGACAGACGTAGTCCTCGGTGATACAGCACCTTCGGGAAGTCCCAGAGCAGTATCACAAATGAGGGGTGGGAAAATGGAAATCAAATCCCAATCTAGAAGGCCCAACCGGTGCCAACTAGAAGTTTACAATGCTCATCCTTAATGATGAGACTCAACAAAAAAATTTTCAAACAGAAAAAAAAAAACCCTCGAGGTAGACCACCGGTCTCCTCAAATTGCGGCCTGCAAAACCTTGCGGCCAAATGAGGCATCCGCCGATGCCATCACATCAATTTTATAAAATTTTGTAAAGGTATGTACCGACGACCAGGTGGCCGCTTTACATACCTGGACCACTGACGCCTGATGGCGAAAGGCCCAGGAAGTACTGAGCGCTCGAGTGAAGTGCGCCCTAACAGGGAACGGAGGATTCCGACCCTTAATAGAATAAGCCTGTACCACCGTCTGACTGATCCATGTAGATATGGTCGCGGCAGACACAGGCAACCCCCTTCAAGGGCTATCCGTGATCACAAAAAGTGAGTCCGTCTTACGAAAACCACTTTAGGAAGGAAGGATGGATTCGGAAGAAGAACCACCTTATCCCTATGAACCACCAGATCTGGGGAACGACAGGATAATGCGGCCAGTTCTGACACCCTGCGTAGAGAAGTAATGGCCACCAAGAAGGCCACCTTCTGGGAATGTAAGCAAGGGAATCTCCCTAATATCTTCAAAGAGAAGTTTCTGAAGAACCGACCACACTAAATTAAGATACCAGGCGGTAAGTGTGCGCGCACTGGCGGAGCCAGATGTCGCACCCCCTGGATGAAATTCCGCACCAAGGAATGATTAGCCAAAGGTTTCTTGAAAGAAGATTGCTAACGCCGAAAACCTGACCCTTGATCGTGCTCAAGGATAGTTTCTGCTCAACCCCTTGTTGCAGACAGACCAAAATTCGGGTCACCGAATAGGTCTGTGGGGGAAATCCAATAGATTCACACCATGCAATATAAGACTTCCATGTGCTGGAAGTCGCTTTCCTTGCTTTAACTGGAGGTAGGAATAACTGAAGCTGACACTCCCTTGTCCTTCAGTACCTGGGTCTCAATGGCCAGGCCATTAAGCCAGCGACTGTAAAGCAAGATGGAAGATCGGTCCCTGAGACCGCAAATCCTCCCTGAGAGGAAGTCTCCAAGGAGCATCCGCGACTAGCCTCGCCAAGTCGGCGTACCAGGCTTGACGAGGTCAATCCAGAATTTCCAGAATAACTGGAATTCCCTCCACCTCTATCCTGCGAAGAAGTTCCCGCAGCAACTTGAGAGGATGGAAGGCATGCTGTAGCTGATACTGCCCCCACGGGGCGATCAGCGTTTCTGCTGCGTCCGCTAGAGGATCGTGGCGCGAGCTACAAACCTCCGCACCTTCCTGTTAGGCCAAGGTGCCAACAGATCCACATCCGGGATGTCCCAATGAAGGGACAGCTAGGGAAAAAACCTCTGGATGAAGAGGCCATATGCGATTGGATCCGAATCGGGCTGCTCTAGAGCTGCTCGATCCAGTAAATCAGACAAAATCTGATCGCTCTCAGTTCCGATACCCTCATTGGTAATCTGGATACTATCGGAAGAAATGACTTCCCCTGGTTGAGCATCGGAGACTTCCTGGTCCGCTCGCTCAACCGGATCCGATTGTCCAGGGAATCGGAATTCTGATTCCATTAAAAAAGAATCTCCTTCAGGAGAATTCGGGTATGAGACTGGGTATACGGTACTGCCTCTAAGAAGGCCACCATCAGTCCCAGCCAATTGACGGACAGCAACATCCGAATCGTTGACTGAACCTTCTGGAGTTTCCCAGCAAGGAGAAACTCTCTTGCCCAGGATGTATCCAACCTTAGGCCCAGATAGTTCAGTCTCCTGGTGGGAACCAGGGATGATCTTTGGGAAAGCGAAAAAACGCTGATGTCCTGCGATGATGGGGATATAAAGATAGGCATCCTATATGTCTATGGACGCCAGGAAATCTCTTTTATGCAGGGAGGCCACCACTGTACGGATGGACTCTATTTCTTCCCAAGTCCAGATTTGGACGTACCTTGCCCTCTTTCCTGGGCATTGTGAATAGGTTCGAATAGAACCCCTGAAACCGTTCAATGTTAGAAGGGCAGAATCGCACCGGTGGAAGTGATCGAAACTCGATCCTGTGTCCTCCAGAAACCGGTGAAGACATCCCCCCCCCACCCCAGAGATGGGTAGGGGCGCATCAGGCTATATTCTTCAGGCTTGGCTGAGCCGGACTCTTTGTTTACCCGACCAGCGCCCTTTGAAACCCCTCTAAAGGGGCTTTGGAGGGTTTCGCCTTATCGCCCGCCCTCGCGGAACGAACAACTCTATATGAGCAGAAAAGGAAGGTCCTCGTTAGTTACGAGGTCTTTTTATCCTAACAGTCTGTGGCAAGACAGCAGGTGGTACCGTCTATCCTATAAAGAGGAATTCCTCAAACGGATAGCACCTAGCCATGCGTTTGGAAATAACAGGGGTTCGTTTCAAAACGACCCCATTTGAGTAAAGGAAAATCCTTCGCCCTTTTGGTAGGCTAACAAGTACCAAAAAGGAATCTCAGTCTCAGCTACCTCTGCCGGTGTAACCTCAAGACTAAAGGTTTCCCGGATGGACACAACTAGTGCATCCACCACTCTTGTGCTATGGCGGAGGCAGAAACGTGCTCCTCACTGCTGAGGAGATATTACCTGAGACAACAGCCCCCTAAGAGGGACCTGCAACTGCATTGACCAGTTCCGAATCCGTATCTGAAGTATCTGATAAACAATAGGGGTAGGCGGGGGTCGCTACTTGACCCCCGTCCCTGACAGGCCACCTCCACCCGGGATACCAAAGACTCCAAAATTGCCGATAATGCATTAAAAACAAGTGGGGTACTGGAGGGTCCTGCGGCCACCTTGAGGGGATCAGGTGGGGATACCTATGCGGCAGGGTCAATGATTATACAAGACACTTGCCAACGACAAAAAAATGACAAAGTAAAAAAAAAAAAAAAAAAAAATTTTTTTTTTTTTTTTTTTTGTGTGTCCCCCAGTCGCAACAGCGCCCCTCAGTGTTACCTGCCTTTTTGGACCCCACAGAGAGAGAGACAGACCCCAAGGCTCATCCCTGATGCACAGAAGTTTTCATCAGCTTGCTCAGTGCTTGTCTTGTTACAGACAGGAAGTCTTTGGCCCTATTTCCTGGGTAAAAGAGGCGGCTCCGCCCCTTAACACGCCTGCCGGCTCCTCCCCCTGGCTCCATGAGGTGTTTGAGTCACCTCAAACATGGCCGCCCCCATGCTGGAGACACGAGGCTACACCAAAATGGCGGCCTCGTGCGATCTACCAGACAATGGCGGCGGCCTGCACAGAATAGCGGCATGTCTGCAGAAGGATCTCGGCCTCACAACCCTTCACCCTCATGGTGGTCAGCGTGGTCGGAGGTACCGGACCCTAGCGGGCCGTATGCGGTCCGCTGCTTAGCTGGAGGAATGATCTGGAATGCAGTATACATGTATAGACATCGCCCTGTGGCTACTGACAGGTAGGATACCTTATACTATCACAGTAAAGTTCTAGTACTGCCACTGACTACAATCATTTACACATCTTTACAATTAGATTGTCAGCTCCCAAACCAAGCCTCCTGGCTTTTTGTACACAAAAATCACACTCAATTAGGGGGATCTGTGACATGTTGTAGGATAGAGGGGAACCCATCCTTACCATTACAGAGAGGGGCCCGCGTTCACCACAAGACCCGTCAAGGGGAAAGGGGGAACATACTACTCACCATACCGGAACCAGGCGGGTGCCAACTCCTGACAGTACCCCTCTCCACCGAGGTAGGAGGGCTGTCGACCAATACGGGCGCCGTGACTCATGGTCTTTGGCGTTTCAGCGAGACGTTTAACTCGCAGGGTCAGTCCCCTTCCAGTGGGACTATGTCGCGGCCGACCCAGCGCGGAGCTATGGCCTGCACGCGCTCGTAGGCTGAACTGGGGTGACCACTGGATCTCAACATCCAGCCCGTTGCCCAGTTCAGCTTTCTTGCTTGAAGATCTCACAGGAACACTGGAGAAAAAAAGTTGTCTTAAAAAATTATTTTCTAAGAAAAAAATCCTGCCAGGACCGAAGATCCCAGCAAGGTATCTAGGTCCTTACTCCTGACTAGACAGAAAAAAACTGATTTGCTGAGGCAGAGAGAGAGAGGATATACCCTCTGGGACTGCCCCTAGGGTGTGGCCAGAGCATTTTATTTCCTGTCTAGTCCTACTCCTGTGGAGGCAACATAACCCGAAGGTGCTGTATCACCGAGGACTACGTCTGTCAATGAGCGATAGAGAAATTACAACTTCAAAAAACCCACCATGCCTCTTACTAAATACCTTGGACTGTCTACTTTACAAAAAGGGGTCATTTGGGGGGTATTTGTACTGTCCTGACATTTCAGGGCCTCAAGAAAGGAGATAGGCAGTCAGTACATCTGGTGTGATCAATTTTCAGTAATTGATACCATAGCTTCTAGACTCAATAACTTTCACACAGACTAAATAATATACACTAATTTGGGTTATACATTTAGTATACATTTTGGCCCAAATGTATGAAGAAAAATTAATTTTTTGCAAAATTTTATAATTGAAACTAAAAAAAAGTGGTTTTTTTTCAAACTTTTTGCTCTTTTTTTGCATATATCACGAAAAAAAAAAAAAAAAACCCCAGTTGTGATCAAATACCACCAAAAGAAAGCTCTATTTGTGTGAAAAAAATGATAAAAATTTTGTTTGGTTACAGTGTGAGCAATTGTCATTCAAAGTGTGAGAGTGCTGAAAGCTGAAAATTGGTCTGGGCAGGAAGGGTGTCTAACTGCTCTGTATGGAAGTGGTTAAACAGTTAGGTTTTTTTTTTTTCTTTTTGAATAAAGGTTGTATGTAAATAAATAAAAAACAACTGTTTTTAAAGTGTTAGCAGAAATTTGCCTTTAATTTGTCTGTCAAGTCCATCTAAATCTGCTAGTGCATCAAACCCTCTTCCAAAATTGTCAATGCTATTGTCCAACAGGTGTGTATTTTGCTCCTCCATCTAGAGTGAAGCCACCCTCAAACAGGATGGGTTACTGGCTTAACACCCAGGTGAAGATAAAAGGAAGAAAACAATCGAAAATAAAAAAAAAAAACTATTGCAGCCATCCCATATTTAAGAATTGGTAACCTAAATATTACATTTTTGTTTTTAATAAAAAAGTAATAGTTTATTTTAGTGCTGAAAATAATAAATGTTGAAAAAAAATACAATAGATTGCATATAACAGTCTCCATGATAGAATACTTTAGCACTCTATGCCATATGAAACTACCTGGTTATCTGTTTTCTCCAATACAGGGGTGTCCAAACTATGGCCATCCAGCTGTTCAGGAACTACAATTCCCATCATGCCTAGTCATGTCTGTAAATGTCAGAGATTTACAATGCCTCATGGGACGTGTAGTTCCGCAACAGCTGGAGAGCCGTAGTTTGGACACCCCTGCTCTAATAAGATCACAACGTCCTATGTGACCCTCTAAAATCCTTCTGCATAAGAGGCAATTCTGATCATTATATTTTGAGACATTCATTCATACTAACCTGACACACAGCCACAGTCCTGTTCCACAAGACCATCTTCTCAGGTTGTAAGATAACCTCTTGGTATACAACTTCTGCAGGACATTGAATGAAAGCCTGAAAGTATTAAATATTCGAGGTTTCAAACACTGGACACTAGAATGTGAATAGGTAAATGTGAGTCAACACATAGAAGGGAATTCAAAGAAAAACGTGGGCTTTTTCAGTAATGCACTGCAGTAAATGCAATACCCAATAGCAGCAAGATTTTATTTTCTATTGATTTCAGAGTAGAAAAAGGGTCATTCTCATTTTTATTGGTTACTTTAAATTGTTAGTTAGCCTGCTGAGAGCAGATTTAACTGCAGGTAAAATCTGGTATTGCACTGTACAATAATAAATTACTTACCGTATATACTTGAGTATAAGCCGACTTTTTCAGCATTTTTTTTTTCGGCTTTTACTCGAGTCATGGTCTCACTTACCTTTTAAAAATTGCGCGCCGTCTGCCTGGGAATAGCCGAACGTGTACGGGCTTTCCTGAGCATCGGGGTCATGTGCGGTGACGTGTTTCGCCGGGCGGCGCCATTTTTAAATGTAAGGTGCCTCACCGACAGGTAAGTGAGACTCGTCCGCAGCCCCTGCATTTCCTCATGCAGTGCTGCGGCCATGGTAAAGGACATTCTCCTGTACCATGCCCGCAGCACTGCATCTCCTGTACCATCTGTGCCATGCCTGTACCATCTCTTGTGCCATGCCTGTACCATCACCTGTGCCATGCCCGTACCATCACCTGTGTCATCTTCTGTGCTATCTCCTGTACCATGCCCAAAGCCCTGCATCTCCTGTACCATGCCCGCAGCCCCTGTTTTGGGTCTCATGGTAGTCCAGTAGCTGCTGCATTTCCCACCCTAGGCTTATACTTGAGTTAGTACGTTTTCCCACTTTTTTGTGGTAAAATTAGGTGCCTCGGCTTATATTCGGGTCAGCTTATACTCGAGTATATACGGTAATTAACTGAATGGGTTTTAGCAATGGGATTTTGAGGGTGGGGAAGGAGGGGAATTACTGGCTCCACTGGGCAATTAGTATATTTCCATGTTTTCGTTTCATAAAAGCTTTATTGAAGGATCAAATGGTGACAACATCCATGTGAAACAATTCCAAGGTACCAAGTGTCAAATTTGGTTGGTGCAACCAGAACAAAAACACAAAATTTAGCTGCAATAAAGGTGATGCATAAAAGACAGAGCCATATAAAACTGATCATCGGGCGGACCAGAATGAGGTAACCAATTTGAGAAGCAACCTCAGAAAGTAGGTAAACATTACTCAGACAAGAGTGTCAAGAGTTTTGCTGATTCAACCTTGTAGCTCTAATGGGAGCAGAGAATAGTTTGGATAGGACTGGGGGGACTGGGAGAGAAATGCCAGAACAGGCTGACAACACAAAATTAAAGAGTGCACAACCGCCCTAGTGTAATACAGTTTATTAAGAGCAACACTAAAAACTTCCCTCGATACACTCACATTATTCCATAGTAAGGATGACCACGTGTGTGTCAAAAAATCCCCTCCTGGATGGCCACTTCAAGATCCGGATAAGAGATCACCTCCGAATAGGTCAGCTGACAGCCAAGGAAAACCAGAAGCCGCTGATGCAGATCCCCGGTGTGCCTGAGAGACAGGTCACGGTTGCCACAATGGTGCGTTTCAGAGGCGTGACCTCATTTGTCAAGTCATTTAAGAAAGGAGGTCACGCCACCGAAACGCAGCATCATGGCAACCGTTAACTTAGCCTATAGACTAGCAGTGGTTTTGTTATCCTGAGTGAACGTCAAGTGATGACCTCTCAGGAAGCATGGATCGTGGATCCACAGGACACAGCGGATGACTGAGCAGAGTACCAGCCCACTGCCGGTACAGTGTGACCGCCGTGACTAATCAGAGCAGGTCACATGACAATTGTACACAATGGATGTTTTTTGTTTTTTTATGCCATCCAACGTATACAACTGTTGCTGAAGAAGAGGAGAGATGAGGGCGCTCTGGTGAGGAAGGCTGTCCGGTCCTTTGCTGCAGTGGAGAGGTTGCACTGAGGGCAGCACTTGTGTGAGAAGAAGCAGCTCTATAGGATCATAAGGAAAGAAAGGCCACTCTAAGTGTATTAAAAGGATTTATTATTTGGTCCAAGGGATTAAAAAAAACTTACAAGATGGCAGAGATAACGGGCATGTAATGACTGTCCTCTTTTGGTTCGCTCTGTCTGCCGCGTGAGGGAGAAGGAGAGAGCAGTCCTGCAGCTGTCTGGATTCCCTGGTGCTGTGGAGTAACAAGGAAGCAGAGAGGCAGATGGCGGGCTGGGTTCTGGAACCAAGCTGGAACGCACACCGCTGACATGGCCTCAGGTGAAGGCGGTGGGCGGTAATGCATTTCGGAGCATGCACGGCTCCTTCGTCAGACCTAAGCCCATGTTTGTTCAGCGGGCTTAGAAGAGAAAAGGGGAGGAGAAAAAGGAGGGGAAAAGCTAGCTGATTGGATGGTGGAGAAGAGGGGAGGGTAGCTGTCTTGCTCGTTAGTGGCTATGGGAGTGTATTGTCAGAAGCACACATACGATCATACCATTGCACTGATAATGGAAAAAAAATAAATAAATAAAAATAAAATTATAGGGTATGCGGAAATAGAAGAAAAGGGACAATAGTATATGGAAATGAAGGAAAGGGGGAGGAGAGCGTACATATTTATATAGAATTGTGGAGGTGTATTGCCTGAGGATCATATTAAAAACAGCTGTAAGCAGGCACACACATACGGTCGTACCCTGGCGATTATATTGGAAACGACTGTAAGCAGGCATACATATACTATCATACCATGGTAGTGATATGTGTAACACAATAAGCCATTGTTGTGGTACCCTGCATAGAATATATGACAGGTCGTTTTATAGTGTGACACAGTAGGTGGGAGTGTTAAAGATACATGGAATCTCAGGGATGTCGAGATATAAACGAAAAAATTATATACAGAGAATATGAAACAATATATATAATTTAGGAGTATGGGTCAAAATGTGATCAGATTTAGGTATACGGAATATGAGGTTGTTGAGAATGGTGGAGATATGTATTATATACATATATGTGGAGATCGTAGTACGTATATATGTGTGATCAGAGTGCACCTAATGCTGGGTTAGGAGTAGTAATAGAAGGTATGTAAATGCATTTGAAGACGATTGAGTGGATGGTATCTGAGTTGATCTAGTGTAAGAGGCGGTGTCCAATTTTAAAGTATGGTGTTGATTTCCAGTTCTTCATTCATACCCCCTGGTGAGAGTACATCTAAGGCATATATCCAATATGTTTCTCTTTGGCAGAGACGTTGGAATCTCTGCCTCAGAGAAGCTGGCAGCGATAGATTCAATGGCCCATACTTTTAGGCCTGTGTTGGATTTATGATGATATTCTGCAAAATGTCAGGGGACACAGTGTTGGTCTTTGCCGACTTCAAAGAGTCTGTGGTGTTTCCTGAAACGTTTACGTAGGGAATGTAGTGTTCTGCCCACATAGTGTAGGCCGCAGGGGCAGGATAAGCAGTAGACCATGTATTCGGTGACCTACCAGACCGATTGCTCACTACTTTAAAGAAAATAAAACAAATATCTAGAAGACAAACTTATTGAAACCAAGTTGGGAAAATCAGATGTGACCTACATGACTATTATAACAATAAAATCTTCTTCTGGAAACACAGTAATCACACTACAAAACCCTCACTCTTAGATATCAACCCCCTCTGTCATAACCACCTCCCAGTCCCCACGCCCACCTGTGAAAACCAAACCACCTACCAACCATAACCTCACACAAAATAAGAACCACCCAGTCTTAGTCCCCGTTCACACTGGGGCGACCTGTGAGGCGACCTGGTCGCCTCACAGGTCGCCGTAGGTCGCCTTCCATAGGGAAGCTGCGGACCCGTTCTAAAAGGAGTGACACAAGTCGCTCCGACTTAGAAAAAGGGTCCGGAGCTTCTTTGGGGCGACCCGGAGCGACCTCGGACCCCGAGGTCTGCTCGCACCGCGACCTCGGAGGTCGCCTGGGGAAGTCGGATCGCCCCAGTGTGAACGGGGCCTAAGCTAGAGCTCAGCATGATAACAAAAAAACAAAAAAAAAAAAAACACAACACAACCACAAAACTATAGACCTTCCAATAGCAAATGGAATAATACCTCCGCTCCAAATCATAACCTCAACCACAATCTCGTACATACAGATTCTAGTCATTCCCAGCAGATTAGACCACAATCACCCATTATGGGTCCCCACACCCCCCATACAGCCACACATCAGAAACCAGATACCCCCACCAAGACATACTTAAAAATCATACCTTTCCATCTGCCAACAAACCCATGAAGATCATCCACGCTCCTTCCATAACCAATAACCCATCTCCAAGAATAGAAAATCCTACAAAGGACAACTCATCTGCGGTGTCTTTTTTAAGATTAAGCCTCCTCCAAACCCACAGGAGAGGGTGCAGAGGGAGAGGTGGAAAACCCAAATCAACACACCAGAAAGCCCGTAACCTGTCATCCCACACACTTATCCCACAGGAGACTGCCATACTTACACACAGCCTAATGTTCACACCTACCTTACTACGAAACGCTTTTCAGCTGTCCAAAGATTTAAATGAATTCATCCATCATCTAACAATCAAAGACTTTTATAATATATAAAACCATTAAAAAAAAAGGCCTCCCATCCTCTCCTGCAGAAACCAATATTGCCACCCCCATGTTCGATTTCATTATAGACAAAAAAATTGCCCTGGAAATACTAGACAAGCTCTATCGAAGAAGGGACAAGACCCTTTCTCAATTCAGATGACCCAGAACTAGATGCCCTCCTCTTCACCCAACACCTGATTCCCCCCCCCCCAGTACAGCATACTACCCTTCAACCCCCATCTAACTGTTATCCAACACAATCCAAAGGGCCATGCCTAGAACCCTTCCATCGCATGGTCTATACAAACATACTGCAGATGTGCCAAAGCAGCCAACACCAACATTACAGAAACAACCTTATACAGCCCGAAAGACAAGCTCTTAACGCCCTTCAAACCAATTACTCCATTACTATAAAACTTGCTGACAAAGGTGGCGGCATTGTGCTCCAAGATAGAAGCAACTATATCAAAAAAGCAAAAAGAATGCTGGAAGACACGCACACATATCTCAAACTAACTAATGACCTATTATTGGATTTCACCAAGGAAGCGACTGTCTTGATTAACCAAGCAATCACAGATCACGTCATTACCAAAAGTGAAGCGTCATTCCTAGTCAAAAAATATCATCACACACCATACTTCTACCATTTGCCAAAAGTACATAAATGCACTATAAATCCCCTGGGAAGGCCCATAGTAGCCTCCATTTATAGCATTACCAGTGGGTTCTCTCAATACGTGGACCATTTCCTGCAACCGTTTGTAGTAAATATACAATTCTACATAAAAGAGACGGAATACATCTACTCGTGCTGTTAAGCCCATATCGATGGGAACCCTCATATTCTTGGCTTTCCCTAGATGTTTAATCCTTGTACACCTCTATCCCTCACGATTTTGGTATTCAGGCCTTACAACATTTCTTGATGGAAGACATATCCACTCATCCCAACCAAATTCAGTTCATTCTAGACGTTAGGCTATTCTGTTTAACGCATAATTACTTTCAGTTCCAAGATCACTATTATCTTCAAACCCATGACACATCTATGGGTACAAATTATGTCCCCTCATGTGCGAATCTGACCATGGATCCCTGGGAGTCACAATACATATGGGCGAACAACCCCTTTCTGCCCAACAAGATCTTCTACTGTCGCTACATCGATGAGGACGTCGTCATCATCAGGGATGGAGACACCAATGACAGACACGTCTCCCACTGCAAAAATATGAGCCTAAGCTTCACTTCTGTAAAAGAGAACACATTTAGCATTTTCGGATTTAGATCTATATCAAGAAAATAGCCTTATCCACGGCAAAAATTTCAACAAACCCACCGCAGGAAACTCCTTTTTACATTACAACAGCTGCCACCATCCTCGCTGGCTCAACAATATTCCCAAGAGCTAAATCTGTCACCTCAGACATAATTGAACAAAACAATCTGACTATCAGAGTCAGAGCGAAACACTCAAACAAAAATTTCTAGAAAAAGGATACCCACTGCCACACTTTGAAAAAGCATACACTACATATCTAGACTGAGACACCTCAGTTAACGAAAATGAGAACAAGAACGCATCCAAAGTCATTCCTTTCACTACCCAGTTCCACAACAAACATAAAAACATGGAGCATATAGTAAACAAACACTGGCCCCATACTATTGCAAGACTCCCATTCGAAAGATAGTATACCCTCAAAACCCAAATTCGCCTACAGAAAAGCCCCTAAAATAAAAAGGGAAAATAACACCCAGTAAATTGAAGGTCATCAAGCACCAATCCTCATCTTTAAAATTATTTTCCTTTGTTGGCATGTACCAGTTTCGGAAACCTTTGTGCCTCACATGCAGTTTTGTCCATCACAGACAAAAATAATTCACAGTCAAAGGGAAACATACAAAATACGTGCCCCACCGAATACGTGATTTACTGCTTATCCAAATCCTGTGGCCTATACTATGTGGGTAGAACAATATGTGCCCTACGTAAACGTTTCGGGGAACACCTAATGGCACTATAAAACAACCTATCATATATACTATGCACGTTACCACAACAATTGCTTATTATGTTACCCATATCACTACCATGGTACGATTGTATATGTATGCCTGCTTACAGCCGTTTCCAATATGATTGCCAGGGTACAACCGTATGTGTGTGCCCGCTTACAGGTGTTTTTAAAACGATCCTCAGGCACTAAACCTCCACAATTACATATGAATATGCCCCCTCCCCCTTTCCTTCATTTCCGTATGCCCTTGTCTTCTATTTCTGCATACCCTATATATTTTTTTTTTTTTTTCCCATTATCAGTGCCATGGCATGAGGGTATGTGTGCTCCTGACAATACAGTTCCATAGGCACTACTGAGCAAGCCAGCTTCCCCTCCCCCTTCTCCACCATCCAATAAGCCAGATTATTGGAGCCAGATTTGCCCCTCTTTCTCCTCCAAGCCCGCTGAACAAACATGGGCTTAGGTCTGACAAAGGAGTCGTGCATGCTCCGAAATGCGTTACTGCCCACTGCCTTTACCTGACGCCATGTCAGCGGCGTGCATTTCAGCTTGGTTTCCAGAACTTAGGCCGCCATCTGCCTCTCGCTTACTCGTTCCTCCATGTCACCAGGGAATCCAGACAGTTGCAGGCCATCTCTCTCATCCTCCCTCACCCGGCAGACAGAGGACAAAGTGAACCAAGAGTACAGTTATTACATGTCTGTTATCTCTGCCATCTGGTATATCGCTCTGGTTACAGTGCGTTGTATAAAAAAAACAAAACCAAAAAAAAAAAAAACACGATAACTTTTTTTTCCTACTGTCAACAGTGTCCTAAACACCGCCAAACCAGTTATAGGACGCTGTACTGCACCAGTGACAGTATGTAAAAAAATAAAAACTAATTGTGATTTTTTTTTATTTCTTCATTTCCCCAAAAAATTACAAAAAAATGACAACTTCAAAAAAAACACCATGCCTCCTACTAAATACCTTGGACTGTCTACTTTACAAAAAGGGGTGGTTTGGTTTTTTTTTCTACTATTCTTGCATTTTAGGGCCTCATGAAATAAGATGAGGCCGTCAGTACATCATGGTTGATCAATTTTCAGATACATACCATTGTGGACTTTATAACTTGCACACAGACTAAATGATATACTCTGATTGGGGTTATTTTCACCAAAGAAATGTAGCAGAAAACATTTTGGGCTAAATTTATGAAGAACATTTATTTGTAAATTGTTATAACAGAAACGAAGAAAAACTTATTCTCTCTGGAGACTATATAACTGTGTAAAAATGGGTTTTTTGTCAACATTTTTTGTCTTTTTTTGTTTATTTAGCAAACAATTAAAAAACCCAGTGGTGATTAAATACCACCAAAAGAAAGCTATTTGTGTGCACAAAATTATAAAAAAATGGATTTTTGTAAAATCTTACCGTAAAATCCTTTTCTCTTAGCTCATCGACAGACGTAGTCCTCGGTGATACACCACCTTCGGGTTATGTTACCTCCGCAGGAGCAGGACTAGACAGGAAATTAAAAAGCTCTGGCCACACCCTAGGGGCAGTCCCAGAGGGTATATCCTCTCTCTCTCTGCCTCAGCAAATCAGTTATGTGAAAAAGCAGTGCTTAGAGAATTTAACCCAACCCAACTCCAAAACAGAGGGGCGGGGACTACGTCTGTCGATGAGCTAAGAGAAAAGGATTTTACGGTAAGATTTTACAAAAATCCATTTTTCTCTAGCGCTCATCGACAGACGTAGTCCTCGGTGATACACCACCTTCGGGACGTCCCAGAGCAGTATCACAACTGAGGGGTGGGAAAATGGAAATCAAATCCCAATCTAGAAGGCCCAACCGGTGCCAACTAGAAGTTTACAATGCTCATCCTTAATGATGAGACTCAACAAAAAAATTTTCAAACAGAAAAAAACCCTCGAGGTAGACCACCGGTCTCCTCAAATTGCGGCCTGCAAAACCTTGCGGCCAAATGAGGCATCCGCCGATGCCGTCACATCAATTTTATAGAATTTAGTAAAGGTATGTACCGACGACCAAGTGGCCGCCTTACATACCTGGACCACTGACGCCTGATGGCGAAAGGCCCAGGAAGTACTGAGCGCTCGAGTGGAGTGCGCCCTAACAGGGAACGGAGGACTCTGACCCTTAATAGAATAAGCCTGTACCACCGTTTGTCTAATCCATTTGGCAATGGTCGCGGCAGATGCAGGCAAACCCTTTCTGGGGCCATCCGTGATCACAAAAAGTGAATCCGTCTTACGGAATGATTCCGTAGCTTTCAGGTATACCCTGATTGCCCGAACCACATCCAAGGAATGCAACGCATGTTCCCGATGATGCTTGGGCTGAGGACACAAGGAAGGTAGTACAATATCTTCATTCAGATGAAAATCTGAAACCACCTTAGGAAGAAAAGATGGCTTAGGATGAAGTACTACCTTATCCCTATGAATCACTAGGTATGGGGACTGGCATGATAATGCAGCCAGTTCTGACACCCTGCGAGCAGAAGTAATAGCCACCAAGAAGACCACCTTCTGGGATAAAGTAAGCAAGGGAATCTCCCTGATGTTTTCAAAGGGAGGTTTCTGTAGAACCGACAAAACCAAATTAAGATCCCAGGGCGGTAAGGGCGCGCGGACTGGAGGAGCCAGGTGCCGCACCCCCTGGATGAAATTCCGCACCAAGGATTTGGTAGCTAAAGGTTTCTGAAAGAAGATTGCTAATGCTGAAACTTGACCCTTGATGGTGCTCAAGGCTAGCTTCTGCTCAACCCCTTGTCGCAAAAAGGCCAATATTCGAGACACCGAATAGGTACGTGGAGGAAATCCTAAAGATTCGCACCACGCAATATAAGTCTTCCATGTGTGATAATAGACTTTGCTGGAAGTCGCTTTCCTTGCTTTAATAAGGGTAGGAATGACTGAAGTAGACAAACCTCTGTCCTTCAGTACTTGGGTCTCAATGGCCAGGCCATTAAAACCAGCGACTGTAAAGTACGAAGGTAAATAGGTCCTTGAGACTACAGACACTCCCTGAGACGAAGTTCCCACGGAACGTCTGCGACTAACATGTCCAAGTCGGCCAGGCCGGCTTGAAGAGGCCAGCCTAGAATTTCTAGGACCACTGGCGCTGATTGGATCTGAACCAGGCGTCCCTAGAGCTATCTGGCCCCGACCATCCGAGAAAGTCTGGTCGTTTTCTGTTCCCACACATTTATCAGATACCTGATAGTTATCAGGAAAGGTGATCTTTTCTGGTTGAACCTCAGGGACCGAAGTCACCCGACTAGAGGCTACTTGGCCTATCTGGTCAATCAGATCCGATTCCTGTGAGGTATCGGGACTAATCTTAGGAAAAGGTAAAGGAAAAGATCTATACAGGGAACGGTAACTACCGCTTCCTGTACTTAAATGTTGGAAGGGAAGAATCGCACCGGTAGTAGTGGTTGATGCTCGATCTAATGTCCTGAATACCGGTGAAAACGTCCCCCCACCCTGAAATTGGGTGGGGGCGCACCTTCAGGCTGTGTACTCCTTTACTTCGGGTTTGGCTGGGTTGGTCCTCTGCTTGTCCGACCAGCCCTTCTTGAACCCTCCTGGAGGAGTCTTGCCTTTCCCGGAAGTACCAGCCGGGCGCCCTTTATGGGCGGTAAAGAAAGGTCCTCGCTTGTTGCGAGGTTCCTTAGCTTTTGCAGCCTGTGGCAAAAAAGTACTCTTGCCCCCGGTGGCATCCTTAATGATTTCATCTAGGTTGGCTCCAAATAGACGATTCCCCTGGAAAGGGAGATTGGTCAAAGTCTTTTTGGAACCTAGGTCAGCTGACCAGCATTTTAACCACAGCACACGTCTGAGGATCACTGCTAACTTAGATGCATGCCCTAACAAGGGAGTAGTGTCCAAGGCTGCGTCACAGATAAACCGTAGCCCTTGTATGATCTGTTCTATCAAATCAGATGTCTCCTGGGGAATATCTTTTCCCCTAAGATCTTGGCGTACCATTTTCGCCCATTCTGTAAGTGTCTGGGAAACTAGACCAATAACAATTACTGGTCTAAATGCTGACCCTATCAGAGAAAAGATAGTGCGGGACTCCGCTTCTATCTTTCGATCCACCGGATCCTTAAAGGACGAAGTGTCCTCCACTGGAATAACCGTGGCTTTATTCAGCCTGGAAATAGGCGGATCCACGACTGGTGGTACCGTCCATTTCTTAATGATGGATTCCTCAAACGGATAGCGTCTAGCAATACGCTTGGAAATAGTAAAGGTACGTTTAGAATGTTCCCATTCTCCTTTAATCTGATTTCCAAAACATTTAGGTACAGGAAAAGCCTTCGCCGTCTTGATGGGCTTATTAGTCCCAAAAGGCCTCTCTGTTTCAGTTGCCTCTGCCGGTAAAGCCTCAAGTTTTAAGGTTTCTTGCACTGCCACAACTAGTGCGTCCACCAATGCTTCTTCCTGAATTATAGCAGGAGAAGAAGCGTCCTCCTCACTGTCTGAGGGGGCTTTACCTGGGATAACAGCCCTTGCAGAGGAACCTGCAACTGCAGTGACCATCTCTGAATCAGAGTCAGAGGTGTCAGATAGTATAGGGGTAGGCGGGGGTCGCTTCCTTGACCCCCGTCCCTGACAGGCCGCCTCCACCCGAGCCACCATAGACTCCAACATTGCTGTAAATGACTCTATACTCTGTACACCGGCGGGTCCCGAGGCCCCCTCGAGGGAAACAGGTGGGGGAATATGTGTGGCAGGGTCCATAATAACTCCAGTTACTTCCTGGATGATATAATTCAAAGTAAAGAAAAAACTTTTTTTTTTTTTTTTTTTGACCCTCAGCGCCACAAAAAAAAAAACCCCTTAGTGTTACCTGCTAGGGATCCCTATCGATCGAGAGAGAGAGAGATAGACCCCCAGGCTCACCACTTGATGTTCAGAGTTGAACTGCAACAGCTTACAGCGCTGTCTTAGACAAACAGGAAGTCTTTTGGCTGGCTGCCCAGGAAGAAAGGAGGCGGCTCCGCCCCTCTGCACGCCTTCCGGCGCCTCCCCCAAGCTCCACGAGGTGTAGAATCACCTAAAACATGGCCGCCCCCATGCTGGAGACACGAGGCTACGCCAAAATGGCGGCTCGTGCGATCCAGCAAAAAAAAATGGCGGCGGCCTGTGCTGACTAGCGGTGTGCTGCAGGCACACAACACTCTCTCTGCATGGGGATATGGCGTGGTTGGCGGTACCGGCCCTGGCGGACCGCATGGCCATTCGGGAGGCCTGCTATTAGCTGGAGATCTGACTTGGAAGGCAGTCTACATGTCCATGGCTTCTGACTGGTAGGTAGCTTATACTTAACCCATAAGATTCCCAGAATGCCACAGATTACATTTTTAAAAAACATGTATACAATAGATTGTTAGCTCCCAAACCAAGCCTCCTGGCTTTTTGTACACATAAAATCACACTCAAAGTAGGAGGATTTGTGACATGTTATAGGATAGAAAGAAACTCTTTCTTACCATACAGAGAGGGGCCCGCGTTCACCACAAAACCCGTCAGGGAAAAAGGGGGAACATACTACTCACCATACCGGAACCAGGCGGGCACCAACTCCTGACAGTACCCCTCTCCACCGGGGCGGGAGGGCTGTCGACCGATACGGACGCCGTGACTCATGGTCTTTGGCGTTTCAGCGAGACGTTTAACTCGCGGGTTCAGTCCTTTTAATGGGACTTTGTCGCGGCCGACCCAGCGCGGAGCTATGGCCTGCACGCGCTCGTAGGCTGAACTGGGGTGACCACCGGATCTCAACATCCAGCCCGTCGCCCAGTTCAGCTTTCTTGCTTGAAGATCTCACAGGAACACTGGAGAAAAAAAGCTGTCCAAAAATCCTTTTAGAAAAAAATTCTTGCCAGGACCTAAGATCCCAGCAAGGTATCTAGGTCCTTACTCCTAACTAGACAGAAAATAACTGATTTGCTGAGGCAGAGAGAGAGAGGATATACCCTCTGGGACTGCCCCTAGGGTGTGGCCAGAGCTTTTTAATTTCCTGTCTAGTCCTGCTCCTGCGGAGGTAACATAACCCGAAGGTGGTGTATCACCGAGGACTACGTCTGTCGATGAGCGCTAGAGAAATTTAGTTTAAGTACAGTGTTGCATGACCGCGCAATTGTCATTCAAAGTGCAACAGCGCTAAAAGCTGAAAATTGGCATGGGCAGGAAGGGAGTAAAAGTGCCCGGTATTAAAATGGTAAATAAACTGTATTACACTAGGGCTGATGTGTGCTTACAGATCTCTTCCCATTACCCAGTGGAATTATCAGAGAGCAGAAGTGCCACAGTGACCAAGCATTTTTATTGTGAGCGATCAGCACATCAGCTAGTTTTTTGAATATGGACTTTGCAGAACAGGCTGAGGCCTTGTGCTAGTAAAATAGGCCAACAGGAAGTGTCACATACTATATTTCCATTTGTACTTGAACTTCTCTGTAATATTGTTCTCATTTGCAAACAAACAACAGCTTTATGTTGCAGTTTCTCTGACCTTTAAGATAAAAGTCTTTCCATGAAAAGGGATGTCAAGTGTATACACAGTGTCTCCAACTTCCTGCAATACAGAAAAAGAAATTATAGAATGACACACTTATATGCGCCACAAAAACAAGGAAATAACTGGTTTTGCTTTAAATGCCAACACACTGAACACCAGCCACACAAACAAGAGGCAAAGCTCATCTTTCCACATACTCTGCTTTTTTTATCTGAATATTTTTCTGCATATTAATCAAATAGAAATGTGAATTCTTAATTATTTAAAGGTCTACAAAATAAAAACATGCATTGGACTGGCTGCAATAGTAAAAACCCTAGTGTTCCTTAATTTTTATGAAGCAGCCTTAGTATATTCACAGAAGCAAAAAGAAAACAAACCACACACGCACAGGTTAAACCAGCCATAGGCAGTTTGAATCTCGACCGGTTCAGCAGGGACCGGGATTCGAACCATATGAGCAGGCTGAACGTACCCAAGTTGATCCATCAATGAACTTGGGTACAACCAGCCTGTTGGATTTTACATACGATTATTACTAGGAGCAGTTATAGATGCTAGCAGTAATCACTATTGTTTTCCAGGAGGTGGGGGGTGAACACAATGGCTACCTAAAGTTGCAGGAAAGAAAATCACTCTGTCAATGGCCAGCTTTAAAGATGATCAGGTACTGTGAAAAAAGAAAGGCATGACTAGGGTACTTACACTGCTCTTTTCATATTTCCAATTGACTTCCTGAGCGAGTATCTGCTCAACAATTTCCATGGCCTCCTTGCCCCTCCTCACATAGTCCCGTTCTTGGGCAGTAACTGCCTTCCTCCCCACAGCGTCATCATCATCATCGTCATATTCATTGTCTGACCCTAGGTGGAAGAGACAAGTCTAATGCATTCCTGATTCAGTATCACCAGAGGGAAAGACATCCGCAGCCAAGTCTTTCAAAAAAAAACCTCAAAAACAGAATATACTCTCACCTGCAAAGGACTCGGGTGGGGAATAAAACTGTCCATCAGAGATTGCCCCTGGGTACAGAAGAGGAGGGCGAAGGGCAGCAGTCTGGGCAGCCAGATACCCTGTTTGTACAAATAAAAAAAATTAAATTTAAAGAGAACAAGTCACATGCATCTCTAATTAACTGCATTGCCAAGCTATATTAATAGAGCATTGCTTCCCATGAAGCATTTGATATTTGATTATTTATTTGTATTCAATTTCTCCTAAAGCAGAAATGTCAGGCTGTAAAGCCATCCTGTTTTCTGTGTGGGATCAGTTCTGATAAAAACCAATGAAAAATCATATGATAAAAGTTCTATAAGGTCTTCTTGAAAGAAAACCGAGGGCTTTATCAGTTGAAAATGTTAGCCTCCTCCAAGTTATCAGCCCTAAAGGCTAAGTTCACCTATTTTTAAATATATAAACATATCTCCCTTTGTATCAATATTCCATTCATCACTTCCTGACCGCCCGGCGCAGTTATACGTCGGTACTCTGACGTTAAATACTGAGGTTACGGCAGCAGATAGCTGCCATAACCCTGGTGTTTTTTTTACTGGGCGGGTGGGCCGCTTTAAGATAAAAAAGTTGTCCCAGCAGCGGATTCGCCATGGGATTAATTTTACGGGCGTTGGGAGAGGTGACCCCTCCCGCAGCTTCCTGGTCGTTTTCCCCGCTTACCGGAGCCGTCGGTAGCGGGAAAACAATCCGGTCCGATGGCGTCCCAAGCGGGAAGTCGAGTGAGGGCAAGCTGGCCACCACTCGACTGTGGCCTTGGAGGGCCATGGTGACGTCATATGTCGCTTCCTCCCAATGGCCCTAAAGGTCCCTTTTTTTCCCCCTATCATAAAAAAAATAAATATATGACTTTTTTATTTATTTCTTTTTTGCTTTTTATAGATGTGAGATCTGAGGTCTTTTTGATCCCATATCCCACATTAAAGAGGACCTGTCCTGCCCTTTTCTATTACAAGGGAAGTTTACATTCCTTGTAATAGGAAAAAAGGGGTCCAACATTTTTTCTAAAAAAAGGTACAATGTAAAAAAAAAAAATAAAAAAAAAATGTAAAATAAAACAAGAAAAAAAAAAATGGGCTAACTTTACTGTTTGTTTGTTTTTTTTAAAGGCTGTGAAATGTATTTTTCCCCAAAAAAATTGCGTTTAAAAGACTGATGCGCAAACACAGCGTAACAAAAAATATTGCAACGACCACCATTTTATTCTCCAGAGTATTTGCTAAAAAATATATATAATGTTTGGGGGGGGTTTAAGTTATTTTCTAGCAAAAAATACTGATTTTAACTTGTAAACAAAAAGTGTCAGAAATAGGCCTGGTCCTTAAGTGGTTAAACAGTTGCCGACCGCCCGCCGCAGTTTCAATGCGGCAAGGTGGCTCGGCTGTGCGAACCTACGTAACTGTACATCGTTAACCCGCGCGCCCCCGCGACATTCTGATTCAGTTCAGAACTGATCAGTCATCAGGTCCAGGTCAATGATTTTTGGCCTGGACCTGGTGATCGGCTCTGACCAATTGCAGAACGTCCTGTGCCTATGTAATGTAAACACAAGCACAGGAAATTATGACATCTTCTCTTCTGGAGCCCTTTTCGGTTCCAGCGTGAGAAGAGAAAACCTCAACTGTAAGTAGACAAGCACTACACTGACAAACAACAAAAACAAAAGCGCTCTATAGGCTGAGAAGGAGGGCCTATGCAGGAGTAAGTTCTGGTTAAAATGTCCATAAAGTTCAAGCATTGCTGAACAATGGAGAAATACTGTCTGTAGAAGGCTGCAGGCTCTGATGAGAGCTAGAAGGAACTCTGTAAAAATGTACAACAAAAAAGAAAGGAAAACAGTGCCATCTAAGTGCACTATAAAAGATGGGTTTATTATAAGACAAATGCAAACTCTCAGGATGGGCATGATAAACCGACATGTAAAAGGGTTCATCCACTCCTGTGGGAGGACGAGCAGCGGGTATCCGAGGAATCTTCGCTGGTTCCGGCTGTGCTGGTGGCTCCCAACACTTCAGGGTATGCAGTGTCCCTCAGAGAAGAGCCGCTGACTTCACTTCTGGGAAGAAGGTGGAGTAGGAGGTGCACGTGTTCGAAGCATGCGTGCTTCTTCCTCAGGCCATGCTTTGAAGGCGCGCACCTCCCACTCCACCTTCTACCCGGAAGTGAAGTCAGCGGCTCTTCTCTGAGGGACACCACGTACCTGGAAGTGCTGGGAGCCGCCAGCACAGCCGGAACCAGCGAAAGTTCCCCGGATCCCCATTGCTCGTCCTCCCACTGGAGTGGATGAACCCTTTACATGCCGGTTTATCATGCCCATCCTGTGAGTTTGCATAGAAACATAGAATGTGTCGGCAGATAAGAACCATTTGGCCCATCTAGTCTGCCCAATATATCTGAATCCTATGAATAGTCCCTGGCCCTATCTTATATGAAGGATAGCCTTATGCCTATCCCATGCATGCTTAAGCTCCTTCACTGTATTTGCAGCTACCACTTCTGCAGGAAGGTTATTCCATGCATCCACTACTCTCTCAGTAAAGTAATACTTCCTCATATTACTTTTAAACCTTTGCCCCTCTAATTTAAAACTGTGTCCTCTTGTGGTAGTTTTTCTTCTTTTAAATATGCTCTCCTCCTTTACCGAGTTGATTCCCTTTATGTATTTAAAAGTTTCTATCATATCCCCTCTGTCTCTTCTTTCTTCCAAGCTATACATGTTAAGGTCCTTTAACCTTTCCTGGTAAGTTTTTTCCTGCAATCCATGTACTAGTTTAGTAGCTCTTCTCTGAACTCTCTCTAGAAGAGTATCTATATCCTTCTGGAGATATGGCCTCCAGTACTGCGCACAATACTCCAAGTGAGGTCTCACCAGTGTTCTGTACAGCGGCATAAGCACTTCTCTCTTTCTACTGCTTATACCTCTCCCTATACATCCAAGCATTCTGCTGGCATTTCGCGCTGCTCTATTACATTGTCTTCCCACCTTTAAGTCTTCTGAAATAATTACTCCTAAATCCCTTTCCTCAGATACTGAGGTCAGGACTGTGTCAAATATTCTATATTCTGCCCTTGGGTTTTTACGCCCCAGGTGCATTATCTTGCACTTATCCACATTAAATTTCAGTTGCCAGAGTTCTGCATTTGTCTATTAAAACGCATCTTTTATACACCAGTACATATAGGCACACATTTAAGCCCCTGATCACCCCCCAGTTACCCTTTCATTCCCTGTCACAGTGTACACTATATACAGTATACAGATAATTTACCGATCACTGTATTAATGTCACTTGTGACTTCAGTTAGTGTGAGAGACAATTAGTGGTAGTTAGAGGTAGTCCCAGATAGGTTTGGGGGTACCCACCATATATCCCCTAAAAGATTTAACCCTCGATCACTCCAGTTAACCCCTTCATTGCCCTGTCGCAGTGTCACTATTATAGTGTACAGATCTGTTTTCTGATCACTGTATTAGTTTCACAGGTGACATCGGTTAGCGTTAACCACTTAAGCCCCGGAAGATTTTACCCCCATTCCGACCAGGGGGTATTTTGCGTTTCGGCACTGCGTGAATTTAACGCACAATTGCGCGGTCGTGCGACGCTGTACCTAAACGAATTTGACGTCCTTTTTTTCGCACAAACAGAGCTTTCTTTTGGTGGTATTTGATCACCTGTGCGATTTTTTGATCACGCGCTATAAACAAAAAAAGAGCGTCAATTTTGCAAAAATAGCAATATTTTTCACATTTTTTTATATGAAATTCCCCCCAAAAAAAATGTAAAAATCAAAATTTTTAAAAATTTTCGGCCAATTTGTTTTATGCTACCTATGTTTGGTAAAAAAAAAATCGCAAAAAGCGTATTTTGATTGGTTTGCGCAAAAGTTATCGCGTTTACTAACAAAGGGAAAGATTTTTGTCATTTTTGTTGTTTTTTTTTTTAACGCGTAATGGCGGCGATCTGCGATTTTTTTTGCGGTACTGCGACATTGCGGCGGACAGATCGGACCCTTGACTGACATTTTTGACACTTTTGGGGTTACCAGTGACATTTCTACAGTAATCAGTGCTATACATATGCACTGTTACTGTAAAAATACACTGGTAGTGAAGGGGTTAACTTTATTTGGAAGGGAGGGGCTGTGTGTGTCCCTAGGGGCGTGGTTTCTACTGTGATTGGCTGTGGCTCTAGCTGTAAGGACACTGATCAACGGATCTACATACCAGATCCGTTTTATCAGTGTCTTTGCAGCGAGGAGAATGACAGGCAGTTTGTTTACACAAGCTGCCTGACATTCTCCCTCTCCCCCGCCGATCGCTGAGTGACCGGCTGACATCGGGGTCCGCTGGTCACACGCGCGGGGGGGGTCCGTGACCCCGGGGGCGCGCGCTCGCTCCCTAGACCCTCACAAGCAAGCAACGTAGCCCTACGTTAGTTTGCCTGTGAGGGGCTGACCGCCGACGTAGATAGTCGTGCGGCGGTCGGCAAGTGGTTAACGTTAGTTAGGGATAATACATGATAGCATCAGATTGACCGTGCCATTTTTAGTAATACATTTTAACCCTTTGATTGCCAGTTACACACACACACACTAAACACCTCCATTACTAGTATAGTGTCTGAACAGATCAATATCTTTGATCTGATCAAAACTATACTAGCGTCCCCAAAAGCTTAGTATAGTGTTCCCAAAATGCAGCGTTAGCGGGATCAGCCCTGACACATGCCAGCACCTGGGTTTAGCGCCCCCCCCCCAAGAACTGCAGAATCAGCAGATTACTGTCACTTCCAATACACAGCACACTAAACCGCATTGTTAGCAGGCAGGACCACTTCTGCAGCGCCCGTACGCCCCCCCCGCCCCATTCACTGGCCAACCCGGAATTCAGGTGGAAACAGCTGATTTTTCTCCCCTTGGTTTTTGAGAGCTGTTTTTCACGGAAGTGCTTTACAGATCTATTGTGCACCAAAACAATTTTTATGCCGATCAATTCATGGCGGCAAATCAAAATTTCTAAGACTGATTGCCCGAATTTCCAGGAAATTGATCAGCAACATGGACTCCTCTCGAGTCCAGACACCTTGGGCTGAACACACTGCCAAGACACCTCCCCACCCAGACAGACTGGCATTTGTGGTAATTATAGTCCAATACAGGGGAAGAAAAGATTTTTCCAGACGTAGGGCCGGGGAGAGGAGCCACCATAGGAGAGACTCCGTCGAACACGGACTCAACAGAATCAGATTGTCTAGTGACAGCAAATCCTTGTTCCATTTGATCAGAATCTCCTTTGCAAAGGTCTGGTGTCAAACTGCGCAAATGGAATCGCCTCAAAAGGTGGAGACCAACAGACTCAGCACTGCAAGCCCTGAGCGATGATCAATGGTTGGACAACTGCAGCCAATCAGCATCCTGCAGCTTCAGAAGTTTCGCCTGAGGAAGAAACACTAGGGCTGACGCTGAATCCAGGGCCAGACCCAAGTAGTCCAGCTTTGTGGACAGAGACAGTGCCGATTTCTGAAAATTCAGTGTCCACCCGAACTCCTGCAGAGTTTGCACCGTAACGTCCAAGTCGGCTTCTAGAGCCGAGGAAGACTCTGCATGCAGAAGCACATCATCCAGGTAACATAGTACCGCAATCGCCTTCTGCCGTAACAAGGCCAATACTGGGGTCCTACAGCAGAAGTAAAGTATACCTGCTGGGACTGCCGCAGGGGCGTAGCCAAAAAAGGTTTTCCGCCTTGTCCTACTCATAATGAGAGACAGTATAAAGCCCACTGGTCTGAAGAATTGAAGCTGTGTGTCAGTGAACGAAAGAAAAATTGAATTTTTTCTCAAAAGTTTTGTTCCTTTATATCACAAACAATAAAAACCACAGAGGTGATCAAATACCACCAAAAGAAAGCACTATTTGTGGGGAAAAAAAAGGAAATAAATTTCATTTGGATACAGCATTGCATGCTGATTACCAGTTAAATTCACGCAGTGCCAAATTGCAAAAAATTTGCCTGGTCATTAAGGGAGTAAAACCTTTCCGTTCAAAAGTGTTAATGGGCCTCTGCTGCAGAAAAGAAAACGTTTTTTCAATATTCTAGGGCATGATTTACCTCCAGTTTCTTTTTATAGAAAACGCCTCCATGACTTCCTAGTACCTGTCCCTTTGGGTGGGAAAACGTTTAGTGGAATGACGAAAGTACTTCACCAGCTGACCTCAATAAAGTAAACCTTGTACCTGCTCTCCCCCTCCAGGAGATTCATTCTGTCTACCTCTGCAGTTACTGTACATGCTTTTCCAATGCAATCATTCTCAGTAAGAACCATTCTCCCTCAATACATAGCCAGGTGTCTTCCTCTGTTGATCAATTGACTTACCACCTTCTTGCCTAGATTGTTCATTTGGCAGAGTGCGCAGGAGCGGAGTGATCCCATAACAGCCTATGTGGAGCAGAGCTCTAGTATTGACAACAGAAGTGTGTCCCTGGAAGTTTGTAAATCTCACCATACATTCTGTGGAATCTATAGATCTACCAATTTTGGAGTGCAAGGGCCTACTGTACCTGATTAGATACAGAGTGATTGGATAGCTGTGTTCTCTTATTATATAATTTTGATAAATTCAAGGGAGATTGTATTGGGGGTTGCTGGTGCCTCAAGCCAAAAAAGCGTGGGACTTTACGGGCAAGTAGATATATATAAAAAGAGGTTGAGGTATGAAATTAGAATTTATTACATAATACTGTAGTAGTAAAATTACAACAAAAAAACACTGGGTGATAAATGTGCTTGGGAGAAGAGCCCAAGTGTGAAGAAAATAAAGAAGATTCGGAAGAATCTGTGACAGTAGTGAATCTGGTGACATGAAACAAGGATTTTTCTCTATATTTCCAGTGGGTGTTCATAGGAAGATATTTTCAGAGAAGAATCCCGAATTGCTGACGCGTTTCGGCTCTATCATGAGCCTTTTTCAAAGCGTTTGGTCACACAGTCTGTGATCTATAATGGTAATATATGAATTATTGAGAATCATCTCAGAAGTAGATGAATAAAATATATCAGTAATAATTTGAAGTACATACATAGGTACAGCCTCTATGTATGGCCTAGGGTTGTATACAAAAGGAGATACAGGGTGCTTTTATTAGCAGGAAATTACTTTTATTTAGTATGTTGGCAAAGGTTCCTTCACTTACAGTTGGTATAGGCTGTGGAGTGAGCTTTTTCCACGGTCCTGGGGATTTTTTCCCCCCCTCTCAGCCAGATTCTTTATCTGCAGTATATACAGGTGTGTTTTAATAGTGGTATCTTGTGCAGTGATTATTGTGACTTTTGTAACATAAAGTAATTCTGGTGACACTGCACAACCGAACAAGATTTCCAGAAAGAGGCAAACCTCCTCACGGCAAGATTAAGGCAAAGGGGCTACACAAAAACGACTTTGAGAAAAGCGTTCAACAGGGTAAAAAAACAAGAGAGACATGAGATCCTATTTAAAAATAAGGACAAACAAAAACCCAGTGAACAGGAGAACAAAACCCGGATAATCATGAGGTTTACGAACGACCACCAAAAAATAAAAAAGATTCTTGCCAAACATTGGCTGATCCTTAAAAAGGACCCCGTGGTAAAACCCTTTATATCAGAAAACCCACAAGTAACATTTCGGAAAGCAGGATCAATGAAACAATCACTCACTCACAGTGAATACAAAAAAAGCAAAAAAGACCCATGTAAAGAAAAGGGCACCTTTTCCGTGTGGGAGTTGCTGACAATGTAGTGTCATACAGAGATGTATAAACACAGTACTCCCTAACGGGGAGTCTTTTAAACCCCAACATTTTGTAAATTGCAGGACAAGAGGGGTCGTATACCTCATGAGGTGTCAATGCGGATCCTACTACGTAGGGAAAACCAAACAAGAACTGGGCAAACGGGTAAACCAACACATTAACAGTATGCAGCTATGCCACTTCTATGTACCCCTCGGCAGGCATGTAGCTCATTATCATAAAAATAGAATGCCCAAGGTAACCTTTATAGCGCTGGAAAGGATTCATATATCTCACCGAGGGGGGGATTGGAATTAAAAGACTGCTACAGATGGAAATTAGGTGGATTCGACGCCTCCGGGCCACAAAACCACCTGGACTAAATGAAAACGAGAGTTTTCGCCCGTTTCTTGAAGGCTTCGCATCGGGCAAAACAGATTAATTATCTATCCATGTCTTTACACTTTTTTAATATCCTCTCATGACCCCGCATCTGCCAGTCCTCCCGGTCTGCCCAATAATAAACTAATGGCTCTGATAGCTATAAAACCATGTTGCGGTTTGCAGATCAATCCCCTATTCTCACATCAGTAATAAAAAGTCTGATATCAGGCAGACATGACCCTGGAACGATTTCTGGCATTGTCCAGCAATCGGGATTTTCCTCCACGATCCACTGTTACCTGTGGTGGTTTCTATACATAACTGCTGTTAATTATTAAGTATTATTATTGTTTTTGTTCTTCTTTGTATCTTCTGAAATTATTATGTGCAATGATGCATCTATACTACACACTTGGAATTGTGTTAGAATTGCTTTATGCATTATGAGAATTTACAGGTATATGCCGTATTTCTGCTCTTTTTTCCTGAATGCCCAAGCAATCACAGCCGGCACGGCAAACCCTTGAATCTGCAGGGGTTAACTGGGACCAACTAACTCCCCGATGGGAGAAGATGGCCCCTCCTTTACATGTCGGCGGCCACGGAGCGTTCCAATGACGGGCACGGCAAACCCTTGCATCTGCAGGGGTTAACTGGGACCAACTAACTCCCCGATGGGAGAAGATGGCCCCTCCTTTACGTGTCGGCGGCCACGGAGCGTTCCAATGACGGGCTTGCGACCTGCGCGTGCACTCACTTGGCGCAGGCGCAGACACTGGCGCCACGTCACGCTCATCGGAAGTCCGTATACGTGCAGTGCACAGAGCGCATGCGCAAAGGGCTTCTTAAGGCCGGGGAACGAGCGTCTATCCTCACTTCTCTCATGGAGAGAGGAGAGGACGGACCTACACTGCGCCAGCCTATGGAATACCTCTACCTTGAACAGATGCTTTAGCAGACAAAATGTAAGTGCATGTGGACGTTTAGTATCCACCTCCTGCTTAAAGGAAACATGTCACCAGAATTACTTTATGTTACAAAAGTCACGATAATCACTGCACAAGATACCACTATTAAAACACACCTGTATATACTGCAGATAAAGAATCTGGCTGAGAGGGGGGAAAAAAATCCCCAGGACCGTGGAGAAAGCTCACTCCACCAGCCTATACCAACTGTAAGTGAAGGAACCTTTGCCAACATACTAAATAAAAGTAATTTCCTGCTAATAAAAGCACCCTGTATCTCCTTTTGTATACAACCCTAGGCCACACGCACCACATGATTCCCGCTGTGACTGCAAATGGACATAGGAGCTTCTGCGCAGAAAGAGAGGCTGTACCTATGTATGTACTTCAAATTATTACTGATATATTTTATTCATCTACTTCTGAGATGATTCTCAATAATTCATATATTACCATTATAGATCACAGACTGTGTGACCAAACGCTTTGAAAAAGGCTCATGATAGAGCCGAAACGCGTCAGCAATTCGGGATTCTTCTCTGAAAATATCTTCCTATGAACACCCACTGGAAATATAGAGAAAAATCCTTGTTTCATGTCACCAGATTCACTACTGTCACAGATTCTTCCGAATCTTCTTTATTTTCTTCACACTTGGGCTCTTCTCCCAAGCACATTTATCACCCAGTGTTTTTTTGTTGTAATTTTACTACTACCAGTATTATGTAATAAATTCTAATTTTATACCTCAACCTCTTTGTATATATATCTACTTGCCATGCTTTTTTGGCTTGAGGCACCAGCAACCCCCAATACTTTTATACAGGGACGGTGGCAGAACCTACTCATGTATATGTGATCAAAAGAAACCCCCCCCCCCTTCAAGGGAGATTGTATAATCAGAATGTATAGTGTTTGGCCACCTTTATACACCTAAAATGAACTAGTCTTTGATGAACTGCTTTTGGTGCAATTAATTGTTAACAGTGCCCCAAATATGGAATCAAACATGCATTTTGCCATGTGCAAAAAGTGCAACTAACGTGGCAAAATACGTGGTAACAAAAAAAACTTGCAAATCATAAACACATCAAAATGCCCCATGAGCTACTTTGCCACATTTATAGTGTGTTGGGAAGTCCATTCAAATCAATTAGCTGCCCTATGCATGTAGTGGAAAAAATGTGCTCCCAATACACTACATGTGAATGGGGCCTAGAAGAGCAATGACAGCTGATTTTCTCCGGCCCACTCCCTCCTATGTATTTGTATAAAGCTGGCCATACACCATGCAATCTAAATTGTACAAACTCTAAACATCTGCATTTGAATTTACCAAAACTATGGAACAGGAGGACCTACCTGAACAACATATTCAAGTTAAATCAAATCAGGCAGGCACTTGCACTGCATAGTTTATGGAAGGTCTACAGGAGATTGCACAGTGTATAGCCACCTTAACAGAAGAGTGAGTGGAATTAAAAAAAGAGCTGGTATAGTAAGAAGGGAGGTATGGTTCAGGAAAGTAAACATGCCCTATTATGTGATGCAGTAGGGCAGTGCATGATGGGATATAAAGTTTACTGGATGGTCACATGATGCTACAGAAAAACCTGGGCTCAGAATGCATTTTTTTTAAATTTTGAACAGAGAGGATGCAGAGTCAAATCTGCCATGGACTAGGTAAGTGAGAGATAGTCACACTGGGATGGCAAGAGCAGAAAAGACAAAAAAGGCTTCTATTTATTATGAAAAGTGAAATTCTGCCTGGAAAAGAGAAATTTGCCTTAAATTCAGGCAAGAGATAGGTCAACCGTCAAGCAGGGCTTCCAGCCTGACACTGAGCCAACATTTCAGTTTTTACAGGACGAAAATGCAACTAACGGCACACACACTTCTCTCTGAGAGGTACAGTTGTTATACATTATTATAAACTCAAATTCTTACAGATGTAAATTTGTGACTCCGTCTTTTAACACTTAGTAGAGTGCAGGACATTGGAAAAGGCAAAAGGCTGTGAACCCCAAACACCTTCTCCTCAAGTGAATGTGTACTTACATCTCTCCTGCTCGGCCTCTTGCGTAAGAACTTTGAAATCCAGGAACCATGTCTCCAGCCAGGCTAAAACAAAAGACATGATGGGCAACAAGTACCCAAATGCCCCCTTAGATAGAAGCTAAAGAGAAAAAAAAAAGAAAAAAGGACAATGCACGATTTATAAATGAGGCAGCACACTAAACTTCACAATGCTTTTGACTGGTTAATCTAGTTCAGAACAATGAATTTTTTTTTTTCATTTTTAATAAATTGGCAAAGATTGCAAACTTCTTTCATGTTGTCATTATGGGGTATTGTTTGTAGAATTTTGAGGAAAATAATGAGTTTAATCCATTTTGGAATAAGGCTGTAACCTAAGAAAATGTGGAAAAAGTAAAGCGCTGTGACTACTTTCTGGATGCACTGCATACTGGACTGTTGTATGTTATACATCAGTATAGCCTGAACACATTCACAGCCAGAAATCACTTTATTATAAGCTGGCCAAACCAATTGCATGACACAAAGAAAATGTCAACGGTGTCTAACTTATCTGGATTTTCCAAAAGAATAATCCTTTTTAATGAAACCTATTTGTAGAATTGCCCATTATGTATAATCAATGTCCAGAATATGGAATTTGTAATTTGAAAGAATTTTTTTTAATGTGTAAATGGAAAGCATTACTCTGCTCCCCTCCAAAGTTTCATGTTCGCTATTCATGGCCACACCCACAATGACATTCTCCAAACCCTTATATACTGGAAGCTGTTAACAAGAATGTAAGTTTTTTTTTTATTACTTATAATAGAACAATGAAGTTCTACACAATATTCTGAATTCAATCTTAGCCAATACCTTCAAAGGAACTACTACACCCTGTGTTGGATCTCCTTTAAGAGGATCTTCGGTCTTAAAAAAAAAAAAAAAAAAAAAATTGAAAAAGTCAGCAGCTGCAAATACTGTAAATTCCACTCCATATGCCTACGCCAAAGCGGAAGTGGGAGTGGGTACCTGCTAAAACTAGGTACCCCCACCCCCTCCCATAAAAAACAAACCTCCAAAAGAGAAGTTCTGTTAATGCAGAACTTCCCTTTCAGGGTGAAGGTTCTGCTTTAATGTTTACAGCCCAAATTAGGTTTTAAAGTTGGCAGATATAGCGAATGTGCAGCAAAAAGCTAAATATGCAAATTATGTTCTTTAACTAAATCCAGCACAAGTACACAATCCTCTACCCCAGGCAGGAAGCTGCCGATATAGACCACTACTCTCTGTGGAAGCAGCAACATCCCTAAAGTGGTCTCACACACTTTCCGCTTAGTTATGACTACAGCTCTGTGATCATTAAAGCCTACGTTCAGTGGGAGTGTGCCTTACCGACAGTGAAAAGATGTGCATGTCAGCTATTTTACACATCCTGTCTGACAACCTCCTGCTGGAAGGGGGGCTAGATGAATTATTGAAAAATCCTATCTACTGTATGAATCTATAGAAGAAACTGTTTTTAAACTTTTGCATGGAGTGGGGAAGTGTTAAAACTCCTGTTAGAGGCTCGGTTGGAGACAATCCTTCACCGCCTCCCAGGTAAACACATTTCTCCTCACCTTCTGTACTGGGACAGTCACTCTAATTGAGCCCTAGACAGCAGTAAAACTTTACAGGGTTTCAAACCTTTACCTATTCTATTCAAAACTCAACATAGGTTTTGGGTATAGATACAGACAAGAAAAGAACAGTAAGACATTTGAAATGTAGCTTTTAGATGGACATTAAGAGCCAGTTCACATTAGCGCGACTTGTCAGCCTGACAAGTCACGCACCGTCGCGGTCCATTGACCGGTACAGGACCCGTTCTAATAGGAGCGACACAAGTCGCTCCGACTTAGAAAAAGGGTCCTGTACTACTTCGGGGCGACCTCGGAGCGACTTGCATAGACTTCCATTATGTGAAGTCCCTGCAAGTCGCTCTGAAGTCGTGGTGCATTGTAATGCACAAGTCGCCCCCGAAGTAGTAAGGAGTCGTGTCGCCCCAGTGTGAACCAACTCTCAGGGTTCCTATTTTAGTGTAAAACTTCAATAGAGCTTTCAGTTTCCATCTACAACTCAAAGAAAAAAAAAAAAAAAAAATCCTAGATTTACCATTATGTGCCAAAACAAATATATGCCTACCCAACATTATTATTTATTATAGACACCAATTCAGAGTTCTGAAAAAAATATAGTGGGACCAAAAGAAAACAACCTTATAAAACAGTGTCAATGGAGAATGATGGGTATAATTTTGGCACAGAAAAATGTATACAAAGCAGAAAATGTTATAAAACTGAACTCTGGCAAACATACATACAGAACTGGTTTTCTCTCTCAAAACATCTGCAGTTTTGTTCATCGGTCCAGACAACTCTGCCAGACAGCACAGTAAATTCTCCACTGCAATGGCAATACAGCCTATGTGCAAAATACAACCCCAACCTGTTCAATGGACAATGAAGGATCAGTAGTACACTGATAAGTGATCACAGTGGTCATTCCTCTCTCTCTATGTTCTGTGTGGCACACCAGAGATTGACTAGCTCCAAGGGTTGACCCCTCTGTTTGGGTGATGCTGTACAGCGGGATACAGGAGGCGGACATAAACAAGTAGGGTATTTACCCTAGGTGCATTTAAATGAGAAAAAAAAAAAAATGGGATTTTTGACTTACTGTAAAATCCATTTCTCTGATGTTCACTGACGTACACAGCTTCTGATTCTTAACCATTGGTTATACTGCCCTCTACAGGAGTAGGACACTAGGCAGGAAAAAGCTTGACTACGCCTATAGGCAGTCCCACGGTGTATACACCCACACTCCGCTATAGCAGTGTCAGAAGAAAGCCAACACCACAAAGAGGTGGATGCTGTGTCCGTCAATGAACATCAGAGAAATGGATTAGTAAGTCAAAAACCACATTTTCTCTTTCATTCATTGGCAGATACAGCTCCTGATTCGTCTTAACCACTGGGACGTCACAAAACAGTGTAAAACATGAGGGGGTGAAAAAACAGCAGAAAAAAAATCCCAGGGCTTACCACAGCCAACAAGGTAACATGGAGCTCAACCAAAAAAACTGGAGCTCAACTGAAAAAACAATACACCCTCAAAAGAGGACCAGGTCCTCTCAACAGCAGCCTGCAAAAACCTGTTGCCAAAAGAAGCATCCACAGACGCCAACACATCCACCTTATAACATTTTTGTAAAAAAGTGTGCACAGACTACCAGATGGCCACCTTGAAAACCTGCATTACTGATGCCTGATGATGGAAGGCTCAGGAGGCACTAAGCGTCCCAGTAGAATGCGCCTTAACAGGGAAAGGAGGAACCTGATCCCTAATTTAATAGGTCTGAGTCACTGTCTGTCTGATCCATCTGGAAATGGTCGCAGCAGAAACAGTCAACTCTTTTCGGGGTCCAACCGTGAATACAAATATTGAGTCTGACTTCCTAAAACACTCTGTAGCGGCCAGGTACACCCTGATTGCCCAAACCACATCCAGGGAATGCAGAGCAATTTCCTTAGGATGTTTAGGCTGGGACATAGGGAAGGCAACACAATGTCTTCACTTAAATGAAAATCAGATGACCTTTAGAAGGAACAACGGACAGGGACGAAGAACCACCTTAGCTCAGAAAAACCAACAGCTAAGGTGAACGAAAACAGAAGTAATTGCCACCAAAAAGGCCACCTTCTGGGACAACGTAAGCAGGGGAACCTGCCAATATTTTCGAAGGGAGATTCCTGGATAAGTGACATCATCAATTTTAGGACCCACGGCAGTAATGGAGATCGCACTGGAGGAACCAAATGTTGTGTTCCCTGGATAAAGGTATGCACCAAAGAAAGTGTGGCCAATGGACATTGAAAGGAAAAAGCCAAGGCTGAAAACCTGGCCCTTGATGGTAACAACAACACAGCTCCCCCCTACCCGGGATCAAAACATGTCAATTTAGCATTAAAGAGACCCAGTATCTGGCTGTTCCTGCAGGACTACAAAACTAGAATACAAGATAGCATAAGTACACTTCTATAGAGCGTTCAATCCACCAGCATCATAACTGTTACACAATATACATTTCAGCCCACAGTGTCTGAGGAGTCCACCCACGCCCTCCAAACCTTGTCAAATTTTTTCGGGCAGCCTCGTGAGACATAGGTGGCTTTGTAGAGGGGTAGCATTGCATTCACTAGGCCTTTCCAGAACAGTAAGGATGGCGGGGAAACCTTCTTCCAATGCAATAAAATAGCCTTTTTGGCATAGAATAGAAGAATGCTCAGCAAAGTCCTGTGTGCCACCGAGGGGACCACCTCCTCCACCAAACCCAGTAAACAGACTCGCTGGGTTCGCGGGATCGGAGTCAGCAGCACCTCGGCGAGACAGGAAGTCACTGCAGTCCAAAACTGCTGAATTTGGCCACAGTCCCAAAAAATGTGAGTTGCATCTGCGGGGGAAGCGGAACAACGCCAACACTCCGCAGACGAAGTCGGGAAGATTCTGGCTAGAAGGGCCGGAGTATAGTAAATCCTGTGGAGGAATTTAAATTGTATTAGCTTGTCCCTAGCAGCAACTAAATATTTGAAAGGCTCCGTCCATACATCATCCCAGTCCTCCCCCTGTAGGTCCGGCACCTCAGCAGTCCATTTTTCCCTACATCTAACTATGCCAGGGGGTGTAAGTCGGAACATATCCTTGTACACAGTGGAGAGAGTTTTGAGTGCGGTATCACAGGTCAACACGCATTCTAAGTCCGAAGGAGACAGCTCTACAGAGGATGAGGCAAATTGGGCCTGAAAGGCATGACGCAATTGGAGGTATCGGAATATAAAGCCACTAGGTAGGTCGAATTTCTCCCGCAAGCGGTCAAACGGTAAGAGAGCCCCCGCCGCTGTTATATCACCCAAGGTTTTTATACCCTGTGTCGCCAACAACATCAAATCAGGTAAGCGACGAAAATGGGGAAAGGTAGGGTTCATCCACAACAACTCGGAGGGGGAGGATCCAACATAACTGGGGCATGTCAATTTCAATGACTGGGCCCAAGCCCTAACAGTAGCTCTCATGGAGAGCGTTAAAGGGAGATCTGAGCCCAGACCCCTAAACAGCGCCAACCTAAGGGTTTCGAAGGAGCCCAGGTGGGCCGCCTCTAGGATTGTTGCCGAATCCTCCCCGTCCGCCCGCAGCCAGCGCCGCGCAAACACCATCTGTCCTGCCAAATAATACTTGCGCCAATCGGGCAGTGCCAGGCCTCCATTACCCCACGGTTCCTGGAGGGCCCGAAGGCCAATCCTGGGAACCCCGGGCGACCAGAGGAATGAACAGACGAGGCTGTCCAATTTCCGGAAAAATGACAGTGGTACCCATAGCGGAGAATTGCGGAGGAAATATAGGACTACAGGCAGAAATTTCATCTTAAGGACACTAATACGACCCAATAAGGAAAGTTGTAGACGTTTCCAAGCTTGGATATTTTGTTGGAGTTTAGGCAATAGAGGAGCCAGATTCAACGAGAAATAATCCTGGGGACGCCTAGTTATCTTGACCCCCAAGTAGGTGAAGTCATCCACCCAGCGAAGAGGCAGGTCCCCAGCCGCAGCAGGTCGAGCACCGTCATCGAGAGGCAAAATGGAGGACTTACTCCAGTTAACGCGAAGTCCTGAGCACTTGCCAAAATCGTTCAGGATGGACAGGGCCGCTCTCAAAGAGGGACCCGGATCCTCCAGGAACAACAGCATGTCATCGGCATATAACGCCAGACATTCTTTAATAGAGCCGACTTTAATCTACCCCACGGCCGGGGAGCTGCGCAGTGCGTTTGCGATGGGTTCAAGGGTAAGGGCAAACAGGAATGGGGAAAGGGGACACCCCTGCCTCGTCCCCCTCCCCACCCGGAAATATGGAGAAGTTAGATAGCCCAACCGTATGGCTGTTCTAGGGCTCGCGTAAAGGAGTCGGATCAAGGTCTTGAATTTGGGTCCGAACCCCATACGATCCAGCGTCTTGTGCATAAAGGCCCAGTCGACCGAATCAAAGGCCTTCTCAAAGTCGATTGAGACCACCACCCGCTGCCCCGACACCTCCCCAGGAATTTGAAGATGGGTAAACAATCTCCTAATGTTAGTATCCACAGATTTACCCGGCATAAAGCCTGTTTGATCCGGGTCTATCAACGAGTGAATAACCCCAGCCAAACGAGTGGCCAGGACCTTCGTCAGGATTTTAAGGTCCATATTTAAAAGGGCGATAGGGCGGTACGAGGAGCAGTCCAGGGGGTCCTTACCCGGTTTCTGAAGCAGCACCATATAGGCATCCATCATGGAGGGAGGAAGTTCCTCCACCTCCAAACAGTGCTGCAACAGAGAGCTAAGTCTAGGCGCTAAATGTTCCGAATATTGTTTGTAAAAGTCAGCAGGGAAACCGTCAGGACCCGGGGCCTTATGTGGTGGGAAGGCCGCAATGGCTCTTGCCACCTCTAAAGTCGTTATCGGAGCATCCATGAGGGCGCTATCCTCCGCCGACAAGGATGGCAAGTCAACGCCCTCCAGGAGGGCATCCGCGTGCACAGAGTCACTATCCGGTAGCGGGGCGTACAGGGCCTCAAAATAGTCAGTAAACGTCTCCAAAATGTCACGAGGATCCGACCTGAGCACACCCCCAGCGGCCCTGATAAGCGGGATATTAACCGGCGGCTGCTGGTCAGCCACCAACAGTGCCAGGTACTTGCCATTCTTATCGCCCTGTGCGAATATAGAAGCCCGTAAATTGTTAGCTTCCGTATGAGCAAGATCAGAGACGTGAAGAGAGAGAAGGCGTCTCGCCTCCAGCAATGCAGCATAGCTGGAATCAGACGGCAAAGCCGCGTTCTCCCCCGCACGTCTCCGCTCCTCCTCCTGTAACATCCTCACCTCCTCATTGTGATCTTTCCAAGCGGATTTAATGGCCGATATACACTCTCCCCTCGCCACTGACTTAAATGCCTCCCACACCACTCTCTGATCAGCTGAGTCCTCATTTTCTGTCCAATATGACTGGATCGACTTTTCAAGGTGGGAAGTGACCTGATCCTGTTGGAGCCAGCCCGCAGCCAGGCGCCAACCCCGCACCCCAGCCCCCAATTGGAGGTTCACTGTCAAGAGTAGCGGGTTGTGATCAGACACTCCCCCGGCCCTGTATTCCGAGGCAGTCAAAAGGGATTGCATCCTGGCAGTACCAAACGCCAGATCTATGCGAGCAGAGGAACGATGAGCGGTGGACAGGTGAGAGTATTCCCTCGAGAGCGGATGCTTCCATCTCCAAAGTTCAGTCAAGCCCACCGTGGAAGCCCAGGTGAGCAGATCCACCGAGGGCGGTCTATTGGGGTTGGAAGTATCCAAGGTAGCATCCAGGATGGCATTAAAGTCACCCATAAACAACACAGGTAAATGCATATATTCAGCCAACTTATCAGTTAAATCATATAGCAGTTGTATCTGAAAAGGTGGAGGCACATAAACAGCGACCAACAGCATGGTAACGGAGTACATATCCAAAAGTACAGCCACATATCTGCCCCCTGGATCAGAGATCACCCGCTGGATCGAACATGGGATAGATTTACTAATGAGAATGGAGACCCCTCTAGCATAAGTGGAGTATGTGGCATGAAATGCCCTCTGTATCCACGGCCTACGGAGAGCTAAAATCATGTTCCCATCAAGGTGGGTCTCCTGCAGGAGGATGACATGTGGCTTAATGAGCTTTAAATACTGAAAGACATTGGCGCGTTTGAACTTATTGTTCAGGCCCCTCACATTCCATGAGAGAAGTCTTATATTGTCAGCCATGGGAATCGAGAAAAAAATTACACAGAGCCCAGGTAAGGGCTATGGGCAGGATGAAAAAAAAAAAAAGGGACCCATAAATTACCCCCTCAAAATACACATGAGCAAACAAAAACAGGTGCTGGTGCAGAACTCCCCATGCCATTATACCAGAACAACCCCCCCAACAAACAAAGAAAAAGGGAAAGCTGAACAAAAACGAGTTTTCCCAAAACGTGAAATAAGAAAAAAAAAATGAAAAACGTAGTCTGGTATGCGGCTTCAATCCCAAACTGCCCAAAAAAACAGTGACACATGTCAGTTCTCCAATGTGAGCAACAGTCCGGTATAGAAGATGTTCTTACAGTTCCGATGGAGTCTCTGATGAGACCGGATCACCCGGTGTGCAAGGAGGGCAACACGACACCCCCCTCCTCCAATAAGCAGTCTCCAGATCGCAGGATAGGGGACCCCAAAAGTAGACATCCCTACACCATCAACAAGCCGTAGACATCCAGAAGGAATGGTATGACAGGAGGATAAAATCAACAGGGGCAGCGTACAACAGGAAAACAAAAAAGAAAAAAAACGGACCACATCCAAAGGGCAGCTAGCCGAGAGCACTGGCAGTCAGGACCCATCACAAGCTATCCAGCCAGTCCGAAGCCTCTTGAGGAGTGTCAAAGAATTTCACCGAGCCCTTGTACTGCACTCTGAGCCTGCTAGGATATTGCATACTATAGATAAGTTCCTTGGCCCTTAGGCGCTTCCTGACATCAGTAAAGGAACGTCTGCGGCGTTGTGTCTCCGCTGAGAAATCGGGGAATAGCATGACACGTGCATTCTCAAAGCGAAGTTCAGGGTGCTTCCGCGCCTCCGAGAGGAGCATGTCTCTGTCCCTGTTATTGAGGAACTTCACCAGGAACGGACGGGGGGGGGGGGGGGGGCTCCAGGGGGCCTGGCCCCAGTTGGCACTCTATGAGCCCTTTCCACCACATACGTGGGGGGTAAATTCTCCAGAGAGAGCAGTTGTTTAAAGAACTGCTCCGCAAATGTGGCAGGCTTTTTCCCCTCCAGCCCCTCAGGAAGCCCCACCACCCTTACATTATTCCGGCGCTGTCTATCCTCCGCATCGTCAGCTCGGTGTTGCAAGGATTTCACAATGTCCTGTAGTTCAGCCAGCTGAGTGCCATGGGAGTGTGAGCTGTCTTCCACCTCCGAGATGCGATCCTCTGCAGCAGTGAGTCTCCCCCTGAACTTGTCCAGGTCATGGCGGATGAGCGTGCACTCCAATGCCAGGTGATCTATGCGCACCATCAACGCCGCTTTACAAGCATCGATGGCTTCCAGGATGGGGGCTGTGATCGCCCGCTGGTCCGCAGCTACCTCCGGAGCCTGTCCCTGAAAAGTGCCGGAGAGCATGGGGTCCGTAGGCTTCTGTGACTCCATGCCTGCACCCGTACCGCCGCTCCTCCGTGAAGACGTTGGCGCCAAGATGGCGGAGGCGGAGCCTGAGCCCTGGCTCTTGACGGAGCGGGTCTGGCGCTGGTCCTGTGGCGGCTGCCGGGCCGGTTTTGGGGGTCGAGGATGGCATCGCTGGAGACCTGAGAGCTTCCCCCACAAGATGGTATAGGAGAGCAGCCCCACCGCACACCGAAAACGGAGGTAAGTTGCAGGATTAACAGAGAGCTCCGGTCCGGCACGTCTACCCTCGCTCACATCCGGCCACGCCCCTTAGAGGTAGATTTTCTAATCTTTACCAGTGTAGGAACCACCGATTCAGACAAACCTCTATCCTTCAGCACCTGGCTTTCAACAGACAGGCCATTAAAATCAGCAACTGTAAAGCAGGATGGAAGATTAGTTACTGAGACAGCAGATCTTCCCTGAGAGGAAGTCTCCAAGGAGCATCAGCGACCAGCGGTAAAAGATCGGCGTACCAACACCGGCGAGGCCAATTTGGAGCCACCAGAAAGACCGGAATCTCTTGCTGCCTCGATCCTGCACAGGAGTCTTGGCAAAAGTTTGAGAGGGGAAAATGCATAAATTAGACGATACTGATGCCAAGGAGCCACTAATGCATCTGCGACGTTGGCTAGAGGATCCTGAGACCATGCCACAAAGCTCTGTACCTTCCATGGAATGTGTACAGCAGAGAGGGCTGGAACGATTATTCTGCCCACCTTAGAATTCCAGCTACTTCCGCCAGGACCCTCGAGCCCCCCATGGTGATTGACATAGGCCACAACCGAAGCACTGTCTGATTGAATTCATACCAGACACCCCTGAAGAGGAATTGGCCAATGATCCAGACAAAGTTTGATCGCTCGAAGTTCCAGTACATTGATCGGCAGTCTGGACTCCCGAGTCCAGACCCCCTGAGCACAAGCTGTGCCGAGGACCACCCAGTACAGGGGGAGAAGGATTTTCCTGTTGAAGTGCCAGAGAACGAAGCCACCTCTAGAGACTGTGGATTCTAGTCCCATTTCACCAGAATCTCTTTTTGCAGAGATCTTGTGGGGAACTGTGCAAACGGAACCGCCTCGAAGGTAGACGCCATCAGGCCAAGCACACGCATGCAAGCCCGGAGGGATGACCGTCTGCTGGTCAACAGAAGCTGAATTCCCACCTGCAATTTCTGGAGTTTTTCCAGGAAGCAACACTCTGGCTGAGGCCAAATCCACCCAGATAGTCCAGTTTTGTGGACGGAACCAGAGCAGACTTCCGAAGGTTCAGAATCCAACCAAACTCCCTCAGAGATTGCATTCAAGGTGTCCATCAGAACAGTCAGACTCTGCTCGCAGAAAAAGATCATCCAGGTACCCAAGTACCACGATCCCTCCCTGATGCAACAATGCTAGCACCGGGGTCAACACTACGTGAAGTCTCGAGGAGTAGTGGGGAAACCAAAGGTAAGCGCCACAAACTGATAATGCTCCACGCCCACGGCGAAGGGGAGGAAGCACTGGTGACTGGCACATATTGGAATGTGAATTTAGGCATCCTTGAGGTCGATAGAAGTGAGAAAATCCCCCAGATGAAGGGATGCCACTACCATGCTAATGGACTCCATTTGGAACTTCTATACCCACAAAAGAAAGTTTAGCGCCTTGAGGTCCAGAATTGGGCGTACCTTGCCTTACTTCCAGGGAACTGTTTTGAGTAAAACCCCTGAAAAAACATTCAGAAGCCGGAACCGGGACAATCCCCCCATGAAGTAACAAGTCTTGCACTGCCCCAAAATGACCCCGTAAGTGATCCTGGGACAAGGGTAGGTTGAAAGGGAAGAACCTTTCCGGAGGAAAAGACTCAAACTCGATCTTGTAGCCAGACCAAATGACTTTGTGGACCCACTTGACCTGTACCAGAATTCCACGGATCCGGAAATCAGCAAAAAGACGTCCCCTCCACCCCAGATACGGGTGCGAGCACTCCTAATGCAGAGGAAGCCTTGTCCACAGGTCTGGAAGAGCCCCTTGTGGCTTGCCAGACCAGGCTCTATTGGAACCTCCAGAGGAAGCCCTGTAGGACTTTTATCCCTTGAGGGATGCAAAAAAGCCCCTTATGAGCCGAGAAGAATGGCCCAGGTCTATGACGGGGCTCCTTGACCTCGGTAGCCTGCGGAAGAAGAGTAGAGTATTCTTCCCCCCTGTGAGACCCTTAATGATGTCATCCAAGGAAGCTCCAAACAGGCGATCCCCCACAAAGGGGAGATCAGATAACGCCCTCTTAGACGTTTGGTCCGCAGACCAGCATTGCCAGCCAGATAACACACCGAAGGACCACTGCTGATACAGACAGCCTAAAATCAAAAGAGCCACATCCAAAGAGGCATCACAGAAAAACTGTAGCCCTTGGATTAACTGACCCACCAGCTCCGCAAAGACAGGGGAAAGCCATTTCCCCTCCAGGTCCCGGCGTAAAAGGGGGGGGGGGGCCTGAAGACCTACAGTAACCACCAAATTTTTAGAGAGCTGGGGGAGGGGGAACTCGGGGGTCCCACTGTCCCAGGGAGGGGTCCACGTTCACCCCAAAAACCCTCCATGGGTAGAGGGGGGACAGCTACTTACCATACCAGGAACAGGGTGGGCACCGCTCCTGACAGACCACAGCTCCATCGAGATGTGGGTGGCCGGTGGTCAGAAGGAACGCTGCGACTCAGGCCGAGGCCAGGTCGTATGTGCCCTCGCGAGACTTTTAACTTGCAGGCCAGCCCCCATCCAGTGGGGTTACGTTGTGACCAAACTAGCGTGGAGCTGAGGCCTACGCATGCTCACTGGCCAGACTGGGGGGCGGGGTCCTCTAGATCTAGACTATCTAGTCTGTCACCCAGTCCGGCAATTGATCACAGATTCTCACAGGACCAAAATAACAAAGAAAGGAAAAAATCCATTTAAAAAGAAAAGAAAAATTGCCAGGACCAGAGATCCCAACAAGGATCTAGGTCCTTACTCCTGACTAGGCAGAAGAGTGCCTATAGCTGTGTGTGCCTATAGAGTGTGGGTGTATACCCCCTGGGACTACTCATAGGCGTAGTCAAGCTTTTTCCTGCCTAGTGTCCTACTCCTGTAGGGGGCAGTATAACCAATGGTTAAGAAGAATCAGGAGCTGTGTCAGTCAATGAACGAAAGAGAAAAGAGGAATTTTACTTCTTTGTAAATTCTTTATCTTGGAGTACAGTAGAGGACACAGGCAAAGTATTCATAGAGCCTCTGACTGAGAATGAGAAGGGCAACAACTTGGCAGCAGCCAATAGGCCCAACAACAACAAGGTCAACAGACCCAATTTCAGAGAATCGCTGCAAGAATCTTGTGGCTCAAAGTTGCATTCACATTAGACTGGACATCCACCTTTTAGAATTTGAAAAAGTATGAACGGGAGGAGCAGGTAAACAGTCTTACACAGCTGACCTACAGAGGCCTGGCGCCAAAATACTCAGGAAACTAATCTCCAGTGTTGCATACCCCTTAGGACTGCTCTGATCTTTAGGTTGATAGGGAGCTTAGCTTCCAGAGATGACCATATTCCCTAATAATTTTCTTTTCTGAAAGGAAAAGCTTTGCTTGGGATGTGTCCAGGATCATACTCAAGCATTCCAAGCAAAGAGAAAACTGAAGAGATTTTTTTAAATTGATAATCCAATCAAGCCTGAATCATCTGAATTGTCCTGTGGATGTTTGCTGACAGCTGGAAGGTACTGTACATGAGTATTTTAGAAAAAGGTTGTCCAAATAGACTTTGACCTAGATGGGTTTTCCGGACAGCCGGTGACCTAAATGCCCCGAGTTCTGAAAAGTGCAAGAAGTGGTGATATGGATACTCTTGGAGGAGAGGATAGGCCATAGGACAGCGTGACAAATAGGAAGTGATTGTCACTGGAAAGCACAAAAAATGCTGATAAGGTGAATAAATGGGAACATACAAACAGCCATCTTCGATATCAACAGATGTCATGTACTTCCCAAGTCTCAAAAAGTACCAATTACCAACCCTCTGGATTCCATGCAAGATGTGGGAATTTGAAGGTATTTGTTGCTGGATTTTACCTCCAGAATAGGTCAAATATTCCTCCAACCCTGCTAAGCTTTGGTACCGTGAACAAGTCTTGTGGAGGTATTGACACAACTTCTTTGTGGGAAGTGATTGTTCAGGGAATTCTGCAAGTCTGACTGTCCTTGGGCAGTATTTGGTTGATTTGAGAGAAGAAAATGGTAAGGGGAAATTAGAGAGAGTTTTGAACACATTAAACCCCTCTGAAATCACAGAACCCATAAGTCTAGGACATCTGTGACCCAGAGAAAGGCAAGCTGTAACAGATGATCCCCCACTCTTTTCAACGAGGGAAGAGGGCATTGGGGAAAGACTTGATGGGCATTGCAGTGGAAGGAAGAGGCTCCTATACAGGGAGGTTTTATGAAGTAAAATTTTCCCTAGTGTGAAATAATTTATGGACTGGTCAAAATACCTCTCCAAACAAATGTCTTCCTTGAAAATGCCACACTTGTAAGGCACTTTCTACAAGTTTTAGTTGTCCTGGCTTTTAGCCACAAGGATCTGCACACGTAAATAGGTATTAGAGCTGTTCTGGAAATTTGTCTCACGACATCATCAAGGGCATCCACACAAAACAAAGCAGAGCAGAAGGCAATTGGTGTAAATGCTCAATTAAAGCACAAGCCTGAAAAACAAGGTCATGTTGGTTGTTCCTTGCCCTAGTCCAGTTAGCTGCAGTTTCATATACTGAAATTGCTGTGAGACTTGCCTGAAAAAGTAAAGGGAGCCTTCAAGAAAGTCTAAAATTTTCTATGTGCAGAATCTTTGAAAGAAGGAACATCTTCAAAAGGAACATTTAGATATTACTGAGACAGCAGAACAGACCACTTTTATGTGAATTCTTTTTTCAATTGGATAGGGTTTGGGGGGGGGGGGGGGGGGGTGAACATCTTTTCTGAAGTGACCAAATCATCATAAATTGTATATTCTATTTGGTCATGAACAGGGAATGCCTTTAAAGATTTTGCAGGGCTCCTTGTACTCAAGGGGGCATGGTGAGACATAGGAAAATCAGGTTGCACAATGCCACTGCTTTTGCGGACAGCAGAAACTTTTCAATGTTAGCAAGGCATGTTGTGTGACGCTGCCTCTGCAATATAGTAGCAATCTGGGGAACACAAATATTCCAGTTTCCTCTAATACTGCCTCAAAATCCTCTTCAGTCCCTGCTGTGTGTGTGCCATGTCTCATGCAGGCATATTAAGATCGGACTCATGCAGAGAAACGGGAGTAGGAGCAAAGGTATCGCATTATTGGGCAAAGATTGAGACCCGGTTCACACTTCTGCGTGTGCCGGGTTCGCATGTCATGTCGGAGCGCACTGCTCCGACATGACATGCGATCAGCTGTGCGGTGCGAGTTTAGCCATACAGTTTGTATGGCTAAATTCGCACCGCACCCGCAGCAAAGACGCACAGGAGGCATTTTTGCTGCCGCATCAGGATCGGATCGCACAGCGGTTCACACTTGTGCGATCCGATCCTGTGCGAACTGCACGATCGCACTGCGATATGCGATCAAACTGGGGGTGTCGTTAAGATTACATTGACACCCCCAGCGGATCGCATATGGCAGTGTGAACTGCCGGGGGTGCGTGTGCGATGCGGGAACAGGCTGCGAATTCGCAGCCTTCCCGCATCGCAATAGTGTGAACCGAGCCTTAAGTGGTTATTTGTCTGAGGCATTGTAACAAAGATGCAGAAAAATACATTTTTGTCAGGTAGGCTGCTTGTTGTGTGCCTGAAATATAGTTAGAATTGGATGCATATACTGGTGTTAGAGGCAATTCCTGCTCCAGGGCAAGATGCGTCTGGTCTCCGCCATTGCTACATGTGAGAGTATTCCCATGCATGTGGGGTACTCACGGAGTACAATGCAGAATATAGGGTAAATATGTCCAGAAAGCAGCAACCTGGGTGTAGGCTGTTCTACAACAAATACTCATGGTGGAGGGCCTGAGAACCATAAAAGAGTTCCAGACAGAAGTGGTGGTAAATAGCGCGACCTGTGGTGTGATGTTACACCTGGTCATCCAACTTAAGCTAAGCTCTGAGTGGTTGAGTTTTAGCGCCAAATTTGAAAAGGTTAAACTGCAGTGAATTGAAAAAAATTGATTGACCCCCCATCTTACCTGTCCACGACACTGAACCAGATCAGTTCAACTGTATATATGTCCACGCTTCACTCTTCTCGTTGGGCATACCCCAAAGGGGCCTTCAGGTACTGGGTTCCAAAAGGGATGGACCATGGCCCTTGACCTGTATATTACCCTGTAACTGACTATATGCTTTGCACTAAGTTGCATGGTGAGCACCCATGCAGGATTCAGTGCACAGCAACATTACAGGCTGCCCCCACAGCATGGGGTCCTGAGATGACTCTTTGGGTTTACGAAACCTGCACTAAACTGGATGCACTGCTTCTATTTTTGGAATCAGAAGGCAGTGAGGAGTTGACTGAATAACTCAAAAGATAAAATAATAAAGCAAAATAAAACAACTAGTTAAGTTTAGAGGGATTTCCCTGTGAAGGAGAAGAGGTCCACCACCTAAGGACACTAGCACAAAACTGAGGACTGACAATGAGGAGTAGGGTTATAAGGGAAGATGGGCAGAAGAGAGAGCCACGCCATCATGTGAGTGCCGGGAGATGCTCTGATATAGGTACATATCCATATATTTTTATTACACAGACACAGGGTCACATAACGTTATGTTACAGAGGGAATGGGATGTTTTTAATGTAGTTATAATAGCAGCAGGAGGGGAGGGGGCGGGCACTGACACAGAGCAGACAGGCAGGGAGGGAGGGAGGAGAGCACAGAGAAGGGCAGAGCTGTGGATGACATAGGCACGTAAATTGACTACGGTGTCAGGGCTCAGAGGAGATGGGATGTTTTTATTGTGTTGACTTAACCATTTTAAAGGGAAACTGTCACTTTCACTGAAATACAAGCCCTACCAATGACATTAATAAAGTTATGTAACAATTGCTTTATAGTGACACAAATGTGACACCTTGCAACATAATCCCTAAATTGAATCCCAAACTGACTGAAGTGTATGTAGGTCTAAACAAGGAACTTTTCCTATTTGCTTCCTGCTCCAGTGGTACATTGAGCAAAAAATGAGAAAAGTGTTTTGTTATATCTGTTTGATAAATTCATAAAAAAAGAAAACAAAATCAGAGATTATGACAGAAACTCAGAGCTGTCCTGTGTCTTTTGCACACATTAGTAGCTATCTCAAAGTGCCCTCATGGCTGTTATCATGGATTACAGGATGATCACATTTTAGGTCATACAAATCTACGAGTAGCGGTGGTTTAGTAGTTTAGCAAAAGACTATTGAGAGAGCTGACACCACTTTGTCCACAAAAAGGTTGTGTGTTGTCAGCCCACTACAGGACTTGGAAGCTGAGTGCATTTCTGGCAGATCAAGAGGTATTTTTCTGTACCTGCAGGGTCTTTAGCAGCATAAAACTTAGGAAAATATAAATGTATTGCATTTTTTTTCTTCATTGTACACTCACCTGTGACATTATGACTTTAGCAATAAGAAATGCACTGGTCACCAAGGTTGAAATCTGAAAGACAACATTATTTTATAACAGGATTGTAGTTTGCAGTACAGTGTAAAAACTTAGACTTAACTGCCTATTCTTACCACCCATGGCTGAATGTGTGAATAAACCCAAAGTGCAATGATCCTTGATCCCCTCATGGCCAAACATTAGTTGCAGACTGCTAGCTGCTTCCCCTTTCCGGCAGCGTTTGGTGGGCCTATACTTGCTGGAGCCACACACTCTTTTGAGCCACCTTCTGGACATTTCTATGCGCTGCAGCACAGCTTTAAACCTGATCCAAATAAACATGCTTTAAAAGCAAGGTTGTCCAACCTTTTGACCTTCCTGGGCTACAATGGAAGAAGAGGAACTGTTTTGGGGCACAGATAACATACACCAACAATGAAGATTTTGCTGATTAGCAAAAAAAGTTGGGCATATGACAGGTTAATGATCACTGATAAATAATGTACCAATTTGAGTAATAAAACATATTTTCTCTTTCCTTCATTGACGGACACAGCTCCTGATCTTCTTAACCACTGGGTTACACTGCCCCCTACGGGAGTAGGGCACTAGGCAGAAAAAAAGACTGACTATGCCTATGGTTGCCCAGGGGCCAGGGGTCCCATAGTCCCAGGAAGTACCCCCCATCCCCCTCTGCTTTGGGTGTTTTTTTTCTGCCTAGTCAGGAGTAAGGACCTAGTTCCTTGCTGGGATCCTTGGTCCTGGCAATTTGTTTCCTTTTAGATAGATTTTTTCTATTTTTTCCTACAAGATCTACAATCAACTGCCGGACTGGGCGGCGGGCTGGATAATCTAAATCCAGTAGTCACTCCAGCCTGGCCAGCGAGCACTGCGAGGTCTCAGCTCCACGCTATGTCGGCCGCGGCATAGCCCCACCAGACGGGAGCTGCCCTGCAAGTTAAACGCCTCATGAGGTCGCATACGACTGGTTTTTGCCCAGCGCCGCAGTGTTCCTCCTGGCCGACAGCCCCCCATTTGGATGGAGAGGAGGTTCTGTCTGGTGCGGTGCCTGACGGGTTTCTGGTATGATAAGTAGCTGTCCCCCCTCGCCCCCTGGAGGGTTCTGGGGTGGACGTGGGCGCCTCCATGGGACAGTCTGACCCCCGGGTTCCCCTCCCCATTAGGCATCCCTCTGTGTCTGGTGGTCCCTGTGGGTCTCCTAGCCCTCCACCACCTAAACTTGGTGTGTGGTGGGGCTGGGGCAGGGTACTGTACTGGCAATGGCAGTGCAAAGCCAGTGACCAGCTGTGGGCATGGTGGGGGGAGGGGGGGCTGTACCTGGTGGGGGCACCTGCCAGGGCCCCCCCCCTTCTTGCCTGTGCCTGTTTCTGAGGCCTAGGGATCCTTCCAGGGTCCCTGGGAGCTTTGTGGTGCTGCCTTGTAATGCACAGCGGCCATGTTTGTGAAGTCTGGTTGCCATTTTGAGGTAGCCTGGCATTGGAAATAGCAGTGGCTATGACAGTGGAGCCTTTCTGGGCAGTGATTTCGGCTGTGGGAGCCCCTCCTCATCCCCTGGTGCTGACTCCTGGGTCTTTTCACTCCCTGGACACTGCACGTGGAGTGCAGATTATTCTGGTGCTGCCGATGCTTGTTCTGTGGGGTGGTAAGTCTGGTAGGGTCCTCTCCCTCTCTGCTGTAGGATCGATTGGTGCTCTGTTACTGGCAACTGGGTGGTGCTGCTAGAGCGGTGGGGGTGTCCCTTAGCAGTATTTTTCACTTTTTTTGAGGGGGTCCCCCTTGTGACTTATTGAGTCTTGGAGCATGTTTTCCCACCCCTCTCAGAGGCTGCGGAGCCCTCCAGGTCCCAACCCTCTATGCACTGACGCAGTCCTTTGTGTCCCGGGTGGAGGTGGTTTTTGGGTGGCGGGCTAGCAAAAAGCACCCCCCACCTTCTCCTGCCTCACCTGTCTCCTCAGATCCTGAATCTGATTCGGCTGCCGCGGACGTGGCTCACCCTGCTAGGTCTGCGACCATGCACCCTGAATTCTAAGATAGTGAGTGAGCAGAGTCCCCTACTGCGTTGGTGGACAATGTGGAAATCACTATAGGGACTCTGAGGGATTTCGGCTGGCTTCTGAATTTTCAGAAGTCTGCTGTAAATCCTTCCGCAAAGTTAGACTAACTGGGCCGACTCTGGACTCGGCTCTAGCCAGAGCGTTCCTTCCCCAGCCTGTTCAGGTGGGGAGGCGTCATAGGCCAGGACACTGCTCAGGGGGTCGGGACACTGGAAGAACTGTGTTTGGATCATTGGACAGATCGTCTTCAGGAGTGTCCAGTGCAAATTCAACGGGACAACGCCACAGGGGGCACAAGAAGTGTCTTGGCGGCTCTGGAGGTAGCCAGCATTCTACGGTGGGCAGAACGTTTTGTTCTAGCCCTCTCCGCCATACACATTCCAGGTGTGGAAAATTGGAGGCGGACTATGTCAGTTGGCAGGCGTTGGATCAAGGGGGAATGGTTCCGTCATCTGGAGGGGTTTCATCAGCTGTGTCTCTGGTGGGGAACCCTCGAGGTGGATCTGTTGGTGTCTTGGCTCAACAGAAAGGTGCAGGTTTGTGACACGGTCACAGGATTCTCTGGCAGACGCCACATAGGCACTGGTGGCCCCATAAGGCCAGTATCGTCTTGGTGATTTACGCCTTTCCTCCCCTCAAACTTCTGCCAAGACTGCTGTGCAGGATCAAGGCAGAAGGGATTCCAGTCATTCTAGTGGCTCTGAACTGGCCTCGCTGGTCTTGGTAAGCCGACCTTGTGCGGCTGGTCACCGACGTCCCTTGGAGACTACCTCTTAGGGAGGATCTGCTGTCCCAAGGGCCGATCTTCCATCCTGCTTTACAGTCGCTGGCTTTGAAGGATTTTCTGTTGAAAGTTAGGTGCTGAAGGATAGGGGTTTGTCTGCGTCGGTGATTTATACGCTGTTGAAAGCCAGGAAGTCTACCTCTAGAAAGATCTACCATCCTACATGGAAAACGTACATTTCGTGGTGTGAGTCCCTTAGGGTTCCCCCTCGCTCTCTTTCTCTGTGGCTTGGGTCTTGACCTTCCTTTAATGGGGGGGTTGAGTGTGGGATCTATGCAGTTTGGTCTCCTAGGTGTTGATACGGTGTGTTATACATTGTACCCACCATATGGTGGCTATAGGTTTATGTATTAAGTATGTGTATTGTATTGTTTTAAACAAACACTTTTTAATCATTTCTAATAAATTATGAAATTATTTTATTTGTGCCTATAAAGTCCATGTTGTTTCAGTCCAATTGTGATTTCAGTATAATTTGGAGTGTGCCACACCTTACCAAATGGGTACACCCATGACACCACCTCAAGATAGTGTATGTTTCATAGTATTATTGAACTAGTGAATGAGTAAACTACAAGTCCCATCGTCCAACATGGCAGATGGACTTGTAGTTTCAGTGGGCAGCGGGGTTGCTGAGGAGTGCTCTTGTAGTCCACTGGAGTGCTCTTGTAGTCCACTGACATGTCCTCCACCTTTCAAAAAGAAAGCCTGTATAGAAATACAGGCTAAAAGCCAGATCACAGGTTAGCAGGAACCCACATAGCATCCATGATCTACCGATCATGGGTGCAATGCTTTCCAGGCTTCTGCAGGAAAAAAAAAAATGCACATTTGTGTTTTTAAAAAATATGTGCATTTATTTTTTTTTCTGTAAAGGTGAACTTTAAACTGAGGTCAGTGCATTGAGACTGTGCTTGATTAAAGGTGGTGGTCTGCTATCTGGCTATTCCATGTTTCAGAGTAACTTCTGGCATCAACTTGGAATTGCTTCTAAATTTGCCAGCCGCATACCCTAAACTTCAGTCCATCTCTTGACTCTGTATGCCTGCCTTGGCCTGTTTGGCTGTGGGACTGCTCCTCCACAAGGATTGTTTGGTTGGCCTCTCTGTTGACTTTGTCTGGGTTTTCCTGTATGTTGTGCTCCATTGGGTTAGCAGTGTAACATAAGAGCTAACTATCAATGACCAATTGACATCACCAGTGACACGAATACAGTAATCAGTGCTAAAATAATGCACTGTCACTATACTGACGACACTGGCTGGGAAGGGGTTAATAATTAGGGGCAATCAAAGGGTTAACTGTGTGCACTGTTCAATGTTTTCACTAAGCAATGTGTCTATCATCACAGACAGAACACAGTATATCCGCGGTAGGCAGTCCCCAAGTGGCTAAGTAACTCAACCCCATTGTGTGTAAATTTAGACGTGACCCACTGAGATTTATTAACCCTTTTACGAGCAGGGGTAATGGAAACCTAGATACGTTTAGCCATTTTCGTACGCATGGGTTAACTGTACAACCTATTGACTATTTTGCCTGCAAAAATTTTTTTGGTTTTTAATAAATACCCAGCTCAGATTTCTTTTATTAGAAGATCAAAAATTGAAAAAAAAATTGTAGTTTGTTTAATGCAATAACATGTTCTGAAGTTCATAATAGTCCAAATATTTTCAATAATTACATTTTTTTTTTTCCTGAGAACAGGGACCCCAAAATATGCGTTTTGATATATCAGCACAGTTCGTTCGATAATCAAGTGTGTATATTTTAGATTTCAAAATGTTAAAGAACAATGCTTATAATTTTACAGACTGGCTTGGGATGACATAATATTAAAAATGTATTTAAAAATAAAATATTTTTTGGCTAAAAATTACATGCTCAACAGGAGTAGGCTGGTACTGAGATTCCTGATCTCCTTATCCGTCAGTCAACCAGAACATGCCTGCATACATACATTTTTTTTTTTTTTAGCACTGATCACTGTATTGGTGTCACTGGTCCCCAAAAAGTGTCACCTAATGTCAGTTTGTCTGCCGCAATGTCCCAGTCCCGCTAAAAAAAAAAAAAAAAAAAAAAAAAAAAAAAAAAAAAAAATCGCTGATCATGCAATTACTAGTAAAAACAAAAATTAAAAGTCCATAAATGTATCCCATAGTTTGTAGACGCTATAACTTTTGCGCAAAACAATCAATATACACTTAATAGATTTTTGTTTACCAGAAATATGTAGCAGAATACATAGTGGCCTAAATTAATGAAAAAAATTAGATTTTTAAATTTTTTTTTATTGGAAATGTTTTATAAACAAATATATAATTTTTTTTTTCTTCAAAAAATTGTGGTTCTTTTTTTGTTTTAAAATCACAAAAAAAATGAAAAAGCGGAAGGTATTCAAATACCACCAAAAGAAAGCTCTATCTGCAGCGAAAAAAAAATAAAATAAAAAATTGGATTTTTGACTTACCATAAAATCCACTACTCTGATGTTCACTGACGGTTACAGCTCCTGATTTTTAACCATTGGGTTATATTGCCCCCTACAGGAGAGTGACACTAGGCAGGAAAAAGCTTGACTATGCCTTTGGGCAGTCCCAGGGGGTATACACCCACTCTCAGCTATAGGCACTCAGTTTTGTTACAAGCAGTGTCAGAAGAAAGCCAACTCCACAAAAGGAGGTGGGTGCTGTGTCCGTCAATGAAAATCAGAGAAATGTATTTTACCGCAAGTCAAAAATTCAATTTTCTTTTTCGTTCATTGATGGACAAAGCTCCTGATTCTTAACCATTGGGATGTCCCAAAGCAGTGTCAAACATAAGGGGTGGGAAAAAAGCAGAAAAAAATTCCCAAGGCTATGGAGCTCAATCAAAACAACTGGAGCTCACCTGAAAAAACAATACACCCTCAAAGAGAACCAGGTCCTCTAAACCGCAGCCTGCAAAAACTTGCGGCCAAAAGAAGCATCCGCAGATGCCAACACATCCACTTTTTAAAACTTTGTGAAAGTATGCACAGACGACCAGATGGCCACCTTGCAAACCTGCATCACTGATGCCCGATGATGGAAGGCCCAGGAGGCAAAGCGTCCGAGTAAAGTGGGCCTTAAAGCGGTTGTATACTCAGAAAAAAAAAAAAACCTGCAGGACGAAGGCATAATGAGCTAGTATGCATCGCATACTAGCTCATTATGAAATACTCACCTTAAAACGAAGCCCCGACACGGTCGTCTGGACAATGCTAAGGGAGCTGTCATGTTGCCTCGGCGTCTCTTCCTGGTTCTGCAGCTCCGGCGCTGTGAGTGGAGCATGTGCGCGCGAGTTTCACTTTCTGGCAAGGACCGGCAAGGAGCTCCAAAGGTCCGCCGGACCTTCAGAGCGCATGCGCCGCTGAAGTCAGTGGCTGCATGCAGGGCGAATAATCTCCTAAACCATGAAGGTTTAGGACATATTAATTGTACCTACAGGTAAGCCTTATTATAGGCTTACCTGTAGGTAAAAGTAAAATAGCGGAGTATACTACCGCATTAACAGGGAAAGGAGGAACCTGACCCCTAATCGAATAGGTCTAAATCACTGTCTGATCCATCTGGAAATGGTCGCAGCAGAAGCGGCCAACCCTTTTTGAGGTCCAAACATGAGTACAAATAGTGAGTCTGACTTCCTAAAAGACTCTGTAGCTTCCAGGTACACCCTAATTGCCCGAACCACATCCAGGAATGCAGAGCAATTTCCTTAGGATGTCTAAGCCTGGGACATGGGCAAGGCAACACAATATCTTCATTCAAATGGAAATCAGAGATGACCTTTGGAAGGAACAACGGACAGGGATGAAGAACCACCTTAGCTCTGTAAACCAACATGCAAGGTGAATGACAAGACAACACCAAGTTGAGGACCCACAGCGGTAATGGAGACTGCACTGGAGGAACCAAGTGTCAAGCTCCCTGGATAAAAGGTACGCACAAAGGAATGTGTGGCCAATGGATGTTGAAAGAAATCCGCCAAGGCCGAAAACCTGGCCCTTGATGGTACTCAAGGCCAGGCGCTGCTCAACCCGCCGTTGGAGAAGAGCCAAGATCCGAGCCACCAAAAAGGAGCGAGAGAGAACCCCAAAAGACTCACACCAGGCAGCATACGTCTTCCAAATACTATTTTTAACCTTTAACAGCGTAGGAATCACCGATTCAGACAAACCTCTATCCTGCAGCACCTGGCTTTCAACAGACAAGCGGTTAAAACCAGTGACTGTAAAGCAGGATGGAAGATTAGTCCTTGGGACAGTAGATCTCTCCTGAGAGGAAGCCTCCAAGGAGTATCGGCAACCAGCCGTACCAGATCAACGTACTAAGACTGGCGAGGCCAGTCTGGAGCCACTAGAAAGACCTGTAATCCCTTGCTGCCTCGATCCTGCACAGGAGTCTTGGCAGAAGTTTGAGAGGGGGAAAGGCATAAATCAGATACGGACGCCAAGGAGCCACTAATGCATCTGCCATGGCATCCCGAGACCATGCCACAAACCTCTATACCTTTTATGGAATGTGTGCAGCAGAGAGGGCTAGAACGATCGTTCTGCCCACCTCAGAATGCCAGCTACTTCCCGATCCGCCAGGACACTTCTTGTGCCCCCATGGTGATTGACATAGGCCACGGTTGTGGCACTGTCCGATTGAACTCGTACCGGACGTCCCTGAAATGAATTGGCCAATGATCCAGACAAAGTCCAATCACTCAGAATTCCAGTACAGTGATTGGCAGTCTGGACTCTTCCCGAGTCCAGACCCCCTGAGCACGAGCTGTGCCGAGGATGCCTCCCCATCCCGACAGGCTGGCATCCGTGGTGACAACTGCCCAGTACAGGGGGAGAAGGATTTCCCTTTCGAGGTGCCTTAGAACTAATTCCCCTCTAGAGACTGTGGATTCTTGTCCCATATCACAAGAATCTTTTTGCAGAGATCTCGTGTGGAACTATTCAAATGGAACCGCCTCCAAGGTAGACACCGTAAGGCCCAGCACCCACATGTAAGCCCGGAGGGATGACCGTCTGCTGGTCAAAAGAAGCTGAATTCCCTCCTGCAATTTATGGAGTTTTTCTAGAGGAAGCAACACTCTGGCTGAGGCCGAATCCACCCAGATAGCCTAGTTTTGTGGACAGAACCAGAGCAGACTTCTGAAGGTTCAGAATCCAACCAAACTCCCTCAGAGATCGCAGAGCAATCACCAAGGTGTCCATCAGAGCAGTGGGAGACTCTGCTCGCAGAAGATCGCCAAGGTAACCCAAGTACCGCGATCTTCCCGCTGACGCAACAATTCTATTACCGGGGCCAACACTTGTGAAGACCCAAGGAGCAGAGGCGAGACCAAAAGGTAAATGCCCCAAACTGATAACGCGCCTTGCCCATGGCAAAGCGGAAGAAGCGCTGGTGACAGGCACATATTGGAATGTGAAGGTAGGCGCCCTTAATGTCGACAGAAGCGAGAAAATACCCCATATGTAAGGACGCCACTATTGTTGCAATTGACTCCATTCAGAACTTCTGTACCTTGCCTTCCTTGCAGGGAACTGTAAACAGGTTTGAGTAAAACCCCTAAAAACATTCCGAAGCCGAAACCATCAGCCCACTGGATCTTGTAGCTGGACCGAATGACTTTGTGGATCCACTTGACCTGTACCAGAGAGGTCCATGGATTCGGAAATTAGCAAAAAGTCGTCCCCCCCACCCCACATACATTCATGCAGAGGAAGCCTTGTTCGCAGGTCTGGAAGAGCCCCTCGTGGCTTGCCAGACCAGGTCCTTTTGGAACCTCCGGGGGAGACCCTGAAGGACTTTTATCCCTTGAGGGACGAATAAGGCCTCCTATGACGGGGCTCCTTGCCTTCAGTTCCCCCCTGTGAGTCCCTCAATGATGTCATCCAAGAAAGCTTCAAACAGGCGATTCCCCACAAAGGGGAGATCATATAAGGCCCTCTTAGAAGTCTGGTCCGCAGACTAGCATTGCCAGCCAGATAAGAAGCGGAAGTACCACTGCTGATACAGACAGCCTAAAATCAAAGGAGCCACATCCAAAGAGGCATCACAGATAAACTGTAGCCCCTGGATTAACTGGTCCACCAGCTCCGCAAAGGCAGGGGGAAGCAGCTACCCCTCCAGGTCCCGCCCTAAGCCGTACCAGCCATAGTGAAACATATGGCGAGCCAGAGCCTCCGCTCTTCTACCAACCGGATCTTTAAAGGCCAAGGATTCAACCGGAATGAAGGTACCTTTATTTAACCTGGAAACTGGCGAGTCCACTATAGGTGGGATTGTCCACTTTTTAATCAGGGAATCCTTATAAGGATACCACATAGCAAAATGCTTAGGGACCACAAGAGTACATTTTGGAAAACCCCACTGTTATGTGACAATGTTGTCAAAGTAAGCGGGAAAGGGGAACACCCCTGCTACAGTGGAGGATCTGTGGTGCCAAAAGGGACCAGCGCCTCCAACGCAGCATCTCCGCCATGTTTAAAATTTCACGCTCTGACACAATCAGTGTATCCACCAGCGCCTTTTCATGTATAGTTAGAGGAGCAGAGGAAACATCCTCACTGTCTGAGTACTCAGGTTGCGTGGACGTAGACCCAGTAGGGTGACTCGCATCTGCGGCGGCCGAAACAGATTCAGGATCTGATGGACAGACGAGGCAGGAGAGGGTGGTGGACGCTATATACCAAGGTCACCCGGAAAAATATAATTAGGGGAGGGCCGCCGACCCAGGGTACACAAATGGATCACCTACTAGAACCCGCAAAAAAACAAGGGGGTCCCCCCTCCGAGCCCCTCCATAGAGGCCCGCACGAGAGGAAATAGCCCCCTTAAAAGGGGCCATCTGCCATGACACGGACGCACAGGCAGGGTATCCTGATGGTCCCTCAGCGCTAAAAGGGGTAGGTGCCCTCCACAATAATGGCACCATGGTTGCCATCAAAAATAAAACTGCCCCCACAGCGCCACCCCTTCCAAGGGAGGTGCTAAGCTGGCCGCATGGCCTAGTAGGCCACAACCTGCAGCCTCAATTTGTGTGAAGGCCCAGCCGCAAGTGCACTCATCCCAACCAGGCTCAATGGGTCCACCTCCCAATGGAGGCCGACTCGGCCGTAGGGCCGAGTAGGCCACAAGTTGCGGCCTAAATTTCTGCGGCTGCCCAGCTGCGAGCCTCAGTGGAGCCAACTAACCAGGGGCAGCGAAGGGGAGGGCGGATGCCCAAATGGAGGGTAGTGGCTTCAGCCACCCTCACTGGTGCCGCACCACATAGCTGCCGACCAGTACGCCGCAAAGCCGCGGCCGAAATTATGGGGCTGGATCTGGCCGATTGAGGGGTGGACCCATGGATGCCAAACCATCAGGCTCACTGGGGCCGCCCACCTCAGTGGAGGCGGACTTGGCATGCCAAACCATACACTCCCCCAGCCCAACAACTACAGCAGGGAGCCCAGAGGACATTCCTTCCCTACTCACCAACCCCCAGGATAGCAGGGGAACCCTGCTCAACCCCTCGTTGTGCACCATGAAAAGCTACTTACCATACCAGGAACAGATTGGTGGGCACTGCTCCTGACAGACCACCGTTCCATCGGAATGTGAGTGGCTGTCAGCCAGGAGGAACGCTGCAACAGCCACCCTCATGAGGCGTTTAGCTCGCAGGCCAGCCCGAGTCCAGTGGGGCTATGTCGCTGCCGACCTAGCACGGAGCTGAGGCCTGTGTGCACTCCCTGGCCAGACTAGGGGGACCCTCTGGATCTAGATTATCCAGTCCATCGCCCAGTCCAGCAGTTGATAGTAGATTCTCACAGGAACAAAATAACTAAGATAGGAAAAAATCTATTTAAAAAGAAAAACAATTGCCAGGACCAGATATCCCAGCAAAGAACTAGGTCCTTACTCCTAAATAGGCAGAAAAAAAACAAAGTGCCTATAGCCGAGTGTGGGTGTATAGTATACCCCCTGGCACTGCCTGTAGGCGTAATTAAGCTTTTTCCTGCCTAGTGTCCTATTCCTGTAGGGGGCAGTATAACCCAATGATTAGGAAGAATCAGGAGCTGTGTCCGTCAATGAACGAAAGAGAAAGACCAATTTTATTTATTTACAGTGTCGCACGACAGCGTAATTTTCAGTTAAAGCAACGCAGTGCCGTATCGCAAAAAATGGCCTGGTCAGGAAGGGGGTAAAACCTACCAGAGCTGAGGTGGTTAAACATTGATTAATGTTTTCCCAGCACTGGGCATTTGCCAGAACAAATTGTATACAGGTGGCAAACAGGAAAGGGTTAACAGGTTCTATTTTAACAGCAAGTAGGGGGAAAAATAAAAATAAATAATAAAAAAAAAAAAAAAAGAGGAAATTGTGTTGCTAGCTGTGATTGGTCAATGTGATCACATGGTACAGACTGGGACAATCACAGCCCATCTGTACCATGCGATTAGCTCTGGCCAATTACACCTAATCACAACAAAACAAACTGAATGAATCAAAAAAAGAAAAAAATCCTCATCACTTCCCCAGAGTAGTACAATGTTACTATGGTAACACTATATTGCTCTGGTCACAGAGTTAAAAAGAAAAAAAAATGTAATTATTTTTTCATACTGTCCCTGATCACCGCTACACCATTTATATGATGATGCGGTACTGCACTGGTGATTAGAATTAGATTTATACGTAGATACTAGCTACAATAATATGACTGAACACTTACAGCAATGGCCCACCAGTGGCGTAGACGAAACACAGCATAACCCATGAGGAGGACAGAAAACCGGAACACTGCTAGAAGCTGGAGAAAGAGCACAGAACATTTAGGAAACTATATCAAAATTACAATACATTATTATTAGATAACCCACAGGATTATCTATCTAGAATATTCATTTTACTAAGTACACAATGGAAATTTAGAACTTTTTCAAGGTATTTTAACAGACAAACATTATTCTTCCCTTTGAACAGTTCATACAGATAAGTTGATACTAGTTGAAGAAAATTAGAAAGGATGTTTTGCATTTTCAAATCATTTACTCATTAAACATCTCAATAGATGTCAAGCAAATTGATTTCCTATGCACAGGTGCTCCCAAAATAGCCCTAGAAATTATAAAGCTACTATCTCACCTGGCTGGATTGGCCTTTCCAAATTATTATTTATATTACTTAACCTTTCAGTTGGCTGAGGTGCATTACTGGCTACACCTCTCTCCACATAATGCCTGTACCATTACTGAAGCCACTATAGTTTTCTCCTTGAAAACTTTACATAACATATTCCGGAGACAGATACCTGCCCAGGAGTGGCAATACTACGTACTACGTCCTTTGTCCAACAGAGAGAGGATTTTGATCTTCCTCCCTCCTGTTTGTTTTTATTTTTATTTTCAGCTTTGGCATGCCCTGGGAGTGCAATTTGGCTCATTTTCACTCCCGCTACGGATGGCCCCATTGGAAAAATGACTTAGAAAACACTAAATTAAATCTATGACTACTACTTTACTCCAATGGCAGATTCTAATCCTAGATTTTTGTGGCTGCACAGGCCTGTTGGTCCGAGTTGAGTATTCAGCCTACTGATGAAGACTGGACTGAATTCACAGATACTTATAAAAGTTCTGTTACAGCTTCTAGGGATAGAATTATACAAATAAAAATATATTGAGTCACCTTACCCCTTCTCAAGTGTTTAGGATGGGATTACGCACTACCTTGAATGCTTTAGAGATTGCGGGATAGCAGCTGATTTCATGTATTGCTTTTGGTCCTGCCCAATTGTTTTTTCATTCTGGTCAGAAGTCAATTCATTCTTATCTGTCTTGGGTGTACCTAAAATTTTGCATCCTAAAAGTTGTTGATGGGATATTTTTGGTGAGCTGTCATTTGCTCTGCATACTGTATTTTAATGCCAAAAAGACTTCTCCTGAGCTAGAAGGGGACTTCCCGTCCCTCTAAAACAGGGTTCGACAAACCCCGGGCGCCAGGTTTGCGACTAGAATTTGTGACCTGGTGCCTGGGGTGCACTGCAGGAGATGTCCGGTCCCTTTGCGCTCCTCGCCCCCCCGAGTGCACGAACTACCGCGCCGTCCGATAATTGAGGCCGCGGCTTTTCCGCCTTCTTCAATGAGACGCTTACAACGGGGAACTGGCACCCTGTTGTGGTGGCCGGGAGTTTGACAAGCAGTCAAACGGCGCTGTTTACACTGTTCTCAATGCCCACCCATCTCCTTCCCAAGAGGAGAAGAGATGTAAGTTTTTGCAGGCTTCATCTGGCACCCTTTGCTTAAAACAGGCATGTCCAACCTGCGGCCCGGTACCCCAGGCAATGTGGCCCACTGCCCCCTGACAATTTTTTTTTGCTGGGGAGGAAGGAAGTCAGGTCGGGGGCATGGCCACAGCAGCTGCCAACTAACAGTAGGCAGAGGCTGCCTCAGAGAGGAGGGGGGGGGGGGAGAAGGGGAGCATGTGCAGTGTTTCTGACTCCTACCTCCATGACCACTTTAAATCACTGAAGTGGTGATGGTGGTTAGTGTTCCTTTATTATCTCTCAGAAGAAGTAAACCTCTGTATACTGATTCCATTTCATTTGATCATCCTCTAGTTGTGTTAAATTAGTGCGGCGGGGGCGTGGCGGCGTGGGAAGGGCGCAGCAGCATTTTATTACTTATATACCTTAATTATAGTATATATTTTATATGCGGCCCAAGAAAATTTCTCTACATTTAATGTGGCCCAGAGAAGCCAAAAGGTTGGACACCCATGCCTTAAAAGGTAAGTGTGCAGGGAGTGTGGTTGTCATTTTATTTTATTTTTTAATATTAAAAAAATAATTTATTATTTTTCATCATCGTCATCTGCCTTTTTGTGACGCTTCCGACCGGCGCCCTGGTTCCGCTGATCCGTCTGCTCTACCCCTTGTCATGGATGCTTGCAGGGAAAAACTATATTAAAATTAAATCCTGAATAAAAGCAAAATTGATTGAGATGGTAAGATGACTGCTGTCATAGCCCTTAGTATAGAGTTGCTTAGCTTTTTTGGACTATGTGTTAAGAATGGAAGTTTTAGGTATTTCTGCAAAAATATAAATAGAAGAAAAATTTCCGCGCTAGATGTGACAGAAAACCAAATGATTAAGAACAATAGTGAGCAGCTGGCACAAAATCAACTAACAGTGATTCAAAAAATACAATAAAAACCAAAAAGTGCAGCGCTGAAATCAGTATACAATTATATAGCTGAAAAGCTCATATAAAGAAAACAAAAAAGGAGAGGGGATAATGTCCAAATGAATAGTCCCAATATTAAGTGCAGAGATGTGAATCCACGTGCAAAATAACTTTCTTCCAGTGACACCAGGGAAAAGTGTAGGAAGGGGACACCCTTGTGCTCAGGTATAACAAGCAGCTTACCGAAATTCCGTGGCTGCTCAATTTAATGAGACAGCCTCTCCCAGCTAGTAGTAAACCAGTAGGTCAACCGATATCAAGCTCAGGTGCTTTGAAAGACTCCAAAAGCCGAAAGCCGTTTCCGGTGTGTTGTTAAACCGATCACATTAATATGTGGCACACTTGGAACTTCTCATATACTCCATTGAACGTAAAGCCATATGTAGAAAGAAACAGAGGCCCATAGCGTAATCCCGTAAACCAATAGGTAAATTTATTAAAAAAACTACTTACAATTTAAAAGACAAAAACAGGCATGTAGTATGTGCCGGTCATGGATCTAACCGCGGCGTCCCGCAAGTCTCCAGATCAGCATATGGATAAACGGCCGGCTTCGTTGGGGGGCGTGTGGACGTTTATGTCTGGGATCGCCAACGTTTCGTCATAAGAAAGACTTCTTCTGGGCGTCTGGGTATTGGTTTACGGGATTACGCTATGGGCCTCTGTTTCTTTCTACATATGGCTTTACGTTCAATGGAGTATATGAGAAGTTCCAAGTGTGCCACATATTAATGTGATCGGTTTAACAACACACCGGAAACGGCTTTCGGCTTTTGGAGTCTTTCGAAGCACCTGAGCTTGATATCGGTTGACCTACTGGTTTACTACTAGCTGGGAGAGGCTGTCTCATTAAATTGAGCAGCCACGGAATTTCGGTAAGCTGCTTGTTATACCTGAGCACAAGGGTGTCCCCTTCCTACACTTTTCCCTGGTGTCACTGGAAGAAAGTTATTTTGCACGTGGATTCACATCTCTGCACTTAATATTGGGACTATTCATTTGGACATTATCCCCTCTCCTTTTTTGTTTTCTTTATATGAGCTTTTCAGCATTTCTGCAAAAATGTGTTCTCCTTTGTCAGTAAATAAAAACCACTACAATGAAAAATATTGTATTCCAGTTACTGTATTGTCAATACTCTTTTTTTATGACAGTTGTCAGTATACAAAAGCATTTTTTTTAGCTTATTTCACATGCTTTTTATTCCACATTTACATGCAGGCCAAGCTGTCCAACAAAATTTGGGACAATTTATATACCATATCACAGCCTTTTTCAACCAGGGTGCCTTGGCAAAATGCCCCAAAATTGCCCAAAATTTGTAAACAAACGGGAATCTGGATGAAGCCTGCCTTTTAGTTACACAAAGCCACAGGTTTTCATTGTGCACCAATTACAACCTTTTGGAGGATGTCAGTCACCTGCATAGCATCCTTGTTTGACCCTCCCCTGCCCCTTTTCATCAGCATTAGGGTCACATTAGCTGAGTGATGGAGAGAAATTGAAGGAGAAGAGAAACATTGGAAAACTGGTCAATATCAGTGTGCAAAAGTGTATTTTCTTTGGAAGAATAAATCACCTCTAACGTTGGGTGTGCTACATGTGTGGATGTTGTTGCATCATGTAAAACGATTAGAATCGTTTTTACATTTTAGAATGGGGCGCCTTGAGACTGTCCATCATTTTTAAAGGGTGTCTCAAGATTGTCTAGAATTTTTAAAAGGGTACCTTGACTGAAAAACAATTGAGAAACACTGCCATATCATATTCTACACAAGTTAAATGCCTATGATGTTTGGTTCTATTCATCTTTATGTGTAAATTTAAGATCGGTTATTTTCGTCATTGAAAATAAAGCTTTGTTGTTAAAAAAAAAAAAAAAAAACAGGCTCCTAACTTTTTTAGCTGGCTCCTAGATTCCAAGCAAATTTGTCAAGCCCTGCTCTAAAAACACTTAGCTTCAATTAATCAATAATAGCTTACCTCTGTACAAGCTTACTTTTGAGCTCCGACAACAACCCCATCTTTTTTACAAATTGTGGCATAGATGGGTGTCCAGCCCTCTTACTTTAGTGTCCTCGAGCCCAGGAGACTAGACTACACTGTGCTGACATTTTCTTTCGCACATATAATTTATTTTTTTTAAGTTAATGCTTACTGACGCTTATCTGCTGATCGAACGGTTAACGGTAAAGTTGTATATTTCTCCTCGGTATGTTTATTCCTTATGTAACTTGGAAGGCACAGTCTGGTTGCGGTTGGAACCTAATATTGTCTGTTTGTTGTTTTTGTAAAACTCTTATTAAACATATCTTAGAATGAATAAAACATAATTTCAATAGATGAAATGGTGACTTGTGTAAAAAGTAAATACACCCTTTACTTTAGAAGGTAGTATAGCTCCTTTGGGAGAAATTACCTTTCACAGATGTTTTGCATAACTGCCCACCAGTCCCTGACATGTTTAACCACTCCTCTATGCAACATTCCTATAGATAAAAAGTTTGAGGGTTTAACTGCGTGAAATACCCATTTAAACTCCCCCACATCATTTCAATGGGATTCAAACCAGGACATTGAATGTTAACTGCCAACAGTGAATATCTCCCCGATCCTCCTCAAAATCACAGTTGCACTTATAGGGGAGCTTATTTTAAGCTGATACTAATTAACATTACCATGCTTCTACCTGGAGTCAGGGAAACAAGCACTGTTTTAAGGAGACTTGTCTCTCTAAATAGGAACCATGCAAGAAAAATTGGCATAGAAATAACTTCTAACCAATGCAGGTCGATTTAGGGAGTATAAAATTATTAGATTATAATCACTCCCCAGTGTCTAACAGTCCCTCATACCCCTATTAGCTCCATTTTATAGAACTGCATCTTCTGCCCACAAATCTTCAAACATTCAGAAGAAAATGACAAGCCTGCAGCCTGTACTCGGGCTGGCTGGAAACATGCAACTTACTGTGTGCTGTGAAAGCCAGCAGGGTGGAGGAAACTACTAAAAACAAAAACAAATGACCACTGACTGACATGGCATGGTTTCCAACCAGGCACAGAGTGTGAACTGACATGGCATGGTTTCCAACTAGGCACAGAATGTGATCACTACTAGAGCCAGTGACTGACAAAAGTCAGAGTCTAAGAGCCCATTCAGACTAGCGCGACTTGTCAGGCGACTTGTCAGCCTGACAAGCCGCGGTAGGTTGCAGTCCATTGAGTCGTACAGGACCCATTCTAATAGGAGCGACACAAGTCGCTCCAACTTAGAAAAAGGGTCCTGAACTACTTTGAGGCGACCTGGGAGCGACTTGCATAGACTTCCATTATGTGAAGTCTCTGCAAGTCGCGCCGAAGTCGCGGTGCACGTGACTTTACAGGTCGCCCCCCAAAGTTGGATCGCCTCAGTGTGAACCGGCTGTAAAGCCAGGAGCTTCCTACAACCAGTTGGGAGTGACCCCTCTGTGCTACAGCCAAGAAGTGTCCACCACATTAGCACTACAGGAAAATGAGAGCTGCTGCAAGAATCACTGGTATGCCCAAGATATGAACATTGGACATGAATGCCAAGGATAATGCATCATTGATAACCACAATGTTTGGTCAACATTATTATTTTATTGCAGACAACCACAGCTATTAGTTCCGCAAGGGATATGCTCAGACAGGTTTATAAGTGCCATCACTTATGTTTCCACTGTAAGAGCTGTATGTGTGCTTCCCTTTTCCTCTCTTCCCAGAAAAGGCAAAGGAGTAAATGTTTAGAGAGAAGACAATGTAATTTTGCTTAATGGCTCTTCTATGTTTAAGGCCTCATGCACACTGGACGTTTTTACAGCTGCATGTCCATGCACACATAGGCTGTTAGCAGTTATTGGCAGGGGCATTTTTCAGCTGTAAAAACGCTCTAACTCTGATAAAAGCTTAAAAACGCGGCTATTCGGCATTTATTAACGTTGAGCCATAAGCTTTTGTGGGGGGAAAAAAAAAAAAAAAAAATCTAAAGCACGCTGACAAACGCTACTGCAAAAAAGCTGAAAAACTCCTTCTACAGCTACAGCTTTCTACTGACGTTTTAATAACATCCAGTGTGCACGGGGCCTAAACCTTCAGATTTAGAAAAACACAGGTTCCTCAAACTATACTCAGCCATACTTTATAAGCATTATAAGATTTGTGTTCTTTTGGACTAGAGCCCAGATTTTAGGAGAACATTTGTTCAGACCCCATTACAACCTGCATAATACCACAGCAGAACCATAACAACCAGTTGTAACCAAAAACCAGCTTTCAGCAACTTGGAGTAGCAGGGAGCATTGATAGTTTCAAAAAACTGTTAGTCACCTTAGAGACCACAACATACAGGGGTATACAATGTACGGTTAAAAGCAAACACACACACACATCATAGGTTGAACTGGATGGACTGATGTCTTTTTTCAACCTCACTAACTATGTAACTATGTTAGAGTAGACATTAGACTTGAAAGATGATTGCTTCTATAGGTTTTTACAAAAACCCTTCCCAAAATTTTCTATTAAACACATTAAAATGTCGGTAACTTTACCTCAGATGCAGCTCAGTCGCCTGGCTGTGGAAAGCAGCGTTTGCTTTTATTTTTTTCCCCTAGCCCCTGCGAGACATGAAATCTTGGTAGGAAAGAGGGTACTTGGCTGCATCTGAGGTCTGATTTTAATTATCCAAAAGGGCACAGAGAATTTTGAAATAGAAGGTGCAGCTATATTTAAGGTGCATCTAAACCCAAAAACATTTACATACTGCAACGTACCGATTCTTAAGGTGGTAGGTACATTATCTTTCATCTTTGATTTCACCTAGTGATCCCGCCAGTAACACTTTTCCTGTTTAAGGCTCCATTCATACATGTGTGTATTTTTAAGCTTTTTTTTTTTTTTTTTTTTTTTAGAAGTATATTACAAGACTTTTACAGCTTTAGGCATTTTTGTTTAGCCAATAGAAAGCACTAGGGGGAGGAGAGGGAGAAGAAATTAGGGGTGGAGAACTGCTATTTGAGCGTTTTAAGAGCGTTTTTCTGCTCAAGTCAGGCGTTTCAATTGAAGTCTATGGGGCAAAAAATGCTTGTAATCTGCCAAAAAGAAGCTCATGTACTTTTTTTTTTTTTTAACTTTAGGCATTTTGCTTCAGGCAACAGAATGCTCATATGTGAACAAGGGCCATTGAAATCATTGGAATTTTGCTTGTTGGGCGTTCTGGAGCTTCAGAGTTGGTAATTAATTTTACAAGCTGAAAATGGCCCAGCTGTGAACGGGGCCTTAGGGTGGTTTCTTTCCATGGAGGAGCAACAAAGTCATTCGTGGAGGCAGCATTGACAGTCTGGGGAGAGGGCACTGTTAGATGCATTAGTAAATTTATACAAACTTGACTAATTAAAGCCAAACTTTTTCTTCATCTGGAATAATAGGATTTTTGACTTGCCATAAAATCTATTTCTCTGATGTTCATTGACGGACACAACTCCTGATCTTCTGGACCATTGGGTTATACTGCCCCCTACAGGAGTAGGACACTAAGCAGAAAAAGAACTTGACTACGCCAATGGGCAGTACAGGAAGTATACTCCCCCCCTCTCTGCTACAGGTACACAGTTATCTTCGAAGCAGTGACAGAAGCAACAACTCCATAGAGGGGTGGGTGCTGTGTCTGTAAATTAAAATCAAGCAAGTAAAAAAAAAAAAAAAAAAAAATCGGATTTTTGACTTAAAGCGGAGTTCCACCCTGGATTTTTTTTTTTTTTTTTTTTTTAATACCCCCCGGGACAGTCAGGGCTAGTGCATTCCACAATGGCTAGCCTCTGATCTGTCCCGGGTTGCACTTACCTGTTAGGACAAATACTTACCTTGCAAACGTCTTGTCCAGCGCTGCCATCTCAGATGTGGGCAGCTTGAAGTCAGCGCGTCCTCTTCGGCGTCTTCTTCCGCCTTCTTTGGTCCCACGATGCTCTGCGCCGGCCCCGACGTCACTTCCGGGTCGCGCGCGTCATCCCTCCACAGCTTCTGGGCATGCCCAGAAGCTGTTTAGAAGGGGATGACGCGCGCGACCCGGAACTGACGTCGGGGCCGGTGCAGGCGCAATGATTCCTGGGAGCTATGACGTCCAGCTCCCAGGAATCATTGCAGAGCCAGGAAGTGACGACGGGCCGCGGCCGAGGAAGGAGGAAGAAGGAAGTAAGGTAAGTATATTTTCATCGCTACGAGGTAAGTAAAAAAAAAAAAAAATATGCGATTATCCATTTCTTTTTCAGGTGACCCGGAGCGAGAAGATGGAGGTAAGTATAAAAATAGGGTGGAACTCCACTTTAAGGATGTTTCGCTGAGGTTCACTGACGGGCACAGCTCCTGACTGGGTTATACTGCTCCCTACAGGAGTAGGACACAAGGCAGAAAAAAAAAGTCTGGCTATGCCTATGGGCAATCCCAGGTGGTTTACTCCCTCTCTCTGTTATAGGTACTCAGTTTGTTGCAAGTAGTGTCAGAAGAATTACAACTCCACAGAGGGGTGAGTGCTGTGTCTGCCATTGAACATCAGAGAAATGGATTTTACGGTAAGTCAAAAATCCAATTTTTTTCTTTTGTTCATTGACTGACACAGCTCCTGATCTTCTTAACCATTGGGACGTCCCAAAGCAGTATTAAACATGAGGGATGGGAACAGCGAAAATAAATTCCCAAGGATAAACTATAGCACTCTGGCTAAGGCCAAGTCCAGAGTCAGAGGCAGACAGTCCAGCTTTGTAGACAGAACCAGAGCAGACTTCATAAAATTCAGAATCCATCCAAAAAACCCTCAAGAAATACGAGACTACGCTCACAGAAGGAGGTCGTCCAAGTGCTAGCACCAGGGCCAACACTTTAGTGAAGACCCGAGGAGCAGACGCGGGACCAAAGGGTTACATCACAAACTGATATGCTCTTCCCCCACGGCAAATCCCATTTTCTCTTTTGTTCATTGACGGACAGCTTCTGATCTTCTTGACCATTGGGACGTCCTAAAGCAGTGTCAAACACGAGGGGTGGAAACAGCAAGAAAAATATCCCAAGGCTAAACTGGAGCCAACCATTTAACAGGAGCGCAACCAAAACAACTGCATCCCACCTGAAAAACATTAGACCCCCAAAGAGGGAACAAGCCCCTAAACAGCAGCCTGCAAAACCTTGCGGCCTAAAGAGGCATCCGCAGATGCCAATACATCCACTTTTGTGAAAGTGTGCACCGGCAACCAAGTAGCCGCCTTGCACACCTGCTTTACTGACGCCTGATGATGAAAAGCCCAAGAAGCACTGAGTGCCTGTGTAGAGTGCACCTTCACAGGGAAAGGAGGACCCTGACCCTTAATCGAATAGGCCTGAGTCACCGTCTGTCTGATCCAGCTAAGAATGGTCGCAGAAGGGTCATCCGTAAGCACAAATAGTTAGTTTGACTTCCTAAAAGACTCCGTGGCTGCCAGGTACACCCGAATAGCCCGAATCACATCCAGGGAATGCAATGCAATTTCCTTAGGATGTTTTTGTCCAGGGACAAAGGGAAGGCAACACAATGTCTTCATTCAGACGGAAATCAGAGACCACCTTTTAGAAGGAACTACAGACAAGGGCGAAGAACCACCCATGTTTGTGGACCAAGAAATAAGGGGGAACAACAAGACAACCCCTCCAATTCTGACACCCTGTGCGTAGATGTGATAGCCACCAAAAAGGCCACCTTCTGGGATAACGTAAGCAGGGGAATCTCCTGAATATTTGCAAAGGGAAGCTTATGTACAGATGAAAGCACCAAGTTGAGATCCCAAGGCGGTAGTGGAGACGGCAACGGTGGAGTCAAATGTCGAACCTCCTGAATAAAAGTACACACCAGAGAGTGCGTGGCCAAGGGTCGTTGAAAGACGGCCAAGGGCGACACCTGACCCTTAATGGTACTCAAGGCCAATTTCTGCTCATCCCCCCATTGAAGGAAGGTCGAGACACCGAAAAAGAGCAAGGGTGAACAGCAAGCCACTAAATGTACGCTTTCCACTTTTGATGGTAGATCTTCCTAGAACTAGACTTCCTAGCCTTCAGTAGTGTGGAAATCGCTAACCCAGACAAGCCTCTATCCTTCAGCACCTGACTTTCAACAGCCAAGCCATAAAAGCCAGCGACTGCAAAGCAGGATGGAAGATTGGTCCCTGGGACAGCAGATTCTCCCGAGAGTTAGTCTCCAAGGGGTGTTGGCGACCAGCCACACCAGGTCAGCGTACCAAGACCGGCGAGGCCAATTCGGGGCCACTAGAACGACTGGAATTCCTTCTGCCTCGATCCTGCACAAGAGTCTTGGCAGAAGCTTGAGAGAAGAGAAAGCGTAATTCAGACAATACTGGCCCCAGGGGGCCACCAGCGCGTCTGTGGCATATTTTAGCGGATCCTGTGACCGTGACACAAACCTGTGCACCTTCCTGTTGAGCTGAAACGCCAATAGATCCACCTCGAGGGTGCCCCACTGGAGACACAGCTAATGAAACACCTTCGGATGAAGGGTGCACTCCCCCTTGATCCAACGCCTGCCGACTGAGATAATCCGCCTGCCAATTTTCCACCCTTGGAATGTGTACAGCGGAGAGGGCCGGAACAAAAACATTCTGCCCACCGAAGAATTCCGGCTACCTCCAGAGCTGCCAATACACTTGTTGTTTCACCCTGGTGATACACAAGCCCTGGCGAAAAACTGGAGAGCGAAGCCACCAGATCAGAGACCCTTTTGATTTTCGGCTTAGCCAGACCTGATGCAATCGGTCCAGGGACAGATGCACATTGGAAGGAAATAACCTCTCTGGAGGGTAAGAACAAAACTCAATCTTGTAGCCGGACTGTATCACTTCATGGACCCACTTATCTTGCACCAAGGAGGGCCACAGGTCCGGAAATTAGCGAAGACTTACCCCCACCCCAGGCACGGGTGAGGGCGCACCTTCAAGCAGAAGGAGCCTTGCCAGACCAAGTTCGCTTGGATCCTACCAAAGAGGCTTGAAAGGCTTTGAACCCTTGTCAGCCGACCCAGAGGGACGAAAAAAAACTTCCTGTGAGCCAAGAAAGACAGGCTACTTCTGCAACGAGGTTCTTTACCTTTACTAGCCTGCGGAAGAAGGAAGAAAGGTACTCTACTCCCAAGTGAGACTCTTAATGATGTCATCCAGGGTAGCTCCAAACAGGCGATCTCCTTGTAAAGGAAGATCAGTTAAGCCTTTTTTAGGGCACTGGTCCACAAAACCCTTGCACAGAGTAGGTAAGTATAACAGGTTTGTTATTTAAACAAAAAAAAAAAAAAAATAGATTTTTGATTTACCGTAAAATCCTTTTCTCTGATGTTCATTGACGGACACAGCTTCAGATCTTCTTTGACAGATGGGTTATGCTGCTCTCCTTAGGAGTAGGACACTAGGCGGAAAAGGGTTAACAAAGCTTAGCTACGCATATAGTGCAGTCCCAGGGAATATACTCCCACTTCCTGCTAAAGGGTCTAAGTTTTGTAACAAGCAGGGTCAGAAAAAAAACATAACCCAACTCCATAGAGGGGTTGGTGCTGTGTCTGTCAATGAAACCCATTATTTATCTTCTTCGACCGATGGGATGTCCCAAAGCAGTGTCAGCATGAGGGGTGGGAAAAAACACAGCGATAAACATATTTCCCCCAAAAAAGGGCCAACTAGGTAAACCAGGAACTCAACCAGGAACAACTGGAGCTCACCTACCAGAAAAATACACCCTCAGGGAGGCAGAAGTTTCTGCCACAGCGGCCTCCAAAACTTTGCGGCCAAACGCAGCATCTGCAGATGCGAAAACATCCACCTTGCAAAACTTGGTGAATGTATGTACAGACTACCAGGTGGCTGCTTTGCAAACCTGGACCACTGACGCCTGATGACGGAAGGCCCAGGAGGCACAAAGCACCCTTGTAGAATGCGCCTTAAATAGGGAAAGGAGGAACCTGACCCTTATATGAATGGGCCTGCACCACCATCTGCCTGATCCATCTGGAAATGGTCGCAGCAGATGCAGCCTGCCCCTTACGAGAACTATCTGTAAGGATAAACAAGGAATCAGATTTGTGAATCGACTCAAGTCGCTGCCATGTACACCCTGATGGCCCGCACCACATCCAGGGAGGGCAATTTCTTTTGGATGTTTTGGCTTAGGAAACAATGAAGGCAACACGTCTTCATTTAAGTGGAATCCCAAAACAACCTTAGGAAGGAATGACTGACAGTGACGTAGCACCACTTTGTCCGTGTGAACCACTAGGTAGGGCAACCGACAGGAAAATGCAGCCAGCTCAGAGACCCTGCATTAATAGCTACCAAGAAAGCCACTTTCTGCGACAAGGTAAGCATAGGAATTTCAGGAATATTTTCAGAAGCCAGTTTTTGAAGAACCGACAGTACCAGATTAAGATCCCACGCCAAGTAATGTACACCCTCCAAACTTGATGGTAAATCTTCCAAGAGGTAGACTTCCTAGCTTTTAACAGCGTAGGAATCACCAAATTCGACAACCCCCTATCCTTCAATACCTGGCTTTCAATAGCCAGGTTGTTAAAGCCAGTGACCGTATAGCAGGATGGAAGATCGGCCCTTGAGACAACTCTTCTCTGAGAGAAAGCCGCCAAGGGGCATTGGCTACCAGTCTTACCAGGCCTGCGTACCAAGCCCGTCAAGGCCAGTCTGGGGCCACCAAAATTATTGTAATCCCTTCTACTCGATTCTGCGCAGAAGTCTCGGCAGAAGCTGAAGTGGAGAAAATGCATAAACTAGGCAATACTGGCCCCAAGGGACGACCAGAGCATCTGCGGTGTCTGCAAGAGTGTCTTGAGACCTTGCCACAAACCTCGGAACCTTCCGGCTGACATGGGAGGCTAACAGGTCCACGTCAGGGGTCCCTCACTGGAGACACACTTGTTGAAACACTTCCGGGTGAAGGGAACATTTACCCTTGCAAGGTGCACAGTATAGAGGGCTGTAACAAAGCGCTCTTCACCTTAGAATGCCAGCCACTTCTTTGGCCGCTAGGGCACTTTTAGTGACCCGTTGATGATTGACATACGCCACAGATGTGGCGTTGTCCGATTGAATCCTTACTGGACACCCCTGTAGACGATTTATCCACTGGGACAGGCAAAGCCTGATTGCCTAAATTTCCAGGATGTTGATCGGCAGACTGGACTCCTCCCCAGACCCCTGGGCTGATTCTGTGCCCAAGACACCTCCCCACCCGGACAGGCTGGCGTCCGTGGAAGCCACCGTCCAGTACAGGGAAAGAAAAGACTTTCCCTGCCGAAGTGCCAGGGAACCCCTCGTACCCCGGCTCAACAGGATCTGATTGTCCAGGGACCGTAGATTCTTGTCCCAATTGGCTAGAACAATTTTTTGCAGAGGTCTGGTATGAAACTGAGCAAATGGAACCACTTAGAAGGTAGAGACCATCGGGCCCAGCATTTGCAAGCAAGACCGGCAGTTGGATAACAGGAGCCGAATGGCCTGCTGCAATTTCAACAGTTTTGTTTCTGGAAGAAACACCCAGGCTGAGGCTGAATTCAGAGTCAGACCCAGATAGTCAAGCTTGTTGGACGGAGTCCAGGCTGATTTCTGAAAATTCCGAAGTTTGCACCATGATGTCCAGATCTTCCTTCAGAACAGATGAAAAAAGAAGATGGTCCAGGTACCCCAGCATTGAGATACCCCGCTGCCTGAGTAAGGCTAACACGGGGGCCAACACTTTTGTGAACACCTGAGGAGCTGAGGCGAGACCAAAGGGTAACGCCACAAATTGATAGTGCTCCTTGCCTACAGCAAAGCGAAGAAAACGCTGAGGCCCGACATATATTGGGACATGAAGGTAAGTGTCTTTCATATCGATAGAGGCCAGAAAACCCCCTGCGAATGGACTACCCACTATCCCGCTAAAAGACTCCATTCTGAATTTCTAAATCCGCACAAAGCAGTTCAGGGCCTTGAGGTTCAAGATTGCACGGACCTTGCCATCCTTCCTGGGAACCGTAAATAGGTTTGAATAAAACCCCTGAAAACGTTCAGACTCTGGAACTGGTACAATGACTCCTTGTGACAGTAGATCCTGAACCGCTCGAGAAGGCCCTGAAGCTGATCTGGGGACAGGTGCAATTTCGAAGGAAAGAACCTTGCCCGGGGCAAGGTCCGAGACTCGACCTTGTAACCAGACCGGACCAACTCATGGAACCATTTGTCCTGAATGAAAGAAATCCACGGGTCCGGAAAGAAGCAAAGACGTCCCCCCACCCCATGTATGGGTGAGGGGGTCCCTTTAGGCAGAGGAGCGCTTTTCTGCAGGGCCAGCGGAGCCCGCCTTAGACTTACCAACCCAGGCTCTCTTGGAACTTCCAGAGAAGGTACGGGGAGATCCGTCAGCACCTTTTTGGAGGCCTGGTCCGCAGGCCAGCATTTCAACCAGATCATGCAGTGCAGAGTCACCGCTGTCAGCGACACCCTGCAGGCTAAAGGGGCCACGTCCAGGGAGGCATCACAAATATACTGTAACCCCTGTAGCAACTGGTCCGGCAGCTCTGGAGGATGCTTACCCCCTTCCAAATCCTGATGTAAAAGCTTTGCCCATTCCGTCAAGGTCTGGGAGACAAAGGTTATGGCAAACACCGGGCTCAAGATTTCACCTGCCACAGTAAAAAGATAGTGGACCAGAGATTAAGCTGGTAGCAACATGACTTTATTTAACCTAGAAACCTGAGAGTCCACCACTGGTGGGATGGTGGGACGGGAGACCCGGCAAAGCCGCGGAAGGCAGTGGGGGTAAGTCCCCTCCCGCTCGCCGGGGTAACGACCGAGCGGCTCCTGAGCCGCATCGGTCGTTACCGCCGGAAAGCGGACCGCCGGCTCTAAACAATGGTACCGGGGTGATGCCTCTAGCTAGAGGCATCACCCCGGTATAACACCACAAAGTCTGCCGACGTACCCCTACGTCACTTTGCGGGAAGTGGTTAATGCTGAAAGTCTGCAGTTAAAGCACATCTTGTTTGTTTCATTTCAAATCTATTGTGGTGGTGTATAGAGCCAAAAAGATTAGAATTGTGTCGATGTCCCAATATTTATGGACCTCATATATATATATATATATATATATATATATATACATACACACACAAATATACATCTATCTATCTATATATATATATATACATACATATATATATATATATATACACATACATACATAATATATATACATATATATATATATATATATATATATACACACACACACACACACACACACACACAAGGCTTATCCTGTCAGCGGGGTAATGGATTTCATTCCCTGCTCTGTGGGGAAAGAAAATCTATTACTTCCCCTAGTAAAAGCACCTAACACAGTACACCAAAACACTGGCTAGGCACACAATTAACACTTTAATTGCTCTAAATGTTTAACCCCTTCCCAACCAGTGTCATTAGTACAGTGATAGTGCATATTTTTTAGCACTGATCACTGTATTAGTGTCACTGGTTGCCAAAAAGTGTCAGAGTCCGAAAATCCTCGCAATATTGCAGTCCAGCTAGAAGTCTCTGCATGCCGCCAATACTAATAAAACAAAAAGAAAAAAAAAATTGTATACACACACACACACACACACAGTATCTCACAAAAGTGAGTACACCCCTCACCTTTTTGTAAACATTTTATTATATCTTTTTGTGTGACCACACTGAAGAAATGACACTTTGCTACAATGTAAAGTAGTGAGTGTACAGCTTGTATAACAGTGTAAATTTGGTGTCCCCTCAAAATGACTAAACACACAGCCATTAATGTCTAAACCTCTGGCAACAAAAGTGAGTACACCCTTAAGTAAAAATGTCCAAATTGGGCCCAAAGTGTCAATATTTTGTGTGGCCACCATTATTTTCCAGCACTGCCTTAACCCTTTTGGGCATGGAGTTCACCAGAGCCTGTAGTTCTCATTATATATATATATATATATATATATATATATATATATACATATACATACATACACACACACAATATATATATATATATATATATATATATATATATATATATATATATATATATATATATATATATACACACACACACACACACACAAATTCGATTTTTTATGTTTTTTTTTTTTTTTATTGGAAAGGTTTTATAGCAGTAAATAAAACATATTGTTTTTATTTTCAAATTAGGTTTCATTTGGTTTATAGCACAAGAAATAAAAAAAAAAAACAGTGGTGATCAAATACCTGCAAAAGAAAGCTCTATATGTAGGGAAAAAAATTACATACATTTTGTTTGGTTACAGTGTCACATGACCGCACAATTGTCAGTTAAAATAGTGCAGTGCCGTATCGCAAAAAATGTCCTGATCATGAAGGTGGGGGTAAATCTTCCGGGAGTCAAGTGGTTAAAGAATTTTTTTTTTTTATTATTATTTGTTTTTTTACTGCCGCTTCCTAACATATAATGGGTTCAGTTAAAAAACATTTTGAAGCAGACGTTACCAAGTTAAACCAAATTTCAGCTACATGGTTCAATATGAAAGGCTGCACACAAAACAACATTCCGGTTTTGTTTTTTTAAACTGTTACAGTTTCTTACCTGGAGATCCTGGCAGTAACGGCATACTTTGTTACAGGCTAACAATGCTATGCCATTGCCTTCCAATTAGAAATGTTGTCAGCCTGCCATGTAAGTGTCTCTGGTTGGTTGGCTTTTCATCCACCGCAATAATGAGCTGCCTGTATAACACAGGCATCCCATCATTGAAGTGGATATGATTTAAGCAGAACTAAGGGAAAAGCAAATATTGTCTAAATACAAGAGGGAAGTGTATTTGTACATGAATCTTGTGGTGTTTTGTGTATTTCATCCAGATTTGTACAGTAGTCTAATGTGTAAAACATTTCATCCATGTGCAGGATCTCCCTGTAGTAAAGACTGGTCTCTCACATTGTGCATGGTGATTGGCCTTGTATTCACACCCATCCAGTAGTTTTCTATAGACAGCCTATATTGGGAGGATCTACTGAGTACCAGTCACAGCTCTGACCTCTGCACAGGCTACGTGCAACACAATGATATCCCTGCTAGTTTTACAAGGTAATAAACTACGTTTTCAAAGGCATTTAGTGCATACAAATAGATTTTTTTTTTTTTTCTTTATAATTTGTGCGATTGAAAAATATACACGAATAGAAGTTTTTTTGCCTTAAGGTTCTACCTCAAAATGTGTTCGCTAATGCTGTGATTCAGAAAATCCTAGGAGTGTGGGGATGTTATTTAAAAGATTGAAACACAGAAGTAATAAAATCATACCGGTCCTGCATGTTACAGGCATCGCATCTCCATAAACTGTAGGCAATTTTTTTTTCAGAAATGATTGCATTTTTCTCTATAGTCTTTTGGAGTGCTTGCAAATTAGATATAAACAATGCTAAGTGCACTTATATGATCTGGTAAAATGACACATGGTAGCATGTGACAAGGTACATGTGCATCTCAAAAAATTAGAATATCATCAAAAAGTTATTTTAGTAGTTCAATTTTAAAAGTAAGTCCTGGTTCACGCTATAGCGATGACAGACATGTGATTCGGAGTGCAGTGCTCTTAAAATCCCATGCGATGTCTGTGCGATGCAAATTCAGCCATACAGATTGTATGGCTGAATTTGCATCGGATTCAGACACAACATGCACAGGCCCGCAGCAGAATCAGATCACGTGGTGGTTCACACCAATGCGATCCGACTCATGTCCAAACTGACAGTTCGCATTGCGAAATGTAAACTGATCTGGGGGTGTCGTTTTGTATTGACACCCCTAGCGATTTGCATATGGCAGTGGGAACTGCCTGCGATTTGAATGCGATGCGGGAACCCGCAGTGGATTCGCAGGGTTCCGTCATCGCATATATGTGAACCGGCACTGAAACTCATATATTAGATTCATTAAGGGATATATTTTTTAAGAATGTCTTTCTTTTCAGTATCTCAGAAAATTTGAATACTACAGAAGGAGGCCAACAAACAAATAAAAAAAGGATTTTTAATATAGAAATGTTGGCTTACTGAAAAGTGTGTCCATGTACAGTGGAGTATGCACTCAATACTTAGTCGGGGCTCCTTTTGCATGAATTACTGGATCACTGCGGCGTGGCATGGAGGCGATCAACCAGTGGCACTGCTGAGGAGTTATGGAAGCCCAGGCTGCTTTGATAGCAGGCCTTCAGCTCCTCCGCATTGTTGGGTCTGGTGTCTCTACTTTTCCCCTTGACAATACCCCACAGATTCTCTATGGAGTTTAGGTCAGGCGGGGTTTGCTGGCCAATCAAGCAAAGTGATACCATGATCATTAAACCAGGTATTGGTACTTTTGGCAGTGTGTGCAGGTGCCAAGTCCTGCTGCAAAATGAAAAATCAGCATCTCCATAAAGCTGGTCTGCAGAAGGAAGCCTGAAGTGCTGTGGAAACTTCACACTGGACCTTATGCAACAGGAATTATGTGCCTCACCACCAGACTGAGACCTTGGTTTTCTAAATGAAATACAAAATTTACTTTCACCCAAAAAGAGGACTTTGCACCACTGAGCAACAGTTCAGTCATTTTTCTCCTAGCCCAGGTAAGACGCTTTGGACGTTGTCTCTGGTTCAGGAGTGGCTAGACACAAGGAATGCAATAGTTGTAGCCCATGTCATGGATACATCTGTGAGATGGCTCTTGAAGCACTGACACCAGCCGTAGTCCAGTCCTTGTGAATCTCCCCCAAATTCTTGAACGGTCTTTGATTTACAATACCCACAAGGCTGTGGATATCTCTGTTGCTTGTGCATCTTTTTCTACCACACTTTTTTCTTCTAGGCAACTTTCCATTAACATGCTTGAATACAGCACTCTGAACAGCCAGCTTCTTTAGCAATGACCTTTTGTTATTTACCCTCCTTGTGGAGAGTGTCAATGACTGTTTTCTGGACAACTGTTAAGTCAGCAGTCTTCCCCATGATTGTCTAACCTACTGAACGAGACAGACTAGGGATGCACCGAAATTTCGGCCACCGAAAGTTTCGGCTGAAAATGGGCCAGAGGCGCATCTTTTGAATGAAGGACAACGGAGAAGCAGAGTGTCTGACAGTAAGGACGCTGAGGCAGGGGGGGGGGGGGGGAAGCTGAGGCAAGCTTACCATTGGTATTAGTATTATGCAGCATGAGGGGGTTAATGTATTGCCACTGCTGGTCACTGATGCATTAGTGACCGACCAGTGGCAGTTAATTAACCCCTTTGTGCTACATTAGTGCAACCAGGATCAGTGCAAACAGTGTTAATTAACACTGATACTGGTTGCACTAATGCAGCACAAAGGGGTTAATTAACTGCCACTGGTCGGTCACTAATGCATCAGTGACCAGCAGTGGCAATACATTAACCCCCTCATGCTGCATAATACAAATACCATTGGCAATTACATTAACCTCTTGCCAACCCGTCACAGTACATATACTGTGACAGGGTGGCAGCGACAGGTGTAGGTCGCTGGCTGTTTTTGGTGTATGCCCCTCTTCTATCTATTTTAAAACTATTTGGGGGAAAAAGTCATTTTCGGTTTCGGCCCAGAATTATAATTTCGGTGCATCCCTAAGACAGACCATTCAAAAGGCTCAAGAAACCTTTACAGGTGTTTGAGTTAATTAGCTGAGTGTGACACCATGGGTCTACAATAATAAACTTTTTCTTAATATTCAAATTTCCTGAGATACTGAATATTGGGTTTTCACCAGCTGTAAGCCACAATCATCAAAATTAAAAGGAAAAAAAAAATTTTGAAATATACCACTGTGTGTGATGAATTTATATAATATTTGGGAGTTTTACTTTTTGAATTGAATTACTGAAATAAAATTAACTTTTAACTGAGATTCAAATTTTTTGAGATGCACCTGTACATCTAGATTCGGTCAGAAACCCCCTGAAGCTTTCCTGCCTTCAGGAAGCAGAGCGTCAAATTGAGGTTGAGTTGTAGAAAAAGTTCCTTGTGACCAGCCATTGTTTTCACCTACTCCTTGTGAATGACAAACAGGGTGTCCCCAGAGAGCACTGTTACAGCTTTGAAAATAAAAAATAAAGCTGAACTTCAGAGTCGGTTCACACTATGGCGACACGACTTCGGGGCGACTTGAACAAGTCGCCGTGCACCGCGACTTCAGCGCGGCTTGCACTGACTTCACATAATGGAAGTCAATGCAAGTCGCTCCGACTTCGGCCAAAAGTAGTGCAGGAACCTTTTTCTAAGTGGGAGCGACTTGAGTCGCTCCTATTAGAACGGTTCCCATTGCATAGAATGGAGCACGACTTGTCAAGTGACCAAGTCGCCTGACAAGTCGGAGTAGTGTGAACCGGCACTCAGGGAACAAACCTAGGAAAATATACATGAACAATGCCATACCCAAACAAAAAAGGCCTAGAATATTAGTTTATAAAGAAATTAACTAGAACATGTTGGCTACTGGCTGAAAAACATCAAAAAACTTACAAAAATGTCAAAGAATGAGGTGCTGAACTTGTAGTAGATAATTTCATTTTCCAGGTTCTTCTCAATCCCATTGTTAGTCTGTGGAAAACAATTAACTGTCAACACACACTAAACATTGAAACATGCAAAAACAATATGTAGTTGACACAATCACGTTATTTTTAGGCTAGTTTCACACTTGCGCGGCTCTGAAGGCCTTGTTTTGCGCAGGCACGGCAGCCAATTCATTCAAAGGAGCTGCTGTGCCTCTTGAAAACACGGAAAAGGTCCCTGTACCTTTTCTGCAAATGCGGCCCACGTGGAAACTGCAGTTCCCAGCTCAGAGAAACTGTAGGATTAATGGCACCCCCACACACCGCAGCGACAAACGCCCGCCCGAGTGTGAACCTAGCCTTCATCACAGTAAATAAAAAGAGAAGCAAACATTGTGCACATTCCCTGTCATCAGGGAGAGGCAGCAACACCCATGGCTGCATTTATACATCTAATGGCCAGCAGTGTCCTTGGCCACTAAACTTTGGGGCCAATACACCCTCTAAATGATAGCACTGAGCAGGCAATAGGTACTTTTATGGAGACACTAGAACTGTGCTCGATTGGCTTGATTATACCCAGCCCAGAAATGCTTAGAGCTGAGAGTTTCCGGGTTGACACTCAGCACAGATCTGGGAGTGAATGTTCCCCAATGTTCTCTCACTCGCAATCTTGACAGCATCAGTTGTGGTTTCAGAGTTTGACATGGAGCAAGAGAACTCGGAAACCACTGAAGGGGTAGGGGGCGCATTTACCAAGTCAAATCAAAAGTAATCAGATGGCTCTACAGCCACCCAAATCACTTTTACAGAATAGCACTGACCCGGATGATAAAAACAGAAACAAGCTAAAGGCTGCTACTGCAGCAATCAGCTTGTTTTAACCTCTCCAAGCTATAGACATTCTAGACATGTCCAAAGTGCTAAAGTAGTTAAAGCCTATCTAATTCCAAAAACAAGAATGTTATATATTGCAGATTAAAATGTGTTGGCATGCGATAGTTTTCTTTTAAAATACTTTTTTCCTTTAATTTCACCTGGTCATCTGGTCCACTTCGTTTACCTAAGCTGTCCAGAAAAAGTAGCCATTATAAAGATGATACAAACCATTTAAAAGGGAGTTGTAAAGTCAGGAAGGTTTTTTTTAAATCTTCATGCATTCTATGCATTGGGATAAAAAGCCTTCTGGGTGTAGCAGCCCCCCCAGCAACCCTTATACTTACCTGTGCCCCCTTTCTGTCCAGCGATGTCCATGAGCCCCTCGACCTTCCTGGGACTCTCCCTCCTGATTGGCTGAGAAACAGCTGCAGCGCCATTGGCTCCCACAGCTGTCAAAGTCAGTGAGCCAATCAGGAGACAGAGGGGGCGGGGCAGAACGGCAACTCCGTGTCTGAAGGGACACATGAAGCTGCAGCTTGGCTGCCCCCATAGCAAGCTGCTTGTTGTGGGGGCACTCCATAGGAGGGAGGAGCCAGGAGCAGGAACGAGGGACCTGAGAAGAGGAGGATCCAGGATGCTCTGTGCAAAACCACTGCACAGAGGAGGTAATTATAACATGTTTGTTATTTTATTTATTTTTTTTTTAAACAAGACTTTACAATCACTTTAAGGCCCCGTTCACACTGGGGCGACGCTACTTTGCCGGGCGACCTCATAGGTCGCGGCGCGCTGCTCTCCCCGCGACCTCGGAGCGGCCGGCACGGACTTCATAACATTAAAGTCTATGCAGGTCGCTCCGAGTCGCCCCAAAGAAGCTTTTCTAAGTCGGAGCGACTTGTGTCGCTCCTATTAGAACGGGTCCGCAGCTTCTCTATGGAAGGCGATGTCGCCCCAGTGTGAACGGGGGCTAACACGGACAGGGGTGCTTCTATAGTTCCATTTTTTTTTTTTGCGAAATTCATAATGCAATCATCCACAGTGCGTAACAGTGATACTCAAAATACATCAATTAATCTTAATCAAATTTTTTTCATGCTGTAATAGTGAAAAATCAATTAAAAACGTGTGATAAGATAGGTCTAGTGCACAATATAGTAGAAAGGTAGGGGTGACCAGCGCTATGGAGTGTAGACCTTAGACAATAGTGAAGGTGTAAGCTGCCAACAACCAAACCCACAAGGGGTTAAAGTGTGAAATATATATGAAAGGAGGTTGTAACGGCGCTACCTTAAAGTGAATAAGTGCTTATTGTATGTGCCAACTTAAGACAAAGTGCCAATAAAAATTGTGTCATAAAAAAACATTTAATTTAAAAATAAATAAAGTGCACTAGTGATTTGTGGTGTGACCAAGTTAGTTGGTTAATAAACTGGGCCCATAAGGTGCAACTCAGTAAAGTGCAAGTGCTGTGCTGCATATGCTAGACGAGTAAGAAATAATGGGTTCCCAATGTGCATTTATTTTATAATAACAATTGGCAGAAAATAAGTTAAATTCATAAGTGAAAAATCGCATAAAACAGTGAACATAAATTCATCCGTGCTGTGCGTGGAATTTGTAATACCACTAAAGTGAAAAAAGTGCTAAATTGAATAAGAGAAAGTGATAAATAAAATTGGGGTTGCAATTTTGTTGTACATCCACTAGATGTCGCCCCTAGATATACGACCTGTACTTAAGGAAAAAGATGGTCGGTTTCTTCCGGGGTTCTCCAGTGGGTCGAACCAGGCTTTTTAGTACCTCAGGTTAGAAGAAAGAAACCCCATGATGTAAAGTATATCTGTAGCGTGGAAGAGAGAGCATAAAGACTCACGTTTGAGGCTGTCTAGGATCAGCGGTGATGGCCGGGAAGCTTCCGCGTTCCACGGCCCAGGCTCCGAAACCGGAAGTGACGTAATGACGTTACGACTCCGCCCTACGCGTTTCGTCATGTGACGTCTGCTGGAGCGGCGTCAACGTAACAAGCTCCCGGCCTTTAAATAGCGTGTCCGTCTCCTGGCAACCAATCGGCCTCCCCCGCCGCCATATTGGTGCGCGCAAACTGAAGCCGGACGGAGGACACATTGGGCCTCCCTGCAATGCCTCTTCAGATGCCGGAGCGGAGGGACAGCTATTTTGGAACATCATTTCCTGACAGCCTATGTCTGATACCGTAGTGAGGTTAAAACATGACATTTATTAAAAATCATTAAAAAAGAGGAAAAAACTGAAAAAATGTCTTAAAAATGAAAAGAAATTTTTAATTAATTTTTTAAATTTCTTTTCATTTTTAAGACATTTTTTCAGTTTTTTCCTCTTTTTTAATGATTTTTAATAAATGTCATGTTTTAACCTCACTACGGTATCAGACATAGGCTGTCAGGAAATGATGTTCCAAAATAGCTGTCCCTCCGCTCCGGCATCTGAAGAGGCATTGCAGGGAGGCCCAATGTGTCCTCCGTCCGGCTTCAGTTTGCGCGCACCAATATGGCGGCGGGGGAGGCCGATTGGTTGCCAGGAGACGGACACGCTATTTAAAGGCCGGGAGCTTGTTACGTTGACGCCGCTCCAGCAGACGTCACATGACGAAACGCGTAGGGCGGAGTCGTAACGTCATTACGTCACTTCCGGTTTCGGAGCCTGGGCCGTGGAACGCGGAAGCTTCCCGGCCATCACCGCTGATCCTAGACAGCCTCAAACGTGAGTCTTTATGCTCTCTCTTCCACGCTACAGATATACTTTACATCATGGGGTTTCTTTCTTCTAACCTGAGGTACTAAAAAGCCTGGTTCGACCCACTGGAGAACCCCGGAAGAAACCGACCATCTTTTTCCTTAAGTACAGGTCGTATATCTAGGGGCGACATCTAGTGGATGTACAACAAAATTGCAACCCCAATTTTATTTATCACTTTCTCTTATTCAATTTAGCACTTTTTTCACTTTAGTGGTATTACAAATTCCACGCACAGCACGGATGAATTTATGTTCACTGTTTTATGCGATTTTTCACTTATGAATTTAACTTATTTTCTGCCAATTGTTATTATAAAATAAATGCACATTGGGAACCCATTATTTCTTACTCGTCTAGCATATGCAGCACAGCACTTGCACTTTACTGAGTTGCACCTTATGGGCCCAGTTTATTAACCAACTAACTTGGTCACACCACAAATCACTAGTGCACTTTATTTATTTTTAAATTAAATGTTTTTTTATGACACAATTTTTATTGGCACTTTGTCTTAAGTTGGCACATACAATAAGCACTTATTCACTTTAAGGTAGCGCCGTTACAACCTCCTTTCATATATATAGTGCACAATATAAGTCCATATAATATTTAAAATAAATGTAAAGTCTTTTTTTTTTTTAATAAAAAACATGTTATACTTACATCCCCTGTGCAGTTGGTTTTGCACAGAGCAGCCTGGATCCTCTTCTTGGGTCACCTTTGCTGCTCCTGGCCCCTCCCTCCTGTCAAGTGCCCCCACAGCAAGCAGCTTACTATGGGGCGAGCTGCAGCTCTATGTCTCCAGACATGGAGCTGCAGTTTGGCCCCACCCACCTCTCCTCATTGGCTAACTGACCCCCGACTGTGTCTCAGCCAAACAGGAGGGAGAGTCCCAGGCGGCCGAGCAACTCGTGGACATCGCTGGACATAGAATGGGCTCAGGAAACTATTAGGGAGTGCTGGGGTGGCTGCTGCACACAGAAGGCTTTTTATCCTAACGCATAGAATGCATTAAGATAAAAAACCCTCTGACTTAACAACTCCTTTAGGTCATGTGTATGTAATCATGTGCTGTGAAGTGTTCCACATTCCCCTCATGTGCCCTTATTCACCACAATGTATGCATCCCCAGCAGATATACATGATAATACAGATAGAAACTGCTTTGATTTAATGATACAACGCCAGTAAGGGCTTGAACTTCCTCCTGGCCCGCCGCGATTCCGCATGTGACGTCACTGAGAGACTGGAAATTTAGTTGCGTTTCGCCCTCCCACAGGGCGTTATCAAAGATGTCTTCAAGCCCTTACTGAAGTTGTATCCATACAAAGTGGTTTCTATCTGGCTTACTGCAAGGGTGATTTTCATTTGTTTTATCAAATAAACCAAAAATACTACACTATATGAGCTCTGTCTGTACCTCTATTTTGATTAGGATGCGCAATGGTATTGCTGACCATTAGACATCATATTACACCAGCTCCTCACCAGGATTTAGCGCTTAAGACCCTCATGCATATCAGCTGAGGGTCCATACATTCTGGTAAGGGCACATGAGGGGTGTGTGGAACACTTCACAGCACATGATTACTTGGAGCATTCTGCACTTTTATAATCGTTTTGAGTACTAAGCACTTTAATGGAGATTGGCAACTGTGAAATGAACATTTTTGGGAACTAAATATTATATGGACTTATATTGTGCACTATACATTTCTTATCACACATGTTTTTAATTTATTTTTCACTATTACAGCATTGAAATAATGAGATTTAGGTTAACTGATGATTTTTGAGTATCACGGTTATGTGCTGTGGATGATTGCATTATATTAAGTCAGTTTTCATTCATATGTTTAAACCTTTATCCCAAAAGGAAAAAATCTGTTACTATAACTGCTTAATAAGTGTTCAGTAAAGCTAGGCTCTAGTTCATTAGTCAAATCAAGACACGGGGCCACTCACTAAAACTAGTAGAAAAGCGGTTTAACTTTAAAACTTATCACTACCCTGTCATCCAGTCCCCGCCGGCTCTTCTCAACTTTTAACTCTCTACTTCGTCCCTCACCCCCTCTACTCACTAACTCAATCACTGCCCAAGAGATTGCCAATCACTTCAAAGACAAGGTTGATGCAATACGTGAGGACACCTCCACTGTGCGTACATCTTCCCCACTCAACATACCTTGCCTAACAGCACAGTCAACACTCTCCTCCTTTGAACTGGCTACTACTGAAGAGGTTAAAAAACTGTTTTCAGATGCCCACCTAACCACCTGTTCCCTGTTACCTCACAACTACTACGGACACCCTCTTATTCTATCCTATGCTCCCTTACTCACATCTTCAATCTCTCCCTCTCTAGTGATGCCTTCCCCTCCCCTCTAAAACATGCACAGATCACTCCCATACTTAAAAAGCCCTCACTGGACCCCACCAACCTGAACAACTTAAGACCCATTTCACTGCTCCCATTCACTTCTAAACTTCTAGAACGCTTAGTCTACAACCGTCTCAGCTTCTACCTCAGTGAAAATAACCTTCCTGATCCCTTACAGTCTGGCTTTCCTTCGCAGCACTCTACAGAAACTGCCTTACTAGAACTCACAAACGATCTAACTGCTAAAACCAATGGCCACAACTCCATACTTCTATTACTTGACCTTTCTGCGGCCTTTGATACTGTTGACCACCCGCTCCTTCTTAATAAACTCCGTTCCCTTGGCCTCCAAGATTCTGCTCTATCTTGGTTCTCCTACAAATCACAGCGCTCCTTCAGTGTTACCCACAACTCTACCTCCTCCTCCCCATTGCCCCTTTCTGTGGGGGTTCCCCAAGGCTCTGTTCTTGGACCCCTCCTCTTCTCTATATACACCGGCTCCCTCGGTCACTTGATAACCGCCCACGGCTTCCAATACCATCTATACGCCAATGACACTCAAATCTATCTGTCTACTCCTCACCTCACTCCTTCAGTCTCCTCTCGCATTGCTAACTTACTAACTGACATATCAACATGGATGTCACACCACTAAATCTCTCTAAAACTGAGCTGGTAATATTCCCTCCCGCCTGTGCCCCCCTCCATGACAAAATTAGTTATGCAACCATCAATCCCTCCCCTCATGCCAGGGTACTAGGTGTACTGACCTGTCCTTTCAGCCCCAAATCCAATCATTGTCAAAAGCTTGTAGACTTCACCTCCGCATCATCTCTAAAATTCGCCCCTTTTTAACAACTGAAACCACCAAGCTACTCATTCACTCCCTTGTTATTTCTCGCCTCGACTATTGCAACTCCCTTCTAATAGGCCTACCACTTCATAGGCTATCCCCTCTTCAGTCTATCATGAATGAAAAAATCAAAATACTAACCATAACATACAAAGCCATTCACAACTCTGCCCCGAGCTACATCACCAATCTGGTCTCCAAATATCACCCAAACCGTCCTCACCGCTCCTCTCAAGACCTCCTACTCTCAAGCTCCCTTGTCTCCTCCTCTCATGCTCGTCTCCAGAATTTCTCCAGGGCCTCGCCCATCCTCTGGAACGCTCTACCTCAACCTGTACGGCTATCCCCTACTCTAGCTGCTTTCAGGCGATCCCTGAAAACTCTCTTCAGGGAAGCCTATCACACCGCCAACTAATCTGCCATCAGCTCATTCCCTACTCTTACAACCTCTTGTAACACCCCATTAGATTGTAAGCTCTTTTGAGCAGGGCCCTCTTAATCCTCTTGTATTTTATTGTATTGTACATGCACTGTCTCCCTTTAATATTGTAAAGCGCTGCGTAAACTGCTGGCGCTATAGAAATCCTTAATAATAATAATAATAATAACTGCGTAAAGGGTTCTTTACTGTCAGAAGAGTAAGGATGTGGAATTCTCTTCCACAAGCAAAGGTATCAGCAGGGAGCATCGATAGTTTAAAAAAACTATTAGATGGGCACCCTTTAAGTCCAAAACATACAGGGGTATAAAATGTACGGTTAACAGCATACACAAACACCAGAGGTTGAACTGGATGGGCTGGTGTTTTTTTTTCAACCTATCTATTTAACTAAGTCCATCTAACTCTACTAGTGCATACAACTGCACCCTGTCTCCAGGTTAACAATGCTGCTATCTAATGCCCCATACACACGTGCAGATTATCTGCAGACTTACCTTTTCTATGTAGTGCAAGGGCCTGCCGGATTGCATACAAATTGAAAGTGTTTAGATTTGACCTCATATTATATGGTTTTGGTAAGTCTGCAGATAATCTGCACGTGTGTACGGGGCATAAGGATTGCTACGTTGCTTCTCCAAAGATAGTGGAGGACTAAGCATAACCACCCCAAGGCCTCATTCCCCCAGGCATACTGATACATACGGCTAAGGCCCATTTTACCCCCACTGGAGATGCACAGGTATTCTGTGCATCCACATGCAGGCAGTCCCACCCATGTCTATTTAGACACAGCAGCTGGTCCATTTCTCTGAACCCAAACATTGTGCGATCGTGGGCTATGTCCATGCAGTTGCTGCATGCCAGTAAACACGAATGGAACTGCCTGCACGCAGATCTATGGAACACCTGTGCATCCCATTCAGGCAATACCCATGTAAATGAGGCCTAAGAAAAAGAGGTGCATTAATGGCTTGATCACCAGGTGAAAAAATAAGAAACAAAACAAAAAAGAAAAAAAAAAACTATTGCAGCCACCACATGCAAAGGGTGATAAGCTGCAACATATTCGATTTTTGATTGAGTTACTAATAGCCAGTGATCTTTGTATAAGGGTTATAAACTAAGAACCATTACGTTTAAAAAGCACAAAAATAGTTATCTTGCAGTGTGGACATGTATTCTACTGATACATATGAGTGGTGAATTTTAATAAGTATTCCTTTAAAAATGCTCCTGACTTCTAGATTGAACAGCTCTAGAATACAGCAATAATCTGTCCATCCCCACATATAACATGATAAATGAGCCCTATTCCTACACCAGAAAGGAGTTTGCAATCTGAGAGTTCCATATAGTGGATTATTTTTGTGACAGATGAGTTATCACCATCTGCTCCCGACCTTAGAGAAATTGTTATTTTGCATGTTTGAATTGCAAAAAAAAATAATAATTTAATGGTCAAATGTAGAATGAATCAATTTTATTGTTTGATAAGCAAGTTACTATTGATTTCACATCCAGCCCCAGAGAAGTGGTTCAGGGGACTTGTAGTTAATACAAGCATATTCTTTTATACAGACAAGATGTAATATAAACAATGCATTGTCCACTCACACACAATTATAACTGTATAGAGCAGGGCTTGACAAATCTGTTTAGAATCTAGGAGCCAGCTAAAAAAGTTAGGAGCCAGTTTTTTTAAATCCGCTGCCCAGAACTGCATGTCTGGGGTGTCAGGCAATAAGAATTGCTCACGCCTGGTGGCAAGTGACAAAAAAAAATTAAAATAGAAAAAAAAAAAAAGTGGCACTGGCGAGGCTGCGCTGATGGGTAATGATGAGGTGGCACTGGCAGGCGACACTGATGAGGCTGCGCTGATGAGCACTGATAGGATGCACTGATAGGCAGCACTGACAAGGTGGTACTGATAGCCGCACTCATCACAGCACAGTCCACCAGAGGGCGCTGGTTTGCACATAGGAGCGTGTATACCGCTTCAGCAGGTCGCAAAGCCACGGCTTTAATTATCGGCCAGCCTGACGTTAGTCTGCGCACCCACGGGTGGGCCTTATGGGAGGAGCCCCACCACTGCTGCGGTGTGACCCAGGCACAAGGACGCGATTTTCAGTCGCCATTGCGAACTGGCGCCTGGGTTTTGTCGAGCCCTGATACAGAGCAGTTTACAAAACTGATACATTGTTATTGGTACTCACATTGAGCTCAATGATCCACAAAAGAGAAATGAAGAGTAGGTCAAATGTGACAAAAAGGCAGAATGTCCGACGAACATCAGAAATGGTCCTGCGCTGTTCTGGGGGTAGAAAAAACTGAGGCGACAGGCTTTGGCTTAGTGATGAATTGATGGAGGCAATAGCTGGAAGACTTCGTTCCAGATCAGACTGAAGATCACCTGGTAGTTTACTCATCATGGAAAGTGGAGGGAAATGTCAAGATAATAAAAAAGGGGTCACCAATCCATCTGTCAGGAAGAAAGAGGGGTAAACACATGTTCATAACACTTAAGACTGTTGGCGAAGATGTTCAGCTTTAATAAGGACCAGCATTTATAGCTGAATGTGATTAACTACTACTAGATATACCATGACCTGGATAAATGTAAACCTTCACAGATATATTCATTATATATCAACATAAATGTATTCTCCTGCCCTTCCCCTCTGATATTTCACCTTTACCCATTCCTTCACACAAAATAGGCTAGTATATATGCATTGTCATTCATTCTGAATGGCACACCAATGCAGACATATAGCAAAAAATGCATCTAAAGAGGAACTCCAGTCAGACTTTAAAAGTTGTAGAAAAAATACATGCAGCATGTGAAAACCTCGATAATGCGATTTATCCAATTTGTTGTTCTAAATCTGTCATTTTTAAGTGTAAAAAGTAGTTTGTAAACACACTGATCAAAAATGTCATAGCGGTCACTTTAACTGAGGGCAGCTGAAGCCAGCGCCCTCAGTTTTTCGGGGAATTCTCAGTGAGTTTGCATGCCCAGTACACATAGCTTGCACAATGCACGTTGCCTCCGTATGTGATTTGCCTGTCTCCGCCCATCTCTGCTTGTCCTCCGCCCCCTCCTCCAGCTCTTCTCTGCACTCCTTTAACTTGCCTTCCCCTCCTCCAACTCTTTAACAAAAAAAAAAAAAAAAAAGTGTAAGGACTGGGATTGCTGAGGAAAATATTCCAGGAATCAATAGGAGTACAGTATTGACGTCATTCACCTATAAGGGGGAAGCAGGAAGTGAAGAGAAACAATTAAAGGTATTTAGAGCTAGATTTTTTTTTTTTTCATCCATTGTTATTTAAAGAAGGGGAGAGAATGCTATTAGAATAAAGTTTAAAAATAGACTGAAGAACCACTTAAGCTGAGGACACCACGGAGGACAAATTTGAATATAATGCATTAACCACTTAAGCCCCGGAAGATTTTACCCCCTTCCTGACCAGGGACTATTTTGCGATTCGGCACTGCGTGAATTTAACTGACAATTGCGCGGTCGTGCGACGCTGTTCCTAAACGAATTTGATGTCCTTTTTTTCCCACAAACAGAGCTTTCTTTTGGTGGTATTTGATCACCTGTGCAATTTTTTGATCATGCGCTATAAACAAAAAAAGAGTGTCAATTTTGCAAAAATAGCAATATTTTTCACATTTCATTTTTTAATATGAAATTCCCCCCCAAAAAAATGTAAAAATCAAAATTTTGTAACATTTTCGGCCAATTTGTTTTATGCTACATATGTTTGGTAAAAATCGCAAAAAGCGTATTTTGATTGGTTTGCGCAAAAGTTATTGCGTTGACTAACAAAGGGAAAGATTTTTGTCATTTTTGTTGTTTTTTTTTTTTAACGAGTAATGGCGGCGATCTGCGATTTTTTTTGCGGTACTGCGGCGGACAGATCAGACCCTTGACTGACATTTTTGACACTTTTGGGGTTACCAGTGACATTTCTACAGTAATCAGTGCTATACATATGCACTGTTACTGTAAAATTACACTGGCAGTGAAGGGGTTAACTTTATTTGAGAGGGAGGGGGCTGTGTGTGTCCCTAGGGGCGTGATTCTAACTGTGATTGGCTGTGACTTGAGGTGTAGGAACAGTGATCAACGGTCCTACATAGTAGAACCGTATGATCATTTTTTTCTACACAGGGGAGAATGACAGGCGGCTTGTTTAAACTAGCCGCCTGCCTTTCTCCCTCTCCCCCGACAATCGCAGAGTGACCGGCGGACATCGTGACCGAGCGGGAGCGCGCCTCCGGCGGCGCGCGCTCGCTCCCCAGAGCCTCACAGGCTAGCGAAGTAGACCAACGCCGCTCTGCCTGTGAGGGGCTGACTGCCGCAGTAAATATACTGTGCGCAGTCGGCAAGTGGTTAAGAGCCCATTTAAAAAGAGAACCTGAACTTTTCAGAATACTACCTAAATAACCACATGCCGACCAGCCACTGTACATATACTGTGGCAAGTTGGCAGGATCCCATGAAAGGACGTAATCGTACGCCGCTCCACTGGAGCACACCCATTCACCGGAGAGGAAGCCGTTCTGCGGGGGCCAGCGGCCGCGATTGCCGCCAGGTACCCATGGAGACAGAATGGCAGTCTGTTGTTGTAAACACAGCAGACCGCTGTTGTCAGCAATTAACTCCTATTTAGGAACACATGTCCCTGTGTTCAGTCCAGAAGTTCATTTCACACACAGTTAGAAAGCACCCCCTAGGGAGACATTTAACCCTTTGATCGCCCCTGGTGTTAACCCCTTCCCTGCCAGTGTCATTAGTAAAGTAACAGTGCATTGTTTTAGCACTGATTACTGTAGTAATGTCACTGGTCCCCCCAAAAGTGTCAGTTAGGTGCCCGACCTGCCGGCCGCAACGTCGCAGTCCTGCTAAAAATCGCTGATCGCCGCCATTACTAGAAAAAAAAGCAAAATAAATAAAAAAGACAAATCTTTCCCCTAGTTTGTAGACGCGATAACTTTTGCGCAAACCAATCAATATTTTTTTACCAAAAATAAATAGCAGAATACAAATTGGCCTAAAATGATGAAAAAATTTTATTGTTTTTTTTTTATTATTATTGGGAATGTTATATAGCAGAAAGTGAAAAATACATTTATTTTTTTTTTTTTTTTAGAATTATTTTTTTTTTCTGTTTATAGCGCAAAAAATGAAAAAAAAAAATGCAGAGGTGATCAAATACCACCAAAAGAAAGCTCTACTTGTGGGGAAAAAAGGACGTAAATTTTATTTGGGTACAGTGTCGTGCGACCGGGCAATTGTCAGTTTAAAATAATAGTGTAAAATCGCAAAAATGGCCCGGTCATTAAGGGGGAAAACCTTCCGGTCTAGAATTGGTTAATATTTCTATCTGTTCATTCTTCCCTTAATAAGCTAAAGTCCACTTTAAAATTAATTAATGCTATGTACCTCAATGCACACGCAAGAGAAAATAGTACATTTCTTCACACACCCAAATCACTCTTTAATTGGTCTGTAATATGTAAATGTAATATTTTCTCATTACATGTTATGCATGGCACTTGTCATATCATTTTCCTTCCATCACATCTTACATTACACCTGTCATTACTCTCTCCCTCCTATCATACCTTACATCGGTCATATCCCTTTCCCTCCTGTCATACCTTACATTACACCAGTCATATCCCTTTCCCTCCATCATACCCTACATTACACCGGTCATATCCCGTTCTCTCCCATCATACCTTACATTACACCAGTCATATCCCTTTCCCTCCTGTCATACCTTACATTACACCAGTCATATCCCTTTCCCTCCCATCATACCTTACATTACACCAGTCATATCCCTTTCCCTTCCATCATACCTTACATTACACCTGTCATATCCCTTTCCCTCCATCATACCTTACATTACACCTGTCATATCCCTTTCCCTCCCATCATACCCTACATTCCACCAGTCATATCCCTTTCCCTCCCATCATATCTTACATTACACCAGTCATATCCCTTTACCTCCCATCATATCTTACATTACACCAGTCATATCCCTTTCCCTCCCATCATACCCTACATTACACCAGTCATATCCCTTTCCCTCCATCATACCTTACATTACACCAGTCATATCCCTTTCCCTCCCATCATACCCTACATTACACCAGTCATATCCCTTTCCCTCCCATCATATCTTACATTACACCAGTCATATCCCTTTCCCTCCATCATACCTTACATTACACCAGTCATATCCCTTTCCCTCCCATCATACCCTACATTACACCAGTCATATCCCTTTCCCTCCAATCATACCCTACATTACACCAGTCATATCCCTTTCCCTCCATCATACCTTACATTACACCAGTCATATCCCTTTCCCTCCCATCATACCCTACATTACACCAGTCATATCCCTTTGCCTCCATCATACCTTACATTACACCAGTCATATCCCTTTCCCTCCCATCATACCTTACATTACACCAGTCATATCCCTTTCCCTCCCATCATATCTTACATTACACCTGTCATATCCCTTTCCCTCCCATCATATCTTACATTACACCAGTCATATCCCTTTCCCTCCCATCATACCCTACATTACACCAGTCATATCCCTTTCCCTCCATCATACCTTACATTACACCAGTCATATCCCTTTCCCTCCCATCATACCCTACATTACACCAGTCATATCCCTTTCCCTCCAATCATACCCTACATTACACCAGTCATATCCCTTTCCCTCCATCATACCTTACATTACACCAGTCATATCCCTTTCCCTCCCATCATACCCTACATTACACCAGTCATATCCCTTTCCCTCCAATCATACCCTACATTACACCAGTCATATCCCTTTCCCTCCATCATACCTTACATTACACCAGTCATATCCCTTTCCCTCCCATCATACCCTACATTACACCAGTCATATCCCTTTCCCTCCATCATACCTTACATTACACCAGTCATATCCCTTTCCCTCCCATCATACCCTACATTACACCAGTCATATCCCTTTCCCTCCATCATACCTTACATTACACCAGTCATATCCCTTTCCCTCCCATCATACCCTACATTACACCAGTCATATCCCTTTCCCTCCATCATACCTTACATTACACCAGTCATATCCCTTTCCCTCCCATCATACCTTACATTACACCAGTCATATCCCTTTCCCTCCCATCATATCTTACATTACACCTGTCATATCCCTTTCCCTCCCATCATATCTTACATTACACCAGTCATATCCCTTTCCCTCCCATCATACCCTACATTACACCAGTCATATCCCTTTCCCTCCCATCATACCCTACATTACACCGGTCATATCCCTTTCCCTCCATCATACCTTACATTACACCAGTCATATCCCTTTCCCTCCCATCATACCTTACATTACACCAGTCATATCCCTTTCCCTCCCATCATACCCTACATTACACCAGTCATATCCCTTTCCCTCCATCATACCTTACATTACACCAGTCATATCCCTTTCCCTCCCATCATACCCTACATTACACCAGTCATATCCCTTTCCCTCCATCATACCTTACATTACACCAGTCATATCCCTTTCCTTCCATCATACCTTACATTACACCAGTCATATCCCTTTCCCTCCCATCATACCCTACATTACACCAGTCATATCCCTTTCCCTCCCATCATATCTTACATTACACCAGTCATATCCCTTTCCCTCCCATCATATCTTACATTACACCAGTCATATCCCTTTCTTTCCATCATATCTTACATTACACCAGTCATATCCCTTTCTTTCCATCATATCTTACATTACACCTGTCATATCCCTTTCTCTCCCATCATACCCTACATTACACCAGTCATATCCCTTTCCCTCCCATCATATCTTACATTACACCAGTCATATCCCTTTCCCTCCCATCATATCTTACACCTGTCATATCCCTTTCCCTCCCATCATACCTTACATTACACCAGTCATATCCCTTTCCCTCCCATCATATCTTACACCAGTCATATCCCTTTCCCTCCCATCATACCTTACATTACACCAGTCATATCCCTTTCCCTCCCATCATATCTTACACCAGTCATATCCCTTTCCCTCCCATCATACCCTACATTACACCAGTCATATCCCTTTCCCTCCCATCATATCTTACATTACACCAGTCATATCCCTTTCCCTCCCATCATACCTTACATTACACCAGTCATATCCCTTTCTCTCCCATCATACCCTACATTACACCAGTCATATCCCTTTCCCTCCCATCATACCTTACATTACACCTGTCATATCCCTTTCTCTCCCATCATACCCTACATTACACCAGTCATATCCCTTTCCCTCCCATCATATCTTACATTACATCAGTCATATCCCTTTCCCTCCCATCATATCTTACATTACACCAGTCATATCCCTTTCCCTCCCATCATATCTTACACCAGTCATATCCCTTTCCCTCCCATCATACCCTACATTACACCAGTCATATCCCTTTCCCTCCCATCATATCTTACATTACACCAGTCATATCCCTTTCCCTCCCATCATACCTTACATTACACCAGTCATATCCCTTTCCCTCCCATCATACCTTACATTACACCAGTCATATCCCTTTCTCTCCCATCATACCCTACATTACACCAGTCATATCCCTTTCCCTCCCATCATACCTTACATTACACCAGTCATATCCCTTTCCCTCCCATCATACCTTACATTACACCAGTCATATCCCTTTCTCTCCCATCATACCCTACATTACACCAGTCATATCCCTTTCCCTCCCATCATACCCTACATTACACCAGTCATATCCCTTTCCCTCCCATCATATCTTACATTACACCAGTCATATCCCTTTCCCTCCCATCATATCTTACATTACACCAGTCATATCCCTTTCCCTCCCATCATATCTTACACCAGTCATATCCCTTTCCCTCCCATCATACCCTACATTACACCAGTCATATCCCTTTCCCTCCCATCATATCTTACATTACACCAGTCATATCCCTTTCCCTCCCATCATACCTTACATTACACCTGTCATATCCCTTTCCCTCCATCATACCTTACATTACACCAGTCATATCCCTTTCCCTCCCATCATACCTTACATTACACCAGTCATATCCCTTTCTCTCCCATCATACCCTACATTACACCAGTCATATCCCTTTCCCTCCCATCATATCTTACATTACACCAGTCATATCCCTTTCCCTCCAATCATACCCTACATTACACCAGTCATATCCCTTTCCCTCCAATCATACCCTACAATACACCAGTCATATCCCTTTCCCTCCCATCATACCCTACATTACACCCGTCATATCCCTTTCCCTCCCATCATATCTTACATTACACCAGTCATATCCCTTTCCCTCCCATCATATCTTACACCCGTCATATCCCTTTCCCTCCCATCATATCTTACATTACACCAGTCATATCCCTTTCCCTCCCATCATATCTTACACCAGTCATATCCCTTTCCCTCCCATCATATCTTACATTACACCAGTCATATCCCTTTCCCTCCCATCATACCTTACATTACACCAGTCATATCCCTTTCCCTCCCATCATATCTTACATTACACCAGTCATATCCCTTTCCCTCCCATCATACCTTACATTACACCAGTCATATCCCTTTCCTTCCATCATACCTTACATTACACCAGTCATATCCCTTTCCCTCCCATCATACCCTACATTACACCAGTCATATCCCTTTCCCTCCCATCATATCTTACATTACACCAGTCATATCCCTTTCCCTCCCATCATATCTTACATTACACCAGTCATATCCCTTTCTTTCCATCATATCTTACATTACACCAGTCATATCCCTTTCTTTCCATCATATCTTACATTACACCTGTCATATCCCTTTCTCTCCCATCATACCCTACATTACACCAGTCATATCCCTTTCCCTCCCATCATATCTTACATTACACCAGTCATATCCCTTTCCCTCCCATCATACCTTACATTACACCAGTCATATCCCTTTCCCTCCCATCATACCTTACATTACACCAGTCATATCCCTTTCTCTCCCATCATACCCTACATTACACCAGTCATATCCCTTTCCCTCCCATCATACCTTACATTACACCTGTCATATCCCTTTCTCTCCCATCATACCCTACATTACACCAGTCATATCCCTTTCTCTCCCATCATACCCTACATTACACCAGTCATATCCCTTTCCCTCCCATCATACCCTACATTACACCAGTCATATCCCTTTCCCTCCCATCATACCTTACATTACACCAGTCATATCCCTTTCCCTCCCATCATACCTTACATTACACCAGTCATATCCCTTTCTCTCCCATCATACCCTACATTACACCAGTCATATCCCTTTCCCTCCCATCATATCTTACATTACACCAGTCATATCCCTTTCCCTCCAATCATACCCTACATTACACCAGTCATATCCCTTTCCCTCCAATCATACCCTACAATACACCAGTCATATCCCTTTCCCTCCCATCATACCCTACATTACACCAGTCATATCCCTTTCCCTCCAATCATACCCTACAATACACCAGTCATATCCCTTTCCCTCCCATCATACCCTACATTACACCCGTCATATCCCTTTCCCTCCCATCATATCTTACATTACACCAGTCATATCCCTTTCCCTCCCATCATACCCTACAATACACCTGTCATATCCCTTTCCCTCCCATCATATCTTACACCAGTCATATCCCTTTCCCTCCCATCATATCTTACATTACACCTGTCATATCCCTTTCCCTCCCATCATATCTTACACCAGTCATATCCCTTTCTCTCCCATCATATCTTACATTACACCTGTCATATCCCTTTCCCTCCCATCATATCTTACACCAGTCATATCCCTTTCCCTCCCATCATACCTTACATTACACCAGTCATATCCCTTTCCCTCCCATCATACCCTACATTACACCTGTCATATCCCTTTCCCTCCCATCATATCTTACACCAGTCATATCCCTTTCCCTCCCATCATACCTTACATTACACCAGTCATATCCCTTTCCCTCCCATCATACCCTACATTACACCAGTCATATCCCTTTCCCTCCCATCATACCTTACATTACACCAGTCATATCCCTTTCCCTCCCATCATATCTTGCATTACACCAGTCATATCCCTTTCTTTCCATCATATCTTACATTACACCAGTCATATCCCTTTCTTTCCATCATATCTTACATTACACCTGTCATATCCCTTTCTCTCCCATCATATCTTACATTACACCTGTCATATCCCTTTCCCTCCCATCATATCTTACACCAGTCATATCCCTTTCCCTCCCATCATACCTTACATTACACCAGTCATATCCCTTTCCCTCCCATCATATCTTACACCAGTGGTTCTCAAATCCGGTCCTCGGGACCCACCAACAGGCCAGGTTTGCAAGATAACTAAATTACATCACAGGTGATCTCATTTGCTTCTCAGTGATTGCAGTATTCTAGTCTGCATCCCCCAAGGTAATACTTAAAATCTGGCCTGTTAGTGGGTCCCGAGGACCGGATTTGAGAACCACTGTCTTACACCAGTCATATCCCTTTCCCTCCCATCATACCTTACATTACACCAGTCATATCCCTTTCTCTCCCATCATACCCTACATTACACCAGTCATATCCCTTTCCCTCCCATCATATCTTACATTACACCAGTCATATCCCTTTCCCTCCCATCATATCTTACATTACACCAGTCATATCCCTTTCCCTCCCATCATATCTTACACCAGTCATATCCCTTTCCCTCCCATCATACCCTACATTACACCAGTCATATCCCTTTCCCTCCCATCATACCTTACATTACACCAGTCATATCCCTTTCCCTCCCATCATATCTTACATTACACCTGTCATATCCCTTTCCCTCCCATCATATCTTACATTACACCAGTCATATCCCTTTCCCTCCAATCATACCCTACATTACACCAGTCATATCCCTTTCCCTCCCATCATACCCTACATTACACCAGTCATATCCCTTTCCCTCCCATCATATCTTACATTACACCAGTCATATCCCTTTCCCTCCCATCATACCTTACATTACACCTGTCATATCCCTTTCCCTCCCATCATACCCTACATTACACCAGTCATATCCCTTTCCCTCCCATCATACCCTACATTACACCTGTCATATCCCTTTCTCTCCCATCATACCCTACATTACACCAGTCATATCCCTTTCCCTCCCATCATACCCTACATTACACCAGTCATATCCCTTTCCCTCCCATCATACCCTACATTACACCAGTCATATCCCTTTCCCTCCCATCATACCTTACATTACACCAGTCATATCCCTTTCCCTCCCATCATACCTTACATTACACCAGTCATATCCCTTTCCCTCCCATCATACCTTACATTACACCAGTCATATCCCTTTCCCTCCCATCATACCTTACATTACACCAGTCATATCCCTTTCCCTCCCATCATACCTTACATTACACCAGTCATATCCCTTTCCCTCCCATCATATCTTACATTACACCAGTCATATCCCTTTCCCTCCCATCATACCCTACATTACACCTGTCATATCCCTTTCCCTCCAATCATACCCTACATTACACCAGTCATATCCCTTTCCCTCCAATCATACCCTACATTACACCAGTCATATCCCTTTCCCTCCCATCATACCTTACATTACACCAGTCATATCCCTTTCCCTCCCATCATACCTTACATTACACCAGTCATATCCCTTTCCCTCCCATCATACCTTACATTACACCAGTCATATCCCTTTCCCTCCCATCATACCTTACATTACACCAGTCATATCCCTTTCCCTCCCATCATATCTTACATTACACCAGTCATATCCCTTTCCCTCCCATCATATCTTACATTACACCAGTCATATCCCTTTCCCTCCCATCATACCCTACATTACACCAGTCATATCCCTTTCCCTCCCATCATATCTTACATTACACCAGTCATATCCCTTTCCCTCCCATCATACCCTACATTACACCAGTCATATCCCTTTCCCTCCCATCATACCCTACATTACACCAGTCATATCCCTTTCCCTCCCATCATATCTTACAGCAGTCATATCCCTTTTGGGGATCAAGTGACCAAGGGAGGCTGTGTAGATAGAGAAGAGAAGGGCTCCAAGAACAGAGCCTTGGGGAACCCCCACAGAAAGGGGCAATAGAGTGGAGGAGATTGAGTTGTGATAGGTAGGAGGAGAACCAAGATAGATCAGAATCTTGGAAGCCAAGGGAACGGAGTTTATTAAGAAGGAGCGGGTGGTCAACAGTATCAAAGGCCAAGTAATAGGAGTATGGAGTAGTGGCCATTGGTTTTTGCAGTTAGTATATCGTTAGCGAGTTTTAGTAAGGCAGTTTCTGTGGAGTGCTGCGAGCGAAAGCTAGACTGTAAGGGATCAAGGAGGTTATTTTCACTGAGGTAGGAGCCAAGATGGTTGTAGACTAAAGGCCCGTACACACGTAGCGATTGTCGGCCGTAAATATTCGGCCACCGAACGATCGGCCAATTGTCGGCTTGTTAGTATGATGCTTCCGACAACCGACAGCGACTTTTCGGCCGAACAGAATCGGGTGTGCAGGCTATAAAATTCTTGTTGGTCGTCACCAGAACGGCCGATTGTTCGCCAGTCAGTACAGAATTCGGCCGACAAACAGCAGATTAGCAAGACTGGGCATGCTCTGAGAACAAAAAAGACACGGAAAGTTAACCATCACATGACATCACTTCTGCAGTCGGCTGTTGTTGGCCGACAAAATTCGTGTGCAGTCTTTAGCACTTTTCAACCAACAGGACAGCACCGGACAAAAGACGGCCGATCGTTTGGCCGTCAATAGCTACGTGTGTACGGGGCTTAAGCGCTCTAGAAGAGGTGAATGGGAGCAGTGAGATGGGTCTTAATTTGTTCAGGTTGGTGGGGTCCAGTGAGGGCTTTTAAGGTAGGGGAGTGATCTGCGCATGTTTTAGAGGGGAGGGGAAGGTACCACTAGAGAGCGAGAGATTGACCATGCGAGTGAGGGAGCATAGGATAGAAAAAGAGGGTGATTGTAGTAGTGAGGGAACAAGTTTCAGGGGACAATTGGTTAGGTGGGCATCTGAGAAAAATTTTTGTAACCTCTTCAGTAGTAGCCAGTTCAAAAGAGGAGAGTGTTGATTGTGCTGTTAGGCAAGGTATGTTGAGTGGGGAAGATGTACGCACAGTGGAGGTGTCCTCACATATTGCATCAGGGTAGAGGGGATGGGGGACAAAGTAGAGAGTTAAAGGTTGGGAAGAGCTGATGGGGACTGGTTGACAAGGGATTAATGAAAGTGACAAAGTAGGCTTGTTTGGCAGCATGGAGGCAGGAATTGTATTTTAGGAGGGCAGATTTATATAGGGTGAAGTCCTGCAGGCATTTGGTTTTACGCCACCATCGTTCAAGAGCACGATAATGTCCCTTAAAGGTTTCTACGGTTGTCAGTTTGCCAGGGTTGCAATGGTCGGAGGAGCATCCAGTGATGAGGAGAGTGAACTGTTGTAAACACTGGTGGCCAGGTCAGAACAGGGGAGAGATTAGGTCATATAGGTGGTCAGTAGCAGAATAGAGAAGAGAAGGGTTAAAGTGACAAAGGTTCCTACAAGTAATTGTTTTCTGCTTGGAGGGATGGGTGATTGGAGGCAAGGATACAGTAAAGCTGACGAGGTTGTGATCACAGAGAGGAAAGGGGGTGTTATTGAGGTTGCCAGGAGTGCAGAGATGCGAGAATACAAGATCAAGGATATTACCATTGGAGTGAGTGGAAGTGTGTGTCCATTGGGTTAGGTCAAAAGATGAGGTTAAGTTGAGTTGTAGCTGGGCTGTTAACATTGACAGGGATACTGATGTCACCAAGAATGATAATGGGTATTTCAGAGAAGATAAAGTAGGGTAGCCAGGCAGCGAAGTCATCAAAAAAGCGCGATACTGGTCCAGGAGGCCGATAAATTGCTGCAATCCTCAGAGAAATGGGAGAAACAGACGAATACAGTACATCTCAAATGAAGAGCGAGGGATAGGAAGGACTTGGTAGTTCCACCTCCTTTCTGTCCGTTGGGTCTGGGGGAATAAGTCCAGTGGAGCCTAACAGAGGACAGGGCATATCCCTCTCCTTCCCATATGACAGGTGTAATGTAAGGTATGATGGAAGGAAAGGGATATGACTGGTGTAATGTAAGATATGATGGAAGGAAAGGGATATGACAGGTGTAATGTAAGATATGATGGGAGGGAAAGGGATATGACAGGTGTAATGTAAGATATGATGGGGGAGGGGGGGATATGACAAGTGCAATGTAAAGTGATGCGGCAGGTGTAATGTAACGTATGATAGGAGGGAAAGAGATATGACCGGTGTAATATGTAAGGTATGATGGTGGAAGGAGGGATATGACAGGTGTAATGTAAGATATGATGTAAGGAAAGGGATATGACAGGTATAATGTAAGATATGATGGGGGAGGGGGGGATATGGCAAGTGCAATGTAAAGTGATGCGGCAGGTGTAATGTAATGTATGATAGGAGGGAAAGAGATATGACCGGTGTAATATGCAAGGTATGATGGGGGGGGGGGGGGGGGAGGGATATGACTGGTGTAATGTAAGGTATGATGGGGGGGGGGGAGGGGGGATATGACAGGTGTAATGTAAGGTATGATGGAAGAAGAGGGAAATGATGACAGGTGTAATGGAAGGTATAATGGAAAGAAAGGGATTTGACAGGTACAATGTTATGGTATGATGGAAGGAGAGGGATATGACATTACACCAGTCATATCCCTCCTCCATCCCCCCATCATACCTTACATTACACCAGTCATATCCCTTTCCCTCCCATCATACCTTACATTACACCAGTCATATCTGTTACCTACATCACACCTGCTGCACCCCATCCCCCCTCATAACCTACAATACCCCTTCCCACTTTGCTGCCCCCCTCTCCCATGCCCGAGCCCCCAATCCAGTAATAAAGTGACTTCTAATGAGTTCTTCGCCCCCCGTACACCGCACAGCAGGCACAGTCCAGTGAGGAGCTCTCAGCCTTCTCCAGGCTCGTACAATACAAGCATTGCTCCTCACATATCACACAGAGATAATGCCAATAATAGGAGTGTGTGCCAGCGAAGTACCAGGGGGAAAGGAAGGGGGGGTGACTGCAGACACAACGAGCTGTACCCCAACTTACACTATCACTGTCTCCGCCGCTCACACAACAACCCGGAAGTAGGAGAGGCGGAAGCAGCTGCTGGGTCACATGACGTGTAGGCGTGTCCTCCAGGCTGTAGCCAGCAGTCATTGATTGTATGGGTTTGTCCCCTCCTCTCTCTGTGTGAGAACTGGACTATACCGTGCGCACACAGCGCTCTCTCTCTCTCATGTCTTCTCTGTTTATTTCTGCTCCATGGGGGTCACTCCAAGGTCAATGTTGTCACAGGAGAAAGCTGCCATCGCTCACCCCCCAATACTGCTCACTCCGTGCTTAAAGTGAAACTAAAGTAAAACTTTTTTCCTGGCACCAGCATGCATATGGCAGACTGCCATGGACTAGGGCCAGAAAAGGAAAATTATGATATTTCATACAATTTTTAGTGGAGACCGAGACACCTGCCAGGTTTTTATTCCTGTCTGTTCCGCCATTAGGGATTTTCCCCTCTCTATTTGTCCTGTTTACTATTATCATAGGAAAATGCAAATGTTGGGTGTCCCCGAAACAAGAATAGAGGGGGAATCTTCCAATGGGGACACTCAGATTCCCCCAATTTGGAGGTATTTCCTCTCACTTCCTGTATTGGCTGATGGGACAGGAAGTGAAGGGAAGTCTCCACAATGGGACATAGATGAAAAAAAGACAATGGGTATGACTCTCCCTTAGCCCTGGAGACTCACACTGCCCCGACTTGTCATGTGGCTTTCGGGTTTATAGTCCCATGAACAGTCACGCCTCATTACCTGCAATGGAACCCTTTCTATTGACAAAGGTAGCTTTATTTGCTTCTGTTGTACAGGGAATCTACACAGAGGTTGAAAAATGTATTTAGCAGATTTCGCCATGCCTGTTCAGTTTGATGTTAGACAATAGCACAGTCTGAACAGAAAGCTCATATTGCTGATGCACAATGGAGAAGATGTCTGTCATTGAAAGTAACAAAGTGTTGCAGGACAGCATCAGTCATACATAGTTGCCAACATTTAACCACTTGCCGACTGCCTAACGACTATCTACGTCGGCAGTCAGCCCCTCACAGGCAAAGTGACGTAGGTCTACGTCGCTAGCCTGTGAGGGTCTAGGGAGCGAGCGCGTGCCGCCGGAGGCGCGCTCCCGCGTGGTCACGTACCCCCCCGCGCGTGTGACCGGCGGACCCGATGTCCGCCGGTCACTCGGCGATCGCCGCTGCAGAGGGAGAAAGTCAGGCGGCTAGTGTAAACAAGCCGCCTGTCATTCTCCCCTGTGTAGAAACTGTAATCACACGGTTCTACTATGTAGAACCGTTGATCACTGTTTCTACAGCTCAACAGACAGCCAATCGCAGTTAGAATCACGCCCCTAGGGACACACACAGCCCCTCCCTCTCAAATAAAGTTAACCCCTTCACTACCAGTGTAATTTTGCAGTAACAGTGCATATGTATAGCACTGATTACTGCAGTAATGTCACTGGTAACCCCAAAAGTGTCAAAAATGTCAGTCAAGGGTCCGATCTGTCCGCCGCAATGTCGCAGTACCGCAAAAAAAATCGCAGATCGCCGCCATTACTCGTTAAAAAAAAAAAAAAAAAAAATGACAAAAATCTTTCCCTTTGTTAGTAAACGCGATAACTTTTGTGCAAACCAATCAAAATACGCTTTTTGCGATTTTTTTTTACCAAACATAGGTAGCATAAAACAAATTGGCCGAAAATGTTAAAAAATTTTGATTTTTACATTCTTTTGGGGGGAATTTCATATAAAAAAATGTGAAAAATATTGTTATTTTTGCAAAATTGACGCTCTTTTTTTGTTTATAGCGCATGATCAAAAAATCGCACAGGTGATCAAATACCACCAAAAGAAAGCTCTGTTTGTGGGAAAAAAAGGACGTCAAATTCATTTAGGTACAGCGTCGCACGACCGCGCAATTGTCCGTTAAAGTCACGCACTGCCGAATCGCAAAATACCCCCTGGTCAGGAAGGGGTAAAATCTTAAGTGGTTAAAAAAAATTTCCAGGGACACTTTGCAGCACAGCTATCAATTACCACACCCACTTTCCTGAAGCTCCGCCCACTCTGCATAATTAATCTCGCCTACTTATCAGATTATAGAGTCTACTCAATATAGAGAGAATTAACAGGAGATTAAAAGGGGAATTTCACACTTAAGGCCACAGTAGCAGAGTTGGAATAATTCTCCCATTCAGCTGCACTACTTCTGTGTAACATTTGTGGGCAGCCCGATTAACAGGCGCTTCCAGGGACAATATAAATGACCTGGGACAGGCTCCTATTTGCAGGGACTGTCCCAGGAAAAAAGGGACAGTTGGCAAGCATGGTCATAGCGTACTATAAAATATAGAACCATGATGTACCTATAAGGATTACGTTTGCCGTTTGTATTCTCCTATACGTTGCACATGATAATGCCTGCAGAAAGACGTGTAATAATAGCGAGAAGTCATCTACTGTTAATTCATTCTTCTGATAATAGTACCACGTGTCCACAACTTCTGGTAGAGAATTTGCAGGTCCACATGGAGGGGTAGAATTCACAATGGCTTCAGCTTCCTTTTGTTTGCAGATAAAAGGACTTCTTTCTTCTACAGTGGTATTGGTGCAGACGATTTCCCCTCCTTTTGGTTACGAGTGCCTTCCAGTGAGCATGGGTACATTTTATTAAGGCCCCTTTCACACAGGCGGACCGTTCAGATCCGCCTGTTCGTTTTTTTGGCGGATCTGAACGGTCCCCCCATGCATTCCTATGGGGCATCGGATGTCAGCGGAGACATGTCCACTGACATCCGACCCGATCCAATCCGTCAAATCTGGAGGGATGGAAACCCTATTTTCCATCCGTCCAGCGGATCGGATGAGAACGGACCAACGGTCCGTTCCCATCCGATTTCCCCCATAGAGATGCATGGGGAACTGACAGCTGTGTCTCCGCACACAGCTCGGAAACACAGCTGTCATCCTTCTGCTCAGCGGGGGATCGGCGGAGAAAAACGGAGTCCGTTTGACAGACTACAAGTGTGAAAGAGCCCTAAATCTATTGCAAAATCCTTATTTTTAAATTCTCCATCAAAGGCAAACTGGTTCTCTGGTTTCCCATCAGGAACTTTGTACCGTCTAAACCAGTCAACTGTGGATTCCAGATGATTGAGTTTCAGTCTTCTGACATCTTCAATATCATTGAAATGAGAAGCTTCACTATTAATGGCAATAATTTTCCAATCCGTTTCTCCTTTATCAATCAATGCCAAGGACTTTAACTTTGATGACCTCTCCTCTTTCACATACCTTGCTCCCAATGTCACAAATATCGATTGGGTCATTATCTCCTCCAAAACCTGTATCAATATGTGATGTATTTTCCCAGGTCTGTGGGATAGCTCCATAGTTCCAAATATAACCCCTGTGTGGGAAAACATTGGCCACATAATGTAGATTGCCTTTCTTCACATCTTGTTTGATAGGATTCAAGGATCTTTTGTGGCAATCTCCATCTTTGCATTTGTCCATCGTGGCTCCTCTACCACTATGTTGAAAATTGGCTTTATTGGCGTACAGAGGAATATAATGGAACAGAGAGATATACTTTCCCTTGCAGTCTTTGAAGAACAGTCGATACTCCAGGCTGTTGGCATTGGCCCTCTGCTCAATGCTGTATGCCATGCTGTTGGTAGGGCGCCTTCTACTCTCACTGGAAGGTGTCGGACATGATCTGACTGAGCTTTGCACACCTTCGACTCCTCCTGAGCTATTCGGGGCTGAGGTCTGCTAACTGTCACGGCAGTTACCTTCAGGGCTTCCTGGCTGGGTGATGCGGTAAGAGACAGCCCCGGGGGCATTGTGGTAGGCAGGGAAATTAGCTGAAATCGGGGCAATCCTCTCTGGGACAGCTTCCTTCTCCCCCGCTTCTTCTGTGGCTCTGCCTTCATCTCCTGTCCAACCGGGAGACCCGAGGAACCAACCGTCAGGTCCGTTGGCTGGTTGGAGTCCTGAACAATGCCGGATTCGGCTTCGATTGTGTCTCTGATCATGTAACCCGGAAGCAATGTCACTTCTGGTTTACTCGGCTGCCAATGGTGCCAATTTAAAAAACTGTCAGTACTCAAAAATGCAGATTTTAGCGTTTTGAATACTTTGAAGTGCAGTGGAGGGGTCTGGGGTCTTTTAGACCCCCGATCCCTACATAAAGAGTACCTGTCACCAGTGCTGTATCTTGGCCTAGGCAAACAAGGCCCAGGCATAGGGCAGCATTTTGAAGGGGGGCAGCAAAAGAGCTGCATCCCGCACAAAAAAAAACAGCCTCCTTCTGGCTCCCACACAAAAATGGTTCCCGCCGCCTTACGCTACAGTTTTAGTATAGTGCCAGTCTTATGGGGCGAATTAGGCAGGGTCCAGGATGCAAGTCAGTCTGGCAGCCCCATATAGCGGTCACACTGCTACCTGCTGGTATGATAATACCGGCCGGTGAGGACATTAGGACAGACTGCAGGCCGCTGATCACACTTAATACAACTGGCCCAACGGCCGCCAATGCTAATAAGTGTGGCACTGCAGCCTAATGCTCCGCCTACCCTCCTCCGCCCCCAGGTATTGCAGGCATCATGTCAATAATATCATTTTAATTTCTTTAAACATCCTTGTCCTTGAGCGTTGCACTGATAAGCTGCACTGTTAGGGCTGCACTGTTAAGGCAGCACTGATGGGCACTGATAGGCTGCACTAATGGGCACTGATAGGCTGCACTGGTGGCCACTGATGGGGCTGTACTGATGGCCACTGATGAGGCAGCACTGATATGCTGCACTGATGGGCAGTAATAAGGCTGCACTGATGAGCATTGATGAGGCTGCACTGATGGGCAGTAATAAGGCTGCACTGATGGGCACTGATAAGGCTGCACTGATGAGCATTGATACGACTGCACTGATGAAGCTGAACTTATGAGAACCGATGAGGCTGCACTGATGGGCACTGATAGACTGTGGTTGTGGTCTGTGGTTTTGCAGATGATGAGGTGGGTCATAAACAGGAAAGGGTGTAGCCTTTACAGGAAGGGGTGAGTCATATTTAAATTAGGGGGTGTCCAAGTTTAGTCAGGCCTATGGCAGCACAAAACCTAAATACACCCCTGCCTGTCACTGCCTATTACTGTCACAAGGTATATTTACATTCCTTGTGACAGCAATAAAAGTAATCAGATTTTTTTTTTTTTAACAGTGTTAAAAAACAATAAAATAAATAGGAAAAAGAAAAAATTTTAAGCGCCAATATCCCTGTGAGCTCGCGCAAAAAAAGAAATACATAAGTCTCGCCCACAAATGAAAGTGTTCAAATCACACATGTGAGGTATCGCCGCGATCGTCAGAGCGACAAGATTTTTAAGTACCATAGTTTGTCTCCAAACCACAAGTGTGCGTAATTTAAAACCATAACATGTTAGGTATCTATTTACTTGGCGTGATATCATCTTTCACAATTTACAAAAAAATGGGGCTAATTTTACTGTTTCGTTTTTTAAATTCAGTGAAATCGATTTTTTCGAAAAAACTGCGTTTGAAAGACCGCTGCTCAAATACCGCGTGACAAAAAATATTGCAATGACCACTATTTTATTCTCCAAAGTCTTTGTCTAAAAAAAAAAAAAAAAAAAAATATATATATATATATATATATATATATATACAGTCAGGTCCATAAATATTGGGACATCGACACAATTCTAATCTTTTTGGCTCTATACACCACCACAATGGATTTGAAATGAAACAAACCAGATGTGCTTTAACTGCAGACTTTCAGCTTTAATTTGAGGGTATTTATATCCAAATCAGGTGAACGGTGTAGGAATTACAACAGTTTGTATATGTGCCTCCCACTTTTTAAGGGACCAAAAGTAATGGGACAGATTAACAATCATAAATCAAACTTTCACTTTTTAATACTTGGTTGCAAATCCTTTGAAGTCAATTACAGCCTGAAGTCTGGAATGCATAGACATCACCAGATGCCTGGTTTCATCCCTGGTGATGCTCTGCCAGGCCTCTACTGCAACTGTCTTCAGTTCCTGCTTGTTCTTGGGGCATTTTCCCTTCAGTTTTGTCTTCAGCAAGTGAAATGCATGCTCAATCGGATTCAGGTCAGGTGATTGACTTGGCCATTGCATAACATTCCACTTCTTTCCCTTAAACTCTTTGGTTTCTTTCGCAGTATGCTTCGGGTCATTGTCCATCTGCACTGTGAAGCGCCGTCCAATGAGTTCTGAAGCATTTGGCCGAATATGAGCATATAATATTGCCCGAAACACTTCAGAATTCATCCTGCTGCTTTTGTCAGCAGTCACATCATCAATAAATACAAGAGAACCAGTTCCATTAGCAGCCATACATGCCCACGCCATGACACTACCACCACCATGCTTCACTGATGAGGTGGTATGCTTTGGATCATGAGCAGTTCCTTTCCTTCTCCATACTCATCTCTTCCCATCACTCTGGTACAAGTTGATCTTGGTCTCATCTGTCCATAGGATGTTGTTCCAGAACTGTGAAGGCTTTTTTAGATGTTGTTTGGCAAACTCTAATCTGGCCTTCCTGTTTTTGAGGCTCACCAATGGTTTACATCTTGTGGTGAACCCTCTGTATTCACTCTGGTGAAGACTTCTCTTGATTGTTGACTTTGACACACATACACCTACCTCCTGAAGAGTGTTCATGATCTGGCCAACTGTTGTGAAGGGTGTTTTCTTCACCAGGGAAAGAATTCTTCGGTCATCCAACACAGTTGTTTTCCGTGGTCTTACGGCTCTTTTGGTGTTGCTGAGCTCACCGATGCGTTCTTTATTTTTAAGGATGTTCCAAACAATTGATTTGGCCACACCTAATGTTTTTGCTATCTCTCTGATGGGTTTGTTTTGTTTTTTCAGCCTAATGATGGCTTGCTTCACTGATAGTGACAGCTCTTTGGATCTCATATTGAGAGTTGACAGCAACAGATTCCAAATGCAAATAGCACACTTGAAATCAACTCTGGACCTTTTATCTGCTCCTTGTAAATGGGGATAATGAGGGAATAACACACACCTGGCCATGGAACAGCTGAGTAGCCAATTGTCCCATTACTTTTGATCCCTTAAAAAGTGGGAAGCACGTATACAAACTGTTATAATTCCTACACCGTTCACCTGATTTGGATGTAAATACCCTCAAATTAAAGCTGAAAGTCGGCAGTTAAAGCACATCTTGTTTGTTTCATTTCAAATCCATTATGGTGGTGTACAGAGCCAAAAACATTAGAATTGTGTCGATGTCCCAATATTTATGGACCTGACTGTATGTATATATGGTATCTCACAAAAGTGAGTACACCCCTCACATTTTTGTAAATATTTTATTATATCTTTTTATGTGACAACACTGAAGAAATTACACTTTGCTATAATGTAAAGTAGTGAGTGTACAGCTTGTAAAACAGTGTAAATTTGCTGTCCCCTCAAAATAACTCAACACACAGCCATTAATGTCTAAACCACTGGCAACAAAAGTGAGTACACCCCTAAATTAAAATGTCCAAATTGGGCCAAATTAGCCATTTTCCCTCCCCGGTGTCATCTGACTCGTTAGTATTACAAAGTCTCAGGTGTATATGGGGAGCAGGTGTGTTAAATTTGGTGTTATCGCTCTCACTCTCTCATACTGGTCACTGGAAGTTCAACATGGCACCTTATGGCAAAGAACTCTGTAAGGATCTGAAAAAAATAATTGTTGCTCTTCATAAAGATGGCCTAGGCTATAAGAAGATTGCCACGACCCTGAAACTGAGCTGCAGCATGGTGGCCAAGACCAAACAGCGGTTTAACAGGACAGGTTCCACTCAGTGAGTGAGGGTGCTCAGCGTCAGATCCAGAGGTTGTCTTTGGGAAATAGACATATGAGTGCTTCCTGCATTGCTGCAGAGGTTGAAGGGATGGGAGGTCCGCCTGTCAGTGCTCAGACCATACGCCGCACACTGCATCAAATTGGTCTGCATGACTGACGTCCCAGAAGAAAGCCTCTTCTAAAGATGATGCACAAGAAAGCTCGCAAACAGTTTGCTGAAGACAAGCAGACTAAGAACATGGGTTACTGTAACCATGTCCTGTGGTCTGATGAGACCAAGATAAACTTATTTGGCTCAGATGGTGTCAAGCATGTGTGGAGGCAACCAGGTGAGGAGTACAAAGACAAGTGTGTCTTGCCTACAGTCAAGCATGGTGGAAAGAGTGTCATGGTCTGGGGCTGCATGAGTGCTGCTGGTTTTGGGGAGCTACAGTTCATTGAGGGAACCATGAAGGCCAACATGTACTGTGACATACTGAAGCATAGCATGATCCCCTCCCTTCGGAGACTGGGCCGCAGGGTAGTATTCCAACATGATAACAACCCCAAACACACCTCCAAGATGACCACTGCCTTGCTAAAGAAGCTGAGGGTAAAGGTGATGGACTGGTCAAGCATGTCTTTAGACCTAAACTCTATTGAGCATCTGTGGGACATCCTCAAATAGAAGGTGGAAGAGCGCAAGGTCACTAACATCCACCAGCTCTGTGATGTCGTCATGGACGAGTGGAAGAGGACTCCAGTGGCAACCTGTAAAGCTTTGGTGAACTCCCTACTCAAGAGGGTTAAGGCAGTGCTAGAAAAAAATGGTGGCCACACAAAATATTGACACTTTTGGTCTAATTTGGACATTTTCATTTAGGTGTGTACTCACTTTTGTTGCCAGCGGTTTAGACATTAATGGCTGTGTGTTATTTTGAGGGGACAGCAAATTTACACTGTTATACAAGCTGTACACTCACTACTTTGTAGCAAAGTGTAATTTCTTCAGTGTTGTATAGCAGACAGGAACACCCCCTGGTGGGACTAGAACGGGCAGAACACTCAAATTGTTTAAAAAGTAAGTTTTCAAATTTTTATTATACAAATACAATAGAAACATATCACAAAAATGAGTAAAAAAAGTGACTGAACAAGACCATATAATGGCATCAAGGACCCTACTGGGCTGCAGAGACCCAACGCGTTTCGATGTTTTGCAGGTATTTATATCTTCTTCAGGAGTCTTTAAGCATAAAGCCAACAAAAGGTATCTAAGGTAGAAACAAATATATTCAACATAATATATCACAACAATAATATATATGCTACAATAGTGACAGAATCATGACATGTATATCAGAAGAACACACATACCCAGATATGGTCAGTTTCACAATTACAGGCGCACGATTAAAAACATGCTGTCTTAACACATCAGGAGAGATGCCAAAGGCTCCTAGAAAAAAAGGCACCACCAGAGTCGCATGAATCCCAGGGGACAAGAAAAGATAAAATATTTATAAAAATTTGGGGGGTGTACTCACTTTTGTGAGATACTGTGTGTGTATATATATATGTATATACTGTGTATATATATATATATATATATAGTGCCTGCCCCCTTGAACTTTGCGACCTTTTGGCCACATTTCAGGCTTCAAACATAAAGATATAAAACTGTAATTTTTTGTGAAGAATCAACAAGTGGGACACAATCATGAAGTGGAACGAAATTTATTGGATATTTCAAACTTTTTTAACAAATAAAAAAACTGAAAAATCGGGCATGCAAAATTATTCAGCCCCCTTAAGTTAATACTTTGTAGCGCCATCTTTTGCTGCGATTACAGCTGTAAGTCGCTTGGGGTATGTCTCTATCAGTTTTGCACATCGAGAGACTGAAATTTTTGCCCATTCCTCCTTGCAAAACAGCTCGAGCTCAGTGAGGTTGGATGGAGAGCGTTTGTGAACAGCAGTTTTCAGTTCTTTCTACAGATTCTCGATTGGATTCAGGTCTGGACTTTGACTTGGCCATTCTAACACCTGGATATGTTTATTTGTGAACCATTCCATTGTAGATTTTGCTTTATGTTTTGGACCATTGTCTTGTTGGAAGACAAATCTCCGTCCCAGTCTCAGGTCTTTTGCAGACTCCATCAGGTTTTCTTCCAGAATGGTCCTGTATTTGGCTCCATCCATCTTCCCATCAATTTTAACCATCTTCCCTGTCCCTGCTGAAGAAAAGCAGGCCCAAACCATGATGCTGCCACCACCATGTTTGACAGTGGGGATGGTGTGTTCAGGGTGATGAGCTGTGTTGCTTTTACGCCAAACATAACGTTTTGCATTGTTGCCAAAAAGTTTGATTTTGGTTTCATCTGACCAGAGCACCTTCTTCCACATGTTTGGTGTGTCTCCCAGGTGGCTTGTGGCAAACTTTAAACAACACTTTTTATGGATATCTTTAAAGCGGAGTTCCGGGCACAGAAATGATTTTTTACTGAACATACCCCCGGGACAGTCAGGGCTAGCACATTCCACAATGGCTAGCCTCTGATCTGTCCCGGTTCGCACTTACCTTTTAGAAGAAATATTTACTTATAAAATTTCTTCCACAGCGTTTCCATCTCTGTTGTGGGCAGCTGAAGCCGGCGCGGTCCTCTTCTCTGTCTTCTTCCGCGTCTTCGTGTCCCAGAATGCACTGCACCGGCCCCTCTCGTCACTTCCGGTGCGGCGCCGCATTCCTAAACAACTTCTGGGCATGCCCAGAAGCTGTTTAGCAGGGGAATGCGGCGTCGCCCGGAAATGACGAGCGGGGCCGGTGCCGTCGCATTGATTCCTGGGAGCTATGATGTTTAGCCCCCAGGAATCATCGCGAGGCAGGAAGTGACGGGGTGAGCCACGGCTCCGAGGGAGGAAGCAGTCAGAGGTGAGTATTTACGATCTTCAATAAAAAGGTGAGTAAACAAAAAAAATAAAAATAACTATCCAATTCCTTTTCAGGTGAGCTCTACCTAGCGGAGGGGCACAAAAAAAAAATCGTTTTTGTGCCCGGAACTCCGCTTTAAGAAATGGCTTTCTTCTTGCCACTCTTCCATAAAGGCCAGATTTGTGCAGTATACGACTGATTGTTGTCCTATGGACAGAGTCTCCCACCTCAGCTGTAGATCTCTGCAGTTCATCCAGAGTGATCATGGGCCTCTTGGCTGCATCTCTGATCAGTCTTCTCCTTGTATGAGCTGAAAGTTTAGAGGGACGGCCAGGTCTTCGTAGATTTGCAGTGGTCTGATACTCCTTCCATTTCAATATTATCGCTTGCACAGTGCTCCTTGGGATGTTTAAAGCTTGGGAAATCTTTTTGTATCCAAATCCGGCTTTAAACTTCTCCACAACAGTATCTCGGACCTGCCTGGTGTGTTCCTTGTTCTTCATGATGCTCTCTGTGCTTTAAACGGACCTCTGAGACTATCACAGTGCGGGTGCATTTATACGGAGACTTGATTACACACAGGTGGATTCTATTTATCATCATTAGTCATTTAGGTCAACATTGGATCATTCAGAGATCCTCACTGAAATTCTGGAGAGAGTTTGCTGCACTGAAAGTAAAGGGGCTGAATAATTTTGCACGCCCAATTTTTCAGTTTTTTATTTGTTAACAAAGTTTGAAATATCCAATAAATTTCGTTCCACTTCATGATTGTGTCTCACTTGTTGTTGATTCTTCACAAAAAGTTACAGTTTTATATCTTTATGCTTGAAGCCTGAAATGTGGCAAAAGGTCGCAAAGTTCAAGGGGGTTGAATACTTTCGCAAGGCACTATGTGTATATATATATAAATGTTTGGGGGTGTCTAAGTAATTTTCTAGCAAAAAATACTGCTTTTAACTTGTACACAACATGTGTCAGAAATAGGCTTGGTCCTTAACCACTTCTGGACCGAAAGGATTTGTCCCCTTAACGACCAGCTAATTTTTTGCGATTCGGCACTGCGTTACTTTAATGAAAAATGTCGCGGTCGTGCGACACTGTGCCGAAATAAAATTGATGTACTTTTTTCCCAACAGAGCTTTCTTTTGGTGGTATTTGATCACCTGTGCGATTTTTCTTTTTTGCGCTATAAACAAAAAAAGAGCGACGTTTCTGAAAAAAAAAAAAAAAAAAACAATATTTTTCACATTCTGCTATATAACAGTTCCCAAAAAAAAAAACATGTAAAAATCAAAATCTTCATAATTTTAGGCCAATTTGTACTCTGCTACATATTTTTGGTTAAAAAAAAATTGCAATAAGCATATTTTGATTGGTTTGTGCAAAAGTTATCGCGTCTACAAACTAGGGGAAAGATTTATGTCATTTTTATTTATTTATTTTTTTACTAGTAATGGCGTCGATTTACAATTTTTAACGAGACTGCGACATTGCGGCGGACAGATTGGACCCCTAACTGACATTTTTGACACTTTTGGAGGGACCAGTGACATTACTACAATAATCAGTGCTTAAAATATGCACTGTTACTGTAATAATGACACTGACAGGTAAGGGGTTAACCTAGGGGTGATCAAAGGGTTAAGTGTGAGTGAGTGAGTGGGAGTGTTCTAACTGTGGGGGGAGGGACTTTTGAAATTATCATAGAGACCTGTGATCCTTTACAGCAGAATCATAGGCGCTCTGTGATCATTTCAGAGAGAAGAACGGTCTGCTGTGTTTACAATAGCTGACCCTTCTTCTCTCTCAGCGGGGAGCGATCTTGGATGACTGGCGGCAATCAGTGCCACTGGTCTCATGCATCGGTGGCCCTGCTGCCTAGTGGGGGCAGTAGCTCGCCCCACAGCACCACGCGCGCGACCGACATAGGTCTATGACAGTTCGCGCAGGAGAGACTGTTATTAAGATTATTAAGATCGCCCACCACAGATTTACTGCACTGTGTAAAACCAAGAAAGGGGATTCGATACCTCAAAGGGAACATCTCCCATTTTCTTCCCCGCTTGGTATATCCATAGCAACTAATAGATAAACTAGGCCTTTAGAATTCTCTATAGACAGCAATGGGTCAATAATGACAGATTTATCAGTTAATCACACTACTATTGATTATGATATACCAGACTTACAGTGAAGACAGGAGAAGCAACACTCATAACAAGGTTTTCTACATTATTACAACAAGAATTATCTAAAACTTGCAATACTATAAAACTTAAAACATTAAACAGGATTTTTAGAATATTGGAAATTGACTGGATACAATTGGATCTTTAAGATGAATGGAACCATATCTAAAGTCAACCATAATTCTTCCTTAACCGCTTGCCGACCGCCGCACGACTATTTACTGCGGTGGACAGCCCCTCACAGGCAAAGCGACGTAGGACTACGTTGCTAGCCTGTGAGGCTCTAGGGAGCGGGCGCGCTCCCGCGCGGTCACGTACCCCCCCCGCGCGTGTGCCCGATGTCCGCCTGGCACTCGCGATTACACCGGCTAATGTAAACAAAGCCGCCTGTCATTCTTCCCTGTGTTAGAATGAAGATCACACGGTTCTACTATGTAGGACCTTTGATCTCTGTTCTTACACTAGTAGCCACAGCCAATCACAGTTAGAAACACGCCCCTAGGGACACACTTAACCCCTCCCTCTCCAATAGAGTTAACTCCTTCACTGCCAGTGTCATTTTTGCAGTAACAGTGCATATGTATAGCACTTATTACTGTAGTAATGTCACTGGTAACCCCAAAAGTGTCAAAAATGTCAGTCCAAGGGTCCGATCTGTCCGCTGCAATGTCGCAGTCCCGCAAAAAAAAATCGCAGATCGCCGCCATTACTCGTTAAAAAAAAAACAACTAAAATGACAAATATCTTTCCCTTAGTAAGTAAACGCAATAACTTTTGCGCAAACCAATCAAAATATGCTTTTTGAAAGCTCTGTTTGTGGGAAAAAAAGGACGTCAAATTCGTTTAGGTACAGCGTCGCACGACCGCGCAATTGTTCGTTAAAGTCAACCAGGCCCTGGTCAGGAAGGGGGTAAAATCTTCCGGGGCTTAAGTGGTTAATTGCAGAACTTCATACCAGATTCAAAGAGGCTTATACCAAAATCAAAGATTTGGAAAACCTATCCTGTCATTCTAACGTTCGCATACACGGTATCCAAAAACCATCACTGATTTAGAAAAAGCGATTAATTTACTAATGAAAGATCTCATTCCAGATTTTTTGCTCCATCAGTTGGAAATATACAGGGTTCACAGAGCCTTAAAAGCCCCTAGTTCTGATGGGTTACTGTGGGATGCTAATGCTAAACCCCAATATTACCGCATAAAAGAAAAAATGATGACAGCTGCACGATTCATAACTGAAATAACTTTTAATGTTTTTTTGGCTTTTTGCAGATCTCGCTCCGTCAACGATCCAACGACATTAGAAATATAAAACCACTTCTCCACTTCTCCAACACCTAATACGTGAACAAATAAAATATAGATAGTCTTTTCCATCCCATCTTTCCTTCTATAGATGCAAACCATACTCATTCACAACCTTCCAGGAAGAAGAAAATATCACCCATTTGGTCCAGTCAGCAAAAATCTTCATCAATTACTTGAATAGTTGACTGACCTATTACAGGGGGAAAAAAAATCTGACAGCCTTGACTAATGAATATGAGATTTTTAAGGACTACTTCTTGAACAGTATTTTTTAGACAACTATATTTTATTTATATGATGGGTTTTTTTCTCTCTCCTAATCCCTACCCTAAGTTTAATATGGTATAAGACTTATAGTTACATAGTTAGGTTGAAAAAAGACACTAGTCCATCCAGTTCAACCTATGTTGACTTCTAATATAGAAATATTTGTTTGGATTTTTAACAAATATATTTCGAATTTATATACTTTGAACTTATACCTATGGGACTGTGCCATCTTATTGTAGCACCCTACAGGTAGGTGCTAGGTAAAACTATAGTGGGTCTTGTCTGCCTAACAGCAGGGCTGTGATTTATTTAGCTAGGGTGTCAAGGCTTCCAGATGTACCTGCTGAGGGGAGAAGTATCCCCACTGGCTCCTGTGAGGGGATTCTCGTAGGGCAGTGTGGGAAGCCCAATCAGGGGACACATCCCAGCTTGTAACTACCCCAGAAGGCAGATTATGCTGCAAAGGATTCTGGGAGTGGGTATAAGTTTGGGGGGAAGTGCGTGTCACGGTGTCTTTGGTGGGAGCATAGTCCCAGGAAGGAGAGTGTGGATGTCTCTCCTCCTGTCTGAAGAAGGTGGATGTCTCAGGGTGTAGCCTGAGTGTCCAGAGAGTTGAGCTGAGGGGATCCGGTGTGCCGAGAGCCTGCGGAGAGAGAGAGGGGTCCAGTCCCAGGAAAGCCTACACAGGTTGTGAGTACTGAGGATTGCCCCTGGGGGTCTGCCTGAAGTTAGAGGGGACCACTCCGGAAGAGGTTCTGGGATCCAGTGTCAGCTAGCTGTAAACGGGGTGCCTAGGTAGAGGACCCTGAAGCTACAGAGGGGGTACATAGTGAGTGGACCCTGAAGAGTTCAAGGTCAAAGGGGGCACCTGTAGTTTGGGCCCTGAATTGCACAGAGCGTGCCAGTTACAGTGACAGCTATACAGAGTTCTACTACATACTACCTCAAGCTGTGCCAGGCGGGGGAAAGTATTCAGTGACTTTCACAGTACAACAGTTTCATGAGTTCTACAGTTCTCGGTCTTGGATCTTCTGGACTATAAGTCGAGGATTCAGCACCTCTTCTGTTCTTCAGAGTGTTCTCAGTGTCAGTGAGCGTTGGCTGGCGTCAAGGAACCGCCAACGGGCATTTCAGAAGTCCCAAATGTAATTAGTTTAAGCCTCAAGCAGTATCCCACTCATTTCCTTCTCCCATCCCCTTTATTCCAATAAAAACCACAAACAAAGATGCCGGAGTTGTCGCTGCTTCAGTTGTCACACCCAGGGTCATAGCTCACATGGGCTGGAGAGATTACCGGGACTAATGGCAGACCCACATCAGGCCATAGGCCTGGAAACCTTGCTACATAATGGATACAATTTATTTCAAAATACCACTACCTACCCACTACTATTCCTTATAATAAAGTGACTGCTTAATAACATTATATTTTTGATTTATGATTGACCTGATCTACAATCACTTTAACAAATTTCAGTCATGGTGGATACTCATGTCATTTTTAGTGATTTTTGCCTCCATTAACGAAGACAACATCACAAATTGCAGATTGGGATTGGTTCCCAGTTTGGGTTTTTACCCATATTTATTTACTTAACAGTATGCAGTGCTTAAAAACTGATTATGGCCTTGAGCCATACTATTGGTGCTTCTTGGTTCCTTTTTTCTTCCTTCGATCACTTTTTCTTTTATCTTTATACACAGTGCTGATTCCCTTATCTGGATTAGGGAACATGTGCTCTTCGATTATTTTTACCAATGGCTTACAAAACCGATCACACTTAATTTAGAAGAGTTTATTTTGCCTTTACCATGATACCAAAAATTTATAACACTAAATACTCAATTATTACTCATAACGTGCAGGGATTAAATTCCCCGTCCAAATGCACAAAAGCCTTTTAATAGTATTATAGACAAGGAACTGATATACTACTGCTACAAGAAACACATTTTCCCCAAGATTTTACACCTAAATACCTTAGTGCCAAATATCCTCAATGTTATCTATCAACTGGTCCTGAAAAAAAAGTCCAATTTATACCCTCTACAATAGTAAAGGACATAGACGGCAGCTACGTTATGGTAGCTGGAAAAATTATTGAACAATTTGTTTCCTTTGTATCATAATACACTCCAAATAATAAATAATTCTCCTGCAAAACTATCCAAAATTTACCTGCGAACCTCAGCAGAGTGTTAGCGCTGTTAACCACTTGCTGACCGCCGCACAACTATCTACGGCGGCGGTCAGCCCCTCACAGGCAAAGTGACGTAGGGCTACGTCACTAGCTTGTGAGGGTCTAGGGAGCGAGCGCGCGCCGCCGGAGGCGCGCTCCCGCGTGGTCACGGATCCCCCCGCGCGTGTGACCGGCGGACCCGATGTCCGCCGGCCACTCTGCGATCATCGGGGGAGAGGGAGAAAGTCAGGCAGCTTGTGTAAACAAGCTGCCTGTCATTCTCCCCTCTGCATGAGAGATGATCATATGGATCTACTATGTAGATCCGTTGATCACTCTGCATACAGCTGAAGCCACAGCCAATCACAGTTAGAATCACGCCCCTAGGGACACACACAGCCCCTCCCTCTCAAATAAAGTTAACCCCTTCACTACCAGTGTATTTTTACAGTAACAGTGCATTTATATAGCACTGATTACTGTAGAAATGTCACTGGTAACCCCAAAAGTGTCAAAAATGTCAGTCAAGGGTCCGATCTGTCCGCCGCAATGTCGCAGTACCGCAAAAAAAATCGCAGATCGCCGCCATTACGCGTTAAAAAAAAAACAACAAAAATGACAAAAATCTTTCCCTTAGTTAGTAAACGCAATAACTTTTGCGCAAACCAATCAAAATACGCTTTCTGCAATTTTTTTTACCAAACATAGGTAGCATAAAACAAATTGGCTGAAAATGTTAAAAAATTTAGATTTTTACATTTTTTTGGGGGGAATTTCATATAAAAAAAAGGGAAAAATATTGCTATTTTTGCAAAATTTACGCTCTTTTTTTGTTTATAGCGCGTGATCAAAAAATCGCACAGGTGATCAAATACCGCCAAAAGAAAGCTGTGTTTGTGGGAAAAAAAGGACGCCAAATTCGTTTAGGTACAGCGTCGCACGACCGCGCAATTGTCCGTTAAAGTCACGCAGTGCCGAATCGCAAAATACCCCCTGGTCAGGAAGGGGGTAAAATCTTCCGGGGCTTAAGTGGTTAATAAGCTCCAGGCAATTTTAGTCATTTTTTTTTTTGGGCGCTGCCCGGCAGCTCAGGAGTTCTGAGCTGTTGTGCGCTGTGTCATGGGGATCACCTCTGTGCTGGTGCCTATGACCGTGTCCACCTGTCTGCTTGGTCTAGTGGAGAACCTGGCACCAACTAGGGCTCAGCGTACCTTACTCAGTCTACTTTTATTCTATTCTCACAAGGTTCTGATCCTCTTTTGGAAAAAGCCAATGACACCCTCTAAATCTTACTGGAAAGGACTTGTAAATAAGGTGACTCCGTTTTATAAAGCTACATATTTGAGCAGAGGCTGCCCAAAGAAGTTTGATAAGCTATGGAAGATCTGACTGGAGAGCCCTGCCTCTGTCGCATACGGTAGTCTGAATAAAGGATACTTGGGTGAGAATTGGATTGAATGTGACATAGAAGGTGCCTGACTGTGTGCTCAATTACATTATCATCCTAGAGGCTGCATATGTATGTGTTTTATTGTATGTATTATAGCTTTGATTATTCCCGTTCCCTAAGGGGGACTTACATCCTGGGATGGTGGAGTTGCATGTAGGGTGGTAAACCTGATTGGGGAGGGAATGGGAGTTGGGGAAGGTGATTTTGATGCGTTTGTTTTTGTATATTACACCCTGCGTGGTGAGTTTCTTTCTTTTAAAAAGCAATAAAAAGAAATTGACAAAAAAAAAGTATCCACAGCCTTTGCCATGACACTCCAAATTGAGCTCAGGTGCATCCTGTTTCCACTGATCATCCTTGAGATGTTTCTACAGAACTGAAAAAATAGATATATGGGACTTTGTATATACTCCTAGAAGTAATAACACATATATTTAAAAAAATACATTTTTTATCTTACTAACAAAACAACAACAGATACATAAAAACAACCCAGTTGTTAGCCAAACGTTACATGTGTGTATTCAAACACAATGGTCTAGGGAGCCTTCTTATAGTTTGCCCCTGGAGATGTCCCAGACACATAAAAGGTAAGGTCGACACGTTTCCTGGGAATACCGCTTCCTCAGGACCTCTTTGACTTTTCTTATATCTCACATATGACACAAGACACAGTTATAACTATAATTAAACAAAATATTATAATTTGTAATTATAAAAATTATAAACAACATGATTTTACACAATCATAATTGAAAGCATATGAGTTAGAATGGAAAGCAGCAACAAGCCAAGTATGTGGTAAAATAAAGAAAATACCTTGAAAAATCATGATGAGAGGCAGTGCTGTTTTCTCAGGTGTAAGGTCCTGGGTGGCCTGTGGGGGAGATGTTTCTCAAACTTGATTGGAGTCCCCCTGTGGTAAATTCAGTTGCTTGGAGATGATTTGAAAAAGTGCATACCTGGGTCCCACACTCAACAGTGCATGTCAGAGCACAAACCAAGCCATGAATTCCAAGGAATTGTCTGTAGACCTCCGAGATCCGATCATCCAGAAAAATTTCTGCAGCATTGAAGGTCCCAATGAGCACAGTGGCCTCCATCATCCGTAAATGGAATACGTTTGGAACCACCAGGACTCTTCCTAGAGCGGGCCATTTGGCCAATCTGAGTGATCAGGGGAAAAGGGCCTTTGTCAGGGAGGTGACCGGGAAACCCGATGGTCACTGTGAAAAAGTTCAGTGTTTCTCTGTAGAGAGAGATGAAACCTTCCAGAAGAACAACCATCTCTGCAGATTTCCGCCAATAAGGCCAGTATGGTAGAGTGGCCAGATGGAAGCCATTCCTCAGTTAAAGGCATATGACAGCCAACCTGGAGTTTGCCAAAAGGCACCTGAAGGACTCTCAGATCATGAGAACAAAAATTCCCTGGTCTGATGAAACAAAGATAGAACTCTTTGGCCTGAATTGCAAGCGTCATGTCTGGAAGACACCAGGCACCGCTCATTACCTGGCCAATACCATCCCCACAGTGAAGCATGGTGGTGGCAGCATCATGCCGTGGGGATGTTTTTCATTGGCAGGCAGGAACTGGGAGACTAGTCAGGATCGAGGAAAAGATGAATGCAGCAATGTACAGAGACATCCTTGATGAAAACCTGCTCCAGAGTTCTCTGGACCTCAGACTGGGACGAAGGTTCATGTTCCAACAGGACAACGACTCTAAGCATACAGCCCAGATAACAAAGGAGTGGCTATGTGACAACTTTGTGAATGTCCTTGATTGGCCCAGCTAGAGCCCACATTTGAACCCGATTAAACATATCTTGGGAGATCTGAAAATGGCTGTGCATCGACACCCCTCATCCAAAAATAGGCGTGCCAGGTTAGTAGTATCATACTCAAAAAGACTTGAGGATGTAATTGGTGCCAAAGGTGCTTCAACAAAGAATTGAGCAAAGGCCATGAATACTTACAGTATCCCACAAAAGTGAGTACACCCCTCACATTTTTGTAAATATTGTAATATATTTTTTTATGTGACAACACTGAAGAAATGACACTTTTATACAAGCTGTAAACTCACCACTTTACATTGTAGCAATTTGCTGTCCCCTCAAAATAACTCAACACACAGCCAATAATATCTAAACCGCTGGCAACCAAAAGATTTTGTGTGGCCACCATTATTTTCCAGCACTGCGTTAACCCTCTTGGGCATGGAGTTCACCAGAGCTTCACAGGTTGCCACTGGAGTCCTTTTCCACTCCTCCATGAAGACTTTACGGAGCTGGTTGATGTTAGAGACCTTGCGCTCCTCCACCTTCCATTTGAGGATGCCCCACAGATGCTAGAGTTTAGATCTGGAGACATGCTTGGCCAATCCATTACCTTTACCTTCAGCTTCTTTAGCCAGGCAGTGGTGGTCTTGGAGGTGTGTTTGGGGTCGTTATCATGTTGGAATACTGCCCTGTGGCCCAGTCTCTGAAGGGAGGAGATCATGCTCTGCTTCAGTATGTCACAGTACATGTTGGCATTCATGGTTCGCTCAATGAACTGTAGCTCCCCAGTGCCGGCAGCATTCATGCAGCCCCAGACCATGACACTCCCACCACTATGCTTGACTGTAGACGAGACACACTTGTCTTTGTATTCCTCACTTGGTTGCCGCCACACACGCTTGACACCATCTGAACTAAATAAGTTTATCTTGGTCTCATCAGACCACAGGACAAGGTTCCAGTAATCCATGTCCTTAGTCTGCTTGTCTTCAGCAAACTGTTTGCAGTTTTCTTGTACATCATCTTTAGAAGAGGCTTCCTTCTGGGATGACAGCCATGCAGACCAATATGATGCAGTGTGCGCCGTATGATCTGAGCTCTGACAGTCTGACCCCCACCCCATCAACCTCTGCAGCAATGCTGGCAGCACTCATACATCTATCTCCCAAAGAAAATCTCTAGATATGAGGCTGAGCACGTGCACTCAACTTTTTTGGTCGGCCATGGCAAGGCCTGTTCTGAGCGGAACGTCCTGTTAAACCGATGTATGGCCTTGGGCACTGCACTGCAGCTCAGTTTCAGGGTCTTGGCAATCTTCTTATAGCCTAGCCCATCTTTATGTAGAGCAACAATTCTTTTTTTCAGATCTTCAGAGAGTTCTTTGCCATGAGGTGCTATGTTGAACTTCCAGTGACCGGTATGAGAGACTGAGAGCGATAACATCAAGTTTAGCACGCCTGCTCCCCATTCACACCTGACACCTTGTAACACTAACGAGTCACATGACACCGGGGAGGGAAAATGGCTAATTGGGCCCCAAGTTTTACATTTTCACTTAGGGGTGTACTCACATTTGTTGTGAGCGGTTTAGGTATTAATGGCTATGTGTTGAGTTATTTTGAGGGGACAGCAAATGTACACTGTTGTACAAGCTGTACACTCACTACTTTACATTGTAGCAAAGTGTAATTTCTTCAGTGCTGTCACATGAAAAAATATAATAAAATATTTACAAAAATGTGAGGTGTGTACTCACTTTTGTGAGATATTGTATGTACATGTTATTTTCTTTGTTCTCTATTTCTATTACACTTGCAAAGATTTCAAACAAACTTCTTTCACGTTGTCATTATGGGTTTTTTGTAGAATTTTGAGGAAAATAATGAATTTAATCCATTTTGGAATAAGGCTGTAACATAACAAAATGTGGAAAAGTGAAGCGCTGAGAATACTTTCCGGATGCACTGTATAATTAGACTGCCATACAGTTAAACATTTTCAACAGACATATATTTTTAAATGGCAACTGGAAGCTCTTCCCTATTTGGGTATTTTTATTACACCTACATTACACACTCTATATTCGAAAAATTATCCTCCATTATTTAAAATTGATCTGATGATTTACTAAGGTGGAAAATTAATCCACCATCATGGTTTGGCAGAATATATTCTTTACAAATGAATATTCTCCCTAAAATGTTAAATTGAATATCAATATATCTGATCTAACAACATTTCAAAAGTAAATGTTATCATTCATTTGGGGAGATAAGAAGCCTAGGGTGAATAAAAGTACACTATTTGCTCCTGAATTGAAAGGTGGATTGGGAGTCCCGAATCTACTTAAATATTTTTATTCTGCCCAAATTGCACAACTGATTAGATTTCACACTAAATTATCCCCTTTCCTATGGATGCAGACCAAAATATGCTCCTGCCCATCTAAATCGATCTCACAGCTCATGTGGATACCATTTACTGTAAATATAGACCTATTATAATTGCCCGTCTCTATGCTTTTCCCTGGGATTATGGGACAGACTAACCAAAACTCATAAATTTAAATCCCCTTATACCCCTTTGGCACCATTATTTCAAAATCCAAAATTCACCCTGGGACTCTATTCTTAAACCTTTAATTGGTGGATTGATAAAGGATTTTTGCAAATAGCTGCTTCTCTTGATCATAAGTGAATATTAAAGTGTTACTAAACCCAGATCCTGTATTCACTATATCTAGTCTCCCACAGTACACAGAACATGGAATTATTTTAGTAAATATATATATACAGTACAGCTGATGAAAATTTTGATTTATCAGTTTATACCAGTTAGAGCAATCTTGTGACTTGTATCAGTGTGTGCTGATAGCTTGTAGGAGGAGTTTTCATTTCTCCCACAATTGTCCTATCAGGCTTCAAGACCCTTTATACTCTGTCTGAACATGTCTGGACAGTGCTGATTGGTTCTGTGCTGATCACATGCACCCTCCTATGAAAAATAAAACTCTAGCAATACACACCAAACTGAGCAGCCTGACTCTATAGACTGTAAATATTAGGTTACTTTTTGGAGTCTATGGAAGGAGGATTAGAGAAGAAAGGATCAAACAGCCTTTTTACACAATGCTGAGGAATAACCTCTTAGGATCCACACTATGGGGTATAACAAGCATGCTTTACTGCATATACAGACTGATTTTGCTGTTGTGGGTTTAGTAACACTTAATCATTCACCTGGGGTGGCATCTTTATTGTTTACATAGTGTTCTATATTTCAATATGCCCCTTTCCACAGACCACGTTACCCGTTCACAGACCACATCACCCCTCACCACCCTTGTCCTCTCAACATTGGAATAAGCTTCTTTCTCAATGTAGGTGTTTGGAAGCTAGCAGTGGGTTATAGGAGGGATGAGAATGGCAGAGGGTGCCAGGTGTTATAAGGATGAGGATGACAGGAGGTAGGGTGTTAGCAAGCTGGCAGTGGTGTTCCAGGTGTGATAAAGTTGAGGGTGACAGGGGGTAGTGTATTAGGAAGGTTGCAGTGGGTTGCCAAGTGTGATGAGGATGACAGTGGTAGGTTTTTAGCAAGGTTGCAGTGGGGTGCCAAGTGTGATGAGGATGACAGGGGGTGGGGTGTTAGCAAAGTTGCAGTGGGGTGCCAGGTGTGATAAGGATGAGGATGACAGGGGGTGGGGTGTTAGCAAAGTTGCAGTGGGGTGCCAGGTGTGATTAACATGAGGATGACAGGGGGTAGGGTGTTAGAAAGGTTGCAGTGGGGTGCCAGGTGGGATGAAGAGGAGGATGACAGGGGGAAGGTTGTTAGCAAGGTTTCAGTGCAGTGCCAGGTGTGATGAACATGGGGATGAGGATGACAGTGGGTGGAGTGTTAGCAAAGTTGCAGTGGCGTACCAGGTGTTATGAGGATGAAAGGGGGTGGAGCATTTGCAAGGTTGCAGTCGAGTGCCAAGTGTAATGAGGATGGGGCTGACAGGGGGTGGGGTGTTAGCAAGGTTGCAGTGGAGTGCCAGGTGTGATGAACATGAGGATGACAGGGGATGGGGTGTTAGCAAGGTGTCAATGGGGTGCCAGGTGCAATGAGGATGACAGGAGGTGGGGTATTAGCAAGGTACCAGTGGGGTTCCAGGTGTGATGAAGGTGAGGATGACAGGGAATGGGGTGTTAACAAGGTTGCAGTGAGGTGCCAAGTGTGATGAGGATGACAGGGGGTGGGTGTTAGCAAGGTTGCAGTAGGGTGCCAGGTGTGATGAGGATGAGAATGACAGGGGGTGGGGTGTTAGCAAGGTATCAGTGGGGTACCAGGTGTGATGAGGATGACAGTGGGTGGGGTGTTAGCAAGGCTGCAGTAGGGTGCCAGGTGTGATGAGGAAGACAGGGGGTGGGGTGTTTGCAAGGTTGCAGTGGGTTGCCAGGTCTGATGAACATGAGGGTGACAGGGGGTAGTTTGTTAGCAAGGTTGCAATGGGTGCCAGGTGTGATGAACATGAGATGGGGATGACAGGGGGTGGGGTTTTAGCAAGGTTGCAGTGAGTTGCCAGGTGTGATGAACATGAGGACGACAGGAGGTGGGGTGTTAGCAAGGTTGCAGTGGGGTGGCAGGTGTGATGAACATGAAGATGAGGATGACAGGGGTGGGATGGTAGCGAAGTATTAGTGGGGTACTAGGTGTGACGAGGATGATAGTGGGTGGGGTGTTAGCAAGGTTGCAGTGGGTTGCCAGGTGTGATGAAGATGAGCATACTAGTGGGTGGGGTGTTATCAAGGTTGCAGTGGGGTGCCAGGTGTGATAAACATGAGGATGAAGATGATGGTGGGTGGGGTGTTAGCAAGGTTGCAGGGGGTTGCCAGGTGTGATGAGGATGAGGATGAAAGGGAGTAGGGTGTTAGCAAGGTTGCAGTGGGTTGCCAGGTGTGATGAGGATGACGGTGACAGGGGGTGGGGTGTTAGCAAGGTTGTCCCCTTTATTTTTTGCCATAGCTATCGAGCCGCTGGCGGTTCTTATCTGCACCAATTCAACTATTCGTGGGATTCAATATGACAAACATTCAAGATAAATTAAAGCTTTATGCGGATGACACCATGCTCCTCCTGGGAGATACTGATACTTCTCTTCGAGAGGTTATGGCTGTCATTAATCAGTTTGGCGAGTACTCAGGGCTCACCATAAATTGGTCCAAATCTTCCATTATGCTGTTAGATGATTCCTCCAGTATTACAGGCACAGTTCTCCATAACATCCCCGTTTCCTCTAGCTTTAAGTATTTGGGATTCAATATTCGTTACCCCCAGCCCGCTTGACTATGTCCATCTGAACTTGTCACCCTTACTTACACGTATTAGAGATAAGGCCAAAATTTGACCCAGACTTAAACTCTTGGTGGAAGGGAATAGTAATGGACGAACATCGGACGGGGCAGTTCGCGAACGCGACCCGCAAACTTTCTCAAATGTTCGCAAACCGAAAGCTTGCGGCGGACCCCATTCACTTCAATGGCAGGCGAACATTAAAAACCTCCACGTCATATTTGCAGCCTCAAAATACTTACTAGCTGTGCACACATAGTCCCACAACATGGACACTGACATACCAGAAGTATTGCTATTGGAAAAGTTGCCATAAAAAGTATTTTTTTTTTTTTCAGCCAAAAAATGTTTTATTTTTTTTTTCTAAATCAGCCAAAACTGACAGCAGCCGGTAAATACATGTCAAATACATATAGGGTCCATTCACACGTCTGTGGTACGTTTACAGACCCATTGATTTTCAATGTCAGTCTGAAAAATGAGGCATTCACAGGATAAAAAAGTAAGTGTCGGCCAGTACAGGCCCCAAAAATTTGCCACCAGGCGTTCACCTGACAGCAAAGAACTTGGTATTCTGTGGCTGGAGGTACATTAGGCATTCACAGGATACAGAAGTAAGTGTCAGCCAGTACAGGCCCCAAAAATTAGCCAACAGGTGGAGTGAGGAGGTTGTGGCTGGAGGTTGCTGTGTGGAGCAAGGACAGACTGTATAGTGACGCAAGTCGCTAGCTAATAGGTCCACACAAGTCTTTTGTCAGTGTAGGGAGAGGTTGCTGTGTGGAGCTGGGATAGACTGTAGCAATTAGGCATTCAACTGACATAAAAGGCCTTTTATGCCGCTGTATTTACCTAAGACAGGGACCATGAATTGTTATGGGTGGTGGCGGATATTTGTGGCCTGTCATGAGGAATTTGAATCAAACATGGTCTACTGGTCACATGTGTTGAATTCCTCCGAGATCCATGCCTCATTCATTTTTAGAAATGCGAGTTAGTCAACACTGTCGCGAGCTAGGCGAGTGAGCTTATCGGTCACGATCCCCCCTGCTGTGCTGGACGTCCTTTCGGACAGGACACTGGACGAGGGGCAAGCCAACAGTTCCATTGCAAATTGTGCAAGCTCTGGCTAGAGGTCAAGCCTGCCCACCCAGCAGTCCAGGGGTTCATCACTTCTCAGAGCGTTCACATCGGCTGTTAACCCGATGTAGTCAGACACCTGTCGGTCTATGCGTTCCCTGATGCTGGAGTCTTTGTAGTCAACACATAAGTCGTGGTAAGCCCAACACTCACCTAGGGACGATCCACTGGACGGTTGGACAAATAGGGTTTCCATCCATCCAGATTTGACGGATCGGATGTCAGCGGACATGTCTCCGCTGACATCCGATGCACCATAGACATGCATGGGGGGACCGTTCAGATCTGCCAAAAAAAACAGACAGGCGGATCTGAACGGTTCGCCTGTGTGAAAGGGGCCTAAGAAGGAACCTGGACTCCCATTACCGAGCCCAGTGGGTGCAACACCGTCAGAACCCACAAAGCCACCCTCCAGGCTCTCACCGCCCAGCCTCTTCTCCTTCTCCTCTCTCCTCACAATTGTCCTCCACTCCACCTTTCATCATGCCGTCCTCATGTTTTTCTAGAAAAAAACAAGGGTTCCGTCGTCCAAATGTTGGCGCGTAAAAAACGATGACGCCGGATAACCCTCTTGCCCAACGGTTGACCGCTGGCTTGTCGGAACTGATAGCCCGCCAACTACTGCCATATAAATTGGTGGACTCGGAGGCCTTTCGGATATTTGTGCCCATTGGAACACTACTATAGAAGGTCCCAGGAAGGAAATATTTCTCGCAGAAGAGCATCCCAGAGCTATATGGCCATGTTCAGCGGCAAGTGAATGTATCTCTGGCACACAGTGTCGGTGCCAAGATACATCTGACCACAGACACGTGGTCTAGCAAACACGGGCAGGGAAGGTATATAACTTTTACTGCCCACTGGGTGAACCTTCTGATGGCCGTCAAGCATGTAACCCGTGGCACCCGTGTAGATTTGGTTTTACCGCCACGGATTGCATGCAGGCCTGCCTCTTCTTCTCCTCCTCCTACTCCACCCTCCCTCTCCTGCTTGGCTGACTCCTCCTTTTCCGCTGCTACCGTCTCTTTCGCTGCGCCGCCTAAGATCCCCAGAACCTATTCGACATGCCAGGTGAGACGTTGCCATGCTGTGCTGCGTCAGTTGTGCCTGGAAGGCAAGAGCCACACTGGTCCTGCACTCCTTTCACCTTTACGTTCACAGGCAGATGAGTGGCTAACACCCTAAAAAGTGCTTATAATAAATATATAGATAAGTATATTAAAAAAGAATAGCGCGCAAATGCAAAAGAAATTACTACCAAATCTGAAGAGAGTCCATAAATAAAAATGGGGGTTTGGTCCCACCATATGGCCATATCGTGCTCAAGCCCACTACTGCGTCAAAGTACCCCATTATCAGTGGGTCCTACACTATCCATGAAAAAGAGATGAATCCAGCCTTTCTAACCCTTGGAGATAATACTCCTTGCTGGGAAAGATGTGCAAATGCACTACAGGGGACTCCTCCTATATCCACTTGATGGTGGACACTGATTGAGTACAGGTGTGTGTGGGGGGTGGGGAGGGCTGCTCAACCTCGGTAGTCTGGTCAGACCGAATACATAATAAACAGGCAAAAAATTTGGGGGAGCATACCCATGTATTTCCAAAGCTGCTGCAGCTATGAACCAAAAGACATGTATATTAAAAAAGAATAGCGCGCAAATGCAAAAGAAATTACTACCAAATCTGAAGAGAGTCCATAAATAAAAATGGGGGTTTGGTCCCACCATATAGCCATATCGTGCTCAAGCCCACTACTGCGTCAAAGTACCCCATTATCAGTGGGTCCTACACTATCCATGAAAAAGAGATGAATCCAGCCTTTCTAACCCTTGGAGATAATACTCCTTGCTGGGAAAGATGTGCAAATGCACTACAGGGGACTCCTCCTATATCCACTTGATGGTGGACACTGATTGAGTACAGGTGTGTGTGGGGGGTGGGGAGGGCTGCTCAACCTCGGTAGTCTGGTCAGACCGAATACATAATAAACAGGCAAAAAATTTGGGGGAGCATACCCATGTATTTCCAAAGCTGCTGCAGCTATGAACCAAAAGACATGTATATTAAAAAAGAATAGCGCGCAAATGCAAAAGAAATTACTACCAAATCTGAAGAGAGTCCATAAATAAAAATGGGGGTTTGGTCCCACCATATGGCCATATCGTGCTCAAGCCCACTACTGCGTCAAAGTACCCCATTATCAGTGGGTCCTACACTATCCATGAAAAAGAGATGAATCCAGCCTTTCTAACCCTTGGAGATAATACTCCTTGCTGGGAAAGATGTGCAAATGCACTACAGGGGACTCCTCCTATATCCACTTGATGGTGGACACTGATTGAGTACAGGTGTGTGTGGGGGGTGGGGAGGGCTGCTCAACCTCGGTAGTCTGGTCAGACCGAATACATAATAAACAGGCAAAAAATTTGGGGGAGCATACCCATGTATTTCCAAAGCTGCTGCAGCTATGAACCAAAAGACATGTATATTAAAAAATATTAATTACTACCAAATCTGAAGAGAGTCCATAAATAAAAATGGGGGTTTGGTCCCACCATATGGCCATATCGTGCTCAAGCCCACTACTGCGTCAATCAGTGTCCACCATCAAGTGGATATAGGAGGAGTCCCCTGTAGTGCATTTGCACATCTTTCCCAGCAAGGAGTATTATCTCCAAGGGTTAGAAAGGCTGGATTCATCTCTTTTTCATGGATAGTGTAGGACCCACTGATAATGGGGTACTTTGACGCAGTAGTGGGCTTGAGCACGATATGGCCATATGGTGGGACCAAATCCCCATTTTTATTTATGGATTGTCTTCAGATTTGGTAGTAATTTCTTTTGCATTTGCGCGCTATTCTTTTTTAAATATACATGTCTTTTGGTTCATAGCTGCAGCAGCTTTAGAAATACATGGGTATGCTCCCCCAAATTTTTTTCCTGTTTATTATGTATTCGGTCTGACCAGACTATCGAGGTTGAGCAACCCTCCCCACCCCCCCCCCCCCACACACACCTGTACTCAATCAGTGTCCACCATCAAGTGGATATAGGAGGAGTCCCCTGTAGTGCATTTGCATATCTTTCCCAGCAAGGAGTATTATCTCCAAGGGTTAGAAAGGCTGGATTCATCTCTTTTTCATGGATAGTGCAGGACCCACTGATAATGGGGTACTTTGACGCAGTAGTGGGCTTGAGCACGATATGGCCATATGGTGGGACCAAATCCCCATTTTTATTTATGGATTGTCTTCAGATTTGGTAGTAATTTCTTTTGCATTTGCGCGCTATTCTTTTTTAAAAATATATAGATAAAATCAATATACATAAATTATAAAGTGCTCAACCGTGCTGTGTTTAGCAATCATATAGTTTCCATGTATTGTATAATCAATCTAAAAACATAATTGTGCTAAATATATCTATAAATAAACATAAATTATGTAAATTTAAAAAAATTATGTAAATTAAAAAATCAGTGAATAAGTAAATAAAAATTGACAAATGCGTCTTCTGAAGCTCTGAAGGAGGGGCAAAACCGGTAAAGCTTCCTGTCATACATCTGACGTCATTTCCTTTTCCTGCGGTTGGAGCACATGCTGGCTACGGCGTACACCCTACCAGGAAACATGCTTTAAACACTTGGAGAAGTTTGTGAGTGTTTTATTTGCTATTTATTTAATAAAAAGCTTAGTTTTAACTTACTACACTATGCAAGCATGTTCTTTTATATGATGGCGATAACGAGGAGATGTGGAGATTACCCTGGAGTATAAGATTAAATAGTTGGAGTGTCCCCTACCCCTGGAAGGAGGTGCAAGACTACCCCTGTGGATATTTTAAAGGCTTGAACCCTGCCTACCTTTGGTAAGTAGGAAGGAGAGAGGGGAGCTTGGTGTGGAACACTGATCACAGTGAGATCACGAGTGTAACAGAATTGCACATTGGACACTGGTCACTTTATGATTCATATGAACTGTATTGCACAAGGACTATTGAGCAGATGAAGGAAGATATTTGAAAAGTCACGTTGGCACTTGTCACTTTTTATTTATTTATTCACAGATTTTTTAATTTACATACATTTTTTAAGAACACTTTATAAGCTATTTCAAGGCAGCGCTGATTCATTTGCACTCATTCACTTTCCTTTTATTCAGCAGCAGCCCCTCACCCAACCTTTGAATATAAGTGTATTTTCCTAAGCCCAGGTATACCCCCACTTTTTATAGTGGCTAACACCGCTCAATTTGACAGTTGGTAAAGTGGTGTGCGACAACGGTGCCAATCTGCTGAGCGCGCTGAAACAGTGAAAAATTACACACGTGCCATGCATGGCACACATCCTGAACTTGGTCGTGCAGCGATCCGTTGTCAAATACGCTGGGGTCCAGGACGTCTTGCGGCAGGCCAGGAAAATCTCGGGCCATTTCAGAAGATCTTACACAGCCATGGCTCGCCTGGCTGACATTCAGCGGCGACACAACCTGCCCGTCAGACGTCTTATTTGTGACTGTCTGACGCGATGAAACTCAACCTTGTATATGCTTGATAGGCTGCTCCAGCAGAAACGTGCAGTTAACGACTACCTGTACGAACTCTGTGGCAGGACAGGTTCTGGGGAGCTTGGTTTTTTTTCACCGCGGCAGTGGCTGCTCATGCGCGACACATGAAGACTTCTGCAGCCATTTGATGAGATCACCTATCTGGTCAGTTGCAGCCAGGGCGCCATCGGTGACATCGTACCTTACGCCTTCTTTCTAGAGCATGCATAACGTCGTGTCATTGATCAAGCCGTCGAGGAGCAGGAGCAGGAAGATGAGGAAGTCGCAATGCTGGATGAATATAGAAAGCATATTATAGTGGATTTGTATTGTGTAGCATTGTGACTGGTGAGTGGTTCCACAGCGATACTACAACTACAAAGAGTGACAAACGCAATTAGAAAAAAGTATTATAACTGGTGTGATAGACCAGTGGCCCCCCAAAATGACATATTGAAGCGGGGGTGTTTATTTATATAATAATATACTTTCATAATAGTGTATTTGGGTACTGCAGAAATTTTGCCTCTGCATCATCTACTTCACCTTCCCCACCACTAACATTAGAGATCTCGGAGTAGGCAGCAATAGCGGGGACCAACCTCTTTGGGCTGATCTGGGTACTGTCGTCATACTGCTGAGTGGCGGCTGTTGCTACCTCCTCTTCCTGATCTGATGCAAAGAATGGCTGAGCATCGTAAATGTCTTGTGATGGATCGGAAAATAATTCCTGTGACTCAAGCGGAGGGTATATGGTGGTGGTGTTGGTGGTGTTTGTTGTGGTGTCTTTGGGGGTGCACACAGCAGAGAATGAAGAGGGTGCAGATAGAGAGGATGAGGAGGGTGCAGAAGAGGAAGGCTGAGTGAGTCACTCAACCAAGTCTGGTGTGTCCTTTGACGTAATCGAACACACCTTCTGCAACTTCCCACTTTGGCTCCAGCCTGGTGCTCCTGCCCTACCCCTACCACCCCTGCAGAAGGGCCTGCCTCTTCCTCTGCCTGTCATTTTTTAAATTACTCTGTGACAAAAGTCTCTACAGAAGCGCAGTGTGTGTGGAAGAAGGTATATAACACCCCGCTACAATCTGTCATTTTGGTGGGGCCACTGGTTTATCACACCAGTTATAAAAAATATTTTCTAGTAACTTTTGTCACTGTGTGTAGCAGAGTTAACACAGTGAAAGAGGCAAAATTTATGCAGTACCCAAATACACTATTATGAAAGTATAACACCCCGCTTCAATCTGTCATTTTGGGGGACCACTGGTTTATCACACCAGTTATGAAAAATATTTTCTAGTAACTTTTGTCACTGTGTGTAGCAGAGTTAACACAGTGAAAGAGGCAACATTTCTGCAGTACCCAAATACACTATTATGAAAGTATAACACCCCACTTCAATCTGTCGTTTTGGGGGGCCACTGGTTTATTACACCAGTTATGAAAAAATATTTTCTAGTAACTTTTGTCACTGTGTGTAGCAGAGTTAACACAGTGAAAGAGGCAACATTTCTGAAGTACCCAAATACACTATTATGAAAGTATAACACCCCGCTTCAATCTGTCATTTTGGGGGGCCACTGGTTTATCATACCAGTTATGAAAAATATTTTCTAGTAACTTTTGTCACTGTTTGTAGCAGAGTTAACACAGTGAAAGAGGCAAAATTTCTGCAGTACCCAAAAACACTATTATGAAAGTATAACACCCGCTTCAATCTGTCGTTTTGGGGGGCCACTGGTTTATCACACCAGTTATGAAAAATATTTTCTTGTAACTTTTGTCACTGTGTGTAGCAGAGTTAACGCAGCAAAAGAGGCAACATTTCTGCAGTACCCAAATACACTATAATATGCTTTCTATATTAAAAAGTATTATATAAGGGTATTACACCCCAATATACTGCACACCAAACAATAGTACACCTATACCAAATACCAGTCCTTTAAAGGACTTTTGTGGACCTATTACCGAGCGATTTGTGTCACTGACAATCTGTCCCTACTCCATACAGCAAACCTCTCCCTACACTGACAAAAGACAGAATATAGACACTTAGACAGTACACCTAATACCAGTCCTTAAAAGGACTTTTGTGGACCTATTACTGAGCGATTTGTGTCACTGACAATCTGTCCCTGCTCCACACAGCAAACCTCTCCCTACACTGACAAAAAGCAGAATGTAAAATGGCAGCCAGGTCAGGTCTATTTAAAAGGTAGGGGTATGTCCATGTGCTGAAATGTCTCATATGGCTGTCCTGTACCACCTGATGGATGTGTCATGGGTCAAAGTTCTTCACAATGTAAAAGAATATGGCAGCCGCGAACATCGCCATATGTTCGCATGATCTGCGGACAGCGAACGAGTAAAGTTTGCCACAAACCGACCGCCGGGCAAACCGCAAGGCTATCTCTAGTAGGGAAAATCAACCTAATCAAATTGATTTTTATAATAGTGCGAAAGAAAAACAGCGCAGATTTGGTGTAATGTACTTCTAAAGTGCTCAGTGTGCCGATGATGCAAAAATATTGATAATTTTTGGTAGTAAGATGTGTGTATATATATATAAATTAATCAAGTATAAATATAAATATAAATATGAATTCTCAAAACATATACATACTCTAATAGTGCAATTCAACACCTAATAATGTGAAATTCATAAATAGATAGAATGAAAAATATAAAATATATAATAAATAGTCCAAAAGTGATAGTCCCAAAATGCAATAATCAGCAAGTAGCCAGTGAAAGTTGTTTGATGAAGAAACAACCCAGAAAGGTGCTCAAGTGCTGGAAATCAAATGCATGCTGCACTGGTGCGATGATATGGTGATTCACTCCTCTCCCCTAGGTAATTCCACTTACCGGACAACGTGGACCCTCAGACCATATAGCATAAGGGTCTCACAGGCAGAGTCTGGCATATAATCCGGGTAATGGTACTATGGACTTGGATAGTGGCCAATCCTCTAGGAAGTTCCATGAGGTATGAAGTAGTGAAGAGACATTACTGGAAGAGACAGCAGAGGAGGGGATCCTGTATTGGCCACTATCCAAGTCCATAGTACCATTACCCGGATTATATGCCGGACTCTGCCTGTGAGACCCTTATGCTATATGGTCTGAGGGTCCACATTGTCCGGTAAGTGGAATTACCTAGGGGAGAGGAGTGAATCACCATATCATCGCACCATTGCAGCATGCATTTGATTTCCAGCACTTAAGCGCCTTTCTGGGTTGTTTCTTCATCAAACAACTTTCACTGGCTACTTGCTGATTATTGCATTTTGGGACTATCACTTTTGGACTATTTATTATATATTTTATATTTTTTATTCTATCTATTTATGAATTTCACATTATTAGGTGTTGAATTGCACTATTAGAGTATGTATATGTTTTGAGAATTCATATTTATATTTATATTTATACTTGATTAATTTATATATATATACACACATCTTACTACCAAAAATTATCGATATTTTTGCATCATCGGCACACTGAGCACTTTAGAAGTACATTACACCAAATCTGCGCTGTTTTTCTTTCGCACTATTATTTATCAAAATCATTTTGATTTTATGCACAGCAGCACTTTTGGATACACTTCACGTATCACCGTAGCGCAGCATTAATTTTTTTCTTTACCAAATTTATTTTTATGCCACAGCTTCTATATGTTTTACACGTAATTACAGTGTACAGTGTAGTACCCAGATGGTTATCCCCCTAAAAATGTTTTGTATTATCAACTCTATGTTTAGAACTTTTTTTGCCATTCTAGGCCTCCTAGAATTAAACTGGAACAAATGCAGAGTCCAAAGGAGGGGGAAGGCTTGGCCTTACCAAACCCCTGGTTATATTACCTCGCTGCCCGAATTACAACATATTGCTAGAGCCATGGTTCCGGAAGATGTTACTGCAGACCCATCTACTCTCATTCTCTTTTATGTAACGGGAGAGAACAATGTGGCCATGGGCCTGGAGGCTCTGACCTTTAGCAAATCCAATAAACTCTTTCCCACCTACTCCTTTATGCAAAAAGTGTGGAATAAGGCAAAGCAGATGCAGGAGGTTGTGGGTTTTACTATATTCAGCCCCATGCTCATTATTCTGAGCTGCGATCTTTGCAATACGGGGTCAAATGGAAACGTTATGGCATTACACATTTGTCTCACATTTTTGAGAATGGCAGGTTATGTCCATTTTCTGTACAAAATAGATTCCGCCTTCCACAATCCATGTATTTCTGTTACTCACAACTGCAACATGCTACTAGCGCACAAGCTGGTGTTGATAATTGGATACAGTCCCCAACCCCCATATTTAATTACATGTCAGAAGTGGAAATACAGTGCCTTGCGAAAGTATTCGGCCCCCTTGAACTTTGCGACCTTTTGCCACATTTCAGGCTTCAAACATAAAGATATAAAACTGTAATTTTTTGTGAAGAATTAACAACAAGTGGGACACAATAATGAAGTGGAACGAAATTTATTCGATATTTCAAACTTTTTTAACAAATAAAAAACTGAAAAATTGGGCGTGCAAAATTATTCAGCCCCCTTAAGTTAATACTTTGTAGCGCCACCTTTTGCTGCGATTACAGCTGTAAGTCGCTTGGGGTATGTCTCTATCAGTTTTGCCCATCGAGAGACTGACATTTTTGCCCATTCCTCCTCGCAAAACAGCTCAAGCTCAGTGAGCTTGAATGGAGAGCGTTTGTGAACAGCAGTTTTCAGTTCTTTCCACAGATTCTCGATTGGATTCAGGTTTGGACTTTGTCTTGGCCATTCTAACACCTGGATATGTTTATTTGGGAACCATTCCATTGTAGATTTTGCTTTATGTTTTAGATGATTGTCTTGTTGGAAGACGAATCTCCGTCCCAATCTCAGGTCTTTTGCAGACTCCATTAGGTTTTCTTCCAGAATGGTCCTGTATTTGGCTCCATCCATCTTCCCATCAATTTTAACCATCTTCCCTGTCCCTGCTGAAGAAAAGCAGGCCCAAACCATGATGCTGCAACCACCATGATTGACAGTGGGGATGGTGTGTTCAGGGTGATGAGCTGTGTTGCTTTTACGCCAAACATAACGTTTTGCATTGTTGCCAAAAAATTTGATTTTGGTTTCATCTGACCAGAGCACCTTCTTCCACATGTTTGGTGTGTCTCCCAGGTGGCTTGTGGCAAACTTTAAACAACACTTTTTATGGATATCTTTAAGAAATGGCTTTCTTCTTGCCACTCTTCCATAAAGGCCAGATTTGTGCAGTATACGACTGATTGTTGTCCTATGGACAGAGTCTCCCACCTCAGCTGTAGATCTCTGCAGTTCATCCAGAGTGATCATGGGCCTCTTGGCTGCATCTCTGATCAGTCTTCTCCTTGTATGAGCTGAAAGTTTAGAGGGACGGCCAGGTCTTTGTAGATTTGCAGTGGTCTGATACTCCTTCCATTTCAATATTATCGCTTGCAGAGTGCTCCTTGGGATGTTTAAAGCTTGGGAAATCTTTTTATATCCAAATCCGGCTTTAAACTTCTCCACAACAGTATCTCGGACCTGCCTGGTGTGTTCCTTGTTCTTCATGATGCTCTCTGCACTTTAAACGGACCTCTGAGACTATCACAGTGCAGGTGCATTTATACGGAGACTTGATTACAAACAGGTGGATTCTATTTATCATCATTAGTCATTTAGGTCAACATTGGATCAATCAGAGATCCTCACTGAACTTCTGGAGAGAGTTTGCTGCACTGAAAGTAAAGGGGCTGAATAATTTTGCACGCCCAATTTTTCAGTTTTTTATTTGTTAACAAAGTTTGAAATATCCAATAAATTTCGTTCCACTTCATGATTGTGTCCCACTTGTTGTTGATTCTTCACAAAAAATTACAGTTTTATATCTTTATGTTTGAAGCCTGAAATGTGGCAAAAGGTCGCAAAGTTCAAGGGGGCTGAATACTTTCGCAAGGCACTGTATATAAAGGGTTCGTATCCAGGTGCTACTACATGCTACTGTGTATTTTTCTAAAAGACTTCCCATCTAGAGCTGACAGTAGATGGGAGCTGGATGTGGGAGCGTTTGAGGAGGAACAGTGGGAGGAGGCCCTACAGGCAGTACAGTCTTGTTCCCTTAATGTTACACAGTGTTTATCGCAGCTGTATATTCTCCTCAAAGTCCACTTTACTCCTGTGAGATTATTCTAAATGGGGTTAAGACAGAACCCAACCTGTACCAGGTGTTCTAGAGAACATGGTGATCTAATACACCTCTTGTGGAGAAGCCCCAAATTACACTTTTATTGGAAGAGCATCCTTAATGCCTTGAATAGGGTATTTCAAGTTGTTATTCCTGCTGACCCAAACCTTGCATTCTGGGTATCCTGGACAAACTGCAGGTAGAAGAAGTTACGAAACAAGCAATAGCAAGGGCCCTATTTCAAGCATGCAAACTAATTCTTAGACACTGACCTGCCCTCAAGTAAGGAGTGTATTTCCCAAATGGGTGACACATTACGTTTAGAAAAGTATAACTTTCAACATAGAGGGCGCCCAGGCAGGTTCCAAGCTGTTTGGTCCCCCTAGTTAGACACACCAGATCTGGCCGCTGTCAAGCTGGTTCTGGATAGGATATTGTGATATTGTTTAACCACTTCTGGACCGGAAGGTTTTCCCCCTAAATGACCAGGCCATTTTTTGCGATTCGGCACTGCATTATTTTAACTGACAATTGCGCGGTCATGCAACACTGTACCCAAATAAAAATGGATTTCCTTTTTTCCCACAAATAGAGCTTTCTTTTGGCGGTATTTGATCACCTCTGCGATTTTTTTTTTTTGCGCTATAATAAAAAAAAGAGCGACAATTCTGCTATCTAACATTCCCAATAAAAATTAAAAAAATTTTTTTTTTTTTTATCATTTTAGGCCAATATGTATTCTGCTACATATTTTTGGTAAACAAAAATCCCAAAAAGGGTATATTGATTGGCTTGCACAAAAGTTATCACGTCTAAAAACTTGGGGAAAGAAACAAACTATTCAGAGAGAGGAGATACAATAAGACACGTGGCCACTCACTAAAACTTGAGGAAAGGCGGTTTAACCTTAAAGTGCGTAAGGGGTTCTTCACTGTAAGAGCGGTAAGGATGTGGAATTCTCTTCCACAAGCAGTCGTATCAGCAGGGAGCATTGATAGTTTCAAAAAACTATTAGATGGACACCTTAGAGACCACAACATACAGGGGTATACAATGTACGGTTAAAAGCAAACACACACACGCATCATAGGTTGAACTGGATGGACTGATGTCTTTTTTCAACCTCACTAACTATGTAACTATGTAACTATGTTATTTTTTTTTACTAGTAATGGTGGGGATCAGCGATTTTTAGCGGGACTGCGACATTACGGCAGACAGATCGGACACCTGATATTTTTGACATTTTGGGGGGACCAGTGACATTACTACAGTAACCAGTGCTAAAAATATGCACTGTTACTGATCATCTTCCCCATGCGCTCGACCCCACTCGCAGTCCCAGGAAGCGAAGTACAGTTACATTGTTTTGCGGGACAGAGCCGACCTGCCGCAGTATACAGTGGGTACGGAAAGTATTCAGACCCCCTTAAATTTTTCACTCTTTGTTATATTGCAGCCATTTGCTAAAATCATTTAAGTTCATTCTTCTTCCTCATGAATGTACACATAGCACCCCATACTGACAGAAAAACACAGAATTGTTGACATTGTTGCAGATTTATTAAAAAAGAAAAACTGAAATATCACATGGTCCTAAGTATTCAGACCCTTTGCTCAGTATTTAGTAGAAGCCCCCCTTTGATCTAATACAGCCAGGAGTCTTTTTGGGAAAGATGCAACAAGTCTTTCATACCTGGATTTGGGGATCCTCTGCCATTCCTCCTTGCAGATCCTCTCCAGTTCTGTCAGGTTGGATGGTAAACGTTGGTGGACAGCCATTTTTAGGTCTCTCCAGAGATGCTCAATTGGATTTAAGTCAGGGCTCTGGCTGGGCCATTCAAGAACAGTCACGGAGTTGTTGTGAAGCCACTCCTTCGTTATTTTAGCTGTGTGCTTAGGGTCATTGTCTTGTTGGAAGGTAAACCTTCGGCCCAGTCTGAGGTCCAGAGCACTCTGGAGAAGGTTTTTGTCCAGGATATCCCTGTACTTGGCCGCATTCATCTTTCCCTCGATTGCAACCAGTCGTCCTGTCCCTGCAGCTGAAAAACACCCCCACAGCATGATGCTGCCACCACCATGCTTCACTGTTGGGGCTGTATTGGACAGGTAATGAGCAGTGCCTGGTTTTCTCCACACATACTGCTTAGAATTAAGGCCAAAAAGTTCTATTTTGGTCTCATCAGACCAGAGAATCTTATTTCTCACCATCTTGGAGTCCTTCAGGTGTTTTTTTAGCAAACTCCATGCAGGCTTTCATGTGTCTTACACTGAGGAGAGGCTTCCGTCGGGCCACTCTTTCATAAAGCCCCGACTGGTGGAGGGCTGCAGTGATGGTTGACTTTCTACAACTTTCTCCCATCTCCTGACTGCATCTCTGGAGCTCAGCCACAGTGATCTTTGGGTTCTTCTTTACCTCTCTCACCAAGGCTCTTCTCCCCAGATAGCTCAGTTTGGCCGGACGGCCAGCTCTAGGAAGGGTTCTGGTCGTCCCAAACGTCTTCCATTTGAGGATTATGGAGGCCACTGTGCTCTTAGGAACCTTAAGTGCAGCAGAAATCTTTTTGTAATCTTGGCCAGATCTGTGCCTTGCCACAATTCTGTCTCTGAGCTCTTCAGGCAGTTCCTTTGACCTCATGATTCTCATTTGCTCTGACATGCATTGTGATCTGGAAGGTCTTATATAGACAGGTGTGTGGCTTTCCTAATCAAGTCCAATTGTTCAATTCGAAGAACACCTGACTTATTGGGGCGTTTGGCCGCCAAACAACCACAATGCACTATGCCGCTGCACTATGCATTGGAAGCCCTGATTGGCTGAAGCAATGAAAGCTTTCCCCAGTCAGTGCACATAGCACTCTCAGAGCCATGATTGGACATTGTGATGATGACTCTATCCAATCATGGCTCATTGCTCTTAGTCCCACCCCACATGACTCTGTTCAGTGCTACTAGTGAGTTAGTGTGCTGTTGGGATTCTATTGTCAGTGTATAATATGAGTTTAGTGTGAATCTAGTGATAGTGCAACGTGAGTGTAGTTTGGTCATTCGTTTTTACTTAAGTGTTAATCTAGTGATAGTGCAGTGTGAGCGTAGTTTGACCATTCATTTTTACTTTAGTGTCAGTTTATTTTGTCAGGGCAGGTTTCCTGTAGTATATTTCAGTGCTTTACTGCATGCTAAATGCAGCATTTTGCAGTGTGTTACTGAACGTTTAATACAGTACATTTCAGTGCTTTACTGCACGTTTAACGCAGTATATTTCCGTGCGTTATTGCATGTTTAACGCAGTATATTTTAGTGCGTTACTGCACGTTTCACGCAGTATATTTCAGTGTGTTACTGCATGTTTAACACTGTATATTTTAGTGCGTTACTGCACGTTTAACGCAGCAAATTTCAGTATTTTACTGAACGTTTACTGCAGTAAATTTCAGTCCATTAGTGCATGTTTAATGCAGTACATTTTAGTGTGTTACTACATGTTTCACGCAGTATATTTCAGTGCGTTACTGCACGTTTAACACTGTATATTTTCGTGCGTTATTGCACATTTAATGCAGCATATTTCAGTGCATTATTGCACGTTTACCGGAGTATATTTCAGTGTGTTATTGCATGTTTAACGTAGTATATTTTAGTGCATTACTGCACATTTCATGCAGTATATTTTAGTGCGTTACTGCACGTTTAACACTGTACATTTTAGCGCGTTAGTGCTAAAAAAATTTCAGTGCATTAGTGCATGTTTAACGCAGTATATTTCAGTGCGTTACTGCACATTTAACACTGTACATTTTAGTGCATTAGTGCACGTGTAACGCAGCATATTTCAGTGCATTACTGAACGTTTACTGCAGTAAATTTCAGTGCATTAGTGCATATTTAACGCAGTATATTTCAGTGCGTTATTGCCCATTTAACCCTGTATATTTTAGTGCGTTACTGCTGCTGGTGCTGCAGATCTTAGATTGGGAGCCTGGATTGTGGGAAGCAGAGATCATCTACCATTACCCTGTGGGGGCTAACAAGCTGCTTTAGACCAAGCTTATTTGCGATTTCACACTCATTGAGGTGAGAACCCACCCATTAGGGGGTTCACAAGAGTGGAGGTGGGACATCTGACAAGCCTTTACTCTTTCTCCATTAACAGACTCTTCTAATAGCACTGGTGATTGGGATCACTAATCAGTTTTTACCATTTTCTCACAAATTACTTATATATTATCTGTCATATTATCTGTCTTTTATTGTTCATTGTTTATCCCATTAATTTTTTTATTCATTATTTTTATCTATATTATGAGAGATCATGCACGCTTTTTTTAAACTGATTTTAGGGACCGCACGGATGTGCGGCTACAGGGATCCTTTTCTTTTGTCTGGTTTGCAGTCTTGGTATTCTAGTCAAAAACTATGGAACATAATCAGAAAAAATATTCAGCGCTTAATCACTACCCTAAACAAGACAAAGCAGCTGGACACTAGGGTAAGGTAACCAACAAAACCTCATAAAAGAACATAGACAAACCTAAGTGCAGCGCTAAAAATGATGACAAATATATAGTATAGTAAAAAGTCCATAATGGTCCAGAGAGAAATATGAGGGTGCCAAGGTCAGGATGCCTTCAGTGTAAAGAGGATGAACAACACACCAAATCAGTGAACACCTCCACCAGTATCAGCGCCTCTCACCTCCTACACTTGACCACTAGGGGTCAGCAGGCAAACACGATCAGCACTACCGACAAAATTCCTCTGCAACGATCCTGGGCTCAATACGGTCATGTCATCCATACAGAAGGGGAAAGAAGACAATCTAAGTGTTCTCTGTCTCCCTTAAACTTTTATTAAACAAGTTAAAAAATTTACTTACAAACAAAGCACTGACACAGCGCTTAATGCAGGCATGTACAATGGAACCTCTTCCTCCATGGGCGGCCGCGGGTGACGTAAAAAAAACTATGGAGGCAACTTATTTTTTTTGTGTAAGGTTGAAGTAAACATTAGATTTATTTAGCAAAAATTGGTGTAACTGTTATTTTAGTTTTCTGTGAGAATATGTTGTATTTATTTATTTTTTACTTTGTTGTAATTTAACCACTTGCCGACTGCCGCAAGTACATATACTGTGGCGGTCAGCCCCCCCTGGGCAAAGTGACGTATGGGTACGTCACTCGCCCGCGAGCCGAAGGCGCGCTCCCGCCCCCGCTCGTTCACTGCCATCCCCGCGCAAGTGACCGGCGGCTACGATGTCCGCCGGTCACTCGCAATCTCCCGCTGGAAAGGGGGAAAGGCAGGCGGCTGATGTAAACAAAGCCACCTGTCATTCTCCCTGGTGTAACTGCAGAGATCATACGATCCTGCTATGTAGGATCGTATGTCTCTGTGGTTACATCAAAAGCCACGCCCCTTTACAGTTAGAAGCACGCCCCTAGGGACACACTTAACCCCTTGATCTCTAATAAAGTTAACCCCTTCCCTGCCAGTGTAATTTTTACAGTAACAGTGCATATGTATAGCACTGATTACTGTAGTAATGTCACTGGTACCCCCAAAAGTGTCAAAAATGTCAGTCAAGGGTCCGATCTGTCCGCCGCAAAGTCGCAGTCCCGCAAAAAAAATCGCAGATCGCCACCATTACTAGTTAAAAAAAAAACAATAAAAATGACATAAATCTTTCCCGTAGTTAGTAAACTCAATAACTTTTGCGCAAACAAATCAAAATGCTTATTGCGATTTTTTTCACCAAAAATATGTAGCAGAAAACAAATTGGCCTAAAATATTAAAAAATTTAGATTTTTACATTTTTTGGGGGGGAATTTCATATAAAAAATAAATATTGTTATTTTTTCAAAATTGTCGCTCTTTTTTTGTTTATAGCGCAAAAAGTAAAAATCGCACAGGTGATCACATACCACCAAAAGAAAGCTCTGTTTGTGGGAAAAAAAGGACGTCAATTTCATTTGGGTACAGTGTCGCACGACCGCGCAATTGTCCGTTAAAATCACGCAGTGCCGAATCGCAAAATAGGCCCTGGTCTTTGAGCAGCCAAATCCTCCGGGGCTTAAGTGATTAAAAACAATGCGATTCTGTAGGTTCAAACCCAAAAAAATACAGTGGCCCCGCTAAGAAAAGAAAATGATAAAAAAAAAAAGCCAAGTACCCAAAGTTAACAGAAAAATTATATATAAATAACAGAAAATATCTAATTAACATAGGAAGGTTATATAACATCACACAGCATCTTTGGTATACATATACATATAGAAAATGCATTTTGGTAAATAGTTATATATTTTTTTAGTGTTAATTATTTACTATAAAAAAAATGACATTATAAGAATTACTCTGGCCACACAACTTTACCAGTTTAGTTGTAATTAGAAAAATGACCATTAGATGTCAGGGTAGGCTAAAAAAAAAGAAAATGAGTTTCTGAGTTTCTCACTTGGTATTTTTGGTATGCCCTGACATCTAGTGGACAATTTTTGGGATTACAACTAAAATTTAAAATAAAATAATATAATTCAGTTTATGGGTGGATTTGCTGAGAGAAGTAAAACACAAGGTGGTCAATAAGACACAGTTTAATGGAGGTGGTGCCTGTTGGTTACCCTAGCTGTGTGTGAGATACTGTTTAGGGGATCAGAAAGACCTTTTAAGGGTTTGACTCCACTACGGTGTACCTGCAAAAATGTAGTGGCAGGCAGGTAGCACCAGCTTGGGAAGTATTCTTCTTTTACAGGCTATATCTAGTTATTTTTTATTGTAGCTATAGGGTTGCCTAATGATATGTTTTAGTGACTTTTTTCTTTTTTATTTGTGAAATGTGGCTATTATTACTTTGTGATATGTGAAATATTATTATTAAATACGTTTAGCAATAATTTTGTCCCATCCTTTTGCAGTGTTACTGTGGTTTGTTTCCGCAAACATTATGGTATTTCATTTATATGCTTTCAGGAAGCTATTTATGAACACTTTGCAGTGGCCATGCATTAATTACAAGTGGTCTTGTCACGGAGTACCTATCTTTGGTGGGTAGCAGTGGGAAGGATTGCTGATCATGTGACTACTACAATAATGGAAAGCTGGTACCGCCAGCCACCAATCTTTACTGCCACATCTTTTTGCCAGGTTGTTAGTTTATCAGCTGTAAACAGTGGAGCAAACCCAAGGATCAGAAGTGTAACATATTCAAGTCCAGTCTTTTTTGTGCAAGGCAATGGTGAATGCTAATTCTTTTTTAGTCCCTGTGCCTTAGTGTTAGCCTACAACTGTCACTAACATACCTCCCAACTTTTTGATATGGGAACGAGGGACACCTATTAGCAAATGTATGCAGGCATTGGACACCCCTATCACGCCCCCCTTAAAGGAGAATTATACAAAAAAATATTAGTTAAACCCAAAAGTGCTTTTTTGTTCCACTACTGTTCCTTTATATTGGCTTTTGAACTTTACAAATGCAGCAATTTATAAAGTGGATGAAAGGTTTAGCACTGGGAATCCAGTTTTTGAAAGATAAAAAGTGTATTTTATATACAACTATATAGATCTGACTAAAATGAGTGACAAATGAGGCGGAAAGAGGGACAGAAGGACATTGTTCCAAATCAGGGACCGTCCCTCGAAATCAGGGACAGTTGGAAGCTATGCACGAGTGGCATAGAGGATCCCCACAAGTCTGTGATAGCCAGAGTCTGTTAGCCTGGGCAGCACATTAACTGCATCATAGAGGTGCTTTTTTACTGCCCCCCCATTAAAACCAATAGAAAGTAATCCATATGAACTATAAAGCCATACCATATACAGTCATGTGAAAAAGTAAGTACATCCAGTGGGAATTGTTGCTTTTTTTGACAAACATAAACAGGCAAATTGTAGAAAATAATTAAACAGTATGCACAGATATAGGTGATGTACCTTAAAAAACACAAGTAAATATTGCTTTTTAGTTTATTTATTTAAACAAAATTCTGGTAAATCCCCACTCTGTGCTTCAGATTTAGAAAACAAATTAAACCCAAAAACAAATTCAGTAAATAAAATAAAAATAGATAACTTAAATATAAACAGTCATATTAAAAATAAAACCCCTTGGACAGGAAGCGAAGAGAAATCTCCCAAATTGGACACAGATCGTAAAAAAAAAAAAAACAGACAGAAGCTATAACCCTCCTTCACTAAAACAAAAAGGTTTTGCTTTTAGTTTTACTTTACGGAAAATATCAATAGATGCAATAGTATATTGAGGATACATTATTTCCTTGGCTTTAGAAGTTGGTAATGAGTGCCAATATAATTAAAACAGACACTCCTCCACCAGTGATCCTCCACCAAGATAAGAATGCGCACTCACCAGACTGATATGCTGCCTGATTAGGACAGCTAATGCGTTTTTAATGTAGTATCAGGTCTTGAGCAAAGCCAGATATAAGGGGGTTCATACCAGATGATATCTCCTCCTCCAATACTCCAACAGGACAGGTGCAAAAATCAGCAGACATAGGAGAGAAATGTAAGAATATTTAATAATAAATATCTTGCGCTCGTACTATGTCAGAATATTTATACTGCTCTGAATATAGCAGTGTATTTATTTATGGTTAATAAGCAAAGATCTGTGAAAAAGGAGAGTCTTCACCTATTGCCATAAATCAATGTCGTGAATTATTTTTAATTGATTAATTTCTTTTTAAAAGCATATACCAATCTTAGTGAGTACAGTCTACAGTGTGGAATATATATAAAAATATTTATTCGCCAGACATGTAAACACAATATATGATCAAACAAGAAGTGACACAAAAAGATAACTCTTACAGAAAATACTAACTTCAAATAATCAATGCAATGTGATGTTTAGCTCAATAATGAAAGTGAAACTGAAACAAAATGAAATAAAACAAAGTGAAAGCAAAACTAAAGCAAGATTACCATTTCTTCCCAGGTATAGTACAAGCCATAAATTAATGTTCTATATAAACAGACTACAATGGTCTGCGTAATCACATAGCCAAAGTCATTCCACTGCAGATGAAATGAGAATAAGCCATGCAAAACGGAAGACTTAAAATTGCAAATAATGCACTAAATCTGATATATATAAAAATGTATAAAAACAAAAATCAGCTTTTTAGAGAAAAATCTACCATGGCTTATACAGCTGGGATTGTAATCTCATTACCCTTAAATATGCAATATAAAACATATAAGGAAGGAATAAACAATTGTTGAATAAAATCAAATAACATAGCAAGGCATAATTACCACACTTAAGATGGCCGCTAGAGTCCTAAGATGGATGCCTTTCTTAAGATGGTGGATTCCCTTCAAGTTTCAGATGAATGATGTGGATCAGAATAGAGTATGTCTGAATGAGTCTATCGAGTAATGTATTAGCGTGTGTGATGTAAGTGTGAGGTGTGTTGTCAGTAGTGTAAAGTGTCCTCCTCTCTCTCATCTGGGTTGGTCTTTTATATGGTAAGAACAAAGAGCTATAAAAATTACCATAAGTAAAACCCAGAGGGATGAAACATTATCCCAATTGGTCGGGATATTCTATACCTAAACTAGTGAGGTCAGAGACACACCCCTTTTGATAATTAACCCCATACTTGGATAATAAAGTTAAATGATTTCTCTATATGTGAGATTAATCATATAACACAACATAAAACTTTGTCTAGACTCCCAGTACATACATAAATGTCCACCTGTATCTCCATAATTCACCTGGGCAAGTAATGCCATTCCAATAATTATATTATTTAACACAATATCATATTTTTATATGGAAATCTGAAATTATCTCAAGACTGCACCTGGTATTTCGCCTCCAGAGGGCAGTATCGTACCGTTCATTAGATTTTGTATTTAACACTTTTACCACCATGTCCTTATCTGATGACCTCTCTGACCTCTGGCTAGTGAATAGCCATTACTTATTTGGATTGTGACATAGGGCTGTCAGACATAGTCTAGGTTTGGTATATTTACGACACCTTGAGCACTAAACTAGCCAAAAGCAATTCTTATATAAACACTCCTACCACATGCCTTAACATGAAGTAATTCGTTTTCACTTTAGTTTTAAGTCTAAGTAAGATACTACTATGAGAATATAAACCTAAAACGTGATACAATGTTCCTAAATATATATGTATATGCCTTACATAATATTATGACATAATTATAGCTAATATCTTCTCACATATAATAATGTATCTATGAAAACTTATATGGTTCATCTTTAAATGTATGCTGAAAAACACTGAGCCATTGTCTATTGTTAAATACTTATAGACAGACTGACACTACCATCCCCTTAACATCTGTTATCTGATAGAGATGTCAATGTATAAGCTTATTTATGACAAAAGAAAATATAAATGTCTGCTGAAAGTAAAGGACCCTATTGTAAGCCTGTAAGAGACATTTTGTTTAACAAGTACATATGAACTTTGTTTGACCTTAAAAACAAGATGGAAGCCATTCAGAATCTCTTATGCATTATATGAATACATGGCTTTTAAAATCACTTTTCTTTTTACCTATTATTATTTTAATCAACCCCCAATAACCCCGACATATCCCCCCCTTTCTTCCCAGTAGACAAGTGAGCAACTAAGGCCTATCTGGAAAGAAAGCTTTTTAAGGAGTAGAAAAAGGAAAAAAAAATGTCTTGTTCTCTTTTTGTAAGAGAATAGTTCATGTTGGGAATTGTTCATAACTTTTAAGTAAAGCGGTAAAAAGGAGAAAAAAAAATCAGTTCCAAATGTCAGTTCGTAGCGACTTTGCTAGTGTTAGCTATGTCACAAACTGTTCCTTGTTAGTCTCTTTGAATTCTGATCTCCTGGTAAAGAAACTCAAATGTTCCTTGAAATCTGCATCTCCAGTTTGCAAAGTCTTGATGGAGACAGAAATTAACTGCTGCAATGGCATTGGCAACTACCATTCAAAGTGCAGTAAAACAATGTTTGCAATCAGGAATCTGAGAAATCTGTTTGAACGGTCAACCTTGGATGTTGGTTGGATAATGAATGGACTCAGTATGGCCTAGAGTGTCATACACCTAGACTGAGGTTTTGCTCACATGTGCAATGCACCATTCTCACATCTCCTTCCACTGAAAACAGGAGATAGTGTGATTCCTCTCAATGGATTTCCTCGGATCAAATGCACAAAGATCTGTAGAAACAAATCTTCCTCTCCGTCAACAAGAATCTGGGGCGTCTCGCAGCTTGATTCCTGAAGAGGGATCCGATTCAATGAGGGGTTTCGTTCTGAGCTGGGCTTTAAGGAGAGATGACCCATCCGATCGCTGTGTCTTTGGCAAACATCATCGTCTGTACCAATCAACGACCTGGCATGGAAGGTTAATCTCTTCCTATTGGATGAAACATATAGTATGAATATACATTCTTATCAGTTGACATTTCAATGCGATGTTGGTACCCTAAGCTTCCTCAGAGTTCTCCTTTAGTCCACCGTGTGATCAGTCTTTTATATGACCTCCACGGAAGGTGAGACTATATATGCGACCTTTCCTAGGGCGACTGACTTCTGGGGCTTATTAACATGGTGATGTATTTATCGCTATGGATACTACGCATTGGACAATTATACAATAATACAATATCTTTGTTTAAAGTTTACCTACTACTTAGGGAAAAAATATAATATCTCCCCCTTTGGGGCATCAATGCAATTTATTGTAGGCAACAAACTACCTGGCATTGAGGATTCCTTCTTGGTTACCGTATACAACCTTTAACCTCTTGACTGCATTACGTCATTAGGGTTTGATCCTCCTTGGTATCACCGTCATTGGCGATTTTTGAAAATATGTCCGCTTTGAGCGACCTGTTTGAGTCAGAGGGATGAAGTGACCACTGAAAAATAGGAGGGTAGTTAGTATCTAACAACCAAGATTCCCTGATAGGGATTTCAGGATCCTCAATGCTGTGACCTGGGATAAAATGGTGTTAGAACCTCTGTATCCTATACTTCTATTCAGTGTATCCCTTTGATTCCTGCCACTTGGGCATTTAAGGATTTTATGGCCTTTGGCTGGCCATTGGATTTGTTCTCGAAAAGGAATTTATTTTAATTCTGGGCTGCAGTGCCCAAAGTGAATCAAGTGATCAGCTGATCAATTTGGCACCTACTCAGCTGAAAACCTTTACAGAATTGAATTATTGGCTCCGCCTCCTGCGGTGCCTATGTCTCTCGGGTTCAGGCAAATGGGACAGATCCCTATCAGAACCAGTTACTCGGTTCTGGCGTGAGGTCTGGGCCTTAATGTCTCTCGATTGTCCCGAGGATTTTGGGGAGCCCTAGGATGGGGCAAATCCCTATTTATTTGCGGGTGTCCCCCCCTTGTTAATGGGATGTCCGGTGTCCTCCTTAAGGTATCCGGTGTTTCCTTTTGGGGCCTAGGTGGCATATCTTGCTCCTTTGCCAAACTTTTTATTATTATGTGTATGGGCAATGCATCAAAACACAGGGATTTAAATTCCAGATGGTTGTACTCAGTTCCTTCATTGAAGGGTGTTAGGCACTTTTGAGTACAGCAAAAAAAAAAAAAAAAATTCATTGGGGCTTTGGTGCTGTGTACATTTTAAATTGTAGATAACAGCTCTAGCAGCAGTAAAGTTTTTGTATGGGCTGACTTTTAAATGACATCCTGCAGGCACAACACAGAAAGTTGTTTTCATAGGCCTCAGATGATCAATAATGTCTAAGGACCTTTTCTTAACAAAAATCAGGACAGTACTCTTTTTTAAAAACTTTTTAAATTCTGGAGGTGTATGGTGTCTTTTTAGGGATGCTAGTCTTTTTGCAGTGACCTGATATGACTCCTACCTATTTATGCATGGCTGCCCAATTTCTGCCCTCCTATATTAGGAATGTGGCTGGGGTAGGACATGGACTCTTTGCCTGATTCCCCCCCCTTGTCTGGGTCATAACCAACAGACTGGGAATCATATCTGGGTCTATGAATAATTATTTCATATTTTTAAGATGTAGGACTAATTAAGCATTACCCTTATGCATGTACACCATGACCTTTTGGAACTCTCCTATGTATTTACTGATGAGTTCCTGTCATAAATTTGAACTGTTACATTTTTATTTTATTTTATTTATTTTCCACTGTTGATTACTTGGCAACTTTTGCTAGAAAACATTTTTCCTTGCTTAAAATGTTCTAATTATTGCATTAATCATTAACATTTCTCTTTCAATGGTTACTTTCATTACAGCTTTCTTGTGATAAGACTTCTGCCACAATTCTACTTTATTTTGCAGTTTCACGCCACATTCCCTTAACTTATGTGTCCCAATAGAGGTTACTTTCACCTGCTCAAGGAGGTTCCTAATCTCATTCTCTCATTTATTTGGAGTTGAGATTGAAACTTTACTTAACTCCTTTTTGCTGAGCCTTCTGGTGCAGTTCCTCATAAAGATACAGTAAGATTAGCCATGACCAAAAAGTATGTGATTACACTTCCTGATGTCTTTTGGTGTTAGATAAGCTTATTGGTGAGTTCATACATACAGGTTGTCCTCTACCCATGTCAGATGCCCTTTATTGGCCCGACTTCTGAGGATTTTGATATATGACTCTAACCAGCATTTACATATTCCACCATTTCAGACTCAGAGAGGTGTTTCCACATAGTTACATAGTTACATAGTAGGTGAGGTTGAATAAAGACAATAGTCCATCCAGTTCAACCTGTGTAGGTGTGTGTGACTGTAATCATCTAACATAGCCCTCAATCTCCTGATCCTTGAGATGTAAGTCTAAGAGTCTTTTGAAAGTCACCATACTACCCGCAGAAACCACCTCTTGTGGTAGACAATTCCACAATCTTGTAGCCCTAACAGTAAAGAACCCCCCACGTTGCCTGAGGTTAAAACGCTTCTCCTCTAATCGCATTGTATGTCCTCGAGTCCTCATGCAATTCCTTCGAATGAACAGCTTTTCTTCTAAGCTGAGATCCCCATTAAGATATTTATAAATTGCTATCATGTCCCCTCTCAGACGTCTTTTCTCCAGGGAAAATAAATCGAGCGATTGCAGCCGCTCTTCATAGGTAAGGTCCTCCAACCCCCTAATCAGTTTAGTTGCCCTTCTCTGGACTTTCTCCAGCTCCAACACATCCCTCCTGAGGACTGGCGACCAGAACTGGACAGAATACTCCAGATGCGGTCGGACCAGAGTTTTATAAAGTGGAAGGATTATAGTCTTATCTCTGGAATACATCCCTTTCTTTATGCATGCTAATATTCTGTTGGCTTTGGAAGCTGCCGCTTGGCATTGCATGCTGTTGCCTAATCTATCATCAACTAAGACTCCCAGATCTTTCTCCATTTTTGATTCCCCCAAGGGTTCCCCTCCTAACGTGTATTGTGTTTTTATGTTTTTGGTCCCCAAGTGCAAAACCTTACACTTCTCCACATTAAACCTCATTTGCCATGTCGTTGCCCACTCCGTAATTTTGTCCAGGTCATTCTGTAGGATATCTGCTTCATGCTGTGCAGTTATTGCCCTGGCCAATTTTGTGTCATCTGCAAAAACTGATAACGAACTACTGATCCCTTCCTCAATGCTGTTTATGAATAAATTGAACAAGGTTGGTCCCAGGACTGAGCCCTGGGGCACCCCGCTTACTACCTCAGACCAGTCTGAGTATGCGCTGTTTATTACTACCCTTTGGACACGGCCTTTTAGCCAATTCCGTATCCAAGAGCAAACCCTGCTGTCGATACCTGCAGACCTTATTTTATAAATTAAGCGCTTGTGGGGAACTGTATCAAACGCCTTAGCGAAATCCAAGTACACCACATCCACTGGTCTCCCCCTATCTAGCTCACAGCTCACTTCCTCGTAGAATGCTAAGAGATTGGTTTGACAAGATCGCCCATTTGTAAACCCGTGCTGGTTACTACTGATGATGTTGTTGTCTTTAGCAAACTCTACGATATAGTCCCTTATCATCCCCTCCAAAAGTTTACATATTATTGATGTCAGACTGACAGGCCTATAATTTCCCGGGATATGTCTCTGGCCCTTTTTGAATATCGGAATCACGTTAGCCTTCCTCCAATCCCCTGGTACATCTCCTGTCCTAATACTGTCAGCAAAGATCAGGAACAGTGGTCTAGATATAACCATACTGAGTTCCTTGAGCACTCTCGGATGTACGCCATCCGGGCCTGGTGATTTGTTTGTGATCTGTGCCAAATTATTTATGATCTGTGCCAAATCTACTGGGGTAGTGGCATTACCACTAGGGACTCACACCTTGCCAGAGTTGGCAGCGTGAACATTACCTGCTGTAGACATTTTTAATTAAGGCATTTCTATCACATTCATAATTAATAAAAAAAAAAATTCCCAAAAAAAAAATTTTTTTTTTTTTAAAGTTATTGATTATGTCACCTGATCAATATTTATGATTGGCATATGTAATAAATCAATAATTATCTCACTAGGGCCTCCATTATATGTAAGAATATTTAATAATAAATATCTTGCGCTCGTACTATGTCAGAATATTTATACTGCTCTGAATATAGCAGTGTATTTATTTATGGTTAATAAGCAAAGATCTGTGAAAAAGGAGAGTCTTCACCTATTGCCATAAATCAATGTCGTGAATTATTTTTAATTGATTAATTTTTTTTAAAAGCATATACCAATCTTAGTGAGTACAGTCTACAGTGTGGAATATATATAAAAATATTTATTCGCCAGACATGTAAACACAATATATGATCAAACAAGAAGTGACACAAAAAGATAACTCTTACAGAAAATACTAACTTCAAATAATCAATGCAATGTGATGTTTAGCTCAATAATGAAAGTGAAACTGAAACAAAATGAAATAAAACAAAGTGAAAGCAAAACTAAAGCAAGATTACCATTTCTTCCCAGGTATAATACAAGCCATAAATTAATGTTCTATATAAACAGACTACAATGGTCTGCGTAATCACATAGCCAAAGTCATTCCACTGCAGATGAAATGAGAATAAGCCATGCAAAACGGAAGACTTAAAATTGCAAATAATGCACTAAATCTGATATATATAAAAATGTATAAAAACAAAAATCAGCTTTTTAGAGAAAAATCTACCATGGCTTATACAGCTGGGATTGTAATCTCATTACCCTTAAATATGCAATATAAAACATATAAGGAAGGAATAAACAATTGTTGAATAAAATCAAATAACATAGCAAGGCATAATTACCACACTTAAGATGGCCGCTAGAGTCCTAAGATGGATGCCTTTCTTAAGATGGTGGATTCCCTTCAAGTTTCAGATGAATGATGTGGATCAGAATAGAGTATGTCTGAATGAGTCTATCGAGTAATGTATTAGCGTGTGTGATGTAAGTGTGAGGTGTGTTGTCAGTAGTGTAAAGTGTCCTCCTCTCTCTCATCTGGGTTGGTCTTTTATATGGTAAGAACAAAGAGCTATAAAAATTACCATAAGTAAAACCCAGAGGGATGAAACATTATCCCAATTGGTCGGGATATTCTATACCTAAACTAGTGAGGTCAGAGACACACCCCTTTTGATAATTAACCCCATACTTGGATAATAAAGTTAAATGATTTCTCTATATGTGAGATTAATCATATAACACAACATAAAACTTTGTCTAGACTCCCAGTACATACATAAATGTCCACCTGTATCTCCATAATTCACCTGGGCAAGTAATGCCATTCCAATAATTATATTATTTAACACAATATCATATTTTTATATGGAAATCTGAAATTATCTCAAGACTGCACCTGGTATTTCGCCTCCAGAGGGCAGTATCGTACCGTTCATTAGATTTTGTATTTAACACTTTTACCACCATGTCCTTATCTGATGACCTCTCTGACCTCTGGCTAGTGAATAGCCATTACTTATTTGGATTGTGACATAGGGCTGTCAGACATAGTCTAGGTTTGGTATATTTACGACACCTTGAGCACTAAACTAGCCAAAAGCAATTCTTATATAAACACTCCTACCACATGCCTTAACATGAAGTAATTCGTTTTCACTTTAGTTTTAAGTCTAAGTAAGATACTACTATGAGAATATAAACCTAAAACGTGATACAATGTTCCTAAATATATATGTATATGCCTTACATAATATTATGACATAATTATAGCTAATATCTTCTCACATATAATAATGTATCTATGAAAACTTATATGGTTCATCTTTAAATGTATGCTGAAAAACACTGAGCCATTGTCTATTGTTAAATACTTATAGACAGACTGACACTACCATCCCCCTAACATCTGTTATCTGATAGAGATGTCAATGTATAAGCTTATTTATGACAAAAGAAAATATAAATGTCTGCTGAAAGTAAAGGACCCTATTGTAAGCCTGTAAGAGACATTTTGTTTAACAAGTACATATGAACTTTGTTTGACCTTAAAAACAAGATGGAAGCCATTCAGAATCTCTTATGCATTATATGAATACATGGCTTTTAAAATCACTTTTCTTTTTACCTATTATTATTTTAATCAACCCCCAATAACCCAGACAGAAAAAAAAGCCAGGGCTTTCTGGAACGCTCTGCTACATATCTCCCTCTTGTTTCAACACCAGGGTTGGAACACCTGTGGCCCAACAGGAGTGAACACAGGACAAATTTTTAACTAGACTACTCTGCTGACTACACTGTCTGATAAACTGAAAATCACGTTCCTCTCCATGCCTCAACCACTTCCTATTTCGCCCGCACAGTCACACACTACACGCCCCTGCTGTGTGAGCAACCTAATTTATAGTGTGGGGTGTGTACTTAGCCCCTGAGCAATGATTGGCTAAAGGCAGCTTGCATTTGTCCAATCATGGCAGAGATGATTTGATTGGCCAAGGCATGGAGGTCAGGGTGCCTGCTTTGGCCAATCACATAATGCACTGCATGTGCAGTGCATTATGGATGCGGTGCCTGAATTTCCCACGAAGAAGTACATTTGTTCGCCATACGACGAACGAGCGAACAGCCAGTGTTCGAGTCGAAGTTACGTTCAACTTGAAGCTCATCCCTAATTAGGCGTCGCAACTCTAGCAAGCTCATCCTTTACCTGTTCAGAAAGCCCTTGGCGGAACTGGCTTTTTTTGTGCTGCAGGATTCCAAATAGTATCTGCAACCCAACATCTGAATTCTGCTGTGTACTCAGCAACAGAGCATTTACCCTGCCTCAGTCTATGCAGCTTTGCTTTGGCAGTAGCACAATGGCTGGGATAATCAAAAACCTGATTCATAGCGGTCAAAAAAGTATCAAGATTATTCAAAGTGGCACTGTCTTGTTCAATATATGTTTAGGCCCAAGTTAGAACTTCTAAAGTCAGAAGTTCGAGAATAAAGGTTACCTTCCTTTTCTCAGAAGGAAATGCAGCAGGGTGAGTTTGGAAATATAAACAACACTGATTTAGGAAACTTCTGTAATGATGGCGGTCTCCATTAAACTTAGATGGTAGAGGCTGAGGAATATGTGTGTGTTAGTATCACCTCTGTCCAGTAGTTGTCTCTGCAGAATAAGAATCTCCTCTTGTTGCTGTATGGGTCTCATTTCAACACCCCTCTTGTCTCTACCTTATTTTACCTTATACAAATTCTAGTTTACCTCTTAGTAGTGATCGACTGATATCGGTTTTTCGTTGTCAATACCGATATTTTGGCCAATGCATATCGGTATGCGTTGATATTTTGAACATTTAAAGTTTTGCAAAATAAACACAAATTTTGACACAAATCTGTTACTGAACATGTTAGTGTTTATTTATTAACATTTTTAACATTAAGGGCTCGTTCTTCACACCTTAACTGCATTAAAACTGATAGGAAAACTGCACTTGTAAGGACATCAGAAATTCACATCATCTGATTGTGAATGATGCCTGAACTGCTGCAGTAGTGCAATCATTTTAAATCACTACTGCAGTGCAGTCAGTGCAAAACTGCTAGAAAAAAAGCTAGACAAAATCTAGACAGTGGATTGGACTGGAGTCAGTGGACTACTGCTGCAGTAGAACACTCACTGCAATGATTTTCTGCAGTCAGTGCAAAACTGCTAGAAAAAAAACTAGACAAAAGCCAGACAGTGGATTGGAGTGGACACTAGTACTACTACACTTTTCAATACTCCCAGATAGGTAGAACAATATTATACTGCAGAAAGCATAATATTTCAGCATGTTCATGTTCACTTGTTAAACGGCTTCTGTTTTTTTCATATAATGCTGCCACTTCATTAACATGCTCACTTGGTACAAGAGGAAAAGAGGACAGTGGAGCAGAGAGAGAGAGGTATCTTCTAGCATGGGAAGCAAGTCTTTTGTAGTGTGCCTCATTTTCTTTCCACCACTGAAAAGGATCACCACTTCTTATGTCAATTACTGGTTCCTTCAAATAGAGATGACGTTCATCATTCAGGCTCATTATTGCACATTCAGAAGAATCCTCCGCATGAGGCCCCAATAAAACACTGAAAATTTTATGATCAATTCGACCACGAGGAAGAAGATTCTCTTCTGTTCGTTGTTGTCTTTTTGGACATTTTTCTGTTTTTGCAGCATGCTTTCTTTCAGATTATAAAAATGCTGTTCTGGACTTGACTTTTCAACAGTAACCTCCTGCACCTCCTGCTAAAAATCTTCTGTCGGCCATTGTTTTTGCCTTGGCCAATACATCATCAGAAGAGAAAGCATTGTTCTTGTATCGAAGATTCAAAAGACTTGCCAGCACAACATTTTTAATCTCCTCATGCTTCCCTAAACATATATCAATCAAAGCTCTCTGGCTTGACAGACCATCATTTGAAAGTTGGAGGGTGTTGTGTGCCATGACACTAAGGTTTGACATATCAGCAAGCCTCATTCCTTTCCGCATGTTTGCTCCGCTGTCTCGAAGGAGCACAAGCATGACTCAGTCTTTGTTGATTCTCCGGTCTTCAAGCATGCCTAGAAACATTTCTCTACTGTACTCAGTGTGGGATCCTTGCATCACTTTCGTATTCAACACCAATTGCCTTTTTGTCCATCCACTGTCAATGAAGTGGCATGTAAGAATCATTAGTGAGTCTGTTTGTCCTGACCAGCAGTCAGCCGTAAATGAGTTGCCAGCATTCTCTGGTTGCAGCATAGCCTTTACTTTCTGAACGACCTTTTGGTGAATCTTTCCCAGCATTTTTGTTCGATAATACTTCTCACTCTTCAGTGTGTACCTTGGCTCAAGTATGGACATCAACCGCTTAAATCCTGAGTCAGACACCATTGTAAATGGCTGGTAATCAGTGACCATCATCTCTGTGATTACTCTGTCCAGCAGTTGGGATCTTCCATCTGAATCTAGACAGTGACACGTTTTTTTTTCCTGAAACATATCTGTTATTGTTGCCTAGGATAGTGGAGGAGGTATTTCAAAATCACATCAATATTAATTTTGTTTTTTCTGTGCTGCATGATATAAATCAATATGATGAACTCTTAGATGGGCCCAAAGATTTGATGTATTCTTGTTTTTTGCAGTTACTGATCCCATGCTTATATTGTTTGTGCATGTAAATGTATAGGAAAAACCTGCGCTATGGAAATTGAGGGGAAAGACGTGAGAAAGGCTGTGGCCTCCCTAAAATATAGCCAAAGACTATATCAAGAGTATGGTTAAAAAAGGGTAGGGAATATGGCGCTGCCCTTGGGATATTGGGTAGTAGATCAAAGAGGTGGTAGTGTTTGAGTAATTCAAAAGGTGGTGTTTGGCTGTAACTGTAGGCCCCATGCACACGGGACGTTTTTAACGCCGCTGTAAGCAGCGTCAGGCGTTTTCTTTTTGCAGCCTAAAAACGCCCCTCCATGTTATTCTATGGCCTCATGCACACTCAGACGTTTTTGAGCTGTAAGTGGCTTAGACGTTTTTAGGCTGCAACAAGAACCCACCACCTGCGCGTTCTGAGGACCAGCGTTACAGCGTTAAAAACGCCTGACGCTGCTAAAAGCTGAATAACTTTGCTATAACGTTGCTTAACGTGCGTTAAGCCACGTTATACGTTTTTTTTTTCTTCCATTCAAAATCAATGGTTCCCTATGGGATCCTATTGATTTGAATGGAGGTCGCACCGCAACACCGCAAGTCGGATCCGACTTGCGGGGTGACTTGCGCTGTGGGAATCTTGAGGGGGAACGCCACGCCAAAATGGGGAAAAAACGGCGTGGGGTCCCCCCCAGGGTTCCAAACCAGGCCCTTCGGGTCTGTTATGGAATTTGAGGGTAGCCCCATGCCGAAAAAACGACATGGGGTCCCCCCCAAAATCCATACCAGACCCTTAACCGAGCATGCAGCCCGGCAGGCCAGGAAAGGGGAGGGGACGAGCGAGCGGCCCCACCCCCCCTGGACCACACCAGGCCACATGCCCTCAACATGGGGGGGTGTTGGTGCTTTGGGGCAGGGGGAGCTCTGCACCCCCCACCTCAAAGCACCTTGCCCCCATGTTGATGAGGACAAGGGCCTCATCCCCACAACCCTGGCCGGTGGTTGTGGGGGTCTGCGGGCAGGGGGCTCATCGGAATCTGGAAGCCCCCTTTAACAAGGGGGCACCCCAGATCCCGGACCCCCTCCCTATGTGAATGGGTATGGGGTACACTGTACCCCTACCCATTCACCCCATAAAAGGCAGTGTATGGAAATAACGACAAGAGACGTTTTGGAAAGTTTATTAAAAATCTTCATCCGACTCTTCTTGTCTTCTCCTCTCCGGGGTCTTCTGCTCTTTTGCTGTCCGCCCTTCTTGTCTTCTCCTCTCCGGGGTCTTCTCCGGTGTCTTCTGCTGTCCGCCCTTCTTGTCTTCTCCTCTCCGGGGTCTTCTGCTCTTTTGCTGTCCCCCTCTTCTTGTGTTCTTCTCTCCGGGGTCTTCTGCTGTCCTCTCTTCTTTTCTTCTCCTCTCCGGTCTTCTGCTCTTTTGCTGTCCCCCTCTTCTTGTGTTCTTCTCTCCGGGGTCTTCTGCTGTCCCCTCTTCTGCTGTCCTCTCTTCTTTTCTTCTCCTCTCCGGTCTTCTGCTCTTTTGCTGTCGGCTGTCGGCTGTCGGCTGTCGGCTGTCTTCTTCCTCCGGTCCTCCTCCGACGACGTCTCCGCTGATTATGCCTATCTCCGGTCTCTTCAGCTTATTATATAGCCATTAGGGGCGTGGCCCCGATGACGTCATCTGGAGGCCCCGCCCCCTCATGTCACAGATGACGTCATATGTGACATGAGGGGGCGGGGCCTCCAGATGACGTCATCGGGGCCACGCCCCTAATGGCTATATAATAAGCTGAAGAGACCAGAGAAAGGCATAATCAGCGGAGACGTCGTCGGAGGAGGACCGGAGGAAGAAGACAGCCGACAGCAAAAGAGCAGAAGACCGGAGAGGAGAAGAAAAGAAGAGAGGACAGCAGAAGACCCCGGAGAGAAGAACACAAGAAGAGGGGGACAGCAAAAGAGCAGAAGACCCCGGAGAGGAGAAGACAAGAAGGGCGGACAGCAGAAGACACCGGAGAAGACCCCGGAGAGGAGAAGACAAGAAGGGCGGACAGCAAAAGAGCAGAAGACCCCGGAGAGGAGAAGACAAGAAGAGTCGGATGAAGATTTTTAATAAACTTTCCAAAACGTCTCTTGTCGTTATTTCCATACACTGCCTTTTATGGGGTGAATGGGTAGGGGTACAGTGTACCCCATACCCATTCACATAGGGAGGGGGTCCGGGATCTGGGGTGCCCCCTTGTTAAAGGGGGCTTCCAGATTCCGATGAGCCCCCTGCCCGCAGACCCCCACAACCACCGGCCAGGGTTGTGGGGATGAGGCCCTTGTCCTCATCAACATGGGGGCAAGGTGCTTTGAGGTGGGGGGTGCAGAGCTCCCCCTGCCCCAAAGCACCAACACCCCCCCATGTTGAGGGCATGTGGCCTGGTGTGGTCCAGGGGGGGTGGGGCCGCTCGCTCGTCCCCTCCCCTTTCCTGGCCTGCCGGGCTGCATGCTCGGATAAGGGTTTGGTATGGATTTTGGGGGGGACCCCATGCCGTTTTTTCGGCATGGGGCTACCCTCAAATTCCATAACAGACCCGAAGGGCCTGGTTTGGAACCCTGGGGGGGACCCCCACGCCGTTTTTTTCCCATTTTGGCGTGGAGTTCCCCCTCAAGATTCTCACAGCGCAAGTCGCCCCGCAAGTCGGATCCGACTTGCGGTGTTGCGGTGCGACCTCCATTCAAATCAATAGGCTCCCATAGGGAACCATTGATTTTGAATGGAAGAAAAAAAAACGCTGCTAAAAGCAACGTGGCAAAACGTGCAATAACGCCAATGGAAAAAGCTACTGAAAGCACGTTTTTACAGCTGCTTTTTCCGGCGTCAGAACTAACTTTGACGTACGTTTTTTCTAATGCCCCGTGTGCATGGGGCCTAAGGCTTTTACCACATACAAGTAAAAAAGGTATACCACATCAATACATACTAAAGTAACCTCCACAAAAAATCCTAACAGCATAAATAAAACTAGAATATAAATAATCATCATTGTTGCTTGGTGATATTAGCTAGCAGGATATATCCCAATATGGTCATAGTGCTGGATGGTGTATATTAAAAGAATATAATACAAAACATATATAGAAAATATAAAAATATAATATATTATGGTGACTCAGATGAATTGTGGGAGGTATAGTAGGCTACAATACCTACACATACCTAACTTTAGTAAGGTAGTAGTGAATATATATCCAGTGATATATGATATAAAATATTAAATCCAGTGGAAATAATATATATAAAGTGCAAGGTGCAACATTTATAACAATGATGATTATTTATATTCTGGTTTTATTTATGCTGTTATGATTTTTTGTGGAGGTTATTTTAGTATGTATTGATGTGGTATACCTTTTTTACTTGTATGTGGTAAAAGCCTTACAGTTACAGCTAACACCACCTGTTGAATTACTCAAACACTACCACCTCTTTGATCTACTACCCAATATCCCAAGGGCAGTGCCATATTCCCTACCCTTATATAACCATTGTTTGTGCATGTGTTGCACACTGCTGCTTTTCCTGGAGATGAGAAATAGTCCCAGACCACACTTTTACTTTTGCTGTCTTCATCCATCTCCTTTGCAATTTGAAAGAGACAATAAGGTTAAAATAATGGCTGACTGGCTGCTGGCACCCTGCCCTGCTGTGGGTGGCTTGCTGGCAGTGGCGGCTGGTGCGTTGGGGGCGCAGGGGCGCCGCCCCCCCCATCCATGCGTCCGGCCCCCTAATCTACATGCAAGGCGCCGGACGCATGGAGTTCAATGGGGTTTTTTTTTAATCACCTGATTAGAGCCAGAGGCTCTAATAGGCTTCAGAAAAGGGTGGACCCGAGGTGCAGAGCAGTGCGCCCCGAGCCCATCCATTGTGTGACAATAGCGAATGAAAATTCGCTGTTGTCACACGGATCCTCCTCCTGGCCAATCAGGAAGCAGGTCCGAGACCCGCTTCCTGATTGGCTGAAAGGCGAATGCATGCCATTGGCCGAGGAGGAGGCGGGAGGACTCAAGGAGACGCGGGGAACTGAGGAGAAGCCGCCGCTGCAGGTAAGTCTCTCTGCATTGAAGGGGGCACGCTGGTCACTTTGTATGGAAAGGGGGCATGATGATCTCTCTGCATTGAAGGGGGGCACATCACGCTGGTCACTCTGCATTGAATGGGCGCACGCTGGTCTCTCTGCATTGAAGGGGGCACGCTGGTCATTCTGCATTGAAAGGGGGCATGCTGGTCTCTCTGCATTGAAAGGGGGCACACTGGTCTCTCTGCATTAAAAGGGGGCACGCTGGTCATTCTGCATTGAAAGGGGGCATGCTGTCTCTCTGCATTGAATGGGGGCACGCTGGTCTCTCTGCATTGATAGGGGGCACGCTGGTCACTCTGCATTGAAAGGTGGCACACTATACCTTGATTACTGAAGGCCCCTTTCACACTTTTGTGACCTCAAAGTCACGCAATTTTTTGCCGCAAAGCAATGCCTATTACATTTTTCTGTTTGCGCCCCCCCAAAAATTTTGAGCACCAGCCGCCACTGCTTGCTGGCATCCTGTTGTGAGTCGGTGGCTGACGCCTGGCAGTGTGGGTGGCTGGCTAGCACCCTGTTGTGGGTTGGTGGCTGACGCCTGGCAGTGTGGGTGGCTGGCTTGCACCTTGTTGTGGGTCGGTGGCTGACACCTGGCAGTGTGGGTGGCTGGCTGGCATCCTGTTGTGGGTTGGTGGGTGACGCCTGGCAGTGTGGGTGGCTTGCTGGCACCCTGTTGTGGGTCGGTGGCTGATGACTGGCAGTGTGGGTGGCTTGCTGGCACCCTGTTGTGGGTCGGTGGCTGATGCCTGGCAGTGTGCGTGGCTTGCTGGCACCCTGTTGTGGGGTGGCTGGCTGCTGTCACAACTTGTATATGAACACCCAAACACCTTCATTGGGCCCAAGTAGGACTAAATGGGAATCTGAATTCCAATTGACCTTTACAGATTCACAATGGCATAAGGCCATCACGGTCATCGATAAACTGTCTAAATGTATTGATCATTGGGAACAATTTATGAAAATATACCATGGATGGTACTTAACGCCTCATAGGCTGTCTAAAATCTATCCTTCCACCAGTGCGTTGTGATGGAGATGGTGCAATAAGGTAGGAACACTGTATCATATCCTTTGGGATTGCACCTTTGTTCAACCCTTTTGGAAGGAAGTGGAGGTTTTGCTTGGAGTTTTTCTGGGCATAACCTTCTCTATCTGGCCGGCTTTGGCACTTTTGAACTTGGGAATAGATCTGATCCCTCCGAAGTACCAGACTATAGTACTCCACATCTTGTTTGCTGCTATATTGACCATCACTCACCGTTGGAAATGATCTTCTGAAGTTTAGGGTTCTTACGTTCCCCACTTGCCGTGTTATATTGTTATTTACACTAAATGCGATCATCCTATGATTGCTAGAGCCCAGGTTGTCCTGGACTCCTACCTCCGAGATTAGGTCTGGGTCATTAGTGATCAATAGATCCAGGACTGCGTTCTCTGTAGTCGGAGAATCCACCAACTGTGACATGTAATTATCCTGTAAGGTTTCCATGAATAGACGGGCCTTCTGTGAGTCAGTTTAATATATGGTGGTGGTTAGCTATCGGAGGGTCTACCCCCCCCCCCAACTGGACACAGTGTGTACCAATTTGGGGTGTTCAGGGGGGTTGGGGGTGACCCTATTAGAGAACAGCCATCAGCGACCCCATCTTATAAGTATTAATGCTATTCGTATATTTGGATTGCTTAATGCTGTAATGGCTTATCTTCATGGGCATGAAGTTAGATTGCATAACTGCACCTATGTACTACTGGCCATAATATCAATGTTTTATGAGTTTGCTTTCCTTTGTTATTATGATTTCCTTTCCCTGTTTGTTACTATTTGAAATAATCTTAATAAAACTATTTAACAAGAAAATGCATTTTGTGTAAGTAGTTATTTTTTTCTTTTTGTGTTAGTTATTTACTATAAAAAATTACATTATAAGAATTACACTGGCCACACAACTTTACCAGTTTAGTTGTAATTAGAAAAATGACCATTAGATGTCAGGGTAGGCTAACAAAAAAAATAAAATTAGTTTCTGAGTTTCTCACTTGGTATTTTTGGTATGCCCTGACATCTAGTGGACATTTTTTGGGATTACAACTAAAATCTAAAATAAAATAATGGTGTAATTAGCCTTTGTTCAGTTTATAGGTGGATTTCCTGAGAGAAGTAAAACACAAGGTGGATAATAAACACAGTTTAATGGAGGTGGTGCCTGTTGGTTACCCTAGCTGTGGGTGAGATACTGTTTAGGGGATCAGTAAGACCTTTTAAGGGTTTGATTCCACTACTGTGTGTCTGCAAAAATGTAGCGGCAGGCAGGTAGGACCACAGTACATTGCGATGGGACAAAAGCCACCGCTCACCAGCTTGGGAAGTATTCTTCTTTTACAGACTATATCTAGTTATTTTTTTATTGTAGCTATAGGGTTGCCTAATGATATGTTTTTAGTGACTTTTTGTGTGAAATGTGGCTGACAAGCTGAAAAGATCTAAATATTTATGGATTCAATATTATTATTATTAAGGGAGTTTAGCAATATTTTTGTCCCCTCCTTTTGCAGTGTTACTGTGGTTTGTTATCGCAAACATTATGGTATTTCATTTATATGCTTTCAGGAAGCTATTTATGAACACTTTGCAGTGGCCATGCAGTAATTACAAGTGGTCTTGTCACTGAGTACCTATCTTTGGGGGGTCGCGTTGGGAAGGATTGCCGATCATGTGACTACTGTCACAGCAGTCACATAATTGAAAGCTGGTACCGCCAGTCACCCCTGAGCAATGATTGGCTAAAGGCAGCTTGCATTTGTCCAATCATGGCAGAGATGATTTGATTGGCCAAGGCATGGAGGTCAGGGTGCCTGCTTTGGCCAATCACATAATGCACTGCATGTGCAGTGCATTATGGATGCGGTGCCTGAATTTCCCACGAAGAAGTACATTTGTTCGCCATATGACGAACGAGCGAACAGCCAGTGTTCGAGTCGAAGTTACGTTCAACTTGAAGCTCATCCCTAATTAGGCGTCTCAACTCTAGCAAGCTCATCCTTTACCTGTTCAGAAAGCCCTTGGCGGAACTGGCTTTTTTTGCGCTGCAGGATTCCAAATAGTATCTGCAACCCAACATCTGAATTCTGCTGTGTACTCAGCAACAGAGCATTTACCCTGCCTCAGTCTATGCAGCTTTGCTTTGGCAGTAGCACAATGGCTGGGATAATCAAAAACCTGATTCATAGCGGTCAAAAAAGTATCAAGATTATTCAAAGTGGCACTGTCTTGTTCAATATATGTTTAGGCCCAAGTTAGAACTTCTAAAGTCAGAAGTTCGAGAATAAAGGTTACCTTCCTTTTCTCAGAAGGAAATGCAGCAGGGTGAGTTTGGAAATATAAACAACACTGATTTAGGAAACTTCTGTAATGATGGCGGTCTCCATTAAACTTAGATGGTAGAGGCTGAGGAATATGTGTGTGTTAGTATCACCTCTGTCCAGTAGTTGTCTCTGCAGAATAAGAATCTCCTCTTGTTGCTGTATGGGTCTCATTTCAACACCCCTCTTGTCTCTACCTTATTTTACCTTATACAAATTCTAGTTTACCTCTTAGTAGTGATCGACTGATATCGGTTTTTCGTTGTCAATACCGATATTTTGGCCAATGCATATCGGTATGCGTCGATATTTTGAACATTTAAAGTTTTGCAAAATAAACACAAATTTTGACACAAATCTGTTACTGAACATGTTAGTGTTTATTTATTAACATTTTTAACATTAAGGGCTCGTTCTTCACACCTTAACTGCATTAAAACTGATAGGAAAACTGCACTTGTAAGGACATCAGAAATTCACATCATCTGATTGTGAATGATGCCTGAACTGCTGCAGTAGTGCAATCATTTTAAATCACTACTGCAGTGCAGTCAGTGCAAAACTGCTAGAAAAAAAGCTAGACAAAATCTAGACAGTGGATTGGACTGGAGTCAGTGGACTACTGCTGCAGTAGAACACTCACTGCAATGATTTTCTGCAGTCAGTGCAAAACTGCTAGAAAAAAAACTAGACAAAAGCCAGACAGTGGATTGGAGTGGACACTAGTACTACTACACTTTTCAATACTCCCAGATAGGTAGAACAATATTATACTGCAGAAAGCATAATATTTCAGCATGTTCATGTTCACTTGTTAAACGGCTTCTGTTTTTTTCATATAATGCTGCCACTTCATTAACATGCTCACTTGGTACAAGAGGAAAAGAGGACAGAGGAGCAGAGAGAGAGAGGTATCTTCTAGCATGGGAAGCAAGTCTTTTGTAGTGTGCCTCATTTTCTTTCCACCACTGAAAAGGATCACCACTTCTTATGTCAATTACTGGTTCCTTCAAATAGAGATGACGTTCATCATTCAGGCTCATTATTGCACATTCAGAAGAATCCTCCGCATGAGGCCCCAATAAAACACTGAAAATGTCATGATCAATTCGACCACGAGGAAGAAGATTCTCTTCTGTTCGTTGTTGTCTTTTTGGACATTTTTCTGTTTTTGCAGCATGCTTTCTTTCAGATTATAAAAATGCTGTTCTGGACTTGACTTTTCAACAGTAACCTCCTGCACCTCCTGCTAAAAATCTTCTGTCAGCCATTGTTTTTGCCTTGGCCAATACATCATCAGAAGAGAAAGCATTGTTCTTGTATCGAAGATTCAAAAGACTTGCCAGCACAACATTTTTAATCTCCTCATGCTTCCCTAAACATATATCAATCAAAGCTCTCTGGCTTGACAGACCATCATTTGAAAGTTGGAGGGTGTTGTGTGCCATGACACTAAGGTTTGACATATCAGCAAGCCTCATTCCTTTCCGCATGTTTGCTCCGCTGTCTCGAAGGAGCACAAGCATGACTCAGTCTTTGTTGATTCTCCGGTCTTCAAGCATGCCTAGAAACATTTCTCTACTGTACTCAGTGTGGGATCCTTGCATCACTTTCGTATTCAACACCAATTGCCTTTTTGTCCATCCACTGTCAATGAAGTGGCATGTAAGAATCATTAGTGAGTCTGTTTGTCCTGACCAGCAGTCAGCCGTAAATGAGTTGCCAGCATTCTCTGGTTGCAGCATAGCCTTTACTTTCTGAAAGACCTTTTGGTGAATCTTTCCCAGCATTTTTGTTCGATAATACTTCTCACTCTTCAGTGTGTACCTTGGCTCAAGTATGGACATCAACCACTTAAATCCTGAGTCAGACACCATTGTAAATGGCTGGTTATCAGTGACCATCATCTCTGTGATTACTCTGTCCAGCAGTTGGGATCTTCCATCTGAATCTAGACAGTGACACGTTTTTTTTTCCTGAAACATATCTGTTATTGTTGCCTAGGATAGTGGAGGAGGTATTTCAAAATCACATCAATATTAATTTTGTTTTTTCTGTGCTGCATGATATAAATCAATATGATGAACTCTTAGATGGGCCCAAAGATTTGATGTATTCTTGTTTTTTGCAGTTACTGATCCCATGCTTATATTGTTTGTGCATGTAAATGTATAGGAAAAACCTGCGCTATGGAAATTGAGGGGAAAGACGTGAGAAAGGCTGTGGCCTCCCTAAAATATAGCCAAAGACTATATCAAGAGTATGGTTAAAAAAGGGTAGGGAATATGGCGCTGCCCTTGGGATATTGGGTAGTAGATCAAAGAGGTGGTAGTGTTTGAGTAATTCAAAAGGTGGTGTTGGCTGTAACTGTAAGGCTTTTACCACATACAAGTAAAAAAGGTATACCACATCAATACATACTAAAGTAACCTCCACAAAAAATCATAACAGCATAAATAAAACTAGAATATAAATAATCATCATTGTTGCTTGGTGATATTAGCTAGCAGGATATATCCCAATATGGTCAAAGTGCTGGTTGGTGTATATTAAAAGAATATAATACAAAAAATATAAAGAAAATATAAAAATATAATATATCATGGTGACTCAGATGAATTGTGGGAGGTATAGTAGGCTACAATACCTACACCTACCTAACTTTAGTAAGGTAGTAGTGAATATATATCCAGTGATATATGATATAAAATATTAAATCCAGTGGAAATAATATATATAAAGTGCAAGGTGAAACATTTATAACAATGATGATTATTTATATTCTGGTTTTATTTATGCTGTTATGATTTTTTGTGGAGGTTATTTTAGTATGTATTGATGTGGTATACCTTTTTTACTTGTATGTGGTAAAAGCCTTACAGTTACAGCCAACACCACCTGTTGAATTACTCAAACACTACCACCTCTTTGATCTACTACCCAATATCCCAAGGGCAGTGCCATATTCCCTACCCTTATATAACCATTGTTTGTGCATGTGTTGCACACTGCTGCTTTTCCTGGAGATGAGAAATAGTCCCAGACCACACTTTTACTTTTGCTGTCTTCATCCATCTCCTTTGCAATTTGAAAGAGACAATAAGGTTAAAATAATGGCTGACTGGCTGCTGGCACCCTGCCCTGCTGTGGGTGGCTTGCTGGCAGTGGCGGCTGGTGCGTTGGGGGCGCAGGGGCGCCGCCCCCCCCTATCCATGCGTCCGGCCCCCTAATCTACATGCAAGGCGCCGGACGCATGGAGTTCAATGGGGTTTTTTTTTTAATCACCTGATTAGAGCCAGAGGCTCTAATAGGCTTCAGAAAAGGGTGGACCCGAGGTGCAGAGCAGTGCGCCCCGAGCCCATCCATTGTGTGACAATAGCGAATGAAAATTCGCTGTTGTCACACGGATCCTCCTCCTGGCCAATCAGGAAGCAGGTCCGAGACCCGCTTCCTGATTGGCTGAAAGGCGAATGCATGCCATTGGCCGAGGAGGAGGCGGGAGGACTCAAGGAGACGCGGGGAACTGAGGAGAAGCCGCCGCTGCAGGTAAGTCTCTCTGCATTGAAGGGGGCACGCTGGTCACTTTGTATGGAAAGGGGGCATAATGATCTCTCTGCATTGAAGGGGGGCACAGCACGCTGGTCACTCTGCATTGAATGGGCGCACGCTGGTCTCTCTGCATTGAAGGGGGCACGCTGGTCATTCTGCATTGAAAGGGGGCATGCTGGTCTCTCTGCATTGAAAGGGGGCACACTGGTCTCTCTGCATTAAAAGGGGGCACGCTGGTCATTCTGCATTGAAAGGGGGCATGCTGTCTCTCTGCATTGAATGGGGGCACGCTGGTCTCTCTGCATTGATAGGGGGCACGCTGGTCACTCTGCATTGAAAGGTGGCACACTATACCTTGATTACTGAAGGCCCCTTTCACACTTTTGTGACCTCAAAGTCACGCAATTTTTTGCCGCAAAGCAATGCCTATTACATTTTTCTGTTTGCGCCCCCCCAAAAATTTTGAGCACCAGCCGCCACTGCTTGCTGGCATCCTGTTGTGAGTCGGTGGCTGACGCCTGGCAGTGTGGGTGGCTGGCTGGCACCCTGTTGTGGGTTGGTGGCTGACGCCTGGCAGTGTGGGTGGCTGGCTTGCACCTTGTTGTGGGTCGGTGGCTGACACCTGGCAGTGTGGGTGGCTGGCTGGCATCCTGTTGTGGGTTGGTGGCTGACGCCTGGCAGTGTGGGTGGCTTGCTGGCACCCTGTTGTGGGTCGGTGGCTGATGACTGGCAGTGTGGGTGGCTTGCTGGCACCCTGTTGTGGGTCGGTGGCTGATGCCTGGCAGTGTGCGTGGCTTGCTGGCACCCTGTTGTGGGGTGGCTGGCTGCTGTCACAACTTGTATATGAACACCCAAACACCTTCATTGGGCCCAAGTAGGACTAAATGGGAATCTGAATTCCAATTGACCTTTACAGATTCACAATGGCATAAGGCTATCACGGTCATCGATAAACTGTCTAAATGTATTGATCGTTGGGAACAATTTATGAAAATATACCATGGATGGTACTTAACGCCTCATAGGCTGTCTAAAATCTATCCTTCCACCAGTGCGTTGTGATGGAGATGGTGCAATAAGGTAGGAACACTGTATCATATCCTTTGGGATTGCACCTTTGTTCAACCCTTTTGGAAGGAAGTGGAGGTTTTGCTTGGAGTTTTTCTGGGCATAACCTTCTCTATCTGGCCGGCTTTGGCACATTTGAACTTGGGAATAGATCTGATCCCTCCGAAGTACCAGACTATAGTACTCCACATCTTGTTTGCTGCTATATTGACCATCACTCACCGTTGGAAATGATCTGAGTCACCAAAAATTCAGGAACTTACTTCACGGGTAAACTCACAATGTCATTTTGAGAAGTTACTAGCTGTTAAAGATCATAGAATGCCTATCTTGAGCAAACAATGGAATTACTGGTTAAAGCATCCTAATGCCGCTCCTGGTCTCAAGCCCAATTAGCCTGCTTTTATTTTCCACCAAAGAGCATTCCCTTTACTTTACCTTTCATATACTATCTGTTAGTGTCACAAATAACATCTTGTAGAACTATGTACATGTCACATAGTTACATAGTAGGTGAGGTTAAATAAAGACAATAGTCCATCCAGTTCAACCTGTGTAGGTGTGTGTGGCTGTAATCATCTCACATAGCCCTGAATATTCTGATCCTTGAGATGTACGTCTAAGAGTCTTTTGAAAGCCACCATACTACCCGCAGAAACCACCTCTTGTGGTAGAGAATTCCACAATCTTGTAGCCCTAACAGTAAAGAACCCCCCACGTTGCCTGAGGTTAAAACGCTTCTCCTCTAATCGCATTGTATGCCCTCCAGTCCTCATGCAATCCCTTCGACTGAACAGCTTTTTTGCTAAGCTGAGATCCCCATTGAGATATTTAAAAATTGCTATCATGTCCCCCCTCAGGCGTCTCTTCTCCAGGGAGAATAAATCAAGCGATTGCAGACGCTCTTCATAATTAAGGTCCTCTAATCCCCTAATTAGTTTAGTTGCCCTTCTGTGGACTCTCTCCAGCTCCAACACATCCCTCCTGAGGACTGGCGACCAGAACTGGACAGAATACTCCAGATGCGGTCGTACCAGAGTTTTATAAAGTGGAAGGATTATAGACTTATCTCTGGAATACATACCTTTTCTTTATGCATGCTAATATTCTGCCGGCTTTGGCAGCTGCCGCTTGACATTGCATGCTATTGCCTAGTCTATCATCAACCAAGACTCCCAGATCTTTCTCCATTTTTCATTCCCCCAAGGGTTCCCCTCCTAACGTGTATTGTGCTTTTATGTTTCCAGTCCCCAAGTGCAAAACCTTACACTTCTCCACGTTAAACCTCATTTGCCAAGTCGTTGCCCATTTCGTTATTTTGTCCAGGTCATTCTGTAGGATATCCGCTTCATGCTGTGCAGTTATTGCCCTGCCCAATTTTGTGTCATCTGCAAAAACTGATATCGAACTACTGATCCCGTCCTCAATGCTGTTTATGAATAAATTGAGCAAGGATGGTCTCAGGACTGAGCCTTGGGGCACCCCGCTTGCCACCTCAGACCAGTCTGAGTATGCGCTGTTTATTACCACCCTTTGGACACGCCCTTTTAGCCAGTTCCAGCAAACCCTGCTGTCGATACCTGCAGACCTGATTTTATAAATTAAGCGCTTATGGGGAACTGTATCAAACGCTTTAGCGAAATCTAAGTACACCACATCCACTGGTCTGCCCTTATCCAGCTCACAGCTCACCTCCTCGTAGAATGTTAGGAGATTGGTTTGACAAGAACGCCCATTTGTAAACCCGTGCTGGTTACTGCTGATGATGTTGTTGTCTTTAGCAAACTCTACGATGTAGTCCCTTATCATCCCCTCCAGAAGTTTACATACTATTGATGTCAAACTGACAGGCCTATAATTTCCCGGTATATGCCTCTGACCCTTTTTGAATATCGGAATCACGTTTGCTTTCCTCCAATCCCCTGGTACATCTCCTGTCCTAAAACTGTCAGCAAAGATCAGGAACAATGGTCTAGATATAACCATACTGAGTTGCTTGAGTACTTTCGGATGTACGCCATCCGGGCCTGGTGATTTGTTTGTGTTAAGTTTATCCAGCCTTTCCCTGATTTCACCCTCTGTTAGCCATAGTGGCAAGTCCTGTGTATTACTACTAACCATACAGTCATGGTCAGTGTACCCCTCCGTTTCCTGTGTAAATACTGACGAGAAAAAAGCATTCAGCACGGTTGCTTTTTCAGTGTCCTCTGTAACCATCCTCCCATCATTGGTAATTATGTGTGCAATATGTTCTGCCCTAGTTTTTTTGCTGTTGATATATTTAAAGAATTTCTTTGGTTTTTTTTTTTACTATCCTCCGCTATTTGTCTCTCAAAGTTTATTTTAGCCATCTTGATTTCGTGTTTACTTTTCTTATTTGCCTCCTTGTATTGGTCGAAAGCCGATACTGTGCCCTCTGATTTATATTTCCTGAAGGCCAATTTTTTTCCCCTAATAAGTTTTTTAACGCTATGGTTTAGCCAGCCAGGTTTGGCCTTGTCTCTTCTAAATGTATTTCCCATAGGAATGCACTGCAAGATGCATTTGCTTAATATGTTCCTAAAGCATTCCCATTTTTCCTCTGTGGTCAGGGATCCCAGTGTTTGGTCCCAGTTTACCCTTTCCATCAAGGAGTATAATTTTGGAAAGTTTTCCCTTCTGAAGTTTAGGGTTCTTACGTTCCCCACTTGCCGTGTTATATTGTTATTTACACTAAATGCGATCATCCTATGATTGCTAGAGCCCAGGTTGTCCTGCACTCCTACCTCCGAGATTAGGTCTGGGTCATTAGTGATCAATAGATCCAGGACTGCGTTCTCTGTAGTCGGAGAATCCACCAACTGTGACATGTAATTATCCTGTAAGGTTTCCATGAATAGACGGGCCTTCTGTGAGTCAGTTTAATATATGGTGGTGGTTAGCTATCGGAGGGTCTACCCCCCCCCCCCCAACTGGACACAGTGTGTACCAATTTGGGGTGTTCAGGGGGGTTGGGGGTGGCCCTATTAGAGAACAGCCATCAGCGACCCCATCTTATAAGTATTAATGCTATTCGTATATTTGGATTGCTTAATGCTGTAATGGCTTATCTTCATGGGCATGAAGTTAGATTGCATAACTGCACCTATGTACTACTGGCCATAATATCAATGTTTTATGAGTTTGCTTTCCTTTGTTATTATGATTTCCTTTCCCTGTTTGTTACTATTTGAAATAATCTTAATAAAACTATTTAACAAGAAAATGCATTTTGTGTAAGTAGTTATTTTTTTTTTTTTGTGTTAGTTATTTACTATAAAAAATGACATTATAAGAATTACACTGGCCACACAACTTTACCAGTTTAGTTGTAATTAGAAAAATGACCATTAGATGTCAGGGTAGGCTAACAAAAAAAATAAAATTAGTTTCTGAGTTTCTCACTTGGTATTTTTGGTATGCCCTGACATCTAGTGGACATTTTTTGGGATTACAACTAAAATCTAAAATAAAATAATGGTGTAATTAGCCTTTGTTCAGTTTATAGGTGGATTTCCTGAGAGAAGTAAAACACAAGGTGGATAATAAACACAGTTTAATGGAGGTGGTGCCTGTTGGTTACCCTAGCTGTGGGTGAGATACTGTTTAGGGGATCAGTAAGACCTTTTAAGGGTTTGATTCCACTACTGTGTGTCTGCAAAAATGTAGCGGCAGGCAGGTAGGACCACAGTACATTGCGATGGGACAAAAGCCACCGCTCACCAGCTTGGGAAGTATTCTTCTTTTACAGACTATATCTAGTTATTTTTTTATTGTAGCTATAGGGTTGCCTAATGATATGTTTTTAGTGACTTTTTGTGTGAAATGTGGCTGACAAGCTGAAAAGATCTAAATATTTATGGATTCAATATTATTATTATTAAGGGAGTTTAGCAATATTTTTGTCCCCTCCTTTTGCAGTGTTACTGTGGTTTGTTATCGCAAACATTATGGTATTTCATTTATATGCTTTCAGGAAGCTATTTATGAACACTTTGCAGTGGCCATGCAGTAATTACAAGTGGTCTTGTCACTGAGTACCTATCTTTGGGGGGTCGCGTTGGGAAGGATTGCCGATCATGTGACTACTGTCACAGCAGTCACATAATTGAAAGCTGGTACCGCCAGTCACCAATCTTTACCGCCACATCTTTGTGCCTGGTTGTTAGTTTATCAGCTGTGAACAATGGAGCAAACCCAAGGACCAGGAGTGTAACATATTCAAGTGCAGTCTTTTTTGTGCAAGGCTATGGTGAATGCAAAATATTTTTTAGTCCCTGTGCCTTAGTGTTAGCCTGCAACTGTCACTAGAATACCTCCCAACCTTTTGAGATGGGAACGAGGGACACCTATTAGCAAAGGTATGTAGGCATTGGAAACACCCCTACCACGCCCCCCTTAAAGGAGAATTATACAAAAAAAAAAAAAGATTAGTTAAACCCAAAAGTGCTTTTTTTTTACCAATACTGTTCCTTTATATTGGCTTTTGAAATTTACAAATGCAGCAATTTATAAATGGGATGAAAGGTTTAGCACTGGGAAACAGTTTTTGAGTTGTATTTTATAGTTGTTGTATTTTATATACAACTATATAGATCAGACCAAAATGAGGGACAAATGAGGAGGAAAGAGGGACAGAAGGACATTGTTCCAAATCAGGGACAGTCCCTCGAAATCAGGGACAGTTGGGTGCTATGCACGAGTGGCATAGAGGATCCCCACAAGTCTGTGATAGCCAGAGTCTGTTAGAATGGGCTGCACATTAACTGCATCATAAAGGTGCTTTATACTGCCACCCCCCCCCCCCCCCCATTAAAACCAATAGAAAGTAATCCATATGAACTATAAAGCCATACCATATACAGTCATGTGAAAAAGTAAGTACATCCAGTGGGAATTGTTGCTTTTTTTGACAAACATGAACAGGCAAATGGTAGAAAATAATTAAACAGTATGTACAGATATAGGTGATGTACCTTAAAAAACACAAGTAAATATTGCTTTTTAGTTTATTTATTTAAACAAAATTGTGGTAAATCCCCACTCTGTGCTTCAGATTTAGAAAACAAATTAAACCCAAAAACAAATTCAATAAATAAAATAAAAATAGATAACTTAAATATAAACAGCCATATTGAAAATAAAACCCCTTGGACAGGAAGCGAAGAGAAATCTCCCAAATTGGACACAGATCGTAAAAAAAAAAAAAAAAAAAAAACAGACAGAAGCTATAACCCTCCTTTACTAAAACAAAAATGTTTTGCTTTTAGTTTTACTTTACGGAAAATATCAATAGATGCAATAGTATATTGAGGATACATTATTTCCTTGGCTTTAGAAGTTGGTAATGAGTGCCAATATAATTAAAACAGACACTCCTCCACCAGTGATCCTCGCCCCTGAGCAAAAATTGGCTAAAGGCAGCTTGCATTTGTCCAATCATGGCAGAGATGATTTGATTGGCCAAGGCATGGAGGTCAGGGTGCCTGCTTTGGCCAATCACATAATGCACTGCATGTGCAGTGCATTATGGATGCGGTGCCTGAATTTCCCACGAAGAAGTACATTTGTTCGCCATACGACAAACGAGCGAACAGCCAGTGTTCGAGTCGAAGTTACGTTCAACTTGAAGCTCATCCCTAATTAGGCATCTCAACTCTAGCAAGCTCATCCTTTACCTGTTCAGAAAGCCCTTGGCGGAACTGGCTTTTTTTGCGCTGCAGGATTCCAAATAGTATCTGCGACCCAACATCTGAATTCTGCTGTGTACTCAGCAACAGAGCATTTACCCTGCCTCAGTCTATGCAGCTTTGCTTCGGCAGTAGCACAATGGCTGGGATAATCAAAAACCTGATTCATAGCGGTCAAAAAAGTATCAAGATTATTCAAAGTGGCACTGTCTTGTTCAATATATGTTTAGGCCCAAGTTAGAACTTCTAAAGTCAGAAGTTGGAGAATAAAGGTTACCTTCCTTTTCTCAGAAGGAAATGCAGCAGGGTGAGTTTGGAAATATAAACAACACTGATTTAGGAAACTTCTGTAATGATGGCGGTCTCCATTAAACTTAGATGGTAGAGGCTGAGGAATATGTGTGTGTTAGTATCACCTCTGTCCAGTAGTTGTCTCTGCAGAATAAGAATCTCCTCTTGTTGCTGTATGGGTCTCATTTCATAGTTACATAGTTACATAGTTAGTGAGGCTGAAAAAAGACACAAGTCCATCCAGTTCAACCTATGATGTGTGTGTGTGTTTGCTTTTAACCGTACATTGTATACCCCTGTATGTTGTGGTCTTTAAGGTGTCCATCCAATAGTTTTTTGAAACTATCAATGCTCCCCGCTGATACGACTGCTTGCGGAAGAGAATTCCACATCCTTACCGCTCTTACAGTGAAGAACCCCTTACGCACTTTAAGGTTAAACCGCCTTTCCTCAAGTTTTAGTGAGTGGCCACGTGTCTTATTGTATCTCCTTTCTCTGAATAGTTTGTTCCTTATGCTAGGGTCGCCAGTACAGTATTTGTACATTGATATCATATCCGCCGGACCAGAGTCTTGTAGAGTGGAAGAATAATCTCTTTATTTCTGGAGTGAATCCCCTTTTTTATACAACCCAGTATTCTGTTGGCTTTGCTTGCGGCGGCTTGGCATTGCATGCCACTTCCAAGCCTGTTGTCTACCAGTACCCCCAGGTCCCTTTCCATCCTAGACTCACCCAGAGGTTCCCCCCCTAGTGAGTAGCTTGCTTTCTGGTTTCTGGCCCCCAAGTGCATTACTTTACATTTTTCTACATTAAATCTCATCTGCCATGTAGTTGCCCAACACCCCTCTTGTCTCTACCTTATTTTACCTTATACAAATTCTAGTTTACCTCTTAGTAGTGATCGACCAATATCGGTTTTTCATTGTCAATACCGATATTTTGGCCAATGCATATCGGTATGTGTCGGTTGAACTTTTAAAGTTTTGCAAAATAAACACAAATTTTGACACAAATCTGTTACCGAACATGTTAATGTTTATTTATTAACATTTTTAACATTAAGGGCTCGTTCTTCACACCTTAACTGCATGAAAACTGATAGGAAAACTGCACTTGCAGGGACATCAGAAATTCACATCATCTGATTGTGAATGATGCCTGAACTGATGCAGTAGTGCACTCACTCAATGCAATAATTTTAAATCACTACTGCAGTGCAGTCAGTGCAAAACTGCTAGAAAAAAAACTAGACAAAAGCCAGACAGTGGATTGGAGTGGACACTAGTACTACTACACTTTTCAATACTCCCAGTTGGGAGTGTTATGCTTTCTGCGGTATAATATTGTTCTCAATATTATACCGCAGAAAGCATAACATTTCAGCATGTTCATGTTCACTTGTTAAACGGCTTCTGTTTTTTTCATATAATGCTGCCACTTCATTAACATGCTCACTTGGTACAGGAGGAAAGGAGGACAGAGGAGCAGAGAGAGAGAGGTATCTTCTAGCATGGGAAGCAAGTCTTTTGTAGCGTGCCTCATTTTCTCTCCACCACTGAAAAGGATCACCACTTCTTCTGTCAATTACTGGTTCCTTCAAATAGAGATGAAGTTCATCATCCATAGTTACATAGTTAGTGAGGTTGAAAAAAGACATCAGTCCATCCAGTTCAACCTATGATGTGTGTGTGTGTTTGCTGTTAACCGTACATTGTATACCCCTGTATGTTGTGGTCTTTAAGGTGCCCATCTAATCGTTTTTTGAAACTATCGATGCTCCCTGCTGATACGACGGTTTGCGGAAGAGAATTCCACATCCTTACTGCTCTTACAGTGAAGAACCCCCTTCGTATTTTAAGGTTAAACCACCTTTCCTCTAGTTTTAGTGAGTGGCCACGTCTTATTGTATTCCCTTTCTCTGAATAGGTTTTTCCATATGCTAGGGTTGCCAGTACAGTATTTGTACATTGATATCATATCCCCCCTCAATCGTCTCTTCTCCAGAGAGAATAAGTTCAGTGCTTGTAGTCTTTCCTCATAGCTGATGTCCTCCATTCCCCTAATTATTTTTGTTGCCCTTCTCTGGACTTTCTCCAGTTCCAGCACATCCTTCCTGAGGACCGGTGCCCAGAACTGGACAGCATACTCCAGATGTGGCCGGACCAGAGTCTTGTAGAGTGGGAAAATAATCTCTTTATTTCCGGAGTGAATCCCCTTTTTTATACATCCCAGTATTCTGTTGGCTTTGCTTGCAGCGGCTTGGCATTGCATGCCACTGCCAAGCCTGTTGTCTACCAGTACCCCCAGGTCCTTTTCTATCCTAGACTCACCCAGAGGTCCCCCCCCCCCAGTGAGTAGCTTGCTTTCTGGTTTCTGGCACCCAAGTGCATTACTTTACATTTTTCAACATTAAACCTCATCTGCCATGTAGTTGCCCACCCCATTATTTTGTTCAGGTCCGCTTGTAAGGTTTCCACATCCTGCCCAGAAGATATTGGCATGCTTAGTTTAGTATCATCCGCAAATACTGAGATTTTACTCGATATCCCCTCCTCTAGATCATTTATGAATAAATTAAACAGGATTGGCCCCAGGACAGAACCCTGGGGGACCCCGCTTTCCACACCCGCCCAATCTGAGTATTCCCCATTAATCACCACCCTTTGCAACCTCCCCTGGAGCCAGTTCTCTATCCAGGTACTCACCTTATGGTCCATACCAACCTTCCTTAGTTTGAACAGTAAGCATTTGTGGGGAACGGTGTCAAAGGCCTTTGCAAAGTCCAGGTACACCACATCCACAGGCTTACCTTTATCTAGGTGGCAGCTCACTTCATTATAGAAGGTTAATAGATTGGTTTGACAAGAACGATTTTTCATGAATCTATGCTGATTACTACTAATAATATCATTTTCATTACTAAAGTCTTGTATGTGGTCCCGTAACATCCCCTACAAAATCTTGCAGACTACCGATGTTAGGCTGACCGGCCTATAGTTACCCGGGATATATATCTGCCCTTTTTTAAATATTGGTATCACGTTGGTTTTTTCCAATCAGCTGGCACCGTACCCGTCTGTAAGCTATCCTTAGGCTCATTATTGCAGATTCAGAAGAATCCTCCGCATGAGGCCCCAATAAAACACTGAAAATGTCATGATCAATTCGACCACGATGAAGAAGATTCTTTTCTGTTCGTTGTTGTCTTTTTGGACATTTTTCTGTTTTTGCAGCATGCTTTCTTTCAGATTATAAAAATGCTGTTCTGGACTTGACTTTTCAACAGTAACCTCCTGCACCTCCTGTTAAATATATTCTGTCAGCCATTGTTTTTGCCTTGACCAATACATCATCAGAAGAGAAAGCATTGTTCTTGTATCAAGGATTCAAAAGACTTGCCAGCACAACATTTTTTAATCTCCTCATGCTTCTCTAAACATATATCAATCAAAGCTCTCTGGCTTGACAGACCATCATTTGAAAGTTGGAGGGTGTTGTGTGCCATGACACTAAGGTTTGACATATCAGCAAACATTCCTTTCCGCATGTTTGCTCTGCTGTCTCGAAGGAGCACAAGCATCACTCTGTCTTTGTTGATTCCCCAGTCTTCCAGCATGCCTAGAAACATTTCTCTACTGTACTCAGTGTGGGATCCTTGCATCACTTTCGTATTCAACACCAATTGCCTTTTTGTCCATCCACTGTCAATGAAGTGGCATGTAAGAATCATTAGTGACTCTGTTTGTCCTGACCAGCAGTCAGCCGTAAATAAGAGTGAGTTACCAGCATTCTCTGGTTGCAGCATAGTCTTTACTTTCTGAACGACCTTTTGGTGAATCTTTCCCAGCATTTTTGTTCGATAATACTTCTCACTCTTCAGTGTGTACCTTGGCTCAAGTATGGACATCAACCGCTTACATCCTGAGTCAGACACCATTGTAAATGGCTGGTAATCAGTGACCATCATCTCTGTGATTACTCTGTCCAGCAGTTGGGATCTTCCATCTGAATCTAGACAGTGACACGTTTTTTTTTTCTGAAACATATCTGTTATTGTTGCCTGGGATAGTGGAGGAGGTATTTCAAAACCACATTGATATTCATTTTGTTTTTTTCTGTGCTGCATGATATAATTCAATATGATGAACTCTTAGGTGGGGCCAAAGATTTGATGTATTCTTGTTTTTTGCAGTTACTGATCCCATGCTTATATTGTTTGTGCTTGTAAATGGATAGGAAAAGCCCACGCTATGGAAATTGAGGGGAAAGACATGAGAAAGGCTGCGGCCTTCATAAACTATAGCCAAAGACTATATCAAGAGTATGGTTAAATAAGGGTAGGGAATATGGCGCTGCCCTTGGGATATTGGGTAGTAGATCAAAGAGGTGGTAGTGTTTGAGTAATTTAAAAGGTGGTGTTGGCTGTAACTGTAAGGCTTTTACCACATACAAGTAAAAAAGGTAAACCACAACAATACATACTAAAATAACCTCCACAAAAAATCATAACAGCATAAATAAAACCAGAATACAAATAATCATCATTGTTGCTAGGTGATATTAGCTAGTAGGATATATCCCAATATGGTGATAGTGCTGGTTGGTGTATATTAAAACAATATAATACAAAATATATATAGAAAATATAAAAATATAATACAAAGTATATTATGGTGATTTAGATGAATTGTGGGAGGTATAGTAAGTTAAAATATGTACACATACGTAACTTTAGGAGGTAGTAGTGAATATATATCCAGTGATATAAAATATAAAATCCAGTGGAAATAATATATATATAAAGTGCAAGGTGCAACATTTATAACAATGATGATTATTTATATTCTGGTTTTATTTAAGCTGTTATGATTTTCTGTGGAGGTTATTTTAGTATGTATTGATGTGGTATACCTTTTTTACTTGTATGTGGTAAAAGCCTTACAGTTACAGCCAACACCACCTTTTGAATTACTCAAACACTACCACCTCTTTGATCTACTACCCAATATTCCAAGGGCAGCGCCATATTCCCTACCCTTATTTAACCCTTATTTAACCACTTAACGGACAATTGCGCGGCCGTGGGACGCTGTACCTAAACAAATTTGACGTCCTTTTTTTTCCCACAAACAGAGCTTTCTTTTGGTGGTATTTGATCACCTGTGCGATTTTTTGATCATGCGCTATAAAAAAAAAGGGTGACAATTTTGCAAAAATAACAATATTTTTCACATTTTTTATATGAAATTCCCCAAAAAAATGTAAAAATCAAAATTTTTTAACATTTTCGGCCAATTTGTTTTATGCTACATATGTTTGGTGAAAAAAATCGCAAAAAGCGTATTTTGATTGGTTTGCGCAAAAGTTATCGCGTTTACTAACAAAGGGAAAGATTTTTGTCATTTTTGTTGTTTTTTTTTAACGCGTAATGGCGGCGATCTGCGATTTTTTTTGCGGGACTGCGACATTGGGGCGGACAGATCGGACCCTTGACTGACATTTTTGACACTTTTGGGGTTACCGGTGACATTTCTACAGTAATCAGTGCTATACATATGCACTGTTACTGTAAAATGACACTGGTAGTGAAGGGGTTAACTTTTTTTGAGAGGGAGGGGTGGTGTGTGTCCCTAGGGGCGTGATTCTAACTGTGATTGGCTGTGGCTTGAGCTGTAGGAACAGTGATCAACGGTCCTACATAGTAGAACCGTATGATCACTGTTTCTACACAGGGGAGAATGACAGGCGGCTTGTTTACATCAGCCCCCTGCCTTTCTCCCTCTCCACCGACGATCACCGAGTCACAAGCGCGGGGGGTTCGTGACCGCGCGGGACCCATACGTCACTTTGCCTGTGAGGGGCTGACCGCCGCAGTATATGTACTTGCGGCGGTCGGCAAGTGGTTAACTATTGTTTGTGCATGTGTTGCACACTGCTGCTTTTCCTGGAGATGGTTGAGACGAGAAATAGTCCCAGACCACACTTTTACTTTTTCTGGCTTCATCCATCTCCTTTGCAATTTGAAAGCGACAATAAGGTTAAAATACGGGCTGGCTGGCTGCTTGCACCCTGCCCTGCAATGGGTGGCTTGCTGGCAGTGGCGGCTGGTGCGTTGGGGGCGCAGGGGCGCCGCCCCCCTATCCATGCATCCGGCCCCCTAATCTACATGTGAGGCGCCGGACGCATGGAGTTCAATCTGGGTTTTTTTTTTTTTTTAATCACCTGATTAGAGCCTGAGGCTCTAATAGGCTTCAGAAAAGGGTGAGCCCACCCATTGTGTGACAATAGCAAATGAAAATTCGCTATTGTCACATGGATCCTCCTCCTGACCAATCAGGAAGCGGGTCCGAGACCCGCTTTCTGATTGGACGAAAGGCGAACGCATGCCATTGGCATCTCTGCATTGAAAGGGGACACGGCACACTGGTCACTCTGCATTGAAGGGGGCACGCTGGTCATTCTGCATTGAAAGGGGGCACGCTGGTCTCTCTGCATTGAAAGGGGACACGCTGGTCATTCTGCATTGAAAGGGGGCACGCTGGTCTCTTTGCATTGAAAGGGGGCACGCTGGTCATTCTGCATTGAAAGGGGGCACGCTGGTCACTCTGCATTGAGAGGGGGCACGCTGGTCTCTCTGCATTGAAAGGGGGCATGCTGGTCATTCTGCATTGAAAGGGGGCAGGCTGGTCATTCTGCATTGAAAGGGGGCACGCTGATCTCTCTGCATTAAAAGGGGGCTCGCTGGTCATTCTGCATTGAAAGGGGGCACGCTTGTCTCTCTGCATTGAAAGGGGGCACGCTGGTCATTCTGCATTGAAAGAGGGCACACTGGTCATTCTGCATTGAAAGGGGGCACGCTGGTCTCTCTTCATTGAAAGGGGGCATGCTGGTCATTCTGCATTGAAAGGGGGCACGCTGGTCACTCTGCATTGAAAGGGGTCACGCTGGTCACTCTGCATTGAAAGGGGGCACGCTGGTCACTCTACATTGAAAGGGGGCACGCTGGTCTCTCTTCATTGAAAGGGGGCATGCTGGTCATTCTGCATTGAAAGGGGGCACGCTGGTCTCTCTTCATTGAAAGGGGGCATGCTGGTCACTCTGCATTGAAAGGGGTCACGCTGGTCATTCTGCATTGAAAGGGGGCACACTGGTCACTCTACATTGAAAGGGGGCACGCTGGTCACTCTGCATTGAAAGGGGGCACGCTGGTCACTCTGCATTGAAAGGGGGGCACGCTGGTCACTCTGCATTGAAAGGGGGGCACGCTGGTCACTCTGCATTGAAAGGGGGCACGCTGGTCACTCTGCATTGAAAGGGGGCACGCTGGACACTCTGCATTGAAAGGGGGCACGCTGGTCTCTCTGCATTGAAAGGGGGCACGCTGGTCACTCTGCATTGAAAGGGGGCACGCTGGTCACTCTGCTTTGAAAGGGACACATTATACCTTGATTACTGAAGGCCCCTTTCACACTTTTGTGACCTCAAAGTCACGCAATTTTTTACAGTGTTTTTTGCCGCAAAGCAATGCCTATTACATTTTTCTGTTTGCGCCCCCCCAACAATTTTGAGCACCAGCCACCACTGCTTGCTGGCATCCTGTTGTGGTTGGTGTCTGACGCCTGGCAGTGTGGGTGGCTGGCTGGCACCCTGTTGTGGGTCAGTGGCTGATGCCTGGCAGTGTGGGTGGCTGGCTGGCACCCTGTTGTGGGTCGGTGGCTGACGCCTGGCAGTGTGGGTGGCTGGCTGGCATACTGTTGTGGGTTGGTGGCTGACGCCTGGCAGTGTGGGTGGCTTGCTGGCACCCTGTTGTGGGTCAGTGGCTGACGACTGGCAGTGTGGGTGGCTTGCTGGCACCCTGTTGTGGGTCGGTGGCTGATGCCTGGCAGTGTGGGTGGCTTGCAAGCACCCTGTTGTGGAGTGGCTGGCTGCTTTCACCCTGTTGTGGGTTGGTGGCTGACGCCTGGCAGTGTGGGTGGCTGGCTGGCACCCTGTTGTGGGTTGGTGGCTGATGCCTGGCAGTGTGGGTGGCTTGCTGGCACCCTGTTGTGGGTCGGTGGCTGACGCCTGGCAGTGTGGGTGGCTGGCTGGCACCCTGTTGTGGGTCGGTGGCTGATGCCTGGCAGTGTGGGTGACTGGCTAGAAACCCTGTTGTGGGTTGGTGGCTGGCGCCTGGCAAATTTGTTAGCTGAATGATTAGTTATTCCAGCAGCTCTACATGTTACATCAAAACCCTGCTTTCAATTTGAAGCAAGTTGTTATAGCTAGTCTAATAATCCAAGTTTGCCCCAGTAAAGCTGGATACACACTATACAATTTTCTTTAGATTTTTTTCCTTTAGATTTACCAAAACCATATAATATGAGGTCAAACCTAAACAGTTTTAATTTGTATGCAATCAGGCAGGCCCCTGCACTACATAGTTGAAGGTAAATTGAAAGGAAATCTAACAACAAAAGTTGTATAGTGGGTATCCAGCCTAAGAAGAATTATTTTTGGCAGACTTCGCAAGTGTAACATATGCAATTCCACATCACAATAATTTGCTTTTGAGATGTAAGAGTCTGTACTAACAGTCTACAGTCCAAATAGACATAAATTGTGTACCCGTACACAAATAAATCAAGTCACATAGCTAGTTTTACATGTTTTTGGTGTTCCAATCACCTCTTAGCTCTCTATAAATAGCACGATAATATAACCAACATTGTGTACTTTATAATCAGAACAGGAAGCACATGCCAGAGCAAACATTGAGAAAGAGACACATCCAGTTAGACTGCCCTTTCTGCATACCAGTGCCAGATTATTACTATATGAAATGGCAGGTCACATGTTGGCACGGTTACATAGTTTATGTACAGGTATATTGTGAAACGACCTCTTTACGGCATGTTCCTTCACCGGAATCCCTTGATATTTTAAAAAGCTTGTCTAAGCAACAAATAGGATCAGTCTAATGACCTTCAAGAACCTTGCAGATGTACTAATTCTCACTTTATTATGCTCTGACTCTTACACTGTTAAATGCATTGCAACCAGGTTCAGCAAAATGCCACACCTTGGTGGAACTTCGGGCTCTTATAAAAAAATTCTGTACTGTATACTCCAGTTTATGTAGGTGAGAAGGTTGTGGACAAATAATTTTATACATTATTGTGAGACCTTGATGCCATAACTGTAAATACTTGTCAGTGTCAATTAGGTTATTGTCCAGTATTCACAAATAGGGTGTACTACCACTTGTGTGTTCTTGTAACCACTGGACAAGAACTGCAACCGGTCATAACACCCATGTTAACATGACCAGCATTCTTAGGGGAATATCTGCCAAACTATGGGCATGTTAGTTACCAGTGTTATTTTTATTATAACGTAAACAAGGCTCCAGTGAATCCAGGGGATTTACAGTTAGGTCCATATATATTTGGACACAGGCATAACATTCATACTTTGGCTCTGTATGCTATGTAAGGGATTAGCTTGGTGGTAGGCGTGGATGACCCCTTGGGGGGTGCGTTTTCACAGAGAGATAGCCGAAAGGTGCTTGCAAACAACAGTTTGGTTTATTAATGCATTTTTCTTCACCAGACTGCAAGCGTCAAAAACAGCAAAATAAAATAAAACACCAAAATAAATCCTTGCCTCTGTGGGCGGCTACCTTCTCACACTGGAACCTACCTAAGAGTCTGTCCCAAACCTACTGTTGGGCAGACTTTCTTATCCTACAGCGGATACTCAATAGTCCATGTTTTATCTTCCCACAACAAATGTCATAGTTAGTGAGGTTGAAAAAAGACATGAGTCCATCCAGTTCAACCTATGATGTGTGTGTGTGTTTGCTTTTAGCCGTACATTGTATACCCCTGTATGTTGTGGTCTTTAAGGTGTCCATCTAATAGTTTTTTGAAACTATCAATGCTCCCTGCTGATACGACTGCTTGTGGAAGAGAATTCCACATCCTTACCGCTCTTACAGTGAAGAACCCCTTACGCACTTTAAGGTTAAACCGCCTTTCCTCTAGTTTTAGTGAGTGGCCACGTGTCTTATTGTATCTCCTTTCTCTGAATAGTTTGTTCCTTATGCTCGGGTCGCCAGTACAGTATTTGTACATTGATATCATATCCCCCCTCAATCGTCTCTTCTCCAGAGAGAATAAGTTCAGGGCTTGTAGTCTTTCCTCATAGCTGATGTCCTCCATCCCCCTAATTATTTTTGTTGCCCTTCTCTGGACTTTCTCCAGTTCCAGCACATCCTTTCTGAGGACCGGTGCCCAGAACTGGACAGCATACTCCAGATGTGGCCGGACCAGAGTCTTGTAGAGCGGGAGAATAATCTCTTTATTTCTGGAGTGAATCCCCTTTTTTATACATCCCAGTATTCTGTTGGCTTTGCTTGCTGCGGCCTGGCATTGCATGCCACTGCCAAGCCTGTTGTCTACCAGTACCCCTAAGTCCTTTTCCATCCTAGACTCACCCAGAGGTTCCCCCCCTAGCGAGTAGCTTGCTTTCTGGTTTCTGCCCCCAAGTGCATTACTTTACATTTTTCAACATTAAATCTCATCTGCCATGTAGTTGCCCACTCCGTTATTTTGTTCAGGTCCGCTTGCAAGGTTTCCACATCCTGCATAGAAGATATTGGCATGCCTAATTTAGTATCATCCGCAAATACTGAGATTGTACTAGATATCCCCTCCTCTAGATCATTTATGAATAAATTAAACAGGATTGGTCCCAGGACAGAACCCTGGGGGACCCAACTTTCCACACCCGCCCAATCCGAGTACTCCCCATTAATCACCACCCTCTGTACTCTCCCCTGGAGCCAGTTCTCTATCCAGGTACTCACCTTATGGTCCATACCTATCTTCCTTAGTTTGTACAGTAATCGTTTGTGGGGAACGGTGTCGAAGGCCTTTGCAAAGTCCAGATACACCACATCCACAGGCTTACCTTTATCTAGGTGGCAGCTCACTTCATCATAGAAGGTTAATAGATTGGTTTGGCACGAACGATTTTTCATGAATCCGTGCTGATTAATACTTATAATACCGTTTTCATTACTAAAGACTTGTATGTGGTCCCTTAACATCCCCTCCAATATTTTGCAGACTACAGATGTTAGGCTGATCGGCCTATAGTTACCCGGGATATATCTCGGCCCCTTTTTAAATATTGGTACCACGTTGGCTTTTTTCCAATCAGCTGGCACCATACCCGTCTGTAAACTATCCTTAAAGATCAAGAATAATGGTCTGGCAATCACCTGGCTGAGCTCTTTAAGAACCCTCGGGTGCAAGCCATCCGGTCCCGGGGATTTATTTATGTTAAGCTTCTCTAGTTTAGCTCTAAGTCTATCTTCTGATGGAACATGTCCCTTTACTCTTCACATTGAGAATGTCCCCTTGCTTGTCTCTTCACATGGCAAACATTCCTTTATTTCTTCCACATAGAAATAGTTTGTTTTCTCTCCTTGAGAAGTCTTCACAACTGGTTACCCTCCTTAGCGCACATCACTTCAGGGGGTCTTCTCCCATGCTCATACAGCTTGTCGGGAGGCACACATCTGACTGTCCTCCTGTCCCCAGCCCACACGGCTTCAGGAGACAGCTTCCGGAGGCAGCAATCCTTAGACTTCCTTTGGACAAATTATAGAGGCCTTCATTTTCTCATTCTGAACAGCTGAAGTCTGTTCAACGTCTTTAGACATTTCTGCTGGCTTCTGCAGCCGACACCCTATAGTAATTGGTGAATTGTATCTCCCATCTGTGACAACACTCACAGATTTACCTGACTTCCTGTCACATTTACTTGACGTCCTGTTCCAGCTACCAGAATAAAATTAATTTAAATGTATTTATTTTTTTTAAAGAACATTAAATATTTATTTGTAACTTAAAAATGGGTTCAAAAAACATTTTAGCTTAAACCGTCATAAGTTGACAAAAGGTGCAATACTTAATGGTCATATTCTCATTTTTAAAATGAATAGAACTAGCATATTTGCCCAGCTCGGTATAATAGAATGGGGGCACCTTTTATCATATAATACTTGTCAAACAAAAGTAAACAGGTATGGAGAAATAATAGTTGACCCTTTGGTTGAATTTTTCAGCGGTTAAGCAAATCTAACAGAAAACACAAAATTGTAGAAAGAAAATGTAGGATATGGCAGCATCACATAAAGGATAACAAAGCTGAAGGACAGTACCATCTGAAAAACATTTCCCTTGCACACAGTTGCACTGACCAGCTTAGTGGTGTAACTGGAAATTTTTTACTGTGATTATCTCCCCACTGGAGTCATTGGGGGCTAGAAGAAAATGAAACAATCCTAATGAATTTGAAGTGCAGACTTTCAGCTTTAATTCAAGGGGTTGAACATACATATAAAGTACAATTTTAGGAACTGCAACCATTTCTTTTTACATAGTCCTCTCATTTTCAGAGCCTCAAATGTAATTGAACAAATTAATATAATCACAAATAAAATGCTAATTTTTTATATTTTGTTGAGAATCCTTTACTGGCAACCCATGGACGTTACCAAGGACTGGTTTCCTCCTTTCTGATGCTTTGCCAGGCCCTAACTGCAGCTGTCTTCAGTTGTTTTTTGTTTGTGGGTCTTTTTGCCTTTAGTTTTGCCTTCAGCAAGTAAAATGCATGCTCGATTGGGTTGCGATCAGATTGACTCAGCCATTGCAGAATATTCCACTTAATTTCCTTCAAAAGCTCCTGGATTGCTTTTACAGTTACATAGTTACATATTTAGCAAGGTTACAAAAAGACACAAGTCCATCTGGTTCAACCAATAAAAAACAGTAAAGAAAACCCAACCATACATTCCCATATACACAATCCTATACCTGCAGTTGATCCAGAAGGTACAAAGGAAGGTGAAAAACCCCCCAGCAAAGCATGGTCCAATTTGCTACAGCAGGGGAAAAAAAATCCTTCCTAATCCCCCGAGAGGCAATCTGATATTCCCTGGATCAACTTTATCTATAAATATTAGTACCCATTTATATTATGTACAGCCAGGAAAGAATCCAGGCCTTTTTAAAGCAATCTAGTGAGCTAGCCAGAACCACCTCTGAAGGGAGTCTATTCCACATTTTCACAACTCTTATAGTGAAGAAACCTTTCCGTATTTGGAGACAAAATCTGTTTTCCTCTAGACGTAAAGAGTGCCCCCTTGTCCTCTGTGTTGACCTTAAAGTGAATAACTCAACACCAAGTTCACTACATGGACCCCTTATGCATTTATACATGTTGATCATATCCCCCCTTAAGCTCCCATTCTCAAAAGAGAATAAATTCAGTTCCTCTAATCTTTTCTCATAGCTGAGCTCCTCTATGCCTCTTATCAGTTTGGTTGCCCTTCTCTGCACTTTCTCCAGTTCCTCAATATCCTTTTCAAGAACTGGTGCCCAAAACCGAACTGCATATTCCAGATGAGGTCTTACTAATGATTTATACAGGGGCAAAATTATATCTCTCTCTCTGGAGTCCATGCCTCTGTTAATACATGAAAGGACTTTGCTTGCTTTGGAAACTGCAGCTTGGCATTGTATGCATTGCAGTGTGTTTTGGATCATTGTTCATCTGTACCGTCAAGCGCCATCCAATCAACTTTGCTGTATATCTCTAAACACTGCAGAATTCACCCGGCTGCTTCTGTCTTCTGTCACATCATCAATAAACACCAATGACCCAGCGCCACTGGTAGCCATGCATGCCTATGCCATCACACTGCCTCCACCATGTTTTACAGATGACATTGTGCGCTTTGGATCATGAGCTGTTCCAAGCCTTCTCCACACGTTTTTCTTCCCGTCATTCTGGTACAGAATAATCTAAGTTTTATCTGTCCAAAGAATGCTTTTCCATAACTGCTCTGGCTTTTTTAGATGCTTTTTGGCAAAGTCTAATCTGGCTTTTCTATTCTTCAGTCTTATGAATGGTTTGCATCTTGTGGTGAACCCTCTAGATTTCCTCTTGTGAAGTATTCTCTTGATTGTAGACTTTGACAATGATATTCCCACCTCCTGGAGAGTGTCCTTCACTTGTCTAGATGTTTTTCTTTACCATAGAGAGGATCCTGCAATCATCCACCACTGTTGTCGTTGGTGGACTTCCAGGATTTTTTATATTGCTGAGCTCACCAGTGCGTTCTTCTTTCCTCAGAATGTACCAAACTGTTGATTTGGCCATTCCTAATGTTGCTGCCAGCTGTCTGATGGATTTGTTTAATTTTTGAAGCCTTACAATGGCCTGTTTCACCTGCATAGACAGCTCATTTGAAGCTCATATTCATTATATAACTATAGCTTGAAAATATTTTGGTAAATACCTAGACAAAAAACGAAAATTGTGCCTGTGTCAAAATATCTATGGACCCAACTGTATATGGTAAGGTCTTAACCTTTAGTTTAGGTTCACGCCAGTGTGTAACGCTCCTGCGTTTTATGTATAATGTGGATTTACAGCTGCAGAAATATTCCACTTCAGTAGTCATGTAGAGAAACGCTGAGACACCAATCCCAACTCCCAAGACTCATCATGTGTGGATAGTCTCAATTCAGCAAGTAGATACACACACTCAATAAGATGTTCCTAGAGTGACTTATATGTATAGTAATATAGTGATGATAGGCTGAAGAGACAGGTTGGGTAGAGATGGTAGATGACAGACACTTGAAAGGAATGTTCTTGAAAGTAAGATAGTAGCAGATGGGATGCAGATAGGTTAAGCAATCATGTATGGTAGCAGATGATAGAGTAGCAGGTGAACATACAGGATAGACCAACCCAGTGCAAGAGCAGATGGTATTAGGCTCAAGAGCTAGCAATCTTAGTTAATGCAGATGTAGTAATAGTCCTTAGTATGCAGAGCTAGATAGTGTAAGCTTTAGTATGAAGGTTATAGAGGTTTCCCCTGTGGGGTACTTATCACTAGTAGCAATGTAGTAGAGGAGAGGTTCGGCAAGAGCGGATGATCCGGTAGCGGGATACAGGGATCAGCAGCGTGGTTCCCATAGCGAGGTATGCTTGCAAGCATGAGAGCTTCAAGGCAGATTATGCGGCGTTGAACGAACATGTGAGTGAGACCGCCGGAGGTTGAAATAGCCGCTCCGGCGGCGCTCAGTGATGACAGCATCGGTCTTAAAGGTGTATGCGCACCTTACCAAAAGAGAATGGTGGGGCGCATACACTTAGGAAAAGTGGAATTAGGGTACCAAAGGTACCAGAACATTACATAGTGCTGCTGCAATATCACTAATTTTTTAGTGCATTTTTATAGTTAGTATTTGATGCATTTTCATTCTTCGTAGGAGGAAGAGATGCAAAACCCTTACAAAATGCATGTATGTATGTTTTTTATGTACTTTTTTTTTGTTTAAGTTTCAGCATACATAAAGAAAAAAAAATGACATGCGCCCATTATTACGGTGCTAAGTCTAGAGGGTAAGCACACATTTTAAAGTCCTACATAGGCTTACAGATAAGTAAAAAAAATAAGAAAGTGTAATACAAAAACATAGTAAGAACAAAAAACAACATAAATGGTATCCTCAAGACAAGACATGGGAACCAACCTAAGAACCTGAGATAAAGAATGGTGGTGTCTAAGAGCAAAACACTTTGCATAGTGAAAGGGCTTTTTCCGGGTTTGCCGCAGCTCGGTGTGTGTTCCACAGGTGGTGGAAGTGATGTAATTGGTTTGGGAATTTCCCACTATGCAAAGCATGATTGTGTTGGACACTCTGTAAGTGGAAATTTATATGTTGCGTTTTATTAAAACCTAAGTACTACATTATGGGAACTCTCTCCTTTTATTGAGCCTGGTGGTAAAAAGAGTTATACATAGAACCAGCAATTTGGAGGCATAGAAAAAAAAGAGGAGATCTGTAGTCCCCCGCCAGATATAAGCGAGTTTGACCTCCAGACTGAAAAGCTGAGGGTCCAATTCTTCTGGTGAGTAGGGGTACAAGAGGGTGTGTGCCACACTTCATGGCATGTTCACCTGGAGCACTTCAACACTTTGATCAGTAACTTTTGAGTACCAAGCACTTTATTAGAGGATGAATGATTATTAAATGGATTACCTTTGTATTTGGAATATTTCATCACAATTTGTTGTTGGACTAATTAGTTTACTGCAGATATTTATATATTTTTTTTTGGAGTTTCAAAGAATGTGATATACACTGTATGCGCTGTGGTACTATTTGAGAATTTAGAGAATAGTCAATATCCGATTTGAGGTCATATACAGGGAAAATGAATCTATCTGAAAAGGGTAGACAAAAAGACAGCTTCATCAGATATTTACACATGCAATCACAAGAATGGGACGGCATGCTTGGCTAGCTTAAATCAGGCTTGGTCTCTACCCAGAGTCTGGCCACATCAATCACCTTGCAGGTAGACAGACAGACAAGGAAAATTCCATAGCCAAAACCATAATGCTGGAATGAGAAGCAGGATCTCTAGACGCTCCTGACAGTTGCAATGCACTCCAGAAGGGTAGAGGTTCTTCTGTCATATTTTGAAGCTGAGATAAAGTTTTGAACCCTGTAGCAGTGAGGAAGGCCTCTAAGCATGTAAGGTTTGCTGCAATGAAAGGCTGGGGGGAAAGCTCAGGTGTCCCAATCGCTGGAGTCATATAGGATTGGTAACCAGCCTCTATTATCTCTTCCCGCTCAGTCATAAGTATCCTAGCTGTATAGCCTACAAGAGGGTGGGCAGTAACTGAGGAGGGGAGAGTGGACCAAAGCCAAGGGGTGTCCAACAGGGGTACAGTATGCCCAAAGAAACTGCCTTGAGCTGGATCCACTGTTTGTCACTGGCACGTGTACACCAGTCCAGCGCTCGTGAGGAGTGCACAGCCCTGTGATAGTTCATGGAGTCAGGGAATCCCAGTCCCTCACTATGTTTGGGTAGAGACAGTACTATGTGCAAGAGCCAATAGGCCTTGTGGGTGCAAAGGAACATTAAAAACTCCCCCTGGAATTGATTGAGGGAGGTTTTAGGAATCCTTACTGGTAGGGTTTACAGCAAAAAGTGTAGCGCGGAAGAATGTTTAGAATGCTGAGAACAGCATTCTGGCTAAACCGGAAGTATTTAGTGGACCATTGCCGCAGGTCTTGATGTATTTTGGTCAACAGCAGAGGAAAATTAGCAAGAAAGATACCCTTGATGGTAGGGGTTAGGTTAGTTTCTAAATAATGGATGTTGTGACGGGCCCATGTGAATGAGGAATGAGGCTTGACTGCATTTTTTTAAAAGGTTTTTATTGCCATATGTAAGTAGACATACAATAGAACATTTGAAAAATAAAAAGAATGACATAGTTCAAAGAATATGACCAATATACATTGGATAAGAACAACGAACAGACTTACAATAGATAACTGCACAGATAGCCCCTACAGTATCCACATTGCCACCCCTTAGAAATTAACTAAATCATCTCCTCCACATATAGCATTTTAGTGCGATTACTCATAAACAAGAAAGAAAAGTATAAGACAGAAAGCGAAGAACTGTCCACCCAGCCCCAAATACACACCTCGGGGCAGGATGAACAACATAAAAAAAAGAAAAATAACAAACAAAACCAAAAACAACCTTACCGTAGTGAACCCCCCCCCCGCCCCACCCTCCCTACCATCTGACCCAGAGTCAAACCACCCCCTATAGATTCCAAGTCTAACCCAATATCCCCAATATATAACCTATAAAACATGCAGAGCACTCCACATGCAGAGCACTCCACTAGTCACTTATTTCCATACCACTGCCCCCTCAATCTCCACTATACGATTTTCTATGAAGTAATATCCACAGTTTCAGACAAATTCGACCACCTGAACCATATTTTCCTACATTTTTTTGGGCACCCTCTAGCCTCATAAGTCATCTTGTAAAGTGTGATATTTGAATTACCCAACTTTACCCAGGCTGCTAATTCCAGAGTATCAGTGCATACCCAGTTCTATGCTATCAATTTATCAATTTTCTTACATAGAAGAACAAGAGCCTCAAAAAAACCTAGTACTAGTGTCCAACATTTCATCTTCAAGTACCCTTAATAGGCAGGCCAACGGGCTACATATGTTTTTTAAATCAAATGTGTCAGCTATAAATTCTTTCACCCTTGACCACAAATGCCTAATTTTAGGACACTCCCAAACCATATGAAAAAATGATTCCCCGCTGGTTTGACATTTATGACACGTGGCCTTGTCCCGTTTACCCATTTGGAAAAGACGCTGTGACGTATAATACGTTTGATGTAAATATCTTATTTGTATCATTTTGTCTCTCGAAGAAATAACCGTGCCAACATAAGTGTCAAGCACCTCAACCCATAATTCCTCTGTCATATCAGGTATTATACTCATCCATCGGTCCCTTGCCCTATAGAATTGCCTACTCTCTACACAAGCTAGTGTTGAGTAAGATGTGGACACCAACTTGGTGTGTTCTGATTGTAGCAAATGAGCTTCCAGCTTGGTGTTCACAAAGAACACATTGCCCGAACCATACTGAGCTAGCACAGCGTGTTTAAGTTGCGCATATTGGAGGCTTAGATCCACATAGAAAGGATATAAGAATTGAATCAAATTAATTCATTTAAAAAACTTTATAGGTATATATATGGGGGCATTAGATAGACTGTACAGAAACTTTGGCTGATATACAATTTTGAATGGGTTTATTCTTCCCAGCAATGTCAAAAGGAGATTTTTCCATGGCTGTGCCCTGTCTCTAAATGTATTTATAATGGGCTATAAATTATTTTCTATATACGACTCCACCGGAGTTTGAACAATACACCCAGATATTTAAACTTATCTGACCTCAGCAAAGGGCAGCCTCCACTAGACGACAAATTTGTTTGGCCATCCAAAGGAAACAACGTGGACTTGGTCCAATTTATTCTGAAGCCTGAGTAATCCCCTATGCACAGGCCCTGAACCCCTACATGCTCTCTCAGTCTCGCTGCCAAAGGCTCAATGGCCAATGCGAATAAGAGAGGAGACAGAGGACAACCCTGCCTGGTTCCCCTAAAGATATCAAAAGCATCCAATATGAGCCTATTAATTCGATTAGAGCCAAAGCCAAACCTTGCAAATACCGGAGACAGATACGCCCATTCTACAGAATCCAAAGCTTTTTTTGTGTCCAATGACACAATCACTCTATCATCTGCATTCTCGTGTTTCACCTGTAGATTAACAAACAGACACCTAAGATTAATATGGGCGCATCTGTCAGGCATGAAACCAGTCTGGTCAGCTCCCACTAGCTTAGTAATCACTGTCTGAAGCTGCTGCGCCAACATCTTTGCCAATATTTTTACATCAGTGTTGATCAATGAAATGGGACAGTACGATTCGCACTCCAAGGGATCCTTTCCCGCCTTAAGAGGCAGTACTATAAGAGCCTACCGCATAGACAATGGTAATTCCCTAGATGCTAATTTCTAGATGAGTTAAACACCTGCAAAAAGATGAGGCACCAGGACTTCCCTATAAGTCATATACCACTCTATCGGGTAGCCATCCAAACCCGGGGATTTATGCGGCACAAAAGATTTAATAGCCAACTCCACCTCTTCCTTAGTAATAGCTCTTTCTAATCCCTCACCGTCCTCCCTAGACAAGTATTTAACAGATTGTATTAGAGAGGCCATCTATTGTAGTAAGTGCCATGTCAATGCATGACAGCGTTTGAGGAGTCTCTGAATGACTAGAGAATTCCCTGACTCCCGGGTGCGCCTGTCTCCAAGCATCAACCAAAGCATAATTCTTCAGCCATGCTTCCAAAACAGGAGAGTATCCCGAGGTGCACCTGTGGCGATCCAGTGCAGTACAAGAGGCCGCATTGAAATCACCTAGGAGCAGTATAACCCCCTCCGTCACAGAGACCACCTCCGAAAAAAGATTGTCTAGAACTTTATAGGGAAAAGGGAGAGGCATGTGCAGACTGACTATGGTCAGACAGGTGTTAAAATTTTTACAAACCATTATAACATACCTCCCTCCTGGATCAGTCCTAATCTGTAGAACATTTACATTCAAGGACTTAGCAACTAAGATGGCCACCCCTCTGGAATAAGTAGAGTACTCTGCATGATAAATCTGTGCAATATTAGAGCGCCTCCATGACTCTGGAGTCCTGTAGATGCATCGCTTGAAGTAAAAAGATATGAGGTTTATATTTTTTGATGTAATAAAATACCAAGAAAGGTTTAACCTTTGAATTTAAGCCTTGGACATTCCAAAACAATAATGTCACCAGTTGTGCCATTATAGCATATAAACATATGGCTTGTAAGGCAACAGTCTCCAAAGGTATAAAGCTCCACCAACTCCATCAGTGTACACCAGTAGCAGCCTATAATACCCATAAAATATCGGCACAGCAGAGAGTAAGTTAGCAGCACAACCTGGCAAAACATAAAACGTTCCCCAACTCCCCCCCTCCCCGCACCCAGTCCCAAAATATTGAGGGTCAGAGGTCAACACCAACACGTCCAATGAACTCTTATCTTTCAAGAATTTAGAGAAACAGTTCAAGCCTTAGGCCTCCGGCACAGGACAGGCACAGGATCGAATAAAAAGAAAGGCACGTTAGAGGGACAGTTTCATAAACCACCGAGAGCCCATCAGGAATACAGTCAACAGTGTATCTTCTTACAGTATGTCTATATGAGACATATACCGTCTCTCTGACCAGTTAGTCATAAACTTCCACGCTGCTCTGATCATAGACAAAAAGCTTGGGACATTCCAGACACCTCGAGGGGTGACCCAACATATCTCTGTCATTAATAAACATGCGCATGAAAGTGATCCTTGAGAGATTTCAAGATCAACAGAAAAAAACAAAACAAAACACACCTCCTTTCAAGAGGCCATCAACTACCTTAACAGGGTTCAGTTCTCCTCCCACTCTGCAGCCACATTCGCCCGTCCCCTAGAATCCAGCCAACAGGAAACTTCAACGGGGTTAGTGAAAAAGTGCACCTTGCCATGATCCACCACTTGCAGGTTAGCAGGATAAAACATACTGTAGATTAAGAGGCAATCTCTCAGCCTTTTCTTCACATGAACAAAACTTGCACACTGTTTCTGAGTAACCACAGAGAAGTCTGGATATATCAATATGCGGTTACCGTTATACAGCATTTCTCCCCGAGCTCTATCTGCTTTCAAGATACTCCTGGTCTCTAAAGTGTAGAACACGTGCAATCATAGGTCTCAGTGTTGCCCCAGGACCTGGTGCCCGTGTGGCAATCCTATGCGCTCTTTCTATGGCAAATAAACTTTGAGAAGGTGGATGCTTCCATATTATCTTTGAGCCAACTTTCCAGAAAATCTTCAGGCTGCCTGCCCTCTGCTCCCTCCGGAAATCCCACCAATCCAATATTGTTGCGCCGCAGTCTGTCTTCCATGTCTACCAGCTTATCAGTGTGGGCAGCTAACTCCTTTTGGGCAGTATGTACAGGGCCTTCCAGGGGGCAAACAACATCTTCCAGATCACTTATTCTATGCTCAGCCTCTGCAGCTCTTTCTTTAATTGTCTGCATATCCTGTTTTAAAAAAGACAGATCCACTCTTATCCCATTAATATGTTCAGTGAGAGTAGTCTGGCACATGTGTATGGCAGCCATTATCTGTTTCAGGGAAGGCTCTTTCTCCCTTTTCCCTTTTTCTTTCCCCCTGGCCCCTGCTGCACGTTAGCGATCCAGAGATTCCCCTCTCCTCACAGAATGACCCCTCCTGAGTAAAGGGCTTACCCCTTGTGGTTCCCCTTTGTATCTGCCGCTGCTGCTGATGACTGAGACAGCATCTCCATCTCCTCCCCTCGTGTCTCCTGGTCACCGCCGCCATCTTGAGGAATCCAGGCATACTTTGCCAGCCGCTCCTCCAGGGATTTCCCCTCAGATGGCCCGATTTTCACCAAATTGACCGGCTCCCACAACACAGCCCCACTTCAGCCAGCTCCTCTGTCAGAATTTGCAGTCCTCCACTGCACAGCATGTCCGTAGGATGACTGGTCTAGGCTGGAGCTCTTCCCCGCTGCTGCTCACTTGCCGGAAGCCAGCTCCGTCCCCCGGCTTGACTGCATTTAATATGGACTGCGGTAGGTTTATGTTCAACGAGTCCGATTTCTGAAAATTGATTCTGAAGTTCGAATGGACACTGTGTTGCTGAAATTCCTCAATTAGTCTAGCGAGGGAGGTCAATGGTTGAGTGAAGAAAAGCAGGAGATCATCCGCATTTCCTGTGACTTATCCCTATGTTCTCAATGAGGGATGAAGAGCCAGGTAATATTTGGGTTAGCCCGGACATGACCAAGGAAAGGTTTCAATGTGAGAATGAAAGTAAGAGGGGACAGAGGGCAGCCCTTTTTATGTGCTTTTAATGCGCTCCTATTGAAGTTTTTGAAGCCAAAAACACACTATGCTGCACCAAAAGAAGCACCTGCACCTTTTCAAAAATCACACTGCACCATGTTGCATTAACCAATTAAGGACCGTCCCACATACATTTACTGTGGCAGGACGGCCCTTAAGCACAAAATCACGTACCTGTATATGACTGTTTCCTTTGGCTCTAGGGGGCGCACGCAACGGAAGAATTACAGAAAGGCAAACCGTTGTTCTGTCAGACTGGAAAAGAGCGATCTTGTGTTCCTACTATTAAGGAACATGGATCTCTCTCTTCCCGCAGTCATTCCACCCCTCACTCAGTTAGAAAGCACTCCCTAGGAGCACACTTAACCCTTTGATCGCCCCTGATGTTAACCCCCTTCCCTGCCAGTGTCATTTTATGCAGTGACAGTGCATTTTCTTTAGCACCGATCACTGTATTAGTGTCACTGGTCCCCAAACAGTTTCAATTAGTGTCAGATTTGTCTGCCGCAATGTCACAGTCCTGCTAAAAATCGTCGATCACCGCCAATACTAATAAAAACAAATAAAAAGTTTTTAGACTCTATAACTATTGCGCAAACCAATCAATATACACTTATTGGGATTTTTTTCTACCAAAAATATGTAACAGAATACAAATTCATCGAAACTGATGAGGAAATTTGATTTTTTACATTTTTTTTTATTGGATATGTTTTATAGCAGAAATTAAAACATGTTTTTTTTTTTTTCAAAATTGTAGGCCTTTTTTTGTTTATAACGCAAAAAATAAAAATTGCAGAGATGATCAAATACCACCAAAAGAAATCTCTATTTGTGGGGAAAAAAAAGGACATCAATTCTTTTTGGGTACAATGTTGCACGACTGCGCAATTGTCAGGTAAAGCAATGCAGTGCTGTATCGCAAAAATGGCCTGGTCAGGAAAGGGATAAGCCTTTCCATGGCTGAAGTGGTTAATGCATTTTAGATAGAGAAAAATATGATTTCCATTGTTGCGCATTGCAGTGCAACGACAGATGCAACAAAACGGGCGCTAGTGTGAACAGGCGCTTAAAGAAAACCTGCTAGAACAGAAGTATAAGAGATGCCTTTACTTGCTGGAGGTACAGGTTTTGGGGCTTCCATCCTTAACCTTGTTTTCCAGTTAAATGAGTCTAAGCTGGGAATGAACTGTATTTACACAGGGCAAATGAGCATTCTGGAAAAGCCAATGGCTGCGGTCGCTGATGAGTTCTGGTGGGGGACAGTCCCCTTGTCAGAACACAATAGCTCAGCAGGGAGATCACTGCACTAACATCAGATGTGTTAATACATATGTTTTTTCATTCAGCTTGCTGGGTTGAATGAAAAAGAAAAAATTATAAGGAATTTGAGAATCAAATGTCAATATGGTTCAATACAGAAAAATGCTTCAGAATTTTGAGTTAGCCTTTACTGTCTTCCACAGGTATGTATAATAAGTGTGGGGAGACCAGCTGTGAAATGCTGGCAAAAAGCTTATTGTGATTTTTTTTACTCCTTTGAAAATTAAAGAATAAAATGATACTGGTGTTTGTATGTATCAGTTTTAAAGTTAACCTTTGTAACTTTCATTTACTAGATCGAGGCTCTCTCCCCCAGTATAAATCAACGTATAGTAGTGCTTCTAAAATGTACATTTAAAGAAAAAAATGTAATTATATACTTACCTTTTCCCCAAGCTTCTGTATTGCAGGGTGTGATATCACTATCCTTCTGATGAGATGCCCAGGGAATGCACAGCAGCCCAAACCTTGCAGGAAGACTCCACAGTCCTCTGCAAGAGCATCTTCTCCTGGGATTTGGAATGTTATGCATTCTCCTAGGATCTGGTGTGAAATTACGCTCGCTTTGGTGCTGCAGGCAGAAGATTGGAGTAAGGTAAGTACTGTATATATTTTTTTTCTTTATTTTCAAGTACAGCCATGATTTAGACATACTATTATGCCACAATTTATACTGGGGGAGAGGACCCTGGCCTAATAAGTAGACCTTGTATTTTACTGCAAGGTCTGCTATAATTCTTGCTTATTAGAGTGAGTCTTAAAAGGTCCCATAAAAAAGAATACAGTTTGGTATCAAGCTTGTAAATATTTGATGTCCCAATCCCTGGAATACACATATTTATCTCACATGACAGTAATAAGGATGGCAGCCATGCAGTTTGCAGTATTATCTTCAGTAAATACAAGACATTCTCTGATTGAATGAGGTGCAGATCTTTACATCACAGCCCTGCTTCTCTACCTCTTCCAATCAGAGAACTTACCTAAACCTAAACTTTAGGTATATCCATTAGTCATATAACATCTCATGTAGACATATTAACATCAGAAGCACACATGTTATTATTCTAAAGAATTTATTAATTGGCAAAAGCAGACTATTTAATTTAAAAATACAAGATGGTGTGCTTCTCCCAATTGGATGAGGCACGCTGAGATAATGAGATGAATGGCTTGCTTTGAGAAGAAGGATGGAGTCATGCTAATGATATATGTCAGCAGATTGGTTTTTAGGCTGTAGAGAGGTAAGGCAGAGTATCACATCTGTACCATGTGGACATGGAACCGACTCCAAAGTTGCTATTTACACACTGCATCTGTAAAAGAGAAACACAATGCATTTATTTCACAGAGTATGTAGAGTGCTATATATATATATATATATATATATATATACACTGTATATATATATATTATAGATAATTATATTATGTTGAGAACATTAACATACATTTTGTTTATTTTAGTCAAGCAAATATGCATATGGATAATTTTTCATGTTGCTTTTGCTTTACTTACTCCCACGTCACGTGATGAGTGATGAAACGTGTCGAAAAGAGCCTAGCGACACCAGCCCACACAAACAGAAAGACTGTACTTTGTTTCTTTGTTTGTTGGTTGCCATTACAACATCCAAGTGATACTTAAGGGGGCTGCACACCCTGAATGTGCACCAGAACCAGTTTACTGAAAAATGTGAGTTGTCCCTTTTTTTATGCTTTTTATTAAAGTATTTTTTTAACGATTTAGCACCATTTGGGATTGCCATAGGACAAAGTGGATATACTACATAGGGATCCATCTACCTACCAGAGGTTTTTGGAAGGATGGCATGGAAGGTCAAAAATGGAGGTGAGCGCATAATTTGGAAGGTGGCGGGCACTGAGGGTGTTTTGTGAACCTTACATGGAATTCATGGAATAGTTTCTTCAAATTATGGACTCTGATGTATGCAACACCATTGGATATGTACATTACTCAAGGCCGGTGCTTCCACTAGGCAAACTAGGCAGCCGCCTAGGGCGCATTGGCACCTAGGGGAGCAGCCACGAGTCAGCACTCACTCTCCGTCATGAATGATCCTTGTGAGCTGAGGAAAGGGGCGGCAGTGGGGGAGGAAGAAGGGACAGAGGAAGATGCCAGGTGTCTGGGGCAGTGACAGAACTACCAGGCCCTGGCTTTCCACCATTGTTGGGGGAGCTCCAAGGTGCAGGAAAGGAGCCCACCGGAGTGCTAGCTGCATAATGATCCTCTTTGTCTGGAGCTGAGCGGTCTAATCCCTTGGCGGGAAGTGACTCTCTAATCTAAGCTGGTGGGCAGCCGTTCATTTCCCTGGGTCGGTATTAAGCATTGAGTGGAGGAGAGCTGAACCTGAGCCGGAGCTCTGCACTGGAGGGCGGCACCTTTACTGGAGCAGAAGCGACGAGGCAACGGAATGGTCTGAGGATGTTGGTGATGAAGGAAGTGCGGAACTCTCTGACTGCTGCTTCTCCCTCCACCAGGAGCCGGTTGGAGCTGTGGTGAGCACTGTGGTCCAGGAGAGGAGCGTCCTCGGAGAAGGAATAAGCAGGATCATGGTGAAGGAGGGCAGAGTGCAGGCCACTCTCTTCATACTGCCCAGTAAGTGTCCCCTATTAATATATTAATAGTAAAAAGGTCAGGTCTGAGCATGTAGGCTCTTTACAAAATAATCTAAAGTGGGTTAATGGGGACAAAGAGAAGGCAAATGTATTAAATACTTTCTTCAGCTCTGTATATACAAAGGAGCATGGGGGAGCTCAAGTCCATAATAGGGATGGTATTGACACAGCCCCAAATGATCTACAGTGGCTAAAAAGTGATATGGTCCCAAAATATTTAGACAGAATAAAGTTGGGTAAAGCACCTGGATCAGATGGCATCCACCCACAGGTCTTAAAATAAATGAGCTCTGTCATTTCAAAGACATTGTTTCTCATTTTTAGGGACTCGTTAAAGACTGGAATTGTACCACTGGATTAGGGTAGGGCACATCCACAGGCCTCCATCTATCTAGGTGGCAGCTCACCTCCTCATGGAATGTTAACAGATTGGTTTGGCAGGAAGGACCCTTTATAAACTCATACTGATTACTACTAACGATACTGTTTTCTTCTGAAAATTCATGAATATTGTCCCTTTTCATCCCCTCCAATAATTTACCTACTATTGATGTTAGGCTGACTGGCCTGTAGTTTCCAGGAATAGGTCTCTGCCCTTTTTTGAATATCGGTACCACATTGGCTTTTCTCCAATCAAGTGGTATGCTGTCCACAAAGATTAGGAACAGCGGTCTGGCTATAACCTGACTAAGTTCTTTGAGGATTCTCGGGTGTAAGCCATCTGGTCCTGGTGATTTACTTGTGTTAAGCTTATCTAGTCTTTTCTTGACTTCGGCCTCTGTTAGCCACGAGAGAACATGCTGTGTTGTGCTACTAACAATACTTGTGTGGTCAGTATACCCCTCTTTTCCTGTGTAAAAACTAAGGAGAAGAATGCATTTAGTACAGTTGCTTTCTCTGTGTCATCAGGATAATTTAAGTCCCCAATAATGATGATAGGAGGTCCAACTCCTCCTCCTTCTTGAGGTTTGGGGGCCTGTAACATACCCCCGCTATTAATTTCCCCCATACTTCTTCTCTTTGAAGTTCTATCCACATGGATTCCACCTCACCCTTTGCTCCATTCACAATGTCACTCCTCTCTAACGCCTTTAAATCATTTGTGATATATAGACACACCCCCTCCCCCTCTTCTACCCTCCCTGTGCTTCTGATGCAAGGGCTACCCCTGGATATTTGCCAGCCAGTCATGTGAGCTGTCAAACCAAGTTTCTGTTATTCCCACAAAGTCTAAGTTCTCCTCATGTATTAGCAGCTCTTGTTCATCCATTTTGTTAGCTAGGCATTTGTTTATATGCCTCTCAGTGTTGTATGAGTGCATATTATTTTCCCCTTAGGTTTTTTTTCAGTTTTTATTTTTGATTTCTCCACTCATTTACCCCGGGATTAGATATTACTGCTATATTATCTCTACTGACTCCACTATTACCCTATGTCTGTTGCCCACTGCCAGCTATCACTTCCTCTGGACCCTTCCCCTCCATGATCTAGTTTAAAAGCCCCTTCAACTTTGTGGAGCTGCATCCTCCCCATTTGGGTGCAGCCCATCCTGACTAAAGAGCTGGTAACCAACTGAGAAGTCAGCCCAGTTCTCTAGGAACCTGAATCCTATGTAGTGGAATAAGATCCTTACAGGGTGTCTCTTACAAGCCGACCTCAATGCACTGTTCTTTGGGCAACTATGTGGCAAATGAGGTTTAATCTTGATAAATGTTAAAGTATGCACTTGGGGGCTAAGAATATGCATGCATCATGCATACTAGGCGGAGTACAACTTGGGGAATCCATAGTGGTGAACGATCTGGGGGTTTTGGTAGATCATAAGCTTAATACTAGCATGCAATGCCAAGCTGAAGTTTCCAAAGCGAGCAAAGTTTTTTCTTGTATTAGGAGAGGTATAGACTCCAGAAAGAAATATATCATGTTTCTCCTGTACAAATCATTTGTAAGACCTCATCTGGAATATGCAGTTCAGTTTTGGGCACCAGTTCTCAAAAAGGATATCGGGGAACTGGAGAAAGTGTAGAGAAGGGCCATCAAACTGATGGAGGAGCTCAGCTATGAGGAAAGATTAGAGGAACTGAATTTATTCTCTCTTGAAAAGAGGAGATTAAGGGGGGGATATGATCAACATGTACAAATACATAAGAGGTCCATATAGTGAACTTGGTGTTGAGTTATTCACTTTAAGGTCATCATAGAGGACAAGGGGGCACTCTTTAGGTCCAGAAGAAAAGAGATTTCATCTCCAAAATCTGAAAGGTTTCTTCACAGTAAGAGCTGTGAAAATGTGGCATAGACTCCCTCCAGAGGTGGTTCTGGCCAGCTCAGTAGATTGCTTTAAAAAACGGCCTGGATTCTTTCCAAATGTACATAATATAACTGGGTACTAACATTTATAGGTAAGGTTGTTCCAGTGAAAATCTGATTGCCTCTCGGGGATCAGGAAGGATTTTTTTCCCTTGCTGTAGCAAATTAGATCATGCTTTGCTGGGGTTTTTCGCCTTCCTCTGGATAAACTGTGGGTATAGGATTATGTGTATGGGATTGTATGATTTTTTTTTTTTTTTAATTGGTTGAACTAGAGTTTTTTTTTCAACCTAATTAACCGAGTAACTATATCTCCGTTCCTGGTATAACATACCCCAGCAATAACCTGCATTGTAGGTTATTGGTACAATGTATGTTAATGTTAACATACCCCAGCAATAACCTTTGCTATTGTATTGTATGTATTGTATGTGATGATGTCAATGAGGCAACATAACTGGAAAAGAGGAATGGCTTCAGGGAACTGGTTAGTATTGATGTAACTGATGGGGAGAAAAACAGTGGAATATGTAAATATTTCTTTCTATTAGAACCCCCCTAGACTAACCACTTGCTTACTGGGCACTTCCGACCAGGGACCAGGGACAATTTTCAGCTTTCAGCACTCTCACTTTTAGAATGACAGTTGCACAGTCATGCATAACTGTACCCATATGACATTTAATTTTTTTTTTTTTTTTTAACACAAATAGAGATTTCTTTTGGTGTTATTTAATCACCAATGTTTTTTTTTTATTTTTTGATAAATAAGCAAAAAAAAAAAAAAAGACCAAACATTTTGAAAAAAACAAAACAAAAAACTTTTTCATATTTTGTTATAGAATTTTGCAAACAGGTGATTTTTCTCCATCACTGATGGGCACTGATAGGCTGCACTGATGGGCATCGATAAGGTGGCAGTGATGGGAACTGATAGGGGGCACTGATGAGTTGGCACTGGTGGGCACTGATTAGGCCGCACTGATGGGTGGCACTGATGGGCACTGATAGGCAGCACGAAGATGTGGTACTGATAGGTGGCACTGATAGGCAGGACTGATGTGCACTGAGAGGTGGCACTAATGATACGTGTCATTGATAAGCAATACTGGAAGGCACTGATTAGCAGCACTGGTGGGTACTAAGGGGACCAATGTCCCTCAAACAGAAGCTGGTTAACAGCGTGAGGGAAAAAAAAAAGCCGGTAACCAGCTTCTGTTTACTTCGGTAATCAGCTGTCATTGGCTGACAGCTGATCACATGGTAAAGGGCTCACTGTTATTGGCCCTTTACCCCAATCTGGGATCAGCCAAGTCCCAAGGACTCGACGATCACAGAGTGCACCGCCCGCGTACCCCAGGGGGCGTGTGGGCAGCGTGAGAATGGGAGGAGGTCCATGTATGCCCTCCCGGCATTTTAGGCCCCCACTGTAGCCGTCTTTCAGCTATAGCGTGGGCGCCAAGTGGCTAAACAAGTATTATATTATATATATATTAATGCAGAGAATCAATAAATGTTGAACTGATGATTCTTCTGACTAGATTATCCTTACTGAAAAGCTTACAAAGTATTGTGAGATTTGTAATTTTGTATTGCTAAAGAGCCAAAGGAGCAAAGCTTGTCTACGAAATGCTGGATAACTACAGAAATAATAAGAGACGGTTTTAATTCAGATTTTTCCTGTAAAGCATGAATTTTCTAAAATAATTATAGTAATTTTCTGTATTGTATTTTACCGATAATGACTATACCAGATCCTGTCCTATAATGACAGAGTCATAGTCTCTTTGTTTCCGTGACTGTGCTAAAGGTTACAAGCTTGTGCAATGCCCTTATTTAAAATTGTTGCACTGTCTGCTAAATCTATGAACACACAGACAATTCTGCAGTATGCTCCATTCTTGTTCTATTTACATAGTACAAAGGTCTGCTAACTTTATCTGCATTTGTGTTTGAATTACAAATCTAAACTTGATAATCACATATCACCAGTTTGGTACCTACTTTTTCACCCATTTACAACCACCCCCTACAATTCAGTCTCTTCATGGTTGCCATTAGCCATAAACACCCACTTAACAATGCAAAAAGTGCTGGGTTTAAGCTCAGTAACCCATAACAACCAGAATCAGACCAGTACACAAAGGACATGCACTTGCAGTTTTTTTTTTTTTTACTTTATATTTCTCCACATGTGTGTCACTTGCACTTGTATGTGTGTTTTTCTTCACTCATTGTAGGATGTGGGTCTTTGGGCCTTTTGGAGGATGTGTTGCTCTTGTTGGTTCTTTCCTCCCATGCCTTGGGGGGGGGGGTCTCTCATTGAGAAAGCCCCTTACCCAGTACTTGTTGATTGAACCTGAGTGTGCCTTGACTCCTTCTGCCCCGGGTGCGGTGGGGGGATGGGCAAAGAAGGGTCCTTCCACTGCACCACAGGCAATAAAAAAAAAAAAAAAACCATATATATATATATATATATATATATATATATATATATATATATATATATATATATATATATATATATACTTTAAGAACTGAAACAACTCTTTTAAAATACAGGTTAATAATTGTCAAAATATCCATAATCCCTTCCTGCCCACCCCAACACCCCTTTAAATAGTTCTAAAGACCTTGGGGTAATCACATGATCGATAGCTGGTCCCAACTGCTACTGATCCGTAGTCCAGACTGGGTACTGCCTTTGACAGCTTGGTCTTTCAGCTGGGAGTGCACAGTGAGCATGCTGTCAGCACATAAACGCATATATTCTGTATGTAAGCGTTAAAGTGGAATTCTAGTTAAGAATAAAAAATCACTCTTGCTTATTATGTGTAACAACTTAAACTTTGACTGGCTGCCGATGTGTAGCCGGAGAACAGGTTTATTAGAAAATGTGTGCCCACTTGGACAAAGAAGAAATGGAACAAGGAGGATGACAAAGTCTGACACAGTATAACCTGGAATTTCATTGTAAAGCTAGTGAAATAGGAGACCACAGATCATTTATCTACAGGACACCTCTTGCAGCCCACCATGTTGTTCCTGCATGTCCATTAAGAAAAAAAGAAACCAAGGAAAGATTCATATAGGATGTACCAGGTGGAGTAACAGGGAACACCAGCGAAAAGGGCTGAGTACTGGGGGAGAAGCAGATAGCCTAAGGTGAAAGGCTCTGTGCTGTATAGAGCTGTAGGAGGTATAGGAAAAAGCTGCAGAAGAATCTGGGCATGGGGGGAATACTCTCCTTCCAGTACTTTGGCTGAGATGATTGAGAACCCAAGCAGTGTACTAGAGGGCCACTTTGACCAGAGAAAAATCTGCTGTGTGCGGGGCCTGCGTTAAGTGTGCCAAGAGCCCACGACCAAAAGCAGTCGAGAGACTGACTGCAAAGATTTGCAGTGGCAGCAAAATATAGAGCAGAACTACAAGACGAGGATCACCAGGGAAGTGAAAATTGTAAAGAAACTCTGCTGACTTCCATCATCCAATCATGTGCAAGCAAAAATGCTGTTTTTTTTTTTTTTTATTTTCCTCACATATGATTGGATAATCTTTGAAAAATAAAGCTTTAACTAATTTACTAAGCTCTGGAGCAACTGCACTTTGCAGAGCGCACAGTCTATTTGCCTTTAGTAAATCAACTCCTGAGACTCATAGTTAGACCATTCTGCTGTGTAGTCATTTGAATACCACACAGTTGCCTTCTGATTGCATATGCCATTAATAATTACTGGTGATTGTCAAGTCAAGGTAAAGGGTAGGTCATCATTGGGCAGGGCAGGAGGACCCAAACAAATCTAGCGATTCATGATGGAGTAGTGCTACATGTGATGGCTCATCTGACTGCATCAGGAAGTGCAAGCCAAGTCATTAAGATGGACCCAGCCAATGCTGCCAGGTTGTGCGAAGAATAGGAACTGTTAGTTGGAGTAAAACAAGTAAATGCAACAGACCTCAATTTGGAAACGGCCACACTGAAGACACAGGTGTCTCAAATAATGTAGATTGTAACCCTACCAACAACAAGAATCAGTGCAAAACATAGAGAGACGTCTCAAGCTACTTAGCTGACAAAATCAGGTGGTTCAAATTTCTGTTGTAGGGTTGTAAGCCACTACGAGCAAGTTTGCCCAATTCTATAGAAGATGAAAAGCTTTTCAGAAGTCACCTCCCACAGCCGATAAATAAAAAAACAAACCTTCTCGAGCGCTGTGGATGACATCACTCACATACTCCCTTGTGAACGTCACCGCCTGGGGCATGATGGGTCTGTGACGTCCCAAGGGGGCAGGGTCCATAATCCGATGACCATGCCCCATAGTTATATATGAAATATGTGACATCGATGTGCACAGCAATGAAGAAGGCTCTTTTTTTTATTTTCAGCGGGTCAGCGGCAACAGCGGCAACAGCGGCCGAAGTAGAAGACGACCTGAGAAAGAAAAAGACTGGAGAAAGAAGTAGAAGACCAGAGAAAGAAAAAGAAGACCAGAGAAAGAAGCAGGGGAAGAAAAGGAAGATGGAGGAAGAAGACCGTTTTAATAAAGGACTTGTCAAAAACTGTCTATTGTCTTTTGTCACACTACTTTTTTGGTGAATGGGTACGGGTACAATGTACCCGATACTCATTCACATGGGTACGGGTACAATGTACCCGATACTCATTCACATGGGTACGGGTACAATGTACCCGATACTCATTCACATGGGGGGGTGGAATCTGAGGGCCCCCTTGGTAAAGAGGGCTTCCAGATTCCAATAAGCCCCGTTGCCCGCAGAGCCTGACAACCACCTGCCAGGGCTGTCGGGAAGAGGCCCTTGTCCCTATCAACATGGGGAAAAGGTGCTTTGGGGTAGGGGGGGCAGAGCCCCCATGTTGAGGGCATGTGGCCTGGTATGGTTCAGGAGAGGAAAGGGGTGCTCTCTCATCCCCTCCTTTTCCTGACCTGCCGGGCTGCATGCTAGATAAGGGTCTGGTATGGATTTTGGGAGGGACCCCACTCCATTTTTTTTTTTACATTTTGGCGTGGCGGTGTCCCCTCCAAATTCATACCAGACCCGGGGAAGTACACAACGTCATTTTTTTTTTTTTGCTGGTTGCCGGCAATTGTTTTTTTTTTTCATTCAGCTGTCACATGGTACAAAGCCTCAACTAAAATCCAGAATAGCAGGAGATCTGCAGACAACAGAGCAACATGGTACAGAGGTATGATCTATGCTGGGACTGATCATTCCATTCAGTTCTAGTGAAAAGAAATTTGGAGTTTAGCTTTAATCTTTCACCACTATAAGGTGGCGTTGCATCCTCTTCCGTCCTTTTTGCCGAAGGTTGTTTCTGTTTTTTGTTTAACCTCTTTACGACTGCCCCCTGCAGATGTACTGCGGCAGGCAGCCGCTCCTGCGCAAACCGACGTAACTGTGCGTCGGTCGCGAGCAGGAGGCTAGGGGGCGAGCATGGGCTGCCGGTGGCGCGCTCCCGCCCGCGCTCTTCGGCGGGGAAGCTGATGCAGTGGGCAGGCGGCTCCAATTGCCGCCTGACACCCGCAATTGTTCCCCGCTGAGAGAGAGGGACGGCTGACTGTTCTTCTCCCTGGAATGATCATATGGCCCCTGTGATCCTTCTATATAGGAACACAGGTCTCTGTGGCCATTTCACAAGCCATGCCCCCCCACAGTTAGAATCACTCCCCTAGGCTCACATTTAACCCCTTGATCACCCACAATGTTAACCCCTTCCCTGCCAGTGTCATTATTACAGTATCAGTGCATATTTTTAGCACTGATTATTGTAGTAATGTCACTGGTCCCCCCAAAAGTGTCAAAATGTCAGTCAGGGGTCCAATCTGTCCGTCGCAATGTTGCAGTCCTGCAAAAAAACGCAGATCGCCGCCATTACTAGTAAAAAAAAAAAAATAACAATAAAAAGGACATAAATCTTTCCCGTAGTTAGTAGACACAATTACTTTTGCACAAACCAATCAAAATACGCTTATTGCGATTTTTTTTAACAAAATTATATGTAGCAGAAAACAAATTGGCCTAAATGTTAAAAAATTTAGATTTTTAAATTTTTTTTTTTTTGGATATGCTATATAGCAGAATGTGAAAAATATAAGCTCTATTTGTGGGAAAAGAAGGACGTAAATTTTGTTTGGGTACAGCGTCGCATGACTGCGCAATTGTCAGTTAAAGTCACGTAGTGCCAAGTTGAAAAAAGTGGCCTGGTCATTAAGGGGGCCAAATCCTTCCGGTCTTAAAGTGGTTAAATCAGGACATTGTTCTGCCCTCTTTTCTCTCTCATCCTCGTTCCACGAAAGAGAAATGACTGCATTCCTTGGATGTGGTATGGGCAGTCAGAATCTATCTGAAAAGATCTCCAGGGGTCAGAGGTTCAGATTCTTTTTTTGTTTTGCCAGAAGGGCCCAGGAAGGGTCAAGCAGCTTCCAATGCATCTATGTCCCATTGCATTCACCAATTGCTCATTCAGGCCTATGGCTTGAAGGGAAAATATCCTCCCTTCAGGGTAAGAGCTCATTCCACCAGGGATATAGGGACCTCCTGGGAATTTTGCCATGAGGCATCTGTGGCTCAGCTTTGTAAGGCCGCCACCTGGTTGTCAGTACCTACGTTCACAAAATTTTTTTAATGTAGATGTTAGAGCAGCAGAAGATTCGGCATTTGGCTATAGTGTGTTACAGGCTGCTGTATAAGCTAATGGTGGTTTTTCATTGTGATGTGTCTCCCACCCCTCAAATGGATTGCTCGAATTGATTGCTCCAGTACATCCTAGATAGTAATGCTTTTAGCCTGCTCTGTGTCCCCTGATGTATGATGCAGAAAATTGGATTTTTTTCTACATACTTACCTGTAAAATCCATGTATTGGAGTACATCAGGGGATGTTCCGTGAAAAAACCCTACCCGTGAGAATTCCCTACCCTCGTCACTTCCCGTGCACCTACGTCATTAAACAGCTGAGCAGCCTAGCTGTGCGCATGCTCTAAGCTCCGGAGGGTAGGGAATTCTTACGGGGTAGGGTTTTTTCACGGAACACCGCATCAGCTGTTGCCGCGGTTACATGAAAACATCTCGGCTGCAACATGAAATCATCTGCGCTCCTACCCCTGTCACTTCCCTGAACTCGGCTACTAAATGTAAAAGTGGCGGAGGCTCTATGAAAATATAAATCACGGAGCCGAGATCTCCGTGATTTATATTTTCATACACCCGCCGCTTTTACATTTTGTAGCCAAGGTCAGGGAACTGACAGGGTTAGGAGCGGAGATGATTTCATGTTGCAGCAGAGCTGTTTTAATGTTACCGCGGCAACAGCTGATGCGGTCTAACGTTACATAACACTACCCCATCAGAATTTCCTACCTTCCGGAGCTGTAGGCATGCACACTGCTATGCTGCTCAGCTGTTCAATGATCTATGTAAACAGGAAGTGACGAGGGTATGGTATTCTAACGAGGTAGGGTTTTCTAACGTTACAGGGGACACAGAGGTCCCTCCCCTCTTTTTGGGAGTTCATTGCTTGCTACAAACTAAGGTACTGCCTGTATGGGAGGGGTTATATAGGGAGACTTCCTGTTTTTTGGTATGCCAGTGTCCATTCACCTATAGGTGGCGTTAGGCGTATAATCCAGATAGTAATGTCTATAGCCTGCTCCGTGTCCTGTGATGTACTCCAAGAAATGGATTTTAAGTATGTAGAAAAAAATCTAATTTTTATTAGGGCAGCACAATCACATATTATTTATTTATTCAAGAAGATTTCTATTTTACATAAAAACAGTCAAATAAACCTACAAGGCATAACTAAAAGTCTTCAAGTTAGGGTCTATAATGTAGGTATTGAATAGACAATGGAGTATTGTTCTTGAAAAAGTGTGGATGGCCATGTTGTTTTTTTTTCTCTTCATGTTTATCCTGTGGATAAGAAAAGCATTCATACCTTCAGTAAGTTGTGAATTTTTAATATAAGTACCCTAACCTTTACAAAGGTCTTTAGTGTTAAAAACCTGATTGTCCAGAAGTAGGTTTTTAATGAGAAAAATATTTAAATCAGTTAAGGAGAGATAAATTGCTATCCACTATCCATGTATTCTTTTTACATTCCGGGGATCCAAGCTACCATATGTAAGTTTAGGGTCTTTAGCAGTCACTCTAACTGTATAGATGGCATAATGCTGGTGAAGACAGAGGCGGATCAATTTTAGGTAGACTCAATCTTTTCAAAAAAGAAGCGAGATTCTCTATGCTTTTTCTTTACTTATAAAGAAAACGTAACTGAAATTGAAATCCACATTTATATGAATTTTTGTTGTGCCTTAACCACTTGCCGACTGCCGCACGACTATTTACGTCGGCAGTCAGCCCCTGTAAGGGTTTTGGGAGCGAGCGCGCGCCGCCGGTTGCGCGCTCCCGCTCGGTCACGGACCCCCCCGCGCGCGTGCCCGGCGGACCCGATGTCCATCGGGCACTCACGATCGTCCGTTAGAGCGGGAGAAAGGCAGGCGGCTAGTGTAAACAAAGCCGCCTGTCATTCTCCCTTGTGTAAGAATGGTGATCAAACGGTTCTACTATGTAGGACCGTTGATCACTATTCTTACACATCAAGCCACAGCCAATCACAGTTAGAAACACGCCCCTAGGACACACTTAAGCCCTCCCTCTCCAATACAGTTAACTCCTTCACTGCCAGTATCATTTTTACAGTAACAGTGCATATATATAGCACTGATTACTGTAGTAATGTCACTGGTAACTCCAAAAGTGTCAAAAATGTCAGTCAAGGGTCCGATCGGTCCGCCCCAATGTCGCAGTCCCGCAAAAAAAATTGCAGATCGCCGCCATTACGCGTTAAAAAAAAACAACAAAAATGACAAAAATCTTTCCCTTTGTTAGTAAACGCAATAACTTTTGCGCAAACCAATCACAATACGCTTTTTGCGATTTTTTTTACCAAACATATGGTAAAAAAAAAATTGGCCTAAAATGCTAAAAAATTTTGATTTTTACATTTTTTTTTTGGGGAATTTCATATAAAAAAATGTGAAAAATATTGATTGACGCTCTTTTTTTGTTTATAGCGCATGATCAAAAAATCGCACAGGTGATCATATACCACCAAAAGAAAGCTCTGTTTGTGGGAAAAAAAGGACGCCAAATTCCTTTAGGTACAGCGTCGCACTACCGCGCAATTGTCCGTTAAAGTCACGCAGTGCCGAATCGCAAAATAGGCCCTGGTCAGGAAGGGGGCAAAATCTTCCGGGGCTTAAGTGGTTAAAGAATTCTAGGAGTAGCCTTTAAAGCTCTTCAGAAGCCAGCTTTCTACTTGGATAGATCTTATAGCAAATGAATCTGAGCACCATCAAATTCAATGTAAGCATTTTTTCAGGCATCTTTAATTATTTCCTTTTATTGTGAAATAAATGGATATTACATATCTAGGTTAGAGTGTGTGCTGTGAATAATAACTTCTGCATCCTGGAGGCAATTAGGAAGCCATTAAATGTGCCCAGTAGTGTAAGGATAAGATCCATCAGCCCTGTTGCCTCCAGTAATCCTTGTACCCTCATATCATTGTGTATTTTCCTATTCAAGATCATCTATTGCTGAAAATGCAAAGCTTAGTTGATGGTCATGCACATTAATGGAGCTATTTTGAGTGTCTCCTTGGTAAATAGAACAGCATACCTGGTTTCTAAGTTATCAGCTTTGAAATGAATGTCCGTTGGAACCTGTTTAAGCATTCCCAGCTTTATCTATTTTCCATTCTCTGCACATGCCTTTCTAGGTCATCCCCAGTGAGGAGTGACCATGTACAGTAAGATCACCTATCAGTCTTCATCTGCAGCATTACAGTGAAAACTCCTCTTTTAATCTCAGATACTAAAGTCAGTGCCAGGCCTGTGGAAGTGTCTGGTGCCAGACGCTGAGGAAGAAGACTTATCCTCCACCATCTTATCTGGCACATAAAATGGCAGTGACTGCTAAAAAAAAAAAAAACATAGATTCCTGGACTAGAACATTTTTGATATTTTGGGTACAAATATTGGGAACTAAGCTTTAAGACAGAAAAGAAAGGTAAGGTAAGAGTACCGGTGGTAATAAAATTATAGATCCCCAATCCCTAGACAGGATTTTGTAGGGACAGGAAATTTTGAATACAGTAGCGGAGTATACTATCGCTTTAAGAACATAAACCATATAACTCAAAATAAAGTAAAAATACTAAGTATATGTGTGTGTGTCCATAACACACCACACACAAACTCTGAAAAAACGTGTGGAGATTAGACTAGATGGGGATAACAATCTCATAGTAGCTATAAGTATATGTATAAAATTAGTTAAATTGTAATAGTATTACAAGAATATAGTCATATTTTAGTCTTTCAAGTGGTGTGTATGTTTCCCAATTTGAGCCATATTTGTTTGTTTTCACATTTTTAAAATGTATTTATATATTTTTTTAATATACCTAAAATGTACATATTTTCTCCAGAGTTTGTGTGTGGTCTGTTATGAACACACACATATACTTAATATTTTTACTTTATTTTGAGTTTTATGTTTAATGTTCTTAATTTTGTTATTTTTTCAAATTACCTTTGGATACTTTTTATTTATTTATTTTTTGTCTGTTTTCTTGAAGAATGGGCTGAGCAATATGGCTTGCTCTTCATGTGAAGTGGCAACAGCTGATTGAAGCTCTTGGATCCCATCAACTCATGTTTTACACCTGTGTAACTATGTGATATTTACTATATATACAGTATGTGTATGGTGGTTGTGTCCTGTATGGTTTTGACAAAGCACGTTTAACGTGTGAAACGTATCAACCTCCCTTCTTTCCTGCTGATATGCCAATTGTGCCATGTTTTTATTGATGTCAAAATAACAAAACATGCTTTTACTAGTGGTACAACAACCGCCCGTGTGAAAGGGGCTTAACCAAGCCTCTTTCTTAAGCCTTTTTCTTTAGATGATTATCACTTTAGGTTTACTCCCCTTGTGACGTCACACAGTCACAAGGGGAGAATCAAGAAGCAGGGAATAAAAGCCCAGTCTCGCGAGTCTGCAAAGCTGTGCCACAGACAGCGGAACTCTCGAACACGGCATTCTGTGAATGGGGAAACGGCACACAGAGCATGCTGTGAATGACTTGACGGAAAGCGCATGTGCCGGTGATGTAATCAAACTTTACTGATTGCAAACAGCTGAAACAAGTAAGGAGAATTTCACAGGCAGTGATCAATAGGTTAAGAGACAGGTTGTGTTTGACCGGCAGATATGGAGACACTGTGCAGTGGCTCCTTGTAAGGAAAATGCCCACTGAGCATTTTGGAGCATCTTGGAGAGCTGGACGCAAAGTTAAACTCTCTCTTTTATTCATGGAAGTGCTATATTTGATTTCAAATGCTGGCTGTGTTTAATTGATTCTGAAAATGCAGTAAAGATGCAGATGCTGAACTATTGTGTAGCACCCTCCTAGGTAGGTGCTAGAAGAGACAAGAGAGTATAGTTTTTGGGTCTTTACCAGGAAGATAGCCAGGTAAACTTATTGTTCTTTCTGCCCAGGATCTATTCCTAAGGTCTGCTCATGGTGCTCAGGTACAGCTCTGCTTGTCTGAATGCTTCACACTGGTCCCATAGGGAGGCATATTGGACCGTGAGAGGAAACCTGACAAGTGAGAGCACAGACTTTGTTACAACCCTGGCTATTGGCAGAGAAAAGTGCCTTGTTGCATGCTGGGTGACTATATAAATGCCAGGGGCACATGTGCTCGTGGTCTTCGGCTGGAGAGCGGGGTCCCAGAGGGAGGGGGTAGCTGCCCCTCCTCTGTAGAAGCTGCCATGTGGACTTGGGTAGTTGACCTGAAAGCTTGAAAGTCTGATAGAAGCTAAACCCCAAGGTGCTGCAAAGATGACTAGAAGGGAGACACCAGGAAGGATCTGATTCTGCCTACAGAGAGCACAGATCTGTGTCATGAGGCCAGTCCTGTGAGGAACATCCCTTCAAGTAGAAGAGTGTCAGGGTGCCAGGAAACCAGACCACATGGGGATGCAGGTAAATTAAAGCAGTTTACTGGGCAAACAACAATAAACACACAGCAAGAGTGAGGTAGGCTCCCGATGCCAGGTCATCGGCTGATGCAGGGTCGTCTGCCGATGCGGAGTCGTCTGCTGATGCGGGGTCAAGAGCCAGGAGAGTCATCAGCCAAGCCAGGTCATACACGGAGGAACATGGAGAACAAAAGACTGCTAGCAGAGAAGCACCTTGGAGCACAAACGCAACAGCAAGGACTGCAACCTATCAGGTGATAGATAAAGTCAGGTGTGCAGCCTCATCACTGTGCAACACCAGCAGGCAAGTGATGATGCAGTCAGAGTTTATAAGATGTAGCAGTCTGCACATGTCCAAGATGGCTGCCAACAGGAGGGCAATGTAAGACCTTGACAGTACCCTCCCTTCAACGGCCCCTCCTCTGCAGAGCAAAAAACAGTTTCTGAGGAAAGCGAGCATGGAAAGCGCAGGGAAGGACGGGAGCATGAACATCAGCAGAGGGAACCCAGGAGCACTTCTCAGGACAATAACCCTTCCAGTGCACCAGGTATTGAACCTGACCTCGGAACAGATGGGAATCCAAGATGCTGCTAACCTCATACTCCTCATGATTGCCCACAGGAATGGGACAAGGGCGAGGAAGTGAAGAAGTATAGCGATTGCAAACCAGTGGCTTCAAAAGTGACATTAGAGATACGCATGCCAGGGGGAAGACCAAAGGCATAGGCCACCGGAAGCACCTTACCAAGGATTCCAAAATGCCCAACAAAACAGGGTGCCAGTTTTGGAGTGGGCAGCCTGAGGTTGAAATTATGGGTCGACGACCACATCCTCTCCCCGACCTGGTATGAAGGAGCAGATAAAAGCCTCCGGTCTGCCTGGAGCTTCTGATGCTGTGCAGAGACCCGTAAAGACTCTTGAATCTGTACCCAAGAGGAACGGAGGGCATGAAGATGATCCTCCACAGCTGGGATGTCCTGTGGTGAGAACGACTCGGGCAACACAGCGGGTTGGAACCCATAATTGGCCATAAATGGAGACATTCTGGAAGACGAGTTGATGGCAGAGTTCCTGGTAAACTCCGCCCAGGGTAGCAGATCAACCCAATTGTCCTCATGGTCAGAGATATACAGTGCCTTGCAAAAGTATTCGGCCCCCTTGAACTTTGCGACCTTTTGCCACATTTCAGGCTTCAAACATAAAGATATAAAACTGTAATTTTTTGTGAAGAATCAACAACAAGTGGGACACAATCATTAAGTGGAACAAAATTTATTGGATATTTCAAACTTTGTTAACAAATAAAAAACTGAAAAATTGGGCGTGCAAAATTATTCAGCCCCTTTACTTTCAGTGCAGCAAACTCTCTCCAGAAGTTCAGTGAGGATATCTGAATGATCCAATGTGGACCTAAATGACTAATGATGATAAATATAATCCACCTGTGTGTAATCAAGTCTCTGTATAAATGCACCTGCACTGTGATAGTCTCAGAGGTCCGTTTATAGCGCAGAGAGCATCATGAAGAACAAGGAACACACCAGGCAGGTCTGAGATACTGTTGTGGAGAAGTTTAAAGCCGGATTTGGATACAAAAAGATTTCCCAAGCTTTAAACATCCCAAGGCGCACTGTGCAAGCGATAATATTGAAATGGAAGGAGTATCAGACCACTGCAAATCTACGAAGACCCGGCCGTCCCTCTAAACTTTCAGCTCATACAAGGAGAAGACTGATCAGAGATGCAGCCAAGAGGCCCATGATCACTCTGGATGAACTGCAGAGATCTACAGCTGAGGTGGGAGACTCTGTCCATAGGACAACAATCAGTCGTATACTGCACAAATCTGGCCTTTATGGAAGTGTGGCAAGAAGAAAGCCATTTCTTAAATATATCCATAAAAAGTGTTGTTTAAAGTCTGCCACAAGCCACCTGGGAGACACACCAAACATGTGGAAGAAGGTGCTCTGGTCAGATAAAACCAAAATCAAACTTTTTGGCAACAACGCAAAACTTTATGTTTGGCGTAAAAGCAACACAGCTCATCACCCTGAACACACCATCCCCACTGTCAAACATGGTGGTGGCAGCATCATGGTTTGGGCCTGCTTTTCTTCAGCAGGGACAGGGAAGATGGTTAAAATTGATGGGAAGACGGATGGAGCCAAATACAGGACCATTCTGGAAGAAAACCTGATGGAGTCTGCAAAAGACCTGAGACTGGGACGGAAATTTGTCTTCCACAAGACAATGATCCAAAACATAAAGCAAAATCTACAATGGAATGGTTCACAAATAAACATATCCAGGTGTTAGAATGGCCAAGTCAAAGTCCAGACCTGAATCCAATCGAGAATCTGTGGAAAGAACTGAAAACTGCTGTTCACAAACGCTCTCCATCCAACCTCACTGAGCTCGAATTTGTTAAAGTTTTAAATATCCAATAAATTTCGTTCCACTTCATGATTGTGTCCCACTTGTTGTTGATTCTTCACAAAAAAATACAGTTTTATATCTTTATGTTTAAAGCCTGAAATGTGGCAAAAGGTTGCAAAGTTCATGTGGGGTGAATACTTTCGCAAGGCACTCTAGCAGCGGGAAATTGCTCCAAAGCTTGGTTGGTACGATAAGTGGCGCCATTGGACTGCAGATGGAAGGCAGAGGAGAAGGAGAGTCGAATACCCAACTGGAAGCAAAAGGCGCACCAGAACCTGGAGACAAACTGGCTCCAATGGTCAGAGACAATCTCCTTAGGTAACCCTTGTAAACGAAAGACCTCCCTGGCAAACACAGAGGCAATTTCCTGAGCGGGTAGGCAGCCGCTTAAATGGAACACAGTGGCATATTTTGGAGAACCTATCGACAACCATTAGGATAACCGTGTAACCTCGATTGGGAATGGAATGCAGTAGGCCTGAGGGAAGGTGCCAAGGAGATTTGTTCTGGGCACAGACCATACAAGCAGCCACATATGCAGCAACATCAGTGTGGAGAGATGGCCACCAGAACTGATGGGAAATAGCCCAGGACATATGGTTCTTACCAGTATAAAAGGCAGTCTTGGAATTGTGGTACGTGTGCAACAGTCTGATGCGCAATCCCTCAGGTACAAAACATTTGCCAGAAGATCTCTCTGTGGGAGTATCAGGTTGGGCAGCCAAGATCTGTTCCCCAAGAGGAGAGGTTAAGTTGGTGTGGATGGTAGCCAGGATATGATCTGAAGGCAGGGCTCAAAATTTGAAGTCCTGAGCTACTAGCCAGACCTTAAGTGTTACTCGCAACCAGTTGCCCCACCCAACTCCTACCCTGCCCGCCCCTAATCCCCGCCCCTAAACACGCCTTGATAAATTATCTCATAGAATGACACTGTTAAATATTTTTGCATTATTGCAGAAGTTATAAAAGTATATATTAATAACAACATTATCAGTGCCCATTAATGCAGCCTACCAGTGCCCATCAGTGCAGCAGCATCAATGAAGCTTATCAGTACGGCCTGATCAGTGCCCATCAGTGAAACCTCACCAGTGCCAATCAGTGAAACCTCCCCAGTGCCCATCAGTGAAACCTCCCCAGTGCCCATCAATGCAGCCTCCCCAGTGCCCATCAATGCAGCCTCCCCAGTGCCCATCAATGCAGCCTCCCCAGTGCCCATCAATGCAGCCTCCCCTGTGCCCATCAATGCAGCCTCCCCTGTGCCCATCAATGCAGCCTCACCGTGCCCATCAATGCAGCTTCACCGTGCCCCTCAATGCAGCTTCACCGTGCCCCTCAATGCAGCTTCACCCGTGCCCATCAATGCAGCTTCACCCGTGCCCATCAATGCAGCTTTAACTGTGCCCACCAATGCAACTTTAACTGTGCCATCAATGCAGCTTTAACTGTGCCCAGTAATGCAGCTTAATGCAGCTTTAATTGGGTCCAGTAATGCAGCTTTAATTGGGTCCAGTAATGCAGCTTTAATTGGGTCCAGTAATGCAGCTTCACTTGTGCCCATCAATGCACTTACCAGTGCAGGGGAAGAGAGAGGAGAGGAAGAGGAAATCTGGCCGGATAATCACAAAGCACGATCGTTCCGCTGTAACAGCTTTCATTGTAATTGCCGGGCGCTCAGACACACACAGTCCCGCCTCCTAGCCCGACTCCTTTGATAGACGTCACACGTCCTGGTTGGCCAGGTGTTCTGTCTATCAAAGAAGCCGGGCTAGGAGGCGGGACTGTGTGTGTCTGAGCGCCCGGCAATTACAATGAAAGCTGTTACAGCGGAACGATCGTGCTTTGTGATTATCCGGCCAGATTTCCTCTTCCTCTCCTCTCTCTTCCCCTGCACTGGTAAGTGCATTGACGGGCATGATCCCCGCTCGATGGACCATCGGCTTTCCTCTTCCCCTGAGCGGCACCCGGCCGGAGCAGCCCCACGCTCGCCATAAATAATTTTCCACTTGCAAAATGCTAGTAGGCGAGTGGAAAATTTGAGGGCTGATCTGAAGGTATGACCGGTGTCAGCATGGAGTTCTCCCTGGACAAGATTACTAGCGAGACAAGGAATCAGCCTTGGAGCCGGGCAAATAGGAGACCACATAGTTAAAATGAGACAAAAATAAGGCCCATCTGGCCTGACGGGGTGTGAGCCTCTTGGCCTCCGAGAGATACACCAGATTCTTATGAATGGTGAAAATGAGCACTGGAACCACAAAACCTTCGGGTAAGTGTCTCCACTCTTTGAGAGTCAGGATAATGGCCAAGAGCTCTCTGTCTCCAATCTCGTAATTGCATTCAGCTGAAGACAGCTTCTTGGGTAGAACCCACCGTAAGGGTCCATGTCAGGAAGGGCATTTCCATAGACAGAATGGCTCTTCTAGACAACTTGCTGTGCATAGGCTACGCCCATTGCACAAGTGCGTGCACCTGTTGCTTGCATGGTCATCAAGGGGGCTATTTAAACTGAGCCTGTGCTGTGCTTCAGTGCTGTCTTGTCTACAGCGTTTCTGTGTAAACCTGCTACCTGTAAACCCGCATCTGATTACTGTTATCGACCCGGCTTGCCTTGACTTCTCCTGAACTCTGCCTGCATTGACCCCAGCTTGTCTTTGACCACGCTTCTGCCTGTACATCTGCAACTGATCCGTCTGCCAGTGTATGACCCGGTTTGCCTGACCCTGTTCCTGCCTACTATCCTGCTGGACTGCCTGCTGCTAGTCTCTGCCTACTTTTCACTGGTGTCCATCCGGCATTCCTGCTCCGCTGCAACCCGCTGACGGACTTGGCCTTCTCCTGTCTCCTGCTCAGTGGTGTCCATCCGGCATTCCTGCTCTGCTGCAACCTACTGACAGACCCAGCCTGCTCCTTTCTCCTGTTCAGTGGTGTCCATATGGCACTCCTGCTGCGCTGCGGTCCACCGATAGTCTTCCCCTGCTTGATCCTGACAGTTCTTCCATCTAAGCTACTATCAAGACCAATAGGCACTCGTGCCACTCTGCACTCCTGTGCTACCTGTTTGCTCTATCAGGGGCCCAGAGTCAGAGGTGTAAGAGAGGCTTTCCTCACCGTATCAGGCTCTTCTACCAGGTACGTGACAGTCCATCAGGTGTCCGATGCTGAGACAGGAGGGCGCCCTCTCAGGTCTCAGACACATCCACCTCTAGGACAAAGGGCAAACCAGAATTGGGATGAGACAGAATGGGAGCCGAAGCAAAAGCAGACTTGAAGGCCTTGAAAGCTTGGATGGCAGCAGGCATCCAATTGTGGGAATCACTGCCCTTCATGGTCAGATCTGAGATAGGTTTGGCCATAGAGGAAAAGTTCCTGATAAATTTCCAATAGTAGCTGGCAAACCCAAGGAAATGCATAAGGGAACAGAGACCACTAGGGTGAGGCCATTGTAGAACAGCCGAAACCTTCTGAGGGTCCGGGAGAACCCTTCAGCAGAAATGATGTAGCCCAAGAAGGAAACCTGGGACAGGTGGAATTCATATTTCTCAAGCTTACAGAAAAGCCCATTCACACGTAACCGTTGCAGTACCTGTCTGACACCCAGGTAGCGTGATTCAATGGAGTCCGAGTAAATCAAGATGTCGTCTAAATAGACTACCACGTGTTGCTGTAACATATCACAAAAGACATCATTGATGAACTCCTGGAAGACAGCGTATTAAACGCAGTCTTTCACTCGTCACCCTCCTTGATCCTTATGAGGTTATACATGGCCGTTAGGTCAAACTTGGTAGACCGTTGCTCCCTTGAGGCTGTCAAACAATTCAGTAATCAACGGAATTGGGTATGCATTCTTGACCGTGATGTGATTGAGGCTCCTAAAATCAATGCAAGGTCTCAACTCACACCCCTTTTTCTTTACAAAGAAAAAACTGGCACCTGCTGGAGAAGTGGACTTGCGAATGTGCCCCCAAGCAAGCGCATCCGCAACGTACCCCTCCATGACCTTATTCTCTGCAACTAAGACGAGGGTGAATGGCACCAGGTTGCACAATCGTACAGACGATAAGGAGGAAGAGTACCAGTGTGCACCTTGTCAAATACATCTTGATACTTATGATATTCAGTAGGCACCACTTAATCCGGGGAGGTACAAAGTACCTTAACAGGCCCACGGATACAAACAGTGCCACACTGTTGAGACCAAGAGAGAATCTTGACCGACTGCCAATCAAAGGTCGGTTTGTGTTTCTGATGCCAAGGGTACCCCAAAACAATGGAGTAGTGTGGGGATGGAATATTCTGGAAACAGGTCGAATCCCTGTGAACAGCCCCCATTGCCATATCAAGTCTCATGAGTAACCTGTGCCAGTTGCAGGGGTCTGCCATCAATCGCCTCGATAACTAGTGGAGAAACACGAGGCTGCAAGATATGGAATTCGCAGTGGCAAACGTACTTTTAATGAAAAAATAACCGCCTTAGGTGCGAGCATTTCCCAGAGGGGGTCGGACAAGATTTCAGGAGGCGTGGGAGGTGAGGTAGGAATGGGTGGGAAAGAAAACGTAGGAGCCAATCTGGTAGGAGGCCTCTGCAGGCCCTTCTTAAATGATGGTCTCTCCCCGAGCCAGGTATTGATCAAAATCAGGAAGAAAATGAGAGCCTCAAGCTCATCAGGGAGAACCTTGGCCACAATCTCGTCCTTCAATGCATCAGAGAGACCACAAGGGAAGACAGCCACCAGAGCCTCATTATTCCAGCCCACCTCTGCTGTCAGGATACGAAATTCAATGGCATACTCAGCAATGGTTCGTATACCCTGTTGAATGGACAGGAGCAGCTTTGCAGCACAGGCAAAACAAGCAGGCACATCGAATACCTTACGAAAGGAGGCAACAAAACTCGGGTAATTGAGTATCACAGGATTATCGTTCTCCCAAAAGGGAATTCGCCCGGGCCAAGGCCTTGTCCGAGAGCAACGAGATTAGGAAGCCCACTTGGACTTGTCAGAAGGAAACGCCTGAGGAACCATCTCATAATAAATGCCCACTCGGTTTAGGAAGCCATGACACTGACTTGGTTCATCCCCATAGCACTACGGAAGGGGGGCTGAACCAGTCATTCCTCTGTTAACAGCAAATCCAGCTGCAACTGCAGGAGCAGAAGCTGCAACAGGAGCAGCAACAGGTGTAACAACAGGAGGAACCACTGACCTAGCAGCACCAGGAGCAAGGTGCGCTGTGAGTGCGAGCAATGTCTGCAGCTCCTGAGCGAACTGACCCAAAAGATGATCTTGTTGATCAAGCCTGGTAACCAGCATGGGGAGCGTAGGAGCACCTGCATCGTCAGCATACATGACCCTTGACCATATGGGGATGCAGGTAAAATAAAGCAGTTTATTGGAGCAAAAAACAATAAATGCACAGCAAGAGTGAGGAAGTGAGAGCAGGAACAAGCTGGGGTCAAGTCCAGAAGCGAGTAGTCTACCGATGCGGGGTCCTCTGTCGATGTGGGGTTAAGAGCCAGGAGAGTCGTCAGCCAAGTCAGGTCATACACGGAGGAACACAGAGAACAGAAGACTGCTAACAGAGATTCACCTTGGAGAACAAACGCAAGGGAAAGGACTGCAACCCATCAGGTGATAGATATAGTCAGGTGTGCAGCATCATCACTGTGCGACACCCAGGCAGCAGGCAAGTGATGACGCATGATTTTATAAGAGGCAGCAGACTGCACGTGTCCAAGATGGCTGCCAACAGGAGGGCAAGGTAAGACCTTGACAAAGAGTTAGTGGATGGGTGTCAGTCAAGGGGATGCTAGAGAGTGTCCTGAAGATAAAGTAGTTGCATCAAGTCTACTGCTAGAGAGCAAGAAGACTTAATTCTTCCATACAAGTGGCAGTATGATCAAAAGCAGCATGTCTGCTTCCAAAAGTAATCGGCTAATTGGGGTATTGAAGCCCCCAAAAAACACTGGCGAGGAGGGAATTTTGTCAGAGCACTTAGTAAAAGGGAATCCTGGTGGATACACCAACTAGGATCCCTATTTCCCGGGGGAATAAACAAAGAATTTGATTTACGTTGTTTTATCAGTAATTATTAAAATAAATCATTTTATTAATTTTACAAATAGTTTTACAATAAATTTTAAGGATTTAATAAAATAGTCTTTATGGGCCCTTGGGGGCATTAATCCCCAAGATGGCTTTCACAACATGATTTTAAATTGTCTATGGTTTTATTAGGTAACACATCGTCATTTATATAAGCAATTTTTGTATGATCTTAATAACGGATACCAGAATGGTTATATGGGGGACACCAATAGACAGTCAGCTCCTGTCCATCCTTTAAAACTTCAAGTCATAAGATATAATTACAGCATTACATATCGCCGCATATGGGTCCTCAATAGGCATTGAGCTACAGTAATATGGCGTAGACCAGCCTTATAAAAATCACTAAGCAATCTGCCGTCCAATCAAATCCCCCTGAGGAAGACACGTGGTCCCTGTGTCGTCACGCATAGGGGAGGGGCAAGGACGGACGGAGCGCTACGTCGATAAGCACTATTTGAGCTATTTCTTTGCATGGTACGCTCATCATATACTTGGCGAATCTGCTGCATAATTGGAGGGTGATTCCATTGAGCTACTGGGTCTGATTGAATAGAACTCCTGAAAGAACCATATTCCACGTTTGGGTCTGTTTGATTTTACCTTAAGGTAAGCGCCTAATCACAAGGGGGTGCACGGTGTGGAAAGGATCTGTGACACTTTGGTCACACACTCCGGCTGGGAACACTGCCACACCAAGGTGGCCTAAGCACGGATATAGGACAGTTCACTATTACTCTGCACAATTTATTATCACAGACTCCTTCTTAATATTACCTGAGCATGGATGTAGGACAGTTCACTATTACTTTGCACTATTTATTATCACGGACTCCTTCTTATTATTATCAGTTTTAAAAAAGGTTTTATGGACTGTTTCTGGCATTTTACAATGGATTGCACCAATTAAGTATTTATTATCACATTGCACGGTAGTATAAATTAAGCACAGTTTTTTAGGATACTAATTTATTGAAGATTAATATATTGATCATTGATTTAGCACACAGCAATTTTTAATTTTATTCTTATCAATTGTTTAATTTTTTTCCACGAAAGCAGGATATGCACTTTAATATTTATATTTATATTTTTTTGTGATGTTTGAATATTCTAACATAAGGGCTGATATTCACTTAAAATTTACATTCACACTATACCAGCAATATTTAAGGTTTTTATATTTGCGCAACACTAATTATATATGATTTTGGCACTGTGCACTTTCTGAGAAGTGAAGTGTTTGCAGCACTATATAAAAACCAGAGATAGGGAGGTAGCTCGCAGGACTTATCTTAGAATTGGTTTAATCACTCATACACCTGCTAGTAGCAACCATGGAGGTTTTTGCGTTTTTAGAAAATAGGGATATGAATATGGAGGAGATTTTTTTCAGGAGAAACCCAGAAAGATAATGATCTAGCCCATACTTTTAGAAAAATAGGCCATTTAATGGATAAGAAGATTAATTTATGGTGGGATTTATCAACTATGGACAAATATGTTAAAGAGGGTATTGTCCCCAGGAAACTCAGATGGGATATACCCATTAGTGATGGATTGACAGAAGAGGCCGACAGGCAGGAAGTGTTTACCTTCTTTAATGAGAAAGGTAAGCAGCTGTTGGACTTCCTGATCAAACGCAAACAGAAAAAATTAAGAAAGGTTGAGTCCCAATTAAAGGAAATGCAGGCCAAACTAGAACCTGTCCAAGAAACAACGGAGTTTAAAAAACATACGACAGACCTAAACAAAAGTATGCAAAGGAAGGACCAGGAAAATAAGAACACTAAAAAGAAAAAATTCCAAAGAGATTTGTGGGACTACCAAAAAAATCAGGTATTCAAATGGCAATTGCAACCAATCCCAGAGGGCACAGCCTCTGCAAGCCCCACCCCAGTGAAAGAAGATAAAGATAAAGTGTTTAAACATCTGGAGTTTAAAACCCCCAATAATAAAGATACACGGCAAAATGTCCAAGATAATGATCCTCGGAAGCAAAATCAGTATAATTGTCAATATGAACCAAGACCACATGGCCAGGATAGAAATCCCCCTCAATATTATTCACCAAACAATAGGGGTCAACAATATGGTTTTCGTCCTTATTATCAAGGACCACCCCAATATAGAGGCAACCATCCACGGGGTCCACCTCCCTACCAGAATCAACAATGGGATTACTGAGGTCCCCCACAATATTACAGAGGACCCCCACCCTACTACCGCAACCAACACTAGGAATACCGAGGCCCCCAACAATACAATAGAGGCCCCCATTATGGAGGCCAACAACATTATGGGGGATATTATGATGGGGGCAATCAGAATAGAGCCCCACAGTATAACAGGGAACAACCCCAAGGTGCATACCAACAACATGACCTACCACCCATGGGTAACCCAGGAAGAGGCCCCCCAGAAAATAACCAATACCGATCTCCGAGAAACAGAGATTCAGACAATGGGGGAGCAAATGGAGCAAACCCAAGGACACAAGGCCCCAACTGGGAGGACCTCAGGGAGAGTTATTATAACCCCAAACTGAAGAGGATGAATACACGTAAAATGGACCAAGAAGCATATTCCATACCAACAAATAACAGATACTCTCCTTTGAGAAGTGAGGAACGAAATCACCTGGAAGACACCCCTCCTTTTTTAGGGACATGGTGGGGCGCACCCACCAGGAAGGAAAGAAAGGAAGAAGGAGAGGATGCAGATCAGGGAGGAGAATACAGCAGAAAAAGAAGACGGTACCAATAGGAGAAGGCATATACAATCTAAGTGGGACCACCCTAACACAGAAAGAGCTGGCCACTTTGGATAAAGGCATCAAATTTGCCCCTAAAAAAGGACTAAATAAGTTTGACACCTATGTAGGTATCCAAAAATTTATAAGACAGATTAATATTAAAAAACACTTTGTGCTGAATCCCTATGAACTCTCCAATGTGATGAATTCCCATACCTCATTAAGGAACAAATCCACCTTTAACCCTAAGATAACGGATAATAAATGCGTTGACATGTTCAAAAAATTGGTCACTACAGAATTGGACCAACTACCTACTTAAAAGATTTATGGACAGGCCGATATAAGTAAAGGAATCAAAAGCCTTGAAAAAAAGGAAAGATATAGTGATACGCCCAGCGGACAAAGGGGGAGAGTTGGTAATTTTATCCAAGGAACAGTACAATAGATAGATGGAAAGATTACTGGAAGATTGTGAAACGTATGAAAAGTTATTAACCAACCCCACTAAAAGATATAAGAAGGAGCTGGACGAATTGATTCAATGTGGGACCAGGAAAGGACTATTAAACAAAGAAGAATCTAGATATTTATCACCATCAGCCTGTCGCATCCCCGTAATATATTATGTACCTAAAATACATAAAGACAGTGTAAATTCCCCAGTTAGACCGATAGTAAGCGGGATAGACTCCCTAACTGCCCGTTTAGGGGAATATATTGATGTGTTCCTGCAGCCTCTAGTTAAAAATACCACCTCATACTTGAAAGATACTAAGCATACTCTACAACTGCTGGACAATTTAACAGTTAAAGAAGACACCATTATGGCAATGGCAGATGAAACATCGTTATATACGAACTTAAGCCACAAGGGAACAATGGAAGCCGTCAAATGGGCGCTAGATAAATCAGTGACTATCAATACTAAATTGAAGAAATTTATCCTAAAATGCCTGGAATTTAGCTTAAGCCACAATTATTTTTGGTACAACAAAACATACTACTTACAAATAAGGGGTGTGGCTATGGGAGCCAAATTCGCTCCCAGTGTAGCAAATCTATACATGGCAAAATGGGAGGAAGATTGGCGTAATTCCCTGCAAATACCACAGATCACTATATACAAGGGATATATAGATGATCTGATCATGATAGCAAAAGGAGATCACACAGAGATGGAAAATGTATTCAAAGAATTAAATAACAATGATCAGAACATATCCCTCATTTGGACCATTAGCAAAAAACAGATAATCTTCCTAGACCTAGAAATTGACATTATAGAGCAGCAAATCTGAACAAAGACCCATTTTAAAAAGACGGACAGAAATTCTTATATCCCAATTAATAGTGTCATTTTAAACCATGGATTTTAAATATACCTAGGGGTCAATATATACGTCTAAGGAGAAATTGTACAAATGTGGAGGATTTTGAAAACCAGGCAAATAAATTAACAATGATGTTTCAAAATAGGGGTTATCAGAATGAATATTTAGACAAAGAGGTAAATAGGGTCAAAATGATGGACAGGCGACATCTAGTATACACTGAAAGACCCAACGATGAGATAAACCATAAAGGTATCAAACTAGTATTAGATTTCAACATACAATACAAAAAGGTTGAACAAATCATAACCAAATATTGGCCAGTACTAAAACAGGACAAAATTCTGGGACCAATATTGAAAGATAAACAAGAAATTGTGTATAGGAGAGCCCCAAACTTGAGGGATAGAATCATCAAAAATGTAATAGAGCCCCCCACTAAACCATCCCTATTCGGATGGTACTTCAAAGGATTCCATGCATGTGGGCGATGGTACGGATGCATGAGGGTACCTAATAACGCAAAAAAAACGCTTAACATTTGAAAACCCCAAAAATAATAAAACATATGACATTAGGGATGTCATAACTTGCGACACGGAGGGAGTGGTGTATGTCATCAAATGCCCCTGCAATAAATTTTATGTGGGGCGAACCAAAAGACACTTGAGGGAGTGAATCAAGGAACATGTGTAGAACATCAATAGGAAAAACACTATCTTTCAATGCACTTTAATTTTAAGGATTTAATAAAATAGTCTTTATGGGCCCTTGGGGGCAATAATCCGTAAGATGGCATACACAACATGATTTTAAATTGTCTATGGTTTTATTAGGTAACACATCGTCATTTATATATTTTTGTATGATCTTTATAACAGATACCGGAATAGTTATATGGGGGACACCAATAGACAGTCAGCTCCTGTCCATCCTTTAAAACTTCAAGTAATAAGTATTAATTACAGCATTACATATCGCCGCATATGGGTCCTCAATAGGCATTGAGCTACAGTAATATGGCGTCGACCAGCCTTATAAAAATCACTAAGCAATCTGCCGTCCAATCAAATCCCCCTGAGGAAGACACGTGGTCCCTGTGTTGTCACGCGTAGGGGAGGGGCAAGGACGGACGGAGTGCTACGCCGATCATCAGTGAGACTATCAGGCAGACTGAATAGGAGGAACACATAGCCGAGGCGGCTCCCACTATACCACTACGGTATCTGGATTTCACTATGTGTACACTATATGGCGATCTATAGGTGCATGGATGCACCATAACATGTGAGTGAAACAGCATTCTTTTTATCTGCAATAAAAGTTGTGAAGGTTATAAGCACTATTTGAGCTATTTCTTTGCATGTGACGCTCATCATATACTTGGCGAATCTGCTGCATAATTGGAGGGTCTGATTGAATATAACTCCTGAAAGAACCATATTCCACGTTTGGGTCTGATTGATTTTACCTTAAGGTAAGCGCCTAATCACAAGGGGGTGCACGGTGTGGAAAGGATCTGTGACACTTTGGTCACACACTCCGGCTGGGAACACTGCCACACCAAGGTGGCCTAAGCACGGATATAGGACAGTTCACTATTACTCTGCACAATTTATTATCACAGACTCCTTCTTAATATTACCTGAGCATGGATGTAGGACAGTTCACTATTACTTTGCACTATTTATTATCACGGACTCCTTCTTATTATTATCAGTTTTAAAAAAGGTTTTATGGACTGTTTCTGGCATTTTACAATGGATTGCACCAATTAAGTATTTATTATCACATTGCATGGTAGTATAAATTAAGCACAGTTTTTTAGGATACTCATTTATTGAAGATTAATATATTGATCATTGATTTAGCACACAGCAATTTTTAATTTTATTCTTAACAATTGTTTAATTCTTTTCCACGAAAGCAGGATATGCACTTTAATATTTATATTTATATTTTTTTGTGATGTTTTAATATTCTAACATAAGGGTTGATATTCACTTAAATTTACATTCACACTATACCAGCAATATTTAAGGTTTTTATATTTGCGCAACACTAATCATATATGATTAAGGCCAAGTGAGAGTTGTCCTTATCTACTGTGAATAGTTCAGTTGGAGTATCCCACTATTCCCTTCTCCCACCCAAGTTCCACATTAAATACAAAAAAGACAAATACCCTGGACTGTTTATAGAGTAATGAGCAAATGGGAGTAAGGAGGGATATGTGAAAAAAATGTCTGCAGGTAATCAGAGGGAGACCTAAGAAGTCAACACACAGCAAGCCCTACGGGGACAGTGCTACAGTTGTGTGTAAAAAACCCCCCAATTTTAAAGGATAAGTTCACCTTTTGTAAAGTTACATCCACATTCAAGGTGTAAAATGCACCGACCCCCCCAAGTCCTTATTTTCACAGAAAGCGGGGGATTTTCTCCACGCTCACTGTTACAATCTAAAAAAAAACATTGTGTTCTGTGATTGGCAAAAATGAAAAAACAACAGTGTTTTGTGAATGGGAAAACCAGCCTTTGCGGCTGTTTGTAGTTGTCAATGAACTACCAAAGCGCCGTTGATCACTCTAGGTAGTTCATTGAGCGTCTTGTGAGATTATAACTGCCTGCCTGTATGGGAAGTACGGGCAGCCCAGTACTGTTGGAGTTAGACAGTTGTCACCTTTAAGTAATCTGTCATGTTTATGATAATCAACCCATTATGAACTCTTTTACCTGTGTCACGTTCCACGCTACAGTCAAGGCACTCCTCTGGTTCAGTGGTTGAGGGCTCTTTAGATGTTTCTTCTGTTCCAGTGTCATCATTTACCTCTTCTTGTTCATCATCATCGCTGTCACCAAGAGATCCAAGGGCCTGCATGTGAGCCTGTACTATGCGCTGGACAGCTGTAAAACACAAAGAGAACAGCTAGTGCTATAGCCCAAAGACAGCCTGATAAATCAAGATATCTCCTCTAACTATGTAACCCCCATTTAGGGTCTACCAGAGAAAATATACAGTATCTCATAAAAGTGAGTACACCCCATACATTTTTGTAAATATTTTATTCTAACTTTTCATGTGACAACGCTGAAGAAATTACACTTTGCTACAATGTAAAGCAGTGAGTGTACAACTTGTATAACAGTGTAAATGTGCTGTCCCCTCAAAATAACTCAACACACAGCCATTAATGTCTAAACCACTGGCAACAAAAGTAAGTACATCCCTAAGTGAAAATGTCCAAATTGGGCCCACTTAGCCATTTCCCTCCCCGGTGCTATGTGACTCGTTAGTGTTACAAGGTCTCAGGTGTGAATAGGGAGCAGGTGTGTTTAGTTTGGTGTTATCTCTCTCACTCGCTCATACTGGTCACTTGCAGTTCAACATGGCAGCTCATGGCAAAGAACTCTTTGAGGATCTGAAAAAAGAATCATTGCTCTACATAAAGATGGCCTAGGCTATAAGAAGATTGCCAAACAGAGCTGCAACATGATGGCCAAGACCATACAGCGGTTTAACAGGACAGGTTCCACTCAGAACAGGCCTCGCCATGGTTGACCAAAGAAGTTGAGTGCACATGCTCGGTGTCATATCCAGAGGTTGTCTTTGGGAAATAGACGTGTGAATGCTGCCAGCGTTGCTGCAGAGGTTGAAAGGCGGGGGGGGGGGTCAGCCTGTCAGTCCTCAGACCATACGCCGCACACTGCATCAAATTTGTCTGCATGGCAGTCATCCCAGAAGGAAGCCTCTTCTAAAGATGATGCACAAGAAAGCCCACAAACAGTTTGCTGAAGACAAGCAGACTAAGCACATGGATTACTGGAACCATGTCCTGGGTCTGATGAGACCAAGATAAACCTTTTTGGTTCAGATGGTGTCAAGCGTGTGTGGCGTCAACCAGGTGAGGAGTACAAAGACAAGTGTGTCTTGCCTACATTCAAGCATGGTGGTGGGGGTTTCATGGTCTGGGGCTGCATTAGAGCTGCTGGCACAGGGGAGCTACAGTTCATTGAGGGAACCATGAATGCCAACATGTGCTGTGACATACTGAAGCAGAGCATGATCCCCTCTCTTCAGAGACTGGGCCGCAGGTCAGAATTCCAACATGATAACGACCCCAAACACACCTCCAAGACGACCACTGCGTTGCTAAAGAAGCTGAGGGTAAAGGTGATGGACTGGTCAAGCATGTCTCCAGACCTAAATCCTATTGAGCATCTGTGGGACATCCTCAAATGGATGAGGGAGAAGCGCAAGGTCTCTAACATCCACCAGCTCTGTAATGTCATCATGGGGGAGTGGAAGAGGACTCCAGTGGTAAACTGTGAAGCTCTGGTGAACTCAATGCCCAATAGGGTTAAGGCAGTGCTGGAAAACAATGGTGGCCACACAAAATATTGACACTTTGGGCCCAATTTGGACGTTTTCATTTCGGGATATACTCACTTTTGTTGCCAGTGGTTTAGACATTAATGGCTGTGTGTTGAGTTATTTTGAGGGGACAGTAAATTTACACTGTTATACAAGCTGTACACTCACTACATTATAGCAAAGTGTATAATGTAATAATAATAGCATAATAAAACATTTACAAAATTGTGAGGGGAGTACTCACTTTTGTGAGATACTGTAAGAGCGAGAACCTGCTCAAATTCTAAATTTTAAAAAGTCTGTTTTTAATTAAAGCAATTAAGATTGAAAATTTAACATAGTCTTCCATACAAATCTTGTTCCATGTTAGTACAGTAGGTTATTCCAAAGTAAAAAAAGACTAGATTCTCTCTAAAAATAACATCATATTCAAGTATATTCTATTCATCCACATTGAGGTCAGTTTTCTGGCTGTGCTGGGAGAACAGCCTAACTGTCCTTCAATGATCAGACTTCTGCTGACACGCACCATAACCCCCCCTTCCGCCACAGCCATTCACTGGGCAGATTAGTGTATTGCTGCTTCTCCATCTTTTATCATTTATAAAAAATGAAAAAAAAACTTTTTGTTTATGTTTTTTTTTATATCTATACACAAATGTTTTGCCTTTCATCTCTATTTAAAACTAATAATAACTCTTCACCAGGTTCACTGAATGGACCACCTACATCTTTATTATTGGTGTTTGTGGCTGTAAGTAAAAGAACGTGATTTCAGCTCTGTGTAGTGTGGGGATGAGGAGAAGCTGTCTACAGTGCTGGGATGGGAAAGGAGCTCAGTGATCCCTGTTCTCTGACTCTCCAGTGGTGATCCGTGTCCTCTTACTCTCCAGCCATGATCTTTGTCCTCTGACTCTCCAGCCATGATCCCTGTCCTCTGCCCTGCCAGAATTGATCCCTGTCCTCCACCCTGCTTACCCCTGTTCTCAGCTTGTCCCCTGCTTACCTCCCATCCTCTGCCCTCTGACATTTTTTACTGCACACCCACATCAGACAGGCTAGATCTGGCCCTGAGGTAAGGGGGGCTCTGCAGACTCTGATTTAAGGGGCGCTCTGTAGACTCTGATTTAGGGGGCACTCTGCAGACTCTGATTTAATGGGTGCTTTGTAGACCCTGATTTTAGGGGTGCTCTGAAGACACAGATTTAAAGGGGCAGGAAAGACCCCATGATGGGAGTAAAGGGCTCCAGGATCAAAGGGAAGGGCGCTGGGCTTGGAGGGAAGAGAGGGGTCAGGGAGGCCCTTCATGGATTCTTGCACCGGGGCCCTGAATGTTCTAGTTACACCCCTGACCAAAGATGTAAACAAAGTTTTGCAGTTCAGGAAACCATATGCGGCATTTATTGCCTTTATATGAGAGTGTAAAATGCTCACACATATTAGTGAATTATATACATTGCGATCGTGGCATCTATAACATCCTGTCCTTTGAAAAATTTCATAAGGGACCTTTGCATATTTTTTGTCTGGAATCTTCTTGCACAAAAAAAAAAAAAAAAAAAAAAAAAAACACGCAAAGTTCTATTACACCTGTGAAGTAGTCGGAGTGGGATTTTTAGATTGGGTGTCAAGGATCTGTTTGCTCTGAATGTGCTAAGGTTTTGTATTGCTGCCTGTCTGATCTGTTTAGATTTGCAATTAAATGTCTGCAAAAACAATGGTCTGTCAGTCATGTAACGGGGGTTAGTACGACAAACCAATGATCTGGTTTGGATACTCTGGGAAAGCCCGTACACTTCAGCAATTCCCGGGCAGACGGCGCATGCACAGTGACGTGTTCGTGCCAGTCGGAGCCATTTTTAAATGTAAGGCGGAAAGGTAAGTGAGACTCCTCTGCAGCCCCTGCATCTCCTGTACCATGCCTGTACCATCTGTGCCATGCCGGTGCCATTTCCTGTGCCATGCCTGTACCATCTCCTGTACTATGCCCACAGCCCTGCATCTCCTTTACCATGCCTGCAGCCCCTGTTTTGGGTCTCGTGGTGGTCCAGTTAAGTCCAGTAGATGCTGCATTTCCCACCCTAGGCTTATACTCGAGTCAATAAGTTTTCCCAGTTTTTTGTGGTAAAATTAGGTGTCTCGGCTTATATTCGGGTCGGCATAAACTCGAGTATATACGGTATATTACTTATTTAAAAAATGAAATGATGACTCAGCAATAACTACCAAAATCAGAGGCTATGAATTTCTCTCTTCTGGAAGGTATGGAGTTTCTCTTTAAATCCAACTTTCCTTTCAAATTTGCAAATCAGTTATTTGAGTACTAACCTCCTCAAGGATGTTGTGATGGCTAACTTTCCATCTCTCTTTTATAAGATCAAACAAGACCTGACTACCTAGCAATCAGGTACATTTTTATGGTTTGAAAGATATAATATGCCGAAAATTTTTATTATGCCCCAAATGTTGTATTTACTACAAGCACTACCAGTTCATTTTCTATCCTTCTACCTAAAAGCACTGAATAGAGCATTTGTTTAATTCCTTTGGGCCAGCAAGTCTCCAAGACTCCCCCAATCAATTCTCTGTCCACCAAAACTACAGGGAGAAATGGCATTTCCTGATGTTTATAACTACTAAGCTGCTTGTCACTTGACAAGAGTCATTGATTGGCTGAGACATGGCTCCCATAAACAGTGGATGGGGATCCAACAAGCCTCACCCCATTTCCTTTGTCTACCCTTCTATGGTGTTTGACGATAATACTGCACTCTCTCAGATCTCATCCAACTATTCGAATGACCTGGACTATTTGTAGAAAAGTCTTTCAGAAAAAAATCTCTCTCTCCTTCCCCTTCTCTTTTTTTTTTCCAATTCTGAGTAACCCTTCTTTCTGACCAGGCTTGAAAGGCTCTGGCTTTCAGGACCTTTTGGGCCAAAACTGCTTTAGAGCACACTACTTTGCGACAGGTAGACGATGGCCTACAGTTGACCAATTCATGGTGCATCCCCTACTTTCTAGCCCCAACTTTAGGAATAAAGCAAAACTGATGCACTTTCTATCCTTACTTTCTCCAGCATCAGTGTTCTTGTGCACGTTTACAGCATTTGAATGACTGGGTGTGTCCTACCCCACCTCAGAAATGGAATCTCCATGACCTACGGTTAGCTCAGTTCTCCTCCCCCTGATTTTAAGTTGCCTTCAGAGTTGTCTCTCATCTGAACAAACTAATAGACCACTCCTATTTACCTATAAAATCTTGATTAGTTCTAAATATCAGAAATAGGTTTTTAAAATACTAATATATATATATATATATATACACACTATATATATATATATATATATACTCCCCTCAGACTACATAAAAGGTTCCCACCAAGCTCAGACTTATGTTGAGAGGCCGTGGGGAATTTGTTAAACGTGTTCTGGACCGGTGATAAACTCTGTTTATTCTGGTCAGAGGTACACCGCATTACTCAGAAATTGACAGTGCCATACGCTCCTATCAGATCATATCTTCCCTAGTTCATCTTACCATCATTCCATATTATCCACACTGCCACTAATAGTTAATGCAGTACGGAGCTGCAATCCAGACTTTTGGAAATGGCAGTCTCCTTTTCTTGCAAAATGGTTAATGATATTTATAAGCTGGAAGATTTGAAAGCCACTGAAAAAGGCTCTAATGAAAATTTCCAAATGAAATGGTTTTACTAGCATAAGTTTCTATATACCCCTGAATATCAAAAACTATTGGAGACCCCCTTTAAAATCTTCAGATTCTGGAATTTGGTTTTGGATGTCTGAGAGAAGCTACTTCTTTCCTTTTACTCAAGTTTTCCTTCTCTCCTTCTTTTCTGATCTTTATATTCGAATATCTTACTCTCTAAGACTGTGTTAGTCCCCTTTACTACCTTCTAGTTGTTTTCACCCCTATTCTCTTCCTCTTTCCCTCCCGCTCTTCAATTTATATTTGGGCAAGGTACAACAGAGACACTGACAATACCAGAAGCATTTGTCAGGTCATTGGGTCTATTCTCGCTTCTTCGGTATGTTGCATTGTATTATCATGGATATTGCTTATTGTGACTGCTCTGGCGAGGTTTTGTTTATCCACCATACTCTGTTGCTCAGTAGCCCTCTTGACTTGTAGTTGTTTTTTGTACCCTTGGTATTGATAAAAAACACTCTTAAGAAAAAAAATTAGCAAAAAAAAATGAAATGATCAACTTAAAAAAAAAAAGTGATATTGTTTTAAGTAATTCAAACAGCCTTAATTTGTCTACCTGTTATTTATATCTACATTCACATATTTGACCACTAACACTTCTCTTATTCAGATGCAGGCAGCTCAAACTCAAAGGTGTGGTCAGTGGTGACCTGACAGATGTGGAGTTTTAGATTAGGTGCTAATGTGCACAACAACCAGGAGACAAAATACATATTTGTGCCAATATGTTCCTCGAATGATGACCTCTTCTATCCCCAAAGGTATAAAAGATGAAAGAAAAAAACGGAGATATCAAGTTGCTTGAAATTATGTAAATTTTTCACATCCTCAAATCTGCTATTTGTTCATTTAGCTCTGTTTGTTCTGTTAGCTTATCATTATGTGCTAATCAAAATTAATTTATAGTATAGTTAAATAAGGTTTTGGAGATGTGTATAGGTTGCTTCTCAATTACTTTTTTCTGTTATAATTCAATTAAAAAATTGTTATAATTCAAATAGGTTTTAATAGTGTTTTTTTTCCAAAGTGAATACTGCAAATTACTAGGGGCTGTTTGTATCAAACGTGAACATAAAGTGATGGTTTGCTATGAACAATAGTCAGTGTGTAGGCACTGGGGAAAAAGGTGGAACCCACAGATATAAAGGGTGAATTGGTATGTAGGAAGGGAACAATGTGTGGTAGGGACATGAACACAGATAACAAAATGTCTCTACCAGAGTATGGGACCTGATGAACAAACAATATATACATATATATTGGAGGACCTGCCAGCACTGCCTACCAAAACTCTGGAAGAGTTTGGATCTCAAAGAAAAGAAAATGCTATCAGCACACCAAGGATTCCTCAAAAGGGTTCAAAGCTTTTATTCTGTGGTCACATGATAAATATACAGCTGTATACAGGTACACCTCATAAAATTAGAATATCATCAAAAAAAATTAATTTATTTCAGTAATTCAATTCAAAAAGTAAAACTCATATATTTTATATAGATGTGTTACATACAGAGTGATATATTTTAAGCATTTCTCTTTTTTTATTTTGATTATTGCTTACAGCTAGTAAAAACTCAAAATTCAGTATCTCAGTAAATGAGAATCTTACATAGGACCAATTAAAAGGATTTTTAATACAGAAATGTTGGCTTACTAAAAAATATGCCAATGTACAGCATAGTTTGCACTCAATACTTTGTCAGGGCTCCTTCTGCATGAATTAGTGCATCAATGTGGCGTGGCATGGGGGCGATCAGCCTGTGGCACTGCTGAGGTGTACCTTTAGCTCATCTGCATTGTTGGGTCTCATGCCTCTCATCTTCTTCTTGACAATACCCCACAGATTTTCTATGGGGTTTAGGTCAGGCGAGTTTGCTGGCCAATTAAGCACAGCAATACCATGATCATTAAACAAGGTGTTGGTACTTTTGGCAGTGTGGGCAGGTGCCAAATCCTGCTGGAAAATGAAATCAGAATCTACATGAAGCTGGTCAGCAGAGGGAAGCATGAAGTGCTCTAGAATTTCCTGGTAGAGGGCTGTGCTGACTTTGGACTTGATAAAACACAGTGGACCAACACCAGCAGATGACATGGCTCCTCAAATCATCACGGACTGTGGAAAATGTTGCATTTCATTTGGAAATCAAGGTCCCAGAGTCAGGAGGAAGAGTGGAGGGGCACAGAATCAAAGTTGGATGAGGTCCAGTGTGAAGTTTCCACAGTCAGTGATAATTTGGGGAGCCATGTCATCTGCTGGTGTTGGTCCACTGTTTTTTTATCAAGTCCAAAGTCAACGCGACCCTCTACCAGGAAATTCTAGAGCAATTCATGCTTCCCTCTGATGACCAGCTTCATGGAGATGCTGATTTCATTTTCCAGCAGGACTTGGCACCTGTCCACACTGCCAAAGGTACCAATACCTGGTTCACGATAGCATAGTTACATAGTTAGTCAGGTTGAAAAAAGTCACAAGTCCATCTAGTTCAACCAATTAAAAAAAACAAAAAAAAAACAAAAGCATACAATCCCATATACACAATCCTGTACCCACAGTTGAGCCAGTGGAAGGCAAAAAGCCCCAGCAAAGCATTTGCTCCAGCAGGGGAAAAAATTCCTTGCTGTTCCCCTAGAAGCAATCGGATATTCCCTGGATCAACTGTACCTATAAATGTGAGTACCCAGTTATATTATGTTTATTTAGGAAAGAATCCAGGCCATTTTGAAAGCAATCTACTGAGCTGGCCAAAACCACCTCTGGAGGGAGTCTTTTCCACATGTTCACAGCTTTTACTGTGAAGAAACCTTTCCATATTTGGAGATGAAATCTCTTTTCCTCTAGACATAAAGAGTGCCCCCTTGTCCTCTGTGATGATCTTAAAGTGAATAACTCAACACCAAGTTCACTATATTCTCCTCTTATGTATTTGTACATGTTGATCATATCCCCCCTTAATCTCGTCTTCTCAAGAGAGAATGAATTCAGTTCCTCTAATCTATCCTCATAGCTGAGCTCCTCCATTATCAGTTTGGTTGCCCTTCTCTGTACTTTCTATAGTTCCCCGATATCCTTTTTGAGAACTGATGTCCAAAACTGAACTGCATATTCCAGATGAGGTCTTACTAATGATTTGTACAGGGGCAAAATTATCTCTCTCTCTCTCTCTCTCTGGAGTCCATGCCTCTCTTAATACAAGAAAGGACTTTGCTTGCTTTGGAAACTGCAGCTTTGCATTGCATGCTATTATTAAGCTTAGGATCTAGCAAAACCCCCAGATCCTTCTCCACCATTGATTCCCCCAGTTGTACTCCCCCTAGTATGTATGATATATGCATATTTTTAGCCCCCAAGTGCACAACTTTACAATTTGCTACATTAAACCTCATTTGCCACATAGTTGCCCAATGAAAGTGCATTGAGGTCAGCTTGTAAGATGGAGACATCCTGTAAGGATGTTAAAGCGGAGTTCCACCCAAAAGTGGAACTTCCGCTTATATGCTTCCTCCCCCACTCTGTTGCCACATTTGGCACCTTTCAGGGGGGAAGGGGGGAATGGTTACTTGTTTTTGACAGGTACCCTTCCCCTCTTCTGGGAGATAGCGCCACGGTGCTGTCCCTCGGAAGTTCGGCCTCCCTCATCCTTCCTCCGCTGCCGGGCCAATTAGAAAGCGCAGTGCACTTCACGCATGCCGGGTTCCCGTACCCTGAATGGCATGGGCAGCACCTGAGAGCCGATACGAAAATCGGCTTTTGGGTGCCAACATCCAGAGAACCCTGGACAGGTAAGTTCTAATATTTAAAAGTCAGCAGCTACAGTATTTGTAGCTGGTTACTTTTCATTTTTTTCCTGGGGGGCGGAACTCCTCTGCATAGCTTGGTGTCATCTGCAAAGGCTGAAATGGTACTATTAATCCCAGACCTTATATCATTTATAAAGATATTAAAAAGTAAGGGTCCCAACACTGAACCTTGAGGTACACCACTGATAACCTTAGACCATTCAGAGTAAGAATCATTAACCACTATGAATTCTGTCTTTTAGCCAATTTTCTATCCATTTACAAACTGATCTTTCCAAGCCTGTAGACTTTATCCTATACATTAGTTGTGTGTGGGGAACGTTTTTACAAAATCCAAGTATACTACGTCCACTGCCACCCCTCTGTCCAAGGCAGTGGCGGCTGGTGCTCCATGGGGCTGGGGGGGGGGGGCAGACGGACCGCACCATGCACCCCCCCCCCCCGGACCACACCAGGCCTCACACCATACCCCCCCCCCCCGGACCACAGCGAGACAGGAGAGAGGGGAGACAGGAGACAGGGGAGACAGGAGACAGGACAGAACCCCCCCTCACTGACCCTGCCTGGATGCAGCAGCAGGCGGCGATGGCTTTGGCTTCTTCCCCCTGTCTTCTGCGTCTCCTCCCTCCTCCTCCATGCCCAATGGCATGGCTTCTCCTTTCGGCCAATCGGGAAACGAGACCACCCTTTTTTTTTAGCCTGTGAGAGCATCTGGCTCTAATCACATGGTTAAAAAAAAAAAGCCCCATTGAACTCCATGCGTCCAGCGCCCCGCATGTAGATTAGGGGGCCGGACGCATGGATAGGGGGGGTGGCGCCCCTGCGCCACATATACATCAGCCGCCACTGGTCCAAGGTTTTAATTACCTCCTCATAAAAAGAAATCAGGTTTGTTTGACATCTTCTGTCTTTCATGAATCCATGCTGTCTGTTGCTTAAAATATTTGTTTCCAGCAAGAACTCATCTATGTGGTCTTTTATTAAACTCTCCAATATCTTCCCGACTAACAGGTCTAGAGTTACTTGGCAAAGACTTTGATCCCTTTTTAAATATAGGCACCACATTGGCCTTATGCCAATCCAGTGGTATTATTCTAGTCATTAACGAGTCCCTAAAAATTAGAAACAATGGCTTTGAAATGACAGAGCTCAATTCTTTTAGGATCCGTGGGTGGATGCCATCTGGTCCAGGTGCGTTAGAACCATGGCATCACTGTGCTTGATTGGCCAGCAACCTCGTCTGACCTAAACCCCTTAGAGAATCTGTGGGGTATTGTCAAGAGGAAGATGAGAGACACCAGACCCAATAATACAGATGAGCTGAAGGCTACTATCAAACCAACCTGGGCTTCCATAACACCTCAGCAGTGCCAGAGGCTGATCGCCTCCATGCCACGTCGCATTGATGCAGTAATTCATGCAAAAGGAGCCCGAGCAATTATTGAGTGCATACTATACTGTACATGGGCATACGTTTTAGTAAGCCAACAATTCTGTATTAAAAACCTTTTTTATTTTTTTATTTTTTTATTGGTCTTATGTAATATTCTAATTTCCTGAGATAATGAATTTGGGGTTTTCACTAGCTGTAAGCCATAATCATCAAAATTAAAAGAAAGAAATGCTTCAAATATATCACTCTGCCTGTAACATAACTATAAAGAAAATATATGAGTTTCACTTTTTGAATTTATTAACTGAAATTAATCAACATTTTAATGATATTCTAATTTTATGAGATGCACATGTATTTATCATGTGACCATGGAATAAAGCTTTGGATCCTTGGTGTGCTGATTACATTTTATTGACTTCCAGCCTATGGTCATTACATAACCCAGCATTACTAAACAGCCAGTTTTCTTGAATGTGTGCATAGGGAACATTGCGTTTTGATTTCAAAGAAAGCACACAGAATCTTCCAGAAACAGGAGTGCTGTGGAGCAGAGGAGCAGAGCGCGGGATCAGAGGCTGTCAGGGCGTGCAGGAGAGAGGAGTGTGTTGTGCGTGACCGACCGACCGCGTGTGAGTAACCCCCCCCCCAGGAGAGCAGCGGCGGGGAGCGGCGCTCGAACCCCCCCCCCCCCAGAAGCGAGCGGCAAGCGGGTCGGGACCCCCCCTCTCTTATCGCGGGTGGCGAGCGGTACAGTAAACCCCCCCCCCTTTTTTTTTGCGGCGGGCGGCGAGTGGTGCGGACCCCCCCCCCCCCCCTGACAGAGAGGGAGCAGAGGAGACTAGCGGAGCAAAGGCTGACCGGGAAGTGACAGAGGGAGGCGGGTGCAGAGCGGAGACTGACCGTCTGAGGGAAAAAAAAAAAAAAAGCCAGGAACTGCTAGAGTCAGACTTAAAGGGACATACACTAGGTAAGTAAGACTGGTGACTGAGATTGTACACTGACTGAGGGTGTAGTGTAGTACCTGAGTACCTGTGAGTACCTGTTACTACCTGAGTATCTGCGAGTACCTGAGTATCTGTGAGTATCTGTGAGTATCTGTGAGTACCTGAGTACCTGAGTATCTGTGAGTACCTGTGAGTACCTGAGTATCTGTGAGTACCTGAGTATCTGTGAGTACCTGAGTATCTGGGAGTATCTGTGAGTACCTGAGAGTACCTGAGTATCTGTGAGTATCTGTGAGTACCTGTGAGTACCTGAGTACCTGTGAGTACCTGAGTATCTGGGAGTACCTGTGAGTACCTGAGTATCTGGGAGTATCTGTGAGTACCTGAGTATCTGTGAGTACCTGAGTATCTGTGAGTACCTGTGAGTACCTGAGTATCTGGGAGTACCTGTTACTACCTGAGCGTTGTGCGTCTGACCGGGCTGTGCGACTCGGGGTTGTGCGTCTGACCGGGCTGTGCGACTCGGGGTTGTGCGTCTGACCGGGCTGTGCGATCGGGGTTGTGCGTCTGACCGGGCTGTGCGATCGGGGTTGTGCGTCTGACCGGGCTGTGCGACTCAGTGTTGTGCGTCTGACCGGGCTGTGAGACTCAGTGTTGTGCGTCTGACCGGGCTGTGCGACTCGGTGTTGTGCGTCTGACCGGGCTGTGCGACTCGGTGTTGTGCGTCTGACCGGGCTGTGCGACTTAGTGTTGTGCGTCTGACCGGGCTGTGCGACTCAGCATTGTGCGTCTGACCGGGCTGTGCGACTCAGCGTGGTGCGTCTGACCGGGCTGTGCGACACAGCGTGGTGCGTCTGACCGGGCTGTGCGACTCAGCGTGGTGCGTCTGACCGGGCTGTGCGACTCAGCGTTGTGCGTCTGACCGGGCTGTGCGACTCAGTGTTGTGCATCTGACCGGGCTGTGCGACTCGGTGTTGTGCGTCTGACCGGGCTGTGCGACTCGGTGTTGTGCGTCTGACCGGGCTGTGCGACTCGGTGTTGTGCGTCTGACCGGGCTGTGCGACTCGGTGTTGTGCGTCTGACCGGGCTGTGCGACTTGGTGTTGTGCGTCTGACCGGGCTGTGCGACTTAGTGTTGTGCGTCTGACCGGGCTGTGCGACTTAGTGTTGTGCGTCTGACTGGGCTGTGCGACTTAGTGTTGTGCGTCTGACCGGGCTGTGCGACTGAGGGTTGTGCGTCTGACCGGGCGGTGCGACTCAGTGTTGTGCGTCTGACCTGGCTGTGAGATTGTGAGTGTTGTGCAACTGAGTGTCAAGTGAGTGGAGCGGAATACCAGAGGGTGAGAAGGTAGCGTTAGGAAGCCAGGAAATAGCCACATAGGATAGGCTTAAATTACTGAATCCCCATTAGATTAGATTAGTAGGTACAATGCCCGGCGGGTGTGGAGATGCGACTCGGTGTACATCTTGTGATATGTATGCGTTCCTCGGTCATGCGATCGAAGGCGAATACAAATGTGCAAAATGTGAGCACGTTGCTTCCCTGGAAGCTCAGGTCCTGAATCTAGGGAAGCAGCTGGCAACACTGAGACGAATGTCCATGCCGGAGGAGAGCCAGGATTGTACCAATCAGGTGCAGGCAGGGGTCTGCACAGACGTGGGCGGAGTATCGGAGGTGCAGGCATCAGAGCAGAGTAGAGGGGTGACAGTTAGGAGGGGTAGAAGGGAACAAGGCAAGGAGGCTGATCCTGGGCTGGAGCACCCCAATAGATACGCCCCGTTGTGTGATGTTGGGGAAACCAGTCAGGGACCAGCATTGCTGGAGCAGAGTGACGCCCCTAGCTGCCAGGGGAAGAACTTCTCCAGTGAGGCTGGGAGAAAGGGAAAGGAAAGACAGGTGCTGGTGGTAGGGGACTCAATTATTAGAAGGGCAGACAGTGTAATCTGTGACCAAGACCGTGTGCGCCGAACAGTCTGTTGTTTGCCGGGCGCTCGGGTTCGGCACATAGCGGATCGGGTGGACAGATTATTGGGTGGGGCTGGGGAAGACCCAGCTGTCATGGTACACGTGGGTACCAATGACATAGGCAGAGGAAGACGGAGAGTCCTAAACGATTTCAGGGACTTAGGCGCTAAGTTGAGGACTAGGACCTCCAAGGTAATATTTTCCGAAATACTACCTGTACCTCGAGCCACACCAGAGAGGCAGCGGGAGATTAGGGAAGTTAACGAGTGGCTGAGGAGCTGGTGTAGTAAGGAGGGTTTCGGGTTCCTGGAGAACTGGGCCGACTTCTCAGTCGGTCACCGGCTCTTTGGTAGGGACGGATTGCACCTAAATGGGGTGGGTGCAGCCGTACTGGGTGCGAGGATGGCCAAAGAGTTAGAGGGGCTTTTAAACTAGGGAATGGGGGGGAGGGTACAGATGTAGAATTACCCAGTGGAAAGCAAGTTTCAGAGGGCAGAAATGGGGGCATTAGCGATAGGGTGTGCGGAGCTCCTATACCCAGGGTGGGTATGGGGAAAAATCAAGAGAGCAGCCTAAAAACATCAAAAGAGGATAAATATAACCGATCAAAATTACGAGGTTTGTATACCAATGCCAGAAGCCTGGCCAACAAGATGGGAGAGCTGGAGCTGCTGATATTTGAGGAAGACTTAGATTTTGTGGGGATAACTGAGACTTGGTTTGACAGCTCTCATGATTGGATGGCGACCATTCAGGGGTATTCCCTTTATCGCAGAGATAGAGAAAGTAAAAAAGGGGGAGGGGTATGTTTGTATATTAAGAACAGTATACAGGTAAATATGAGGGATGATATTAATAATGGAGCTATGGACGAGGCAGAATCCCTATGGGTAGAGCTTCAAAGGGAAGGCACGGCGGGGAAGGTAATATTGGGCGTATGCTATAGGCCCCCCAACCAGAGGGAGGAGGGTGAGGCGGACCTCATGTTACAGATAGGATTGGCAGCAAGGATGGGAAATGTCATTATAATGGGGGACTTTAATTATCCGGATATAGACTGGGCAGAAGGAACCGCACACTCAGCCAAGGCTCGGCAGTTCCTAAATGTTTTGCAGGACAATTTCATGGGTCAGATGGTGAATGCACCGACAAGAAGCGATGCGGTACTTGACCTACTGATTACCAACAATACAGACCTGATCACGGATATAGAAATACGGGACAACTTAGGGAACAGTGACCATAGGTCAATTGGTTTCAGTATTAATTACAGTAATAGGAAACACAAGGGTAATATAAGGACGCTGAATTTCACAAGAGCCAATTTCCCTAAACTGCGCTCGCTGCTAGAAAATATCAAATGGGATAGAACCCTGGGAACAAAGAACACGGAGGAAAAATGGGAGTGCTTCAAGAGCATACTTAACAAGGGAGTGGGCCAGTGCATTCCACAGGGAAATAAATTTAAAAGAGCAAAACTAAACCCTGGGTGGCTAAACTCCAACATTAAAATGTATATTAGAGCTAAAGAAAAGGCCTTCAAAAAATACAAGACTGAGGGGTCATTGGCAGCATTTAAGCACTACAAAGAGTGTAATAAGAAATGTAAAGACGAAATCAGGGCGGCTAAAATAGAACACGAGAGACATATAGCGGAGGAGAGCAAAAAGAACCCCAAGAAGTTCTTTAAGTATATAAACAGTAAGAAAGCCAGGCCAGAGCACATTGGCCCCATAAAAGATGATAAAGGAAAAATGGCCACTGAGGACAGAGAAAAGGCGGAAGTGTTAAATAATTTCTTTTCTTCAGTCTTCACAAAGGAATCGGGGGGCTACACGAAACCCGCTTGTAAGGCCGAACTAAATAATACACCTCAGGAAGTGCCGCCATGGCTAACAGAGGATAGACTTAGAGCTAAACTAGAGAAACTTAACATAAATAAATCCCCGGGACCGGATGGCTTGCACCCGAGGGTTCTTAATGAGCTCAGCCAGGTGATTGCCAGACCATTATTCTTGATCTTTAAGGATAGTTTACAGACGGGTATGGTGCCAGCTGATTGGAAAAAAGCCAACGTGGTACCAATATTTAAAAAGGGGCCGAGATATATCCCGGGTAACTATAGGCCGGTCAGCCTAACATCAGTAGTCTGCAAAATTTTGGAGGGGATGATAAGGGACCACATACAAGACTTTAGTAATGAAAATGGTATTATAAGTAGAAATCAGCATGGATTCATGAAAAATCGTTCGTGCCAAACCAATCTGTTAACCTTCTACGATGAAGTGAGCTGCCACCTAGATAAAGGTAAGCCTGTGGATGTGGTGTATCTGGACTTCGCAAAGGCCTTTGACACTGTTCCTCACAAACGCTTACTGTACAAACTAAGGAAGGTAGGTATGGATCATAAGGTGAGTACCTGGATAGAGACCTGGCTCCAGGGGAGAGTACAGAGGGTGGTGATTAATGGGGAGTACTCGGATTGGGCGGGTGTGGAAAGTGGGGTCCCCCAGGGTTCTGTCCTGGGACCAATCCTGTTTAATTTATTCATAAATGATCTAGAGGAGGGGATATCTAGTACAATCTCAGTATTTGCAGATGATACTAAATTAGGCATGCCAATATCTTCTATGCAGGATGTGGAAATCTTGCAAGCAGACCTGAACAAAATAACGGGGTGGGCAACCACATGGCAGATGAGGTTTAATGTAGAAAAATGTAAAGTAATGCACTTGGGTGCCAGAAACCAGAAAGCAAGCTATTCACTAGGGGGTGAACCTCTGGGTGAGTCTAGGATGGAAAAGGACTTGGGGGTACTGGTAGACAACAGGCTTGGCAGTGGCATGCAATGCCAAGCCGCCGCAAGCAAAGCCAACAGAATACTGGGATGTATAAAAAAGGGGATTCACTCCAGAAATAAAGAGATTATTCTCCCGCTCTACAAGACTCTGGTCCGGCCACATCTGGAGTATGCTGTCCAGTTCTGGGCACCGGTCCGCAGGAAGGATGTGCTGGAACTGGAGAAAGTCCAGAGGAGGGCAACAAAAATAATTAGGGGAATGGAGGACATCGGCTATGAGGAAAGACTACAAGCACTGAACCTATTCTCTCTGGAGAAGAGACGATTGAGGGGGGATATGATATCAATGTACAAATACTGTACTGGCGACCCTAGCATAAGGAACAAACTATTCAGAGAAAGGGAATACAATAAGACACGTGGCCACTCACTAAAACTTGAGGAAAGGCGGTTTAACCTTAAAGTGCGTAAGGGGTTCTTCACTGTAAGAGCGGTAAGGATGTGGAATTCTCTTCCACAAGCAGTCGTATCAGCGGGGAGCATAGATAGTTTCAAAAAACTATTAGATGTACACCTTAAAGACCACAACATACAGGGGTACACAATGTACGGTTAAAAGCAAACACACACACGCATCATGGGTTGAACTGGATGGACTTGTGTCTTTTTTCAACCTCACTAACTATGTAACTATGTAACTATGTAACTATGTGCTGAGAGCAACTGGCTGGAGATGATCATTGAGATCTGGGCTCTGCACCATGTACTGACAACTCGCAGCAAACTCAGCAAGAAGATCATATTTTAATATATATATAGTATAGGATAAAAAGGATAGGATATAGGATAGGAAGGATAGTTTAGAACTAGAAATGTTGCAAAAATATGTTTAGGACTGGTATGAGAATTTAATAAACACTGGCCAAAGGATAGTGGTGATAAGTAATGCAATAGACCACAGAAGAGATGAGGGGCACAAAGAACATGTGGGTAACAGTAGGCAATAAACAATAAGTTATATAGACATGTGTGGTTTGTTTCGTTCCCAATTTTCCGTTTCGGAACAAATTTTTCATTATTCAGAAATTCGGATGTATCTGAATTTCTGAATTACATTAGTAACAAATTTAAACAAATCCAAAATAATGAAACTAAATTTCAGACTAAATTTGAATTCAAATCAAATTCAAAAACTAATTTGAAAGCAAGACTAGGATAAGAAAAGAATAGAAAATAAAGGAATAGAAAAGAACAGAATGAAACAGTATAGAATAGAATAAAATAGAATAGAAATAAAGCAATAGAATAGAAAATAAAAGAATAGGTTAAAACTGAACAAAAAAGAATAGAAAAGAGAATAGAAAAGAAAATAGAACAGAATAGAAAGAACATAACCATCTGCCGAAATTCAAATTTCGAATAGTATAATTTCCAATGAAATAAATTTGAATTTGAATGGAATACATTTGAATTCAAATAGAATAGAAAAAGATAGCATAAAATTGAATAAAAAAAGAATAGAAAAAAAAAAATAGACTAGAATAGAATAAAAAGAGAAATAATATAACCATCTTCTGAAATTCAAATTTTGAATAGAAAAACTTTCAAATGAATAGAAAATAATAGAGAAGAAAAAATTAGAATAGAATAGAAAAAAAACAATAGAATAGAATAAATAACCATTTCCCAACATTCAAATACATTTAGATTAGAATAAATAGTTTAGAATCGAATGGGGAAAAAAGCAGAATAGAATAGAAAAGAAAAAACAATAGAATAGAATAGAAAGAATATTACCATTTGCCAAAATGTGAATAGGATGCATTCAAATGTAAATAGAATAGAAAAGAATAGATTAGAATAGAATAGAAAATAAAAGAATAGAATACAGTCAGTTACAAACATCTGACTTACATACGACTCATACATACAAACAGAGGGAGACAACAGGAAGTGAGAGCAATTTTCCCCTAGGAAGGGAAATTCACTCCTGTAAGTGTTATCATGGGAAAAAGGTGCCCCTACTGAAGCTGGTTTCACAAAAAAACTAAATTTTCAAAATTCAATTATCAAAAGGGACAGAAAGTGAGGTGAAATCTTCTGAACAGGGGCACAGACAGCAAAACAAACGTTACAGGGGTGTTAACCCTTCCCTATAATAGTATAGAATAGCAAAAACAATAGAATAGTATAAAATAGAAAGAATATAACTGGAGTTGAGCGGACACCTGGATGTCCGTGTTCGGCGGGTTCGGCCGAACTTTAAAAAAAAGTCCGGGTCCGTGTCCCGGACTTTTGCCGAACTTTTCCAGGACACCGAACCCCATTGAAGTCAATGGGGACCCGAACTTTCAGGCACTAAAATGGCTCTAAAACACCAAGGGAAAGGGAAAGGGCTAGAGTGCTGCAAATGGCAGCAAAACGTATTTAAGAGCATGGCAAGTGCTCTGCAAACAAATGTGGATAGGGAAATAACTTAAAACAACAAAAAAAAAACTGAAAAATAAAACAATGTTCTTCATCTCTGAAGGACGAGGCCCATATGGAGTAGGAGGGAGGTTGAGGTGGTGGTGGATGTGGCGGTGTTATAGGCGTGCACACAGGGTGTGCCGGGTGTACCTGGGCACACCCTAATCACCTAGGGCACATTAGCATTATCGCTCTGTTTGCCAGTGAGGAGATGGGAAAGATCTCCCTCGGACCTGCTCTGCTCTATTTCACTTTGTCAGCAGAGAGTAATGTATCGGGCCATGTACATGTAGGCAAACACATGCATGTGTATTTAAACTTTGGGGTGCACACCCTAATGCAATAGGCTGGGCACACCTATGGGCGGTGTAGGTGGAAGGGGCAGTGGAGGAGGACCAGGGCCGGATTAACCTTCCTAGCGGTATTCCCGAGTGTGACTCGGGGTAAGATTTTAGTGCCAAAAGCGGTAACCCCGAGTCACACTCGGGGTAGCGCTAAGAAGATCGCTGGATGCTGGAGGAGGTTTTACTTACCTTTTCTCCGGGATCCAGCGAAGACTGCGAGCGGTGTGCGGCGGCGGAGCTCTCTCCCGATCGTCTGCGAGCCCCGGCTTCCGTCTCCGGCGACGTGACGTCCGCCGGGGGGTGGAACCGGCGGCAAATTCAAATGTAAAATGCACCAAACACACTGATACCGTTCAAAATAAAATAAAATCACATTACATTACCCCCCAGTGCCCTTTCCTGCAGTTTTACTGTACTTTTTATGTAAATATATATATATATATATATATATATACATATATATACAGTATATATATATATATATATATATATATACGTATATATATACACATATACATATATATATATATATATATATATATATATATACACACATATTATATATATATATATATATATATATATATATATATATATATACACGTAATTCTTGTGAATGAGCAGCCCAAACCAACTGTATACATTATATATATATATATATATATATATATATATATATATATATAATATATATATAATATATGTATACATAATATATGTATACATACATATATATATATATATATATATTGTAAGGGATTAGCTCGGTGGCGGGTGTGGATGACCCCTTGGGGGGTGCGTTTTCCCAGAGAGGTAGCCGACAAGTGCTTGCAAACAAACAGTGTGGTTTATTAAATGGTGTTTTCTTCACCAGGCTGTATGCAGCAAAACATCCAAAATAAAATAAAACAGAAAATAAATCCTTGCCTCTGTGGGCGGCTACCTTCTCACAACTGGAACCTGCCTAAGTGTCTGTCTCCAACCTACCGTCGGGCAGACTTCCTTGTCCTACAGCGGACACTCAATAGTCCTTTTATAATAGCTTCACAGGGCAACACAGTCCTTTTGTTTCTTTCACATCAACAGTTCGTCTTCTCACCTTTGAGACGTATTCACCCTTGGTTACCGTCCCGGGCACACATCACTCCGGGGGGTCTTCTCCCAGGCCCACACATCCTGTCGGGAGGCACACGCTGACTGTCCTCCTGCTCCCAGCCCACATGGCTTCAGGATGCAGCCGTTTGTCTGCCTTCCTCTCCCAGCCCACACGGCGACAGGAGGCAGCAAACAATAGGACTTTCTCTGAACAAATTATAGAGCCTTAACTCCCTCATTCTGAACAGGTGAAGGCCTTTCAACTTCCTGCTGGCTAGCTCTGTAGCCAACACCCTAAATTAATTAATGGACTTTCTAAATCAGGTGGAAATGTATCTCCTTCCTGTGACTACATTCCCAGATTTAGCTGACTTCCTGTCACATACCCCCCCCCTCTTGTTTCAACCCTAGGGTTGGGACACATATTTCCAGGCACGCATGTGTCAGGCACTGCTGACTCACTGATAAGCCTCCTATTATCCTCAAGCTTCCGGATGAAACTGTTTTGTCATCTTCATTGACGGATTTCTCATAAATGCCACACAGTTTGTCTCTCATCTCATATACACATTCTTCAACTGCATTTTTGGCATCATTTTGCTCCTTCTCGTTTCTGTCATCTTCATTGACAGCTTTCTCATAAATGTCAGACAGCTTGTCCCTCATAACCGTCTGTCCAATCCACCAACATAGGGGTTAAAGGCAACAACACAGTTGAACCCAGCGATCTGGGTGGTATCCATTATAGACCTCCTCTCTGCATCAGTGAAGAAGCATGGAACTGCAACACATTCTTTTACAGGTTTCTTCAATGCACTTTCTGCTGAACTATTTGACCGCTCAAGGTCACCTAGTTCTTTTTCTCTATCTGAATTCCACATGGAATGCATCTCAAGATCACGATCAAACTTCTGCCACCCGTCTTTCACCAGTTCCATTTTGGAAACACTCCCTGAAAGGCACTTATTCATTTGCTTCACGTTTTCACCAACAGCCTTAGTTTTCCCCACTAGGTTTTCAGCCTGAACTGAGAAATCACCACATTTCTTACTCAGCTCCTTTGTTTGCTGAAGTTCTAATGATACATTTTCCAATGCTTGAAGTTTTTGAAGGAACGGTTTATTCCAAAGGGGTGATTCAAGCCACATGTCATCACATTTCTGAGGCTCACTCAGGACAGACCCCAAAACACTGATCCTTTTAAAAACTGCATCAGGCACACTATCCCCTCTTTGGGACAGATCCTCTGTTGCCTGGAATTCCTCTTCCAGTTCCTGCAACGGAATCTTCATCTCTTCTACTTGCTGTTCTAAGGCTCGCTTAGACTTTTCTAGCTCCTGAACGCTTTTCACAACATCATCCTTGGAGCTGACCAATTCTTCCATTTCTGTACGCAGCTGTTTGTTAACACTTTCTAGTTCAGCCTTACACTCTAGAGCTTCCTCCAAAGAGCGAGCCAAGAACAGGGCTTTGCTCTCGTTATCACGCACCTCCGTTTCTGCACGTGCGCGTTCTTCTGCATATTTTGCAGACACAGTCTTCTCTTCACCAAGCATCTGATCAAACTTCTTTTTCACATCTTCAACACACTGTAATGAACCAACGCTTTCTTCCATGCGTTTTTTCATATCCGCTATCTGAGCTTGCAATGTTGCGACTTGCTCTGATAGGTTTTTCTTTGCTTCCGCCTCCTCTTTTAATTGTTCCAGGAAGCCATTTTTCTCATCTTCCATTTGTTTGAGCTTTGTGCTAAAACTCAGCCTTTGACACCTCTCTTCCTGTAAGAGTTCCTGCGTGTCTTGCAGCTGCGATTCCAAGATAGAAAAATCTTCCGCAATTTCTCTAGATTTGCTGTCTGCTTGAGAAAGCTGATTTGTAACATTGTCCAACTCAACCTGCAGTCGGTTTGCCTTCTCTGACAGCTTAGCACACAATCGGTCACCTTCTGACACCTTGACTTGCGATTCCAGAAGCTGTGCCTCTACTTTTTCCCTCTTATGTTCACAATCTCCTTTTCCCTGCATAAGAGCCTTCACCTCATTGGCTAGCATCTGGGAATAAGAATGTAATTCTGCCACACAGGCTTCTTTCTCCTTTAACTGCTGCTGGACACGTTGGGCTTCCCCTTTCCAACTTTCACAGTCCGCACGCCATTCATCTACCACATTGCTCAAATTGGTGAGCTCATACACAGTACTCAGTAATTTAGCCTCTCTTTCACTTTTCTCGTTGTCGCTGAGAGACAATGTCGTTTTCAGAGCGACATTCTGTTCCTGCGACTCCTGCAGGTCTATTTTTGTAACTTCCAAACACTGAAGACTTTTTTCCAGCTGATTACGCAACTCCAACATATCAGCCATACTTTGCTTCTGCAAAGTCTGAATTTCACTTTCCTTTTCCATGAGGATGGTATCTTTCTCCATTATAGTCTCTCTGCGTTTTTGCAACTCGACCAAAAGAAGAGCAGTGGATTCTTCCCACTGTAACACATGAGACTTGAGTAGTTCATTCATTTCCTGCAAGTTTCTATGCTCCATTTTAAGCAATTCCAAGGCTTGTTCCTTTTCTTCCATTTTCCGTTGCAAGGCATCCAACTCAGCCCTGCACACATACTCGGTTTCCTCCAAACCGATGGCCTCCATTGGCTGCTGGCGTCTCTGTTTCCAGCCTGCCATGCTCTCTTGATGAGCCTTTTGTTGAGCTGCAAAGCTCTGCTGAAAATCCGCATTTGCCTGCTGTTGAGCTGCATTTGCTTGCTGTTGAGCTGCATTTGATATAATCAGATGTTTCAACATCTCCTCCATTTTGAGTTTACTTTTCATCTGAGCACACTGCGTCTCCATAGCGGTTTCATCAGTGTTGCTAGGGACAACAACCTTCCTCTTTAGTAGACTCTCTTTAGGCATGGATGGGGCTGGTTCAGACGGCAACATCCCCTCCATCCATAGAATCCGGTCTCTCATTTCATCTATCTTTGCATTCTTCAGGCGTTTTGAACGCCCCATCTTCAATAACTCCACAAACAAATTTTTCACAGTCCAGCAAAAATTTTTCAGACCACTGTCTCTTTAACACATGTAGTTTTTCTCTCTCTCTTGCAAGATCTCTTTTCCTGCACACACAGTTTGTGCAGTCACTTGCACCAGACACAACAAAGTTCATCAAATAATTTTGAGACCGCTGTCTCTTTAAAACACTTTTTTTTTTTTTCTGTCAGGATCTTCTCTCCTGCACACATAGATTGTGCAATCTCATGCACCAGATAAAGTTCATCAAACATTTGCACTTCCTTGCAGGGATCTCTGCTTATGCCCACTGCATACCTCCACCATATGTAAGGGATTAGCTCGGTGGCGGGTGTGGATGACCCCTTGGGGGGTGCGTTTTCCCAGAGAGGTAGCCGACAAGTGCTTGCAAACAAACAGTGTGGTTTATTAAATGGTGTTTTCTTCACCAGGCTGTATGCAGCAAAACATCCAAAATAAAATAAAACAGAAAATAAATCCTTGCCTCTGTGGGCGGCTACCTTCTCACAACTGGAACCTGCCTAAGTGTCTGTCTCCAACCTACCGTCGGGCAGACTTCCTTGTCCTACAGCGGACACTCAATAGTCCTTTTATAATAGCTTCACAGGGCAACACAGTCCTTTTGTTTCTTTCACATCAACAGTTCGTCTTCTCACCTTTGAGACGTATTCACCCTTGGTTACCGTCCCGGGCACACATCACTCCGGGGGGTCTTCTCCCAGGCCCACACATCCTGTCGGGAGGCACACGCTGACTGTCCTCCTGCTCCCAGCCCACATGGCTTCAGGATGCAGCCGTTTGTCTGCCTTCCTCTCCCAGCCCACACGGCGACAGGAGGCAGCAAACAATAGGACTTTCTCTGAACAAATTATAGAGCCTTAACTCCCTCATTCTGAACAGGTGAAGGCCTTTCAACTTCCTGCTGGCTAGCTCTGTAGCCAACACCCTAAATTAATTAATGGACTTTCTAAATCAGGTGGAAATGTATCTCCTTCCTGTGACTACATTCCCAGATTTAGCTGACTTCCTGTCACAATATATATATATATATATATATATATATGTATAATAAATGTATACAGTTGGTTTGGGCTGCTCATTCACAAGAATTACATGCTTTCAGCACCTAAAATAATGGTACCGCTTTCAGCACCTAAAATCCAAAAGAATCATACCGCCAGGGAGGTTAAGAGCATCATGGGCTTGGTGCTGAGGATTTTGAAGGGCCTTAAGGGCCGTGCCTTGGCATGCACCCAGAGGAGGAAGGGTGCAGCCATGCATGCCTAATTCAACATGGGATGCTGTCTCTGAAGCCCATAAATACATCCATGCATCGGCAACTGTCCCTCCTTGTCCGGCCTTCGTGCTGTGTGGGGAGGTTCTGAGGGAGCTGCCTGAGGAAGCGAGCATAGAAGCCAGACTTTTGTGTTTACAAGTGACAGAAGAGCGGTAACAGTGAATATGGCCAACCCGGGGCCTATATAAAGGTAGGGGCCTGGAGCTGCAGCTCCAATAGCTCCTACGTTAATCTGGCCCTGAGGAGGACGAGGTAGCCAACACTGCTTCTTTTCAGAAATTTTAAATGAGGGTACACCCCAAAAGAGTGAGAAAGAGCAAAAATAGAACAATGGCTGGGTAAGGTCGGTATCCATCACTATTCTGCACAAGGTACGGAAAAGTCCTCTGGGATCCATGCCTGGTTCATTTTAATGAACGTGAGCTTGTCCACATTGTCTCTGGACAGGCGGCTGCGCTTGTCTGTGATAACGCCCCCAGCCGTGCTAAATACCCGTTCAGATAATACACTGGCTGCAGGGCACGCCAGCACCATCTCACCAGTATGAGATGAACCCCAAAAACTTGGAAAGGTGGATCTCACACGTACCAACACAGACTATCCCGCAATTTAATTGATACCCAAAGGTTTTATTGAATAGCGGAATAGAAAATATGATCAAAAAAAGTGTATGTATCTCACACGTACAGAAGCACACTAGGCCCCAATTACTATTGTTTGTACCCCTAAAGGCAGGATGAGGAGTAGGAGGAGTTTGGAACAGGCAGCACCCTCAAATCTTCAGAAGTATGAGATGAACCCCAAAAACTTGGAAAGGTGGATCTCACACGTACCAACACAGACTATCCCGCAATTTAACTGATCCCCAAAGGTTTTTATTGAATAGCGGAATAGAAAATATGATCAAAAAAAGTGTATGTATCTCACACGCTCACACGTACAGAAGCACACTAGGCCCCAATTACTATTGTTTGTACCCCTAAAGGCAGGATGAGGAGTAGGAGGAGTTTGGAACAGGCAGCACCCTCAAATCTTCAGAAGTATGAGATAAACCCCAAAAACTTGGAAAGGTGGATCTCACACGTACCAACACAGACTATCCCGCAATTTAACTGTTCCCCAAAGGTTTTTATTGAATAGCGGAATAGAAAATATGATCAAAAAAAGTGTATGTATCTCACACGTTCAAAACCACACTAGGCCCCAATTACTATTGTTTGTACCCCTAAAAGGCTGGATGAGGAGTAGGAGGAGTATGGAACAGGCAGCACCCTCAAATCTTCAGAAGTATGAGATGAACCCCAAAAACTTGGAAAGGTGGATCTCACACGTACCAACACAGACTATCCCGCAATTTAACTGATCCCCAAAGGTTTTTATTGAATAGCGGAATAGAAAATATGATCAAAAAAAGTGTATGTATCTCACACGTACAAAACCACACTAGGCCCCAATTACTATTGTTTGTATCCCTAAAAGGCTGGATGAGGAGTAGGAGGAGTTTGGAACAGGCAGCACCCTCAAATCTTCAGAAGTATGAGATGAACCCCAAAAACTTGGAAAGGTGGATCTCACACGTACCAACACAGACTATCCCGCAATTTAACTGATCCCCAAAGGTTTTTATTGAATAGCGGAATAGAAAATATGATCAAAAAAAGTGTATGTATCTCACACGTACAGAAGCACACTAGGCCCCAATTACTATTGTTTGTACCCCTAAAGGCAGGATGAGGAGTAGGAGGAGTTTGGAACAGGCAGCACCCTCAAATCTTCAGAAGTATGAGATGAACCCCAAAAACCCCAAGTATCATTCAGCTCTGCTGCAGGCCACAATTTAATTTTTTTAACCCAAGGCTGTATATTGAATAGCGGAATAGAAAAAAGTGTATGATTTTTGAAACCACTCAATAATAGCACATGTGAACTGAACACTGAACACAGCAGTGTATGATCAGAGTCAGCACAGCACAGCTGAAGGAAAAACGCTGCACACAGTGACTGATAGAAAAATACTTTTCTCCCTCCTCCTCAGTGGGCAAAAAAGATTGTGTTCACTGCACCCCAAAAAGATTGTGTTCACTGCACCCCAAAAAGATTGTGTTCACTGCACCCCACACACAGCAAAATGGATGTGGACCACTGACACCTGCCTATCTCCAGCCTCTCCCTAAAAGGATTGATAAGATCGTAGATCGGGTGACTGCAAACCCCCCCCCCACACAGCAATATCGATTGTAGTTTGTAGAACACACTGTCTGACCCTAAAAATCAGCAGACTCTCTCCCTTAAAGGATTGATAAGATCGTAGATCGGGTGACTGCAAACCCCACCCCACACAGCAATATCGATTGTAGTTTGTAGAACACTCTGTCTGACCCTAAAAATCAGCAGACTCTCTCCCTAAAAGGATTGATAAGATCGTAGATCGGGTGACTGCAAACCCCACCCCACACAGCAATATCGATTGTAGTTTGTAGAACACACTGTCTGACCCTAAAAATCAGCAGACTCTCTCCCTAAAAGGATTGATAAGATCGTAGATCGGGTGACTGCAAACCCCACCCCACACAGCAATATCGATTGTAGTTTGTAGAACACACTGTCTGACCCTAAAAATCAGCAGAATCTCTCCCTAAAAGGATTGATAAGATCGTAGATCGGGTGACTGCAAACCCCACCCCACACAGCAATATCAATTGTAGTTTGTAGAACACACTGTCTGACCCTAAAAATCAGCAGACTCTCTCCCTAAAAAGGATTGATAAGATCGTAGATCGGGTGACTGCAAACCCCACCCCACACAGCAATATCGATTGTAGTTTGTAGAACACACTGTCTGACCCTAAAAATCAGCAGACTCTCTCCCTAAAAGGATTGATAAGATCGTAGATCGGGTGACTGCAAACCCCACCCCACACAGCAATATCGATTGTAGTTTGTAGAACACACTGTCTGACCCTAAAAATCAGCAGACTCTCTCCCTAAAAGGATTGATAAGATCGTAGATCGGGTGACTGCAAACCCCACCCCACACAGCAATATCGATTGTAGTTTGTAGAACACACTGTCTGACCCTAAAAATCAGCAGACTCTCTCCCTAAAAGGATTGATAAGATCGTAGATCGGGTGACTGCAAACCCCACCCCACACAGCAATATCGATTGTAGTTTGTAGAACACACTGTCTGACCCTAAAAATCAGCAGACTCTCTCCCTAAAAGGATTGATAAGATCGTAGATCGGGTGACTGCAAACCCCACCCCACACAGCAATATCGATTGTAGTTTGTAGAACACACTGTCTGACCCTAAAAATCAGCAGACTCTCTCCCTAAAAGGATTGATAAGATCGTAGATCGGGTGACTGCAAACCCCACCCCACACAGCAATATCGATTGTAGTTTGTAGAACACACTGTCTGACCCTAAAAATCAGCAGCAGCCTCGCCTTAAAATGCCTACAACTCGCCCTGCCCCTCCGACCTGTCCCTCAATTCTATGCGGACACAAATGAGTTTTGCCTGCCTGTCTGTCCCTAATCAGCAGCCAGCACGTTGATGTGTGCTCTGTCCCTGAACTAAACAGCAGAATGACGCCGCAGCGGCGCTGCCTCAAACTTATACAGACTTGGTCACATGCTTCAGATGGCCAATCACAGCTACTAATACATTTGTAGGCATGGCTGGGATGGCTTAGGCACACCAGTTAAACGCTTGTTGATTGGCTGTTGAAAGCCTGCCATGAAAAGCGCGCCAATGCATGCAAAACCCGGAAATAAAATGACCGAACAGTGAACACAGATTTTTACCCGAATATACAGTAAAGTTTTTGGGTCCGTGTTCGGGTAACAAAAATCCAATTATTCGGTACGAACACGAATAATACAGTCCGTGTTCGCTCAACCCTAAATATAACCATCTTCTGAAATTTGAATTTTGAATAGAATAAATGTAAATAGAATATAATAGAAAAGTTTAAAATAGAATAGAAAAGAATATAATAGGAAATAAAAGAATATAATGGAATAAAATAAAAAGAATATAAACATTTCTCAAAACTCAAAAAGAATAAATTATAGCATAGAAAAAAATAGATTAGAATAGAAAATAAAATAAAATAGAAAATAAATGAATAGAATTGAATAGAAAAAAAACAATAGAAAAGAATAAAATAGAAAGAATATAACCATCTTCTGAAATTGAAATTGATTTTCAAATAGAATGAATTTGAAAAGAATAGAATATAAAAAAATAGAATAGAATAGAAAATAATTGAATTCCATAGAAAAAACAATAGAATAGAAAGAATATAACCATCTTCTGAAATTCGAACTTCGAATAGAATAAATTGATTTTCAAATAGAATGAATTTGAAAAGAATAGAATATAAAAAAATAGAATAGAATAGAAAATAATTGAATTCCATAGAAAAAACAATAGAATAGAAAGAATATAACCATCTTCTGAAATTCGAACTTCGAATAGAATAAATTAAAATAGAAAAGAATAGAATAGAATGAAATAGAGAAGAATAGTATAGAAAATAAAAGAATAGAATAGAAAAAAACAATAGAATGGAATAGAAAGAATATAACCATCTTCCAAAATTCGAATTTCAAATATAATAAATTTGAATGTCGAATTCGATTTGAATTAGATATGAATTTTCTGAATTTGGTCGAATTGAGTTCAATTGAAACAAAATCGAACCTAAATGAATTTGTTCATTCTGCACATGTCTAATAAGCAACACTATGAAGAGGGCAGCTCTCCTCTGCATAACTTCAGAACACCTCCCTCTTACGTTACAGAGGTAGGGAGATAGGTAGGTGTACTGCAGTCCATCAGAAGAGAAATGATAAGAGGCACCGTGTTGTTAGCTTAGCAGGAAGTTAGGAGCTGGGTGAATTTTTGGCAGGATCACGAATCAGCTTTTTAATTATGACAAAATATGTGTATGTTACATAGTTAGTCTGCCTGAAAAAAAGACACTAAATGGACAAAAAAGTCTATTTAGTTCAACCAATAAAAAGGGAAAAAAAACAAAAATGACAATCCTATGTACACAATCCTATACCCACAGTTGATCCAGAGGAAAAAGAAAACCCCAGCAAAGCATAATCCAATTTGCTTCAGCAGGGGAAAAAAATCCTCCCTTCGAGTCCATCTAGTTCAACCTATCAAAAAATATAAATAATAATAATAATAATTATATATATATATTAGTGATCGACCAATATAGTTTTTTTCGTTGCCGATACCCATACCGATATTTCGCCGATCGCATATCTGTATTGACCGATATTTGCCGATATTTTTCCAAAAAAAAAAACTAAATTCGACACAAATCTCTTCACAAACATGGATTGTGGAGGGGGAGAAATTGGCTTTATACAAAGACCTATAGTAGGTCAGAGGGATCCAGAAGCCAGCTAACCAGTAGAGGGGGTTTGGAAAGGGGGTGCCAGTGCTTAACCACTTAAGCCCCGGAAGATTTTACCCCCTTCCTGACCAGGCCCTATTTTGCGATTCGGCACTGCGTGACTTTAACGGACAATTGCGCGGTCGTGCGACACTGTACCCAAATGAAATTGATGTCCTTTTTTTCCCAAAAACAGAGCTTTCTTTTGGTGGTATTTGATCACCTGTGCGATTTTTTGATCATGCGCTATAAACCACAAAAGAGCGACAATTTTGCAAAAATAACAATATTTTTCAAATTTTTTATATGAAATTCCCCCCAAAAAAATGTAAAAATCTAAATTTTTTAACATTTTAGGTCAATTTGTTTTCTGCTACATATGTTTGGTAAAAAAAAAATCACAATAAGCGTATTTTGATTGGTTTGCGAAAAAGTTATTGCGTTTACTAACTAAGGGAAAGATTTTTGTTGTTTTTATTGTTTTTTTTTTTTAACGAGTAATGGCGGCGATCTGCGATTTTTATAGCGGGACTGCGACATTGTGGCGGACAGATGGGACCCTTGACTGACATTTTTGACACTTTTGGGGGTACCAGTGACATTACTACAGTAATCAGTGCTATACATATGCACTGTTACTGTAAAAATTACACTGGCAGGGAAGGGGTTAACTTTATTGGAGAAGGAGGGGTTAAGTGTGTCCCTAGGGGCGTGCTTCTAACTGTTATGGGATGTGGCTTGTTGTGTAACAACAGAGATATACGATCCTACATAGCAGGACCGTATGATCTCTGTTCTTACACAGGGGAGAATGACAGGCGGCGGGGGTGTCCGTGAATGAGCGGGGGCTGGAGCGCGCCTCCGGCGCCGCGCGCTTGCCCCCTATTGGCTCACAGGCGAGTGGCGTACCCATACGTCACTTTGCCTGCACGGGGCTGACCGCCGCAGTATATGTACTTGCGGCGGTCGGCAAGTGGTTAAGCCCTGAAGATAAGTGTGTGTGAAAGAGGGTGTCGGTGCGGGCCCTGAAGTGTTAAGCAATGCAGCAGTCTTATAAGTAGCTACTTCAGTGAAGAGGGGTAAAGGAAGTTTACACTAAGACTTTGTGCCACATGAAAGTGTCAGAAGTCTGTTCAGCATTAACAGACAGCAAGTCAGCTTTAACCAGCGTCATCCGGCGTTGACCGGCATCCAGCCAGCGACAAGTCAGCGCTAATAGGCGTTTTTCAGTTGTCCCACTAAAATTGTGCATAGTTGAGCCAGAGAAGTATCCCACTTATCCCTTCTCCCATCCAAGTTCACAATAAACATAAAAAACCAAAAGATATTGGACTGTTCCTTGTCTCAGTGCTCACACAATGACTAAGGCCTATTTAGGAGGCTGAAACGTCAATTTTTAGAAATAATTCCTTTTTATGATTTGATGGATTAAATAAAGATATATATTTTTAATGCCAAGATGTCCTGGTATGGATGTTTATCTTTTCACTGAACATGACATCAGAGGAAATGTCTGGAACCAGCAGGGGAGGACAGCAATTCAACATGCAGAGGCAAATTTTTCAAAACTGGAGCAGCCAAATCTGAAGTAGGTGCTTCACGCTGCTCCTGATGACGTCATTGATGATGAAACGCGTAGAGCGTGGTCATGTCAGTTCCGCTTTCCTGTGAGTGAGACGCACATCCGGTCGGTGGAGCGCACCGCGTCCCGGAAGACACAGCTACACGAGGGATTTGCGGTCCCTAGTACATACACGTATGTTGTTTTATCCTAAATGTGAGTACCATGTATTTTATTAAACAATAAAGCGAAAAGTGAATTGCAATACTTCACTATTGGAGTTTCTTTCTTCTTTACATCATATGGAAACCTTTCCCTTACACCACTGAATCGGTATATCTATGAGGATCTATTGCCTATTAATTATAATGGTGGAGAGTGTGTGAAATGGTCTACTCTGGATAAAGTGGATATCTGGTCAACTGTTGGAGGGATCCATAGGAGATACCTTTTACGCTGGTTTCCCCTGTAGGGGTACTACCCTCTGGTGAGTGCGGGATCAATAGGAGGGGAGCACTAATTCCTTCATTGAGCACCCCCATTTCTACAGATTACCTGGGATCCACTTTTCCTCACACTCTTTGGATTTTACTCGCACCTGGTTTTATGGACTCGATTTGGATAATATTTTTATATATTTATTGCCACTGATATTTAATGAAATTTTATGGGACATTGCCTGAGGCCATTTAATATATACATAAAATTTGTTTGAGCTGTTTTATTCACTCTGAGCACCTTATATGCACTTTATATGATCAATATTTTTATATGCACTTTAATGATCATTATTAACTTGCAGTAACTTGGATTGGGTTTAGTATTTAATTGATTGATTACTTTCCCCACCGTGTAATCTAACATTTGGATTTAGATTATATATTGTATGATTTTGTATTTGTTATCACCTATCCACTTATATTTATTATTTTTTCCATATTGATCATACACACACAGCTATTAATTTTGAGATCACTTGGCTGATTATTTATTTATTTATTTTGGATCACACATACACAGTGAATATTGGTTTAAGACCACTTGGTTATTTTTAGAAATCATTTAATTATTTAATTTATACACATTGCACCAGATCAACTTTGGATATTTTATTCCACTTTTATTGATATTAGTTATACACTGACCTACTTATAGATTCATATATATATTTATATCCCTTACCCATTTTTGATCATTTTTTGGCAGCGCCAATTACCTCCACACCTACCCTTACAAATGCAGCTATGCACTGTCAAAAGAATTAAAATAAGAATAGATTTGAAAGATAAAAAGTGCATTTTATATACAGTGCTCAGCATAAATGAGTAGACCCCTTTTGAATTTTTTTTAAACAATTTCCAAAACTTTGACAAAACCACGTTTTACAGAACATTTGTTTAACTCATTACATAAAAGTAAGGTTATGAATATGACAAAATTATCAGTTTCACACTTAAACTGCATGCGGCTCACAGCAGGGGTCCGTTGAGTCCCTGTTCTCCATTTGAGGGACGAATCAGGCCCAAATTTGTCTGAATTCGGACCTGAAACAGAGCCAAGGACGCACAGGTCCCCTGTGCAATCCGCTCCGCAACTGCCACAAAGATGTGTGAACCGGCTCCATTGAGAACTGGTCATAGTCTCCTGTCATACAAATTGGATGCAGGGAAACCCGCATCCAATTCTCACTAGTGTGAACTCTTAGAGCCTTACTCAAATTAGTTGATGCAAAAATGAATACACCCCAAAACGAAAACTACTACATCTAGTATTTTTTATGACCTCCATGACTTGTAAGGATAGCACCAAGTCTTCTAGACATTGAATGAACAAGTTGGTGACATATTGCAACATCTGTATTTTTCCATTGTTTAAGAATGACCTCTTTTATAGCTTGGATGCTGGATGGAGAGTGATGCTCAACTTCAGAATTCCCCATAGGTGTTTGATTGGGTTCAGATCAGTAGACATACTTGGCCACTTAATCACTTTCACCCTATTCTCCTTTAGAAATGCAACAGTGGCCTTAGATGTGTGTTTTAGGTCATTGTCATGTTGGAAAAGTGCACGACGATCAAGGGTACAGAGTGATGGTAGCATCTTCTCTTTCATCTCTTTCAATATAGCAGTACATTTGTGAATTCATGATACTATCAATGAAATGGCAGCTCCCTGACACCAGAAGCAACTCATGCAGCCCCACAGAAGGACATTGCCACCACCGTATTTCACTGTAGGCACCATGCAATTTTCTTTGTACTCCTCACCTTTGCAATGCCATACAGTTTAGAAGCCATCAGTTACAAAAACATTCATCTTGGTCTCATCCCTTCAGAGTACACAGTTCCAGTAGTCTTCTTCTTTTTCAGCATGGGCCCTGGCAAATTATAGGCAGGTATTTTGGTGCGCAGGCTTTAGGAGAGGCTTTCTTTGTGCAAGGCACCCGTGCATGCCATTCCTCTGCAGTGTACACCGTATTGTGTCATGGTAAACAATCACCCCAGTTTGGCTTTCTGCTTCTTTAGCTAACTGCAGTGAACTTGCATGGCGATTTTCTTCAACCCTTCTTATCTGAAGATGCTCCTGTCGAGGTGTTAACATCCATGGATGGGTTGGATGTCTCTGTGAGATGGTTGCAGTTCCATCTTTGTTAAATGTTTGTATAACTTTTGCTTTGGTATTCAATTTCTGACTGATAAGTAAAGCTTTGCTGATATTCTTGTAGCCTTCACCTTTCTTGTGTGTAAAGAAATAATTTTCTTTCTCAGGCCTTGTGACATTTCTCTTCCATGTGGTGCCATTGCTGACAGCATGAAATGAAAAGGGGTTTTCTTTGTTAAAGAGGAGCTCCAGCACCCCCACCAATAATGTAAAAGTTAGCAACTACAAATACTGTAGATGCTGACTTTTAATATTAAAACACTGTGATGTCGGCACCCCAGCCAATTTTTCAATCGGCTCTCAGGTGCTTCCACCGCCATTCCTTGTAAGGGAAACTGGAAGTCTTGCGGTTCCCTACTGCGCATGCATGAAACATACTGAGCTTTGTGAATGGCCAGGCGGCGGGAGGCCGAACTTCCGGGGGACCTCGTTGCAGCCTTCCAGGGGATCACCTGCTCCCCCCTGGTACTTGCTACCCCCCCCCCTGAAAGGTGCCAAATGTGGCAGAGGAGGAGGGGGAGGAAGCATACAAGCGGAGCTTCCCCTTTTGGGTGGAGCTCCACTTTGAGTAACAACCTTTTTTATAGTCAACTATCTGCTGGACACGTTTAATGAATAATTAGACTCACCTGTAGTTAAATTCTTGTTAATTAGGATATTGATGTCTAAAATTTAGCTTTGGTCCTAAAACTTTCATTGAGGTCTATTCATTTTTGCAACATGGTCTTGAATGAATCTGATAGGAAAAAAATACTTTTGCAATACAATACTGTGTGCAATTTAACAAATCTTGGTTGCAATCAAAGACCCACACTTGTGGGAGTATTTTGTAGTATAGTGTCCCTTAGTAAATGTTGTTTCTGAAAGGAAAGAGGTCTACTCATTTATGCTGAGCACTGTACTATGTACACTGAACTATATAGATCAGACCAAAATGAGGGACAAATGAGGAGGGAAGAGGGACAGGGGGGCTTTGTTCCAAATCAGGGAAAGTCCCTAAAAATCATGGACAGTTGGGAGCTATGTCTAAGGACACTCACATGATCTGGTTCAGTGCCGGACTGGGAATAAAAACCAGCCCTGGAAATAATTTCATACCAGCCCCATAGCATTATTATACCGACCCAACAGCATAGCGTCATTATTTTCCTGTTCCTAAAAGGGAAAACCATGCATTTTAAAGCACATGAGAAGCGTGTATTATATGAAGATAAGAAAGATATGAAATCACATAGGGTATATATATATATATATATATATATATATATATATATATATATATATATATATATAGATACATACATACTGTACATAAGAGCAAATTCCAGTTAAAAGTGGAGCAATTATCAAGAACAGTCCACTTATTGCGATGGTTATATATTACCAGAATAAAAAATAATCAAAGTCTGCCTTTACAAGAGGGTCCGCAGAGTTCCCCCTTGCACTGTAATGGTGAATCCTGCAGACTCTGATGTAAAGGGCAACCCCAGGAACTCTGGAAATGTGACCAGAGGCCACCTTCCGCAGAAAGAAGGGGGGGTTACTGATATAAGGGGGGCCTTTATATCAGTGCCCCCTTACGTTACTGTATTCACTTCCCCTTTACGTCACTGACCCCTGCTCAGATTGGTCTGAGGGAGCTGTCACTGACCTCCTCTCAGGTGCACCGTGCAGGGTTCAGTCAGTTGGCTCCAGCTTGTTGGCTCTGGGTTTATCCTATAGTCTTTTCTCCACAGTCCACATGGCACAGGAGATGTCAAAGTTTGCAGACATGGTACAGGAGATGTCAGAGTTTGCAGACATGGTACAGGAGATGTCAGAGGTTGCAGACATGGTGCAGGTGATGTCAGAGGTTGCAGACATGGTACAGGAGATGTCAGAGTTTGCAGATATGGTACAGGAGATGTCAGAGTTTGCAGATATGGTGCAGGAGATGTCAGAGGTTGCAGACATGGTACAGGAGATGTCAGAGGTTGCAGACATGGTACAGGAGATGTCAGAGGTTGCAGAAATGGTACAGGAGATGTCAGAGGTTGCAGACATGGTACAGGAGATGTCAGCGGTTGCAGACATGGTACAGGAGATGTCAGAGGTTGCAGACATGGTACAGGAGATGTCAGAGGTTGCAGACATGGTACAGGAGATGTCAGAGGCTGCGGAGGGGTCCAGTCTTACCCGCCCCTGTTGTAGAAAGGCGCGCTCCACCACCCCGACCAAGATTAGTGCCTTCCTATAAAAATGACACCGCCCAGTGCCATTACGTCACTACTGGCCTTCCCCGGCCTAGCTGCAGCCATATGCTATACGGGTGCCACCAGGGCTGGTGGAAAGAATTTTGACACCCTAGGCAACCCCCCCCCCCCCCAGCTAGGAAGCAGGGCCAAGAGGAGTGAGCTGGGTACGAGCCTGAGGATAGGCGGTCTGCAGTGACACTTGCTCAGCCTCCCCTTAGCAGCGAGCAGACAACGGTGGCCAGTGCAACCCAGCACTGAACATATGCATACACAATCCTTGAGAAAATAGCAAATTCACCAACAGTTAAAGGCCTTTTGTGATGGATGAAAAATAAAAACTACTATTTGGACATCTTGGCACTGGCCTCTTAGAGATGTTGATCAGTAATTCACACTTCTGGTGCCCTCTTACAGCTAAAATATCAAATTTAGCTGGAGACCTAAGAAAGACATAAACATCAGCTGAAAAATGGTACGCTAGTTACTGAGTGGAGCTTATTATAAGGTCTACATTACAGGCAAGCTGTGGTTAGCTGTGGCATTTTAATATTTTCCCCGTTAGGTTTTGTTTATATACCCCGCATTGTTATTCAGAATGGTATTCTTCCAGAATTAGATAAACAGTTTGAGGACATTAATGCACTGCAGAGATCCTGGGAAAAAACATCTTCATTATAAAGTTCTTAATGTGAATGTGTATGAGATGGAGATGCAAGTGGATAGGCTTGCCAATTTGCACATGTTAATTTTTTAATCAATGGAATCAACATTGGCATTTCAACAGTACATAAAAAAAAATGAATTGGTAGGTTGGCAATAGATAGGACTTCTACATGCACATTTTCCTGTTCAGTATAACATTTTCTTCTTTGCGTTGCCTTTCTAGTCATTCCAGCTTTTTAACATATACTGATTATTTGTCTCTGAAGATTAAGGCCCCTTTCACACAGTCCGTCCGTCGGACGGACTGCGTTTATCTCAGCAGGGGATCGAGCCGCCGATCCCCCGCTGAGCAGGAAGATGACAGCTGTGTCTCCGCGCTGTGTGTGGAGACACAGCTGTCAGTTCCCCATGCATCTCTATGGGGGAAATCGGATGGGAACGGACCGTTGGTCTGTTCTCATCCGATCCCATCTGCTGGACGGATGGAAAATAGGGTTTCCATCCTTCCAGATTTGACGGATCGGATGTCAGCGGACATGTCTCCGCTGACATCCGAAGCCCCTTAGAGATGCATGGGGTGACCGTTCAGATCCGCTAAAAACGAACAGGCCGATCTGAACGGTCCGCCTGTGTGAAAGGGGCCTTAAGGGTGACAACTACTTGATTACTATCATCAGATGGAGGAAATATCATCTAAAACTCTGTCATAACAGGCAGATGCACAAAAGCAAATATAACAAAAATGCACAAAAGCCATTTTAAAATTACAGTAATGTATCAAATCACTTTTATGCCTTGTAGTTTTCATTTAGTCAAACTACTAATGTCCACATACTGAAAAATAAATAAATGTATTGTTTTGGTATATAAAAATACTGAACAAGTGTATTTAAAAATGGCAACAGTGACTTTACCCCTCACTAGATCTGTGCCTGCTGTGTCCAGTGAATCTTTGTACAGGGCTGCTTGGCCTTAGGCATCATTATGCAGAGATGATCTGAAAGGCATCAGCATATCTTTCAATACTGTGTCTGACACTGGTTGAGTCAGTCGCAGCCTCGCTCGCACGCTCAGCCAGCCAGCCAGTCAGTCAGTTTCCCCGCCGCTGAGCTGCCCCGCCCCCGACCATCGGCGTCGTGATGTCATGCCGCTCACATCGGCTGACGTCACGCGAGTAACTATCGGATGAGCGGACCGTCACCGCCCCAATACTTAAAGCGGCGCCGGCCCTTAAAGCGGCACTGCGGCTGCGCCTGCCCTTAGATCGGCGCTGCGGCTGCGCCGGCCCACCAGGAAATTTCCCGGTATCTCGTTAGGCCAGTCCGGCCCTGATCTGGTTCCAGTACCAGTTCCAGTACCAGCAGTGTAGTGTAGGGACAGCCGGCAATGGCTGGGAGTACATTTAATTATAGGTATATCTGGAAGCCCTCCTTAACTATAAGGGGGTGCCCCCCATGCAAATGATTAAGGGTTACATAGAACCCCTATTCACAAAAAAACATGTATCCTAAAAACAAAAGGACTTTTGACAAGGCCTTTATCAAAAACATTTTTTAAAATTCCCACTTTATACATCCATCATCAATCATGTCATTCAGGTCCACATCCACATCCCCTACCGGGAGAGAAAAACCTGATGCCCGCCAAGACACAATGGATCCTGTTACTTCCCTGGTGCAGAATGACGCCTCAGATTCCCACAACCCAAGGCCCCCCCACCCCCCCCCCCTGCTGCTAAAGTCAATAAAAGGGCGAGGTCATGGGCCAAATATGGCATGTCCACCCCACCACTTTGTTTACTTTAGCGGTAGGGGGACACAGAGATCTTGTTCAGTGCCAGGGAAGTGATGGTATCTGAGGTGCATCTCCAAGTCACCACTGCTACAGTAAACAAACCCCAACTCTTTGCTTACTTTAGCAGAGGGGGGAACTGGAGGTGCCAGTGAAGCAACATGATCAGTCGTGTTTCAGTGGGGCATTTTTTTCTTCCAGGTGAGTCAGCTGCAATCATTCGTTGTGATTGATGTGGACCAGTATCGCTAGACAATGGATATACAACGCAGGACATTTGAAGCGACTGCTATGGGGTGCATAGTTTAAACTTTACTGGGGAGTACCCTGGAATCTCTGATGGGCGCTAGTGAGTAAATAAACCTGCAAAGATTGATGCATTTACTAAGCTCGGGAGCAACAGCACTTGCAGAGTGCAACTGCATTTGCAAAATGCACAGTCTATTTGCCTTTAGTAATTCAACCCCATTGAGCCATTTGTTGCCTGTGGCTATTAGTCATGTGCAGAATAGAAAAATGTGTTTTGTTTCAGGATAGATTCGTTATGGTACTAATTTTGTTTCATTGATTTTTTTTTTGGATTTGTTTAGTTCAGTTTTGTTTAGTTTAGTTTTCTTTAGTTTATTAATTTTCTTTTTTTTTTTTTTCAAATATTTATTTATTGAAAATTTGGGATCACTGTACAATCATTAGTGTTTTAATTAATTGAGAATACATCAAATAAAACACAAGAGGATTGGTGCATTTCATCATTAAATACATCAAGAAATTTCAATATGTCTATAGGCAAAAAAAAAATGTTTTATGCTACTCTTCTACACCTCATAGTTTCTCTATCCTCTTCTTCATTAAAGATTTTCACAAAATATCTCATACTGAATTTTAACATCCATTTTTTATTTTCTATAAAAACAATCATACCCCCAATTCTACCACCCAAACACAAACCCCCCCCCCCCCCACCCATGTACAGTGACCGACGATGGAGGGCTCCTACCATTTTAACTTCCCCATATCAACCTTATCTCCCTTATCCATCTACTAGAAGTGATCTCCCCTCTTCTGATGTTATAAAAAGATTCCAACTATTCCATATTTTTTTGTATTGGTCTTGCTTATGTTGTGACGAAGAAATCAGATCTTCCATCTTATTAATATTTTCTACCTTCCTTATCCAGTCTGATATTAATGGCACTTGCGTTTTCTTCCAGTATTTAGGTATAAATGCCTTTGCCGCATTTAACAAGTATGGGACAATAGACCTCTCATATTTTCTAACCGGGACATTGGAGACGTGAAAAAGACAAGAGGCAGGATCCTTTCCAATTGTGTTATTTGAAAAGTTTGGGATTATAGATCTTACTGCCTCCCAATATTTTTGTATAAGGGGACATGACCAAAAGATATGGAGGACTGTGCCTTTCCCGTTCCCACATCGTTCCGTCTCCTGTGGATACCACTTATGTAACCTCTCTGGTGTACTATACCATCTTGTTAGGATCTTAAAGTTTGTCTCCTGGATTTTAGTGCATCCTTATGGTTTGAACACACACCTCATGATCCTTTGAATCTGTTCCTGTGTGAAATCACAGCCCAGATCTACTTTCCACTTTTCCACCCATGGCAATATTGTTTGTTCTGACGGATTTGTCAATAGTCTATATGAAATTATTAACATATGAGGGAGTGCCCCCGGTTCCTCACAATATCTTTCAAAACTAGTTAGGGATCTTCCGTAATTTTCAGGGTTTTGTATTGAGCTTAAGAAATGATGGAGTTGTAAAGCCTGCCAAAAAGAAAGTCCACATGGGCCCTTTCTGTCCATTAACCATGTGATAGAGGACCATTTCCCTTGTACTAAGAAAGCTGAAGCTTGTATCTGACCTGTTCCCCGTAATGTAGTGAACTGTTGTGGATCCATTCCTGGACTAAATTGTGGATTTCCCAATATTGGGAATAGCGGAGTTACCCTTGTAGTTAATTTATATTGTAGGCCTTGCTGAATTCCAATACGCAGTGTATTACCTATTAATGGATGTGTTTTTAGCTCTTTTGGTAGGGCCTGGAAGCACCAAATAGCTCGTTTTAACTCACCAGAAAATTGTGCCTGTTCAATTTGTATCCACAATTTTGTCTCTGAGTGGTGCCACCAGTCCAGTATTCTACTTAAATGTGCCACGTGGTAATATTTACGTATATCTGGGAATGCCAGACCACCCAAACTTTTTGGTAATGTCAAACTTCCTTGTGATAACCGTGTTTTTTTATGTGCCCAGATTTATTTAATGAACAGAGAATGGACTGTTTTAAAAAAAACTGTTCGGAATTTTAATAGGTAATGCCCTCATTAGATAAAGGAATTTTGGCAAGATACTCATTTTTAATAGATTGCATCTACCAAACCATGACTGAAGGCCTTTATGCCATCTTTCAGTTAAATTTCTAGTTATTTTAATTAAAGGAGGGAAGCTAAGTTCATATATTTGGGATAGGTTCGCAGGAATGTATGTTCCTAAGTATTTCACTGCTCCATTTGAAATTAAAGCTGGCTTTCAGAGTATTCAAATGTAACCTAGCTATCCTTACCCCTAAAGCCTCCGATTTCCCATAATTTATCTTTAAATTAGACATCTCCCCATATTTTTTAAATTCATAGAGCAGATTTGGTAAAGATATTTTAGGGTTTGTCAATGTAAACATTAAATCATCTGCATATGCCGCAATTTTATATTGCTCCTGCCCCACTGTTATTCCCTGAATATCTCTATTCAGGCGCACTTTACATAAGAAAGGCTCCAATGATAATGCAAAGAGGAGAGGGGACAATGGGCAGCCTTGTCGTGTTTCATTCCTTATCAAAAAGGGATCTGACAAAACCCTGTTAGCCTTTACTCTGGCAGCAGGACTTGCGTATACCTTAGTTATTCTTTTAAGCATTAAATCTCCTAATCCAATATGTTTAAGTACCGTAAACAGAAAGGTCCAATTTACTCGGCCGAATGCCTTCTCTGCGTCGGTACTCAACAAGACGCATGGAGTCTTAGTTGTCTTTGCGATATGAATCAAATTAAGCACCCTTGTAGTATTGTCTCTTGCTTCTCTAGACCCAACAAACCCTACCTGGTCTAAGTGTATTATATCTGATAAATGCGTTGCAGGTCGTACTGCCAGAATTTTGGTAAATATTTTCAAATCGACATTTAATAACGATATTGGCCTATAGCTTCCACATGCTGCTGGATCTTTCCTCTCTTTTAATATTAACGAGATATGTTACATAGTTACATAGTTACATAGTAGGCGAGGTTGAATAAAGACAATAGTCCATCCAGTTCAACCTGTGTAGGTGTGTGTGACTGTAATCATCTAACATAGCCCTCAATCTCCTGATCCTTGAGATGTAAGTCTAAGAGTCTTTTGAAAGTCACCATACTACCCGCAGAAACCACCTCTTGTGGTAGACAATTCCACAATCTTGTAGCCCTAACAGTAAAGAACCCCCCACGTTGCCTGAGGTTAAAACGCTTCTCCTCTAATCGCATTGTATGTCCTCGAGTCCTCATGCAATTCCTTCGAATGAACAGCTTTTCTTCTAAGCTGAGATCCCCATTAAGATATTTATAAATTGCTATCATGTCCCCTCTCAGACGTCTTTTCTCCAGGGAAAATAAATCGAGCGATTGCAGCCGCTCTTCATAGGTAAGGTCCTCCAACCCCCTAATCAGTTTAGTTGCCCTTCTCTGGACTTTCTCCAGCTCCAACACATCCCTCCTGAGGACTGGCGACCAGAACTGGACAGAATACTCCAGATGCGGTCGGACCAGAGTTTTATAAAGTGGAAGGATTATAGTCTTATCTCTGGAATACATCCCTTTCTTTATGCATGCTAATATTCTGTTGGCTTTGGAAGCTGCCGCTTGGCATTGCATGCTGTTGCCTAATCTATCATCAACTAAGACTCCCAAATCTTTCTCCATTTTTGATTCCCCCAAGGGTTCCCCTCCTAACGTGTATTGTGTTTTTATGTTTTTGGTCCCCAAGTGCAAAACCTTACACTTCTCCACATTAAACCTCATTTGCCATGTCGTTGCCCACTCCGTAATTTTGTCCAGGTCATTCTGTAGGATATCTGCTTCATGCTGTGCAGTTATTGCCCTGGCCAATTTTGTGTCATCTGCAAAAACTGATAACGAACTACTGATCCCTTCCTCAATGCTGTTTATGAATAAATTGAACAAGGTTGGTCCCAGGACTGAGCCCTGGGGCACCCCACTTACTACCTCAGACCAGTCTGAGTATGCGCTGTTTATTACTACCCTTTGGACACGGCCTTTTAGCCAATTCCGTATCCAAGAGCAAACCCTGCTGTCGATACCTGCAGACCTTATTTTATAAATTAAGCGCTTGTGGGGAACTGTATCAAACGCCTTAGCGAAATCCAAGTACACCACATCCACTGGTCTCCCCCTATCTAGCTCACAGCTCACTTCCTCGTAGAATGCTAAGAGATTGGTTTGACAAGAACGCCCATTTGTAAACCCGTGCTGGTTACTACTGATGATGTTGTTGTCTTTAGCATACTCTACGATATAGTCCCTTATCATCCCCTCCAAAAGTTTACATATTATTGATGTCAGACTGACAGGCCTATAATTTCCCGGGATATGTCTCTGGCCCTTTTTGAATATCGGAATCACGTTAGCCTTCCTCCAATCCCCTGGTACATCTCCTGTCCTAATACTGTCAGCAAAGATCAGGAACAGTGGTCTAGATATAACCATACTGAGTTCCTTGAGCACTCTCGGATGTACGCCATCCGGGCCTGGTGATTTGTTTGTGTTAAGTTTATCCAGTCTTTCCCTGATTTCCCCCTCTGTTAGCCATAGTGGCAAGTCCTGTGTATTACTACTAACCATACAGTCATGGTCAGTGTACCCTTCCTTTTCCTGCGTAAAAACTGACGAGAAAAAAGAATTCAGCACGGTTGCTTTTTCAGTGTCCTCTGTAACCATCCTCCCATCATCGTTAATTATGTGTGCAATATGCACTGCCCTAGTTTTTTTGCTGTTGATATATTTAAAGAATTTCTTTGGGTTTTTTTTACTATCCTCCGCTATTTGTCTCTCAAATTTGATTTTAGCCATCTTGATTTCGTGTTTACACTTCTTATTTTCCTCCTTGTATTGCTGGAAGGCCGATACTGTGCCCTCTGATTTATATTTCTTGAAGGCCAATTTTTTTCCCCTAATAAGTTTTTTAACGCTACGGTTTAGCCAGCCAGGTTTGGCTTTGTCTCTTCTAAATTTATTCCCCATAGGAATGCACTGCAAGATGCCTTTGCTTAATATTGTTCTAAAGCATTCCCATTTTTCCTCTGTGGTCAGTGATCCCAGGGTTTGGTCCCAGTTTACCCTTTCCATCAATGAGTACAATTTTGGAAAGTCTGCCCTTCTGAAGTTTAGGGTTCTTATGTTCCCCACTTGCCTTTTTATATTGTTATTTATACTAAATGTGATCATCCTGTGATCGCTAGAGCCCAGGTTGTCCTGGACTCCTACCTCCGAGATTATGTCTGGGTCATTAGTGATCAATAGATCCAGGATAGCATTCTCTCTAGTAGGGGAATCCACCAACTGCGACATGTAGTTATCCTGTAAGGTTTCCGTGAATAGCCGGGCCTTATGCGAGTGTGCAGTCCCCTCTTCCCAGTCAATGTCGGGATAATTGAAGTCCCCCAATATGATGACTGATCCTAGTTTTGCTGTTAAAGTTTCTCTATCCATTTTTCCATTTGTTTCTGTCCCATTGTACAGTTTTTCCATATAGGGGCTCAGGATCGGGAATAATGTTTGATAATATTGCGCTGTTAGACCATGTGGTCCTGGCGCCTTTCCAGGTTTCATAGATTTCAATGCCCCCCGCATTTCCTCCACCGAGATTGTCTGCCTCCATAGCCATATCCACCTCCTCAGATAATACAGGCAGCTTTGATTGTGTCAGGTAACTTTCAATATCCTCCCGGGAGACCGGCCTCTTGGGCAGGCCATACAGGGCAGCATAGAAATTCCTGAATTCCTCTGTAATTTGACCTGGTAGTGTTTTTTCCCCCTGTTCTGTCTCAGCATCGATTGTACCTGTGACCTTCTTGTAGACCCAGTCTGAAAGTGTGTGCAGCAAGTTGAATGATGACTTTAACAGATAGTTTACTCAATGAATAAAGACTCCAGAGGTGTTCTCCAATGCTTCTTTATGCTTCAAGTTAGCAAAGGCATAAACATAGAGACTTTTCCATAGATAAATTTCCAATGAAGTTACACAGCCTCCACACTCTGCAGTCTCCTCATAACAACTAAACAAAATGGAAGTTACAGCAGGAAATGGAGGTGGGAGCAACCAACTAGCCAGAAACAGCAGGGGTGCAAGGAATATACCAATAACATAGCATAACATAACATGTAATAACAACTGCTAGACAGTTAAAGCTGCGTGGCAGCACACTCCCCGCCTGGTATCGTGAGATACCACTACACAATTATTTTCCATAAACATACAATTAACATTGCATACAGTAGAATGCTATGTAGCCCTCTCCTCTAAGCTAACTATGCTAGAGGTCTAAGTGACTCCTTCACATAACACTGAATCAGAATTTTTGGAAGCAGGCATAATTAGGACTGTCTCAGTGACTGGTCTCAGGAAGGTTTTTGGGCTCCCGTCCTTTACAATCCTGACTTCCACACTTCGGACCTTTCCATCATCACTAGCAATGGCCTTTGTAATAACTCCAACCGGCCACAGGATCTGGTGAATTTGCTTGTCTTTTAGAAGAACCAGGTCCCCTTCCTTTAAGTTAGGCTTCTGGGTATGCCACTTTTTACGTCCTTGGAGAAGTGTGAGGTATTCCCTCCTCCATCTGTCCCAGAAACAATTTACAAGGTATTGAGCGTATCTCCATTGACGTTTATATATGTCCTTTTCATCAAAGATGCTCTTTGGCGCTGGGATCTGTCTAATTTTCCGGCTCAATAATGCAGCTGGAGTTATAACAGTCGGACATTCTGGATCTGTGGATACATCGGTCAACGGTCTTGAGTTGATTATTGCTGCGACCTCAGCAAGGAATGTAGTAAGTACTTCATGGGTAAGACGTGAAGAACTCACATCAAGCAACATAGAATCCAGTATGCGCCTTGCCATCCCAATCATACGTTCCCATGCTCCGCCCATGTGTGAAGCGTGTGGTGGGTTGAATTTCCACATGCAGCCTAGATCACTCAAATAATTTCCAACTTGTTGTCGGTCGATCTGTAACTCTTTGCAAGCACCAATAAAGTTCGTTCCACAATCTGATCTCAACACCTTCACGGGACCTCTTAGAGCAAGAAATCTCCTTAGAGCATTGATAAAGCTCGAAGTGTCCATTGACTCGATTACTTCGATATGCACAGCTCTTACAGTTAAGCAAGTGAACATTACAGCCCATCTTTTGCTGTTGACTTGACCACCACGACTTCTTCTAGCCGTTACTGTCCATGGTCCAAACACATCGATTCTGACATATGCAAAGGGTGTATCTTCACTCAGTCTGTCTGCAGGTAGGTCAGCCATCTGTTGAAACTGCTGTCTACCCCGTAACTTCTGACATTTAACACAGTTGTGAATGATCGTGGCTATTTGTCTTTTCACTCCAACTATCCAGAACCCTGCAATTCTGACTGCACCTTCTGTGTAGTGTCTTCCTTGATGTTTGACTCTCTCATGGTAATGCTGTATAATCAATTTTCCCAAATGGTGGTTTCTTGGTATTATCAAGGGGTTCTGTTATTTCCCTAGCAGGTTTGACCTTTTCAGTCATCCACCGACTCGAAGCATGCCCTCGTTGTCGATCACTGTGTTCAGTGTGAATAGTGGGCTACATTTTGGGACTGGTCCATTGCCTCTTAAGCACTTAATCTCTTCCACAAAGACTTCTTCTTGCACACGACGTATGATGAACAGCTCAGCCCTCTCATACTCTAATGCGTTGGGTGACTCCTTACAGGTGTGCCATCCATGGCAAGACGATGTCTGATTCGGTTTGCGGAAAATCTGTGCAATATGATTCAATCTTGCTATAGTCTTCACCAACCTTTTCCAAGAGGAGAAACGTTCAAAACGCCTTACGTCCAAGTTTCTTCTTGAGCAGATGTTGGAACTCAATGCTACAACTTCAGGCCGGATTTCCGGATCGGTATCCGGATCCTCCAGGTGGAAATCGCTATCTTCTTCTGAGTTTGTAGAAGACTGGTCCATAAAAAACTTGGGTCCTGAAAACCAAATGGTTTGTGTGAGGACATCTGCTGGCACTGACCTAGTGGCAATGTCTGCGGGATTCAAACCAGTCGGGACATAGTTCCATTGTTCAGGTCTACTGTTTTTCCTTATTCGTTCTGCTCTGTTAGCCACATACACATAGAACCTTCTCACACTGTTGCATATATATCCAAGCACTACCTTGCTGTCAGTGTAGTACTTAATCTGATCGATTTCAATGTCCATTTCATTTTGCAGGAATTCTGCGACTTCAACAGCTAGGGTTGCACCACACAATTCTAATCTTGGAATAGTGTGAGCAGGTTTTGGAGCTAACTTGGCTCTTCCTAGTAGAAACCCGACATGGGGTCTCCCGGACAGATCTATGATCTTGAGATAAGCCACAGCCGCTATGGCTTCGGTAGATGCATCACAAAAGATGTGAATCTCTTTCCTCAGACTTCTTGAAACTGAAGTGGGTGAATAGCAGCGTGGGATATTAAGTTCTTCGAGTACCTTCAAGGAGTTTCTCCATTTCTCCCATTTAGGCAGTAGGTCTACTGGCAGAGGGGCATCCCAATCTGTCACTCTCTCAGTAAGCTGACGAAGTATGGATCTCCCTTGGACGGTAACTGGAGTGACAAAGCCTAGGGGATCGTAAAGGCTGTTAACAATTGACAAGACTGCACGTCTGGTGAATGGCTTCTTAGCGTCAGAGACCTGAAAGGTGAATGTTTCTGAAGTTACATTCCAGAGAAGACCGAGACTTCTTTGCATGGGCAGGGAATCTACTCCCAAGTCCAAATTCTTCAAATCCTTAGTGTGATCTTCTGGATTGAAAGCCCTCATTACTTCGCTGCTATTAGATGCGATCTTATGAAGCCTCAAGTTAGCAGTCAACAGGAGCTGTTGGGTCCTTTTTTATCAAATTGACGGTTTCTTCAGGTGTTGAGAAGGATTTCAGGCCATCGTCTACATAAAAATCTCTCTCAACGAATTGCCTGGTGTCAGATCCGAATTCCCTTTCACCTTCCTGCGCTGTTTTTATCAGTCCATAAGTTGCCACGGCAGGAGATGGACTATTTCCAAAGACATGGACTCTCATGCGATAATCTATCACCTGATCATTAATGTCATTGTTGCGGTGCCACAAGAACCTGAGATAATTTCTGTGTTCCTCTTTGACTATGAAACAGTGGAACATCTGTTGCACGTCAGCTGTCATGGCAATTGGTTCCTTCCTGAACTGCATCAACACTTCTATAAGGTTGTTCGTTAGATTTGGACCAGTTAGAAGAACGTTATTTAAAGAGGTTCCCTGGAACTGAGCGCTTGAGTCAAAGACTATTCTGATTTGCCCCGGGTTACGAGGATGGCAGACTCCAAAGGATGGAAGGTACCAGCATTCTTCACCTTTCTTAAGGTCTGGTGCTGGCTCAGCGTGATGGTTATCTAAAATTTTCTGCATGAATGCTAGAAAGTGCTCTTGCATCTCAGGTTTGTTACGGAGAGTTTTCTTAAGTGCAGCAAATCTGGTTAAAGCTTGTTCTCTATTGTTAGGGAGAGTAAGCCTTGGTACTCGGAAGGGTAATGGAGCTACCCAACTGTTGGAATTGTCCTTGAAGAACTCTTCATCCATAATCTTGATGAACTCCTTGTCTTCGACTGAAGGGGCAATCTTGTTGTCATCACGAGTAGTCTGGTACACTGAATCACCAAAGTCCTTTTGAGAAGTGAGCTTGCAGTTAATGCTTTGGAGTGCTTGATATGGAACTTCGTTTTTAAAATCAAGTCTTTCCTTCATATAATAGTGCGATGGACATTTCATCAATCGACAGGTAACATTCGTTTTGTAGGAAGCTACATCCAAGAGCTTGTGAGATTGGTCTAAACAGACTTCTCCTATTATCACCCATCCAAGATCAAGTTTCTGGGCCTGAGGAGCATCATCTGGACCGTTACATAACTCTCTTATTTTATGAACTCTAGGAATGTCTCTCCCTAGTAGAATCAAAATCTTAACATCCTTGTTAAGTGGTGGAATGTAGTTAGCAATGTGACTCAAATGAGGGTGATGACGTGCAACCTCTGGTGTGGGGATTTCTTCTCTGTTGTCCGGTAGCTGATCACATTCGATTAGAGTTGGAAGAGGAAACTCTGTGTCCTCATATTCTGATGCAACTATGAAGCCATGGGCTCTTCTTCCAGAAGTATTGATCTTTCCTGCACATGTCTGCAAGGTATAGGACCAGGTCTCTCCTTGAATGTTGAATAGGTCAAAGAATTCTGTACTGGCCAATGAATTTTGTGGACATCCTTCAGGAAAAACCCTTACAAGACATATCTTGCTACAAGACTTGCTATGAAGCCCTTCTCCACATACCTCTGTACACCTTGTGGTTACGGGGTTGGCATATTGCTCAGTTTTCTCCCCGCCATCATCTGATGTAGTCTTGGGGTTGCTGCCGGGTGAAGGTTTCCTTTTGAACAGGTCTGAATGAAGAGCGTCCACATATTTGGCACTGTTACAGAGAGAACATCTGATGGCGATCTTACAGTCTCTGGCTAAATGATCGGAGGATGCACAACACTTAAAACAGATATTATGCTCTTTGAGAAATTACTTGCGTTCTTCAATAGGCTTGTCCTTAAATGCATGACATTTGGAGAGAGAGTGTGGCGCATTATGAATAGGACACTGTTGATTAAGATTACTAGCTTTAATGTCTGTAGCTAAGACGTTGGATGCTATCGCGGTCTTCCTCACGGCAATAGGATGCCTTAAATCCTTGAATTTACTGTTGGTGGCAATACCCCTTGAAGTAGTTAAAGGAATGGTGGTTGTATCTGGATAGAAGAAGCTTGGGTCATTCTTGGATCTTGCAACCTTCCGCACAAACTCTGCTAAATAAGAAAAGGGAGGGAAGGAAACATGATGTTCATACTTATACTTTGATCCTACACTAGTCCACTTTCCCTGAAGATAACTAGGCAACTTTGCTACAATAGGATTTACGCCCTGAGCAGTGTCTAAATAGCTAAGACCTGGTAAACTAGGATCTAACTTAGCAATTTCAAGTTCATGAAGGAGGTCACCTAACTCTCTAAGCTTATGATTGTCCTTAACAGAGATTTTAGGAAAGTCGTTTAGTCTCTGGAATAAGGCAGATTCAATGACTTCGGGGCTCCCATAGTCTTGTTCTAGACGTTCCCAGGCAGCATCAAGACAATCTAGACAGTCCAGTTGTAATCAACTCTCATCGAATCATATACTTGCTGAACTCTGCAATGTCAGTGCTTTCAGTTTTTATAGCCACAGGGGGTACTGATGGTGCGCCGTCTTGGACCATGGTTGGTATATGATGTTGGCTGGTAGGTAAAGAGAAAGGTGTTGCAGATGGGTTTAATCTAGGTAAGGGTCTGTCGTCTGAAGGTCTCTGAGCATTTGAAGTTAAAGAGAGCTGTATCAAAGGGGGTAAAGAGTTCATTCTGTAATCTTCTGCTGTGCCCTTGTAATCTCTATGCACATAGGGTTGTGGTGGCACATGAGCTGCATAGGTTAATTCACTTGATTTTGTGACGTGCGGTAGTTGTGGAGGGTCTCTGTTAGTAGGTGTGTCTAGTTGACCAGCTTGCTTTGGCGACACATTGCCTTCTGATCCACTTGCTGGATGATTATGAGAAGAATCTCCAACTGTAGGTGGGACTGTATTGTCGTGGTTCTGAGTTAAGACAAATTGTGTGGTCCTTTCAACAGGGTCTTGACAAGCAGCCAAGCTGGTACAAGCTGCTCCTTCTTCTTCCAATAGGGCTTGTTACAAGACAGATAACTCTGCTATAGCTACTTCCTTTTCTCTATTCTTCTGAAGAATTTCTAGCTGAGCCTCTGTTTCTGCTTGTATTCTTGCTTCCTTGCATTTAGCTTCTGCCTTGAAGGCTGCTTCTTTTTAAGAGCAGGCGGCTTGAACCTGGGCTACTGCAACCTTTTGGCGAGCTTTGAGTATTTGGTCGCTCAGTATTGACCTTATAGAGCAGGACCGTAATGACTTAGAAGAAGATTTATGATATGAGCGGGCAGACCTAGAAGATTTTCCTGAGTGTCTGGAAGCAGCAGATTTACAGGATGTAGTTTCATGTAGCTGTGCTAATCTACCTTCTATCTGTGCCTTTGCTTCAAGATATGTGCTATGCCTCTGCTGGTCATTAGAATTAAAGTCCTTTAATTCCAATGCAGCTTCCTCTATGTTGGAATGTGACATTAGGGAATAGTACTTCTCAGAAAGTCTTTTATAATTCTCAAATGCCTTCTTAACCCTTGAGAGAGCAGTGTTCAATTGCTCAGAATTGTTGCTAGTTTCATTAGTGGCTGTTATACAACTTAAAGTCTTTTCCCATAATGCAGTCAGGTTACTAGATGTTTCTTCCTTACTTGCTTCATAAACCTCCCTTGCCTTCAAGGATGGATGAGGGGCTCTGACAGGACGAGGAGAATGAAGTAAGGAGTCTGCTTTATCTTGACTAAATGCAGGTAACTCTGTGGGATTTCTGTCAGACATAATAAGTACTTTAGTTTTGCTGTCTTGTTAGAAATCTGCCAGAGCTCAGCTCTGTAAGTAGTGACTTCTGTTTGTAAGCAGGCTGGGCTGAGGAGCTGGATATTTGTTACAATAGTTGGCTAGTGCTGCAACTAGTTCAGACTGGATAGCTCAGCACAGAAGGCTGTAACAGTAATGAAGCATTCAGTAGGTGGCTGGCTTCATATGCAGAGTGATGCTTCTGGTGACAGCAGGTAACACACAGGCATGTGTTTACTCACGTTTCTGAAGCTGCAGAGATACCCATGTGATGGATTCTTCTGGAAATTTACTTTCTGAAGCTGCAGAGATAACCATGTGATGGATTCTTGGAAATTTACTTTCTGAAGCTGCAGAGATAACCATGTGATGGATTCATGGAAATTTACTGTTCTGTCTCAGCATCGATTGTACCTGTGACCTTCTTACAGTCTGAAAGTGTGTGCAGCAGGTTGAATGATGACTTTAACAGATAGTTTACTCAATGAATAAAGACTCCAGAGGTGTTCTCCAATGCTTCTTTATGCTTCAAGTTAGCAAAGGCATAAACATAGAGACTTTTCCATAGATAAATTTCCAATGAAGTTACACAGCTTCCACACTCTGCAGTCTCCTCATAACAACTAAACAAAATGGGAGTTACAGACGGAAATGGAGGTGGGAGTAACCAACTAGCCAGAAACAGCAGGGGTGCAAGGAATATACCAATAACATAGCATAACATAACATGTAATAACAACTGCTAGACAGTTAAAGCTGCGTGGCAGCACACCCCCCATTAGTTGATACAATGCATGGGATATATGACCTCGATTTCTGTGCTTGCACAGATCTCGCTAATAGTTTCCCACATTTGTTACCCGATTCATAGTTTAGTTTTTGACATCTCTGTAACCTTGCTTTCACCTTGTGATATAGTAAATCTGATATTTGCTTCCTAGTCCCTACCAGTTCTGCTAACAATAAAGTTGATGCTGTAAGTTTATGATCGGTTTCTAGCATTTTAAGTTTCTCTAACAATGTCAATAATTGCCCATTTCTCTCTTTTTTGATTCGTGAACCATACTTAATCAACACTCCTCTTATTACCAACTTAGGGCCTCCCATAAGGTTTAGTTTATTAATTTTCTAACAAACTCCAAATTTTCAGAAAGATTCAAATTCTTAACAACTGATGATTTATCAGCTGAGACGTAAACAAAATAATGCTGGCAACGCAAAATGCAGAAAAAAAAACAGAGTGGGGTCCCCACCCTGTTTCATACAAGCCTGCTCAGGTCTGGGGTGGGTTTTAATAACAACCCCACACCAAAATAAAAAAAAATGGCGTGGGGTCCCCCTCAAAATTCATAACAGACCCTTATTCAAGCATGTAGCCCAGAAGGCCAGGAAAGGTCCATACTATACCAGGCTACATGTCCTCAACATAGGGGGGTCTTTGGGGCAGGGGGGGGTTCTTCCCCTTCCAAAGAACCTTGTCTTCATGTTGATGGGGACCTCTTCCTCACAGCCCTGGGCTAGTGATTGTGGGGGTGCAGGGGAATGACGCATTTGAATCTGGATCACGCCCCACCCCAAGGAGTACACCTACTAATTCAATAAAACTGTGTAGAAAGTAAGTAAAAACACAACAGTTTTTGACAATGCATCCCCTGAAGTAGATTCAACATCAATCACGATGCCCATCGAAAAAAAAAAAAGAAAAATCTCTGCATCCGACAAAGGCTGAACCATACAAGTCCACATGTTCTCAACATGGGGGGTGCTTTGGCAATCCCAAAGCACTTTGTCCCCATGTTATTGATCCCCATGAATCCCCATTGTGATTGACGCTGGATCTGCTTCGGGGGGGGCATTCATTATTATAGTAATAATGGACTTGTCAAAAACTTGTGTTGTGTTTTTATTTAATATTTACACTTTTTTGGTGAATGAGTAGAGATACTATGTTCTCCATACTGATTCACATGGGGGGGGGGGGGGGATCTGGGGGTCCCATTGTTAAATGATTGTGGAGAAACCCCTGCCCCAAAGCATTCCCCCATGTGGCCTGGTATGGTTCAGGAGGGGGACGCTTGCCAATTATAAAAGCCAAAGAACTTGAGTGCTTGCTACTCGGTGGTTTAATTTCCAACAGCTACAAAAATGTAAAAGGACATCAAACAGACTGGCCCTTTAACTATTACTTATGCTCATACACCATGTGTATGTTGAGACAAGGAGGCCTTTTACATCTGCAGCACGAACCTGTACAGTAACCTGGTTTCAGAACATTTATAAAATGTAACCCTATATTTTATCCTTTTCTAACACCTTAGTGCTTCTGATCTGTTGTAGCCTCTTTGCAGCCATTTTCTGTCTAAATGCTTGTACTCCAGTGATGGCTACTTGGCATTTTCCAGGGCAGGTTCCCTGATAATGGGCCAAGTCTGCAAAATGTATTCTTAAATAGTTACTGGTATTCTTCATTAGAAGCCCATATGATAGGGTTACAATCGGGCTTATAATCGGGGGACAGGGGCAGAGTGTTGTCAACTAGTTCTGAATAAGAATCTTCATGGCAGGATCACCAGGTATCATTTAATGAAAGCATATTAAAAATATTTTAAACATAGAATTTAAACATATTAAAAATGACAACAACACATGAGAGTCACTTACCTTTAATTGATGGAGGAATGTAGGGACAAGGATTAGATTTCATTGTCTTCAGTGGTTGGGCATCTCCTGCCAGTTTCTGATTGGGAATAAGAAGAGGGAATATTTAGGCTCCATATTATAAAGAATTACCCCCAACATTCATAATCCGAGAGTATGGCTTTTACAACTGCAAAATAACTGGCTTTACAATGTTGGCACCTATTTGAAACGGTAGTGCAGCTTTACATTAAAGTGTTTGTAATCTTATTAACAAATTTAACTCCCAAACCCCCTCCTTTATCCTTCTTCAATATTTTTATTAAAGTTTTCAGGAAGAACAGAAAAAGGGGTGAACAACCATACATTAGGAAATAGGAAATAGAGTCGCATACATGGGTACAAATGACAAAACAATAATAGCAATCATGCTTGAACAATGTAATCTATTCCAAGGGCTAAATATAAGGTTAGGAGGATCTTCCAACATCCCCAGACACCCCATCTGGGAACAAACTGTGTAGTGAGAGTAAGACAATTTAGCCAACCTTTAATCTCTTGTGCAAGTATTTTGTTGATCAGTAAGGAACAGAGGTGATACAGTCAAACAGTGGTCCTTAAATGAACAAAAAAAGTAAACAGGTAGTACAGATGTAAATATTCACATTTAACCACTTGCTGACCGCCGCAAGTAAATTTACTGCGGCGGTCAGCCCCGGCCAGGCAGAGTGACGTTAATTAACGTCACTAGCCTGAGCCGCTCTGGATGACTCGATTGGGGTCAGAACCGATCAGTCATCAGGTCCAGGCCAATCATTTTTGGTCTGGACCTGTTGATCGGTCCTGCCCAATCAGATCACCCTCTAAGCCTGTGAAATGTAAACACAGGCTTAGAGGAGATGTGCCCTCCCCCCACAACGGTCTTTTTGGATCCAGCGTGAGAGGAGAGCACATCTAATTGTAAGTACAGCACCAAGCACGTACATACACACTTAGATAGGCACATTTCACCCCCGATCGCCCCCCCCCCCCGATTAACCCCTACAGTCCCTGACACAACACACACTGTATACAGCATATAGCATTTACCTATATACCTGTATACGTGTGATTTGTGGTCAGTTGTAGCGCTTGCGACCCCCCCTTTTCCACTCAAATTACCCCCCACCCCCCCTAATAAAGATTTAACCCACTGATCTCCCCTGACCCCCCCCTGATCACCGCCGTTAACCCCTACACCCTCTGTCACATCAGCACTAATACAAACGCAATATACAGTGTTTTTGTATTTTTGTATTAGTGTCATTGTGATCAGAATTAGCGCAGGCGACTAAGTTTCTGTCCCAAGAAGGTTTAGGGTCGCCGCCACCCGCCCAATAAAGATTTAATCCCCTGACCCCCCCCTGATCACCCCTACCCCCCCTGCCATAACACACACCGTATACAGTATATAGCATTTTGCTATATACCCGTATAAGTGTGATTTGTGGTCAGGTGTAGCGCTTGCGACCCCCCCTTTTCCACTTGAATTACCCGCCACCCCCCCCTAATAAAGATTTGAGCCCCTGATCCCACCTGATCCCCCCCTGATCACCGCTAGTTAACCCTACACCCTCTGTCACATAAGCACTAATACAAACGTAATATACAGTGTTTTTGTATTTTTGTATTAGTGTGATTGTGATCAGAATTAGCGCAGGCGACTAAGTTTCTGTCCCAAGAAGGTTTAGGGTCCCCCCCCACCCGCCCAATAAAGATTTAACCCCTGATCCCCCCCTGATCACCCCTACACCCCCTGCCACAACACACTGTATACAGTATATAGCATTTTCTATATACCCGTATAAGTGTGACTTGTGACCAGGTTTAGCGCTTGCCACCGTTCCTTTTATCCTTAGGATACCCGCCAGCCCCTTCCAATAAAGATTTAAACCCCTGATCCCCCCCTTATCACATCCCGTTAACCCCTACACCCTCTGTCACATTAGCACTAATACACACATAATATACTGTTTTTACTGTATTTTGTATTAGTGTCATTGTGACTTGAGGTTGCGCTAGCGAGCTAGTTTCTTTCCCAAAGGAGGTTTAGGGTCCCCGCCACCCCCCCCCCAGATCCCCGGCGCATAGTTTAGAAGTAACCCCTTGATTGCCACACACACACGCACGCACGCACGCACATACACTTCCATTTCTAGTATAGTGTTTGAACAGATCAATATCTGATCTGATCAGAGCTATACTAGCGCCCCCATAGTTTAGGGTTCCCAAAACGCAGTGTTTGCACGGTCAGCACTGATTCCTGCCAGCACCTGCGTTTAACCCTTTCACCCAGGTAAGTGTAGTAATCAATAGATTACTGTCACTTACAAAAAAACACAAGACACAAAACCGCTGTGTTAGCAGAGTCAGGCCTGATCCCTGCTAGCATTAGCAGTTTTTTTGGTAGCGCTTGAAAAAGTCTTCGACAACCAGGTGCTTTTATTACCTGTGAGTCGCATCACTGTACGGGTAAATTTAGTTACCAAAATGTCTAAACGTTCGTACAGTGATGAAGAGCTTCTCAGTTATATGCTGACCGTGTCATCTGATAGCGATGGGGAAGCTACAATGACCAAATTAGTGTCAGTATATGAACCTGATGACAGCAGCGGCTCCCTGACAGACAGCTCTGACGACAGATGGGTCCCTGTTAGATCCAGGCGTACCCGACCCCATTCTGAAGTTGTTGAGATGCAGGAATCGCAGGGTGCTCGTATGGAGCAGAGTGTGGGTACTAGTGCCGCTCATTTTTCTGGCGACCTGGCAAGCGCCAGCGGCCTAGTACACCCTGGACCTAGTACAACCAGCACTGCAGTAAGACCTGGTGACGTGGCGAGTCCCCTAAGTGCAGTTGAAGCTGGTGCGGTGGCTAGCACGAGTAGTGGCCCGCAGCCACCGCGTATTCGAAGACAGGCCCGTAGAGCCCATAGTGCCCTCCCTGATGCGCTGGCATTTCCTAATTGGCAACCCCACTGATTCTACAGCGCCAGTACTTCCCCCATTCACCGCCCAACCTGGAATCCACGTGGAGACAGCTGGTTTTACGCCCCTGAACTTTTTTGAGCTGTTCTTCACGGAAGATCTTTACAGATCTATTGTGGATCAATCAAATTTATATGCACAACAGTTCATCGCCGCCAACCCAAATTCGCCCCTTGCCAGACAATTCGGCTGGAAACCTATAACGGTTTCCGAATTTAAGATCTTTCTGGGCCTTTCCCTCCACATGGGCATAACTAAACAGAGTGAATTGCGGCTATATTGGTCCACTAGCCCAGCTCACCATATGCGCATGTACTCTGCCTCCATGTCCAGGGGGAGATACGAGCAAATTCTGCGGTTTATGCATTTCAGCGACAATGAAATCTGTCGTCCTCGGGGAGACCCTGAATACGATCGGCTCCACAAAATTCGGCCCCTCATAGACCACTTCAATCAGCGGTTTGCAGCCTTGTTTACCCCCGAACAAGTTGTCTGCGTTGACGAGTCCCTGATTAAATTTACTGGCCGCCTTGCTATGAAACAGTACCTCCCCAGCAAGCGTGCCAAGTACGGGGTCAAGCTGTACAAGCTCTGTGACAGGGCCACAGGCTATACAGTTAGTTTCCGGGTCTATGAGGGAAAAGATAGCTGTGTGGAGCCCCCCAACTGCCCAGACTACATAGGGAGCAGCGGTAAGATCGTTTGGGACTTGGTGTCACCCTTATCCGGAAAGGGGTACCATTTGTACGTGGACAACTTTTATACAAGCGTGCCACTATTTAGTCACCTGCTCGAATTACAAATTAGCGCATGTGGCACCGTGCGACCTAATCGCCGGGGCTTCCCCCAACGGCTTGTAAATTCCCGTCTTAGTCGGGGGGCGAGAGCCTGCTTGAAAACGGACAAATTGCTTGCGGTGAAGTGGAAGGATACACGGGATGTTTATGTTCTGTCCTCCCTTCACGCAGACACGACAGTCCAAATTCCTACGGCAACTGGCGTTATGGAGAAACCCCTCTGTGTCCATGAATATAACCTTAACATGGGAGGGGTGGACCTTAACGACCAGCTTTTGGCGTCGTATTTAGTTGCCCGTAAAGCCAGATGCTGGTACAAAAAAGTGTCTGTTTACCTTTACCAATTGGCTATGCTGAACGCCTTTGTCCTATACAGGGCGTCAGGACGAACTGGATCCTTCCAGGAATTCCAAGAAGCGGTCATCCTTGCCTACCTGTACCCAGGAGGCATGCCTGCCCAACTTCCCCTTCCAGATGCAGTGAGCCGGCTGCATGAGAGGCATTTTCCTTATGCCATCCTGCGTACCCCTACCCAAAGATACCCCCAAAAAAGATGTTGTGTCTGTAGCAAGCACGGAGGTAGGAGTGACACCCGCCATTATTGTCCCAAATGTCCTGACCAACCTGGTCTCTGCATCGGGGAATGTTTCGAGCGCTACCATACACTAGTGGAGTATTAGCGTAGGGTACAGCACGACACAGTGTAGGGCACACAAACACAGGGTCTCGAAAGATGTTGGATGTCCATCGACATTTTGAGAGACCCAAGCTGGAAGAGAAGATCGCAGAAGATCGCAGTCCCAAATCAAGAAACAGTTAGAAAGAAAAATAAAAGGATCCAAAAACTGTTGTGGTGTCAGTAATTTTATATGTCCTTCTACTCCTTCCTACTGTACTTTTTTCAATGTCCTTTGTTTGTTTTTTCATTCTTTTGTGACCTGTTTCTCTTGCAGGTACTCGTCGGCTACCACGCATTGATTTTATATATTCTGACACAAACAGCGTTTGCGCTCAGCATATATGGATACCTTTGCTGATAGCAGCTGTGGTGATTTTCTGATTTCAGCACTGCAGTTAAAATCTTATTTTGGTATACGTGGATAGTGCCGTGTATACCCATCATTAAATTCAGTGGGTGGTTGTTTGGGCGGTTAATGATGAGAATCCAAAAACTTTTGTTGTGTCAGTCATTTTATATGTCCTACTCTTCCTAATGTACTTTTTTTAATGTACTTTTTTTTTTCATTCTTTTGTGACCTGTTTCTCTTGCAGGTACTCGTCGGCTACCACACATTGATTTTATATATTCTGACACAAACAGCGTTTGCGCTCAGCATATATGGATACCTTTGCTGATAGCAGCTGTGGTGATTTTCTGATTTCAGCACTGCAGTTAAAATCCTATTTTGGTATACGTGGATAGTGTCGTGTATACCCATCATTAAATTCAGTGGGTGGTTGTTTGGGCGGTTAATGATGAGTAATACTACCAGTGGCGGCTGGTGCTCAAAATTTTTGGGGGGGCGCAAAAAGAAAAAATGTAATAGGTATTGCTTTGCGGCAAAAAACGCGGTAAAAAAAGTGTGACTTTAAGGTCACACAAGTGTGAAAGGGGCCTTCAGTAATGAAGGAACAGTGCCTTGAAAAAGTATTCATAGTCACCCCTTGAAATAAGTCCCCGTTCACACTAAGGCGACCTGTGAGGCGACCTGGTCACCTCACAGGTCGCCGTAGGTCGCCTCCCATAGGGAAGCTGCGGACCCGTTCTAATAGGAGCGACACAAGTCGCTCCGACTTAGAAAAAGGGTCTGGAGCTTCTTTGGGGCGACCCGGAGCGACCGTCATAGACTTCAATGTTATGAAGTCCGTGGCGGCCGCTCCGAGGTCGCGGCGCGCTGCTCGCACCGCGACCTCGGAGGTCACGGTGCGAAGTAGCGTCGCTTGTATGTGAACGGGGCCTAATCCACATTTTGTCATGTTATTTACAACTAAAAATATAAATGTATTTTGTGTTATAGACTGGCACAAAATTGTGAAGTGGAAGGAAAATGGAAGAAAAATGACAATGCAGATCTCTAGAGGGGGTCAGTGATTAGATAATCTGCAGACCATAAATCTAGATGGGACAGATAGATAGAAGAGAACTATATTGTGCCTATCTATTTATATGTTCGGCAGATTATCCCCATCACTTACCCCTCTACAGATCTGCAGAACATTCCTCTGTCCCATCTAGATTTATGGTCTGCAGATTATATAATCACACAGACTCTTCTACAGATAGGCACAATATAGTGCTCTTCTATCTGTAGGAGGGTCTGTGTGATTAGATAATCTGCAGACCATAAATCTAGATGGGACAGAGGAATGTTCTGCAGATCTGTAGAGGGGATATTCTGCCAAAATATAAATGGAAGAATTATATTCTGCAGATCTCTAGAGGAGTAATTTGATGGGTAATCTGCAGAACAGAGATATAGATTGGTCTGAGCAATGTTCTGCAGATTTAAAAAAAAAATGGTTCAGTTGTGGTATAGGCTGCAGAACATATATTTAGGTGGGACAGAGCAATGCTCATGCAGGGGTCATTGATGAAGAGAGTGTAATACACAGAGTGCTGGGCTAGGAGAGCGTAATACACAGAGCGCTGGGTTAGGAGAGCGTAATACACAGAACGCTGGGTTAGGAGAGCGTAATACACAGAACGCTAGGTTAGGAGAGCGTAATACACAGAGTGCTGGGTTAGGAGAGCGTAATACACAGAACGCTGGGCTAGGAGAGCGTAATACACAGAACGCTGGGTTAGGAGAGCGTAATACACAGAACGCTAGGTTAGGAGAGCGTAATACACAGAACGCTAGGTTAGGAGAGCGTAATACACAGAGTGCTGGGTTAGGAGAGCGTAATACACAGAACGCTGGGCTAGGAGAGCGTAATACACAGAACGCTGGGTTAGGAGAGCGTAATACACAGAACGCTGGGTTAGGAGAGCGTAATACACAGAACGCTAGGTTAGGAGAGCGTAATACACAGAGTGCTGGGTTAGGAGAGCGTAATACACAGAACGCTGGGCTAGGAGAGCGTAATACACAGAACGCTGGGTTAGGAGAGCGTAATACACAGAACGCTAGGTTAGGAGAGCGTAATACACAGAGTGCTGGGTTAGGAGAGCGTAATACACAGAACGCTGGGCTAGGAGAGCGTAATACACAGAACGCTGGGTTAGGAGAGCATAATACACAGAGCGCTGGGTTAGGAGAGCGTAATACACAGAACGCTAGGTTAGGAGAGCGTAATACACAGAGTGCTGGGTTAGGAGAGCGTAATACACAGAACGCTGGGTTAGGAGAGCGTAATACACAGAGCGCTGGGTTAGGAGAGCATAATACACAGAGTGCTGGGTTAGGAGAGCGTAATACACAGAGCGCTGGGTTAGGAGAGCATAATACACAGAGTGCTGGGTTAGGAGAGCGTAATACACAGAGCGCTGGGTTCAATACAGGATAATACACAGGAGGGCTATGCAAAGAGTGCACTTCTGCCCCCACATCCAAAGCTTAATCTGCACCCTTCTCTCACACATCTCTGTAGTCTTCAGCCACTTCCTAACCCTCCCTCAACAGCTAAACTCTGCATTCTGCTGCTCTAGCTTTGAGCCCTGCTTTCCCACTGCCCTCACCTTTGCACAAACAGACACCCCCCCTTCCCCCCTTACCTCGGAAGCAGCCAGTCTCAGCCTCCCACTGGAATATCTAGCTACCAATATAGAGCTGATACAAGGACTCACTGCCCCCTCAGCCAGCGACCCCCTCCTGAGCACACAGTTCAAGCTAATGACAGACAGCACTTTTACCATTCAGTTCTACAGTATAGACTAGAGCATCTGAGTCTGAGATAAGACAGCGCTGGCTGCAGAAGTCCCCCAGGCATAATAATGACCACCTTATCAGTATAATGATGACCTCCATGTAGTGTAATGACCCCCCCTGAGCAGTGTGTTGATGATGATGATGAGGTCGGATTACCTGTAGTACTGTATGTTGCCCCGTAGTCAGATCGCAGCACTCTCCTCTCAGCAGCCGGCAGGCACTGTGTACATAGCAATCAGTAGCACAGCAGTAAAGTTTTCAGGCTGGCTGAGCAGCTCGCAGGTGACAGCGACTAAGTCAGGAGTCAGGAAGATCCCCGGAGGACGGGGACAGGCTGTGCTGGGCTATGCGGTGTCTGCACTTCCTCATGTTGCTTTGCATGTTCAGTACTTCAACCACATCCTCCGAGCCTGGCTTCCCCTATCTCCTCCACTCCGGAGAACTGCACACTTCACTCCCAATCAATGGAGACTGCTGGGGGGAGACAACTTGCGGTACAGGATGGGCGATCAGAGGATAGGCCGGTGACGGTGCGTGACTGACGCACGCGACGTCAGCATCGGATGTCCTGGTTGATGATTGGTCCAGGCTGGAGACTGGACCAATCACAGCCAGGAAATAACGAAAGTGGGGGTGTCCTAGCGCTGTGCCCTGCGCCCAGGTTGCGCCCCCAGAAGGCAGCCAATCGGCGCTTCTTCTGGGTCGTAACCCCACCCCCCCCACGGCCTCCACATAGGCCGGCGAACAAGATTTTTTTTTTTTTAAACTTTATTGCTCTTTTTGAAAAATTTTTTTTTTCCTTTTTTTAGGGGGGCGGCGCCCTGGCGCCCTCTATGCACAGGCCGCCACTGAATACTACGCATTATTCCTGTGCTGATTTCTGATAGGTTCTCTTTTTTTCAGTTCAGCCCACAGGCTGCATGAAAAAAAAAACCTATATGCCAAACAAGGACCAGCAATGTACTGGTACGTTGCTGGACTTTGAGTGGTTATACCAGGATGATGCCTGCAGATTTAGGCATCATCTTGGTATCGTTTTTTACAGCCAGCGGTCGGCTTACATGTAAAAGCAATCCTACCAGGTATCCGCTCTAAACCCCGTACTGATGACTCTTCCTGTTCAAATTATCAACCCATATCCCTCCTCAATATAGACATTAAACTGCTAGCTAAAGTCTTAACCCTTCTATTGGTTCCCTTATACATAGGGACCAAGTGGGCTTCATTCCAGCTAGACAGGCAGGAGACAATATCCGATGCAAAGCCCTCTTGACACATAGCTCATACCCGCAATAAGCCCATTATGCCTTTTATCTTTAGATATAAGAAAGGCCTTTGACACTGTGTCTTGGCCTGATCTCCAATTCATACTGAGGCAATGGGGATTTGGCACACATTTTCTCTCTTGGATCTCAGCTATTTATGCTAACCCCACCGCCTTTGTGGGCTACATGGGCTATAGATCTGAATCTTTCCCGATCAAAAGAGGAACACGCCAGGGTTGTCCGCTCTTACCACTCCTGTTTGCTCTGGCTATTGAGCTCCTAACACACCTGATCCGCCAAAATCCTAACATATGAGGGTTGGAAATCGCTGGTCCCCTTTACAAATTGTGTCTATTTGCTGATGACGTCCTACTTTTCATGACATAACCGCTAACCTTCACTCCTAACTTCCTCAAACTCTCCATCCCCCCTACTGAATTAAACCATTTGCAGAAGGTCTTTTCCTTCCCCTGGTCCTCTCACACCATCCCATACCTCGGTATTAAACTGATGGCCAACATTTCAGACATCTTCACAGCTAACTATGCCCCATTTCTTAAACATCTCACTAATCTTATGTCCAAATGGTCCAATTGACTACTACCCTGAATGGGCAGGACAACAGTGACTAAGATGACCATCCTTCCTAAAATATTGTACCTTTTCCGGTTGTTGCCCATTCCAGTCCATTCCAAGACCTCCAGTCTTATGGCATTCCCTCTTCTGAAATTTTTAGATACCTCCAGATTAAGAACTTCCTGACACCTTTAATCCCTATGGACTCCTCCACACCCTCTATGTACCTCTTTGAGCAAACATGCAAGAGTGACCCACATGCCCTTATTTCAGCCCTTTATTCTCACCTCCTCAACATCAGCCCCTCTCCCACCCCTTACTATGCCTCTAAGTGGTTAAGTGATTTTGAAAGGGCGCTAGATATCGTAGATTGGAACCACATCTGGCAAGCCACAAAATCCTCCTCATAGAATATTGTGGTGATCAAGACTAATTACAACGTTTTAACTCGCTGGTACTTGGTCCCCGCCAGGATCTCTAAATTTGTCCCACACTACCCCTCTAGTTGCTTTAGAGGATTTACCACCCAAGGATCCTTTCCACACATCTGGTGGACATCCTTAGTAGTACAAACCTTATGATCTGGCCTGTTCAGCATGCTCTCTACCCTATTTAATACGATCTTACATGGAAGGATTGAGAAGCAAGGATTTCGGGCACGAGAATTTATATAAAATTACTTTTATTGAGAAAACATTTAAAATCATAAGAACATACAGGCAAAAAGTTATGTATTAAGGACCAAACAGACCAGTAAATGGTCCGTATTGTAATGTTTCCTAATACATAAAGTATATAACAATGATTTGCATACAATTCAAGGTACAAGACAGTTGGTAAACAAATATATCTCAGAGCTATATATTTAATCTCAGAAAAAACCTACCAGCGGATGCCCGAACACTATGGTGCCGGTCGACAGGGTCAACTGAGAGCATAAATTAGCTTTCACCATAAAGTATTCGACCTTTGCTCAAAATACGATCTTATCTCCAGATCCATCTATAGCACTAATAAACCTTAAGCCGCCAGACCTAACGCAACACCAATTTAAACTCCTAATACAGGTAACAACGGCGGCTAAACAAAATATCGCCAAGTTGTGGAAGACCCCTACCCTTTGCGTTCTGGCAGTGAAAAATAAGGTCACACAAGCTATGATTCATGCTAAAATTGAAGCGGTCATCTCTGATCTCTAGGGTAGTCAAATGTGAAGCCATCTAGTCCCCATGGGTGGCACACTTCCTTCCACACAACTTTGATGAATCTCTCCTACTCCTGCAATTGGTATCATCACCTTGTGGCTTATTGATATGCTCCACTAGGTTCAATCTAGTGACACCTGGGATTCCCCCTCCTCCCATCCTGCCTTCTCTTTCTTTCTTTCTCGCCACTTTCCTGGCTTTCCTCCACTACTTTCTTCTCTCTACACCACACCACTCCTACCTGTTGGTTGCCAACTTCCTAGAATTCACTATTGCACCTCAGTAGGCTCTCCTACATGAGCACTTACCTCATTAAATTGAGTAAGCTCTACCTGTTTATTATACTGACCTAATGTAATTAAAGCACTCCCTATATGCTCTAGATGGCTAGGCTATGGATGTTACCCTACGGTACTTGATATGTATCTTAGATCTACAAAGTATATGTATACATAATGCCATATGTGTTAACCACTTTCCTACCGGAGGATTTTGCAGCTTAAAGACCAGACCCCTTTTTTCAACTTGGCACTTCGTGACTTTAACTGATAATTGCTCGGTCATGCAATGCTGTACCTAAACGAAATTTACGTCCTTTTTTTCCCACAAACAGAGCTTTTTTTGGTGGTATTTGATCGCCTCTGCGCTTTTTATTTTTTGCGATATTAATAAAAAAAGAGCGAAAATTTTGCAAAAAAAAATGACATTTTCAACTTTGTCTTTTAAAAAATATCCAATATACTCAATTTATGTCATTTTTTTTGCCAAAATATATTTAGCTACATGTCTTTGACAAAAAAAAAAATCAATGAGCGTATTTTTATTGGTTTGCGCAAAAGTTATAGCGTCTACAAACTATGGTGTAAATAGTGAAATTTACGCAGCTTTAATTTCTGACTGCCTATCTCATTTCATGAAGTGCTAAAATGGCGGGGCAGTACAACCCCCCCCCAAACTACCACTTTTTGGAAAGTAGACATCCTAAGGAATGTCCTGACAGGCATGTTGAGCTCATTGAATATTTCATTTTCTTGTCACAGGTGTTTGAAAAATGACTAAAAAAAAAATTTTTTTTTTTTTTTTTTTTTACACAAAGTTGTCATTGAAATTATATATTGCTCACACATGCCATGGATATATGTGTAATTACACCCCAAAATATATTCTGCTGCTTCTCCTGAGTACAGGGATACCACATATGTGGGACTTTTTGGGAGCCTAGCTGTGTAGGGGTCCCCAAAAACAAATCACCACCATCAGAATTTCAAAGGGCGTACATTTTTCATTGCATTTTCTCACTACCTCTAACGGTTTAGGAGGCCCTGAAATGTCAAGATACCACAAAACCCCCCCCAAATGACCCCATTTTGGAAAGTAGACACCCCAAGCTGTTTGCTGAGAGGCATGGTGAGTCCATGGAATATTTTATATTTTGCCACAAGTTTTGGGAAAATTACAATTTTTTTTTTTTATTTTTTTTTTTTTTTACACAACGTTGTCACTAAAAGATAAATTGACATGGGTATATGTGGAATGACACCCCAAAATACATTCTGCTGCTTCTCCTGAGTATGGGGATACCCCATGTGTGAGACTTTTTGGGAGCCAGCTCTGTACAGGACCGCAAAAGCCAATCAACACTCTGAGGTTTTCTAATGGCGTAAATTGTTCATGTCATCTCTGCACTACCTGTCACAGTTTCGGAGGCCCTAAAATTCCAAGATAGCACAAAACCCCCCCAAATGAATATTTTATATTTTGCCACAAGTTCTGGGAAATATATATATATATATATATTTTTTTTTTACACAAAGTTGTCAGTAAATGATATATTACTCACACATGCCATGGGTATATGTGAACTGACACCCCAAAATACATTCTGCTGCTTCTCCTGAGTACAGGGATACCCCATGTGTGAGACTTTTTTGCAGTCTAGCCGAGTACAGGTCCCCGAAAACCAGTCCCCGCTTTCAGGCTTTCCAAGGGCGTAAATTGTTGATTTCACTCCTGACTACCTATCACAGTTTTGGAGGCCATGAAATGCCAAGACAGCACAACCCCCCCCAAATGACCCCTTTTCGGAAAGAAGACACCCTGAGCTATTTGCAGAGAGGCATGTTGAGTATTTTGCAGATCTCACTTTTTGTCACAAAGCTTTGGAAATTGAAAAAAAGAAGAGGAAAAAAAATGCATTTTCCTGTTTTTTCTTCATTTTCCAAAAAAAATGAGAGCTGCAAAATACTCACCATGCCTCTCAGAAAATAGATTGGAGTGTCTACTTTGAAAAATTGGGTAATTTGGGGGGGTTTTGTGCCATCTTGGCTTTTTATGGACTTCAAAAGTGTGATAGGTAGTAAGGAGTGAGATCAACAATTTACGCCCTTGGAAAGCCAAAAGGTGCGCATTGGTTTTACGGGTCCTGTACGCGGCTAGACTGGCAAAAAGTCTCACACATGGGGTATCATTGTACTCAGGAGAAGCAGCAGAATGTATTTTGGGGTATTGTGAGCAATATATAATTTACTGACAACTTTGTGTAAAAAAAAATAAAAAAAAAAAAAAAAAAAATTTTCCCGAAACTTGTGGCAAAATATAAACTATTCCATGGACTCACCATGCTTCTCAGCCAGTAGCTTGGAGTGTCTACTTTGCAAAATGGGGTCATTTGGGGGGGTTTTGTGCTATCTTGAAATTTCAGGGCCTCTGAAACTGTGACAGGTAGTCAGGGGTAAAATCAGCAATTTACGCCATTAGAAAACCTGAAGATGTGGACTGGTTGTCGGGGTCGCGTACACAGCTAGGCTCCCAAAAAGTCTCACACATGTGGTATCCCTGTACTCAGGAGAAGCAAAAGAATGTATTTTGGGGTGTCATTTCACATATTCCCATGGCATGCATGAGCAATATATTATTTAGTGACAACTTTCTGTAAAAAAACAACAAAAAAAAAAAATTATAATTTTCCCGAAACTTGTGGCAAAATATAAAATACTCCATGGACTCACCATGCCTCTCAGAAAAAAGCTTTGGGTGTCTACTTTTCAAAAAGGGGTCATTTGGGGGGTGTTTGAACTGTCCCGGCATTTTATGCTCAATCTTAGCCACACATCACCCACTCTTCTAACCACTTGAAAACCAAGCCTTTTCTGTGCCTTTTTGTTTACATGAAAAAATATTTTTTTTTTACTAGAAAATTACTTTGAACCCCCAAACATTATATATTTTTTTAAAGCAGAGGCCCTATAGAATAAAATGGTGGATGTTGCAAATTTTTTTGTCACGCGGTATTTGCGCACAGATTTTCCAAACGCAATTTTTGCGAAAAAAATACATTGTTTTTAATTTATTGCACAAATACACTATATAATTCCGATTTTTTTTGGTAAAATTTAAAAGATGATCTTATGCCGAGTTCATAGACACCTAACATGACATGCTTTAAAAATTGCGCATGCCTGCGCAGCGGCAAAAACATACGTACATTTTTAAAAACCTTTAAAAGTCTCTACAGGTTACCACTTTAGACTTACAGAGGAGGTCTACTGCAAGAATTACTGCACTCGATCTGGCGATCGCGGCGATACCTCACATGCATGCTGCAATTGCGGTTTACATATGACACTAGACCACCGCTTGCGTGCGCCATTGCGCGCAAGCACCGGGGGAAAGGGGGGGGGGGCTCAAATTTTTTTTTTTTCTTTTTTCTTTTGCTTTTTTATGTTATTTTGACACCTTTCCTTTAATTTTTTTTTTAAATCATTTTTATTGTTATCACAGTGAATTTAAATATCCCCTATGATAGCAATCTGTGGTGACAGGTACTCTTTTTTAAAAAAAATTGGGGTCTTTTAGACTCTAGATCTCTCCTCTGACCTTAACGCATCTGACCACACCAAAATTGGTGTGATAAAATACTTTCCCAATTTCCCAATGGCCCTGCTTATTTCTGGCGAAACAGAAGTCATAAAATGCTCGTAGCCTCCGGCATTTTAGGCCATAGAGATGATTGGAGCCATTCTCATCTCCAATTAGCTCTATGGTTAGACAATTGAACCCCCGGCTGCACTCTCGGGTTAACCGGTGGGACAGGAGAGCCCGAGAAAAACCACGGAAGGCTGTGGAAGGCGGCGGTGGAGGGGGTTCTAGGATAATATCATTGATGGTCTAGGAAGAATCTTTAGTGGATGGGGCTAAGGAGGGCAGGGTGATAAGGACTGCACTGTGATCGGACCAAGAGATCAGAAGAATATTTGAAGAGAGTAGTTGTGGAATGGAGTCTCTAGTAGGGAAAATGTGATTGATGCTTGAAAACTTATTTTGTGGATGTAAAATTGAAAATGTATATTGTCACCAGGCAGGGTTATGCTTGCGCCAGGAATCAACCAGTGAGTGGCTAGTGCTGTATACACTTGGGGATATGCTGAACTGAAATATTTGGGGGCGGAATGGGGGGGTAAAATGAGTCTCTTGCAGGCATACAAGAGGTCCCATCATAGGGTTAAGTTTGGTTTAACGTAAGGACAGCTTCTGTGATTGGGGTTCTATAGTGGGCACCTGGGGTGGCTGGCGATGAGGAGAAAGAAAAAGAGAGAATGAAATTCGGAAAAAGAAGAGAAGTAGAGTGCTTTTGGGCTTAAAAAAAAAAACAGCAAAAAGTGCCTTGGATAGCAGCTCATGTTAAAGGGTAAACAGTAAAAAGTGTCCTTGAGACTTGTGACATATTACAAAAAACTGTCATGGGGTGACTCGAATTGAGGAGGCGTGGGCTAGGTGGAGGCCCGATGACAAACGATGGGGTGAGAGAAGCCTAACAAAATTTTTATCAAAAGTCATCCATAAAAAAATGGAAGATATAAACAATGCATCAAATGATGTAACATAAGCATCGGGAGCTCAAAAACATGGGGTGGGGAGAGAAGGAAACAGAAAGGGGGGGGGGGTGAGTGTAATTTTTGAGCTCCCAAGGTCATTATCTTGCAAGGGGAAGAACGTACACAACTTAGCGGTATAGAGTCAGAGGAACCAAACATTATAGCTACAACAGTGATAATCACAAAAGTGATCAGAAGAGGGTGATAAGGATATGCTCTCGATCTCAGGGTACAAACAAGAAATAATCTAGGTTTGGGTGACAATAAATGAAGGACTGTTAGGAATTGTGCAGTAGTACCTATGTTCTGCGTAACTGAGGTGTAGATGATGTGATAGACCCGGGACAGAGGTGTTGTCGAGTTACTCGAAGGTTGGACGATCTGCAAGTGTAGTTGCGGCTCTGGTAAGAAAAGCGGACAGCAAACGGAAAGCCCCATCTGTAAGTGATGTGATGTTGCTAAAGGATTTGAAGAAGGGGATTTAAGGCTCTTCTTTTGGCAATTGTGAGTGGGGACCGGTCTTGGAAGAGTTGGTAGGAGTGTCCTTGGAAGACCAAAGCATCCTTGTTGCAAGCAGCAGTCAGGAGTTCTTCTTTGGTTCTGAAATAGTGAAGATTTGCGACAATATCGCGTGGTGGACCATCTGTTTGGCGGGGGGGGGGGGTCAGGGCTCAATGGACCCTGTCTTTCTCTAGACATTTGATTGGTATTGCTGGGGCAAATTCCTGGAAGAGGGCTGTTACTGTGGGCTGTACGTCTACTATGGACTACTGGGAGTCCTCAGATGTGAACGTTTGATCGCAAGGCTCCATTTTCAAAACCTTCTAATCGTATTTGAAGTGTCAGATTCTCCTCTCTGAGGGTTTCCATTTTCTCTAAATGATTTTCAGTGAGGATATCCATGTCATCGACTCTGCTCTAGTTCAGTAGTCCTCTGTCCCAGTTCCTCTGTATAACTTGTAAGTGATATGGTCAGAGGTTTGTTTGAGTGCTCTGTTCAGCATTCGTTTAAATTGTCTGAGGAGGTCTGGGGGTGCTGGGTCAGTAATTGAGGAGAGGGAGGTGATCCCCAAGTCTGTATCTGATTCACTGTCTGCTATTTCTTGGTGCTGCTTGGGTGAGCGCGGGGAGCGAGGTTAAAATGAAGAAGCCACCACCATCTTAGTAGAGGCCCGCACTAGCACGTCCTGGGTGTATTTCGTCTTAATCAGCAGGTGGGTGGCTCCATGAACCATTCTGCGGACACCAGGATACGTTTTGGGAATGATTGAGGTCATTTTCGGGCAGCTGTGGGTCCGGTGTCAGCCCTGAGCAGCCGTTTCTCCCCGAGCGGTGTGGACCCTTAGGCAGACATGTCCGTCCTTACGGCATGCACCTCTTTGCCCCTCTCCTGTGCTATCCAGCAATCACACACAGTGTTTAGTGTTTGTTGAAAACGATGCCTCCGAATACCTTTGTTCAGATATCTTCAGGCCGGCCACGTGACTTCTGGCCGCTCTGCTACTCCAATCCGGGGCTACAGTGGGAGGTGCTGAGATCTCCCTCTGATGTCAGCCAGGAGGTCACGTGACCACCATGCAGGCTGCTAAGCTCCTCCTCTTGTAGCCTGTGGTCTCATAGTCTCCCAGAGGCCCATAGTCAAGGTTGCATAACTGGGGGCAAAATTTGCCAACATTGCCGTGCCAGTTTTCTGGAGGTAATATTCATTCTAAAATTTTAAAAAATTGTGTTCCAGACAAAAACTCAAGAGTCTGTCTTGAGTTAATGTCCGAATTATTGGATAAGAAATGTTACGCAAACTTGACTATGGGCCTATGGGAGACCAGATGCATTTGGAATCACAACCCATTTGCGGCGCACCTGGTCTTCTATGGGCGCTATATAGATGACATCATCATTATTTGGGATGGCCCCACCCACATTTTATAGGACTTCTTCAACTACTGCAAATCAAACGACTTCGGACTCTCCTTCACCTCAGTGATAGATACAACTTCTCTTTGCTTTCTAGGTTTAGAACTCAGCCAATCTGAATCTACCATCATTGCCAAAAACTACACGAAGCCCACATCGGGAAATTCTTTCTTGCATTTCCCCAGGTGTCATCCCCAGACATGGGTGAAAAACATCCCAAAAAGCCATTTTTGACATTTACGGCACAATTGCACAAGGTTGGAGGATTATAATACACAGAGTGTCTTCTTAAAACAAAAATTTGCAGACAAAGGTTATCCCCCAGACCTTATTGATCAGGCTCACCTCTTTTATAACACCAAAGACATCCCTAAACCAAAACCACGAGTGCAAGATAATGTAGGTGTCAGAGTCACAATATCACACTAAACACCGGAAGAATGTGTTCAAAAAACACAAAGAAAATATATCAACAGCAAAAAAAACCAGGTCAGAGCATGTTGCACACATAATTAACGATGAAGGGAGGATGGTTACAGAGGACACTGAAAAGGCAACCATGCTTAAAGCTTTCTTCTCCTCAGTCTTTACACAAGAAAAGGAGGGGTACACTGACCATGACTGTATGGTTAGCAGTACTTCACTGGACTTGCCTCTATGGCTAACAGAGGGTGAAATCAGGAAAATGCTGGATAAAATTAACACAAGTAAATCACCAGGCCCGGATGGCGTTCATCCGAGAGTACTCAAAGAACTCAGTAATGTTATATCAAGACCACTGTTCCTGATCTTTGCTGACAGTATTATGACAGGAACTGTACGAGGTGATTGGAGGAAAGCTATCATGATAACGATATTCAAAAAAGGGCAGAGGCATATCCTGGGAAATCATAGGCCGGTCAGCCTGAGGTCAATAGTATGTAAACTTCTAGAAGGGATGATAAGGGACTATATCCAAGAGTTTTCGAAAGACAACAACATCATCAGCAGTAATCAGCACGGGTTTACAAAAGGGCGTTCTTTCAAACCAATCTGTTAACATTCTACGAGGGGTTGAGCTGCGAGTTAGACAGGGAGAGACCTGTGGATGTGGTGTACCTGGATTTTGCTAAGGCGTTTGATACAGTTCCCCACAAATGCTTAATTTATAAAATAAGTTCTGCAGGCATCGACCACAAGGTTTGCTCTTGGATACGGAACTAGTTAAAAGGGCGTGTCCAAAGGGTGGTAATAACTAACGCATACTCAGACTGGTCTGGGGTGGTAAGTGGGGTCCCCCAAGGCTCAGTCCTGTGACCAATTTTTTTCAATTTATTCATAAATAGCATTGAGGACGGGATCATTAGCTCGATCTCAGTTTTTGCAGATGACACAAAATTGGGCAGGGCAATAACTTCACATCATGAGGCAGAAATCTTACAGAATGACCTGAACAAAATAATAGAGTGGGCAACTACATGGCAAATGAGGTTTAATGTGGAGAAGTGTAAGGTTTTGCACTTGGGGAATAAAAACATAAAAGCACAATACACTTTAGGGGGGGAACCGCTGGGGGAATCAAAAATGGAGAAGGATCCGTGAGTCTTAGTAGAAGATAGACTTAGCAATAGTATGCAATGTCAAGCTGCAGCTGCCAAAGCCAGCAGAATATTAGCATGCATAAGGAAGGGGATGTATTCCAGAGATAAAACTATAATCCTACCACTTTATAAAACACTGGTCCGACTGCATCTAGAGTATGCTGTCCAGTTCTGGTCGCCAGTCCTCAGAAGGGATGTGTTGGAGCTGGAGAGAGTCCAGAGAAGGGGAACTAAACTAATTAGGGGATTGGAGGACCTTAATTATGAAGAGCGTCTACAAGTGCTTGATTTATTCTCCCTGGAGAAGAGACGCCTGAGAGGGGACTTGATAGCAATTTACAAATACCTCCACAGTGATCTCAGCAAAGAAAAAAACGATTCAGTCACAAGGATTGCATGAGGACATGAGGCTATACAATGCGATTAGAGGGGAAGCGTTTTAACCTCAGGCTACGCAGGGGGTGCTTTACAGTAAGGGCTACAAGACTGTGGAATTCTCCGCCACATATAGTAGTAACTGTGGGGAGTATGGGTACATTTAAAAGACTCTTGGACGTACATCTCAAGGATCAAAACATTCAGGGGTATGAGAAATGGTTACGGCCACACACACCTATACAGGTTGAACTGTCTATTGACTGTCAGGTTGACTATTGTCTTTATTCAACCTCAACTACTATGTAACTATTTAACACTGGTCCATACTACAGCAGGATCCTCACCTTAAAACTACCATTTCGGTGATTCCTCAATTCACATACAGGAAGGCACCAAACCTCAAAGTGAAAATTGCTCAGAGTAAGATCAAGCCTTCTAGATCATCTATTGAAAATATGCAGTTGACACTAGGGCTGCACGATATTGGAAAAAAAATTACATTGCGATATTTTTTTCCCAACTATATATATTGCGATATTGAGGCACGCGGAACGTGCAGCCTTCTGACCATACAGGGTTAATGTTAATGTAGGGCTTTGGTTCACTTGCTTGTCTGCAGACTCAGCAAGTGAACTCAAGAATCAATACAACAACCATGCAGTGTATACAATAAACATAGAATGAACCCACAGAGCTGACATTCTAATAAAGCCATTCTAATAATATTGCAGTCATTAAAAATATTTGATATTGTTTTATTAAAAATGGTTTATTTTTTTTAAATCCTGTTTAGTCTTTAGAAACATTTACAAAGGGTTAAATAATTAACCCTTTGTCTGTCCCCGCTATCTGCTTTAGCACTGCTGCTGCATGATTTCTTTGGTGTATTGTTCTGGTGGTGATTTTACTGTACTCGGTCAAACGATTCTTTTAGAATGTTCGGTTCTTCTAACCGAGTCTTTGACTTAGTAACTGGTCTGGAGTAAGTACTCTGAACTGTTGTAGCCTTCTTTTCACTAGTTTCCAGCAAGTAATTGTGCTAGGAGCATCTGATTGGTTGCAGGGTGGGGCTAAACTCTTACTCTAGGATCAGATTACCGGGCCTGTCTCTTCTATTCAGTGACTCACAAATGAACTGTTTCCTACCGAGTCAGTTCAGTGAGATGAACCGAGGGCAGACTGAACATGTCAGGGGACGGATGTCAGGCTGTGAGTCCCGACTTCTCTGCCTTACATCGCATGTTCCGGCGATGTGACTATCGCCCACGCTCACAGCACGATATCAATGTAAACATTGAATATTGTTCAGCCCTAGTTGACACTGATCCCCTTAACTGGTATGTTTCAATGTAAAAAATCTCTGTGTTTGACATGTGCTCATGTCCAGGATGGACAGAAATCATTCAGTCACAGAGGTAGAACTTCAAAACTTTTATTGTAGAATTGTTCATCTATGTTTGTGGTCTATTGCCTATCTTGCCCATGTGGTATGTTATATGTGGGCCGTACCATTAGAACCCTGAGTGCCAGGTTTGGAGAGCACTGTAGATTTGTTGAGGCAGGTCTCCCTAAACATAGCATTCCCCGCCATTTCCTAGAGTACCACAAAAAACCCTCTATGGAGCTTAAAGTGTGGGTCATCGAGTCAATTCCAGATACATTTTCCCCAGCAGAACGGTTCCAACGGTTGTGCTGACAGGAAACATACGGGATTTTCACCCTCGATACCTTGGCACCAAGGGGTATTAACGAAGAAAGTGGTCAGTAGTCATTTAACTCTTATTTTTGCATTTTATTATCCCAAAAAGACTCCCGTATACTAATTGGTTACTGTTATAAAATCACTCGTGACCCTTATTAAAAATACTCATCTGCAAACTCCTTCCTAATTAATGAACAATAGGAAACCCCTGAGGAGTGGGACTTTAAACGGCAAGAACCAGGACTTGAGTATCAAAGTAAATAAATTTTATTACTGTAATAAAATTTATTTACTTTCATACTCAAGTCCTGGTTCTTGCCGTTTAAAGTCCCACTCCTCAGGGGTTTCCTATTGTTCAATATTCACTAGGGATGTTAGCAAGATTCCAGGTTAAAACACAGACTCCGAATTAATCTTTTCCTTCCTAATTAAGGTTCCTTGATTTGGGGGGCTATGTACCCATACTTTCACCATAAACACACCACATGAGTATCAGCTCATGTGGGCATTATCAATTAATTAATTATTGTCATTTTAACTGTTTATATTAACTTTTTGGATTATCATATTGTGACATATATAAATGTCTCCTTTAACTAATATGCTATTTGATAAAAATAATAACTCAAACTCTATTAATAGATCAGATAAATGTATGGACCAAGTGACTTTAGTGTCACCAGGTACCCTTTTACATGCTAATAAGATTTGTCTCACCAAGACAGAGTTATTTCCCATTTGTTTACAGAGGATTTGTTTTTCTGTCTCTTTTTTGTAATTTCATATATTTTTTTACATAGACACATACTGTGTATATATATATATATATATATATATATATATATATATATATATATATATATATATATATATATATATATATATATTTTATCTATCTTTCATTATTACATTATACCAATGAATTCATGCAGAATATATATATATATATATATATATATATATATATATATGTATATATATATATATATGTATATATAATTTTTTTTCCCATTAATAACTAGTCAATGCCCATGCTTCATTTTACTATCATAATTTTTTTCATTATTTCATTTATACCATCCCTGTTTTTGGACCAGATAATCCACTTTTTTCTATGTATTTTATTGGATTTAATTTATCTGCTTATCATGCCCAAAATAGCCTCATACAAATTTATGAGGGCTTTGTTCTGTTAGATTCTTATGTTATCCTTCTAGCCCAATGATGGCAAAACTTGGCACCCCAGATGTTTTGGAAATACATTTCACATGATGCTCAACTAGCTTGTGCTCACGGCTGTCACGGCATCAAGCCACTCTGGAGAGGCATAGAGATGGACACTTTTGTATACACTATACCTTATCCAGTTATTTGTGAGTTACCATTTGTCATTGCCTAATATATTAAACCATTGGTTTTAATGCTGCTCTTAGTCTGGCGCCCCTCTGTTCCTGAATGGAACATGGAAGGCAGAAAAGATCACTATGGTACATTCAAGGCACAAAGTATCACTATGGTATACTGAAGGCATGGAGGATCACTGTGGCACATGGAAGGCAGGAAGCATCACTATAGTACATGGAAGGCAGGAAGCATCACTATAGTACATGGAAGGCAGGAATTATCACTATGACACATGGAAGGCAGGAAGGAAGTATCCCTATGGCACATGGAAGACAGGAAAGATCACTATTGCACATGGAAGGCAGGAGGGAAGGATCACTATGGCACATGGAAGGCAGGAAGGATGGACCACTATGGCACATGGAAGGCAGGAACACTATGGCACATGGAAGGCAGGAACACTATGGCACACGGAAGGCAGAAACACTATGGCACATGGAAGGCAGAAACACTATGGCACATGGAAGGAAGAGAGAGAGAGAGAGAGGAGAGTTCACCTACCTGAGGCTCAGGCAGACATTGTGTGCAATGGCTGCTTTAAATTTCCCACCCACACAACCCCTTTAAAGGCACAGCATTGACTGCACACCGGGGGTCATGGGCGGACCCAGGGGGACATGGGGAGGAGGTGGAGGAGAACTAGCCCCCCTCCTCCTCTGTTCATACCAGATGTAGAACCGGCAGGCAGAGGAGCAGGAGGGGAGCAGGCAGGGGAGGTGGGGGGCTGTGCTGGCTGAGCACTGAGCGAGTCTCAGCTTTGCCAGCTGCAGCGTTGAATGGCACGCACCTCCCAGGGGGATTAGTAGAGTCAAGTGCCCGGAACTTGTTCTGGCACTTGCTTCCGCTGCGGGACTCAGCCCAGATTTGCGGGACACCGGGATTCACTTGAAATCTCGAGACGGTCCCTGCGAATCCAGGAAGGTAGGGAGGTATGTGTAAATAGTCTACACTAATAACAAAGGCATTATTCAACTTTAGTCAAAGCTGCACAGTTTGTTTTTATCTACATATGTCTTATCTGCATAGACAGTTTTTTGGTAAAGGTGAACTAGCCCTTTAAATTTGAACTCCAGGCAAACAGATGAAACACATACTGTATAACGGAGCTGATTTATCTGTAAATGGATTTATATTTCTGTCCAAACAGTTTTTAGATTTATACAGCTACTCCATGCTGCACAGTCCTATTTGGCAAGACAGGGGACCTGATTTTTCTCTGTTGCATTTAAAGTGGAACTATACTCACCCCAGCTCCATCAATGTGCCATCCTGGAGCTCCCCAGACATATTTTAGCGTCTGGCTTCCGGGTGTCGAGCACTGGCCAGTATGATGTCACTTGCGTGCATGCATGGCAGTGCAGACAGCTTCGGCATTACTGAATTTGTGCAGTGAGCTACGTGTGTGGAGTTCACTGTACAGGGGCAGACAGGCAAGCGGTTCATTTTAATGCAGAAGAGACAAAGCATGTCTCTTCTCCCCAAAAAATTTTGCCTGCTCACCCATTTGGGTTTTGTACATAAAGTTACCCTTTTAGCCACACTTACAGGTCCTGTACCTCCCCCACCTAGCAACTGGACAGTAAAAGGAGAAGCAGCAGACTGATGAGTCCATCTGTGTCACTCTGCCTTCTCCTCTTATCAGCATGCCCCTTGCACAGCAACATACTATATTGGCTCTGTGTGCTGCTGCTCCTCCCTCTCACAGTCTGATCTCTGCTGTACTGAGACTGCAAGAAGGTGATACCATGTCAATTTCAGGTACCTACACTGCTTGCAATAAAATAAATTTAAGGATGTAAAAATGAAAAAAGGTGGGTTCATCCGCGCCAACGGACTACCTCTAAAAATGAAACCTACTACAAAGTGCAAGTAAATAATATTAAATAGTATAATAAGCAGCTGCTAAACCTCCTCCTGCCACTGAGATAAACTGAGATAAAAAGAAAAGAGGTGGTAGCACCCCACGGTTCAGCGCTTGCAAATGAACAATAAATAGTAAAATGTAAACAAAAATCTCCTTAATAATAGGCGTTTTTTCAGGGTTTTTACAGGTTTTTGGAGGCAAGGCAAGCATTGACATCTGACCAAAAACGCCTGTAATCTGCAAAAAAAGAATCTCATGTACTTTTTTGAGCTTCAGGTGACAAAACGCTCATATGTGAACAGGGGCTATTTAAATGAATGGGATTTTGCTTTTTTAGAACTTCAGAAATGAGCTTTTTGGCACATCAGAGATTAGCGTTTTATGAGCTGAAAAACACTCAGGTGTCAACAGGGCCTGAAATGTTTTCTTTTCCTGGTGCCTCCATGGCAGCATACGCTGGTATGCTGCCATGGAGGCACCAGGAAAGGAAAATCACGGTAAGTATGATACAATTTTCAGGTTTTTTTTTCCTTATTTCTGCCTCGGGTTCCTTACCTTTTGTCTCTTCTCTTTGGATTGCTCCAGGTTAGACTAATTGCTAACGAGCAAGAACCTATTTGTGTTGTTATCCTTTTTTTTTTTTTTTTTTTGCTGACAATGTTTACATTATATTGTACTGCAGTTTGCTGTAATGAATTTATACAACAAACTATTGGTCAGGAAGGGGTTAAAAATTGTATTTTTCTAAGTAAAAAAAAATGTTCTGCAGCACCTCAGCAGAAATTTGAGAATGTTTTTAAGTAACATTCCAGTGATACATCCCCACTGACATAAGCAGTGCTGTCATGCTGGGCCTTTTTAAAACATTGAGGGACACATTGAGCCCTTGGGCCCACACACACATAAATCTGTGTATACTTTAGCAGTGTCACTGCTGTGGGTTCATATTTCTTATTTCAAGTCCACAGATAGCAAACTGTGATTTCTGCAGGGGGGGGGGGGTGCAGGGATGTTTGTACAGGCCTTGACATTTTACATGGAACTCTTACAATCTTCATCGGCTCTATTTTAAGCTGGCTACAGCAAAGCAAATACATTCATGATCATTTAAATATTATTATTCAGCACATTTATATACTGATATAATCTTTCATCTGGAAAATGGACAGTTTGTCATAAATAAAATATGTAATTCTTTAATAGCATTAGCTGCACTTATATTGTTATTATTTAAATATTTTACAGGGTTTGCTAGGCTTACTAGTTATATGTTATTTAGCAGGCATATGTCATACTTTTACTATTATTAATAAAACTATGTAGTCCACATTGTTTAATCCTTTTGCCAGAGACTTAACGAGAACCTTCAGGGCCCCGGTGCAAGAAACCATGAAGGGCCCCCGGGGTCCCTGGCCGGGGCCCTTCCCTTCAAGCCTGGGGCTCTTCCCACTGATCCTGGGGCCCTTTCTTAAGGGTCCCGCAGCGGCACCTTTTCACAAGTTTTGCAGTGGGCCCTCTTCCTGCCATCTTAGGGCCTCCCCACGGTGGTGGAATGCCAGGGCCCGCTTGCAAGTATGACCTTTGCCAACCTCGAAGTTCACCCGCTGATGTCAGTAGTTTTCATTTTCTGGTATTTTAATTGTATTATTTTTTATCATTTTATTTTATTTTTTTTACAATGTCACTGACTATGACTCTGTCCATTCAGAAATGGAAGGAGCTGGTAAATTACATATTTACTGACCCCTTCCTGGTTCTCCATTGTGACACATCCCCTGCAGCTGGCAGGAGAGGGGAGGGAGCACAGTTGGGGGAGGGGGAGACCAGGGGAGCACACAGGGGCCCAGAGACAGCAGAACACAAGTGAACTGGATAGGAGGAGTGGTGGGGGCAGCGTGCAGAGGAACCAATCTCCTCCAATGATTTTGTCTTCCAAGGAGGACAATGATTTTTCTACATGCTGCCCCTGCCGCCCTTTCTATCCAGGTGTACATGGGAGCCACACAGGCTCCCTGGAGCATGGGGCCTGGTTACAATTGCAACCCCTGCAACCCCTGTAGTTACGCCCCTGCCTTTTGCATCAAGCATCCATGTAAACATACTCCTAAAGTGTTACTAAACCCAGGACCCTGCATTCGCTATATTTGGTGTCCCACAGTACACTGAACATGGAAATGCAATAATTTTAGTAAATATAAACTGCTAAACTCCTATTCTAATCAGCAGTTAGAGCAGTCTTGTGACTTCTATCAGTGTCCAGCAGAACACTGGTTAAATCTTGAAGGAAGGGGTTTTTATTCTACTCTGACTGTACTATAAGGCTGCTGGACCCCTGACCAGTGGTGGCTGGTGCTCCATGGGTCACGGGGGGTGGCGGATAGACCTGACCACAGACCACATCAGCTCCATCCCGCACTGCACACCATACCACCCTCCCCGGTCGCCGGCTCACTCACCCTGTGCTGCCCTTGGACTGACATGTGGAGGCAGCAGCTTCCCCCTTAGTCTCCTCCATGTTTCCCTTCGTTAGTCGGGCTTCCCCTGCGTCGCCTCCCTCCTCTTCCTTCGCCAATAGGATGGCTTCCCCTCCAGGACCCGCTTCCTGATTGGCCAGGAGGAGAATCCGTGTGATAATAGCGAATATTCATTCGCTATTGTTACACAACTGGATGGGCTCAGGGCACAGTGCTCTGTGCCCCGAGCCCACCCTTTTTTGAAGCCTATTAGAGCCTTTGGAATCCATGCATCCGGCACCCTGCATGTAGATTAGGGGGCCAGATGCATGGATGGGGGGGGTGGCGCCCCTGCGCCCCTAATGGACAGGCCACTGTCCCTGACCCTCTGTCTAGACAGTACTGATTGGCCCTGTGCTGATCACATGCACTCTCCCAAGAAATGAAAAAACTCTCTAGCAATACACACCAAACTGAGCACTTTACTATCAGGAAATGATTAGGGGGTGATGGAAGATGTGGAGGATCAGAGAAGACAGGATCTAACATCCTTTTTACACAATGTGGAGGAATAACCCCTTAGGTTCCACAATGAGTATAACAAGCATGCTTTACTGCATATACTGAGTGATTGTGCTCTTGTGGGTTTAGTAACATTTAAGGTCCAGCTTGTTCAAAAAATCCAGTCTGAAGTTTCCAAACACCCAAAACAATACTTAGAACAATGAAAAAGAGACATTGACATTAGCCTTTCTCCTGAAGAACAATCTAGAATACTTTCTCTGTCATATAAATCATCCATAAGTACCAGGAATCTAGCTATATACAGTGCCTTGCGAAAGTATTCAGCCCCCTTGAACTTTGCGACCTTTTGCCACATTTCAGGCTTCAAACATAAAGATATAAAACTGTAATTTTTTGTGACGAATCAACAACAAGTGGGACAAAAACATGAAGGGGAATGGCATTTATTGGATATTTCAAACTTTGTTAACAAATAAAAAACTGAAAAATTGGGCGTGCAAAATTATTCAGCCCCTTTACTTTCAGTGCAGCAAACTCTCTCCAGAAGTTCAGTGAGGATCTCTGAATGATCCAATGTTGACCTAAATGACTAATAATGATAAATAGAATACACCTGTGTGTAATCAAGTCTCCGTATAAATGCACCTGCACTGTGATAGTCTCAGAGGTCCGTTTAAAGCGCAGAGAGCATCATGAAGAACAAGGAACACACCAGGCAGGTGCGAGATACTGTTGTGGAGAAGTTTAAAGCCGGATTTGGATACAAAAAGATTTCCCAAGCTTTAAGCATCCCAAGGAGCACTGTGCAAGCGATAATATTGAAATGGAAGGAGAATCAGACCACTGCAAATCTACGAAGACCTGGCCGTCCCTCTAAACTTTCAGCTCATACAAGGAGAAGACTGATCAGAGATGCAGCCAAGAGGCCCATGATCACTCTGGATGAACTGCAGAGATCTACAGCTGAGGTGGGAGACTCTGTCCATAGTACAACAATCAGTCGTATACTGCACAAATCTGGCCTTTATGGAAGAGTGGCAAGAAGAAAGCCATTTCTTAAAGATATCCATAAAAAGTGTCGTTTAAAGTTTGCCACAAGCCACCTGGGAGACACACCAAACATGTGGAAGAAGGTGCTCTGGTCAGATGAAACCAAAATCAAACTTTTTGGCAACAATGCAAAACGTTATGTTTGGCGTAAAAGCAACACAGCTCATCACCCTGAACACATGGTGGTGGCAGCATCATGGTTTGGGCCTGCTTTTCTTCAGCAGGGACAGGGAAGATGGTTAAAATTGATGGGAAGATGGATGGAGCCAAATACAACAAGACAATCATCCAAAACATAAAGCAAAATCTACAATGGAATGGTTCACAAATAAACATATCCAGGTGTTAGAATGGCCAAGTCAAAGTCCAGACCTTAATCCAATCGAGAATCTGTGGAAAGAACTGAAAACTGCTGTTCACAAACGCTCTCCATCCAACCTCACTGAGCTCGAGCTGTTTTGCAAGGAGGAATGGGCAAAAATTTCAGTCTCTCGATGTGAAAAACTGATAGAGACATACCCCAAGCGACTTACAGCTGTAATCGCAGCAAAGGGTGGCGCTACAAAGTATTAACTTAAGGGGGGCTGAATAATTTTGCACGCCCAATTTTTATGATTTTTATTTGTTAAAAAAGTTTGAAATATCCAATAAATTTCGTTCCACTTCATGATTGTGTCCCACTTGTTGTTGATTCTTCACAAAAAATTACAGTTTTATATCTTTATGTTTGAAGCCTGAAATGTGGCAAAAGGTAGCAAAGTTCAAGGGAGCCGAATACTTTCGCAAGGCACTGTAATTATCACTAGGGCTTTTTTTTCACAGAGAATAGGTGCAGGAGCTCCCCCTTTTCAAGTCACCCCTTGTCTCTGCCCCTACCCACCTCCGAGCACCGTTTCTTGGTTCCACCCATTACCCACCTCCCAAGACCACCCCTTTTAGATAATACAGTAACATTTGTGGTACTAACTAATTTCTATTGAGCTTGGCAATGATAACAAGAAAAGCAGTAGAATAGATCCCCTGCAGCCAGCAACAATGGACCACTCACAACAAAACAACCCCCTCCCTCGCAGCAACAACAGATCTCCTCGCAGCCAGCATCAGCAGACCCTCTGGAAGAATACATTCTCCCCCCAGCAACAATGGACCACCTACAAGAAAATACCACCCCTTCCTCAGCAACAATAGACCCCCGGAAGCAACAACAGATCTTCCAGCAGCCAGCAACAATAGACCTCTTCCTCAACAGTATATCCCTCCCAGAAACGACTGACCCCCCAGCAACATAAGACCCACCCTTAGCAACAATAGATCCCCTGTCAGCAACAACAGATCTCCCCAGCAACAGACCCCCTGCAATAATAGATTCCCTCCAATGACAATAGATCCCCAGCAACCAGCATCAACAGACCCTGCAGCACACCTCCAGCTGCCCTTGCCATTACATACATTCAGTCCTGGATGTGCCGGAACTGCGTCCCCCCACGTTCCCGCTGAAAAAAAGCCCTGCTTGTTGATACCATATCCCAACGGTACTCCATATCATGTTCCCTTCCAAATATCTGCTGAAGCTGTGGACAGAGTTCCTGAGACATCCTACACATTTTTTAGAAGTGCCCCACACTAGATACCTTCCGTACTCGAGTACACAAACTAACCCAAAAATTCACAGATTCACAGGTTATTCACCAAAACTCTTTCATTCATTTTCGCACGTCACAATTCTTTCCCAGCAATGGCCTATAGAAACTCAGTGCACACCTGATAGACCCTGCCTCTCCTGTATTCCTGCAATATGGTAATCTTCATCTCCCTCTCAGGGGTGGTACTAGACCATTTTGTGCCTTCGACAAGACCAGCTTCTTGCACCCCCCACCCCCCCCCAGAAAATATTAAAACAGCCTGTAGCTCGGTGACACGGTCCCACTTCAGATATCCTGATATCCGTGAAGTTTATCTGGACACTGGACTTTGTGTCATGCCCAGAAGGGTTCTGGCAGTGTGCCACACTGTGGTTACAGAAACCTTGGTCTCTGTATGTCCTGAGAACGGAGGCCTGACATCGGCTCTTACATCCTGGCCATTTTGTGGGGAGTGCTGGGCTTCCTCTATGTCCTGGAAGCTTTGTTTCATACCTTAGAGACACAGTGGCAGTTGTATGAGACTGCTGTCTGGGACCATTTACAGGTGCTCAAACACCATCAGGTGCTTCAGTAAGGGACAGTCACCTGTACAGAGTTCCACCAAGTATATTGGGAGTGGAAGTATGGACACCATATTTACATGGATAAGGTGGTGGTGACCCGTCCTAATTCCAATGACATTCATTACTATTTAGTTAGGCAGGTCCCGGGTACGGATAAGTGGAGAGAGTGACCAAACCCCAAACACTATATCTAGTTTGCTCTGCAAAAATCTTTGATTCTGCTGTTTTGTATTATCAGCATGTACTTTCATTACTGCATATTGTGCATGTGGTTTGTACCTACAGAGGTACAGCCTCAATAGGAACAAATCACATACACAATATACTGGTACAAGTCACGGAGGTGTGCACAACAGCAGTGAGAGCAGGATGAAGCCTTATGGCAGACTGGGTGGGGAAGCCAGTGGAGTGTCAGGAAGCTGGCAGAGAGTAGGGAAACCAGTGGCCATGGCTGCGCCCTAGGTGGCAGTGCACCCTAGGAGGTAGCACCGGCCCTGCTCCCTCTACAATCCAGCAGTGGATTAGGCGGGTAAAAGACATTAGGTTAATGGAAAGTGCCACTAGCTCTCTGAAAAGTACTCAAGCTAAATTCACGGTCATGTGGTTCTTTTGTATTGAATGTACAGTACATGCATGGATGACTTTCAACAAAAGTTTAAAGTCATCTATGACTTTGTTAATATGTCAGTTGGGCTTTCTGTCCCCTACCATAGGATGTCCAGTGCTAGTCTGGGTTTTCCCCTCTACCTGGTGTACCCTTGTTCCCTTCCCTCTCAGCCTTATTCCTTCATCCATTCTCTATCCCTTTCTCCATACCCCTTTGTGTTTTGCCCCTTCTTTTCTTAAACCTCAATTTGCTCTACGTATTCTGTTTCTTTTTAATAATGTTACCTTTGACTGTTCTCTATGTGACTTATGTATCTAGTCACGGAATGTGCCTTCAAAAAACGACTTTGGTATACTAGACTAGGTGCAATAATTTGATGCCATCATCGAGACACTTAAATAAGCCTCTGCATTGACTCCTTTCATATCTACAAACCTAAAGTGGGGAACACACTAGTAGAAAATCTCCCGAAAATTCCCATCCCAGGTAAAATCGTACGATTTTCGGCTAGTGTAAACACAACTTTCAGCAGCCGATGTCGACATTTTCAACAAAAAAAAAAATGGAGGGACAAACACCAAAATTTTTATCGTCCGTCCCCAGATGACCAATTTTAGTTTAAAGTGTATGCAGCACGTCCGCGAAAAATCGCATACGAAAGACCGCGCGTGATCTGAAGTTGCTGACAACCCGGAAGTCAAGGAACAAATGTCCCAAAAAAAAAAAAAAAATTGGACGAGAAATTTCGTGAACATGTATGCACTGTCTCACTGAGCATGAGAGAGAAAAATCGGAGGATGTTTTGTCCGATTTCCGTCAAGTGTGTATGGGCCTTAAGTGCCGTCACGGCCTAATCTTCTTATATGTTTGATACTTGATGATTTTGTCACAGGTTTCTATGGTATTCTCTGTGTTATGGTTGTATTGCTGTACCCTAATTTCCTGATACACAACTGTAAAGTTTTCCACCTTTGTAATTTCTGAAAACCTATAAATAAAAAATATTAGACTTGTGCAATTTGTTTCAGTACGAATACAAAGGGACACATTTTTGGTTATTCAGGGATGTATCGGAATCTCCAAATGAAATAGTAACGAATAGTAACAGATTTTGTGGAAATTTGTTAAAATTCATTACAGTTATTTGTTTTCTAACACATTCCAAATTTTCAGAAGGATTAGGGGAAAAATGGTTGACCAATTCGAGTTCTGTGTGAAGAAAAGCTGGTTGTTAAAGAGGTTGTAAACCCGATTTTTTTTTTTTTTTTTTACACCCTGAAAGAGAAACACATAATGAGCTAGTATGCATCGCATACTAGCTCATTATGAAATACTTACTTCAGAACGAGCCCCCGCCTTGCCGCCCGCTTACCTGTATGACGGGCGACATATTCAGTCGCCCGTCTTCCGGGATCGCGGCATCCGGCCATCTGATTGGCCGGAGCCGCGGTGACGTCACTCCCACGCACGCGCGCGGGAGCCGACGGTCACGGCACGGGGCTCTGAAGGAACGGCACCAGCGGCCGTTCCTTCAGAGTGCATGCGCCAGTGACGTCACTGGCTGCATGAAAGGTAAATATCTCCTAAACGGTACATGTTTAGGAGATATTTGCAGTACCTACAGGTAAGCCTTATCATAGGCTTACCTATAGGTACAACTTGCAGAGGAGGGTTTACTTCCTCTTTAAGCTGACTCATCAGCTGTCAGTGGACTTTCCAACTGACAGCTAAAATGTAAACAAAACAATGCCAGCAATACAAAAATGTTAAAAAAAAATCCCCCCCAATCCATACCAGGCAGCATGCAGTTAGGCAGGTCAGGAAAGGGGGGGGGGGGAGCTAGCACCCCCCTTCCTGAACCGTACAAGGCCATAATCCCTTAACATTCTGCACTGCCGGACCCCAAAAAAAAAGCTCCTCTTGCAACAAAGGCCGACTGCCTAAAGCCTCCTCTGCCAGTGACAGTTCTTAAAAAGGTAAGGAATGGGGCCACCTGGTGACATAACTTGGTGACTCCACCCCTTAGCTATTTAGGAATGTCAGAGAAGCAAGCAGTCCACAGGTAGCATTCGATGAGGCCAGGTTTTTTTATTTTTTTGGGTTCGACGGGGCGAATGAAAACTGCAGAGGTGATCAAATACCACCAAAAGAAAGCTCTATTTATGGGAAAAAAAGGACATCAATTTTATTTGGGTACAGCATCGTACAACCACGCAATTGTCAGTTAAAGTAACGCAGTGCCGTATCGCAAAAATGGCGTGGTCATTAAGGGGGTAAAACCTTCTGGTCCAGAAGTGGTTATTAAACCAACAATGCACTCCCCTTTAGCTGAACTCCAGTCTAGCAGTTACATACGATGTAAGGCGCATATAAGGGATTTTGTGTAGCCACTCTTGTGGTCCAGGCCTGACATCACTGTGCTCCACTGTGGCAGCAACACAGTTTGTTCAAGAAAGAGCATAAACACACACTTTTGTCTGGACAGTAAAGAGCAGTAGCACACTGATGAAGTCATCTTTCACTGTATGACAAAAGCATTGCTTGTCATACATTAGACATTTTACAATCTTCTTGTAAAATTTTCCTTTACATTTATCAAAACCATATAATATGAGGTTAAACCTAAACCCTTGGTATGCAATCAGGCAGGCCCTTACACTACATAGTTGAAGGTAAATCTAAAGGACATTGAATATGAAAATTGTACAATGTATAGTCAGTCTAAAGTGGTTATAAACCCCAGTCATGAAATTTGAACTAAGCACATATACAGTGGGTACGGAAAGTATTCAGACCCCCTTAAATTTTTCACTCTTTGTTATATTGCAGCCATTTGCTAAAATCATTTAAGTTCATTCTTCTTCCTCATGAATGTACACATAGCACCCCATATTGACGGAAAAACACAGAATTGTTGACATTGTTGCAGATTTATTAAAAAAGAAAAACTGAAATATCACATGGTCCTAAGTATTCAGACCCTTTGCTGTGACACTCATATATTTAACTAGGTGCTTTCCATTTCTTCTGATCATCCTTGAGATGGTTCTACACCTTCATTTGAGTCCAGCTGTGTTTGATTATACTGATTGGACTTGATTAGGAAAGCCACACACCTGTCTATATAAGACCTTCCAGATCACAATGCATGTCAGAGCAAATGAGAATCATGAGGTCAAAGGAACTGCCTGAAGAGCTCAGAGACAGAATTGTGGCAAGGCACAGATCTGGCCAAGGTTACAAAAAGATTTCTGCTGCACTTAAGGTTCCTAAGAGCACAGTGGCCTCCATAATCCTCAAATGGAAGACATTTGGGACGACCAGAACCCTTCCTAGAGCTGGCCGTCCAGCCAAACTGAGCTATCGGGGGAGAAGAGCCTTGGTGTGAGAGGTAAAGAAGAACCCAAAGATCACTGTGGCTGAGCTCCAGAGATGCAGTCAGGAGATGGGAGAAAGTTGTAGAAAGTCAACCATCACTGCAGTCCTCCACCAGTCAGGGCTTTATGGCAGAGTGGCCCGACGGAAGCCTCTCCTCAGTGTAAGACACATGAAAGCCCGCATGGAGTTTGCTAAAAAACACCTGAAGGACTCCAAGATGGTGAGAAATAAGATTCTCTGGTCTGATGAGACCAAAATAGAACTTTTTGGCCTTAATTCTAAGCGGTATGTGTGGAGAAAACCAGGTACTGCTCATCACCTGTCCAATACAGTCCCAACAGTGAAGCATGGTGGTGGCAGCATCATGCTGTGGGGGTGTTTTTCAGCTGCAGGGACAGGACGACTGGTTGCAATCGAGGGAAAGATGAATGCGGCCAAGTACAGGGATATCCTGGACAAAAACCTTCTCCAGAGTGCTCTGGACCTCAGACTGGGCCGAAGGTTTACCTTCCAACAAGACAATGACCCTAAGCACACAGCTAAAATAACGAAGGAGTGGCTTCACAACAACTCCGTGACTGTTCTTGAATGGCCCAGCCAGAGCCCTGACTTAAACCCAATTGAGCATCTCTGGAGAGACCTAAAAATGGCTGTCCACCAACGTTTACCATCCAACCTGACAGAACTGGAGAGGATCTGCAAGGAGGAATGGCAGAGGATCCCCAAATCCAGGTGTGAAAGACTTGTTGCATCTTTCCCAAAAAGACTCCTGGCTGTATTAGATCTACTAAATACTGAGCAAAGGGTCTGAATACTTCGGACCATGTGATATTTCAGTTTTTCTTTTTTAATAAATCTGCAACAATGTCAACAATTCTGTGTTTTTCTGTCAGTATGGGGTGCTATGTGTACATTCATGAGGAAGAAGAATGAACTTAAATGATTTTAGCAAATGGCTGCAATATAACAAAGAGTGAATATATCCCGGGTAACTATAGGCCGGTCAGCCTAACATCTGTAGTCTGCAAAATTTTGGAGGGGATGTTAAGGGACCACATACAAGACTTTAGTAATGAAAACTGTATTATAAGTAGTAATCAGCATGGATTTATGAAAAATCGTTCTTGCCAAACCAATCTATTGACCTTCTACGATGAAGTGAGCAGCCACCTAGATAAAGGTAAGCCTGTGGATGTGGTGTATCTGGACTTTGCAAAGGCCTTTGACACCGTTCCCCACAAACGATTACTGTACAAACTAAGGAAGGTAGGTATGGATCAGAAGGTGAGTACCTGGATAGAGAACTGGCTCCAGGGGAGAGTACAGAGGGTGGTGATTAATGGGGAGTACTCTGATTGGGCGGGTGTGGAAAGTGGGGTCCCCCAGGGTTCTGTCCTGGGACCAATCCTGTTTAATTTGTTCATAAATGATCTAGAGGAGGGGATATCTAGTACAATCTCAGTATTTGCAGATGATACTAAACTAGGCATGCCAATATCTTCTATGCAGGATGTGGAAACCTTGCAAGCAGACCTGAACAAAATAACGGGGTAGGCAACTACATGGCAGATGAGGTTTAATGTTGATAAATGTAAAGTAATGCACTTGGGGGCCAGAAACCAGAAAGCAAGCTACTCACTAGGGGGGGAACCTCTGGGTGAGTCTAGGATGGAAAAGGACTTGGGGGTACTGGTAGACAACAAGCTTGGCAGTGGCATGCAATGCCAAGCCGCCGCAAGCAAAGCCAACAGAATACTGGGATGTATAAAAAAGGGGATTCACTCCAGAAATAAAGAGATTATTCTCCCACTCTACAAGACTCTGGTGCGGCCACATCTGGAGTATGCTGTCCAGTTCTGGGCACCGGTCCTCAGGAAGGATGTGCTGGAATTGGAGAAAGTCCAGAGAAGGGCAACAAAAATAATTAGGGGATTGGAAGACATCAGCTATGAGGAAAGACTACAAGCACTGAACCTTTTCTCTCTGGAGAAAAGACGATTGAGGGGGGATATGATATCAATGTACAAATACTGTACTGGTGACCCGAGCATAAGGAACAAACTATTCAGAGAAAGGAGATACAATAAGACATGTGGCCACTCACTAAAACTAGAGGAAAGGCGGTTTAACCTTAAAGTGCGTAAGGGGTTCTTCACTGTAAGAACGGTAAGGATGTGGAATTCTCTTCCACAAGCAGTCGTATCAGCAGGGAGCATTGATAGTTTCAAAAAACTATTAGATGGACACCTTAAAGACCACAACATACAGGGGTATACAATGTATGGTTAAAAGCAAACACACACACACACGCATCATAGGTTGAACTGGATGGACTGATGTCTTTTTTCAACCTCACTAACTATGTAACTATGTAACTAAAATTTAAAGGGGTCTGAATACTTTCCGTACCCACTGTAGCTGTAGTGTTTATTTGTCTATCTCCAAAGCTCGAAGTGTCCTTTCACTCTGGTACTTCGTTCCTCTGTTACCAGCATGGGTCCCTTCTGAGAAGTTTTCCCAGCATATTAGATAAATTTGTGATGGATGGTGATGGTGGTGGTGGGGGGGGGGGGGGAGGGAAATGTAAGCACAGCTTGTCTATTCAGAGTACAGCTCTGCTTGTTTCTTTTTTTCCTCTCCCTATGTGGAGGGGGAGGGGGTGGGGTGGGGACTAGAGAGTGTAGACAACAGAAGACTGCAGATAAACAAGCAAAACATACGTAGGAGGATTCCAACTGTTACTGGGCAGGCTGAATGTACCAAGTTGATCGATCCATCAACTTGGGTACAAACAGTGTGCTGAAGTCTCTTGCGATTGTAGCAATATTTCAAGGCACTGGGCCTGATATGGTTCTGCCATCGTTACCGGTAACACTTCCAACATATTTAAGTTGAAACCCCAAGTGTGAGAACTGAGACAATGACCATTCCGGCATCTTTGGTTTGTTTTGTTTATTTTGTAATAGGGATGGGAGAAGCGAATGAGTGGGATACTCCTCTGGCTCAACTAGGTTCAACTGGGACACTGTACAGAAAAATGCCTGTTATCGCTGTCTTGACGCCAGCTGAATGTCGACCAACGCTCCCTGGTGCTTGAAGATACTGTTCTGCTGAACTGTGTTGAAACTTTGACTTTAATACTCAGATTAACTCAGAAGATCCAGGATTGTAAGACATTTGACTCCTGACACTCTGTTTAGCACAAAAGTCCGGTGAACAGCTCCCTCCAGCCCTTCACTGACTGAGGTAGCTCCTTGTAACTGCTTGTGCTGCCGCAACTCTTAACACTGTACACTTAACTCTTCAGGGCCCAACCACTGACGCCCCCTCTACACTTCAGAGTCCTCTCACTAGGCACCCCCTCTAGCACTCCAGGGTCCTCTTTCTAGACACCCCCTCTAACACTTCAGGGTCCTCTTGCTAGGCACCCTCTTGACAATAGCTGTCTCCCGGATCCCTGGGACCTTCACCGGAGTGGTCCCCTCTACACTTCAGGCAGACCCGCAGGGGCAATTCACAGTACTCACGAACTTGGCATGCTTTCCTGGAACTGAACCCCTCTATCTCCACTGGTCCTCGGCACACCGGATCCTCTCTGCAGCTCAGCCCAGCTCTCTCTCTGGACTCTCAGGCAGACATCCGAGACACCCGATCCTTCTGACAGGAGGAGAGACAGCCGTTCCCTCCCTCCTGGCACTCTGCTTCCCGCCAAAGATGCTGTGTCATGCGTTCCCCTCAAACTTATTCCCACTACCAGAATCCTCTGTGGCAGAATCTGCCTTCTGGGGTAGATACAGGCCTGAATGAGCCACTGACTGGGTTTCGTCCACTGCCCAATGTGAATCCTCTCATGGAGCCAGTGGGGAGGCTCCCCTCTCAGCAGTCACACCTGGGAGACATGACAGCCCAACTGAAAATCACGGCCCTGCTGTTAGGCAGCCAAGGCCCACTATGCTTTTACCTAGCACCTACCTTGTAGGGGGCTACACGACATTCACTATCTTCTCCCAGCTGGTGCTGCTTACCCCTCCCCAGCACTGCCAGGAGAAGGCAATAGACCAACAAGAGGGATTCCAGCATCAACAATGTCTGTGTTGATGGGGAAATCAAGCAGATTTCTCAATCTGTGTATGGGCAGGAGGGTTGGTTATTGGGTTAGGGGAAAAAAAGAAAGAGAAAAGAAGGGTTCTTTTTTTTTTTTCTTGCTCCAGACACCTTTAAAAAAAAAAAAAAAAATTACCAAAGAGGGAAGACGGGGATAAGACAAAGGCCGCATGCACCCTGTAGCTCACAGGCAAAGAAGGTCTCCATAGAAGATGGAGAAGATGGAAGGTCTTCCACAAGAGGAAGAAAATATGAAACCAGGGATGCCATGTCACCAGGATTTTGTCCATATTCTCTGACAACTTGGCCTAAGTTTTTTTCACAAATCATTACCAGGATAATTCTAGATCTATTTCCAGCTGTGGAGAGGGTTGTGAATTTCCATGTCTCACCTATTGTCTGCTTTACTGCTGTAAATACATAAAGCACCAGCTTGAATTAGGTTTCATAGAGATTAAAAAATAGGAGTCCTTTTTTCACTTGTAATGGGAATCCACGGCCTATCAATTTGGATAGCACTTTAAATACTTCTGATCTAAATTTATGAACCACAGGACAGGTCCACCAGATGTGATAAAAAGCCCCTGTAAGATCACAGCCTCAAATCACAAGGGGGAATAACCAGGCGTAGTGGGTGATTCTAGCAGGCAACATATACCAGTGCATTAGCATGTTATTAGTTTGTTACTGCTAACACATTATGTGTGCTAGATTTTATGGTGGTCCATATCTGGTGACATTCTTGGTCATCAAGATGTGAGCCTAAATCAGCAGTCCATTTCTGGGTGGAAGGGCTGACAACATAAAAGTAAAGTAATGAAAACATCTTGTATTCCTTTCACATTCTTTTCTCATGAATGGTGCAATCTGCCCTTATCCATTCACAGAACACCATCTATTCTTTGAAAAGATTTGAGTGTTACATAGCTTGTTAAGGATGAATAAAGAATTCCATAATCTTGTAGCCCTAACAGTAAAGAACCCCCCACGTTGGCTGAGGTTAAAACGCTTCTCCTCTAATCGCATTGTATGCCCTCATGCAATCCCTTCGACTGAATAGCTGTTTTTCTATGCCGAGATCACCATTGAGATATTTATAAATTGCTATCATTTCCCCTCTCAGGCGTCTCTTCTCCAGGTAGAATAAATCAAGCGATTGCAGACGCTCTTCATAATTAAGGTCCTCCAATCCCCTAATTAGTTTAGTTGCCCTTCTCTGGACTCTCTCCAGCTCCAACACATCCCTCCTGAGGACTGGCGACCAGAACTGGACAGAGTACTCCAGATGTGGTCAGACCAGAGTTTTATAAAGTGGAAGGATTTTAGTCTTATCTCTAGAATACATCCCTTTCTTTATGCATGCTAATATTCTGCTGGCTTTGGCAGCTGCCGCTTGACATTGCATGCTATTGCCTAGTCCAGTGATGGCAAACCTTGGCACTCCAGATGTTTTAGAACTACATTTCCCATGATGCTCAACTACACTACAGAGTGCATGAGCATCATGGGAAATGTAGTTCCAAAACATCTGGGGTGCCAAGGTTTGCCATCACTGGCCTAGTCTATCCTCTACCAAGACTCCCAGATCTTTCTCCATTTTTGATTCCCCCAAGGGTTCCCCCCCTAAAGTGTATTGTGCTTTTATGTTTTTAGTCCCCGAGTGCAAAACCTTACATTTCTCCACATTAAACCTCATTTGCCATGTCGTTGCCCATGTCTCTGTCACCAGTCACCAGTCCATCCAACCTGTGAGTGTTTGTGAATGGATGAAGTTGAGAGAAGAGACCCATTATCATTACTGTACTAAAGCTTGAACTATATTTTTCAGGGCAAAAAGAGTGGCGCTTACACATGGCCCACACATGGTGTACGTAATTAATGAAACCAAAATTCATTTTTTCCTGGTGCTCAACTTTAGGTCAAGTTTGTCAATGTGTAGAGGGTCACAATCTATAGCCTCCAGAGCTACCCATTTGGCTGTCATATAGGTGGTTGGATTTTTGGGACAAAGTGGCTGCCTGATAGTATTTGGACAGGTTTGGGACACCCAAACGTCTGGGCAATCCACTATATGTATGGCGGGTCATAGATGATTAGCTTTTTTTTTTCATCAGCCAGAGGGCTGTCGCTGAGAATTGCTAGCAGATAGTTTCCCACGGGTATCTGCAGATACATCTTCCCACTGGTGTCTTTGTTAGGTTAGGGAGACAGCATAGTATAAGCTGCAGGCACCATCTTGGCTGGCACACGTGCTTCTTGGATGGCCTATGCTTTGTTTTTAGGCAGCAGTGGACCTTCTCAACAGGGGCACGGGATGCTTTTGCCATTACAGAATAGAGCTGGACTGTTGAAACTGAACTATACTGCTGTTATTAATGCGTCTGTATTCAAGAGGTGCAGAGAGCCTTCAAGGTGCATCTGCCATCGACACCCCCCAATCAGACAAAGTTTGAAGTAAGCACATTACTTGCAAGTATTGGGTCATATAAGGCTATCATGCAAAACAGGATGGTTTTCTTGTGCTGTTAGTCAGCACTGAACATTTCCAAGGACAAATAGAGCATTTCAAACCCTATAGCTCAGGGACAGTCAGCAATTATGATTAAAAAAAATAAAAAACAAATGTACAGTATGTGCAGGAATAATGTTGCCCTAGGCACGCATGAATGATTGCAGCCTTGAAAACAAGCCTAACCCCTTTTAACATCAATAATATTATCTGATTATATTAATGAAAATCAGAAGGCCTAATTGGGTACTGCATGTTTTTTATTCTGAGCTGTATGAACTATAGCCAACTTTAGAAAGTGACTTCTGAAACTTCTCAGCAACTTGCTTCAAACCCCTCATTGTAATGCTCTGTTTTACCCCACTGACCTAGACACAGGCCTACAATTTCTACATACTAATATTCCTGAATATAACTGTAAAAAAACTTCTCTCTATATTTAACCTTTTTGCTCCCAGGGGCATTTTTTTCATTTTGTGAAAGTATATTAAAATGCACAACATTTGCATGCACTTTAACCACTTAAGCCCCGGAAGATTTTACCCCCTTCCTGACCAGGGGGTATTGCGATTCGGCACTGCATGACTTTAACGGACAATTGCGCGGTCGTCAAATGAATTTGACGTCCTTTTTTTCCCCACAAACAGAGCTTTCTTTTGGTGGTATTTGATCACCTGTGCGGTTTTTTGATCATGCGCTATAAACAAAAAAAAAGAGCGTCAATTTTGCAAAAATAACAATATTTTTCAAATATTTTATATGAAATTCCCCCCCCAAAAAAATGTAAAAATCCAAATTTTTTAACATTTTAGGCCAATTTGTTTTCTGCTACATGTTTGGTAAAAAAAAATATCGCAAAAAGCATATTTTGATTGGTTTGCGCAAAAGTTATTGCGTTTACTAACTAAGGGAAAGATTTTTGTCATTTTTATTGTTTTTTTTTTTTAACGAGTAATGGCGGCAATCTGCGACTTTTTTGGCGGGAATGCGACATTGCGGTGGACAGATCGGACCCTTGACTGACATTTTTGGGGGTACCAGTGACATTACTACAGTAATCAGTGCTATACATATGCACTGTTACTGTAAAAATGACACTGGGAGGGAAGGGGTTAACTTTATTGTAGAGGGAGGGGTTAAGTGTGTCTCTAGGGGCGTGTTTCTTACTGTCATTGGATGTGGCTGTTTGTGTAACAGCACAGATCAACGGTCCTACATAGCAGGACCGAGTGATCTGTGCTTTTACACAGGGAAGAATGACAGGCGGCTTTGTTTACATTAGTCGCCTGCCTTTCTCCCTCTCTACCCGACGATCGCGAGTGACCGGCGGACATCGGGTCCGCCGGTCACACGCGCCGGCTTCTTCTTCTCCGGCGACGCGCGCTCGCCCCCTATTCGCTCCCAGGCTAGTGACGTACCGGTACATCACTTTGCCTGGGAGGGGCTGACCGCCGCCGTATATAGTCGGACGGCGGTCGGCAAGTGGTTAAACCCCCTAAACATTGTATATTTTCTGAAAGCTGAGATCCTGTAAAATAAAATGGCAGTAGTAGTAATTTTGTAGTTAACACATTGGGGTAGATTTACTAAAGGAAAATAGACTGTGCACTTTGCCAGTGCAGTTGCTTCAGAGCCTAGTAAATGAGGGAAAGCTCACTTCTATCATACAAGCATGTGCAAGCAAAAATGCAGTTTTTTTTTTATATTCTATTGCATGTGATAGGGTATGCTTTGCAAAGTGAAGCTTCATCTCATTTACTAAGGAAAAATATGAATGGCGCTGGAAAAACAGATCTTCCCGAATGGCTGAAGGCAAAGTCCTTAATTATAAAAGTATGTAATAATATGAAAAGTTAATAAAGTCCATATACGGAATGTATAAAAGCAGCATTGGCCGCAGCTTCCCAGAACGTCCACGGATGACTCCGGGACACCCCTATCTGGCCCAGATGCTACATATAGATAGATACATGCCTACTTGCCTGCAGTTTATGTAAGTTGCCGTTTGGCTTTTTAATAAATACCAGTCATTTTTAACCTGCTACTCTTAAGGCCCGTGCACACAATAAGAAAATCTGTAGGGAAAATTCGTCCGACGACCGATCTGCTGATTTTCGGATTGTTAGTATGATGCTTTCGACAGCCAACTCAGACTTTTCGGCTGACAAAATCCTGATGTGCAGGCTATATAATTTTTGTCGTCCGTAATACAACGTCCGATTTTCGTCTCATTAGTACAGATTTAGATGGAAAAAAATCTTAAAAGCAAGACTAGGCATGCTACAAAACAATCCAACACATGACATCACTTCTGAAGTAGAATTCTGTCGTACGGGAAAATTCGTATGAAAATAACCTCTTCACTTTCCACATCAGACTAGCATACCACAAAAAATGGACGACAGATCGTTCGATAATCTGATCGTGTGTACGGGGCTTAAGTCTGGCACCTCCTGTTTCCCATTTCTTTCATCTCATTTACTAAGCTCTGGAGCAAATGCACAGTATATTTGCTTTTAGGGAGGTGTGGTCTATTTTCTCCACAGGCCACGTTCTGCCACTCAAGAAGTACCTTGTTGGCACATCCGAGATCTGCTCTGCTACACACCGCCAATACATTTTGTGAGTGTTCCTGGTCGGGTGCTTCCCATAGAGCTTCTTATGAGTTATTGAACTCTGACATTAATACAAGTTCTGTTCTACTGCTGCCACACCATGCTGCACCTCCCCACATGCTATTGGTTATCAAATCGTATTATTAATAATATTATTCTGATTATTATTTTCAGTAAAAATACATGTAAATACATTTTAAAACACACAAACATAATATAACCCTCAGTCTTTTTATGAGGTTATGTTAAGTAAATTGCCTGCACCTGTAAAATGGCAAAAAAATTGCAGAATTCCAAATCATCCATTGATGACTCTTTAAAATTCTATACAGGTCATCAGTTTAAAGGTAACTATGAATGATGGCCTTAGAATTGTTGATCATCCTGTTGTACATGTAGAAGTGATCGGGAATCAGTTCTGCTAGAAAACTGTCAGATAGTTGAAAACATCAAAAAACTCCCAGCTGCTATAGCGGCTATCAGTTTGTTTAAATACTGTTTTCTGCTACCAGGGGCAGACCGGCAACTTTCGGCCCAGGGGGCAATTTCAAACCAGAGGCCCATGGTGCAGCAACCCAGCCCCCTCCCACTCTCCCTCTTTCCGTCCTCCTCCTGACCCCCATTCCAGGCTGAAGCCCTGCTCCAGGTACTCTCTACTCACCTGCTGAATCCGGGTTCCCAACCTGGTCAGCAGGGGGTGGTTGGGGGAGCTGGGACAGCTTGGTTGGGGCTGGCCAGGGGAGGAAAGTCCCAAGGGGTGCATGGAATGGGCCTCTGCTCAGACAGCTTAAACCATCTATGCTGGGGAGGGGAAAGGCCTGCGCTCTGTCCTTATCTTCAACTCGCACTCAGTAGGTCAGTGGTGGAGACTTTTTACTTCTCTTCACCAGGAATCCTTTTTTACTTCTCTTCACCAGGCATATCTGTGGCAGAAGCGGTGCAGCTTTTTTACAGGACATCAGAGTGGCCAGGGGGCAAGTTGCCCCCTGCCCCCTGGCCCAGTCCTCCCCTGTCTGCTACTACTGTAATGGTTACAGTGGCAGTGAGGGGATTAAAGCACATCTGTACTGATGGGATTAATAAACCAGGCATTACTGACCTTCAGTTGGCTGTGTTTCCCCTCTGAACTAACTGCAAGTTAGGGGGAAAGTAAGATCGTTTTAAATCTATCTTTTTTAGGTCAGTGACCCAAAGCACCAGCATGGCAGACAAGAATTTAGCTTCTCAGCAACGATAGTGAGTGTATATCTCTCATGAAAGTTACATAATTACATGGTTATGTTGAAAAATAAAGTCCATCAAAATCAACCATAAGAGAAAATTCTGCAAAAACAGAACCCTAAACCCACAGATGATCAAGAGTAAGCCAAAAAATCTTGGAAAACATGCTCCAAGTTGCTCAAACAGGTGAAAAATTAATTCTTCCTGATCCCCTAAGGCAATCGGATATCACATGGTCAACGTCCTAAGTTATTTTTCCTTGTGTATTCAGATACACATTCAGCTTTTCAAATCAATCAACTGAGATGGCTAGAACAAGCTTTTGTAATGTATTCCACATTTTCAAAGCACTTAGGCCCCTTTCACAGGCTGACTCGTGTCTGTTTATATCCTCCTGCCCCCAAGTCCATCTAGATCCAGTAAAAAACAAAACAGGACTGCATCCCTTTCTGTTTTTCCAGACCTGAACGTGATGGATGGAGGTAGTCTCATGTAAACATGTAGGCAGGTGCAATCTGCTTTCTCCACTGCAGGTGGTGCTTAACCACAGTGGCACTGAGGAAGAGAAAGTCAAGAAGACGTCAGTTCCTCTATGGTTTCCTGTTTTACAGGGTGCAATACAATTGGATTCTGGCACCCCATGTGACTCTGGTGGCCATCTTGGGTCAGGCAGAGTCCAATTAAGACCCTGGCTCCTGGGCTTGGTGCTCATCTGATGTATGGCTATAGTAGGGACAGGTTACTTGTCTGGCAGGGAAAGTGCTTAGTGTCAAGGAGAGGTTCCAGAGGAGAAGGGAAAGCGCAGGGACGCCCCATCCTATCTAAAAGCCTCTCCTCTCGGGGATGGACCAGCCAGGCCACATTCCACCCTCAAGATATATGCTGTCGGCACATTTGAGGCCTACTTCAACTGGCACATTGCTGTTATATGCCGTGAGTTCACCTGGTTGGGTTGCCTTCCCACCAGGCCAGTTCTGTATTGCCAAACTTCAGTTATAATATATTTCTTTTTCTCTGTACTGGAGCTTTGAGTGTTTTCTGATGCTGTACCTACTCAGAAACAGACACAAGTCAGTTTACGTCTGGCGGTTCAATACTGGTCCGCCACTGTCCACTGTAAAAATGTAGGCAAAAACTGAATGGGCACAGATGTCACAAAAGTGACATTTGTACCATTTTGCTTTGATTCAGCAGGGGATCTGCTCACGGATCCCCTGCAGGTCTGTGCGGAGCACGCCTGCGTGAAAGGAACCTCACAGTGAGGACCAGAGGAAATTTTTATTCCTGGCCGGAAGGCCTGCCATGGTATTTGACTATGGCACTATGCACTTCCCTTTCCCCACCTTTTTGTTTGTGTGTTGTTTTCTTTGTTGTGCGTCACTTCACTTTCACCTTTATCTTCCACATGATGAGTAGGGTGTGGGTCCTCGGGCCTGCCTCGAAAGTCTTGGGAGGGGGCGGATATGGCCTTCTGGCTTAGTTCGCCCTCTCTCATGGGGTCTCCCTTCGGGGGAGCCTCACCTAGTACTTGGGGTGGGCTGTTTCGGCAGTCCTCCCATAGAACGGGGTCTGCCTGGTTTCGGCCGAGCGGACCATGGAAGTACCTCAGTCCCTGTCAGGAGTCTTGCGCCCCGGATGATCAAGGTCAAGGTCCATCCTCTTCGGAGGAAGGATCATTTCGCACACCCTGTGCACTTTTTTATGCACCGGGTGATAGTCTGAGTGTGTTTCCCACACCACGGGCTTTAAAAAAAAAAAATCTTTCAGAACATCCAGATCCTTCTTGATCATTGACTCAACTGTACTTTTCCTACAATGTGTGATGCATGTATGCATGCATGATATGTTTTTTTTTCCACGATGTGTAGGGTGGATGGAGAAATCTGTGGGATTTTCCATCACATGTGAATGGCCAGCTTTACATATTACCAGCTGATGAAATACTCCGGTGTGCCTATAGTTCCTGTGATATATAAAACTGTGGATCCACAAAGTTGCTACAGTCTACACGAAACTTAAAATGCTATTCTGTTGCAATCTATATAAAGAATAATGAGCATCTCCTGAGTGATAAAGAACAAAGTGGACTATTGATGCTTGGCATCCTCCTCACTTGCTTCCCTCCCCCACATAACTCCTCAGGTGGCCTTGCTGTGCTTTTGAGGTCATACTCACTGTGACTTTGGAGCAGAACGTTCTCGCTTTAAATAAACCCTTTTGTTCAATCCTCTGAATTTCAACATTCACCCCCCCCCCATCACAAATTCCATTACGTATTTTCACCCTATGTGGTGGGGAGGAAGGGCATTCAGTCTAAGGGGGGGGGGGGGGGGGTTAGCTATACCTGTTTAGTTGCTTAATCAGCCAAAGGCAGCTAAAGTCAACCCATTCACTGCCTGATTCTGCTACAGAAAACCCTTAAATTATTATTTTCACAACTGATTCAATTTGTTAGTAGCATTGAATGTGTGTAGCATGAAACATGGTCAGAAAGGTGGACTATAGTTCACACCACAATCCCGGCATTCAGTGCATTTACACGCGTTTTTAATGCATTTGTAATGGCTTTTCAGTGTGTTTTTTCTTTTGTTTTTTTTTTACTTGAAAAATCTAACATGCATGCATTTGTGTGCATTCTGATGCATGCTCTGGTGCAAAAAAAAAAATGCATGCTGCTGTGCTTTTCCTGAAATAACTAGAACTGAATGCAGTGGTGTGAATTCAGGTACTTCAAAAACATTAGATTTACTGTGCATGCATCTAGGATGTATTAACCACTTGCCGACCAGTCACGTTGACTGTACTGCGGCAAAGTGGCTAGTTATCGTCTGGCGACGTAGACCTATGTCACCAGACAATCTCCTCTCTCGGCTGTATTCAGTTACAGCGGGAGTCGGGCCAGAGGAGGAGAGGCGGTGATCGCCGCTGCTCTTCCCCGATCGTCTGGGAATTGAGTGTGGAAATCCGCCCGCTTGTGTAAACAAAGCGGGCGGATCTCCTAAGTGACAGACAGGGTCAGATTGCAGGGTTCTTGTGTCACTCAGTCACCTCCCCCCACACACGTTAGTAAGCACCAGGCATACATTAACCCCTCCCTCTCCAATAAAATTAACCCCTTCCCTGCCAGTGTAATGTTTACAGTAACAGTGCATATGTATAGCACTGATTACTGAAGTAATGTCACTGGTAACCCCAAAAGTGTCAAAAATGTCAGTCAAGGGTCCGTTCGTTCCACCGCAATGTCGCAGTCCAACAAAAAAAAAAAAAAAAAAAATCACAGATCGCCGCCATTACTCGTTAAAAAAAAAAAAACACCAAAAATGACAGAAATCTTTCCCTTAGTTAGTAAACGCAATAACTTTTGCGCAAACCAATCAAAATACGCTTATTGCGATTTTTTTTACCAAAAAATATGTAGCAGAAAACAAATTGGCCTAAAATGTTAAAAAATTTAGATTTTTACATTTTTTTGGGTGGGAATTTCATATAAAAAAATGTGAAAAATATTGTTATTTTTTCAAAATTGTCGCTCTTTTTTTGTTTATAGTGCAAAAAGTAAAAATCGCACAGGTGATCAAATACCACCAAAAGAAAGCTCTATTTGTGGGGAAAAAAAGGACATAAAAGCATTGCATGACCGCGCAATTGTCCGTTAAAATAACGCAGTGCCGAATCGCAAAATATGGCATGGTCAGGAATGGGGTAAAACCTTCCGGTCATAAAGCGGTTAAAAATACGCTCATTGAGAATTTTTTTGTCAAAGACATGTAGCTAAATACATGTTGGCCTAAATATATGACAAACATTGAATATATTGGATATTTTTTAACTGTCAAAGTAGAAAAATATTGTTATTTTTTCAAAATTGTCGCATTTTTTAATTAATATCACAAAAAATGAAAATCGCAGAGGTGATCAAATACCACCAAAAGAAAGCTCGAGGATGGCCGAAAAGTTAGAGGGGCTTTTAAACTAGGGAATGGGGGGGAGGGTACAGATGTAGAATTACCCAGTGGAAAGCAAGTTTCAGAGGGCAGAAATGGGGGCATTAGCGATAGGGTGTGCGGAGCTCCTATACCCAGGGTGGGTACGGGGAAAAATCAAGAGAGCAGCCTAAAAACATCAAAAGAGGATAAATATAACCGATCAAAATTACGAGGTTTGTATACCAATGCCAGAAGCCTGGCCAACAAGATGGGAGAGCTGGAGCTGCTGATATTTGAGGAGGACTTAGATTTTGTGGGGATAACTGAGACTTGGTTTGACAGCTCTCATGACTGGATGGCGTCCATTCAGGGGTATTCCCTTTATCGCAGAGATAGAGAAAGTAAAAAAGGGGGAGGGGTATGTTTGTATATTAAGAACAGTATACAGGTAAATATGAGGGATGATATTAATAATGGAGCTATGGACGAGGCAGAATCCCTATGGGTAGAGCTTCAAAGGGAAGGCACGGCGGGGAAGGTAATATTGGGCGTATGCTATAGGCCCCCCAACCAGAGGGAGGAGGGTGAGGCGGACCTCATGTTACAGATAGGATTGGCAGCAAGGATGGGAAATGTCATTATAATGGGGGACTTTAATTATCCAGATATAGACTGGGCAGAAGGAACCGCACACTCAGCCAAGGCTCGGCAGTTCCTAAATGTTTTGCAGGACAATTTCATGGGTCAGATGGTGAATGCACCGACAAGAAGCAATGCGGTACTTGACCTACTGATTACCAACAATACAGACCTGATCACGGATATAGAAATACGGGACAACTTAGGGAACAGTGACCATAGGTCAATTGGTTTCAGTATTAATTACAGTAATAGGAAACACAAGGGTAATATAAGGACGCTGAATTTCACAAGAGCCAATTTCCCTAAACTGCGCTCGCTGCTAGAAAATATCAAATGGGATAGAACCCTGGGAACAAAGAACACGGAGGAAAAATGGGAGTGCTTCAAGAGCATACTTAACAAGGGAGTGGGCCAGTGCATTCCACAGGGAAATAAATTTAAAAGAGCAAAACTAAACCCTGGGTGGCTAAACTCCAACATTAAAATGTATATTAGAGCTAAAGAAAAGGCCTTCAAAAAATACAAGACTGAGGGGTCATTGGCAGCATTTAAGCACTACAAAGAGTGTAATAAGAAATGTAAAGATGAAATCAGGGCGGCTAAAATAGAACACGAGAGACATATAGCGGAGGAGAGCAAAAAGAACCCCAAGAAGTTCTTTAAGTATATAAACAGTAAGAAAGCCAGGCCAGAGCACATTGGCCCCATAAAAGATGATAAAGGAAAAATGGCCACTGAGGACAGAGAAAAGGCGGAAGTGTTAAATAATTTCTTTTCTTCAGTCTTCACAAAGGAATCGGGGGGCTACACGAAACCCGCTTGTAAGGCCGAACTAAATAATACACCTCAGGAAGTGCCGCCATGGCTAACAGAGGATAGACTTAGAGCTAAACTAGAGAAACTTAACATAAATAAATCCCCGGGACCGGATGGCTTGCACCCGAGGGTTCTTAATGAGCTCAGCCAGGTGATTGCCAGACCATTATTCTTGATCTTTAAGGATAGTTTACAGACGGGTATGGTGCCAGCTGATTGGAAAAAAGCCAACGTGGTACCAATATTTAAAAAGGGGCCGAGATATATCCCGGGTAACTATAGGCCGGTCAGCCTAACATCAGTAGTCTGCAAAATTTTGGAGGGGATGATAAGGGACCACATACAAGACTTTAGTAATGAAAATGGTATTATAAGTAGAAATCAGCATGGATTCATGAAAAATCGTTCGTGCCAAACCAATCTGTTAACCTTCTACGATGAAGTGAGCTGCCACCTAGATAAAGGTAAGCCTGTGGATGTGGTGTATCTGGACTTCGCAAAGGCCTTTGACACCGTTCCTCACAAACGCTTACTGTACAAACTAAGGAAGGTAGGTATGGATCATAAGGTGAGTACCTGGATAGAGACCTGGCTCCAGGGGAGAGTCCAGAGGGTGGTGATTAATGGGGAGTACTCGGATTGGGCGGGTGTGGAAAGTGGGGTCCCCCAGGGTTCTGTCCTGGGACCAATCCTGTTTAATTTATTCATAAATGATCTAGAGGAGGGGATATCTAGTACAATCTCAGTATTTGCAGATGATACTAAATTAGGCATGCCAATATCTTCTATGCAGGATGTGGAAATCTTGCAAGCAGACCTGAACAAAATAACGGGGTGGGCAACCACATGGCAGATGAGGTTTAATGTAGAAAAATGTAAAGTAATGCACTTGGGTGCCAGAAACCAGAAAGCAAGCTATTCACTAGGGGGTGAACCTCTGGGTGAGTCTAGGATGGAAAAGGACTTGGGGGTACTGGTAGACAACAGGCTTGGCAGTGGCATGCAATGCCAAGCCGCCGCAAGCAAAGCCAACAGAATACTGGGATGTATAAAAAGGGGGATTCACTCCAGAAATAAAGAGATTATTCTCCCGCTCTACAAGACTCTGGTCCGGCCACATCTGGAGTATGCTGTCCAGTTCTGGGCACCGGTCCGCAGGAAGGATGTGCTGGAACTGGAGAAAGTCCAGAGGAGGGCAACAAAAATAATTAGGGGAATGGAGGACATCGGCTATGAGGAAAGACTACAAGCACTGAACCTATTCTCTCTGGAGAAGAGACGATTGAGGGGGGATATGATATCAATGTACAAATACTGTACTGGCGACCCTAGCATAAGGAACAAACTATTCAGAGAAAGGGAATACAATAAGACACGTGGCCACTCACTAAAACTTGAGGAAAGGCGGTTTAACCTTAAAGTGCGTAAGGGGTTCTTCACTGTAAGAGTGGTAAGGATGTGGAATTCTCTTCCACAAGCAGTCGTATCAGCGGGGAGCATAGATAGTTTCAAAAAACTATTAGATGTACACCTTAAAGACCACAACATACAGGGGTACACAATGTACGGTTAAAAGCAAACACACACGCATCATGGGTTGAACTGGATGGACTTGTGTCTTTTTTCAACCTCACTAACTATGTAACTATGTAACTATGTTTGTGGGAAAAAAAGGACGTAAATTTCGTTTGGGTACGGCATTGCATGACCGTGCAATTGTCAGTTAAATTCGCACAGTGCCGAATCGCAAAAAGTGGCCTGGACGTAAGACAGCAAAATCCTCCGGTGGTAAAGTGGTTAAAAATGAAAAGTCGGTGCTCTCTCTTCGCATGCTGCAAGAGCTAATGACTTGTTTTTTTTCTAGGGGGTCGTTGCTCTCAGACACTGGTCCCACACATTATATGATTAATATTTAAACAATGAAAATGGGCACTGGTGATGGTGGGTGTGTGAGTTTATTTACGAAATCGTTATAATTTTATTGTGGATAATATATTACCAGGTCTGGCTATCTTCTGTGTAGATATTGGTCAGATATATATTATATTAATAATATGCAGTAAAGTATAACCAGTGAATAAATGTGGGTTTAAACTCAAGTGGTGTATAATACCTTTTTTGTGCAAAGTAATATGGTGTAAAAATTCTAATAAAAACCCAAAAAATGATAATAAATAATCAGTCACCAAATATGTGAAAATTTTTCTGACTTTTGTGCTAGCTAATAATAGAAATTGTGACACTTGTGATTATGGCTAATTAATTTAATTATAATCAATTCAATATATAAATCTGACAAAAATATATATAATTCACAAAATTATTTGTGCGGCTGGTGAAAAAGTCTGTGCAATACAAATAAAATCTTCAGTGTGATTTGTGCTTCAATTTGTGCTCTCGAGATAATAAAATAAAAAATATATGAAATGGCTGCTTACAATAAATAGTGCCTTTCCTGGCACTGGGTGAATGCACTGTTTGTTTTTAGAGGGGCTGTGGTGGTAAGATAGTGGTACTCTGAATTGAAACAGAGTTTCCTGTATAGCCCTTGTAGCGTGGCAGCGGTCGGCGTGCGTTCCAGACAGGGCGGAAGTGACGTCGCTGGTTCTCTGTGTTTCCGGGTTTACTGTAGACCACAATGCATTTCGCAGTATCGCGTCACCAGGAAAGGCAAAAGCGATTTAGGTCTTTGCGACCTAAGGCCATCTAGTAAGAAGCAAACATTGCTTATTTCTCGAGAGCACAAATTGAAGCACAAATCACACTGAAGATTTTATTTGTATTGCACAGACTTTTTCACCAGCCGCACAAATAATTTTGTGAATTATATATATTTTTGTCAGATTTATTTATTGAATTGATTAGAATTCTATTGTTTAGCCATAATCACAAGTGTCACAATTTGTATTATTAGCTAGCACAAAAGTCACCAAATTTGCACATATTTTGTGACTGATTATTTATTATCATTTTTTGGGTTTTTATTTTCTTCTTTTAAATATGCTCTCCTCCTTTACCGAGTTGATTCCCTTTATGCATTTAAAAGTTTCTATCATATCCCCTCTGTCTCTTCTTTCTTCCAAGCTATACATGTTAAGGTTAAAGGACCTTAACATGTATAGCTTGGAACAGAGGCGTAACTAGAACCTTCAGGGCCCCGGTGCAAGAAACCATGAAGGGCCCCCCTGGACCCCTGGTGCCCTGGGGCCCTTTACTCTCATTGCGGGGCCCTTTATTACGGTCCTGCAGTGGGACCCTTTCACAAGTTCTGCAGTGGGTCCCCTTCCTGCCATCTTGGGGCCTCCCCACGGTGGTGGAATGCCAGGGCCCTGTCGCAAGTGTGACCTTTGCGATCCTAGAAGTTCACCCACTGGTGTCAGTAGTTTTTATTTTTTGGTATTTTAATTGTATTATTTTTTATAATTTTATTTTATATTTTTTACAATGTCACTGACTATGACTATAAATTACATATTTACCGACCCCTTCCTGGTTCTCTATTGTTACATATCCCCTGCAGCAGCCGGCAGGAGAGGGAGGGGAGCACAGTGGGGGGGGGGGGGGGAGGGGCAGCACAGTGGGGGGGGGGGGGACCAGGGGAGCACACAGGGCCCAGAGACAGCAGAACAGTGAACTGGATAGGAGGAGTGCCGGGGGCAGCTACAGAAGGAAAAAGGAGGACAGTGATTTCTCTACATGCTGCCCCCGCCGCCCCTCCTATTCAGGTGTACAGGGGAGCCACATGGGCCCCCTTGAGCATGGGGCCCGGTTGCGATTGCAACCCCTGTAGTTACGCCCCTGGCTTGTAAGAAAGAAGAGACAGAGGGGATATGATAGAAACTTTTAAATACATAAAGGGAATCAACTCGGTAAAGGAGGAGAGCATATTTAAAGCGGAGTTCCGGGCAGAGAAACGTTTTTTTGTTGAACATACCCCCGGGACAGTCAGGGCTAGCACATTCCACAATGGCTAGCCTCTGATCTGTCCCGGTTCGCACTTACCTTTTAGAAGAAATACTTACTTAGAAATTTTCTTCCACAGCGTTTCCATCTCGGTTGTGGGCAGCTGAAGCCGGCGCGGTCCTCTTCTCTGTCTTCTTCCGCGTCTTCGTGTCCCAGAATGCACTGCACCGGCCCCTCTCGTCACTTCCGGCGCGGCGCCGCATTCCTAAACAGCTTCTGGGCATGCCCAGAAGCTGTTTAGCAGGGGAATGCGGCGTCGCCCGGAAATGACGAGTGGGGCCGGTGCGGCGCATTGATTCCTGGGAGCTATGACGTTTAGCTCCCAGGAATCATCGCGAGGCAGGAAGTGACGGGGTGAGCCGCGGCGCTGGAGGAGGAAGCTGTCATAGGTGAGTATTTACGATCGTCAATAAAAAGGTGAGTAAACAAAAAAAAAAAAAATAACTATCCAATTCCTTTTCAGGTGCGGCATACCTAGCGGTGGGGCACAAAAAAAAAAATCTTTTTTGTGCCCGGAACTCCGCTTTAAAAGAAGAAAAACTACCACAAGAGGACACCGTTTTAAATTAGAGGGGCAAAGGTTTAAAAGTAATATGAGGAAGTATTACTTTACTGAGAGAGTAGTGGATGCATGGAATAACCTTCCTGCAGAAGTGGTAGCTGCAAATACAGTGAAGGAGTTTAAGCATGCATGGGATAGGCATAAGGCTATCCTTCATATAAGATAGGGCCAGGGACTATTCATAAGATTCAGATATATTGGGCAGACTAGATGGGCCAAATGGTTCTTATCTGCCGACACATTCTATGTTTCTATGTTTCTATGTTTATTTGAATTTTTACACCATTACTTTGCACAAAAAAGGTATTATACACCATTTGAGTTTAAACCCACATTTATCCACTGGTTATACTTTACTGGATAGTATTAATATAATATATATCAGACCAATATCTACACAGAAGATAGCCAGACCTGGTAATATATTATCCACAATAAAATTATAACGATCACTTAAATAAACTCACAGACTCACCATCACCAGCGCCCATTTTCATCGTTTAAATATTTAAAAAAATTTTGGTACCTGTACCACTCAAATAAAAGGGCAGCAGGAATTCCTACGTATATAGGGATACTTATCAAAACCAGGTGCCTTCATCTTTATAATAAAATATGATTTAATATGATGTTAATGAGACTCAGGGCCATCTTACCAAATGGACAGTTGCCCGGGGGCCCCACTTGCCCAGGGGGCCCCACCTGCCAAGCCCCAGCCAAGCATTAGTCCCAATTCCCATGTGCATCCCGCCGCCATCTTAGCAGGTGGTAGCGCCTGCCGGCCCTGCGCTGCTGTCAGGCCACTTGGGCCATGGAGGGGGAGCCCACAACTGCAGGAATGCCTGTCCCCCTTCACGGGAACAGGCACACGCAGGACAATAGAGTCTGACTCCCATCTGTGTGTGTGTGTTCACCAAACCCAGCCGCCCAACTTGGAAGCCGTCATTAAGCCTGGCACTGCTGTACCAATAAATATAGCCTTATCGATAATTTGCATTTTTATTCTCGTGGGTGATTGTGTAGACAGGGCCCCAGTGCACTGCATTGCCCGGGGCCCTTTAATGCTCTTAAGATGGCACTGATGAGATTGACCAGTCGAACAGAAAAGAGAAGCAGCTCTGTTGGACTCAATGACAGCAGAGAGAAAGCTGTCATAGTGCGAAAAAAGAGCAAATTATTTCACCTTATTCCTTACCCGCTGCGCAAATTGTTGACACTATATACAGTGCCTTGCGAAAGTATTCGGCCCCCTTGAACTTTTTGACCTTTTGCCACATTTCAGGCTTCAAACAAAGATATAAAACTGTAATTTTTTTTTTTTTTTTGAAGAATCAACAAGTGGGACACAATCATGAAGTGGAATGAAATTGGTTAGATATTTCAAACTTTTTTAACAAATAAAAAAAATGAAAAATTGGGCGTGCAAAATTATTCAGCCCCCTTAATTTAATACTTTGTAGCGCCATCTTTTGCTGCGATTACAGCTGTAAGTAGCTTGGGGTATGTCTCTATCAGTTTTGCACATCGAGAGACTGAAATTTTTGCCCATTCCTCCTTGCAAAACAGCTCAGTGAGGCTGGATGGAGAGAGTTTGTGAACAGCAGTTTTCAGTTCTTTCCACGGATTCTCGATTGGATTCAGGTCTGGACTTTGACTTGGCCATTCTAAGACCTGGATATTTTTATTTGTGAACCATTCCATTGTAGATTTTGCTTTATGTTTTGGATCATTGTCTTGTTGGAAGACTCCATCAGGTTTTCTTCCAGAATGGTCCTGTATTTGGCTCCATTCCTCTTCCCATCAATTTTAACCATCTTCCCTGTCCCTGCTGAAGAAAAGCAGGCCAAAACAATGATGCTGCCACCACCATGTTTGACAGTGGGGATGGTGTGTTCAGGGTGATGAGCTGTGTTGCTTTTACGCCAAACATAACGTTTTGCATTGTTGCCAAAAAGTTAGATTTTGGTTTCATCTGACCAGAGCACCTTCTTCCAAATGTTTGGTGCGTCTCCCAGGTGGCTTGTGGCAAACTTTAAACAACACTTTTTATGGATATCTTTAAGAAATGGCTTTCTTCTTGCCACTCTTCCATAAAGGCCAGAATTGTGCAGTATACGACTGATTGTTGTCCTATGGACAGAGTCTCCCACCTCAGCTGTAGATCTCTGCAGTTCATCCAGAGTGATCATGGGCCTCTTGGCTGCTTCTCTGATCAGTCTTCTCCTTGTATGAGCTGAAAGTTTAGAGGGACGGCCAGGTCTTCGTAGATTTGCAGTGGTCTGATACTCCTTCCATTTCAATATTATGACTTGCACAGTGCTCCTTGGGATGTTTAAAGCTTGGGAAATCTTTTTGTACCCAAATCCGGCTTTAAACTTCTCCACAACAGTATCTCGGACCTAACTGGTGTGTTCCTTGTTCTTCATGATGCTCTCTGCATTTTAAAGCGGTTGTAAACCCAGGAAAAAAAAAACAAACCCTGCAAGACAAAGGCATAATGAGCTAGTATGCATCGCATACTAGCTCATTATGAATTACTTACCTTAGAACGAAGCCCCGTCACGGACCCCCGGACACCGCTGCAGGCGCTGACATGATCCCACGGCGTCTCTTCCGGGTTCGGCGGCTACGGCGCTGTGATTGGCCGGAGCCGCGATGACGTCACTCCCGCGCATGCGCGCGGGAGAAATTTTCCGGCAAGCTGCCAGCAAGGGAAGCTGAAGGTCCACCGGACCTTCAGAGCGCATGCGCCGCTCGTGCGAGCGGCTGCATGCACTGCAAATATCTCCTAAACCGTGCTGGTTTAGGAGATATTAATTGTACCTACAGGTAAGCCTTATCATAGGCTTTCCTGTAGTTAAAAGTTAAAAAAATCGTGATACTACCACTTTAAACGGACCTCTGAGACTATCACAGTGCAGGTGCATTTATACGGAGACTTGATTACACACAGGTGGATTCTATTTATCATCATTAGTCATTTAGGTCAACATTGGATCAATCAGAGATCCTCACTGAACTTCTGGAGAGAGTTTGCTGCACGGAAAGTAAAGGGGCTGAATAATTTTGCACGCCCAATTTTTCAGTTTTTTATTTGTTAACAAAGTTTGAAATATCCAATAAATTTCGTTCCACTTCATGATTGTGTCCCACTTGTTGATTCTTCACAAAAAATTACAGTTTTATATCTTTATGTTTGAAGCCTGAAATGTGGCAAAAGGTCGCAAAGTTCAAGGGGGTCGAATACTTTCGCAAGGCACTGTAAATCCTGTATAATAATAATAATAACCTATGGGCAAAATGAGCCATTAACCCTTACATTGCAGGGGAAAGGGCACATTTGCATCGTAATTCAATATCTTTATGGTGGAGAATATGGATAACTTTAGTGATCTTCTCAGTGAGATGGCAAACCAATAAAGAATACGATCACTTTCAAGCACAATGATTTATTTAAAGTGATATGAAAGCTTTGGATTTTTCAAATTAATTCAAATATTAAAAATCTCATACTTACCTGCCCTGTGCAGATTGCTATGGGACACCCAGGCAGTCTCACTCCTGAGCCACTGCTCTGCGTGTCCATTCACACACAGAGTGGCAGCTCAGCCTTGCCCATCTCTCTCCTCATTGGCTCACTGGCTGTGATTGACAGCAGTGGGAGTCAATGGCTCCGCTTCTGTTTCAGCCAATGAGGAGGGAGAGTCCCAGGAGAGCTGAGGCTCTAATGCACAGCGCCGGAGGAAGATTGGACTCAGATAAGTATTGGGGGGGGGGGGGGCTTCTGCATGGAGAAGGTTTTTTACCTTCATGCATAGAATGCAAAAAAACCTTGAGCTATTACAACTATTTAAAAGCAAATAAGAGCAACGACAACCTAGAAAAAAAACAAGAGCAATTGAAAACAAGAGCAAAAAAAGTCATTAATTTTCTCACTGCAGTACAGCTTTAAGGGCTTGTTCACACCAGGTGCTTTCAGGTGCATTTAGAAAAGAGGAAATTAACCCATGTACTCAAAGAAATAATTTTACTGGCAAATCAAAATCCTATTTCCTAGAAATACCATACAAGAGACAGGTTCTTTAATCATTACCACTGGGGGATACAAAAGCAGTCCTACTAAGGAGCAACGCCAACAGGCCTGCATAACAGAACAGGTCAAAAAAAGCTCCACAGACTCAGGGAGCAACATCTGCCCAAAACTGCCATCAGGTCATCGGGGCACCTGAACAAGTGAACATCCCACTGGTAGAACTTAAAGTGGTTGTAAAGGCAGAAGGTTTTTTTTATCCTAATGCATTCTATGCATTAAGATAAAAAGCCTTCTACGTGCAGCAGCTCCACGATATTGTAGGAATGTCTCGGCCCTCTGGGACTCCCCTCCTCATTGGCTGAGACAGCAGCATGGCATCATTGGCTCCTGCTGCTGTCATTGAAAGTCAGTCAGCCAATGAGAATAGAAAGGGGGTGAGGTTGGGCCACAGCTCCGTGTCTGAACAGACACAGGGAGCTGTGACTCGGCTCGTGTGCCCCATAGTAAGCTGCTTGCTGTGGGGGCACTCAACAGGAGGGAGGGGCCAGGAGAGCTGAAGACCCAAGAAGAGGAGTATCTGTGCAAATCCACTGCAACAGAGGTGGTAATTATAACATGTTTTGTATTTTTAATTAAAAAAAAAAACAGGAGTTTACAATCACTTTAAGTTACATAGTTTGTGAGGTTGAAAAAAGATATCAGTCCATCCAGTTCAACCTATGATGTGTGTGTGTGTTTGATTTTAACCGTACATTGTATACCCCTGTATGTTGTGGTCTTTAAGGTGCCCATCTAATAGGTTTTTTAACCACTTGCCGACCACTTAACGTAAATTTACTACGGCACTCAGCAGCTTACAGGCAAAGTGACGTAGCCTTACGTCGCTCGCCCACAAGTCTGTAGGGGGCGAGCGTGCGCCGCCACCAGCGCGCTCCCACCCCCGCTCGTTCCCTGGGGAGCCAGCGCTTGTGACCGGCGGCTCAGATGGCCACTGGCCACTCGCGATCTCCCTCAGGAGAGGGAGAAAGACAGACGGCTGATTTAAACACAGCCGTCTGTCATTCTCCCTGAAGTGAGCACAGAGGCTATGCAATCCTGCTATATAGGATCGCATGTCTCTTTGGATACTTCACTAGCCACGCCCCTTGACAGTTAGAATCACGCTCCCTAGGGACACACTTAACCCCTTGATCACCAATAAAGTTAACCCCTTCCCTGCCAGTGTCATTTTTACAGTAACAGTGCATATTTATAGCACTGATTACTGTAGTGATGTCACTGGTACTCCCAAAAGTGTCAAAAATGTCAGTCAGGGGTCTGATCTGTCCACCGCAATGTCGCAGTACCGCAAAAAAAAAAAAAAATCGCAGATCGCCGCCATTACAATAAAAAAAAAAAAAAAAACAATAAAAATGACATAAATCTTTCCCGTAGTTAGTAAACGCAATAACTTTTGCACAAACCAATCAAAATATGCTTATTGCAATTTTTTTGCCAAAAATATGTAGCAGAAAACAAATTGGCCTAAAATGTTAAAAAAGTTGATTTTTACATTTTTTTGAGAGAATTTCATATAAAAAAATGTGAAAAATATTATTTTTTCAAAATTGTTACTCTTTTTTGTTTATAGCGCAAAAAAAGAAAAAAAAAAAAAAAATCGCACAGGTGATCAAATACCACTAAAAGAAAGCTCTGTTTGTGGGGAAAAAAGGATGTCTATTTAATTTGGGTACAGCGTCGCACGACCACGCAATTGTCCAATAAAGTCACGCAGTGCTGAATCGCAAAATAGGGCCTTGTCATTGAGCAGCCAAATCTTCCAGGGCTAAAGTGGTTAAGCTATTGATTGTCCCTGCTGATACTACTGCTTGTGGAAGAGAATTCCATGTCCTTACTGCTCTGACAGTAAAGAACCCCTTAAGTATTTTAAGGTTAAACCATTTTTCCTCTAGTATTAGTGAGTGGCCACGTGTCTTATTGTATTTCCTTTCTCTGAATAGTTTGTTCCTTATGCTAGGGTCATCACCAGTACAGTGTTTGTACATTGATATCATATCCCCCCTCAAGCGTCTCTTCTCCAGAGAGAATAAGTTCAGTGCTTGTAGTCTTTCCTAATAGCTGATGTCCTCCATTCCTCTAATTATTTTTGTTGTCCTTCTCTGGACTCTTTCCAGTTCCAGCACATCCGTCCTGAGGACCGGTGCCCAGAATTGGACGGAATACTCCAGATATGGCCTGACCAGAGTCTTGTAGAGTGGAAGAATAATCTCTTTATTTCTGGAGTGAATCCTTTATACATGCCAGTATTCTGTTGGCTTTGCTTGCAGCGGTTTGGCATTGCATGCCACTGCCAAGCCTGTTATCCACTAGGACCCCCGGGTCCTTTTCCATCTTAGATTCACCTAGAGGTTACCCCCCTAGTGAGTAGCTTGTTTTTGTGTTTCTGATGCCCAAGTGCATTACTTTACATTTTTCAACATTAAACCTCATCTGCCATGTAGTTGCCCACCCCATTAGTTTGTTCAGGTCCGCTTGTAAGGTTTCCACACCCTGCATCGAAGATATTGGCATGCTTAGTTTAGTATCATCCGCAAATACCGAGATTGTGCTAGATATCCCCTCCTCTAGATCATTTATGAATAAATTAATTGATCCCAGGACAGAACCTTGGGGGACCCCACTTTCCACACCTGCCCAATCCGAGGTGGATTAAGGTAGTTGTAAAGGCTAGACATGCTTTAACTTAGGGCAATACAACTAGTGGGCATTTTTTACTTGCAGGAAATGCCCTATTACTTCCCTTTATATCAACCTGAGTCCTATCTCCATCCAGGGCTGTGCCTGTCTGCAGCGGTGCTGGTCTCTCTCACTCTCCTCACAGGTTCACTGGATCCTGCTGCTGTCAATCCAATCCTGTGAGGAGGGAGTGGGGAGAATGGCTGAACCATGCTGTGTTTGTCAATGGATGCACACAGTCTGGCTCAGGAGCAAGCTCAAGGAAGTGCCACCATAGGATACGGCTTCCCATGGTAGTACACAAAAAGAGGAGGAGCCAAGAGCATCGGTGCGGGATCTCAGAAGAGGAAGTTCCAGACTGCTCTGTGCAATGCCATTGCTCAGAACAGGTAAGTATACAATTTTTTAAATATTTTAATATAATATTTGTATGCCTCTGAAGCAGCCAGTCAAAATCCTGCAAAACCAGGCAGGCTTACAGCCCACCTCCTAATCGGTGATCCAATATGGAGTGATAAGTATACAATATATATATTTATACATATAGTATATTTGCATGGAATATTATTTATATCTGTAGCTGAGTCAAGTTATGCTATATGGATTAAAAGCAAGAGCTTTGGTTTGATCATATGGACTGTATGCACCCAGACTATAGGTATTTTACCATATATGCCTGGGAGTATACACAGAGTCTAAACCCTTTATGATCCAATATAGACTATGTCAATGTAGGGATACCATGTGGAATACAAACCTTAGCTTCAACTTGATCATATAGAATATATGGACTTGAATTATGGATATATGATTGCACAGGCTTTGAAATGCCTTTAAGATCCAGCTTTCTATGCTCATGGCTTTCTGAAATGAGCACCTATTGGCATGCGAGGGAGGTGTTTGCACTGGAATTTGAGACTAGCTTTCTGTGGGACCCCACAGGCTAAAACAACCTCCTCTTGACCACAGAGCACCTATGAATATGGCTAAGGTTGCAGCCAATTCATCATTTGAGGCTCCATAGTGCATCATCTGAGGCTCCATCGTGCATTCTGGAACTTTGATTAATACCTGAAGACTCTTTGGGGTTGATTTACTAAAGGCAAAAAGACTGTGCACTTTGCAAAATGCAGTTCCCCTTTGCAAGTACAGTTGCTCCAGAGCTTAGTAAATGAGCAGAAGCTCTCTTTACTTCCATCATCCAATCATGTGCAAGCAAAAATGCTGTTTTCTTTATTTTCCTTGCACGTGATTGGGTACTCCCATTTGTAGACAATAATTATTGATTTACTGAGCACCAAGAGTACAACTATCACTATTATCCCAGACTCTCTAACAGAAAAGGCGCTGCTCTCTTATACAGCAGCACCTCTGCTCATATTCAGCCAATCTGCCTGCCCATCCCCTCTGTGGCCCATTCATAGAAGACTTTATATTTTGTGAATAGGTTCACGTAGTACAAAGCACTCTGTAATTGGGCAGGAGGAGAGGAAGGGCTGGTGGAGTGGCAACATATGAGTCTGCAGCTTCAGGAGCTGAGGCCAGAACATACCAATAGCTGTACTTCTGCTCCTAAGTAAAAATAAAAATTGTAAATTCTAGAGATAAGTCCATGAGTTGGCATCATTCTCGTTGGACTTAAAGCGGAGTTCCAGCCTGAAATTTTTTTTTTAGATAAAAATACCCCCGGGACTGTCAGGGCTAGTGCATTTAAGCAACGATAGCCTCTGAACTGTCCCTTATTTCATTTACCTTTTAGAAGAAATACTTCCCTTGAAAATGTCTTGTCCAATGCTGCCATCTCAGGTGTGGGCAGCTGAAGCCGGAGCGTCCTCTTCGGTGATGTTGGAGTCCCAGAATGCCCTGCACCGGCCCTGGTTGTCACTTCTGGTGCAGGCGCGTCATCCCTGCACAGAAGCTGTTTAGCAAGGAATGACGCGACTGCACCGGAAGTGACGAGCAGGGCCTGTGCAGGCGCATTGACTCCTGGGAGCAATGACGCTCATCTCCCAGGAGTCAATGCAAGCAGGAAGTGACGGCGGCTGCCATGTCCGCAGAGGGAGGAAAAGGAAGGAAGGTAAGTATATTTTCTTTAAAAACAAGGTAAGTGAATAAAAAAAAAATAATTTTAATTATCCAATTCTTTTTCCGGTAATTTAGAGCAAGCGGATGGGGAAAAGTTATTTTTGAGGGTGGAACTCCGCTTTAACCCTCCTCTCATAACTGAACTTGGTGTGTTCTGGATGCCCTACCCCATATTATTCTGCTTGTCTGATACCAGCACAGCTAAGTTCTAGTCTTCAGTTCCAGCTCCCTGGCACCTGTGTCCTTCCATCATCCTTGCAGACAAGGGAATATTCCTAATATGTTCAAAAGGTGGCTTCTGAGGAGCTGAGAGAACCAGATTAAGGTCCCAAGGGGACACAAGAGAGTGCACAGATGGGGAGATGTGTGTTACACCCTGAACAAAGGCCTTAACCCAAAGAGTAAGAGGACAAATGTATCTGGAACAGAAAGGGTGAGATTTTCTCCTTTGATGGTACAAAGGGCCATATACTGATCTAGACCAGAACTGAGAAATGGCAGAATATGTCCCAAGGAGTATTTTCTGGGATGAAAGTGCCTAGACCCCCATGCATAACAGAACTTCCAGCAATGATATTAGACTTTTTAAGTAGGTGATTTGTTAGCTTTTAGGAGGGTATGGATGAATGAATCTGATAGGCCCCTAATTCCCAAGACTATGGCTTCAGCAGCCTTGCTATTGAAGCCAGAAACTGAGAAGCAGGATAGAACACTGGCCCTTAGGACAGAAGATATGGACTATCAAAAGGGGACAATGGAGAACCTTCCTGGGTCAATTCAGTACCTTGAGAATCATCAGAATGCCACCCATCTTGATTAGCCAGAGCAGACCCCACAGCCTTGCCAAAACATCCATTGCAAATGCCTTAGGGTCCCTGGTGACAAATGTCCAGTTTGTTTTTGAATCTGGATGCCAGAAGATTCACATATGGCTTCCCCTACCTATGGCAAAAGATTTGAAACAAATTCAGATGGAGAGCCAATTACCCCACATCCAGACACAGATGACAGTGAAAGCCTGCCTGCCTTTTTTCCTCACCTGTTGGTTTTGGTCTTCACCATGTCAGGGCCATGTCTATTGTTAGGCCCTGGTACTTCAATTTGTGTGATGGGTTTCGACATGACTTCCTCAGATTTAAGATCCAGCTGAAGCTCTGCAGAGTCTGCACTGTCTGCTGGCTATCAGGAATTGGTAGGACTGTTTTATTGACAGGAGATCTTCCAGATACTCCACAACTTGAATCCCCTGAGCATGGAGAAGAGCCAAAAGAGGGGAAAGCACCTAGATAAAAACCAAGGGGACCGTTGACAGGCAAAAAGGAAGAGAAACAAATTGGTAATTATGATAATTCACTGCAAAGAGCAGAGATGAGCAAGATGGTAGTTTGTAGGTAAGAACACTAAACAGGTGTTCCGTGTGAAAAAAAAAGAAAAAGAAAAAAGAAAACTGTTTTATGTATTGGGAATGTAATAGCTGGACTCAAAGCATATGCACAAAGTCTTGGGCTAAAGGAAGTTCCACATAAAACAATAATGTCTTAGAAAGTCCTCATATGATAGCCGATGTTTCCATCCAACAGTATAGCCAACTAACCAGCGTAGCGACGTCACGTGACCTAGCTCTTTCCAACGCGTTTCATCATAAGCAGACGTCATCTGGGCTTCGCCACGCTCCTGACTTACATGCGATTTTTATGCTTCTGTTTGTGAGTATTTTGGATCTTACCAATAAATATTTACTTATGCATAATACTGTGCAGAGAGGATCTTTTCTGCTTATCCTCACATATATCAACCATGAGAGTCTACAGTGGGGATCGAAAGTTTGGGCACCCCAGGTAAAAATTTGTATTAAAGCGGAGTTCCGGGCACAAAATCGATCTTTTTTTTTGTGCCCGTCCGCTAGTTCTCCATCACCTGAAAAGGAATTGGATAGTTAGGTTCTTTTTTTTTTTTACTCACTTTGTAATTGAAGATCGAAAATACTCACCTCAGTGTACTTCCTACCTCAGTGCCGCGGCTCCGCCGTCACTTCCTGTCTCGCGATGATTCCTGGGAGCTGAACGTCATCGATCCCAGAAATCAATGCGCCGGCACCAGCCCCGCTCGTCACTTCGGGGCGACGCCGCATTCCCCTGCTAAACAGCCCAGAAGCTGTGGAGGAATGCGGCGCCGCACCGGAAGTGACGAGAGGGGCCGGTGCAGGCACATTCTGGGAGAAGAGGACACGGAAGAAGATGCAGAAGAGGACCGCGCCGGCTTCAGCTGCCCACAAGAGAGATGGCAACGCTGTGGAAGAAATTTTATAAGTAAGTATTTCATCTTGCAGGTAAGTGCGAACCGGGACAGATCAGAGGCTAGCCATTGTGGAATGTACTAGCCCTGACTGTCCCGGGGGTATGTTCAGTGAAAAATGTTTTCTGTGCCCGGAACTCCGCTTTAATGTGCATAAAGAAGCCAAGGAAAGATGGAAAAATCTCCAAAAGGCATCAAATTACAGATTAGACATTCTTATAATATGTCAACAAAAGTTAGATTTTATTTCCATTATTGACACTTTTAAAATTACAGAAAACAAAAAAATGGTGTGTTCAAAAGTTTGGGCACCCTGCAGAATTTATAGCATGCACTGCCCCCTTTGCAAGGCTGAGACCTGCCAGTGTCATGGATTGTTCTCAATCATCGTCTGAGAAGACCAGGTGATGTCAATCTCACAGGTTTTAAATGCCCAGACTCATCTGACCTTGCCCCAACAATCAGCACCATGAGATCTTCTAGGCAGTTGTCTAGAAAACTGAAACTGAAAATAGTTGACGTTCACAAAGCTGGAGAAGGCTATAATTAGATAGCAAAGCGTTTTCAGATGTCAATATCCTCTGTTTGGAATATTATTAAGAAATGGCAGTCATCAGGAACAGTGGAAGTTAAAGCAAGATCTGGAAGACCAAGAAAAATATCAGACAGAACAGCTCACAGGATTGTGAGAAAAACAATTCAAAACCCACGTTTGACTGCACAATCCCTCCAGAAAGATCTGGCAGACACTGGAGTTGTGGTACACTATTCCACTATAAAGAGATACTTATAATACAAATATGGTCTTCATGGACGAGTCATCAGAAGAAAACCTCTTCTACGTCCTCACCCCAAAAATCAGCGTTTGAACTTTGCAAATGAACATATAGACAAGCCTGATGCATTTTGGAAACAAGTTCTGTGGACCGATGAGGTTAAAATTTTACTTTTTGGCCGGAATGAGCAAAGGTACGTTTGGAGAAGGGGCACAGAATTTAATGAAAAGAACCTCTGTCCAACTGTTAAGCATGGGGGTGGATCAATCATGCTTTGGGGTTGTATTGCAGCCAGTGGAACAGGGAACATATCACGAGTAGAAGGAAAAATGGATTCAAAAAAATTTCAGCAAATTTTGGTTGGTAACTTGATGCCATCTGTGAAAAAGCTGAAGTTAAAGAGAGGATGGCTTCTACAAATGGATAATGATTCTAAACACACCTCGAAATCCATGGGGGATTAATTAAAGAGGCGTAAACTGAAGCTTTTGCCATGGCCTTCACAATCTCGTGACCTCAACATAATTGAAAATCTATGGATAGACCTTAAAAGAGCAGTGCGTGACAGACAGCCCCGAAATCTCAAAGAACTGGAAGACTTTTGTAAGGAAGAATGGGCAAAGATACCTCAAACAAGAATTGAAAGACTCTTGGCTGGCTACAAAAAGCGTTTACAAGCTGTGATACTTGCCAAAGGGGGCAGTACAAGATTTTAACTCTGCAGGATGCCCAAACTTTTGCAGACGCCATTTTTTTGTTTTCTGTTATTTTGAAAGTGTAAATGATGGAAATACAATCTAACTTTTGTTGACATATTATAAGAATGTCTAATCTGTAATTTGATGCCTTTTGGAGATTTTTTCATCTTTTCTTGGCTTCTTTATGCACATTAATACAAATTTTTACCTGGGGTGGCCAAACTTTCGATCCCCACTGTATATATGGTGGTATATGCCATTTTATTGAAGATCCATGATGCAATAGCAGTGGAGAGTTGGAGTAAGATATGCCTAAGCTTTCTTGCACAAGTAGTCCATCTTTTGGGGTAAGGGTCAATGGGAACTCTGGTGGCGGATTCTTCTCAACACTTCTCCTGCATGCATTTTTGCACATGTATGGACTCTTTTTTGGAATATTGTTTTTCATTTGCATATTGGACTTTTAAGAGGTCTTAAGCGCTGCATTTGTGTGTTAATATTTTGATGTTCCTTGACCAGGATTATAGTGTCAGCAGCTTTTTACTATATTATTATTTATTTTAGCGTGGGCGATTTCTTTGTTTTTACTAATGAAACAAAGATTGAACTCTTTGGCCTAAATGGCAAGCATCATAGCTAGAGAAAATCAGGCACCGCTCATCACCTGGCCATACCTTCCCTACAGTGAAGCATGGTAGTGACAGCACCATGCTGTGGGTATATGTTTCAGCGGCAGGCAGGAACAGGGAGATATTAGTCAGAATCGAGGGAAAGATGAATGCAGCAATGTACAGAGATATCCTTGATGAAAACCTGCTCCAGAGCGCTCTGGACCTCAGACCGGGGCAAAGGTTCATCTTCCAATAGGACAACAACCCTAAGCACACAGCCAAGATAACAAAGGAGTGGCTATGGGACAACTCTGTGAATGTTCTTGAGTGGCCCAGCCAAAGCCCAGACTTGAACTTGTTAGAAAATCTGTGCAAAGGTCCAAAAAATGGCTGTGCGCCGACGCTCCACATCCAACCTGATGGAGCTTGAGAGGTCCTGCAAAGAACAATGGGAGAAACTGTCCAAAAATAGGTGTGCCAAGCTTGTAGTGTCATACTCAAAAAAGATTTTAGGCTGTAATTGGTGCCAAAGGTGCTTTAACAAAGTACAAAGTTCAGCAAAGGCTGTGAATACATGTACATGTGGGTTTTTTTGTTTTTTTATTTGTAATAAATTTGCAAAGATTTCAAACTAACTTCTTTCATGTTGTTATTATGGGGTATTGCTTGTAGAATCTTTAATTAAATAATTAATTTAATTAATTTTGGAATAAGGCTGTAACATACCAAAATGTGGAAAAAGTTAAGCGCTGTGAATACTTTTCAGATGCACTTTACAGGTGCATCTCATAAAATTAGAATATCATCAAAAAGTTTATTTATTTCAGTAATGTAATTCAAAAAGTGAAACTTGAATATTTTATATAGAAGCATTACACAGAGAGATATATTTCAAGCATTTCTTTCTTTTAATTTTGATGATTATTGCTTACAGCTAGTGAAAATACAAAATTCTGTATCTCAGAAAATTTACATAAGACCAGAAAAAAAAATGGATTTTTGTAAAATCTTACCGTAAAATCCTTTTCTCTTAGCTCATCGACAGACGTAGTCCTCGGTGATACACCACCTTCGGGTTATGTTACCTCCGCAGGAGCAGGACTAGACAGGAAATTAAAAAGCTCTGGCCACACCCTAGGGGCAGTCCCAGAGGGTATATCCTCTCTCTCTCTGCCTCAGCAAATCAGTTATGTGAAAAAGCAGTGCTTAGAGAATTTAACCCAACCCAACTCCAAAACAGAGGGGCGGGGACTACGTCTGTCGATGAGCTAAGAGAAAAGGATTTTACGGTAAGATTTTACAAAAATCCATTTTTCTCTAGCGCTCATCGACAGACGTAGTCCTCGGTGATACACCACCTTCGGGACGTCCCAGAGCAGTATCACGACTGAGGGGTGGGAAAATGGAAATCAAATCCCAATCTAGAAGGCCCAACCGGTGCCAACTAGAAGTTTACAATGCTCATCCTTAATGATGAGACTCAACAAAAAAATTTTTCAAACAGAAAAAAACCCTCGAGGTAGACCACCGGTCTCCTCAAATTGCAGCCTGCAAAACCTTGCGGCCAAATGAGGCATCCGCCGATGCCGTCACATCAATTTTATAGAATTTAGTAAAGGTATGTACCGACGACCAAGTGGCCGCCTTACATACCTGGACCACTGACGCCTGATGGCGAAAGGCCCAGGAAGTACTGAGCGCTCGAGTGGAGTGCGCCCTAACAGGGAACGGAGAACTCTGACCCTTAATAGAATAAGCCTGTACCACCGTTTGTCTAATCCATTTGGCAATGGTCGCGGCAGATGCAGGCAAACCCTTTCTGGGGCCATCCGTGATCACAAAAAGTGAATCCGTCTTACGGAATGATTCCGTAGCTTTCAGGTATACCCTGATTGCCCGAACCACATCCAAGGAATGCAACGCATGTTCCCGATGATGCTTGGGCTGAGGACACAAGGAAGGTAGTACAATATCTTCATTCAGATGAAAATCTGAAACCACCTTAGGAAGAAAAGATGGCTTAGGATGAAGTACTACCTTATCCCTATGAATGACTAGGTATGGAGACTGGCATGATAATGCAGCCAGTTCTGACACCCTGCGAGCAGAAGTAATAGCCACCAAGAAGACCACCTTCTGGGATAAAGTAAGCAAGGGAATCTCCCTGATGTTTTCAAAGGGAGGTTTCTGTAGAACCGACAAAACCAAATTAAGATCCCAGGGCGGTAAGGGCGCGCGGACTGGAGGAGCCAGGTGCCGCACCCCCTGGATGAAATTCCGCACCAAGGATTTGGTAGCTAAAGGTTTCTGAAAGAAGATTGCTAATGCTGAAACTTGACCCTTGATGGTGCTCAAGGCTAGCTTCTGCTCAACCCCTTGTTGCAAAAAGGCCAATATTCGAGACACCGAATAGGTACGTGGAGGAAATCCTAAAGATTCGCACCACGCAATATAAGTCTTCCATGTGTGATAATAGACTTTGCTGGAAGTCGCTTTCCTTGCTTTAATAAGGGTAGGAATGACAGAAGTAGACAAACCTCTGTCCTTCAGTACTTGGGTCTCAATGGCCAGGCCATTAAAACCAGCGACTGTAAAGCACGAAGGTAAATAGGTCCTTGAGACTACAGACACTCCCTGAGACGAAGTTCCCACGGAACGTCTGCGACTAACCTGTCCAAGTCGGCCAGGCCGGCTTGAAGAGGCCAGCCTAGAATTTCTAGGACCACTGGCGCTGATTGGATCTGAACCAGGCGTCCCTAGAGGTATCTGGCCCCGACCATCCGAGAAAGTCTGGTCGTTTTCTGTTCCCACACATTTATCAGATACCTGATAGTTATCAGGCAAGGTGATCTTTTCTGGTTGAACCTCAGGGACCGAAGTCACCCGACTAGAGGCTACTTGGCCTATCTGGTCAATCAGATCCGATTCCTGTGAGGTATCGGGACTAATCTTAGGAAAAGGTAAAGGAAAAGATCTATACAGGGAACGGTAACTACCGCTTCCTGTACTTAAATGTTGGAAGGGAAGAATCGCACCGGTAGTAGTGGTTGATGCTCGATCTAATGTCCTGAATACCGGTGAAAACGTCCCCCCACCCTGAAATTGGGTGGGGGCGCACCTTCAGGCTGTGTACTCCTTTACTTCGGGTTTGGCTGGGTTGGTCCTCTGTTTGTCCGACCAGCCCTTCTTGAACCCTCCTGGAGGAGTCTTGCCTTTCCCGGAAGTACCAGCCGGGCGTCCTTTATGGGCGGTAAAGAAAGGTCCTCGCTTGTTGCGAGGTTCCTTAGCTTTTGCAGCCTGTGGCAAAAAAGTACTCTTGCCCCCGGTGGCATCCTTAATGATTTCATCTAGGTTGGCTCCAAATAGACGATTCCCCTGGAAAGGGAGATTGGTCAAAGTCTTTTTGGAACCTAGGTCAGCTGACCAGCATTTTAACCACAGCACACGTCTGAGGATCACTGCTAACTTAGATGCATGCCCTAACAAGGGAGTAGTGTCCAAGGCTGCGTCACAGATAAACCGTAGCCCTTGTATGATCTGTTCTATCAAATCAGATGTCTCCTGGGGAATATCTTTTCCCCTAAGATCTTGGCGTACCATCTTCGCCCATTCTGTAAGTGTCTGGGAAACTAGACCAATAACAATTACTGGTCTAAATGCTGACCCTATCAGAGAAAAGATAGTGCGGGACTCCGCTTCTATCTTTCGATCCACCGGATCCTTAAAGGACGAAGTGTCCTCCACTGGAATAACCGTGGCTTTATTCAGCCTGGAAATAGGCGGATCCACGACTGGTGGTACCGTCCATTTCTTAATGATGGATTCCTCAAACGGATAGCGTCTAGCAATACGCTTGGAAATAGTAAAGGTACGTTTAGAATGTTCCCATTCTCCTTTAATCTGATTTCCAAAACATTTAGGTACAGGAAAAGCCTTCGCCGTCTTGATGGGCTTATTAGTCCCAAAAGGCCTCTCTGTTTCAGTTGCCTCTGCCGGTAAAGCCTCAAGTTTTAAGGTTTCTTGCACTGCCACAACTAGTGCGTCCACCAATGCTTCTTCCTGAATTATAGCAGGAGAAGAAGCGTCCTCTTCACTGTCTGAGGGGGCTTTACCTGGGATAGCAGCCCTTGCAGAGGAACCTGCAACTGCAGTGACCATCTCTGAATCAGAGTCAGAGGTGTCAGATGGTATAGGGGTAGGCGGGGGTCGCTTCCTTGACCCCCGTCCCTGACAGGCCGCCTCCACCCGAGCCACCATAGACTCCAAAATTGCTGTAAATGACTCTATACTCTGTACACCGGCGGGTCCCGAGGTCCCCTCGAGGGAAACAGGTGGGGGAATCTGTGTGGCAGGGTCCATAATAACTCCAGTTACTTCCTGGATGATATAATTCAAAGTAAAGAAAAAACCTTTTTTTTTTTTTTTTTTTTTGACCCTCAGCGCCACAAAAAACCCCTTAGTGTTACCTGCTAGGGATCCCTATCGATCGAGAGAGAGAGAGATAGACCCCCAGGCTCACCACTTGATGTTCAGAGTTGAACTGCAACAGCTTACAGCGCTGTCTTAGACAAATAGGAAGTCTTTTGGCTGGCTGCCCAGGAAGAAAGGAGGCGGCTCCGCCCCTCTGTACGCCTTCCGGCGCCTCCCCCAAGCTCCACGAGGTGTAGAATCACCTAAAACATGGCCGCCCCCATGCTGGAGACACGAGGCTACGCCAAAATGGCGGCTCGTGCGATCCAGCAAAAAAAATGGCGGCGGCCTGTGCTGACTAGCGGTGTGCTGCAGGCACACAACACTCTCTCTGCCTGGGGATCTGGCGTGTTTGGCGGTACCGGCCCTGGCGGACCGCATGGCCGTTCGGGAGGCCTGCTATTAGCTGGAGATCTGACTTGGAAGGCAGTCTACATGTCCATGGCTTCTGACTGGTAGGTAGCTTATACTTAACCCATAAGATTCCCAGAATGCCACAGATTACATCTTTAAAACATGTATACAATAGATTGTTAGCTCCCAAACCAAGCCTCCTGGCTTTTGCACACATAAAATCACACTCAAAGTAGGAGGATTTGTGACATGTTATAGGATAGAAAGAAACTCTTTCTTACCATACAGAGAGGGGCCCGCGTTCACCACAAAACCCGTCAGGGAAAACAGGGGGAACATACTACTCACCATACCGGAACCAGGCGGGCACCAACTCCTGACAGTACCCCTCTCCACCGGGGCGGGAGGGCTGTCGACCGATACAGACGCCGTGACTCATGGTCTTTGGCGTTTCAGCGAGACGTTTAACTCGCGGGTTCAGTCCTTTAATGGGACTTTGTCGCGGCCGACTCAGCGCGGAGCTATGGCCTGCACGCGCTCGTAGGCTGAACTGGGGTGACCACCGGATCTCAACATCCAGCCCGTCGCCCAGTTCAGCTTTCTTGCTTGAAGATCTCACAGGAACACTGGAGAAAAAAAGCTGTCCAAAAATCCTTTTAGAAAAAAATTTCTTGCCAGGACCTAAGATCCCAGCAAGGTATCTAGGTCCTTACTCCTAACTAGACAGAAAATAACTGATTTGCTGAGGCAGAGAGAGAGAGGATATACCCTCTGGGACTGCCCCTAGGGTGTGGCCAGAGCTTTTTAATTTCCTGTCTAGTCCTGCTCCTGCGGAGGTAACATAACCCGAAGGTGGTGTATCACCGAGGACTACGTCTGTCGATGAGCGCTAGAGAAAAAGGATTTTTAATACAGAAATGTTAGCTTGCTGAAAAGTATGTCCATGTACGGTATAGTATGCACTTAATACTTAGTCAGAGCTCCTTTTGCATGAGTTACTGCATCAATGTGGCATGGCATGGGGGCAATCAGCCTGTGGCACTGTTGAGGTGTTATGGAAGCCCAGGGTTCTTTGATAATGTTTTTGAGGTCACCTGCATCGTTGGGTCTGGTGTCTCTCATCTTCTTCTTGACAATACCCCACAGATTCTCTATGGGGTTTAGGTCAGGGGAGTTCACACTGGACTCATGCAACTTGGATTCTGTACCTCTCCGCTTTTCTTCCAGACTCTGGGACCCTGATTTCCAAATGAAATGCAACATTTTCCACAGTCAGTGATGATTTCGGGAGCCATGTCATCTGTTTGTGTTGGTCTACTGTGTTTTATCAAGTCCAAAGTCAGGAAATTCTAGAGCACTTCATGCTTCCCTCCTCTGACCAGCTTGATTGATTGATGCTGATTTCATTTTCCAGCAGGACTTGGTACCTTTCCACACTGCCTAAAGTTACAATACCTGGTTTAATGATCATGGTATTACTGTGCTTCATTGGTCACTGCGCTTCATATGTCCATGATGATATATAAGAATAGCCTTCATTGGAAATAATGCTTTTTTACATGACATGCAAATCTATGTATATCAACCTCTATTAAGTGCTAGATGTATTAGAGCAGGGGCCTTCAAACGATGGCCCTCCAGTTGTTCGGGAACTACAATTCCTATCAAGCCTAGTCATGTCTGTGAATGTCAGAGTTTTACAATGCCTCATGGGATGTGTAGTTCTGCAACAGCTGGAGGGCCGTAGTTTGAGGATCCCTGTATTAGAGGTTCTATAGTGTAGGTTTGTTCTCCATATCTATCCATGACTGGGTCCAACAAAAGGTTAAAATCTCCCATACACAGTAGATTAGCCTCAGGGTAAGAGGCCGCAAACACCATAACTCCCTAAAAACTTGCAGGGTAGCTAGGGGGGAGTTATAAACCCCAAAGTAACAAACGGCAAAGCACGTGTCTGCACGCACAAACACATATCACCCATTCTGATCAGTATTCTCTTGGCAGCATTCCCATGGGACTGAGTGGTGTATCAAAATAGAGACTGCCCTAGAGTATGTAGTGTAACATGAATGTAAAGACCATTGTATCCAGGGTTTATGGAGATAATCAAGGGTATCTTTTACTAAGTGCGTCTCTTGGAGACAGATAATTTGAGCTATAGAACGTAATATGGTAGTAAACACCTGGGAGCGCTCTGTACTCAATGAGCACAACTATTTACAATGAGCAAAAATATTTGCCCTTAAAAATAAAAAACAGTATTCAACGGGGCATTGCCTGCACACAGTAGGCACATATGTGAAGGCAATTTGTGGGTACAGCTGCATTTCAAACTCCCTCTTAAAGCGGAGTTCCGGCCACAGAAAAAAAATTTCAATGAACATACCCCCGGGACAGTCAGGGCTAGTACATTCCACAATGGATAGCCTCAGATCTGTCCCTGTTCGCACTTACCTTTTAGAAGAAATATTTACTTTTAAAATTTCTTCTCCAGTGCTGCCATCTCAGGTGTGGGCAGCTTGAAGCCAGCGCGATCTTCTTCTGCATCCTCTTTTGTCCTCTTTGGTCCCACGATGCACTGCGCCGGCCCCGCCATCACTTCCGGGTCTGCAGCGTCATCCCTGCACAGCTTCTGGGCATGCCCAGAAGCTGTTTAGCAAGGTAAGACGCGCCTACACTGGAACTGACGTCGGGGCCGGTGCAGGCGCATTGATTCCTGGGAGCGATGACGTTCAGCTCCCAGGAATCATTGCAAAGCGGAAGTGACGGCACAGGCCGCGGCCGAGGAAGGCGGAAGTGGATGGTAAGGTGAGTATATTATCCTCTCTAATAAGGTAAGTAAGCAAAAAAAAGAGCCGGGAATATCCAATTCTTGCTCAGGTAAGGATAAGGAAGCGGATGCCATAAAATCTACAGGCATGATTTTGTGTCCGGAACTCCGCTTTAAACATAAGGGCAGTACAGCAAGGATCAGCTAGAAGAAATCTTAGTTATAAATGACATGCAAGTGCCTGAGTCAGTATGCAATTTCAGGATGTTATACCCGAATTTATGCTGATGCATAGGTTAGCAGTATCATTGGGAAGCAAGTCTGCAACTCCAGGGTATATACTGTAAAGGTTGTAACAATAAGTACACAGGAGTCTGTTTTTATGAACAACAGCAAGGTAAGTGGCTTAGGAGGAAAATCAAGTCATTATCACGTGAGGTGAATGTATTGATGATACAAGCATGTGTGCTGAATGAGATCAAATCAATGAATACTAGAGTACTTATAGAGGGCACCCTTTAGTGCACAGCCAATCTTGCGCAGAATCAGGGGTTGTAAAGAAGAGAACTTTACCATCCTCAGACGAGCTGGATGGGCCATTGAATAGACAATATTTCTTCTAGATGTCAGTGAACGTTGCTCTATGTTTTTGCAAAACAAACGAGGAATCAGGAAAAGAATTACACAATATTCCCATATTGAATAGGGCCCTACGGTCTTGCCTTTCGGAGGATTAGATCCCAGTCTTTGCAATTTAGTAGTCAGGCAGGGAGAGGTCTAAGTATGGCACCAGGTGAAGGAGGTTTGGCTGGAACCCTTTGGGTCCTCTCCACAGCAAAGGCAGATGAAAAGCATCAGAAAACAGGGATTTGAACCAGGATTCAACAAAGTCCCCAGGATTCTAGCCTTCAGCCCTCTCTGGTAGGCCCATAATCCTGACGTCCTCTATTTACTGCACTCTTCACAAAGCAATTCCTCCCACAGGGGATACTTTTTCCTATATGTGTAAATGGACACATTTACACCAGCGATCTATCCCCCCACAACTTTGGGAAAAATCTGGACTTTTAGCTTTAAGTCTTCTAAGTATGTGGTGCAGAAAGAGATCACTCTTAAAATATTTTTTTTATTCTTATATTTATATTGTTTTCCTTCAATAAACAAAAAATCACATACAAAAGCAATAATGAAAACTCAATAACTTCTTTTAACACTTCCCCCCCCCCCCCATTCTCTCCCACCCTTCCCATATCCCACTTAAAATGATATTACTAAACCAGACATTTTAGATATTCGCTTTCTCTAGGGCCATCTTTAATACTGATTGGACCCTGGGCATACATTTTCTTGGGGCCCCCCTGACCCTTGCTCACATGCAATTTCGCTCTTCACCTGCTCTGAGACATACAATAAATAACAGCTACACTCAAAATCAGTTTATGCAGCGGATCAGGCAGCAATTGCTTGCCAGGGGTTACAGCGCATCATTACCACCCACTGATTAGTTTCTAGAAGTTACAAAACACAATTTCTGCTTGTTGATTGGTTGCTAGAGGTTACTGCACATCATTACCGCTCACCAATTGGTGGCTGGGGGAGGGGAGGGTGTGATCAGTGGCAGCGATAGGGGGGATGGGATCAGTGGCAGTGCTAGGGGGGGGGGTCAATGGCAGTGCTGAGGGGTGGATAGGATCAGTGGGAGGGCTGGGGAGGATGGGATGTAGGAGTACAAGTAAGTCATGTGCGCTTGCTCACATCACCGCTGAACCACTCCCCCTCTCCCGCTCTTAAAATATTGATGTTCTGGCAAAAGACTCCAGAGGTTGTACATCACCAGGATTCCTCTCTTTCAGCACTGTGTTGGTGCTGTGGTCTGGAAGTGGGTTCCCATTTTAATATTTTTTGGCAATGTCCCTGAATATGCCCTTTTTGGACTGACTTGATGATATTTCAAGGGGTGTTAGATCTGTTTTTCCCTCTGTACCCTGCCCATTATTTATTGGGCCTTCCCTTCTGTGGTGTTGCAAAACCCGTTAAACAATTGTCTTCCTATATCCTTCTGGCTGCTAAAAGAGCCATCCCTCTATGTTGGCTGTCAACTGATCCACTGTCCCATCTCCGATTCTTACAATTATTAGCCAAAATCTGGAGAATGGAATACCTAACTGCCACTATTAATGATGCTATTCTGCAATTTAATAACATTTGGGAAATCTGGGACCAGTCTGAATATGGTGCCTCATTACCTTTTTTTCTGTCACATTTAACCATCTTATCTCCTACTGAAACATTTAATTGTACCTCTGGTATGTATACTTTCCTCATGAGCCCCCCTGCACTTTATATAGGTTACGATTTCTTTCTTTTTTGTTAACTGCTACCTATATCTGTTAGTGTTGTTCTTTGGTTCTGTCATAGTTTGTGGGTCATATGACTTTATAATGCCTACAGAGATTTTATTCTCCATTTGTGTTTCTTACATGATCACTACTAACTGTTTGCCTTTTTTTGTGTTAAAAAAAAAAAAAAATCTTTGTAGCTTTGTGAGATGATCATTAATGTTATTGTTTTACTTGTAGGTGGTTTGGGTCCCCTCAGAAGCCTGAACAAAAATCTCCTAGTTAGCAACCCCCACATGCTGCCTTGTTGCTAGGACATGAAAACCATTGGTTTTCACTCATGCAATGCTGGGAGTGAGCATCCAACGATTTTCACATCTTAACAATAAGTCAGGATGTGGGTGTTGCTAACTAGGAGTGTTTTTAACCAGGCTTTGGAGAGGACCCAAACGGCCTACAGGTAAAACAATAAAATTAATGAGCATTTAACAAAGCTGTATGAGTTTTTGCATAGGCTATTTTCTGGAAAAGGTGAACCTAGCCTTTAAGTGGATTAGGTGGAAGGCTAGAACCCCAGCCAGATATTTATGTCTGTCTGTGTCCCTGTTGCAGGTTTCCCCTCATTTTCTGTCTAGTGAATCTGTTGTTACCAGGATAGGGTGGATGAGAGTAATGCCTCGTACACACGCAACGATTATCGGCTGACCGATCGGCCGTCTTTTGTCCACTGTTGTTGTGTTGGTTGAAATGTGCTCTAGACTGCACACAAATTTTCTCGGCCAACAAAAACCAACTTCAGAAGTGATGTCATGTTCTGGTTTACTTTCCGTGTGTTTTTTCTTCTCTGAGCATGCCCAATCTTGCTCATCAGATTTTTGTCTGCCGAAAATCTGTACTGACTGACGGAAAATCGGCCATTCTGTTGACGGCCAACAAAAATGTTATAGCCTGCACACCAGATTTTGTTCGGCCGAAAAGTCGGAGTCGGTTGTCGAAAGCATCATACTAACAAACCGAAAATCGGCCGATCGGACGTTGGCCGAAAATTCACGGCCAACTATCGATGCGTGTGTACGAGGCATAAATCCTTAACGAAGCTCTGGATATCACAAATCTGTTTTGAGTTTTAATCCTTCCCTAATCTTTACTAGAAAAACTAGAAACAATTTTTTGGCTTATCTTACTTTAAATGCCCCATTCTAAAAAGTATATACTGTATGTATTAAAAAATGGAAAGATTGTGTGTACAAGATAATTAAAGCTTCTGTAGTTAGTTGATGTTTGGAATGAGATATTTGAGTATTTGTTTCTCTATGCTTTGCATTAGGAAATTTAAAACAAAATGTATTACTAACCTGGCATAATGTGGGGTCATCATCTATAAGAATAGAAAAACAAAAACAAAACAATGATATCAAAAACTCCCATATCACATTTGTATTCTGCCCTCTATTATCTTTCCCGTAGCATATCATTTTATTCTCTTCTCATATCTGTCTTGTTGCATCTATTTCATACCCACACCAATTCTGTCCCAATGGGATTTTTTACTGAAGCTAGAGAGGGAAACATTTGTCACAATTTCGCAGAGAAACCAATCAGCTTCTAACCTCAGCTTGTTTATTTAGGCTTTAGCAATAAAACCTGGAAGCTGATAGGTTTCTCTGCAGAATTGTGACTAATTTTGCCCTCTCCAGCTTTAGAAAATAAGCACCATTCCCTCCATTGTATTCCCTTACCACATTTGTCCTTTCCTTCCATTTTATTATATACAGGGATATTGCTGCGCTGAAACCATTAAAATCACAATCATATAAGAAATAGGCGAAAAGCAGCTGACAAAGATCTTGATTCTAGGAATCAATCAACAATAAAAGGAAAAAAAAAGTGTAGCGCTAATCTTATAGGCATATAGCAGAAATGCAAGTCCATGTAATAAAGAAAGTCCACAACATGAGAGTGTCCAATCCACAAATAGATGTGAGAAGCCAGAAGAACCGCCACCGAGCCCAGAAGACACACTGCCTCTTACCAGAAAACGGGGACCTTCATTACAAAGGTCTTAAACAGCATTCAGGTTAATAGTCAAACGACTCTTCCACTATGATGACAAGTGAAATCTCCTCCAAGGGTAAGTGGCTGCACATTTCTCCTCTGTTGATGAACACTCATGGATCTCTGCAGTCTCCTGATATCTCCGCCCTTGGGCGAGCTGCAGAGCTGGAGGGGGCTGGATGAGGGCGGAGATATCAGGAGACTGCAGAGATCCATGAGTGTTCATCAACAGAGGAGAAATGTGCAGCCACTTACCCTTGGAGGAGATTTCACTTGTCATCATAGTGGAAGAGTCGTTTGACTATTAACCTGAATGCTGTTTAAGACCTTTGTAATGAAGATCCCCCAAGAGGCAGTGAGTCTTCTGGGCTCGGTGGTGGTTCTTCTGGCTTCTTACATCTATTTGTGGATTGGACACTCTCATGTTGTGGACTTTCTTTATTACATGGACTTGCATTTCTGCTATATGCCTATAAGATTAGCGCTACACTTTTATTTTCCTTCCATTTTATTACCTCATCAAATATGTCCTATCTCATCTATTTCAACTTCTCGCCATATCTGTACAATTCCTTATATTTTATTCCCTTAAAAATATTTGTCCCCTACCTTCCATTTGATTACCCTTATGTTCTTCACCACATCTATATCACCCTTTCTATTGCATTTATACTCTATACTTGTCCCCTACCCTTCATTTTACTTACTCACCACACCTGTATTGTGCTCCATATGTTCCCTCCACACCTGTCCTGATTCCTGCATTCCATACCCTTACTTATCTCTCTTGTCCTCCACATTTCACCACCTTACCACACCTGTCCTGATTCCTCCATTTCATACCCTCACTACATCTCTCCTGACCTCTCCATTCAGCAGCTCACACTTTGCTTTTGATTCCTTCATATCATACTCCCAACATATCTGTCCTGTCCTCTCCATTTTTACCACCTCGCCACAGCAGTCCTGATTCCTCTATTTTATACCTTCACTACATCTTGACTGTCCACTGCATTTTATCCGCTCACCACATTTGTTCTGGCTGCTAGTACACTTTAATTCAATCCCTCCACTTAGTTCTGTCCTCATATCTGTCCTTAGGCTTCCATTTCAATCCTTCACCGCTTCTTTCCTGCACCCCCTCCCAATTTATTCCCTTCACATCTGCATGGATTCCTCTATTTTATGTTGTTCCCACACTCGTTCTGTTTCCTCCATTTCCTTGCTTCATTACATAGTTAGGTTGAAAAAAAGACACAAGTCCATATAGCTCAACCAATATAAAATAAAAAAAAAAACAAAAAAAGAAAAGACAGACAACCATACAATCCCATATACACAATCCTATACCCACAGTTGATCCAGAGGAAGGCAAAAACCAAAGCGAAGCATGATCCAATTTGTCACAGCAGGGGGAAAGATTTCCTTCCTGATTCCCCCCCCCCCCCCAGAGACAATTGGATATTCCCTTGATACATATTAGTATCCAGTTATATTATGTACACCTAGGAAAGAATCCAGGCCTTTTTTAAAGCAATCTACTGAGCTAGCCAGAACCACCTCTGGAGGGAGTCTATACCACATTTTCAAAGCTCTTACTGTGAAGGAACTTTTCCATATTTGGAGACAAAATCTCTTTTCCTCTAGACATAAAGAGTGCCCCCTTGTCCTCTGCAATAACCTTAAAGTGAATAACTCAACACCAAAATCACTATGTGGACCCCTTATGTATTTATAGATGTTGATCATATCCCGCCTTAGCCGCTTGCTGGCCAGCCAACGTAGTTTTACTGCGGCAAGTCAGCTTTGTCCCGCAAAATTATGTACCTTTACCCTGCTTCGCAGGACCGCTAGTAGGGGCACGCATGCCACAGGGGAGGCCAATCAGCAGGTACAGCTGCCGCGATGTCAGCCAGGAAACCGTGATCGCTCCTTGTGGAGACAGAACAGTGGTCTGCCGTTGTAAACATGGCAGACCGCTGTTCTGTCTGTAATGAACACAGTGATCCTGTGTTCCTCTTATATAGTAACACAGGTCTCTGTGTTCATGCAGCAAGCCCATCCCGCACACAGTTAGAAAGCACCCCCTAGGGACACTTGTAACCCTTTGATCACCCCTGGTGTTAGCCCCTTCCCTGCCAGCGTCATTAGTACAGTAACAGTACATATTTTTAGCACTGATTACTGTAGTAATGTCACTGGTCCCCCCAAAAGTGTCAAAAATGTCAGTTAGGTGTCCGATCTGTCCGCCGCAATGTCGCAGTCCCGCTAAAAATCGCTGATCGCTGCTATTACTAGTAAAAAATGTAAAACAATAAAAAATGACATAAATCTTTCCCCTAGTTTGTAGACACGATAACTTTTGTGAAAACCAATCAATATACACTTATTGGGATTTTTTTTACCAAAAAATATGTAGCAGAATACATATTGGCTCAAAATGATGAAAACGTTTGATTTTTAATTTTATTTATTGGGAATTTTCTATAGCAGAAAGTAAAAAATATTGGTTTTTTTTCAGAATTGTCGCTCTTTTTTTGTTTATAGTGCAAAAAATAAAAACTTGCAGAGGTGCTCAAATACCACCAAAAGAAAGCTCTATTTGTGGGGAAAAAAAGGACATCAATTTTATTTGGGTACATCGTCGCACGACCGTGCAATAGTCAGTTAACGTAATGCAGAGCCGTATCGCAAAAAATGGCCTGGTCATTAAGGGGGTAAAAACCTTTCAGTCCAGAAGTGGTTAATCTCCTCTTTTCAAAAGGGAATAAATTCAGTTCCTCTAATCTTTCCTCATAGCTGAGCTCCTCCATGTCTCTTTTGGTTGCCCTTCTCTGCACTTTGTCCAGTTCCCCGATATCCTTTTTGAGAACTGGTGCCCAAAACTGAACTGCATATTCCAGATGAGGTCTTACTAATGATTTGTACAGGGGAAAATTATTTCTCTCTCTCTGAAATCCATGCCTCTGTTAATACAAGAAAGGACTTTGCTTAATTTGGAAACCGCAGCTTGGCATTGCATACTATTATTAAGCTTATGATCTACCAGAACACCCAGAGCCTTCTCTACTATGGGTTCCCTTAGTTGTACTCCCCCTAGTATGAATGATGCATGGATATTCTTAGCCCCCCAAGTTTATAATTTTGCATGTATCACCATTAAACCTAATTTGCCACATAGTTGTCCAAAGAAACAGTGCATTGTAAGTTGGAAACATCCTGTAAGGAAGTTATTCCATTGCATAGCTTGGTATCATCTGCATACAGTATGTCCTATTGCCTGTTACTACATTTGTTCATCACATCTGTCATAACCATTCCATTTGGCGTTCTTACTACACCTGTCCTGTCCCCTCTTCTTCATTCTCTCACTGCAGATACCCTGGCTTTTCTATCTGATGCCCAATCCACATCTCGCTTTCAAACTTCGTTTCCATTTGCTCACTACATATATTTTCATGTATTTCTTCTTATGCTCTCCCACAAGTTTTTCATATTTCAATCTCTATAAGTTTTTTCATCCAATCTCAAGGATTTTTAAAAATTTTTTATAAACAATGCAAACATTGATTGACTTTCTTTGTGGACTTGACACAATAATGCCATGGTCTCTTTGGTATCTGTCTTATCTTGCATGTACAATGAGCAACAATGAAAAACTGAAACAAAAAGGTACAACTCAACCAATTGACCTTTTGCCAGTCTTTTGATGTCTTGAGGTTATCTGTTTTGCACAATACACAGCTTTGTTCCAAGGCATCAAAAGAAAAACTATCTATGTATAGACACTTTTTTCTACATTTTTTCTTTTACCAATGGCATTAGATCAGGTGCCTGCTCACCTGGTGACTGAGGATCAGATACTCGAAAAAGTGTGGCTGGGGTGGGACGACGCCTCCGAATCTGCAAAAAGAAAAAACATAACACATTACAGATCCACAGAGATAGCAATTCATTTTAAATGCCAACATTGGCTGTTTAAACTCTGTAAATATTTGCTATTTTTACATAACATGATTGTTTGCAGTTGCATAAAAAAGGAGTGGAGTATATAAGCATTAAAATGATTAATAGGATTATAAGGTGTGGATTTTTGTGTGCACAATGGAATGAATATTGTTTTAATTTAGAGCTATGTCAAATGCAAAAACATTCTGTCCTCATGCAAATCAGTGAGATTGGGCAAGTGATGAAAAATATAGTCAGAAAGATCCACACAACTTTATCAAAGAAAGTGTGATCAATTTGGCTGACTCCTAAGGAAAATGTATATTGAGTTATACAAGTTATTCATTGGTTACGATTAGGACTAAAAAGAGCATTGTGTACAGAAGTTTTTGAAAAATGGCTAAACAAGAGTTACACATTTATGACAGTCCACACACAGGTATTTCAGTTTTGAATTTTGAATATTTGAACGTCGCCCCTGACGTCATCAAACGTATGACAAAACGTGTTGGATGGGACCGGACGTGACGTCATCAGGCCCCTCTGCTGAATTTTACTGGGGAACGCTGCAGTTTTTACTTTCTCTCCTTGGAGTTTCACATACCTGATTTGTACATCTACCATGTGAGTGCACACTTTTATAATAAATTGAACCTTTTTAAACTGTATTACGCTATGTACTCTTGTATTAATTTCATGTTTGTCAGAACCTGCTGATTTACCTGGAAGCCTACCTAAATGGATATCTTTGATGGTTCATGCCTGGTGGGTTACATCCCCCACAAGTGCTATTGGCTTTTCAATTAATTTGGAAGCCATTACATTCTGGTAAGCGGCCACTTATTATCCCATTTGTTGGTGACCTTTTCATCGCTCTTTGGGAAGATGAGCTCTTATCTGCATGCTGGGACTTGTGGTTCCTCCCTGCTAGTGTCAGGGTCCGGACTGGCGGCAGGTGACTGCACTGGAGGTGGATCCTCTGTGTCTGTGAGGGATTGGCGTGGACCGTACTAGAGGACCGGTTCTAAGTTACTACCGGTTTTCACCAGAGCCCGCCGCAAGGCGGGATGGACTTGCTGCGGCGGTAGCAACCAGGTCGTATCCTCCGGTAACGGCTCAACCTCGCAGACAGCTGATTCAGGCGTGGTACAGAAGGACAAGGCAGGGTCAGACGAAGCAGAAGGTCAAGGCAGGCGGCAATGGTTCGTAGTCAGGGGCAACAGCAGAAGGTCTGATACACAGGCAGGGAAAATACACCAAACGCTTTCTCAAGGCACAAAAGGCAACAAGATCCGGCAAGGACAGGAAGGGGAAGTGGGTTTTTATATGTTTTGGGCTGATTGGGTCGGGCACCAATTAGTGGTGCACTGGCCCTTTAAATTTTAGAACAGCGGCGCGCGCGCGCCCTAGAGAGCGGGGCCGCGCGCGCTGGGAGGAAGCCAGGGCGGGAGGTGAGTGGAGTCCGCGGGCGGGAACGTCCCGCCGCGCGGACCGACTGTGTGTGGGGTGCGGGGGAGCGACGCTCAAGGTCGGGGAAGGTGACCGGAGCGCCGCTACCCGCAGCATGCCTCGAGTGCTCCGGGGACGCTGCAGGACCCGGAGCGCTCGGCGTGACAGCTAGAAAGTGTTTACTTTCTTTATCGGAAAGAGTTTTCATCTTTTCTATGGACTTTATGCACATTTAATGCTATGTTACTAGTTATATTTTTTATGCCATTTACTAGTGGTGCATACGTTCACACAATTTTATATTATATTCACATATCATTTTTTTTTCAATCACTATTACTGCACGTATTATTTATAGTCTTTAATTTAGCCTTTTACCCTTACTTTCACTTTAAGCTACCCTCAGTTGACTGGATCATGCAAATCTTTTTGAAAGATGGAATTAAAACCAAATCACAACATGATCTTAACTGAATTTAGGGGCTTGTTTCCACCAGATGCATTATACATCTTCATTATTTTCATGCCATTGCATTTTGTTAAAGTGCATTAAAAACATTAAATAAAAAAATTCTATATTTTTGGTAGAGTTGACCTGCAGTTTAGCATTCAAGTTTACTCAAATGGAGTCCTTTAAAACTGCAATGCAAACTGGTCTCAAAAGCCTGATTCAGGTAGCCTTAATTGTGTCACCTAAAACCAGTCATGAAACCAAAACTTTAAAAATTGAAAATAATGAATAATAATCCAGGATAATTTGGTGCCCTACGTGCTACAATAAAATGTTGGCTGCTTTAAGCCTCAGCTTCTGAATTAAAACAATTAAATTAAATTACATTTTAAAAAAAAAATTCCTAACTCCTAACCCAGTTACAGTAAAAGAAAAAAAATGCAGTGTTCAATGCATAATTTACCCTCTTCACAGCGCTGTCCTGCATGAAAACTCTGCTAAGTCAAGTAGCTTCCACCCCATCTTTAGGTTGACTGACACACATAATCTAGACTACAGAAGGTGTAGCCATCACTCAGTCTGGCAGTTCACACATGGCACTGCTGTGTGATGTGTAATTTGGCAACTATGTGGCAATTGAGGTTTAATGTTAACCACTTGCCGACCGCCGCCCGACTATATACGGCGGCGGTCAGCCCCTCCCAGACAAAGTGACGTACCGGTACGTCACTAGTCTGGAAGCCAATAGGGGGCGAGCGGGCGCCGTCAGAGGCGCGCTCCCGCCCCCGCTTGTTCCCTAAGCAGCCCGCGCGTGTGACCGGCGGACCCGATGTCCGCCGGTCACGCCACTCGCGATCGTCGGGTGGAGAGGGAGAAAGGCAGGCGGCTAATGTAAACAAAGCCACCTGTCACTCTCCCCTGTGTAAAAGCACAGATCATACGGTCCTGCTATGTAGGACCGTTAAACTCTGCTGTTACACACACAGCCACATCCAATCACAGTTAGAAGCACTCCCCTAGGGACACACTTAACCCCTCCCTCTCCAATAAAGTTAACCCCTTTCCTCCCAGTGTCATTTTTACAGTAACAATATGTATAGCACTGATTACTGTAGTAATGTCACTGGTACCCCCAAAAGTGTCAAAAATGTCAGTCAAGGGTCCGATCTGTCCGCCGCAATGTCACAGGCCCGCAAAAAAAAAAAAAAAAAAAAAATCGCAGATCGCCGCCATTACTCGTTAAAAAAAAAAAACAATAAAAATGACAAAAATCTTTCCCTTAGTTAGTAAACGCGATAACTTTTGCACAAACCAATCAAAATACGCTTTTTTCGATTTTTACCAAACATATGTAGCAGAAAATAAATTGGCCTAAAATGTTAAAAAATTTGATTTTTACATTTTTTTTGGGGGGGAATTTCATATAAAAAATGTGAAAAATATTGTTATTTTTGCAAAATTGACGCTCTTTTTTTGTTTATAGCGCATGATCAAAAAATCGCACAGGTGATCAAATACCACCAAAAGAAAGCTCTGTTTGTGGGAAAAAAAGGACGTCAAATTCGTTTGGGTACAGCGTCGCACGACCGCACAATTGTCCGTTAAAGTCACGAAGTGCCGAATCGCAAAATAGGGCCTGGTCAGGAAGGGGGTAAAATCTTCCGGGGCTTAAGTGGTTAATAAATGTAAAGGTATGCACTTGGGGGCTAATAACATACATGCATCATACCTTCTAGGAGGGGAACAGCTGGGGGAGTCAATGGTGGAGAAGGATCTGGATGTTCTGGTAGATCATAAACTTAATAATAGAATGCAATGCCAGGCTGCAGTTTCTAAAGCAAACAAAATACTTTCTTGTATTAAAAAAGGTATGGACAGTGAGAGAAACATACGAGGTGGTATCAAAATGTTTCAAGACACGTGTTTTGTAACACGCCAGCTGGCAGCAGAAGGCTGCACACACAGTCACAGGGAGCACTGACCTTCATAAGTCAGTGTGCCAAAAGACATTGTCCTGTGTACATGCAGAGCTGTGCAACTGGTGCTATTTTGACCACATGCATTACCTCGTCTGCTCACCGAGCTCTCCTTATATATGAGTTTCTCACCAGAAACAACATGATCTTACTTCCGCACCCACCCTACTTGCCAGATTTGGCTCCCGCGGACTTTGCCCTCTTCTCGAAGATGAAGATCCAACTCAAAGGTCACTGTTTTGACACCATTGTGGAGATCCAGCATGAGTCACAGAAGGTGCTTGACAGGCTTTGAAAAGAACACTTCCAGGACACATTCTAGAAGTGGTAGAAATGTGGGGGGGGGGGGGGGGGGGCTGTATTGCTGTGCAAGGGGGCTATTTTAAAGGTGATAGTATGTAGACATAGATAAAGTGCTTTCTTGTAAACAGAGCTAGTCTCAAAACTTTTCTGGAGAAAAACTGGAAAAGTGGAAAGCAGTGCAACCAAACTGATAAAAGTCATGGAGGACCTCAGCTATGGGAAAAGATTAGCTGAACTGAATGGATTCTCTCTTGAGAAGATATATTGAGGGGGGATATGATCATCATGTATACAGTGCCTTGAAAAAGTATTTATACCCCTTAAAATTTTCCAAATTTCGTCATGTTACAACGAAAAATGTAAATGTGTTTTATTGGGAGTTTATGTGAAAGACTAACACAAAGTGGAAGAAAAATGAAAATGGTTTTCAAATTTTTTTACAAATAAATATCTGAAAAGTGTGGCGTGCATTTGTATTTAGCCCCCTTTAGTTTTGATATCCCTAACAAAAATCTAGTGGAACCAATTGCTTTCAGAAGTCACCTAATTAGTAAATAGTCCACCTGTGTGTCATTTAATCTCAAAATAAATATAGCTGTTCTGTAAAGCCCTCAGAGGTTTGTTAGAGAACCTTAGTGAACAAACAGCATCATGAAGGCAGAGGAACACACCAGACAGGCCAGGGATAAATTTGTGGAGAAGTTTAAAGCAAGGTTAGGTTATAAAAAAAATATCCCAAGCTTTGAACATCTCACGGTGCATTGTTCAATCCATCATCCCAAAATGGAAAAAGTATGGCACAACTGCAAACCTACCAAAACATGGCCGTCCACCTAAACTGACAGGCCTGGGCAAGGAGAGAAGCAGCCAAGAGGCTCATGGTAACGCTAGAGGAACTGCAGAGATCCACAGCTCAGGTGGGAGAATCTGTCCACGGGACAACTATTAGTTGTGCACTCCACAAATCCTCCCTTTATGGAAGAGTGGCAAGAAGAAAGCCATTGTTGAAAGAAAGCCATAAGAAGTCCTGCTTGCAGTTTGCAAGAAGCCATGTGGGGGACACAGCAAACGTGTGGAAGAAGGTGCTCTGGTCAGATGGGACCCAAGTTGAACTTTTTGGCCTAAAAGCAAATTGCCCTAATCATACAGCCAGAGCTACAATGAAATGGCATTTCAATTTCAAATAGATCAAAGAATATCCATGTATTAGAATAGTCTAGACCTAAATCCAATTGAGAATCTCTGGCAAGACTTGAAAATTGTTGTTCGCAGACGTTCTCCATCCAATCTGACAGAGCTTGAGCTATTTTGCAAATAAGAATATGCAAAAATGTCACTCTCTAGATGTGCAAAGCTCAGGGGGGCTGAATACAAATGCAAGCCACACTTTTTAGATATTTATTTGTAAAAAAAAAAAAAAACATTTATCATTTTCCTTCCACTTCACAATTATGTGCCACTTTGTGTTGGTCTATTATATAAAATCCCAATAAAATACATTTAGGTTTTTGGTTGTAACATGACAAAATGTGAAGAATTTCAAGGAGTATAAATACTTTTTTAAGGCACTGTAAACACATAAGTGGTCCATATAGTGAACTTTGTATAGACTGTAGACTTATTCACTTTCAGGTCATTACAGCGGACAAGTAAGGCACTCTTTATGTCTGGATGAAAAGACATTTAACCTTCACATACACAGTAAGACTCCCTGAAGAACTGGCTCTGGCCAGCCTATAGATTGTTAAAAAAAAGAGCTGTGTCTGCGTTCCTAAATGCACAAAATATAACTGGATATTAACATTTATATGCAATAACATTTATATGCAATAACACCAGAGGTAGTTGATCCAAGGAATATCCAGTTGCCTCATGGGAGATCAGAAAGGTATCCCCCCCCCCCAACCCCCACTAGAGCGAGTTGGATCATGCTTTATTGGGTTTTTTTGCTTTCCTCTGAGTATATGATAGTGTATATGGCATTTTTTTATTTGGGTTTTTTATTTATTTTATTGGTTGAACTAGATGGACTAGTGTCTTTTTTTCAACCTATGTGACTATATGATATTGCATGTATGCCACTTGGAAGAATATTTTATTTAACTAGAAGGGAAATGTATTTAAAAATATAGCCTAGAAGGGAAAAGGGTTAGATATTTCTAATATATTTTGGATTTATACTTTAAAGGGTAAGTCCAGGCAAAACCTAACTAATGCTAAACCTGCTCTGTGCCACATTCTAAACCCGATCATGTCCGGTCTCAAGCGACAGAAGCTGTGTGCAGGAGAGGAACAACAACGGCTTTGAAATAAATGAGAAAGGACGTCAACTATAAACTTACTGTGGGGCTTCCGTTTTCGAGTGCCTTTCCTGCACCCGCCTCCACACTGAAGCCGCCGCTGACAGCTTAGCGTGGACCGGATCGGATTGACTGCAGAATAGGTAAGAACAGTGATTTTTGCTTTAAAGGGGTTTGATAGAGTAGGTTTAGAATGTGGCACAGAACAGGTTTAATGTTAGTTAGGTTTTGCCTTTCTCCTTTAAGGTGTAATTGATAAGACTGCATGGAAAAGGCACCCCTTTGCCTCTGGCATCTCAAAGCATACTCACTAATTGTAAATGCGGTCATGACCAAATGCCCTGTTCTGGGATATGCCAAAGCTGCTCTCCCAGCTCAGAAAACTGTAATAGCCAAATGCAGTCACAGCTAGTGCCATAAATTGTGACAAAAACATGCAAAGTGTAATTAGCAAAGTTCAGTTCATGCCAGACAATCAGATTTCAGTTTACAGAAGTCAAATGAGTGAAAAGTGATTGACTGCTACTTTTTTATGTTTTGTAATCAGTCTATGCTTTTTGTCTTATTAAATAAACCTAATGTCGTTTAAATCAGCCATTCTCAACCTTTTTACTCCAGAAGAACCCTTAAAATAATTTTCAGGTCTCAGGCAACATTGGCTAAAATCAATTCATTAGCAGTCAGTTGGAAAACTGCCACTTATAATGGTGGCTTGCGAATGAGGGTCCAGTTGCCACATATACAGACAGCTAAAAATATCACTGGGTTCATGCAGCTGGCTTTGCCAAGCGATAATGACCCAGGAACTTTGTAGATTCCATCAGATGAAAGGTCCATCAGCCACAATCCATGGAAGCCCTAGCAACCTTTGGAGGAACCCTAAGGTTCAAGGAAACCCTGGCTGATAATTGTTAGTTTAAATAAATAATTGTCTGCAGTGTAGAGTCCAGAACTCTTCCAATGCAGAATATACATATGCTTGTCCCAAAGCCTATAGATGTTGTATCTGTTCTTCCCCTATTCTTCTGCCCTGCGCACTTTCACATATTGGGGTTAAAGAGGTTGTACACTGAGAAAAATTTTTTTTCTCTTCTTTACATCCTGAAAGAGAAACCCATAATGAGCTAGTATGCATCGCATACTAGCTCATTATGAAATACTTACCTTAGAACGAGCCCCCGCCGTGCCGTGCCGTCCCGTCCGCTTACCTGTATGACGGGCGACATGTATAGTCGCCCGTCTTCCGGGATCGCGGCATCCGGCCATCTGATTGGCCGGAGCCGCGGTGACGTCACTCCCGCGCATGCGCGCGGGAGCCGACGGTCACGGCACAGGGCTCTGAAGGAACGGCACGATCTGCCGTTCCTTCAGAGCGCATGCGCCAGTGACGTCACTGGCTGCATTAAAAGGTAAATATCTCCTAAACGGTGCATGTTTAGGAGATATTTACAGTACCTATAGGTAAGCCTTAATATAGGCTTACCTATAGGTACAACTTCCTGAGGAGGGTTTACTTCCTCTTTAATTTACTAAAGGCAAATAGACAGTGCACTTTACAAAGTGCAGTTGTTCTAGAGCTTAGTAAATGAGGTAAAGGTTCACCTCGCAAAGAAAACCCAATCACGTGCAAGGAAAAAGAAAAAAACATTTTTGCTTGCACGTGATTGGATGATGGAAGTCAGTAGAGCTTCTGCTCATTTACAACGCTCTGGAGCAACTGCTAAATGCAAGGGCACTTTGCAACGTGCACAATCTATTTGCTTTTTGTAAATCACCCCCATTGTGTCTTGTTAAATAAAGCAGTAGTCAGAGATGGTTCTGGCGACCTTAATTATATTAGTACAGGAATGTTATGTACCACCTACTGCATTCTAAAGAAGTAAACACTGAGCCCTTTGATTTGTTGCATAAAGCATAGAGTTGTGCTTCTTATTACAAGTCTGAGTGGTCCTAATTAAAGATCTACAGAGTTAGTAGACCAAACATCATGACATTTTTAAACACTTAACATAACAAGAGCTTGAAAAACGTCAAATAGAATAGCAGAGATAGCAAAGATTTTGGAAAAATTGCGAAATGCAAACATTTGGGGAATAAACTACCAAGATTCTCAGTGTGTCAATACTTAGATTAGCTAAAAGCCACACCAAAGGGAAGAACTCATATACAACTTTTGTCAACAAAACTAATTGGGAAGTAAAATTCAGTCATCACATGAAGCAATTGTTTGAACATCTCATGAAGTTACTATATACTGTAAAAGCTATATGATATTTGAGTATGGTAAAGAATGGTAAAGAATCAGCCCCCTGGTCTATTACAGTAAAAGTTTTGTTTTCAATACTCCTAAGTATTATAATACTTCTAAGTAGTTAAAGTAGAACTATAGGCAAACGTTTTTCCTGGCGCCTCCATGGCAGCATACCTGTGATAGAGCTCCGCCTCTACTCCGCCTTCAGGATTAGTGAATAGCTTAAAAGAAAGACGCCCCCTACTCCCAGCATTCTCCTTTTTTCCTCATACCTTCTTGACTGGTGAAGAGTTTGCAGTATGTCCTTACCTGCTGACCATCCGGCAGCTTCGCTGGGTTAAGCCTTTCCCAAGCGCAGTCCCTGTACTCGGGCCGCTCTTAGCGCTAAAAAGTCTGGGAACCCCTTCTGTGGATCTTTTGGGGTATGCAGAGTTTTCTAATGAGGAACGCAGTCTACCATAAACTCTTTTGCATAAAGAGCTTTTTTGTGATTGGCATTGATGGCAGCAGCAGGATCAGCATTCTTTGCCTTTCCTCTGCTATCTTTCTTCAGGTATCTACACTTATTTTCCTTCCTCTCCAGGTGAGTTTGTTCCATTTTGTTGTATCCCTCCTTCCCCCCATCTACCTAATTTTCCCCTTTCTCTTTACCAGCCAGCCAAGGTGTTCCTTGTGGTGTAGTTTTTCCTTCCTCCATTCATTCAGAGGATCATTTATTTTAAAAAAATAAAAATAAAAAATATGTATTAATATGTGTATATATATATATATTTATATATATATATATATATATATATATATATATATATATATATATATATATATATATATATATATATATATATGTGTGTGTATATATACAGTATGTGAGTGTGTTGTGGGAGATTAGCTCACAGGGATCACCTTTTCCAGCAAAGTACGGCCAGCATGCAGGTAATTTCTTTAGTCTGGTGGGTTGCCAGCTTTTTTTAGCAAAGGTTTGCAAATATGAAAAAACAACCAAACAGTAAAATAAATCCTTGCCGTCCGGCGCTAAACTAAAAAACAGCAGTTTTTTCTCACTATACGGTGTGCTGCTGGTCCCCATCACCCACAAAAACACATGGTAAAGCAAACCTTTTGTTTTAAAGTTCAAACAGAGCTCCTCTCTCAGATTCCCTTCTGAGTCTCAGGCCAGAGCATTTCTGTGCTCTCTTCCTGTTCATTTAAAGTCCATCTGAGCATGGACTCAGGTGACCCACAATCTCCGGACCGGAACCTAGCCTGTCACAGAGGCTGGAAAAACCTGGCCTGAATTCCGGTTTAGTCTCTTATGACCGAACGTTTGCGAGGTGAGATATACCGATTATCGACTACCTCACCTCGCATACCATCACAATATATGTGTATACAGTGCCTTGCGAAAGTATTCGGCCCCCTTGAACTTTTTGACCTTTTGCCACATTTCAGTCTTCAAACATAAAGATATAAAACTGTAATTTTTTTGTGAAGAATCAACAACAAGTGGGACACAATCATGAAGTGGAACGAAATTTATTGGATATTTCAAACTTTTTTAACAAATAAAAAACTGAAAAATTGGGCATGCAAAATTATTCAGCCCCCTTAAGTTAATACTTTGTAGCGCCACCTTTTGCTGCCATTACAGCTGTAAGTCGCTTGGGGTATGTCTCTATCAGTTTTGTACATCGAGAGACTGACATTTTTGCCTATTCCTCCTTGCAAAACAGCTCGAGCTCAGTGAGGTTGGATGGAGAGCGTTTGTGAACAGCAGTTTTCAGTTTTTTCCACAGATTCTCGATTGGATTCAGGTCTGGACTTTGACTTGGCCATTCTAACACACCTGGATATGTTTATTTGTGAACCATTCCATTGTAGATTTTGCTTTATGTTTTGGATCATTGTCTTGTTGGAAGACAAATCTCCGTCCCAGTCTCAGGTCTTTTGCAGACTCCATCAGGTTTTCTTCCAGAATGGTCCTGTATTTGGCTCCATCCATCTTCCCATCAATTTTAAACATCTTCCCTGTCCCTGCTGAAGAAAAGCAGGCCCAAACCATGATGCTGCCACCACCATGTTTGACAATGGGGATGGTGTGTTCAGGATGATGAGCTGTGTTGCTTTTACGCCAAACATAACATTTTGCATTGTTGGCAAAAAGTTCAATTTTGGTTTCATCTGACCAGAGCACCTTCTTCCACATGTTTGGTGTGTCTCCCAGGTGGCTTGTGGCAAACTTTAAATGACACTTTTTATGGATATCTTTAAGAAATGGCTTTCTTCTTGCCACTCTTCCATAAAGGCCAGATTTGTGCAGTATACGACTGATTGTTGTCCTATGGACAGAGTCTCCCACCTCAGCTGTAGATCTCTGCAGTTCATCCAGAGTGATCATGGGCCTCTTGGCTGCATCTCTGATCAGTCTTCTCCTTGTATGAGCTGAAAGTTTAGAGGGACGGCCAGGTCTTCGTAGATTTGCAGTGGTCTGATACTCCTTCCATTTCAATATTATCACTTGCACAGTGTTCCTTGGGATGTCTAAAGCTTGGGAAATCTTTTTGTATCCAAATCCAGCTTTAAACTTCTCCACAACAGTATCTCGGACCTGCCTGGTGTGTTCCTTGTTCTTCATGATGCTCTCTGCACTTTAAAACGGACCTCAGTGCAGGTGCATTTATACAGAGACTTGATCACACACAGGTGGATTCTATTTATCATCATTAGTCATTTAGGTCAACATTGGATCATTCAGGGATCCTCACTGAACTTCTGGAGAGAGTTTGCTGCACTGAAAGTAAAGGGGCTGACTAATTTTGCACGCCCAAATTTTCAGTTTTTTATTTGTTAACAAAGTTTGAAATATCCAATAAATTTCGTTCCACTTCATGATTGTGTCCCACTTGTTGTTGATTCTTCACAAAAAATTACAGTTTTATAACTTTATGTTTGAAGCCTGAAATGTGGCAAAAGGTCGAAAAGTTCAAGGGGGGCGAATATTTTCGCAAGGCACTGTATGTGTGTATATATGTGTGTATGCGTATATATATATATATATATATATATATATATATATATATATATATATATATATATATATATATATATATATATATATATATATATATATATATTAATGAAACAAGCCTTCCCATTTTTAGTTCATAAAAGAAAACCAAATATTGCCTTTTTTCCGGTAAGAGCAGGTCCCAGGGATTTCATTCCCTCCCCTTCCCTATAAATTCTGATTAATCAGTCTGAGGCTTGCTGGCAAAGTGTGCGCAGCCTCGTCAGGTCATGTCGTTGACCAGGTACGTCTTTTTCTGGTATTTCTTTAAAAAAAAAAAAGCATTAGAATATTCTTTCTTTCTTTTTTTTCTTTCTTCCTCCTCCCTATTTTCAGCCGATCCTCTTGCTATAGCCAACATGAGCCATTCACCTCATGATCAAGATCAGCAAATGTCTATTAGGTATGGGACCACCCTTGCATGAGTATCAAAAGAGCGCACTGACAAATGTGTTTTTAAAAAAAAAACAAAAAAAAACACATTTCTCTTTCGATATTTTTTAGCCCTGTTTACTCGAAGAGATCGAGAAAGTCATCTGGATTCCGGACATTATGCTTATCCTTGTGAACGTATTCCGGCCACAGGTCGCATTCATCTAGACATAGATCTTCCGGTCGATCTAGATCTTATAGGAGCTATCGCTCTCCCTCTCCTCATACGTGTTCGGTGAGAAAAAAATGCTGGGCCTGTGGCGCCACATCCCTACCTAACAAGCTGGTCTTTCAGAGCTGCTTTAAGGAATACGCAGCTGACTGAGACCAAGAAAGTGTACAAGTAGCCAAGCTTTTGAAACAGACCATGAAAGATTCTCTTTCTGAACTGGCTGACACGATGCCTGCTCAGGCAATACCTCAGGACCCGCAGGCGAAGGACGTGGATCCATAGGTGCCAGTCCCCTCTATGGCCAGCATGCCAATTCCCCCCTTCAGGGCACAGGGCCAGAACCCCTTATTAGGAAAAGGAGGGGATTGAGGAGGATTCAAAGAAGACGGAAAATACATTTTCACTGGCAAAGTTTGGGAAACTTTACCCTCTAGTTCCAGCTGATTTGGAGCCCCTGGATTCAATGCCAGTGGTGGAAGCAGCAGCGACCCAACTAGCAAAGAATGTTATTCTTCCTATGGAAGATTCAGCATCCTTTAAAAATCCTTTAGAGAGGTGTATGGATCTCAAAAGGAGCTATCTAGCTTCAGGTGCAGCATGTAAGCCAGCAATCGCCCTTACATCAGTGTCCACAGCAATAAAAGCCTGGACAGAAAACATAAGAGTCGGCTATCAGACAAGATGTGCCAAAGCAAGACATCATAAAGGCACTGGATGAGCTGAAGATGTCGGCCAATTTCGTCAGAGAAGAAGCAATTGACACCATTCGCTGCTCAGCCAGAGCAATTCAGTCATGGCCAAAAGGGCCTTATGGCTAAAGCCGTGGACAGTGGATATTGCTTCAAAACAGAACTGGTGCAGGATTCACTTTGATGGGAAGGCACTGTTTGGGGAGAGATTGGACAAAGCAATCTCCAGAGTGATTGGTGGCAAGTCAGGCTTACTTCCACAAGACAGATGGGCCAGGAGATCCAGAAACTTCTCTTCTAGATTTCAACAATCCAGGTCAAGAAATTTCAGACTGTCTTGCGAAAATAGAGATGGACAGAAAACCTGGAGGGGTACCCAGTCTTCCTTTCTGGGGACAAGAAAAAGTAAACCTTTCTCCACCCCCCAGGATAAAACAAAATCCTTTTGACATAGGGCAGGCCCAAACACTCCCGGTGGGAGCCAGGCTCAAACATTTGCGCAACCCCCGCCTGACAGCTTCTCTCTGTTTGACCCTCATAGGTTTAATGTCCGCATGCATTCCGATGGTGCTATGGTCACGTTGGCATCTGAGGTACTTTCAGCCTGGCTTCCTAAAACAGTGGAAGAAACAACTGTATATATAGAAAGAGCGCCAAGCCTAAATTGCCAATAAACCCAGCAAGCATGCACCACATCCCTGTATATAACATAGAACGAAGGAGAGAAGGTGTACCACAACCCACAGACTCTGATTGAGCCCCAAAGAGACCGTCTAGCGGGGGTGGTGAACCCAGGAGTGGGATTTTAAAGGTGGGGCTTGCTGGATGTATGATAGATAAATATAAATCAAACAACAATGTAAAATATGAAAGTTTTATTACAATATCTTCATAAAACCAATCACAATGCGTGATAGTAAAACAGTGCATAAAGATACAAGATATACAAGGAACCATAGTTGTGTAAATGGGGCCACTTATGTCCGACATGTTTCGCCAGCAGGCTTCCTCTGGGACATTACAAGCTGGTGACCTCAACACAGGTTCTAAATGTAAACAATGTAAAATAAGTTAAACATAATAGTTGCAACATTATATAAATATTAATGTATTTGAATTGAGGCTCACCAAAATTTGTATCTGAAACATAGCACATGTATCCATATACCAGGGATCTCCACTGTGTATCCAAAGGTGGGTTGTGAACACTGGACAGAAAGTCCAGCCAGGTCTAACCTCACTAAATTGATAAGGACCGGACCGGGCTATGTCGATTCACAGCATATCTAAAAGGATCAATAATAGTAGAAAAGGCTCATCACTAATAATCCCAACCTGATAAATACTTGGGAAAAGGCCTAAAAGTACCAAAGAATGGGTCCCCGAGAGCAAGGCCTGGATTGTGATGAAAAAATTGAAAAGAAAAGTGACAAGAGGGCAAGGAGAGCAGAAGAAACCATGACCAGAAATTGCAAGGGTTCCAGTGTGTACTTAAGGAAAAAAGCAGAGTAAGTGCCAATATTAAGTATATGAGAACAGTTCATGCCGAAAACGGCACCCCGTGCAGGTAGATATCACATAACATAGTGTGAAATAATGCCTTAAGAAGATAAGTGCAAAGAGCAGTTAAGGAAATAAATGTCCTACAGCATGGGTGCATAGAGGAACGCTCAGGAAATGAACACAGAGCATATAATACCCGGAGAACCATGTCTAGATGTTAGAAATGCCTCGTGGAGAAAAAGGAATATAAAGTGGCATGTGAAAGAAAAAGAATCCCAGAGAGAGCCGTGCGGCCGAAAGATCCATATGGCAAAAAGCTTACCTTGTACGCTGTAATCAGGTGGTATCAAAAACAGCGCCACTGTAGTCGTGGCCTGTTTGTACCACGCTGTGTTCGACATATATATGCGCGGTCCCACCGGAAGTGATGAGGTACCTCGTGACCTCCAACTGATCACTTCCGGTGCGGGCGCCATTTTGCGGTCCTAACCGCGCCTGCGCCAAGAAAGAGGCGGCGCCACGCAGGTTGGAGCGCTGAACATCCGCCATGAAAGGAGGGGCGGACTCGGGGAATAATGTGGGAGGAGAAAGAAGAAAAATGTCTCAACTCACCACCCCCGGCTTGGCGCCCGAATCCCTATCAAATAAAAGGGGAGGAGAGTACCAGCCCGATGGATTTAACCGCAGGCAGATCCAACATGAAGTATATGGATATGCATCTAAGAACAAAAGAGTAATGTTATACATAGTCATGATCAATTTAGTGAGGTTAGACCTGGCTGGACTTTCTGTCCAGGGTTCACAACCCACCTTGGGATACACGGCGGAGATCCCTGGTATATGGATACATGTGCTATGTTTCAGATACAAATTTTGGTGAGCCTCAATTCAAATACATTAATATTTATATAATGTTGCAACTATTATGTTTAACTTATTTTACATTGTTTACATTTAGAACCTGTGTTGAGGTCACCAGCTTGTAATGTCCCAGAGGAAGCCTGCTGGCGAAACATGTCGGACATAAGTGGCCCCATTTACACAACTATGGTTCCTTGTATATCTTGTATCTTTATGCACTGATTTACTATCACGCATTGTGATTGGTTTTATGAAGATATTGTAATAAAACTTTCATATTTTACATTGTTGTTTGATTTATATTTATCTATCATACATCCAGCAAGCCCCACCTTTAAAATCCCACTCCTGGGTTCACCACCCCCGCTAGACGGTCTCTTTGGGGCTCAGTCAGAGTCCATGGGTTGTGGTACACCTTCTCTCCTTCGTTCAGTGGAAGAAACAACGTCTCTCACAGCCCATCCTCTTAACACCATGCATGCGCAGAAGTCTTCATTGGTGGATAAAGCTTCAGAACCTCTCCAAATCGCAATAGTTGGGTTCCCTCTCCTGGACCACAATTACTTCAGATGCCAGCGGAAAAGGGTGGGGAGCCCATTGCGAGGAAATTGAGGTCCAGGGAAGATGGTCCTTTCAAGCCGAGGGCCTAGTCTCAAACATCCTGGAGTTGAGAGGAGCATTCCTATCCTTAACCTCTCTAGCTCCCCACATCAGAGGCAAGAGAGTCCTTCTATGACTGAACAACAGGGCAGCAGTCTCCTATATTCCAAAACAGGGCGGGACTCGCAGCAGGTCGCTTCTTGCAGAAGTAGAACCACTCATGCTCTGGGCAGAGAGGAATCTCCTAGACCTCAGAGCAGTGTATCTCCCGGGCAGGCTAGACAATCAAGCGGACATTCTCTCCAGATCTTGTCTGGACAACAACAAATGGGCCCCGGCATCTGCACGTATATCACCAGATCGCCAATCACTGGAAATATCCTCGGGGGGATCTGTTCGCTACACCACGGAACACCAAGCTTCCCAGATTTATCTCCCGTTTCCACACCCCCAGGTGGAAGCAGTGGACGCTCTGACATGCACCTGGGACTTAGACACAGGGTATGCCTTTCCACCTCACCCTCTTATTCTAATATTCTTTCTGAGGCTCCTGAAAAACCAGTACACATCCTGGCGAGTCTCACTTATTGGCCCAAGAGACCTTGGTTTCCACTAGCCATGTGGCTGTCTGTGAGCACACCTCTGACACTTCCCCTGTTCCCTCAACTTCTACAGCAGGGCAGAGTCTTTCATCCAAACCTGCATAATCTGGATCGATGGGTGTGGAAATTAGGTGGCGGAGGTTTGAAGCCTTAGGCTGTTCCCCGGAAGTCATTTCGACACTCCTTCAAACAAGGAAACCATCCACAAACTCCATCTACTCAGTCTGGGAAAAGAAAAAAAAAATTTTAATCGATTCTCACCTTCAGTCTCCAATATTTTGGGGTTCCTACAGACCGGACTTAGGCCTAGGTCTCAGTTCATTAAAAGGTCCATTATCAGCGGCAACAAATTCAAGATGGGCGGTCAACCCTCTCGTAATTACATTCCTTAGAGGGGTGTTAAAGTCACGCCCTCTGGTCAGACGCACCTTTCCAAAATGGGACCTAACTCTAATCCTGGAAGCCTTGGGGGAACATCCTTTTGCTTCTATGGAACAAGTATAGATTTGGAACTTATCCTTAAAAATGGCCTATATAGGATATAGGACTTGCAAGCTCTGGGAATCGGAGAGGATCACGTTTCTTTCTTTCCAGACAGAGTGGAACTGCGACCTATTCAAGGTTTTACCCCTAAAGTCACTACTGCAAGTCCCCTTAGGGAACCATGGGCCTTGCCAGTTTTTTTCCCATTCAGAAATAGACCCAAGCTTGGACATAGCGAAAGTCCTCAAGAAGTATCTCGAGGCTACAGAAAAATTTAGAACATCTAACAGGCTGTTCGTTATCCCATGGGGAAAAAAAAACAGAGGGAAGGAAGCCTCTAGCAGGACGCTTGCATCCTGGATTGTCAAACTAATACATAAAGTGTACAGGGCTAAAGGCATGGTTCCTCTGGAGCAGGTGAAGGTTCATTCAACGAGATCAATTTCTGCCTCATGGGCAGCCAGAGCGAACGTCTCCCTGGATACCATCTGCAGGGCTGCCACATGGTCGTCTCAGCACACATTTATAAAACATTATAGAGTTGACCCTGGAACGCTCACCACTGCAGAATTTGAAAGAAGGGTAATGCAAGAAGCCCTTTCTTCATCTAAATAAAAAAAAAACATTTCTTTGTATTTTAGCATCTATCCACCCTTTTGTCAGCTAGTTATTTATCACAGGTATGCTGTCATGGAGGCGCCAGGAAAACGGAAAATTGTATCATACTTACCGTAATTTTCCTTTCCTGGTGCCTATCCATGGCAGTATACACTCCCTCCCCCGGTATTCTATATCACAGGAGAATGCTGGGAGTAGGGGGCATCTTTCTTTTAAGCTATTCACTAGTCCTGAAGGCAGAGTAGAGGCGGAGCTCTATCACAGATATGCTGCCATGGATAGGCACCAGGATAGGAAAATTACGGTAAGTATAATACGATTTTCTGTTTTTTTTTCATATTGGATAGAGTAAGGGAGAATTCACTTCACCTTCTGCCCCATAGCTAAACAGGAAGTGAAAAGAAATCCATGCAAATTAAGGGAATTCCATGGGGGCCCACTGTAACCAGTGTCCCTATTGGAATATTTCCCCTCTATTACTTTTCTGGGGACAACCCAAAATTTGTGATTTTCTTTTACTTTCACCTTCAATGATGATGGTAAACAGGACAAATAGAGAGGGGGAATCTCCTTAACAGGGGCACAGAGAGCAATAATAACAGTCAGGTGTTCTAATCCCTCTCCACTCTATCCAAATCTAAAAAATAAAATTACCTTTAGGTATGCTTTAAATACTCAGCCATCATTTTTAGCTCAGCACACCAAATTAAATGTTTTAGGGATTCCCATTTATCTTTACCACTTTTAGCTTCTCCTGCTACAGTCACTACAGGAATAGGTCAAAAAATGACTCCAGAAAAACTGCACAGAGCTAACCTAAGACCAATTGTGCTGATGCCACACACATGTGCATGGGAGTCACATCATTGTGGCGAGGAGTGGCATAGTAGAAGTATCTTTTACATACAGCATAAACACTAAGAGGTAGGGGGAAGGATTTACAACAGAAGAAACCAATAGGGTCTTTTCTTTCATAAAAAACCCCACCTGTCAGCATTTTTTATTTTTTAAGTTTAATTCTGCTTCCAGTTGAAGCTTAAATCTATGCCCCATAAGCTGTACTCAATTAATACAAGGGTAGAAATTCCGAATCCCCCCCCTTTGTTTATTTAGCATCGCTAGGCACCTGCCAACTGCCAACTCCAGTTCCCAGTGCTAACAGTATATAAACAAGGGGTGGGGGTCACCTGCCATCGGTGACCCCACCCCTTTGTTTATTTAACCACTTTACCACCGGAGGATTTTGCTGTCTTACATCCAGGCCACTTTTTGCGATTCGGCGCTGTGCGACTTTAACTGACAATTGCGCGGTCGTGCGACGCCGTACCCAAACAAAATTTATGTCCTTTTTTTCCCACAAACAGAGCTTTCTTTTGGTGGTATTTGATCACCTGTGCAATTTTTACTTTTTGCGCTATAAACAAAAAAAGAGTGTAAATTTTGAAAAAACAACAATATTTTTCACATTTTTTTATATGAAATTCCCCCCCAAAAAATGTAAAAATCAAAATTTTTTTAAATTTTTGGCCAATTTGTTTTCTACTACCTATGTTTGGTAAAAAAATTCACAATAAGCGTATTTTGATTGGTTTGCACAAAAGTTATTGCGTTTACTAACAAAGGGAAAGATTTCTGTCATTTTTGGTGTTTTTTTTTTAACGCGTAATGGCGGCGATCTGCGATTTTTTTTTTTGCGGGACTGCGACATTGCGGCGGACAGATCGGACCCTTGACTAACATTTTTGACACTTTTGGGGGTACCAGTGACATTACTGCAGTAATCAGTGCTATAAATGGATTTTTGTAAGATCTTACCGTAAAATCCTTTTCTCTTAAGCTCATTGACAGACGTAGTCTTCTTGATTCTCAAGAGCTGGGTTATGTTGTCTCCGCAGGAGTAGGACTAGGCAGAAAGACAAAACGTTCTGGCTCCACCTTAGGGGCAGTCCCTGAGGGTATATCCTCCCTCTCTCTGCTACAGGGAATCAGTTCTGTTCTAAAGCAGTAACAGAGAATTTAACCCAACCCAACTCAATGATAGAGGGGCGGGTACTACGTCTGTCAATGAGCTTAAGAGAAAAGGATTTTACGGTAAGATCTTACAAAAATCCATTTTTCTCTATCGCTCATTGACAGACGTAGTCTTCTTGATTCTCAAGAGCTGGGACATCCAGAAGCAGTGCCACAAAATGAGGGGTGGGATTGACAGAATCAAAATCCAATCTAGAAGGCCCAACCGGAGCCAACCAGAAGTATCAAAGGACTCATCGAGTAAACAGATGAGACCAACCCCACAAATCCTCGAGGTAGACCAACAGTCTCCTCAAACAGTGGCCTGCAGGAACCTTGCGGCCAGAAGAGGCATCTGACGATGCCATCACATAAACCTTATACAATATTGTAAAGGTATGAACCGACTACTAAACAGTCGCCTTGAAAACCTGAACCACTGACGCCTGATGGCGGAAGGTCCAGGAAACTCTAAGCGCCCGAGTAGAATGCGCCTTAACAGGGAACGGGGGATCCCGACCCTTAGATAAAATAAGCCTATACCACCGTCTGTCTGATCCATCTAAAGATGGTCGCAGCAGAACAGGCAACCCCTTCTTAGGGCCATCCGTGATCACAAACAGTGAATCCGTCTTACAAATTGAATCCGTAGTATTCAAATATATCCTGATCGCCCGAACTACATCCAAGGAATGCCATGCAAATTCTCGAGGATGATTGGGCTAAGTACATAGGAAGGACAATACACTGTCCTTATTCAATGAAACTTTGAAACCACCTTAGAAGGAAGGATGGATTCGGATGAAGAACAACCTTATCCCTATGAACCACCAGATCTGGGGAACAACAGGATAATGCAGCCAGTTCTGACACCCTGCGTGCAGAAGTGATAGCCACCAAGAAGACCACCTTCTGGGATAAAGTAAGCAAGGGAATCTCCCTGATATTTTCAAAGGGAGGTGTCTGAAGAACCGACAGCACCAAATTAAGATCCCAGGATGGTAACGGCGCGTGCACTGGCAGAGCCAGGTGTCGCACCCCCTGGATGAAATTCCGCACCAAGGAATGAGTAGACAAAAGCTTCTGAAAGAAGATAGCAAATGCTGAAACCAGACCCTTGATAACACTCAAGGCCAGCTTCTGCTCAACTCCCTGTTGCAGAAAAGCCAATATTCGGACTACCGAATAAAGATGTAGATGGAACCCAAGGGATTCACACCACACAATATAAGACTTCCATGTACGATGATAATCTTTCTGGAAGTCGCTTTCCTTGTTTTAACTAGAGTAGGAATAACTGAAGCTGACAATCCCTTGTCCTTCAGCACCTGGGTATCAATAACCAGGCCGTTTAAAACCAGCGATCGTAAAGCAGGATGGAAGATCGGTCCCTGAGACAGTAGATCCTCCCTGAGAGGAAGTCTCCACGGGACGTCCGCCATCAGTCTGACCAAGTCGGGCGTAACAAGCTCGACGAGGCCAGTCCGGAGCTGCCAGGATTACTGGAATTCCTTCCTCCTCTATCCTGCGAAGAAGTCTTGGCAGTAACCCAAGAGGAGGGAAGGCATACATTAGCTGGTATTGCCCCCACGGGGTGACCAGTGCGTCTGCGGTCTCTGCTAGAGGATCGCGGGAGCGAGCCACGAATCTCTGTACTTTTCTGTTGAATCGTGATGCCAACAGATCCACATCCGGGGTGCCCCAACGTAGGCACAACTGGTGGAAAACTTCTGGATGGAGGGACCATTCCCCCTGATCCGGAGTCTGACGGCTGAGATAATCTGCCTGCCAATTTTCCACCCCCGGAATGAACACCGCAGAGATAGCTGGAACAAATCGTTCCGCCCAGCGAAGAATGCAAGCCACTTCTTTGGCCGCTCGGACACTCTTGGTGCCCCCCTGGTGATTGACATAAGCCACGGCCGTGGCGTTGTCCAACTGGATCCGAACCGGGCTGCCCTGGAGCTGCTCGGTCCAGTGAATCAGACAAAGTCTGATCGCTCTCAGTTCCAATACATTTATCGGCAACCTGGATTCTTCCGGGGACCAAAGTCCCTGGACAGATAACTGACCGAGAATTCCTCCCCATCTGGATAGACTGGCATCCGTGGTCACTATCGTCCAATATATTGGCAGAAATGACTTTCCCTGGCTGAGCATCGGAGACCGAAGCCACCAGACCAGAGCTCTCTGGTCTGTTTGCTCAATCGGATCTGATTGTCCAGGGATTCCGGATTCCGATTCCATCTGAGAAGAATCTCTTGCTGAAGAATTCGGGTATGGGACTGGGCAAATGGGACTGCTTCGAAGGAAGCCACCATCAACCCCAGAACCCTCATGCAAGTCCGAAGGGAAGACCAGCTGTTGGATAGTAACAACTGGACTGCTGATTGAATCTTTCGGAGTTTCCCTACCGGAAGAAAAAACTCTTGTCCTGACTGTGTCTAGAATTAGACCCAGATATTCGAGCCTCTGGGTGGGAACCAGAAATGACTTTTGCTGGTTCACCAGCCACCCGAATTCCTGTAAAGAAATCATAGTAATTTCTATGTTTTGTAGCAAGGTCTGAGGAGACTCTGCATGAAGCAGAAGATCGTCTAGGTAACCTAGAATCGATATGCCTCTTTGGCGCAGAAGTGCCAACATTGGGGCCAACACCTACGTGAAGACCCGCGGAGCCGTGGCGAGACCGAAAGGTAACGCCACAAACTGATAGTGGTTCTCTTCTACGGAAAAGCGTAGAAACCGCTGATGTCCTGCGAAAATGGGAATGTGAAGATATGCGTCCTTGATGTCTATGGACGCTAGGACATCCCCTGGATGCAGAAAGGCTGCTACTGTGCGAATGGACTCCATTCTGAATCTTCTTATGTTGACAAAAGAATTGAGTGCCCTTAAGTCCAGAATTGGACGCACTTTGCCCTCTTTCCTGGGTATTGTAAATCGGTTTGAATAAAACCCTTGAAACCGTTCTGTCCAAGGAACGTGGACTACCACTCCTTGTTGTAGTAAATCTGTGACTGCTCTCCGCAGATCTTCTAAACGATCCGGGGATAGTCGGATATTGGAAGGGAAGAATCGCGCCGGTGGGAGAGATCGAAACTCGATCTTGTACCCTGACCTTATGACTTCGCAAACCCATCTGTCCGGGATTCTGGAAAGCCATGGATCCGGGAACCGGCGAAGACGTCCCCCCACCCCAGTTATGGGTGGGGGCGCACCTTCAGGCTTTGGACGGTTTATCTTCAGGTCTGGAGGGGACGGGCTTTTGCTTGCCCGACCAACGACCCCTGACGCCTCCTGCAGGAGCTTTGGAGGACTTAATTTTTTCACCCGCGGGACGAAAAATCCTCTTGTGAGCAGAAAAAGAAGGCCCTCGTCTTTGACGAGTTCCTTTACCTTTAAAATTTTGCGGTAAAAAGGTGCTCTTTCCACCCGTGAGATCCTTAATGATCTCATCTAAGTTGGCTCCAAATAGACGCTCTCCTAAAAAGGGGATATTAGCCAATGCTTTTTTGGAACCTTGGTCGGCTAACCAACCTTTTAGCCACAGTGTACGCCTGAGAACCACCGCTGAGACAGATGCTCGCGCCAATAATGAAGTGGCGTCTAACGCCGCATCACACACAAACTGTAACCCCTGCAGTGGTTCTCAAATCCGGTCCTCGGGACCCACCAACAGGCCAGGTTTGCAAGATAACTAAATTACATCACAGGTGATCTCATTTGCTTCTCAGTGATTGCAGTATTCTAGTCTGCATCCCCCAAGGTAATACTTAAAATCTGGCCTGTTAGTGGGTCCCGAGGACCGGATTTGAGAACCACTGACCACTGTATCATTCGTTCCAACAAATCTGATACCGCCTGAGGGACCTCTTCTAAGTCCCGGCGTAACCATTTGGTCCATACAGTTACAGCCTGCGAAACCAGACCAATAGCAATTATTGGTCTGAAAGCTGATCCAATCAAGGTAAACATGGTGCGAGACATAGCTTCTATCTTGCGATCCACTGGATCTTTAAAAGACGGAGCGTCTTCTAGAGGAATAACCGTGGCTTTATTCAATCTAGCAATTGGTGAATCCACCACAGGTGGTTCTGTCCATTTCTTAATGAGGGTTTCCTCAAACGGATAACGCCTGTTAATGCGTTTAGAAATAGTAGAAATGCGTTTTGGCAGACTCCATTCTTCTCTGATTGGATTGCCAAAACATTTGGGCAATGGAAAAACCTTCGCCACTTTGATGCGTTTTTTAGTCCCAAAAGGGATTTCAGTTTCAGCTATTTCTGACGGAATACCCTGTAATCTTAAGGTTTCTTGAACAGATACAATGAGTGCGTTTACCAACGCTTCCTCTCTGGCTATGGCTGATGCCGAAACATCCTCCTCACTGTCTGAAAAGACAGTACACGAGACACCAATACCAGATGAAGTACCTGCAACTGCAGAAATAGGCTCAGAGTCAGAATCCGAGGTTTCAGATAATAAGGGGTTAGGCGGGGGTCGCTTACTTGCGCCCTGTCCCTGACAAGCCACTTCCACCCGGGACACAAAAGTTTCCATAATAGCGGACAATGATTCAATCGTCAGTGGGGTGCTGGAGGATCCCGCAGACCCCTCGAGGGGATCCGGAGGAGATACATGAGTGGCAGGGTCCATGATAATTCAGGACACCTTTGCCAGAAAACACAAAAAATTTTTTTTTTTTTAAATAAAAAAATACCTCTTTTTTTTTTTTTTCTAATTTTTTTTTTTTTTTTTTTATGTGTCTCCCCCTAGCACAATAGCGCCCCTCAGAGTACCTGCTTCTCGATCCCACAGAGAGAGAGAGGGACCCCCAAGGCTCACCAACCGATGCAGTGAAGTTTCCAACCAACTGCAGTCAGCGTCTGTCTTTTACAGACTGGAAGGAGCTGTTGCTTTTTCCCGGGTAGAAGGACGTGGCTCCGCCCCCTGTGTACGCCTTCCGGCGTTCCCAGCTCTCCACGAGGTAGCTGGGCTCATGAAACATGGCCGCCCCCATACAGGAGACATTAGACTCCAAAAACATGGCGGCCGGCGTGACCTGAGGACATGCATGCACCTGGTCTACGGCAAAATGGCGGCGGACCGCCAAAATCGTTTTTCCCAGCACATCCACCTGCATCTCTGCTGAGTGGCGATTGATTGATCTACAGGAGATACACTACAAATAAGGTAGGATTATACCTCCTATGTCTGCTGTAATGCTACAGTCTGCTGGGTAGAGTGTTAGCTCTCAAACCAAGTCCACTTCCCACAAACACATACTGTATTTACAAGGGGGACTTTTAGTGTCAGATATATACTGACCATGTATGGAGGGGCCCATAATTCATACTGCCTCATAACGAGGAAAGAAAAAAGGGAACGTTTACTCACCATACCGAACCGACAGGCACCCTCTCTTCACAATACCCTCTCCACCGGGGTGGGGGGTTGTGGACCACTCCGGACGCCTCGACTCTCTGGTTCCTGGCGTCCAAGCGAGACTTTTAACTCGCAAGGTCAGTCCCTCCACTGGGACTCCGTCGCGGCCGACCCAGCGCGGAGCTCTGGTCTGCACGCGCTCGTAGGCAGAAACCGGGGTGACCACTGGATCTCAACATCCAGCCCGTCGCCCGGCCCTGCATACTTACTTGAATGTGTCGCGGCCGACCAAGCGCAATGCAATGGTCTGCGCGCGCTCGTAGGCCGGCTGGGGTGACCACTAGTGTCGCCCAGTCCGGCGTTTTTGCTTGAAGATCTCACAGGAAAAAAACACTGGAGAAAAACTACCTAAAAAATATTTCTTCTAAAGAAAAAATCTTGCCAGGACCAAAAAGATCCCAGCAAGGAACTTAGGTCCTTACTCCTGACTAGACAGAAAAAAACTGATTCCCTGTAGCAGAGAGAGGGAGGATATACCCTCAGGGGCTGCCCCTAAGGTGGAGCCAGAACGTTTTGTCTTTCTGCCTAGTCCTACTCCTGCGGAGACAACATAACCCAGCTCTTGAGAATCAAGAAGACTACGTCTGTCAATGAGCGATAGAGAAATATATGCACTGTTACTGTAAAAATTACACTGGCAGGGAAGGGGTTAATTTTATTGGAGAGGGAGGGGTTAATGTATGCCTGGTGCTTACTGACGTGTGTGGGGGGAGGTGACTATGTGACACAAGGACAGATCCAGGGTTCAGCTATGCTGAACCCTGCAATCTGACCCTGCCTGTCACTTAGGAGATCCGCCGCTTGTGTTTACACAGGCAGGCGGATCTCCACACTAGATCCCCGACGATCGGGGAAGAGCAGCGGCGATCGCCGCTGCTCCTCCCCAGGCCCGACTCCCGCTGTGACTGAATACAGTGGGCGCGAGCCTCCGGCGGCGCGCACGCGCCGCCAAGAAAGGGGTGTGTATGACGACGTAGTATTACGTCGTCAGACGATAACGAGCCACTCTGCCGCAGTAATATTACTGCAGGCAGACGTAAAGTGGTTAAAGCGGTTGTAAAAAAAAAAAAAAAAAAAAAAAAAAAAACCCTGCAGGAGAAAGGCATAATGAGCTAGTATGCATCGCATACTAGCTCATTATGAAATACTTACCTTAAAACGAAGCCCCGACACAGTCACCCGATCACCGCTGAGATGGCCGTCATGCTCCCTCGTCGTCTCTTTCTTGCTTGGCGGCTCCGACGCTGTCGGTGGCTGGAGCCGCGATGATGTCACTGCCACGCATGTGTGCGGGAGTTACTTTCCGTCAAGGATCCGGCAAAGAGCTCTGAAGGTCCGCCGGACCTTCAGAGCGCATGCGCCACTGGTTTCAGCGGCTGCATGCAGGACGAATATCTCCTATACCTTGCAGGTTTAGGAGATATTAATTATACCTACAGGTAAGCCATATTATAGGCTTACCTGTAGGTAAAAGGTAAAAAGTGGAGTATACTACCACTTTAATGTTGGTGGGAGCCGGAGATGTCAGACACCAGGAGGCAAGCCAATGGCTGCGAGCACTGACCAGTGTGTTCTGGTGGATGGACAGTCTGTCAGAGCACAGCGGAGGAGATTGCTGTACTAACATTGCATAGTTAGTAAATAGAGCTCCTCAGTTTTTTTTCATTCAGCTTAAATGATAGATTTACATAAAAAAGGAGAGATTCTCTCACCATGTATGAGGCTCAGTCATACATCACCCAGTTTAATGTAACTTTATTCTGACCTGTTCTCAACTAAACACTTGCCTGCCTTTAAATGTTCTAATATTTATTCTAATGGGCAGCCTTTGTACCCCCACATGTGGTAATTCTATCTGTGGTAGATTGGCCCACAGTATGCAGTGGCCTGCTAGAGACAGACTTTAGCCTCGTACACACACAACGTTTGTTGGCCGACCGATCGGCCGTCTTTTGTCCAGTGTTGTTGTGTTGTTTGAAATGTGCTCTAGACTGCACACGAATTTTATCGGCCAACAAAAACCAACTTCAGAAGTGATGTCATGTGCTGGTTTACTTTCCGTGTGTTTTTTCTTCTCTGAGCATGCCCAGTCTTGCTCATCACATTTTTGTCTACCGAAATCTGTACTGACTGAGGAACAATCGGCCGTTCTGTTGACGGCCAACAAAAATTTTATAGCATGCACACCAGATTTTGTTTGGTCGAAAAGTCGCAGTCGGTTGTCGGAAGCATCATACTAACAAGCCGAAAATCGGCCGATCGGACGTTGTCCGAAAATTCACGGCCAACAATCGTTGTGTGTGTACGAGGCTTTTATCCCTGTTTTCCCAAAAGAGTTGACAGTTGGAATAAACCACAGTATCAGGAGCACCCGAGTCTGTAAATTGGTAGGGAGTTTACAACATGGTAAAATGTGTATGCATTGCAGAGCTGTACACAGACTTGTATAAAGTACTCGAAATTTCTACTTGAGTAAAAGTACAAGTGCTCGATCAAAAAGTGACTTGAGTAGAAGTGGAAGTGCTCGCAGAAAAAGTTACTTAAGTAGAAGTACTAAAGTATTACACATTTTTTTTACTTAAGTATTGCAAGTAGTTTTTTCAAAAAATTTGCTACTTAAGTACTAAAAGTAAAAGTACCAGTAGTTTTGAAAAAAAATTCTACTCAAGTACTGTTTCATATTTTCTTTTTATTGGAAAGATTTGATATAGCAGCTTTTATTATACACAGCCTTTATTTTCGTATGCGCTGATTTACAAATGACATTATACACATTTTTTTGAGCTTTATGTAACCTGCCATCTACTGTTCTGGCAGTGGTAGTTTTTTTAAAAGTAACGAGTAACTATGCAGCACAAAAAAAAATACTTGAGTAGAAGTATCGAAATCATCGAAAAAATGTAGTGAAGTAAAAGTAGAAGTAGGAGAAAAAAATTCTACTCTAGGAAAGTACAGATACCGCATTTCGGTACTTAAGTAGTTCTACTTCGTTACTATACATCTCTGGCTGTACATATGTACATTTTTTTTATTTTGCTAAATCATACAATGAATAAATAATAATAATAAAATATTAATGATAAAATAAAGGTCCCTAGATACCACCTGCTCTCTTTTCCTGGAATCTGCAGCCACAGGCAGATTTCACTCACATTGCTACTGCTGGTATTGGAGTTTACCTAGTGCATTAGGGCCCATTCACACCAGCTTGGTCAGCTGAAGTAAAGTAATACAAATTACATTGTGCACCAACTTGCAGTGCAATAGGGCAGCCTATTCATTTGAACGGCTAACGCACCACAACTGATCAGGAATCGTATGTGTAGCTTTATCTGTAGCGCAATGCATGGCAATGCATTTGATGTTGTGCTAGGAAGGTGTGTTGAAGTAGCACATGGTATTGCAGCATGCTGGTGTGAATAGAACAACCCTTTTTCTGAGAGCAATATGGTGCCTACCATTGCTGAGCTCATTTTAAAAATGCTAGTTGCTTGGCTTTTGTGCTAATCCACTGGCTCCATCATAAGTATAGAGATCAGGAATGTCAGCAGTCATTATCCATTATACGTATACTTGTTCTTATTTAATGACTTAACCACTTGCCGACCGCCGCAAGTACATATACTGCGGCGGTCAGCCCCTCACAGGCAAAGTGACGTACCGGTACGTCACTAGCCTGTGAGGCTCTGGGAAGCAAGCGCGCCGGAGGCGCGCTCCCGCACCCCCCGTGCGTGTGCCCGGCGGACCAGATGGTCACGATCGTCCGTGACAGCGGGAGAAAGGCAGGCGGCTGATGTAAACAAGCCGTCTGTCATTCTCCCCTGTGTAGGAACAGTGATCATATGGTTCTACTATGTAGGACCTTTGATCACTGTTCCTACACCTCAAGCTACAGCCAATCACAGTTAGAATCACGCCCTTAGGGACACACACCACCCCTCCCTCTCAAAAAAAGTTAACCCCTTCACTACCAGTGTCATTTTACAGTAACAGTGCATATGTATAGCACTGATTACTGTAGTAATGTCACTGGTAACCCCAAAAGTGTCAAAAATGTCAGTCAAGGGTCCGATCTGTCCGCCCCAATGTCGCAGTCCCGCAAAAAAAAAAAAAAACGCAGATCGCTGCCATTACGCGTTAAAAAAAAAACAACAAAAATGACAAAAATCTTTCCCTTTGTTAGTAAACACGATAACTTTTGCGCAAACAAATCAAAATACGCTTTTTGCGATTTTTTTTTTTTTTACCAAACATATGTTGCATAAAACAAATTGGCCAAAAATGTTAAAAAATTTTGATTTTTACATTTTTTTTGGGGAATTTCATATAAAAAAATGTGAAAAATATTGTTATTTTTGCAAAATTTACGCTCTTTTTTTGTTTATAGCGCATGATCAAAAAATTGCACAGGTGATCAAATACCACCAAAAGAAAGCTCTGTTTGTGGGAAAAAAAGGACGTCAAATTTGTTTAGGTACAGCGTCGCACGGCCGCGCAATTGTCCGTTAAAGTCATGCAGTGCCAAATCGCAAAATACCCCCTGGTCAGGAAGGGGGTAAAATCTTCCGGGGCTTAAGTGGTTAAAGTGTATCTAAAGCAAAAAACAAACATAATATATTGCAGCTTACTAGATGTGGTAGCTGTATTTGTTTCCTTCTTAATGCTTTTTTGCCCACTATAGCAATTCCTGTCTTAAGCTGACTATAATCACTCCTCCACTGTATGCATGGAGGAGCATCATAGCCATTATTGGACAGCAACACTGTCAACCTGCATAGGCGGTAGTGCTGGATGGACTAGCTCATTTACTGCCGGTTCACACCAGTATGACTTGTTAGGCGACTTGGTCAGCCTGACAAGTCGTGCACCGTTGCGGTCCATAGTGTAGTACAGGAACAGTTCTAATAGGAGCGACACAAGTTGCTCAGACTTAGAAAAAGGGTCCTGTACTACTTCGGGGCGACCTGCAGCCACTTGCATAGAAATTCATTTTATGAAGTCCATGCAAGTCGTGCCAAAGTCGCGGTGCATGCGACTTTACAGGTCGCCCCCGAAGTCGTGACGCTTCAGTGTGAACAGACAATTATGTGTAAAACAGCCAATAGACAATTCATTTTTTTTTTCATTCAATCAGTGGGTTGAACGAAAAAAAAATGTAGATGGTAGAATGCACCCTCTGTGCCTTTGTTTTCTGAAAAGGGGAAACTTCCCCAACGTCAGAATACACTGATCAGCACTGCCGGCTGTAGCCGGCAGTGCTGATCAAGGGGGAAAAAAATCAGACAGAGCAGTTGTACAGAAGTTGGTCAGTAGATCAACCACCCTGCCCATACATGAATCGAAATTCAGCTAGTTCCTGTTGAACTGGCCAAATTGCAATCCATGTATGGCCAAGTTCACCTTTTCACAAAAAACTAACAACTTGAACTCACACCCTACACCCTCTCCCCACCTCCCAGTGCCCACTGCTCACTGGTGATTAGCTGCCTATTCAGCTGGTGCACTGACCCTAGGATATAAAATCCCTGCTCTTCTTCCCCTTCTTTACTTAGGTCTTTCAGGACAGAGAAGAGTGATTTTGACTGACCAATCAAAAAGCACTGTAATCTATTCCAGAAGTCCTAAGTAAAGAAGGGGAAAAAAAGCAGGGCTTTCAAATCCTCTGACCGCTGTACCATCTGCATGGGCAGTGACAGCTAATAATCACCCACGGAGGTAAGTGCTGCAGGGGGGAAGTGAGAAGGGTGTAAGGTGTTAGGATGTTAGCTCACCTTTTCATTCTTTGGTAAAAGATGAACTTCCACTTTCAATAAACTTCACAAAAGTGAACTCCAGCTAACACTTTTTAAGCAATTTCCTATTGGGATAAAGGGTTTTACATAAATAAAAGCTTACCATTGTAAGCACACCTGTCACTGGTAAATGGTTTGTCCCAAGTTCAACCCTCTAACTGCCACTTTTGCAGGATTGCTTGGTCTGATCAAAGAAGCTAAAAAAAACTGATTTGCTGGCTGGATCAACAGGTGAAAATAAAGGGGAAAAAAGCCTAAAAAAAAAAAAAAAGAACGAATGAAGCAAACTGCAATATATCACACTTTTGTTTCTGTTTTTTGATATGTATTAACCACTTGCCGACCAGCCGCCATAGTTTTACTGTGGCAGGTCGGCTCTGTTACGCAAAACGATATAGCTGTATATCACTTTGTGTAACAGAAAGTGGGGGCGCATATGCGTCAACGGGGGTGTGCACACACACCGATTGGTTAGAGGGGAGCCAATCAGCGAGTCCGGCGGACACGATGTCTGCCAGGCACCTGCGATCACTCCCCATGGAGACAGATTGGCGGTCTGCCGATGTAAACAAAACAGGCCGCTGTTCTGTCAGTGATGAACACAGGGATCTTGTGTTCCTCCTATTTAGGAACACAGGTCTTTGTGTTCATCCAGTGAGTACATCCCCCACACCATTAGAAAGCACCCCCTAGGGACACACTTAACCCTTTGATCGCCGATGGTGTTAAGCCCTCTCCTGCCAGTGTCATTAGTACAGTAACAGTGCATATTTTTAGCACTGACTACTGTAGTAATGTCACTGGCCCCCTTAAAAGTGTCAAAAGTGTCAGTTAGGTGTCTGATCTGTCTGACGCAATGTCGCAGTCCCGGTAAAAATTGCTGTTCGTCGCCAATACTAGTAAAAATAAATAAATAAAATGACACAAATCTATCCCCTAGTTTGTAGACGCGATAACTTTTGGGCAAACCCATCAATATACACTTTTTGGGATTTTTTTTACTCAAAAATATGTGACAGAATACATATTGGCCTAAATTGATTAAAAAAAAAAAAAAAAAAAAAAAATATATATTTTTATTTATTTATTTTTTTATTGGGAAAAAAAATGACCTGGTCATCAAGGGGGTAAAACCTTCCGGTCCTTAAGTGGTTAAACTATTGAAGCCGGAATGTCCGAATGACGACAAACCAACTAGCATTTGCAGAACTGAGAAGTCAGAATTGGCAGCTGAGATAGAAACTTGTACTGAGAGAAATACATAGGGTTGCTGTTTCTGAACTCCTTCGGAAAATGCTAGCAGTCTCTGGACCCAATACTTTCTTTACTTCTAAGATCCATAGGAAGAATGCAGATCAAGAAAGTCAGAGTGAAGTTTGATATCAGGTCATCAATTCAGAAAATGCTGAAGCCAATAGATTATAATGGCAACCAGGGAAGTAGCATTTTCAGCAGTGAAAGTCAGCAATCGTAGTCTCCATACTTCATACTACAGGGGTCTGTTTATCAATGTTATTACAAAATATTCATCTAATATTCATAGGTAAAAGTATTGTGAATCTTGTGTGAAAACATTTTTAATTAGACTTTAAAATGGTTCTCTTGGAACACAAATTACAGGCCATTAATGCCTATATTTTACTTTTTCATGCATATTACTGTTTGCTTTGTACCTGTGTTAGTTGCCCTGCGATTACAATTTACCAGAAAATGTTTTACGATATTGAAAAAAATATGACATCTGGATAATGTTGGAATGCTCTTTCTAAATGTATCCATTCTATGCATAAAGGGACTGGTAAACCTTTTATGTCACCTGTCAAACTTTTACATGGTAATGATTTTTTCCATTACTGTATTTGTACCTATTCATGAGCTTCCTTATGTAAACTGTCCCAGCTGGCTCAAGAAGCGACCTATTGAACTTTAGGTCTACATCAACCCAAAGGCATTAAAATATCTTTTTAAAGACTTTGTAGACAAGTAAACTAGAACATTAAAGCGGAGTTCCACCCAAAAGTGGAACTTCCGCTTTAGGTTGTTCTAACCCCCTGACATGCCACATTTGGCATGTCATTTTTTTTGGGGGGGGGAGTGGGTACCCAGTTTTGACAGGTACCCGCTCCCACTTCTGCTCGGAGCGCTGCGGCGCCCTGAGCGGAAGTTCTCCTCTCCCCCTCCCTCCCTGCAATCTTCTGGGACATGTCAGAGGTCCCAGAAGATTGCCGGCCAATCACGATGCGTAGCGCAACTCGCGCATGCGCAGTGCGTACCCGGCTGTGAAGCCGCAAACTGTCACAGCCGGGTGCCCACACCAGTGATGCCGGCACCGCAGAGCAGAGAGGGAGAAGAGCGAGCCTTCGGGCGGCCGCATCGCTTGACCACTGTACAGGTGAGTGTGGGAGGCTGGAACTCCGCTTTAAATTCAACACAGTTCAAGTAATAGGTTGGCTGTTATCAAACCTCTATTTTTTATATTTACAGCAGTGTTCGACGGAGTGAAGTGAAGAGGAAGCCTGGACTTTTTACTACTAGAGGAGGGCACACAGAGTGGTAAGATCTCTTTCACAAGGGCTTTACGATCAGGTCCTCTCGAAAAACTGAAAATAGTTTTTTTCAGGTGGACCAGATCAGAAGCTCCATGAAGGTCTATGGGCATGTGGATTAGAACCAACTTGTATCCATTTAAATCCACCTACCTCTGAGTCCGTCCAGGTCCAGAAAAATTATTTTGGGTTTCTCTAGACCTAAATGTGATAGATTGGAGGTAGTCTGATATAAATGGTCACAAGTTTGTTTACACCCGACAACCCCTAGAGGCATCATGGGTCCGCAGAGGTCCACTGTCAAAATGAGAGCTGAAACTGAACAAGACTGGATATCACAAAATAGATATCTGTCCCATTCAGCTCTGATTCAGTAGGGGTTCACTGATCCCTTGCTGAATGGAACTGACAAAGCCTATGTGAAAGGACCCAAAGTGTGCCCTAATGCTACGCATACTTGCACATTATGGCAATAGTCCCACCCAGCATAGTTTATTTCCACTTTGACATGGATTTTGTGTGCCATACATATACCATCTTCAGGACTGTGGCGTGTTGGGTTTGTTTAGCTTGTTGGTAGTGCCAAAAAAAGTGAGTTTACTTCACACCAGAAGTAGTTTTCAGGGCTTTACCTGCCTACTTTTATTTAACCACTTTACTGCTGCTCACTAGAGCTCTACCGCGGCAAAGTGGCTCGATAACGTCTGGCGATGTAGACCTACGTCGCCAGACATTCCCCTCTCTCGGCGGGGCGCGCGCGCCGCCCGAGGCTCGCTCCTGCTGTATTCAGTCACAGCGGGAGTCGGGCCAGGGGAGGAGCAGCGGTGATCACCGCCGCCCTTCCCCGATTGTCGGGGAATCGAGTGTGGAGATCCGCCCGCTTGTGTAAACAAAGCGGGCGGATCTCCTAAGTGACAGGCAGGGTCAGATTGCAGGGTTCAGCATAGCTGAACCTGCGATCTGTGCCTGTGTCATTCAGTCACCTCCCCCCACACACGTCAGTAAGCACCAGGCATATATTAACCCCTCCCTCTCCAATAAAAATTAACCCCTTCCCTGCCAGTGTCATTTTTACAGTAACAGTGCATATGTATAGCACTGATAACTGTAGTAATGTCACTGGTATCCCCAAAAGTGTCAAAAATGTCAGTCAAGGGTCCAATCTGTCCGCCGCAATGTCGCAGTCCCGCAAAAAAAAAAAAATACTCAAATCACCGCCATTACTCTTTAAAAAAAAAAACACCAAAAACGACAGAAATCTTTCCCTTAGTTAGTAAACGCAATAACTTTTGCGCAAACCAATCAAAATACGCTTATTGCAATTTTTTTTACCAAAAATATGTAGCAGAAAACAAATTGGCCTAAAATGATAAAAACATTTTGATTTTTAAATTTTTTTTTGGGGGGGGGGGGGGGATTTCATATAAAAAAATGTGAAAAATATTGTTATTTTTTCAAAATTGTCGCTCTTTTTTTGTTTATAGCGCAAAAAGTAAAAATCGTACAGGTGATCAAATACCACCAAAAGAAAGCTCTGTTTGTGAGAATAAAAAGAACGTAAATTTCGTTTGGGTGCGGCGTTGTATGACCGCGCAATTGTCAGTTAAATACGCACAGTGCCGAATCGGAAAAGGTGGCCCAGACGTAAGACAGCAAAGTCCTCGTGGTAAAGTGGTTAAAAGAAAGACAAAAGTTCATACAGATATGTCTTCCCACACAGCAGTTCTAACCATTAATACAAACAAAACATAGGATTCAGCCTCCTGGCTGTCTTGGCAGCTTTACTGCTCAGATTAGTACATTTTGGTCCTCCTGACCATCAAACACATCCCAGTGTTCGTGGACAGATGCTGTACCTCAGCTCTGTGTCTTTCCTTGAGCTTCCCAGTGGCTCTGTCTCTCATGGACTCTCTCTCAGGCTCAGGCCTTGTTCTGTCCTGATCTGGACAGCACGGTACAGACGAGCACTTCTCACTGCTCCCTTCTCACACTGTCCCCCTCAGGAGGATGGGGTTCTGATCTCTAAGGGTCCTTTCACACGGCCGCTCCGTGTGTCCGCAAATCATCCCATCCGTTTGCGGATGATTTGCGGACATAATGTAAGTGAATGGCACTGCGGATGTCAGCGGAATACCATCCGCTGACATCCGATTTTCCTCCTTTCAGTTCTGTTCCGTTTTTTCGAATGGAACAGAACCCTATTTTTTCATCCGTGTAAAAAACGGAAAGGAAGGAAAATCGGATGTCAGCGGTGTCATCCGCTGACATCTGCAATGCCATAGACTTACATTATGTCCGCATATCATCCGCAAACGGATGGGATGATATGCGGGCACACGGAGCGGATGACACAAATGTCATCCGCTCCGTGAAAAAAAAAAAGTCCCGCAGCGAACTTAAGCAGCAGAGCGGCCGTGTGAAAGGACCCTTACTCTGGCTCCAAGAGGAATGCAGCACACACCTGCATCATTAGTGTATCCACTATATCTGGCCTAGACCGTCATATTAAACAGTTGCACAGGCTCGCCCTGTCACAGGACCCATTTACACTATTTGCATTATGATTCAAGGCAGTTTGGCTTGCATCCTGTGGTACCAGTTCACACCAGTGCATTGTGCTAGTGTGTGCTGAAAAAAAGTACTACATGTGGTACTTTTTTTTGAAGCACAGCAGGTTGTGTACTTGCAGCTAATTCATTAGCTGCAAGTACACCATTCAAGTACAACATTTTAAGTACAGTGAAGAGATATTGCAGGAGATAGTCAGGAGGTAGGCTGGAAGGTGGAAAAAGAAAAAAAAAAGGTAAGATTTGTTTGACTTAAATTTACAATTTTTTTTTTCTCCTCTTTAAAATGGCAGACTTGGTTCAGTGCAGGAATTGTTGTGCATTTATTTCATGTTCCACTGTTTGGAGATTCGGATGCTGTCAGATCTGTAGACAATTCTCCTTACTGCAGCAGGAAATTTCATTTTTGAAATCAGAGATATTTAAATTATCTGTTAAACAAACTCCAGCTGGGACTGCTGCAATGCCACTGCCACAGAGGACCCCCAGAAATGGCAGATGGGTTACTGTAGGTTCTGGAAGACTTAGAGTGGTGGATAGAAGACAAGTCCCACAGTCGGTGGTTCTCCAAAATTCATTTGCAGCACTCTCAGAATATAAGGACAACATGGATATGGACTCAAGCACAGAGGGTGAGAAACCATCGACTCCTATGTCTAATGTATGCAAGACTGCAGCCAAGGACAAAAAAGATAAAGTGAAGTCTCAAAGGAAGCAGCTGTTGCTGGGTGATTCAATCGTAAGAAGTGTGGAGCTTAAAGAAAATGGTTTTGTGAGATGTCTCCCTGGTGCTACTGCTAGGCGAGATAGAAGACGTATTATTAATATTGTTAAGCAAGCAAAGCAGGAAGGGGACGTGGATGTTCTTGTCCATCTAGGGACAAATGACCTGGCTTGCAATGAAGTGTCAGAGGTGAAAAAATCTTTTATCACACTTGGAAATTACATACAGGATTTTGCATCCACCATTTCATTTTCTGAAGTTCTGCCTGTGCATAATGTTCAGAATGATAGGCAGAGGCGCATAAAGGAGTTCAACATATGGCTTAGTAAATGGTGTCAAGAGCAAGGATTTGGCTTTGTTTCTCATGATAGCTCTACTTGGAATAGAAAGGAACTGTACAAAAAAGATGGTTTGCATCTTTCTCTCAAAGGAACAAATGTACTTCGTGAACAACTCCAAGAATTTGCGAAAGAGTATTTAAACTAGGAGGGGGGGGGGGGAAGAGTGAAAATACAAGAGTCCAATTGCCCCCCGAAACAATGCCAGAACAGGTCAGAAGCACAGAGGTTAAGAAATGATAAGCTCAGAGTCCTGTCTACAAATGCTCGCAGTTTAGGTAAAAAAATCAATGAACTTGGGTCAATAATGGCATCTGAGAATGTAGATTTAGTGGCTGTTACGGAGACATGGTTTAATGAAAGAAATGACTGGGACATAACCATACCAGGATACTCTTTATACAGAAGAGACAGAGAAGGCAAGAAAGGAGGAGGAGTAGCCCTGTATGTGAAAGATAGCATTAAATCGAACCTAATACAAGTTGGTGAGGCCAACATAGAGTCAGTTTGGGTTGCAGTTTGCTAATCATGCAGTAACTTGTGTAGGTGTGATATATAGACCACCTGGTCAAGTTAAAGAACTAGATGATCTACTAGTTGAAGAAATAGCTAAAATGACAATGAAAGGAGAAGTTATCATTATGGGAGATTTCAGTCTTCCAGATATAAACTGGAAAACCAAAATAGCAAGTTCTACCAGGAGTACAGATATTCTAAATTCCCTACTGGGGTTGTCTCTGCAACAAGTGGTTGAGGAGCCAACCCGGAGGGAGGTCATTTTGGATTTGGTATTCACAAATGGGGATTCGGTATATGATGTCATTGTAGGCGAAACCTTGGGATCTAGTGATCACCAGTCAGTGTGGTTTAATATAAGAACTGTGAAAGAGTCACACCACACAAAAACAAAAGTTTTAGATTTTAGAAAAACAGACTTTTCAAAAATGAAATTAGTCATAAATGAGTCCTTATCAGACTGGAACGGATTACATGGAGTCCAGGAGAAATGGGACTACTTAAAAGGTGCATTATTGAAGGCAACAGAAAATTGCATTAGACTTGTCAGTAAAAGCAAAAAAAGGAAGAGACCACTGTGGTACTCAGCAGAAGTGGCCCAAATCATTAAAAATAAAAAGCTAGCATTTTGTAATTATAAAAAAAACCAGAGCAATGAAGATAAGGAAATCTACAAGATTAGGCAGAAAGAGGCCAAGCAAGTTATAAGAACTTCTAAAGCGCAGGCAGAAGAAAAACTAGCTCAGTCTATGAAAAAGGGGGATAAGACATTCTTCAGATATATAAATGAAAAAAGGAAATTAAAACAAGGAATAACTAAATTAAAAACAAAGGACGGAAGGTATGTAGAAGAGAATAAAGGGCTAGCCGACTGCCTTAATGAATACTTCTGTTCAGTTTTTACAGAAGAAAAAGAAGGAAAAGGACCTCCACTTGAAAGGATGACTAATGAATCGTTTGATGCATGTGTCTTTACAGAGGAAGACGTTCTAAGATTGCTGTCTAAAGTGAAGACAAATAAGTCACAGGGTCCTGATGAGATACACCCAAAATTATTAAAAGAGCTTAGTGGTGAGCTGGCAAAACCATTAACAGATTTATTTAACCAATCATTAGTAACAGGAGTCGTCCCGGAAGATTGGAAATTGGCAAATATCGTGCCCATTCACAAGAAAGGTAGTAGGGAGGAATCGAGCAACTATAGACCAGTGAGTCTGACATCAATAGTAGGTAAATTAATGGAAACCCTATTAAAGGATATAATTGTGGAACATCTTAAATCCCATGGATTGCAAGATGAAAAACAACATGGGTTTACTTCAGGGAGATCATGTCAAACAAATCTTATAGATTTTTTTGACAGGGTGACTAAAATAATAGACGGTGGAGGTGCAGTAGACATTGCATATCTAGATTTTAGTAAGGCTTTTGACACTGTCCCACATAGAAGACTTATCAATAAACTACAGTCATTGAGCATGGACTCCCATATTGTTGAGTGGATTAGGCAGTGGCTGAGTGACAGACAACAGAGGGTTGTAGTCAATGGAGAACATTCAGAACAAGGTCATGTTAACAGTGGGGTACCTCAGGGATCTGTACTGGGACCAATTTTGTTTAATATCTTCATAAGTGATATTGCAAAAGGCCTCGATGGTAAGGTTTGTCTTTTTGCTGATGACACAAAGATATGTAACAGGGTTGATGTTCCTGGAGGGAAACGCCAAATGGAAAAGGATTTAAGAAAACTAGAAGAATGGTCAGAACTCTGGCAACTGAAATTTAATGTGGATAAGTGCAAGATAATGCACCTGGGGCGTAAAAACCCAAGGGCAGAATATAGAATATTTGACACAGTCCTGACCTCAGTATCTGAGGAAAGGGATTTAGGAGTAATTATTTCAGAAGACTTAAAGGTGGGAGGACAATGTAATAGAGCAGCATGAAATGCCAGCAGAATGCTTGGATGTATAGGGAGGGAGAGGTATAAGCAGTAGAAAGAGAGAAGTGCTTATGCCGCTGTACAGAACACTGGTGAGACCTCACTTGGAGTATTGTGCGCAGTACTGGAGGCCATATCTCCAGAAGGATATAGATACTCTAGAGAGAGTTCAGAGAAGAGCTACTAAACTAGTACATGGATTGCAGGAAAAAACTTACCAGGAAAGGTTAAAAGGACCTTAACATGTATAGCTTGGAAGAAAGAAGAGACAGAGGGGATATGATAGAAACTTTTAAATACATAAAGGGAATCAACTCGGTAAAGGAGGAGAGCATATTTAAAAGAAGAAAAACTACCACAAGAGGACACCGTTTTAAACTAGAGGGGCAAAGGTTTAAAAGTAATATGAGGAAGTATTACTTTACTGAGAGAGTAGTGGATGCATGGAATAACCTTCCTGCAGAAGTGGTAGCTGCAAATACAGTGAAGGAGTTTAAGCATGCATGGGATAGGCATAAGGCTATCCTTCATATAAGATAGGGCTAGGGACTATTCATAGGATTCAGATATATTGGGCAGACTAGATGGGCCAAATGGTTCTTATCTGCCGACACATTCTATGTTTCTATGTTTAAGCCACCACATTCCAACACTGACGTGTTAATAGAATTTAAAGAACTTTATTGAAATGTAGCTTGTGATATTTCAATAAAGGCATAATAAAAAAAAAAAGAAAACTGTGCGAAGGCCATGGATCGGCGCTCCAGCACTGTGTCCTCCTGCTGGTGTTAATCAGCCCCTAGGAAAGTGGTTTGGCCTTACAGTTTGAGCTTTTCAAAAGTTGGGTGCTATGTTAAAGTAGTATTAATGTATAACTAAAAGCAACAATATATTTTAGTTTTGGATAGAGTGGAGAGGGATTAGAATGTCTGTGCCCCTATTAGCAAGTTTCGCCCGCTCTATTTTTCCTGTTTTCCATTATCGTTGAAAGTGAAAGTAAAAGAAAATCCCAAATCTGGGGTTATCTCCAGAAAAGTAATAGAGATGAAATCTTCCAATTGGACACTAGTTCTGGTGACTCAGGGGTCCCCAAAGAACTCCCTTTAATTTGCAGGGATTTTCTCTCACTTCCTCTTTGTGTGTACACGTCCTGAGTGTGTATTTTTCTCCTCACCTGAAGCCAAGGATAAATCCATTTTTATGGTCGCCAAATAGAATTTATTTGATGATCCTTGGACCAGCATTAAAGACTGACTTTCCAAGGCAAAAATACACAATGTCCAAATAGAGTGTGAAGATAACCCCTGATTGGTGTTTACATGAAGGTGGGGTATGAAGGCACTATGTATATTTAGAGGGACTTGTCTGGGTATATGGTGACCAGCCACTATGTCAGCGCTAAAAAAGATAAAAAAAAAGAGAGAAACCCCATCACAGAAATAAACTATTTTTCCTGTAAAAATTTTCACCAGCTAAAGACACTTATATCCAGAGAGTACAGAGAAGGGCAACAAAAATAATTAGGGGAATGGAGGACATCAGCTATGAGGAAAGACTACAAGCACTGAACTTATGCCCCGTACACACGTGCAGATTATCTGCAGACTTACCTTTTCTATGTAGTGCAAGGGCCTGCCGGATTGCATACAAATTGAAAGTGTTTAGGTTTGACCTCATATTATATGGTTTTGGTAAGTCTGCAGACAAAAGTCTGCAGATAATCTGCACGTGTGTATGGGGCATTATTCTCTCTGGAGAAGAGATGCTTGCGGGGGGATATGATATCAATGTACAAATACTGTACTGGTGATGACCCTAGCACAGGGGTCTGCAACCTTTAAGACAAAAAGAGCCACTTGGACCCGTTTCCGAGGAAAAAAAAAACTGGGAGCCGCAAAACCATTGCGACATTTAAAACAAATATAACACTGCATATATTGTTTCTTACCTTAATGCTATATACACCATACATGCCCCTTTCAATGTAGTGACCAGCATACATGCTCCTTTCAATGTAGTGACCAGCGTACATGCCCCTTTCAATGTAGTGACCAGCATACATGCTCCTTTCAATGTAGTGACCAGCGTACATGCCCCTTTCAATGTAGTGACCAGCATACATGCCCCTTACAATGTAGTGACCAGCATACATGCCCCTTACAATGTAGTGACCAGCATACATGCCCCTTACAATGTAGTGACCAGCATACATGCCCCTTACAATGTAGTGACCAGCATACATGCCCCTTACAATGTAGTGACCAGCATACATGCCCCTTTCAATGTAGTGACCAGCATACATGCCCCTTACAATGTAATGACCAGCGTACATGTCCCTTACAATGTAGTGAACAGCGTACATGCCTCTTACAATGTAGTGACCAGCGTACATGCCCCTTACAATGTAGTGACCAGCGTACATGCTCCTTTCAATGTAGTGACCAGCATACATGCCCCCTTTCAATGTAGTGACCAGCGTACATGCCCCTTACAATGTAGTGACCAGTGTACATGCCCCTTACAATGTAGTGACCAGCGTACATGCCTCTTACAATGTAGTGACCAGCGTACATGCCCCTTACAATGTAGTGACCAGCGTACATGCCCCTTTCAATGTAGTGACCAGCATACATGCCCCCTTTCAATGTAGTGACCAGCGTACATGCCTCTTACAATTTAGTGACCAGCGTACATGCCCCTTACAATGTAGTGACCAGCGTACATGCCCCTTTCAATGTAGTGACCAGCATACATGCCCCCTTTCAATGTAGTGACCAGCGTACATGCCCCTTACCATGTAGTGACCAGCATACATGCCCCTTACAATGTAGTGACCAGCATACATGCCCCTTACAATGTAGTGACCAGCATACATGCCCCTTACAATGTAGTGACCAGCATACATGCCCCTTACAATGTAGTGACCAGCATACATGCCCCTTTCAATGCAGAGACCAGCGTGCGTGCGTGCCCCCTTCAATGCAGTGTGTGGGCCCCCCCCGAGGCATCACTTCACTTACCTCACCCTGGTGCCTGGCGTGCTGCTGCTGACAGGAGTCTGGATGGACGTCTTCTTCCTCCTCGACTAGACCTGCAGACGCGCCGCTGCCCTCCTCTCTGAAGCGGGCGGGAAGGTGACGTCGGGACGGTGCGTGACTAACGCACGCACCACCCCCCACGCAATGTCACAGCCAGTACAGCGCCACAGTGGGGAGTGTCGGGGCACACAGTGCGCCTCCTCCCCTCGCTAGCATCCGCCACGGGTTGCTGACCTATGCCCTAGCATAAGGAACAAACTTTTCAGAGACAGGGATTACAATAAGACCCGTGGCCACTCACTAAAACTAGAGGAAATATGGTTTAACCTTAAAATACGTAAGGGGTTCTTTACTGTCAGAGCAGTAAAGATGTGGAATTCTCTTCCACAAGCAGTAGTATCAGCAGGGAGCATCAATAGCTTCAAAAAACTATTAGATGGGCACCTTAAAGACCACAACATAAAGGGGTATACAATGTACGGTCAACATCAAACACACATCATAGGTTGAACTGGATGGACTGATGTATTTTTTTCAACCTCACAAACTATGTAACTGAACCCTATGTAACTATGTATATAATATAAAGTCACTTCACAATTTCTATGTTGCAAAGTCTTAGGACCCTATATATATATATTATATTATATATATATATATATATATATATATATATATATATACACATACAGTCAGGTCCATAAATATTGGGACATCGACACAATTCTAATCTTTTTGGCTCTATAATGGATTTGAAATGAAACAAACAAGATGTCCTTTAACTGCAGACTTTCAGCTTTAATTTGAGGGTATTTACCGTATATACTCGAGTATAAGCCGACCCGAATATAAGCCGAGACCCCTACTTTAAGCACAAAAAAGTGGGAAAACGTATTGACTCGAGTATAAGCCTAGGGTGGGAAATGCAGCAGCTACTGAACCCAACTGGACCACCACGAGACACAAAACAGGGGCTGTGGGCATAGTACAGGCATTGCACAGGTCATGGTAAGGGCATGGTACAGGTCAGGGCACAGGTGATGGTACAGGCATGGCACAGGTGATGGTACAGGCATGGCACAGGTGATGGTACAGGCATGGCACAGGTCATGGTACAGGCATGGCACAGGTCATGGTACAGGTCATGGTACAGGCATGGCACAGGTCAGGGCACAGGTGATGGTACAGGCATGGCACAGGCATGGCACAGGTGATGGTATAGGCATAGCACAGGTGATGGTATAGGCATGGCACAGTAGGTATAGGGATGGCACAGTAGGTATAGGGATGGCACAGTAATTACAGGCATGGCACAGGAGATGCAGTGCTGTGGGCATGGTACAGGAGAATGTCCTGTACCATGCCCGCAGAACTGCATGAGGAAATGCAGGGGCTGCGGAGGCGTCTCGCTTACCTGTCGGTGAGGCACCGTCTTCTATTTAAAAATCGCGCCACCCAGCGCCGTCATACGTCACCGCAAATGCGCCGCCGATGCGGCTATTCTCGGGCATGCGGCACATGCGCAGTGACACGTCGGCGCCGAGCGGCGCCATTTTTAAAAAGACACTCCAGTCAGTGACTCGAGTATAAGCCCGAGTATAAGCCGAGGGGTGCATTTTCAGCATGAAAAAACATGCTGAAAAACTCGGCTTATACTCGAGTATATACGGTACATCCAAATCAGGTGAAAAGTGTAGGAATTACAACCGTTTGTATATGTGCCTCCCACTTTTTTTAGGAACCAAAAGTAATGGGACAATTGGCTGCTCAGCTGTTCCATGGCCAGGTGTGTGTTATTCCCTTATTATCCCATTTACAAGGAGCAGATAAAAGGTCCAGAGTTCATTTCAAGTGTGCTATTTGCATTTGGAATCTGTTGCTGTCAACTCTCAATATGAGATTCAAAGAGCTGTCACTATCAGTGAAGCAAGCCATCATTAGGCCGAAAAAAACAAAACAAACCCATCAGAGAGATAGCAAAAAACATTAGGTGTGGCCAAATCAACTGTTTGGAACATTCTTAAAAAGAACGAACGCAACGGTGAGCTCAGCAACACCAAAAGACCCGGAAGACCATGGAAAACAACTGTGTTGGATGACCGAAGAATTCTTTCCCTGGTGAAGAAAACACCCTTCACAACAGTTGGCCAGATCAAAAACACTCTCCAGGAGGTAGGTGTATGTGTGTCAAAGTCAACAATTAAGAGAATTCTTCACCAGAGTGAATACAGAGGGTTCACCACAAGATGTAAACCATTGGTGAGCCTCATATAGGAAGGCCAGATTAGAGTTTGCCATCACCAGGGATGAAACCCAGCGTCTGGTGATGTCTATGCATTCCAGACTTCAGGCTGTAATTGACTGCAAAGGATTTGCAACCAAGTATTAAAAAGTGAAAGTTTGACTTATGATTGTTAATTTGTCCCATTACTTTTTGTCCCTTAAAAAGTGGGAGGCACATATATGAACTGTTGTAATTTCTACTTTTTTCTATTTTTACATTTGGATGTAAATACCCTCAAATTAAAGCCGAAAGTCTGCAGTTAAAGCACATCTTGTTTGTTTCATTTCAAATCCATCGTGGTGGTGTATAGAGCCAAAAATATTAGAATTGTATTGATGTCCCAATATTTTTGGACCCGACTGTATATATATATATATATATATATATATATATATATACACACACACACACACACACACACACACACACACACTACCGTTCCAAAGTTTGGGGTCACCCAGACAATTTCATATTTTCCATGAAAACTTTTATTCATCAAATAAGTTGCAAAATGAATAGCAAATATAGTCAAGACATTGACGAGGTTAAAAATAATGATTTTTTAAATAATAATTATTTTGTCCTTCAAACTTTGCTTTTATCAAAGAATTCTCCTTTTGCGGTAATTACAGCCTTGCAGACCTTTGGCATTCTGTCAATTTGTTGATGTAATCAGAAGAAATTTCACCCCACGCTTCCTGAAGCACCTCCCACAAGTTGGATTGGCTTGATGGGCACTTCTTAGGAACCATACGGTCAAGCTCCTCCCACAACTGCTCATTAGGGTTGAGATCTGGTGACTGTGCTGGCCACTTTATTACAGACCGAATACCAGCTGACTGCTTCTTCCCTAAATAGTTCTTGCATAGTTTGGAGGTGTGCTTTGGCTCATTTTCCGGTTTTAGCAGGAAATAGGCTCCAATCAAGCGCTGTCCACAGGGTATGGCATGGCATTGCAAAATGGAGTGATAGCCTTTCTTATTCTAAATCACGTTTACCTTGTACAAATCTCCCACTTTACCAGCACCAAACCAGCCCCAGACCATCACATTACCTCCTCCATGCATGACAGATGGCGTCAAGCACTCCTCCAGCATCTGTTCACTTGTTCTGTGTCTCACAAATGTTCTTCTGTGTGATCCAAACACCTCAAACTTAGTTTTGTCTGTCCAAAAACACTTTTTTCCAATCTTCCTCTGTCCAATGTCTGTGTTCTTTTGCCCATCTTAATCTTTTCCTTTTATTGGCCAGTCTCAGATATGGCTTTTTCTTTGCCACTCTACCTAGAAAGCCAGCATCCCAGAGTCGCCTCTGCACTGTGGAAGTTGAGACTGGCGTTTTGCGGGTACCATTTAATGAAGCTGCCAATTGAGAACATGTGAGGCGTCTATTTCTCAAACTAGAGACTCCAATGTACTTGTCCTCTTGTTTAGTTGTGCACCTGGGCCCCCCACCTCTCTTTATATTCTGGTTAGAGCCCATTTGTGCTGCTCTCTGAAGGGAGTAGTATACACGTTGTAGGAAATCTTCAGTGTCTTGGCAATTTCTTGCATGGAATAGCCTTTGTGACGAGACCCTTGCTCGCTTGCTTCCGCTCTCCCGACACTCCTCTGTTTCTAGTGAGTCAGCTTGCAGATCGCAACGTCTGATGGTTCGATCAACCAAGGCTCCGGGATCCGAACTACAGCTACTGTATGTGCCTTTCAGAATCCATTAGTGTTAGATATAACCTTTTGGGGCTAAAACAATTCACAGGCAGACAGTCTGTTGTTTCACTAAGAACACTGCTTCCTGTTCTGAGCAGGAACTCTTCTTTATTACTCTTTGAGGCATAGACAAAACATGAACTCACAAATGTAACACTGCCATCCAGTGGTCATACAATGTAATAGGCACACAACAATGACATATAGTATTTGTTGCTGATTAAATACAAACCTTGTATGCTAACACCCCCACTCAACACCTACTATCTATGTCAATCCCATTTCTGATCTAAGATCCACAAATCTGGTTCTAGCTAGTGGCTTTGTCAAAGCATCAGCAATCATTTTTTCCGACTCACAATACACAAGTACAATCACTTTCTGATCAACTAAGTCATGAATGTAATGATGTCTGACATCGATGTGCTTGGTTCTTCCATTAATTTTCTCACTTGTTGCAAGCTTAATGCAAGCCTGATTGTCCTCAAATAAGACGGTAGGTTCTGATGTTGCTTCTCCAAGATCCTTGAGTAATTGCTGTAACCACACAACTTCTTGACTGGCATAAGCTGCAGATATGTATTCAGCTTCTGTAGAGGACAATGCCACTGACATCTGTTTCTTGCTGGACCATGATATAGGACTGTCTCCTAATTTTAATAAGTAACCACTTGTGGATTTGCGTGTGCTGTGATCACCTGCCCAATCGGAGTCCACATATCCCACGAGGTTTAAACCACCACTTGCTGATAGTTTCAAATTTAAGTCTTTTGTCTGTTTCAGATATCTCATAACTCTTTTGATCGCATTCCAGTCTCTTTGACGTGGTTTATCAACTCGCCTGCAAAGAAGAGACATGCTGGCTGCAATGTCTGGACGAGTAGTGGTTGCAATATAGAGAAGTTCCCCCACTGCTTGTCTGTATTGTTCATTGGATGCGAGAAGATCATCTTCTCCTAACTTTGGATAGACTGTATCCATAGGTGTGCTTGCTCCTTTCGCCTCTGTCATGTTGAATTGCTGAAGAATAGATTCAATTTTTGCACTCTGATTCAACAGGAAACTTCCATCTTTCTCACGCTGGAGTCAATTCCAAGATAATATGTCACTTCACCTAGGTCTTTAGTTTCAAAGTGCTTGTTGAGTACTCCTGTTAACTTTGCAATTTCATTGTCGTTTTTGTGAGCAATGATCAAGTCATCTACATAAATTAGCAGATACATCCACTCAGTGTCTACTTGTTTAGCATATAGGCACGGATCAGCTTTGCTTCTTGTAAATCCTTCATTTAGTAGAACTTGATTAATCTTCAGGTTCCATGGTTGAGCTGATTGTTTAAGGCCATAAAGAGATTTATTCAACTTGCAGACAAGATGCTCTTGTCCCTTTTTTAAATATCCTTCTGGCTGTGACATGTAAATTTCTTCTTCAATATCACCATTAAGAAAAGCTGTCTTAATATCGTGATGTTTCACAATCATTGTACGCATGGCAGCCACTGTCATTAGTGTTCTGAAAGTACTTTGTTTAGCAACTGGAGCAAAAGTAGCATCATAGTCCTCACCGAACTTCTGTGAGTAACCTTTAGCAACCAGCCTTGCCTTGTACCGACAGACTTTCCCTTCAGAGTTACATTTGGTTTTAAAAACCCATTTACATCCTATGGCATGTTTACCTTGAGGTAGCTCTGAAAGTGTCCATGTCTGGAGATCTTTGAGTGATGTCATTTCTTCATCAGCGGCTTTATACCATACTTGTTTCTCATGCATTGGCAGTTTCTGCATCTCTTTCCATGAACCTGGTTCAGTTTGAACAGCTCTGCGAGCTATGTAAGATAAACGTTCAGCTGGAACACCTTTATTGATTCTGGTTGATTTTCTGACTGAAGGTATTTCTGGTTCAGTTTCAGGTTTTGATTCTTCTGCAGTTATTTCTATTTCTGTATCACTTTCCTTATTTTCTTGAGTGACTGATGTTGATTCTTTCTCAGTTTGAAAAGTTTGAGTCTGTTGTTCAAACTTTGAGCACACAGAACTTTCATCAATAATCACACTTCTGCTGACTGTTACTTTGTTCGTGTCTTGATGTAAAATCCTGTATCCTTTTTGAGATTCACTGTACCCCACAAGCACACCTTCTTTTGCACATGCATCCCATTTTGTACGTTTTTCTTTTGGAATGTGTACATAGGCTTTACTTCCAAAAATTCTGATGTGTCTTAAATCTGGTTTCCTTTTGTTCCACAGTTCATATGGAGTTTTTGTTGTTGCTTTTCCCGGCAAACGATTTTGAAGATAACATGCAGTTGTGATAGCTTCTCCCCAGTATGTAGTTGGCATATCAGCATCAAATAGCATGCTCCTCCCACTTTCACATAGTGTGCGGTTCATTCTCTCTGCAACTCCATTTTGCTCTGGGTTATATGGAACTGTTGTCTGGAACATAATTCCATGCTTCCTGAGAATGGCTTGTGTTTTACCACTTGTATATTCTGAGCCATTATCTGTTCGTAGTACTCTGGGCATTCCGCCAAAAATATTATTTACTTGAGCGAGATACTCTTCTAATTTCTCTGGCACTTCATCTTTATTGTGAAGTAGAAATACTGTGGTATACCTGGAGTAATCATCAATGAAGGTCAGGAAGTACTTTTTCTTTCCTGGAGTCATAGTTTTCATTGGACCACAAAGATCTGAATGTATTAAGTCCAGAGGTTTTTGGGATTTGCTGTTAGTCTGCTTGGGAAAAGGTGTCCTTGCCATTTTTCCTTTAATACAGCTGGTACAAATCATTATGTGATCACATGGATTAATCTTAATACCACTTGCATAGTTATTCTCAACTATTTTCTTTATTGTATCAGAATTTCTGTGCCCCAATCGTCTGTGCCAAGTGTGGATGCAGTTTGAATGTTTATCCTCTTTGGCTATTTTAACCATTTCACTGCAGTTCAGCTGATAGAGTTCATCTATGATGTTAGCCTTTGCAAGCAAGCAATCCCCTTTTGTTATGATACAACTGTCACCCTGAAATGTGACTACATTGCCTTGGTTAGTGAGTTTCTTTACTGACAAAAGGTTGCTTTCAAGATCTGGCACATACAGAACATTCCTCATATGGATCTTTTTAGTGATATCTGGAGAGATAGGACAGTATAGAAAGCCATCTCCTATTCCCACTGATTTCATAAATTGTCCATTAGCTGTAGTTATCCCTTCTGTTTTGCTTTCATCAAGCTGAGTGAAGAAACTTCGGTCATTTGTCATGTGACTTGTAGCACCTGAGTCCACACACCATGCTTGCACAGAGGTGACACCATTTTTGGATCCGAATGCATACTCCTTTGTTTCTATGACATTCTTAGCTTGTTGCAATGCACTTTGTTTTTGCATTCTAGCTTTCCAGATTCTACAATCTGCTTTTAGGTGTCCTGGTTTCTTGCACACAAAGCATTCCCGCTTTTCTAGCTGCACGTTACTGTGTTTATTTTTGAATTTTGTCTTTAAAGCTGTCTCTGAACACACACTCACATTACTCATGCTTTCAGTTTTGCGCTTGTATTCATCCACAAGCTTGCCTTTAACATATTCCAGTGTCAGATCATCATCTGGACGTGCATCTAGTGCTGTGACAAGTGTCTCATAACTTTCAGGAAGTCCACTTAATAACAGTGCTGCAACATGGAAATCTTTTATTTCTTCTCCAATCCCTCTCAGTCTCTCCACCATCTCTAAGGTCTGTCTTATATAGTCCTGCATGTCCTGGTCTTTCTGTAGCTTAGTCTGATAGAGCTTTCTGATTAAAAATGGATTTTTGTAAAATCTTACCGTAAAATCCTTTTCTCTTAGCTCATCGACAGACGTAGTCCTCGGTGATACACCACCTTCGGGTTATGTTACCTCCGCAGGAGCAGGACTAGACAGGAAATTAAAAAGCTCTGGCCACACCCTAGGGGCAGTCCCAGAGGGTATATCCTCTCTCTCTCTGCCTCAGCAAATCAGTTATGTGAAAAAGCAGTGCTTAGAGAATTTAACCCAACCCAACTCCAAAACAGAGGGGCGGGGACTACGTCTGTCGATGAGCTAAGAGAAAAGGATTTTACGGTAAGATTTTACAAAAATCCATTTTTCTCTAGCGCTCATCGACAGACGTAGTCCTCGGTGATACACCACCTTCGGGACGTCCCAGAGCAGTATCACAACTGAGGGGTGGGAAAATGGAAATCAAATCCCAATCTAGAAGGCCCAACCGGTGCCAACTAGAAGTTTACAATGCTCATCCTTAATGATGAGACTCAACAAAAAAATTTTCAAACAGAAAAAAACCCTCGAGGTAGACCACCGGTCTCCTCAAATTGCGGCCTGCAAAACCTTGCGGCCAAATGAGGCATCCGCCGATGCCGTCACATCAATTTTATAGAATTTTGTAAAGGTATGTACCGACGACCAGGTGGCCGCCTTACATACCTGGACCACTGACGCCTGATGGCGAAAGGCCCAGGAAGTACTGAGCGCTCGAGTGGAGTGCGCCCTAACAGGGAACAGAGGACTCTGACCCTTAATAGAATAAGCCTGTACCACCGTCTGTCTAATCCATTTGGCAATGGTTGCGGCAGATGCAGGCAAACCCTTTCTGGGGCCATCCGTGATCACAAAAAGTGAATCCGTCTTACGGGATGATTCCGTAGCTTTCAGGTATACCCTGATTGCCCGAACCACATCTAAGGAATGCAACGCATGTTCCCGATGATGCTTGGGCTGAGGACACAAGGAAGGTAGTACAATATCTTCATTCAGATGAAAATCTGAAACCACCTTAGGAAGAAAAGATGGCTTAGGATGAAGTACTACCTTATCCCTATGAATCACTAGGTATGGTGACTGGCATGATAATGCAGCCAGTTCTGACACCCTGCGAGCAGAAGTAATAGCCACCAAGAAGGCCACCTTCTGGGATAAAGTAAGCAAGGGAATCTCCCTGATGTTTTCAAAAGGAGGTTTCTGTAGAACCGACAAAACCAAATTAAGATCCCAGGGCGGTAAGGGCGCGCGGACTGGAGGAGCCAGGTGCCGCACCCCCTGGATGAAATTCCGCACCAAGGATTTGGTAGCTAACGGCTTCTGAAAGAAGATTGCTAATGCTGAAACTTGACCCTTGATGGTGCTCAAGGCTAGCTTCTGCTCAACCCCTTGTTGCAAAAAGGCCAATATTCGAGATACCGAATAGGTACGTGGAGGAAATCCTAAAGATTCGCACCACGCAATATAAGTCTTCCATGTGTGATAATAGACTTTGCTGGAAGTCGCTTTCCTTGCTTTAATAAGGGTAGGAATGACAGAAGTAGACAAACCTCTGTCCTTCAGTACTTGGGTCTCAATGGCCAGGCCATTAAAACCAGCGACTGTAAAGCACGAAGGTAACTTGGTCCTAGAGACCACAGACACTCCCTGAGACGAAGTTCCCACGGAACGTCTGCGACTAGCATGTCCAAGTCGGCCAGGCCGGCTTGAGGAGGCCAGCCTAGAATTTCTAGGACCACTGGCGCTGATTGGATCTGAACCAGGCGTCCCTAGAGCTATCTGGCCCCGACCATCCGAGAAAGTCTGGTCGTTTTCTGTTCCCACACATTTATCAGATACCTGATAGTTATCAGGAAAGGTGATCTTTTCTGGTTGAACCTCAGGGACCGAAGTCACCCGACTAGAGGCTACTTGGCCTATCTGGTCAACCAGATCCGATTCCTGTGAGGTATCGGGACTAATCTTAGGAAAGGGTAAAGGAAAAGATCTATTCAGGGAACGGTAACTACCGCTTCCTGTGGTACTTAAATGTTGGAAGGGAAGAATCGCACCGGTAGTAGTGGTTGATGCTCGATCTGATGTCCTGAATACCGGTGAAAACGTCCCCCCACCCTGAAACCGGGTGGGGGCGCACCTTCAGGCTGTGTACTCCTTTGCTTCGGGTTTGGCTGGGTTGGTCCTCTGCTTGTCCGACCAGCCCTTCTTGAATCCTCCTGGAGGAGTCTTGCCTTTCCCGCTAGTACCAGCCGGGCGCCCTTTATGGGCGGTAAAGAAAGGTCCTCGCTTGTTGCGAGGTCCCTTAGCTTTTGCAGCCTGTGGCAAGAAAGTGCTCTTGCCCCCAGTGGCATCCTTAATGATTTCATCTAGGTTGGCCCCAAATAGACGATTCCCCTGAAAAGGGAGATTGGTCAAGGTCTTCTTGGAACCTAGGTCAGCTGACCAGCATTTTAACCACAGCACACGTCTGAGGATTACTGCTAACTTAGATGCATGCCCTAATAAGGGAGTTGTGTCCAAGGCTGCGTCACAGATAAACCGTAGCCCTTGTATGATCTGTTCCATCAAATCAGATGTCTCCTGGGGAATATCTTTTCCCCTAAGATCTTGGCGTACCATTTCCGCCCATTCCGTAAGTGTCTGGGAAACTAGACCAATAACAATTACTGGTCTAAATGCTGACCCTATCAGAGAAAAGATAGTGCGGGACTCTGCTTCTATCTTTCGATCCACCGGATCCTTAAAGGACGAAGTGTCCTCCACTGGAATAACCGTGGCTTTATTCAGCCTGGAAATAGGCGGATCCACGACTGGTGGTACCGTCCATTTCTTAATGATGGATTCCTCAAACGGATAGCGTCTAGCAATACGCTTGGAAATAGTAAAGGTACGTTTAGAATGCTCCCATTCTTCTTTAATCTGATTACCAAAACATTTAGGTACCGGAAAAGCCTTCGCCATCTTGATGGGCTTATTAGTACCGAAAGGCCTCTCTGTTTCAGTTTCCTCTGCCGGTAAAGCCTCAAGTTTTAAGGTTTCTTGCACTGCCACAACTAGTGCGTCCACCAATGCTTCTTCCTGAATTATAGCAGGAGAAGAAGCGTCCTCCTCACTGTCTGAGGGGGCTTTACCTGGGATAACAGCCCTTGCAGAGGAACCTGCAACTGCCGTGACCATCTCTGAATCTGAGTCAGAGGTGTCAGATGGTATAGGGGTAGGCGGGGGTCGCTTCCTTGACCCCCGTCCCTGACAGGCCGCCTCCACCCGAGCCACCATAGACTCCAAAATTGCTGTAAATGATTCTATACTCTGTGCACCGGCGGGTCCCGAGGCCCCCTCGAGGGAAACAGGTGGGGGAATATGTGTGGCAGGGTCCATGATAACTCCAGTTACTTCCTGGATAATATAAATCAAAAGAAAAAAACTTTTTTTTTTTTTTTTCTCTGACCCCCAGCGCCACAAAAAGCCCCTTAGTGTTACCTGCTAGGGATCCCTATCGATCGAGAGAGAGAGAGATAGACCCCCAGGCTCACCACTTGATGCTCAGAGTTAAACTGCAACAGCTTACAGCGCTGTCCTGACAAACAGGAAGTCTTTTGGCTGGCTGCCCAGGAAGAAGGGAGGCGGCTCCGCCCCTCTGCACACCTTCCGGCGCCTCCCCCAAGCTCCACGAGGTGTAGGATCACCTCAAACATGGCCGCCCCCATGCTGGAGACACGAGGCTACGCCAAAATGGCGGCTCGTGCGATCCAGCAAAAAAAATGGCGGCGGCCTGTGCTGACTAGCGGTGTGCTGCAGGGCACACAACACTCTCTCTGCATGGGGATATGGCGTGGTTGGCGGTACCGGCCCTGGCGGACCGCATGGCCGTTCGGGAGGCCTGCTAATAGCTGGAGATCTGATTTGGAAGGCAGTCTACATGTCCGTGGCTTCTGACTGGTAGGTAGCTTATACTTAACCCATAAGATTCCCAGAATGCCACAGATTACATCTTTAAAACATGTATACAATAGATTGTTAGCTCCCAAACCAAGCCTCCTGGCTTTTTGCACACATAAAATCACACTCAAAGTAGGAGGATTTGTGACATGTTATAGGATAGAAAGGACTCTTTCTTACCATACAGAGAGGGGCCCGCGTTCACCACAAACCCCGTCAGGGAAAAAGGGGGAACATACTACTCACCATACCGGAACCAGGCGGGCACCAACTCCTGACAGTACCCCTCTCCACCGGGGCGGGAGGGCTGTCGACCGATACGGACGCCGTGACTCATGGTCTTTGGCGTTTCAGCGAGACGTTTAACTCGCGGGTTCAGTCCTTTTAATGGGACTTTGTCGCGGCCGACTCAGCGTGGAGCTATGGCCTGCACGCGCTCGTAGGCTGAACTGGGGTGACCACCGGATCTCAACATCCAGCCCGTCGCCCAGTTCAGCTTTCTTGCTTGAAGATCTCACAGGAACACTGGAGAAAAAAAAAAAAAAAGCTGTCTAAAAATCCTTTTAGAAAAAAATTCTTGCCAGGACCTAAGATCCCAGCAAGGTATCTAGGTCCTTACTCCTAACTAGACAGAAAATAACTGATTTGCTGAGGCAGAGAGAGAGAGGATATACCCTCTGGGACTGCCCCTAGGGTGTGGCCAGAGCTTTTTAATTTCCTGTCTAGTCCTGCTCCTGCGGAGGTAACATAACCCGAAGGTGGTGTATCACCGAGGACTACGTCTGTCGATGAGCGCTAGAGAAATACAGTTTATTGCTGAGATTAACTCTTTCATGTGCTTTCTGTAACTCTTCCCACATGTCTTTAGCAGTCTGACAGTTACATATATGTATGATTTGATCATCATCTATGCACAGGGAGATTGTGCTTTGTGCTTTCTGATCTCTGTCTAACCACTCCTCTGCGGGCTGTGCAGGTCTTGATTCATTTATACATTTCCACGTACCTTCTCTTATAAGCAGCATTTTCATCTTGAATTTCCAAGATTGGTAGTTCTGATTTGTCAGATTTGCAATGGAGAACTTTGCTGAGGGGATGGCAGCAGCCATTTCTGCTGTTTTTCTTTCTGTTGCTGTCTCCTGTACTCACTTGCTTTAGCTCACTGTATCTGGCTATATCCAGGGGTAATCTGTATTATATCCTGGGCTTCTGTAACATGTCATGGGCCCATAACCTGTTAGATATAACCTTTTGGGGCTAAAACAATTCACAGGCAGACAGTCTGTTGTTTCACTAAGAACACTGCTTCCTGTTCTGAGCAGGAACTCTTCTTTATTACTCTTTGAGGCATAGACAAAACATGAACTCACAAATGTAACACTGCCATCCAGTGGTCATACAATGTAATAGGCACACAACAATGACATATAGTATTTGTTGCTGATTAAATACAAACCTTGTATGCTAACAATTAGAACAAACACCAGGCAGGCTGTATGTAAGTTCAAACAGGAAGACATTTATTGGAAGTACACAACACACTTTTATACAGAATTTGGAACATCCTACCCCCAACAACTGCTTTCCCATTGGTCAATTGCAAAGTACATGCCGTTCTCCTTCAGGTCCTCCTTAGCCATGCAAATGAGGACTTGAAAATGAGCCAGAAGGGATTGGTCAGATAGCTTGATCAGAAGGACTGTTATGTGTAATGAGACAGAAACCCCCAGGGGACAATCAATGTACACAATAGCCAGACACAGAACAATGGTTCCATAACGAGCCCCCAATACACATTACTCTGAGTGTCAATACATCCCTTAGCAGACAACAGGTGGGTTCATTAGCACACCTGACAATAGGTGAATGGAAAGCCACCTCAGACAAAAGCAACATTGTTAGACAGTCAGTCTCTTCAGAGACCTCATGGCAAATGGGAACAAATCTCAATATTTCTACATGGAGACCTTGCTGACAAATATGAAGCAATCCAAACCATCACCCATCTGTCCTTAAATTCCAGTGACGGTGAACACCGTCACCGTCTTCATTTCTCAGAACAAGAATAGACTGTTGAGTTTCAGAAAAAAGTTCTCTTTTTCTGGCCATTTTGAGAGTATAATCCAACCCACAAATGCTGATGCTCCAGATACTCAACTAGGTCAAAAGGAAGACAAGTTTTATAGCTTCTCTAATCAGCACAACAGTTTTCAGCTGTGCTAACATAATTGCACAAGGGTGTTGTAATCATCAATTAATCATCAATCATCAATTAGCCTTTTAACACGATTAACTAAAAAAGACTGTATTTCTGATTAATTTAATGTTATCTTCATTGAAAAAAAACAGAACTTTTCTTTCAAAAATAAGGATATTTCTAAGTGACCCCAAACTTTTTAACGGTAGTGTGTGTGTGTGTATGTATATATATATATATATATACACACACAGTATATATATAAGCCAATCGATTCTACCTGACAAACATATTGGGCATATTCATATAAATGTAAATCAGAACACAGTATACATGGTGAAAAGGGCGTTTTTAGGATGACAATTATTTATTTGTAATCTCTATTATTAAGGAAATGTGTGACAAAACTATATTCAATTAATAGTTTGTTTTAGTATTTACTAAGTATTTTATGTAGTCCAATTGCTATACGTGGAATTCCAACTCCTAATGATAAAAAATTCATACTGTTAAATATTGCTGTATTATGAATGTATGCTAATTTGATGGCGTTACCAGATCTCCTAAACATTACATATATATATATATATATATATATATATATATATATATATATATATATTCTATATTTTTATATATCAGAAATATATGTCCACACCTGTACCATGAGAAAATGGATAGTCTTATAACAGATTATTTTTAAGAATAATTTAGAACAAATATCCCTTGTCCTAGAATGACACTTGGTGGCTATGCTAAGAGAGGCAAGGTCGGTACAACAAATTAATTCATAACTAGCCGCATGAACCAATGAAAAGAAGTTCCACCTTCTGGGCTAGGCTTATTAAAAATTGTTATCAGCTTATTGTCCAGAAAAGGTTTATTGGGCAAGAATAGGACACTTCAAGACACACTCCACTCATCACACTTCATCCATAAAGATCCGGACACTTCATCCACAAACACACCCACCCATCCATCCAGAGAGATGCTCATTAACTCGCCTCATCCTCTGACGTCGCAGCTCCTCCCTAACAAGACGTCATTTTAGGAAAGGCAACTATTTTAGGGGACTCTGGTAATGACCATTGTAAGCCAGTGCTATTTTGAAAGGGTAATTATAATACAATGATCTTCACATAATTCATTGCTTATTTTGATTTGCCTATTATTGATTTCTTGGGATACTTAGATACTGATATAATAATCGTTTAAGATTTTTCTTTAATTTTATTTTTGTTTTTCCAATTTTAATAATTTCTGGTTTTGCGCTATAGTAGCGTTCAATTTTTATGTAGTTCATCGCTTGCTCCTTCTGCAGAGGGGTAACTGTTGGGCTTTGTGAAATACAGACTATTGTCCAAAAGTCATATATACACTGCTCAAAAAAAATTAAGAAATACTTTTTAATCAGAGTATAGCATCAAGCCAATTAAACCCCTGGGATATTAATCTGGTCAGTTATGTAGCAAAGGGGGTTATTAATCCGTTTCAGCTGCTTTGGTGTTAATGAAATTAACAGCAGGTGCCCTAAATGGGCAACAATGAGATGACCTCCAAAACAGAAACGGTTTTACAGGTGAAGGGCATTTTTTCCCCTACTCATCTTTTCTAACTGTTTAGAAGGCCCTTACCCATCAGCAGGACCGGTATCTGCTCGTTTGTGCAAGGAGGAATAGGATGAGCACTGCCAGAGCCCTACAAAATTACCTCCAGCAGGTCACTGGTGTGAATGTCTCTGACCAAACAATCAGAAACAGGCTTCATGATTGGAGCCCGAGGCCCTAACGTCCTCTAGTGGGCCCTGTGCTCATTGCCCAGCACCGTGGAGCTCAATTGGCCTTTGCAATTGAACACCAGAATTGGCAGGTCCGCCAGTGGTGTCATGTGTTTTTATCAGATGAGAGCAGGTTCACCCTGAGCCCATGTGACAGATGTGAAAGGGTCTAGAGAAGCCGCAGAGAACGTTCAGCATGATATTTTTGGTTGTGTTGGTCTGGGGAGGAAAATCCATGGAGGAATGCACATACCTCTACAGGCTAGACAATGGCACCCTGACTGCCATTAGGTATCAGGATGAAATCCTTGGACCCATTGTCAGATCCTACGCTGATGCAGTGGGTCCTGGGTTCCTCCTGGTGCATGAAAATGCCCGGCCTCAAGTGGCGAGAGTATGCAGCCACTTCCTGGAGGACGAAGGAATTGATACCAATGAATGGTCCCCACGCTCACCTGACCTAAATCCGACACTGCCAGATTGCACCTCAGTCTGTTCAGGAGCTCAGTGATGCCCTGGTCCAGATATGGGAGGAAATCCCCCTAGGACACTATCTGTCGTCTCATTAGGAGCATTTCACATTGTCAGGCATGCATACAAGCACGTGGGGGCCATACACACTGGAGAAGCCAGCTTTCAGCTGCCACAGGAAGAAAATACAGAGGATCTGTCCTAGTAAATGCCGCCTCCACTTCTGTTCAGGGTTCAGGGGTAACCAAGGAAGGGATGGTATAGGGAAACACAACTCCATTCCCTGCATATGGGGATGGCTCCATAGGATTTTGCAAGAGAAATAAGCCAACCTGAAACAGAAAACTCGGGGCAGCAGTTCACAAAACCAGCTTAAACAGGAACATAAGCAAGGATTAAAAGATAAAGAAGCTGCATGCCCATTATGATTAAATCAGCTGCTGAAAGTGTTTAAAAACTGGAGGGTTTATTATCACTATGACCACTTGTCTATCAATGTACAGTATGTTTATAAACGTCATGTTAGATAAGTGGGTAAATCAATTTTACAGCTGCTACTGCAGCTGTGAGCTTGTTAGTGGCTTTAGGAGCCAGTGAAGGATTTTAAAAAAAAATGTGATCAAGCATCTCTACAGCCACCTGATCACTTTTACGAGGCTTTTTAAAAGAGGGGCCCTCTAACATACCCCCAATGTGATGGCAATAAAGTTAAAAACAGGTAAAAATAAATTGTATAAAACAAATAAAATTGTTAAATAAAATAAAGAACCCCCATTACTCCTGCACAGATATAAGAAGCACAGCGTAGGATGAGCATGTGTTATGTAACATCAATTGTGCCACACGTAAGCTATCATTGCAAACATCAGAGTGAGAGCATTAATTCAAGGGTCAAAGTTCATGGTTAACTTTAAACTGATGACCTGTAAAGGTTTTAAAACATCACCAGGGAAGAATTTTGGGTACCATACTTTTTTTGCGATTCTATGGGCATGCGTAATTTTAAGACTTGACATATTTGGTGTCTATTTACTGGACACAACCCCAACTTTTTTATTTGACCAAAAATAGGGTATTGTGTTTATGTGACTAAAAAACGGAAAATTGTTTCATACTTACCGTAATTTTCCTTTCCTGGTGCCTATCCATGGCAGCATACTAGTGATAGAGCCCCGCCTCTACTCCTCCCTCAGGACTAGTGAGTAGCATAAAAGAAAGGCCCAGCCCCCTGTCCCATCATTCTCTGTCATATAGAATACCAAGGGTGGGAGCATATGCTGCCATGGATAGGCACCAGGAAAGGAAAATTACGGTAAGTATGAAACAATTTTCCGTTTTCCTGGTGCCTCCATGGCAGCATACTAGTGATAAATAACTAGCAAGACAAATGGGTGGGTAATGCTAAATATGCAAATCTTTAATTGGGCAAAGACATGGCTGACTGAATAGTCCTTCTGCCGAACTCTACAGTTGTAAGCGACCCTGGGTCGATACGATAATGTTTGAAGAATGTATGACGTGATGACCATGAGGCGGCCCTGCAAACCGTCTCTAAGGAAACGTTGGCCCTTGCCGCCCAGGAAGCCGAGACTGCCCTAGTAGAATGAGCTCTTACTTGTGAAGGTGGAGATAGCCCCTTGACTTTATAGGTTTTCTGGATGAGTTTGATGATCCATGATGATAGAGTCCTTTTGGTGGACTCTTTGCCCCTGTTTTTCCCAAAGGGGATGACAAACAAACTGTCAGATTGTCTGAATGAACTTGTGATTTCCAGATAGGCTCGAAGAACTCTAGAGATGTCTAGGTCGTGCTGAGTTGCATCCGCGTTTTGGAAAACCGGAAGGGCCCAAGGTTCTAGAAGATGGGAAGAGGAGGAGACCTTGGGGATGAACCCCTGTCTAGGGCGAAGTTCAACCCTGTCCGGAAAAAAGGTGATGTGATCCTCACTTATTCCCAGGGCATGTAGCTCGGAGATTCGTCTGCCGGAGGTGATGGCCAAGAGGAAGGCAGTTTGTAATGACAAATTCCAAAGAGAAGCCTGTTCCACTGGAGAAAATGGGGGGTTGCAAAGAACTTCCAGGACCAGGGAGAGATCCCACTGTGGAAACGAGCGTCTAACGGGAGGGCGAATTTTCAACACTCCTCTTAAAAAGGTAACCACTAGAGGATCTTCGGCCCATCTCTTGTTGGTTGCAGCCGAGATTGCCGCTACCTGTACTTTGAGGGAGCTTAGTCCCAATCCTAAATCCAGTCCTGTCTGTAAGAAGGCTAAGACTTGAGAGGTAGAGGGGAGGACGGGGTTGAAGTCCTGCCCCGCGGCAAACGCTAGGAATTTGTTCCACACTTTTGAATAGACCGCGTTGGTAGAGGGCTTCCTGGCTTTCAAAAGTGTCGTGATGACTTCAGGGGTACACCCTAAGGCCTGAAACCTTTGCCTTTCAGTTTCCAAACCCGCAGATCTAATCTCTGCGGGTTCGGATGAAATAGTCCCTGCTGGGACAGTAGGTTGGGAAAAAGTGGAATCCTGATGGGGGGTTCCACACTGAGATGGATGGCTAGAGGGAACCATGGTCTCTTCGGCCAAAAAGGGAGTATCGCCAGGACTTGTACTGATTCTGTGAGAAGTCTCCGGAGAAACTTCAGAATCAGTGGGCGGGGAGGAAAGGCATAGGCTGTCGAGAAATTCCACGGGCATGTCAGGGCATCGACTGCTTCCGACTGAGAGCAGGGGAGACGAGAGTAGAATCTGGGCAGTTTCGAGTTGTCCGGAGTGGCAAACATGTCCACTTGAGGAGGGTACCAGAGGTTGGTGATTTGGAGAAAAACTTGTGGATGTAGGGACCACTCGTTGTTGTCTGCGAACCTCCTGGATAAAGCGTCTGCCACTGTGTTCAGCCGGCCCGGAATGTAAACGGCCCTGAGATCTCGTAGGTTCCTCTCTGCCCACAGCATGATGGGTTCGACCTCTCGGAGGAGGGTCCTGCTGCGAGTACCTCCTTGTCTCAGCAGGTATGCCACTGCTGTCTTGTTGTCTAATCTCAGGAGGACTCTGTGGCCTTGGAGGAGGGGTGCCAAGGAAATCAGAGCTAGAAATGCCGCTCTTAGTTCCAGTACATTGGATACCACCCCTTTGGTTGAGTGGTACCATCTTCCCTGAAGCTTGACCTCCCCGCAATGGGCGCCCCATCCGTGCCCACTCGCATCGGACGTAAGGATGGTCCAGTTGAATGAGCCTAGGTGACGGGGGTTGGCAAGATTTTCCTTCTTCGTCCACCAAAACAAGCTTCTGCGCATTAAGGCGGTCACTTGGATTTTCTGGGAGAGGTGTTGTTTTCTCCATTGTGACAGAAAACCTGTTTGGAAAAACCTCAGGTGCCAGTGGGACCATGGCACCATGGGAATACAAGAGGACATTGTGCCGACTAGACTCAGACACTGAGAGGCCGTCAGATGAGTACTCCGAATTACAGTGAACATCCTCCGTATGATAATATCCATCTTCTGGCTGGGTAAGGACACTGTCCCCACTTGGGTATTGAACATGGCTCCCAGGTAAACCATCTGTTGTGTCGGAGACAAGTTGCTTTTTTGAAAATTTATGAGCCAGCCGAACTCCTGTAAGGTCTGAAGGAGAATTTCCCTGTGGGATCTGAGTTGATCTGGATTGCTTGCCAACAGGAGAATGTCGTCTAGATAGTGGTACACTCTCAACCCCCTTTCCCTGAGGGGGGCTAGGACAGTTATCAAGGTCTTGGTGAACACTCGCGGAGACGTGCAGAGCCCGAATGGCAGGGCCTTGAACTGAAGGTGTATCTCGCCCACAGCGAACCTCAGAAATCTCTGATAAGTTGGGAAGATTGGGATGTGCAGGTAAGCATCTTGTAGATCGAGAGATATCAACCAATCTCCTGGCTGAATGACCTGAATGATAGTTTGCAGGGATTCCATTTTGAAGCTCTCGAGTTCTATATATCGGTTGAGCCTCTTGAGGTCTATCACCGGCCTCCAACCTCCCGTCCTTTTTGGCACTAAGAAGAGTGGAGAATAGAAACCGGTGTAACGCTCCGCCAATGGAACCGGTATAGCTGCACCTTGAAGCTGAAGATCTGTCAGGAATTGGGATAATGCCAATGCTTTTGATGGCGAGGTTGGTATTCTTGACTCCTGAAATGATGCATGAGGAGGAGGATGAGCAAACACCCACCGGTGACCCTGATGGATTGTTGACAGAACCCAGGGGTCCTGACAACGCGAAGCCCAAATTGGGAGAAAAGCCTGTAGCCTGGCTCCGACTGGGAGGGGTTGCGATCTTCTGGCGTCAAAAAGGCTTCGTTGCCTCCTGGGGAGTGGTGAAAGCCTTGGTTTTGCGTGTGTTCAAAAAAGAGGCCTGGGTGCCTCTCAAGGGTCTCCTGTTATCCCTGTTCTGTCTGGTTTGCCTAAAATCTCTGGAATTTGAGGGCCGGAATCTAGACGAATAGACTCTTGTTCTCTTGACTTTCCTGTCTTGTGGCAGGAGACCAGACTTGCCTCCAGTTACCCTGGAAATGGCCTTGTCCATTTTTTCTCCGAAGAGGGTTTTGCCGTCGAACGGAATCTTACACCAACTCTGTTTGGACGCAAGGTCGGCTGTCCATGGTTTTAGCCAGAGGGCCCTTTTGGCCATTACTGTGTGGAGCATTGATTGTGCGGAACAACGTATGGTATCGATGGCGGCCTCTCCGATGAAATCGGCCGAAATTTTCAGTTCCTCCAGTGCCTTGACAATGTCTTCTCTAGGGACATTTTGGCGTAGCGCTGTCTCAACATTTTCTGTCCAAGCCCTGATGGCATTGGAGACAGATGTAAGGGCAATAGCCGGTTTACAGGCTGCGCCCGAGGCCAGGTAGCTCCTTTTTAGGTCCAGATCTATTTTCCGATCTAGCGGATCTTTGAATGATGCTGCATCTTCCATAGGTAGTGTCACGTTTTTGGCGAGCCGAATGACTGCAGCATCCACCACCGGCATGGAATTTAATGATTGCGCTTCAGCCTCGGCTAGAGGGTAGAGTTTATTAAGACGGCCCAATGAAAACTTTTTATCCGTCTTCTTCCATTCCTCTTCGATAATCTCTCTTATCTCGCCCATAAGAGGAAAGAATACTTGTTTCCTCTTAAGGAAGGGAAAATATGTTTTTGACTTAGGAGTGGGTTCTTCAGGATCCTCCCAGGCAATTGCTGTTTTAACTGCCTGAATAAAAGGTGGGATTAAGGCATAGTTAAAGCCTGACGGGTCCGACTCCTCTATGGATTCTTCTGAAAGGTGACCTGAAGATGCCTCTCCAAGTAATGGAGCCGCAGCGCGTGAAGGGTTTAGCCCAGAGGGGCCTGGAGCGCTATCATCCCTGTCCGGAACTTGAGCTGCAGAGGGAGCCGCCTGTGCGGGTACTAGAGTTGTCAACTCCGAAAGGGAATCTTTCATTGTCTGCTTTAGCAGATCCACCACTTGTTGGTTTTCCAACTCCCGGTTGGCTGCGTAGTCCCGAAAACAGTCCTGGCAGACTAGTTTTCTAGGTAAGGGTACTGCGCCACAAGCCCAGCACTTCTTCCTTGATGAATGTGATGGCGGAGAAGGAGAGCGACGGTATCTTGACCTAGATCTTTCTGAAGATCTAAAGTGGGAAGATCTTGATCTGCGATCTGGACTGTCATGGTCGCGGTGCCTCGAAGACTTCCCGGATCTTTTGGAGTGTGTTGGGCTGGAACAAAGGACACTTGTTAGTCCATACAAGCACTCTTTTCCTTCTTACTTCAATACTTACAGAAAGGTGGTCCCATACCTATTGTGAGGATCTTGGTTACGTGATGAGTGGCTCATCGTAGGGCGTTGCAGAAGGACCGGCTGTGAGAAAAAAACGCAAGAAGGAAAACAGAAAAAGGGAGAAGAAAAGAAGGGCAAAAAAAAAAAAAAAAAGGTTTTATTGAAGACAAATAACAACTGAATAAATGGAAATGATGACGGAGGAAAAAAAAAAAAAAAAAGTATTATAAAATGCTACCTACCAAGGGCTTTAACAAGTCGGTAGGAGCAGGGAAAGATGCTGTCTTTCGGGTGGACAGCAGGTGGAATGGCCCTTTAATAGGCAGAGCAGCCTAAGGCCCCTTTCACACAGGCGGACCGTTCAGATCCGCCTGTCCGTTTTTTTGGCGGATCTGAACGGTCCCCCCATGCATTCCTATGGGGCATCGGATGTCAGCGGAGACATGTCCGCTGACATCCGACCCGATCCGATCCGTCAAATCTGGACGGATGGAAACCCTATTTTCCATCCGTCCAGCGGATCGGATCGGATGGGATCGGGTGAGAACGGACTGACGGTCCGTTGACATCCGATTTCCCCCATAGAGATGCATGGGGAACTGTCAGCTGTGTCTCCGCACACAGCGCGGAGACACAGCTGTCCTCCTGCTGCTCAGCGGGGGATCGGCAGCTCGATTCCCCGCTGAGAAAAACGGACTCCGTCCAACGGACGGAGTGTGTGAAAGAAGCCTAAGAGAGCACAAAACCCCTCCCCTTAGCTTCTGTGGGAACTCAGGGCAAAATTACACCTGGTTCCCACATCCAAGATGGCCGCCCGAGCCTCAGCCGTACTCCGCATGCGCCCGCGCATGCGCAGACCGTTCCTCGTGCACGGCCCTACTCCCCGCCCTACGAGGCGGTCCGCAGAGACGCCGAGACTCTGTGGAGCAAGGGGCGGCCTCGATTTGCATGGCGCTGCAGGGGGAATCCCAGGACTGGGAGCCATGTACACAGGATCGGATGTTTTCATAGAAAACTTAAAGGGACAGGCTGAAAAGGTAAGACAAAAGGCAAGAAGGGAAAAGAAAAAGAGGGAAAGAGAAGGGGAAGATGACAATGAAAACGAACACAAACAAACAAACACACAAATAAGTACTGGGAAACCTAAAGGGGAATCCAAGCTGAAAAGAGGGAGAAAAAAAAAAAAAAAAAAAAAAAAAAAAAAGACGGTCCTTGTGCAAAATCCTGCAAAGCCAAACATTTAAAGATTTTTAAAGAGACAGTAGCAGTATGCGTTCCTATGAGGAAACACTGCAGTTTTTACCCCAAAGATCCACAGAAGGGGGTTCCCGGCCTTATTAGTGCTTTGAGCGACCCAAGAACCGAGACTGCGCACAGGAGAGGCTGAACCCGGCGGAAAGCTGCCTGGAGGCAGAGGTATGGACATACTGCTTATTCTTCACCAGTCAGGAAGGTATGAGGAAAAAAAGGAGAATGATGGGACAGGGGGCTGGGCCTTTCTTTTATGCTACTCACTAGTCCTGAGGGAAGAGTAGAGGCGGGGCTCTATCACTAGTATGCTGCCATGGAGGCACCAGGAAATTATTTTATTACAGTACATTGTTCCTGAAAATATGCGTTTGAAAAAAAGTTGCACATATACTGTATAACATAATAATATTGCAACAACTGTCTTTTTATTCTGCCAGGCCTCTGCTTTCAGAAGATATATGATGTTCAGGGGGTTTGGGCTAATTTTATGGGGAAAAAAATAGGATTTTTGGCTTACTGTAAAATCCATTTCTCTGATGTTCATTGATAGACACAGCTCCTGATCTTCACAACCATTGGGGTATACTGCCCCCTACAGGAGTAGGACACTAGGGAGAAAAAGAATCTGGCTATGCCTATGGGCAGTACCAGGAGGTATACTCCCTCTCCCTGCTATAGGAACTATAGGTAGTTTAGTTACAACAGTTTCAGAAAAATCACAACTCCACAGAGGGTGTCCGTGAATGAACATCAGAGAAATGGATTTACGGTAAGTCAAAAACCCCATTTTCTCTTTCGTTCATTGACAGGCACAGCTCCTGATCTTCATAACCATTGGGATGTCCCAAAGTTGTGTTAAACATGAGGGCTGGGAACAGCAAAAAAATTCCCAAGGCTAAACAGTAGCCAACCAGGCAACAGGAGCTCAATCAAAACAACTGGAGCCCACCTGAAAAAAAACAATACACCCTTGAAGTGGATCAGGTCCTCTAAACAGCAGTCTGCAAATCCTTGCAACCAAAAGAAGCATCCGCAGATGCCAACACATCCACTTTATGAAACTTTGTGAAAGTGTGCCCCGACGACCAGGTGGCCGTCTTGCAAACCTGCGTCACTGACGCCTGATGACGGAAGGCCCAGTAGGCACCAAGCGCCCGAGTAGAGTGAAAGTGTGCACCGACGACCAGGTGGCAGTCTTGCAAACCTGCCTCACTGACGCCTGATGATGGAAGGCCCAGTAGGCACTAAGTGCCCGAGTAGAGTGCGCCTTAACAGGGAAAGGAGGAACCTGATCCTTGATGGAATAGGCCTGAATCACCGTCTATCTGATCCATCTGGAAATGGTCGCAGAGGAATCGGACAACCCTTTCCAAGGCTCATCTGTGAGCACAAATAGTGAGTCTGACTTCCTAAAAGACTCCGTAGCTGCCAGGTACACCCTAATTGCCCAGACCACATCCAAGGCATGTAAGGCAATTTCCTTCCAATGTTACGGCCATAGGACACAGGGAAGGCAACCACACTGGAGGAACCAAATGTCGGACACCCTGAAGAAAAGTACGCACCAGGGAGTGTGTGGCTAAAAGTCGTTGGAAGAAGACCGCCAAAGCCGACACCGGCCACTTGATGGTACTCAAGGCCAATGTCTGTTCAACCCCCTGTTGAAGGAAGGTCAAGATCCGAGCCACCGAGAGGGAGTGAGGATGAACCCCAAGAGACTCACACAATGCAATGTATGTCTTCCAAGTACGATGGTTGATCTTGCTAGAAGTAGATTTCCTAGCTTTTAACAGTGTATAAATCACCTCTATCCTTCAGCACTTGGCGTTCAACAGCCAAGCCATCAAAGCAAGAGACTTTAAAGCAGGATGGAAGATTGGTCCTTGGGACAGCAGATTCTCCCTGAGAGGGAGCTTCCAAGGAACGTCGGCGAACGGCCACACCAGATCGGCGTACCTAGCCCGGCGATGCCAGTCCGGAGTCAAGATGACCAGAATCTCTTTAGCCACAACCTCTACACCTTTCTGTTGAGCCGAGACAGATCCACCTTGGGGTTGGCCCACTGGTGACACAACTGGAAGAAGGGACCACTCCCCTTGGTCCAAAGCCTACCGACTGAGGTAATCTGCCTGCCAGTTTTCCACCCGGGAATGTGTACGTCGGAGAGGGCTGGAACGAACTTTAGAATGCCGACTACCTCCAGAGCCGCCAGAACACTTCTTGTGCCCCCTTGGTGATTGACATAAGCCAAGGCCATGGCATTGTCTGATTGAATGTGCACTTGACAACCCTGAAGACGATCCATCCAATGGATGATGCTCAGAGTTCCAAGACATTGATTGGTAGTCTGGACTCTTCCAGTGTCCAGATCCCCTGAGTAGAATGCTTGTCGAGGACGCCTCCCCAGCCAGACAAGCTGGCATCCATGGTGACCACTGTCCAATACAAGGAGAGGAAGGATTTGCCCAGCCGAAGTGCCGGAGAACGAAGGCACCATATCAAGGACTCCTTCGTTCCCCGACTCAGTCGGTCCTGATTGTTCAGAGACTGTGAAGTCTTGTCCCATTTAGACAGAATATCCCTTTGCAGGGACCTCGTATGGAACTGTGTAAACGGAACCGCCTCGAAGGTAGACACCATCAGGCCAAGCACCCGCATGCAAGTCCAGAGGGATGACCATCTGCTGGACAGCAGTAGATGAATTGCAGCCTGCAATTTCTGGAGTTTGTCCAGAGGAAGGAGCACTCTGGCTAAGGCCGAGTCCAGAGTCAGGCCCAGATAGTTCAGCTTTGTGAACAGAGCCAGAGGAGACTTCTGAAAATTCAGAATCCAGCTAAACTCCCGCCGAGTTCATATTGTGATCTCCAGGTTTTCCACCAGAGCAGTAGGAGACTCCGCTCGCAGAAGGAGATTGTCCAAGTAGCTCAGCACCGCGATCCCCCATTGGTATAACATAGCTAGCACTGGGGCTAACACTGTTGTGAAGACCCGAGGAGCGGAGGCGAGACCAAAGGGTAATGCCACAAGCTGATAATGCTCCTCTCCCATGGCACATCGGACAAAGCACTGGTGACTGGCACATATTGGAATGTGAAGGTAGGCATCCTTGATTTCGATAGGGGCAAGGAAATGCCCCTGACGCAGGGATACCACCACGTGGGAATAGACTCCATTCTGAAGTCCCCAGGAAGCAACAGGTCTTGTCCAGCCCCAAATAGATCATGTTAGTGGTCCGGGGACAGGCACAAGTTTGAAGGGAAGAACCTTGCTAGGGGACAAGAGCGAAACTTGTTCTTGTAGCCAGGCCGAATGACTTTGTGGACTCACTTGCCAGTTTGCCAGACCAGGTTAGTTTGGATCTTCCAGAGGAGGCCCTGAAAGGCTTGTCAGTTGACACTGAGAAACGGGAAAAACTTTTTATGAGCCGAGAAGCAATGCCCTTAGTAGCCTGCGAAAGAAAGGTACTCTTCCCCCCGTGTGACCTTTTATGATGTCATCCAGGGTAGCTGCACACAGGCAATCTCCTTGAAAGTGAAGATTAGTCAAGGCCTTTTTAGAAGTCTGATCCGCAGACCAGCATTAGAGCCAAAAGACACGCCAAAGTACCACTGCCAAAACAGAAAGCAGAGCCACTAGGGGAGCTGCATTCAAAAAGGCCTTACAGATAAACTGCATCCCCTAGACCAGCTGGTCTGCCAGCTCAGCAAAGGCAGGGGATCTGTTCTCCCTCCAGGTCACGGCATAAAAGCTTAGGCCACTCGGTCAGAGTTCGCAACAATAGGGCAATGATGATTACCGACCTCAGTGCCGGACCAGCCAGAGTGTACATATTGCGGGCCACGCCTTCCTGTCAGCTGAATCCTTAAAGGCCAGGGACTCTTCAACCAGAATTATGGTTGCCTTGTTCAATCTGGAAACCGGAGAGTTCATCACCGGTGGAAAAGTCGACTTTTTAATAAGGGACACCTCATAAGGGTAACGCCTAGTAAAGCGCTTAGGGACCCCCAAGGGAACGCTTTGGTCATCCCCACTCTTTATCAACAATTCTGTCAAAATAGGCGGGGAAAGGAAACACCTTTGCCAATCTGGATGGCTTGTGAGCGCCAGCGTGAAGGCTTTCGTGCGCGGTTGCAGACATTGAGGAATTATCCTCATTATCACTAGCAGGGTGACCCACGTCAGATTCAGGATCTGATGAGACAGATAAGGCAGGGAAAGGGGGGGGCACTTTTTGGTAACCCGTCGCCAGAAAGCCACCTCCATCCGGGACACAAAGGCCTGCAGGTTGGGACACAAAGGTTGAGAGTCCAGCTGAGGAGGGGGCGCTCTGCTCTCCTCAACACCTGCTGCCATGCAGCCTCAGGGTGGAGGCCTGGAAGCTGGAGAGCTGACCGATGGATTCTGAGGGGAGCCATGCCCGAGAGGGTCTGTTTGTGACTCCTGTGAGTACAGACCCAAGGTCTAGGGGCCTCTTCTTTTTGTGGGCTACCCCCTGTGGTAGGTGCTTTAAGTCAGCTACTGGTTAAAGCAGTCTCTTGTAGAGGAATTGCTAAAGAGTGCATGTTGCTAAAGATAGAAATTCCACAGGCAAGTTGAAGCAGTTGTCCTCCCTGTAATTAGTTGAATCTGGAGAATCCCACTATCTACCCTTCCCTAACCAAGTTCTCAAATAAAACATAAAAAAACAACCAAAACCCCTAGATTGATTATTCAAGAAACTGGTCTAACTGTGTGCCTGGCTGAAGAAATAAAGCAAGGGAGAGAGTATTCAAGCGGCTCCTACGGGGGCACCGCTACATTTTGGGGCTACGTCCTGGATTTGAAAATAGACCTCTTGCAGTGGTTGCTGGTGGCAACAACCAGAGAAAGTGTTGAAGAAATCATGATAAGCTGCTGTGATGATTGCAGGACCACAATCAGTGTAAAACAGTGCTTTGCCATAGAGTGGAATGTCTGCTCTACAGTCGCCAGTGCAAAGGGCATTTCCAAGTGTTGGCATGAAGAGAGTTAAAGGCTGCCTGGGAAGAGGCAGGGGTGCCGCCAGACAGCACGTTACTATCTGCATTTCAGCACAGCTTGCAACTGGCAGAGAAGGTATTAGAGCATTGCTTACTAATACTAAAGTAACTGATGTCGGGGAGAGAGTTAACTTAGGGTGCTGGAAGCGGAGCACCAGGAACTTCACCATTGTTTGCACCTCAGAGGAAGATGTTCACTGCATAACGGCCAGTCATAGAACATTTTCAAGTGGTGAGGGTGAAGGAGTTAATTCGCGACTGTGTGTGTTAACCGCGGGTATGAAAAGCTACCCTCTATATTACAGCAGAGCCTGAGTATGTCAGTAGAGCCTGTTAATACTGGCGTAGCAAATGGGGGCGAAGGGGTTAACTCAGGAGGTGACACTGCGGGTTTGGAAGCTACCTCTAAATTACAGCAGAGCCTGATACTGGTAATGCGAGTATGTCAGCAGAGGCTGTTAATACTGGAGTAACAGTGGGCAGTGGGAGAGTTAACCCGGTTTTTGAGACCTGTTGGGAGACTTGGAACCCTGATGCTGGAGTGTGTGTCACTATAACATGTCGGAATGTTGCTACGAGTGGGCCAAGCAGCACAGAGAGAGTTAAGCTGGAGCGTGGAAAACAGAGCGCTTGGAGGGCCTGCCCAGCAGGAAAAGTGTCAGCTTACTGGAAGTGGCGGGCGAAGCACATGCCTGAGAACAGCTAATCCAGAGAGAGGGGCAGAGCAACAGCACCATATCTGGGTGTAGCTGTAGAGGAACCACAAGGAGAGAGCAGCAAGATGGCAGTTGCTAGAGCAAGCCCGGAGCTGCTGGCGGTGGTTACTTTCAATTAAAGCTGACTGAATTGCCGGGCAGGATACTGACAGACACTGAATTGCGGCTGCAACCACGAGGGAGTCTGGCGCTGTGCAGCAACAATGAGGCAGAACACCTGGGACTGATATGTGGGGGATGCCAGCGGGTTACTGTTAGACTGCAGACCTGGGATCACTGTGGTAGAGATCGACCGATTATCACTGTGGTGGAGGTCACTCTGGGGTCACTGTGGTAGAGATCGAGGACCAATCTGCACTTTCCCTGATATATCGGAATCGGCCCCTGAGGTTACTGATATTGCCAATATTTCGGGAAAGTGCTTCTACTGGAGTGATGCCTGCGGCTAGAGGCATCACCCCGGTACCGGCGTCCATAGCCGACGGTCGGCTGTCTTGTAATGACAACTGGTGCGGCTGAGAAGCCGCTCGGCTGACATTACAAGGAGCAGGAGGGGACGTCCCCCCTCCCGCGGCTCGCCGGGTCTCCCGTGCCACCGGGAGACCCGGCAACCATCCTGCATGGCCGCAGAAGAGAAGACCCGACCAAAGCCGCATTCAGCTCTGATCGGGTCTCCATGTAAAAACCCGGAAGTAATGTCATGACATCACTTCCTGGTACTCGGCTCCAAATTAAAAAAAAATTACAGCATTCAAAACAGCCAAACTTGGCGTTTTGAATGCTTTTAAGTGCAGAGGAGGGGTTTGGGGTCTTTTAGACCCCCCAAATCCCTACACAAGAGTACCTGTAAAAAATAAAAAAATGTAATGTACAAAAATATCGGCCAATATTGGCAATTAAAAAAAACGTATTGGTCGATCACTACACTGTGTGGAGATACTACTGAAGAGAGTCCCAGTGACATTCGGCCAGTCACTCTGTTAACAAACTAGGAGACAGGATATACTCCTGAAGTGAGGAATACTCTTGTGGTGGCTCAGCGGGGAGACAAAAGTGCGATAAAGTCGGTGTTGGGGCCGGGACCGGTGCTGTGTACCCAAACAATGCTGCGTCAGACTGAAGAGAGGTGCATCTTTGCTATTAGGAGCATTCAACATACAAAGAGTAGTTAGCAGCCTGTAACCAGTACGGAAGACCCTGCAAGCAGCCGATTGGCTGCAACATCCACTGCAGAGATTCAGAAGGTACAGAGTCTGAAATCTGTGAGCTTTTCAGTAGAGTGGGAGCTAGGAATCATGGATGTGGGGTCCCCGAGGTTCGAGAATGTTTTAGGGTCCCTAGAAGAGGGGATGGGAGACTGGAGGACGGTGACAGAGTCTGGAGGAGACTGGGAGACTAAGAGTGGTTCCCAGTGATCCGGGCTGAACAGTGAAGAGAGAAAGAGCACAATGCCAAGTTTATCCAGTGTGCCAAGAATCTGGAGTGTTGCAAGGCCTATAGGGAGAGAAGGCCTGGTTTGTCCCCTCCTCCCACCTTTTGCAGGGTATAAGCACAAAACAAAGCATACAAGAAGTACATACGGAAGGAAGCTAGTCTGTATGTACCACAATGGAAAGGAGACCGTGATGTGCTGCCCAGATTCTCCCGTTTCCAGAGGATAGTCCAAAGGCAACTAGCTCTGGAGTATGGATATGATTTTCCATACGTTTCCAGGAAAATCATGGCAGAAGTCGAGGCAAAGAGGGTCTCATGGTGTGAAGAAGAAATGCGGGACTTCATGCATATTCTGGAGCCCTTCAGGAACCAATCCAATCCTGAATTATGGCAGCAGTTTCTGTCCATCAAACCAAACTGAAGTCTGGGGCCTTCAATTTACATGGAAAACTCTCACTATTCTGCTACTGTTATTGGTCCTGAACCAGAACCCCCTTTTTTTGTTGCTAGGGCCAAGTTTGAACTACCAGTGAGGTGCTGACATCTAAGGAGTCATTTCCCTATTCTACAAGTCCGTTCTTCTGCCTCCTTTACAACCCTGCAATGAGAAGGAAGAGAACTCCACTTTCACTTACAGGATCGGCTGAGACTTGCAGTTAACCTAAACAACCACTGTGGCCTAACAGTGGCTGTTTAACCTCAGGTTTATTAAGTGCAAGAAAGTCTTAGTTATGTTCTGTGAAAGTTTGGCCTCAAGGGGCAAAAGTAATGCCACTTGTATGTTTCTTTGCTTCAGGGAGGGGAATTCTAGAGCCCATGTGATCCTTCACTATCCACTATAGGATCACAGGTCTCTATGATCCTTTCACAAGCCACGCCCCTCCAGAGTTAGACTCACTCCCCTAGGCTCACATTTAACCTATTGATCACCCACAATGTTAACCCCTTCCCTGCCAGTGTCATTATTACAGTAACAGTGCATATTTTTTAGCACTGATTACTGTAGTAATGTCACTGCTCCCCCCAAAAGTGTCAAAAAAAATGTCAGTTAGGGGTCCGATCTGTCCGCCACAATGTCGCAGTCCCGCCACCATTGCTAGTAAAAAAATAACACAATAAAAATGACAAATCTTTCCTGTAGTTAGTAGACACAATAACTTTTGCGCAAACAAATCAAAATACGTTTATTGCAATTTGTTTTACCAAAAGTATGTAGCAGAAAACAAATTGGAATAAAATGTTAAAAAAAATTAGATTTTTAAATTTTGTTTTTTGAGATGCTATATAGCAGAATGTGAAAAATATTGTTTTTTTTTTTTTCAGAATTGTCGCTCTTTTTTTGTTTATAGCACAAAAAAAAAAAAAAAAAAAATCGCACAGGTGATCAAATACCACCAAAATAAAGCTATATTTGTGGGGAAAAAAAAAGACATCAATTTTATTATAGTAAATCATTGCACGACCGCGCAATTGTCCGTTAAAGTAATGAAATGCTGATTCGCAAAATATGGTCTGGTCATTAAAGCGGAGTTCCGGCCTATTTTTCAACTTTACTGATTCCTGGAGTGCTCGCTATTGCTCATGAACAATTGGGCAGTTTCAATTTTTTTCAGGGGTCCCTTACCTTATTTTCAGGGCATTTTTGTACTTCCTCCTTCTCCCCTCTCTGTGGCCACGGCCACCGACGTCACTTCCTCCTTTACAATGCATCCTGGGAGCTGCTTGTCATCACTCCCAGGAGGCAATGGGCAGTGACGTGGGCGGCCGGTCGCTCCTCTCCTCTATGCCGATTGCATAGTACAGCGCATGCACGAGATTGCCAGGTGCATTTTGGGTAGCCAGAATGAACTGGAATCGATAGGACACAGCAGATTACATTGCGGCTTCAGATGCCCATATCCAAGATGGCCACGCTCAGACAGCGTTTTTAAAAGTAAGATTTTGACTAAAATCTAATACTGTACACCTTGTAAGTATGAGAATAGCGGTTCTGTAAAGGGCCATGGATTAGTATTATAGGGGTATTTTTAGTTAAAAATGTATTTGAGTTCGGAATTCCGCTTTAACCACTTGCCGACCGCCGCCCGACTATATACGGCAGCGGTCAGCCCCTCCCAGGCAAAGTGACGTACCGGTACGTCACTAGCCTGGAAACGAATAGGGGGCGACCGCGCGCCGCCGGAGGCGCGCTCCCGCCCCCGCTCGTACCTGACGAAGCCGGCGCGTGTGACCGGCGGACCCAATGTCCGCCGGTCACTCGCGATCGTTGGGCAGAGAGGGAGAAAGGCAGGTGGCTAGTGTAAACAAAGCTGCCTGTCATTCTCCCCTGTGTAAAAACACAGATCACTCGGTCCTGCTATGTAGGACCGTTGATCTGTGCTATTACACCACTAGCCACATCTAATGACAGCTAAAAACACGTTAGAAACACGCCCCTAGGGACACACTTAACCCCTTCCCTCCCAGTGTCATTTTTACAGTAACAGTGCATATGTATAGCACTGATTACTGTAGTAATGTCACTGGTACCTCCAAAAGTGTCAAAAATGTCAGTCAAGGGTCTGATCTGTCGGCCGCAATGTCGCAGTACCGCAAAAAAAAAAATCGCAGATCACCGACATTACGCGTTAAAAAAAAAAACAACAAAAATGACAAAAATCTTTCCCTTAGTTAGTAAACGCAATAACTTTTGCGCAAACCAATCAAAATACGCTTATTGTGATTTTTTTTTACCAAACATATGTAGCAGAAAACAAATTGGCCGAAAATTTTTAAAAAATTAGATTTTTACATTTTTGGGGGGGGGGGGGGGGGGGGGAATTTCATATAAAAAATGTGAATATTGTTATTTTTGCAAAATTGTCGCTCTTTTTTGTTTATAGCGCATGATCAAAAGAAAAAAAAAAAAAAAAAAAATCGCACAGGTGATCAAATACCACCAAAAGAAAGCTCTGTTTGTGGGAAAAAAAGCACGTCAAATTAGTTTGGGTACAGCGTCGCACGACCGCGCAATTGTCCGTTAAAGTCACGCAGTGCCGAATCGCAAAATACCCCCTGGTCAGGAAATCTTCCAGGGCTTAAGTGGTTAAGAGGGGAAATCTTCCTGTCCAGAAGTGGTTAAGATGCATCTTCATTCCCATGCACAAGAACCATAGCAGTAGTATAAGGTATACAGTATATACTGTATTATTTCTGTTTTAGTAAAGGACACATTGTCCTAACTGCTCACATATGAAAGAACAACTTTTTACATCACTCCTGCAGCCACCATTGTGCTTTTCTAATCTACATTACTATGCAAACAACTGCAATAATATAGAAGCAGGCACATGATTTTTTCAAGGGACACTTGGTTTATGAGCTTGTTTAACTGTAGCTCACAATTTTGTTTTTCCAAGTTCTACTTTAAAACTCTGTTTGATGATTTCAGTCCTTCAACAACAATGAGCTGTGCAAATAGTTGAAAGAATATGTTCAAACAATACACAGGGCAATAACGCACAAATGAGTTTAACAAATACAGAGGATCCTTGTCCATGCACTATTGAGCTTGCCGTCTACACTGACATACCCTTACCATGGCTAGACCCTGAATATTAATATACTTTTCATTTTGCTTCCATCACAAACTGACCTTGTACGCAATCATGCAATTTGAAACTGAGATTCAATGCAATTCCCAACACAGATAAGAACAGCATGGCCTTCATATAATCACCTTCACTCCAGCCTCTAATGTGGCACTAGTAGTAACCCTTTGCAGCATGAAATCACATCCATGCTTCCTGTTTTGAATCTAGCTTGGTATCTTTTCTCACACCAGGGCTAAATCCAGAATCTGTTACATGAAATACAAGTTTTCTGCTTTGAAACGGGTTCAAGAACAAATAAAAGAAACAAATAAAATGTGCAGAATGTACAGGGCAGGGAAATAAAGAGCATATAGAAAAGCAAAGAAGCCAAGCAGTTAACTTCTAATTAAACTGCATATTACCTTAACCACTTAAAGCGGAGTTCCGGGCAGAGAAACGTTTTTTTGTTGAACATACCCCCGGGACAGTCAGGGCTAGCACATTTCACAATGGCTAGCCTCTGATCTGTCCCGGTTCGCACTTACCTTTTAGAAGAAATACTTACTTAGAAATTTTCTTCCACAGCGTTTCCATCTCGGTTGTGGGCAGCTGAAGCCGGCGCGGTCCTCTTCTCTGTCTTCTTCCGCGTCTTCGTGTCCCAGAATGCACTGCACCGGCCCCTCTCGTCACTTCCGGCGCGGCGCCGCATTCCTAAACAGCTTCTGGGCATGCCCAGAAGCTGTTTAGCAGGGGAATGCGGCGTCGCCCGGAAATGACGAGTGGGGCCGGTGCGGCGCATTGATTCCTGGGAGCTATGACGTTTAGCTCCCAGGAATCATCGCGAGGCAGGAAGTGACGGGGTGAGCCGCGGCGCTGGAGGAGGAAGCTGTCATAGGTGAGTATTTACGATCGTCAATAAAAAGGTGAGTAAACAAAAAAAAAAAAAAATAACTATCCAATTCCTTTTCAGGTGCGGCATACCTAGCGGAGGGGCACAAAAAAAAAAAATCTTTTTTGTGCCCGGAACTCCGCTTTAAGCCCCGGAGGATTTGGCTGCTAAAAGACCAGGGGGTTTTTTGCGATTTTTTACTGTGTGACTTTAACGGACAATTGCGCGGTCGTGCGACGCTGTACCTAAACGAATTTGACGTCCTTTTTTTCCCACAAACAGAGCTTTCTTTTGGTGGTATTTGATCACCTGTGCGATTTTTTGATCATGCGCTATAAACAAAAAAAAAGAGCGTAAATTTTGCAAAAATAACAATATTTTTCACATTTTTTTATATGAAATTCCCCCCCCCCAAAAAAATGTAAAAATCTAAATTTTTTAACATTTTCTGCCAATTTGTTTTATGCTACATATGTTTGGTAAAAAAAATCGCAAAAAGCGTATTTTGATTGGTTTGCGCAAAAGTTATCGCGTTTACTAACAAAGGGAAAGATTTTTGTCATTTTTGGTGTTTTTTTTTTAACGCGTAATGGCGGCGATCTGCGATTTTTTTTTTCGGTACTGTGACATTGCGGCGGACATTTTTGACACTTTTGGGGGTACCAGTGACATTACTGCAGTAATCAGTGCTATACATATGCACTGTTACTGCAAAAATGACACTGGCAGGGAAGGGGTTAACTTTATTGGAGAGGGAGGGGTTAATTGTGTCCTAGGGGCGTGATTCTAACTGTATAGGGACATTGCTATTGGTGTAAAAACAAAGATCAACGGTCCTACATAGTAGAACCGTCTGATCTTCATTTTTACACCAGGGAGAATGACAATTTACATAAGCCGCTCCGCCTTTCTCCCTTCACCGGAGCGATCGTAGTGTGACCGGCGGACATCAAGTCCGCCGGTCACACGCACTGACTTGTCTGTGAACGAGCCGCGGCGGGCGCACGCCCGCCCGCAATTGGCTCTCAAGTCAGTGACAGGCGAGTGACGTATCCTTACGTCACTCTGCCTAGCCGGGGCTGACCGCCGCAGTATATAGTCGTGCGGCGGTCGGCAACCGGTTAAAGTGTAACTCCACTTTTGTTGAGAAAAGAAACATTCCCCTCTGGGTGATCTCTGTACATTATAAGGATTGTAACAAACTTTGTTGCAGATTCCTACCTTTTGTTACTCAGAAGAAATCCCTGTTTGTTCCTGTGTGCTGAGTGGGTCTAATGGGAGTGCTTTCATAATTATCTATCAGCTGTGGCAGCTGCAAAGCTCTAATGAGGGAAGCTGCTGGGCCTGCATCCCTTTAGATGTGTTCCTATTGGGAGTATCTCACCAAAAATGGCATTTTTGTTGCAGGGGATGCCAGAAATCGGTCTTGTATCTTAGGCAGACTTCTGGGAAAATGTGTGAGCCAATCACACAAGCAGGAAATTATGTTTCTGGGGTGTGGTCAGTATACATTCTGGGTACAGAACACCTCCAGGTAGCCATATTGCATTGCATTTTCAGAAAATTACAACAGCTGCAGATTGAAAAGGAAAGTTCATTTTTAATAACGTTCAAATACAATATGATTTGTGTCGCAATTGTATACACCATATTGTTTTTTTCTTTTTTTGCTATTTTTATCATCACAAAGTGGAGTTACCCGTTAAATATTTTTTTTCTATGTGTCTGTTCATATACATTATGTGTATTTTATAAATTATGGTCTCTATCATTTGCATGTACAGATTCCATCTGAAGTATCTAGCTGACCCTGCCATTCACCCTTCTTCCTTGTTTTAAATTGACCACACAAAGCATAGAAGCTGATCTGTGCTTGTGTGGTCAGTTTTCATCCTTTGGCTGGCCATTCAGAGGTACAGGACACTGTACAGACACACAGCATTCTTTTATTGGGTAGTTCAGCCTTTTTCAACCAGAGTGCCTTAACCGCTTGCCGCCCAAGCAGCGGAGCAGTGCGACCATTGTTCTAAGCCACCGTCATATGATGGCGGCACTTTAAGCAGGGCAGGCGCGCGATCGTGTGCGCGCCGCCCTGCACTGTCGGTGTCGGGGTGTCCCCGGGACACCCCCTGTCACCGGCAGGGGGGAAACAGCCAATGGGCATGGCTGTTTCCCACGTGATCGGCTGTGTTCCAATGACACAGCCGATCACAATGGAGGAGCCCACAAGATGACCGCACATGCGCGATCGGGAGCGCGCAGCTCGGTCATGTCGGTGGCGCTGTGTTCCGTAGGAACACAGCTGTCACCGGTGGTAGTAAACAGTCACTGACAGTGACTGTTTACTATGTGATCGGCTGTGAATCCATTCACAGCCAATCACAAAATGTAAATACATAGCAGTAACTCACTGTTACTAGCTCTTCTCCCCTCACACACTTTCCAGTGTGAGGAGAACAGAGCTAGAAATAGTGAGTTACTGCTCTGTGTACCTGTCAAAGTAATATCACAAAAATAAATGTCCCCACACATTCCTCAGCCCCCCCCAATTGCACCTGTCACCCAATAGTCACCTCATCAGTGCCCAGAAATTGACACCCATAACGTTCACATGTGAGCGTAGCAATCGCAGGCAGAATCACTGTGATTCTGCCCGCGATCCGGAAATCATTGCAAATTGCGGGACGTCTGTGCGCTGCCCCTGATTTGCAATAGCACCCCAAACACTGTGCGATGTTGCCGCCATTTCCGCCTGCCGAATCGCGATAACATCGCGCAAACATCGCATGACGCCCAAAAAAGGTACAAGAGTTTCTTTGGAGCGTCATGCGTTGTTTGCGCGATGTTACCGCGATTCAGCAGGCGGAAATCGCGGCAACATCGCACAGCGTTTGGGGTGCTATTGCAAATCACGGGCAACGCACAGGCGTCCCGTGATTTGCAATGATTTCTGGATTGCGGGCAGAATCGCAGTGATTCTGCCCGCGATCGCTACGCTCACATGTGAACGTAGCCTAAAGTTCACCGGTCACCAGAGACTGCCATCAGTACCGCCGTGCACCATCGCCCGTCACCTGTCACCCATCGGTGACCATCACCCGTCACCTCATCAATCACCGTCACCTGTCACCCCATCAGTCATCGTCATCTGTCACCCTATCAATCATCGTCCCTTGTCACCCCATCAGTGATCGTAACTTGTCACCCCATCAATCATCGTCACTTGTCACCCCGTCAGTGATTGTCATCTGTCACCCCATCAATCATCGTCACTTGTCACCTCATCAATCATCGTCATCTGTCACCTCATCAATCATCGTCACCTGTCACCCCATCAGTCATTGTCACCTGTCACCCCATCAGTCATCGTCACCTGTCACCCTATCAGTCATCGTCACCTGTCACCCCATCAGTCATCGTTACCTGTTTGCCATATACATGAAACCACTTACCGACCGCCTAACGACTATATGCGTCGGCCATTAAAAGCTAAATACTGGGGTTATGGCAGCAGATAGCCCCCATAACCCCGGTATTTTTTTAAACGGCGGGCGGTCGGCTTTCAGACAAGGGTGGTCCCAGTGGTGGATTCGCCGCGAAATTACCCTTACGGTGCAGGGGAAGAGGTGCCTCTCCCGCCGCGTCCCAGACGTTTTCCCAGCTTACCGGACCAGCCGGCAGCGGGGAAAACTATCCGGTCCCGGATCCTCAGAGACAGGAAGTCGAGTGAGGGCAAGATGGCCCTCACTCGACTCTATGGTCTTGGAGGACCGGAGCTACGTCAAAAGTCGTTGCCTAGCAACCGGTTTAAAGGGCCGTTTTTTTTTTCTTTCCTTTTTCAACAATTTTTTTTTTTTTCTTTTTTAGTGTAGTTGTGAGGTGTGAGGTCTTTTTGACCCCAGATCTCACAATAAAGAGGACCTGTCATGCCTATTTCTATTACTAGGGATGTTTACATTCCTTCTAATAGGAATAAAAATGATCAAAACATTTTTTTTTTTAAACTGTGTAAAAATAAAAAAATAATAAATAAAATAAATAGGAAAAAAAAAAATTAAAGCGCCCTGTCCCCGTTAGCTCGCGCGCAGAAGCAAACGCATACGCAAGTCCCGCCCACATATGTAAACGGTGTTCAAACCCTACATGTGAGGTATTTCCTCGATCGTTAGAGCGAGAGCAATAATTTGAGCCCTAGACCTCCTCTGTAACTCTAAGCTGGTAACCTGCAGAAATTTTTAAAATGTTGCCTATGGGGATTTTTAAGTACCAATGTTTGGCGCCATTCTGTGAGCATGTGCAATTTTGAAGCATGACATGTTGGGTATCTAATTACTCAACGTAACATTATCTTTCACATTATGGAAAAAAAATGGGCTAAATTTACTGTTTTCTTATTTTTTAGTTCAAAAAAGTGAATTGTTTTAAAAAAAATTGCATTTGGAAGACTGCTGTGCAAATATAGTGTGATAAAAAATATTGCAACGATCTCCATTTTATTCTCTAGGGTCTCTGCTAAAAAAAAATATATAATGTTTGGGGGTTCTAAGTAGTTTTCTAGCAAAAAAAATTTTAGCTTGTAAACACCTAGTGTCAAAAATAGGCCGAGTCTTAAAGTGGATAAATGGACAACTTTGTGAAAAGGGCTACTTGGATGTTAGGCGTCTGTATGTGGCTAGGCTGTGTAAAAGTGTAACACATATGGTATTGCCATACTCAGGAGGAATAGCAGAATGTATTTTGGGGTGCAATTTTTGCTATGTACATGCTATGTGTTAGAAATATTGCATAAATGGACAGCTTTGTGTAAAAAAAATGCGTTTTCATTTTCTTTCCACAGTTTCCAAAAACTCGTGGAAAAAAATGACAAGTTCAAAAGACTCATTATGCCTCAAAAATTATACGTTGGGCTGTTTGCTTTCCAAAATGCGGTCATTTTATGGGGGTTTCCATTGTCCTGGTGCTCCAGGGCCTTCAAAAGTGCGATAGGTTGTCAGGAAATTATATGTGTAATTTGTGCTCCTAGAATGCCGGACGGTGCTACTTGGATGTTAGGCCTCTGTATGTGGCCAGGCTGTGAAAAAATCTCACACATGTGGTATCGCCATACTCAGGAGGAGTAGTAGAATGTGTTTTGGGGTGTAGTTGCAAGTATACATATGCTGTGTGAGAGAAATAACCTGTTAATACGTCAATTTGTAAAAAAAAAAAAAAAATCTTCATTTTGCAAAGAGTTGTGGGAAAAAATTACAACTTCAAAAAACTCACCATGCCCCTTATTAAATACCTTGGAATGTCTACTTTCCAAAAAGGGGTCATTTGGGGGGTATTTGTACTTTCCTGACTTTTACTCAAGAAATGAGATAGGCCTTCAGTACATCAGGTGTGATCAAGTGTGATCAATTTTCAATGAATAGCACCATAGCTTGTGGACTCTATAACTTTCACAAAGACCAAATAATATATACTTATTTGGGTTATTTTTACCAAAGATAAGTAGCAGTATAAATTTTGGCCAAAATTTTTGAAGAAAAATGACTAATTTGCTAAATTTTATGACAGAAACAAAGAAAAATGTGTTTTTTTCACAATATTTTCAGTCTTTTTTTATTTATAGCACAAAAAATAAAAAACCCAGTAGTGATTAAATACCATCAAAAGAAAGCTCTATTTGTGTGAAAAAAAAGGACACAATTTTTTTATGGGTACAGTGTTGCATGACTTAGTAATTGTCATTCAAAGTGTGAGAGCGCTGAAAGCTGAAAATCAGTCTGGGCAGGAAGGTGGTGAAAGTGCACTGTAGGCAAGTGGTTAAGGTTTCTTCAGGGGTGCCTTGGCAAAATGCCAAAAAATTGCCCCAAAATTATAACACAAGCTGGCTTGTGGATAACACTGCCTTTTAGTTACACAAAGCTACAGGTTTTCATTGGGCACCATTGCAAATTTTTTGAGGGCACCTTAGCTGATTGATGGAGACAAATTGAGGGAGAACAGAAACATTGGAATACTAGTCAGTACCAGTTTTGAAAAGTGTATTTGCTATGGAAGAATAAATCACCTCTAACGTTGGGTTTGCTACTTGTGTGGATGTTGCTGTGTTATGCAAAATTAATAGAATCATTGTTACATTTTAGATTGGGGCGCCTCAAGACTCTGGTAGTTTTTTAGCCACCACAACCCTCAACCAACCACAGCCTGCCTCTGGCACTCACCTCCTCCCAATTACAGCCTGCTTCCTAAAAACGCTCCCCGCTCAAACACAGCCTGCATCTTGCCTCAGGCTGGGTTCATGCATATGTGAATTGGATGCGGATTTCCCCCGCATCTAATTCGCATGACAGTCGAGTGTTAATGGATCTCAATAGAGCTGGTTCACACAGGTCAGGGGTGGCCGCCGTCTGCATTCAAAATGGGTCTTGTGCGTCTTTGGGTCCGATTCAGGTGCAAAAGTTATGACCTGATTCGCACCTCACCTGAACCAGTAAAAAGGGACGCACCGGAACCTAAACACGAACCCGCGGCCACATATGTGTGAACCTGGTATGACAGGAAGTCAAGTAAATCTTTGAATGTTGTCACAGACAGGAGATACACTTCTGCTTGGGTTAGACAATTCACCAATTACTATAGGGTGTCGGCTGAAAAGGTAGCCAGGACGGCTTAAGGAAGTTGAAAGGCCTTCAGCTGTTCGGAATGAGGAAGTTAAGGCCTCTATAATTTGTCCAAAGGAAGTCTATTGATTGCTGCCTCCTGACGCTGTGTGAGTAGAGGAGGACAGGCAGATGTGTGCCTGCCAACGCTGAGTGAGCATGGGAGAAGGATTGCTGCCTCCTGACGCTGTGTGAAGCTGGGGAGAGGAGGACAGTCAGATGTGTGCCTCCCGACGCTGTGTGAGCATGGGAGAAGACCTCCTGGAGCGTTGTGCGCTGAGGAGGGTAAAAAGTGAGAAGACTTCTCAAGGTGAGGTCTTGGACTATTTCTATGTGGAAAGAAATAAATGCACTGTTTGCTATGTGAAGAGACAAGCAAAGGGACATGTTCAATGTGAAGAGGAAAAGGGACATGTTCAATGGACATTTTGTTGTGTGAAGAGAAAATAAATGCACTATTGAGCAGTGGCGGCTGGTGAAGTTTTAAGATGGGGGGGCGCAAGACCCCGCCCTTCTATTTTACCCCTCCCATTTCTCAGAAGCCCCACCCCTTATCGACTCCACCCATTTTGTCCCCTGTATTTTGCTTGCGTGAACAAATTCTCACAATGTATCACATATTAAGGGGTCTCTCAGTACTAGTATATCCAATAGGGAGCAGGGGCCCTATTATGGGATATACTGTGAGAGACACCCTATTATGGGATACACTGACTGAGAGTGGCACAAACCCCACAGTACAGACCCCCTAGCACAAACCCCACAGTACAGACCCCCTAGCACTAATCCCACAGTACAGACCCCCTAGCACAAACCCCACAGTAGAGACCCCCTAGCACAAACCCCACAGTAAAGACCCCCTAGCACAAACCCCACAGTACAGGCCCCCTAGCACAAACCCCACAGTACAGACCCCCTAGCACAAACCCCACAGTAAAGACCCCCTAGCACAAACCCCACAGTACAGGCCCCCTAGCACAAACCCCACAGTACAGGCCCCCTAGCACAAACCCCACAGTACAGGCCCCCTAGCAATAATCCCACAGTACAGGCCCCCTAGCACAAACCCCACAGTACAGGCCCCCTATAACAAACCCCAGAGTACAGACCCCCTAGCACAAACCCCACAGTACAGACCCCCTAGCACAAACCCCACAGTACAGGCCCCCTAGCACAAACCCCACAGTACAGACCCCCTAGCACAAACCCCACAGTACAGGCCCCCTAGCACTAATCCCACAGTACAGGCCCCCTAGCACTAATCCCACAGTACAGGCCCCCTTTCAATGTAGTGACCAGCGTGCCCCTTTCAATGCAGTGACCAGCGTACATGCCCCCTTTCAATGCAGTGACCAGCGTGCCCCTTTCAATGCAGTGACCAGCATACATGTCCCCTTTCAATGCAGTGACCAGCGTACATGACCCCTTTCAATGTAGTGACCAGCGTACATGTCCCCTTTCAATGTAGTGACCAGCGTACATGCCCCCTTTCAATGTAGTGACCAGCGTACATGCCCCCTTTCAATGTAGTGACCAGCGTACATGCCCCCTTTCAATGTAGTGACCAGCGTACATGCCCCCTTACAATGTAGTGACCAGCGTACATGCCCCCTTTCAATGCAGTGACCAGCGTACATGCCCCCTTTCAATGTAGTGACCAGCGTGCCCCTTTCAATGCAGTGACCAGCGTACATGTCCCCTTTCAATGCAGTGACCAGCGTACATGACCCCTTTCAATGTAGTGACCAGCGTACATGACCCCTTTCAATGTAGTGACCAGCGTACATGCCCCCTTTCAATGTAGTGACCAGCGTACATGACCCCTTTCAATGTAGTGACCAGCGTACATGCCCCCTTACAATGTAGTGACCAGCGTACATGTCCCCTTTCAATGTAGTGACCAGCGTACATGTCCCCTTTCAATGTAGTGACCAGCGTACATGCCCCCTTTCAATGTAGTGACCAGCGTACATGCCCCCTTTCAATGTAGTGACCAGCGTACATGCCCCCTTACAATGTAGTGACCAGCGTACATGCCCCCTTTCAATGCAGTGACCAGCGTACATGCCCCCTTACAATGTAGTGACCAGCGTACATGCCCCCTTTCAATGTAGTGACCAGCGTACATGCCCTCTTTCAGTGCAGTGACAAGGGTACATGCCCCCTTTCATCCATCCATGATGATATATATAATGATATCTGCACACTCTGGTCTGGGCCCGGCCTGGGTAACTTGATAAATCTTGCACCGTGACCTGCCTGTACCTACCTGTTCTGGCCTGGGTCCATCCATCCATCATGGATGGATGGACCCAGGCCAGGCCAGAACAGGTAGGTACAGGCAGGTCACGGTGCAAGATTTATCAAGTTACCCAGGCCGGGCCCAGACCAGACTAGTGCTGTGCTTCATCATGGATGGCGGCAATGGCATTGGCAATTTGGCATGGCAATGGCTGCTTGCTGGCTGGCTGGCATGGCAATGGCTGCTGGCTGGCTGGCATGGCAATGGCTGCTGGCTGGCTGGCATGGCAACGGCTGCTGGCTGGCTGGCATGGCAACGGCTGCTGGCTGGCTGGCTGGCATGGCAACGGCTGCTGGCTGGCTGGCTGGCATGGCAACGGCTGCTGGCTGGCATGGCAACAGCTGCTGGCTGGCTGGCATGGCAATGGCTGCTGGCTGGCTGGCATGGGCTGCTGGCTGGCTGGCATGGGCTGCTGGCTGGCTGGCATGGCAACAGCTGCTGGCATGGCAATGGCTGGCTGGCATGGGCTGCTGGCTGGCATGGCATTGGCTGCTGGCTGGATGGCATGGCAATGGCTGGCTGGCTGAGGCCTGAGGACTTACTTACCGTTACCGCCGCGCTGCTGCACACAGGTCTGGAGACCTGGTCTGGATTCGGATTCCGGATGGATGCACGGTCTCGTCTCTGCAGTACCACTGCCGCCGACGCCGTCCCGTCCGTCCACGTCCACGAAGAAGAAGGCCCGGCCCGCCGCCACCCGATCCGACTCGCCGAGTCCTGGACTGGTCTCCGACTCCGTCTCCTCTTCAGTGAGTCCTCCTGCTCCAGGCTCCTTCCTGTCACGGTGAGTGGTGACTGGTGGTGAGTGCGGAGCTGCGGATGGGACCGACCACCGTCCACCGAAGTCTTCTCCGCTGCTGCTGGGCTGGCTGCGCGACACATTCGGGCGGTCGGGTGGCAAGGAAGTCAGTCTGAAGGCGGATTCCGGAAGCGGTGATCTTGACGCCGGCTGATGTCCCACTGTGATTGGTCCAGGCTGGAGACTGGACCAATCACAGCCAGGATATCACGAAGGTGGGGGTGGTCAGGCGTTCCTTCCGGCGCCCAGGTTACGCCCCCTTACGCCCCCAGAAGGCAGCCAATCGGCGCCTTTTCTGGGTCGTAAACCCCACCCCCCCTTTAGCCACCACATAGGTCGGCGAGTCCTGCGAACCGATTTTTTTTTTTTTGTAACTTTATTGTTCTTTTTGTCTTTTTTTTTTCTCCTTTTTTTTTAGGGGGGCGGCGCCCTGGCGCCCCCTATGCACGGGCCGCCACTGCTATTGAGTGTCTGCTGTAGGATCAGCAAAGTTTGCCCAACAGTAGGTTGGAGACAAACTCCGTAGGTAGGTTCCTGTATGTGAGAAGGTAGCCGCCCACAGTGGCAAGGATTTATTTTGTGTTTTATTTTTATTTTGATGTTTTTGACGCTTGCACTTGTGTGAAGAAAATTGCAAGAATAAACCAAACTGTTGTTTGCAACCACTTCTCGGCTATCTCCCTGTGTAACGAATCCCCCCAAGGGGTCATCCACGCCCGCCACCGAGCTAATCTCCCACACTGGGCTCAGGCTAAACAGACTATGGAATAAAGGAACACTATGTGCCTGCACAGTGTTCGTTAACAGCACTCCCTACTATCGGGAAGAAAAGATGCATGGTCGCATGACAAAACTTTTTACCTTTCTAACAAAGGTATGAAAGATCATTTCTGATACTAAAAAAAAAAAAAAGTGTCTATAACACTGTATGTTCACAACTACTATAAAATATTTCTAACCCCCAAACCAAAAATGTAATATATTTCAGCTTACTAGTACTTGATGAGGTGGCTGCATTTCTTTTATTTTTGTCCAAACTTCTCTTTCTCTTCATTTTAAACTGGTAACTATACAAATAACACACTTCCTGTCCCTGGGTGGCCACTTCTCTCCCCCATTGTACACTGAACAAATTATAAACACAACACTTGTTTTTGCCCCCATTTTTCATGACCTCAAAGATCTAAGACTTTCTCTATGTACACAAAAGGCCTATTTCTCTCAAATATTGTTTACAAATCTGTCTAAATCTGTGTTAGTGAGCACTTCTTCTTTGCCGAGATAATCCATCCACCTCACAGTTGTGGCATATAAAGATGCTGATTAGACAGCATGAATATTGCACAGGTGTGCCTTAGGCTGCCCACAATAAAGGCCACTCTATAATGTGCAGTTTTATCACACAGTACAGTGCCACAGATGTCCCAAGTTTTGAGAGAGGGTGCATATGACATGCTGACTGCAGGAATGCCCACCAGATCTGTTGCTCGTGAATTGAATGTTCATTTCTCTACCATAAGCCCTCTCCAAAGGCATTTCAGAGAATTTGGCAGTACATCCAACCAGCCTCACAACCGCAGACCACGTGTAACCTCACCAGCCCAGGACCTCCACATCCAGCATCTTCACCTCCAAGATCATCTGAGAGTGAGACCAGCCACCCGGACAGCTGCTGCAACAATCTTTGCATAACCAAAGAATTTCTGCACAAACTGTCAGAAACCCTCTCAGGGAAGCTCGTCTGCATGCTCATCGTACTCATCCGGGTCTCCACCTGACTGCAGTTCCTCGTCATAACTGACTTGGGTGGCCAAATGCTCACATTCTATGGCGTCTGGCACTTTGGAGAGGTGTTCTCTTCATGGATGAATCTCGGTTTTCTTAGATCTTTGAGTTCAATTCATAAAAAATGGGGGGGGGGGGGGGCAAGAACAAGTATTGCCTTTATAATTTTGTACAGTATATCTATGGAGGGAGATATGATTCTCCCCCTAGGAAGCTCTTCTTATATGGACTACAAAAATGGCAGTATCTCTTCATCTCCAATACAAGGGGGGCAAGGTAATTGATAGATTACAAAAGATTGCCAGAGATGTATAGTAACTAAGTAGAACTACTTCACTACTGTACTTAAGTACCGAAAGGCGGTATCTGTACTTTCCTGGAGTATAATTTTTTTCTCCTACTTCCAATTTTACTTCACTACATTTTTTCGATGATTTCACTACTTCTACTCCGATATTTTTTTTTTGTGCTGCATAGTTACTCGTTACAATTATAAAAATTACCACTGCCAGAACAGTAGATGGCAGGTTTCATGAAGTTCAGCAAAAGTGTGTATAATGTCATGTGTAAATCAGCGCATACGAAAATAAATGCTACTGTATGTATAAATAAAATGGTCTACATATCTGCTGTTAAGGGGAAAGAGAACCTCCCCCAACCAAGGAGAGTCACAAGCGTACATAGACTTTTTTTCTGGTAAGAGGCTGATTTTGCTTTTTTCACTGGAAGTTGAGAGCACAGGTTTTGCAGTTTTGTTTCACTGGAAGAGTCTATTTGGATATTATTTTGCACTTACCTTCATCCGCCGGCTAAGGGGGAAATCCAAAGGTGGTGGGACTCGCAGTCTGCACCTATTATTTGGAATAGCACCTGTTTGATTCCTGCACCTTTGAAAATATATTCATCTTGTTTTGTCGCATATATATGGTATTATGGCATTATGGACTTTGATTTCATACACTCTTGGAGGGATGCTTTAAAGGAGAAAGGGAGGGACATACTTTATCTGTTTTTGTTTACAAAAAGTTACAGCCAAAGGAATTGTGATTGTCCGGTTAATCATTTGAAATAATAAAAACAATATGATGTTCAAACTTTTGACTTCTTTCTTTAATAACTACATAACACAGTACTTGTACTTTTACTTTCAGTACTTGAGTAGCAATTTTTTTTTAAAAACTACTGGTACTTTTACTTTCAGTACTTGAGTAGCAAAATTTAAAAAAAAAAAAAACACTTGCAATACTGAAGTACAAAAAATGTTGAATACTTTAGTACTTCTACTCAAGTCACTTTTTGATAAAGCACTTCCACTTCTACTCAAGTCACTTTTTGATCGAGCACTTGTACTTTTACTCAAGTATGGGTTTCGAGTACTTTATAGAAGTGTGAAGATTGCTAGTAAGGAAGATATTCTTCGGTGGAGCTCATAGCAAGTGGCAAGGATATTGCATTTCTGGCAAGATTAACAGGCTTTTTGTATTTGCTAAAAATGTTTTAAAAAAAAAAACAAATAAAAAAAAACTACAGTGTATAGATTATAAAGTCAATGTGAAGCCTTTCTTTAAAAAATATTATTAAACAATGGGCAATTAGGATGTGCAGGAATACAGGTCCCTCCCCCCTCTTTCTGCTGATGTTACACCCCAATCATTGTTACTCAAACTGTGCAGGGCTGAAAGGGGGCTTGTCAGCAGCAGTTTGACCACTGGGGTACAAGAATGCTGTGCATATACACACAATGTCCTGTAGTTCCCAACTAGAAGAAAGAAAAGCCGATAACCAGCTTGGGTTTACATCCTGTGATAAGCTATCATTGGCTGACAGCTGATCGTGTGATAAAGGGCCGCTGTGATTGGCCCTTCACCCCAATCTGGATCAGCTGAGTGCTAAGGATTCGGCAATCACAGAGCACGCCGCCTGCGCGCCGCAGGGGGCGAGCTGGCACTGCGATTACAGGAGGATGTCCCATGTACGCACTCCCAGCAAAGTAAGCCTGTGCTGTAGCTGTCTTCTGACTACAGAGCGGGCAGGAAGAGGTTAAAAACAACAAACTCTTTTGAACAACATTTGAATGTTCTGAGACTGTTTTGACAATTTTTATACTAATTTTCATACTAGTTTTCCTAAGAATTTTAGAAAAGCTATCCATCTATATCCATATTTAGAAAGAAATAAAAGACAAATCTGCAAAAAAAAAAACTCAGAAAAGATGGGCACATACAAAATATTATCTTCTGGGTAGCATACACTTTAATTCCGGGGCCATCAGCTATTGTTTTTTTTTTTTAAGTTTTCCAGAAGAGAAGGCAAATCAGTTTACTTTCAATGTACATCCAAACCCAAAACACTTGAAACCACCCAAAAACAATCCCATAATCACTGGTGGTAAGTGGCACTTTAAATCATCCCAAAAAATTCCCACAATCATTGATGATCAGTGGCAGCGTAATCCTAGCCCCTCCTCCACCACGACCACACCACCACCACCACCACACCAACACCACCGCCACCACTACCACCCACACCACCGCCACCACCATACCACCCAGTGGTGTATTTAGGTTTTGTGCTGCCCTAGGCCTGACTAAACTTGTGCAGCCCCTAATTTAAATATGACCCACCCTTTCCTGTAAAGGCCACACCCCTTCCTGTTTATGACCCGCCCTGTCAGCAAATCACAGACCACAACCAGTCTATCAGTGCCCATCAGTCCAGCCTCATCAGTGCTGCCTTATCAGTGCAGTGCCCATCAGTGCAGCCACATTACTGCCCATCAGTACAGCCCGATCAGTGGCCACCAGTGCAGCCTATCAGTGCCCATTAGTGCAGCCTATCAGTACCCATCAGTGCAGCTTATCAGTGCCACCTCATCAGTGGTCATCAGTGAAGCCTATTAGTGCCCATCAGTACAAGCAGGTTGCAATGTGACCGCTTTATGGGGGTGCCAGACTGATTTGCCCCATAGGACTGGCACTATACTAAAAAGTGTAGTGCAAGCCGGTGGGGACCCTTTTCGTGCGGGAGCCAGGAGGAGGCTGTTTTTTTTTCCATGTGGGGTGCAGCTTTTCTGCTGCCCCCCCTGCAAAGTGCTGCCCTAGGCCTGGGCCTTGTTGGCCTAGGCCAAGATACAGCACTGATACCACCACCCCCACCACACCAACACCACCGCCACCACCGCCACCACCATACCACCACCCCCACCACCACCACACCACCCTCACCTTCACCTTGCAAAACAACCAAGATCAATGTACTTTGACAATACAATATTTTGGAACACATGCAATATGAGGCCTACAACAACCTACTACTGCAAAAAAAAAAAAAAGAAAGATTAATGGGCCAATTTGTAAAGCAGCACTATGGCCTTGGGGCTTGTTTATACCAGCGTTCATTTGGGAGGTGGTGAGGAGGTGCTGTATCATTCTCTCACTGCCTAATTTAACCCCTTGAACCCCACATTAGCCACTACTGCATGCATTGCACATACAAAGTAGTTGCTGAGTGCCCCCATTCAGTTGAATAGGTCGCAGGTGGTACTGCCCACTGAATGTGACAGCCGGAATAATTTTTGCTACATATGCACACTCTGCTGCCTTTTTTTAACTAAAGGGTGATTGATTTTTTTATTTGGGGGGGTACGGTAAAATTGCAGCTCAACCAGGAGGTTTTACCGCTCCCCAACTGCTGGGATGAAGGAGGCTTGATCATACTGCTATTTTCTAAAAGAAATCCAACACATTTATAAAAGTACAGCTGTGTGTGTTCTGGGTTTACCAATGAGATCTAGTCATTGCACATGTTGTAATTTCATCCTCCAGGGAACTTTCTTTCACCTATAACAGAAGACTTGTACTTTGCTTCAGTGGGCACATTTTACAGCCTAAGTGCATTTTAAAGAGGAGCTCCACCCAAAAGGGGAGGCTCTGCTTGTCTGCCTCCTCCCACACCCCTCCACTGCGGGTACCTGGTTTTGACAGGTACCAGCTCCCACTTCCAGCTCAGCTTGCCATGGCAAGTTGAGCCGGAAGTTCGTCCCCCCTCCTTCCCCCCGCAGCCATCCCATTCACAGAGTGCAGCGCATCACATCGCATGCACAGTAGGAAACTTTCTGTGAAGCTGCAAAGCTTCACTGCCTGTTACCTATACCCGGGATGGCAGCCCCAGCAGCGGAGAGCCGTTAAGAATCAGCTTGTGCAAGGACACTGTTGAATGTCTGCACAGGTAAGTGCCCTAATAGTAAAAATCAGCAGCTACAGTATTATTATTGGATGGAGTATACCTCCTATTTAACCACCTCAATAAAGAGATTTTTTTTGGATGTCTAATTTTCACTTTTTGGTGGTGTTTGTAATGGGAAAGTAATGTTTTTTTTTTTTTTTTTTCAACATTTTTAGTCTTTTTTTTTTCTTTTTATAGAAAAAAAAAAAAAAATCTGTGGTTATTAACCAAAAAAAATCTCTATCTCAATAAAACTATATTTAAAATGTAGGTACAATGTTGCATTACCGAGTAATTGTCAAATTGTCACAGCACTGAAAAGCTGAGCTGAAACTCAAAGGGTCCTTTCACATGATACGCCGTCCAGCACGGTCAGTTCTCTGCTGAGCGGGCAGGTGACAGCTCCGTCTCAGCTCTGTGTGTGGAGATGGAGCAGTCACATTCCCTGCTGTCCTCTATGGGGAATCGGATGAGAATGGACCACCTGTCCATTCTCATCTGATCCCATCCGATCCGATCCACTGGACGGATGGAAAATAGATTTCACAGGCAGGATTGGAAGCGGATAGCAGCGGGTGTCAGCGGATGGAGGATCTGATCAGGTCCGCCTGAAAAACTGACAGGCGGATCTGATCGGATCGTTCATGTGAAAGGACTCTAAGGCCCCTTTCACACAGGCGGACCGTTCAGATCTGCCTGTTCGTTTTTTTTTTGGCGGATCTGAACGGTCCCCCTATGCATCCCTATGGGGCATCGGATGGCAGCGGAAACACGTCCGCTGACATCCGACCCGATCCGATCCATCAAATCTGGATGGATGGAAACCCTATTTTCTATCTGTCCAGCGGATCGGATGAGAATGGGCCGACAGTCCGTTCCCATCCGATTTCCCCCATAGAGATGTATGGGGAACTGACAGCTGTGTCTCCGCACACAGCGCGGAGACACAGCTGTCCTCCTGCTGCTCAGCGGGCGATCGGCGGCTCGATCCCCCGCTGAGAAAAATGGAATCCGTCCGATGGACGGATAGTGTGAAAGGGGCCTTAACCACTTTACCACCGGAGGATTTTGCTGTCTTACGTCTGGGCCACTTTTTGCGATTCGGCACTGTGCGAATTTAACTGACAATTGCGCGGTCATGCAACGCCGCACCCAAGCGAAATTTATGTCCTTTTTTCCCACAAACAGAGCTTTCTTTTGGTGGTATTTGATCACCTGTGCGATTTTTACTTTTTGCGCTATAAACAAAAAAAGAGCGACAATTTTGAAAAAATAACAATATTTTTCACATTTTTTTATATGAAATTCCTCCCCCCCCCCAAAAAAATGTAAAAATCTAAATTCTTTATCATTTTAGGCCAATTTGTTTTCTGCTACATATTTTTGGTAAAAAAAAATCGCAATAAGCGTATTTTGATTGGTTTGCGCAAAAGTTATTGCGTTTACTAACTAAGGGAAAGATTTCTGTCGTTTTTGGTGGTTTTTTTTTTAACGAGTAATGGCGGCGATCTGCGATTTTTTTTGTGGGACTGCGACATTGCGGCGGACAGATACGACCCTTGACTGACATTTTTTACACTTTTGGGGTTACCAGTGACATTACTACAGTCATCAGTGCTATAAATATGCACTGTTACTGTAAAAATTACACTGGCAGGGAAGGGGTTAATTTTATTGGAGAGGGAGGGGTTAATGTATGCCTGGTGCTTACTGACGTGTGTGGGGGGAGGTGACTGAGTGACACAGGGACAGATCGCAGGTTCAGCTATGCTGAACCCTGCAATCTGACCCTGCCTATCACTTAGGAGATCCGGACTCGATTCCCCGATGATCGGGGAAGAGCGGCGGTGATCACCGCCACTCCTCCCCTGGCCCGACTCCCGCTGTGACTGAATACAGCAGGAGCCAGCCTCCGGTGGTGCGCGCACGCTGCCGATAAGGAGGAGTGTCTGGCGTCGTAGGTCTACGTCGTCAGACTTACAAGAGCCACTCTGCCACAGTAGAGCTCTAGTGAGCAGCGGTAAAGTGGTTAATCACGGTAGTACTACAGTTACACCTTCTGGGTCCTGTATCGAGGAGCTTCCCCTCTGCATTCTGACCACCGGAGTTGCGTTTATCTGGCTGGATGAGGTGGAAATCATGACTTTATCGCCCCTCTGCTACATGTCATCCAATCAGAAAAGAAAATACGATATGTTCTGTGAATGCATGCATCATACATTCTATGGAGAGTACAAATAGGGTAGATCAATGGTCAAGAAGGATCTGGATGTTGTGGTAGATCATAGAGTTAAAGAAGACCTATAGGCAAAATGTCTTTTTTTTTTATTCTGGATAGAGTAAGGGGGAGTTATAATCACTGTCAGATTTTTTTTGGCCATCTGTAAATGTCTTTCACTTCCTGTCCCATACCCAAACAAGAAGTGAGAGGAAATCCCTGCAAATTATAGGAATCCCTTGGGGTCCCCCAGGTCACCAGGACTAGTGTCCCCATTGGAAGATTTCCCAATATTACTTTTCTGGGGACAATCCAAAATGTGGGTTTTTCTTTTACTTTCACTTTCAATAATAATGGTAAACAGGACAAATAGAGTGGGTGAATCTCCCTAGCAGGAGCACAGACATTAATAAAAACTGACAGTTGTTCTAATCCATCTACACTCTGTCTAAAACTGAAAAACAACACTTTGCATTTAGTTATACTTTAATAATTGCATGCAATGCCAAGCTGCAGTTTCTAAAGCACTTTCTGGTATTACAGGGGATATAGGTTTCAGAGAGAGAGACATTATGTTGCCCCTGTACAAATCATTAGTAAGACCTCATCTGGAATATGCAGTTCAGTTTTGGGCACCAATTCATAAAAATGTCATCATGAGAACTAGAGAAAATGCAGAGAAAGGCAATCAAACTGATAAGAGGCATGGAGGAGCTCAGCTATGAGGAAAGATTGGAGGAACTGAATTTATTCTCTCTTGGGAGAAGACTTTTAAAGCGGAGTTCCGGCCTCAAATACCATTTTTAACTAAAAATACCCCTATTATACTAATCCATCGCCCTTTACAGAACCGCTATTCTCATACTTACAAGGTGTACAGTATTGGATTTTAGTCAAAATCTTACTTTTAAAAATGCTGTCTGGGTGCTGCCATCTTAGACGTGGGCATCTGAAGCCGCAGTGTAATCTGCTGTGTCCTTCTTCCTGATTCCAGGGAGTGTTCTGGGAGTTCTTCCTGATTCCAAGGGACATGTATATGGTGGGACCAAATCCCCATTTTTATTTATGGATTGTCTCCATATTTGATATTCATTTCTTTTGCATGTGTACACTATTCTTTTTTAATATACATGTCGCTTGGTTCATAGCTGCACCGGCTTTAGATATACATGTTCAGGGTTTGCTCCCCCAATTTTTTGCTTCCTGATTCCAGCCTCCTGGGAGTGATGACAAACAGCTCCCAGGATGCAATGCAAGACGGAAGTGATGTCGGTGGCCGTGGCCACAGAGGGGGGAGAAGGAGGAAGTACAATCAAAAATGTCCTGAAAATAAGGTAAGGGACCGCCGAAAAAATTGAAAATGTCCAATTGTTTATCAGCATAGCGAGCACTCCAGGAATCACTAAAGATGCAAAATAGGCCGGAACTCCGCTTTAAGGGAGGATATGATCAGATCACCACGTATAAATACATAAGTGGTGCATATAGTGAATTTGGTATTGAATTATTAATTTTCATGTCATTACAAAGGACAATGGGACACTCTTTACACCTGGAAAAAAAGAGATTTAACCTCCAAATACAGAAAGGTTTCTTCACAGTAAGAGCTGGGAAAATATGGAAAATACTCCCTGTAGAATTAGTTCTGGCCAGCTCAGTAGATTGTCTTAAAAAGAGCTTGATTCATTCCTAAATGCACAGAATAGAACTGGATATTACCATTTTCAGATAATAACACCAGGTGTAGTTAATCCAGGGAATATCTAAAATGCCTCCTGGAGGATCAGGAAGGATTTTTTTTTTCTCCGCTTGATCAAATTGGATCATGCTTACAGGGGATTGTGTCTAGGGGCCTGACCTAAGGGGGGGCCACCCCGATGTAGGATAGTCAGAGGACGGGTGTCAGCAGGTCAAGTGAAAGGAGTGTATCCCAAAGATAATTAATTTGAACAAGTAATCCTAAATTCATCTAAGTGGCAAGGTGAAACAGCAGCCTGGCTGCATCTTCAGACAGGAGTCCTCATCTATTGTGAATAGTTCAAGTTGGAGTATCTCACTCTTCCCTTCTCCTATCTCTAATTTAAAAAAAAAAAAAAACACAAAAACAACTACATTCCCTAGACTGTTCATTGACTGAGCCAGAGAGTAAAGAGTTAAATTGTGCATACTTCAGTTGCTAATGGTAACCCAGGGGGACATGAAAGTGTAATATCCAGCAGTCCTCAAGGGGGTAGTGCTACATGGAGGTTTTATATTTGATTCTTTTTTTCTATCAGTTGTACTAGATGAAGTGTTTTCTCAACCTGACTACCTGTCTAAGTGAATAGTGGCAGTGTTTCAGTCAATTCTGAATGACTGATTGATTAGCTGATGCCGCTGCAATAAAGACTCGTTCAGGGCTGATATGTAATCAGAGATGTATAGTAACTAAGTAGAACTACTTCACTACTGTACTTAAGTACCGAAAGGCGGTATCTGTACTTTCCCAGAGTATAATTTTTTTCTCCTACTTCCACTTTTACTTCACTACATTTTGTCAATGATTTCAATACTTCTACTCCAGTACTTTTTTTTTTGTGCTGCATAGTTACTCGTTACTATTATAAAAATTACCACTGCCAGAACAGTAGATGGCAGGTTTCATGAAGCTCAAAACATGTGTATTATCAGCGCATATGAAAATAAATGCTACTGTATGTATAAATAAAAGCTGCATTTGAAATAATAAAAACAATATGATGTTCAAACTTTTGACTTCTTTCTTTAATAACTACATAACACAGTACTTGTACTTTTACTTTCAGTACTTGAGTAGCATTTTTTTTTTTCAAAACTACTGGTACTTTTACTTTCAGTACTTGAGTAGCAAAATTTTTAAAAAAACTACTTGCAATACTTAAGTACAAAAAATGTTGAATACTTTACTACTTCTACTCAAGTCACTTTTTGATCGAGCACTTCCACTTCTACTCAAGTCACTTTTTGATCGAGCACTTGTACTTTTACTCAAGTATGAGTTTCGAGTACTTTATACAACTCTGTATGTAATGTATTCATCAATAGTACTTAATTGTAATATTCGGCAATTGAGGAGTTGCTGAACACAGTTGCAGTGGCAGTGGCAAATGGGTTCCATGTATGGTATATGTATGTAAGTGTTGGCACAAAAGCTTACATGCGTACAGCATAAAATATTGTCTAAATTGTTTTTTTTTTATGCTGCTACATGATGCGCAACATTACGCTGCTATGTGTAAAAAAATTGACTCTGTACACATCTGTACACTATATTTTAACCCCCGTGTGAATAAGCCCTAAAGCAACGTTGTGGTGTATAACAAAAGCAGATGTCAATATCAAAATATCTGCACTACACTATATAATGTCTCCTGAGTCAAATCAAATTATATCCCCCTTCTTCCCTCCAGGCATCATCAGTGGCACCATCAACCCCTGCATGTGCTGCTCCTTTCCTGCTTGTGCATTGATGATGCAGACTACCATATTCTGAGAGTGCAGACCCACCTTCTGTTCCTTTGGATTGTCTTTGCATCCCTCTAGTGTTAGTTTCAGGATTAAATCATCATATTGCAGAAAATGGGAAAACAGCATTGTGGGGACTGTAGTCTTCTTAGTGATGACTATGTGTCTGGATTGTTTAGGAACTATATTTCCCAGCAAGCTCTGGAACAGTGGAGCATCTTGGGAGAGGCTATAAAGGTATCGGCTAAACAGGCTTGGGGCCTCTTGCTTCCTGGAACTCATCGTGTGCGCATTGGTCTGCCGTGCAGAGAGCGAGACAGCAGATTGCGGCCTACTGCGGCCTACTGATCCGTCTGCAGACTCAGCCCCAGTGGAACGGATATATCACAGTAATGATGACATCCTTGCAGCAGCACTGATCGGTGGAAGTTGGTGTGACACCCTGAAAAAGCAGAGCGCAGCCATCTTGAGGTCACAGAGCATGGAGGATTGCATCGCTTGTGTCCCCAGGACCCTCATTGATGGACACCAGGATTTGGTGAGAGGGCACCTGCTCAGAGTTCAGACCACACTTGTCACAGTTCTCTTTTACACTGAATTCTGACACTTTGCAACTGAATCAGTTACCAAATCTCCTAGAATTATAACCAGCTATCCTGCATTTCTTGCTATATATAGACGTACTGGAAACTGTTATTACATGAGCTCCAACTGCCGGTGAAGACTTTAGCAAGGCCTCTCAAGTGGGACATTATTATACTGTTGCTCCTAAAGGGGACATGTTACGAGTATCTCTCATTAGGATACAGGTAGTATAGGCTGGCCTGGGATTCCCCTTTAGTCTGAGTGCTTAATAATAATAATAATATATGGATAATTAAGAGATTGTGTTTATTGATATCATTTGGTGTTATAACAAATCTGTTTCTTACTGTCTTTTGATATCAGTTTCACTGAACTCTGATGGTGTATCCAGGGTTTAGCTGACTAACAAAATTCTACAAGTTTATTGTCTGAGTAAAAGTTAAAACACATTCATATTGTGTCAGTGTTTTACTTAAAGGTGTATACAACATGTCTGAATCTAGAGTGTCAGGAGGGCTGGACGGTTCACAGGGTCAGAGCAGTGCAGAAGAACATACAATTAACAGCAATCCTCAAGGGGGGTAGTGCTACAGGTGTAAGTGTGATATGATTGCCCTTGCACCTTAAAGTTTCAATATTGAGAGAAGGGTGGGTTTATACTTTAAATATGTATATGCAGTGCAGTTGAAATTAGCAACGATTATTGAGCTCTAGTCTCCACATACAGTAACTATAATGCAGAGAAATGTATAGTTAAAGCATATGCTGGCTGAAGGGTGTCGTCAGTTTTAGGAATCTACTAATGAGATTACTGATTTGAAAGGAAAACTAAACAGAGATTTTCTTGTCCTTTTCAAAGTGCTTTTCCCTCCCTGGTACACTTTCTCCTCTTTTTCCCAGGTTCAGCATGTCTCCTCCTCCATCATTCCTGTATACAGTATGTCTGCACCATTCATTTAAAGCACAATGGGCCCTTACAACAGACACTAAGAACTTGAATTCTATGCTTTAATTCACAACCATCTAAATGTGCTTATACTAAAGGCAGTGGCCTCAGACATTATCAGTTAATTTTTTCATTTGTTAATAATCAAGGAGTGCACAAGGCTTCCCATATTTTGAATTTATCAGATTTCTACTCTGACACAAAAGAGGAATTTTACCAAGTGTTTGAAAATTAGGTCAGCAACTACAAATATCAGGGTGAAACCAGGGGTTGAGGGACCAAGTGTAACGTTCATGCGTTTTTGTTAATGGATGGATTTTCAGCTGCAGAATTATCACACTCAGTAGCCTTGTAGAGATACTGTTGAATAAACCTATCCAACTCTCAGGACTTCATCACGGTGTACAGCCTGTTATGCAATATACATATACTCAATCAGATGTTTTAGTGGAGGGATAGAACATATGAGAATGTATAGATGAGAGACAGGTTGTATGGTGATTACTAGGAGTAATATTAGGAGAGTTGCAGGTGATGGTAAAACAGATAGGTTCTGATGTCTAGTATAGTGCAGATGGTAAGAGGACACAGATGGAGTATACTTAGACAGAGTAACCTAGTGCAAGAATAGTTGAAGGTAGTCCCAAGAGCTAACAGTCTATGCAGATGGTATGGAATAGATAGATAGATAGTCCTGGTAATTGCAGTAGATGACAGTAGGAGATTGGTTAGTAAGGAATCCCCTGTGGGGTACTTATCACTTAGATAGGTTAGTAGTAACAATGTCCATAGATAGAGAGGTGATCCCGTAGCGAGATACGGATCAGCGGCGAGGTTCCGGCGTCAGTTCAGCAAAGGAAATGTCAGCAGCTCCGACTTCACAGGAGAAGGTGCGGTGAACATGTGGTTTGAACGAGCGATGAGTGAGAGAAAGCCGGCGATTGAAATAGCTGCGGCGCTCGGCAATGATGTCATCCGGTCTTAAAGGTATATGCGTCTCTTGTTACACAAGATGGGACGCAATTAGCAAAGGAGAAATATGGAACAAGGGTACCAGAGGTACCAGAACATTACACCAAGACGGCATCATCCTTGCCTAGGCAAAGATAAGGTGCAGGTCGAATTAAATGAAATACCCACTTTCTGAAAACATAAACTGCAAGTTATTTAAAGGCTAGGAGGAGGAAGCCTATGAGTGGTCCTTTCATTTTTGGGTGAAGGTCTACTTTATATGGTGTGACAGTGTGAGGCCCTGCCACTGTGAAAATGGATGTAGGAATGACACAGGGTTCGCATGTATGCAGAGTATGGGGTTCTTAAGTGTTAACGTGAGCAGAGAAAATTGTGGTTTCAGATTTCTTTAGGTTTTATAATCCTGCATTAGGGTCTGGAGCTTGAATGCTTCCAAACGTCCTGGGAGAGACGAAGGTCTCAATCCCGTGTCCAGGCCTTACTGGAGACTTACAGGTTGTGTGAGTGTACAGGTAGGCACACGTTTATAAGCAAGACTTGGGTAAAGCTCAGAGCTCCAGTGTGAGAGAGGCATGCCTCCGTTTGAAGACAGGTGTGTGATCCTAACTGGAGACATTGCTCTACATAGGAGAAATGACTCCATGTTGAAGTCATTCCCTGTCTATTGAGCTGAAGATAGGTGTGTGATCCTTTCTGGGAAGAGGGGACAGCTCACTCAGTAAAGGCCCGTCATTTCATGAATGTCTTACAGGACAACCACATGTCTCAGATGGTGAATTCTCCTACTAGAATGAATGCATTGCTAGATCTATTAATTACAAACGATTCAGGTCTAATCTCAGATGTAGAAGTACGGGACAACTTGGGTTCTAGCAATCACAGGATGATCACATTTAGAGCAAATACATAGAACAACAAGGCACGAGGGGAACATAAGAACCCTAAACTTCAGAAGGGCAAACTTTCCTAAAATGTGCTGAATTATAGAGAACATACATTGGGACCTAACCCTAGGAACATTGAACACGGAGGAAAAATGGGAATGCTTTTTTTTTTTTTTTGAAAAATTCTTTTTATTGTTTTATAACAAGAAAAAAATACAGACAGTGACAAACACCAGTCCCTAACATGGCGGGACGGCACAACAACCCTTCCCAACCCACCCCTCCCACCCTCCCAACCCTGGCAGCTTACCTATAGAACCGAGTAAAGCATAGGGGGCCGGGGGCGGCCGGGACAGCATAACCCGTCCAGACCGCCCCCCCAGGCCCAGGGGTACAGGACAACAAAAAAAAAAAAAAAAAACATACATGACAACTGGATCAGAACACAAAGTTACAGGTCAGAAATAGCAGAGGTTTCCTGACTGAAAGAAAAGAACCAGTGAGAGTGCGGGCCCAAATAAACCATAAGATACAGACACTTCCCATTCACAATTAGCCCGCCGTCTCGGTGGATTCCACCCATGCCTTCCACACCTTTTCGAACTTCCGGAGACAACCACGGGACTCGTAAGTGGCCTTATACAAAGGTAAAACTGCGTTCACCAGCCCCTTCCAGAAGGGTATCGAGGGGGGTGACACTTTTTTCCAGTGTAGTAGGATGGCCTTCTTGGCATAAAACAGTAGTATAATCAACAGCGTCCTATGAGCCACCGAGGGGACCACCTCCTCCACCAGGCCCAGGAGACAGACGCTCTGGGTCAGCGGAACCGGAGTCATAAGCACCCTTCCAAGGCAGGAGACGACCTCCGACCAGTAGCGCTGAACCAGAGCACAGTCCCAAAATACATGTCGGGCATCCGCTGGGGCAGCCGAACATCGCCAACACTCAGCGGACACCGACGGAAAGATCTTGGCCAGGCGGGCAGGCGTATAATACACTCTGTGGAGAAATTTAAATTGGATGAACTTATCTCTAGCCACCACCAGGTGTTTAAAGGGATCTGTCCACAGGTCATCCCAGTCGTCCCCCTGCAAGTCAGGAATATCCTCCGTCCAGCGCTGCTTGCAGCACACAATCCCCGGAGGGGTGAGGCGGAACAGTTCCTTATAGACAGTAGACAGTGTTTTACTAAGGTCAGGGTTAGTCAACATCAATTCCAGGTCCGACGGCACTGGCTCGATCCGGAGATCTGCAAACTGACTCTGGAAAGCGTGCCGCAGCTGTAAGAAACGGAAGAAATAAGTCGTGGGTAAGTCATGTCGGGAACGTAAGGTGTCAAAGGGGACCAGTGCACCCTCGGTGGTAACGTCCCCCAACGTCTTTATACCAACAGCAGCCCATACCCCAGGGTCCGGGAGGTGGTAAAAATGGGGAAGTCTGGGATTCATCCACAAGGGGGCAGAAGGTGAGAAACCAAGGTAACTAGGGCACGCCAGCTTCACCGTCTGGCCCCACGCCTTGATCGTAGCCTTCATGGAGTCGGTCAACGGCAGATCGGTGCTCACCCCTTCGAAATAATGCCAGGCGTAAACTCTCATAGGACCCCAGGTGTGCAGCCTCCAGAACCGTAGCCGAATCCTCCGCATCCGCCCTCAACCAACGTCTCGCAAACACCATCTGCCCAGCTAGGTAATATTTATGCCAATCAGGAAGAGCAAGCCCACCACTGGCCTTGGGCTCCTGGAGGGCCCGCAGGCCTATCCTAGGGGGCCCAGGAGACCACAAAAAGGATCCGATGATGCCATCCAACTTGCGAAAAAAGGCTCGAGGGACCCAGGTAGGGGAGTGCCTCAAAAAATACAATACCACGGGAAGAAACTTCATCTTCAATAAGGCAATACGCCCAAGCAACGAGAGCGGGAGCCTCCTCCACACCTGTACCAGCCGTTGTAGCCTAGGCACAAGCGGGAGGAGATTCAGGGAGTAATAATCCCCCGGGCACCGCGTGACTTTAACCCCCAGGTACGTGAAGGAGTCCACCCAACATAGGGGAGGATCAGCAGGGGAGACCGCCACCGGCGCCCCAGTAAGGGATAGGACGGAAGATTTCCCCCAATTCACCCGGAGCCCGGAGTAGGAGCCGAAAGTGTCCAGGATGCGTAAAACCGCCCGTAGGGAGGGACCCGAGTCCCTAAGGAAGAGCAGCATATCGTCAGCATACAGAGCCACGCATTCCTTAATGGATCCCACCTGAATGGCATCAAAGGCATTGGAGGTCCTGAGAGCGGTGGCCACCGGTTCAATCGTGAGGGCAAACAAAAAGGGAGAGAGGGGGCAACCCTGCCGGGTACCCCGCCCCACCCCAAAGTACTCCGATTTGGCCAGACCCAGCCGAATGGCCGTACGAGGAGAGGAGTATAGTAGTTTAACCCACAGCCGGAACGTAGGGCCGAAGCCCATCAGCTCCAGCACTTTATGCATGTACGACCAGTCGACCGAGTCAAAAGCCTTTTCAATATCGATAGAGACCACAATCCGCTGCGGATAGTCAGCAGCGGGTAGCTGAAGATGGGTAAAGAGGCGTCTGATATTGGTATCCACTGACTTCCCTGGCATAAAACCCGTCTGGTCCGGGTCAACCAATGTATGGATGACCCCCGCCAGTCGGGACGCCAGGATTTTGGAAAGGACCTTCAGATCTGCATTTAGAAGGGCTATAGGCCTGTAGGAGGAGCACTCCACGGGGTCCTTACCTGGTTTCAGCAACAACACCATGGTGGCATCGAGCATGGAAGGGGGAAGAGCCTTCTCCTCCAAACAATATTGAAATAGACTACTAAGGCGTGGTGCCAGCTGCTCAGCAAATGATTTATAAAAATCTGCGGGGAACCCGTCCGGACCCGGGGCCTTATGCGGAGGAAATGCGGCAATAGCCTTTTCCACCTCCAAAGGGGTAATAGGGGCGTCCAGAAGGGCGCTGTCGTCAGCAGTCAGTGTGGGGAGGTCGAGACCTTGAAGGAGCAATTCCATGGCAGTTTGGTCGTAGTCAGTGGCAGGGGTATACAAGGTCTCAAAGTACCTCCTGAACTCAGCCAGTATGTCCGCGGGGTCCGTCAAGAGGTCACCCCCCGAGCTCCTGAGAAGCGGAACATTAATCGGGGCCTTTTGATCCGCCACCAGCCTCGCCAAAAGCTTGCCGTTCTTGTCCCCCTGCGCAAACACCGAAGCCCGCACATGTGAGGCCTCGGTGTGGGCGAGGTCAGAGAAGTGGAGAGAGAGAGCGCGCCGCGCCTCCATTAAAGAAATGTAAGTGGAATCAGAGGCCGACTCCGCATGTTCTCTCGCCCGCTCTCTCCCCTCCTCCTGTAGGGACACAATCGTACTGTTATGATCCTTCCTAGCAGACTTAATACCGGCTATACATTCACCCCTGGCCACCGCCTTAAATGCCTCCCACACCATCCCAGGTTCCGCAGAACCCTCGTTGCTCTCCCAATATGTCTGAATAACCTTCTCCAGCCGGGAGGTAATCTGCTCATTTTGGAGCCATCCAGAGGACAGCCTCCAGCCCCGCTCTCTAGCCTCCACCTGGAGGTGCACTGTCAAGAGAAGCGGGTTATGATCAGACACCCCCCCGGCCAGATAGTCAGCAGTGGAAAGGAGGGATTGCAGACGAGCGTTCCCAAAAGCTAGGTCAATGCGGGCCGCAGAACGATGCGAGGCGGAAAGATGAGAATAACACCGATCATCAGGATGCCTCCAACGCCAGAGTTCCACCAGGCCCAAAGCAGATGCCCAGGCCAAGAGGTCAAGCGAGGCCGGCCGACTGGAGTTGGAAGTATCCAACCCACCATCCAGAATGGCATTGAAATCCCCCATCAAGAGCACTGGCAATGAAACATGATCAGAAAGTTTGTTCATAAGGTCATACAGTAGTTGCACCCTAAAGGGTGGAGGCACATAGACATTAATCAGAAGCAGTTTGAGAGAATAGAAAGTAACCACTAAAGCCACATAGCGTCCCTCCGGGTCGGAGACCACCTGGTGGATGGAGCAAGGAATCGCTTTACTAATCAGGATCGTGACCCCCCGTGCATAGGTGGAATGAGTGGCGTGAAACGCCTTTTGTATCCAGGGTTTTCTAAGTGCCCGGACCAAACTACCATCCAGGTGAGTCTCCTGAAGGAGGAACACGTGTGGTCTGTGTTGCTTAAGATATTGAAATACAGCAGCCCGCTTATACTTGCTATTAAGCCCCCTCACATTCCATGAGAGGAATCTATAAACACCAGCCATGGGGGGCATGTAGAAAAGGAAAAATAAAAATAAAATTAAAAGGGGGATGAAAAAAACAGTCAGGGATGGCCAGGAAGTCCACAATCCAGTTGTCCGAGTCACATTCAGTGCACCACAGAGACCAACAGGCCCCGAGGATCCATATAGTCAGGAGGAGGTAAAGCTGCCCAGAAAAAAACTGCCCAAATGCCCTTGTACCAGCAACATCAAACAAGCCAGGGAGTCCTGGCAAAACCCAGCTGGCACGGGCCTGAAGCCCCAAACTTCCCAACATCGGAGTCAGTGAACGCTGTGCAGTGCAAACAAAGTTCGACAGGAACCAAATGAGTGTAGTAGACACTCCAGCGGAGCCCCCGGGCAGTCAGGAGCACATGAGACCAAAAAAGGGATACAAAACGGGGGGGAAAAAAGAAAAAAGGAAAACCTTGCACAAAAGGACATCAGCACTCCAGGAAGCAGGGGAAAGATCCGTGAAGAAGAGCAGTCCGCAGCCGGGAATCAGCGAATACCGTCCATCCACTCTGAGACCTCTTGAGGGGATTCAAAAAATTTCACGGAGCCGTTAAATTGAACCCGGAGCCTGCTGGGTTACAGCATGCTATATTTAATTTCCTTATCTCGGAGACGTTTACGGACTTCCGTGAACGACCGGCGTTTCCTCTGGGTTTCAGCCGAAAACTCGGGGGAAGAGCATGATCCGGGTATTCTCAAAGTGTAGGTCTTGATGCTTCCGGGCCTCGGCCAGGAGCATGTCCCGATCCCGATAGTTCAGGAATTTGACCAGGAAGGGCCGTGGCGGGGCCCCCGGTGGCCTAGCGCCCAGGGGAACGCGATGGGCTCGCTCCACAACATATGTGGGGGGGAGATCCGTGAGGGCGAGCAGATCCTTAAAGAATTGTTCCGCAAATATGGCCGGTTTAGACGGCGGCATGAGTGGTCGTGCTGTCCTCCATGTTGGAGATGCGGCCCTCCGCAGTAGCAATGCGGCCCCTCACCTTATCAAGGTCGTGGCGTATCAGGGTGCACTCCGAGGCCAGATGGTTGATCCGCACCATGAGGGAGGCCTTGCAGTCATCGATGGCCGCCAGGATCGGAGCTGTAATGGCCCGCTGGTCTGCCTCCTGCTGTGTGACAGGGGACTGGGACGTAGCCGGCTGCACCTGAGGAGAACTGTCCGCCCGCTGCTCTGGCTCCATGGTCACACTCTCCCTCGAGGCGCGCTGCGGTGTGTGCAATGGCGCCAAGATGGCGGAGGCGGAGCTCTGTGCCTGGCCGCGAGCGGAGCGGGTCTGGCGTTGATCCTTCCGGGTCTTACCGGGAGTGCCGGAGGCCGATGTAGGCATCCCCAGGATGAGCAGAGGTTCCCCCACCGAACAGGAGCGGTTACAAGCCCGGGAAAACGGTCAGGAAGGATTAATGGCAGGATATAACCAGGAGCTCCGCCGAGACACGTCCTGTCTTGCTCACATCCGGACATGCCCCCCCCCCCAAAAAAAAAAAAAAAATGGGAATGCTTTAGGAACATATTAAACAAAAGTATCTCACAGTGCATTCCAATGGAAAATACATTTAGAAGAGCCAAAGTCAAACCAGGGTAGCTAACCGTAAAACTGTAAAAATGCTTATTAGAGCGAAGAAATGGCCTTTAAGAAATATAAATCGGAGGGGACATTATCAGCTTTCCACCAATACAAGGAATCTAACAAGAAATGTAAAAACAGAATTAGGATAGCTAAAAATGACTTAGAGAGACACAACAGTGGAAAGTAAAAAAAACTGTAAGAAATTCTTTAACCACTTGCCGACCGCCGCACGACTATCTACGTCGGCGGTCAGCCCCTCACAGGCAAACTAACGTAGGGCTACGTTGCTTGCTTGTGAGGGTCTAGGGAGCGAGCGCGCGCCCCCCGGGGCGCGCTCCCGCTCCCGCGTGGTCACGGACCCCCCCGCGCGTGTGACCAGCGGACCCGATGTCCGCCGGTCACTCGGCGATCGGCGGGGGAGAGGGAGAATGTCAGGCAGCTTGTGTAAACAAACTGCCTGTCATTCTCTTCGCTGCAAAGACACTGATAAAACGGATCTGGTATGTAGATCCGTTGATCAGTGTCTTTACAGCTAGAGCCACAGCCAATCACAGTAGAAACCACGCCCCTAGGGACACACACAGCCCCTCCCTTCCAAATAAAGTTAACCCCTTCACTACCAGTGTATTTTTACAGTAACAGTGCATATATATAGCACTGATTACTGTAGAAATGTCACTGGTAACCCCAAAAGTGTCAAAAATGTCAGTCAAGGGTCCGATCTGTCCGCCGCAATGTCGCAGTACCGCAAAAAAAATCGCAGATCGCCGCCATTACGCGTTAAAAAAAAAAACAACAAAAATGACAAAAATCTTTCCCTTTGTTAGTAAACGCGATAACTTTTGCGCAAACCAATCAAAATACGCTTTTTGCGATTTTTTTTACCAAACATAGGTAGCATAAAATAAATTGGCCGAAAATTTTTAAAAATTTTGATTTTTACATTTTTTTTTGGGGGAATTTCATATAAAAAAATGTGAAAAATATTGCTATTTTTGCAAAATTGACGCTCTTTTTTTGTTTATAGCGCGTGATCAAAAAATCGCACAGGTGATCAAATACCACCAAAAGAAAGCTCTGTTTGTGGGAAAAAAAGGACGTCAAATTCGTTTAGGTACAGCGTCGCACGACCGCGCAATTGTGCGTTAAATTCACGCAGTGCCGAATCGCAAAATACCCCCTGGTCGGAATGGGGGTAAAATCTTCCGGGGCTTAAGTGGTTAAATATATGAATAGCAAAAAAGCGAGGTCAGAGCACGTTGCACGCATAAATAACAATGATGGGAGGATGGTTACAGAGGACACAGAGAATGCAACTGTGCTAAATACTTTCTTCTCCTCGGTTTTTACACACAAAAAGGAGGGGTATACAGACCAGAACCGTCTGGTTAGCACAACATCACAAGACTTGCTGCAGTGGTTAACAGGGGTCGAAATCAAGGAAAGACTTGATAACATTAACATTAATAAATCACCAGGACCAGATGGCTTGCACCCGAGAGTACTCAAGGAACTCAGTAGGGTTATATCTAGACCGTTGTTCCTAATCTTCGCAGACAGTATATTGACAGGAACCAGGTGACTGGAGGAAAGCTAATGTGATACCAATATTCAAAAAAGGGCAGAGGGATATTCTGGGAAACTATAGGCCGGTCAGCCTGACATCAATTGTATGTAAATTATTAGAAGGGATGATAAGGGACTATATCCAATAATTTTCTAAGGTCAACAGTATCATCAGCAGTAATCAGTGTGGGTTCACAAAAGGACGTTCTTGCCAAACCAGTCTGCTAACATTTTACGAGGAGGTGAGCTGTGAGCTAGATAGGGGGAGACCTGTGGATGTGGTGTATCTAGATTTTGCTAAGGCATTCGACACAGTTCCCCACAAATGCTTAATCTACAAATTAAGGTCTGCAGGCATCAACCACAAGGTTTGTTCTTGGATAGAAAACTGGTTACGTGGGCGTGTCCAAAGGGTGGTGATAAATAACGCATACTCAAACTGGTCTGGAGTGGTAAGTGGGGTCCCAGAAGGCTCAGTCATGGGACCAATTTTGTTCAGTTTATTAATGAATAACATAGAGGGCGGAAACATTAGCTCAATGTCAGACAGTAACAATAACTGAGTGGGCAACTACATGGAAAATGAGGTTTAATGTAGAGAAATGTAAGGTATTGCACTTGGGGGCAAAAAACATAAACACAAATTACGCTCTAGGGGGGAACCTCTGGGGGAATCCAGGATGAAGAAGGATTTCTAGTAGAAAATAGACTAACCAAGTGTTTCTCAACTCTGGTCCTCAGGGCACACTAACAGGCCAGGTTTGCAAGAAAACTGAAATACATCACATGTGATATCATTTGCTGCTCAGTGATTGCAGTATTCTAGTCTGCATCTCCCCAAGGTAATACTTAAAATCTGGCCTTTTAGTCTGCCCTGAGGACCGGAGTTGAGAAACACTGGACTAAGCAATAGCATGTATAATAACAATAAAACAGTGCCTACACCTGTATTTCTGAGATTTTTACTTATTGTTATTATATATTTCTGAGTTTTTTACTTAGTGAACAGCAGCTGCATTTAAAAAAAAAATAATAATAATTTTATCACTAGTTTCCACATAGCACAGGTTTAATATTAATTTAAAGCGGAGTTCCGGCCACAAAATCGACATAATCGATTTTGTGGTCATACGCTTGTTTTTCGTCACCTGAAAAGGAAATGGATAGTTACGATTTTTTTTTTTTTTTTACTTACCTTGTTATTGTATAAAAATATACTCACCTTTCTTCCACTTCCTCCCTCGGCGGCCACGGCCCGCACCATCACATCCGGTTTGCAATGATTCCTGGGAGCTGAACGTCATTGCTCCCAGGAATCAATGCGACGGCACCGGCCCCGCTCGTCACTTCTAGTGCGACGCCGTATTCCCTGCTAAACAGCTTCTGGGCATGCCCAGAAACTATGGAGGAATGCTGCGTTACACCGGAAGTGACGAGCTGGGCCGGTGCAGGCGCATTCTGGGAGAAGAGGACACGGAAGAGGATGCAGAAGAGGACGCGCTGGCTTCAGCTGCCCACATCCGAGATGGCAACGCTGGAGAAAAAATTTTAAAGGTAAGTATTTCTTCTTGCAGGTAAGTGCGACCCGGGACAGTACAGAGGCTATCCCTTGTGGAATGTACTAACCCTGACTGTCCCGGGGGTATTTTTATGGAAAATCTTTTTTCATGGCCGGAACTCCGCTTTAAGCAATAGCATGCAATGTCAAGCTACAGCTGCCAAAGCCGGCAGAATATTAGCATGCATAAGGAAGAGGATATATTCAAGAGATAAACCTAAAATCCTGTCACTTTATAAAACCCTGGTCCGCCCACATCTGGAGTATTCTGTCCAGTTCAGGTCACCAATCCTCAGAAGGGATGTGCTAGAACTAGAGAGAGTCCAAAAAAGGGCAACTAAACGAATTAGGGGATTGGAGGACCTTAATTAGGAGGAGCCATTACAAGCGCCTAATTTATTCTCCTTGGAGAGGAGACGCCTGAGAGGAGACATGATAGCGATTTACAAATACCTCAATGGTGATCCCAGCATAGGAAAAAAAATGATTTAGTCTCAAGGAATGTAAGAGGACACGTGGCCACACAATGAGATTAGAGGAGAGGCGGTTTAACCTTAACTTCCCCCTAGAGGACTGCTGGATATAACACTTTCTGTATTCCCCTGGGTTACCCGTAGCAACTGCTTACAGAAACTTATCACTTTAAGTTGTTGGCTCAGTCAATGATCAGTCCAGGGGTTGTTGTTTTGTAGTTTTGTTTAGAACTGGGATAGGGGAAGCGATGAGTGGGATACTCCAACTAGAGACTATTCACAGTTTTGAGGACATCTGACCTGAGGATGCGGCAAGGCCGCTGCTTCACTCTGCCACTGGTATGAAGGTAACTTAAGTTGCTTGTAATTATCTTCAGGGTTCTAACTTGGCACCCCCTTTCTCTCTCTCTGTGTGCTGACACCCGTCCACTGACTCTACACTCTGGAGTGGTCCCCTTCCTGGGCAGACCCCGGGCAAGTTCCTCTGTACTCACGGACACTGTTTTTCCAGAGTCACCGATGCCCCTAACTCCACCATTCAGCTTCTCCCGATTCAGCCACACACTCAGGTTCACCAGGCCGACTGCCTGTGACCACCCCCCACTGCTGCAGAAGAGGAGACAGCCGTCACCCTCCTTCTGGGACCTAGCTTCCCGCCCAAAGACCCCCTGCCTCATGTGCCCCTGGCTTTTATACCCTACCCCATAATGCATCACTCTCTGTGCCAAACCCATGGGATAGTATCAAAGCCTGTATGTCATTGGCTGGGTTTCCTCCGCGGGGCCACTCACTAAAACTAGAGGAAAATACAGGGCTACTTACTAAAACTAGAGGAAAAATGGTTTGCAGTAAACTTAAAATACGTGGGGGCTTCTTTATTGTCAGAGCAGTGGGGATGTGGAACTCTCTTCCACAAGCAGTGGTATCAGCAGGGAGTATCGATAGTTTCAAAAAATTATTAGACAGTCACCCTAAAGACCACAATGTACAGGGGTATACAATGTACGGTTAACATCAAACACATACACAAACACACACACACACACAGCAGGCCTAACTAATAAATCCTGCTCCCTGAGAAGCAGGGAGCACATACATTTAGCCTAATGCTCTGCTGTTAAGCAGACAGAGACAAAACTGCTCTGTCTACCTAGCACCTTTCTAGGAGGGTGCAACAACTGTAAAGCCCCGTACACACGATCAGATTATCGAACGATCTGTCGTCCATTTTTTGTGGCATGTTAGTCTGACGTGGAAATTGAAGAGGTTATTTTCATGCGAAATGTAGGACAGAATTCTACTTCAGAAGTGATATCATGTGTTGGAATGCTTTGTATGCGTTCTTTCGTCTCTGAGCATGCCTAGTCTTGCTCTTAAGATTTTTTTCCGTCTAAATCTGTACTAATGAGACGAAAATTGGACGTTGTTTTGACGGACAACAAAAATTATATAGCCTGCACATCAGGATTTTTTCAACCGAAAAGTCGAGGTCGGCTGTCGAAAGCACCATACTAACAATCCGAAAATCGTCAGGTCGGTCGTCAGACAAATTTTCCGTACAGATTTTCTTATCGTGTGTACGGGCCTTTAGGGCGGTGAGAATTGGTGGTTGCTGCGGGGAGTATGGCTACTTTTTAAAGACTCTTGGACGTACATATCAAAGATCACGACATTCAGGGTAATGGGGAATGATCAGGCCACTGACACACACACACCTGTACATGTTGAACTGGATGGACTGTTGTCCTTATACTACCTTAACTATTGTGTAACTATCAGTAACACAAAGCAGGTACCAGTGTATAAATGGACATTACAATTTTTAAAGTCTGCATTACCTTCCTGCCCAGTAGATATTTCATTTCATGACAATTATTAGAGGTAATGTCATTCAAAAAAGAGGGTTGTTAAAAAAAATCCACACTGGATGTTAAATATGCTAGGTACGCCACATTCCTTATTGCTTTATTGTTAGATCTACAAGTTAACAATATCTAAAAGTGATCACACTAATACTTTGGGAGTTGTAAATAATAATTTTTAGCAGAATATATAATGAAAAAACCATGCAGTCAAAAAAAAAAAAAATGTGAGGAAACTAAAGTGTTAGGCCCCTTTCACACTATCCGTCCGTCGGACGGATTCCGTTTTTCTCAGCGGGAGATCGAGCCGCCGATCCCCGGCTGAGCAGGAGGATGACAAAATAAAAACAAAAAGCAGAGCGCCTCTAAGTGTTATCAGTTTAATTAAAAGGGTAATGCAGGTACAGGAAAACTGCTCACATTTAAAACAGTATAAAATAGCTCATCTGTTAGGTGGTCTGCAGGAACACAGGGGTCCACGGCTGGATGTTAGTAGCTCCAAGAGATGGTGCAGGGATGCTGAAGGAGGGAGATGTCTGGAGAGCCAAGAGACCAGATAGTAGGATGGTCAGCAGCTTCAGGAAGGTGTTCTGTTCCTCAGGGAGACACCTGGTGAGCCGAGAGACCGTTAGGTAGAATGGCTGTCGGCTTCAGAAGGGCGCCCTGCTCCTCAGTACATCCGGTGCCAACAGATAGGGGAGCCCAGCGTGACAGATCCAGCAGCCAAACGCACAACGCGTTTCCGAGCGTGCGCAGTAGCCTCACAGGGCGTGCGTGCTCCTTTCTCACTGCACTTGAGAAAGGAGCGCGCACGCCCTGTGAGGCTACTGCGCACGCTCGGAAACGCGTTGTGCGTTTGGCTGCTGGATCTGTCACGCTGGGCTCCCCTATCTGTTGGCGCCGGATGTACTGAGGAGCAGGGCGCCCTTCTGAAGCCAACAGCCATTCTACCTAACGGTCTCTCGGCTCACCAGGTGTCTCCCTGAGGAACAGAACACCTTCCTGAAGCTGCTGACCATCCTACTATCTGGTCTCTTGGCTCTCCAGACATCTCCCTCCTTCAGCATCCCCTGCACCATCTCTTGGAGCTACTAACATCCAGCCGTGGACCCCTGTGTTCCTGCAGACCACCTAACAGATGAGCTATTTTATACTGTTTTAAATGTGAGCAGTTTTCCTGTACCTGCATTACCCTTTTAATTAAACTGATAACACTTAGAGGCGCTCTGCTTTTTGTTTTTATTTTCACTTTCAGAGCTGACTTCTCTCTGCAGCTGAGCTGGCCCTGAGTGTAATCTATTTCAGCCATCAACTACACCAGATTAATGACTATACATGAACTGCATACCCCTTGATGCTATATAGGTATGTGTGATGCGCCAACTCTTATCCTGCTTGAGCAGGAGGATGACAGCTGTTCTCCGCGCTGTGTGTGGAGACACAGCTGTCAGTTCCCCATGCATCTCTATGGGGGAAATCGGATGGGAACGGACCGCCGCTGGACAGATGGAAAATAGGGTTTCCATCCGTCCAGATTTGACGGATCGGATGTCAGCGGACATGTCTCCGCTGACATCCGATCCCCGGAAGAGATGCATGGGGGGACCGTTCAGATCCGCCAAAAAAAATGGACAGGCGGATCTGAACGGTCTGCCTGTGTGAAAGGGGCCTAAACCTGTGTTAATCTGACAGCTGCTGCAATCACTGAATGTGTGGTCCTCACATATAGTAACAAATATATAAATCAAGAGTTCTGCCCTGCTGTGATGTACCAATGTGAACAATGAAAAATGCAATATATAAATTAAATAAGTGAACTGAAATTAACTTTATAAAAAAAAGTACTAGTATTCATAATATACTCTTATAATATCCAATGATCCTTAAAGGGTAACCCTGCTTTGGTAGGGAAAAAAATAGCAAATAAAGAAAAAAACAATATAGCGTATACAATTGCGACACAAATCATATTGTAATTAAAAGTTATTAAACATTACCTTTCCTTTTCAATCTGCAGCTGTTTTTTTCTGAAAATACAATGCAATATGGCTACCTGGAGCTCTTCTATACACAGAATGTACTGACCACACCCCAGAAACATAATTTCCTGCTTGTGTGATTTTTCCCAGAAGTCTGCTTAAGATACAAGTCAGATTTCTGGCATCCCCTGCAGAAAAAATTTCATTTTTGGTGAGATACTTCCAATAGGAACACGTCTAAAGGGATGCAGGCCCAGCCGCTTTCCTCATTAGAGCCCTGCAGCTGCCACAGCTGATAGATAATTATGAAACCACTCCCATTGGACCAACTCAGCTCAGAGGCACAGATGAACAAACAATGATTTCTTCAGAATAACAAAAGGTAGGAATCTGCAACAAAGTTTGTTAAAATCCTTGTAATGTACAGAGATCACCCAGAGGGGAATGTTTTTTTCTCAACAAAAGTGGAATTACACTTTAACCACTTGCCGATCAGCCACCACAGTTTTACTGTGCAGTTCAGCTCTTTTGCGCTAAACTACGTATCTGGACATCGTTTCATGCAATAGCCAGTGAGGGTGCGCACTCCCCATAGAGACAGAATGGTGGTCTGCCTATGTAAACAAGGCAGACAGCCGTTCTCTCACAGATGAACACAGGGATCTTGTTTACTGGCTATTCAGGAACAGAGAGCTCTATGTTCATCTAGTAAGTCCATCCCAGACACAGTTAGAAAGCATCCCATAGGGGTACACTTAACCCTTTGATCGCCCCTGGTGTTAACACCTTCCCTGCCAGTGTCATTAGTACAGTAACAGTGCATATTTTTAGTAGTAATGTCACTGGTCCGCTCAAAAGTGTCAAAAGTGTCAGGTGTCCGATCTGTCTGCCGCAATGTCGCAGTCCCGCTAAAAATCACAGATCACCGCCATTACTAGTAAAAGATAAATAAATAAAAAAGCCATAAATGTATCCTCTAGTTTGTAGACGCGATCACTTTTGCGCAAACCAATCAATATACACTTATTGGGATTTTTTTAACAAAAATATGCGGCAGAATACATATTGGCCTAAAATGATGAAAAAAATTAGATTTTTTAATTTTTTTTATTGGCTGGGTTTTATAGCAGAAAGTAAAAAGTATTGTTTTTTTTTGGTTTTTTTTCAGAATTTACGCTTTTTTGTTTATAGAGCAAAAAATAAAATCTGCAGAGGTGATCAAATACCACCAAAAGAAAGCTCTATTTATGGAAAAAAAAAGGACATTTTTTTTTGGGTACAGCATGGCACGACTACGCAATTTTCAGTTAAAGTAACCCAGTGCTGTATAGCAAAAAATGGCCTGGTAAAACCTTTCCGGTCCAGATGTGGTTAATCAACACAATAAATGTCCAGTTCTAAAAAGTCCAATCAACACTATTTGGCAAAAGCGTATGTAAAGTGTTCAATCTGTGAAATATTCCACTCACTGTGTCTCCTTAATGGATGTAAATTCCACCATTAGGTATAGTCAAACCAAAAGATATCACATTTAAGCGCTAGATGAGCCCAAGGACCTGAGGAAGGGCCCCGTCTGAAACGCGTTGTCAGGACAACAGATTGAAACAGCAAGCATCCCCTGCTCTTCTCTCCCTCCACATCTGCGATCTGTGCTCCACCAGTGGTTTCAGCCTTCACCACCAGTGGCTCAAGCCTTGTCCTGGTCGGCTTCCCTCTGAGAGCCAGACGTCTTGTCTGGCTCTTATCCTGGTACGAACTCACCGCGGAGCTCAGGCCCTGACACAGAGACGCCGCTATCTCACCACACTTCCCCCTGCCCGTTCTCCGCATTCTTCCCCCTGGACACTTTTTCCATCTCCATCTCCTCAGCTATGACCATAGTGAGGCCGCCTGCACCACTGCACAGACCTGGTTGGTAACATGCTCCCCACAGCGAGTTAACTGTGAGTTACCTTACTCCTTTGAGTTTCATACCGCAGTCTGGAGGTTTCGGTTTTTAAGCTTGTTTGCCCATATACTGTATTTTCTTAACCTTTTTTAATAAACAATTTTTACACATCAACAAAGTGTGTTGCACCATCCTTGACTTTGTGTGTGGTCACCATCATCACCCTTTTGGGCTCATTTAGCGCTTAAATGTGATTACTTTTGGTGTGAGTATATGGTTCAGCATCGATCCTGGTGCTTTAATCCCACAAAGCTGCTTCTTGATCCCCACATGCCAACTGTTTTATAATACCAAAGGGGTGCAAGTCCTGTGATTTTTGAGCGCCTTATTATTTTTGATTCTCATTTGCTCTGACATGCATTGTGATCTGGAAGGTCTTATATAGACAGGTGTGTGGCTTTCCTAATCAAGTCCAATCAGTATAATCAAACACAGCTGGACTCAAATGAAGGTGTAGAACCATCTCAAGGATGTTTAGAAGAAATGGAAAGTGTGAGTATGAGTGTCACAGCCAAGGGTCTGAATACTTAGGACCATGTGATAATTCAGTTTTTCTTTTTTAATAAATCTGCAACAATGTCAACAATTCTGTGTTTTTCTGTCAGTATGGGGTGCTATGTGTACATTCATGAGGAAGAAGAATGAATGATTTTAGCAAATGGCTGCAATATAACAAAGAGTGAAAAATTTAAGGGGGTCTGAATACTTTCCGTACCCACTGTATATTCATTCATAAACGGGGCATCTGTTAGTAAAGGAAATAGTTTGTTTGGACCAGCTTATTCCAGATAAACTATTTTCAGTCAAATCAAACCTGGCATTAGTTTTTCAAAGGGACACGATTACATTTTTCATTGAACTTTTTTGCTATGTAGATAATATTTGTTCGGTTTAAAAGGGGGTTTAGAATTGTATTATATAGTAACCATAGTCCATTTGAAAATTTCAGTTTATTAAAGTTTATCAATGAAATACAACATACAACACATAGCCACACAAGACAAACATACAAAAGAAAACAAGTGACAACAGGTCACCCAGGATGCCATAATACAAGAAGCCCCCTAAGACTGTCCAGCAGATGTCGAGGCCGGGGAATCAATCCACAGCTTCCACACTTTATCAAACTTGCAAGGACACCCCCTGCTGAGATACGTGGCCTTATAGAGCGGAGTCACCTTATTCACCAGACCCTTCCAAAAGAGGACAGTGGGGGCCAACGGGCTCTTCCAGTGTAGGAGCAGAGCCTTACGGGCATAAAAGAGGAGCAAACTGACCAGCGTATGAAGGGCCCTCGCGGGGGCCAATCCATTCACCCATCCCAGAAGATAGACCTCAACAGAATTAGGAACCGGAATTTTTACCACCTCCGTAATGCAGGCCAGCACAGCAGTCCAGTAACCTCGGACCACCGGGCAACGCCAGAAAATATGGCCAAAATCCGCCGGAGAGTGGGAGCAACGCCAGCAATCCGCAGAGGATGTTGGATAGATATGGGCCAGTCTTGCCGGCGTGAAAAAAGATCCTATGCAGGAACTTAAAATGGGTCAGAAGGTCCCTAGCAGAGACCAAGTAAGCGAAGAACCTTAGTCCATTTAGCAAAAAAAAAAACACGTTACCACTTTTTGTAGTAAAAGCCTAACCTTTTGAGAGGATATTATTCATTAGACTATAGTGGACATTGCAGTAAAATGCAGGGTCCGCTTAATACATCATGTTGCCTCCCCCATCATATGAAGGATTGTCGAAGTGAAAAAAAAAAAACTGTAGTGGAAATATAATCCCACTAATGAGGAGACAGCACAGGAGTATCTTTCCGTTACATTTGAGCTGCTCAGCACTCCCTGAAATTTCCTCACCACTGCATTGAATTGATTTTATTGGTTTTTGCATTTCATCTTCCCACTGGTGTTGTGCAATTGTTTGTCATATCATCATTATTTATCTTTTTTGGCATTCCTGAATAAAGTTTACTGTTGGTACATACTTATCTATGAAGTGGACTGGACATTTTTTCATTTTTAATGTTAAAGTGGTAGTATGCTCCGCTTTTTAACTTATACCCACAGGTAAGCCTATAATAAGGCTTACCTGTAGGTAAAATTAATATCTCCTAAACCTGCACGGTTTAGGAGATATTCGCCCTGCATGCAGCCACTGACACTAGCGGCGCACGCACTCTGAAGGTCCAGCTGATCTTCAGAGCTCCTTGCCGACCCCTTGCCGGAAAGTGAAGTCCCACGCACATGCGCAGGAGTGACCTCATCGCGGCTCCGGCCACTCACAGCGCCGTAGCTGCCAAACCCCGGAAGAGACGCTGAGGGAAGATGTCAACTGCCTCAGCGGTGTCCGGGCGATGCCAGCAGCAATAGAGAAACAGCATGGGAGAGCTCCACCTGGAGCACAGGAGGTCTAAGGACTGGGACATGTAACAACAGTGAGTACACCACAGCACCCTTCATGTAAACCATGTGTTATGTTGGGACAGTAACAGGACAGTTACCAGATTATACCACAAGATTTAGAAGTCAAATTATTAATGCTCTGCAGCTACTAACAAAGATCTGGACTGCAGTGGCGGCTGGTACTCAAAATTTTTGGGGGGGCACAAAAAGAAAAATGTAATAGGTATTGCTTCGCTGCAAAAAACGCGGTAAAAAATTGCGTGACTTTGAGGTCATGGTACAGGCATGGCACAGATGGTATAGGCATGGCACAGGTGATGGTACAAGCATGGCACAGATGATGGTATAGGCATGGCACAGGTGATGGAATAGGCATGGCACAGGTGATGGTATAGGCATGGCACAGGTGATGGAATAGGCAATGCACAGGTGATGGAATAGGCATGGCACAGGTGATGGAATAGGCATGGCACAGGTGATGGTATAGGCATGGCACAGGTGATGGAATAGGCATGGCACAAGTGATGGAATAGGCATTGCACAGGTGATGGTACAGGCATGGCACAGGTGATGGTACAGGCATGACACAGGTGATGGTATAGGCATGGCACAGATGGTATAGGCATGGCACAGGTGATGGAATAGGCATGGCACAGATGGTATAGGCATGGCACAGGTGATGGAATATGCATGGCACAGATGGTACAGGCATGGCACAGGTGATGGAATAGGCATGGCACAGGTGATGGTAAGGTCATGGCACAGATGGTATAGGCATGGCACAGGTGATGGAATATGCATGGCACAGATGATGGTATAGGCATGGCACAGGTGATGGAATAGGCATGGCACAGGTGATGGACTAGGCATGGCACAGGTGATGGTATAGGCATGGCACAGGTGATGGAATAGGCATGGCACAAGTGATGGAATAGGCATTGCACAGGTGATGGTACAGGCATGGCACAGGTGATGGTACAGGCATGGCACAGGTGATGGTACAGGCATGGCACAAGTGATGGAATAGGCATGGCACAGATGGTATAGGCATGGCACAGGTGATGGAATAGGCATGGCACAGATGGTACAGGCATGGCACAGGTGATAGAATAGGCATGGCACAGATGATGGTATATGCATGGCACAGGTGATGGAATAGGCATGGCACAGATGGTATAGGCATGGCACAGGTGATGGAATAGGCATGGCACAGATGATGGTATAGGCATGGCATGGGTGATGGAATAGGCATGGCACAGGTGATGGTATAGGCATGGCACAGGTGATGGTATAGGCATGGCACAGGTGATGGAATAGGCATGGCACAAGTGATGGAATAGGCATTGCACAGGTGATGGTACAGGCATGGCACAGGTGATGGTATAGGCATGGCACAGGTGATGGTATAGGCATGGCACAGATGGTATAGGCATGGCACAGGTGATGGAATAGGCATGGCATAGATGATGGTATAGGCATGGCACAGGTGATGGAATAGGCATGGCACAGGTGATGGAATAGGCATGGCACAGGTGATGGTATAGGCATGGCATAGGTGATGGAATAGGCATGGTACAAGTGATGGAATAGGCATTGCACAGGTGATGGTACAGGCATGGCACAGGTGATGGTATATGCAGGGCACAGATGGGACAGGCATGGCACAGGTGATGGAATAGGCATGGCACAGATGGTATAGGCATGGCACAGGTGATGGAATAGGCATGGCACAGATGGTACAGGCATGGCACAGGTGATGGAATAGGCATGGCACAGATGGTACAAGCATGGCACAGGTGATGGAATAGGCATGGCACAGATGGTATAGGCATGGCACAGGTGATGGAATAGGCATGGCACAGATGGCACAGGCATGGCACAGGTGATGGTAAGGTCATGGCACAGGTGATGGAATAGGCATGGCACAGATGGTATAGGCATGGCACAGGTGATAGAATAGGCATGGCACAGATGATGGTATAGGCATGGCACAGGTGATGGAATAGGCATGGCACAGGAGATGGTATAGGCAGGGCACAGATGGTACAGGCATGGCACAGGTGATGGAATAGGCATGGCACAGATGGTATAGGCATGGCACAGGTGATGGAATATGCATGGCACAGATGGTACAGGCATGGCACAGGTGATGGAATAGGCATGGCACAGGTGATGGTAAGGTCATGGCACAGGTGATGGAATAGGCATGGCACAGATGGTATATGCATGGCACAGGTGATGGAATAGGCATGGCACAGATGGTATATGCATGGCACAGGTGATGGAATAGGCATGGCACAGGTGACGAGTCAGCACTTCCCTGGCTGAGACACTTACCTGGCGACGGCTCGGCTCCCGGCGGCGGCTTCTCCCCCTCCTCGCGACTCCGACGTCCGTCCTCTTCTGCTCGGCTCCCGACGGCGGCTTCTCCCCTCCTCGCGACTGCTCTTCTACGGCGGCGGGAAGCTGACCGGGCGGTGACGGTGAGTGACTGATGCACGCACCGGCACTGCCCCCAACGAGGTCAGCATGGATGTCCTTAATCATGATTGGTCCAGGCTGGAGTCTGGACCAATCATGATCCAAGACATCACAAAAGGGGGGTGGTGTAGCGCCGTGCTCTGCGCTACAGTTACGCCCCAGAAGGCTGCCATTTGGCGCCTCTGCGGGTGGGAAACCCCACCCCCCCATGGGCTCCAAAAGGGGGGTGGGTGTAGCGCAGTGCTCTGCGCTACAGATACGCCCCAGAAGGCCGCCTCTCGGCGCCTCTGCGGGTGGAAAACCCCACCCCCCATAGGCACCAATGAGGCGGGCGCCCCTTGTGGGCAAAATTATTATTATTTTTTTTAATCTTTTTTTTTTTTTTTTTCTTTTTCTTTTTTTTTGGGGGGGGGGGGGGGGGGCGGCACCCCTGCGCCCCCTATGGGCCGGCCGCCACTGCTGGACTGTTGTATGGGATACGCCCTATATTATAATCAAGTATGGGCTATTATGTTCTCATTTACTGTTTACAAGTATAGGTAAAAGAAAATAAACTCCTTGTCTTTGTAACCACTTGCTGCGCAGTATACATATATACAGCATGGGCAGCAAGCAGTTATAAGAGGATTATGGGAAGGCTGACAGCTATTTAATTAAAACTTTCAAACGTCAAAGAAATACAAAGACATTTAACTTTGGATAATTAAATGGCCACGGCCTTTATTTATTGGTTTCAATAAAATGTATTATCAAATATCAAATTCAACATATATCTTTCCAAACAGCAAACGTATTCAACCAAAGAAACCAACCCAGCTTTTGAAGCTCAGGTTATCTTAAACATTTATAAATTTCCATAAAACTTGTCCCATATTTTTCCAAAGGTGACCCACCACATAAATAAGGCCGCAACAAAACTTAGAGAGGGGGTGCCACATAAATAAGGCCGCAACAAAACTTAGAGAGGGGGTGCCACATAAATAAGGCCGCAACAAAACATAGGGGGGTTGCTCCGCCACTGCTGACCCTCTCAGGTGACTCGCAAAGCCCGGGCTCACGGAACCTCTTTTTATAGAGGGTCCCTGGCTTCTAGAAAACTCCCAGTCATGTGACCCTAGCATAAGGAACAACCTATTCAGAGAAAGGGAATACAATAAGACACGTGGCCACTCACTAAAACTAGAGGAAAGGCGGTTTAACCTTAAAGTACGTAGGGGGTTCTTTACTGTCAGAGCAGTAAGGATGTGGAATTCTCTTCCGCAAACAGTCGTATCAGCAGGGAGCATCGATAGTTTCAAAAAACTATTAGATGGGCACCTTGAGGACCACAACAACAGGGGTATACAATGTACGGTTAACAGCAAACACACACACACATCATAGGTTGAACTGGATGGACTGATGTCTTTTTTCAACCTCACTAACTATGTAACTATGTAACTGACCTACCGGTTTCAAGGAATCCTCCTTGCCTATGCCAAGTCTCCCTTCACCTTCCCTGACAGGCTGAGGGGAGCCTTGAAATTTCCCATATCTGCCGCCTTCCCATGAGGAAAAAAGGTAATAAAGGGGGGTTGAAGCCCCTTCCCTTTTTTTCCCTTATATGACTGTTCCTCAGCAGAGCCCCAGGACTGCTGTGAGTGGTTGGTTGGCTGCCCACAGATAAGATGGAAGAACTTCTGTTCACAGATCTCCTGTGTGGCTGATGAAGACAAAAGCGACAAGGATTTTGTCAAATCCAGTTTCATTGCCATCATTCTCTGGCTGGTATAGCCAGGAAAGCATTTGATCAAACACGATCTGTGTATGATCTGAGGTTCTATAGGGCAAGGGAGGCATCAAGGGTCTAATATACACATGTGAGCTATTGCCCCGAAAGTCGATTGCCGCCGGGCACCTGCTATCGCCCTTCATGAAGACAGAACAATGGTCTGCCAATGTACAAACGGCAGACCGCTGTTCTGTCAGTTATGAGCACAGGGATCCCGTGTTCCTCTTACTTAGGAACAGAGGTCTCTGTGTTCATGCAGAAAGCCCTTCCCCTCCACAGTCATAACTGGCAGGGAAGGGGCTAACATTACCGGTGATCAAGGGGTTAGGTGTGACCCTAGGGGTGATATTCTAACTGTCAGGGGGCGTGGCTTGTGAGATCATCACAGAGACATGCAATCCTATATAGCAGGATCTCATAGCCTCTGTGAAAATCTAAGGGAGAATGACAGGCGGCTGTGTTTACATCAGTCGTCTGTCCTTCTCTCTTCTAGCTGCGGGAGATCGCGAGCGGACGAGCGGGGGCGGGAGCGCGCCCCTGGTGGCGCGCTGCCAGTGGCGTGCGCTCGCCCCCTTGAGTCTCCTGAGCGAGCAACGTAGTACCACATCACTTTGTCCAGGAGCGGCCGCCTGCCGCAGTAAAACTGAGGCGGGCGGTGGCTATGTGGTTAATAACATTCAATTACAATATGATTTGTGTCACAATTGTATACGCTATGTTTTTTTCTCTTTGTTTGCTATTTTTTTCCCCACGAAAGTGGAGTTACCCTTTGAGGCTCCATTCACACCAGAGCGTAGCGATTTACTGATGTTTTTCAGGAATTTTTTTAAGGCATTTTGCAGCATTTTACAAGCATTTTTATAGCGGTTTAGAAGTGTAATACCAGCATTTTACAGCTTCAGGCATGTTTGTTTAGCCAAAAGAAAACGCTAGAGGGAGGAGATGGAGAGGAAATTAGGGGTGGAGAGCTATCAGAAAACATTCGTAAAACTCTCAAGTAATGCATTTCTTTTGAAGTCTATGGGGCCAAAAATGCTTGTAATCTGCCAAAAAGAAGCTAATGTACTTTTTTGAGTGACAGGGGTTTTGCTTCAAGCAACAGAGCGCTCAGATGTGAACAGGAGCCATTGTAATGAACTGGATTTGGCTTGTTCAGCGTTTTAGAGCTACAAGCTTCAAGCAGAAAAGTGGTAATTATTGTATAATGAGGGAGTGCCCACCAGGGCCGCTTATAAAGGGTCTTCTTGTAGCGGGTCCGAGCACACAGGGGGGCCCACACAGGGAGGGGGATGACTGACAGACAAAAATTGTGTTTCTCTTCTTCCAGCAGATGAAAGCTGCTCTCTTCCCCTCTCTCTGCTGCCAGCTTTCAGCTGCTAGAGGAAGAGAGACACAATTGTTGTCTTTCACTAATCCCCCTCCCTGTGTGGGCCCCCCTCCAGCCCTGGCTCTAATGTTAGCTCTGCTAAGTGAGTTTGTTATCTCTGTAACTTCTCTCTTTGCAATTCTTCCTATACTTCTTGTCCCAGCCTGTATCTTTTTTCATCTCTCTCCCCCTTTGCTCTGTCTTCCTGACACAGTCACAGCTAATTAGCTGCATTCCAATGGGGTGAAGAATTTACTGTTACACCAGTCCCATAGCTGCCTGTTATCTTGTCCCAGTGAAGTTTAGTGTGCTTTATGTAGCTTGGCTTCCCACTCCTCTCCCCCAGACTGCTTCCTGACCTGTGCAAGTTTACTTCCTCTACCCTTCACTGCAGTGGACTTGGGACTGGGCCCTGGAGTTCTGCCACTGAAGGGGGGCCCGCTCGCCCCCCTTCTCCCACTGTGGCTGTGCTGCTGTTTGGGGGTACTTCCTCCCACCCGTCCGCTCCGCAGGGGGGAGGGGCCGTGCAGCCAGCCACTGAGGGAAGGCTGAGCTAAGCAGCATCATATAATTGCAGCCTGGACCACTCCACCTATCCTCTCCAAAGAGAGAAATAAATCTATGTATGGAGGCAGACACTGACAGAGTCAGCTGACCAGCGGACACCAATAGAGTAAAAGGGGGAGGAGCTCTCCCTTCTGCAAGGAGGCCTCGTGACACATCTCTGGAGGCGTGTGAACACTGAGAGGGAATCGACATAATGGACAAATAAGTGAAAAACTTCAAAATGTCAGTACAACTGATCCAACCACCTCTGCCTCTTACTAATCACCCCCCCCCTCCCCCACCACAGATCTAATACCCATTACCTCTACAACAGAAGTGATGGGGGATAGAGATGAGATCTGTGGTGGTGGGGGGTGGCACCACCATTGCCACTAATCCATCCCCCCTCACTGCCACTGGTGCCCCCCCCCTCACCACCACTGCCACTAATCCATCCCCCCTCACTGCCACTGGTGCCACTCCCCTCACCACCACCACTGCCAATTATCCCACCCTCCCTCACTGCCACTGGTGCCGCCCCCCTCACCACCACCACCACCACTGCCACTAATCCCACCCTCCCTCACTGCCACTGGTGTCACCCCCTCACTACCACCAATGCCACTAATCCATCCCCCCTCACTGCCACTGGTGCCACCCCCCTCACCACCACAATTGCCTATCCCACCCCCCTCACTGCCACTGGTGCCACCCCCTTCACCACCACCACTGTCACTAATCCCACCCCCTCACCCTGTACCCCTGTACACCTGGATAGGAGGGGCAGCGGGACGGCATATAGAGGAATCAATCCCCTCTCTGCTGCAGGAGTTCCTCTATATGCCACCACTACTATCTAGCTGTGGTGACGCATGGGGTTGGGTCACCCCGGGGGGTCAGAGGGGCAATTCATGGTTTCTTGCACCGGGGCCCAGAAGGTTCTAGTTACGCTTCTGCTTCACTGTCAGTTCCCTCTGCAAATCCATGTATCAACTCCTTCTATTTACCCATTTATTAACTGATCTGGCTGGAGCATCAACGCATATGCACTGTGGTCTCAATGGATGGCATACCATCCATTGAGAGAGCTGTGCATGGACCATGACTCCCGTGCGCCTGCGTGTAAGTTACATCATCGCAGTTTGGCCAAATGACTGGAGCCCAAGAAACCAGAGAGAAGACAAGGTGAAGATAGAAGCACACCGCTGGAGAGATCTGTATTTTAGGAAAGTCTATCATATTAATTTTTCACCAATGCCCGCCCCCTTCCCAACAGGGTTGTTAAAAAAATTTTAGATTTTAGATATTAAAAAATATAATAAGGGGCTCATTAATACAGGTACTCTGGCTGTATGAAGGAGGAGTTTGGGCTGGAACCACCTGTCATTCTATGGGATGCAGCGCCGATGCATATATATGTACGCCTATGCATACATAGCCGGAGGCCCCAATTTGACAGGTGTGCAGGTGAGTGGCCCCCCAAATGCACACTGTCTGTGTTCAGGCTGTCAGGTAGTCTGTAAGGGGCCCCGCGATTTCTATCAGCAGCCCTGGGGGGCACACTCATATTACATGGATCTTGCTTTAAAAAGGTTTGGTTTCATTCTTTAACACTTTCTTACTTTTTATTTCCCTTTTATCTTTTCATGTAATTTTTTTCCGAACTTTTGCAAAGGATCTTGCTGGTAAATTTTAAAGGCCACTTGAACTCTCAATTTAAATTAGCTTAATTATTGATTATTGCTGGCGACTATAACAGCTGCTATCGAAAATCCTATGTAAAACCTGGGAGGCTGGTGGTACCAAATTTGATCGATTGATCAACTTGGGTACATTCAGCCTGCCCATACATGGTTCGAATCTCGGCCAGTCCCTGCTGAACTGGCCAAGATTCATGGCAGTCTATGGCTGGCCTTAGCTGCACTCTAGTTGCAATCTTCACATACCAGCTGAACTCTCAATTTAAATTATTGTTTATTGGACCTCTGCAGGGAAACCACTGCTTCACAGATCTGTAGTAAATAAGGTTCATTTTCTGCTTTCACATGTTTATATGATAAGTATATCTGTATTTGGAGAGTTTTATTAAAATACTCATATTAAAATACCCATATTATTAAAATACTCATATATGATAAAACAATCTTTATACTATATACACTATATACTATTATACTGTGTACAATATATTATACTGTGTATGTATTTTCTTTTTATTTTAGATCTAGATGTCCATTTACTTTTTTGTCCTGCTATATACTGGATTAAATGCCCTCCATTCAGGACTTAATTAAAGACTGCACGCAAGTTTCTCCTGCCACAGCAGGCCTGTTTCCAAATTATGCGATGCAAGATTGCATATTTCTGAACAATACACAGTGTTCATTTGGCCAGTAACCCTAGGTGCACTGACTTAAAAAAGCAAACAGCACATACACTATGACACAGTATTAAAAGCACTTTAGATAAACAGAACACAGATCTTCAGGCAAAACACAAAATTCAGACTCCAATGAGGAAAATGACACTTGTTTCCAACACGCTACCATCCAAATTAAGGAGTGCTGGATAGCAAAAAATAAACATCCATAATAACCTACATTATATTGTCAAAAGTATTGGGATTCCGGCCTTTACATGCACATGAACTTTAATGGAATCCCAGTCTCAAGGCCCGTACACACGTACCGATTGTCGGCCGAAGCTGTTCGGCCGCCGAACGATCGGCCAATTTTCGGCTTGTTAGTATGATGCTTCCGACAGCCGACAGCGCACTTTCGGCCGAACAGAATCTGTCGTGCAAGCATTAAAATTTTTGTATGCCGACACCAGAAAGGCCGATTGTTCGCCAGCCAGTACAGAATTCGGCCGACAGACAGCAGATTTGCAAGACTGGGCATGCTCAGAGAAGAAAAAAGACAAGGAAAGTTAACCATCACATGACATCACTTCTGCAGTCGGCTGTTGTTGGCCGACAAAATTCGTGTGCAGTCTTTTGCAGTTTTCAACAGACACGACAGCCCTGGACAAAAGACGGCCGATCGTTCGGCTGACGATCAGTACGTGTGTACGGGGCTTTAAGCCCTGTACACACGATAAGAAAATCTGAAGGGAAATTTCGTCCGACGACCGATCTGCCGATTTTCGGATTGTTAGTATGGTGCTTCCGACAGCCAACTTTTCGGCCGAAAAAATCCTGGTGTGCAGGCTATAAAATTTTTGTCCTCCGTAATACAACGTCCGGTTTTCGTATCATTAGTACAGATTTCGACGGAAAAAAATCTTAAGAGCAAGACTAGGCATGCTCAGAGATGAAAGAACGCATACAAAGCAATCCAATCACTTCTGAAGTAGAATTCTGTCGTACGGGAAAATTCGTATGAAAATAACCTCTTCACTTTCCACATAAGACTAACATGCCACAAAAAACGGACGACAGATCGTTTGATAATCTGATCGTGTGTAGGGGGCTTTAGTCTGTAGGATTTAATATTAAGTTGGCCCACCCTTTGCAGCTTCAACTCTCCTGGTAAGGCTTTCAACAAGTTTTAGGAGTGTGTCTCTGGGAATGTTTGACCATTCTTCCAGAAGCACATTTGGGGGAGGTCAGGCACTGATTTTGGATGAGAAGACCTGGCTCACAGTCTAGGTGTTCTAACGGGTTGAAGTCAGGACTGTGCAGGCTAATCAAGTTCCCCCACCCCAAACTTGCTCATCCATGTCTTTATGGACCTTGCTTTGTGTACTTATCCAAATCATTTGGTGGAGGGGGGATTATGGTGTGGGGTTGTTTTTCAGGGGTTGGGCCTGGCCTCTAAGTTCCAGTGAAGGGAAAGCATACCAAGTAATTTTGGACACTTTCATGCTCCCAACCTTATGGGAACAGTTTGGGTAGGCCCTTTCCTGTTCCAACATGACTGTGTACCAGTGCACAAAGCAAGGTCCATAAAAAACTTAGATGAGCAGGTTTGGGGTGGAGGAACTTGACTGGCCTGCAAAGAGTCCTGACCTTAACCCAATAGTACACCTTTGGGATGAATTAGAGTGGAGACTGTGAGCCAGGCCTTCTCATCTAACATCAGTGCCTGACCTTTACAAATGCACTTCTGGAAGAATAGTCAAACATTCCCATAGACACACTCCTAAACCTCGTGGACAGCCTTCCCAGAAGAGTTGAAGCTGTTTTAGCTGAAAAGATTGGGCCAACTCAAAATTGAAACCTACGGTCTAAGACTGGGATGCCATTAAAGTTCATGTGTGTGTAAAGGTAGGCGTCCCGATACTTTTGACAATATAGTGTATGTAATGTGCTTTCCCTTCTTGGCTCTAAGACCAAGACTTGAGTGATCACATGACTGCTGATAGCTCAGTTCTCGGTCTTTACTGAGCAGAGAGTGGTGACTGTCAGGTGCCTTTTCCCCTACAGCGCTCACTAGAGCGCCGGGCTGTGAAGGGGCGGGAGTGGTTGGCTCAGTCTCCCAGCAACACTGCCGGTCAGGCATCTGGGCGGATCCCAATCTTAAAGTTGAGATACCTCCAGAGACTGGACCTGCTGAATCTGGGTCACAGGAGTCCAGAAATAAGTGCACTCCTGTGACCCAGAAGAGAAATATGGCCAAAGATTTTTTCTCTTTTAAAGTTGACCTGAACTCAAAAATGAGAAATGTTAAATGTGTCAAAGTTTTATAATGACAAATCTACCTGTTCATTGATGTGCCCAATACGTTATAACTGTATATCTTTAGTAAGACCTAATTTAAGGCACTGCAGCCTGCTAGTCTGTTGAGATTTGGTCACTACTATGCTACTCACTGTTCAGTTTGTTAGGATGCTGTACTTGAGGACCTGCAGAAAAGCATCTCCCTGCTTTTACTCGGTCCATGAAGCAGATCTGTATTTTCCGAATGAATATTCCTCCATCAGTCATCAGATTACCAGTCATCAGTAGGTACACTGGGCATAAAGAAGCAAAATCCTGCATCTCTACCAAGATCAGCTGCAGACAGCCAAAATTCAATGCTGGTAACTAATCCCTTGTCCACTGCATACCTTTTTGGAGGGCACAGCTTTCCCAATTCAGGTCCTCTTTAAACAGTAGCATTGAAGTCAGCTTTCTTTTTTTTTTTTAGCAGCTTGGCCCATTCTGTTTGCCCTTTGCAGAGCACCTGCTCGTTTTATGTTAGAGATTAGAAGGCTGAAAGGCTACCAAATCACTTGAGGGAGGCAGAAGTATGGTGAACTGAGTTGCTGAAATAACAGCTTTACTGCTTGCGTTGTGAATTTTGGGGATGAAATACTCCACAGTGTCTGCAACTACAAAGGTCAGTGAGGGATTGTTAGGAAATTATATAAATATATATCAATAGCCTGGCTACAGTTGTACTTATTTTAGAAATGACATACAATTTAAGTCCTACTTGCAACTAGACGTCCTTAGTCTTTTGGGTTCATTGACACCAATCATCATTTAATCTGAAAGAATGAGGATATTCTATTGGTGCAATGCATCACAGACCCAGCCCTTGAGGGACCTTCACCACAGTGTTTGTCGCTTATATACACTAATGCAGAGAACTGCACTGACAGCTTCATCTCAGTGCGGCTCTCTGCATTATCGAGGATTGCCTTTGACCGGCAAGAGCAAGGAGAGGACCTTCAAGGGGATGAGTCTCATGTGACTAGTCTGAAGACATCATAAAAAAGAACACATAAAATAAAAAAAAAAATAAAAAATGCACAGAATGCCCAGGGGTGAGGGAAAGAAGAGGAAGACAGCAGGCGGTTGAGTCTAGAATTTGCCTGTAACCTGCTAGTAGGTGCTTTGTAACCTTGAATGATGCATATTTTTCAGTTCACCTTAATAGAAGGGAAAAACTGGGCACAGCTAACCCAAACCCAAACATGCAATGCCAAGCTGCAGTTGCAAGCAAAGTCCTTTCTAGTATTAACAGAGGCCTGGACTCCAGAGAGAGAGATATAATTTTGCCCCTGTACAAATCATTAGTAAGACCTCTTCTGGAATATGCAGTTCAGTTTTGGGCACCAGTTCTTAAAAAGGATATCGGGTAACTGGAGAAAGTGCAGAGAAGGGCAACCAAACTGATAAGGGGCGTGGAGGAACTCAACTATGAGAAAAGATTAGAGGAACTAAATTTATTCTCCCTTGAGAAGAGGATATTAAGGGGGGATATGATCAACATGTATAAATACATAAGGGGTCCATATAGTGAACTTGGTGTTGCGTTATTCACTTTAAGGTAATCACAGAGGACAAGGGGGCACTCTTTATGTCTAGAGGAAAACCGATTTCGTCTCCAAATACGGAAAGGTTTCTTCACCGTAAGAGCTGTGAAAATGTAAACAGACTCCCTCCAGAGGTGGTTCTGGCTAGCTCACTAGATTGCTTTAAAAAAAAGGCCTGGATTCTTTCCTGGGTGTACATAATATAAATGGGTACTAATATTTATAGGTAAAGTTGATCCAGGGAATATCCGATTGCCTCTCGGGGAATCAGGAAGAAATTTTTTCCCTCGCTGTAGAAACTTGGATCATGCTTTGCTGGGGTTTTTTCGCCTTTTTCTGGATCAACTGCGGGTATAGGATTGTGTATATGGGATTGTATGGTTGGGTTTTCAATACTGTTTTTTTGGGGTTTTTATTCGTTGAGCCAGATGGACTTTTTTCAACCTGACTAACTATGTAAACTACAGCATGGTAAAATGAGCTTTACAGGAAAAGGATCACATTTACCAAAACAGGACATAGGCATTAAGATCTTCTGAATTTGCTGCAGTGAGCTTTTTTGGATTCATTCACATGGGCATATAGAGACGTACATCAGTGCAGAGGGCCTATCTATGCACTCGGGGAATATGAGGTATTCTATGCAGCTTTGTGAAGCCAGCCTATGAAAATCAGTGACAGGTTGAGAATGAAGCAGCTCACCGATCTGCTAGCAGCTATCTCATTGATAGCTGCTAGCAGGAATAATTGTTTAGAATACTGCTTCTCCCTTCCTCCCTGCTGGCAGAATACAATAGTGCAAGTGTTAATGGGAGTGGTGGAAGGAAAAAAAATTGACTCTTCTATGGGCTGCTTATCCACTATACATATACTGCGGCATGGCAGCCGGCAAGTGCAAAATCACGTACATGTACGTGATTTTAGAAAGGGTAGATGTGGTTCCACGCTTAGGATGGAGGGTATATATGTAAAGATAGACACTGCACCTGGCTGCTGCCCACTTCAAAAAATGCAACCCTGAAAGGGGAGCATTTAAATAAATGGAAAAAGGGAAGGAAGTGATTGGCGCTACCTGGTGGGGTGCTTAGGGAATATGATCTTGATATACTGCTGGTAGGGTGTTATATAGAGTAGTATATAAAATATTCCTATTGGGACCTGTTTGCAATATGCTAAAATAATTTGGTGTGTCAAATGACAAACCTGTATAAGATCAGGACAGGTCTATGTACAAATTATAAACATAAAGTAAAAACTTATTTACAATATATCAGCAAATATATACCATATGTACAATGGTGCAAAAAGGTGCAAAGGTGAATACCGGAAGTGAAGTGATAAAAAATATACAATACAATAGTAGATCTCAATAAGTAATGTCCAAAAATAAATAAACACCCATAAAATAACAATCGGTAAGTGTGATCATAAATATAACAATAAATATAAGTGCAAAAATGAATAATAATATATATATATATAGCTGCCAATGAATATATAAGTGCAAAGGTGAAAAAAACCTTCTAATATATAGCCGTGCAAAAAATGGCAGTATAAAAGATATAAAAATAGAAGTGTCCGTATAAATTATCAAGCAAATAGGTCCAAACGCATGTGCAGTCTCGGTGACTTTGAATCCAGAAAAGAGTCCTAAATAAATATAGTCCGTATATGGTGGTAGAAAGTGCTCTTTTATCTATGCCCAAAGTATGGTGGGTGGGCAGAAGGAAGAAGTGTTCCCCTGAGCCTGGGGTCCTGCGCTTACCAGATTCCCTTACCCCTACAGGGGTAAACAGCCGGTCGATTATTAGGGGATCGCTCCCACACACTGGCAAATCAGGATGTCCCCCGATCTCGGTTCCTCTCCTTAGTGGTGTACAGATGTCAGCTCAGTAAGTGTATATATAAGTCCAGTACAGTAACCGGGTATATGGGAGAAAAGGGAAGGAGCCTCCAATAGTGTAAAATAGTTTTATAAAACGGCTTTATTTAGATAAAAGACAAGTACTCCCATAGTCTAAAAACAATATGTATGCCCGTCTGGCATAGGAGCCGCAACCTCCTCTTTCGCGGTGCACGCTGATGGGTCGCGTGCGTCTCAACCGCCAGATGTACGTTCCAAGCCTCGGGTTTGGTAGACGGAAATGACGTGGTCACGCTCTCTCCGATTGTTATTTTATGGGTGTTTATTTATTTTTGGACATTATTTATTGAGATCTACTATTGTATTGTATATTTTTTATCACTTCACTTCCGGTATTCACCTTTGCACCTTTTTGCACCATTGCACATATGGTATATATTTGCTGATATATTGTAAATAAGTTTTTACTTTATGTTTATAATTTGTACATAGACCTGTCCTGATCTTATACAGGTTTGTCATTTGACACACCAAATTATTTTAGCATATTGCACACAGGTCCCAATAGGAATATTTTATATACTACTCTATATAACACCCTACCAGCAGTATATCAAGATCATATTCCCTAAGCACCCCACCAGGCAGCGCCAATCACTTCCTTCCCTTTTTCCATGTACGTGATTTTGCTTTAAGGCTCTAGGGGGCGCGCACACAGGAGAAGCCAGTACGCGGGACCTGCGGCCGTGATCGCTGCCGGCCTCCCGCAATTGTCAAGGAGACTGACAGATTGGCTGTCTGCCCATGTAAACAAGGCAGACGGCTGTTCTATAAGACAGGAAGGGAGACATTGTGTGTTCCTAGTAATCAGGAACACCAATCTCTCTCTTACTGCAGTCAGTCCACTCCCCCCACAGTTAGAAAACATTCCTTAGGAGCACACTTAACTCCTTGATCGCCCCTGATGTTAACCCCTTCCCTGCCAGTGTAATTTATATAGTAACAGTGCAAATTATTTAGCACTGATCACTGTATTGGTGTCACTGGTCCCCAAAAATGAGATTTGTCCGCTGCAATGTCGCAGCCCCACTAAAAATTGCTGATCGCCACTATTACTAATAAAAACCATAGAAAAAAAAAGTCCATAGGTTGTAAATGCTATAACTTTTGCGCAAACCAATTAATATACGCTTTTTGGGATTTTTTTTTACCAGAAATATGTAGCAGAATACAAATTGGCCTACACTCCTAATAAATATGCAGATATCTGGAGGGATAGGATTACTTTCCGTTCTTCACAAGAGTATACTCAGCCTACTAGCATAGATGGCAATTAAGCAATTCATAAATATAATATGCTAATTAACCCTATTCAGTAAAAAATAGTTACATGAGCTTGCTACCCCATCACACCCCTACCCCTCCTCCTTTCCCCCTTTTTTTTTTCTTTTTTCCCCCTGTGCTGGCAACAGGGGTCCCCAATACCCACCCATATATATAAACTTCTGTATGCCTTGCAACATATGGCTAACAATTATCAGGCAGGCAGCTATGACTTGATGTAAGTGTACTTAATCATGATCATGGAATCAGTCTAAATTGTTCTCATCTCTACTATCACAAGGGCTCGTACTAATTGACTCACAATATTGTTATCTCCCATTATTAAGTTACTTAAGTAGATATCCATCTTTCTACCTATTACCTATTGTTCTTTGTTATACTGTCACTTCATATGTGATTATCTTTCTCACAATGTTCACACTGTAATTTGATGTAAGTTGTATTCATTATTCTTCAATAAACTTTTGAAAAAAAAAAAACAAATTGGCCTAAATGGATAAAGAAATTAGATTTTTAATTTTTTTTTATTGGGAATGTTTTATAGCAGAAAGGAAAAAATATATATATTTTTTATGAAGTTGTCGGTCTTTTTTTGTTTATAGCGCAAAGGTGATCAAATACCATCAAAAAAAAGCTCTATTTGTGGGAAAAAAAGGACATACATTTTATTTGGGCACAGTGTCGCACAATAGCGCAAATGTCACTTAAAGCAGCGCAGTGCTGTATCGCAAAAAAATGGCTTGGTCATTAAGGGGGTAAAACCTCCTCGGGCTGAAGTGGTTAACAAATAAACTGTTCTTCAGTACCAATATAAACTATCCAGATATTATGTAATCTCAATGTTTAGGCCTCGTGTACACTGCTGCTCCTAAGTGCCGGTTCACACTAATACGACTTGGTCAGCCTGGCAAGTCGCGCACCGTCGCGGTCCATTGAGTAGTACAGGACCGGTTCTAATAGGAGCGACACAAGTCGCTCCGACTTAAAAAAAAGGGTCCTGTACTACTTCGGGGGGACCTGGAGCGACCTGGATCGACATTAAATTTTATGAAGTCCGTGCAAGGCGCTGCACACGACTTCACGGGTCGCCCCGAAGTCGGAGCGACGTAGTGTGAACCGGCAGTCAATGTGAGTTTAGGAGCCTTTGGCGTTTTCTTGCCAAAGCCCCTGAACTCAACTCAATAAAAGCCTATGTGTCCATGTACACATAGGCTTTTATCAGAGTTTAGCAACAGCACAGTTTAGGGGCAGTTAAACGTCCTTCTCCTGAATGCAGAAGAATCACGTTTAGGAGAGGAACATTTTGGCAAAAAACGCAAACGAGGCAAAATCACAGCAAAAATTCAAGATCGCTTTTTGCCAGATTTAAAATTTTTCTGCTGCCAGGAGATTAACCTTTAGGGGTGGAAAGTGTACAGGTAGCCTTTCAGTATATATTACCAGAAGATGGCTTCTGTTACCAGGGTTAGTGTCTCTTCTCTGAAAAGGCAGATTCTCATTGTCTGGAACCTGGCCATTAGCTAAGCACTGTCCCCCACAAGTAGGTTCCTCTCCCTACTACACACTCACCAGAAGTACTTTAAAATGACAAGTGGTCATTATTTTAAAGATTCCCTCACCCAAGATGGCCACCAAAGTCTCTTGAGAGTTCAGAGAATAATCAGACTTCCTTCCTCTTTCAAAGAACTGTGCAGAATCTCTATGGGAACAATTCCAATATGAGACTCCTGTCCCCCTGCGATAATGGCACAAGGTCACTGACAGGTAGGAAGGCTAACTGCCATTTATCAATTGTGATCATTCATCATGAGTTTTTATCTGTGACCTCAGTGCCCACCTGTCATTATTTTGGGGAGCGCTTACAAACCCATCAATTTGTTGTGTTGTACTTTTCTCAGCTGGATCTAAGCATGGGACAGCTGCACCCCTGACATTGACTTATTGGCACTCTACCTATGGCCGTCCATCCCATTCAGCTTGACACCACAGGTTTTGGGATCTCTGATTATCCAGTTTCCAGCGCCAGGAATTCTTTGTACAGGAAGGCTAACTGCACCTGCCTACATGCATACTGGCTGTGTCCATTGTTTTGCATCCATCCCTGTACAGATGTTAACACTGGTATGTTTGGAAAGACCTGTACAGCTGTTGAGTCTTTCACCCTGTAATTGATTTTGACAGGTTGGTTGCATTGAACACCTATCACTACCTGGGCGCATAAACACATGTGCCTGCATGGATTTCTGAGCCTGTGCACCAATATGAATGAACCCTTTGTCATTACATTTCTCAATAGTCGAATGATGAATAAATACATTTACATAGGTAATCTGGTTAAAAAAAAGATACTAGTCCATCCAGTTCAACCAACTGGTGATCATTTACAATCACTTTAAAAACCTTTAGTGCCGGTTCACACTGCAGCGGCACGACTTCGGGGGCGACCTGTGAAGTCGCGTGCACCACGACTTCGGCACGACTTGCACGGACTTCATAAAATTAATGTCTATGCAAGTCGCTCCAGGACGCCCCGAAGTAGTACAGGACCCTTTTTCTAAGTCGGAGCGACTTGTGTTGCTCCTATTAGAACCGTTTCTGTACTGAACAATGGGAGCACGACGGACCGCGACTTGTCAGGCTGACAAGCCGCGGTCCAAGTTGGATCAGTGTGAATGGGCGCTTAAAGTTCATCAGTTTAGAATTGATGCAACCCTGTTGCCTTGCCAGGAAAAATTGACAGCAGAGCTGGCTGTAAAAGACAAATCTTTATACCCACCCTTGTGGCAGGAGATTCTCCATTTCTTTTCAGAGACACTGGAATCACTGCTATCCCAACCTCCCTAGTATTTTAGATAGTGGTTCCCCTGCTGCACTTTGTGGTATCTCCTGCCAGACACTATGTTGTTACAGGACACAGAGGTCGTCGAAGGAACCACAGCAAGTAGCAGGGTGCACCCTATCCAACACACCCACACAATTGGCATTTTGAGATCTTGGGCACAATTGCTGTGATTCTGCACCTAAAACGCAGTGCGGTTTTGGCGCAATTGTAGGGCGATTAATAGCTCAACAATCGCAATAAACTGCAATGCATGAAGGTTGTCGCCCAAAAAAGAACATGAGCTTCTTTTGAATGACAAGCTTTGTGTGCTGCAGTTTCCTGCAATCACTGCACGATAATCGTGGCAGAACCGCACTGCGTTTAGGTGCCATTGAAAATCAATGGGACGCGAACACTGGTTTTGCGATTGTAATTTGATTTGAGATTGTGGGAAGAAATTCCAAAACGCCAAATGTGAATGGAACCAAAAATGTCTACAAACTGTGGCGCTGCTATCGCTTCAGGAAAACTGATATTTGACTATTCTCTTGCTTGACAGGTACGTTTGAAGCTTATTTTTTTATAGGCTGACCAACTTTTAATTTCACCAGGAAGGGTCACTTTAATTTAAACTTATTCTTCTGCATCTAGTTTGAGTGGAGATTCTCAGCACTGCATAAAAGGAATTTACTTACAATCATAGGGTATATTGTAGCTGTGTGTATGGAATGCATGTGGGGGGAAAGAGGTCTTTAATATATTTTTTTTAATTATAATTTTTTTTAAATGCCCTTTTATATTTTACTTTTTGATTATTGTGTGAGGGCTTTTAATCTTCCATATTTTACTTGAAGATCATGTGGATCACTACGCTTTTTACAGTAGAGTAATCAGAGGCATAATTAGAACCTTCAGGGCCCCAGTGCAAGAAACCATGAAGGGCCCCCGGACCCCTAGCCAGGGGCCCTTACATTCAAGCCTGGGGCTCTTCCCACTGATCCTGGGGCCCTTTACTCTCATTGCGGGGCCCTTTATTACAGTCCCACAGTGGGACGCTTTTACAAGTTCTGCAGTGGGCCCCCTTCCTGCCATCTTGGGGCCTCCCCATGGTGGGACCTTTGCGATCCTGGAAGTTCACCAACTGGTGTCAGTAGTTTTTTTTTTGGTATTTTAATTGTATTATTTTTTATCATTTTATTTTATTTTTTTACAATGTCACTGACTATGACTCTGTCCATTTAGAAAAGGAAGGAGCTGGTAAATTACATATTTACCGACCCCTTCCTTTCCTGGTTCTATTGTGACACATCCCCTGCAGTAGACAGCAGGAGAGGGGAGGGAGGAGGCCAGCAGCAGAGTGGGGGGGGGGGGGGGAGTTAACCAGGGGAGCACACAGGGGCCCAGAGACAGCAGAACACAAGTAAACTGGATAGGAGGACCAACGGGAGCAGCATACAGAGGAACCAATCTCCTCTATTTTCCTGCTGCAGCTGCAGGAGGAAATACGAGGACAGTGATTTCTCTACATGCTGCCCCCGCCACCCCTCCTATCCAGGTGTACAGGGGAGCCACACGCCCCCTGGAACATGGGACCGGTTGCAATTGCAACCCCTGCAACCCCTGTAGTTACACCCCTAAGAGTAATATTGCTCACCTACTGCTTCGGAGTGCATCATACTGCTTATCAGGGTTACTCTTTACCTGCAGCAGTAGGAAGGGTGACAAAGGCAGCTGGGACCTGAAGTCCCTGCCCTTGCGCATTTCTGCTTCATACCCATTCACTATGAAACCTATGCACAGTAATAAAATTATGGAGAAAAAGGTATTTACAGAACAATTTTTAAAACTTAATATGTGGCTAATCTATTACACACACTTGGTTATGCATACAATACCTTAGATCTATTTTCATTTAGAGTAAGGCAGCACAGTATGGGGAGGTATTAACCTGTAAAGGTTTAATTGAAATAACATTTTAAGCTCCTTATATAAGCTCTGTGGAATGCAAACACTGAACCCCAAACAAGTCACACTTGAGATCCCAACAGAGGACTTAACCTGGGTGTTCTCAGTGTATTTAATTGTTTATTTACTTTGCTGGTACTGCTTTAGGTACACTTAAATGATGACACGTTTTAAATACATACAATCAAAAAACTTTTTCAGTTTTCAAAATTCTCCTGACAGAATACTTGAAATGGATATACAGTATCTCACAAAAGTGAGTATAGCCCTGACATTTTTGTAAATATTTTATTATATCTTTTCATGTGACAACACTATAGAAATGACACTTTGCTACAATATAAAGTAGTGAGTGTACAGCTTATATAACAGTGTAAATTTGCTGTCCCCTCAAAATAACTTCACACACAGCCATTAATGTCTAAACTGCTGGCAACAAAAGTGAGTACACCCCTAAATGAAAATGTCCTAATTGGGCCAAATTAGCCTTTTTTCCTTCCTGGTTTCATGTGACTCATTAGTGCTACAAGGTCTCAGGTGTGAATGGGGAGCAGGAATATTAAATTTGGTGTTATCGCTCTCACTCTCTCATACTGGTCACTGGAAGTTCAACATGGCACCTCATGGCAAAGAACTCTCTGAGGATCTGAAAAAAGGATTGCTCTACAAAAAGATGGCCTAGGCTAGAAAAAGATTACCAAGACTCTGAAACTGAGCTGCAGCACGGTGGCCAAGACCATACAGTGGTTTAACAGGATAGGTTCCACTCAAAACAGGCCTCGTCATGGTCAATCAAAGAAGTTGAGTGCGCGTGCTCAGGGTCATATTCAGAGGTTGTCTTTGGGAAATAGATGTATGAGTGCTGCCAGCATTGCTGCAGAGGTTGAAGGGGTGGGGGTCAGCCTGTCAGTGCTTAGACCATACGCCGCACACTGCATCAAATTGGTCTGCATGGCTGTCGTCCCAGAAGGAAGCCTCTTTTAAAGATGATGCACAGGCGGTCCGCTCTCATCCGATTCCCTTATAGAGAGCAGCGGGGCTCTGACACCTCCCTCTCCGCACTGTGTGCGGAGACGGAGCTGTCATCAACCTGCTCAGCGGGGTTCGGCAGATCGATCCCTGCTGAGCAGAGAATGGTCCGCACTGCACAGCGGACCGTGTGAAAGGACCCTAAGGATCCAGGCAGTTTAAAGTTTTCTAAAATAAATTTAATATAGGACAGCATGATTATAAGTCTTCTATTGTGACTACTTGACTTTTTACTTTCACACAATGCATTTGCAGGGTGCCACTAACTGCAAGGGCAGGGTGCTGCAACGGGGTCCATATGTCCCCCAGCATTTGTTATCCTGTACCTAGGGAATGGGAAAAGGATGTATTGTCTTGCGATGATCTTTCTATATACCTGTGCCATATTATTTTATGACACAGATACATTTATGACATCCTCTTTTTCTGGACAGGATCTGTAGAATAACTTGAACAAAATTTGATCTCCTTGGATATTGTTATACGAAGAGAGTCCAATGGAAGTATTTTTTAGAAACTGAAGCAGAAAATACTATTCCCCATGCAACTTGTGGTCATCCTAAATGGCAACACCTCACATGAACAATATCTTAGAATTTGACTTTACTGTACATTAGATAGTGACTTTCAAAAGGACACAGATGCACTGAGAGAGAGACTAAAAAAACGTGGATATAAAACCAAAATTCTGTGGAAAGCTTATCAGAGAGTTATACAGACCAGACCTTTAGGACATAGGAAAAGAAACAATGGGGAGAAAAACCCAAGATTTATTACAAAATATTCGGGTTAGCATGAACATATCAGACAGATCTGGCAAGTCCATCATTGGCAATTTTTACAGTCATGCATTTTTACATGCAGTTTACAAATTTTATATCTCCACCACTACAAATAACCTTATTTATTTTTTATGATCATATGGTATGCAGCCATTTCAAAATGGGTAAGGAATTTTGTAGTAAAGAAGGCATATTTGAGTGCAACAGTTGCACTATATGCCAAGTTGTGAAGGGCTTAAAGCAGAGTCCTACCCAAAAGTGGAAGTTCCGCTTTAAGGACTCCTCCCCCCTTCATTTTTTTCGGGGGGGGGGGGCCGTGGGTACCTAGTTTTGGCAGGTACACAGCTCCCACTGCTGCTTGGGCTGCCTAGGCAACTCGAGTGGAAGTTCTCCTCTCCCCTTCCCTCCCTGCAATCGTTTGGGACCTGTGACGATTTCCCGGCTATTAAGGAGGCGAGAAAGAGAACCAAGGGTTCGGGCGGCCACATCACTGGATCATGGAACAGGTGAGTGTGTGTTTATTAAAAGTCAGCAGCCACACTTTTAATAAACACAAAAATGGCTGGAACACTTTAAGCTTTAAAGTCGCTCTAAACTCAAAAAGTTTTTTACCTTAATGCATTCCCGGCATTAAGGTTAAAAATTACTCACTACCTTTTCTACCTACCCTGTCCCTAAACACTTACCTGACTCCTCTCGCTGATCCAGTGCTGTCACATCTGCAGCACAATTCCCTTAACCTCCTGGTCTCACAGGAGACATTGAGAGCAGCGGGAGTGATAGGCTCCTGCTGCTATCAGTCATACTCTCATAAGGCGGGAACTGGGCGTGGCTTTATGGTGCTCTGTGTGTATATGAGCACACACAGCCTGGCACATAAGCTAGTGTACAAGTGCCCCCTTAGCATTTGGCTTTCTAAGGAGACACCCAGAGCAGGAAGAACCAGGCAACAATGACTGGGAACTGCCAAAGAGGAGCTAAGAGACTGCTCTGTGGAAAATTATTGCACAGAGCAGGTAAGTATGACATTTTTTTTTTTTATTTTAAGACAAAAAAAATATATATTTTATTATATTTTTAAAATTGTCCCAATAGTAGTTACAGTATATAGCTTTTTTTCATTTTGCCTATTGCAATACTATTAGGCTGCATTCACACTTGAGCGTAGCGTTTTTTACTGCGATTTTACCGCGATTTTTACCGCGATTTTTTCAGGCATTTTTCATTGACATCTATCAAAAACACTGGTAATCAGCCCAAAAAGAAGCTCATGTACTTTTTTCAGCTACAGGCGTTTTGCAAAACGCTCAGATGTGAACAGGGGCCATTTAAATGAATGGGGTTTTACTTGTTGGGCGTTTTGGAAGTGTTTCTTTTGAGCGTTTTTGGAGCTGAAAACGCCCAGATGTGAATGGAGCCTTAGTGTTGTCTATCTAATGAATTGTGAACTATTGGGGAAAAACTAAAAAGAACATTTAAAGTAACAATGAATGATCACACACCTTACATTGCTTCAGGCAATTTGTGTTCTTGCATTTCCAAACATGTTCTATAGAAATACAATAATAGAATTAATTTCACTGTCCTGGACAGAATTAATTCTAGTCCAAGTGGTAGCTGCAAGAAGAGAGCCAGACAATTTAGAAATTGAATGCAAGTATACCTCAAAGTTTTTGGCCCCTTTCACACTTGTTAGACTTGTCCTGCGACTTGGGACTTCAAAGTCGCATGACAAGTCATACTCCATGATTTCCAATCATGAATGGAGTACCACTCATATCTGTGCGACTTCAAAGTAGTCCCTGCACATATTTTTTGGTCCAACTTTGATCCGTTTTGAGGTCCATTACACAGGCATTGCTTCAAGTCCAATCAAAATCACAGCAAAATTGTGGCAAAAAATTGCGGCAAAATCACGTGACTTTTAGGTCCCACAATTGTGAAAGGGGCATTAATAACACAACAATTGTTTTTAAATTCATAATTATTAAATGTAATTTGGCACATATAATGTTTTTATAATACAGTTGTGACAATTTGGTAATTTTTTTCAATAGTACGTTTTTGTATTAATTGTTATCCCTGATTGGTGCCCTAATACAGTGTTTCTCAACTGCGGTCCTCAGGGCACACTAAGGCCTCTTTCACACGGGCGTTCCATATGTCCGTATATCACCCCATCTATTTGCGGGTGATATATGGACATAATGCATGTCAATGGGATTGCGGATGTCAGCGGATGACCATCCGCTGACATCCGATTTGCGTCCTTTCAGTTCTGTTCCGTTTTTTGGAACGGAACATAACGGAACAGAACCCTATTTTTCTTCCATTTAAAAAAACGGAAAGGACGCAAAATCGGATGTCAGTGGTGTCATCCGCTGACATCCGCAATCACATAGACATACATTATGTCCGTATATCATCCGCAAATGGATGGGAAGATATGCGGACATACGGACCGGATGACACAAGTGTCATCCCTGTCTGTAAAAAAAAAAAAAAAGTGCCGGAGCGGATTGAAAAATGGTGCGCTCCGCGTGAAAGAGGCCAAACAGGCCAGATTTTAAGTATTACCTTGGGAGGATGCAAATTAGAATACTGCAATCACCGAGCAGCAAATGAGATCACCTGTCATGACAATGTCAACACGCTTCTTTGTGTGACAATGCTTGGTCCTGGTAACTGGCCTTTTTACAGCTGCTGTACCTTTGCCTATTCAGGGAAAAAGTGACAGTGTCTCTACATCTGTACCTTTGGTAGAATTGTCCTTTTATAAATGTTGTCCACCTGAACAAATAATTACCATCTAATGATTCTTTCTGTACAACTCTGCCAGTGGCGCAAAGCCTTTACAGCAACAACATCCTGTTCTTGGTGCACACGTGTGCCATGATACAGTTTTTTTCCTGTTGGTAAGCTGTACTCCTCTAGATCACAGGAGATTGATCATAGAACTAATTGGGGCCATGGCATGCATGTGCACTGTGAGCAGGACTCAGTGGGATGCTTTTTCTGGAAAGGCTGTGCAGTGTGCAGCACAGATAGCAAAGATTGCTGGATCAAGGAAGATGGTATTTGTCCAGGTGACCAGCACTCAGGGAGATTGGGGACACTTGTACTAAATGTACAGTTAAACTTTGGGTTTAAGCAGGGTAGAGAAAAGTTAACCCTCTACCAAGTTGTTACTGCTGTTTGTGGCTTTGTAAGGAGGATCCCCCCCCCCTTTTTTTGACCCATTGACAATGACCCTTTATCACTATATCCAAAACTAACTGAAAGAGTTTTGAACGGCCTTCCACTTTAATTGATCTGGCCTTCTTTTACCTGTGTGAAGTTTCATTCACAATGACATATTTAGCATGGGGATTAACTGCAGACATGTTAAATCACCTTTAACCACTTTACGACTGCTCACAGTAATATTACTGCAGCAGAGTGGCTCGTTATCGTCTGACGACGTAGTACTACGTCGTCAGACACTCCCCCTTCTGGGCGGCGCTTGCGCGCCGCCGGAGGCTCGCTCCCGCTGTTTTCATTCACAGCGGGAGTCGGGCCAGGGGAGGAGCAGCGGCGATCGCCGCTGCTCTTACCCGATCGTCGGGGATCGAGTCTGGAGATCCGCCCGCTGTGTGTAAACACAGCGGACGGATCTCCATAGTGACAGGGAGTGACAGATCGGACTGTTCAGCATAGCTGGGCATCCGATCTGTCCATGACTCACTCAGTCACCCCCCCCCCCCCTACACGTCAGTAAGCACCAGGCATACATTAACCCCTCCCTCTCCAATAAAATCAACCCCTTCCCTGCCAGTGTCATTTTTACAGTAACAGTGCATATATATAGCACTGATTACTGCAGTAATGTCACTGGTACCCCCAAAAGTGTCAAAAATGTCAGTTAAGGGTCCGATCTGTCCGCCGCAATGTCGCAGTCCCGCAAAAAAAATCGCAGATCGCCGCCATTACGCGTTAAAAAAAAAACACCAAAAATGACAGAAATCTTTCCCTTTGTTAGTAAACGCAATAACTTTTGCGCAAACCAATCAAAATACGCTTATTGCGATTTTGTTTTACCAAACATATGTAGCATAAAACAAATTGGCCAAAAAATTTTAAAAAAATTGGTTTTTACATCTTTTTTGGGGGGGAATTTCATATAAAAAAATGTTAAAAATATTGTTATTTTTTCAAAATAAACGCTCTTTTTTTGTTTATAGTGCAAAAAGTAAAAATCGCACAGGTGATCAAATACCACCAAAAGAAAGCTCTTTTTGTGGGAAAAAAAGGACGTAAATTTCGTTTGGGTACGGCGTCGCACGACCGCGCAATTGTCAGTTGAAGTCGCACAGCGCCGAATCGCAAAAAGTGGCCTGGACGGAAGACAGCAAAATCCTCCGGTGGTAAAGTGGTTAAATTCCAGAAGTCACCTGTGATTGACACTCCCTTGTCTGCTAACCCAAATCACAGATCTGACAGAATTCTAGGTGTGACATTCACAATGCATTTTTCCTTCTAGTCCACTGCTTCCATAGCTCTCTTATAAGTATAGAAATGCTATATGCAGGATAGTTCTAAGAGGTCAGGATCATGTGACCCTCATAGGATGCAAGGTTAGATTGCTGACCTGCAGGCAAAGGAGAAAGGAGAGCTACAGGTTGACACTGTACTGAGTTCAGCAGTTCTTCTAAAAAAGTGGACGTCCCTGTCTGTCTATAACAAACTTTATACAGAAAAAAAGAAGTAGGAAAGTAGTTCAGGTCATCTACTAAGACCTCATCCTAAGGTGGCCATACATGTATTGATACGATAATTCAATGTGATCAAAATGATTCAATAAGTAAACCACAGACCTTCCATTAAATCATTTTAGTGAGCTTTCAATCAATTGGCAAGTTGATCGCTGGTGGCAAAAATGTTTTTGTCACTTTTGATTATTTGAATTAATATTGGTGTTTGCGTGTCAGACAGATTGTAACAATGAGCATGATAATAAAAGTTTCTGATTGTATTTTCATTTGGTACCGTACATCTTGCATCAGTCTCTATTTTTAATTGATGATGGATCGCTTGTTTGTAGTCGCTTATACCTAGACTGATCATATATTGATATGTGTATTGATACCCTTACATTTCCTATTCCTTGCTTACATAGTTACATAGTTGGTTCAACCAATAGAAGGAAAACCTTTAGAACATCATCAAAAAGGTAATTTATTTCAGTAATTCAATAATAAAAAAAAAAATACTGTATATAGATGTGTTACACACAAAGTGATATATTTCAAGCATTTCTTTCTTTTAATTTTAAGATTGTGGCTCACAGTTAGTGAAACCCCAAAATTCATCTCAGAAAATTAAAATATTACATGAGACCCATAAAAAAAGGATTTTTAATACAGAAATGTTGGCTTACTGAAAAGTAAATCTATGTACAGTATAGTATGCACTATATCAATACATGGTCGGGGGCTCCTTTTGCATGAATTACTGCATCAATGAGGCGTGGCATGGAGGTGATCAGCTTGTGGCACTGCTGAGGTGTTATGGAAGCCCAGGTTGCTTTGATAGCAGCCTTCAGCTCGTCTGCATTGTTGGTTCTGGTGTCTCTCATCTTCCTCTTGACAATACCCCACAGTTTTATTGTGGGGTTTGGGTCAGGCGTGTTTTCTGGCCAATCAAGAACAGTGATACCATGATCATTAAATAACCAGGTATTGGTACTTTTGGCGGTGTGGGCAGGTGCCAAGTCCTGCTGGAAAATCAAATCAGCATTTCCATAAAGGTGGTCGGCAGAGGAAAGCATGAAGTGCTCTAGAATTACCTGGTAGAGGACTGCGATGACTTTAGACTTAATAAAACACAGTGGACCAACACCAGCAGATGACATGGCTCCCCAAATCACCACAGACTGTGGAAAATTTTGCATTTCATTTGGAAATCAGGGTCCCAGAGTCTGGAGGAAGAGTGGACAAGCACAAAATCCAAGTTGCATGAGGTCCAGTATGAAGTTTATGCAGCCGTATCATCTGCTGGTATAGTGCATACTATACCGTACAGACTTACTTTTCAGTAAACCAACATTTCTTTAATAAAAATCCTTTTTTTTTTTTTTTTTTTTTTCTATTGGTCCTATATTATATTCAAGTTTCTAAATGTCTGAATTTGAGGTTTTCACTAACTGTAAGCCATAATCATCAAAATAAAAAACATGGAGGGGCGCATGCACGGCGCGGAGCTGGAAGGTCACTAGCGGCTCAGCTCCGTTGGAGGGGGGAGAGACAGGCAGCTTTCCCGGGGCCAGATCGAAACTTTTTGCAGCACAAAATACCAGCACCCCGTGTATGCCGTCAACTAAAAAGAACAATCGGTCAATAAAATACCTTTAAAAAAAAAAAGAACAATCGGGGTCGCCCTCAGAGACGCTCCCTGACTGCTTATCTCCTCCGCACTAAAGAAACCACTAAGATGACTAAAGATGGCGCCCAGGCCTATACTCAGCAGCATGCAGAAACCGCTCCACCGCCACCCTCCACTACATCGCCTGCAGCAGACCGTGAGTACACTAATGTAGCACCACCCCCGCAGGAGCTGCTGATTAGATTATTGGGTCTATGTCCTGCCTACCAACCCCTGAAATTAGCTCGAACCCTCCCTAGGCACAACTGACATGAAATGGGACTATAATACCAAATGGCTACAGGAGAACACAATTCCGGATATATCACCCCAATAAGTAATAATAACTTGTTACCTTTCTCCAGCCGCAGTCCCTCTGGGTGACACAAGGTGCAACACACAGACTTTTGCTTAACCAAAGTAGCTTTACTGAGAGTTAAAGTACAAGTTGACTCCAAAAGACATCACAAGAGTCAACTAAGAAAGATAAAGTTATTGACACAATAATAAACAATATGATTAAGATGGCTATTTTTGTATACTTATGCAACTAAAAGATAACTCATAAGCTTTCTTTTACCCAATTCAGGCTATACTTTACATGCGTCTAGTCTCTTGTATCAGGTAGGCAGAACCTATTTGAATCCCACACACAGTTCCTTCCTTTTGGTTTGGAATCTTCGCTAGCAATCGTTGGTGCACAAGCTATTTGTAATCCAAAAATAAGGATATAAAGGGTGAGAAAAAAAAGTTACAATCACCCGCAATGTTACTGCGTAATTGGGCGTATTAATCTTCTTAGTGGTGCATATATAGGCCCCTGACACCTTATGTACTTGTGTTTAAATGCTTAGTCTCCTAGAAGGTGCACTAGGCCGCTGAGTGTACTGCGTACTATCTGAAGTGTAGTTAGCACCGGCTAAAGTTACTTTCTTCCAAGCGAGAATCAGATTTGGGCATGTGCCCTGCTCACCAAATGGCCTCTTTCTTCAGGAGCTCTCCACCTCCGATTTCTGTCACCAGCCACGCTTGTGGTTAGATGTGGGCAACACCAGTCTCTGCCGAGCATCAATGGGTTCTCTGGGAAGGCTCCTTTACTGAAGATGAAATGCTTCCACTCAGCCACTTCAGGCCCAGGCTTCAGGCCTAGTCCGCAGCATCAGCCCACAGCACTTGCTTCCTTCTAGTTGTTGTGTGAGGAGCCCAGAGAGAGAGCCTGGCTCCTCCCTTCCTTTATAAAGCCTCCCCCAAAAGTCTGTGCGGTGAAGCAATGCACCCTGGTATTCCAACTGAATTGTGGGTATCGTAGTATAAAAACGTCTGATTAATATCACCAAGCTGCAGTGTGGCAGTTTGGCCACTAGAAACTTCTGATGAAAATCACCAAGCTGCAGTGTGGCAGTTTGACCACTAGATGGAGCCGAGTTCCTTAAAATGTCCAGCAGCAGTCTTTTACAACTTGTATAAGGGGGAAACCTCGCTACACACTCCCCCCACTTGAAAACTTTGGTCCCCAAAGATAACGACAGTATGTATCCTGTCACATACGTTGGAAAAAAAACAATTAACTCATGCACAATGGTAAACCATGTCCCTCATCAGAAGTAGAGTTCAAACCCAACAACTGCACATGGGCCGACAGCAGAACCTCCCACCAATTGTTGGGGGACGGAAGGTGGTTCTGTTCACAAACCCCCGACACTTGAGTGTCTTGTACAGATGTGCCTGGGGGTGAGCTAGGGTTGTCCTCCACTAAATCTGCAGTGGAAGAACTAGGCTGATCAAGAGTTCTCTTAGAAGTAAGGACAGCTTCTTCCGAGCATTCCCCCAATTGGTCGTAAGTTAGTCTTTTGGGTGGGTGAATGACTCTTCTTTCCCTCTGTTCTTTGGGAGTCACAATCTTAGAAGTGCTGGAACCAGCCGCTCCTGGGGATTCTTCAAGAGCTTCCTCCTCTTGTCCCAATGCATTGGACTCTGGGGTTTCAGAAGCAGTTAATTCTTCTTCAGAGAAAGGCGCAACCTCCTCTTCAGGATCTTCACCATCAGCTACTTCTTCTGTAAGCATGTGGAAAGGCACAAATTCAGGAGCTTCTGCCCGAAGGGTTCCTCTTTCAACCAGTTCGGATGAAGACAGGTACGCAGTCGTGGGTTCTGGTAACTGAGATGACCACATCCAATCAGGTACCTCCTCTTCATCTTCCAGATCTTCAATTAGAGAATCTCCATCCCTCACATCTGGAAATGCTGTTTGAGATCTGGTAACTGGCCTGTGCCTTTGAGACGTTGAGGGGACTTCATGTGAGACTGGGTCAGGAGGTAGGCGAACTGCTTCTGAGAGAGGTAATAGGTGGTTCCTATGCCAAGTCTTCAGTGGGCCCACTCTCCCTTCCGGCCCAATCTGATACACAGGAAGGTTTGGCAGCTGCTTACAAATGACATAGGGCTGGGATTTCCAACGGTCAGCCAACTTGTGTTTCCCAGGGATACCCAAGTTCCTCAACAACACTTTATCCCCTGGCTGAAAATCCTGGATCCTAACTTTCAGGTCAAAGTTTCTTTTATTTCTCAGCCCCCGTTGATCAGATGAGACTTGGGCTATTTCATAGGCCGTTTTTAGGCTCTTCCTCAACCGGTCCACATACCCCTTGTGAGATGCTGCTGAGGTGTGATCAGGTGATATGCCGAAAGCCAAGTCCACTGGCAGCCGAGCCTCCCGACCGAACATTAATCGGTATGGGGAGTATCCTGTAACATCACTGACAGTACTATTGTAGGCATGTACGATGGCAGCTACATGTTTACTCCAGTGCTGTTTCTTTTCTGAGCTCAGGGTCCCCAACATGTTCAAAAGAGTCCGGTTAAACCGTTCAGGCTGAGCATCCCCTTGTGGGTGGTAGGGAGTAGTCCTAGTCTTTTGGATGCCTAACAAGTCTAGCAACTTCTTAATCAGCCGGCTTCCAAAGTCTCTTCCCTGATCTGAATGGAGGCGTTGCGGTAAACCATAGTGCACAAAGAACTTTTCCACTAATACCCTGGCCACTGTTGTGGCTTTCTGGTCTTTTGTTGGAAACACCTGGGCGTATCTGGTGAAATGATCTGTTACCACAAGGACATTCCCTTGACCACTCAAGTCAGGCTCCAGGCAAAGGAAATCAATGCACACCAGTTCCATAGGCCCCTGACTTTGCAGATGGCCCATTGGGGCTGCTTGACGTGGCAAAGTTTTCCTCTGGATGCAGCGAGCACAAGAAGGACAGTATCCTTCAACTTCACCCCGCATACAGGGCCAGTAAAACCTGTCTCTCACAAGTTGGAAAGTCCTTTCAGGCCCCAGATGACCATGATTGTCACGGAGAGCAGCCAAGACTCCTTCCCTGAATTTAGCTGGTAGGAACAGTTGCCACTTCTCTTCCAGATCATCAGAGGGGCCCCTTCGGTAGACCACCCCTTGGCGTATCTGTAGCCGGTCCCATTCTTTATGCAACAATCGGGCTTCCCGAGGGGAGTCTGTTAGAAGCAGCTCAGGGCGCTGAGTCTCCATGGCCTTCAGCAAAAGTTTCCCCAAAGGGTCTTTTAACTGCTCCTTCCTCAAGTCCCCTTTCGATAGCCTAGGCAAACCTTCTTCTTCAACCTGGGTCACCCTGCAATAACACCTGGGTACTCCAGCAGCTGAGACCCCAATCTCTTCGGCTCTTGCTCCTCCATTGGATCGAAATTCCGTTCCCTGACATAGGGCGCGCACTCCCTCCGAGGTCAAGTGGGCCCATTCTTCAGTAGGATCGTTGGGGGCATGAGACCTTCTGGAGAGGGCGTCTGCATCCCTATTCCCAACACCTGGTCGGTATTTTAAACTGAACATAAAGCTAGAGAGAGCGGCTAACCACCTATGCCCTGTAGCGTCCAGTTTGGCAGTGGTCAGCAGGTAGGTAAGTGGATTATTATCCGTTTTGACTATGAATTCTGCTCCATATAAGTAATCTTTCAGTTTGTCTACTACAGCCCACTTCAAGGCCAGGAATTACAGCTTGTGTGTGGGGTAATTCCTCTCGGAAGGTATCAGACTTCTGCTCACATAAGCAACGGGCCGCAGGTGACCGTCATGCTCCTGGTACAACACCCCACCTAGCCCATCTCTGCTGGCATCGACATGTAGTTCGTAGGGTTTTGAGGGGTCTGCGTAGGCCAACACAGGGGCAGTGGTCAGGCTCTTCTTCAACTGAATGAAGGCTTCCTCACATTTCGAGGTCCACTGATCCTGAATAGATTCCTTAGGCTTTCTAGGCCCCATGGCGGGTTTCATTGGTTTGACTAGTTCTGGAACATCATCTTCCCCTTTGGTTCTGAGTAATTCATTGAGGGGTCGGGCAATTTTGGCAAACCCTTCCACAAATCTCCTGTAATAGGAGCAGAAACCCAGGAATGATCGGAGCTCAGTCACATTTGTGGGCCTCGGCCAGGAAGTAACAGCATCCAGCTTCTCTGGGTCGGTGGACACTCCTTCTGCAGACACAATGTGACCCAGGTAATGGACCGAGGACTGGTAAAACTGTCACTTCTCCGGAGAAAGTTTCAGGCCTTCTTCATATAACCTCTTTAGGACCTTTTCCAACCTCTCTTCATGCTCTTCTAGGGTTCTGCCGAACACAATAATATCGTCCAAGTATACCAGTACCTCTATCAGGTTCATATCCCCAACAGTTCTCTCCATCAGTCTTTGGAAGGTGGCTGGGGCTCCTGACAACCCTTGAGGCATGCGGTTAAACTCAAAGAACCCCACGGGGGTGATGAAGGCTGTCTTCTCCCTATCCTCAGGGTTCATGGGGATCTGGTAGTATCCGCTCTTCAAGTCCATCACACTGAACCACTTGGCCCCTGACAAACTTTGTAAAGCGTCTTCAATCCGGGGGGTGGTTTACTGGTCTGGAATAGTCCTTCTGTTCAGTGTTCGGTAGTCGATAGTCGATACAGAGCCTCAGGGACCCAGTTTTCTTCCGGACTACCACTATTGGAGAAGCGTACGGGCTCCTGGATTCTCGAATAATCCCTGTTCTCTTGAGTTCCCCCAACTGCTCCCGTAGATCTAAGTCACCCAAGGGAACCCGTCGGACTCTCTCCCGAAAGGGTTTATCTTCATGTAGGCGGATATTATGGGTGGCACTCTTTGCACACCCCACATCGAATTCATCTTTAGAGAATATTTCTTTCCATCAAATCAGTTGGGCCCTGGCTCTCTTCTTCCATTCCGGTGGGAGGGCCGTATTTCCAGAGCAGAGCTCCTCTATGGTGATTTCGCCCCCGTCTTCCCTCTTCAAATCCGATGGGGCAACTGGGGTGGCCGGGGTCACCTGGCCCAACAGCACCCTGGTCGGCACCTTCACCGGAGTAGTAGCAGTATTTCTGACACTCACCAAAACCTTCCCATGACTTTTCTGTAATGCCTTCAATGGGATCACTTCGGGGATCACTTCTATCCCTTTCTGTGCCTCCGATGGGCCTCATTCAAGAACCGTGAAAGGGCCTGGCTGCTTCCAAGTGAGCTTGACAGAAGCCCTCAAGCAGGTCACCTCTCCCGGCTGCAACACCTTCTCTGTTTTATCCAGCTTCCAGATCTTTCCAACTCCTTCGGCAGGGGCCTTCTGTTCCAGTCCTAGACGTTGATAGGCCTGCCTTAACATGGGATGAACTTTCAGAGTTGGGGCATCCTGTCCCTGGACTAGTTGTGTCAGCAATCGCCTGACTAGGTCAGTGTTGGTCCCTATAATGAGGGAACTCTTATTGGCCCCTGGTGGGCGAGGGCATACCACTGCTAAAGTATCGAAGGTTTCGGCTTTCCCGGCCAAGGAGGGGTCAAAAGTTAACTTGATTGGCAAATACCCGTCATAGGGAAAACTTTGTGTTCCAATACCCCATATCTCCAGGTCTTCCAGCCTCTGCAGGGGCAGATGTTTGAGGTGTCTATCGTAGAAATCCCTATACAGGAGAGTCACCTGGGCTCCTGTGTCCAGTAAAGCCTTTGTATAAATTCCTTCCACTTGGATTGAAACTACAGGGGAAGGCCCCACTAGCTTGACAGGAAATTCTTTTGGAGTAGCCCTTCTGCCGGGCTCAGCTACCTGCACCCATACTCCTTTCCTTTTTGAGTTTCTACTGGGCCTCATCTCCTCCTGGGCCTGATGTGCATTGATTTCCCGCCTCTTATCGGCCCAAGTCATGGAATGAGAGGCATTTAAAGAGGGCTTTACTCCCTGACTGTGGCTCTTGAATTTAAGGGATCTCTTGGAGTCCGTTAAAACTGTTGGGCGCCTGGTTGCCTCCTTCACCGGAGCCCTCCAAACACCGGCTTTCGGTGTTTGGAGGCAGCCTCCTCTGGACTGGGACATACTCCTCTGACATGCCCTACCCCTCCGCAATTGAAACAGGTTATCGGCCTCCTAGATTTCTGTTCTGGTTCAACACTGGAACTAGGGTGTTTAGCGGGCTTCTCTTCTGTGTTTCTATTGGATAGAGCAGATGCCTGACTGTTCAGGATGGATACCATTTCTATTAGCTGTGACACCTGAGTCTTTAAGAGCTCAACTTGTGAGTCGCCTTCTTCTGCACTTATCACTCTAACTCGGGCGGTGGTTTCCCGTTCTTGGCTCTTCCTTTTGTTATCCAACATGACCTATTCTTCCCGGACCATCCTGATCAGATCAGGGTATTCCAGAATGCCACTCTCCTGGCGAGTTCGCAACAGTATAGCAATAGGGTCTAGAGGTTGAGCTCCCCTCAGCACCTGTTGTGCTCGAGTCTCATCCACCTTCCGGGGATCCAACCCTTTTTTTAACAGAATCTGATGTATGATCCTATCCAGACGCCCGATGAATTCAGACAGTTTTTCTCCTTCCTTCTGGTAACAGTGCTCCAGTTGGTAAAGAAGTTCAGTAACCTTTTCTGTACGACCAAACACATCTTGTAGAATATCCAGATAGTCTTGTGCAGTACAATCCTTCTTACTTAGCTTGAGGTTGCGTACGGCCTCCAATGCAGGCCCCTTCAAACTCTCTGTGATTCGCTGCTTCTTATACTGTTCTGGTATCTCCCACTCCTCCAGGGCCTGAGTAGCGTTATCTAGCCACTCCTCAAATCCATCTTCCACTGAAGGTACAGGTTGCTTCCCAGAAAAAGTCCTGAGCTTCCTGTATCCAGTCATCAGATAGTTTGGAGGATCCTTGTTACATTTGGCTACTATTTCCCCCAGGACAGCGCATAGTTCTGAGCTAAGGGTAGTCAAAGGTGGTGCACTGAATCCCTCCTTTTTGGCACTTTCTTCTGTGCTCAGTCCCCCTGTAGTAGTGGGTATAGGGTCTTCCTCTGAACCTTCTGGATGTATCAGGAATAACTCTACTTGATCTATAGTTTTTATGCTGGTGCCCTTGAAGTGATCTGGGACCCCCTTCTTCCATTCACACAATGCGTAGGTGTGTTGATTGGTGGTATCTGTCCTCATGTCCATCACCCAAAGTTTCCTGTCCTTGGAGTATGTTCTCAGAACTGAGAGTAGTTGTTCCTCTGTCCAGTTCTCTCCTTTGATTCCAATCACCAGACCATGGCCAATAAGGACATTTTCTTCTCTGCACCACCGGGCTGCAGCGGCAGGGTCTATTTCTGTGCGAACAGGGATTTTGTCACTGATAGGGACTGTTGCAGGACCGTAGATATCCCGGATGAGCCCCCACGTGTAGCACCACCCCCGCAGGAGCTGCTGATTAGATTATTGGGTCTACGTCCTGCCTACCAACCCCTGAAATTGGCTCGAACCCTCCCTAGGCACAACTGACATGAAATGGGACTATAATACCAAATGGCTACAGGAGAACACAATTCCGGATATATCACCCCAATAAGTAATAATAACTTGTTACCTTTCTCCAGCCGCAGTCCCTCTGGGTGACACAAGGTGCAACACACAAACTTTTGCTTAACCAAAGTAGCTTTACTGAGAGTTAAAGTACAAGTTGACTCCAAAAGACATCACAAGAGTCAACTAAGAAAGATAAAGTTATTGACACAATAATAAACAATATGATTAAGATAGCTATTTTTGTATACTTATGCAACTAAAAGATAACTCATAAGCTTTCTTTTACCCAATTCAGGCTATACTTTACATGCGTCTAGTCTCTTGTATCAGGTAGGCAGAACCTATTTGAATCCCACACACAGTTCCTTCCTTTTGGTTTGGGATCTTCGCTAGCAATCGTTGGTGCACAAGCTATTTGTAATCCAAAAGTAAGGATATAAAGGATGAGAAAAAAAAAGTTACAATCACCCGCAATGTTACTGCGTAATTGGGCGTATTAATCTTCTTAGTGGTGCATATATAGGCCCCTGACACCTTATGTACTTGTGTTTAAATGCTTAGTCTCCTAGAAGGTGCACTAGGCCGCTGAGTGTACTGCGTACTATCTGAAGTGTAGTTAGCACCGGCTAAAGTTACTTTCTTCCAAGCGAGAATCAGATTTGGGCATGTGCCCTGCTCACCAAATGGCCTCTTTCTTCAGGAGCTCTCCACCTCCGATTTCTGTCACCAGCCGCGCTTGTGGTTAGATGTGGGCAACACCAGTCTCTGCCGAGCATCAATGGGTTCTCTGGGAAGGCTCCTTTACTGAAGATGAAATGCTTCCACTCAGTCACTTCAGGCCCAGGCTTCAGGCCTAGTCCGCAGCATCAGCCCACAGCACTTGCTTCCTTCTAGTTGTTGTGTGAGGAGCCCAGAGAGAGAGCCTGGCTCCTCCCTTCCTTTATAAAGCCTCCCCCAAAAGGCTGTGCGGTGAAGCAATGCACCCTGGTATTCCAACTGAATTGTGGGTATCGTAGTATAAAAATGTCTGATTAATGTCACCAAGCTTTAGTGTGGCAGTTTGGCCACTAGAAACTTCTGATGAAAATCACCAAGCTGCAGTGTGGCAGTTTGACCACTAGATGGAGCCGAGTTACTTAAAATGTCCAGCAGCAGTCTTTTACAACTTGTATAAGGGGAAAACCTCGCTACACAAATAACATATCTAAGGCTGATTTAGACGCCAGTCTCATGGCGATGTACAACAAACTGGCGGATAAATTCCAGACAGAGATCGATAAATCGACCAATGTCACAAGAAATAGCTGCCTTAGGGGGTCGCACCGATTTGCTGGAGGCAAAACATGATGTACTGGCCATTGCTCATAATGATCTCAGGAAGGATTTTGAAATTCTGTCTGACAACTACGATCTATTGCAATCTCAGGTTGAAGACTTGGACAATAGAAATCGTAGGAATAACCTGCGCCTCAGAGGTATTCCAGAGACAGTGACTGAGCTGAACCCTGCAGTGTCCAAACTCTTTAGTGAATTGCTGCCAGATAAACCTGCTGCTGCCTTCTTGTGTGATAGAATCCACAGAGCCCTGCGCCCTAAACCCCCCCCTGATAAGCCCCCAAGGGACGTGGTACTATGTCTTAAGGACTTCCTGGTTAAGGAGGACATTCTGCGCATTTCCAGGAATACTCCTAATATTATGTTGGAAGGTACCAAGATTCAAATCTTTCCGGATATATCACAGGCCACCCTTGAGAAGCGTCGGGGTATGAAAGAAGTCACCACAGTTTTGCAGACGGCTAGGATTCGTTACAGATGGGGATTTCCCTTTAAGCTCACAGTACCCCATAATGGCTCGGTTTATGTGGTTTACAACTTAACACAAGGAAAAGAACTACTTTTCAAACTGGGCCTGATGAACGCTGCTCCTGAAGCCTGACCTCAAGCTACTCCAAGACCCTCACCTGTGTGGTCTACCCCAGCTACTAGAAGGGATCAGCGCAGATGGCGAAACCCCTTTAGAGATGGTCCCTTTTAATCATTTAATTTACCAATTATGAGGCCTTTTTTTTTCTTCTCTCTTACAGGTTTTTTGTGAATTAGCAGGAAGCCTTGCGGTGCTTTTGAGGTCTATTATGGGTACTCATCACTGATGTGAGTTCTATTTTCTCAGGATGGGTCCTCATGGTGCCTTTGATACTCTTCAGTGCATTTATACTATGTTTTATATCACTGATGGTTGGAATCTTTAGATTTTTAAGCTCACAATTTATAAGTGCCTTTCTCTCCTCCCCCCCCCCCCTCGCTGGTTTGTCCCTCATGTGCCTTTTCGTGGGTGCCCGCGCCCTCTATGGGAGCGATTCGGAGTCTCGCCACGGGTCCCCGCGGTCTCGGGGCGCTGGACCCCACGAATGGCGTCTGGACTTAATTGTCCTGTGTTTGGTTGTATTTTTGATGGGTTTACATATATTGCCCGTCTCCCTGAGATGTTTTTCACATGTTAGAGTCCCTAGGACGCTTGTTAATACTGTTTTTTTTTTGACACCACAAATGTATTGTTTTTTGAAAAATAGAAAGTCATCCCTTCAGATCATTATAACTTTTTCACTGGCTCCTCAGTCAATTGTCCTGTTTGCGTTCTTGTGCATGAAGTTTGCATTACTCCCTGTTCTGGGAATATTTCTGTCATGTTATCTGCAAAGAGTTACACTTAATATGTCGGTCGTATATTGGCCACACACATACTTAAGGGTTTTCTTCAGTAATTGGGCTCAGTTTCAGCTATCCTATCCACTGATAATCAGGTTTTATAGATTTTCCCTCCTCATTAAAGATGGGTCTTAAAAAAATTTCACATAATGTTCAGGGTTTCAATTCCCCTAATAAAAGACATAAAGCATTTAGGCATTACAAAAGAATAGGTGCTGATATAATTCTCCTGCAGGAAACGCATTTTGCCACGGACAAGCATCCTAAATTTTTTGATAAGTCATTTAGGCAATTTCATTATTCTACTTTTCACAATAAGGCAAGAGGTGTAGCTATCTTTATCCGTAACAACGTAATTTTTGATATATCCTCTATATATAATGATCTAGACAGTAGATTTTTGATCCTCAAAGGTACCATTGCGGGTAAATCATTAACAGTTGCCTCTATCTACGCCCCTAATGAAACCCAAGCCACATTCTTTAAACACTTCTTCGAGATTCTAGGTAGATTTTCATCGCCTCATATGGTGGTAGGGGGGGGGGACTTCAATCTGTCCGCCCACCCTTCCCTGGATAGGAGTAGAATTACTCCATCTTCTAAGGCATTCCCTAAAACGCTAACCAAGGTCCTCTGTGACTTCCAATTGATTGACGCCTGGAGAGCACATAATGTAGGTATCAAAGAGTTCACTTTTTACTCCCACCCCCATGAAAGCGCCGCCAGACTGGACTATATTTTTTGTACACCGATTTTACTGGCTAATTCTTCGAATGCTAGGATACACACCTGTCCTTGGTCGGACCATAAAATTGTTTCATTTGAGACATGTGGGGTCGGTTTAAAGAGCTCAACTTTTAACTGGAGACTAAATGATTCCTTGCTGAATGACTCTACATTTACAACTCAGATTGCAGCCTCCTTGGAGGAAAATTTTAGAATAAACGAAAATGATGATACTCCCACGTCAACGGTATGGATAGCGCATAAAGCGGTAATTAGGGGTAAGATAATTGCCCTAGCTTCAGCCAAAAATAAAGCTAGACTAGCAGACATGAAATCCCTTACTAGAGAATTAGATAGATAGATTATACAATTTACATAACCAGGCTCCCTCCTCAGATTTGATGGATTTGATCTCTTTTAAAAGGCGTGCACTAGACGAGATCTTGACACTGAAAAGGCCCTCAGGTGGTCCAAAGCAAAATTTATGCTTAATAGCAACTCCATGTCTACAATGTTTGCTAAAAAACTCACGCAAGAATCCAAACCCACCCATATTTATAAACTTAGAAGGCAGGATGGAAAGATGGTTTCTCACCCTGAGGAGGTATTGAAGATTTTTACAAATTTTTATAAAGATCTTCTATCGGTATCATCGGATGTATCTCTGGCTGAGTTTGGTGGGGAGGTTACAGATTCCTTCCCTCTCTGCATCCCAGAGGGAGGAGCTGGAAGCTCCTTGCTCGGAAGAGGAGATTTTACACTTGATCAAATCTCTGAAATCTTCCACGGCCCCGGGACCAGATGGTTTCTCCACCTCTTACTATAAAAGTTTTGCCTCAATTCTGACCCCTAAATTAACCAAATTATTTAACTATATTTTACTAGGCGGTAACTTCCCTGAAGAAATGCTATATGCTAACATGTCACTTATCCCCAAACCCGATAAAGACCACTCCCTCCCACAAAACTTTAGGCCCATCTCGGTCATGAACAATGACTTGAAATTATTTGGTCGCCTACTTGCTAATAGATTGGCTAAATATATCTGCCATTTGATAAATCCTGATCAAACAGGTTTCATCCCGGGTAGGCAACTTACCGACAATATTAGACTAGTCTCCAATATAATACATAACGCCAATATTAATAAATCTCCCACCTGCCTAGTCAGCCTGGACATTAACAAGGCGTTTGACAGCGTCAGTTGGACTTTTTTGGATCATCTGCTCCCAAGGTATGGATTGGGTGATGGATTCGTTCATGGCTTTAGGGCCCTGTATGAATCCCCACAGACCAGGATCCGCCTTCCTGGATGCAGTTCCGACTTTTTTCAATTAAAACGAGGTACTAGACAAGGGTGCCCCCTTTCCCCTCTTTTGTTTGCCCTGGCAATTGAACCTTTAGCAATCTCTATCAGAAACAATGTCAAGATTAGTGGTTATCGTAAGGATGGGAAGGAGTTTATACTTAGCCTTTACGCGGATGATGTCTTTCTTTTTTTGTCCCACCCTCATATACAGTATCTCTTTCCCAACTATTAGTGGAACTGCAACAATTTAGCTCAATCTCAGGTTTAGGAGTTAATCTCTCCAAATGTTCTCTCATGCCAATCGGCCTCCCGAATTGGATGCAGATTTCCATCAGAGAACGATTCTCATTTGCATGGTGCCCGAAATCATTCAAGTACTTGGGAGTGCATATTACCACTCACTACGACTCCCTTTTCCTGCTCAATATCCCTACTATGTTCAAAAAATTAACCCTAACACTAAAAACCTGGTCTACTTATCATATCTCTCTCCTGGGTAGAGTTTTAGCGGTAAAGATGATTGTGCTTCCTAAGCTGTTATTTCTTTTTCGTGCCCTCCCCATCAATGTCCCAAAGACACATATTTTGTCATTCCAGAGAGAGATCTCAAAGTTTGTTTGGTGTGGAAAGAAATCTAGATATAATAAACAGGTTTTATATGCCCCTCAATCTCGTGGTGGTCTGGGCCTCCCTGACCTTTGGCTTTATTACCTCTCAGCCAAATTCCAACAGTTGGCACAGTGGTGTTCCAAAGATGATGGTGTCCCCTGGTTGGACTTTGAGCGGGCTTCGGCTGCCCCATGCACGTTGGAGGCCATACTCTGGGACAGCCCGAGACCACCGCAATACAAAACTTTCCCCAACAAATTATTAACCATTTACTTCAACTATGGTTCAAACTGAAGACCCCATTGGAAATGTTATCCCGAACCTCACCTTTGACCTCCTTTATGAACTATCTGGGTTCTCCCTCTTTCCCGTTGGAGAAAACGGACCTAGAACCTTGGATATCCAGAAATCTGTTTTCCCTTAAAGCTCTCACAGTTTGTAATACATTCTGCACTTTTGATCAGCTCACTCAACTACACGGTATTCCCAGATCTGAACTGAGCCATTTTTTTACTATAGTTGAGTTTTTTCGCTCCAAAGGTTTCGTATCACTTAACCCACCATTTACTGTATTTGAGAACATTTGCTCCTCCTCCCCCAGAGGAAAGGGTATTATCTCTTCGTTGTACTCTCATTTAGTTGGTGTTTCACTTCCTGCAAAGCAGGAGTATATGATTAAATGGGAGGGAGACCTGAGCTGTGTTTTTTCACCTCTGGAATGGTCTGATATGTGGAGTAATCTGCGTAAGTGTTCCCGTTCAAGCGCTTGCAGGGAATCCCCCCTCAAACTCTTTACTAGATGGTATTTAACCCCCTCTTTAATGCACTCTTTCTACAAGTCGGTCCCTTCTTCCTGCTTTAGGGGTTGCTCTCAAGAAGGTACTCTGCTTCATCCCTTCTGGGACTGCAGTTCTTTGCGACCCATTTGGGATCAAGCCCAAAAGCTAGTTTCGAAAATTGTTGGGTCCAACTTCTCCCTCTCCCCTAAACTTTGTTTACTTTTTATGAAGATTTCTGATGTCCCATCCCCAACGGGGAGATTGATCCATACTTTAATGTGTTCCATTCATTGGATGATAGCTCTTAATTGGAGATCGGACACCTTGCTATGGTCTCAGGTTCTCTCCCACATGGAAAGTATCAAGCTATCAGAAAAAGTTTTTCACTCGGTACATAACTCAATGGCCTTATTTCACGCCAAATGGGACATTTGGGAATCCAATGTTTGAACCTTTCCACATTAGTACATGGTTTTTTGATATGCACTAAGTCTTACAGTAATGGTTTATCTTTTTTGATGCTATTGCCATTATGCCTGTGTTCCTTGTTATTCTATTATGCAGACCCTTGTTTGCAACTTCTTTTTTATGAGATGTAACCACTATATATTGCTGAAATATTCCTCTTAATCGTGTTGAAATATGTTGAAAATGATCTGTACTGTTTTTCATGACTTTCTAATAAAAATCTTTTGAAAACAAAAAAAATAAAAAATATGCTTGAAATATATCATTCTGCGTGTATCTATATAGAATATATGAATTTCACTTTTTGAAATTAATTACTGAAATAAATTAACTTTTTGGTGATATTAAAATTTTTTGAGATGCACCTGTGTGTGTATATATATATATATATATATATATATACAGTGCCTTGCGAAAGTATTCGGCCCCCTTGAACTTTGCGACCTTTTGCCACATTTCATGCTTCAAACATACAGATATAAAACTGTAATTTTTTGTGAAGAATCAACAACAAGTGGGACACAATCATGAAGTGGAACGAAATTTATTGGATATTTCAAACTTTGTTATCAAATAAAAAACTGAAAAATTGGGCGTGCAAAATTATTCAGCCCCTTTACTTTCAGTGCAGCAAACTCTCTCCAGAAATTCAGTGAGGATCTCTGAATGATCCAATGTTGACCTAAATGACTAATGATGATAAATAGAATCCACCTGTGTGTAATCAAGTCTCCGTATAAATGCACCTGCACTGTGATAGTCTCAGAGGTCCGTTTAAAGCCCAGAGAGCATCATGAAGAACAAGGAACACACCAGGCAGGTCCAAGATACTGCTGTGGAGAAGTTTAAAGCTGGATTTGGATACAAAAAGATTTCCCAAGCTTTAAACATCCCAAGGAGCACTGTGCAAGCGATAATATTGAAATGGAAGGAGTATTAGACCACTGCAAATCTACGAAGACCTGGCCCTCCCTCTAAACTTTCAGCTCATACAAGGAGAAGACTGATCAGAGATGCAGCCAAGAGGCCCATGATCACTCTGGATGAACTACAGAGATCTACAGCTGAGGTGGGAGACTCTGCCCATAGGACAACAATCAGTCATATACTGCACAAATCTGGCCTTTATGGAAGTGTGGCAAAAAGAAAGCCATTTCTTAAAGATATCCATAAAAAGTGTCGTTTAAAGTTTGCCACAAGCCACCTGGGAGACACACCAAACATGTGGAAGAAGGTGCTCTGGACAGATGAAACCAAAATCAAACTTTTTGGCAACAATGCAAAACGTTATGTTTGGCGTAAAAGCAACACAGCTCATCACCCTGAACACACCATCCCCACTGTCAAACATGGTGGTGGCAGCATCATGGTTTGGGCCAGCTTTTCTTTAGCAGGGACAGGGAAGATGGTTAAAATTGATGGGAAGATGGATGGAGCCAAATACAGGACCATTCTGGAAGAAAACCTGATGGAGTCTGCAAAAGACCTGAGACTAGGACGGAGATTTGTGTTCCAACAAGACAATGATCCAAAACATAAAGCAAAATCTACAATGGAATGGTTCACAAATAAACATATCCAGGTGTTAGAATAGCCAAGTCAAAGTCCAGACCTGAATCCAATCGAGAATCTGTGGAAAGAACTGAAAACTGCTGTTCACAAATGCTCTCCATCCAACCTCACTGAGCTCGAGCTGTTTTGCAAGGAGGGATGGGCAAAAATTTCAGTCTCTCGATGTGCAAAACTGATAGAGACATACCCCAAGAGACTTACAGCTGTTATCGCAGCAAAAGGTGGCGCTACAAAGTATTAACTTAAGGGGGCTGAATAATTTTGCACGCCCAATTTTTCAGTTTTTTATTTGTTAAAAAAGTTTGAAATATCCAATAAATTTCGTTCCACTTCAAGATTGTGTCCCACTTGTTGATTCTTCACAAAAAATTACAGTTTTATATCTTTATGTTTGAAGCCTGTAATGTGGCAAAAGGTCGCACATTTCAAGGGGGCCGAATACTTTCGCAAAGCACTGTAAATGAGAGAAGAACTGGAAGAAAGTGCTGTGGTCAGATGAGACCAAAATTGAGCTCTTTGGGATTCATTTGACTCGCCGTGTTTGGAGGAAAGAAAAAGCTGACTATGACCCTAAGAACACCATCCCTACAGTCTAGCACAGAGGTGGAAACATGTGGCTTTGGGGCTGTTTCTCTGCTAAAGGTACAGGCCAACTTTGTCGCATTGAGGGGCCAGAACACTAAAGATGGGTCGTTAATGAGTCCAGCATGACAATGACCCAAAACATATCTCAAAGGCAACAAAGGAGTGGCTCAAGATCAAGCACAATAAGGTCAGGAAGTGACCTGGTCAATCTCCAGATCTTAATCCTATGGAAAATTTATGGAGGGAGCTAAAACTTAAAATTGCCAGGAGACAGCCAAGAAACCTTAAAGCATAACTCCACTTTTGTTGAGAAAAAAATCATTCCCCATCTGGGTGATCTATTTACATTACATGGATTGTAACAAACTTTGTTGCAGATTCACACCTTTTGTTATTCTGAAGAAATCCCTGTTTGTTCCTCTGTGCCTCTATGCTGAGTGGGTAAAATGGGAGTGGTTTCATAATTATCTATCACAGGGACAGCAAACCTTTTTGAGCCTGAGTGCTCAAACTGCAACAAGTGCAAGAGCAGTGTGTCAGAGGTAATGTGACTGCATCTAGAGGAGGGGGGAGGACAGCTCTCTGCTCAACCCACCATATGTCTGATCCCCGGGAGGCGAAGGCTTGTACAGTAATGGCCCCTCTAGGAGCCCTCACCTTCCCGGCAGGTGCAGCGCCCGCTCCTCTCTCACCTGTGCACTTCGCTCTGAGCCCCCAGTAATCCCCATCCTCCAGGGGCAGCAGTGACACCCAGCACTGCTCAGACTGCTCAGGGGTTGAGAGAGGGGGGTCAAAGAGGAAGGACTGAGAGAGAGGGGTGTAGGAGAGAGAGGAGGGACTAAGAGAGAGAGAGAGAGAGAGAGGGGGGGTGAGAGAGGGGGGAACAGAGAGAGAGGCATGTAAGAAGGATGGGGACTGAGAGAGAAGGGGACTGAGAGATGGGGGGTTGAAAGAGAGAAAAGGGGGTGAGAGAGATGGGCGGCTGAGAGAGATGGGGGGGCTGAAAGATACCGGAGGGTCTGAGAGATACAGGAGGGGCTGAGAGAGAGAGGAGAGTGAGGAGGGAGGAGGGAGATGAGAGAGAGAGAGCGACCCTTAGCTCTGTCCCTATCTGCAGTAGCTGCTCAGCCCCCCCACCCCAGTCTCTGTCTGTAGGTAGGTCTGTGTATGATCATGTCCAGTACCTTCCATGCCAGTCTCCGTGTTCTCTCTGCTCTGTTCCTTCTAGCGGCTCCCTTGTAGCCTACGCCTCCTGCCCGTCCTCATATTCCAGGCCCCCAATCAGCCTGTTCTCCTGGCCTCACTGTTGGTGTTTTATCAAAGAGGAGGTTTGAGGAATTCAGGCTCTGGAGAGCACTGGGGATGCTGTGTCCGCTGCTCCCTCTTCGGGGGTCATGGAGGTATTGAAGCTCTTTTCTCCCTCCCTGGCTCTCAGGCCTATCTCTTCACCTACCTCTTGGAGGCTGCAGGGCCGCCCACTCACTTGCCTTGTGCAGATATGTTCCCACACCTCGTCCTGCCGCACCCCCGCTGCCACAAACCTGGACTCTCCACGGATCTCCCTCTACCTGCGATCACCAGACTGCTCGCGTTCCCACAGAGAGGGCTCTGGGTGCCAGCTGTGGCACGTGTGTCATAGGTTCTCCATCACTGATCTATCAGCTATGGCAGCTGCAGAGTACTAATGAGGAAATCTGCACGGCCTGCATCCCTTTAGATGTTTTTATATTCAGAGTATCTCATCAAAAATGACATTTTTGTTGCAGAGGATGCCAAAAATCTGACTTGTATCTTAGCCAGACTTCTGGGAAAATTGGTGAGCCAATCACACAAGCAAGAAATTATGTTCCTGGGGTGTTGTCAGTACACATTTTCTGTACAGAACAGCTGCAGGCAGCCATATTGCATTGCATTTTCAGAAAACTACAGCGGCTGCAGATTCAAAAGAAAAGGTCATTTTTAATTAGATTTAATTACAATATGATTTGTGTCGCAATTGTATACGCTATATAATTTTTTTTTCTTATTTGCTTTTTTTTCCCCCACGAAAGTGGAGTTCCCCTTTAAGGATTTAGATTAGATCTGTAAAGAGGAGTGGACCAAAGTCCCCCCTGAGATGTGTGCAAACCTGGTCACCAACTACAAGAAACATCTTACCTCTGTGCTTGCTAACAATGGTTTCCCCACCAAGAGCTAAGTCATGTTTTACCTGGGGATTAAATACTTACTTTACTCACTGAACTGCAATGTCAAGCGGCAGCTGCCAAAGCCAGCAGATTATTAGCATGCATAAAAAAAGGGATGTATTCCAGAGATAAGACTATAATCCTTCCACTTTATAAAACTCTGGTCCGAACGCATCTGGAGTATTATGTCCAGTTCTGGTGGCCAGTCCTCAGAAGGGATGTGTTGGAGCTGGAGAGAGTCCAGAGAAGGGCAACTAAACTGATAAGGGGATTGGAGGACGTTAACTATAAAGAGCGTCTGCAATCACTCGATTTATTCTCCCTGGAGAAGAGACGTCTGAGGGGGGATATGATAGCAAATTATAAATATCTTAATGGGGATCTCAGCTTAGAAAAAAGCTGTTCATTCGAAGGGATTGCATGAGGACTCGAGGACATACAATGCGATTATAGGAGAAGCGTTTTAACCTCAGGCAACGAGGGGGGTTCTTTACTGTTAGGGCTACAAGATTGTGGAATTCTCTACCACAAGAGGTGGTTTCTACGGGAAGTATGGTGGCTTTCAAAAGACTCTTAGACTTACATCTCAAGGATAAGGACATTAAGGGCTATGTGAGATGATTACAGCCACACACACCTACACAGGTTGAACTGGATGGACTATTGTCTTTATTCAACCTCACCTACTATGTAACTATGTAACTATGTAACATTATAGCATTTGTTTTATGTGGTTTTTTTCTGCCTTTTTGGTTGATATTCTATCCCTATCATTTAAAATACACTTATGATAAAAATAATAGACCCTTAATTTCTTTGTAAGTGGGCAAACTTACAAAATCTGCAGGGGATAAAATAAATATTTTACCCACTGTATATATAGAATCCTATATATACAATCCTATACCCACAGTTGATTCAGAGGAAGCCAAACAAAAAACCAATAAAGCATGATCGAATTTACTCCAGCAGGGGAAAAAATTCCTTCCTTATCCCCAAGAGGCAATCGGATATTCCCTGGATCAACTTTACCTTAAAATATGAGTATTCAGTTATATTATGTGTATCTAGGAACAAATCCAGGCCTTTCTTACAACAATCTACTGACCTGGCCAGAACCAGCTTTTGAGGGAGTCTATTCCACATTTTCACAGCTCTTACTGTGAAGATGCCTTTCCATATTTGGAAATGAAATCTCTTTTCCTCCAGACATGAAGAGTGTCCCCTTGTCCTCTGTGATGACCTTAAAGTGAATATCTCAACACCATTTTCCTATATCTCCTCTTACCCAAGAGAGAATAAATTCAGTCCAGCTAATCCTTCCTCATAGCTGAGCTCCTTCATGCCTCTTATCAGTTTGGTTGCTCTTCTTTGCACTTTCTCCAATTTCCCAATATCCTTTTTGAGAACTGGCGCACAAAACTGAACTGCATATTCCAGATGAGGTCTTACTAATAATTTGTACAGGGGAATAATTATATTTCTCTCTCTTCAGTCCAAGCCTCTCTTAACACAAGACAGGATTTTGCTCATTTTGTAAACTGCAGCTTGGCATCGCATGTCAATTATTAATGATACCCCATATGCTAGATCAGAATTGAGCACACCCATATACAATATCCCTACCAATAATAGATTTGCAACCTTGAGAGATGACCCACCCCAAGAACAATATCCTCAGCAAAATGGCTACTATAATAATTCCAATTTTTACAGGGGAAATCAAGGACACCGACCACCCTATCACAATGGAGGTTTCCGGGGTGGGAGAGGCAACAACTCAGGTTACAATAATTACAACAACTACAGAGGGGATTTTCAAAGGAGAGGATCTGGCAGGCCCCCATGGAGAGGGAGGGGAGCACCCAACTACAGGGGAAGAGGGGGCAACCAATACCAATTGGACAGGAGAGAGGAATGGAGACCATGGCCTCCCATGGGACCCCCACAAGAATACAGAGCACCAAGAGAAGAGGAACCAGAGGATGTAGAGGAGGACAGAAAAAGAAAAAGACCAAACTAATGGAGGGTATTTTATTAATTAAAAGTTTTAAGTTTGGGATTAAAGTTTGCACCAGATAAGAATATCAACAAATTCGACACTTACATTGATTTACAAAAATTTATTAGGAAACTCAATGTCAAGAAATTTTATGCAGGGAGGCCATCAACCAATAATTTACCAACTGGAGATTTTACATATACACAATTGCGAAACAAGTCTGTTTTTAACCCTAAAGTGAAAAATAGTTAATTTTTAGATGTTTTTAAAACCATGGTGGAAAACAATTTAGAAAGTATGAAAATTAAAAGGTCAAGGAAAAAAAAAAGATGTTGAAAAAGGTTTACAGTCATTGGAAAAAAGAAATAACATTGTGATTAGATCAGCGGACAAAGAGGGGGGGATTATTAATCCTTAATAAGGAAGACTATTTAAAAGAACTAAATAGACTGGTAAATGACGCTGAAACTTATGAGGAATTAAAAGGCAATCCCACAAACAAATACAAAGCAAAGTTGACCAAACTAATCAAATGGGCGAGTAAAGAGGGCATCCTAAACAAAAAATAAAGCAGATATCTAATCCCAGATGCGCCAAGACTACCAGTCATATATCAATTGCCCAAAATCCATAAAAATAGGGAACATCCACCTGGAAGGCCAATCATAAGTGGAGTAGACTCCCTCCTATCCAGGTAGGGAGAATACCTAGATTGCTTTTTTCAACCCCTAGCACAAGAGGGGGAGGCTTATTTGAAAGATAGCAAACATCTGATGGAAATCCTTATGAATTTAGAGGTAGAGGAGAGCGATATCCTAGTTAGTGTAGATGTCAACTCCCTCTACACTAACATCAAACAAAAACATGCCCTAGAGGCAGCAAAATGGGCATTGGACAAAACTGAAATAAAAACCAAACAGAAAGAGTTTTTACTACAAGGATTAGATCTGGCCATGAGCCATAACTATTTCTGGCATGAGAAAAGATTTTACCGCCAAAAGAAAGGAGTAGCTATGGGGGCAAAATATGCCCCCTCTATAGCTAACATTTTCATGCAAAAGTGGGAACATGAAGCGATTTTCAATAATACACCCCCCGAACTAATCACATACAAAAGATACATCGACGATGTTTTTATAATATGGAGAGGTACGAAAAAAAAAGATTTGGAGGGTTTAAACTTTTTAGATTTATTTATTTTCAAAAATGAAAACAGACTTTACACTAAAACATATTTTAAAGAGGTAGACGCCAATGGCTATATACCCTTAGGAAGTTGCCACCATCCAAAATGGCTCAATGCCATTCCGAAAGGACAAATGATGAGAGTCAGAAGAAACTGCAATAGAAAGCAGGATTATGAAAATCAAGCGGACTTATTGATAGACAAATTCAAAGAAAAAGGTTATAAGAACAAAGACCTGATTAAAATAAAAAATGAAGTGAAAAATATGGAAAGGAAAGATCTTTTTACTAAGAAAACTAAAAATAAAGATGATTTTAGCATAGCTTTTTTACCAGTTTTTCTAGGCAACATTCGGAATCGGAAAAATGTTTTAAAAAACATTGGCCTCTACTGATGAAAGATGATATTTTAAAAACTTTTTTACCCCCTAAACCAAAATTTATCTACACCAAACCCAAAACTTTAAGGTTACAATTGGCCCATAATGTGGTGAATCCACCTAAAAAAACCTGCACATTCCTAGACCAAGTGGGTTTTTTCAGTTGTGGGAGATGCATGATATGCAGGACATCAAAACACAGAAGAAGGAAAACTATTGAATTTAAATCCCACGCTAATGGGAAAATTTACCAGATTCAGAAATTCATCACATGTGCATCCACACATGTAACCTATCTCCTCTCATGCCCTTGTGGCCTCCAATACATTGGAAGGACCACCAGGGAATTGAGGGTGAGATTAAGGGAACATGTTTTGAACATAAAAAAGGGTTTTAAGAACCATAGCCTTTCCCACCATTTTAAAATCGCACATAACAAAGATCCAAGCCTCCTCACTTTTTGCGCTATAGATCGAGTTGAGCCCCATTGGAGAGGGGGCAATCTAAAGAAGGCTATATCCCAGAATGAGACCCAATGGATCCACCTGATGGATACCTTAAAGCCTAAAGGGTTAAATGTTGACTTAGATGTGAATTGTTTTTTATCTAATTGGTAAAATACCCCTTCCTCTTTAACATTTATATACATGCCCTCCCTTATTTTAATCTATTATCATTGTTGTTTACAGGTTTTTATTTTACAAACAATTAATAAACTATTTTAACAAATAAATTTAATAATAATTTAATAAACATTTTAAATACTTTGAAACCATTATTATCCCCCTATTTTATAGTTCTGGCTCTCTTAAAGATAAAATAAATAATGCACATAATTTATTTAGATAATTTATTAATTTATTGATTTATTAACATAGTAATTCTATATATAGAACTCACCATCACATTTTTTAGTTATTTATCAAAACATGTGATCACATCACTATTTTTTCTTCTGCCCACCTTGTATATATAAAATAAGCTAAATTGCACCATAATATTTAAAAAGTTAGTTTATCACATTCACACACGTATATACTTAACTTCATCACATTTTTTTTGCATATTTAATTATTTGATCATTTACAAGATTTTTATGATTAAACTATATTTTATTCATTGTTCATGAGAGGACCACTAATGTAAACAGGAAGTAATACCGTAGTACCATGCAAATTTTAACATTCCTATTGAATAATTTTTGAGATGTCACCATCAATAATTAATTTATACTCCAAAGTTGCTCAGTTAGGCAGCTTTCACATTGATATGTGACTAGATAAAAGAATTATTAAACCGGATACAGCAATTACCCCGGATACTATTAAGATCCGAGCGGGATATAAATAAGTCGATCGTGCCCGGAAATTATGTCTTTGAAAACGCCCACGTGTCGGGTGAAACGCGTTGACGTAATTTCCGGCGTACAACCACGCATCGTCACATCCGGTTTACTTCCTGGAGTCGGTGGAACGCACGCCAATGCGGCGTTCCTGATTGTCAATTCATATGCGTTTTTTTTGCTTCGTTCTTGTAAGTATAACTGAATCGTTTGGGGGAATAAAAATATCAAAAACATATCACACTATTGGCCCCATTCTTTTTCTTTTATACATTTGGATACTACGGTCACTTGCTTGGAGCGATCCCATCAAGGCTTTCCTATTCCTGATACCTTATACTGGAGCTCGGTTGCCATAACTGATTCCTTCATGTGCTGAACGACCATATTTGTGGTGAGTAGGGGACCTGGAGGGTCGGGTCACTCACTGGAGCACCAATTGATTGGATCAATTTTTTGCACCTGAGCACTTTATATTTATATTTGCACCAAGGAATAAGGACTTTTTCATAAGAATTAATTTTACATCAATATTTATGCTGGTTAATTTATTGTATAGATATATTGTGAACAGCTATTTTGCACAGACCACTTTGCACTCTGGAATATATATATTTAATTCATTTGTGTTTTGTTGCTAGCACTGTTTTAACTTTTTATATACATGTCAAATATTAAGTTTACTAGACATTAAGCCCGTTAAATTAACGGGCGCTAGAACATATGTGAGCAAACATTTGTAAAAACAGACTTGTTCCAGTACAAAAAAGAGTGGACAACCATGCAGTTGATTTCTATCTTATCGTATTTATTCTTTAGAAATGTTACAGAAGAATAATGTGAAAAATGTCACATTTCTAATTTTTTTTTTTTATGTAGTAAACAAAAACAATTAAGGTAGGTAAATGTTGCTTAAGTGCAAACCTTTTCAAACAATTATAATAAAAAAAAAAACTCTACTGATTTTGTATATTTACATTTGTTCTTGTTTTTTTTTTGGGGGGGTGGGGTTGGTGGGGGGTTATGTTCACTGTGCATTGAAAGGGGGGCACGCAGCACTTGGCAATGCTGTGGCACGCTGCAATGATTGGGGGCAATGCTGTGGCACTCTGCAATGATTGGGGGCAATGCTGTGGCACTCTGCAATGATTGGGGGCAATGCTGTGGTCACTGTGCATTGAAAGGGGGCACGCTGGTCTCTCGGCATTGAAAGGGGGGCACGCTGGTCACTGTGCATTGAAAGGGGGGCACGCAGCGCTGGTCACTGTGCATTGAAAGGGGGGCATGCTGGTCACTGTGCATTGAAAGGGGGGCATGCTGGTCACTGTGCATTGAAAGGGGGGCATGCTGGTCACTGTGCATTGAAAGGGGGGCACGCTGGTCACTGTGCATTGAAAGGGGGCACGCTGCTCACTGTGCATTGAAAGGGGGGCACGTTGGTCACTGTGCATTGAAAGGGGGGCACGCTGGTTACTGTGCATTGAAAGGGGGGCACGCAGCGCTGGGCAATGCTGTGGCACGCTGCAATGATTGGGGGCAATGCTGTGGCACTCTGCAATGATTGGGGGCAATGCTGTGGCACTCTGCAATGATTGGGGGCAATGCTGTGGTCACTGTGCATTGAAAGGGGGCACGCTGGTCTCTCGGCATTGAAAGGGGGCACGCTGGTCACTGTGCATTGAAAGGGGGGCACGCAGCGCTGGTCACTGTGCATTGAAAGGGGGGCATGCTGGTCACTGTGCATTGAAAGGGGGGCATGCTGGTCACTGTGCATTGAAAGGGGGGCACGCTAGTCACTGTGCATTGAAAGGGGGCACGCTGCTCACTGTGCATTGAAAGGGGGGCACGTTGGTCACTGTGCATTGAAAGGGGGCACCCTGGTCACTGTGCATTGAAAGGGGGGCACGCAGCGCTGGTCACTGTGCATAGAAAGGATGGCACGCTGGTCACTGTGCATTGAAAGGGGGCACCCTGGTCACTGTGCATTGAAAGGGGGATACGCTGGTCACTGTGCATTGAAAGGGGGGGCACGCTGGTCACTGTGCATTGAAAGGGGGCACACAGCGCTGGTCACTGTGCAATGAAAGGGGGGCATGCTGGTCACTGTGCATTGAAAGGGGGCACGCTGGTCTCTCTGCATTGAAAGGGGGGCACGCAGCGCTGGTCACTGTGCATTGAAAGGGGGCACGCTGGTCACTGTGCATTGAAAGGGGGCACATTGGTCATTCTGCATTGAAAGGGGGCACGCTGGTCACTGTGCATTGAAAGGGGGCACGCTGGTCACTGTACATTGAAAGGGGGCACGCTGGTCATTCTGCTGGGAAAGTCGGAACTGGTTACTAAAATGTTTTAATCCCACCACTATGTACATATATACTATATATATATATATATATGTGTGTGTGTATATATATATATATATATATATATATATATATATATATATAAATATATAAGCCAGCCCAGGGCTTGACACCCCCAGCGGTTTGCAGATCTCAGTGTGAACCAGCGTGCGATTCAGAAACTGGCACTGAATCGCAGGGTTTCCAGCACTGCACCAGTGTGAACCAGGGCTAAATGTGTGCATGGGGAAATCAGGTCAGTTTTTTTATTCAATGCACCGGTAGAACAATAAAACAACTAACTCACCTATGGCCAGCTTAGGGCTCCATGTACACGGGACGTTAGAAAAATCAGGATCCGACTTGCGGCGCGACTTGCGCTGAGAGAATCTTGAGGGGGAACTCTACGCCAAAAATGGGAAAAAAACTGCGTGGGGGTCCCCCCCAGGTTCCAAACCAGGCCCTTCGGGTCTGGTATGGAATTTGAGGGCAGCTCCATGCCGAAAAAATGGCGTGGGGTCCCCCCCCAAAATCCATACCAGACCCTTATCCGAGCATGCAGCCCGGTAGGGCAGGAAGGGGGAGGGGACGAGCGAGCGGCTCCACCCCCCCGGACCATACCAGGCCACATGCCCTCAACATGGGGGGTTGTTGGTGCTTTGGGGCAGGGGGGGCTCTGCACCCCCCACCCCAAAGCACCTTGCCCCCATGTTGATGAGGACAAGGGCCTCATCCCCACAACCCTGGCCGGTGGTTGTGGGGGTCTGCGGGCAGGGGGCTCATCGGAATCTGGAAGCCCCCTTTAACAAGGGGGCCCCCCAGATCCCGGACCCCCTCCCTATGTGAATGGGTATGGGGTACACTGTACCCCTACCCATTCAGCCCATAAAAGGCAGTGTATGTAAATAACGACAGGAGACGTTTTGGAAAGTTTATTAAAAATCTTCATCTGTTCTTCTCTGCTCTGGTCTTCTCCCTCTCCTGGTCTTCTGGTCCTTTGCTGTCCGCAAAGAACAGATGAAGATTTTTAATAGAAAGATTTGGGGGGGGGTGCAGAGCTCCCCCTGCCCCAAAGCACCAACACCCCCCCCATGTTGAGGGCATGTGGCCTGGTATGGTCCAGGGGGGGTGGGGCCGCTCGCTCGTCCCCTCCCCTTCCTGCCCTACCAGGCTGCATGCTCGGACAAGGGTCTGGTATGGATTTTGGGGGGGACCCCACGCCGTATTTTCGGCATGGGGCTACCCTCAAATTCCATACCAGACCCGAAGGGCCTGGTTTGGTACCTGGGGGGGGGGGACCCCCACGCAGTTTTTGTCCCATTTTTGGCATGGAGTTCCCCCTCAAGATTCTCACAGCGCAAGTCGCGCCGCAAGTCAGATCATCCTGATCCGGCTTGCAGTGCGACTTCCATTCAAATCAATAGGCTCCCATAGGGAACCACTGATTTTGAATGGAAGAAAAAAAACGTATAACGTGGCTGAACGTAGGTTCATCACGTTTGGTCACGTTTGGGCACGTTCGGCCGCGTTTCTGCGCTTGAAACACCGGGAAACACACGTTCGAACGCAAATAATTGCATTCCAAAAAACATCCCTGAACTCAACTGCCTGCAAATGACTGTAAACGACCCTGTGTACATGGACAGATAAGATAAAATGTAGATGGTTTCAGGGGCTTCTGAAAAAAATGCCCAACTGCTCCTAAACGGCCATTTACAACGTCCTGTGTACATGGAGCATTAGAGTGGTGATAAATGTTTGTGAATAGAGCCTATTGGATGGCAGAGAACACATCATACACATGACCCCACAGCAGTGCAGAGAAGACATTGAGGAGGTGCTCCATCTGTAGAGGACTCTCCTCTCCCTCTATAACAAATACAGAACACACAGAGGATAATCTGCTGCCTGAACTCTGCCCTATACCTGGGTGCAGAATCATTCTCAAAACACATGGAGCTAATACTGTATACACAGCACTTACCTGCAGCTGCAGAACCACTTCCTGTGTCCCGCATAACCCTTCCCCCTAGAAACAGAGTACGGAATTTCCGGGTTCCGCCTCTCCTCTGTGCCTTGTAACTGTTGGTTGGTGCCATGGAGAGCTTACACTGACACTGAATATGTGATAATAATAATAGGGTCAGAGCAGAGTCAGTCACAGAGAGAGAGATCACTGCACAGCCGGGCAAGCAGGTCTCTCTCCAGTCTCCACCATCACTCCACTTTGCGGGGCCGTGCCAAGAGCTAAAGCCGAGCGGGAGGCGGGTGCAGCCAATCCGAGGGAGGCCTGAGGCTCTGCCCCTGAGTGATCGCATTGCATCGGGGATTGATCTGAGATTCTTATCGGGAGATGGCCGCAGAGTGAGACTTGCGGCGGACACTGCAAGGACCGCTCGCGGACACCTTGCCGACCCCTGACCCTGAGGCGGATGTTGAAAGGTGGGCGGGGATCCGCTCATATACACGCCCACCCAGCTCCGGTTCTGCGTCCCAACGGCTGTCCGTGCGCCACATGCACAGTAGCGCAATTCCACGGACACAGGGACGGACGCAGAGACACTTGCATATTATTATTATAGATGAGCTACCACAACAGGCAAATCCTTCTCCATCATTGACTCTCCCACCTGTTCTCCTCCTAGTATGTATGATGCATGCATGTTTCTAGCCCCCAAATGCAAAATTTTACATTTCTCAACATTAAACCTCATTTGCCACACAGTTGCCCAATGAAACAGTGCATTGAGATTGGCTGGTACGTTGGAGACATCACTGCATAGCTTGGTGTCATCAGCAAACACTGAAATGGTAATTTTAATCCCAGACCCTATATCATTTATAAATACATTAAAAAGTAATGGTCCCAACACTGAACCTTGGGGTACACCACTGATAACCTTAGACCATTCAGAGTATGAATCATTAACCACTGCTTGAATTGGTTTTAACCAGTAATCCACCAGCAGTGATGTGTTAAGTCCAGCTACAGTGAAACATCAAGTTCAAGCATTCCTAAGCCAGCTAAAGTGTTTCTCAAGTCAGCTAGAGGATTTACAGGGCATGCTTGGACTTTTAGATCCACAGCAGTTGGGGATGCTGGCTGTTACAAGACTAGTCTTGGATACTCCACAGCCACAGCCTTCTGCCATAATAAACTAGCTGATTACAAATTAGGTAAACTCATGGCTAGCTTGTTTTAATCGTTTGCTTGCCATGCCATATAGGATGTAGGCTGTAAAGGGGCCAATACATACATTTGCAAGCTGCATTATCAGTATAATTTCAATCAATGTGGTGGCGATTAGAACAGTTCTCTGGAATTTGCACTTTATAAGTACACAAAAATACAGTAAAACACACTAAGTGTAACAGGCTATACTTTAAGAGGAACTACAGTCTTTCAAAAAAAAAAAAAAAATTTAATTCAGCAGCTACAAATACTATAACTGCTGACTTTTAATAAACAGACACACACCAGCCAAGGAATTCAGTGATGTACTCACCCAGGCTGGTACTTCACCTGTGGGAAGCCAGGTGTGACTTCCTGCTGTTTCACAACCGGCTCCCCACTGCGCATGTGCAAGATCACAGTGCGCTGACAGATCGGTCCCGCAGCCACCTGGGACATATGACAGGTCCCAAGAGGTTAAAGTCTGAGGGGGGGGGGGGTGGTGGTTAAAAAGGGGTGTTCAACTTACACAATTATTATCTAGGCAGGAATTGCAGAAGTGGGAGAGTGTACCTGTTAGAAAATACCTTCCCCCTCCCAAAACAGAAAAAAATGTAAAAGGAGGGGGAGGAGAGGCACATTAGCAGTACTTTAACTTTTAAGTGAAGGCTCACTTTAACCACTTGCCGACCAGTCACTGGGACTGTACTGTGGCAAAGTAGCTCGATTCCGTCCAGCGATGTAGACCTACGTCGCTGGACTCCTCCCCCTGTAGGCGGCGCTCGCGCGCCGCCAGAGGCGCGATCCTGCAGTATTCAGTCACAGCGGGAGTCGGGCCAGGGGAGGAGCGGCGGCGATCGCCGCCGCTCTTCCCCGAACGTCAGGGAATCGAGTTTGGAGATCCGCCCGCTTGTGTAAATAGAGCGGGCGGATCTCCTAAGTGACAAAGAGTGACAGATTGCAGGGTTCAGCATAGCTGAACATGCGATCTGTCCCTGTGTCACTCAGTCACCTCCCCCCACACACGTTAGTAAGCACCAGGCATACATTAACCCCTCCCTCTCCAATAAAATTAACCCCTTCCCTGCCAGTGTCCTTTTTACAGTAACAGTGCATATTTATAGCACTGATTACTGTAGAAATGTCACTGGTACCCCCAAAAGTGTCATAAATGTCAAGGGTCTGCTCTGTCTGCCGCAATGTCGCAGTCCCGCAAAAAAAATCGCAGATCGCCGCCATTACTAGTTAAAAAAAAAACACCAAAAATGACAGAAATCTTTCCCTTAGTTAGTAAACGCGATAACTTTTGCGCAAACCAATCAAAATACACTTATTGTGATTTTTTTTTACCAAACATAGGTAGCAGAAAACAAATTGGCCAAAATTTTTTAAAAATTTTGATTTTTACATTTTTTGGGGGGAATTTCATATAAAAAGATGTTAAAAATATTGTTATTTTTTCAAAATAAACGAACTTTTTTGTTTATAGCGCAAAAAGTAAAAATCTCACAGGTGATCAAATACCACCAAAAGAAAGCTCTGTTTGTGGGAAAAAAAGGACGTAAATTTTGTTTGGGTATGGCGTCGCACGACCGCGCAATTGTCAGTTAAAGTTGCACAGCCCGGAATCGCAAAAAGTGGCCTGGACGTAAGACAGCAAAATCCTCCGGTGGTAAAGTGGTTAAGCATGACATACACTGATCGTTATTTTTGCTCAGCCCTAATAACTTCAATAGACTCCATCCACGCTATACATCTGGAATAGACAAATCTGCTGAATTCAGCCAACTGGATCCAATCAGATGCAACTGCTGTCGGCTCACAATTTTCTGCTTGACTCCTCTGGTTTTCCAATCAACTGGGCTAACCACTAAGTGAATTTTGGCTGGCCCATCAGTGCGTGTGCACCGGTATGTCAGCTTTAAAATTTGATTTGCGGGTGACCCTGTCTGCACAACCTGGCCTGACAAACTTTGATTTAAATACTGAGGGAGCCAAATAGAAAACAGTCAATGCATGGGTATTTTGACAGCCATGGACGCCAAATGTCAGAATACAATAGCTGACAGGGAAGACTAATCCATCTGCACTCTTTAGAGTTGACTGAGAAATCTGTTATAAGTCTTTCATTCAGCCCACAGGCTGAACAAAAGAATTCTAAGCGTAGATGGCCAGCTTTAGAAGCAAGGTGAGAAAGCTATTCATGTTTGTTTTTTATGAACTTAAATAAACATGCTGGGAAAATACTTAGGAAGAAAGTGAAGAGGAGGCTTCACTTCTGTAACAGGATACTAAGAATGCTAGGTGCACCTGATCAGAGAACCATACCGAACGGAAGAAGACATTTGAAAGTTTACAATGCCATACAGACTGAAGACTCTATGACACCTTACAAGAGAGATATAAACAAGTAGTTACACATTGATCATTATTTTAGGACAATGTTGTACTTAACAAAATTGATGGAATTAGCATTCGATGCTGTGTACTCACCATCTCCACTGCTCGGGGATCCATTTGGCTAGACGGTACCGAAACTGAAAACTGGATTTTCTTTCTACCTTTGCTCTCCATTTGTGGACTAGTCTGGGAAATGTTTGAGTGCATTTCTTGTGAAGCTCCAGAGCTCATGCTGACTAGCTTTCAGTTCTTTCCAATCTCCCCTGCTCACTCTGTCCTTCTGTCTCCCTCTGCTCAGTCAGTCCTTCTGTCTACCTCTGCTTAGTCTGTCCTTCTGTCTCTCTCTGCTCACTCCGTCCTTCTGTCTCTCTCTGCTCACTCTGTCCTTCTCTCTCTCTCTGCTCACTCTGTCCTTCTGTCTCTCTCTGCTCAATCTGTCCTTCTGTCTCTCTGTCTCTCTCTGCTCACTCAGTCCTTCTGTCTCTCGCTGTTCACTCTGTCCTTCTGTCTCCCTCTGCTCAGTCAGTCCTTCTGTCTACCTCTGTTGACTCTGTCCTTCTGTCTCCCCTGCTCACTCTGTCCTTCTGTCTCTCTCTGCTCACTCTGTCCTTCTGTCTCTCTCTGCTCAATCTGTCCTTCTGTCTTTCTCTGTTGACTCTGTCCGTCTGTCTCCCTCTGCTCACTCAGTCCTTCTGTCTCTCTCTGCTCACTCAGTCCTTCTGTCTACCTCTGCTCACTCTGTCCTTCTGTCTCTCTCTGCTCACTCAGTCCTTCTGTCTACCTCTGCTCACTCTGTCCTTCTGTCTCCCTCTGCTCCCTCTGTCCTTCTGTCTCTCTCTGCTTACTTAGTCCTCCTGTCTACCTCTGCTCACTCTGTCCTTCTGTCTCCCTCTGCTCACTCAGTCCTTCTGTCTCCCTCTGCTCACCCTGTCCCTGTATCTTCTCCTTAGCTGTTTACCTCTTGCTGTGTTGCTCTTTACCTCCTCCTCACTATGCCCCCTGCCAGTCTCCACTCTAATACTCTGGATGTGAGTCCCTTCCTCTCCTTTCTTATTTCTTTTCTGTTATTTTATGACCTTGGTACCTCCCTCTGCCTTCTCGTAGTTTGTCTCCTGTCACTCTCACTTATAAACAGTCTCTTCCCTGTTAATAACTCAGTGCATGAGGATATCCTTGTACAGCTGCCAGGCTGGAGTCTACCTCCCCTTTGGAATGCCTCTCCCGTACACAGCACTTTTGTGTTTTATTTCTCTGGGCTACTCTTTCTGTCTGCACAGTTCTGTCTTTGCTTCGTCTTCGCCTGTCCTTTTCTTGTCTTTTTTTTCCATACCATGGTGGCTGTTACACACCTGTAAAGTACTGCCAGAATATTTACATAGCTCAGGTCCAGTGTGTCACTTTGTTTACTGCACCTAAGAATTCATTAGGAAACGGTTACTCTAATGATTTTTGAAATATTTGCTTCGTGCAATCATATTCCTACTATGACACAGCGAGGCTGATTTACTAAAGGCAAATAGGCTCTTCACTTTGCAAGAGAAAGTGGCGTATCGCAAGGGAGTTTGAAGCAAAATGGGTAGCAAAGTGGGTAAAAAATACCCACCCACGGAAAAAGGTAAAACCCTGCTGACCTTCGTCATTCCAATCATGTGCAAGAAATAATGCTGTTGTTTTATTTTCCCTGCGCGCAATTGGGAGTTCTATGCAAAGTGTAATTTTACCACATTCACTTAGCTCTGAGAAAGTTCCCATGCATAGTCAAAAGCCAATTTTCCTTTAGTAAATCAATAGCAATGAGACTGATTTACTTTGGAAGTTGTGAATCTTCATTAAAAATCTCTATGGAATTCGAAAAAGTCTCATAGACAATCTTTAGAAAGCTCTCATGCCTGTGTGTGATAAATGTTAGTACCTGGGACAAATTTATGTACCTTTCCGTGGCATGCTGGAGGGGGGGGGGGGGTGGGGGACAGCGCTGTGCCTGGAGTATCCATATTGGACACTACATCTTCAGTGCACATTCAGCTCTTCCCGCCACATAGCAACATTGCTTGTTAAGACCCTGTCAGCTGTCGTCAACACCATAGCAACCAATAACTTATCCCTTATTCAGATGCTGGCCAGAAGATTACGTTTATTGTCCAAATATGGCCCTTGCTATATTGGGTAATAAGGTCAGCAAGCATAACTGCCCCTTTGTTTATATTCATCCTTCAGCCTGGGGAATTTCCCGACCAGCAGCTGAATGGGACTGAGTCACTGGTTGTTAGGGCGCCAGCTTCATAGCAACCAGGGAGCCCTAGTAGGAAGCTTATAGGAAGGTGATGGGCTGCAATTTGTATTACCTATTGGATGCAAAAATCCAGTCATCGTGACAAAAATGTGCCTAAAATAGCAGCTTCTGTATTGTTCAGAGTGGAGTGGGTCAGGGATAGAGCCTTGTTTGTTAGGGAGAGTATGAGAGCAGTGTTAGGGAGAGGTACTTGACAAGGAGTGGAAGAGTAGGTTTCCTCTTACAGGGTATTTATTCTGCTAGCTTCTTGGAACTTTTTAGGTAAGTAGGTAACAGTTGAGAAAAAATAACACTGGACCAATAAGGTTATGTTATTGCTATTGCTATCGCAAAGCATTGATGCAAATGTAAATAATCTGGCTGCCGGGGAGACAGCTTCTGCACCCAAGAGGATCTTTACAGTCCTCCTTGGTTTGTAGTGAAATGTATCAAAAATGTAAATCAAAGCACCACACCACTGCTGAGAGATCGAGATACATCTGTATTCAATTTAAAGTCAGGACAATCCAAAAAGTAGCCAACATGTTTTGGGGCTCCAAAACACCCTCTTCATTAGGTCTAGAAAAAAAAGTAAGGACATCTCCATAATAATAACATTTCCCCTCCTCAGGGTCATAGTGAAACCCAAATAGCCAATAGAATTGGATGCATAAAAAATAATGTCAGGTAGCATTGAATGAATAGGTAACATTTATCTGAGGTTTTTGTATATAATGATTATTCATTTAATGTTACCTGAAACATTGATATTGTTTTGATATGTAGATGTCCTCAAGTTCGTATTCAACCCCTGAAACGTATTGGATACTTTTTGGATTGTCCCCCTGACTTTCTGCTCGAAGAAGTGTGTAACCTGCAACATATGCCGTGCCATTTCTGCTAAACTATCTTAATTTTATGATCATTCAATTTCTTCAATATAAAGTAACCTTTAAGAATCAGTTTGTGCCCTCTCCCAATTCTCAGGTACATTGTTGAGCATCACCCACATTTTGGCAGGATATTAAAAAAATCCATCTTCAGCGGTGGGTGCTGTAATGATATTCCTGCACGGGATGTCCTAAAAGCTGTCGCAGGCAACCATTTTGTCTCCAGCAGCCATGACAGTTTAAAAAACGATAGACCCCTCATTCACCCAGCCCCCTCCTTGAGCTAATTAATGTAGGAACCCAGGAAGTTTGGGCTTCAAACAAGCCAACTTCAAAAAAGCTGTTACTTCAAAGAACCTTATCTAAGAACCTTATCTCAACAAACCCTGGCAGATGTACAGGCCAGGTCATAATCTTAGCAGATGTCCACTGAGGCTGGCCAGAGCCGCCTCATAAATTCCACAGCCAAAATTGTTAATTTGAGATGTACCACTACCTCTCGCAATTTATACCCAATTCATAAATGCCGACAGGAACATGACACATTAACAAAAGGTATATATTTGGATGAGAAATAAAATACTGATCGAATTAAGATCATACATGATCACGTTCGCTCCTATGGAAGACAAGCTAGCTGTCAGATGCCTTACGGGTCAGAGGTTATTAGAAAATAACCTGTGTTTGGTGTCTATGAAAATAGAATTCAATACTGCACAAGAATATATACGTTTCAAGAAGGCAACTGGTAGACATTGGAAGATATGAATTATGTTATAAATCTGTCTATACGGGAGGTTCCTTGATATTGTCTAAGCTGTAGGGCTGCCCATGGCCACTGTGTTTATTGGTCAAGGACCTCTGGTGACACCCCCTGCGGTCTCAGAGAAAAAGGAGAGAAGCAGATCAGTTCTCAGTTCTCATTTTAACATCAAAGAAGTAATATCAAGGAAGAAACATCTATCCATCACTTTGGGAACCGGCTCAGCTTCTGAACTCTGCTAATACAAGGACATTGACTGCAAGTATCTTTACTTCTCAATTCTTTATCTTATTTTTCTAAATTGCTAAATTGTGTCTCTATTTCCTTGAAATCCATTTTTCTGTAAATATTTTTATCTGCACCAATTTTAACCTTTTTATTAAACCTTATTTCGAAAAGTGTTAATCTTGTCACTAAGCTCTTAATGCAAAGCTACCAAAGAACCTGTCTCTTGAAGAGCGCTACTGTCTAGAATAAATCCTCTGGACATCCCTGTCTGCGGTGACAGTGCGTGTTGCAGATGATTATTCTAAAGTCATAATTGGTATTTCTAAAATTGTGAGCGTCCGCTGGGCTCAAACGTAGCGGTGGTGGCAGAGAAAGGGTTAATTGCTTAATTAACTCGGTGACAATCGCTGTCAGCCTGAGGAAGGAGCACGCATGCTCCGAACGCAAGCACCCCCCTGCCACTATTGAATGTAAGCCTGGATACTGAACGCTGCCAGAACCACAGGAAGTGTCGGACTCCACCGGCACAGCCAGGACCACGGCCGCCACAGTGTACTTCCCTAACATCCCTGCAGTGTTGCATATGAATCATCACCATTTGCTGATCAACAATTTCCTCTGTGTGAGTTACTACGTTGTTTTTATGTAATAAATAACCTTTTATTCTACACTGAGGTGGCACTGCTTTTCTTCTCCTACCCCTTTTTGTCTGTTGCAGAGTCCCTCTAGCTCTGTATGAAGCCTGCAGCCACCTCCACCATCCATCTCCACTAACCCCAGGGATTGAACTATCCTGCATACCTCCTAAAAAGACTACCTACAGCCACAGTTGAAACTTTTTTCATAAGATCGAATGTACTTGACTCTTTCACTGGAGCAGATCGAACGTTGTGTATATGTAGCTGTCAGCCTGCGGGCATCTAGATTGTGGTGTGCAGCTGAGAGTGGCATTGTTACGCAAGTGACGGCAGGGTGTGAGATTGCCTGGTCCTTGGTAACGAGTTGGATGAGAAGGCCAGGGGTGTGATACCCGCCACCGTCACAGGTGCTTCCCGAGTTGTTGCCATAGTACCTTTAGGAGCGGCTTTGGCACTGATACCCAAGTATATTGGCGCAAAACCCCCCGGAAACGAATGCAGAGAGGCTGGAAAGCGTTGATACACCTCCCTGAACTGGTGATTAACTCCCTGGAAGATGATATTAGGAGAGCTGAACAAACAACTTTGGCACAAATCGTGGCCTATTTAGAGAGCCTGTACAGCAAGGGCACCTTCGTAGCTGAGCTATGCCACCATATCCACGCCTGCTGTTAAAATTGAAGTTAACAGAGCGTGGGGGAAAGCTACTGGAACTACTTCATCTTGTCCTGTGCTTAACTCTAAGATGCCTTCTTCCTTCCCGGTGGTATCTGTGCTTTTAAATGACCATCAGGCAAACTGCTTAACTGACACAGTTTGGAAATGCCTCAATGTTGGATCCTTTTTGACCCAGATTGAAGGCAGCTAACAATTTTGAAAGGGGTTACCGGGATGTACATCCAAGTGTTTGATTGTTGTCACATGAAAAGATATAATTAAAGACTACAAAAATGACATTTACAAAAATGTGAGGGGTGTACTCACTTTTGTGAGATACTGTATATACATTGGAGACACTGCTCCCATTATAGAAAAATACTGAAACATAGTGATGGACGAACATCGGACGGGGCGGTCCATGAACGCCATCCGCAAACTTTCTCAAATGTTCGCTGTAGCGGAATAGACACGGAGAGTGTGGTTTGGATTGCTTCAAGGGGCACAGAATAAAGGACTCTTTCACTTGGGACCATAATATTTCTGAACAGTGTCCCTCAGGAAATATATAAAGATATATTGCAGATTGCTAGGATATAGCAAAGGTTTTTCAAAGACCCTTGCTAGGGGGGTGGGGGTATTGCTATTGTTCTATTGTTCCTGTCTGCCTTGAGTAAGCTTATTATGGGATGTGTATGTTTGTGTGGTTTGCCTCTAAGAAGAAGGGGTTTTCCCAGAGTGTAGATCTCTTGTGTTTCAATAAACAATTCATTCTAGTTGACTCCCAGTCTGTGTGTCGTCCAGTTACTGGGGGGGGGGGATTTTGCCTTGGATATTTTAGTACTTCCTCAGTTTCAAGGATTATACAGCGGAGATACCTAGGCTGGGTATTGGAGCTCCGTTACATTTGCGAACCGCAAGTTCGCAGCAGACCCCATTCACTTTAATGGCAGGCGAAAATTGAAAACCTCCAGGTCATATTTGCAGCCACAAAATACTTACTAGCTGTGCACACATAGTCCCACAACATGGACACTGACATACCAGAAGTCTTGCTATTGGAAAAGTTGCCATAAAAATTATTTTTTTTTTTTTTCAGCCAAAAAATTTATTTATTTTTTTTCTAAATCAGCCAGAACTGACAGCAGCCGGTAAATACATGTCAAATACATATAGGGTCCATTCTCACGTCTGTAAAATGGGTCCGCATCCATTCCACAATTTAGCAGAATGTTTACAGACCCATTGATTTTCAATGCCAGTCTGTAAAATTAGGCATTCACAGGATAAAGAAGTAAGTGTCGGCCAGTACAGGCCCCAAAAATTAGCCAACAGGCGTTCACCTGACAGCAAAGCACTTTGTATTCTGTGGCTGGAGGTACATGAGGCATTCACTGGATACAGAAGTAAGTGTCGGCCAGTACAGGTCCCAAAAATTAGCCCACAGGCGTCCACCTGACAGCAAATAACTTGGTTTTCTGTGGCTGGAGGTACATTAGGCATTCACAGGATAAAGAAGAAAGTGTTGGCCAGTACAGGCCCCACAAATTTGCCAACAGGCATCCACTTGACAGCAAAGAACTTTGTATTCTGTGGCTGGAGGTACATTAGGCATACACAAGATACAGAAGTGAGTGTCGGCCAGTACAGGCCCCAAAAATTAGCCCACAGGCGTTCACCTGACAACAAAGAACTTGGTTTTCTGTGGCTGGAGGTACATTAGGCATACACAAGAGACAGAAGTAAGTGTCGGCCAGTACAGGCCCCAAAAATTAGCCCACAGGCGTTCACCTGACAGCAAAGAACTTGGTTTTCTGTGGCTGGAGGTACATTAGGCATACACAGGATACAGAAGTAAGTGTTGGCCAGTACAGGCCCCAAAAATAAGCCCACAGGCGTTCACCTGACAGCAAAGAACTTTGTATGCTGTGGCTGGAGGTTGCTGTGTGGAGCAGGGACAGACTGTATAGTGACACAAGTCACTAGCTAATAGGTCCACAAAAGTATTTTGTCAGTGTAGGGAGAGGTTGCTGTGTGGAGCTGGGATAGACTGTAGCATTTAAGCATTTAACGGACATAAAAGGCCTTTTATGCCGCTGTATTTACCATGAATTGTTATGGGTGGTGGCGGATATTTGTGGCCTGTCATGAGGAATTTGAATCAAACATGGTCTACTGGTCACATGTGTTGAATTCCTCAGAGATCCATGCCTCATTCATTTTTAGAAATGTGAGGTAGTCAACAGTGTCGTGAGCTAGACGAGTGAGCTTATCGGTCACGACCCCCCCCTGCTGCGCTGAAAGTCCTTTCGGACAGGGGCAAGCCAAAAGTTCCATTGCAAATTGTGCAAGCTCTGGCCAGAGGTCAAGCCTGCCCACCCAGTAGTCCAGGGGTTCATCACCTCTCGGAGTGTCCCCATCGGCTGTTTACCCGATGTAGTCGGACACCTGTCGGTCTATGCGTTCCCTGATGCTGGAGTCTTTGCAGTCAACGCATAAGTTGTGGTAATCCCAACACTCACCTAGGCACGATCCACTGGACGGATGGAAAATAGGGTTTCCATCCGTCCAGATTTGACGGATCGGATGTCAGCGGACATGTCTCCGCTGACATTTGATGCCCCATAGACATGCATGGGGGGACCGTTCAGATCTGCCAAAAAAACGAACAGGCGGATCTGAACAGCTCGCCTGTGTGAAAGGGGCCTAAGAAGGCACCTGGACTCCCATCACCGAGCCCAGTGGGAGCTGTCAGAACCCACAAAGCCACACTCGATGCTCTCATCATCCAGCCTCTTCTCCTTCTCCTCTCTCCTCACAATTGTCCTTCCCTCCACCTTCCATCATGCTGTCCTCGTGTTTTTCTAGAAAAAGGCAGGCTTCCATGGCCCAAATGTTCGAGCGTACAAAAATGATGACGCGGGATAACCCTCTTGCCCAGCGGTTGACCGCTGGATTGTCGGAACTGATAGCCCGCCAACTACTGCCATATAAACTGGTGGACTCGGAGGCCTTTCAAAAATTTGTGGCCATTGGAGCACCACTATGGAAGGTCCCAGGAAGGAAATATTTCTCGCAGAAGAGCATCCCAGAGCTATATGGCCATGTTCAGTGGTAAGTGAATTTATCTCTGGCACACAGTGTCAGTGCCAAGATACATCTGACCACAGACACGTGGTCTCGCAAACATGGGCAGGGAAGGTATATAACTTTTACTGCCCACTGGGTGAACCTTCTGACGGCCGTCAAGCATGTAACCCTTGGCACCCGTGTAGATTTGGTTTTACCGCCACGGATTGCATGCAGGCCTGCCTCTTTTTCTCCTCCTCCTCCTACTCCATCCTCCCTCTCCTCCTCGGCTGACTCCTCACATTACAGCTCAGGACACCGAAGACTAAATTACTTAAATGCATTCAGTATCGACGGATGTTCAGCAAATATATATTTTTTCTGTAAAACAGCCACAATGAGGATATTTCAGTCTGCCACCCACTAGCATGCTGCAGAAAGGACCACTTCTATTTTTGTTGCAAGCAGCAGCCTCTCTGCAGCAGCTTGACAATCCCAAAAAATCACTGGACCATCCCACAGGATTTCAGACACATGGCAGCTATGAAAAGGGTAACAATTCTTACCCAATTTGCTGGGAAGAATAAATGACAGATGCTACAGCTTTTTGGCTTGCAGTCTTTTGCAGGATGGAGAGTCACTGAATAATTTGTCAATAACAATACTAAGATTTGTCTATACAAAGAAAATGTTTTACCATGCTTGTGTAATATATATCTGCTTAGAGTTCCGCTTTAATTCCTTTTTAATACATTTTGCTATTTTCGATGAATAGAACAACACAAAGTTAACAATGATTAACACTCTGTTTTCTTCCTTCTGTTAAATGACTGAAAGCGTGCAACTTTCATATGAACAATTAGGTTTGGCAGATCAGGAAAAGATTAGTAAAGGGGAAATCTAAACCTCCGTATCTCCCCTGCTGTCTCTCTGGAAATTGAGCATGCATTATTAAATCCCTCTAAGCAGGGGATATGTGGTGTTAATGAGTTCAAGATGAAGGGGGAACATTTTCTATTGACAAAATAGCCAAGGATGAGAACTCTGAATTCAGTATGTTCAAAAAGTATTCCATGTATTTAATCCAGATATCGACATTTACAGGTCAACCTGTTTAGTGTTGATAGACATTTTGTTTTTTGTTGCTAGCAGGGTCGTTCAAAAGGGCTTTCAACGTTTTGCGTAAAGGGTTTCTACTACCTGTACTCCCTGCAAGAAACGGCTCCTAACAAGCAAATGTAGGCTGATTATCCTGCTGTTGTTTACATCTTAGGGGTGGGCCAAGCACATTCACACCAGTATAATAACAAATGTAAATATCTAATGTATATTGGTACCTTCAAAACTGATATTTGGTCTATGGGTAGATGCTAGCAGACTGTCTTGTAGTGTACAAGGAGATTTCAAATATAGAATTTCATCATCAGTGTTCCCAGTTTTGCCTTCTTTATGTGGACTTACTTGTCTGCTGCTAAATGAACCATAATTAAAATTAATAAAATAAATAAAAATATAAGAAGGTTAAACCATCATACTTGTAAACTCCAAACCAGCTAGAAGTCTTCTGCATGTAGTGATTTCCTTCTAGACATGTCCACCAATTAGTATCAGGATACAAAATGGCCCTACAAACATTATGCATTCACAGAACTTAAAAGTTACCCCTATTCTTTCTTGAGTAGTATATACAGTATGTGCAATGGAAAAGGAAACAAGTACCAGAAGCCAATTTGAGAATCTCAGATGTTCAGTTCATGGTAACTTAATTTTCATGGACAGATTGAGGTGAGGTTTTCTATAACTCCAGACTTACCTACTAATGTATTAAAAACTCCTGCAACCGTCATATTTCATGTGGTCAAATTTGCAGCCTATTAGAGTGTTCACGCACTCTCATGATGCTACACAATTTTCCACAACTGGATATCTGCTGCAAATCTCTACTTTTTGTTGTAGGGAAACATGTGTTGTGTGTCAAAATTTGCACCATAATCAAGAGCTCATGCTCTCTCCTGCTCCTGGAGAATTTTTGACTACTGTATTTCAGATGACACAATTGATTTATTATATAAATCAAGAGATATTTCTGCGCTAAAACCAATAGTGAATATAAAAAATGATGTGAAAAAAGCTGCTTACACAGACCCATAGAAAAAGTCCACATAGTATGTAAGAGAAATTGTGCAGTGCTAATACATGAAAAATGCATATAATGATCAATATAATAGTGAGAAATTGAAATGATCTAAATGATAATTAAAACACAATAAATGTGAATAATAATACGCAAGCTCAACAATAAACATCAACAAAAAGTCCTCTGGTGTAAATATATCCGTGGATATAAAAAAGTGAAAATTGTGCTCAATAGAAGTGATGAAAAATTATATATAGTCCCAATAAAAATCCAAGTGAAGAATCCATATGAATCACCCGTGAGAAAAATTGTATGGTAAACTGCTTACCAGACCCTTAAGGTCTTCAGAGCATATAGGTAAACCACAAAATAGCTGGTATCATGGGCGAAGGATCACATAGATTCCACAAGAACAAATCTCTCATATTATTGCCACCAAATCCAATCATGATCCATAAGGAAAGCCTCATATGAACATAGCCCATGTATGGATAATGGAGGAAAAAGAAAGGAAGGGGCACATAGCGTAATACTGTTTATGAATAAAATGCTAATTTATTAAAAGTTGCACTTACAAAAGTAGAAGAAAACTGGCATAGCACAGAAAACATGGCTGCGGCATCCCGCAGATGCAAATGGGAAACTCGGACCGACAGTGGGGGCGTGGCTACGTCACGTCTGGAACCACCCCCTGCTCTGGTAAGCAGTTTACCATACAATTTTCCTCACGGGTGATTCATATGGATTCTTCACTTGGATTTTTATTGGAACTATACAGTTGTGTTCAAAATTATTCATTCCCCACTGAAATTGATTGTTTTGGCCAGTTTGACATTGATTTTGATCATTCAGTCATCCTGCTTACAATTAAATCAAAGAGGCACGTGTAGGTCAGACAAATATAACATAACATTTATAATGAAATAACCACAAATGTCTTTTTTGTGCTCACATCATTATCAGTTGTCAGGGTCCGGACTGGCGGCAGGTGACTGTACTGGAGGTGGATCCTCTGTGTCAGTAAGGGATTGGCGTGGACCGTACCAGGGGACCGGTTCTAAGTTACTACCGGTTTTCACCAGAGCCCGCCGCAAGGTGGGATGTACTTGCTGCGGCGGTAGCAACCAGGTCGTATCCTCAATCTCAAAGACAGCTGATTCAGGCGCGGTACAGAAGGACAAGGCAAAGGCAAGGTCAGACGGAGCAAAAGGTCAAGGCAGGCGGCAAGGTTCGTAGTCAGGGGCAACAGCAGAAGGTCAGATACACAGGCAGGGAAAGATACACCAAAAGCTTTCTCAAGGCACCAAAGGCAACAAGATCCGGCTGTAATGTTCTGGTACCTCTGGTACCCTTGTCTCCATATTTCTCCTTTCCTAATTGCGTCCCATCTTGTGAAACAAGGGACGCATATACCTTTACAGACCGGATGACATCATTGCCGAGCGCCGCTATGAGCGGCTATTTCAATCGCCGGTTTGCTCTCACTCATCGCTCGTTCAAACCGCATGTTCACCGCACCTACTCCTGTGAAGTCGGAGCTGCTGACATTCTCCCTTGCTGAACTGAAGCCAGAAACCTCGCTGGTGATCCGTATCTCGCTACGGGATCACCCCTCTCCAATGGACACTGTTACTCCTAAACCTATCTAAGTGATAAGTACCCCGCAGGGGATTCTTACTAACCAATCTCCTACTGTCATCTACTGCAATTACCAAGACTATCTGTATCTATCTATTCACTATCATCTGCATAGACTGTTAGCTCTTGGGACTACCTTCAACTATCCTTGCACTAGGTTACTCTGTCTAAGTATACTCCATCTGTGTCCTCTTACCATCTGCACTATACTTGACATCAGAACCTATCTGCTTTACCATCACCTGCAACTCTCCTAATACTACTTCTAGTGCTCACCATACAATAGCCTGTCTCTCATCTATATATCCTCATATATTCTATCCCTCCATTAACATCTATTAATATATATATGGTATATAACAGGCTGTACACGGCGATGAAGGCCTGAGAGTTGGATATGTTTGTTCAACAGATTCTCTACAAGGCTACTGAGTGTAATAATTCTGCAGCTGTAAATCCATCCACTAACAAAAACGCATGAACGTTACAGATTGAACGAGCCTTTAAAAAAAATATGGATTCAGCAGAATTATCCACTCATGTACTACAATTAAAACAGCAAGTAGATGCATTGATCCTTGTGCTTACAGAGGTACAAAATGAAAATCAGACCTTGAGACAGCAGCTTGGCCGTCTCACACAGCCTCCTGCTGCTCAGCCCCGTGAGCCTAAGATAAACCCCCCTATAGTGTTTTCTGGTGATCGGAGCAAATTCCGTGAATTTATAAACGCATGTCGATTGTTTTTTTTGTTAAAACCTCTAACCTACACCACTGACCAAATTAAGGTTTGTACCGTCATCTCCTATTTAACGGGTGAACCCCGGGCCTGGGCAGATGCTCTCTTTGAAAAGGATGATCCACTCCTTAATTCTTATCCCTTATTTCTAGCACAACTTGCTAGTTTATATGAAGACCCCAACAAGCAGAGTACCGCTGACACCCAATTACGGGCCTTAAAACAAGGAAGGAGACCTGTTGAAGATTTCGTGGCGAATTTTAAAAGATGGTCCCCTGATTCAGGGTGGAACGACACATCTTTGCGAACGCAGTTTAGACTCGGCCTATCTGAGGCCGTTAAAGACGAGCTCGCCCGAGCGGATTTACCTGGCACTCTAGAGGGACTGATACAGACCAGTATCAATATTGACAGACGACTACGAGAAAGAAAGGCTGAGAAGATGGGCTCACCATTTTCCAGTCCTTCTCGGATGTTGCCTGCTGACCCTACTCCTATGGAAGTAGGAATGATACGTCCACCTCTTACCCTTTCTGAACGTGCCAGGAGGAAAACCGAACATCTTTGCATGTACTGCGCATCCCCAAATCATTTGGTAAACGGCTGTCCTCTTGTCCGCAGAAAAGAGGGTGAGTGTTCAAATGTCTTGCTAGGGGGACTCACAACCTCCTTTTCTAATCCCTATCTTTTTGTTCAATTAACATTGCAGTGGGACCAAACTAGGATCACCACCAAGGCTATGATTGACACCGGATCTTGTGGAAACTACATTGACATTTGTTTTGTCTCCCTTAATAAAATACCTATTGTTTCAAAACCCAAACCTGTCTCCGTTAGTTTTATTAACGGTACCCCTTTATCCTCTGGTCCTATCACCAGTCAGACACAGGCACTTCTTGTAACTGCTGACGAGTCTCATGTGGAGACCACCACCTTTGATGTATTAACTTCACCACATTTTCCAATCATTTTGGGACTTCCCTGGTTACACATACATCAACCAATCATCGATTGGAAAACAAGAACGTTAGCCTTCTCTTCTCACTATTGTGAGATGACGTGTAACCTCCCCACACGTGATAGGATCCTGTCTGTACTGCCAGATGACATTATTCCTAAGTGTTATCAGGATTTATAGGAGGTTTTCCTTGAGAAAAACGCTCAAATGCTACCTCCCCATAGGGACTATGATTGTTGTATCGATTTACTCCCTAATAGCAAGTTGCCTTTCGGACATGTTTATCCTCTCTCACAGGATGAACTCTCTCATCTTAAGGAGTATCTGGATGAGAACTTGGCAAAAGGATTCATCCGACCTTCTACTTCCTCCACTGCTGCTGGGCTCTTCTTCGTCCGCAATAAGGACTCTAGCCTTAGGCCTATCATTGATTTCAGACAATTAAATGCCATCACAATAAAGGATCGTTATCCTTTACCCCTTATTCCTGAACTTATCGAACAGGTGCGTGGGGCTTCTTTCTTTTCAAAATTGGACCTAAAAGGGGCATACAATTTAATTTGAATCCGTAAAGGGGATGAATGGAAGACGGCATTCAGAACCAGATACGGACTGTTTGAGTACCTTGTAATGCCATTTGGGCTATGTAATGCTCCTGCAGCCTTCCAACGGTTTATAAATGAGATATTCCGAGACTTGCTTGATGTTTGTGTGGTAATATATTTGGACGATATACTTATCTATTCTCATTCCTTACCTGAACACATAAAACATGTGAGACTTGTGTTGTCAAGACTACTTGCACATAACTTATATGTTAAATCAAAGAAATGTTTGTTTCATAAAGAGGAAGTACTATTCCTAGGGTATATTATATCTAAAAGTGGAATCAAAATGGACATGAGCAAAATATCCTGCATTCTGGATTGGCCTGTGCCAACCACTCGCAAAGCATTACAAAGGTTCCTAGGATTCTCTAATTACTATAGGAAATTCATTAAGAACTTCTCTGCGATTGTGAAACCTCTCACACAACTTACAAGCACGAAGAAACCATTTAATTGGTCAAAAGAAGCAAATGGAGCATTCTCTCTACTGAAATCAAGCTTTACTACTGCCCCCATACTATGCCATCCAGACCCATCCCTTCAATACATCTTGGAGGTAGATGCGTCTAATATGGCAGTAGGAGCAGTTCTATCACAATGACCAACAAACACCTCACCTCTTCACCCAGTTGCTTTCTTCTCAAGATCATTAAGTAGCCCCGAGGTGAACTACCCAGTAGGTGAGAAGGAGTTATTAGCAATAAAACTGGCGTTAGAGAATTGGCGACATCTACTTGAGGGCACTCAATTGCCAATTCTGATATATACTAATCACAAAAACCTTCAATACCTTCAGACTAATAGAACTCTTTCCCACCGGCAGGTACGGTGGTCGTTATTCTTTCTGAGATTTAATTTTTTAGTGACTTACACGCCCGCAGACAAAAATAAAAAAGCGGATGCACTCTCACGACTAGCCGAGAAAGATTGTACTGAGGTTCCCTCAGTTCCTATAATACCACTTGAACGTATTATCGGAGTCGTTCGCTCCCTGAAGGAGGAGATTTTGCACAGCATAGGATTGGATTCACCTCCACCACAACTAACTACTGACGCAGAAGGCTTCCTCTACTACAACGATAAATTATACATACCCCCTACTATGCGAACCAAGATCTTAGAATTGTCGCATGATGTACCTATGGCAGGACATATGGGTATGACTAAAACTCTCAATCTACTCACTAGGCAATTTTGGTGGCCAGACATGAAGACAACCGTAAAAAAGTTCGTTTCATCTTGTGATATCCGTGCAAGGTCTAAAATTGACAACACGATACCATCGGGGTTACTTTGTAGTTTACCGATACCCCAGGTTCCGTGGGAAGTGGTATCCTTAGACTTCATACTTCATAGTGGAACTACCACCTTCCAAAGGATTCAACACCATCTTGGTGTCAGTGGACCATCTGACCAAGATGGCACATTTCACTCCTATCCGAAAACTACCTTCATCCAAACAAACAGCGGAATTACTTGTGAAACATGTCTTTAAGTTACATGGTATTCCAAAAACACTGCTGTCTGACCGTGGTTCACAATTCATCTCAAAGTTTTGGCTAGCTCTATGTCAGATACTGCGAATAGAGCGTAACCTTACTTCTCCCTACCACCCTCAGACCAACGGACAGACAGAGAGAGTTAGCCAGTGCATTGAACAGTACCTGCGTTGCTATACTTCGTATCTACAGGACGATTGGGCAGATCTCCTCCCGCTGGCGGAATTCGCCTATAACAACGCTACTCATAGCACTACTAAGCAAAGTCCATTTTACCTGAATTATGGGTTTCATCCCACACTCCTTCCTCCACGTATCTTGCCATCAAGTAATCCAGTGGCATCTGATTATCTTGCCCAGATAAAGGATTCTCTGGGATTACTCAACAATACCATATCCCATGCTCATAGCCAACAAAAAAAGTACTACGACCTCCGTAGGAAACCCTCTCCCCAATATGCCATTGGGGATCTTGTTTGGCTTTCTACAAAAAATCTGAGACTAAAAATCCCTAGTAAAAAACTTGGACCTCTATTTCTGGGACCTTTTCCAATAGAGAAGCTTATTGGAAAAGCTGCAGTACAACTCACATTGCCAGTAGACCTCAAGATACATCCTGTCTTCCATGTGTCTCTACTGAAGCCCCATGTTCCTAACCAAGGAATAAGGCCTACTATCTCACCTCCACCTCCTGTACAAGTGGAAGGCGGAGAAGAATTTGAGATAAAAGAAATTTTGGATTCCCGTTTCAATAGAAGAAGACTCCAGTGTCTTGTACGATGGAAGAACTATGGGCCCCAAGATGACACCTGGCTGGATACCTCCGATATACATGCCCCTAGACTGATTCGCAATTTCCACTCGAAATATCCTGAAAAACCAGTTCTAGAGGCCTTCCGGAGCCGGCCTTAAGGGGGGGTACTGTAATGTTCTGGTACCTCTGGTACCCTTGTCTCCATATTTCTCCTTTCCTAAATGCGTCCCATCTTGTGTAACAAGGGACGCATATACCTTTAAGACCGGATGATATCATTGCCGAGCGCCGCTATGAGCGGCTATTTCAATCGCCGGTTTGCTCTCACTCATCGCTCGTTCAAACCGCATGTTCACCGCACTTACTCCTGTGAAGTCGGAGCTGCTGACATTCTCCCTTGCTGAACTGAAGCCGGAAACCTCGCTGGTGATCTGTATCTCGCTAAGGGATCACCCCTCTCCAATGGACACTGTTACTCCTAAACCTATCTAAGTGATAAGTATCCCGCAGGGGATTCTTACTAACTAATCTCCTACTGTCATCTACTGCAATTACCAAGACTATCTGTATCTATCTATTCACTATCATCTGCATAGACTGTTAGCTCTTGGGACTACCTTCAACTATCCTTGCACTAGGTTACTCTGTCTAAGTATACTCCATCTGTGTCCTCTTACCATCTGCACTATACTTGACATCAGAACCTATCTGCTTTACCATCACCTGCAACTCTCCTAATACTACTTCTAGTGCTCACCATACAATAGCCTGTCTCTCATCTATATATCCTCATATATTCTATCCCTCCATTAACATCTATTAATATATATATGGTATATAACAGGCTGTGCACGGTGATGAAGTCCTGAGAGTTGGATATGTTTGTTCAACAGATTCTCTACAAGGCTACTGAGTGTAATAATTCTGCAGCTGTAAATCCATCCACTAACAAAAACGCATGAACGTTACACCGGCAAGGACAGGAAGGGGAAGTGGGTTTTTATAGGGTTTGGACTGATTGGACCAGGCACCAATTAGTGGTGCACTGGCCCTTTAAATTTCAGTGCAGCGGCGCGCGCGCGCCCTAGGGAGCGGGGCCGCGCACGCCGGGAGGAGGACGGAACCCGGCGTGCACTGGGAGGCAGAGATGGCGGGACCCGGCGGGTAAGTACTTCAGCTGCGGGGGAACAGCGCTCACGGTCGGGGACGATGACCGGAGCGCTGCAGCCTGCGGAACGCCTCGAGTGCTCCAGGGAAGCCAAGGGACCCGGAGCACTCGGCGTTACAGTACCCCCCCTTAGGTCTCCCCCTCTTTTTGGAGCCCAGGTACCTGTGGATGAGCTCTTTGTCAAGAATATTGGACTCGGGCTCCCATGACCTCTCCTCAGGACCACAATTCTCCCAGTCAACCAGAAAAAATCTTTTACCTCTGACAACCTTGGAGGCGAGGATCTCTTTCACTGAGAAGACGTCAGAGGACCCAGAGACAGGAGCAGAAGCGGTGACCTTGGGGGAAAATCGGTTAAGAATGAGGGGTTTGAGAAGGGATACATGAAAGGAGTTAGGAATACAGAGAGAGGGAGGAAGATGGAGTTTGTACGAGACAGCATTAATTTGGCTTTTGACTTTAAAAGGCCTGAGATAACGTGGACCCAGTTTGTAGCTGGGGATCCGAAACCGGATGTATTTGGCAGAGAGCCACACTCTGTCCCCAGGGGAAAAAACAGGAGGAGTTCTTCTTTTTTTATCTGCATGTTTCTTCATGCGAGAGGCGGCCAGGGTGAGCGACTCTTGAGTCTCTTTCCAGATGGAGGAGAAGTCCAGGGTCAGATCATCAACGGCAGGAACTCCAGAAGAGGTGGGAATGGGGAGGGGGGGCAACGGGTGACGGCCGTACACCACAAAAAACGGAGATTTGGTGGATGACTCAGAGTCTCTAAAGTTATAGGAAAATTCGGCCCAGGGCAACAGGTCGACCCAATCATCCTGACGGGAGGAGACGAAGTGTCGCAGATAGTCACCAAGGATCTGGTTAACCCTCTCTACTTGTCCATTGGACTGAGGGTGGTAGGCAGAAGAAAAGTTCAATTTGATCTTTAATTGGGTGCAGAGAGCTCTCCAAAACTGGACGCCTCTATCGGAGACAATGTGTGTTGGAAGACCATGGAGACGAAAAATGTGTAAAAAGAATTGCTTCGCCAGCTGTGGCGCAGAAGGGAGACCAGGAAGCGGGACAAAATGTGCCATTTTAGAAAACCACCCATATGACTGTGTTGCCATGGGATACAGGAAGATCCGTGACGAAGTCCATTGCTATGTGGGACCAAGGCTGTTCAGGCACTGGCAGAGGGAGAAGAAGACCTGCAGGCTTCTGGCGGGGAGTTTTATCACGTGCGCAGACAGTACAGGCCCGAACGAACTCAGTTACATCTTTCTCAAAGGAAGGCCACCAATAGTGTCTGGCAATTAGCTGAGTCGTCTTTTTAATTCCAGCGTGACCCGCCAGGTGAGAGGAGTGACCCCATTTGAGAGTCCGTAGGCGAAGACGTGGAGGAACAAATGTTTTGCCTGGAGGAACTGGTACCAGTGAAGCAGGGGCAGTTGAAATTAGACACTCAGGAGGAATGATGTGTTGAGGAACGGTTTCATCCTCGGAGGCATCGGTGGAGCGTGATAGGGCATCCGCCCTAATGTTCTTATCAGCAGGACGAAAATGGATTTGGAAAGTGAATCGGGCAAAGAACAATGACCACCTGGCCTGGCGTGGATTAAGGCGCTGGGCAGACTGAAGGTACGAGAGATTTTTGTGGTCAGTATAGATGGTGATCGGATGAGGGGATCCTTCCAGAAGGTGTCTCCATTCTTCTAGTGCCAACTTAATGGCTAGTAGTTCACGATCTCCGATGGCATAGTTCTTTTCAGGAGGGGAAAAAGTTTTTGAGAAGAAGCCGCAGGTGACGTTTTTTCCTTTAGCAGATTTTTGAAGAAGAACCGCTCCGGCTCCAACAGAGGAGGCATCTACCTCCAGGAAGAATGGTTTCAGCGGATCGGGCCTATTCAAGACTGGAGCGGAGGCGAAGGTGGCTTTAAGGCGAGTAAAGGCTTCTTCAGCTTGGGGAGGCCAGGATTTCGGATTCGCTTCTTTCTTGGTTAGGGCCACAATAGGCGCCACGATAGTGGAGAAGTGGGGAACAAACTGGCGGTAATAGTTGGCGAATCCAAGGAAGCGCTGAATAGAGCGAAGGCCTGAGGGGCGTGGCCAATCCAAGACTGCAGAGAGTCTGTCGGGGTCCATTTGAAGACCTTGTCCAGAAACTAGGTATCCCAGAAACGGAAGACAGCTACGTTCAAAAAGACATTTTTCCATTTTGGCGTATAGATGGTTGACACGAAGGCGCTGGAGCACTTGACGAACATGGCGACGGTGTTCCTCCAGGGTGGAGGAGAAGATTAGAATTTCGTCGAGATAGACCACTACACAAGTATACAACATGTCCCGGAAGATCTCGTTGACAAAGTCTTGAAAGACTGTAGAAGCGTTGCACAGGCCGAACGGCATGACGAGATACTCAAAGTGGTCATCTCTGGTATTAAAAGCGGTTTTCCACTCATCTCCATCATGGATTCTGATGAGATTATAAGCGCCCCTGAGGTCAAGCTTAGTGAAGACCCTTGCTCCACGCAGACGGTCAAAGAGCTCCGAGATGAGAGGCAAAGGGTAGCGATTTTTTACCGTGATTTTGTTAAGACCGCGGTAGTCAATACATGGGCGTAGTGACCCATCCTTTTTGGCAACAAAGAAAAATCCTGCTCCGGCAGGAGAAGAGGATTTCCTGATAAAACCTTTCTTGAGGTTCTCCTGAACGTATTCTGACATGGCCTTGGTTTCAGGGATGGAAAGAGGGTAAATCCTGCCACGGGGTGGCGTGGTAACAGGAAGCAAATCAATGGGACAATCATAGGGTCTATGTGGTGGTAAGACCTCCGCCTGTTTCTTGCAAAAGACGTCAGTGAAGTCCTGATAAGCCTTAGGAAGGCCGAGCAATGGTGAGGAGACGGAGACTTGTCTAGTAGGTACCGACTAGAAGCAACGAGTGTGGCAGGTAGGCCCCCATGATTTAATGTCCCCAGAGGTCCAGTCGAGGGTAGGAGAGTGGCGCTGGAGCCAGGGCAGGCCAAGAAGGACGTCAGAGGTGCAGTTCGGTAGAACAAAAAATTCAATGGTCTCTTGGTGGAGGACTCCTATGGTCATGAGCACAGGTTCTGTGCGATAACGCACGGTACAGTTTAGATTCTCTCCGTTAACTGTAGTAATGAAGAAAGGCTTGACGAGACGGATCACAGGAATGCTAAAGCGGTTTATGAAGGAGGCTTTAATGAAGTTTCCTGCAGAACCAGAGTCCAAGAAGGCCTCTGCAGGGAAGGAGACTTTAGCGGCAGAAGAAATCCGTACTGGAACAATCAAGCGTATAGAGGAAGACTTTACACCCAGCGACGCCTCTCCCACGTTCACTAGGTGCGAGCGTTTCCCTGACGCTGTGGACGAACTGGACGGTCCTTTAAGAAGTGTTCGGAACTCCCACAGTATAAGCATAAATTCTCATTCCTCCGGTGAGACCTCTCTTGCTGGGTCAGGCGAGCCCGATCCACTTGCATGGCCTCCTCGGTGGAAGGCACAGTAACCGGCTGCAAAGGTTGCTGGAAGAGAGGTGCCAGGCGTGGAAATCGCCTGTTGCGAACCAGATTCTTTTCTTGGCGAAGTTCCTGACGTCTTTCAATGAAACGCATATCTATGCGAGTAGCCAGCTGGATGAGTTCCGTCAGGGAGTCAGGTATCTCTCGTGCGGCCAGAGAATCCTTGATATGGCTGGATAAACCTTTTTTAAAAGTTGCGCAGAGGGCGTCGTTGTTCCAAGTCAGTTCGGAGGCCAGTGTGCGAAATTGTATGGCATATTCGCCTACTGTAGCGTCTACTTGGACGAGGTTTAGCAAGGCCGTTTCTGCTGACGAGGCACGGGCAGGTTCCTCGAAGACACTGCGGACTTCAGAAACGAAGGACTGGACGGAGGCAGTGGCAGGATCGTTGCGGTCCCAGAGCGGCGTGGCCCAGGACAAGGCCTTCCCAGACAATAAGCTGACCATGAAGGCCACCTTAGATCGTTCCGTAGGAAACTGGTAGACCAACATCTCCAGGTGCAGGGAACATTGGGACAAGAATCCCCGGCACATCTTAGAATCCCCATCAAACTTGTCCGGGAGAGACAAACGGATTCTAGCGGAGGTGGCCGCCACCGGCTGCGGAGGTGGAGCGGAAGCAGAAGCAGAAGCAGGCGGCTGCTGCCGTGCGGGAAGAAGCTGTTGCAGCATGGCGGTCAGCTGTGCCAACTGTTGACCTTGCTGAGCAATCTGCTGGGACTGCTGGGCAACCACGGTAGAGATGTCAGCGAGACTAGGCAGGGGCACATCAGCGGGATCCATGGCCGGATCTACTGTCAGGGTCTGGACTGGCGGCAGGTGACTGTACTGGAGGTGGATCCTCTGTGTCAGTGAGGGATTGGCGTGGACCGTACCAGGGGACCGGTTCTAAGTTACTACCGGTTTTCACCAGAGCCCACCGCAAGGCGGGATGGACTTGCTGCGGCGGTAGCAACCAGGTCGTATCCTCCGCAATGGCTCAACCTCAAAGACAGCTGATTCAGGTGTGGTACAGAAGGACAAGGCAAAGGCAAGGTCAGACGGAGCAAAAGGTCAAGGCAGGCGGCAAGGTTCGTAGTCAGGGGCAACAGCAGAAGGTCAGATACACAGGCAGGGAAAGATACACCAAAAGCTTTCTCAAGGCACCAAAGGCAACAAGATCCGGCAAGGACAGGAAGGGGAAGTGGGTTTTTATAGGGTTTGGACTGATTGGACCAGGCACCAATTAGTGGTGCACTGGCCCTTTAAATTTCAGTGCAGCGGCGCGCGAGCACCCTAGGGAGCGGGGCCGCGTGCGCCGGGAGGAGGACGGAACTCGGCGTGCGCCGGGAGGCAGAGATGGCGGGACCCGGCGGGTAAGTACTTCAGCTGCGGGGGAACAGCGCTCACGGTCGGGGACGATGACCGGAGCGCTGCAGCCTGCGGAACGCCTCGAGTGCTCCAGGGAAGCCAAGGGACCCGGAGCACTCGGCGTTACATCAGTTTTATTCAACCCCCAAGTGACATTCAATCTTAGTACTTAGTACAACATCCTTTTACAGTTATAACAGCTTTTAAACGTGAAGCATAGCTTGACACAAGTGTCTTGCAGCGATCTACAGGTATCTTCGCCCATTCGTCATGGGCAAAAGCCTCCAGTTCAGTCACATTCTTAGGCTTGTGCACTGCAACTGCTTTCTTTAAGTCCCACCAGAGGTTCTCAATCGGATTTAAGTCTGGTGACTGTGATGGCCACTCCAAAATGTTCCAGCCTTTAATCTGCAACCATGCTCTAGTGGACTTGGAGGTATGCTTGGGATCATTGTCCTGTTGAAAGGTCCAACGTCTCCCAAGCCTCAGGTTTGTGACGGACTGCATCACATTGTCATCCAATATCTCCTGGTACTGAAGAGAATTCATGGTACCTTGCACACGCTGAAGCTTCCCTGTACCTGCAGAAGCAAAACAGCCCCAAAGCATGATTGACCCCCCGCCATGCTTCACAGTAGGCAAGGTGTTCTTTTCTTCATAGGCCTTGTTCTTCCTCCTCCAAACATAGCATTGATCCATGGGCCCAAACAGTTCTAATTTTGTTTCATCAGTCCACAGAACACTATCCCAAAACTTCTGTGGTTTGTCCACATGACTTTTGGCATACTGCAGTCGACTCTTCTTATTCTTTGGAGACAGCAAGGGGGTGCGCCTGGGAGTTCTGGCATGGAGGCCTTCATTACGCAGTGTGCGCCGTATTGTCTGAGCAGAAACTTCAGTACCCACATCTGACAAATCTTTTCTCAGTTCCTCAGCAGTCACACGGGGACTTTTCTCCACTCTACGCTTCAGGTAGCGCACAGCAGTCGAAGTCAGCATCTTCTTTCTGCCACGACCAGGTAGCGTTTCAACAGTGCCCTTTGCCTTGAATTTGCGATTGATGCTTCCTATGGTGTCTCTTGGTATGTTTAACATCTTTGCAATCTTCTTATAGCCATTGCCCTTCCTGTGAAGAGTAATCACCTCTTCTCTTGTCTTCCTGGACCATTCTCTTGACTTCACCATGTTTGTAACCACACCAGTAAATGTCTAGAAGGAGCTGAGTATCACACATAGTTACATAGTTACATAGTTAGTGAGGTTGAAAAAAGACACCAGTCCATCCAGTTCAACCTATGATGCGTGTGTGTGTGTTTTCTTTTAACCGTACATTGTATACCCCTGTATGTTGTGGTCTTTAAGGTGTCCATCTAATAGTTTTTTGAAACTATCAATGCTCCCTGCTGATACGACTGCTTGTGGAAGAGAATTCCACATCCTTACCGTTCTTACAGTGAAGAACCCCTTACGCACTTTAAGGTTAAACCGCCTTTCCTCAAGTTTTAGTGAGTGGCCACGTGTCTTATTGTATCTCCTTTCTCTGAATAGTTTGTTCCTTATGCTCGGGTCACCAGTACAGTATTTGTACATTGATATCATATCCCCCCTCAATCGTCTTTTCTCCAGAGAGAAAAGGTTCAGTGCTTGTAGTCTTTCCTCATAGCTGATGTCCTCCATTCCCCTAATTATTTTTGTTGCCCTTTTCTGGACTTTCTCCAATTCCAGCACATCCTTCCTGTGGACCGGTGCCCAGAACTGGACAGCATACTCCAGATGTGGCCGGACCGGAGTCTTGTAGAGTGGGAGAATAATCTCTTTATTTCTGGAGTGAATCCCCTTTTTTATACATCCCAGTATTCTGTTGGCTTTGCTTGCGGCGGCTTGGCATTGCATGCCACTGCCAAGCTTGTTGTCTACCAGTACCCCCAAGTCCTTTTCCATCCTAGACTCACCCAGAGGTTCCCCCCCTAGTGAGTAGCTTGCTTTCTGGTTTCTGGCCCCCAAGTGCATTACTTTACATTTATCAACATTAAACCTCATCTGCCATGTAGTTGCCCACCCCGTTATTTTGTTCAGGTCTGCTTGCAAGGTTTCCACATCCTGCATAGAAGATATTGGCATGCCTAGTTTAGTATCATCTGCAAATACTGAGATTGTACTAGATATCCCCTCCTCTAGATCATTTATGAACAAATTAAACAGGATTGGTCCCAGGACAGAACCCTGGGGGACCCCACTTTCCACACCCGCCCAATCCGAGTACTCCCCATTAATCACCACCCTCTGTACTCTCCCCTGGAGCCAGTTCTCTATCCAGGTACTCACCTTATGATCCATACCTACCTTCCTTAGTTTGTACAGTAATCGTTTGTGGGGAACGGTGTCAAAGGCCTTTGCAAAGTCCAGATACACCACATCCACAGGCTTACCTTTATCTAGGTGGCTGCTCACTTCATCGTAGAAGGTTAATAGATTGGTTTGGCAAGAACGATTTTTCATAAATCCATGCTGATTACTACTTATAATACCGTTTTCATTACTAAAGTCTTGTATGTGGTCCCTTAACATCCCCTCCAAAATTTTGCAGACTACAGATGTTAGGCTGACCGGCCTATAGTTACCCGGGATATATCTCGGCCCCTTCTTAAATTTTGGTACCACGTTGGCTTTTTTCCAATCAGCTGGCACCATACCCGTCTGTAAACTATCCTTAAAGATCAAGAATAATGGTCTGGCAATCACCTGGCTGAGCTCATTAAGAACCCTCGGGTGCAAGCCATCCGGTCCCGGGGATTTATTTATGTTGAGTTTCTCTAGTTTAGCTCTAAGTCTATCCTCTGTTAGCCATGGCGGCACTTCCTGAGGTGTATTATTTAGTTCGGCCTTACAAGCTGGGTTCGTGTAGCCCCCCGATTCTTTTGTGAAGACTGAAGAGAAGAAATTATTTAACACTTCCGCCTTTTCTTTGTCCTCAGTGGCCATATTTCCTTTATCATCTTTTATGGGGCCAATGTGTTCTGGCCTCGCTTTCTTACTGTTTATATACTTAAAGAACTTCTTGGGGTTTTTTTTTACTCTCCTCCGCTATATGTCTCTCGTGTTCTATTTTAGCCGCCCTGATTTCATCTTTACATTTCTTATTACACTCTTTGTAATGCTTAAATGCTGCCAATGACCCCACAGTCTTGTATTTTTTGAAGGCCTTTTCTTTAGCACTAATATACATTTTTATGTTGGAGTTTAGCCATCCAGGGTTTATTTTTGCTCTTTTAAATTTATTTCCCTTTGGAATGCACTGGCCAATCCCCCTGTTTAGTATGCTCTTGAAGCGCTCCCATTTTTCCTCCGTGTTCTTTGTTCCCAGGGTTCTATCCCAATTGATATTTTCTAGCAGCAAGCGCAGTTTAGGGAAATTGGCTCTTTTGAAATTCAGTGTTCTTATATTACCCCTCTGCTTCCTATTACTGTAATTAATACTGAAACTTATTGACCTATGGTCACTGTTTCCTAAGTTGTCCCGTATTTCTATATCCGTGATCAGGTCTGTATCGTTGGTAATCAGTAGGTCAAGTACCGCATTGTTTCTTGTCGGTGCATTCACCATCTGACACATAAAATTGTCCTGCAAAACATTTAGGAACTGCCTAGCCTTGGCTGAGTGCGCGGTTCCTTCTGCCCAGTCTATATCTGGATAATTAAAGTCCCCCATTATAATGACATTTCCCATCCTTGCTGCCAATCCTATCTGTAAAAGGAGGTCCGCCTCACCCTCCTCCCTCTGGTTGGGGGGCCTATAGCATACGCCCAATATTACCTTCCCTGCCATGCCATCCCTTTGAAGCTCTACCCATAGGGATTCTGCCTCATCCATAGCTCCATTATTAATATCATCCCTCATATTTACCTGTATGCTGTTTTTAATATACAGACATACCCCTCCCCCTTTTTTACCTTCTCTATCTCTGCGATAAAGGGAATACCCCCGAATGGTCGCCATCCAATCATGAGAGCTGTCAAACCAAGTCTCAGTTATCCCCACAAAATCTAAGTCCTCCTCAAACATCAGCAGCTCCAGCTCTCCCATCTTGTTGGCCAGGCTTCTGGCATTGGTATACAAACCTCTTAATTTTGATCGGTTACATTTATCCTCATTTGATGTTTTTAGGCTGCTCTCTTGATTTTTCCCCATACCCACCCTGGGTATAGGAGCTCTGAACACCCTACCGCTAATGCCCCCATTTCTGCCCTCTGAAACTTGCTTTCCACTGTCTAATTCTACATCTGTACCCTCCCCCCCATTCCCTAGTTTAAAAGCCCCTCTAACTTTTTGGCCATCCATGCACCTAGTACGGCTGCACCCACCCCATTTAGGTGCAATCCGTCCCTACCAAAGAGCCGGTGACCGACTGAGAAGTCAGCCCAGTTCTCCAGGAACCCGAAACCCTCCTTACTACACCAGCTCCTCAGCCACTCGTTAACTTCCCTAATCTCCCGCTGCCTCTCTGGTGTGGCTCGAGGTACAGGTAGTATTTCGGAAAATACTACTTATGCATAAATTGCCGTGTAATGAAGGCCCTTACCCCTATGAGAGATAAGCAAAAAACTAGGGGATAGAAGAAAGATGGGGCTTTACGGGCCAGTGGGAGTAGAAGGATCAAAAACAAAACTAATTGTAAAACCAAAATAACATTTTATTGATACAAAAATTGATAAAATTCAGCATGGGTGACCATGCCTATATGGATGACAATAACCTGACATATATAATAAAATCAAAAAATATTGTCACTACTGAAATAGAAACATATCCCATAAGGGGATTATAGCCAAAACAAAGCCTGTATGAGGTGGAAGATGGGTCTCATGTTGGATTCGGTCAGAGTAGGTCCCCAGCAAGCCGACGCGTTTCGCTCAAGGCTTCCTCAGGGCCTGAGAGACCATGACAGACCGATGTTTCCTTCTTAGTAGTGACCTGTGCTAGGCAGCAGGGTTGCAGCGGTATAAAGGCTGTCCAAGAAGATATTACTTCCGCATTCACGATACAACACGATACGATATACGTTTTATATAAACATCAAAGACATATTTCCTGCACTGGATCCAATGTATCAAGTCCCAACTGTGTCATCAAAGGCAGAGCTTATAGGGATAGCACCGTTGTAACCTTTCGGGGTTAAATCATCCCCCGAGAGGTGAGTGTCCTCTCACTGGTTTATTCGTCCTTATATATATGGTCGTCCCTAGATATAGTAAATCTAATGTTATGTGACAGTAGTTTAAGCCGAGCAGAAAAGGCACCTTTCTCTGTGCGGTTTACCAGATGTTTATATAAAACGTATATCGTATCGTGTTGTATCGTGAATGCGGAAGTAATATCTTCTTGGACAGCCTTTATACCGCTGCAACCCTGCTGCCTAGCACAGGTCACTACTAAGAAGGAAACATCGGTCTGTCATGGTCTCTCAGGCCCTGAGGAAGCCTTGAGCGAAACGCGTCGGCTTGCTGGGGACCTACTCTGACCGAATCCAACATGAGACCCATCTTCCACCTCATACAGGCTTTGTTTTGGCTATAATCCCCTTATGGGATATGTTTCTATTTCAGTAGTGACAATATTTTTTGATTTTATTATATATGTCAGGTTATTGTCATCCATATAGGCATGGTCACCCATGCTGAATTTTATCAATTTTTGTATCAATAAAATGTTATTTTGGTTTTACAATTAGTTTTTTTTTTGATCCTTCTACTCCCACTGGCCCGTAAAGCCCCATCTTTCTTCTATCCCCTAGTTTTTTGCTTATCGGAAAATACTACCTTGGAGGTCCTAGTCCTCAACTTAGCGCCTAAGTCCCTGAAATCGTTTAGGACTCTCGGTCTTCCTCTGCCTATGTCATTGGTACCCACGTGTACCATGACAGCTGGGTCTTCCCCAGCCCCACTCAATAATCTGTCCACCCGATCCGCGATGTGCCACACTCATTTTAAAGCTGCCTAATTGGTGCTTATTAGGCTTTATTGCTGCTCCCTGACATCCACAGGTGTTTTCAATACCTGATTGAAAACACTTCAATGAACTTCCGTTCTTCAGAGTGGTAGTCTTTAAGGGGTTGAATAATTGTGTCAATGAAGAATTCACAAAATAAACATTTACTACTGTATTACAAAAGCAATTGATGTCATTTTAGTTGCATATGGTTCTTTAAGAAGTCCTTGTAGGATTTCATTCTGAATACAATTACAAATGTACACTAAATTCCCTAAAACCCTTTACAGCATTGGGGGTTGAATAATTTTGAACACAACTGTATATAATTTTTCATCACTTCTATTGAGCACAATTTTCACTTTTTTATATCCACGGATATATTTACACCAGAGGACTTTTTGTTCATGTTTTTTGTTGAGCTTGCTTATTATTATTATTCACATTTAGAGTGTTTTAATTATCATTCAGGTCATTTCAATTTCTCACTATTATATTGATCATTATATGCATTTTTCATGTATTAGCGCTACACAATTTCTGTTACAATCGATTTATTGATTGATGAAATCTACCCTTTCTCTTCCTATTTACGGCCTGTTAAAGTTGAAATGTCCTGCCACTGAAAAACTTTTTTGCTACTGTGTGTTGGACGCTACACTCTTATTTTTATTGTTGGAAAAAGCTGCTTGTTTCTCCCTATTTGTGACCTAATCTGCTTGTATTTGTTTGACATGGGTCCCCCTTCCAGTGTTCCTTGCTGCAATAGACAAAGTATAGGTGGGGGCAGTGGCCACTTGTTTGTATTTTGATTACATTAGTCAGGCAATGCACTGACATATTTGCTGCCATAGTGCAATGTGCTGGGTGTTCATTGTGCCCCTGTATCTTTGAGGAGGAGTGGGCTCCCTCCAAGCCACCTGTCCTCACTAGAGTTGAGCAAACACCTGGATGTCTGGGTTTGGCGGGTCCAGCCGAACTTGAAAAAAAAGTCCGGATTCGTGACCCGGACTTAACCCGAATTTGACCCTGATCCCGAACCCCATTGAAGTCAATGGTGACCCGAACTTTTGAGCACTAAAATGGCTCTAAAAAAAACATGGAAAGGGCTAGAGGGCTGCAAATGGCAGCAAAAGCTGGTTAAGAGCATGGCAAGTGCTCTGCAAACAAATGTGGATAGGGAAATAACTTAAAAGTGACATAAAAAACATAAAAATAAAAAAGAATCATCTTGATCTAGGAGGACGAGGCCCATATGGAGTAGAAAGTTGAGGTGGCGGTGGATGTGGCGGTATAGGTGGAAGCGGTGGTGGAGGAGGACGAGGTAGTCAACACAGGTTTTTGTTTTTCATTTTATTCCTTTTTAAATTAGGGTACACCCCAAAAGAGTGAGAAAGATCAAAAATACAACAATGGCTGGGTAAGGACATGTCTATTCTGCACAAGGTACGGACAAGTCCTGTGGGATCCATGCCCGGTTCATTTTAATGAACGTGAGCTTGTCCACATTGGCTCTGGACAGGCGGCTGCGCTTGTCTGTGATAACGCCCCCAGTCGTGCTAAATACCCGTTCAGATAATACACTGGCTGCAGGGCAGGCCAGCACCTCCAAAGGGCAAGCTCAGGCCATGTGCCCAATTTGGAGACCCAGAAGTTGAAGAGGGCAGACCCATCATTCAGTACGTGTATAGTACGTAAGGAACGGTAAGGAACCTTATATGGTATATGGTATGTGGTAAGGAACGGTGATGGCGGCGGGGGGGCTTTTTTTCCCCTTCTGGGTTGAGTCTGGCATTGGAAAAGGTATGTGTCCCTGGTTGTGGGCCGGGCTCTCTCAAAGCTGTCTAAGTTCTGAGGCCTTCTGGTAGGGACGGAGCTGCACTATTCCTGCCAGGAACCGGGATTCTGAAAAGCCTGTGGTGTATGTGCCCCTGGAGTGGCAGTCCAGGGGTGCCATAATTCACAGTGGATGGCAACACTATGAGTATGGCACCAAGGACACTGCACTTCCTACACACGTTTTTCACACCTGCCTCTAGGGCTGGGCCTTTTGGTCAGGAGTCAGGACCAGAGGAATTTTTTATTCCTGGTCGAAGGGCCGGACATAGTATTGCAATGTGGCACTAACCTTGCACTTCTCCACTTTCCCTTTCCCCACTCTTATATGTTGTGTGTAGAGATGGCCTTGCGGTTCACCCAGCGGTCGGTTCGCAGGGAATTTTGCTTGTTCACTACCCGCCAAATTTGCGAACACATGGCGTCATTCGCGGCGGCCATATTTGTTTACATTGGGGAGAACTTTGACCCGTGACACAGCCGTCAGGTGGAACGGGACAGCCAATTGAAACATTCCAGCACATGGACAGTCTATAAATAGACGCGATCTGGCGGCCATTTCACATTTCGCTTTCTGCCAGTGTAGGGAGAGGTCTGCTGTGCTCGTCAGGGAGAGTTTGCTAGACACATATAGCGTTGTGAAGATCCACAAAAGTCCTTTCCAGGGCTAGTATTTTTCGGTATAGGTCTACAAGTATCTTTTGAGCTTAGGGAGAGGTATCCAGTGGATGCTTTAGGGGCAGTTAGAGATCGGCTGCAGTCACAAATCGCTCTGTCAATGTCCACAAAAGTCCTTTTCATGGCTGGTATTTCGGTATAGGTCTAGTATCTTTTGAGCTTAGGAAGAGGTATCCTGTGGTTGCTTTAGGAGCAGTTAGAGATCGGCTGCAGTCACACACAAATCGCTTTGTCAATGTCCACAAAAGTCATTTAAAATGCTCCAATGTCGTTTTAGGGTCTATTACAGTCTCGTTACTATAGGGCCAGGTATCCTGTGGTTGCTTTAGGGGCAGTTAGGGATTGGCAGCAGTCACACAGAAATCGTTTTGTCAATGTCCACAAAAGTCATTTAAAATGCTCCAATGTCGTTTTAGGGTCTCTTTACTATAGGGCCAGGTATCCTGTGGTTGCATTAGGGGCAGTTAGAGATCGGCTGCAGTCACACAGAAATCGCTTTGTCAATGTCCACAAAAGTCATTTAAAATGCTCCGATGTAGTTTTAGGGTCTATTACAGTCTCTTTACTATAGGGCCAGGTATCCTGTGGTTGCTTTTGGGGCAGTTAGAGATCGGCTGCAGTTACACAGAAATCGCTTTGTCAATGTCCACAAACTTCATTTAAAATGCTCCAATGTTGTTATAGGGTCTATTACAGTCTCTTTACTATAGGGGCAGGTATCCAGTGGTTGCTTTGGGGGCAGTTAGAGATCAGCTGCAGTCACACACAAATTGCTCTGTTAATGTCCACAAAAGTAATGTAAAGGGCTGCAAATTTTTTGGTATTGCTGTGCAGTGCACTAAAAAGGGGGGGGGGGGGGGATGAGGGAGGGGGGTAATCCACAGTATAATATACTTTGTAGAAAGAATATTATAGTGGATTAATACTATTATTGTGGTGGTGAGACTGAGCATGTCTGCAGCAACACTACACACAGTGACAAAAGCACTTATAATGTATTATAACTGGTGTGATAGACCAATTGCTCCCCCCCCCCCCCTAATGCCACATATTGAAGTGGGGTGTAAACCGAGTAAACTTTTTCAAGTGTATTTGTGTCATGCAACAATATTGCCTAGTTTGCTGAGTGAAGTCTGGTACACACAGTGCTAAACTCACTGGCCAATTTTTTGAACTGGTGTGCTACACCAATGCTCCCCCCCAATGCCACATATTAAAGTGGGGTGTTTTCTGAGTAAACTTTTTCAAGTGTATTTGTGTCATGCAACAATATTGCCTAGTTTGCTGAGGGAAGTCTGGTACACACAGCGCCAAACTCACTGGCCAATTTTTTGAACTGGTGTGCTACACCAATGCCACATATTGAAGTGGGGTGTTATTTAATAGTATAATTTTCTAAGAGTATATTTTAGTCCTGCAAAAATTTGCCCTATTGCGGTGTAAACAGTGCTACACACAGTGACAACAGTTACTGGCCAATTATTTGTAGAATGTGAATGTACAATTTATATGTAAAGCGCTGCGTAAATTGACAGCGCTATATAAGTACCTGAAATAAAACTGGTGTAATAAACCTGTGCCCCCCCCCCCCCAATGCCACATATTGAAGTGGGGTGTTATCTGAGTAAACTTTTTCAAGTGTATTTGTGTCATGCATCAAAATTGACTAGTTTGCTGAGTGAAGTCTGGTACACACAGCGCCTAACTCACTGGCCAATTTTTTGAACTGGTGACTGGTGTGCAACACCAATGCTCCCCCCCCCCCAATGCCACATATTAAAGTGGGGTGTTATCTGAGTAAACTTTTTCAAGTGTATTTGTGTCATGCATCAAAATTGACTAGTTTGCTGAGTGAAGTCTGGTACACACAGCGCCTAACTCACTGGCCAATTTTTTGAACTGGTGACTGGTGTGCAACACCAATGCTCCCCCCCCCCCCCCAATGCCACATATTAAAGTGGGTTGTTATCTGAGTAAACTTTTTCAAGTGTATTTGTGTCATGCAACAATATTGCCTAGTTTGCTCATGAAGTCTGGTACACACAGCGCCAAACTCACTGGCCAATTTTTTGAACTGGTGTGGTACACCAATGCAACATATTGAAGTGGGGTGTTATTTAACAGTATCATTTTCTAAGAGTGTATTTTAGTCCTGCAAAAATTTGGCCTCTTGCTGTGTAAACAGTGCTACACACAGTGACAACAGTTACTGGCCAATTATTTGTAGAACTGGTGTAATAAACCTGTGCCCCCCCCCCCCCCAATGCCAAATATTGAAGTGTGGTGTTATCTGAGTAAACTTTTTCAAGTGTATTTGTGTCATGCAACAATATTGCCTAGTTTGCTGAGTGAAGTCTGGTACACACAGCGCCTAACTCACTGGCCAATTTTTTGAACTGGTGTGCTACACTAATGCTCCCCCCAATGCCACATATTAAAGTGGGGTGTTATCTGAGTAAACTTTTTCAAGTGTATTTGTGTCATGCAACAATATTGCCTAGTTTGCTGAGTGAAGTCTGGTACACACAGCGCCAAACTCACTGGCCAATTTTTTGAACTGGTGTGCTACACCAATGCCACATATTGAAGTGGGGTGTTATTTAACAGTATAATTTTCTAAGAATGTATTTTAGTCCTGCAAAAATTTGGCCTCTTGCTGTGTAAACAGTGCTACACACAGTGACAACAGTTACTGGCCAATTATTTGTAGAACTGGTGTAATAAACCTGTGCCCCCCCCCCATGCCACATATTGAAGTGGGGTGTTATCTGAGTAAACTTTTTCAAGTGTATATGTGTCATGCAACAATATTGCCTAGTTTGCTGAGTGAAGTCTGGTACACACAGCGCCTAACTCACTGGCCAATTTTTTGAACTGGTGTGCTACACCAATGCTCCCCCCCAATGCCACATATTAAAGTGGGGTGTTATCTGAGTAAACTTTTTCAAGTGTATTTGTGTCATGCAACAATATTACCTAGTTTGCTGAGGGAAGTCTGGTACACAAGCGCCTAACTCAGTGGCCAATTTTTTGAACTGGTGTGTGTTATACCTGAAGGGTTTCACATGTACTGTTACTTTAAGGCTGACTCCACCCAGGAGTGATGACAAGGGTCAAGGGGCAGAGTGGCCATCTTAGAGACATGTAAGGGATGCATTGATATACAGAGCTGTCCTGTAATGCATGTTGGAGTGTACAGTGAGTCCGGAATAAACATCCGTTGTTCCAGATCAGAGTCCTGTGTCTCTCACAACACAGAGAATATAACAGTGGCGATGAGGGTGGGATTTACAAGGTTACTATCCGTGTGAGAAAAGAAAAGAAGAAAAAAACTCTGGATTGTCAGCTGGATACAAACACCCACAGAGCCCAGCAGGAAAATGTCATTGATCAGGACATTAAGTGAATTTGATGGAGAACAGACAACCTGGAGTTCCTGGATTGAGAGACTGGAACAGTATTTTTGTGCAAATGCCATCCCAGGCGACAGGCAAGTAGCAGTATTTCTGACAGTGGTTGGTGCTAGGACATATGACACTCTTAGGGATCTTCTTTACCCTGAAAAACCAGCAACTAAGACTTTGGCAGAGCTCCTGACACTGTTAAGGAATCACTTCCAGCCTAAACCACTAGAGATTGCAGAAAGATTCCGGTTCTATCAGCGGCAGCAACAGCCGGGTGAAGATATTAAGGCTTATGTGCTCGCCCTTCCCCTGCTAGCTTCAACCTGTTCTTTTGGGGAGTACTTACCGACTGCACTGAGGGATAAGTTTGTCATGGGACTAAATAGTGAGTCTAGCCAAAAGAGACTGTTAACAGAGAAAGACCTTACCCTTACAAAGGAAATTGAGATAGCTTCAGTGATGGAAATGGCTGTGAAAGATACAGAGGCATTGAACCCCCAGAGTAGAAGGAAATAGGTTAAAGAGGAAGTTTTCAGAACAGCAGTCAAGCCAACAGCAGCAAACTGGAAATATAGACCCTCACCAAACCGGGAGTCAGCTTGCTACCGTTGTGGGAATACTGACCATGATCACAAAGTCTGCCGGTTTAAGGATCAGCTCTGTCATAATTGTGGTAAGGCCGGCCATCTGAAACGAGTCTGCCGTAGTAAGAAGGTGCGAAATAAACAACCTCTGAACACCAGGACAAAGGCATATATGGTGGGAAGATATACATCATCATCGGAATCAGAGGATGAGGAAGTGCTCCACACATTAGACATGCATCATATGCATTCAGCACCCTCTGCAATGACTGTAGAGGTAACCGTGGAAGGAAAGAAACTCAAGATGGATGTAGACACAGGAGCAGCAGTTTCAGTTATCACCCAGAAACAATGGAGAAAACTTCTGATCCGAACAACTGTCCGTCCAACACCAATCAAACTGCAGACATACTCAAAGCAGATACTCCACCCACCGGGGTACGTGAAGGTACAGGTATCCTACAAGGGTCGGATGAAGAGAATGCCATTATATATCCTAGAACATGGGGGACCCCCTCTCTTTGGGAGAGACTGGATTGCTCACTTTGGCATGTCAGACATCGCCATAAACCCCTGCAACACCGTGACCATCCCATCAGGAGATAAAGAGGGATGGGTGGAATCCCTGAAACAGCGATTCCCACAAGTCTTTGATAACCATTTTGGGAAAATAAAGCATGACTGTGTGAGACTCAGGCTAAAACCCAACGCCCAGCCTAGGTTCTTCAAAGCTCGGACGGTACCTTTCGCACTCCGAGCAGGAAAGGAAGCTGAACTAAGCCGGCTGGAGGAACAAGGTGTCATCTCAAAGGTAGAGCATAGCGAGTGGGCATCACCAGTTGTACCAGTAAAGAAAGCGAATGGGGACTTACGCATTTGTGGCGATTTCTGCATGGCACTAAATTCTCAACTGGAGATAGACCAGTATCCCCTACCCAGAGTAGATGACATTTTTGCCTCTCTTGCAGGAGGTCAAAAGTTCACCAAGCTTGATCTCAGGCAAGCATATTTACAGTTTGAGGTCCACCCTTCGTCCCGCAAGTTTCTAACCATCAACACTCACAAGGGACTGTATGAATACAATCGGATGGTGTTTGGAGTAGCCTCCGCCCCAGCCATTTGGCAAAGCAAAATGGATGAGATTTTGGCGGACAGTCCTTTCACACAGTGCCTGTTAGATGACATGCTCATCACGGGCCTGACGGACCAGGAACACAAGCGGAACGTGGAGCTTGTGTTGACGAAGCTCCAAGAGCAAGGTCTAAAAGTGAACTTAGCGAAATGCCAATTCATGGTACATAAATTGGAGTTTTGAGGCCACCTTGTGGATGCAGAGGGTATACACACCACGGAAGCCAAAGTTGATGCTTTAGTAAAAGCTCCAGCCCCAACCAACGTCCAACAGCTGCGATCATACCTGGGCTTGTTGAACTATTACCAAAAATTCCTGCCAGATCTAGCACACACATTGTTTCCAATAAACAAGCTTTTGGAGAAACACTCCAGATGGAACTGGTTGGCTGCCTGCCAACGTGCTTTTGTGGTTTCTAAGCGAAATCTGTTGGCGTCATGCATGCTCATGCACTATGACCTCCAAAGGCCTCTCACCTTGGCTTGTGATGCCTCACCCTATGGTCTAGGGGCTGTACTATCTCACGTTTTACCAGATGGGTCAGAGAAACCAGTGGCAATCGCCTCCAGGTCCTTGACAAAAGCAGAAAGCAATTACTCTCACATTGACAAAGAGGCTCTGGCGCTCATATGGGCAATTAAGAAGTTTCATCTTTACCTGTATGGTAGGGAATTCACCATACTGACTGATCATAAACCACTCCTTCAGATCTTTAGCCCTGACAAAGGCTTCTCCCAGACAACTGCGGCCCGTCTTCAACGCTATGCCCTATTCTTGGGAGCATATAGCTACAAAATCCTGTATCGCAGCCATGATGCCAATGCTAATGCGGACGCTATGTCCCGTCTGACCAGGACATTAACAGACTCTTCACCAGTCAAGAGTTGTCGTTACACCAGCCTGTCCTTTTTGTCTTCTGGTGAGGTAGCAGCCCATACAGCCAAGGATACCTTCCTTAAAACAATACTCTCCTGGGTACGGTACAGTTGGCCTGCAACTGTCACACAGGATTATGAACCTTACTTCCGTAGGCGTCTGGAATTAACTGTGGCTGGCAACTGTGTTTTATGGGGAGACCGAGTGATCGTCCCACAGACCCTCCGGAGACACATTCTGGACTTGCTACATACTGGTCATCCCGAGGGGGCACACGTATGAAACAAAAGGCCCGAGGCTATGTGTGGTGGCTGAACCTAGACTCAGATATCACGACCTATGTGAATGTGTGTGCTGGATGTGCACAAACTGCAAGAGACCCTCCTCGAGGGTGCGTCCAGCCCTGGACTTGGCCCACGGTTCCCTGGTTTCGCCTACACTTGGACTTTGCAGGCCCGATCAGAGGACACACCTTTTTGATCATAATTGATGCCCATTCAAAGTGGCCTGAGATCATTCCTGTTACCCAGCCGACGACTAAGGCGACAATTTCCATAATGTTACATCTCGCTGCTACGTTTGGATACCCCAAAGAAATTGTCACAGACAACGGTGCACGATTTACAAGTCAGGAGTTTCAGAGTTTCCTGACTGCCCACAACATCAAACACAAGTTGACCGCACCTTACCACCCGGCTACAAATTCCCTTATAGATATCCTATCGCTCCCTATGTACGCAACACTGCCATATCGATCGTCTGACCAGTGTGCTACCTGCTAGCCTTTATTTTGGTAGGTATCAAGACATTATATACTGTTACTATTTTCATCAACCATCATAAAGTTCTTTAGTTACCCATGACAATAATGATAACTATCTAATGGGTGGACATATGTCTATCTTAAGCACTACATCTGGTTTATGTATGAAATACTTACTAGTATCCATTGGCATCTATTGCATTGATTCACTAGTATAGAATATACTCTCTACCATTCTAGGCAAAGCTGCCTTCTACATGTGGTCGTCCATGCCCGCCTGGGGGACATTAGTTGGCACCCAGCACGTGTATCTTGGATGCTTGTGATACATCAGTCTCATCACCTGGGAATATCGCATGAGCTCCGGCCTACATGTCAGTGTAAATAAATTTTCCTGCTATTTATGTAAGTAATCGTGGTAACTATGATCGAATATATGACGTGCAAGTGTCAGAAGGTGGAGGGGCCACGGCCCAATGCTCCATTCTTGACACATACCGATATTCGCAACAACTCAATCATATGATATTAAAGTACGAACTGTATAACTATGATGCTAATGTTTGTTTTCTCCTGTCACCTCTTTAGTTGGTCACTGTTAATTCCTTATACCCCTGAGGAAGCGGTTCACACCGCAAAACATGTCGGGTAGTGGAAGTCGGATACACTAGAGGTTTGCATATCGGCTAGGGTTGCCCAGGCCGGCAGCAACCTCTTGGGGAGTCCACCCACACAAATAAGGCTGTGACTACATGTTGTTACTGTGATGTTCGCCATCATGGCACATTTTTATATTGTATTTTATGATTTTTTGTCTGTCATTATGTCTGTTTGATATATGATCATACATCCCACTGTTGGGATTATTTATATACAATAAAGCTATATTTTTAAGAAAATAATAGATCACACAATTTCTGGTGTCATATTGGTTATGTTAAAACGGTACCTTTAAAATCCCAACCTATGCCCCAACATTCGATACTTCTGTGTACCCGGCTACAAATGGTCAAGCAGAAAGGTTTGTACAGACCTTCAAACGCTATTTCAAAGCTACTGTGGCTACAAGTAAACAAAAGTCCCTGTCACCCCAGCAGCTGGACTCCTTCCTTTCTGCTTACAGAAACACACCACATGCAACCACTGGGAAAACTCCAGCTGAACTTCTTTTGGGTCGGCAGCCATGGATTGTTTTGGACATGCTCCTCCCTCAAACGGTCCAGGAACATGTGCGGCAGTCCCAAGACAAGAGGGTCGAACACGACGAGATTCCCCGGTTTACAGCCCAGCAAAAGGTATGGGCTCGATCTCATGGCGCTTCCAACACTCGTTGGCTTCCTGCTATCATCGCAGAGACTTTGGGACCCAAAATGTATAGGGTCTGCCTGGAAGATGGTTCCATTTGCAGACGGCATGCGGACCAATTACGTCCTCGTTCTCAGCTGCCCGAATCCCTGACATGGGCTGCACCTCCAGTGTCTCACGGATCTACTCCTACCGGATAAGGATGCATTGAGACTGATGCTTGGGGGGGACTCTGAACTTTTGAACTCAGCTCCAACAGAGCCCTCCAGCCCTGGTCCGGAGGTGTGTTCACCCTCTGAGCTAGGGGATCCCCTCTTGGCCCCGCCGGTGTCCATTCCGGCCAGCCCTGCTTCCTCCGGCCCGAGTCGCTGGGTGCCCTTCCTCAACGACGCTGTCGCCCTCCTGACCGGTTACGAGACTGCAAGACCGGTTACGAGACTTTCGACGGGCCCGCCGAAAGTGATCCGCTGCCATGTACTCCCCGTAGCATCCCTGGAAGTTGTTCTCACATCCGGATGCAGAAGAAGCCATGTAACTCTCCTGAGTTGGAGGACTGTATTGGACAAATATTAGTTACTGTTTTATGCCTGTTCTCGTTTTGTTGTGTTTTTTTTTTTTTTTAGGGATGGATGGAAGGTGTTATACCTGAAGGGTTTCACATGTACTGTTACTTTAAGGCTGGCTCCACTCAGGAGTGATGACAAGGGTCAAGGGGCAGAGTGGCCATCTTAGAGACATGTAAGGGATGCATTGATATACAGAGCTGTCCTGTAATGCATGTTGGAGTGTACAGTGAGTCTGGAATAAACAACCGTTGTTCCAGATCGGAGTCCTGTGTCTCTCACAACACGGAGAATATAACATTTTTATTGAAGTGGGGTGTTCTCTGAGTAAGCTTTTTCAAGTGTATTTGTGTCATGCAACAATATTGCCTAGTTTGCTGAGTGAAGTCTGGTACACACAGCGCCTAACTCACTGGCCAATTTTTTGAACTGGTGTGCTACACCAATGCTCCCCCCCAATGCCACATATTGTGAGAACATTATAGCGGCGCGAGCACATCGCGAGGCTCAGGCTCTCTCCAGGATTTGCAATCTTGTGGCATTTTTGCTACTCATATCGGGGCTGTTCGCACAGAACAGCTGTGCATTTACATCGTATACCCTGTGTGAGCTTTTGGATATCGGTTCACGACCTCTTGACAGTTTTATGGACAACTTTTATCTCTCACCTCCTTATCTCCTTCCTGAGATCACCAGAGCACCCGAGGCGGTTCACTCTAGCCAGCTGGGCGGAAGTGCTCGCAGGCGGCGGCGAGATCGCAAACAAAGGAGGGGGAAGCGTGGTGGAGTGAAAGCTAAGCTAAAGTTAACTCCACATTGGCTTTCTTTACCCAGCATTTTCCTCGCCAATGTTCGGTCACTGGTGAATAAAATGGAGGCGATATAACTCAGCATTACATACAGCATGAACCTGCGGAATTGCGATGTCATGATCTTCACGGAAACATGGTTGCACAGCGGCATTCCAGATAATGCTATTGAGTTAGCAGGACGATATACACTCCGGGCAGATAGGTCATTAGATGGTTCCCGTAAAACCAGAGGCGGTGGACTGTTTATGTATGTTAACAAAGCTTGGTGTATGAGCTCTGTTATTGTTGAGAGTCTTTGTTCAGCCAATCTGGAGTTTCTTATGTCTAAATGTAGACCATTCTACCTACCGCGGGAGTTTACTTCCATCATTATTACAGCTGCCTATATTCCCCCTGATGCTGATGCTAAGCTTGCAATGAAAGAACTTTGAATGGAAGGGGGGGGGGGGGGGGTGCGCTGATCTTGTGAAAAAGCTGCTACTGAAAAAATTGTGAAATAGGTGTATGTATAGTGAGTGCGCTTTTTCTTTTGTGATTATTAATAAATAAAATTATTAATGGTGATTTTCCAATATTAACCACTTGCCTACAGTGCACTTTCACCCCCTTCCTGCCCAGACTGATTTTCAGCTTTCAGCGCTCTCACACTTTGAATGACAATTACTCAGTCATGCAACACTGTACCCATAAAAAATTTGCGTCCTTTTTTTCACACAAATAGAGCTTTCTTTTGATGGTATTTAATCACTACTGGGTTTTTTATTTTTTGTGCTTTAAATAAAAAAAGACTGAAAATATTGTGAAAAAACACATTTTTCTTTGTTTCTGTCATAAAATTTAGCAAATGAGTAATTTTTCTTCACAAATTTTGGCCAAAATTTATACTGCTACTTATCTTTGGTAAAAATAACCCAAATAAGTGTATATTATTTGGTCTTTGGGAAAGTTATAGAGTCCACAAGTTATGGTGCTATTCATTGAAAATTGATCACACTTGACCACACCTGATGTACTGAAGGCCTATCTCATTTCTTGAGACACTAAAAAGTCAGGAAAGTACAAATACCCCCCAAATTACCCCTTTTTGGAAAGTAGACATTCCAAGGTATTTAATAAGGGGCATGGTGAGTTTTTTGAAGTTGTCATTTTTTCCCACAACTCTTTGCAAAATGAAGATTTTTTTTTTTTACAAATTGACGTATTAACAGGTTATTTCTCTCACACAGCATATGTATACTTGCAACTACACCCCAAAACACATTCTACTACTCCTCCTGAGTATGGCGATACCACATGTGTGAGACTTTTTCACAGCCTGGCCACATACAGAGGCCTAACATCCAAGTAGTACCGTCCGGCATTCTAGGAGCACAAATTACACATATAATTTCCTGACAACCTATCGTATTTTTGAAGGCCCTGGAGCACCAGGACAATGGAAACCCACATAAAATGACCCCATTTTGGAAAGCAAACAGCCCAACGTATAATTTTTGAGGCATAATGAGTCTTTTGAATATGTCATTTTTTTCCACAAGTTTTTGGAAAATGTGGAAAGAAAATGAAAACACATTTTTTTTTACACAAAGCTGTCCATTTATGCAATATTTCTAACACATAGCATGTACATAGCAAAAATTGCACCCCAAAATACATTCTGCTATTCCTCCTGAGTATGGCGATACCACATGTGTAACACTTTTTCACAGCCTGGCCACATACAGACGCCTAACATCCAAGTAGCGCTTTACACAAAGTTGTCCATTTATCCACTTTAAGACTGGGCCTATTTTTGACACTTGGTGTTTACAAGCTAAAATCATTTTTTTTGCTAGAAAACTACTTGGAACCCCCAAACATTATATATTTTTTTTTAGCAGAGACCCTAGAGAATAAAATGGAGATCGTTGCAATATTTTTTATCACACCATATTTGCGCAGCAGTCTTCCAAATGCGATTTTTTTGAAAAAAATTCACTTTTTTGAACTAAAAAATAAGAAAACAGTAAATTTAGCCCATTTTTTTTCCATAATGTGAAAGATAATGTTACGCCGAGTAATTAGATACCCAACATGTCATGCTTCAAAATTGCGCATGCTCACAGAATGGCGCCAAACATTGGTACTTAAAAATCCCCATAGGCAACATTTTAAAAATTTCTGCAGGTTACTAGCTTAGAGTTACAGAGGAGGTCTAGGGCTCAAATTATTGCTCTCGCTCTAACGATCGCGGCGATACCTCACATGTATGGTTTGAACACCGTTTACATATGTGGGCGGGACTTGCGTATGCGTTTGCTTCTGCGCGCGAGCTAACGGGGACAGGGCGCTTTAATTTTTTTTTTTTCCTATTTATTTTATTTATTATTTTTTTATTTTTACACAGTTTAAAAAAAAAAATGTTTTGATCATTTTTATTCCTATTACAAGGAATGTAAACATCCCTTGTAATAGAAATAGGCATGACAGGTCCTCTTTATTGTGAGATCTGGGGTCAAAAAGACCTCACACCTCACAACTACACTAAAAAAGAAAAAAAAAAAAAAAAAATTGTTGAAAGAGGAAAAAAAAAAGAAAAGAAAAAAAAAAGCGGCCCTTTAAACCGGTTGCTAGGCAACGTCTTTTGACGTAGCTCCGGTCCTCCAAGACCATAGAGTCGAGTGAGGGCCATCTTGCCCTCACTCGACTTCCTGTCTCTGAGGATCCGGGACCGGATAGTTTTCCCCGCTGCCGGGGGGTCCGGTAAGCTGGGAAAACGTCTGGGACGAGGCAGGAGGGGGGGGGCACCTCTTCCCCTGCACCCTAAGGGTAATTCCGTGGCGAATCCGCCACTGTGACCACCCTTATCTGAAAGCCGACCGCCCCCGGGTCAAAAAATACCGGGGTTTTGGGGGCTATCTGCTGCCATAACCCCAGTATTTAGCTTTTAATGGCCGACGCATATAGTCGTTAGGCGGTCAGTAAGTGATTGCATGTATATGGCAAACAGGTGACGATGACTGATGGGGTGACAGGTGACAATGACTGATGGGGTGACAGGTGACAATGACTGATGGGGTGACAGGTGACGATGACTGATGGGGTGACGATGATTGATGAGGTGACAGGTGATGTTGATTGATGAGGTGACAGGTGCTGATGATTGATGAGGTGACAAGTGACGATGATTGATGAGGTGACAAGTGACGATGATTGATGGGGTGACAGATGACAATCACTGACGGGGTGACATGTGACGATGATTGATGGGGTGACAAGTGACGATCACTGATGGGGTGACAAGTGACGATGATTGATGGGGTGACAGATGATGATGACTGATGGGGTGACAGGTGACGGTGATTGATGGGGTGACAGGTGACGGGCGAATGATGGGGTGACGGCTGACGGGCGATGGTCACTGATGGGTGACAGGTGACGGGCGATGGTGCACGGCGGTACTGATGGCAGTCTCTGGTGACCGGTGAACTTTAGGCTACGTTCACATGTGAGCGTAGCGATCGCGGGCAGAATCACTGCGATTCCGCCCGCGATCCAGAAATCATTGCAAATTGCGGGACGCCTGTGCGCTGCCCGTGATTTGCAATAGCACCCCAAACGCTGTGCGATGTTGCTGCGATTTCCGCCTGCCGAATCGAGGTAACATCTCGCAAACAACGCATGACGCCCCAAAGAAGCTCTTGTACCTTTTTTGGGCGTCATGCGTTGTTTGCGTGATGTTACCGCGATTCGGCAGGCGGAAATGGCGGCAACATCGCACAGCGTTTGGGGTGCTATTGCAAAAAACGGGCAACGCACAGGCGTCCCACAATTTGCAATGATTTCCGGATCGCGGCAGAATCGCTGTGATTCTGCCCGCGATCGCTGCGCTCACATGTGAACGTTATGGGTGTCAATTTCTGGGCACTGATGAGGTGACTGTTGGGTGACAGGTGACATTGGGGGGGGCTGAGGACTGTGTGGGGGGACCTTTATTTGTGTGATTTTACATTTTACATGTGTACAGAGCAGTAACTCACTATTTATAGCTCTGCTCCCCTCATACTGGAAACTGTATGAGGGGAGAAGAGCTAGTAACAGTCAGTTACTGCTCTGTATTTACATTTTGTGATCGGCTGTGAATGGATTCACAGCCGATCACATAGTAAACAGTCACTGTCAGTGACTGTTTACTACTGCCGGTGACAGCTGTGTTCCTACGGAACACAGTGCCACCGACATGACCGCGCTGCGCGCTCCCGATCGCGCATGCGAGGTCATCTTCCGGGCTCCGGTATTGTGATCGGCTGTGTCATTGGAACACAGCCAATCACGTGGGAAACAGCCATGCCTATTGGCTGTTTCCCCCCTGCCGGTGACCGGCTGTGTCCCGGGGACACGCCGACACCGGCAGTGCACGGCGGCGCGCCCGCGATCGCGCGCCTGCCCTGCATTTCCTGCGGACGTCATATGACGTCCGCCCAGGATAATAGCCGCACCGTCCCGCCGTCATATGACGGCGGGCGGGCGGTAAGTGGTTAAACAATATCAAATAGTGAACACTGTGTAAAAACCAAAGCTTGAAACACAAATTAGATATAAAAGTCCAATTTCATAAATCTTCTTTCAAAGTGATGGTTGTGATAAAGGGGTGAAGGAATCCAAACAAATGAACAGTGATTGTGATATCCCTCCACCAGGTGAATTTCCTCCTTACCCGGCGGAAAAAAGGTAGGAGCCTTAGGTGTATCCAATTTTTCCACAATCTCTTATAATGTGCAATCCACCTTCAATATAGTTTTAACACCAATTCGTAAAGGTAATGGCCTCTTACCATAGAAAGGACCTTTTACGCTTGTATTACACTCATATGAAGATCCCTCTTAATCTGTACAAGGTGCATGGCTTGCTCAATTATTCCAGCAAAGATGATATTATCCTCCGCCTGGTCACCCTGAGAGCAGACATGACTGTAGCCTCCATACTGGAGTGAAGATGAAAGAACTTTATGCGGCTATCAGCAAACAGCAGACTGTTCACCCGGATGCTGCGTTTATTGTTGCGGGAGATTTTAATCATTCAAGTTTAAAGTCAGTGCTTCCAAAATTTCATCAGCATGTTTCATGTCATACTAGAGGGAACAAAACTTTGGATCATGTATACACAAACTTGGCTGGAGCCTACATGGCGACTCCCCTCCCCCATTTGGGACAGTCAGATCACCTTTCTTTGTTTCTTACTCCCAAATATGCACCCCTTATTAATCGGGTGAAGCCATCAGTAAGAACTATTAACCACTTAAGCCCCGGAGGATTTGGCTGCTAAACGACCAGAGGGCATTTTGCGATTCGGCACTGCGTGACTTTAACGGACAATTGCGCGGTCGTGCGACGCTGTACCGAAACGAATTTGGCGTCCTTTTTTTCCCACAAACAGAGCTTTCTTTTGGTGGTATTTGATCACCTGTGCGATTTTTTGATCACGCGCTATAAACAAAAAAAGAGCGTAAATTTTGCAAAAATAGCAATATTTTTCCCTTTTTTTTATATGAAATTCCCCCAAAAAAAAATGTAAAAATCAAAATTTTTTAATATTTTCGGCCAATTTGTTTTATGCTACCTATGTTTGGTAAAAAAAAATCGCAAAAAGCGTATTTTGATTGGTTTGCGCAAAAGTTATCGCGTTTACTAACAAAGGGAAAGATTTTTGTCATTTTTGTTGTTTTTTTTTTTAACGCGTAATGGCGGCGATCTGCGATTTTTTTTGCGGTACTGCGACATTGCGGCGGACAGATCGGACCCTTGACTGACATTTTTGACACTTTTGGGGTTACCAGTGACATTTCTACAGTAATCAGTGCTATACATATGCACTGTTACTGTAAAAATGCACTGGTAGTGAAGGGGTTAACTTTATTTGAGAGGGAGGGGCTGTGTGTGTCCCTAGGGGCGTGATTCTAACTGTGATTGGCTGTGGCTTCAACTGTATGCAGAGTGATCAATGGATCTACATAGTAGATCCATGTGATCAGCTCTCATACAGAGAGGAGAATGACAGGCAGCTTGTTTACACAAGCTGCCTGACTATCTCCCTCTCCCCCGCCGATCGCAGAGTGGCCGGCGGCGATCGGGTCCGCCGGTCACGCGCGCGGGGGGGTCCGTGACCACGCGGGAGCGGGAGCGCGCCTCCGGCGGCGCGCGCTCGCTCCCTAAACCCTCACAGGCGAGCGACGTAGACCTACGTCACTTTGCCTGTGAGGGGCTGACCGCCCACGTAGATAGTCGTGCGGCGGTCGGCAAGTGGTTAAGGTGTGGCCTGCAGAGGCAGATTTTGTACTTCAGGAAAAGTTTTTACACACAGATTGGAGTACATTTGCTTCTTAAGCCACCAGTGATTCTCACATAGACATCAATTGCTACACCTCTTCTGTATTGGATTATATCAGTTCAACCATAGACAGTGTTACTACTCAGAAACAAATTATTGTATACCCAAATCAGAAGCCATGGATGAACAGGGAGGTGCGCCTCCTGCTGAGGGCATGTATTATTGCCTTCAGGTCAGACGATGCTTAAGCCTAAAGTACATCCAGGGCTAATCTAAAGAGGGGCATCAAAAAGGCCAAGCACTGCTACAAGCAAAAGATAGAGGAACATTTTCCAACTTTGATCCTCGATGCATGTGGCAAGGCATTCAGGCCATCAGTGATTATAAATTTTCTCATTCCACCTCTGCTGCCACTGATGTTTCTTTCTTGAATGAGCTTAATGAATTTTACGCTCGTTTTGAGAGAGACAATAAAGAAATTGCCATAAAGCTCAAACATTCGGTTGATCATACTCCATTTACACTTTCCTTCACAGATGTTTGCAATACACTAAGCCAGATCAGCGCACATAAAGCCGCTGGACCAGATAACATCCCTGGACGTGTACTTAGGGCTTGTGCTGGGCAGCTTGCTGGGGTGTTTACTGACATTTTCAACCTGTCTCTTGCCCAGGCAGCTGTTCCCACTTGCTTTAAATGCACCTCCATTGTGCCAGTGCCAAAACACTCTAGACCAGTGGTTCTCAATTCCGGTCCTCGGGACCCACTAACAGGCCAGATTTTAAGTATTACCTTGGGGGATGCAGACTAGAATACTGCAATCACTGAGCAGCAAATGAGATCACCTGTGATGTAATTTAGTTATCTTGCAAACCTGGCCTGTTGGTGGGTCCCGAGGACCGGAATTGAGAACCACTGCTCTAGACCAACATGCTTGAATGCCTATCGTCCTGTAGCACTGACACCTATTGTCATGAAGTGCTTTGAGCGGCTGGTCCTGGCTCACCTGAAGGACTCTCTGCCATCAATATTAGACCCTCACCAGTTTGCCTATCATTGTAATAGGAGCACGGAAGATGCAGTTTCTATGGCACTGCACTCTGTACTCACACACTTAGATAAAAAGAACACTTATGCACGTATGTTGTTTGTTGACTTCAGTTCAGCATTCAATACTATTATTCCATCTAAGCTAATAACTAAACTTGTAGAACTGGGTATTAACATCTCCACCTGCAACTGGATCATGGATTTTTTGATTAATAGACCCCAGCAGGTTCGGTCTGGCTCCATTTGCTCTAATACCATTATACTTAACACTGGTGTACCACAGGGCTGTGTGCTGAGCCCCTTCCTTTATTCCCTTTTCACTTCTGATTGCAGGCCTGTGAATGGATCTAATTCCATCATCAAGTTTGCAGATGATACCACCGTGATCGGTTTCATCACTGATAATGTTGAGACTGCTTATAGGGAGGAGATTCAGCATCTAGCTACATGGTGTAATAACAATAATCTGCTCCTTAATACCTCCAAGACAAAGGAGCTTATTGTGGACTTCAGGAGGGGGAGGGAAGGCACACATGACTCCGCCCATATTAATGGGATGGTTGTTGAGTGTGTCTCCAGTTTCAAGTTCCTGGGGATCCACATCTTGGCGGACTTGTCCTGGGCTATTAACACCTCCAGCCTAGTTAGGAAGGCTCACCAGCGCCTTTTTTTCCTGAGAACACTAAAGAAAAATCAGCTTTCCTCGTATATCCTGGTGAACTTCTATCACTGTGCAATAGAAAGTATCCTGACCAGCTGTGTTGCAGTCTGGTATGGGAACTGTTCTGTTGCAGAGCGTAAGTCATTGCAGCGGGTAGTGAAAACTGCCCAGCGCATTATAGGGACTTCACTGCCAGCCATGGAGGATATTCGAAAGAAATGCTGTCTGCGACGAGCTCGCAGCATTCTGAGGGATTCCTCTCATCCGGCCTATAGTCTGTTTACTCTTTTACCTTCTGGTAGGCGTTTTAGGTGCCTTCGGACTAGAACCAGTCGACTAAGGAACAGCTTTTTCCTAGAGCTGTTTCTTTAGTGAACTCTGTTACTTACTGATATATTATAATATTTCCTCGTATTTTGTTATTTTTTTTTAATGGACTGACTATTGCTGTTTATTAGTGATTTATTTATTATTGTATTATAGTATATACATTTTAAACTACTGCTTATAGTCTATATTACTGTCCTATTTAATTGTGTAAATATGTAAAAAACTGTATATCCTGCATCTGCTGTTATTGCATTCTGGTTAGACCTAAACTGCATTTCGTTGCCTTGTACTGGTACATGTGTAATGACAATAAAGTTGAATCTAATCTAATCTAATCTAATATTGAAGTGGGGTGTTATTTAACAGTATAAATTTCTAGGCAAAAGAAATATGGTCTGTCACCTTGCATGTTGCCTCCATCCCTAAATGCGTATGCAACAAAACCAAAGAAAAGAAATTGGGACTTTAAATGAGGTCAACTGGACTGTACAATGGGTAAATGAATTTATTAAAAGATCACATATACAACCGATAAGGACACATACAGAGAAATGGCATACAGTAGCTTGTAAAATTCACATCAAATAAGTATAAATACAATTACACATGGATCAAACTAGGATCTCTAAGGGGTATAACAAATTTAATATGACATCATGCTCCTTGTAGGCTCACAGTCTCTAATTTTAACAAACTTGGAAATACATATGAGTTATTGTAGGCTCGACGCGTTTCTTGTACCTCCGTCCATTCATCAGGAGCATTAAATACAGGTTGTATATCTGAAATTGATAATCTGAGTTATAACAAGATATAAGTTGCAAATAATTGAATTTTAATATATTAAAAAAGAAAAAGTAGGTAGAAAGGACACTAAGATTGATATATAAAAATGATCGAAGATTGATATATAAAACCATATAAAAGATTAAGAGAAAAAAGGGAGAAAAACTTGCATAATATAGAATTTGAAAAAAGGGGGGAAAAATTAGAAAAGAAAAAAGGGGGTATGCAGAGATGTAAGGAGGGGGAGAGTGAGAAAGAAGAAGGAACCCCAAATAAACGGTGAGTGTGGGTAGAATTGTTGGGAAGGAAGAGGAAAGTGATAAAGTTTGTGGTGAAAGTGATAAACCAATGCCCCCAACAGCATAACATGCTTGTATCAACCAAAGGTATAATGGTCATTGTGGTGCATAAATAGAGATAAGGGCTGGATAAAAAAAAAAATATATTACCAGGATTACAAAGTGGTAAAGTGCAGAATATTGTCAAGGAAACACCGTGAAATTAAAGATTAGACAGATCCAAGCTGCATGCCCCGATATGCAATAGTGAGTCCACACCAACGCCATGCTATATATGGGTGGGAAATGTACCTCCCACATCCGGTCAAACAGACCGGATATGGGTATGAACAAATCCGCCCCTGACTCTCCTGGGCTAATTGTTCATCTTATTTGTTTACTAAATGAGAATATTTGAGATTAATGTTTTCCTTTTATTGACTCAATATATAGTTATACATATATATATATATATATATATATTTTTTTTAGATCCTTTTGGTCCCAGCGTGCCTTCATTGCCATCTCTTGAAGTGCTGCCATTTTGTGGAGTGCCGCCTTTAGAGTTTTGTTCTTAACTCACACATGGTTTCCTTTCTTCTTGACTGCCCCCCATGCTGGGTGTTGTTTATGCCTCAGCCCCGGGTCAGGCGTTTTTCCGGGTCGGCCCCACCCTCCTTCTCCTTGATTGGATAGTGTTCTTTCAAACATATCATATTACTCAAGGTAGTGTCCTTTCTACCTACTTTTTCTTTTTTAATATATTATAATTCAATTATTTGCAACTTATATCTTGTTATAACTCAGATTATCAATTTCAGATATACAACCTGTATTTAATGCTCCTGATGAATGGACGGAGGTCCAAGAAACGCGTTGAGCCTACAATAACTCATATGTATTTCCAAGTTTGTTACAATTAGAGACTGTGAGCCTACAAGGAGTATGATGTCATAATAAATGTGTTATACCCCTTAGAGATCCTAGTTTGATCCATGTGTAATTGTATTTATACTTATTTGATGTGAATTTTACAAGCTACTGTATGCCACTTCTCTGTATGTGTCCTTATCGGTTGTATATGTGATCTTTTAATAAATTAATTTACCCATTTTACAGTCCAGTTGACCTCATTTAAAGTCCCAATTTCTTTTCTTTGGTTTTGTTGCATATAAATTTCTAAGAGTGTAATTTAGTCCTGCAAAAATTTGGCCTCTCGCTGTGTAATCAGTGCTACACACAATGACAACAGTTACTGGACAACTATTTGGGTGAGTCTAGGATGGAAAAAGACTTGGGGATACTGGTAGACAACAGGCTTGGCAGTGGCATGCAATGCCAAGCTGCTGCAAGCAAAGCCAACAGAATACTAGGATGTATAAAAAAGGGGATTCACTCCAGAAATAAAGAGATTATTCTCCCTCTCTACAAGACTCTGGTCCGGCCACATCTGGAGTATGCTGTCCAGTTCTGGGCACCGGTCCTCAGGAAGGATGTGCTGGAATTAGAAAGAGTCCAGAGAAGGGCAACATAAATAATAAGGGGAATGGAGGACATCAGCTATGAGGAAAGACTACAAGCACGGAACCTATTCTCTCTGGAGAAGAGACGCTTGAGAGGGGATATGATATCAATGTACAAATTCTGTACTGGCGACCCTAGCATAAGGAACAAACTATTCAGAGAAAGGAGATACAATAAGACACGTGGCCACTCACTAAAACTAGAGGAAAGGCGGTTTAACCTTAAAATGCGTAAGGGGTTCTTCACTGTAAGAGCGGTAAGGATGTGGAATTCTCTTCCACAAGCAGTCGTATCAGCAGGGAGCATTGATAGTTTCAAAAAACTATTAGATGGGCACCTTAGAGACCACAACATACAGGGGTATACAATGTACGGTTAAAAGCAAACACGCACACGCATCATAGGTTGAACTCGATGGACTGATGTCTTTTTTCAACCTCACTAACTATGTAACTATGTAACTATGTAATTTGTAGAACTGGTGTAATAAACCTGTGCCCCCCCCCCCCACATATTGAATTGAGGTGTTATTTAACAGTATACTTTTCTAAGATTGTATTTTAGTCCTGCAAACTTTTGGCCTCTTTTGCTGTGTAAACTCTGCTACACATAGTGACAACAGTTACTGGCCAATTATTTGTAGAACTGGCGGACTGACGGACCGGCAGATAGGGTGGAGAGGCAGGCAGAACTTGCATTGCAGAAGAGGTAGAAAGCAGACTGCAAATGTATCAGGAGCGAGCCATCAACCATGTACAGTCACATCTGGTGCTCCCAGGATGCCATCACATGGCTCCGCAGTGTGGGCTTTTATTAATGTGTCCGTTGCTGACAGCAGTGTTGCCATCTGCAGCCATTGCAGTCAAAGCATAAGTCACGGTAAGCCCAACACTCACCTAGGGACAACCGCCTTAAGAAGGCACCTGAAATCCCATCACCAAGCCCAGTGGGAGCAAAACTGTCAGAACCCACAAAGCCACACTCCATGCTCTTACCGTCCAGCCTCTTCTTCTTCTCCTCCCCCTTCTCCTGTCTCCTCACAGTTGTCCAACACTTCACCTTCCATGATGCCGTCGTCACGTTTTTCTGGAAAAAGGCAGGCTTCTGTGGCTCAAATGTTGAAGCGTAAAAAAAGGTGTCAGTTCAACCGATGTGAGCTCATGTTTGTGGCCTAAACAGCCCGCCACCAACTTGTGTATACTGTGAACGCCTACTGTACCTCTAGCCATCATATACTACGTTCTTTGCTGTCAGTTCAACCCATGTGAGCTAATTTTTGCGGCCTATAGAGGCTGCCACCTACTTGTGTGTACTGTGAACACCTACTGTACCTCTAGCAATCATATACTACGTTCTTTGCTGTCAGTTCAACCCATGTGAGCTAATTTTTGCGGCCTAAACAGCCCGCCACCTACCCAATACCACATATTGAAGTGGGGTGTTATCTGAGTATACTTTTACAAGTGTATCTGTGTCCTGCAACAATATTGCCTCTTTTGCTGTGTTAACTCTGATACAAACAGTGCCAAACTCACTGGCCAATTTTTTGAACAACTGGTGTGATAGACCAGTGCCCCCCCCCCCCCCAATAGCACATATTGAAGCGGGGTGTTATTTAACAGTATACTTTTCTAAGATTGTATTTTAGTCCTGCAAAAATTTGGCCTCTTTTGCTGTGTTAACTGTGCTACACATTGACAACAGATACTGGCCAATTATTTGTAGAACTGGTGTGATAAACCTGTGGCCGCCGAATACCATAGATTGAAGTGGGGTGTTATCTACACAGACACATGGTCTAGCAAACCCGGGCAGGGAAGGTATATCACTTTTACTGCCCACTGGGTGAACTTTCTGACGGGCGTTAAGCATGCAACCCGTGGCACCCGTGTAGATTTAGTTGTACCGCCACAGATTGCAAGCAGGCCTGCGTCTGCTTCTCCTCCTCCTCCATCCTCCCTCTCCTCCTCGGCTGACTCCTCCTCTTCCGCTGCTACCGTCTCTTCTCCTGCGCCGCCCAAGATCCCCAGAACCCATTCCACATTCCAGGTGAGACGTTGCCATGCTGTGCTGTGTCTGTTATGCCTGGAGGCCAAGAGCCACACTGGTCCTGCACTCCTTTCAGCTTTGCGTTCACAGGCAGATCAGTGGCTGACACCACTGAATTTGTCAATTGGTAAAGTGGTGTGTGACAACGGTGCCAATCGGCTGAGAGCGCTGAAACAGGGCAAAATAACACACGTGGCATGCATGGCACACATCCTGAACTTGGTGGTGCAGCGATTCCTTGCCAAATACCCTGGGGTCCAGGAAAATCTCGGGAAGATCTTATACAGCCATGGCTCACCTTGCTGAGATTCAGCGGCGACACAACCTGCCCCTCAGGCATCTTATTTGTGACTGCCCGACACGATGGAACTCAACGTTGCAAATGCGCAGTTAATGACTACCTGTTTGAACTCGGCGGCAGGACAGGTTCTGGGGAGCTTGGGTTTTATTCACCTCGCCAGTGGCTGCTCATGCAGGACGCATGCAGACTTCTGCGGCCATTCGATGAGATCACCAAACTGGTCAGTCACGGACAGGGCGCCATAAGTGACATCATACCTTACGCCTTCGTTCTGGAGCGTGCATTGCGTCGTGTCATTGATCAAACCATTGAGGAGCAGGAGCAGGAGGATCAGGAAGTCACAATTTTGAATGAATTCCCAGGGGGTGCTACTCCATCTGAGACAAATCAACAGCAGGAGTCTGAGGAGGAGTCAGAGGAGGAGGATGGTGCTGGGGGGGATGAGGAGGAGAAAGAAGAGCATGCTTTAAACCTTTCCAGGATCCCTGGTGTTATCCGTGGATGGGGGGAGGAGAACGAGGACGACATTATCCTGGATGATGAGCTGGAAGCAGGCCACTATACCGCTTTCAGTTTAGTGGGAATGGGGGCCTACATGCTGCAGTGTTTTAAGGGGGACCCCCGTATAAAACGCATAAAGGCCAAGGACCATGTACTGGGTGGCAATGTACTTAGACCCCCGTTACAAACACAAAATGGCGGAAATGTTACCACAATCACAGAGGGCGGTTAGAATGCAGCACTTCCAGGCCTTGCTGCGGGAAATGCTGCATTCTGCTTTTCCGTACGCTGGCAGAGGAATTTCCAGTCACAGAGAGACAGTTGCGGGTAGCAATCCAACAGCGCCTGCAAGAAGAGGGCGGTTGGAAGATGTCTTGGTCACTTCAGATATGAGATCCTTCTTTCAGCCGAACCATCGACAGCTGTACTCCCGATCCAGCATGAGGGAATGCCTAGACCGACAGGTGTCCGACTACATCGGGTTAACGGCCGATGTGGATGCTCTGAGGAGTGATGAGCCCCTGGACTACTGGGTGGGCAGGCTTGACCTCTGGCCAGAGCTTGCACAATTTGCAATGGAAATGTTGGCTTGCCCCCCATCCAGTGTCCTGTCCGGAAGGACGTTCAGCGCAGCAGGGGGGATCGTGACGGATAAGCGCACTCGCCTAGCTCATTAAAGTGTAGACTACCTCACATTTATAAAAATGAATGAGGCATGGATCTCTGAGGAATTCAACACATGTGACCAGTAGACCAGGTTTCATTGAAATTCCTCCACCTACAACAATGGTCCTGGTCCTTGGCTTCGCTTCGTTTTTTCTGTGAATGCCTAATGTACCTCCAGCCACCAAATACTAAGTTCTTTGCTGTCAGTTCAAGCCATGTAGAGCTCATTTTTGGGGCCTATACAGGCCGACACTTACGTTTTTGTGTACTGTGAACGCCTACCATACCTCTAGCCATCAAAAACTGTTTTTTGCTGTCAGTTCAAACCATGTGAGCTAATTTTTGGAGCCTATACAGGCTGACACTTACGGTTCTGTGTACTGTGAACTCCTACCATACCTCTAGCCATCAAAAAGTATGATTTTGCTGTCAGTTCAAACCATGTGAGCTAATTTTTGGAGCCTATACACGGTTCTGTGTACTGTGAACACCTACCATACCTCTAGCCATCAAAAAGTATGTTTTTTGCTGTCAGTTCAAACCATGTGAGCTAATTTTTGGAGCATATACAGGCCGACACTTATGGTTCTGTGTACTGTGAACACCTACCATACCTCTAGCCATCAAGAACTGTGAACACCTACCATACCTCTAGCCATCAAAAACTAAGTTTTTTGCTGTCAGTTCAAACCATGTGAGCTGATTTTTGCAGCCTATACAGGCCGACACTTACTTCTGTATACTGTGTGAATGCCTAATGTATCTTCAGCCACAGAATACTATGTACTTAGCTGTCAGGTAAACCCATGTGGGCTAATGTTTGGGGCCTGGAATGGGTGACACTTACTTCTGTATCCTGTGAATGCCTAATGTACCTTCAGCCACAGAATACTACATTCTTAGCTGTCAGGTAAACCCATGTGGGCTATTTTTTGGTGCCTTTTATGGTCGACACTTACTTCTGTTTCCTGTGAATGCCTAATGTACCTTCAGCCAAATAATACTACGTTCTTAGCTGTCAGGTAAACGCATGTGGGTTAATTTTTGGGGCCTGGAATGGCCGACACTTACTTTATCCTGTGAATGCCTAATTTTTTCAGAGTGGAAATTAAAAACAATGGGTCTGTAAAGGTTCCGCCAAGTTGTGGAATGGATGCGGACCCATTTTACAGATGTGTGAATGGACCCTATATGTATTAGACAATGTATTTACCAGCTGCTGTCAGTTCTGGCTGATTTATGAAAAAAATATATATATTTTTTGCTGTAAAAAAAAATAAAAAAATTTAGGGCAACTTTTTCAATTGCAATACTTCTGTTATGACATTGTCCATGTGCTGCTACTATTTGTGCACAGCTAGTACATTTTTTGTGGCTGCAAATATGACCTAAAGGATTTTTAAAGTTTGCCTCCCAGCAGACCTCCTAAAGAACGGGGCTGCCTGGTTTCGGCCAGGTTAGCCAGTGTAAGTACCCCAGTCCCTGTCAGGAGCCTTGTGCCCCGGGAGATCAGGGTCAGGGACCTTGTGTTCACCCTGTGCACTTTTTGTGTTTTATTTTTTTGGTGTGCACTTTTTTATGCACCCACCGGCTGATAGTCTGAGTGTTCAAACACCACGGGCTTAAAAAAAAAAAAAAAACAGCAGTGGTCCTGGTTGTTGTGGCGTGCCGACAAAGCTTTTCCACATTTCATACATGCTAACTCTGTCTTCTGAGGTGCTGGCAGTGCCCTGGCTGCGTTAGCGACCTCCTGCTCCTCTTCCTCTGCCTTCGCCTTGTGCTTCCACTGTGTTCCCGCTGTCAGGTGGGAATGCCACCAGCATCGCTTCTCAACCTTTTGGCTAAGATCAAGTGTAGTATCTGTTGTTATCAGTTAAATCAGTAAAACTGCCTGCTGTCGTTTACCCCTGGCTGTGTTGAAGTTGGTGGTGAAGGTGTTACGCTGACCGGATGCGGAGGCGGTAGAGGATGAGGAAGCGGAGTAGGAGGAGTTAGCAACAGGAGGCAAACTGAAGCGCCCTGCAATCCTCGGTGGTGGAAGAAGATGCCCCAAACAAATTTAAAGGGTGTACCTCACAGTAACATAATCAGCAAATGCTGCAAAATTATTAATTTTCCCCTAAATGGGTGTTTATTAAATAGCAGAATAGAACAACTGTATGTAAAGGGTGTATCTCACATGTACACATACAGACTAGGCCACAATTTAATATTTTTTCCCTAAATGGGTGTTTATTGAATAGCAGAAAAGAACAACAGTATCCAAAGGGTGTATCTCACACGTACAGATACAGACTAGGCCGCAATTTAATATCTTTCTTTCCCCTAAATGGGTGTTTATTGAATAGGAGAATAGAACAACAGTATCCAAAGGGTGTATCTCACACGTACAGATACAGACTAAGCCGCAATTTAATATCTTTCTTTCCCCTAAATGGGTGTTTATTGAATAGCAGAATAGAACAACAGTATCCAAAGGGTGTATCTCACACGTACAGATACAGACTAGGCCACAATTTAATATCTTTCTTCCCCTAAATGGGTGTTTATTGAATAGCAGAATAGAACAACAGTATCCAAAGGGTGTATCTCACACGTACAGATACAGAATAAGTCGCAATTTAATATCATTCTTTCCCCTAAATGGGTGTTTATTGAATAGCAGAATAGAACAACAGTATCCAAAGGGTGTATCTCACACGTACAAATACAGACTAGGCCACAATTTAATATCTTTCTTTCCCCTAAATGGGTGTTTATTGAATAGCAGAATAGAACAACAGTATGCAAAGGGTGTATCTCACACGTACAGCTACAGACTAGGCCGCAATTTAATATTTTTTCCCTAAATGGGTGCTTATTGAATATCGGCATAGAACAACAGTACGCAAAGGGTGTTTCTCACAGTAACATATGCAGACTAGGCCGCAATTTAATTTTTACTTCCCTAAATGGGTGTTTATTGAATAGCAGAATAGAACAACAGTATCCAAAGGGTGTATCTCACACGTACAGCTACAGACTAGGCCGCAATTTTTTTTTTCCCTAAATGGGTGTTTATTGAATAGCGGCATAGAACAACAGTATACAAAGGGTGTATCTCACAGTAACATATGCAGACTAGGCTGCAATTTAATTTTTTTCCCCTAAATGGGTGTTTATGGAATAGCGGAATAGAACAACAGTATCCAAAAGGGTGTATCTCACACGTACAGCTACAGACTAGGCTGCAATTTAATATTTTTTCACTAAATGGGTGTTTATTGAATAGCGGCATAGAACAACAGCATAGAAAGGGTGTATCTCACAGTAACATATGCAGACTAGGCCGCAATTTAATTTTTTTCCCTAAATGGGTGTTTATTGAATAGCGGAATAGAACAACAGTATCCAAAGGGTGTATCTCACAGTAACGTATGAATAAAACATTTTTATTTTTTTCCCTTTAATTGGTGATTTTTGAAGAGCAGATTAGAACACAGCAGTGTCTAAAGTAACATATAAAGGAAAAAATGAAAAAAACTAATTTTCCCTTTAAATTGGTGATTTTTGAATAGCAGATTAGAACAGCACTGTGTGTAAAGTCTGTATGTCACAGTAAAATATGAATACAAAACTGAAAAATTATAATTTTTCCCTTAAATTGGTGATTTTGGAATAGCAGATTAGAACACAGCAGTGTCTAAACGCTGTATGTCACAGTAAAGTATGAATAAAAAACTGAAAAATAATTATTTTTCCCTTAAATTGGATGATTTTTGAATAGCACATTAGAACACAGCAGTGTCTAAACGCTGTATGTCACAGTAAAGTATGAATAAAAAACTGAAAAATAATTATTTTCCCTTAAATTGGTGATTTTTGAATAGCAAATTAGAACAGCAGTGTCTAAACACTGTATGTCACAGTAAAATATGAAGGAAAAAACATTTTTTTTTTTTAAATCCAGATTAACCACTTGCCAACCGCCGCAAGAACATATACTGCAGCGGTCAGCCCCGTGCAGGCAAAGTGACGTACCGGTAGGTCACTAGCCTGTGAGCCTCTAGGGGGCGAGCGCGCGCCGCCGGAGGCGCACTCCCGTCCCCGCTCGTTCATGGACACCCCTGCGCGAGTGACCGGCGGACCCGATGTCCGCCGGTCACTCGCGATCGTCAGTTACAGAGGGAGAAAGGAAGGCGGCTAATGTAAACAAAGCTGCCTGTCATTCTCCCTTGTGTAACAGCAGAGATTAAACGGTCCTGCTATGTAGGACCGTAGATCTCTGCTGTTACATGAACAGCCACATCCCTGCACAGTTAGAAACATGCCCCTAGGGACACACTTAACCCCTCCTCCAATAAAGTTAACCCCTTCACTGCCAGTGTCATTTTTACAGTAACAGTGCATATGTATAGCACTGATTACTGTAGTAATGTCACTGGTACCCCCAAAAGTGTCAAAAATGTCAGTCAAGGGTCCGATCTGTCCGCCGAAATGTCGCAGTCCTGCAAAAAAAAAATCGCAGATCGCCGCCATTACTCGTTAAAAAAAAAAACAACAAAAATCTTTCCCGTAGTTAGTAAACGCAATAACTTTTGCGCAAACCAATCAAAATACGCTTATTGCGATTTTTTTTTACCAAACATATGTAGCAGAAAACAAATTGGCCAGAAATTTAAAAAAATTTTGATTTTTACATTTTTTTGGGGAATTTCATATAAAAACAAATGTGAAAAATATTGTTATTTTTTCAAAATGTACGCTCTTTTTTTGTTTATAGCGCATGATCAAAAATCGCACAGGTGATCAAATACCACCAAAAGAAAGCTCCATTTGTGGGAAAAAAAGGATGTCAAATTCGTTTAGGTACAGCGTCGCACGACTGCGCAATTGTCTGTTAAATTCACGCAGTGCCGAATCGCAAAATAGGGCCTGGTCAGGAAGGGGGTAAAATATTCCGGGGCTTAAGTGGTTAAGCAGACACATATGCACTGAGCTTGCATTAAATGTCCACTGCATGCCACCCACCTAACAGACTGATAAAAGTTTTTTTTTCTCCCTCCTCCTCACTGAGCTCAGGTCAGGGCAAAAAGATTGTGCACTGCACCCCCACACAATAAAATCGATCTAGATCGCTGTCTGATTAAAGAACATTCTTCTGTCCTGTGTCCTATTCTTTCCCTGTAAGCAATCTCCAGCCTGCCCCTACAATAATCTCCTATCTCTCCCTCAAATAAGCAGCAGCAGGAACCTGTCCCTACAATAGTTAGAGCAGAGTGACGTGTGGCGCTACATGACTCCAGCTTATATAGAGGCTGGGTCACATGCTTCACTGGCCAATCACAGCTATGCCATTAGTAGGCATGGCTCTAATGGCTTCTAAGGGCACATTAGTTAAACGCTTGTTGATTGGCTGCCCTGCAGCTGTTGAAACCGCGCAATTAAAACCGCACCAAAACAACCAAACAACGGACTGTATCCCGAATATGCATTAAAATGTTCGGGTCTGTGTCCGGGTACCGAAAACCCCAAATTCCGGTACGATCCCGAACAATACAGTCTGTGTTCGCTCAACCCTAGTCCTCACTTATCCATAAATTGCATGTGCTCCCATTGTGGAGACCCAGAAGACAGGGTTAGGGACTACAGAAAACTACAGAAAACTAGCTATCCCTTGATAAAGTCACGTGATTTAGTGACGTAACGCGTCGGAAGGAGCAGGGTGATGTCACTTCCGTGTTCACGGTCGGAACTGGAAGTCCCATTGTGTACCGCTTGTTAGCGGTGTCAGCGTGCACCTATTTTTATTGATGTAAGTGCATTACTTTTTGATTAATAAATTGGTTTTAAAGATATTGCACCATGAGCGATCTTTCCTTTACATCCCTATGAGGCTAAATCGGCGCCTAGGATACAAGATTTTACAGCAGAAGACCCATACTATTACACAGGAATTTGCTGATCGAAGATCCAGTCATCCACCCATCTGAGAGGGGCGGTATGTGGAGCATATCTGGAGCAAAGTACCTTCATTACTGGATTATACACATGCGGTTGTATTGTGTGTTTGAGGTAAGCGGCCACTACACACTTTAAGAGCATCAAGAATTGGATTACTATTTGTTTTTCATTTCACATTTGTTTTTTGGACACTATTTGTGGAGACTTTTCCATGCACAGAGGAGTGCATAGTTTATTTGCACAGTTATTTATAAATTAGTTTTCATTGGATTTACTGGGACATTTGTTTCGCAACAGAATGATTTTACTATTTATTCTACATTGGGACACTTTATATTTGCATCAGCATTTATTTATTTATTTATGTCTGATTGATTTTACAGTTTTATGGTTGAAGCATGTCAGGTTTTTGTGATACGAACACCTATTTGTCCCCTATTTGTCCATCTGTACCGTTTTTTTATAATAGGACATTTATTATCACCAACATCATTTTATTTATTTATATCTCATTGGACTTAGTATTATAAAGACACATCTTGTTTTACATCCTACTGCACGGATTTATCCATCTGCACCATTTTATTTGCATTTAATATTTTAATCTTCCTAATATGGATTGATTATTGAGAAGATTCACTTTCCTCACTTCACAATTTTTTTCACTTACACTGATACAGAATATTCATTTTTATTAGGATTTTATTGGAAGAATATGAATTAGCGCCGATTTTCTAGGTTTTTAGAAAACAGGGTGCCTTGACGGGGCCTGTAGTTTACGCATATATTTGCAAATGAGTGCAGACTAATCCTCTGTTCTTAACGCATATTGCTAGACAGGTCAATTTGGTTGGTTTGGCTGATAAGTTTGAGCTTGAAAATCCCCTTGTATTTGTTTGATATGCTTCGCCCTTCCAGTGCTCCTTGCTGCAATAGACCAGTTAAAGGTGGGGGCAGTGGCCACTTGTTTGTATCTTGATATTTTGATTGATTAAATCTGTCTCTTCTCTTCCTATTTACAGCTTGTTAACCACTTGCCGACAGTCGCACGACTATTTACTGCGGCAGTCTGGATCTCCTGGGCAAACCGACGTAGGGCTACGTCGCTCGCCCAGGAGCCTCTAGGGGGCTGATCTGTCCGCCGCAATGTCGCAGTCCCGCAAAATAAATCGCAGATCGCCCCCATTACTAGTTAAAAAAAAAACAATAAAAATGACATAAATCTTTCCCTTAGTTAGTAAACGCAATAACTTTTGCGCAAACCAATCAAAATACGCTTATTGCGATTTTTTTTACCAAAAATATGTAGCAGAAAACAAATTGGCCTAAAATGTTAAAAAATTTAGATTTTTACATTTTTTTGTGGGAATTTCATATAAAAAAATGTGAAAAATATTGTTATTTTTTCAAAATTTACGCAATTTTTTTGTTTATAGCGCAAAAAATAAAAATTGCACAGGTGATCAAATACCACCAAAAGAAATATCTGTTTGTGGGAAAAAAAAAGGGCGTCAATTTAATTTGGGTACAGCGTCGCACGACCGTGCAATTGTCCACTAAAGTCACGCAGTGCCGAATTGCAAAATAGGCCCTGGTCTTTGAGCAGGAAAATCCTCCGGGGCTTAAGTGGTTAAAGTTGAAGTGTCCTGCCACTAAAAAACTTTTTTTGCTGTGGTGTGTCAGATGCCACACTCTTATTTTTATTGCTGGAAAAAGCAGCCTTGTGTCTTGCTTTTTGTGGCCTAATCACGCTGCTTACATACTGCCTTGCCTCTTGTCAATTGTTTGCTATTGTATCTCAGATACTACATTTTAAGGCTGGCCATACAGTATAATATACAATTTTCTTGTACAATTTTCCTTTAGATTTACCAAAACCATATACAGTGATTGGAGTATTTGATCCCCTGCTGATTTTGTACGGTTGCCCACTGACAAAGAAATGATCAGTCTATAATTTATTGGTAGGTTTATTTTAACAGTGAGAGACAGAATAACAACAACAACAACAAAAATCCAGAAAAACGCATTACAAAAAAATTATAAATTGATTTGTATTTTAAAATAAGTGAAATAAGTATTTGACCCCTTCGCAAAACACTTAGTACTTGGTGGAAAAACTGTTGTTGGCAATTACAGAAGTCAGATGTTTCTTGTAGTTGCCCACCAGGTTTGCACACATCTCAAGAGGGATTGTGTCCCACTCCTCTTTGCAGATCCTCTCCAAGTCATTAGGGTTTCCGAGGCTGACGTTTGGTAACTGAGCCTTCAGCTCCCTCCACATATTTTCTATGGCTAGGCCACTCCAGGAACTTAATGTGCTTCTTCTTGAGCCACTACTTGTTGCCTTGGCCATGTGTTTTGGGTCATTGTCATGCTGGAATACCCATCCACGACTCATTTTCAATGCCCTGGCTGAGGGAAGGAGGTTCTCACCAAAGATTTGACGGTACATGGGCCCGTCTGTCATCTCTTTGATGCTGTGAGGTTGTCCTGTCCCCTTAGCAGAAAAACACCCCCAAAGCATAATGTTTCCACCTCCATGTTTGACGGTGGGGAGACTGCTCTTGGGTTCATAGGCAGCATTCCTTCTCCTCCAAACACGACAAGTTGAGTTTATGTCAAATAGCTTGAATTTGGTCTCATCTGACCACAACACTTTCCCCCAGTTCTCCTCTGAATCATTCAGATGTTCATTAGCAAACTTCAGGCGGGCCCGTACATGTGCTTTCTTGAGCAGGGGGACCTTGCTGGCACTGCAGGTTTTCAGTCCTTCATGGCGTAGTGTGTTACCAATTGTTTTCTTGGTGACTATGGTCCCAGCTGCCTTGAGATCATTGACAATATTCTCCCATGTAGTTTTGGGCTGATTCCTCACTGTTATCATGATCATTAAAACTCCACAAGGTGAGACCTTGCATTGAGCCCCAGAGCGATAGAGATTCACTGTTAATTTGTGTTTCTTCTATTTGCGAATAATCGCACCAACTGTTGTCCCCCACTCACCAAGCTGCTTGGTGATGGTCTTGTAGCCCACTCGGGCCTTGTGTAGGTCTACAATCTTTTCCCTGACATCCTTGGACAGCTCTTTGGTCTTGGCCATGGTGGAGAGATTGAAATCTGATTGATTGATTGCTTCTGTGGACAGTTGTCTTTTATACAGGTAACAAGCTGAGATTAGAAGCACTCCCTTTAAGAGAGTGTCCCTAATCTCAGCTTTTTACCTGTATAGAAGACACCTGGGAGCCAGAAATCTTGCTAATTGATAGGGGATCAAATACTTGTTTCACTCATTAAAATTCAAATCAATTTATAACTTTTTTTGAAATGTGTTTTTCTGGATATTTTTGTTGTTATTCTGCCTTTCACTGTTAAAATAAACCTACCATTAAAATTATGGACTGATCATTTCTTTGTCAGTGGGAAACCATACAAAATCAGCAGGGGATCAAATATTTTTTTTCCCTCACTGTAATATGAAGTCAAACCTAAACACTTTCAATTCATAGTTAAAGGTAAATCTAAAGTAAATTTAATGAGAAGGTTGTATAATGAATGGCCAGCTTGATTTTCATTGCTAGATAAAACCTGCCTTGCCTCTCCCTATTATTGGCATAGTCAAGTACTTGCATACAGTCCTGCTGCTGCTCATTTTTTGGCTACTGTATATTTAAAAGCTACACAGCTAATTTGGCTACAGCTAATTTTTATCACTGGAAAAAAATAGCTTCTCTCTATCTCCCCTCTCTCTCCCCCTCCCTCCCTCTCCCTCCCTCTCTCCCTCCCCCTCCCTCTCTCCCTCCCTCTCCCTATCTCTTACTGTCCTGACCAATGTCTACCTAAACATACCTAAGAACTAAAGTTTGAATATTTTCAAAATTATTTTGGATTTGTGCAGGGAACGTGGGCTAGTAATGTGGATGGTTTTGTTCACTCTGGATTTATTGTTATATCTTTAAGAGTGTTCAGTGTGATACTGTGAAAACAAGGAGCCTGCAGATTATACCAGCAATCTGTTGTACAACTGGGCAATTTTTACCACTGGTTGGCCATGTACTGTAAATAATGAAACACAGCAAACAAATAAGGAAAACATGCTGGCAATCAATAGTAAGACAAACGAAATAAACATATATATGTATTTGTTGCCGCGCTAACATAGTGAAAATAAATTAGTAAAAACAAAATAAAGAAAGGAGCTATCAAGAGCGTGCCATAATCCTAACTTCAAAATAGAGAGCAACACCTGTAGGAAACAACTGTACATATATGTGGACTTTATGGGCACATCATGAGACTCAGGAAGGTGATTGCCAGACCATTATTCTTGATCTTTAAGGATAGTTTACGGACGGGTATGGTACCAGCTGATTGGAAAAAAGCCAACGTGGTACCGATATTTAAAAAAGGGCAGAGATATATCCCGGGTAACTATAGACCGGTCAGCCTAACATCAGTATTCTGCAAGATTTTGGAGGGGATGTTAAGGGACCACTTACAAGACCTTAGTAATGAAAATGGTATTATTAGTAGTGTTGAGCGAACACAGACTGTATTATTCGTGTTCGTACCGAATAATTGGATTTTTGTTACCCGAACACGGACCCGAAAACTTTACTGTATGTTCGGGTTTAAAATCCGTGTTCGGTCATTTTATTTCCTGTTTTGTATGTAATGGCGCGCTTTTAATGGCGGGCTTTCAACAGCCAATCAACAAGCGTTTAACTGGTGTGCCTTAAGCCATCCCAGCCATGCCTACTAATGTATTAGTAGCTGTGATTGGCCATCTGAAGCATGTGACCATGTTTTTATAAGTTCGAGAGCCCCAGCGCACTGCGTCATTCTGCTGTAGTATAGGGACAGAGCACACATCATACGTGCTGGCTGCTGATTAGGGAAAGACAGTGATTCTGTGAAAAATGTTGTCCGAAAAGAATGCAGGGTCAGGTCAGAGTGCAGGCAGGGAGAGTTATTAGAGCATTTTAGGGCGAGGCTGGAGAATAGGCAGGGTCAGTGTTCTACATCGATTTTGCTGTGTGGGGGGTTGTGCAGTGCCAGTGAACGATCTTATCGAGCATATTAGGGACAGGCTGGAGAATAGGCAGGGTCAGTGTTCTACATCGATTTTGCTGTGTGGGGGGTGGTGCAGTGAACACAATCTTTTTGCCCTCAGTTAAGCCCGCTGAGGAGGAGGAGGAGGGAGAAAAAAATCTATTTTTATCAGTCAGTTGTGTGCAGCATTTTTGCTTCAGTGCTGACTGTGATAAGACACTGCTGTGTTCACATGTGCTATTGAGTGATTTTAAATTTTATACACTTTTTTCTATTCCACTATTCAATATACACCCTTTTGGGTTAAAAATATTAAATTGTGGCATAGTCTGTACTAATCTATTTAAAAATTACAAACTTAAAGGGGAATTTTCTTTTTTTTTCCCTTCATAGCCTGCAGCAGAGCTGACTGACATAAGACACTGCTGTGTTCACATGTGCTATTGAGTGATTTTCAATTTTATACACTTTTTTCTATTCCACTATTCAATATACACCCTTTTGGGTTAAAAAAAAAATAAATTGTGGCATAGTCTGTAGTAATCTATTTAAAAATTACAAACTTAAAGGGGAATTTTCTTTTTTTTTTTCCCTTCATAGCCTGCAGCAGAGCTGACTGACATAAGACACTGCTGTGTTCACATGTGCTATTGAGTGATTTTCAATTTTATACACTTTTTTCTATTCCACTATTCAATATACACCCTTTTGGGTTAAAAAAAATTAAATTGTGGCATAATCTGTACTAATCTATTTAAAAATTACAATACTTAAAGGGGAATTTTCTTTTTTTTTTTCCCTTCGTAGCCTGCAGCAGAGCTGACTGATATAAGACACTGCTGTGTTCACATGTGCTATTGAAAAATCACCAATTAGGGTACAAAAAATAGTAATCAGGGCCTAGTCTGGGTCTGTACGTGTGAGATAGATACACCTTTTGATATCATATTTTCTATTCCGCTATTCAATCTACACCCTTGGGGTAAAAAGAATTAAATTGCGGGATAGTCTGTATCGGTACGTGTGAGATACACCTTTGCAATTTTTGGGGCGCATCTTACACCGCCGAGGATTGCAGGGTGCTTCAGTTTGCCTCCTGCCTGTTCCGAACCCCTCCTACTCCTCATCCTGCCTTTGGGGTACAAAAAATAGTAATCAGGGCCTAGTCTGGGTCTGTACGTGTGAGATAGATACACCTTTTGATATCATATTTTCAATTCCGCTATTCAATCTACACCCTTGGGGTAAAAAGAATTAAATTGCGGCATAGTCTGTATCGGTACGTGTGAGATACACCTTTCCAATTTTTGGGGCGCATCTTACACTGCCGAGGATTGCAGGGTGCTTCAGTTTGCCTCCTGCCTGTTCCGAACTCCTCCTACTCCTCATCCTGCCTTTGGGGTACAAAAAATAGTAATCGGGGCCTAGTCTGGGTCTGTACATGTGAGATAGATACACCTTTTGATATCATATTTTCTATTCCGCTATTCAATCTACACCCTTGGGGTAAAAAGAATTAAATTGCGGCATAGTCTGTATCGGTACGTGTGAGATTACACCTTCCAATCTTTTGGGGCGCATCTTCCACCGCCGAGGATTGCAGGGTGCTTCAGTTTGCCTCCTGTTCCGAACTCCTCCTACTCCTCATCCTCATCCTGCCTTTAGGGTACAAAAAATTGTAATCGGGGCCTAGTCTGTGTTTGTACGTGTGAGATACACCGTTTTATCAAATTTTTTCTATTCCGCTATTCAATCTACACCCTTTGGGGTAAAAAGAATTAAATTGCGGCATAGTCTGTATTGGTACGTGTGAGATAAACTTTCCAATCTTTTGGGGCGCATCTTCCACCGCCGAGGATTGCAGGGTGCTTCAGTTTGCCTCCTGTTCCAAACTCCTCCTACTCCTCATCCTGCCTTTAGGGTACAAAAAATTGTAATCGGGACCTAGTCTGTGTTTGTACGTGTGAGATACACCGTTTTATAAAAATTTTTCTATTCCGCTATTCAATCTACACCCTTTGGGGTAAAAAGAATTAAATTGCGGCATAGTCTGTATCGGTACGTGTGAGATACACCTTCCAATCTTTTGGGGCGCATCTTCCACCGCAAAGAATTGCAGGGTGCTTCAGTTTGCCTCCTATTCCGAACTCCTCCTACTCCTCATCCTCATCCTGCCTTTAGGGTACAAAAAATTGTAATCGGGGCCTAGTCTGTGTTTGTACGTGTGAGATACACCGTTTTATAAAATTTTTTCTATTCCGCTATCCAATCTACACCCTTTGGGGTAAAAAGAATTAAATTGCGGCATAGTCTGTATCGGTACGTGTGAGATACACCTTCCAATCTTTTGGGGCGCATCTTCCACCGCCGAGGATTGCAGGGTGCTTCAGTTTGCCTCCTGTTCCGAACTCCTCCTACTCCTCATCCTCATCCTGCCTTTAGGGTACAAAAAATTGTAATCGGGGCCTAGTCTGTGTTTGTACATGTGAGATACACAGTTTTATAAAATTCTTTCTATTCCGCTATTCAATCTACATCCTTTGGGGTAAAAATAATTAAATTGCGGCATAGTCTGTATCGGTACGTGTGAGATACACCTTTCAATCTTTTGGGGCGCATCTTCCACCGCCGAGGATTGCAGGGTGCTTCAGTTTGCCTCCTGTTCCGAACTCCTCCTACTCCTCATCCTCATCCTCATCCTGCCTTTAGGGTACAAAAATTTGTAATCGGGGCCTAGTCTGTGTTTGTACGTGTGAGATACACCGTTTTATAAAAAATTTTCTATTCTGCTATTCAATCTACACCCTTTGGGGTAAAAATAATTAAATTGCGGCATAGTCTGTATCGGTACGTGTGAGATACACCTTCCAATCTTTTGGGGCGCATCTTCCACCGCCGAGGATTGCAGGGTGCTTCAGTTTGCCTCCTGTTCCGAACTCCTCCTACTCCTCATCCTCATCCTGCCTTTAGGGTACAAAAATTTGTAATCGGGGCCTAGTCTGTGTTTGTACGTGTGAGATACACCGTTTTATAAAATTTTTTCTATTCCGCTATTCAATATACACCCTTTTTGAGTGTAAAAAATTAAATTACAGCATAGTCTGTATCGGTACATGTGAGATACACCTTTTTAAATTTGTTTGGCGCATCTCCTTCCACCGCCGAGGATTGCAGGGCGCTTTAGTTTGCCTCCTGTTCCGAACTCCTCCTACTCATCATCCTCATCCTGCCTTTAGGGTACAAAAAATTGTAATCGGGGCCTAGTCTGTGTTTGTACGTGTGAGATACACCGTTTTATATCCTTTTTCTATTCCGCTATTCAATATACACCCTTTTGGGGTGAAAAAAATTACATTTGCGTCATACTTTGCATATTTGACTGTGAGATACACCCGTTGTATTTGTATACTGTTTTTCTATTCCGCTATTTAATAAACACCCTTTTGGGGTAAAAAAAATTAAATTGCGGCATAGTTTGCATATTTGACTGTAAGATACACCCGTGCGATACTGTTGTTGTTTTGTTCCGCTATTCAATAAACACCTTTCTAGGGCAAGATCATAAATTACAGAAATATGAGGAGACCGTCAAATAGGGGCCGTGGCCTGGGTCGTGGTGCTGCTGGTAGAGCTCCTGTTGCAAGGAGAGGACATGGTCGATCTGGGCCAGCTACACGCACAAGTGAAACACCTTCCTCAAGTGTGAGTAGGCGACAGAACCTGCAGCAGTATTTGGTAGGGCATCATGCGCCTCTAGAAGTGATGAGGCCAGAAGAAGTACAGGCGATAGTAGATTGGGTTGCTGACAGTGCCTCCAGTTCCTTCACATTGTCTCCCACCCAGTCTACTGCAGAAAGGTCAGAGTTGGCACCTGCAGCCAATGTCCAACCGTCTTTCACCTCACCCCCTTGCAAATCAGGCAAGCAGTCTGAGCCCCAAGTCATGCAGCAGTCTCTTCTTCTTTTTGAGGACTCTGTCAGCAGGGTTTCCCAGGGCCATCCACCTAGCCCTGCCCCAGAAGTGGAAGAGATTGAGTGCAGCGATGCCCAACCACTTATTTCTCAAGATGAGTACATGGAAGGACCATCGCAGCACGTCTCTGATGATGACGAAACGCAGGTGCCAACTGCTGCGGCACTCAGAATTGTGGATGCCGACAAGGAGGGCAGGGGTGAAGACTGGGTGGAAGATGATGTGGAGGACGATGAGGTCCTCGACCCCACATGGAATGAAGGTCATGCAGGTGACCTGAGTAGTTTGGAGGAAGAGGCGGTGGTCGCACAGAGCCACCAGCACAGCAGAAGAGGGAGCAGGGTGCAGAAGCGGAGCGGCCGTGCCCTAGACACTATGCCTGCTACTGCCCAACGCAGCAAGGGACCGAGCGCACCAAAGCCAGCTCAAAGGGGTTTTCTAGCGTGGAAGTTCTTCAGAAAATGTGCTGATGACAGGACACGAGTGGTTTGCACCCTGTGCAATCAGAGCCTGAAGCGAGGCATAAACCTTCTCAACCTGAGCACAACCTGCATGATCAGGCATCTAAGTGCAAAGCACGAGCTGCAGTGGAGTAGACATCTTCAAAACCAAGAAAGGTCTCTGGCTCCTCCTGCTTCCTCTTCTGCTGCAGTCTTGGCCTCTCCATCCACCTCTGTAGTGATACCGGCACCTGCCACCCCGCAAACAGACGATCTGTCAGCAACACCACCACCTGGGTCACCAACCATCTCCACAATGTCCCGTGGAAGCGTTCAGCTTTCCATCTCCCAAACACTTGAGAGGAAGAGGAAGTACCCCCCTACCCACCCGCGATCCCTGGCCCTGAATGCCAGCATTTCAAAATTCTTGGCCTTTGAAATGCTGTCATTCCGTCTGGTGGAGACGCACAGTTTTAAAAGCCTTATGTCAGTGGCTGTCCCACAGTACGTCGTGCCCAGCCGCCACTACTTTTCCAGGCAAGCCATCCCTTCCCTGCACAACCAAGTGGGGGAAAAAATCAGGTGTGCACTGCGCAACGCCATCTGTGCCAAGGTCCACCTAACTACCGATACGTGGACCAGTAAGCACGGTCAGGGGCGTTATATCTCCCTAACGGCACACTGGGTAAATGCAGTGGCGGATGGGCCTGAGGCGGATAGCAATTTGGCGCATGTCCTTCCACCACCGAGGATTGCATGGCGCTTCAGTTTGCCTCCTGTTCCTAACTCCTCCTACTCCGCTTCCTCGTCCTCTACCGCCTCCTCATCCGGTCAGCGTAACACCTTCACCACCAAACTTCAGCACAGCCAGGGGTAGACGACAGCAGGCAGTTTTAAAACTTGCCTGTTTGGGGGAAAAACCACACACCGCGCAGGAGTTGTGGAGGAGCATGGAACAGTAGACAAATGAGTGGTTGCTGCCAGCGAGCCTCAAGCCCAGCCTGGTGGTGTGCGATAACGGGTGAAATCTCATAGCAGCTCTGGGCCTAGCTGGTTTGACGCACATCCCTTGCCTGGCGCATGTGCTGAATTTGGTGGTGCAGAGGTTCCTTAAAAATCAACCCTATATGTCAGAGCTGCTGCAGAAAGTGCGGGCCGTCTGTGCGCACTTTCGGCGTTCTCACCCTGCTGCTGCTCGCCTGTCAGCGCTGCAGCGTAACTTCGGCCTTCCCGCTCACCGCCTCATATGTGACGTGCCCACAAGGTGGAACTCCACCTTGCACATGCTGGAAAGACTGTGCGAGCAGCAGCAGGCCATAGTGGAGTTTCAGCTGCAGCACACACGCGTGAGTCGCTCTGCGGAACAGCACCACTTCACCACCAATAACTGGGCCTCCATGCGAGACCTGTGTGCCTTGTTGCGTTGTTTTGAGTACTCCACCAACATGGCCAGTGCCGATGACGCCGTTGTCAGCTTAACTATCCCACTGCTATGCCTCCTTCAAAAAACGATTCGGGCAATGATGGAAGAGGATGTGGCACAGGATGAGGAGGAGGAGGATGAAGAGGTAACATTTACAAGGCTTTCAGGGCAGTCATTCGCAAGTGGCTCCGAGGGTGGGTTCCTGCACCCACAAACGCCAGGGACACAATTGTCCAGCAGGGGCACAGTTCTGGAGGATGAGGAGGATGAGGAGGAGGAGATGGAGGAGGAGATGGAACCATGTTCACAGCAGGGTGGCACCCAGGCCAGCTCATGGCCATCACTGGTGCGTGGCTGGGGGGATACAGAGGACACAGACGATACACCTCCCACAGAGGACAGCCTTTCGTTGCCTCTGGGCAGCCTGGCACACATGAGCGATTACATGCTGCAGTGTCTCCACAACGACCGACGATTTGCCCACATTCTAACTTGTGCTGATTACTGGGTGGCCACGCTGCTGGATCCCCGTTACAAGGACAATGTACCGTCCTTAATTCACTCACTGGAGCGCGATCGCAAGATGCGCGAATACAAGCGCACGCTGGTAGACGCGATGCTGCTGGCATTCCCACCTGACAGCGGGACCACAGTGGAAGCACAAGGCCAAGGCAGAGGAGGAGGAGGAAGAGGTCGCCAACGCAACCAGGGCAACGCCAGCACCTCAGAAGGCAGGGTTAGCATGGCCGAAATGTGGAAAAGCTTTGTCAGCACGCCACAACAAACAGCAGCACCAGCAGCTCATATGGAACGTCTTAGCAGGAGGCAGCATTTCACCAACATGGTGGAGCAGTATGTGTGCACACACCTACATGTAGTGAATGACGGGTCTGCCCCCTTCAACTTCTGGGTCTCCAAATTGGGCACATGGCCTGAGCTTGCCCTTTACGCCTTGGAGGTGCTGGCATGCCCTTGTAATGTTCAGGTACCTCTGGTACCCTTGTTCCCTATTTCTCTCTTACTAAATTGCGTCCCATCTTGTTATCCAAGAGACGCATACACCTTTAAGACCGGATAACATCATTGCCGAGCGCCGCTATGAGCGGCTATTTCAATCGCCGGCTTTCTCTCACTCATTGCTCGTTCAAACCACATGTTCATCGCACCGTCTCCTGTGAAATCGGAGCTGCTGACATTTCCCTTTGCTGAACTGAAGCCGGAACCTCGCTGCTGATCCATATCTCGCTACGGGATCACCTCTCTCTAAGGACACTGTTACTACTAACCTATCTAAGTGATAAGTTCCCCACAGGGGATTCTTACTAACCAATCTCCTACTGTCATCTACTGCAATTACCAGGACTATCTGTATCTATCTATTTACTGTCATCTACTGCAATTACCAGGACTATCTGTATCTATCTATCTACTATCATCTGCATAGACAGTTAGCTCTTGGGACTACCTTCAACTATCTTTGCACTAGGTTACTCTGTCTAAGTATACTCCATCTGTGTCCTCTCACCATCTGCACTATACTTGACATCAGAACCTATCTGCTTACCATCACCTGCAACTCTCCTAATACTACTCTTAGTGTTCACCATACAATTGCCTGTCTCTCATCTATACATTCTCATATGTTCTATCCCTCCATTAAACATCTGATTGAGTATATGTATATTGCATAACAGGCTGTGCACTGTGATGAAGTCCTGAGAGTTGGATATGTTGTTCAACAGAATCTCTACAAGGCTACTGAGTGTAATAATTCTGCAGCTGTAAATCCATCCACTAACAAAAACGCATGAACGTTACAGATTGAACGAGCCTTTAAAAAAAATATGGATTCAGCAGAATTACCCACTCATGTACTACAATTAAAACAGCAAGTAGATGCATTGATCCTTGCGCTTACAGAGGTACAAAACGAAAATCAGACCTTGAGACAGCAGGTTGGCCGTCTCACACAGCTTTCTGCTGCTCAGCCCCGTGAGCCTAAGATAAACCCTCCTCTAGTGTTTTCTGGTGATCGGAGCAAATTTCGTGAATTTAAAAACGCATGTCGATTGCTTTTTTTGTTAAAACCTCTAACCTACACCACTGACCAAATTAAGGTTTGTACCGTCATCTCCTATTTAACGGGTGAACCCCGGGCCTGGGCAGACGCTCTCTTTGAAAAGGATGATCCACTCCTTAATTCTTACCCTTTATTTCTAGCACAACTTGCTAGTTTATATGAAGACCCCAATAAGCAGAGTACCGCTGATACCCAATTACGGGCCTTAAAACAAGGAAGGAGACCTGTTGAAGATTTCGTGGCAAATTTTAAAAGATGGTCCCCTGATTCAGGGTGGAACGACACATCTTTGAGAACGCAGTTTAGACTCGGCCTATCTGAGGCCGTTAAAGACGAGCTCGCCCGAGCGGATTTACCTGGCACTCTAGAGGGACTGATACAGACCAGTATCAATATTGACAGACGACTACGAGAAAGAAAGGCTGAGAAGATGGGCTCACCATTTTCCAGTCCTTCTCGGATGTTGCCTGCTGACCCTACTCCTATGGAAGTAGGAATGATACGCCCACCTCTGACCCTTTCTGAACGTGCCAGGAGGAAAACCGAACATCTTTGCATGTACTGCGCATCCCTGAATCATTTGATAAGCGGCTGTCCCCTTGTCCGCAGGAAAGAGGGTGACTGTTCAAATGTCTTGCTAGGGGGACTCACAACTTCCTTTTCTAATCCTTATCTTTTTGTTCATTTAACATTGCAGTGGGACAAAACTAGGATCACCACCAAGGCTATGATCGACACAGGATCTTGTGGAAACTACATTGACATTTGTTTTGTCTCCCTTAATAAAATACCTATTGTTTCTAAACCCAAACCTGTCTCCGTTAGTTTTATTAACGGTACCCCTTTATCCTCTGGTCCTATCACCAGTCAGACACAGGCACTCCTTGTAACTGCTGACGAGTCTCATGTGGAGACCACCACCTTTGATGTATTAACTTCACCACATTTTCCAATCATTTTGGGACTTCCCTGTTTACACATACATCAACCAATCATCGATTGGAAAACAAGAACGCTAGCCTTCTCTTCTCACTATTGTGAAACGACGTGTAATCTCCCCACATATGATAGGATACTGTCTGTAGTGCCGGATGACATTATACCCAAGTGTTATCAGGATTTATCGGAGGTTTTCCTTGAGAAAAACGCTCAAATGCTACCTCCCCATAGGGACTATGATTGTTGTATCGATCTACTCCCTAATAGCAAGTTGCCTTTCGGACATGTTTATCCTCTCTCGCAGGATGAACTCTCTCATCTTAAGGAGTATCTGGATGAGAACTTGGCAAAAGGATTCATCCGACCTTCTACTTCCTCCACTGCTGCTGGACACTTCTTTGTCCGCAATAAGGATTCTAGCCTTAGGCCTATCATTGATTTCAGACAATTAAATGCCATTACAATAAAGGATCGTTATCCTTTACCTCTTATTCCTGAACTTATCGAACAGGTGCGTGGAGCTTCTTTCTTTTCAAAATTGGACCTAAAAGGGGCATACAATTTAATTTGAATCCGTAAAGGGGATGAATGGAAGACGGCATTCAGAACCAGATACGGACTGTTTGAGTACCTTGTAATGCCATTTGGGCTATGTAATGCTCCCGCAGCCTTCCAACGGTTTATAAATGAGATATTCAGAGACTTGCTTGATGTTTGTGTCGTAGTATATTTGGAAGATATACTATTCTCATTCCTTACCTGAGCACATAAAACATGTGAGACTTGTGTTGTCAAGGCTGCTTGCACATAACTTATACGTTAAATCAAAAAAATGTTTGTTTCATAAAGAGGAAGTACTATTCCTAGGATATATTATATCTAAAAATGGAATCAAAATGGACATGAGCAAAATATCCTGCATTCTGGATTGGCCTGTGCCAACCACTCGCAAAGCATTACAAAGGTTCCTAGGATTCTCTAACTACTATAGGAAATTCATTAAGAACTTCTCTGCGATTGTGAAACCTCTCACACAACTCACAAGCACGAAGAAACCTTTTAATTGGTCAACAGAAGCAAATGGAGCATTCTGTCTGCTGAAATCAAGCTTTACTACTGCCCCCATACTATGCCATCCAGACCCATCCCTTCAATACATTTTGGAGGTAGATGCGTCAAATATGGCAGTAGGAGCAGTTCTCTCACAACGACCAACAAACACCTCACCTCTTCACCCAGTTGCTTTCTTCTCAAGATCATTAAGCAACCCCGAGGTGAACTACCCAGTAGGTGAGAAGGAGTTACTAGCCATAAAACTGGCGTTAGAGAATTGGCGACATCTACTCGAGGGCACTGAATTGCCAATCCTGATATATACTGATCACAAAAACCTTCAATACCTTCAGACTAATAGAACTCTTTCCCACCGACAGGTACGGTGGTCGTTATTCTTTCTGAGATTTAATTTTTTAGTGACTTACACGCCCGCAGACAAAAATAAAAAAGCGGATGCACTTTCACGACTAACCGAGAAGGATTGTACTGAGGTTCCCTCAGTTCCTATAATACCACTTGAACGTATTATCGGTGTCATTCGCTCCCTGAAGGAAGAGATTTTGCACAGCATAGGACTGGACTCACCTCCACCACAACTAACTACTGACGCAGAAGGCTTCCTCTACTACAACGATAAATTATACATACCCCCTACTATGCGAACCAAGATCTTGGAATTGTCGCATGATGTACCTATGGCAGGACATATGGGTATGACTAAAACTTTCAATCTACTTACTAGGCAGTTTTGGTGGCCAGACATGAAGACAACCGTAAAAAAGTTCGTTTCATCTTGTGATATCTGTGCAAGGTCAAAAATTGACAACACGAAACCATCGGGGTTACTTTGTAGTTTACCGATACCCCAGGTTCCGTGGGAAGTGGTATCCTTAGACTTCATAGTGGAACTACCACCTTCCAAAGGTTTCAACACCATCTTGGTGTCAGTGGACCATCTGACCAAGATGGCACATTTCACTCCTATCCGAAAACTACCTTCATCCAAACAAATAGCGGAATTGCTTGTGAAACATGTCTTTAAGTTACATGGTATTCCAAAAACACTGCTGTCTGACCGTGGTTCACAATTCATCTCAAAGTTTTGGCTAGCTCTATGTCAGATACTACGAATAGAGCGTAAACTTACCTCTCCCTACCACCCTCAGACCAACGGACAGACAGAGAGAGTTAACCAGTGCATTGAACAGTATCTGCGTTGCTATACTTCGTATCTACAGGACGATTGGGCAGATCTCCTCCCGCTAGCGGAATTCGCCTATAACAACGCGACTCATAGCACTACTAAACAAAGTCCATTTTACCTAAATTATGGGTTTCATCCCACACTCCTTCCTCCCCGTATCTTGCCATCAAGTAATCCAGTGGCATCTGATTATCTTGCCCAGATAAAGGATTCTCTGGGATTACTCAACAATACCATATCCCATGCTCATAGCCAACAAAAGAAGTACTACGACCTCCGTAGGAAACCCTCTCCCCAATATGCCATTGGGGATCTTGTTTGGCTTTCTACAAAAAATCTGAGATTGAAAATCCCTAGTAAAAAACTTGGACCTCTATTTCTGGGACCTTTCCCAATAGAGAAGCTAATTGGAAAAGCTGCAGTACAACTCACATTACCAACGGACCTCAAGATACATCCCATCTTCCATGTGTCGCTACTGAAGCCCCATGTTCCTAACCAAGGAATAAGGCCTACTATCTCACCTCCACCTCCTGTACAAGTGGAAGGTGGAGAAGAATTTGAGATAAAAGATTTTGGATTCCCGTTTCCATAGAAGAAGACTCCAGTATCTTGTACGATGGAAAAACTATGAGACCTAAGATGACACCTGGCTGGATACCTCCGATATACATGCCCCTAGACTGATTCGCAATTTCCACTCGAAATATCCAGAAAAACCAGTTCTAGAGGCCTTCCGGAGCCGGCCTTAAGGGGGGGTACTGTAATGTTCTGGTACCTCTGGTACCCTTGTTCCCTATTTCTCTCTTACTAAATTGCGTCCCATCTTGTTATCCAAGAGACGCATACACCTTTAAGACCGGATGACATCATTGCCGAGCGCCGCTATGAGCGGCTATTTCAATCGCCGGCTTTCTCTCACTCATTGCTCGTTCAAACCACATGTTCACCGCACCTTCTCCTGTGAAGTCGGAGCTGCTGACATTTCCCTTTGCTGAACTGAAGCCGGAACCTCGCTGCTGATCCGTATCTCGCTACGGGATCACCTCTCTCTAAGGACACTGTTACTACTAATCTATCTAAGTGATAAGTACCCCACAGGGAATTCTTACTAACCAATCTCCTACTGTCATCTACTGCAATTACCAGGACTATCTGTATCTATCTATTTACTGTCATCTACTGCAATTACCAGGACTATCTGTATCTATCTATCTACTATCATCTGCATAGACAGTTAGCTCTTGGGACTACCTTCAACTATCTTTGCACTAGGTTACTCTGTCTAAGTATACTCCATCTGTGTCCTCTCACCATCTGCACTATACTTGACATCAGAACCTATCTGCTTACCATCACCTGCAACTCTCCTAATACTACTCTTAGTGTTCACCATACAATTGCCTGTCTCTCATCTATACATTCTCATATGTTCTATCCCTCCATTAAACATCTGATTGAGTATATGTATATTGCATAACAGGCTGTGCACTGTGATGAAGTCCTGAGAGTTGGATATGTTGTTCAACAGAATCTCTACAAGGCTACTGAGTGTAATAATTCTGCAGCTGTAAATCCATCCACTAACAAAAACGCATGAACGTTACAGCCCTGCAGCCAGTGTATTATCTGAACGTGTATTTAGCACGGCTGGAGGCATTATCACAGACAAGCGCAGCCGCCTGTCAGGAGACAATGTGGACAAGCTCACGTTCATTAAAATGAACCAGGCATGGATCCCACAGGAGTTTTCCGTACCTTGTGCAGAATAGAGATGGATACCGACCTTACCCAGCCATTGTTCTATTTTTGATCTTTCTCACTCTTTTGGGGTGTACCCTCATTTAAAATGACTGGAAAAAAAGCAGTGTTGGCTACCTTGTCCTCCTCCACCGCAGCTTCCACCTACACCACCACATCCACCACCACCTCAACCTTCTTCCTACTCCATATGGGCCTCGTCCTTCACAGATGAAGAAATTTTTTTTATTTTTCTGTTTTTTTTTTTGTTGTTTTAAGTTATTTCCCTATCCACATTTGTTTGCAGAGCACTTGCCATGCTCTTAACTACGTTTTGCTGCCATTTGCAGCACTCTAGCTCTTTCCATTGGTGTTTTAGAGCCATTTTAGTGCCTGAAAGTTCAGGTCCCCATTGACTTCAATGGGGTTCGGTGTCCGGGTAAAGTTTGGAAAAAGTCCGGGACACGGACCCGGACTTTTTTTTCAAGTTCGGCCGAACCCGCAGAACACGGACATCCAGGTGTCCGCTCAACTCTAATTATTAGTAGTAATCAGCATGGATTCATGAAAAATCGTTCTTGCAAAACCAATCTATTAACCTTCTATGATGAAGTGAGCTGCCACCTAGATAAAGGTAAGCCTGTGGATGTGGTGTATCTGGACTTTGCAAAGGCCTTTGACACCGTTCCCCACAAACGCTTACTGTTCAACTAAGGAAGGTAGGTATGGACCATAAGGAGAGTACCTGGATAGAGAAGACTGTTCTGCGACTGACAAGACTGTTCTGCGACTGACAAGACTGTTCTGCGACTGACAAGACTGTTCTGCGACTGACAAGACTGTTCTGCGACTGACAAGACTGTTCTGCGACTGACAAGACTTCTGCGACTGACAAGACTGTTCTGCGACTGACAAGACTGTTCTGCGACTGACAAGACTGTTCTGCGACTGACAAGACTGTTCTGCGACTGACAAGACTTCTGCGACTGACAAGACTGTTCTGCGGCTGACAAGACTGTTCTGCGACTGACAAGACTGTTCTGCGACTGACAAGACTGTTCTGCGACTGACAAGACTGTTCTGCGACTGACAAGACTTCTGCGACTGACAAGACTGTTCTGCGACTGACAAGACTGTTCTGCGACCGATAGACTGTTCTGCGACTGACAAGACTGTTCTGCGACTGACAAGACTGTTCTGCGACTGACAAGACTGTTCTGCGACTGACAAGACTGTTCTGCGACTGACAAGACTGTTCTGCGACCGACAAGACTGTTCTGCGACTGACAAGACTGTTCTGCGACTGACAAGACTGTTCTGCGACTGACAAGACTGTTCTGCGACTGACAAGACTGTTCTGCGACTGACAAGACTGTTCTGCGACCGACAAGACTGTCTGCGACCGACAAGACTGTTCTGCGACCGACAAGACTGTTCTGCGACCGACAAGACCGTTCTGCGACCGACAAGACCGTTCTGCGACCGACAAGACCGTTCTGCGACCGACAAGACCGTTCTGCGACCGACCGACGGCGCTCTTGACTGATCGACCGTGAGTATTTTAGAGACTGGTGAGTATCTTAGCGACTAGTGAGCATTTTGCGACTGGTTAGCATCTTGCAAGGGTTAGCATCTTGCGACTGGTGAGTATATTTGCAACTGGTGTGTATCGGGTGAGTATCTTGCGACTGGTGAGATTCTTTGCGACTGGTGAGTATCTTTGCGACTGGTGAGTATCCTTGCGACTGGTGAGTATCTTTGCGACTGGTGAGTATCTTGTGTCTGTTGGATCTTTGCGACTGGTGAGTATCGTTGCGGTTAGTGAGTATCGTTGCGACTGGTGAGTATCGTTGCGACTGGTGAGTATCTTTGCGTCTGTTGGATCTTTGCGACTGGTGAGTATCTTTGCGTCTGTTGGATCTTTGCGACTGGTGAGTATCTTGCGTCTGTTGGATCTTTGCGACTGGTGAGTATCTTAGCGACTGGTTAGTATATTAGCGACTGGTGAGTACCCCAGGTTTAGTACCAGGGAAGTTAGAGGTAGGGTAGGTAAGGAAGAGCAGGTCGTTAACATTATCCCCATAGAGTAGTGGGTAATAATGTCCGACAGGATTGCGGATGCCACTCAGTGCACTTCTTGCTGCATGTATGCGTTCCTTGATGAACCATTCGAGGGCGAATACTGCTGTGCAAGATGTGAGCAACTTGTTGCTCTGGTAGACCAGATCCTGGACCTACAGAACACAGTGGCAACACTGCGTGGCATCAACAACCTGGAAAGGAGCTTGGACATTACCTATCAGGCGCTGGTAGGGGCCAGCATAGAGGAGGGAGGAACAGAGGAGACGCAAGAAGCAGAGGTACGCAGCTGGGTGACTGTTAGGAAGGGTAGAGGGAGGAGAGCCAGGGAGGCCAATCCTGAGTTGGTACACCCTAACAAATCTGTCGAGTTGCAGGTTGAGGGGGATATCAGCTCAGGGGTGGCAGAGCTGGAGCATGCACCCTCCCCCAGCTGCCAGGGGAGGGACGGCTCCAGGAAGAAGGGGGGCCGTAACTCAGGAAAGGTTAGAAAGGTTGTGGTAGTTGGGGACTCAATTATCAAGAGGACAGAGAGGGAAATCTGTAAAAAAGATCTCGTGAACCGAACAGTTTGCTGTTTACCGGGCGCCCGAGTTCGGCACATCGCAGATCTGGCAGACAGATTGTTGGGCGGGGCTGGGGATGACCCAGCGGTCATGGTGCACGTGGGCACTAATGACAAAGTTAAAGGTAGGTGGAGGATCCTTAAGAACGATTTCAGGGACTTAGGTAATAGATTGAGGAAAAGGACCTCCAAGGTGGTTTTCTCTGAAATACTGCCTGTACCTCGAGCCACACAGGAGAGGCAGAAGGAGATTAGGGAACTTAACAAGTGGCTGAGGAATTGGTGTAGGAAGGAGGGGTTTGGGTTCCTGGAGAACTGGGCTGACTTCTCAGTCGGCTACCGGCTCTTTAGTAAGGATGGGCTGCACCTTAATGGGGACGGTACAGCTCTTTTGGGGAGAAAGATGGCCACCAAGTTGGAGGGGCTTTTAAACTAGGAGACGGGGGGGAGGGCTCAGAAGTAGAGTCAGTCAGGAGGAAGCAGAGGACTGAAGGCAGCTGTAGTGTCAGCAGCGACAGTAGGTCCACAAGGTCAATTGGCAGGTCTGTGCGGGAGAACCTCAGACCAAACAGGAATAAACATAACCGCCAATCACGTTTAACTTCCGTAAAACTAAGAGGTGTATATGCTAATGCCAGGAGCCTAGCTAATAAAATGGATGAGTTGGAAATGTTAGTACATGAGGAGGACATAGACCTTGTGGGAATAACAGAGACTTGGTTCGACCACTCACATGACTGGCTGGCCAATATCCAAGGGTATTCGGTGTACCGGAAGGACAGGGTAGGAAAAAGAGGGGGAGGGGTATGTCTCTATGTCAAGAACAATATAAAGGTGACAGAAAGGAGTGACATTACGGATGGGATGAGCATGGATTTAGAATCTGTGTGGGTTGAACTCCATAGGGAAGGAGAAAAGGGGAAAGTAATTGTGGGGGTTTGCTATAGGCCACCTAACCAAGGGGAGGAGGTAGAGCTGGAATTTTTAGCACTAATGGGTAAAGTGGCAAAATTGGGATCAGTCATCGTATTGGGGGACTTCAATTACCCCGACATTGACTGGGAAGAGGGGACTGCACACTCACAGAAGGCCCGCCTATTCACGGAAACCTTACTGAATAATTACATGTCACAGTTGGTGGATTCCCCCACCAGAGAAAACGCAGTCCTGGATCTATTGCTCACTAATGACCCAGACATAATCTCGGAGGTAGGAGTCCAGGACAACCTGGGCTCTAGCGATCACAGGATGATCACATTTAGTGTAAATAACAACATAACAAGACAAGTGGGGAACATAAGAACCCTAAACTTCAGAAGGGCAAACTTTCCAAAATTGTACTCAATGATGGAAAAGGTAAACTGGGACCAAACCCTGGGATCCCTGACCACAGAGGAAAAATGGGAATGCTTTAGGAACATATTAGGCAAAGGCATCTTGCAGTGCATTCCTATGGGAAATAAATTTAGAAGAGACAAAGCCAAACCTGGCTGGCTAAACTGTAGCGTCATAAAACTTATTAGGGGGAAAAAATTGGCCTTCAAGAAGTATAAATCAGAGGGCACAGTATCGGCTTTCGAGCAATACAAGGAGGCAAATAAGAAAAGTAAACAAGAAATCAAGATGGCTAAAATCAACTTTGAGAGACAAATAGCGGAGGATAGTAAAAAAAACCCAAAGAAATTCTTTAAATATATCAACAGCAAAAAAACTAAGGCAGAGCATATTGCACACATAATTAACAATGATGGGAGGATGGTTACAGAGGACACTGAAAAAGCAACCGTGCTAAATGCTTTTTTCTCGTCAGTCTTTACACAGGAAAAGGAGGGGTACACTGACCATGACTGTATGGTTAGTAGTAATAAACAGGACTTGCCACCATGGCTAACAGAGGGGGAAATCAGGGAAAGGCTGGATAAACTTAACACAAACAAATCACCAGGACCGGATGGCATACATCCGAGAGTACTCAAGGAACTCAGTAAAGTTATATCGAGACCACTGTTCCTGATCTTTGCTGACAGTATTAGGACAGGAGATGTACCAGGGGATTGGAAGAAAGCTAACGTGATTCCAATATTCAAAAAGGGCCAGAGGCATATCCCGGGAAATTATAGGCCTGTCAGTTTGACATCAGTAGTATGTAAACTTCTGGAGGGGATGATAAGGGACTATATTGTAGAGTTTGCTAAGGACAACAACATCATCAGCAGTAATCAGCACGGGTTTACAAATGGGCGTTCTTGTCAAACCAATCTCCTTACATTCTACGAGGAGGTGAGCTGTGAGCTAGATAGGGGCAGACCAGTAGATGTGGTGTACTTAGATTTCGCTAAGGCGTTTGATACAGTTCCCCACAAGCGCTTAATTTATAAAATAAGGTCTGCAGGTATCGATAGCAGGGTTTGCTCTTGGATACGGAACTGGCTAAAAAGGCGGGTCCAAAGGGTAGTAATAAACAGCGCATACTCAGACTGGTCTGAGGTGGTAAGCGGGGTCCCCCAAGGCTCAGTCCTGGGACCAACCTTGTTCAATTTATTCATAAACAACATTGAGGTCGGGATCAGTAGTTCGATATCAGTTTTTGCAGATGACACAAAATTGGGCAGGGCAATAACTTCACAACATGAAGCAGATATCCTGCAGAATGACCTGGACAAAATAACAGAGTGGGCAACGACATGGCAAATGAGGTTTAACGTGGAGAAGTGTAAGGTTTTGCACTTGGGGACTAAAAACATAAAATCACAATACACGTTAGGAGGGGAGCCCTTGGGGGAATCAAAAATGGAGAAGGATCTGGGAGTATTGGTTGATGATAGATTAGGAAACAGCATGCAATGTCAAGCGGCAGCTTCCAAAGCCAACAGAATATTAGCATGCATAAAGAAAGGGATGCATTCCAGAGATAAGACTATAATCCTTCCACTTTATAAAACTCTGGTCCGACCGCATCTGGAGTATTCCGTCCAGTTCTGGTCGCCAGTCCTCAGGAGGGATGTGTTGGAGCTGGAGAGAGTCCAGAGAAGGGCAACTAAACTAATTAGGGGATTGGAGGACCTTGACTATGAAGAGCGTCTACAATCGCTCGATTTATTCTCCCTGGAGAAGAGACGTCTGAGGGGGGACATGATAGCAATTTATAAATATCTTAATGGGGATCCCAGCTTAGAAAAAAAGCTGTTCATTCGAAGGGATTGCATGAGGACTCGAGGGCATACAATGCGATTAGAGGAGAAGCGTTTTAACCTCAGGCAACGCAGGGGGTTCTTTACTGTTAGGGCAACAAGATTGTGGAATTCTCTACCACAAGAGGTGGTTTCTGCGGGTAGTATGGTGGCTTTCAAAAGACTCTTAGACTTACATCTCAAGGATCAGAACATTCAGGGGTATGGGAGATGATTACAGCCACACATGCCTACACAGGTTGAACTGGATGGACTATTGTCTTTATTCAACCTCACCTACTATGTAACTATGTAACTATGAGAACTGACTCCAGGGGAGAGTTCAGAGGGTGGTGATTAATGGGGAGTACTCGGATTGGGCAGGTGTGGAAAGTGGGGTCCCCCAGGGTTCTGTCCTGGGACCAATCCTGTTTAATTTATTCATAAATGATCTAGAGGAGGGGATATCTAGTACAATCTCAGTATTTGCGGATGATACTAAACTAAGCTTGCCAATATCTTCTATGCGGGATGTGGAAACCTTACAAGCGGACCTGAACAAAATAACGGGGTGGGCAACTACATGGCAGATGAGGTTTAATGTTGAAAAATGTAAAGTAATGCACTTGGGGGCCAGAAACCAGAAAGCAAGCTACTCACTACTGGGGTACCGGGGGTACTGGTAGACAACAGGCTTGGCAGTGGAATGCAATGCCAAGCTGCTGCAAGCAAACCCAACAGAATACTGGGATGCATAAAAAAGGGGATTCACTCCAGAAATAAAGAGATTATTCTCCCTCTCTACAAGACTCTGGTCCGGCCACATCTGGAGTATGCTGTCCAATTCTGGGCACCAGTCCTCAGGAAGGATGTGCTGGAACTGGAGAGAGTCCAGAGAAAGGCAACACAAATAATTAGGGGAATGGAGGGCATCGGCTATGAGGAAAGACTACAAGCACTGGACTTATTCTCTCTCGAGAAGAGACGATTGAGGGGGGATATGATATCAATGTACAAATACTGTACTGGCAACCCTAGCATAAGGAACAAACTATTCAGAGAAAGGGAATACAATAAGACATGTGGCCACTCACTAAAACTAGAGGAAAGGCGGTTTAACCTTAAAATACGTAAGGGGTTCTTCACTGTAAGAGCAGTAAGGATGTGGAATTCTCTTCCACAAGCAGTCGTATCAGCAGGGAGCATGGATAGTTTCAAAAAACTGTTAGATGGGCACCTTAAAGACCACAACATACAGGGGTATACAATGTACGGTTAACAGCAAACACACACACACATCATAGGTTGAACTGGATGGACGGATGTCTTTTTTCAACCTCACTAACTATGTAACTATGAGACACATAACCATACACAAAATAGTAAAATAGACATTTATTAAGTCATGATTAAAAACAATGACAAACTAAAATGATGAGGCTGACCAAAAAAGGAGGTCCAGCTCACCAAACATGTGTACAGAAGAACCGTCATGGGCGCTTCTTTTGCGCCATCCTACGCCAATCTCACCATGGGTTGGCGGGAGGAGACATGCATCTGGAGGAACAATCCCTTTGCTGCCCGCCTAGTGTATTACAGCAGATACATTGATGAAGTGATAGTCATCTGGGATGGGCCTTCTTCCACCATATTCCCTTTCATTGAATTTTGTAATAACAACAACATGGGTATTTCCTTTACTCATATTTCTGATTCATCATCTTTGGTTTTCCTGGACCTGGAGTTGTCTCACAAAGAGGGTTTGATTGTATCCAAGACACATTTCAAGCCCTCTGCGGGGAATTCGTACCTCCATTTTGACAGTTGTCACCATCCAAAGTGGATACGTAATATCCCCAAAGGGCAGTTTTGCAGGCTCAGGAAAAATTGCTCCCTCGAGGAGGACTATGATGCACAGAGCAGAATTTTGACCAACAGGTTTCTCGACGAAGGGTATGACCCTGCTCTAGTCAATACAGCCTTTGTGGAGTGTAGACACCCCTCTACTACCAAATCTGCCTCATCCCTGTCGGCCCATGGTGAAGTAAAATTTATCACCCAATACCATTACGCCCATAGAGAGATGGAAAATATTATCAGATGTCACTGGGGTATATTCATGGAGGATCCCAAACTGGCTCCTGTTTTACCCGCGCGTCCCCGGGTCATCTATAGGAAACCGAGGAGTGTCAAAAACATTGTAGCTCCAAGCAGAATTACTGCGCTTAGGACTTCCACACAGTCTTTGGTCACGTTCTGCAATCTAGTGGGCATGTTCCTATGCAAAAAAGATTCAGTGTAAGATGTGCCCTTTTGTTACACATAGACAAAAATGGTTTCTGGATTTGTAAGGGAAGAAGTACACTTTCAAACACTTTTACAGTTGTTCCACCGAGTTTGTGGTGCACTGTCTGACCTGTCCCTGTGGTCTCCTTTATGTAGGCCACACTATACGCACAGTGCGGGCCCATTTTAGAGACCATAGGAGACTCATTGAGAAGGGTTCTGTGGAACATAGTGTTCCCAGACACTTTCTCTCCCACCACAACCAGTCCACTGAGGGTCGGGACTGCGTGTTTGGGTCATTGAGACCATTCCCCCTTGTGACTCGGTTGCTTAACCTTTCCAGACCCTATGTCGTAGGGAAACTTTTTGGATCTTTACCCTGAATTCTTTGGCCCCTGGGGGGTTAAACGAAGAGTTGGAAATTAATACGATTTTATGATTACGATTTATGATTATGATTGATTAATTTGCTCTTCCTCTCTGTTTCCCCTTCATTTTATTTTGAGGAATGTATTATGTGCCCCCTGTACAATGCACATTTTTATAGGAGATGTTCTTTCATTGTTTTTAAGTGGATTGGAGGGTCTGTCCCCCCCCCCCCCTCTTGTTTTATTTGATTTCCATCTTTTATATTTCATACATATATATATATATATACTGTATATATATATATATATATATATATATATATATATATATATATATATATATATATATATATATATATATATATACTTCACACATATATGTTTTTATATTCATATATACATTTTTGCACTGTGAAAGGTTTACCATTATGACCTTCTTTTTTTCTTTTTTATGCCTGGGGTTTCTTATTGATTTTTCTTCCCTCATTTGGTTAATTTAATTTGAATTCATTTTATTTTCCCATTTTCATTCATTATTGATTTTCTCTGCTCCGTTTGGAATAGGAATATAAATATTTCTTCTTGTGGAGGGGCGAGCCAGCCTGATGAAGGAGGTAGATCCTCAGAAACTACGTTGCGGCCCACCCTCTTCACTGCTTGTTTTGCCCCCTTCCGGCTTCCGTGGAGGAACCGGCAGTGTTTAGTGACGTCATTACACTGCTTTGCACCGTCATGTCCCCGTTCCTGGTCCTCAGCAGCACATTCGGTGCTGGTATTTCGGTTTTACACGTCACCCTCCAGTCCACCACGCTTGGGGATTCATTCCTTTGGTTGTCATCATGCTGACGTTGGCCTGTTTTAATGTAAGTGCTTATGAATACATTTTGCTTTTAACATTCCTTACTCCTGACCTGGCGCCCTTGTCTTCTTTTTATCCTTGTGTACAGAAGAACATAACTACTGAATGTAAGACAAATAAACAGTATAAATATAATACATACAGTATCAAAGTTACATGGGCATGAGAATACGTCTGTTCAAAGGTCAAAGCGTTTCGCAGTAAGCTTTGTCAGGACCGTATACAGACAGTTATAATCTTGAAATAAACAAAAAAACAATAGTAAAAGTTGTACAGTATATTGTAATATACCGTATTTTCCGGCGTATAAGACAACTGGGCGTATAAGACGACCCCCCTATTACATGATCTACCTGTAATACTTATACTTAGGTTACCTTGGAGATATTATACTCAGCGTATAAGGCGACCTCCCATTTTTGGGGGATTTTTTTGAGGTTCAAAAGTAGTCTTATACGCCAGAAAATACAGTACTTATAGATAGAGGTATGACTTTGGTGGTAAACAAACCTTCTCAAAACGCACAGGCGAAAACTTTGACTTGGGGGCGGACACAGGGGACAAATAGAACCAAAACGCAGGTCGCTGTCTATGTAAATGCTAGATGAAAAAAATATACATATATACAGTATATATATATATATATATATATATATATATATAAATACTCGCTTGTAAAGATTAGAAAAAATATAATCATATTATGCATCATATCCCACTAGTGATCAACACTTAGCAGGAGGAAACATACATAGTGGATATCATATAACAGTAAGAAATAAATACATCTTACTTGTAAAATAGAAAATAGATGATGTATATGAGAGGCCTGGTCAATAGGACTGATAATCCAACCATAAAGATAAAAATAAGGATTTTCATGTGGGATCTGAAGAAATAATAGTAATAAAAGTAGGGGAAAGTGGATATGCATAGTATATTATAATCAAATACCTCCCACAAAATAAGAGTAACTCACCTACACAGGAAAGTACATCCAGAAATTACTAGAACAGGGAAAAGCAGGGCCGCTGATAAGCCAGTACAACCAGCCCTGTTGTACCGGGCCCTGAGTCCTCAGCTCAGCAGGGGGGCCCGGGCAATCTAAAAATCAAACACATAGTGCAGAAAAAAAAAAAGCCTTTCTGAATTAAAACCAGGCAGCACCTCCTAATGACTTAGCTGGGTGAGTTTTTCCTTTTTCTGGGCCCCTCTGCAGTGATGTGCTGTTAGGTGTGGGAGGCACTACTTCTCCTATTTCGGGCGCATGTCAATTCAGTGCCCGTGTAACGTGAGAATTACCTACCCCGTGAGAAAAACCTACCCTCGTCACTTCTGGCCAGGAACAGCTGAGCAGCGCAGCAGTGCGCATGCTCAGAGCCCCGGATACCTAATGGAAGAACTGAGGAGCTTACTAGTGCGCATGCGCACTAGTATGAAACGATCACGGTGTACCGTGAAAAAAACCTACCGACGCGGCGGTTACATAAAACAGCTGTGCTGAAATACAAGTCATCTCCGTTCCTGTGCCTGTCACTTCCCTGCTCTCGGCAAGTAAAAATAAAAGCGGCTCCCGGCTCCGTGATTTATGTTTTCATACACCCGCCGCCGCTTTTATATTTACTATCCGAGATCAGGGAAGTGGCAGGCACAGGAGCGGAGATGACTCGTATTTCAGCACAGCTGTTTTAATGTAACCGCTGCGTTACATACAGTGCCGAGCACCGGAAGTGACGAGGGGTAGGTTTTTCTCACGGGTAGGTAATTCTCACGGAACACCCGCCCTGCATAGGATTCTCTGTATATTGCCTTCCCTGCCCTGGCGGAGTGATCTATCTTCCCCTCAGCACTCAGCTCTCCTTCCCATGGAAGCTGTGAGGTGGAGAGGAAGCAGCTCAGCCGACATTTCTCCACAGGAAGCAGCACTGCAGGAACTGAGGAGGTTGGTGATGGTGGGGCTGCCAGTGCCTAAACAGCAGAACAGGTGTGTCTGACTGTCTGAAGACACATTTATTTCACATAAAGTCAGGCAGGGCTATAAATTCAAGGAACGTCCAGATTGTCTCTTTATTTATTTAACTTTGTGAACATTTGCAGGATTGCTGTACCTAAATATGTGTTTGCCTGTTATTTTTTCCCATGTCAGCCTAAAGGCTTCTATAGTAAATAGAAAAAAGTTATGCTTTGACATGTGTGCTTTTCAATCAAGCTGTCTGAAAACAGAAACGTTTTTTTTCAGGTTGGAAATAAAATGCTAACTAACCATATAGCAGTGTCATTGAATGCATCCTGTCACTTCTGTTACAAGGGAAAGTATCAGCAATTCAATATGTAATGAATGAACAAAGAGGGTTCTCTCTGCCAGAGGTGGGAAGCATTGTGACACTGCCCTAAAAATCACTGCTTTCACTTTATCTAAAAACTCCGATCCCAGACAGAGAGAGAGAGATTGAGAGGAAAAGAGAGATAGATATATAGATGGGGAGAGAGATGGAGAGACAGAGAAAGAGAGATGGAAAGAAAGAGATGGAGAGAGACAGACAGAGAAAGAGAGAGAAATGGAGAAAGAAGGAGAGAGAGAGAGATGGAAGGGGAAAGAGACTCTGAAAGCCACAGATAGAGAAAACAAGATATAGAAAGAATTACAGCTGGAGGGGCAGAGAGAGAGACAGATAGATAAATATAATATATATTGTATAATATAAGATAAAGATGGAGAAAGAAGCAGAGAGGTAGGGAGAAAGAGAGGGGCAGAGAGAGAGAGAGATAAAGAGAAGAGAGAAAGAGAGAGGGGCAGAGATTAAGATAAAGAAAGAGACAGAGAGATAAAGATTATATAATACAGAATAAAGATAGATAGAGAGAGACTGAAAAGATAGAGATACAGCAGAGAGAGAGATAGAGAAAATATATATATAGAGAGAGAGATGGACAGAAAGGGAAAAAGAGAGAGCAGAAAGATATATGAAGAGAGTGGAAAGGATGAGATAATGAAAGCAAGAAAGAGGAACAGAGTGAACAAATAAGGGAGGGAAGAAGAAAGAGGAACAGAATGAATGAGGGAGGGAAGAGAGAAAGAAAGAGACAGAGAACAGAAGAGAGTTCAGAGAGGAGCAGTGAGATGAACTGCAAAATCTAGCATCAGCTTTTATCAAGAGAACATTAAATTGTATAGAAGGCTGTATATGGTGGCACCTGTAGCTCCTCGGGTGCAGACATTTTATGCCCAGCTTATTTTTAGCCTCCATGTATATGAGGCCTGAGTTCCCATCACCACCGCTTTAAAATGGGGTAGGGATATCACTGGCGGCAATTTATTTCAGAGCCACCCCAGTGCAATTTCAAAACAGCTAGCTTACCCTCAGCATTTTCTGTGTGCCCCCCTTTGGATTTAGTAGGAGGCCCAAACAGGGAGGGGGCTTAGTGATGAACTCTTCCTTCAGCAGCTGAAAGCTGGTCTCTCCCTGCTGCCAGCTTTTATCTTCTGAGAAAGAGACAGTTGTCCCTCACTAATCCCCCTCCCTGTGTGGGCCCCCCTCCCAGCCCTGGCTCTAATGTTAGCTCTGCTCCTGAGTTTGTTATCTCTGTACCTTTGTTTCTCTCTCTCTATCTCTCTGATCCAGAGCTCTAACTGCCCAGCCTTTATATTTTTTTCATCTCATCTTCATTTTTATTTATTAACTCAGTTTTTTCTTTTAGATTTAGCTGGAATTCAATGAGTTATGTTGTATTTGTTTCTGCTAATAATGATTTTACTGTATTTTTAGGTAAATATAGCTTTAATATTTTCTTGGGGGCCCTGTCAGGTAGTCTGTGAGGGGCCCCGCGATTTCTATCAGCAGCCCTGGGGATAAGTAATCCAAGTAGAAGGAGGTCACAACATTGAAAAAGATAAAGGCACAGGGCCCAAAGTTTGCATTCAGCAAAGAGGGCATATAAAGCCACGCACATGCAGAATCCCCCTGACCTGAAACAACAATAAATCAAATCCCAACACAATAGAAAAAAGCATCTTTGATATGTATTATATTTCTACTGTGTATTTGTCTTACATTCAGTAGTTATGTTCTTCTGTACACAAGTTTGGTGAGCTGGACCTCCTTTTTTGGTCAGCCTCATCATTTTAGTTTGTCATTGATTTTAATCATGAATTAATAAATGTCTATTTTTCTATTTTGTGTATGGTTGTCTGTCTCATGGTGTGCCCACAAAGTCCACATATATGTACAGTTGTTTCCTACAGCTGTTGTTCTCTAGTAAGAATAAAAGTCCATATCAAATGGAATTCAGCAAAGGTAAATAAAGTGTATGAAATAGTCCAAATCCAACGTATGTCTTAAGGAAAACATCACTGATATTGTGCAGAGATCATGCTACTCCAATAATGTAGTAATGAGCCATCACCATTGTAAGAATTGCACTCTTACCAGACTGAAATGACCCAACTACAGTCTGATTTGCCTGTTATAAATACTTCCATCGGGAGCATTCAGTTCTCACCCATTGGTTCCAATATGTCAGCCTGGCTCTCTCCAAGATTAGTAAAGACAATGGTGACCATATGTATAATCGAATATCCACATGGAATCAAAGCAAGGAAAGCCACATAGTGTAAATTAGCTAAAAACTTTAATCCAAACACATGATACACATTCTACTCATATGATAAAAAAACATTAAGCGCATAAAAAGTCGCACTTTCAAGCTGTACAGCAAAGGTTCCAACTCCAAAGAAGCATGGCAGTGTCGCGTGCGTAGGTTCCATCCCACTCGTGTTTTATGCTTTGATTCCTTGTGGATATTCAATTATACATATGGTCACCATTGTTCTTACTAATCTTGGAGAGAAAGTCAGCCTGACAAATTGGAATCAATGGGTGTGAACTGAATGCTCTCGGTGTAAGTATTTATAACAGGTGAATCAGACTCTGTAGTGGGGTCATTTCAGTCTGGTAAGAGTGCATTTCTTACGATGGTGTTGGCTCCCCCCTGATCACCCCCAGTTAACCCATTCCCCCCTGTCACATTGCACACTAATATAAAGGTAATATAGTGGTTTACTGTATTTTGTATTAGTGCGATTGTGACTTGAGTTAGCGCTAGCGAGTTCGTTTCTGTCCCAAGGAGGTTTAGGGTCACCGCCACCCCCCATAAAGATTTAACCCCCTGATCACCCCCAGTTAACCCCTACACCCCCTGTCACAACACACACTGTATACAGTATGTAGCAGTTTCCTATATACCTGTATTAGGGTGACTTGTGACCAGGTTTAGCGCTTGCGGCCATTCCTTTTAGGGTTAGGATACCCGCCACCCCCCAATAAAGATTTAACCCCCTGATCATCCCCAGTTAATACCTCCCCCCTGTCACATTGCACACTATACACAGGTAATATAGTGTTTTTCTGTATATCTGTGATAGTGTGATTATAACTTCAGTTAGCGCTAGCGAGTAAATTTCTGTCCCAAGTAGGTTTAGCCTCGGTTTCCACTAGTGCGGCTACGAAGTCGTGCTACTTCTAGCACGACTTCGTAGCAAAAGTAAACCGCGGCTTCAGTTAGACTTGTCCCTCATATATAGAGGGAAGTCGCGCTCAAAAGTAGTACATGATTTACTTTTGAGGTTGCGGCAACTGAAGCCGCGGCAGTGGAAACGGGCCCCATTGAAAACAATGGGTTTTGACTTGCTGTGCGACTTGACATGTGTCAAGTCGCACCGCAAGTCGCACTAGTGGAAACCGAGCCTTAGGGTCCCTGCCACCCCCCCAATAAAGATAAACCCCCTTATCCCCCCCTGATCACCCCCAGTTAACCCCTTCATTGCCCTGTCACAGTGTCACTTTTATGTGTACAGTTTTTTTTCTGATCACTATTATTACATATACACACATACACACACATACAGTACACCTCCATTACTAGTATAGTGTTTGAACAGATCAATATCTGATCTGATCAGAACTATACTAGCGTCCCCAATAGTTTAGGGTTTCCAAAACGCGGTGTTTGCGCGATCAGCACTGATTCCTGCCAGCACCTGCGTTTAGCCCCTCCACCCAGTCCACCCCACCCAGTCCACCCCACCCAGGCAAGTGTAGTAATTAATAGATTATTGTCACTTACAAAAAACACAAAACCGCTGTGTTAGCAGAGTCAGGCCTGATCCCTGCTAGCATTAGCAGTTTTTTTTGGTAGCGATTGAAATAGTCCTTGACAACCAGGTGCTTTTTTACCTGTGAGTCACACTACTGTACCTGTAAATTCAGTTGCTAAAATTACCAAACGGTGGTACAGAAGTGCAGAGGCCTACAGTATACTGACCATGTCATATGAGAGCGATGGGAAGCCTCAACTGGCAGAATCAGGGTCAGTATATGAACCTGAAGAGAGCAGTGGCTCCTTGACAGACAGCTCTGACGATGGATGGGTCCCTGTTAGAACCAGGCGTACCCGACCCCATTCTGGAGTTGCTGAGGTGCAGAGATCGCAGCGTGCTCGTATGGAGCAGAGTGTCAGTACTAGTGCAGCTCAGCCTTCTGGTGATCTGGGGAGCACCAGTGGCCTAGTACACCCTGGACCTAGAACAACCAGCACTGCAGTATCACTTGGGGACGTTGCATGTCCCATAAGTGCAGTTGAAGCTGGTGCGGTGGCTAGCACAAGTAGTGGTCCGTAGCCACCGCATATTCGAAGACAGGCCCGCAGAGCACATAGTGCCCTCCCTGATGTGCTGGAATATCCTGATTGGCAGCCCACTGATCCTACAGCACCCGTGCTTCCCCCATTCACTGCCTAACCTGGAATCCACGTGGAAACAGCCAATTTTACTCCCCTGAATTTTTATGAGCTGTTTTCACGGAAGATCTTTTCAGATCTATTGTGGACCAAACAAATTTATACGCTGGTCAATTCATCGCTGCCAACCCAAATTCACCCCTTGCCAGACAATTCGGCTGGAAACCTGTAACGGTTTCTGAGTTTAAGACTTTTCTGGGCCTTTCCCTCAACATGGGCATAACCAAAAAGAGTGAATTGCAGTTATATTGGTCCACTAGCCCAATTCACCATATGCGCGTGTTCTCTGCTTTCATGTCCAGGACGAGATACGAGCAAATTCTGCGGTTTATGCATTTCAATGACAATTAAATCTGTCATCCTCGGGGAGACCCTGAATATGACCGGCTCCACAAAATTCGGCCCCTCGTAAACCACTTCAATCAGCGGTTTGCAGCCTTGTTTACCCCCCAACAAGTTGTCTTCGTTGATGAGTCCCTGATTAAGTTTACTGGCCGCCTTGCTATGAAACAGTATCTCCCCAGCAAACGTGCCAGAGCAAGCTGTATAAGCTCTGTGACAGGGCCACAGGCTATAGAGTTAGTTTCCGGGTTTACGAGGGAAAAGATAGCACTGTGGAGCCCCCCAATTGCCCAAACTACATAGGGAGCAGCGGCAAGATAGTTTGGGACTTGGTGTCACCCTTATTCGGAAAGGGGTACCATTTGTACGTGGACAATTTTTATTCAAGCGTGCCACTTTTTAGTCACCTGCTTGAATTTCAAATTGGCGCGTGTGGCACCGTGCGACCTAATCGCCGGGGGCTTCTAACTAAATTTCCAACTTAGTCGGGGGGGGGGGGGGGGGGGAGAGCCTGCTTGGAAACTGACAAATTGCTTGCAGTGAAGTGGAGGGATACCCGGAATGTTTTCGTTCTGTCCTTCATTCACGCAGACACGACAGTTGAAATTACTACGGCAACTGGTGTTATGGAGAAACCCCTCTGTGTCCATGACTATAACCTTAATATGGGAGGGGTGGACCTTAATGACCAGCTTTTGGCGCCGTACTTAGTTGCCCGTAAAGCCAGACGCTGGTACAAAAAAGTGTCTGTTTATATATTCCAATTGGCTATGCTGAACGCTGTGCTATACAAAGCGTCAGGATGAACTGGATCCTTCTGAGAATTCCAGGAAGAGATCATCGGAGCCTACCTGTATCCAGGAGGTGCTCCTGCCCAACTTCCCCTTCCAGATGCAGTGAGCCGGCTACATGAGAGGCATTTTTCACATGTTCCCCCGAGTACCCCTACCCAAAGATACCCCCAAAGAAGATGTCGTGTCTGCAGTGCCATCTTAAGAGCCTTATAGGCCCCCGGGCAATGCAGTGCACTGGGGCCCTGCCTACACAATCACGCACGAGAATAAAAATGCAAATTATCGATAAGGCGATATTTATTGGTACCTCCAACAAAATCAGTGTTTAAACATTAACACAACGTTTGGACAATATAAGGATGTACAGGACTGATATAGGATAGCACACAGAGGATGTACATGGCAGGTATAGGATGGCACAGACAGAGGATGTACATGGCAGGTATGGGATGGCACAGGGGCTATACAGGACCGATTTAGGATGGCACACAGAGGATGTAAAGGAAAGATATAGGATGGTGGGCACTGCTGCATAGCACATTACACAGTGGGCAAAACACATTGCATGCTGTTCACTGCACGTGACATGGTGGGCACTGCACGTGACATGGTGGGCACTGCATGTGACATGGTGGGCACTGCACGTGACATGGTGGGAACTGCACGTGACATGGTGGGAACTGCACGTGACATGCTGGGCACTGCATGTGACATGGTGGGCACTGCATGTGACATGGTGGGAACTGCAAGTGACATGGTGGGCACTGCACGTGACATGGTGGGCACTGCACGTGACATGGTGGGCACTGCATGTGACATGGTGGGCACTGCACGTGACATGGTGGGAACTGCATGTGACATGGTGGGCACTGCATGGCACAGCACATGGCATGATGGACACTGCGCATTACATGGTAGGCCCTGCATGGCACAGCACATTACATGGTGGACACTGCACGGTACATCATATGGTATAGTGGGCACTGCTCATAACATAGTGGACACTGCATGGCACAGTACATTACATGGTGGGCACTGAATATTACATGGCAGGCACTGCATGGCACAGTACATTACATGGTGGGCACTGCATATGACATGGTGGGCACTGTATGGCATAACACATTACATTGTGGGCAAAAGGGAACACATTACATGGGGGGAAGCAGCAGTCTCTCCCACAATCATCACAGCCCCCAGGAGAGTTTTTGCACAATCCCCTCTCTCCCTAATAAGTTTACTAACCTCATCTGAGCAGCATGAGATATTTCCTTTTTTTTTTTTAATTCAATAAAAGCTTTATTTAGGAATAAGATTGTAACAATGAAAAATAGTAATGTAAGCATTTTGGTAAAACATCATGAAAGAATACAGACAGACGTTTCAGTATAAAAGTTGAATGACATATTTGACAAGAATTATGTCCTGAAAGTCTCGTACAGTCAACAAATCAACCGGTACTGGTGTAGTCAGGGAAAGAACCACTACACCAGATGGCCATAGAGGCCAAGAGGAAGGAAGATAGAGTGGAAAGGGATAAAGAAAGAGAAAAGAGAAATTGATAGAAGGGGTGAGGTGAGTATGGGGGTAGGGAGTTCTGAAGCGAGCATTCCTAAGCAGTCAGGTTGGGTGTCATGTACCAGATATAATATTCGGTAAACAAAGGTCAATAACTCAGAAGGCTGTGTAGCCTCATCTTAACACTATTTAATGTGTAATCAATTTAGGAAAATCATCAGACAATGTGAAGAGTACCCAGGGTCTCCAAGTTTCATGGAAGTCAACATCCGATTCCTTCTTAATAGCGATGGTCTCTTCCATGTCATATATAAGTTTCACCTTGTCCGCCCAGTCTTTGGTATTGGGGGTGTTTTGCGTATTCCATTGGAGGGGTATGACCGCTTTGGCCGCATTTAGTAGGTGTCTGACTATGGAGTGTTTATAGCTTTTATACGAGAGATTATTTACATGAAGTAAACAGCATGCCGCATCAAGGACCATAGAGGTGCCTGTGATGTGTTTGATGAGATTAATAATCTTGGACCAGTATGTCCTTATTAAGTCGCAAGACCACCATAAATGCGCGAAAGTGCCCCTCTGTTTCAAACATCTCCAACAGCGATCGGAGCGTTGCGGAGACCAAGCATGTAGCTTCACCGGAGTAATGTACCATTGAACTAAAATTTTGAAGGCCGTTTCTTGGATTCTCGTGCTCAGTGAGCATTTGTGCGTAAATATGCAAGCTTTTTCCCAATTCTTCTCTGATATTGAGCAGTCCAAGTCTTTCTCCCATAGCTTCTTATATTTGTCTGGTGCCCGTGTTGGGGTACACAGGATCCACTGGTATGCTTGTGAGGTGGTTTTGTAGCAGGGTGATTGGTCTCCGCAAAGCTTTTCGAAGGCCGTTAAAGGTTTAGTCAGAGCTGATCTGTTTTTGTGATTCCGGACAAAGTCGTGGACTTGAAGGTGCTTCCAAAAGGAGAGTGTGTAATTTTTTGGTTTGGTCTCGTTAAATTCGTTGAGGGACATTAGGTTGTTTCCTCGGAAACAGTCTTTTACCCGCAGGGTGCGATCTGATGAGGGAGTGTTTGAACCCCTACAATCCATGGCAATGCCAGGTAGAAAGTCTGGGTTGTCAGAGATTGGTGTCATAGGACCTGGGTTGGAGACCAGTTGATATTCAGAGGCAAGTCTATTAAAAATGGAGAGTGTGGTAGATATTAATGGATGAAGTCTGACTTCGACAGGATAATTGGTAGGATCTGACCAGATTAAGTTTTGGGTTGGGAACTTTGAGCAACATCTTTCCAACTCCACCCAATCTTTTTGCTGGGCATGGCAGTGCCAATCGACTACTCTGGTAATGTGAGTGGCGTGGTAATATTTGAGGAAGTTTGGCAACCCTATGCCGCCTCTTGCTTTGGGTGAATGTAATCTGAGGATGTTGATTCTGGGTTTTTTATGAGCCCAAATGAATTGTCTCTGAGTGTAAGTGAGCTTTTTAAAGAAGACAGCAGGAATTTTGATGGGGATTGCATGGAACAGGTAGAGTAACCTAGGTAGGATAACCATTTTTAAAATTGCGGCTCTTCCGAACCAGGAGAAATTTTTTGAATTCCAATTATGAAGGTCCTTATTAATTTTCCCCAGAAGTGGTGTAAAATTCGCTCCAAATAGAGATTCAACACGCGGGGTGAGTTGGATACCCAGGTATTTGATGGATCTAGATTCCCATTTGTAGGGGCAGTTACTTTGGGTTAGTTTTTTTTGATCATCTGACAGGGAGATATCCATGGCCTCAGATTTGGAGTGGTTAATCTTAAAGTTGGACAAATATCGGAAGTTGCGAAATTTTAGGTTCAGGTTGGGTATAGAGATATGAGGTTGGGTGATGTAAAAAAGTAAGTCATCAGCGTAGGCTGAGACTTTATAGTCTCTATCTCCGACTCTGAATCCATGAATTGCCGATTCTGCATTCACATGCCTAATTAGGGGTTCAAGGGCTAAGATAAAAAGAATCGGAGAGAGAGGACACCCTTGTCTCGTTCCATTTTTCAAATGAATGGGGGAAGAAAGTATATTATTAACCTTGATCCTCGCAATAGGGTCAACGTAGAGGGACCCAATCCAGGTCATCATGTTATTACCCAGGCCTATGTGCTCACAAATGGCTAGCATGTAATCCCAGGCCACCCTGTCAAAGGCCTTTTTGGCATCTGTAGATAGAACCAGGCCTTCCAAGCCATTTCCACGTGCCTCATGTATCAAATTTAGCGATTTTATAATATTGTCCCTTGCTTCGCGGCCGGGCATAAAGCCCACCTGTTCAGGTCCAATGACAAGGTGGAGTAGGGGTCTCAGTCTGTTGGCTAATATTTTGGCAAGAAGCTTAACGTCAATGTTTAAGAGTGAGATGGGTCTGTAGTTTGCACAATCCGTTGAGTCTTTTTCTTTTTTGGGGATCACCGTTATGTGTGCAGTGAGGAATTCTGCAGAGGGTCTAGATCGTTTAGAAAGGACGTTTAGTGCTTTGGTGAGAGGGGTCGTTAACGTAGAGTTAAAGGTTTTATAGTACTGGGAAGTCAAGCCATCCGGTCCTGGGCTCTTGCCATTTTTCAGATCTTTTATAGCCAATTGGACTTCTTCTGTGGTAATGTCTTTCTCTAGTTCTAGAATGTCTGAATGTTCGAGGATAGGTAAGCCGCTATCTCTGATGTATTGGTGGATAAGCAGGTCCCTAGGTCCCGTCAGGTTAGGGGGGCGAGATTGAGGAGGGAGGTTGTACAGTTTTTCGTAAAACAGGCGGAATGCTTCTGCAATGTTCCTGGAATCATGATACTTTTTATTGTTCTTGTCTCTGATACACGGGATATGTGACGCAGTCTGTAGGTCTTTAAGTGCTCTCGCTAAGTATTTGCTACTCTTATCCCCATGTTCATAATAGATCGCCCTACTTAGATATAGGGATCTTTTGGTTTTCTTAGTCAAAATGTCAGCTAATTCTTTTCTACGCTCGAGCAGGTCTTTGTGTAAGGTCTTAGCTAGTGAAAGTTTGTGTTGGGTTTCTAGGAGGGCAATATTAGTCACTAGTTCAGATATGCGTTTATTATTTTCTTTCTTTTTCCTGGCCCCATACTTGATAAATTCCCCCCTAATCACGCTCTTGTGAGCCTCCCAAATTGTGATTGGGGAGGTCTCAGGAGAGGTATTTTCGCGAAAATAATTTGTTAGGGTAGATTGGATATTTGTCTTGATCTCCTGATCAATTAGCAAGGCGGGGTTCAATCTCCAATTGAACATGGGTTTGCAATTTGTGCTTGGTGAGATGGAGATTGATATTGGGGCATGGTCAGATATTGAGACAATCCCAATCTCGGCCTCCATCAGATCCGGTAGATCTCTTTGGGTGATGTATATGTGGTCAATTCTCGCGTAACTATCGTGAGGGGCCGAGTAATGAGTAAAATCCTTTTCTGTGGGATGTAAGGCTCTCCAAGTGTCGACCAGATTTAGGGATCTCAACAATTCCTTAATTTTTTTCAGCCGTTTGTATGCAATGCAAGTTTTACCAGAGGAGGTATCCTGCAAGGGGTCCAAAGGAATGTTAAAGTCCCCCCCCAGGATTACACATCCCGTTGCGAAACTTTTAAGTTCTGAAATTACTTTGTTACAGAATGACACTTGCGCCCTGTTCGGAAAGTAGACATTAGCAAGCGTGCATGGACGCCCATTGAGTGTACCAGCCAGAAAAATAAATCTACCCTCGGGGTCTAGATATTGTTTTTCGACCGTGAACGGTGCGTTTTTATTCATCAGAATGGCCACACCTTTGGTCTTAGCCAAAGGGTTTGAAGCAGCATACATCTTGATAAAGTGTTTATCTGTCATTTTAAGGACAAAGTTGTGTTTGAAATGAGTCTCCTGGAGGAAGACTATTTGTGCATTACTCTTTTTGAGTTCAGTTAGAATTTTCTTTCTCTTTTCAGGTATATTAAGACCGTTGATGTTATGGGATACAATCAAGGGATTTTTACCCAGGTGTGAGAAAGCCATGTTTGTATCTCGAGAGGGGAATTGGATCTTGGGGAATGGGGGGATAAGGACTGGGGATAGTAAAGGAAAGAAAAGAATATGAGAAATACAGAGAGGAAGGAAGTAAAGACAAACACCGTAATAAGCCGACGTCTGAGGGAGGAGCCCAGACACCCACTAATCAGTAGACAATTCTATACTGAAAGTATCAAAATACAGTAATACTTTGTGAAAAAAAGACAACGTATAAAAAAGTCTCTTGGGGACAATGGTGGAGACGCAAAAAGGAGGCGTCCCAAAAATTCAAGAAAAAAGTTCTATGTAATAGGACAACCTGTCCAAACCCACATAAAACGACTCAGTAAACAAATGCATAATAAAACAACAAAGAAAGATGGACTCTGCGGCCAAATGTAACGTAAAACGGGCCAATAAGGGAACCTGCAATAATAACTGACATAGGTAGGGTGGACCCAAGTTGGAATAATCCCCCCACATTGTGTACCACATTAGGAATGGTAAATTGCTCCCGACAACTGAGACTGGATCTTGTCAGGAAAGAAATTGCAAAAGATATGTAGACCAGAAATTGTCATTAGATAAGTGCAAATTTCAAGAAAAAGAGAAAAAAAAAAAAAGGGGAAGAGACGGGTCATTGCCTACAAGCTGCAGGTGAGACCGATACACAAATACCTCCAGGGTTCAGTTCAGGAATGTTTGATCAGTCAAGTGTTCCAGGATCATCAGGATCTTCATCATGAGACTTTGTCTATAACCCGAAAGTTTCTGCTGTGCTCGTCTGGAGGATCTCAGAGATATTTCCTTTCTCCTGGGCTTCTGCTGATTAGGATAACATCAGCACCCCTCCCCCAGACAGCTGCCTGCATCTCCTTTACACTGAGGATCTGTGTGAGTGTAACAGATCCTGTGATAGGAGCCAGGCATTGGCAGGAACAGCAGCTGAGACTTCTCTCCTTCACGTGTGCAATGCAGAGGGGACTTCTTCTTCAAGACAGCACACAGATATTGATAACTAAGCCACTGGCATAGGCCTATATTCAGGGAGGGGCCTGGAGCTGCAGCTCCTCCAATAGCACCTATGTTAACCGGCCCTGGTGGGTGGAGCCAGTCTTCTAAGCGAGAGAGGAGAGGAGGACGAGCCGAAGAGGAGGATCCTCCTCCGCTGTGCATCATGGGTCTGCTCTCCAACGTCACTGGTTGCTAGATGCCAATTGGCCTGGCCTTCCTAGCAACCAGTGTGCAGTGCAGACTCAGAGCCACCGGCAGACAACGGTTGGCCCGGCGGACAATGGGGGGGGGGCCCTAGACCACCAGGTAAACTAAGTAATCTAGCCTGTTGGGGGACAGCAATTGCCAGCCCTGTGTGTGGGGCCCCTTGGCAAGTGGGGCCCCCGGGCAACCGCCGGGCATGCCCAATGGAAAAGACGGCCCTGCGTGTCTGTAGCAGGTGCGGATTTAGGCGTGACACCCGCTATTATTGTCCCGACTGTCCTGACCAACCTGGTCTCTGCATCGGGGACTGTTTTCGTCGCTACCACACACTAGTGGAGTATTAGCGTAGGGTACAGCACGACACAGTGTAGGGCACACTAACACAGGGTCTCGAAAGATGTTCGAGGGCTATCGACATTTTGAGAGACCCTAATCTGGAAAGTTGCAATTCACAAAAAAAAAAGTGTAAAAAAAATTTACAAAAAAAATAAAAAAGCCAAAAACGGTTTTTGTTTGAGTTATTTTTCTGTTCTTCTCCTCTTCCTACTGTACTTTTACTGTACTTTGCTTTTCATTCTATTGTTAACCAGTTTGATTTGCAGTAATACTCATTGGCTGCCACATTCATTTTATATATTCTGACACAAACAGCGTTTGCGCTCAGCATATATGGATACCTCTGATGGCAGCGCTGTGGTAGGTGATTTCACCACTGCAGTTAAAATACCATTAGGTATACATGGAATTTTGTCATGTATACCCGCCATTAAGAAGTGGGTTTGGATGTTTGGGCGGTTAATGGTACTACACAATTTTCTTGCGGAGATCTCTGTTAGGTTCTCATTTTTTCATTCGGCCCACAGGCTGCACGAAAAAAAAAACCTACACTATATGCCAAACAAGGACCAGCAATGTACTGGTGCGTTGCTGGACTTTGAGTGATTATACCAGGATGATGCCTGCAGAGTTAGGCATCATCTTGGTATAGTTTTTTACAGCCAGTGGTCGGCTTACATATAAAACCAATCCTAGTGAATAATTGGCCGCTAGACTGCTTTTACAAGCAGTGGGAGGGGACTCCCCACCCCCCCCCCTCCCGCCGCCGTCCGCGGTTTTTCTCGGGCTCTCCTGTCCCATCGGTTAACCCAAGAGTGCAACCGGTGGTTCAAATATCTAACCATAGAGCTGATTGGAGACGAGAATGGCTCCAATCATCACTATGGCCTAAGATACCATTTCATGGCATCTCATGACTTCTGTTTCGCCAGAAATAAACAGCGCCATTGGGAAATTGGCAAAGCATTTTATCACACCAATTTTGGTGTGGTCAGATGCGTTAAGGTCAGAGGAGAGATCTAGAGTCTAAAAGACCCCAATTTTTTTAAAAAAAGAGTACCTGTCACTACAGATTGCTATCATAGGTGATATTTAAATTCACTGTGATAACAATAAAAATGATTAAAAAAAAAAAATGAAAGGAAAGGTGTCAAAATAACATAAAAAAGCAAAATAAAGGCGTGTGCCTTTGCGCGCAAGCACGAGGGGACAGGGGGGCTTGATTTTTTTTTGGAAAATGAAGAAAAAAAAGGAAAATTCTTTTTTTTTCCTCTTTTTTCAATTTCTAAAACTTTGTGACAAAAAGTGAGATCTGCAAAACACTCAAAATGCCTCTCTGCAAATAGCTTAGGGTGTCTACTTTCCGAAAAGGGGTCATTTGAGGGAGGGGGGGGTTTGTGCTGTCTTGCCATTTCATGGCTTGTGTGAGCAATATATCATTTAGTGACAACTTTGTGTAAAAAAAGAAAAAAGAAAAAAATAATAATTTTCCCGGAACTTGTGGCAAAATATAAAATGTTCCATGGACTCACCATGCCTCTCAGCAAATAGCTTGGAGTGTCTACTTTGCAAAATGGGGTCATTTGGGGGAGGGGGGGTTTGGTGATTAGTTTTCGGGGTCCCGTACACAGCTAGGCTCCCAAAAAGTCTTACACATGTGGTATCCCTGTACTCAGGAGAAGCAGCAGAATGTATTTTGGGGTGTCATTCCACATATACCCATGTCATGTGTGAGAAATTTATCTTTTAGTGACAACTTTGTGTTGGAAAAAAAAATAATGTAATTTTCCCAAAACATGTGGCGAAATATAAAATATTCCATGGACTCACAATGCCTCTCAGCAAACAGCTTGGGGTGTCTACTTTCTAAAATGGGGTCATTTGGGGGGTTTTATGGTATCCTCACATTTCAGGGCCTCCTAAACTGTGATAGGTAGTAAGAAAATGCAATGAAAAATGTACGCCCTTTGAAATTCTGAAGGTGGTGATTGGTTTTCGGGGTCCCGTACACAGCTAGGCTCCCAAAAAATCTCACACATGTGGTATCCCTGTACTCAGGAGAAGCAGAAAAATATATTTTGGGGTGTAAGTACACATATATCCATGGCACGCGTGAGCAATATATAATTTTAATGACAACTTTTTTTTTTTAGTAATTTTTCAAACACCATTCCTTAGGATGTCTACTTTCCAAAAAGTGGTAATGGGGGGGGTTGTACTGCCCTGCCATTTTAGCACTTCAGGAAATGAGATAGGCAGTCAGAAAGTAAAAGCTGCATAAATTCCAGTATTTACACCATAGTTTGCAGACGCTATAACTTTTGCGCAAACCAATAAAAATATTAATTGAGATTTTTTTTGTCAAAGACATGTAGCTAAATACATTTTGGACAAAAAATAGACATAAATTGAGTATATTGGATATTTTTTAAAGGACAAAGTTGAAAATGAAATTTTTTCTAAAACTTTTTGCTCTTTTTTATTAATATCGCAAAAAATGAAAAGCGCAGAGGTGATCAAATACCACCAAAAGAAAGCTCTGTTTGAGGGGAAAAAAGGACGTAAATTTTGTTTCTCTTACGTCCTCCGACAGTCGCCGCCTCTCCATATTCGTCACAATGGGGTAATTGACCTTTCTCCGTAGGAGTAGCTAGGCAACAGAATATGTCAATATTAAAGCTTTTAACATATCCCACCCCCAGGGGGTGGTCCCCTCAGTCAATACCCTCCTGCTTCCTGTTCCATATCTCAGTTTCATTGACTAGCTGTTAGGAGTTAGCTGGCTGTTTCTGTGCTGGGGCATTTTGTCTCAGCCTTTATCTTCTTTTTGATTTTATTTGAGTTTTTTTCTCTCTCTTTACTTAGCTGTTACTTTTGCCAGCATTAGTTAGTTCTTCTGATGAAGAGGATCTTGCGGGCTGGGTCTCGGGCTGGCCCCCCTGGTCGCAGGTTGTGGGCCAGTGGCTTCCCAGCCTGCCATCGAGCGTTCAGTCAGGTATTTTTTCCAGGCATTGGTGAACGACCCATCCCTGTTCGCTGCAGGGATGCTGTGGTGAGGTGGCTACCTCACTGGACGCCATGCAGTTTCGCACCGCAGTTCAACTGCGTCTTGGCTGCGACTCTCCCTGTCACATGTGCAGTGGCTTGATCGCTTGTGCAGGTTCCCCACGCAATTCAGAAGGTAAGTGTACTCTGTGTGGGGACCTGTCTGTTTGGTGGGTGTCAGTCTGGGACTGTGTAACCCTGCATGTCTGTTCACACTGTGGGACTCCCTGTCTGGATGCTGCTGTGGGCTGCAAGGAGGGGGGCTGTGATACACTGTTCTGTGTTACTGACTGTGTGATTTCTCTGTGTGACATGCTATATGTTGTAGGGCATGCTGTGGTACATGTGTGTGCAACATGCGGCGGCCGCTGCTGCGGTCCGCCATTTTAATGTTAACTACAGGCTTATGAGGGCTTCTCCTATACGCTGGGAGCGGCGGTTTTGGCGCCAAACGCCGCCATTTTGGCGGCGATCGCTCCGGGCCTCATGTAGCACTGCAATTACCTCCTCCCCCGGCGGCCATTTTCTTGTAGCCTTCCATAGGCTTTATAGGAGCGGCTTCTGGTACATCACTTCCTTTTCCCTGGGCACACCGATCGATACAGCAGCAGCAGTGATCTCTCCAGGTTTTTATCCTCCTTAGTCCTGTGTCCTTGCCTAAGTTTGTAGTTTTCCCTGTGGGGGTCGACTTGTGCAGGGGTGTGTGAGCGGTTCTCCTACACACTTCTGGGGGCATGGATTCTCAGGAAAGCAAATTTCCTCCCCCTTTGCTGGGTGGTCAAGGGGCTGCTGCTGTTTCCCCTGAGGGGGGCGATTTGGCCACAGTTGTGGCTAACCTGGCTGCTCAGGTGCAAATGCTTGTGGCTGCTCAATCCACTAAACGGCCCAGAGTTTCAATATCCTCTGATTCAGAGGGCGAAGGTGATGGGGCTGCTATGGCTGGGGTCCCCTTATCGGTGTCCCGTTCGTCCCTGGACTTTGCAGGGTCGGAGGGGGATGCAGAGGTTGAGGGGGTTGATGATTCTCCCCCTGGCTCGTCTGAAGAGCTTGCAATCATGGATGAATTGGTTGCTTCTATCAAACAAACGCTGCATTTACAGGATGAACCGTGTCCACCTGCCGTTCTGGCTTCTTATGGGACACAGCGGAGGCGCAAAACATCGCAGGTTTTTCCTTGTACTGAGGATTTTCAGCGCGCTGTTAGTGAACAATGGCGCAATCTAAAGAAGCCTTTTGCTGTGCCGAGTAGGTTCAAGCTGCGTTATCCCTTCACACCCACCACTGATGAACGTTGGTGTGTGCCACCTCCGGTGGATCACGCGGTGGCGGTTTTGAATAAATCTACTGCGATTCCGGCAGAGGATACCCCGGTGTTCCGGGAACCTACGGACAGGAGACTGGAGTCTCTTGCCCGTCATACTTACTCGGTTACCGGTTCCATGCTAAAAGCTATTTTTGCTTCCCTTATGGCAGCTCAGGCTGTCGCGGATTGGACGCAAGTACTCAGGCGCGTCCTGGTGGCTGATTCTGCCCCGCCGACGACTTTGACAATGGTGGATCAGGTCCATCAGGGGGTCATGTATTTGTGTGATGCGGAATTGGATGTAATTCCTTTGGCTGCACGTGTGCACAGCGTGGCGGTGTCGGGATCTCGTCTTTTTGGCGACTTGCTGGATACGCTGATTAGGGGATCTCTTGCCCCAATCTCACAAGGCTAAGGGCGCTCAAGGTAAGAAGCACGCTTCGTTTAGGCCCCCTCAGGGGTCCTTTCGTGCCTTTCGGTCGCACTATAAGGGCAAACCCTTCAAGGGTCAAGGCTCCCAAAAGAAACCGTGGGCAGGTAAGCAGAAGTCCGGCCAGTCCGGTTCCGCTGCCCATAACAACGCGGCCTGAAGGGACGCCCTCACTCAGTTCTGGGGTGGGGGGACGTTTGCTCGGTTTTCTTCAACCCTGGCTGGCCCGCGTACGGGACAGGTGGGTTCAGGAGATCGTTCGATCCGGGTACAAGATCGAGTTCCTTTCTGGGCCGGCGAACAGGTTTTTTCCCTCAAACCTTCAACTGTCTCCGAAGCGTTTGCGGGGGTTGCACCTGGCGGTGCAGGACCTGCGGGCTCAGGGAGTAGTGGTTCCGGTACCTCATCGGGGCAGATTTCGGGGGTTTTATTCAAATCTGTTCACTGTGCCCAGAAAGGAGGGCAAGGTACGTCCAATTCTGGACTTGAAAGCTCTGAACCGCTTTGTGCGGGTTCGCAAGTTCCGCATGGAATCCCTGCGCTCGGTGGTGGCTGCTCTAGTTCCAGGAGAATTCATGGCCTCCATCGACTTGAAGGATGCGTACCTACACATCCCCATTTTCGAGGGTCACCAAAGGTACCTTCGTTTTGCCATTGCGGAGGATCATTATCAATTCGTGGCGTTACCCTTCGGTCTCGCTTCGGCTCCGCGGGTTTTCACCAAGGTGCTTGCACCGGTTCTGGCCTTACTGAGAGCCCAGGGTATCTCAATCCTGGGGTATCTGGACGACATTCTGGTTCGGTCTGCGACCAGTCAGGGTCTGGTGAAGGACCTGTCCATCACAATGCAAACTCTGCAGGAGTTTGGTTGGACGATAAACTTCCCAAAATCGATGCTGTGCCCGTCGGTTCGTCTTCCCTATCTGGGTATGATTCTGGATTCGGTTCAGGCAAGAGTCTTCCTACCGGAAGACAAGCTCAAAACGCTTCAGGACGAAGTCAGATCCCTTCGGGAAATTCCGTGCTCATCCCTTCGGACGGGCATGAGGTGTTTAGGTTTGATGGTCTCGGCTTTCGAGGCGATTCCATTCGCCCAGTTTCACACGAGGGATCTCCAGGCGGAGATCCTGTCCAGGTGGGACGGGCGACCACAATCTCTGGATCTTCAGATATCGTTGAGTCCTCGCATGAGAAGCAATCTTCTGTGGTGGCTGCAGTCCCCGGCGGTGTCGGGGGGCAAGTCTTTTCGTCCGCTTTCGTGGACGGTGATCACCACGGATGCCAGCCTGTTGGGCTGGGGTGGTGTTCTGGGCGTTCTATCCGCCCAGGGAACTTGGTCGGAGGAGGAATCTTCCCTTCCGATCAACATTCTGGAATTGCGGGCGATAAATCTTTGCCTTCAACGCTGGACGGACAAGCTTCAGGGCTGTCCGGTTCGGGTTCAGACGGACAATGCCACAGCGGTGGCCTACATCAACCACCAAGGGGGCACCAGGAGTGCTCGAGCGGCTCGGGAAGTGGCCGACATTCTGTCTTGGGCCAAGACGCACGTCCCGGCGATAACGGCAGTTCACATTCCAGGGGTGGACAACTGGCAGGCCGATTATCTGAGCCGCCAGACTCTGGACCAGGGGGAATGGTCGCTCCACCCGGAGGTTTTCCAGATGTTGTGCGCGAAGTGGGGTCTTCCGGATGTGGACCTGTTCGCGTCTCGTCTGAACAACAAGGTGGGAAGGTTCGTGGCAAGGACGCGCGATCCTCGGGCAGACGCGTCAGACGCGTTAGTGGCTCAGTGGCATCAGTATCGGCTGGTTTATGCATTCCCACCAATTCAGTTGCTGTCCCGGTTCCTTCGCAGGTTGTCCTCGGAACCAAAAACGGTGATTCTGGTGGCGCCAGACTGGCCTCGCCGGTCTTGGTACGCAGACCTCGTGAATCTGGCGGTCGACGCTCCATGGCGTCTGCCTCTTCGGGAAGATCTTCTGTCTCAAGGACCGATATTCCATCCTGCTTTACAGTCGCTGGCTTTGACGGCCTGGCTGTTGAGACCGAGGTCCTAAAGGATAGGGGTCTCTCTCCGGAGGTCATTCATACTTTTATCAATGCTAGAAAGGCCTCTTCGGGGAAAATATACTACCGTACTTGGAAGGCCTATTTTGCCTGGTGTGAGTCCAGGGGGTATTCCCCTCGCTCATACTCGGTTTCGAGAGTGTTGGCTTTTCTTCAAACGGTGCGTGGACCAGCGTTTGGCGTTGGCCACGATTAAGGGTCAGATTTCTGCTCTGGCCGTTCTTTTTCAACGCCCTGTGGCGTCTAATTCTCTGGTTGGCACCTTTGTTCAAGGGGTGCGACACCTGGTCCCTCCTAGGAGGGAGCCTTTGCCTCCATGGGACTTGAACCTTGTTCTGTCCGTGTAACAACATGTTCCTTTTGAAAAAATCAGGGAGATCTCGTTGCCTCTGTTGTCCAAGAAGGTCGCTTTTTTGGTGGCGATCACTTCGGCTCGCAGAGTTTCGGAGCTGGCGGTTTTGTCCTGCAGGTCTCCGTATCTGGTACTCCACTTGGATAAGGTGGTCTTGCGACCTAATCCTTCTTTTCTTCCCAAAAGGATTTTGGAATTTCACCTCAATGAGGACATTGTCTTGCCTTCGCTTTGCGCGGAGCCTAAGCATCCGAAGGAGGTGGCCTTACATTCTTTGGATGTTGTTAGGGCGATCAGGGTTTACCTGAATTTGACAAAATCCTTCCGCAAGACGGATTCTCTCTTTGTCCTTCCTGAGGGACCTCGGAAGGGCATGGCGGCGTCGGCTTCTACCATCGCCAAATGGATCAGACAGACCATTGAGTAGGCATATGCTTTGAAGGGGAAAGTTCCTCCTATGCCTGTGAAGGCGCACTCTACTAGATCTCTGAGTACGTCTTGGGCCTGTCATCATCGGACTTCTGTGGCCCAGGTGTGTAAGGCGGCGACTTGGTCGTCCGTTCACACCTTCTCAAAGTTCTACAAAGTGGATGTTCAGGCATCGGCAGATGCTTCCTTTGGCCGCAAGGTTCTTAGTGCGGCAGTACCTTAAGGTCCCTTGTTTTTGGGCCCTTGGCTGTTTGGGATGTTTTTATCCCTAGGTTATTTGTTTTTCCTGGGTTGTTGCTCCTGTTGAGCAAAGTTTTTTTCATGCTGCCCTGCTGGTTTCCTTCCTTTGGTAAGGTTACTTTCTCTGATGTGGAGACTGCGTTGCCTTAGGCGCGGCTGCGTTTCCCACCCCTCATGTTTGCACTGCTTTGGGACGTCCCCATTGTGACGAATATGAAGAGGCGGCGACTGTCGGAGGACATGCAATGCTTTACAAAAAACATAATTTTTGTAAAATCTTACCTGTAAAATTCCTTTCTCTGAGTCCTCTGACAGTCGCCGCCCCCGCCCCTCTTTTGGGGTTTGTTTATGTACTCTACTGCTATTCTACTGAAACTGAGGAATGGAACAGGAAGCAGGAGGGTATTGACTGAGGGGACCACCCCCTGGGGGTGGGATATGTTAAAAGCTTTAATATTGACATATTCTGTTGCCTAGCTACTCCTACGGAGAAAGGTCAATTACCCCATTGCGACGAATATGAAGAGGCGGCGACTGTCGGAGGACTCAGAGAAAGGAATTTTACAGGTAAGATTTTACAAAAATTCCGTTTTTTGTAAAGCATTGCATGACCGCACAATTGTCAGTTAAAATCACGCAGTGCAAGTTGAAAAAAGGGGCCGGGGCTAAAGTGGTTAATGGAACAACACAATCTCTGCACAATGTCAGTGATGTTTTCTTCAAGACATACATTGGATTTGGAGTATTTCATACACTCTTTTTATTTTGACCTTTTGTTTTTAGTAATTTATTTTCACTATGTTAGGCAACATATGTGATATACTGTAAATGATTCACTCATTTGTGGTGATAAATAACATGTGTTGAGCAATCGCTATTTAAATACAAGTGGGCGTATGCAGAGGGATGGAGTTGCTTTTAATTTTCTTTATTATTTTTATTACATTTTTTTATAATTCAATTTTTTTCTTCATTTAACTTTATTGCTATCACGAGGGGCTAGCACGCCCCCTGTGTGATAGCATTTGACAGGTCCTCTTTATGGAGACATCAGGGGGCTTTTAGACCTCTAACGTCACCCTGGCCCTCTGCTCAAGGAGTGTATTTGATCAGCTGTATACCCAGCTTTCTATCTGGGATGCTACTGCAGCCATAAGCCTGTTTTAACCGACTCACTCTCTGGACGTCCTATAATTGGCTTCTGTCCCTCAGGCATTTTCACTGCTTAACACAAGTTTGTGTTATCAAAAGACATACATTTTTCCCAAAGATACCAATGTATCACAAACATCGTTTGTACATGACCCCTAGGCCTCTTCCACACAGATGCCTGAAAACGCTTTGTTTTCAGTCAAACAGGTATTTTTTTGCTGATCTAAAAGCAGTCCATCATTTATAATGTGTTTTAATGCACTACTTTGTGATCAGTAAAAAAAAAAAAAAAAAATACAAAAATTTGAGTTGCTGGTCAATATTTTTGTGTGTATACTCACAAATATGCACGAATATGTGCAAATTCGGGTGAATACTCGCAAATGCGATTCTAGCTTGTGTGTTCATATTCACAAACACATGCAAGTGATATGCAGCCCATCCTCGTGCTTTTTTTTTTTGCCAGAAATGTCTAGTGCTCATACATCAGTACAGTGTGCAAGAGGTCATAAACAATAAGGCTCCATGTACACGGGACGCTGGAAATGGCCGTTTAGGAGCAGTTGGGCGTTTTTTTCAGAAGCCCCTGAACCCATCTACATTTTATCTTATCTGTCAATGTACACCAGGTCGTTTACAGTCATTTGCAGGCAGTTGCGTTCAGGGACTTTTTTTTAGAACGCAATTATTTGCGTTCGAACGTGTGTTTCCCGACGTCTCAAACGCACAAACGCGTCCGAACGTGTCTGAACGCGTCTGAACGCGATGACCCGCGTTTAGCGTTCGCGTTTTTCCATTTTAAAAGGGGAATAATTTTTTTGACCTCTAGGAACGGTTCTAAATGCAAACGCCCGCAAACGCCGCTAAACGCCCGCTAAACGCGGGTACAAACGCGACCGAACGGACGTTTCAAACGTCCTAAAAATTCCAGCATTCAAAGGGACTTTTAACAACGTCCCGTGTACATGGAGCCTAAAGGTAATAAATCGCAAATGTTGCTATAACCCCACAACAGGGGTCAGGCAACACTGTCTCCTCTGAGCTCCAATCATCTCAATATAATAATGAAGAAGTTCCTCATAAATATATAAAGAATGTTTACCATTAGTGTGACTGATATTTTATGGACCACCCAGCGCTGAGAAAAAAACCTTCACAGTCCTATTACTACGTATTCCTTGGGGCAGTGTCAAATACTTGGAAAACTTCTATCCTCCACCTGTCCATCTTTAACTTCTTAGCAAACCATCTGGTTACCTTAGGCTGGAAAACAACCTGGCTTTTATAAAAAATCATGGTTTAAATTACCCAGCTTCAGTCCCTCTTTTTCACCACTGGTCCCAGGACCTTCAAATCTCAAATCCTAGGACCAGTGCTGGAACAAGGTCATCCGGTGCCCAGGGTAAAGATGGCAAAGAGAGCACCCCTGCCCCCCCCCCCCCCCAAGTCAGTCAGTGTCATTTCAAAACAAGAAAATATTTAAAACAATACAAATGAAATTAGGTTTAATTTGATAGAAATTTAGATGCAGCACGATAAACACTGACACTGGTGCAACTAATGCATCAGTGACCAGTGGCAATACATTAACCTCCCCATGCTGCATATTCCAAATACCATTGGTAATTAACCTCCCCTTTGCCCTCCCCCCCTTCTAGCCCCCCCATCCAAAGAGTTAACTAATTATTCTGCAGATGGCAGTCTGCTTACTTGTGTGATACACTGGTTGGTTCCTCCTCTAGATCTCACTCACAGCTTCAGCAGCATTTTATGCTCCCATCCCGCCTCCTGGTCAGCCTCTCAGTGACGTCACGCTGGGCTGGGACAAGGAAGTATCTGTCGGGGAGAGATTACTCCGTCTAACAGGGAAATTAAGGACTGGTCTTAGGCTTGTCCCGGGTGCAGGAGTGCACTGGGCACATTGTTGCGCCTCTGGCTCTGCAGTATTGTAGTACGGCCAGAGTGTACAGTCACAGTGTACTTGTCCACTCAAGTTTTTAGTAGCACACTGCCGAAACTTCACCTGCACCCTCCTTTAGTAAATTGTGCCACCCAGGGTTTCTGCCCCTCTGCCCCTTGGCCCCCCTCCCTGTACTGGCCCTGCCTAGGACAACCCTAGATGGGAGATTTTCCAATTTCTAAAATAAAGCACTATGCCACCTCCTTATTAACCACTTTACCACTAGAGGATTTTGCTGTCTTACGTCTGAGCCACTTTTTGCGATTCGGCACTGTGCGACTTTAACTGACAATTGCGCGGTCGTGCGACACCATACCCAAACGAAATTTACGTCCTTTTTTCCCCATAAACAGAGCTTTATTTTGGTGGTATTTGATCACCTGTGCGATTTATACTTTTTGCGCTATAAACAAAAAAAGAGCGTACATTTTGAAAAAATAACAATATTTTTCACATTTTTGTGAAATTCCCCCCCCCCAAAAAATGTAAAAATCTAAATTCTTTTACATTTTTGGCCAATTTGTTTTCTGCTACCTATGTTTGGTAAAAAAAATTACAATAAGCGTATTTTGATTGGTTTGCGCAAAAGTTATTGCGTTTACTAACTAAGGGAAAGATTTCTTTCATTTTTGGTGTTTTTTTTTTTTAACGAGTAATGGCGGCGATCTGCGATTTTTTTTGCGGGACTGCGACATTGTGGCGGACAGATCAGACCCCTGACTGACATTTTTGAGGGTACCAGTGACATTACCACAGTAATCAGTGCTATATATATGCACTGTTACTGTAAAAATGACACTGGCAGGGAAGGGGTTAATTTTATTGGAGAGGGAGGGGTTAATGTATGCCTGGTGCTTACTAACGTGTGTGGGGGGAGGTGACTGTTAGGGATGATCGAACGGTTCGGGTCCACCATCGGTTCGGCCCGAACATTGGGTGTTCGAGGTTCGGCCGAATTTAGAACTTTTTGCCCAAAAAGTTCGGAATTCGGCAACCAGAACCGCCCAAAATGCAATGCTTCAGGAAATGGGCTTTAAAAGCCCGTGATTGGACCAGAACCATTAGCAAAAGCCAATTGAGGGGGCAGGAGAATGCTAGGAATGTGATTGGAGTGACTAGGGGGTCCCTAGACCAATCATTAGTGAATACGCCCCCCAGTATATAAGATCGCCCCCGCCATATTCCCAGCATTGTTATACTGGACATGGAAGAGAGTGGAAGCAGTTCTGTTAATTTTACTTTAAAAGTGTCATTTAGCTATTTTTAGTGTGAGGAAAGGGATATCTAGTGTAGTTAGAGTGCTCCTTTACACTTAAGTTAGCTTCAAAAATTTAGTTTCTGTAGGGAAAGTGTTAAGTGTCAGGGGACCGTAGTGTAGTGTAGGGTTAACTGACAGTGACTGCTATGGCAGGGTGACAAAACCCTTCCATAGCAGGGTGACCGCTATAGAGAAATGATCATTTCTCTGAGTTGCTTCGGGACAGGTATGTGGCTTCTCACCAGCAAGCATTTTTTATGCTGCAGGGGCTGCCACTGCCAGTGTTTTTTTGAGGACATGTTTAATGTCAGACATGACATCTGAACATGTGTATAGGGGGTATATATAGACATATATGTCTGAATATATACCCCTAGACATATATAGGTGTGATAGTAGCAGAAATAAATGCTTGCGCTAATGAAATCATTTACAGTAATATATTTCTGCTACTATCACACCTATATATGTCTAGGGGTATATATTCAGACATATATGCCTATATATACCCCCTATACACATGTTCAGATGTTTTGCCTGCCTCAAAAGAACCCCATAAAATGCCAAAAAAATGCTAGCGTCAAAAAAAAAAAATGCCCAGGTGTGTTTTTGCTGGCATTTTTTGGGGGGTTTTGGAGGCAGGCAAAACATCAGAACTTGTGCACAGTACCACTATACACAAGTTCAGATGTTTTTCCTGACTGCAAAGAACCCAAAAAAATGCCTTCTATTAAACCGGCAAGGTGTTACAGCAGAGAAGCCATATTCCTGTGCTTAAAGTTTTCTAATACAAACAATCTTTTTTTTTATGGTTCTGGACATGCTACAGAGCTGAAACTTCACATGTACACTTTTTAGACCCCCCAGATCTGAAATCCAACGTAAAAATAAAAAAATCTCTTTTTTTTTTTTTTTTATAATTTTTCAATCATTGGCTTTTTTATCAAGAATGACAATTTTTAAGAACTTTTTTTTGTGTGATTTTGTGTCTGGGGGGTCTAAAAGGTGTACCTGTGAAGTTTCAGCTCTGTAGCATGTCCAGAACCAGAAAAAAAGATCATATAGGTGTTAAAGTTAAAGGAGGCTCCCGAACCACATCCCTGTTCTACTGAAAAATTATCTCTTTTTTTTCATGGTTCTGGACATGCTACATAGCTGAAACTTCACATGCACACCTTTTAGACCCCCCAGATACTAAATCCAAAGTAAAAATCAAAAAATCTATTTTTTTTTTTTTTTTTTTAATTTTTCAATAATTGGCTTTTTTATCAAAAATGACAATTTTTAAGAACTTTTTTTTGTGTGATTAATAGTTAATGGGGCATGACCCAGAACCCTAGGCACTTTTTAGGGGCATTTATTGGGTTTTGGGGCTTCAAAATGGTGTTTTTTGATTACCGAAGTTCGGGTCCCATTGATTTCAATGGGGTTCTGAAATCCGAACCGAACTTTCGTGAAGTTCGGGTGTTCTGGTCGAACCGAACTTTTCAAAAGTTCGATCATCCCTAGTGACTGTGTGACACAAGGACAGATCCAGGGTTCAGCTAAGCTGAACCCTGCAATTTGACCCTGCCTGTCACTTAGGAGATCCGCCCGCTTGTGTTTACACAAGCAGGCGGATCTCCACACTCGATTCCCCGTCGATCGGGGAAGAGCAGCGGCGATCGCCGCTGCTCCTCCCCTGGCCCGACTCCCGCTGTGACTGAATACAGCGGGAGCGCCGCCGAGAAAGGGGAGTGTCTGGCGACGTAGGTCTATGTCGCCAGACGATAACGAACCACTTTGCCGCAGTAGTGCTCGAGTGAGCAGACGGCAAGTGGTTAAAAATATCGAAGACCCTTTACAACTCACTACCTTTTAGGACATGTATGGATAAAGCTCCCTCAAGCATAGGCCTCACTGGGGTTGGTGTCACCTGGTGTGGTAAAAGATGGTGTCACCCCCCTAATAATATTTTCATTTCAATAGTTTTTTATTAAATTTTCAAGAAAAAGAACAAATAACAAATACGTTATACAGGTACACCAGTTGAAATCCGCAACAATCACAATGAACAATGTATACCCAATTCAGCCATCAGACAGCGCCGACCTATTACTTGGGATAGGGCCTCCCGCTAGTCGGCCCCCCAGCCAAACAATTCCGTGCAGCGCCAACGGGGAACCCACCCCGGACCACCCCCATCGGGAACAACACTGTGATCCAGCGCGGGCCCCCCCCCAGCCCCCCCCGGGGGCCAGGCGCCAACCCACGGGACGCCCACCCACTGCCCCCACGTAGCGTGTGGGCATTGAATGTGGTAGTTACAATTAACTCTGACAGCATTTCAACCCTTGTACAGTCGAGAAACATAGATCCTTAATACATAAGACTATCAACTGGACAGTCTAAAACTTTAACCTCACATGCAAGTACATGTCATCATTCAAAAGTATAAGCATTACATTATAACAAAACACCTAGAGACAAGGCTGCCCCTATCCCGGGTATTTCGATGACCAACAACTCCACATCTGTTCAAATTGCGTGCACTGTCCATTAACATTAGCAAAGAATCTTTCATATGAATAATGGGAACGAACTCTATTAATTACCCCCAACACTTGAGGTTTATTTTCCGATCTCCAAGCCGCAGTAATAGTTAACCTGGCTGCGGTGAGGATATGGGTAACGATAGCTCGGTGTAAGGGAGGCACTTTTTGGATGCCTAGGTTCAATAGAGCCAAGGCCGGGGACATTGGCATCAGCTCCCCGGTCACCGACCTAAGTAGAGCGAACACCGCCGCCCAATAGCCTGTGAGACACCGACATTGCCATAGAAGATGAAATAGCGTTCCCTGTCCCCCACACCCCCGCCAGCAGGCCGTGGAAGCGTCACCAAACATTCTGCCCAGGCGCACCGGGGTCAGATAGCTGCGGTGGTGGATTTTGAGAGCCACCTCCCAGTGAGTAGTACAATGTGTCAATGAATATCCGGAGCGAGTGGCCAGCCGCCATTCACGCTCCGTATATTCCTCCCCTAGGTCTTTTTCCCATGTTAATTCGTTAGAGGACTTGCTGTACCTAGTATGGTGTTGCAGTGCCTTGTAGAACCACGAAAGTCCCCTTGGTTTGCTGTAGTGGTTTAAGAAATAGTCCCAGATATCAGAAGGTACCTCCACTAAGGGATTAGGGTGTTTAATATGGTAGTGATATAGCTGGGCCCCAAAAAAAGAGGGATTATTAACAGGATGGTTGCGTATTTCCCGGTATGAGGATGACCTAGACCATTCCCCAAGAGGTATTTTCAGTGAAGGTATAAGATATTCATAGGAGTCTAGCTTCAGTTCCAGTTTAGTTTTAGGGATCCCTGTCAAGGATTGTGCCACTTTCCAGGCTCGTAACGTCGCCTGCAAAGAGGATATCCTGGGGATGCAGATTGCACTGTCAGATACAAAGGCCAGAAGCAAGGCCGGGAGTTCCCTTTGCGCCACTATTGCCTTTTCTAAAAGCACCCATAATTTATCTGAGGTGGGGTCAAACCAAGCTTTCGCTTGATCTAATAGGGCGGCCGCGTAATAAGTTTTGAGGCGCGGGAAGCCGACGCCTCCCACAGATCTAGATTTAATCAGTATAGAGTACGGGATCTTCGGTACCTTACCCCCCCACAGGAATCTCCGAAATTCCTTGTCCATATTATTGAAGAATGCCTCCGGGATTACCACCGGGAGTGTCCTAAAATAATAAAGAATCTTCGGTAGCACCAGCATCTTGAGTGCAGATATGCGTCCCAACCATGATAGTTCATAGGAGGCGATATGTGCTAGGTCGTCCCGAACGATGGACTGCAATTTGGTGAAATTAGTATGATATGTTTGAGATGTCGGCGCCACCAAAGATATACCTAAGTACGGAACCGATTTAGTGGTCCATTGAAAAGGGTGCTTGCTCTTAAGGCTTTGCAGCTCTCTAGCAGACAAAGAAATCGGCAAGCACATGGACTTTGTTACGTTAAGCTTATAGTAGGAAATGGCTCCAAAAGCTTCCAGTTGGCACTGCAAATGGTGGAGGGACCGTGTTGGGGAAGTCAGGGTAAGTATCACATCATCCGCAAATAGCCCGATTTTGTGATCTCTTCCCCCTACTCCAATACCCGAGATATTGGGATCACTCCTAATGGCCTCCGCCAGGGGCTCCATAACCAAGGAAAAAATAAGTGGTGACAGGGGGCACCCCTGGCGCGTTCCATTGGTAATCACAAAGCTGTCAGACATGGCACCGGATGTAAACACCCTGGCCGAGGGTTTAGTATATAGGGCAGAGATAGCAGAAAACATAGGTCCCCGAAACCCAAATTTGGTCAATATCGCTTTTAGGTACCCCCAGTGAACCCTATCAAACGCTTTTTCTGCGTCTAACGTCAGGAACACCGAGGGCACCTTCCTGTTTTCAGCCATTTGCAAGAGATCCAACATTCTCCTAGTGCCGTCCGGCGCCTGTCTACCTTTCACGAATCCCACCTGATCCGCTTTGATCAGGCAGGGAGTTACCTCGGCCAGGCGCACAGCTAGGATTTTTGCATATAGCTTAAGATCCGAATTTAGAAGAGAAATGGGACGGAAATTTTGGGGCACATCAGGCGTTTTGCCTGGCTTCGGAAGCGCAACAATCACTGCTTGTAACATTTCCTCTGGGAAGGAGGCACGCTGGGCAGCCGCATTAAATACTTTACAAAGATATGGGGACAAGGTTTGTTGGAATGCCTTGTAGTATTCAGCCGAAAAGCCGTCCGCTCCTGGAGATTTGTTAGGTGGTAGGGACGAGATAGCCTTTTGAACTTCCGCCTCTGTTATAGGGGAATTCATTACCTGCCGCATCTGATCCGTTATAGTGGGAAGATGCAAGGAGTCTAAGAAGGACTTAATAAGGGGTTCTGAAGGTTGAGGGGTCTTTGCATCATCCTTAAGGTTGTAGAGTGCCTTATAGTAACTAGAAAAGGCGTTGGCTATAGCAGTGGGGTGGCGTACTAGGATATCAGTTGTGGGCTCTTTGATAGAGGGCAATTTAGTTTTTTGGTGCCTCCGTCTCAGGAAATTAGCTAACATTTTGCCCGATTTGTTACCCTGAGAATAGTATCGTGCTTTAGATAAGAACAAGAGATGCTGATGTTCTTCTAGAAGTTTAAGACGGACAAGTTTTCTGCACTCAGTAAGCTCCTCCAATTTAAGTGGGGTAGAGTCTGCTTTATGAGCGATCTCAAGGGATCTGAGCTTCCCCATCAGGGAATCCAACTCCCGAGCCCTCGCCCTTTTTACTCTAGAGGCCTGTTGGAGAAGAATCCCCCTGGAAACCGCCTTGTGTGCGCACCATAGTGTGAATATGTCCACCTCCGGAGTGTCATTATCCTCAAAATATTCCCGAATCCGACCACCCATCCGCTCCCGATGGCCCGCGTCCCGGAGCAGAGACACATTGTTGCGCCACAGTTGGACCGGGGTAGTCATATGGGGCTCCGAGAGCACCAACGAGACCGGAGCGTGGTCAGACCAGGACATAGTGTGGATGTTAGACTTCTCAACCGCTCTTAGGAATTGTAGGTCAGCCACAAATAGATCTATTCTCGAGTACGATCCATGAGGGGCTGAGTAGTACGTGAAGTCCTTTTCCGTAGGGTTCAAACAACGCCAGACATCATATAAGTCAGAGGTGTGCAAAAACTTTTGTAGAGTAGCCCTCGCACGCCCCTGAGTGGGAGAACAATCCAACCCTTTATCTGCAATACAATTAAAATCCCCACAGTACAGTGTGAGACCCTTTTTCACACGATCCACTTTTCTCCTCAGCGCCCGTAAGAATCGCAATTGCCCCTGATTAGGAGCATAAAGGTTAACAATTGTGTAGGTGATATTATTAATGTCACAGACTAGGATAAGGTACCGACCTGCCTCGTCGGCCAACGAGTCGTGTAAAGTGAAGGCAACAGAATTTTTAATAGCAGTAAGTACACCCTTCTTTTTAGTAGCACCCGAAGAGGAGAAAATGTGGGGGTAGGACCTGTCAGAGCACCGAGGAGGATTGGACCGTGCGAAGTGGGTCTCTTGGACACAAACTACATCTCCATGTAAAGCGCGAGCCTCCCGCCAGAGAGACCTGCGCTTGAAAGGACTGTTAAGGCCGTGTGCGTTAATAGAAACTATCTTAATAACCATTTAAAGAGAAAAGGCATAAAGATAATGAAACTTTGCAGTTATCAGACTTAATTCGCTACAAGCAGGGTCTTCATAGGTCAAGCAGCGTCCTCCATATCGAGCTAGGAAAAAGGACAGACAGTGCGGACAGTACCTGTAGAGAGTGTACAAGGACACAGTCCCCCATGTGTGCTGCTGGTGTTGAGCGCATGCAATGTAAAAGTTCTTGGTCATCAGGGTAGTAGTTTCCAGTTCTTCGTAGACAATGGTGAGGTCAAAAAAATGAACTATAAAACAAAATGAAACACAAAAAGCACAAAAAACAAGTAAACAAGAGTTCGGAGTAAACCCCGTCATGCGATAAGATCGCAGACACTGGTCAGGGGGGAGTCAGCTCCGAGCACCCGGTCACTCCTGGACCCCGACTCATCCAGGTAGGAGGTAACTTCAACTGCTCAGAGTGGAAACATCAAGAGGAAACTATAAAGGCAAAGAAAAAAAAAAAAAAGCGACTTGAAGAAGGTGCAAAAGGAATCCGCTGTGGATCCATGGTACTAGTATCCCGGGAACTTCTCCAGCAGCTCGGGCTCAGCTGTTGACTTTACGCCATTCCGGTTCTAGACGGGTAGGTTCTGCACGAGGAGAGGTCTCCTGCGGGTCCGGGAGAAAACCCCATTTTTTAGTGAGGGCAAATCCTTCCTCCACCGATCGGATGACGTGTGTACGGCCCTCTCTAATGATAAGTAGCTTGGTGGGGAACCCCCAGGAGTATTGCACCTGGTTGTTTCTAAGCAGCTTGGTCAATGGGATAAGCTTCTTCCGAGCGGCCATAGTAAATTGCGATAGGTCCGCATATACCGAGATACCGTGGTAGGGATCAGGCAGTGGGGTGGTTTTCCTCGCAAACCTCATAAGGTCATCCTTCACGTGGAAGAAGTGGATGCGCGCAATGACATCCCTTGGAACTTTGTCCGGTAAATGCTGTGGTTTTGGTAAGCGATGGGCCCGGTCCACCACCACTTCAGTGATCGGGGTGTCCGGCAGTAGGGCTAGCAGCATAGCCTGCACATAGGCTCTTAGTTCTGGGGGGGTGACCGACTCGGGAACCCCCCGCAACTTCACATTATTGCGGCGGGCCCTGTCCTCCAGGTCCGCCATCTTGCTTCTCAGGGCATCTAGGTCATCCCCCCGGGCATTATAATCGTCCACTAGCTCGTTGTGGGCAGTAGAGAATTCCTCCATTTTCCCTTCAATATGATCCACCCGGCCTCCAAGTTCTACTACGTCAGTCTTTATGCCATTAACACACGCCACTATCTCCCTGTGAAACGCTCCATTAATGGACATCAGCATGTCCTTCATAGTGACATCTGTGAGTGGCTGCCCAGTAGTAGGAAAATCCCGTATATTAGCGTAGAATTCAAGTGTGCTATCCAGGGATCCATTGCCTTCCCTACTGTCGCCCGCACATCGGTGTGCCTCCGACCGTTTGGTCGCATGTTTTTGCGGGCTGTGGGATGGGGAGCCCCCTTGGGATGACCTGCTGCTGGCCGATGGAGAGAGCAAGCCCGGGTCCCTCCCGCTATTGTGCCGCGATCCGGCCGAGGCTCCGGCCTGCAGCAAGGCCCCGGCGCCATTTTGGGACCTGGGTGTACTTGTAGAGGAGAAAAAGTCCGTTAACTTACGGGGCCCCCCGCGATCCTTTCGCTTCCGCATCTTGCTCCTCAGGGTTCCCGGTTTCACGAGGGTGTAAGGAGAGCCGGAGTCGCTGCCCTACGTCGCTTTAGGTGTTGCGGAGAGACCGGGAGTATCGGAGCTCAAACCTCACGCGGCCATCTCCTTCGGCTGCCGGCCACGCCCGCCCTAATAATATTTTCAACCTGCGTTTGGGGTGTAGTTTACTTTGCACTGACACCTTTAGCAGTGCAACTGGAATGTGGTGCGGAAAGCCTGCATGAGAACATTTCCCTCACTGCATTCTAGTGTGAAAGACCCTAAATCTGTGAAGCAGTTCTGTGCGATTCATAGTGTGAATGAGCCCTCAAGCTGGAAAAAATAAACAATGAACCAAGTTGAAAAAGAACCAGAAACAAAAAACTTTAAGGCACTCACAAAAAGATAAGCATTTATTCATTAAATAAAACTGGGGGGAAGATGACACATTGCATATGGCCGGTGTGTAAGACAGCTGGTCATTGGTCGGATGTGCATTAACAGTTCAGCGGGGGGAGAATGCTGTATTAACGTTGGATCATTAGTACAGCGCTCTGACTGGAGCTGACAGTTTTTTTTTTCTGTTCAACCGGGAAAAGAACTGATAGTGTGTACCAGGCTTAAACGGGGAGGACAGCCGGCCAGGGCAGACAGAGAGGGCATCTATCATCAACTAGAGCTGAGATGCAGGCCGCTGTCAAACAAAGTCCTATCTCCCGGATCCGCTCCTATGATGGACACCACACTGGTCCAATGCTGGGAAATTGGACCAATGTGACATCTATCATACAACCCCTGGCAAAAAGTATGGAATCACCACTCATGGAAAATGTACATTCAGTTGTTTAATTGTTTGGAAAAGAAACTAATCACAGACATGCCTCAAAACTATTTTCTTTCAATTGGTTTTTATTGAAGTTTTGATAAAGTACAGATATATATTGTCGTTCATTATATACCATAAGAGGTACATGCAGGAACCTTCCATATCAACAAAGAGAGACATATAAAGAACAAATGGAAACAGAAGTGAACTTTTAGTAAGTTGCTTATTTACTATGTCCTATCCACCTATCGCTGGGCATTGAACATTTCTATTTTGCCTAACTTGTCAGGATTAGGAGGTGAAAGTGAGAACTAGAAAAAGCTAATAAAAAATAAAACCTAAGGTAACTAAAATAATTTAAACTATCTGCATTATCTTTTGTGTTAAATCCAGTAATCCAGTAATTTCAGAGCCGTATAAGTTCTTAGTGTTATAATTCTAATTTTGGAAGAGTTTATAGCCTTGGTTATTGATTGCTAGGAATTTCTCGTAGCAGTAGTGGAACTTCCACGTGGAGGTGATAGTGACTTCCACGTGGAGGTGATAGTCAACCTTGCTGCAATAAGAATATCAGACACTATAGTATTGTATTGTATAGGGAAGGAATCTATCGTCAGATCTAATAAGGCTAGGTGTGGCGTTGGGGTAATTAAGAGAAAAAACTGAGTTCCAGAAACTCTTGAGGAATTTGCAAGTCCGCAGTATATGCATTAGGTAACCTGCACTGCCACACAGATGCTAGCACAGGGATGACACATCAGAATGCCATTTAGATACCGTATATGGTTTGAGATAGCTTCTATATGGGGTTTTTAAAGCATTATCCCAGTGGTTTACAAAATGGGTGATTTAACACTTATGTTATTCGTTAACGCATGTTGCCATTCCCTTAGGGAGAAGGATCTGGAAAAATCCATTTCCCAATCAAGTATCTGTGGGAATTTTGTGAAGGGTTCTGAGTTGTGGAGGTAATCGTAGAACCAAGATATGCCCCTTTTGCTAGGATTCTTCTGATTTAAGTATTGCCAGAGTTTGGCATCTATGTCAATGTTCGAGGAGGTGTGTGTGTGTGTGTGAAAGTTGCGTAGCCTAAGGCAGGAATGTTTGCTCTCAGTTCGCTCTGTTAGGTCTTCGTAAGTGGTAAGTCCTCTTCTCAGTCACTGTGAGACGTGTAGCGAGGGTGGGAGATGCTCATAAGCTCCTAAAGGAGTCTCTAAGGTTACACGTGAGTGTTTAAAGTTAGTCTGAGTTAGGCAAAATCTCCACGCCTCCAAAGAAGCTAATGCTTCTCTGGCCGTATGTTGGATGAATATTTCTTTTGGTTCACTTATATCACACCAATAAGGATTTATTATTTATTTCACCCAGTCCAGTCCGTTTTGATTTCACTGCATGCTCCTTCTCCCTGCACTGTTATTTTTGGCTTCACTAAAATGGCCACTATCCGTATATGACCCCAGATCCTTAAGAGACTGCTGTAATCGTTCCCTTATTTTCGTCTATTTAAACATGTACCTAACCTCCTATCAGCATCCCCTGATGAAGTCAAGTGACAGTGACGACACGCGTAGGGCAGCTTATAGTACCAGGACTGTTGCCGGAGGACAAGCCGGCCACTCTGCAGCCGTATCATGCAAACTTTTATGTGAGTGTACTTAGTCTTTTATTAAAAAGTTCTTTCAAAATACTACACTATGAGAGCCTTCCTCTCTCCCATACACCTCCCTGTGAGCCATTACCCTGGGACCATCCACGGACGCCAGGATTGAAGAGGACCCTGTCATACACCAGATATCAAGGGATTCCCCTGGAACGTCACGGTGTCGGTATGAGGATCGGAGGACCCTGACCTGTCATCCCAGCTTGGTTTCATGCTGTTACCTTACAGCTTTGAGGTAAGGAGTTAGTACAGCCAGAACCATTAGGGAATCGTTTGTCCAGACCGCATCTGACATCTATCACTTCTTTGAGGAGAGGCTACCTACCTGAAAGGGACTTTGCATGTATATATATATTTGCATCCTAACAGGACTGAGCCTGTGGGCTTTTTATTACACCAATATTGGTTTATTTCTCATCTTGACAGAACTGTGAGGATTGTCCTTGTATTTGTCCTATATTTCCCACCGTGTTTCATTCATACAGTATTTCTTGGTTCATTATATAATACTGCATCTATTTAGACTGTGAAGACTTCCAGTGACTATTTACTATTTTTTGATCACTGTTGATATATATTTTTTTAGTCCTTCCCTGTGTGTTAAGTATTGGAAAGGTCTTCTACTTTTATCAATTTAGCATCTACCATTTGAAGGTATATACATATTTATTGTCCATGGGAGATACAGCACTTTGTTATATTATTTCATTTTTTTATGTGACATTTTTTTATGTGACATATTTATTCAAGATTTAGGATATATTTATTTATCCTCTCACCAGCTATTTACCATTAAGTCAACGATTTAGCACTTTGACACTTTACAGTATATATTTGCACAAATTTTGAAGATGTAGGATTTATTTATTTATTCACCATTGATTCATTCTTGAGTTAAAGATACAGCACTTCGTCACCTTATAGTATATTTAATTTCATCTATAGAATAGCGCAGCACCACCTTCTCTCTTTTTATAATGTAGCAATGCCTACCTTGAGGGCTGCTGGATTTCTCACCTTCTCGGGTCCCTCTGGGTTACCAGTTGCAACCGGATGCAGAATCTAAACACTTTACTTTCCGGCTCAGTCAATGAACAGTCTAGGGGTTGTTGTTTTTGTGGTTTTTATTCCTTTTCACCCACGGGGTAATTTATCTCTGGACTGCTTAGGGATTTAGAAAAAAAGGCGACTGGATGAAGTGGTGAAGTGTGAGTTGGTCGTTGGGAGAGTATTGCTCCTACTGCCATGTTTGACGCATCTACTTCCAGAATGTATTGGAGGGATGGGTCTGGATGGCGTAGTATGGGAGCAGAAGTAAACCTTGTCTTTAACAGGTGAAAAGCTTTATTTGCTTCATCTGACCATTTGAATGTTTTTTTAATGCTAGTGAGCTGTGTGAGGGGTCTCACAATGACAGAGAAGTTTCTAATGAACTTCCTGTAGAAATTAGAAAATCCAAGGAATCGCTGTAGCGCCTTGCGTGTGGTTGGTGTAGGCCAATCCTGAATGCAGGATATCTTACTCATGTCCATCTCAATTCCAGTTTTGGATATGATGTAGCCTAGAAACAGTACCTCTTCTTTATGAAACAAGCATTTTTTCAGTTTCACATAAAGGTTGTGTGCAAGCAATCTCGATAATACTAGTCTTACATGTCTTATGTGTTCAGACAGGGATCGTGAATATATAAGTATATCGTCCAGATATACCACAACACAGACATCTAGTAAGTCTCTGAAAATATCGTTTATAAATCGTTGAAAAACTGCAGGGGCGTTGCATAGCCCGAATGGCATTACAAGATATTCGAACAATCCGTATCTGGTTCTGAATGCAGTCTTCCACTCGTGTCCATCACGGATTCGAATGAGATTGTATGCTCCTTTCAGGTCCAATTTTGAAAAATAGGTAGCTCCACGCACCTGCTCAATGAGCTCAGGGATAAGCGGTAGAGGATAGCGATCTTTTATTGTAATAGCATTCAATTGCCTATAGTCGATGATAGGCCTGAGACTTGAGTCCTTATTGCGGACAAAAAAGAGTCCTGCTGCTGTGGAAGAAGTGGAAGGTCTAATAAAACCTTTTTCCAAATTCTCATCCAGATAGTCTTTGAGATGGGAAAGTTCATCCTGTGAAAGAGGATAAACATGACCTGAACGGCAATTTGCTATTTGGGAGTAGATCAATGCTACAATCATAGTCTCGATGGGGAGGTAGTGCTTGAGCATTTTTCTCAAGAAAAACCTCAAAGAGATCCTGATAACATAGTGGTGCAATCTCATCTGTCACCACAGACAGGATCTTCCCGAAAGACGGGAGGTTACACGTACCCTCGCAATAGCAAGAGAGGAAGGTCAGGGTCCGTTCCTTCCAATCTATGGTTGGTTGATGTGTGTGCAACCAGGGAAGTCCCAAAACAATGGGAAAGTGGGGTGAAGGTATTAGATCGAAGGTAGTGGTCTCCATATGAGACCCGTTAGTAGTGACTAGGAGTGCCTGTGTCTGATCAGTGATCGGACCAGAGGATAAAGGAACACCGTTAATAAGACTCACTGAGACAGGTTTAAGTTTAGAAATAATAGGAACTTTATTTAAAGCAGAAAAACGTATGTCAATATAATTTCCACAAGATCCTGTGTCAATCATGGCCTTAGTAGTAATCCTGTTCTGGTCCCACTGTAATGTTAAGCAAACAGAAAGATAAGGGTTAGTGATTGAAGTTGTCAATCCCCCTAGGAGGACATGTGAACACTCACCCTTCTTTTTGTAGACTAGGGGACAGACGTTTATCTTGTGATCCGGGGATGCACAGTACAAGCAGAGATTACCAGATCGTCTTCTGGCTCTTTCCATAATTGATAGAGGTGGGCGTATGGTTCCTACCTTCATAGGAACGGGGTCAACGGCCGAAATCCGAGAAGAACTGGATAATGGCATTCCCATTTTCTCAGCCTTTCTTTCTCGTAGTCTTCTATCTATGGTGATACTGAGTTGTATCAATGCATCCAGGGTTTTTGGCAGATCCGCTCGGGCGAGCTCGTCTTTAACGGCCTCTGATAGGCCAAGCCTAAATTGGGTCTTCAGAGATGCATCATTCCATTCTGAATCAAGGGTCCATCTCTTGAATTCTGCGACAAAGTCTTCTACAGGTCTCCCACCTTGTTTCAAGGATCTTAATTGAAGATCGGCAGTACTCTGCCTATTGGGATCATCATATAGGCTAGTGAGTTCTGCTAGGAACAAGGCATAGGAGTTGAGAAGCTGATCGCTTTTCTCAAAAAGAGAGTCTGCACAGGCCCGAGGATCGCCTGTTAGGTAAGAAATAATAGTACAAACCTTAATGTGATCAGTAAGGTAGGTACGGGGTTTTAGCAAGAAAAGTAACTCACATGCGTTTTTAAATTCGCGAAATTTTTTGCGATCGCCTGTAAATAGTAAAGGAGGATTTATTTTGGGTTCAGGGGACTGAGCAGTGGTAAGTTGTGTCAGTCTAATTACCTGCTGCGACAGAGCCTGATTGTCTTCTTTTAATTCAGCAAGTGCGTGTATTAACGCAGTTACTTGCTGTTTTAATTGTGTCATCTGAGTGGTTATTTCTGCTGAATCCATTTGTGGTTCGTTCAATCTGTAACGCTCCTGCGTTTTATGTATGATGTGGATTTTCAGCTGCAGAAATATTCCACTTCAGTAGTCATGTAGAGAAACGCTGAGACACCAATCCCAACTCCCAATGACTCATCATGTGTGGATGATCTCAATTCAGCAAGTAAATACACACACTCAATAAGATGTTTCCTAGAGTGACTTATGTATATAGTAACACAGTGATGATAGGCTGAAGAGACAGGTTGGGTAGAGATGGTAGATGACAGACACTTGAAAGGAAATGTTCTTGAAAGTAAGATAGTAGCAGATGGGATGCAGATAGGTTTAGCAATCATGTATGGTAGCAGATGACAGAGTAGCAGGTGGACATACAAGAGAGATCAACCCAGTGCAAGAACAGGTGGTAGTAGGCTCAAGAGCTAGCAATCTTAGATAATGCAGATGTAGTAATAGTCCTTAGTATGCAGAGCTAGATAGTGTAAGCTTTAGTATGAAAGTTATAGAGGTTTCCCCTGTGGGGTACTTATCACTAATAGCAATGTAGTAGAGGAGAGGTTCGGCAAGAGCGGATGATCCGGTAGTGGGATACAGGGATCAGCGCAGCGTGGTTCCGACAGCAAGGTATGCTTGCAAGCATGAGAGCTTCAAGACAGGTTAGCATCAAGGCACAAAGCAGTTTGAACGAACACATGTGAGTGAGAGCCGGCGATCTAAATAGCCATCCAGTCCGGCGCTCAGTGATGACAGCATCAGTCTTAAAGGTGTATGCGCACCTTACCAAAAGAGAATGGTGGGGCGCATACACTTATGAAAGAGTAATTAGGGTACCCAAAGGTACCAGAACATTACACTCTTCTTCTGCTCTTCGAGCAGGCACCCAGGTGACATCCACAGACACATCGTCATCATCAGCCGCTTCACTTGACAACTCAGCAAAGGCAGCAGCAGCAGGTACAACATCATCATCATCATCATCACAATGTACGTCCATGTGTATAATTCTGCCTGACTGAGATATATCCCTGTTATCTACATCCTCTGGCACTAATAGTTGCGCATCACTTATTTCTTCCAACTGATGTGAAAATAACTCCTCTGACGGATTAAGTGAAGCGGCTGTGGTGCTAGTGTTGGTGGTGGTGCCGGCGGGCTGGCGAGTGGTAAATTGAGAAGTGCCCGAAGCTGAGCTGGAGGAGGATGGTGCATTAAGGTTCCGAGCGGAAGCTGTAGACGATTGGGTGTCCTGTGTAAGCCAGTCAACTATGGCCTCAGAATTTTTTGAGTTCAGGGTCTGTGGTGGCCTCTGAACACTGGGCATTATTCTAGGGCCTAAGGAAATCACAGCACCACGACCACGACGGCCCTTGCGGGGTGGCCTGCCTCTGCCTGTCATTTTTTTTTTAATGTGTTGTACTATGAGTGCAAGGTGCTGTGCCACCCTATACGAGTGTTGGGCAGTGGGTACAGTACACTCTGTGGACCTGACAGTCACTGCCACCCAGGCAACTGCAATTAAAATATATATATATTTTTTTTACTTTGCAAGCTGCTGTGCCACCTTATATATAAGTGGTGGGTGGGCAGTGGCACAGTACACTCTCTGTGGACCTGACAGCAGTCACTGGCACCCAGGCAACTGCAATTAAAAAATATATATATATTTTTTTACTTTGCAAGCTGCTGTGCCACCTTATATATCAGTGGTGGGTGGGCAGTGGCACAGAACACTCTCTGTGGACCTGACAGCAGTCACTGGCACCCAGGCAACTGCAATTAAAAAATATATATTTTTTTACTTTGCAAGCTGCTGTGCCACCTTATATATCAGTGGTGGGTGGGCAGTGGCACAGTACACTCTCTGTGGACCTGACAGCAGTCACTGGCACCCAGGCAACTGCAATTAAAAAATATATATATATATGCCCACCCACCACTGATATATAAAGTGGCACTGCAGTGGGCACAGTACACTCTGTGGACCTGACAGTCACTGGCAGCCCAGGCAACTGCAATAAAAAATATTTTTTTTTTTCAATTTGCAACAAGATGCTGTGCCACCGTATATATATCAGTGGTGAGCAGTGCACTGCAGTGGGTACAGTGCACTCTGTGGACCTGACACAGCACTCACTGCAATTATGACAGAGGAAAAAAATATATATTTTTTAAAATGCAAGGTACTGTGCCTGTGCCACCCGAAAAGTGGTGTGCACACAGTACAGTCTGTGGTAGGTCTGTGGCCTCTCACACACAGCGGGCAGGCAACTGCAGTGTACAATAGATATATATATATATATATATATATATATATATAAAGAAAAAACTCTATTACCTTACCAGCCCTTAAAAGGGCTTTTGGGGACACTAGATATATATATATATATATATATATGTATATATATAAATAAATAAAAAATCCTCAATTACCAGCCCTTAAAAGGGCTTTTGGGGACGCTAGATATATATATATATATATATATATATATATATATATATATATATATATAAAAAATTACACAAATACCAGCCCTTAGAAGGGCTTTTTGGGGTGCTGTCCTTACAGCAGTAGTGGACCAAGAACACTGCAAGACCAGGAACACTGACTAACTGTCCCTAGCTTAACAGCAGCAGCAGCAGCAGCTCTCCCTACTCTCACTACACACACTGCTTCAGAATGATCTAAGATGGATGCTGCCCTTGCTTATTTATAGGAGGTGGGAGGGTGTGGGAGGGAGGTATGCTGATTGGCTGGAAATGTGCCTGCTGACTGTAAAGTTCAGGGTCAAAGTTTGCCTCAATGATGTATTATGGGGGGCGGACCGAACATCGCATATGTTCGCCCGCAGCGGCGAACGCGAACATGCTAAGTTCGCCGGGAACTGTCCGCCGGCGAACAGTTCTGTACATCTCTATTAATGACTACCTGTTCGAACTCGGGGGCAGGACAGGTTCTGGGGAGCTTGGGTTTTTTTCACCTCGACAGTGGCTGCTCATGCGGGACGCATGCAGACTTCTGCGGCCATTCGATGAGATCACCAAACTGGTCAGTCACGGCCAGGGCGCCATAAGTGACATCATACCTTACGCCTTCTTTCTGGAGCATGCATTGCGTCATTTCATTGATCAAGCCATCGAGGAGCAGGAGCAGGAAGATCAGAAAGTCGCAATGTTGAATGAATTCCCAGGGGGTGCTACTCCATCTGAGGCAAATCAACAGCAGGTGTCTGAAGAGGAGTCAGAGGAGGAGGATGGTGCTGGGGGGGATGAGGAGGAACAAGAAGAGCATGCTTTAAACCTTTCTGGGATCCCTGGTGTTATCAGTGGATGGGGGGGAGGAGAACGAGGACGACATTATCCTGGGATGAGCTTCCAGTTTAGTGGAAATGGGGGCCTACATGCTGCAGTGTTTTAAGGGGGACCCCCGTATAAAACACATAAAGGCCAAGGACCATGTACTGGGTGGCAACGTACTTAGACCCCTGGTACAAATACAAAATGGCGGAAATGTTACCACAATCACAGAGGGCGGTCAGAATGCAGCACTTCCAGGCCTTGCTGCAGGAAATGCTGCATTCTGTTTTTATGTGCGCTGGCAGAGGAATTTCCAGTCACAGAGAGACAGTTGTGGGTAGCAATCCAACAGCGCCTGCAAGAAGAGGGCGGTTGGAAGATGTCTTGGTCACTTCAGATATGAGATCCTTCTTTCAGCCGAACCATGGACAGCTTTACTCCTGATCCAGCATGAGGGAACGCCTAGACCGACAGGTGTCCGACTACATCGGGTTAATGGCCGATGTGGACGCTCTGAGGAGTGATGAACCCCTGGACTACTGGGTGGGCAGGCTTGACCTCTGGCCAGAGCTTGCACAATTTGCAATGGAAATGTTGGCTTGCCCCCCATCCAGTGTCCTGTCCGAAAGGACGTTCAGTGCAGCAGGGGGGATCATGACCGATAAGCGCACTCGCCTAGCTCATGACAGTGTAGACTACCTCACATTTATAAAAATTAATGAGGCATGGATCTCTTTTTTTTTTTTTAAAGGTTTTTATTAAACAAACAAAACACAGTACACCAAAAGAAAAATGGCAGTGCAACATAAAAGAGAGGATACAGAACATACAAAGCATCCTCTCCAATCATCTAACAAAATAGAACCACAGTACAGAGAATACCCAGTAATCGTGGTAAAAGGGGGGGTAACACATTATTATAAGCAATATATAACGACACATTCGGAGCAAAAGAAGGCACTTTAGACATCGCCTAGGAGGCGTCAGACACCGAGGAGGCAGTAAGATCAGAGTCTACCCAGAAGGACCAGATTTTATTGAATTTCTTCGGACATCCTCTGGCCTCATACGTCAGTTTATACAAAGGCAGAGCCTGATTAACAATAGAGATCCAAAATGGAACGTCAGGGGGTGTGGAAGATTTCCAACGGAGAGCAATAGCTTTCCTAGCATAGAAAAAGAGCAAACGCAGAAATAGTTTCGTGCGAGCCGGAGCATCCTCATCATCCACATATCCTAGGAGACAACGAAGGGGGCCACAGACATTGGACAATTGAGAGATATCAGTTATAAAGGCCGTCACCCCTGACCAAAAGGCACGGACAGGGGGACATTCCCAAAACATGTGAAAGAAGGATCCCACACCATCAGAGCACTTAGAGCAGAGAGGGGAGGATAATGTACCAATTTTATGAAGGAACAGGGGATTGTAGTAAGCCCTATACAGGAATTTTAATTGTATGACTCTATCCCTGGAGGAAATTACAACCGGGATTTGTTCAGGAAGGACGTCATGCCATACCTCCTCCGTCAAGTCCGGGACGTTCTCACGCCACTGGGACTCAACCACCGCCAAGCGCTTAGACTTAGAATGCAAAAGCCTACGATAATATGTGGAGACCAGTTTCTCATGTGAAGAGTCAGAGAGGAGATATTCCAAGGGGGATGGCTCCAGCGAGACATCCCGAGGCATGGATCTCTGAGGAATTCAACACATGTGACCAGTAGACCAGGTTTCATCGTAATTCCTCTACCCACAACAATTCCTGGTCCTTGGCTTGCTACATACAGCGACAGAAAAGGCATTTCATGTCCATTGAATGGCAAATTTTTGGGGCCTTTCAGTGCTGACAGTTATTTTTTCTGTGAATGCCTAATGTACCTCCAGCCATCAAAAACTAAGTTTTTTGCTGTCAGTTCAAACCATGTGAGCTAATTTTTGCAGCCTATACAGGCCGACACTTACTTCTGTATACTGTGTGAATGCCTAATGTACCTTCAGCCACAGAATACTACGTACTTAGCTGTCAGGTAAACCCATGTGGGCTAATGTTTGGGGCCTGGAATGGGCGACACTTACTTCTGTATCCTGTGAATGCCTAATGTACCTTCAGCCACAGAATACTACATTCTTAGCTGTCAGGTAAACCCATGTGGGCTATTTTATGGTGCCTTTTATGGCCGACAGTTACTTCTGTTACCTGTGAATGCCTAATGTACCTTCAGCCACAGAATACTATGTTCTTAGCTGTCAGGTAAACGCATGTGGGTTAATTTTTGGGGCCTGGAATGGCCGACACTTACTTCTTTATCCTGTGAATGCCTAATTTTTCAGACAGGAAATTAAAAACAATGGGTCTGTAAAGCTTCTGCCAAATTGTGGAATGGATGTGGACCCATTTTACAGATGTGTGAATGGACCCTATATGTATTAGACAATGTATTTACCGGCTGCTGTCAGTTCTGGCTGATTTATGAAAAAAATATATATATTTTTTGCTGTAAAAAAAAAATAAAAAAATTTAGGGCAACTTTTTCAATTGCAATACTTCTGTTATGACATTATCCATGTGCTGGGACTATTTGTGCACAGATAGTACATCTTTTGTGGCTGCAAATATGACCTAAAGGTTTTTAAAGTTCGCCTCCCATTAAAGTCAATGGGGCCAGCCGCGAACTCGCGGTTTGCGGACTTTTGAGAAAATTTGTGGCTGGCGTTCCCGAACCGCCCCGGCCAATGTTCGTCCATCACTAATCTATAGTATAATATGTGTGCTGATATCTATATTTTGTTGGACATTGTATCCTGATACCCTTTCGCTCACCCTGATTAAACCTGTGGTACACTTGTGCTTTTACAGATGGTCCACTATGTTGCTTTTATTTTGATATGTATTGTCAATTTTATTCCTATGTGAAATAAACACTATGTTTTTACATTAATGCGTAATGTCACGTATTGTCTGCCCTTAAAGTCTCATCTGAGGGAGTTTTCCTTTCTCTATATTAAGTTGGAAATAGGGCAAGGCCACAGTTTTATTGAACGTTGCAAAAGTAACAACTTTCCATATGTACCAAACAACAATGCCAGTCACAGTTGTACTGTGAGCAACCACAAAACATAAACTCACATAGTCTAATGGCACTTTTCCACTGCAAGTACCGGCTAGTACCGGCTCGGCTCTACTCGGCCCTGCTTGGCCCGGTTTGCTTTTCCACTGCTGGTACCGCATGGTATAGTGTCGGAACGGTTCGGTACGGTACGGTATAGGTTTGCTTTTCCACTAAAGTAGTACTAAAGTTAAGTGGGTGGGATAACAACGGGGTGGGTGTGATTCTCTGACCAATCAGTGGCTAGTAGTGACTGCATGCAAAGGATTGTGGGATATGGTACCAGTTTGGTACCTGTTGGAACCACAATCGAGTAGGTACTGTTTTTTCAGAGCCGTACCGTACCGTACCGTTCGGTTCCATGCAGTGGAAAAGCAAACCTGTACCGAACCGTTCCGACCCTATACCATGCGGTACCGCAGTGGAAAAGCACAAAAGCGTGCCGAGCCATAAGAGGCCTGTCCTTACCATCAGTGCCAGACATTGGACTGACCCCAGAATTTAACATGAGGGCATACCCCCTAAAGCAACATCAATTGCTGGCAAGGTCAAAACACTGTGGTACACTGACGAGCGCCCCACCGCAGCCAGTGTAGGCCGAGATTACCATATTTAGGACAACTATTCAAACTAACCCTATAAGGCAATAAATACTGCTATCTCCCCCAAGACCCCTTTGGCAGACAACAATGCCACCAATCCTGTGTACAAATTTGAAAACCTAGGCATTCACCTTGCAGCGAAACAACTCCAAACAAGAACAAAATCTGTGACGGGCCAAAACTAGAAGAGGGGACAATGTTGGACCAAACGATAGATTGGTAAAATTGGCACAACATCGAGCAAAAACATGCCTATTAGGGGAGATTGAACCTACAGACCTAATGCCCTACATTGTTACCCCATACATGAATGATAAGAATGCAGGGAACTGAAACCAATGGTCTCAGATAACGTAGGCCATGAAAACTGCGACAACGAATTCTGCCAACTGCAAAGGAATATTCTCTCCACAGTGTCAAAATTTAGTGTGGCAAGAGGCCCAATAAACAAAGCAATCGGCAATGATCTAAAGTAATGCTGGGTAGAAACATTAAATCATAACAAAAGGTGAGGATCAACATATAGCAAAAAATTGAATAATTCCCATCTACCTAAAAGCCATCTCTCATCCAAAAAAAAAAACAATCCCATGGGCAGCAATGGCTGCATCAATGATAAAGAGTATGTAGGAAAAATCAATAGGAGGCAAGAACAGCTGGAAAAAGAGAAGAGAAGAGAAGACTGAGGTTGGAAGAATCAGCATGAGATCAAAACAAAGAATTCTGTGATCAGCACATTCTCTGAGTTACCATCAACTGAGCGTTTGTCCTTCTGCAACAAGTTTGCTAATCCTAAAGGTGCCAAAGAATGCCCAAGAAATGGAAACTAAAAACAAGAGAGCCCTAAATGCATAAACAGACAGAGGGCAAAATGGAGAGGATGTTAGTTTAAGTTGTGCACAGAAAACAGGTGCTGATAATCAGGGAAGCAAGTCAGATATTCCAACCCTTTAAAATCCTCTGGATAAGAAAAATTTGGAGATGTCCTCCTAGCTGAATAATTTGAAACAAACAATACAGCAGATAGAGCGGTACTCACCGTCAAACCAGCCACAACTATATCCTGCAGGTAGAGAAGTAGGAGAAAAGACCTGCCTGTCCCGCAGGGGGAAAGGGGGAACCCATTGGCAGGTAAAGGCACCAATTCATCCCAAATTCGCTGGCAGGGCACCCGAGAGTTCTGAGAGGGAAAACACAGACAGGGTCCAACAGGATTTAGAAACAAGACTACACAAAACCTTGGACCAGGAAGACCCACAGCCGTTGAAGTCAAAGGGCAGAAGCGGGTAAACTGTGAACAAGAGGACAAATCAGCAATGGAATTAGCTACATCTGAAACCCAATGGTCAACTGAAGACATCCAAGCACTGGAAAAACACAACAGGGAGAACAAAGGTGGAGAGCGCGCAGAGAGGCAGTTAACCACTTGTACCACACCCACCTGTCTATAAAACCACTCACCTATTCTTCAATTTTTCCACCGATAATTCCACTGTCACCACATTGGGAAAGAGTTCTAACAGCATCATGTTACACAACAAAAAGAGTTGGGCCCATGAGGCCAGCCAAGGTTCAGCAGACCAGTTACAGGAGCTGGATGCAGCCCTGTAAAACTACTGCTGTGAGTTCAGCAATTCCTCTATTTATCAAAGAAGGACCATTAGAGTGCAAGAAGGACAACAGCACTTCCAAGTCATCACGCATAGGTCTGATCATTTTTACGTAATGACGTGTATCTGATATTCATCTCATTGCCCATCAGAAGTACGCGGCATGTGAAAACAAGATGGCCCAAAAGGATTGAAGCTGCCACAGCCAGAGCTTCCTAGAGCCCCTTGGACATTTAACCAAGGACAGAAACAAATTAACCCCAGGAAGTCGACTGACCATCTCTACAATGTTAATCTCAATGTCTAAAAGGACAGAAGATGGGCAGGACCTTCTGTGTTGTTGGGATGGAACAGTCATAGTGTACAGGAACGAGACGAAAGGCAGACCTGATGTCAGCCTTCACCAGAAGGGTAGAAGCACAAGAGCACTCAGCAAAGAAAGAGCTGTATCAAAAGTGGAGTATTGGTCCCAGGATTTCTCCTGATAAATACCACTATTAACTGAAAGCCTGCATGGATAGAAAAGTGGTGTATAAGTTGTATTTTTTTTTTGTTCTTTTTCGGGTACCACACTAAGTGAGGAAACCCACAAGGAGCATTTGGGGCTGCATGACAGGGATCCAAAGCCCAGACATAGGAGTAAGTCAAACATGTGCAAGTCACAAGCAAGTCTCAAGTCTTAACCTTCAAGTATCAAGCAAGTCCCAAGTTACTGTGGCGAAAAGCAAGCAAGTCAAGTCGAGTCCCTGCTAGAAGTCAAGCAAATCAAGACAAGTCATTTATTTTGGTCAAGTCACAAATCAAGTCAAAATACTGATCTACCCCAATTTTCACCTTTAAATCAGTTAAAAGCCAGTGGTCAGGAAAGGTTTTGTTTTATTTTCAACATTAACAAAACTGCTTAGTGATTTTTTTCTTGGCATATTAAAGAAACATTTTGAATGCCAAAACAGCTCAAAATCCTTCGTCCGGTCATGTTTCAACACCGCAGTCACTAAAAACGTGTTAATGCGGAGTTCCGGCCTCAAAAATATTTTTTTTTTCGACAAAAATACCTCCGGGACAGTCAGGGCTAGTGCATTTCAGCAATGATAGCCTCTGAACTGTCCCCGGGTTCACTTACCTTTTAGGAGAAATACTTACCTTGAAAATGTCTTGTCCAGCGCTGCCATCTCAGATGTGGGCAGCTGAGGCCAAAGCGTCCTCTTCGGTGACGTCGGAGTCCCAGAATGCCCTGCACCGGCCCAGCTCATATCCCTGCACAGCTTCTGGGCATGCCCAGAAGCTGTTTAGCAGGGAATGACGCGCCTGCACCGGAAGTGACGAGCGGGGCTGGTGCAGGCGCATTGACTCCTGGGAGCGATGACGTTTAGCTCCCAGGAGTCAATGCAAGCAAGAAGAGATGGCGCAGGCTGTGGCCGCAGAGGGAGGAAGTGGAAGAAAGGTAAGTATATTTTCTTCAAGTACAAGGTAAAAAAAAAAAAAATCGTGATTATCCAATTCTTTTTCAGGTTACTTAGAGCAAGCGGATGTCAAATTTTCGTTTTGTGTCTGGAACTCCGTGTTTTAAGTGACTGTGGTGTCAGAAACATAACAGACACATTAATTTTGCTTCAACACATCTTTAGAAAATGCTAATTTTTAATAACTTAAAAAAGTAAAGTCATTTCGAGTCATATGTCTTAAGTCAAAGTCAAGTCTCAAGTCATGAATACCAAGTCAAAGTCAAGTCGAGTCTTTTATTAATTTTAGTCAAGCAAGTCTCAAGTCCTCAAACTGGTGACTTAAGTCTGACTTAAAACAGAGAAAAGGAACAAGGGCGCCAAGTCATAAAGGTAGATGAACAGCTGTATAATTTAATGTAGTAACTTACATGTTAAAAACAGATATTCCAATAAAACAACATACATGGTGTAAAAAGACAGTCCCCACAGTGGATCCGATGGAAGATACAAGATGAAGGATAGTCACATCTGGGTCCTGTGTGGCGGGTCCTATATAATGGTGAAGGCAGTCCTGGATACCGACAATACCGGGTGATGCTGCAAATGGCGTTGGCTCCCTGGCTGGGCAGCCTCTCCGCAATCCGCCATGCAGCAGGGAGGTAATGACCCGGAACCGGAAGTAGAAAGGACAAGTCTGTCGGTTCCTCCGTGGAAGCCGACAGGAACGAACACTGAACCAAGAGTGGAGGGCGGGCCGCAACATCGTTTCGGAGGACCTCCTCCTTCATCAGGCAGGCCCGCCCCTCCACCATAGAAAGTATTTATAATCATAGGAAACAATTACACTGCTGAGGATTGGACAAACCTCAGGTGACACCAATAAAAACGGAAGAAAAATTAACAAAGGAGGAAGGGGAGAGACGAACACCTCCCAGCAGCAACAGAGGCAATAATTATTAAAGGAACATCACATTAATTGGTATATATAAAACCCTATATAAGAGCGGAGTGACTAACTCAATGTGGAACATTGAAAAGACACCTCCCCATTGGATTCATTTAAAAGTATAATACATGAAATATAATTAAAACATTAAATTAATAGAACCCCAACTGCAAAAGTGGTATAACCTATCTTATGTGAACGTGTCACATATAGAGAATGTGTATGTATATATAAATATAAATATGTGACTCTATTATAAAAACCTGAATATTAATAATTATATAGCATCAGTAGATGAATAATAAAATAAATACACCTCAAAACTATGGCTCTATAAAAAATTGATTGATAAAACATACATAAAAGGCAAACAACCTCACTGTGGGTTAACCAATTAACTGCTGGCAAGGACAAAAAAGGGGGGCGGCAAAAACAGCAAATATCAGCAGGACTCGTTGAAAAAGAAGAGAAATGCATAAAATTACAAAAAATACCAAAATTAGCAACGGTACATAATCACATCCATGGTGCTCACTATAAAATGGTGTTAATTTCAAGCTCCTCATGAAAATCCAGAAAGTTTCCCTATGGCAGAGGGTCTGGAAAGCAGGGGGGGATGGTCTCGATGACCCAAACCCGTAGTCCCTCAGTCGACTGATTGTGATGGAGACGAAAATGTCTGGGGACACTATGCTCCACAGACCCCTTTTCAATTAATCTCCTCAATTAATCTCCTGTGGTCTCCAAAACGGGCACGCACTGTGCGGATGGTGTGTCCCACGTGAAGGAGACCACAGGGACACGTCAGGCAATACACCACAAACTCAGTGGAGCAACTATAGAAATGTTTGTGGATGTATTTTTTCCCTAATGGACCCTGAAACCACTTCTGTCTGTGCGTAACAAAGGGGCACATCTTGCATAAGATTTTTTTTACATTGTTGCATGCCCACTAAGTTACAAAAGGTAGGAAGGGGCTGTGTGGAAATTTTGGGCTTATTAAACCTGCTCGGGGCTATTATGTTTTTTACATTTCTGGGCCTCCTATAAATGACTCGGGGATACTTAGGTAAAACAGGAGCCAATTTTGGATCCTGCATTAAAATCCCCCAGTGGCGTCTGATTATACTCTCCATCCTCTTGTGAGCATAATGGTATTGGGTTATGAATTTTACCTCCCCAAAAGCTGTCAAGTCAGATGTGGATTTTGCGGAACAAGGATTTTTACATTCTTCAAAGACCGCCTGGACCAAGGTGGAGTCGTACCCCTTGTCCAGGAACCTGTGAATCAAAACTTGGCCCTGCTCCTCATAGTCTTCTCCACGGGTGCAATTCTTCCGTAATCTGGAGAATTGCCCCTTGGGGATATTATGTATCCACTTTGGATGGTGGCAACTTCCAAAAGTGGGGGTATGAGTTGCCTGCAGAGGGCTTGAAGTGTGTCTTAGACACAATCCTACCCTCTCTGTGGGAAAACTCTAAATCCAAGAAGACCAAGGAGGTTGGATCGATCACATGTGTCAAAGCTATACCCATGTCATTGCTGTTGCAATACTCGATGAAGGGACCTGCGGTGGAAATGGTCCCATCCCAGATGATTATCACGTCGTCGATATATCGACCGTAGTAAATTAGATGGGCCGCGAAGGGATTGTTCCTCCAAATGCATTTATCCTCCCACCAACCCATGGTGAGGTTGGCGTAGGAGGGAGCAAAGGACGCGCCCATGGCTGTCCCATGTACTTGGAGGAAGTAGTCACCTGAAAATTTAAAATACCGTATTTTTTGCCGTATAAGACGCACTTTTTCTTCCCCAAAACTGGGGGGGGGGGGGGGGAAGTTGGTGCGTCTTATACGGCAGATGTACACATTTTTTTTTGCCTGCCAGACTGTCATTAGCGAGCGCCGCCCGCCGCTCCCTGTGAGACAGTTCCGTCTCATGCCCAGCACCGCCCACAGGTTGAAATGAAGGCTCGCCTGCCTGTTCTGAGCGGGCTGCGGGCTGCGGGCTGCCAATCGAATAGCTTGCTGCTGGGGGGAACTGACTGTCAGTTGGGACCAGTTACCAGGCAAGGGGTCCCCCCCATATAGATCCCTCCTAGAGCAGGCCAGGACCCCAGGCCAGGACCACCAGGGTCCCCATATACGGTAGATCCCCTTAGAGCTGCTCTAAGGGGCATCTATAGGGAGGGGGACCATGGCCTGCTCCAAGGAAGATCTATTGGTAGGGGACCCTGGCCTGCTCTAATGGGGAATGGGATCTATGGGGGGACCTGCCTGTGCTAGAGGGGAGATCTACAGGGGGCCTGCACTAAAGGGGGATCCACGGGAGACCTGCCCTGGACTGCACTAAAGGGGGATCTATGGGGGACCTCCCCTGTCCTTCACTAAAGGGGATCTATGGGGGACCTCCCCTGTCCTTCACTAAAGGGGATATATGGGAGACCTGCCCTTTCCTGCTCTAAAGGGGGCTCTATGGCAGGAGACCTGCTCTAAAGGGGGCTCTATGGCAGGAGACCTGCTCTAAAGGGGGCTCTATGGCAGGAGACCTGCTCTAAAGGGGGCTCTATGGCAGGAGACCTGCTCTAAAGGGGGGATCTATGGGGGACCTGCCCTGGCCTGTACTAAAGGGGGATCTATGGGGGACCTGCCCTGGCCTGCACTGAAGGGGAATCTATGGGGGACCTGCCCTATAATATAAGGTAAGAATTTTGAAAATATTTTAAACCATTTACGGTATAACAATATATCACAAGCAGTACGGTAAATGTTATTTTAAACGTATTTGTACCGGTAATTGTAGAACTAGGCCGCCAGATAGTAGACAGAATGTTTGTTTGTTTTTTGATGGTTTTAGGTACCGTAATTTGAAATGTACCGTACCTTGGTGTCCTTCACTAAGGTCTGTACGGTACTTTGGAAAATGTCCACCACGGCCTTGGTCCGTGCCTATCCCTGGTGGCGGAGCCAGAGGGCTAGCCAGAAGTTCAGTGAAGGAGTCCTTGTGTCAGTTACCTTGGTGGAGGCCGAAGTGCTGAGAGGGCTTCCCTTGCAGCTCGGTGCGGATCACCCCTGGTGGTGAAACAGGAGATGACACGTCCCAAGGAGCACTGGATGCGGATGGATCCCGGATGGATGGATGGATGGTGATTCAGGACCGCTTCCAGGAGATCTATAGATGCTCAGAGAAAAGAGACAAAGGTTTATGCCAGGCCGAGGGTCATACACAGATAATCAGTCCGAGGAGATGAAGGTACAGAGGGCCGCACAAGAGAGAGAGTCCGTGGGATCCAAGCCAAGGTCGGTACACAGGAGATCCAGCAGAGGTGTCTTTTAGAGTAAGGGGTGGTCAGGCAAGCCGAGGTCAAACGAAGGAGAGATGCAGGTAAGTCAAAGGAGCTAGCCGGGATAAACAGGAACAACAGGCAATCGAACAGGTCACGGGTACAGGAGCTGATGATAAACCAGCACTGAAGCACAGCCAGAGAGTGTCTTATATAGGGCCAGGGCTGGGGAGATGGGCGTGGTGAACACACCTGCTCTGCATCCAGCATTCTATTGTTGCTGAATGCTGATTCCTTTCCTGACAGTGCCCCCCCCCCCGAGGGGCAGCCTCTGGATGCCCTCTGACCATGTTTTTCCGGAAATTTGCTATGAAATTCTCTCAGAAGCTTAGGAGCATGGATATTACCCAATGGTTCCCAGGAATTGTCCTCCGGGGGGTATCCTTTCCATTTAATTAAGTATTGAGTGCGATTGCCTCTCCGTCGGCAATCTAAGATAGTCTCAATCTCAAATTCAGGCTCCCCTTCCACTGCAACTGGAGGAGGTGGTACCTCTTCTCTCCCCGGGTATGGGCTCGGTATTGCGGGCTCCAGTAGCGAGGCATGAAACACCGGGTGAATTTTGAAAGAACCGGGCAAGACTAATTCAAAGGCCACAGGGTTCACCACTCTCTTGACCTCGAAAGGACCAATGAATCTTGGCCCCAACTTCTTGGATGGGCAAGAAAGTTTTAAATTAGTTGACGAGAGCCAGACCTTATCTCCCACCTTGTGTGCAGGGTTCACCTTCCGTTTGAGGTCAAAGAATTTCTTATAATCCTGTTGGGCTTTCTGAATATTGTCCTGTAGTAACTGAAAATTAGCTTTAATGGCAGCCAGACGATCCAGGACTGCGGGAACCGTGATTTCCTGGTCCAAGTTGGGCAAGAAAGAAGGATGGAAGCCATAATTAGCCCAAAAGGGGGTTTGGTTGGTTGCGGAGTGTACAGAATTATTGTAAGCGAATTCTGCGCATGGGAGCAGGGAGACCCAGTTGTCCTGAGAGCTGGTGCAAAAGCATCGGAGGTACTGTTCTAGAGTTTGATTTGTTCTTTCCGTCTGCCCGTTGCTTTGTGGATGGTAGGCAGAGGACAGGGACACTCCAACCGCCAAGACCTTGCAGAGCTCCTTCCAAAATCTAGAGGTAAATTGAACGCCTCGGTCTGATACTATATCATTCGGAAGTCCATGTAACCTGACCACCTCTTTGATGAATGCGTTGGCTGTTTCCAAGGCAGAAGGAGTGCCCACCATGGGCAGGAAATGAGCCATTTTTGAAAGTCGATCTACGACTACTAGGATGGTGGTAAACCCTTCTGAGGGCGGTAGTTCAACTATTAAGTCCATAGATAAACCTTTCCAGGGCTGCTCTGGAATCGGTAATGGCCTCAACAGGCCCAATGACTTGACTTTTGCCCCTTTGCTCCGTTGGCACGTAATGCAGGAATTCACATACATTCTGCAGTCCTGGTGCAGTTGAGGCCACCAAAAGCGGCGTTGAATAAGTTCGTAGGTTTTTCTCACCCCAAAATGTCCGGCAAGTTTGTGGTCATGAAAGGTTTTGAGGACCATCAATCTCACTTGTGCGGGAACAAAAATTTTTTCCTGGTACCAGAGGAGTCCATCCCGTTTCTTTAGAGACTCGGCTTCAAGTCCTGTACATTGGGTAGAGGCTTGTTGAATTGAGGTTTGTAGGTCAGCGTGGATCAGAAAAAAGTTTTGAGCTGACAAGATGGTATTGGGCTCCGTTGTGCTGGGAGAGTCTGGAAACATCCGGGACAGGGCATCAGCTTTTCCATTCTTCGACCCTGGCCTGTAGGTGATATGGAAATTGAAGCGTGAGAAAAATAAAGCCCACCGGGCTTGCCGAGGTCTTAGGCGTCTAGCGGCCCTGAGATATTCTAGATTTTTGTGATCCGTGAATATCATAATAGGGTGCATTGCACCTTCCAGCAGGTACCTCCATTCTTCTAAGGCACATTTAATGGCCAGGAGTTCCCGGTCCCCCACATCGTAATTCCTCTCTGGGGGTGACATTTTTCGAGAGAAGAACTCTACCGGATGTAGTAAGGCCTTTGGGCCTTGTCGCTGGGACAGGATAGCCCCTGTGGCTACTTCCGAGGCATCCACTTCGAGGATGTAGGGTAAAGCTGGGTCCGGATGTTGGAGAATAGGTGCGGTCATGAACAGGTTCTTTAACTCATCGAAGGCTGACTGAGCCTCCGGTGACCAGCGGAAGGGGATCTGCTGGCGCGTAAGTTGGGTGATGGGTGTAATAATTGTTGAAAACCCCTTCACAAACCTTCTGTAAAAGTTAGCGAAACCCACAAATCGCTGAACTCCTTTTTTGTCTGTGGGGGCTGGCCACTCCAGAATTGCTTTCACCTTCTGCGGATCCATAGATACACCCCCCATTGAGATAATGAGCCCTAGGAACTGGATGGACTCTCTCTCAAATTCACACTTCTCCAGTTTCACATAGAGCCCATGTTTCCTCAGGGTGGCTAGTACTTTCTTAACGTGGATCCAGTGGAGTTCCAGAGTGGAAGAAAAGACCAGGATGTCATCTAGGTACACAATTAGGAAGTTGTCCAGAAACTCTCGAAAAATGTCATTCACCAAATGTTGAAAAGTGGCCGGGGCGTTACACAAGGGCATGACCATATATTCGAAGTGGCCAAACCGGGTCCTGAATGCTGTTTTCCACTCGTCCCCCTCTTGGATGCGGATAAGGTTGTATGCCCCTCGGAGGTCTAATTTAGTAAAGACCCGGGCAGTCCGGAAGCGCTGAAACAACTCTGGAATCAAAGGGAGAGGATAGCGGTTCTTGATGGTCACCTTGTTGAGCTCCCGGTAATCAACGCAGGGTCTTAATGTGCCATCTTTCTTCTCAACAAAGAAGATTCCAGCACCCGCTGGAGAGGACGAGGGCCTGATGAACCCCTTTTCCAAGTTTTCATTGACATAGGTTCGAAGAGTTTCCAATTCCTTCTCAGACAGGGGAAATATTCTTCCGAAAGGGATCTCTGCCCCTGGGAGAAGTTCAATAGGGCAGTCGTAGGGCCTGTGAGGGGGTAAAACATCAGCCTTTTTCTTGTCAAATACATCCCTAAAGTCCCGATAAGCTTCAGGAAGGTCTTCAAGGGGGTCTGGGACCGGCTGGACGGCTAGACAATCGGCAGGGGCATTGGGTCCAGGAGGGAAGCAGTGATCCTGGCAGTATTTGGATGAGAAGGAGATCTTCTTCTTTACCCAATCAATTTGGGGATTGTGAGCCTGGAGCCAAGGTAGGCCTAGGATTACCGGGAATAAGGGAGAGGACAAGACATCGAAGCGGATGAACTCTTGATGGCCCGGGGTTGTGATGGTAAGAACCGGATAGGTCTCTTTGGTCACGGGTCCGGAGCTAGGCAAGGACCCGTCGGCCAGAAAGACTTGAAGCCGTTGCTCCTTAACTTGCAGGGGGACTCCTAGATTCTTAGCTAGAGTGCAGTCCAGGAAACAACTACAAGCTCCGGAGTCAATAATTGCCGTCAGCTGGATCCTCTCTTCGGCTACCTGTAGGGAGACAGGAAGGGTAAGGTGAGCAGGGGACGGCTCAGAGACCTGACAGTTCAGAACAGACCGTGAATAGCACTTACTAGGCCTCACAGGACAGTTGCGGAGAAAATGGCCAGGAGCTCCACAGTATAGGCAGAGGTTCGCCTGGCGGTGACGTTGTCGCTCTTCGGGGGTTAGGGAGGAACGAATTAGCCCAATCTGCATGGGTTCACCATCTGCAGAGGCATTGACAGCTTGTCCAGGAAGAGGAGAGGCAGCAAATGGAACCTTAGGCATGACCCAAGTAGCTCGAGCCCCCTGGAGGCGTTCTGAGCGTCTTTTCCGGAGACGCCTGTCCATCTGGATGGCAAGGGAGATTAAATCTTCCAAGGATGCTGGTGTCTCTACTCGAGCAAGCTCGTCCTTTAGAGCTTCAGAGAGGCCATGTCGGTACTGATACTTCAATGCTGCCTCATTCCAGTCCGTGTCGGCTGCCCACCTACGGAAATCTACAGTGTAGTCCTCGGCCGGGCGTTTGTTCTGTTGTAGGGCATGTAAGGCAGACTCTGCGGTGACCGTGCGCTGGGGATCTTCATATAATTGGGCCATAGCCTCAAAGAAGGAGCTTACGGAATTTAGGATCGGGCTCTTCTGTTCCAGGAGGTTGTGTGCCCAAGTCTGAGGTTTGTCAGCCAATAGGGAAATTATAAACCCTACTTTAATGGATTCAGAGGAGAAGGTCCTGGGCTGGAGAGCCAGATATAACAAACAGGCATTCTTGAAGGCCCTGAACTTCCTTCGCTCCCCACGGAAGCGTTCTGGCGTGGGCACCCGTGGCTCTGGTGGCGGAACTGAAACTTGATCCGTTTGGGACGGAGCCGGTAGCGAGCTAGTGGCAGGCTGAGTAGAGTCCGTCGGGGAGGAGGAGCCGGCTAGGTTAAGTACCCGACCTTCCAGCTGGAAGTAACCATCTTGTAGTCTTTGTACGGCCTGGGTCAGGGCTGAAACCTGTTGGCACAGAGCCTCGAGCGGGGAAGCACCTCTGTCGGCCTCTGACATGGCTGGTTTATGCTGTCAGTTACCTTGGTGGAGGCCGAAGTGCTGAGAGGGCTTCCCTTGCAGCTCGGTGCGGATCACCCCTGGTGGTGAAACAGGAGATGACACGTCCCAAGGAGCACTGGATGCGGATGGATCCCGGATGGATGGATGGATGGTGATTCAGGACCACTTCCAGGAGATCTATAGATGCTCAGAGAAAAGAGACAAAGGTTAATGCCAGGCCGAGGGTCATACACAGATAATCAGTCCGAGGAGATGAAGGTACAGAGGGCCGCACAAGAGAGAGAGTCTGTGGGATCCAAGCCAAGGTCGGTACACAGGAGATCCAGCAGAGGTGTCTTTTAGAGTAAGGGGTGGTCAGGCAAGCCGAGGTCAAACGAAGGAGAGATGCAGGTAAGTCAAAGGAGCTAGCCGGGATAAACAGGAACAACAGGCAATCGAACAGGTCACGGGTACAGGAGCTGATGATAAACCAGCACTGAAGCACAGCCAGAGAGTGTCTTATATAGGGCCAGGGCTGGGGAGATGGGCGTGGTGAACACACCTGCTCTGCATCCAGCATTCTATTGTTGCTGAATGCTGATTCCTTTCCTGACACCTTGCCACCCCGCCCCGCTCATAAATGACATTAGGTGCCCTGCAGCGACTACCGGTAGTTCTCCTGACTCAGACTGACTGTGACTGTCTGAGCCGAGCGCGGTGAGCAGCAGCAGCGGGTGGCGCCCCCACAATCCCAGGTACCGTACCTAGGCATAAGATCTAAGGGCACTGAATGGGTGGTGCTGGTCACTACATTGTCAATTGATGGGGGGGCATGCTGGTCACTACATTGATGGGGGGCATGCTGGTCACTGCATTGAAGGGGGGCACGGCACGCTGGTCACTGCATGGATGGGGGGCACGGCACGCTGGTCACTGCATTGATGGGGGGCACGGCACACTGGTCACTGCATTGATGGGGAGCATGGCACGCTGGTCACTGCATTGATGGGGGGGCACGCTGGTCACTGCATAAGAGAGCACCAGATGAAATATAAAGGGGGAGGGGAAATGAAGAACATACTGGTATTGGTACGGTAATATTGGCAGTTCTTTCATTTCTGGATTTCTTGCAGAAAATTACCGTTACCTCCTTTTCAAGATGTCCAAGCAGAAGAGACTGGCATATAAAGTTGCTTTCAAGCTGGAAGTAATCAAATTTGCTAAGGAGCATGGGAACCGAGCAGCAGAGAGACACTTCGGGCCACCTCCAACAGAGAAAATGATAAGAGAGTGGAGGAAACAGGAGGATCAGCTCCAAATGTTAGATAAAAGCAAGCACACCTTACGTGGACCAACTGCAAAGTGGCCAGAGTTAGAGGTAGAAGTGAATGAGTGGATCACACGTCACCGGCAAAATGGACTTTCTGCCTCAACTAAAATGATCATTTTTGAGGCCAAACGCATTGCTTTGGAGAAAGGCCTTCGGGATTTCACCGGATCACCATCGTGGTGCTATCGATTCATGAAGAGATCTGGCCTTTCTATGCGCACAAAAACCAGAATTGCACAAAAAATGCCAAAGGAATACGAATCAAAGATTCTGTCATTTCATAAGTTTGTTATTGATGCGAGGAAGAAGAATCACTTTGAAATTAGCCAGATTGGGAACATGGACGAAGTCCCACTAACGTTTGATGCGCCATCTAACAGAACCGTAGATAACAAAGGAGCCAAAACCATAACTGTAAAAACTTCAGGGCATGAGAAAACCCACTACACGGTTGTGCTGTCCTGCTGTGCAGATGGTACCAAACTGCCTCCGATGTTGATTTTTAAAAGGAAAACTTTCCCAAAAGAAACAATTCCACGGGGAGTCGTCGTGCACGTTCATGATAAAGGGTGGATGGACGAAAATGGCATGAGGCTGTGGATTGACAAAGTGTGGTCCAAACGTCCTGGCGGGCTTCTGAAGAAATCTTCCTTGTTGGTGCTTGACCAGTTCAGAGCGCACATTACGGAAACTACTAAAAAGAACTTTAAGGAAGTTAAGACCCAAATAGCTGTGATTCCTGGTGGTCTTACCAGCCAGCTGCAACCTCTGGACGTCTCCATAAACAAGCCGTTCAAAGTTCTGATGCGAGAGGAGTGGATCACCTGGATGGCAGCTGGGAACCATGATTTGACGTCTACTGGGCGGATGAAGAGGCCCACTATCACACAAGTGTGTGAATGGGTTAAAAGGTCATGGGACTCCGTGAAGGAGGACATTGTTGTAAAATCCTTCAAGAAGTGTGGCATTAGTAATGCCTTGGATGGAACAGAAGACGAAGTCTTATTTGACACCAGTGAGGAAGAAAGTGATAATGACTGCTTGGATCTGTCCTGCATCATTTCTGATAGCAGCGAAGAAGAGGAGTTCTTGGGGTTTGAATAAAAAAAGTTACTTTCACTGTTTACTTTACTGTTGACTTTACTGATTGTTAATGAGACCGTAGTTCTTAATATGTTAAACTGCTGTTAACTTTATACAGTTGATATAAAATATTTTACTACAGTATTTGGTTATGAATCTTTTTTTTCTAGATTTTCCTCCTTTAAAATTGGGTGCGTCTTATACGCCGGTGCGTCTTATACGGCGAAAAATACGGTAATTATGTTCTAAGCAAAACTGGGTACTGTAGGTGATAAATTGGGCCTGCTTGTGGTGAATGTCAGGGTCCCTGGACAAGAAGTAACTAACAGCCGCAATACCTATGTCATGGGGAATGGAGGTATAGAGAGACGTCACACCTAAAGATAACCAGGTGTAAGTGTCACTCCAGGTGTAATGGGAGAGGGTATCTAGAAGATGGATAGAGTCTCTGATATAAGATGGTAGGGCCTGAACCAGGGGCTGCAGGAAGGAGTCTATATATAAGGATAGACTAGAAGTCAAGCTATCCATTGCGGCTATGATGGGTCTACCAGGAGGACAAGTGGAATTTTTATGCACCTTGGGTAGGTGATAAAAATAAGGGTGTTTGTATAGTTCCTTGAAAAGGAACTGATGTTCCATTTTATTTATGATATTCTCCTGTAGGGCCGGATCCAAAAGAGATTTCAATTCCAATTTAAAAGAATCTAAGGAATCACCCTTCAATTTGGTATATGTTGTCCTATCCGACAAGAGTCTATTGGACTCTTTGAGATAGTCAGCAACATCCTGAATGACCATCCCTCCCCCTTTGTCGGCCTGTCTTATAATGATATCCGAGTTGTTGCCTGGGGAACTGAGGGCCAATTTCTCCCCGGGGGTAAGGTTAGTGTGCTGATGTGAACCAGACTGCACTGAGGAGCACAGCTCCCGTAATTCATTAAATGTAGTGTGGTAAAAGACATCTATAAATGAACACTTGGCCTGGGTGGGGTAGAAGGTGGAAGTCGGTCTGTAGTTAGAATGTCTGATGGAAGCAAAAGATATCGGGGTCGGGGTAGGATACCCTTCTCCGTCCCCCCCCAGCTTCTGCGTGTAGTGACTCCAGGATCTCCAATATCCTCAGGTCATCCTCACTGTATTTCTCCAACAGGGGTACATCCGAGGGCCCCTGTGGAGGGAGACTGACTTAAGTCAAGTCATGTGACTCAAGTCCCCCACCTCTGCCAAAGCCCCCGAATAAATCGTGATTGTAAGATTCAAGCCTCCCTACTGAGAGGGTACTGGTCTAGCCAGTGCAACATCCTTGAAATGTTCACTGGCATCCTCAGTCTTAGGAGGGTCAAACATGGATCTGTTTTGGCAGGTGGTATATTCCCTATTCAAAAAGAGTCGACCACTGGGTGGGCACCACCGCCAAGGGAAAAGTCGTGTTTAAAGTGACATGTGGCGTACCGCACACAGTGACTCTCATTAAACAGCCAGCAGTTGCCTATTTGTATACTGCTGATGTACGGTGCAGGTGACTGAAAAGAAGTTGGCCTATGTAGGCACATGAGTAATAACCATATGCAGAGTAAAAGTCAGCACAAGATTGAATAAAGTTGACAGCTAGCAACGCAGGTCAATATAAATATACCATAGACTAACATTTCGGCAGTCAAAACACAGTTCCTTCCAGGCAGCCATTTTGGAAAAACTGGGTATCAAAATTAAACAGCATTGTCCTCCACATATTTTGTAGACCTCCCAACTGAGATCCACATAACTGAATAGGGAAGGGAATAATTCTGTTTTTTTTTTGTACAGAGCAATGCAAAGGTACAGAAACCCTGCAGCCAGTTCCCAAAAATACAAGGAAGCTGCTTTGATTTTTCACCCTCAGTATTAACATCAACATGTTTTTATTTGTCAACTGTCTGTGTATCAAAAAGCGCCTGCGTCAGCACATCAGTGAACTGACGGTGCCATCTTTAAAATGTAATTATTTAATCCCTTGTTCTAAGTGCAAATCGACAAGGGAAATCAATTATAGAGGGTCACCCAGGTGAGAACCAGACCCTGGGGATGGGGGTCGATGCCACAGCTGTTGTGACACCTAAATATAGTACACATATAAAGTGATTGGACTGCTACAAAAATGCATAAGTGGCCCTAAAACAGCTACACTTGACTTAACCTAGACCACCCCTATGCATACTTACCCAGCAGTAGGAGAGTTTGAGTAGGCGGATTGACAATTGCCTTCAGAAAGAGCTGGAGGGAAAGTCTGGGCTCCAGGAGTTGACCCTGTGTGTCAGAGGTTGCACTGGGACATGCAGGGTTAATTAGAAGGAGCCTCCTGCCTCAAGTGACACAGAAGCCCTTTTAGAGAATCTAAGGCATGTCTCTTGGGAAGGCTGTAACACTGAAATCACCTGTTGCTGAAGAAGAGGCTGAGGCATCGATGCAAAGAGGTAACAAGTGCCTCCTGCTGTATGAAAACCTGATACCTCACACAGGCAGTGAGAGGAGTGAAATGCTGGGGGGGGGGGGGGGTGGATTAGAGCTGAAAGTGTACTTCAGTGCCTGCACTGTAGGGCACAGGGAGCTGAGTCTCACTGACAAAATCCAGGGAAGGAGATACTGCAGGCATCCAAGGACCAGTCACACGTGATGGCAGTGCTCTGGGAATCCTAGAATGGGGCAGACAGTGTCATTAACCAGGGCAGATGCTGTATTAGAGGTATGGATGTGCTGGGAAGAGCTCAAGGGGATGAAGGCAGAGTGAGGGACTAGCAGAGATGGAGGGGAGCTAGCTCCCTCAGCGCCAGTAGCACCAGAAGGGGTCCTGTGTCTGGCTGTATTAGTAGTAGTGGTGGGGCCAAAGCCTGCTCTGGATGGAGGGAAATTTCATCAAATGACCCTGGAAGAGGGTGGCCTGGCAGCAGGGGATGGCTAGCAGGTGTAGGAGCTGAGGGGACATTCTCACCATAAGAAAAGGAAGCAGCCAGTGAGCCTGACCTCTGGCTAAAAGTTCTATGTCCATGATGATACAGGAACGCTGGGGAAGGACAACTCTTGTGACAGCTGAATCTCCACAGAGCAGTTAGACTTTTCCTAGAGTTCAGGCTTCACCCAGTCACCGCAGGTCTTTGTAGCCAATCCTAAGGGAGCTACTTACCTTCCCTTTTAGGTTCACACCCACGGTGATGCCATGCATCCAGCAGTCAAGGCTCCCTTTCCCTAAAGGAGGTTCAAGGGGCCTCCATTGCAAAGTGTTCTTTGTATATGTGTTTTTCCTTACTTTTTGTGTATTTTTTCGTTATGTTGTAATAGTTTTTGCTTTCAGAGAAAGAAAAATATTTGTGTACCGTTACTGTCTATTACTCTATTATTAAAACTATTTAACTATTCTATCCCCTCATCAGACAAAGTAGAAGTAGTAGGTGTTTCATAACAGATGAACGCTTCATCTGCTCTTGTCTCTGCTTCGGGCACCTCCTCAAGGTAAGTGGTGACAAGAGGAATGCAGAAGGAGAGGGGCGTATCAACTTAATTTTGCCTTCCCCTTCAGATTTAGTAATGGTAAACTTTCACTGAAATTACCCATTTTTTTCCACAATATTTTGCAAAAGTTGGCCAATCCCAATGCACGGACCTAGCAAAAGGCTAACTTTTCTACTGCACTGGTTCACCTCAATTCACTAAGGCCAGCTGCATTTTATTGTTTGCGCAATTCAATACAACTAACGATAAGTAAAAGAAAAAGCAATGTGTTTTAAAAAAAAAAAAGCAAAAAATAAAAAAAAGCAAGGTAATGCATGTACAAATGCATGTACAAATTCTTGTAATTTGTTTGTATCTTGTTACTCTCATGCTGGCCAGCAGATGGTAGCAAATACTTAGAAAATATTGGTCAAATTGTTTACAACGCCTGCCACTAATGATTTTACAAGTGACCTAGCATAAGTAGGTGGGATGAGATATGGTGTAGCGAGATCTTTATTTGCTCTTGAGCAGATCTACTAAATCTTTTATGCTCTAATGAGTCTAGCACTGCAATAGCAATGTGGCTTAGTCGCTATTATTTACCTGCATTGTTGTTTCTAGTTTACCAAGGTTATGTTACAGGATTTAAATTTGCTTTTCAAAATCTGCCTGTATTTATGTTTTTGTTTTTAACAGTAAGCTGACCTTCATGCCAGTTGAATCAAAGAAAATGTGAAATGTGCAAAAGTGTAATTGTATGTGTACATTGGCCAGGCGGTACAAGCACCATTCTCCTGTTCTGGGTACGCCCTCCTGTTCGGGGCATTCGTGTTGCTGCCTCTGAACCATGCAGCAGCCCGTTCTGTAATCATTGTGTCCACTGGATACAATAAGTCCCATATCAGGGTACAGTGCCTCTGTGATTTGCCCTGACCAATCACAGCAATCACACATGTAAACACAGGCGATGTGTCTTCAGCTTGCAGCCTATCTAGTCTCTCCTCTCACAGCGATCACCTGTGACAAGAGAGTGTGTAGTACAGTGCTAGGTACTGCTGAAAAAAATCTGTCACCGATTACGGTCACTAGAGCACTGCAGTGTCACTATGGTAACATTGCACTGCTCTGGTCAGTGATCGGAGACACTGTGTGCCATTGCAGCCTAAAGTGGCTCTGACCAAAGCAGTATAATGTCACCATAGTGATTTTTTTGTAAATAAATAAAATTGTAAGAAATAATAATTATAGTAAACTCTGAAAGCAAGCTGAAAGAGATCAGCATGAGGAGCATTGAACAATTTTAGCCCTCTAAATGCTGGACAAAACCATATGCAATGTTCATGATTTATGGGCAATTACAGCATGACCCCATTTACTTGAATGCACTACTATAAAGACAAATGGGTGCAGCACCCAAAAAACTCAGTCCAATCAAGGAAGGTTCATATAGAAAGAAAACAGAGGTAATACCCACACCACGTGTCGTGGCTGTTAAAAGCACACTTCACCACTGTGTCTAGAGGAAAAACCTGCTTACCAGAAGAAGTTGACCCTCAAATTATAGAGTGGTCAAATATACTTTTTATTGTAAGTTTGCATGCCACGCACCACAGGTATCATCTGGTCAATCAAAGGTACTGCATGGAGAGCATTGCACTAAGCATGGGACTTATCCACTTGGAGATATACTGAGAGTAACTGAATATGTCTAAACTATTAAAGTGTATGATTATTTAATCTTTTGTTGATGTTTTATAGACAATAACCGAACCCTTATCATGCCAATTCACCCTTGAAGAAGCTTTTTAGCAAAACATGTCGGGCAAGGACATGGGTGGCAGCACAAGTGGCCCCACCCAAGTATAAGAGGATCTATAATATGCCAAATGATTGTCAATTGTCACAAATTATCTAAATATATATTTTTCTTATATTTGTTTTCTGTGATAAATTAAGTGTTTTTAATTTGTAACTTACAATAAAAAGTATATTTTATATAAATTACTTGTTGTTATACATCAGGAGTACGATACCAAGAAGGTCCCCCATTTAGCCCACACTTACCAATCCCCTGTAGGGGTTTCTGGTAATGCGAAAAATTCACATTATTTGGGATGTAGGTATCAAATATCTAAAAGTCTTCTATCATATAGCACAATCATTTCAATCATCAGAGTGGTCAAATAGATGTGAAGCTCATGGGTTCTCAACTATGTAACTTCTCAACCGCATCGAGATCAGATGGTCAGGCTAATATGTATAGGCCACTTCTCTGATATCAGGCAGACAGAGTGCTCTATAGGAAATGTAGTCCCCGGCATTTGTTCTAGTTGAAGCTCTCTGGACAGTCAGGTTGGCCTGTTCACTCGTTTGGGTCTGTCCGCCTGACTTTAGAGAAGTGGCCTATACATATTAGCCTGACCATCTGATCTCGATGCAGTTGAGAAGTTACATAGTTGAGAACCCATGAGCTACATGTCTATTTGACCACTCTATAAATTCTTCTGGTAAGCAGGTTTTTCCTCTAGACCACAGGTGTCAAACACAAGGCCCGCGGGCCAAATGTGGTTCCACCAGACCATTTCATGTGACCCTCGCACCTCTCCTGCAGCTACAGCACCCCCCGTCTCTGCCCCCACCTTTTCTTTGTAGTCGACAGCTGAGAGCACAGAACTCCTTTGCCAGATCCTGCACTTGTCTGTGCAGGTGCAGAAAGGCTTGTCTTTGACCACCCCCCCTTCTCAGAAGTCCGCAGCAGAGAGGAGGGCAGAACACCTCCTATGGATCCTGCACCACCTTGCCTTTGCTTCTGCAGGTCTCACCATTTAGCAGACTCTGGAAGCTGACTCCAGCCCTCCTCTGGTTCTCCTCCAGACCCTGCACTTCTTCTCAGATCCACCCACATCTTCTTCCTGGCAGCAGCACCGGGTAAGGGGGTGTATTGTGATGTAAGGAAGGGTGGGTGACTCTTGACTTATGATGGTGGGGGGGGCTCTTGACATCTCATGTAGAGGTGTATGGGGGCATGGGGTGCTCTGGACATCTAATCTTACAGATATAACAGCCCCTTTGAGGGCGATCATAATGCTGATGCGGCCCGCGATTAAATTGAGTTTGACACCTCTGCTCTAGACACAGTGGTGAAGCATGCTTTCAACAGCCATGACATGTGGTGTGGGGATTACCTCTGTTTTTCTTCTATACAAACCTTCCTTGATTGGTCTGAGTTTTTTGGGCGCTGCACCCCTTCGTCTTTATAGTGTTTCTATGGGTTACAATCATACCTATTGGTGCTAGCAGCCTTTATTTACTGGACTTGATATATATTTTAGTCACTAAGTGCAGATATTTTTGTTTTTGAATGCACTACTGCCTGCCGTGGCTTGTGTACACCCTCAGCAGCTACAGGCCCAGCTAAAGGGGAATGGTTGAGGGTCGGTAAAAATGAGGCTTAACCACAGATTTTTTCCACTTCCCAAGTGCAAGTGTAAACTCTTCCTTACACACTCTCACCAGACCAGTGCAGCCAGTCACAGTGTCCCTGAACACTGCCACACCCATCCCAGTGTCATCATAAGGCCTCATTCACACAGCGCATATCAATGTGCCCATGTGAATGAGACCTTATGATGACCCTGGGATTGGTGTGGTGGTGATCAAGGACACTGTGACTGGCTGTACTATTAGGCTTTATTTACTTGGGGTGTCTCAATGTGTACCCAGTGCGAGGGCGGTGTTCACCCACATGTTGATGCACATGTGTTAAGTAGTGTTGAGCGAACACGGACTGTATTATTCGGGTCCGTAACGGATAATTGAATTTTTGTTACCCGGAAACTTTACTGTATGTTCGGGTTTAAAATCCGTGTTCGGTAATTTTATTTCCTGTTTTGTATGTAATGGCACGCTTTTAATGGCGGGATTTCAACAGCCAATCAACAAGCGTTTAACTGGTGTGCCATAGAAGCCATCACAGCCATGCCTACTAATGGCATGGCTTTGATTGGCCAGCTGAAGCATGTGACCCAGGTCTTTATAAGCTAGAGACACAGCGTGCTGTGCGTCAATCTGCTCTAGTGTAGGGAGAGAGCACACACAACGGTGCTGGCTGCTGCTGATTAGGGACAGACAGGGAAAAAAAACATTGTGCCCGAAAAGAATGCAGGGACAGGTTGGAGTGTCGGTAGGGAAAGATAGAAGAGCATTTTAGGGACAGGCTGGAGAGAGTAGGCAGGGAGAGATTAGGAGACACAGGACAGAACAATCGTCCGTTAGCGATCTAGAACGATTTTGCTGTGTGGGGGGTGGTGCAGTGAACAATCTTTTTGCCCTCACTTGAGCCCACTGAGGAGGAGGAGGAGGGAGAAAAAAAAATATTTTTATTAGTCTGTTGTGTGCAGCGTTCAGCTATATTTTACTACAGAATGCTGTTCTAATCTGCTATTTAAAAATTACAAATTTAAAGGGGAATTTTTTTTTTCCCCTTCATAGCCTGCTGCTGACCGTGACATAAAACATAAGACACTGCTGTGTTCACATGTGCTATTGAAAAATCACCAATTTTATATAATTTTTTCTATTCCGCTATTCAATATACACCCTTTAGGGGTGAAAAAAATTAAATTGCGGCATAGTCTGTATCGGTACGTGTGAGATACACCTTTTAAATTTGTTTGGCGCATCTTCCACCGCCGAGGATTGCAGGGCGCTTCAGTTTGCCTCCTGTTCCGAACTCCTCCTACTCCTCTTCCTCATCCTCATCCTGCCTTTAGAGTACAAAAAATTGTAATCGGGGCCTAGTCTGTGTTTGTACGTGTTAGATACACCTTTTTATATACTTTTTTCTATTCCGCTATTCAATATATACCCTTTTGGGGTAAAAAAAATTAAATTGCGGCATAGTCTGTATCGGTACGTGCGAGATACACCTTTTTATATACTTTTTTCTATCCCGCTATTCAATATACACCCTTTTGGGGTAAAAAAGATTAAATTGCAGCATAGTCTGTATCGGTGCGTGTGAGATACACCTTTTTATATACTTTTTTCTATTCCGCTATTCAATATACACCCTTTTGGGGTGAAAAAAATTAAATTGCGGCATAGTCTGTATCGGTACGTGTGAGATACACCTTTCATATTTGTTTGACGCATCTCCTTCCACCGCCGAGGATTGCAGGGCGCTTCAGTTTGCCTCCTGTTCCGAACTCCTCCTACTCCTCTTCCTCATCCTCATCCTGCCTTTAGGGTACAAAAAATTGTAATCGGGGCCTAGTCTGTGTTTGTACGTGTGAGATACACCGTTTAATATACTTTTTTCTATTCCGCTATTCAATATACACCCTTTTGGGGTAAAAAAAATTAAATTGCGGCATAGTCTGTATCGGTACGTGTGAGATATACCTTTTTATATACCTTTTTTCTATTCCGCTATTCAATATACACCCTTTTGGGGTGAAAAAAATTAAATTGCGGCATAGTCTGTATCGGTACGTGTGAGATACACCTTTCAAATTTGTTTGGCGCATCTTCCACTGCCGAGGATTGCAGGGCGCTTCAGTTTGCCTCCTGTTCCGAACTCCTCCTACTCCTTTTCCTCATCCTCCCTTTAGGGTACAAAAAATTGTAATCGGGGCCTAGTCTGTGTTTGTACGTGTGAGATACACCGTTTTATATACTTTTTTCTATTCCGCTATTCAATATACACCCTTTTGGGGTGAAAAAAATTAAATTGCGGCATAGTCTGTATCGGTACGTGTGAGATACACCTTTTAAATTTGTTTGGCGCATCTCCTTCCACCGCCGAGGATTGCAGGGCGCTTCAGTTTGCCTCCTGTTCCGAACTCCTCCTACTCCTCTTCCTCATCCTCATCCTGCCTTTTGGGTACAAAAAATTGTAATCGGGGCCTAGTCTGTGTTTGTACGTGTGAGATACACCGTTTTATATACTTTTTTCTATTCCGCTATTCAATATACACCCTTTTGGGGTAAAAAAAATTAAATTGCGGCATAGTCTGTATCGGTACGTGTGAGATACACCTTTTTATATACTTTTTTTCTATTCCGCTATTCAATATACACCCTTTTGGGGTGAAAAAAATTAAATTGCGGCATAGTCTGTATCGGTACGTGTGAGATACACCTTTCAAATTTGTTTGGCGCATCTTCCACTGCCGAGGATTGCAGGGCGCTTCAGTTTGCCTCCTGTTCCGAACTCCTCCTACTCCTTTTCCTCATCCTCCCTTTAGGGTACAAAAAATTGTAATCGGGGCCTAGTCTGTGTTTGTACGTGTGAGATACACCATTTTATATCCTTTTTTCTATTCCGCTGTTAAATATACACCCTTTTGGGGTGAAAAAAATTAAATTGCGGCATAGTCTGTATCGGTACATGTGAGATACACCTTTCAAATTTGTTTGGCGCATCTTCCACCGCCGAGGATTGCAGGGCGCTTCAGTTTGCCTCCTGTTCCGAACTCCTCCTACTCCTCTTCCTCATCCTCCCTTTAGGGTACAAAAAATTGTAATTGGGGCCTAGCCTGTGTTTCTACGTGTGAGATACACCGTTTTATATACTTTTTTTCTATTCTGCTTTTCAATATACACCCTTTTGGGGTGAAAAAAATTAAATTGCGGCATACTTTGCATATTTGACTGTGAGATACACCCGTTGTATTTGTATACTGTTTTTCTATTCCGCTATTTAATAAACACCCTTTTGGGGTAAATAAAATTAAATTGCGGCATAGTTTGAATATATGACTGTGAGATACACCCGTGCGATACTGTTGTTGTTTTGTTCCGCTATTCAATAAACACCTTTCTAGGGCAAGATCATAAATTACAGAAATATGAGGAGAACGTCAAATAGGGGCCGTGGCCTGGGTCGTGGTGCTGCTGGTAGAGCTCCTGTTGCAAGGAGAGGACGTGGTCGATCTGGGCCAGCTACACGCACAAGTGAAACACCTTCCTCAAGTGTGAGTAGGTGACAGAACCTGCAGCAGTATTTGGTAGGGCATCATGCGCCTCTACAAGTGTTGAGGCAAGAACAAGTACAGGCGATAGTAGATTGGGTTGCTGACAGTGCCTCCAGTTCCTTCACATTGTCTCCCACCCAGTCTACTGCAGAAAGGTCAGAGTTGGCACCTGCAGCCGATGTCCAACCGTCTTTCACCTCACCCCCTTGCAAATCAGGCAAGCAGTCTGAGCCCCAAGTCATGCAGCAGTCTCTTCTTCTTTTTGAGGACTCTGTCAGCAGGGTTTCCCAGGGCCATCCACCTAGCCCTGCCCCAGAAGTGGAAGAGATTGAGTGCAGCGATGCCCAACCACTTGTTTCTCAAGATGAGTACATGGAAGGACCATCGCAGCACGTCTCCGATGATGACGAAACGCAGGTGCCAACTGCTGCGGCACTCAGAATTGTGGAGACCGACAAGGAGGGCAGGGGTGAAGACTGGGTGGAAGATGATGTGGAGGACGATGAGGTCCTCGACCCCACATGGAATGAAGGTCATGCAGGTGACCTGAGTAGTTTGGAGGAAGAGGCGGTGGTCACACAGAGCCACCAGCACAGCAGAAGAGGGAGCAGGGTGTAGAAGCGGAGCGGCCGTGACCTAGACACTACGCCTGCTACTGCCCAACGCAGCAAGGGGCCGAGCGCACCAAAGCAAACTCAAAGGAGTTCTTTAGCGTGGAAGTTCTTCAGACAATGTGCTGATGACAGGACACGAGTGGTTTGCACCCTGTGCAATCAGAGCCTGAAGCAAGGCATAAACCTTCTCAACCTGAGCACAACCTGCATGATCAGGCATCTAAGTGCAAAGCACGAGCTGCAGTGGAGTAGACACCTTCAAAACCAAGAAAGGTCTCTGGCTCCTCCTGCTTCCTCTTCTGCTGCAGTCTCGGCCTCTTCATCCACCTCTGTAGTGATACCGGCACCTGCCACCCCGCAAACAGATGATCTGTCAGGAACACCACCACCTGGGTCACCAACCATCTCCACAATGTCCCGTGGAAGCGTTCAGTTTTCCATCTCTTAAACACTTGAGAGGAAGAGGAAGTACCCCCCTACCCACCCGCGATCCCTGGCCCTGAATGCCAGCATTTCAAAATTCTTGGCCTTTGAAATGCTGTCATTCCGTCTGGTGGAGACGCACAGTTTTAAAAGCCTTATGTCGGTGGCTGTCCCACAGTACGTCGTGCCCAGCCGCCACTACTTTTCCAGGCAAGCCATCCCTTCCCTGCACAACCAAGTGGGGGAAAAAATCAGGTGTGCACTGCGCAACGCCATCTGTGGCAAGGTCCACCTAACTACGATACGTGGACCAGTAAGCACGGTCAGGGGCGTTATATCTCCCTAACGGCACACTGGGTAAATGCAGTGGCGGCTGGGCCTGAGGCGGATAGCAATTTGGCGCATGTCCTTCCACCACCGAGGATTGCAGGGCGCTTCAGTTTGCCTCCTGTTCCTAACTCCTCCTACTCTGCTTCCTCATCCTCTACCGCCTCCTCATCCGGTCAGCGTAACACCTTCACCACCAACTTCAGCACAGCCAGGGGTAAACGACAGCAGGCAGTTTAAAAACTTGCCTGTTTGGGGGAAAAACCACACACCGCGCAGGAGTTGTGGAGGAGCATGGAACAGCAGACAAATGAGTGGTTGCTGCCAGCGAGCCTCAAGCCCGGCCTGGTGGTGAGCGATAACGGGCGAAATCTCATAGCAGCTCTGGGCCTAGCCGGTTTGACGCACATCCCTTGCCTGGCGCATGTGCTGAATTTGGTGGTGCAGAGGTTCCTTAAAAATTACCCCGATATATGACAGAGCTGCTGCAGAAAGTGCGGGCCGTCTGTGCGCACTTTCGGCGTTCTCACCCTGCTGCTGCTCGCCTGTCAGCACTGCAGCGTAACTTCGGCCTTCCCGCTCACCGCATCATATGTGACGTGCCCACAAGGTGGAACTCCACCTTGCACATGCTGGAAAGACTGTGCGAGCAGCAGCAGGCCATAGTGGAGTTTCAGCTGCAGCACGCACGCGTGAGTTGCTCTGCGGAACAGCACCACTTCACCACCAATAACTGGACCTCCATGCGAGACCTGTGTGCCTTGTTGCGCTGTTTTCAGTACTCCACCAACATGGCCAGTGCCGATGACGCCGTTGTCAGCTTAACTATCCCACTTTCTTTGCCTCCTTCAAAAAACGATTCGGGCGATGATGGAAGAGGATGTGGCACAGGAGGAGGAGGAGGAGAAGGAGGAGGAAGAGGGATCATTTCCAAGGCTTTCAGGGCAGTCATTCACAAGTGGCTCCGAGGGTGGGTTCCTGCATCCACAAACGCCAGGTACACAATTGTCCAGCAGGGGCACAGTTCTGGAGGATGAGGAGGAGGAGATGGAGGAGGAGATGGAACCATGTTCACAGCAGGGTGGCACCCAGGCCAGCTCATGACCATCACTGGTGCGTGGCTGGGGGGATACAGAGGACACAGACGATACACCTCCCACAGAGGACAGCCTTTTGTTGCCTCTGGGCAGCCTGGCACACATGAGCGATTACATGCTGCAGTGTCTTCACAACGACCACCGAGTTGCCCACATTCTAACTTGTGTTGATTACTGGGTGGCCAGGCTGCTGGATCCCCGTTACAAGGACAACGTACCGTCCTTAATTCACTGGAGCGTGATCGCAAGATGCGTGAGTACAAGCGCACGCTGGTAGATGCGATGCTGCTGGCATTCGCACCTGACAGCGGGGCCACAGTGGAAGCACAAGGCCAAGGCAGAGGAGGAAGAGGTCACCAACGCAACCAGGGCACCGCCAGCACCTCAGAAGGCAGGGTTAGCATGGCCGAAATGTGGAAAAGCTTTGTCAGCACGCCACAACAGACAGCAGCACCAGCAGCTCATATGGAACGTCTTAGCAGGAGGCAGCATTTCACCAACATGGTGGAGCAGTATGTGTGCACACGCCTACATGTAGTGAATGACGGGTCTGCCCCCTTCAACTTCTGGGTCTCCAAATTGGGCACATGGCCTGAGCTTGCCCTTTATGCCTTGGAGGTACTGGCGTGCCCTCCTGCCAGTGTATTATCTGAACGTGTATTTAGCACGGCTGGGGGCGTTATCACAGACAAGCGCAGCCGCCTGTCCAGAGACAATGTGGACAAGCTCACATTCATTAAAATGAACCAGGCATGGATCCCACAGGACTTTTCCGTACCTTGTGCAGAATAGAGATGGATACCGACCTTACCCAGCCATTGTTATATTTTTGATCTTTCTCACTCTTTTGGGGTGTACCCTAATTTAAAATGACTAAAAAAAAGCAGTGTTGGCTACCTTGTCCCCCTCCACCGCCACATCCATCGCCACCTCAACCTCCCTCCTACTCCATATGGGCCTCGTCCTTCACAGATGAAGAAAATTGTTTTATTTTTCTGTTTTTTTTGTTGTTTTAAGTTATTTCCCTATCCACATTTGTTTGCACTTACCATGCTCTTAACTACATTTTGCTGCCATTTGCAGCACTCTAGCCCTTTCCATTGTTTTTTTAGAGCCATTTTAGTGCCGGACTTTTTTTTCAAGTTCGGCCGAACTCGCCGAACACGGACATCCAGGTGTCCGCTCAACTCTAGTCATCTGCAAAAGACTGAAATGGTACTTTTAATCCCAGACCCTACATCATTTATAAAGATATTAAAAAGTAAGGGTCCCAGCACTGAACCTTGGGGTACACCACTGATAACCTTACACCATTCAGAGTAAGAATCATTAACCACTACTCTCTGAATTCTATCTTTTAGCCAATTTTCTATCCAATTGCACATGGATAGCCGTGTGTGGGGAACTGTGTCAAAAGCCACCCCTCTGTCCAAGGTTTTACTTACCTCCTCATAAAAAGAAATCAGGTTTGTTTGACAACTTCTGTCTTTCATGAATCCATGCTGACTGTTGCTTAAAATATTTTTTTCCAACAAGAACTCATCTATGTGGTCTTTTATTAAACTCTCCAGTATCTTCCCGACTATATAATTTAAACTAACAGGTCTATAGTTACTTGGCAAAGACTTTGATCCCTTTTTAAATATAGGCACCACATTGGCCCTACGCCAATCCAGTGGTACTATTCCAGTCCTTAACGATTCCCTAAAAATTAGAAACAAAGACTTTGAAATTACAGCACTCAATTATTTTAGGATGCGTGGGTGGATGCCATCTGGTCCAGGCACTTTATCTACCCTTATTCTGTCTAAATATTTCTGGACAATATCAATTTTGAGCCATTGTGGATCTGTTTCAATACCATCCTCATTATGGTCATGAGCTCCCCCATGCTCCTTTGTATATACAGAGCTGAAGAAAGTAAATAGAATTTGGCATTCTCCCCTTGGGTGCACATAGGAGGCAGTCTGTGTGTGTGGCCATTGGCTTAGTTGTGGATGGAAACTATCACCTGTTTCCCTTTTTTTGCAATGAGATCTCCGTTTTAAACTGGATATTTTCTCTCGTTATTGTCTCACTTCCTGCCCCTGTTTTTTGAAGGGACTCTTTCTTTTATATATGGGATCACCTATGGGTGATCCTGGATACATCCGGCATAGACAGTGAAGGGCTGGACTAGTGACCCGTTCCTCTTTCTTATATCTCAGTTGTTATCGGGATACTAGGGTAAGACAGCTTGGGTCATGACATTTGATCGACGATGTATTATCTTATTTCCTTGAGTTTTGTTTTTTAACAATGGAGAATGTGATTATACACAACTACTTTGAGATACTACGGTTGGGTCCTGAGGAAGCTGTTTCCTGCGAAAAGCGTTGATCCACCAGTAAACCTGACTATAGAATATTTATAAGTATTTGTATATTTTGTACTATTTTTTGAATATCTTCTGTGTTGGTTTTCTTTTTTTTTTTTTAAATGAATTATTGAATGCCTATGTACTAATAAAATACTGTGACTTTTTTAAATATAAAATACTATTCTTTTGTGTTTGAATGAGTATATGGCACAATTAAATCCCCTGCTGCCCAGGTGTGCTTGATCACCTTCCCATTCCATGTCCTTGTTCCCTTACCCTTCACATTCCACTTGCACACCTGGACCCCATTTATTTGCAGCTGAAGAAAGTATTTAATACATTTGAGAAGATGGCAATATGGAAAACATTACCAAAGTGCGCTAACAAATAATGAACCAAGTGTTCAAAAGTTAAATGGATGGTAACCAGATTTAAAAAATCATATACATTCAGTCCAAAACAAAAGTGCAAAAAATTGTGAAAAAGTCTTTCTTTTCAAATTGGAGTGAAGGTAAGGGAGTGTTGGGAGGTGGGTGGGGCCTCGTCCCAAAAAATGATCCAAAGTGATTCTCAGTGGCCTGATATACACCTGTGGACACCCAGTGTTAGGAGTGGACTCTTACCACAATGTGGAGAGATGTGAGCATGTACTCGGTTGTGTCTAGAAGTCCCCAACTGATCAAGCTGGCAGGGATGGCTCTCGGAATGGACCGGAACAATCAGCTGCTTCCAAAGTGGGGGGGGATCTGTAGGCTTCCAAGCAGGGGGAGATGCCAAGACAGAGCAACCCAGAGAAAAGAAGAGGACTATAGTGCATTACCTTCGACTTTAATGATAAAACGAATGAGGGTACACTTACACATTCCGGACGAACAAACAGCAAATACAGGGCGGTCGCGGGTGTCTGCAGTACAAACCGGGACCTATGACAGCACGGCTGGCTCCCCCCGTGGGGGGAGCCAGCCGTGCTGTCATAGGTCCCGGTTTGTACTGCAGACACCCGCGACCGCCCTGTATTTGCTGTTTGTTCGTCCGGAATGTGTAAGTGTACCCTCATTCGTTTTATCATTAAAGTCGAAGGTAATGCACTATAGTCCTCTTCTTTTCTCTGGGTTGCTCTGTCTTGGCATCTCCCCCTGCTTGGAAGCCTACAGATCCCCCCCCACTTTGGAAGCAGCTGATTGTTCCGGTCCATTCCGAGAGCCATCCCTGCCAGCTTGATCAGTTGGGGACTTCTAGACACAACCGAGTACATGCTCACATCTCTCCACATTGTGGTAAGAGTCCACTCCTAACACTGGGTGTCCACAGGTGTATATCAGGCCACTGAGAATCACTTTGGATCATTTTTTGGGACGAGGCCCCACCCACCTCCCAACACTCCCTTACCTTCACTCCAATTTGAAAAGAAAGACTTTTTCACAATTTTTTGCACTTTTGTTTTGGACTGAATGTATATGATTTTTTAAATCTGGTTACCATCCATTTAACTTTTGAACACTTGGTTCATTATTTGTTAGCGCACTTTGGTAATGTTTTCCATATTGCCATCTTCTCACGTTTAATTTAAATTTCAGTGCTGCTTTCACTTCACTTCTCATCACTTCAGGACTGCGCACCTATTTTCTTTCACATTTAATACATTTGCCTTCTCTTTGTCCCCAGTCATCCACTCCTGATTATATTGTAAAGGGCCTACATGCTCAGACCTAACCTTTTTACTGTTAATATATTTGAATAATTTTTTGGGGTTTGTCCTACTATCTTTTGTACTCTGTCATTCATTTTGAATTTTTGCGTCCTTGATTTTCTTTTTACATGTTCTGTTATATTCTTAGTAACAAGTAAACAATGATAGTGTTCCTTTATTTTTATATTTTTTTAAAAGCTCTTTCTTTTTATCTATAGCTTTTTTAACTTTGGACGTGAGCCACATAGGTTATATTTTTAGCCTTTTAAACTTATTACCCAAGGGAATATACTTTACAGTGAGTTTGCATAAAGTCTTTTTGAAAATTTCCCATTTCTGTTCCATTCTGTTCTTTCATGAATTCATGCTGTCTGTTGCTTAACCACTTTAGCCCTGGAGGATTTTGCTGATTAATAATCAGGCCCTATTTTGCGATTCGGCACTGCGTTATCTTTAATGGACAATTGCAGGGTTGTGCGACACTGTACCCAAATAAAATGTCCTTTTTTTCCCCACAAATAGAGCTTTCTTTTGGTGGTATTTGATCACCTGTGCGATTTTTATTTTTTGCACTATAAACAAAAAAGAGTGACAATTTTGAAAAAAAAAAAACAATATTTTTCACATTCTGCTATATAACATTCCCAAAAAAAAAAACCATTTAAAAATCAAATTTTTTTAACATTTTAGGCCAATTTGTTTTCTGCTACATATTTTTGGTAAAAAAAATCGCAATAAGCGTATTTTGATTGGTTTGCGTAAAAGTTATTGCGTTTTCAAACTACGGGAAAGATTTATGTCATTTTTATTGTTTTTTTTTTTTTTACTAGTAATGGTGGCGTTTTGCAATTTTTTTGTGGGATTGCGACATTGCGGAGGGCAGATCGGACCCCTAAATGACATTTTTTACACTTTTGGGGGTACCATTGACATTACTACAGTAATATTTACTAAAAATATGCACTGTTACTATAATAATGCCATTGGCAGGGAAGGGGTCAATACTATTAGTGATCAAGGGGTTAAATGTAAGCCCAGGGGAGTGATTCTAACTGTGAGGGGGTTGGGCTTGTGAGATCATCACAGAGACATGTGATCCTATATAGCAGAATCACATAGCCTCTTTGATCACTTCAGGGAGAAGGGTGGGTGGTTGTGTTTACATCAGCCGTCTGTCCTTCTCTCTCAGTGGGGGGAGATAGCGAGTGGCCGGCGGCCATCGGAGCCACCTGTCACACGTACTGGCTCCCTGGCTGACGAACGGGGGTGGGAGCGCTCGCTCCCTAGAGTCTCCTGAGCGAGCGTCATAGTACTACGTCGGTTTTCCCAGGAGTGGCCGCCTGCCGCAGTAAATCTGCGGTGGGCAGTCATCAAGTGGTTAAAATATTTTTTTTCAGCAATAACTTATCTATGTGGTCTTTTAATAAACTCTCCAGTATCTTCCTGACTATAGAAGTTAAACTAACAGGTCTATAGTTACTTGGCAAAAAGTTTAATCCCATTTTAAATATAGGCACCACATTGGTCCTACGCCAATCCAGTGGTACTATTCCAGTCCATAGCAAATCCCTAAAAATTAGAAATAAAGGCTTTGAAATGGCAGAGCACTTTATCCACCCTTATTCTGTAGGTGAACACAGGAGCAATATCACTGCCTTTAAAGAGAACTTCTCAGTCCCTCAGCACTTTGCAGACTTACACAACAGCAGCACAGAGGGTTTAAAGGTTTTCGGCATTGAAGCTCTTGGGAAAGATCTGGATAATGGTAGAAGACACCAGAGGCTTTGTACTAGAGAGGCATTCTGGATCTTTACCTTAGGATCTTTGACCCCTAAAGGGTTGAATGAGGATATAGAGCTTCACTCTGCGATGTAACCTTACTCTCTTGCATTACGTTAATTATCTGTCTAACCCTAGTGACCAGATGGGAGATTTGGTTTTTCGATGGTCCTTGCTCTTGTATACTCATGTCCTTCCCTTTCCTTCTCCCATTCCCATATTACCTAGGAAAGAGTAGGCCATGCCCATTTCTGCATGCACATAGGTCCCACTACATGGGTAGTGGTGACACCTGACAGTGGTATTATACCAATGACTTAATCTGGGTCCCTGGGAAGGTGAACCGTCGGCCTCTAATTTTGAGTAACCCATGGTTCACATCCTAGTGGACATAGTGAGGTGGGTCTGATGTCACCCCACTTCACTGAAGGGCTGGCGATTCTAGGTGGATACTATTATTTATCAAAAGGACACCAGTCCCGTAATGTGACTTATATTTTTGTTTGTGGTAGTCTCAATCCTCTTTTTAGGCAAGGACAATGAGGTCCTTCTCAAATATATTTTGGTCCTTTACCTTTTTCTATTTTTTATGTATTTATATGTCCTATTTTTAATGGCTTGAGGTCAGGACAGCTAGGTTTGTATTAATTGATCCCGGTTTTTATTATTTTAAGCTAGGAAAGTTAGGTCCTTATTATTATTATTATTTTTATTATTATTATTATTATTATTATTATTTTGTTTGTTATTTACTATTATTATTATCATCTTTAAGTACTACAAAAGGTATTCCTGTGGAGAGGTGGATGTTTGTCCCCTTTTAGCCTTTTTATATATATATACTAGACATTAAGCCCGTTAAATTAACGGGCGCTAGATATATGTGGTCAAACATTTGTAAAAACAGACTTGTTCCAGTAAGGTGTACTTTGCTACTAAAGTCAGTTTGCTTATAAATGTTCCTTTAATAGCGTGTCTATGTTCTGCGTTTTTTTTTTTACAGTAATGCACTTACAGTGGTAGATTTCAATCAGGCAATGTCCCTTTAACAGCGTTTCTACAGTCGCAGATTTGCTTTGCTGAGTGTGACAGTTTTTTTCCTCTGTTTAAGTGATCCTTTTCCTGACAGCAACAGCTTTTTTCCTTTAAGAATTAATCATGGCTCTATTCGCTTTTTTCACCACAATAATTACAGCCAAAGGGTTTACCAAGTATAAGTTTCCTCATGCAATTCCAAGTATAAGTTTCCTCATACAATGTCCTTTTAATATCTTTAAGTCTCTCCCTCATCAGCCTCCTTGTCCGACCTGTCACGCACTGTGCACTGCATCCCTGTTGCTCTAACAATCTAGAAATCCCATCTAGTGTCCCCATCGGAGTGCCTCCTTACATCAGTGTCCCAATCTGAGTGCCTCTTTACATCAGTGTCCCCATCGGAATGCTCCCTTACATTAGTGTCCCCATCGGAGTGCCTCCTTACATCAGTGTCCCCATCAGAGTGCCTCCTTACATCAGTGTCCCCATCGGAGTGCCCCCTTACATTAGTGTCCCCATCGGAGTGCCTCCTTACATCAGTGTCCCCATCAGAGTGCCTCCTTACATCAGTGTCCCCACTGGAGAGTGCTCCCTTACATCAGTGTCCCCATCGGAGTGCTCCCTTACATCAGTGTCCCCATCGGAGTGCTCCCTTACATCAGTGTCCCCATCAGAGTGCTCCCTTACATCAGTGTCCCCATCAGAGTGCCTCCTTACATCAGTGTCCCAATCGGAGTGCTCCCTTACATCAGTGTCCCCATCGGAGTGCCTCCTTACATCAGTGTCCCCATCGGAGTGCCTCCTTACATCAGTGTCCCCATCGGAGTGCTCCCTTACATTAGTGTCCCCATCGGAGTGCTCCCTTACATTAGCGTCCCCACCGGAGTGCCTCCTTACATCAGTGTCCCCATCGGAGTGCCTCCTTACATCAGTGTCCCTTTATGTGTCCGGGACAGAGTTCCCCTGTATGAGCCCCGGTTAAAGTGCCCCTGGTCAGAGTCCCCCTTTAATAATGCGGTCAGAGTCCCCCTTAATAATGCGGTCAGAGTCCCCCTTAATAATGCGGTCAGAGTCCCCCTTTAATAATGCGGTCAGAGTCCCCCTAAATAATGCGGTCAGAGTCCCCCTTAATAATGCGGTCAGAGTCCCCCTTAATAATGCGGTCAGAGTCCCCCTTAATAATGCGGTCAGAGTCCCCCTTAATAATGCTGTCAGAGTCCCCCTAATATTGCCGTCAAAGTCCCCCATAATATTGCCGTCAAAGTCCCCCTTAATATTGCCGTCAGAGTCCCCCTTAATATTGCCGTCACAGTCCCCCTCAATATTGCAGTCCGAGTCCCCCTTAATAATGCCGTCAGAGTCCCCCTTTAATGTGCCCCGATAAGAGCTGTGTTTGTGTTCTCTAATCAGACAATATTCCCATATATATATATATATATATATATATATAGATAGATATTATACACAGTACAAAATGTCAGCTTCACAGAGTAATGAGACGCCTCCTACTCTCTCTCTCTCTACTTATCTGCTATGTAACCCCGATGGTGTACACAGAGCCTATGTGTGCTGCTGAGCAGATAACTTCTACTGTCTTATTGGTAGGTGGGAGTGGTTTATGCAAATTACCCACAGAACTGCAGAGCTGATCACATGCTGAAGTGCAATGCTGTATTTATTCCTTTCTAATATATATACATACTGTATATTGTGCAGAATGAAATGCAAAATCTTTAATATATATGTGCATTATGAAGTACATTGAATACAACATTTAAATGGCTTTTATTGTTCATGACAGAATTCATCACCGTAATGTGAAAAGGCAGTTGTTATGGGCTGGCAGCAGTGACTACTGGCTATTCACTCAGATGTGGCTGTGGGTTGCCACCAACAGTTTGGGAAGTCCTGCCCTAATAGACCGAAGTAGGGGGGGGCAAAGTTTCTGCACTCCAATCGGCTGTTTGAAGTGTCTTGCATGAGGACCAAAAGGGCCACTCAACGGAATCTAAAAAGAAAAATATATATGCACAAAGTAGCGATCAGAATGAGGGGACTAGAGTGGTCCTTATGCAAGACACTGGCTTCTGCCATAGCCCTCCGGTAACCTTTCTATATATTTGACGCAATTATCTTAACCCTGCGGAGGGGATTCAGCACCTCTCATTTTGAGGTACCTTGGAATTCCTGGGAATCCTCTATTGTTGGTTGCCTGTGACCACCTGCAGCGGTCCATTGGGGCGATCATTGGCCCAATCCGCATAAATGTGTCAGTTTGTCTATACAACATTGGTGAGCATTATACATATATATGTGTTTTTAACCACTTTACAACCGGAGGATTTTGCTGTCTTACGTCCAGACCACTTTTTGTGCTTCGGCACTGTGCGACTTTAACTGACAATTGTGCGGTCATGCAATGTGGTACCCAAACGAAATTTACGTCCTTTTTTTCCCACAAACAGAGCTTTCTTTTGGTTGTATTTGATCACCTCTGCGCTTTTTATTTTTTGCGATATTAATAAAAAAAGAGCGAAAATTTTGCAAAAAAATGAAATTTTCAACTTTGTCTTTTAAAAAATATCCAATATACTCAATTTATGTCATATTTTTTGGCCAAAATATATTTAGCTACATGTCTTTGACAAAAAAAATTCAATGAGCGTATTTTTATTGGTTTGCGCAAAAGTTATAGCGTCTACAAACTATGGTGTAAATACTGAAATTTTACGCAGCTTTAATTTCTGACTGCCTATCTCAATTCATGAAGTGCTAAAATGGCAGGGCAGTACAAGACCCCCCCAAATTACCACTTTTTGGAAAGTAGACATCCTAAGGAATGTTCTGAGATGCATGTTGAGCTCATTGAATATTTAATTTTTTTGTCACAGGTGTTTGAAAAATGAATAAAAAAAAAAATGTTTTTTTTTTTAACACAAAGTTGTCACTAAAAGATAAATTTCTCACACATGCCATGGGTATATGTGTAATTACACCCCAAAATATATTCTGCTGCTTCTCCTGAGTACAGGGATACCACATATGTGAGACTTTTTGGGAGCCTAGCTGTGTACGGGACCCCGAAAATCAATCTCCATCTTTAGGTTTTCTAATGGCGTAAATTGCTGATTTTACTCCTCACTACCCATCACAGTTTCGGAGGCCCTGAAATTTCAAGATAGCACAAAACCCCCCAAATGACCCCATTTTGCAAAGTAGACACCCCAAGCTATTTGCTGAGAGGCATGGTGAGTCCATGGAATATTTTATATTTTGCCACAAGTTTTGGTAAAATTACAATTTTTTTTTTTTTTTTAACACAAAGTTGTCACTAAAAGATAAATTTCTCACACATGACATGGGTATATGTGGAATGACACCCCAAAATACATTCTGCCGCTTCTCCTCAGTATGGGGATACCCCATGTGTGAGACTTTTTGGGAGCCTAGCTGTGTACGGGACCCCGAAAATGAATCTCCATCTTTAGGTTTTCTAATGGCGTAAATTGTTGATTTCACTCCTGACTACCCATCACAGTTTCGGAGGCCCTGAAATTTCAACATAGCACAAAACCCCCCCAAATGACCCCATTTTGCAAAGTAGACACCCCAAGCTATTTGCTGAGAGGCATGGTGAGTCCATGGAATATTTTATATTTTGCCACAAGTTCCGGGAAATATATTATTATTATTTTTTTTTTTTGTTTTTTTACACAAAGTTGTCACTAAATGATATATTGCTCACACATGCCATGGGTATATGTGAAATGACACCCCAAAATACATTCTGCTGCTTCTCCTGAGTACAGGGATACCACATGTGTGAGACTTTTTTGCAGTCTAGCCGAGTACAGGTCCTCGAAAGCCAACCCCCACTTTCAGGCTTTCCAAGGGCGTAAATTGTTGATTTCACTCCTGACTACCTATCACAGTTTCGGAGGCCATGAAATGCCAAGACAGCACAACCCCCCTCCAAATGACCCCTTTTCGGAAAGTAGACACCCTAAGCTATTTGCAGAGAGGCATGTTGGGTGTTTTGCAGATCTCACTTTTTGTCACAAAGTTTTGGAAATTGAAAAAAGAGGAAAAAAAATGCATTTTCCTGTTTTTTCTTCATTTTCCAAAAAAAATGAGAGATGCAAAATACTCACCATGCCTCTCAGCAAATAGATTAGAGTGTCTACTTTGCAAAATGGGGTCATTTTGGGGGGTTTTGTGCCATCTTGGCGTTTCATGGCCTTCAAAAGTGTGATAGGTAGTAAGGAGTGAGATCAACAATTTACGCCCTTAGAAAGCCTGAAGGTGGGGAGTGGTTTTCCGGGTCCTGTACGCGGCTAGACTGCAAAAAAGTCTCACACATGGGGTATCCTTGTACTCAGGAGAAGCAGCAGAATGTATTTTGGGGTGTCATTTCACATATACCCATGGCATGTGTGAGCATTATATCATTTACTGACAACTTTGTGTAAAAAAAAAAAAAAAAAAAAATAATAATAATTTTCCTGAAACTTGTGGCAAAATATAAAATATTCCATGGACTCATCATGCCTCTCATCTAATAGCTTGGAGTGTCTACTTTGCAAAATGGGGTCATTTGGGGGGGTTTTGTGCCATTTTGGCATTTCATGGCCTTCAAAAGTGTGATAGGTAGTAAGGAGTGAGATCAACAATTTACGCCCTTAGAAAGCCTGAAGGTGGGGAGTGGTTTTCCGGGTCCTGTACGCGGCTAGACTGCAAAAAAGTCTCACACATGGGGTATCCTTGTACTCAGGAGAAGCAGCAGAATGTATTTTGGGGTGTCATTTCACATATACCCATGGCTTGTGTGAGCATTATATCATTTACTGACAACTTTGTGTAAAAAAAAAAAAAAAAAAATAATAATTTTCCTGAAACTTGTGGCAAAATATAACATATTCCATGGACTCATCATGCCTCTCATCTAATAGCTTGGAGTGTCTACTTTGCAAAATGGGGTCATTTGGGGGGGTTTTGTGCCATTTTGGCATTTCATGGCCTTCAAAAGTGTGATAGGTAGTAAGGAGTGAGATCAACAATTTACGCCCTTAGAAAGCCAGAAGGTGCGGATTGGTTTTCCGGGTCCTGTATGCGGCTAGACTGACAAAAAGTCTCACACATGGGGTATCCCTGTACTCCGGAGAAGCAGCAGAATGTATTTTGGGGTGTCATTTCACATATACCCATGGCATGCGTGAGCAATATATTATTTAGTGACAACTTTGTGTAAAAAAACAAAAAAAAAAAAACAAATTGTCATTTTCCTGAAACTTAGGGCAAAATATAAAATACTCCATGGACTCAATATGCCTCTCAGCAAATAGCTTTGGGTGTCTACTTTCCAAAAAGGGGTAATTTGGGGGGTGTTTGAACAGTCCTGGCATTTTATGCTCAATTTTAGCAACACATCACCCACTCTTCTAACCACTTGAAAACCAAGCCTTTTCTGTGAGTTTTTGTTTACATGAAAAAATATTTTTTTTTCACAAGAAAATTACTTTGAACCCCCAAACATTATATATTTTTTTAAAGCAGAGGCCCTACAGAACAAAATGGTGGATGTTGCAATTTTTTTTGTTACACGGTATTTGCGCACACATTTTCCAAACGCAATTTTTGCGTAAAAAAAACACTTTTTTTATTTTTAATGCAGAAATACACTATATAATTCCAAATTGTTTGGTAAAATTTAAAAGATGATCTTATGCCGAGTTCATAGACACCTAACATGACATGCTTTAAAAATTGCGCACGCCCGTGCCGCGGCAACAAACTACGTACGGTTTTAAAAGCCTTTAAAAGTCTTTACAGGTTACCACTTTGGACTTACAGAGGAGGTCTACCACAACAATTACTGCCCTCGACCTGGCGTTCACGGCGATACCTCACATGCATGCTGAAATTGCGGTTTACATATGACACTAGACCAACGCTTGTGCGCGCATTTGCGTGCAAGCACGGGGGGACAGGGGGGCTTGATTTTTTTTTTTTGGTTTTTTTTTTTTTAATTTGCTTTCTTATGTTATTTTGACACCTTTTCTTTCATTTTTTTTTCTTTAATCATTTTTATTGTTATCACGGTGAATTTAAATTTCCTCTATGATAGCAATCTGTAGTGACAGGTACTCTTTTTAAAAAAAATTGGGGTCTTTTATACTCTAGATCTTTCCTCTGACCTTAACGCATCTGACCATACCAAAATTGGTGTGATAAAATACTTTCCCAATTTCCCAATGGCGCTGTTTATTTCTGGCGAAACAGAAGTCATGAAATGCTCGTAGCCTCCGGCATCTTAGGCCATAGAGATGATTGGAGCCATTCTCATCTCCAATCAGCTCTATGGTTAGATAATTGAACCACCGGCTGCACTCTCGGGTTAACCGGTGGGACAGGAGAGCCCGAGAAAAACCGTGGAAGGCAGCGGAAGGCGGCAGGAGGGGGGGGAGTCCCCTCCCACTGCATGTAAAAGCAGTCTAGCGGCCAATTATCCGCTAGGATTGCTTTTACATGTAAGCCGACCGCTTGCTGTAAAAAACGATACCAAGATGATGCCTAAATCTGCAGGCATCATCCTGGTATAACCACTCAAAGTCCAGCAACGTACCAGTACATTGCTGGTCTTTGTTTGGCATATAGGTTTTTTTTTTTTTCATGCAGCCTGTGGGCTGAACGAAAAAAAAGAGAACCTATCAGAAATCAGCACAGGAATAATGCGTAGTATTACTCATCATTAACCGCCCAAACAACCACCCACTGAATTTAATGATGGGTATACACGACACTATCCACGTATACCAAAATAGGATTTTAACTGCAGTGCTGAAATCAGAAAATCACCACAGCTGCTATCAGCAAAGGTATCCATATATGCTGAGCGCAAACGCTGTTTGTGTCAGAATATATAAAATCAATGCATGGTAGCCGACGAGTACCTGCAAGAGAAACAGGTCACAAAAGAATGAAAAAACAAACAAAGTACATTAAAAAAAGTACATTAGGAAGAGTAGGACATATAAAATGACTGACACAACAAAAGTTTTTGGATTCTCATCATTAACCGCCCAAACAACCACCCACTGAATTTAATGATGGGTATACACGGCACTATCCACGTATACCAAAATAGGATTTTAACTGCAGTGCTGAAATCAGAAAATCACCACAGCTGCTATCAGCAAAGGTATCCATGTATGCTGAGCGCAAACACTGTTTGTGTCAGAATATATGAAATCAATGCGTGGTAGCGGACGAGTACCTGCAAGAGAAACAGGTCACAAAAGAATGAAAAACAAACAAAGTACATTAAAAGTACATAGGAAGTGTAGAAGAACATAAAAAATGACTGAGACGACAACTATTTTTGGCTTTTATGTATTTTTTTTTTTTTTTCTTCAAACGTCGAGTTCCAGGTTCCAGGTTCGGGTCTCTCAAAATGACGATAGCCATCGAACATCTTTTGAGACCCTGTGTAAATGTGCCCTAAACTGTGCCGTGCTGTACCCTATGCTAATAATCCACTAGTGTGTGGTAGCGACGGAAACAGTCACCGTGGCAAAGACCAGGTCGGTCAGGACAGTCGGGACAATAATTCCGGGTGTCACGCCTAAATCCGCGCTTGCTGCAGACACGGCATCTTTTTTGGGGGTATCGTTTGGTATCGGTACTCGGGAGGTATTGCGGAAAATGCCTCTCATGCAGCCGCCTCACTGCATCTGGTTGGGGAAGTTGGGCAGGAGCACCAGCTGAATACAGAAGGGCTCTGATTATCTCTTCTTGGAATTGAAAGAAGGATAATGTTCCAGCAGACGCTTTGTATAAGACAAAAGCGTTGTAAACAGCCAATTGAAATAGGTATACAGACACTTTTTTGTACCAGCGTCTGGCCTTACGGGCAATTAAGTACGGTCCCATCATCTGGTCGTTGAAGTCCACCCCTCCCATTTTACGGTTATAGTCGTGGACACAGAGGGGTTTCTCAACAACAACACCGGTGACCGTAGTAATTTGGACTGCCGTGTCTGGGTGAATGGAGGACAGCACGTAAACGTTTCGTTTGTCCCTCCACTTCACTGCAAGCAATTCCTCGCACCTCAAGCAGGCTCTCTCCCCCGAGCTCAGTGGGGCATTCACTAGCCGTTGGGGGAAGCCCCGGCGATTAGATCGCACGGTGCCACAAGCGCCAATTTGCAATTGATAGAGGTGTCTAAAAAGTGGCACGCTTGAATAGAAATTGTCCACGTACAAGTGGTACCCCTTTCCGAATAAGGGTGACACCAAGTCCCAAACTATCTTGCCGCTGCTCCCTATGTAGCCTGGGCAGTCGGGGGGCTCCACAGTGCTATCTTTTCCCTCATAGACACGGAAATTAACTGTATAGCCTGTGGCCCTGTCACAAAGCTTATACAACTTGACCCCGTATCTGGCACGCTTGCTGGGGAGGTACTGTTTGATAGCAAGGCGACCAGTAAACTTAATCAGGGACTCGTCAACGCAGACATCTTGTTGGGGGGTAAACAAGGCTGCGAACCGCTGATTGAAGTGGTCTATGAGGGGCCGAATTTTGTGGAGCCGATCATATTCAGGGTCTCCCCGAGGACGACAGAGTTCATTGTCGTTGAAATGCATGAACCAAAATATTTGTTGGTATCGAGCCCTGGACATAACAGCAGAGAACACGTACATTTGATGAATTGGGTCAGTGGACCAATATAACCGCAATTCATTCTTTCTTGTAATGCCCGTGTTGAAGGAAAGGCCCAGATAGGTTTTAAACTCCTGAATCGTAATAGGATTCCAGGCGAATGGTCTGGCAAGGGGTGAATTTGGGTTGGCGGCGATGAATTGTTGAGCGTACAAATTTGATTGGTCCACAATAGATCTGAAAAGATCTTCAGTGAAAAACAGCTCAAAAAAGTTTATGGGATTAAAACCAGCTGTTTCCACTTGGATTCCGGGTTGGGCGGTGAATGGGGGAAGTACTGGCGCTGTGGAATCTGTGGGCTGCCAATTAGGATATGCCAGCGCTTCAGGGAGGACACTATGGGCTCTACGGGCCTGTCTTCGGATACGCGGTGGCTGCGGGCCACTACTCGTGCTAGCCACCGCACCAGCTTCAACTGCACTCAGGTGACTCGCCACGTCACCAGGTGATACTGCAGTGCTGGTTGAAGGTCCAGGGTGTACTAGGCCGCTCGTGCTTGCCAGTTCACGAGAAGTGTGAGCGGCACTAGTACTGGCACTCTGCTGCATACCAGAAACCTCCAGTTCTTGCAAGTCAACAACTCCAGAATGGGGTCGGGTACGCCTGACCCTAGCAGGGACCCCTCTGTCGGAGCTATCTGTCAGGGAGCCGCTGCCGTCATCTGGTTCGTATATTGACCCTGATTCTGCCGGTGAGGCTTCCCCATCGCTCTCACTTGACATGGTCATTATACTGTATATAGCATCATCACTGAACGAACGTTTTGTCATTTTGGTAGCTAAATTTACTCGTACAGTGATGCGACTATTAGGTAATAAAAGCACCTGGTTGTCGAGGACTATTTGGTCGCTACAAAGAAAAACTGCTAGTGCTAACAGAGATCAGGCCTGACTCTGCTAACGCAGCGGTTTTGTGTGATGTGTTTTTTGGAAGTGTCAGTAATCTATTGATTACTACACTTGCCTTGGTAAGGTGGGCTGGGCAGGGGGGCTAAACGCAGGTGCTAGCAGGAATCAGTGCTGATTGTGCAAACACTGCGTTTGGGGAACACTAAATTATGAGGACGCTAGTATAGTTCTGATCAGATCAGATATTGATCTGTTCAAACACTATACTAGTAACGGTGGTGTGTGTGTGTTAGTGTACTTGACTCTAACTGACGCTAAGTAACGGTGGTGTAGTGGGACCCTGACGCTAACTAGCTAGCCTAAGTTGTGTCACCCGTGACGCTAATACAGTGATCGGTAATCACTGTATATAGTGAACACTGTGACAGGGAAGTGAAGGGGTTAAACTGGGGGAGATCAAGGGGTTAAACCTTTATAGAGGATAGATGGCGGGTGGCCTAAACCTATTCGGGCCTAGCGCAAGCGCAAATTAGGGTCACCAGTGACACTAAATACAGTGATCAGTAGTTATCTGATATACTGTATATATTAGTGCACTGTTTTATATGGAGTGAAGGGGTTAACTGGGGAAGATCAAGCGGTTAAAAGTTTATTAGGGAATAGGTGGCGGGTGCCCTAACCCTATATGGGCTTAGCGCAAATTAGGGTCACTAGTGACACTAAATACAGTGATCAGTATTTACCTATATACTGTATTTAGTGCACAGAGTAATAGGTAGTGAAGGGGTTAACTGGGGCTGATCAAGGGGTAAAAACTTTATTAGGGGATAGGTGGCGGGTGCCCTAACCCTATTTGGGCCTAACGCAGGCGCAAACTACGCTCACAAGTGACACTTATACAGTGATCAGTAAAATATCTGTATACCACTGTATATAGTGTTCACTGTGAGGGGTTTTGGGGGTGATCAGGGGGTGATCAGAGGTGATGAAGGGGTTAAATGTACCTATGTGAGGTGTGTCAGTGTAGTGTTGGTGGAACTCACGTTTTTACTGTGTCTCTGTCTCTCTCCTGGAACCGAAAGGACTCCAGGAAGGACAGTGACATCACTTCCCCTGTCTGTGTTTACATTACACAGACAGGGGACAGATTGCCATTGGTGGGGACCGATCTACAGACACTGACCAAAAATCATTGGTCAGTATCTGATGACTGATCGGTTCCCTACCGAATGACATCGGGATCGGGACCCGCGGCGCGCGGGAGCGCGCTCTGGAGCCGTGATCGCGCATCACGTTAATACTACGTGGCTGAGCGGTATCGTGCCGCTCTGCCGCAGTAGTATTACCGCGCGCGGTATTAAAGTGGTTAAGCCATGTCAGGATATGTAATCAATTTGTTATAACTTGTTGCATGTTGAAATGTGTGTATATTTAAAAAACATGTTTTGTGTTTTCTTTATATGTAAAGTTTTCTGGTCCTGAAAAGGGTCTCTGAGGAAGCAGAATTTGAACTCAAATGTTCAAGCGAAACGCGTCAGTCCTTTCAAATTCTGGTCAAATTGTACTGACCTTGTCTATTTGTGGATCACCTATTTGTATTAAATATGACTGTACCAGTGTATACATTGATCATTTGATCAGTGAATTTTAATAATGAATCAATAAAATATAATTTTTTATATATGTCCTGTCTTGGCTGCTAACTACTAATATTGCACCTTCACATCCTCTAAAGTCCATCAATTTTATTAGATGTGGTTGGGACCATTCAGTTTGGACCAACTCACATCTGTATTTTATTTATTTCATTTTGAAAGTATGTTTTTATTGCACCAATAAACTGCAACCTTACGGTACTTCACTATGGGCTCCTTTTCTTTGTTCCGCATTTGAGGATTACTGTAACATCTTTTAGGCTACTGGGGAGTTCTTGATCCGTTCCTTGTGACCCATCAGTCCTATTTAAATCAAGCGTGTTTGACTCTCAGACTGAAAAGCTGGGGGTCCACTGTTTCTGGTAAGGAGGAACACAAAAGGGGGTGTATATCACATCATGGAATTAATTTATGTGGAGCACTTCAACACTTTTAAGAAGATTGGAGCACTTTACATTGATTATATCACTTTAATTGCACTGTTATATATATGTTTATATGATGCTAGCACTGTTTTACTTCTTTAATTTCTTATCTTTTAATACATGTTTATAATAGAATAGCACTAGGTCGGTGCTCCCTTCTTTTGTTTTCCTTATCTTTACACTCTATTCTGACATTTTATATATTTGCCTTGGATAGTCAGTCCTTACTACTGGTCCAAGGATCATCAAATACATTTATCCTATTTTAAACTTATCCTTGGCTTTAGGTGAGGAGGAAAAATACACACTTATTGTTCTATGAACTAGTTCTGCAAACGGGCTTGTTTACAGTTAGGGTTGAGCGAACACAGACTGTATTGTTCGGGATCGTACTGGACTTTTGGGTTTTCGGTACCCGGACACGGACCTAAACATTTTACTGTATATTCGGGATACAGTCCGTTGTTCGGTAGTTTTGGTGCGGTTTTAATGGTGCGGTTTCAACAGCTGCAGGGCAGCCAATCAACAAGCGTTTAACTAGTGTGCCCTTAGAAGCCATCACAGCCACGCCTACTAATGGCATGGCTGTGATTGCCCAGTGCAGCATGTGACCCAGCCTCTATATAAGCTGGAGTCACGTAGCGCCGCACGTCACTCTGCTCTAACTACTGTAGGGTCAGGTTCCTGCTGCTGCTGATTTGAGGGAGAGATAGGAGATTATTGTAGGGACAGGCTGGAGATTGCTTTCAGGGAAAGAATAGGACACAGGACAGAAGAATCTTCTTTAATCAGACATCGATCTACATCGATTTTATTGTGTGGGGGTGCAGTGCACAATCTTTTTGCCCAGACCTGAGCCCAGTGAGGAGGAGGGAGAAAAAAAAAAAACTTTTATCAGTCTGTCAGGTGGGCAGCGTGCGGCGTGCCGCGGCCATTTAATGCAAGCTCAGTGCATATGTGTCTGCTTAATCTGGATTTTAAAAAAATAAAAAAAAAATTTCCTTCATATTTTACTGTGACATACAGCGTTTATGCACTGCTGTTCTAATCTGCTATTCAAAAATCACCAATTTAAGGGAAAAATAATTTTTCAGTTTTTTATTCATACTTTACTGTGACATACAGCATTTAGACACTGCTGTGTTCTAATCTGCTATTTAAAAATCACCAATTTAAGGGAAAAATAATATTTTTCAGTTTTTTATTCATACTTTACTGTGACATACAGTGTTTACACACAGTGCTGTTCTAATCTGCTATTCAAAAATCACCAATTTAAGGGAAAAATAATTATTTTTCAGTTTTTTATTCATACTTTACTGTGACATACAGTGCACTGCTGTGTTCTAATCTGCTATTCAAAAATCACCAATTTAAGGGAAAAAGAATGTTTTTCAGTTTTTCCTTTATATGTTACTGTGAGATAAAGCCGTTAGACACTGCTGTGTTCTAATCTGCTATTCAAAAATCGCCAATTTAGGGGGGCGTAGCTGGCCGGCGAGAGAGATGGACGCTTAGCTGCACACCTTCTCTCCAAGCAGTCATCCCGGAGCGCATTACAACATAGAGGGTCACCCGATCACTGCACAAACTACCTACCAAGATGCCTGGACGTCACAGGCAGGTGCCGGGGAAGAGAAAGGGGAAAACTAAGCCCGATAAGCTCCTTAACTTCTTCCATCCGGCGGGCAGGCCACTCAGCCAAGATGGTGCCGGAACCTCCACAAGCAGCTCCACGCTACCCCCACACACATCCCTCTCGCTTATTCGGCATGCAGGGAATCAACTGGATACAGGGGAAACCTCTGACATGCAAGATGGGGTGCAGGCAGCCTCTACTCCACGCTCGGCTTGTGCTAGCCCTGCCAAATCTAAAATCAGGCTACAACTGACTGACAGTGCAGGGGCCCCGGGAGCTAATGCTGATGACGCCCTGGAATTTCATGACACCATTTCATCATTCCCCACCACGGGCCAACCTGTCATGGACGCTTTACTGAAAGACATGATGATGTTCCTACCCAGCTCTATTCATGCAGACATGCTTCAACTTATGTTTCAATGCAATAAAGCAGTCACAGCAGTTGGTAACAGGGTGGAACATATTGAGACCAAAATGGGCGAATTTGCAGAAACTTTTAATAATATGGTAGATGCCCACAATGAACATGAGGATGACATTACCTGGCTTAAAGCTAAAGTTGCTGACCTTAAAGACCGGTCAAGACGCAACAATATAAAAATCAGGGGGATCCCTGAGACAGTTAAACCCCAAGAGTTGGCAGAATTCCTCACATCGCTGATGCAAGAAGCACTTCCTGATGTCCCCCTGTGCGATATGGCGATTGACTGGATTCATAGGCTACCTAAGCCAAAGCACATTGCAGCCTCCCTTCCCAAGGATAGTATTGGTCGTATACATTTCTATACTGTGAAGGAGAAATTCATGTCCCTGGTGAGGAAACGCTCAGGTCTTCTGCCCGCCATGAACAATCTATCTTTCTATGCCGATTTGTCTGCATACACGATGAATAGATGTCGCAACTTGTCCAACATCACAAAACCTCTTAGGAACCACTGCATTGTGTATAGTTGGAACTACCGGGCCACCCTGATTGTGACCAAAGGTGACAGAGATCACAAAATCTCTACTCTGGAGGAAGGCCTATCTCTGTTGCAGAGATGGGGCATTTTGAACCGTCTCTCTCCGGCAGACTGACATCATATCTAACATGATCCCTTATTGTTTTTCTTGTCCACAGTGACCCTCGCTACCTTAAATCTGAAGCTACTGAGCTCCGGGCGACATGCTCGGCTAATGACTGTATCTGTATTTCCCCTTACCAAACGGTTCACCGCACCGTGCAGACTCCGTGGAAGAGTCGCCCTTTTTTTACTCCCCTGGTTACCCGCCTGTTGCGGCTTATTGGCCTACTGACTTTTCTTTATTAATTTTTATTTTTGATTTGTTCCCTTTTTATACCCAGCAACGTACCTGTATACCTGAAGCAGCCTACAGGAGAGTTTTGGCTCCTCTATTCGGTCAAGCAGCTCCACTACCTATCGTAGTCCTAGTCCACCAGGAAGCACGGTTGTGATTCTGCCGCTTACAACATACCAGTGAGTGTCTCTGTTCAGTCTACACGTGGTCTTTCTCCAGCCTTCCATAACATTATGGCGCTCCAAATACTTATCCTTAACGTGAATGGTCTTAACAGTCCCCATAAGAGGCATATGCTCCGGCAAGAGCTCAAAGGCCTGAACTGCGACATCGCTGCCCTTCAGGAAACGCACTTCATGGCACACAATCATCCGCAACTTTCCTCAAAACACTATCCCCAGGTATACTATGCGAATAACCCCAAGAAAAAGTGTGGGGTGGCGATACTCAGCAAAGACTCTCTGGACTTTACTTTGATCTCACAATTTGCGGATCCAGAAGGTCGGTTTTTGGTGCTGTCGTGTATAATTAATAATGCCACCTACACCATAGTGTCGATTTATGCAACAACTACAACCACTCATCAAAGGCCATATTCTTTTATGTGGTGACTCCTCCAGTGAGGCCAGGAGAAAGGGAAAGGAAATACAGGTGCTGGTGGTAGGGGACTCAATTATTAGAAGGACAGACAGTGCAATCTGCCACAAAGTCCATGTGCGCCGAACAGTCTGTTGTTTACCTGGGCGCTCGGGTTCGGCACATCGCGGATCGGGTGGACAGATTACTGGGTGGGGCTGGGGAAGACCCAGCTGTCATGGTACACGTGGGTACCAATGACATAGGCAGAGGAAGATGGAGAGTCCTAAACGATTTCAGGGACTTAGGAGCTAAATTGAGGACTAGGACCTCGAGCCCCACGAGAGAGGCAGCGGGAGATTAGGGAAGTTAACAAGTGGCTGAGGAGCTGGTGTAGTAAGGAGGGTTTTGGGTTCCTGGAGAACTGGGCCGACTTCTCAGTCGGCCACCGGCTCTTTGGTAGGGACGGATTGCACCTAAATGGGGAGGGTGCAACCGTACTGGGTGAGAAGATGGCCGAAAAGTTAGAGGGGCTTTTAAAGTAGGTGATGGGGGGAGGATACAGATGTAGAATTAGCCAGTGGAAAGCAAGAAATGAGAGGGCAGAAATGAGGACATTAGCGGTAGGGTGTTCGGAGCTCCTAAACCCAGGGGGGGGGGGGGGTATGGGGGAAAATCAAGAAAGTAGCCTAAAAACATCAAATGAGGATATATGTAACCAGTCAAAATTACGAGGCTTGTATACCAATGCCAGAAGCCTGGCCAACAAGATGGGAGAGCTGGAGCTTCTGATGTTTGAGGAGGATTTCGATTTTGTGGGGATAACAGACTTGGTTTGACAGCTCTCATGACTGGATGGCGACCATTCAGGGGTATTCCCTTTATCGCAGAGATAGAGAAGGTAAAAAAGGGGGAGGGGTATGTCTGTATATTAAAAACAGTGTACAGGTAAATATGAGGGATGATATTAATAATGGAGCTATAGACGAGGCAAAATCCCTGTGGGTAGAACTTCAAAGGGAAGGCACTGTGGGGAAGGTAATATTGGGCGCATGCTATAGGCCCCCCAACCAGAGGGAGGAGGGGGAGGCGGACCTCCTTTTACAGATAGGATTGGCAGCAAAGATGGGAAATGTCATTATAATGGGGGATTTTAATTATCCAGATATAGACTGGGCAGAAGGAACCGCGCATTCAGCCAAGGCTCGGCAGTTCCTAAATGTTTTGCAGGACAATTTCATGGGTCAGATGGTGAATGCACCGACAAGAAACAATGCGGTACTTGGCCTACTGATTACCAACAATACAGACCTGCTCATGGATATAGAAATACGGGGCAACTTAGGAAACAGTGACCATAGGTCAATTAGTTTCAATATTAATCACAGTAATAGTAAACACAAGGACAATATAAGGACACTGAATTTCAAAAGAGCCAATTTCCCAAAACTGCGCTCTCTGCTAGAAAATATCAAATGGGATAGAACCCTGGGAACAAAGAACACAGAGGAAAAATTTGAGTGCTTCAAAAGCATACTTAACAAAGGGATTGACCAGTGCATTCCAAAGGGAAATAAATTTAAAAGAGCAAAACTAAACCCTGGGTGGCTAAACTCAACATAAAAATGCATATTAATGCTAAAGGAAAGGCCTTCATAAAATACAAGACTGAGGGGTCATTGGCAGCATTCGAGCATTACAAAGAGTGTAATAAGTAATGTAAAGACGAAATCAGGGCGGCTAAAATAGAACACTAGAGACATATAGCGGAAGAGAGTAAAAAGAATGATAAGGGAGTTTTAGCCACAGAGGACAGGGAAAAGGCGGTAGTGTTAAATAATTTCTTCTCTTCAGTCTTCACAAAAGAATTGGGGGGCTACACTAACCCAGCTTGTAAGGCCAAACTAAACAACACACCTCAGGAAATACCGCCATGGCTAACAGAAGATAGACTTAGAACTAAACTAGAGAAACTTAACATAAATAAATCAACGGGACCGGATGGATTGCACCCGAGGGTTCTTAAAGAGCTCAGCCAGGTGATTGCCAGACCATTATTCTTGATCTTTAATATAGTTTACAGACGGGTTTGGTGCCAGCTGATTGGAAAAAAGCCAACGTGGTACCAATATTTAAAAAGGGGCCGAGATATATCCCGGGTAACTATAGGCCGGTCAACCTAACATCAATAGTCTGCAAGATTTTGGAGGGGATGTTAAGGGACCACATACAAGACTTTAGTAATGAAAACGGTATTATTAGTAGTAATCAGCATGGATTCATGAAAACATTTTTTTGCCAAACCAATCTATTAACCTTCTATGATGAAATGAGCTGCCACCTAGATAAAGGTAAGCCTGTGGATGTGGTGTACCTGGACTTCGCAAAGGCCTTTGACACCGTTCCCCACCGTTCCCCACAAACGCTTACTGTTCAAACTAAGGAAGGTAGGTATGGACCATAAGGTGAATACCTGGATAGAGAACTGGCTCCAGGGGAGGTTGCAAAGGGTGGTGATTAATGGAGAGTACTCCGATTGTGCGGGTGTGGAAAGCGGGGTCCCCCAGGGTTCTGTCCTGGGGCCAATCCTGTTTAATTTATTCATAAATGATCTAGAGGAGGGGATATCGAGTAAAATCTCAGTATTTGCGGATGATACTAAACTAAGCATACCAATATCTTCTGGGCAGGATGTGGAAACCTTACAAGTGGACCTAAATAAAATTATGGGGTGGGCAACTACATGGCAGATGAGGTTTAATGTTGAAAATGTAAAGTAATGCACCTGGGTGCCAGAAACCAGAAAGCAAGCTACTCACTAGGGGGGGGGGGGGGGGGAACCTCTGGGTGAGTCTAGGATGGAAAAGGACCTGGGGGTACTGGTAGACAACACTCTTGGTAGTGGCATGCAATGCCAAGCCGCTGCAAGCAAAGCCAACATGTATCAAAAAGGGGATTCACTCCAGAAATAAAGAGATTATTCTCCCACGCTACAAGACTCTGGTCTGGCCACATCTGGAGTATGCTGTCCAGTTCTGGGCACCGGTCCTCAGGAAGGATGTGCTGGAACTGGAGAAAGTCCAGAGAAGGGCAACAAAAATAATTAGGGGAATGGAGGACATCCGCTATGAGGAAAGACTACAAGCACTGAACTTATTCTCTCTGGAGAAGAGACGATTGAGGCGGGATATGATATCAATGTACAAATATTGTACTGGCAACCCTAGCATATGGAAAAACCTATTCAGAGAAAGGAAATACAATAAGACACGTGGCCACTCATTAAAACTAGAGTAAAGGCGGTTTAACCTTAAAATACGCAGGGGGTTCTTCACTGTGAGAGCAGTAAGGATGTGGAATTCTCTTCCGCAAACAGTCGTATCAGCAGGGAGCATTGATAGTTTCAAAAAACTATTAGATGGGCACCTTAAAGACCACAACATACAGGGGTATACAATGTACGGTTAACAGCAAACACACGCACACATCAGAGGTTGAACTGGATGGACTGGTGTCTTTTTTCAACCTCACTAACTATGTAACTATGTTTAATGCAGTCCCCAATTTCCAATTGGATGTATCGTTGAACTACCCGAGACGCTACCACCGTACGGACCTGGCCAAGTTTCTGTCATCAGCAGACTTATATGATGTGTGGAGATGTCACAACTCCTCGCAAAGGGACTACTCCTTTTATTCCAAAATCCATCATTCCTATTCAAGGATAGACCTTTTACTCACTAATAAATTCCTGTTGCAACGGGTCACTCGTGCATCTCTGGGTTCCATAACGTGGTTGGACCACGCCCCTGTTATTATTACAATCGGGGACGTGCCTTTCACCACCTCGGCAATCAGGAGACTCGTGCGAATACTCATTACAAACTCATTGAATTCTTTTCCATTAATGACACTGCTTAAATATGTCCTTTTATGTTGTGGAATGCCCATAAAGAGTTTATGCGGGCCTTATTGATGTCAGAGGGGACAAGGGTTCGGAGGCAGAGGAGACAGAAATTGGATGACATTCTCAATTCTATTTAACATCTAGAACAACAAAACAAACAAAACCCATCCGCTGAGTATGCGGACAAGCTCTCCAAACTCCAGGCAGAGCTGAGGGTCCTTTTGATTGGTCAGCACACCAGAGTCCTTCGCAGGCTTAAAGCCTCTCAGTACTCTCACGGCAATAAACCGGGTCGCTTATTAGCTGTTCAGCTGAAGGATAAGGTATCCAAGCAAAAAATTCCGTACTTAATCCATCATGCCACTGGGGAGAGACTGACCAACCCGAAGGACATAGCGGACGCCTTTAGTCATTATTACAGTTCCCTGTACAACTTAAACATAGACGAATCGACTCCACAACCGACTCAATTGGAAATCCAGGCATTTCTGTCTTCGATCTCTCTCCCAACCTTGCAACCCTCCCAATTGGATCAGTTGAATGCTCCTTTCACTATTTTAGAGATCTAAAAAGCTATCAAGTCCTTACCGAAGGGGAAAGCCCCAGTTCCTGACGGATTCACATCCGAGTATTAAGGCTTGTTTTCAGAAATTTTGGTCCCATATCTCGGTCGGGTATATCACCAAGCTTTAACTACAGCCTCCTTTCCGGCTGAGATGCTGGAAGCCACGGTGATCACACTACCGAAACCCGGCAAAGAGCCCACTAAAGCACAGAACTTCAGACCCATTTCGTTATTGAACGTGGACCTGAAGGTATATGTTAGGATCCTGGCCAACCGTATCTCTCAATACCTCCCAGATTTAATTAAGCCGGACTAAGTAGGATTTGTTATGGGGCGTCAAGCCACTGACGCCACCAGACACCTAGTTGGACTCATCCACCATGTATCTGCCCGCGGGGTCCCCACTGTGCTTTTGTCATTGGATACCGAAACGGCCTTTGACTGGATACATTGGGGATACCTGCGGCGAGTGTTGAAAAAATTTGGATTCGGTGGTGCGATTGTCCAGGCTATTATGGCCTTGTACACGGTCCAATCAGCGCGAGTCTTTACTGAGGGTCTTTTTTCAGATAGCTTCCAAATAACTAATGGCACGCGTCAGGGGTGTCCACTATCACCCCTGATTTTTGCCATGCTCATGGAACCCTTAGCTGATCGGGTGAGATCTCACTATGATATCACTGGTATATTGGTGAGGGATTCCCCTCATGTTATCTGACTTTTTGCAGATGACGTGATATTGACATGTACAAACCCTAGGAAATCACTATTGCACATCCAAGAAATACTCAGGGACTTTCAGTCGATCTCTTACTATAGAGTCAATGAACTTAAATCCTATCTCCTTGGCATAGCTGTCGAGCCTGATCTTAAAACGCAGATCCAACAATTGGTACATTACCAGTGGCAAACAGACTCCTTGGATTATTTGGGTATTAAACTCACCAACACACCTGACACATTATATAAAACTAACTTCTCCCCTCTACTCCATTCCACGACACAAGATCTCTTGAGACTGCGGAAGTTTTATCTCTCCTGGTCAGGGAGAAACGCGGCCTTTAAGATGTTAATCTTGCCAAAAATACTTTATGACTTTAGAGCTCTTCCCATACAGGTCCCTACAGCCTTTTGTAAATCCCTACAAACCATTATCAGTAAGTACGTATGGTTGGACAAGCAGCCCAGAACCTCATATAGGACTTTAACTAAACAGGTCAGGGTGGGTGGACTGGGGGTCCCAGACATGAAAGATTATCACATGGCAGCAATTCTAGCACAATCTAAATTCTGGTTCTCCACTTCACACATGCTCTTATGGCGTTCCCTAGAACAATCTAATGTACCACAGCTGTCTCTGACAGATTTGGTGTTGGCCCTTACTATTACTAACAGAAAATCACTGGACTCACACCCCACACCCCACCATTTCTGCTACGTTACAGGCATGGAAATACTTTTGAGCGCATGAATCCCAATCGGGGGATCACCACCTTCTTCCACTTCCACTTTTTTGTTGAGAGCGCTTTCAGCGGACCTTCAGGTAACCCACTGGGGTAAATACGGTCTGGTATTAATCTCAGACCTATACTCCCAATCTACTCTCATATCATTCTCTGACCTTTTTATAAAATTCCCAGACTTCAGGACGGAATATTTGACCTACAAGTGTATATCACACATTTTGCAGATGATACCCAAATGATCCATTGACCTTCCTCGACACATTCACTCATTTTGTTTCACAGAATCTTCTGGCAAACATGGGATTAGCATTTTCTATAACTCCATGCATGATAGATCAACTTTCGTGAAATCGTCCCACCAACTGAAATGGGAAAGAGATTTACAACGGACGTTTTCTGATGCCCAGTGGCTGAAGGCGTTTAGAATGAACTATTCACTGACCAGATGTTCAAACTTTAGAGAAGGATTGCAAAGAATTAATTTAAGGTGGTATAGGACTCCATACATTGTGGCAAAATTTCAACGATCTTGCTCAAATCTTTGTTGGAGAGGATGTGGGCAGGTTGGGATGCTGGTCCACATGCTGTGGTCATGTTTATCATTGAGGAGTTACTGGTCCTCGGTGCACAGACTGATAGCAGATGTCACTGGTATCCTAAATGAATTGAAAGCAGAACAGGCACTTCTAGGTATTGGGCTGGACTGGTACCCAGCCACGAGCAGAGTTATTGTTCAGCATATTCTGTATGCAGCTAGATTAGTGATAGCTTGCAATTGGAAGAATAACGTATCACCCTCACTTTGTGAGGTACTTCAGATTGTGGATGAATCTCACGAATATGAAAGTATCCTCTCATGCTCGGCCCTTAACTTTAAACGTTTTCAAGGTGGATGGAAACTATGGGAAGCCTACAGGGCTTATTAGGCCCTTTCCTCCCTTTTTCCCTTTTATCTTCCCTTCTTCTCTCCTCGCGCTGGGCTTGGGCGTGGGCGGCCTTCCGGGGTTACATATGCTCCCATTTGGGTGCCCCGGGGAGGCTGAACATGCCGGAGAACTGACGCTTCTTCAAATGTTCATTCAATAATAGAATGCTTATATGACTTGTTTTCGTAAGTTTCACTATACTTGCTTAGTTGTTATATCCCTGGACGAATATGTTTATATGGGTGGTTTCCTAACCCACCCTGAGTTACTTGCTAACCATGTTCACATGTAAATGGCATACTGTTTATTGTTGGTTTGCTACAAGCCTTGTATCTGTGAAAACCCAATAAAAATGTATTAAAAAAAAAAAATCAATTTAAAGGGACATTTTTTTTTCCATTTTTTCCTTTATATGTTACTGTGAAATAAAGCTTTAGTTTAGACACTGCTGTGTTCTAATCTGCTCTTCAAAAATCACCAATTAAAGGGAAAAATAAAAATGTTTCATTCATACGTTACTGTGAGATACACCCTTTGGATACCGTTGTTCAATTCCGCTATTCAATAAACACCCATTTAGAGGAAAAAAAATTAAATTGCGGGCTAGTCTGCATATTTTACTGTGAGATACACCCGTTGGATACTGTTCTATTCCGCTTTTAAATAAAAACCCATTTAGGGAAAAAAATATATAAATTGCGGGCTAGTCTGCATATTTTACTGTGAGATACACCCGTTGGATACTGTTGTTCTATTCCGCTATTCAATAAACACCCATTTAGGGAAAAAAATATTAAATTGCGGCCTAGTCTGCATATTTTACTGTGAGATACACCCTTTTTATACTGTTGTTCTATTTCGCTATTCAATAAACACCCATTTAAGGAAAAAAAAATAATTTGCGGCCTAGTCTGTATCTGTACGTGTGAGATACACCCTTTGGATACTGTTGTTCTATTCTGCTATTCAATAAACACCCATTTAGGGGAAGAAAGATATTAAATTGCGGCCTAGTCTGTATCTGTATGTGTGAGATACATCCTTTGGATACTGTTGTTATATTCTGCTATTCAATAAACACCCATTTAGGGAAAAAATATTAAATTGCGGTCTAGTCTGTATGTGTACGTGTGAGATACACCCTTTGGATACTGTTGTTCTATTCTGCTATTCAATAAACACCCATTTAGGGGAAGAAAGATATTAAATTGCGGCCTAGTCTGTATCTGTATGTGTGAGATACACCCTTTACATACTGTTGTTCTATTCTGCTATTCAATAAACACCCATTTAGGGGAAAATTAATAATTTTTCAGCATTTGCTGATTATGTTACTGTGAGATACACCCTTTAAATGTGTTTGGCGCATCTCCTTCCACCACCGAGGATTGCAGGGTGCTTCAGTTTGCCTCCTGTTGCTAACTCCTCCTACTCCGCTTCCTCATCCTCTACCGCCTCCTCATCCGGTCAGCGTAACACCTTCACCACCAACTTCAGCACAGCCAGGGGTAAACGACAGCAGGCAGTTTTACTAATTACTGATTTAACTGATAACAACAGATACTACACTTGATCTTAGCCAAACGGTCGAGAAGCGATGCTGGTGGCATTCCCACCTGACAGCGGGGGCACAGTGGAAGCACAAGGTGAAGGTAGAGGAGGAGGTCTCCAACGCAGCTAGGGCACCACCAGCACCTCAGAAGGCAGGGTTAGCATGTATGAAATGTGGAAAAGCTTTGTCGGCACGCCACAACAACCAGGGTCACCAGCTGTTTTTTTTTTTAAGCCCGTGGTGTGTGAACACACTCAGACTATCACCCGGTGGGTGCATAAGAAAGTGCACACCAGAAAAGTGAAACACAAAAAGTGCACAGGGTGTACACATGGTCCCTGACCCTGATGCCCCGGGGCGCAAGGCTCCTGACAGGGACTGGGGTACTTACACTGGCTAACCTGGCCGAAACCAGGCAGCCCCGTTCTTTATGAGGTCCGCTGAAACAGACCACCCCAAGTACTAGGTGGGGCTCTCCCGAAGAGAGACCCCATGAGAGAGTCTGAACCAAGCCAGAAGGCCATATCCACCCCCTCCTAACACTTTCAGGGACAGGCCCAAGGACCTACACCCTACTAATCACGCTGTGCAAAATAAAGTGTACCGCCACAATAAAAAACACAAAACGTGAGACACACAACACATATAGTGGGGAAAGGGATAGTGGAGAAGTGCAAGGTTAGTGCCACGTTGCAATACTATGGCAGGCCCTTAGGCCAGGAATAAAAAATTCCTCTGGTCCTGTCTCCTGACCAAAAGGCCCGGCCCTAGAGGCAGGTGTGAAAAACGTGTGTAGAAAGGGCAGTGTCCTTGGTGCCATACTCATAGTGTTGCCATCCACCGTGAATTATGGCACCCCTGGACTGCCACTCCAGGGGCACATACACCACAGGCTTTTCAGAAACCCAGTCCCTGGCAAGACCAGTGCAGCCCGTCCCTACCAGAAGGCCTCAGAACTTAGACAGCTTTGGGAGAGCCCGGCCCACAACCAGGAACACATACCTTTTCTAAGGCCAGACTCAACCCAGAAGGGGGAAAAAAGCTCCCCCGCCGCCATCACCTTTCCTTACCATATACCATATACAGTTCCTTACCGTCCCTTACGTACTATACACGTACTGAATGACGGGTCTGCCCCCTTCAACTTCTAGGTCTCCAAATTGGGCATATGGCCTGAGCTTGCCCTTTACGCCTTGGACGTGTATTTAGCACAGCTGGGGGCGTTATCACAGACAAGTGCAGCCGCCTGTCCAGAGCCAATGTGGACAAGCTCACGTTTATTAAAATGAACCAGGCATGGATCCCACAGGACTTGTCCGTACCTTGTGCAGAATAGACATGTATACTGGCCTTACCCAGCCATTGTTGTATTTTTGATCTTTCTCACTCTTTTGGGGTGTACCCTAATTTAAAAAGAAATACAATTAAAAACAAAAACCAGTGTTGGCTACCTCGCCCTCCTCCACCGCCGCTTCCACCTACACCGCCACATCCACATCCACCGCCACCTCAACCTCCTACTCCATATGGGCCTCGCCCTCCTAGATCAAGATGATTATTTTTTATTTTTATGTTATTTTAAGTTATTTCGCTATCCACATTTGTTTGCAGAGCACTTGCCATGCTCTTAACAAGACTTTGCTGCCATTTGCAGCCCTCTAGCTTTTCCATGTTTTTTTTTAGAGCCATTTTAGTGCTCAAAAGTTTGGGTCACCATTGACTTCAATGGGGTTCAGTATCGGGGTCAAGTTCGGGTTAAGTCCGGGTCACAAACCCGGACTTTTTTTTCCAAGTTCAGCCGGACCCGCCAAACCCAGACATACAGGTGTCCGCTCAACTCTATTTACAGACCTCCATCATAGTAAAAAAAAACACAAGTTCTTAGGTTGAAATACTGGCATGACTGTGTTCTTAAATTAATCCCTTTTAATATTTTGGCCTATCCAAAAATTATTTCATTTTAAACGGCCATGTCTCCAAAATTTAATTGATGGAAAGATCTATTTCTTAACAACAGTTCTAACAAAACTGAGCATGTGTAGCCTGACTCCAAAGGCTCTGTCTTATCCAGACATGTTCTGGAGTCAGTGGAAGAGGAGGATCTCTGCATTCAGCATCCAAAAAACTTTTTACACAATGCAGAGGATTAAGCCCTTAGGTTCCACAGTGAGTATAACAAGCATGCTTTACTGCATATACACACTGATTTTACTGTTGTGGGTTAAGTGCCGGTTCACATTTATGCGATGCGGGAATGCAGCGAATATACAGCGTGTTCTCGCATTGCATTGGCAGCACAGGCAGTTCACACTGCCACCCCAGATCAGATCGCATATCGCAGTACGATCTGAGAGTTCGCACAGAATCGGATCGCACTAGTGTGAACCGACATGTAATTTATGCGATCACAGAGATCGCAGTGCACTCCGAATTACATGCGATCTCTGTGATCGCATAAATGTGAACCGGCACTTAGTAACACTTTACGTGTCTCTGATGAGATGATACACTTGCATTTCTAGTGTAGCAAACACCTGCCTTGATTGTGTAGAGTACCTCCTTAATGGTATAAAGGGTTTTCCTTACTTTCAGCACAAGGAGAGGGGTAGCATTACCTCAGGGTGAATCCATGGCCGCAATGGAGAGCATCACACGACAATGAAGAGCAACAGACACTTTAGTCTTTTCCAGTTTTATTGCTCCAGTTCACAGGGCCAAGGTTGGGTCTCTTATAGCAACCAGGGCTCCAGATTCCACCAGTCATTCTTAATTCAAGGGCCCTTTATAGACAATCAGGATCCTCTAAAGGGGCAGACACCAATCCCCCTCTAGTAGGACATCCTTCAGGCTCTACCACCTTGAAAGTCAAACCCTCCTTGACCGGGCAGGACAACTTGAAGTATTCTGTGTTAGACCCCATACAAATTGTGCCCAGCAAACTACTACCCATCTAAGACTCCCCTCCCGCAGACTTACAATGCTGCTGTCCAAAGATGCCCCCTGTGCTCCTTCTTCCAGAGTGACTTTAACCCTTTCAGTGCCAGGTCTGTATGGGGGGTTTCACACACAATCCGGTGGCTGCAGCCAGACTCCTGCCTGTCAGGTGGAAGCATTCGGGTGACTGCGCTGCCGCCTGATTGCTCACACACACTCCCAATACCAGCGTCCCCCACGGGTGCCGGCGGGTGGAGGGGAGGGAGAAGACTGGACACAGGTCCGCTCTCCTCCCCTTCTTGCTGTGACCTGGATGTCTATGATGTCACTTTCAGAGTCACCCTCTCTGTGTCCCCAGGCTAGCATAGCCATGAAGAAATGTTTTGCAATGCGATCTGCATTGCAAAATAGTCAGTGGAGCCCAAAGGAGACGACTCTGCATGTATTATTAAAGCGAATTTAGCACTACTCCCATGGAAGCTGCTGGTTACAGGTTCTCCTGGGATACCTATAGCAACAACTTGATGATTTAGCATATTCTAAGTGCTTGGCTCAGTCAGAAAACAGTCAAGCACAGTGAGCACCTGACCAGCATGTCCCCATTAATGCACAGTGACCACCTGACCAGCATGTCCCCATTAATGCACAGTGACCACCTGACCAGCATGTCCCCATTCAATGCGTGCCCCCCCCGCGACTTCACTTACCTCATACCTCTGGTGCCTGGCGTGCTGCTCGGGACTCGGTCTCCCTGGCGACCGTGCTGCTCGGGAGTCGAGTCGACTTCTTCCTCCTCCATGGCACCGCGACTCGGTCGGACCGGTGTCCTCTGACCGGACACGGACTCTTCTTCCTCCGAATCCTCCATGATGCACGCCGCCCGCTGCCTCTTCTCTGACAGCAGGCGGGAAAGTGACTAACACGCACCGCCCCCACGCGACGTCAACCGGGATGTCTGCTATGATAGGTCCAGGCTGGAGACTGGACCAATCACAGCCAGGACATCCTGAAAGTGGGGCGTGTCGGGGCGCATTGCTCTGCGCCCCGATGACCCCCAGAAGAGCGCCCCTAGTGGGCGAAAAATAGACAATTTTTTTTTTATCTTTTTTTCCTTCTTTTTTTTTTTGGGGGGGGGGGGGGGGCGGCGCCCCTGCACCCCCTATCGACAGGCCGCCACTGCAGTGCACATAGATGGCTCGTTATTCTGCATCCCTTTACTATTCTCCACACACTTTTGTACACATTTTGTATTACACACTTCTTAGTACACATCTAAGAATATGCTGTCTGGCAAGCACTCCCTTTGCCGCTATCATAGGTCTTATCATCTCTATCATAGGTCTCTATCATTCTGGTCTTAGGTAGCAACCTAAGACCAGAATAGGGTCCACTTATAATATATTGCAACCATGGATCTGCCTGCTTCTTTGAAGGCAAAAATCACTTTTTTTAGTAGATTAGGTTAGTAGATGCATTGAAACCAACTTTTATTTCTATCAGTCCAGCGCTATAGCACATACATCAGGCATTATTTTGGAAGCAAACAAAGAAGTCAGTGACTGCTCCTGCTTACTTCTGCTGCTAGGAAAGCCTGTCAGAGGACGGGTATGTCCTCTGTACAGGGCTCCCAGTGGCTATCTTGGGGGGAGTCTTATGTCCTCATCAGGGCCATCTTATCGATTGGGCACCTGCTCAGCGACCCAGCCCCAGCTAAGCATTAGCCTAGATTCCCGTATGCATCCCACCGCCGAACTTAGCAGGTGGCAAGCGCCTGTCGGCCCTGCGCTGCTATCAGGCCACTTGGGCCATGAAGGGGGAGCCCACAACTAGAGGAATGCCTGTCCGCCTCAATGGGAACAGGCACCCACAGGACAATCGAGTCTGACTCCCGTCCGTATGTGTGTTCACTGGATCCAGCCGCCCAACTTAGAGGCTGTTATTAGCCTGGCACTGCTGTACCAATCAATATCGCCTTATCGATAATTTGCATTTTTATTCTTGTGGGTGATTGTGTAGGCAGGGCCCCAGTGCACTGCATTGCCCGGGGCCCTTTAATGCTCTTAAGATGGCACTGGTCCTCATTGGACACTGAGTTCTCTTGAGATTTGAGCACCCATCTTAGCAACACGGAGGCTTTATAAAAAGGGGCAGTCTGGAAGCCCTGCATTATGGAAGTAATTACGGGGAGGAACCTGTCTCGTCAGGGACAATAAGATTTATTACAGGCCCTACTTTTTAGGGATAGTTAAATACCTCCTTGAAGCCCACTCAATTGTTTCCTGGACCAATATTCAGATCCTACAGTACATCCCTGCATTCCGGTGAAGTGAGAGAGAAGCTAAGATGCCTCCCTCTTCTGGGTCCTGTTAAACTGCTGCTAAGGCAAAATGCTTAGAACACAATCCTTCAGCCACCAAATGTAAGCATTGCATAATTCTGGTATTTTGTATCGCTGAATATATTTTTTGCCTGTGCCATTAAGTGGCTTGCCTTTTAAACATATCTAAACATTTAGATAAAATGGGGAGTCTGATCTATTAGGTTGCCTGTTGCATGTTCCCAGGTGTGATTCACTGGGTCTGAGGGAGTGTCCCCACTGCATCCAATAGGGGAGCATGTTGGACAGTGGAGGAATCCTGACCAGTGACACATTGGCTTTTGTGGGAATCCCAGTGGGAGGGCACTTTTGCAGTGCATCCTGGGATTGCTCATAAAAGCCAGGGGACATGTGACAGGGTGTCTTTGGGCGGGAAGCAGAGTCCCAGGAGGAGGTGGACAGCTGTCTCTCCTCCTGTTGCATGAGGAAGGTGGTCATAGGCAGTTGGCCTAGTGAACCAGGCGTGAAGCTGAGCTGCAGAGGATCCTGTAAAGCTGACAGTGGAGCTGCTGACAGAGTCTTCTGGGAAAAACAATGTCCGAGAGTACCAGGGGACTTGCCAGAGGGTCTGTCCAGTAAAGGGACAACTCCAGTGAAGTCAGAGGATAAAGGGTCAGCTCACACAGTGTGTCAGAGTAAAGGGGGTGCTGTGTAAAACCCTGAAGAGTAGGAAAAAGGGGGTGCCAAGTAGGACCCTGAAGAGTGATTCACAGTACAGTGCAGTTCACTTAGTAGTATATCCCAGTAATTGTGCATAGTATGTTCAGTTAGAGTATCCCACTCATCCCTTCTCCTTTCCCAGTTCTCAAATAAAACAACAAAAAAACAAAACCCCTTGACTGTTTTCTGACTGAGCCAAGCACTTAGAATATGCTAAATCATCAAGTTGTTGCTATAGGTATCCCAGGAGAACCTGTAACCAGCAGCTTCCATGGGAGTAGTGCTAAATTCGCTTTAATAATACATGCAGAGTCGTCTCCTTTGGGCTCCACTGACTATTTTGCAATGCAGATCGCATTGCAAAACATTTCTTCATGGCTATGCTAGCCTGGGGACACAGAGAGGGTGACTCTGAAAGTGACATCATAGACATCCAGGTCACAGCAAGAAGGGGAGGAGAGCGGACCTGTGTCCAGTCTTCTCCCTCCCCTCCACCCGCCGGCACCCGTGGGGGACGCTGGTATTGGGAGTGTGTGTGAGCAATCAGGCGGCAGCGCAGTCACCCGAATGCTTCCACCTGACAGGCAGGAGTCTGGCTGCAGCCACCGGATTGTGTGTGAAACCCCCCATACAGACCTGGCACTGAAAGGGTTAAAGTCACTCTGGAAGAAGGAGCACAGGGGGCATCTTTGGACAGCAGCATTGTAAGTCTGCGGGAGGGGAGTCTTAGATGGGTAGTAGTTTGCTGGGCACAATTTGTATGGGGTCTAACACAGAATACTTCAAGTTGTCCTGCCCGGTCAAGGAGGGTTTGACTTTCAAGGTGGTAGAGCCTGAAGGATGTCCTACTAGAGGGGGATTGGTGTCTGCCCCTTTAGAGGATCCTGATTGTCTATAAAGGGCCCTTGAATTAAGAATGACTGGTGGAATCTGGAGCCCTGGTTGCTATAAGAGACCCAACCTTGGCCCTGTGAACTGGAGCAATAAAACTGGAAAAGACTAAAGTGTCTGTTGCTCTTCATTGTCGTGTGATGCTCTCCATTGCGGCCATGGATTCACCCTGAGGTAATGCTACCCCTCTCCTTGTGCTGAAAGTAAGGAAAACCCTTTATACCATTAAGGAGGTACTCTACACAATCAAGGCAGGTGTTTGCTACACTAGAAATGCAAGTGTATCATCTCATCAGAGACACGTAAAGTGTTACTAAGTGCCGGTTCACATTTATGCGATCACAGAGATCGCATGTAATTCGGAGTGCACTGCGATCTCTGTGATCGCATAAATTACATGTCGGTTCACACTAGTGCGATCCGATTCTGTGCGAACTCTCAGATCGTACTGCGATATGCGATCTGATCTGGGGTGGCAGTGTGAACTGCCTGTGCTGCCAATGCAATGCGAGAACACGCTGTATATTCGCTGCATTCCCGCATCGCATAAATGTGAACCGGCACTTAACCCACAACAGTAAAATCAGTGTGTATATGCAGTAAAGCATGCTTGTTATACTCACTGTGGAACCTAAGGGCTTAATCCTCTGCATTGTGTAAAAAGTTTTTTGGATGCTGAATGCAGAGATCCTCCTCTTCCACTGACTCCAGAACATCCTGGGATACCTATAGCAACAACTTGATGATTTAGCATATTCTAAGTGCTTGGCTCAGTCAGAAAACAGTCAAGGGGTTTTGTTTTTTTGTTGTTTTATTTGAGAACTGGGAAAGGAGAAGGGATGAGTGGGATACTCTAACTGAACATACTATGCACAATTACTGGGATATACTACTAAGTGAACTGCACTGTACTGTGAATCACTCTTCAGGGTCCTACTTGGCACCCCCTTTTTCCTACTCTTCAGGGTTTTACACAGCACCCTCTTTACTCTGACACACTGTGTGAGCTGACCCTTTATCCTCTGACTTCACTGGAGTTGTCCCTTTACTGGACAGACCCTCTGGCAAGTCCCCTGGTACTCTCGGACATTGTTTTTCCCAGAAGACTCTGTCAGCAGCTCCACTGTCAGCTTTACAGGATCCTCTGCAGCTCAGCTTCACGCCTGGTTCACTAGGCCAACTGCCTATGACCACCTTCCTCATGCAACAGGAGGAGAGACAGCTGTCCACCTCCTCCTGGGACTCTGCTTCCCGCCCAAAGACACCCTGTCACATGTCCCCTGGCTTTTATGAGCAATCCCAGGATGCACTGCAAAAGTGCCCTCCCACTGGGATTCCCACAAAAGCCAATGTGTCACTGGTCAGGATTCCTCCACTGTCCAACATGCTCCCCTATTGGATGCAGTGGGGACACTCCCTCAGACCCAGTGAATCACACCTGGGAACATGCAACAGGCAACCTAATAGATCAGACTCCCCATTTTATCTAAATGTTTAGATATGTTTAAAAGGCAAGCCACTTAATGGCACAGGCAAAAAATATATTCAGCGATACAAAATACCAGAATTATGCAATGCTTACATTTGGTGGCTGAAGGATTGTGTTCTAAGCATTTTGCCTTAGCAGCAGTTTAACAGGACCCAGAAGAGGGAGGCATCTTAGCTTCTCTCTCACTTCACCGGAATGCAGGGATGTACTGTAGGATCTGAATATTGGTCCAGGAAACAATTGAGTGGGCTTCAAGGAGGTATTTAACTATCCCTAAAAAGTAGGGCCTGTAATAAATCTTATTGTCCCTGACGAGACAGGTTCCTCCCCGTAATTACTTCCATAATGCAGGGCTTCCAGACTGCCCCTTTTTATAAAGCCTCCGTGTTGCTAAGATGGGTGCTCAAATCTCAAGAGAACTCAGTGTCCAATGAGGACCAGTGCCATCTTAAGAGCATTAAAGGGCCCCGGGCAATGCAGTGCACTGGGGCCCTGCCTACACAATCACCCACAAGAATAAAAATGCAAATTATCGATAAGGCGATATTGATTGGTACAGCAGTGCCAGGCTAATAACAGCCTCTAAGTTGGGCGGCTGGATCCAGTGAACACACATACGGACGGGAGTCAGACTCGATTGTCCTGTGGGTGCCTGTTCCCATTGAGGCGGACAGGCATTCCTCTAGTTGTGGGCTCCCCCTTCATGGCCCAAGTGGCCTGATAGCAGCGCAGGGCCGACAGGCGCTTGCCACCTGCTAAGTTCGGCGGTGGGATGCATACGGGAATCTAGGCTAATGCTTAGCTGGGGCTGGGTCGCTGAGCAGGTGCCCAATCGATAAGATGGCCCTGATGAGGACATAAGACTCCCCCCAAGATAGCCACTGGGAGCCCTGTACAGAGGACATACCCGTCCTCTGACAGGCTTTCCTAGCAGCAGAAGTAAGCAGGAGCAGTCACTGACTTCTTTGTTTGCTTCCAAAATAATGCCTGATGTATGTGCTATAGCGCTGGACTGATAGAAATAAAAGTTGGTTTCAATGCATCTACTAACCTAATCTACTAAAAAAAGTGATTTTTGCCTTCAAAGAAGCAGGCAGATCCATGGTTGCAATATATTATAAGTGGACCCTATTCTGGTCTTAGGTTGCTACCTAAGACCAGAATGATAGAGACCTATGATAGAGATGATAAGACCTATGATAGCGGCAAAGGGAGTGCTTGCCAGACAGCATATTCTTAGATGTGTACTAAGAAGTGTGTAATACAAAATGTGTACAAAAGTGTGTGGAGAATAGTAAAGGGATGCAGAATAACGAGCCATCTATGTGCACTGCAGTGGCGGCCTGTCGATAGGGGGTGCAGGGGTGCCGCCCCCCCCCCCCAAAAAAAAAAAGAAGGAAAAAAAGATAAAAAAAAAATTGTCTATTTTTCGCCCACTAGGGGCGCTCTTCTGGGGGTCATCGGGGCGCAGAGCAATGCGCCCCGACACGCCCCACTTTCAGGATGTCCTGGCTGTGATTGGTCCAGTCTCCAGCCTGGACCTATCATAGCAGACATCCCGGGTGACGTCGCGTGGGGGCGGTGCGTGTTAGTCACTTTCCCGCCTGCTGTCAGAGAAGAGGCAGCGGGCGGCGTGCATCATGGAGGATTCGGAGGAAGAAGAGTCCGTGTCCGGTCAGAGGACACCGGTCCGACCGAGTCGCGGTGCCATGGAGGAGGAAGAAGTCGACTCGACTCCCGAGCAGCACGGTCGCCAGGGAGACCGAGTCCCGAGCAGCACGCCAGGCACCAGAGGTATGAGGTAAGTGAAGTCGCGGGGGGGGCACGCATTGAATGGGGACATGCTGGTCAGGTGGTCACTGTGCATTAATGGGGACATGCTGGTCAGGTGGTCACTGTGCATTAATGGGGACATGCTGGTCAGGTGCTCACTGTGCATTAATGGGGACATTCTGGTCAGGTGGTCACTGTGCATTAATGGGGACATGCTGGTCAGGTGGTCACCGTGCATTGATGGGGACATGCTGGTCAGGTGGTCACTGTGCATTGATGGGGACATGCTGGTCAGGTGGTCACTGTGCATTAATGGGGACATGCTGGTCAGGTGGTCACTGTGCATTAATGGGGACATGCTGGTCAGGTGGTCACTGTGCATCGATGGGGACATGCTGGTCAGGTGGTCACTGTGCATTAATGGGGACATGCTGGTCAGGTGGTCACTGTGCATTAATGGGGACATGCTGGTCAGGTGGTCACTGTGCATTGATGGGGACATGCTGGTCAGGTGGTCACTGTGCATTAATGGGGACATGCTGGTCAGGTGGTCACTGTGCATTAATGGGGACATGCTGGTCAGGTGGTCACTGTGCATTGAATGGGGACATGCTGGTCAGGTGGTCACTGTGCATTAATGGGGACATGCTGGTCAGGTGGTCACTGTGCATTAATAGGGACATGCTGGTCAGGTGGTCACTGTGCATTGATGGGGACATGCTGGTCAGATGGTCACTGTGCATTGATGGGGACATGTTGGTCAGGTCACTGTGCATTAATGGGGACATGCTGGTCAGGTCACTGTGCATTGATGGGGACATGCTGGTCAGGTCACTGTGCATTGATGGGGGACATGCTGGTCAGGTCACTGTGCATTAATGGGGACATGCTGGTCAGGTCACTGTGCATTAATGGGGACATGCTGGTCAGGTCTCTGTGCATTGATGGGGGACATGCTGGTCACTGTGCATTGAATGGGGACACGCTGGTCAATCTTGAACCAACCTAATGATTGTTTGTTAAGTCACGCAATTTATTACCGCGTTTTTTGCCGCAAAGCAATACCTATTACATTTTTTTTTGCGCCCCCCCAAAAAAAAATTTTGAGCACCAGTCGCCACTGGTGCACTGGATTTAGTAAGGGGTTAAGTGTTGTACCTCCTTTCACCACTACCAGCAGAGGACAGGTCCAACTCCACATGTTTTGCAGTTAAGGTTTTCAAATGTCAGGTCCTAGAGGTTTAGTCTCTCACCTCTGATTCACACAAGTGGCTTGGTCTCTGGCAAGCAATGGCAGCCTCAACTACAGGTCTGTACTCCCTCTGAAATATGCAGCCAGAATAGAGGCAAAGGGGGGGATCCAGAGTATAGTTTTGGGAGGGGCACTGCCAGAAAATAAGGTGTTTCTAACAGAACTGTATTTAACGTATCAAACAATTTTAACCTAGTTTAAAACAGTGACACATTTATTTTTGTGTAGGGGGTTGTATTGCGCTTCTGGGTGTTTTTAACCAAAACTTCTTGCTCATACGTTCAATTTTCTTCTAGTCCCAAAAAGTGTATACACGCTATATTAATGTAACACTTTATTTTTTCTTCTAAATATCTTCATAATAACACAATCAATAATATATATATATATTTAAAGTGCTGGTGTGCTTCTATAAAAGTCTATATTACAGGTGAAAAGGGGTATTGTGTTTAAATGATTATAAAGTGCTTTTGTGCATCACCTAAAATTCAACTGATCCGTGCTGGTAAATAATAAATAGATATGGAGTGCCTTTCATCCAATTTAAACATATAAAGTGCTTATTTTCTAAAGTGACCAGGTGTGCCAATAAATAAATATTCAATAAAGAGTGCTTCTCTTAGAATCTTAAGCAAAACAATACATTCCTTTTAGTGCTAAATATAAAAAAAAATGAAAATCAATAAATTCAAGGTGATCCGTAGTGATTTATATCTTCCTCCACCTTTACTTTCCGTGTCTTGGGTTACTTCAGTGAATACACTTCTAAGTGTCCTAAATGCTCCCCTTAGTGAGGTAAGTAATACGCCTGTATCACTTGACCCTCAGTGCCTGTGGTTCCTATTATCCCAGCGCCGTTCGTGTCCTTTTTGGGTGGTCTCCGTCTCTCCTGATTAATGATGGATCCCTTCTCCTGGATGTCTGTATCTCTGTTATGACACATTTATCATTCCAGATTAGATCAGTGGTTGCTGGTGCTCAAATTTTTTTTTGGGGGGTGGGGGGGGGGGGCGTAAACAGAAAAAATATAATAGGCATTGCTTTGCGACAAAAAATTGCATGACTTTGAGGTAAAAAAAGTGTGAAAGGGGCCTTTGGTAATCAAAGTATAGTGTGCCCCCATTCAATGCAGAGTTACTACAGCATTCCCCCATTCAATGCAGTGTTACTACAGCGTGCCCCCATTCAATGCATATTTACTACAGCGTGCCCCCATTCAATGCGGAGTTACCACAGCGTGCCCCCATTCAATGCGGAGTTACCACAGCGTGCCCCCATTCAATGCAGAGTTACCACAGCGTGCCCCCATTCAATGCGGAGTTACCACAGCTTGCCCCCATTCAATGCAGAGTTACCACAGCAGGCAGCAGGGGTTGGGAGTCAGGACAGGAACGCTTTCGCTCTGGATCCTCTCTCGTCGTCTGGGCTGGCTCAGACGGGAAGGAGCAGGAGATGGCGATGGTGACGCCCAAGCACGGCCCACCACCACCGGACCAATCACAAGACGGCAAACAAGAGGTGGGAGTGTTCGGGGCGCATCGCTCTGCGCCCCAAGCACATTCTGAAAGCTGCCAATAAGCTTCAGGAAAAAAGCACATGAGGACAAAAACCCCACCCCCTCCATAGCAGCAGCATTGGCCGGTGCCCCGCTGCAATTAAAGGAACACCTTTTTTTTTCTGCCTTGGGGGGGCGGTGCCCCTGTGCCCCCTATATACCAGCCGCCACTGTAATGTTCCGGTACCTTTGGTACCCTAAATTACTCTTTTCACAAGTGTATGCGCCCCACCATTCTCTTTTGGAAAGGTGCGCATACACCTTTAAGACTGAAGCTGTCATCACTCAGATGGCTATTTAAATCGCCGGTTCTCACTCACATGTGTTCGTTCAAACACCCTTACCTGGATGCTAACTTGGCTTGAAGCTTTCGTGCTTGCAAGCATACCTCGCTGACGGAACCTCGCTGCGCTGATCCCTGTATCCTGCTTCCGGATCATCCGCTCCTCCTGAACCAACCTTCGGCTGTATTGCTATTAGTGCTAAGTACCCCGCAGGGGAACCCTCTATAAACTTATACTAAGCTTACACTATCTAGCTCTGCATAGTAAAGACTATTTATCACATCTGCATATCTAGATTGCTAGCTCTTAAGACTACTGCTACTTATTCCTGCACTGGGTTGATCTCTCTTGTATGTCCACCTGCTACTCTGTCATCTGCTACCATACATGATTGCTAAACCTACCTGCATCCATCTGCTACTGTCTTACCTTCAAGTGTCTGTCACCTACCACCTCCACTCAACCTGTCTCTTAAATCTTCATCACTGTGTTACTACATACATAAAGCCACTCTAGGAACCAGCTTGTTGAGTGTGTGTATTTACTAGCTGAATTAAGACCTTCCACACATGATGAGTCATTGAGGTTGGGAATGGTATCTCAGCATCTCTCTTACATGACTACTGAAGTGGAATATTTCTGCAGCTGAAAATCCACACCATACATGAAAAGCAGGAGCGTTACAGATTGAACGAACCCACAAATGGATTCAGCAGAAATAACCACTCAGGTGACACAATTAAAACAGCAAGTAACTGCGTTAATACACGCACTTGCTGAATTAAAAGAAGACAATCAGGCTCTGTCGCAGCAGGTAATTAGACTGACACAACTTACCTCTGCTCAGTCCCCTGAACCCAAGATAAATCCCCCTTTGGTATTTACAGGCGATCGCAAAAAATTTCGCGAATTTAAAAACGCATGTGAGTTACTTTTTTTGCTAAAACCTCGTACCTACCTTACTGATCACATTAAGGTTTGTACTATTATTTCTTACCTAACAGGCGATCCTCGAGCCTGGGCAGACTCTCTTTTTGAGAAAAACGACCAGCTTCTCAACTCCTATGCCTTGTTCCTAGCAGAACTCACTAGCCTATATGATGACCCCAATAGGCAGAGTACTGCCGATCTTCAATTAAGATCCTTGAAACAAGGAAGGAGGCCTGTAGAAGACTTTGTCGCGGAATTCAAGAGATGGACCCTTGATTCAGAATGGAATGATGCATCTCTGAAAACCCAATTTAGGCTTGGCCTATCAGAAGCCGTTAAGGACAAGCTCGCCCGAGCGGATCTACCAAAAACCCTGGATGCATTAATACAACTCAGTATTACCATAGATAGAAGACTACGAGAAAGAAAGGCTGAGAAAATGGGAATGCCATTATCCGTTTCCTCTCGGATTCCGGCCTTTAACCCCGTTCCTATGGAGGTAGGAACCATACGCCCACCGCTATCAACTATGGAAAAAGCCAAAAGACGATATGAAAATCTCTGCTTGTACTGTGCATCCCCGGATCACAAGATAAATGTCTGTCCCCTAGTCAACAAAAAGAAGGGTGAGTGTTCACATGTCCTCCTAGGGGGATTGACAACTTCATTCACTAACCCTTACATTTTTGTTTGTTTGACATTACAGTGGGACCAGAACAGGATTACTACTAAGGCCATGATTGACACAGGATCTTGTGGAAATTATATTGATATATGTTTTGCTGCTTCAAATAAAATTCCTATTATTTCTAAACTTAAACCTGTCTCAGTAAGTCTTATTACCGGTGTTTTCCGTTATCCTCTGGTCCGATCACCGATCAGACACAAGCACTTCTAGTCACTATTAACGAGTCTCATAGGGAGACTACTACCTTCGATTTAATACCTTCACCCCACTTTCCCATTGTGTTGGGACTTCCCTGGTTACACACACACCAACCAACCATAGATTGGAAGGAACGGTCCTTGGCCTTCCTCTCTTGCTATTGCGAGGATACGTGTAACCTCCTGTCTTCCGGGAAGATTCTGTCTATGGTGACAGATGAGATTGCACCACTATGTTATCAGGATCTTTCTGAGGTTTTTCTTGAGAAAAATGCTTGTAGCATTGATCTACTCCCAAATAGCAAATTGCCGTTCGGTCATGTTTATCCTCTTTCACAGGATGAACTTTCCCATCTCAAAACCTATTTGGATGAGAATTTGGAAAAAGGTTTTATTAGACCTTCCACTTCTTCCACAGCAGCAGAACTCTTTTTTGTTCGCAATAAGGACTCAAGTCTCAGACCTATCATCGACTACAGGAAATTGAATGCTATCACAATAAAAGATCGCTATCCTCTACCGCTTATCCCTGAGCTCATTGAGCAGGCGCGTGGAGCTACCTATTTTTCAAAATTGGACCTGAAAGGAGCATACAATCTCATTCGAATCCGTGATGGACACGAGTGGAAGACTGCATTCAGAACCAGATACGGATTGTTCGAATATCTTGTGATGCCATTCGGGCTATGCAACGCCCCTGCAGTTTTCCAACGATTTATAAACGATATTTTTAAAGACTTACTAGATGTCTGTGTTGTGGTATATCTGGACGATATACTTATATATTCACGATCCCTGTCTGAACACATAAGACATGTAAGACTTGTACTATCTAGATTGCTTGCACATAACCTTTATGTGAAACTGAAGAAATGCTTGTTTCATAAAGACGAGGTACTCTTTCTAGGCTACATCATATCCAAAACAGGAATCGAGATGGACATGAGTAAAATATCCTGCATTCAGGATTGGCCTACACCAACCACACGCAAGGCGCTACAGCGATTCCTGGGATTTTCAAATTTCTACAGGAAGTTCATTAAAAACTTTTCTGCTATTGTGAGACCCCTCACACAGCTCACTAGCATAAAAAAACCATTCAAATGGTCAGAAGAAGCAAATAAAGCTTTTCACTTGTTAAAGACAAGGTTTACTTCCGCTCCCATATTACGCCATCCAGACCCATCCCTCCAATACATTCTGGAGGTAGATGCGTCAAACATGGCAGTAGGAGCAATACTCTCCCAACGACCAACCCACACTTCACCACTTCATCCAGTCGCCTTTTTTTCTAAATCCCTAAGCAGTCCCGAGATAAATTACCCCGTGGGTGAAAAGGAACTGCTTGCTATAAAATTGGCTCTGGAGAATTGGTGACATTTACTCGAAGGCACCCAATTACCAATAATTATATACACGGACCATAAAAACCTCCAATATCTTCAGACTAGCAAAACTCTCTCGCATCGACAGGTACGATGGTCACTATTCTTTCTAAGGTTTAACTTCCTAGTGACTTACACACCTGCAGATAAGAACAAAAAGGCGGATGCACTATCACGACTAACTGAAGAAAACTACTTTGAAATCCCTTCCGTTCCTATAATACCTCACAAACGCATTATTGGAGTTGTCCGTTCCTTGAAGGAAGAGGTTTTGCATGGTATAAGTTTGGATTCACCCCCACCACAACTAAATACTGATGCAGAAGGCTTCCTCTACTACAACGACAAACTTTACATACCACCTACCCTACGCACCAAGATCTTGGAATTATCTCATGATGTGCCTATGGCAGGACATATGGGTATGACAAAGGCTCTTAATTTGATTTCCCGGCAATTCTGGTGGCCTGACATGAAAACATCTATACAAAAATTCGTCTCTTCATGCAATGTCTGTGCCAGGTCCAAAATTGACACTACGAGACCATCCGTTCTACTATGCAGTCTACCAATACCCCAAACTCCATGGGAAGTTTTGTCCTTGGACTTCATCGTAGAATTGCCTCTTTCCAAAGAATTTAATACCATCTTGGTGTCAGTGGACCATCTGACAAAGATGGCACATTTCATTGCTATTCGCAGACTACCTTCGTCCAAACAAACGGCAGAACTCCTGATGAAACATGTCTTTAGATTACATGGTATCCCAAAAACTCTTCTGTCTGACCGTGGATCCCAATTTATTTCTAAGTTCTGGCAAGAACTATGTCACATACTACGGATCAAGCGGAAGCTCACTTCTCCTTACCATCCGCAGACCAACGGACAGACTAAAAGAGTCAACCAATGCATCGAGCAGTATTTACGTTGTTACACTTCTTACCAACAGGATGATTGGGTGGATCTTCTCCCTCTGGCAGAATTTGCCCACAACAACGCAACCCACAGTACAACCAAGCAGAGTCCGTTCTACTTGAACTATGGGTTTCATCCCTCTATTCTTCCACCACGCATCCTTCCTTCAAACAACCCAGTAGCCTCAGACTATCTTACCCAAATAAAGGATTCTCTGGGTTTATTAAATACTACCATTGCACACGCTCACAGTCAACAAAAGAAGTACTATGATCTTCGCAGAAGACCTTCTCCACAGTACACTATCGGGGACCTCGTTTGGCTCTCAACAAAAAATTTAAGACTGAAGATCCCTAGCAAAAAGCTTGGACCTCTGTTCTTGGGACCTTTCCCAATCAAAAAACTTATTGGAAATGCTGCAGTACAGCTTACATTGCCAATAGACCTAAAAATCCATCCCATTTTCCATGTGTCGCTACTGAAGCCCCATGTTCCGGACCAAGGAATAAGGCCTAATATTCCACCTCCGCCTCCTGTACAAGTTGAAGGTGGAGAAGAATACGAGATAAAAGAGATTCTGGATTCTCGTATCTACAGAAGAAGACTTCAGTACTTGGTTAGATGGAAGAACTATGGGCCCCAAGACGACACCTGGCTAAACACCTCTGAAATACATGCCCCTAGATTAATCCGCAATTTTCATGCGAGATACCCAGACAAACCAGCTCCAGAGGCCTTCAGGAGCCGGCCTTAAGGGGGGGTATTGTAATGTTCCGGTACCTTTGGTACCCTAAATTACTCTTTTCACAAGTGTATGCGCCCCACCATTCTCTTTTGGAAAGGTGCGCATACACCTTTAAGACTGAAGCTGTCATCACTCAGCGCCGGACTAGATGGCTATTTAAATCGCCGGTTCTCACTCACATGTGTTCGTTCAAACACCCTTACCTGGATGCTAACTTGGCTTGAAGCTTTCGTGCTTGCAAGCATACCTCGCTGACGGAACCTCGCTGCGCTGATCCCTGTATCCCGCTTCCGGATCATCCGCTCCTCCTGAACCAACCTTCGGCTGTATTGCTATTAGTGCTAAGTACCCCGCAGGGGAACCCTCTATAAACTTATACTAAGCTTACACTATCTAGCTCTGCATAGTAAAGACTATTTATCACATCTGCATATCTAGATTGCTAGCTCTTAAGACTACTGCTACTTATTCCTGCACTGGGTTGATCTCTCTTGTATGTCCACCTGCTACTCTGTCATCTGCTACCATACATGATTGCTAAACCTACCTGCATCCATCTGCTACTGTCTTACCTTCAAGTGTCTGTCACCTACCACCTCCACTCAACCTGTCTCTTAAATCTTCATCACTGTGTTACTACATACATAAAGCCACTCTAGGAACCAGCTTGTTGAGTGTGTGTATTTACTAGCTGAATTAAGACCTTCCACACATGATGAGTCATTGAGGTTGGGAATGGTATCTCAGCATCTCTCTTACATGACTACTGAAGTGGAATATTTCTGCAGCTGAAAATCCACACCATACATGAAACGCAGGAGCGTTACAGCCACTCGATAAGATTATTACATTACAGCACTACAGCGCACCTCTCCATCCGGGACTCATGCCCCCACAGCTCTTAGCAGCTCTTAGCAGTGTTACCAAATCACTGACACAACACTCAAAACTTACTGGCCCAAGCCAAGTTGTTTACTGGCATTTTCCAAAAGTTACAAAATTACAGTTTTAATGCCATTTTCAGTACTTAAGTTATAAACAACTTAAACAACTTAGTACAATATGCAATTAGCAATGTGGTTTAAGATATATATTAAGGTAAAACAAAACATATTTCTTATGTTATTTTTGATATAGTAAGGGGGGGGGGGGTTGTTATAACCCATCAGATTTTGTCACCCATGTCCAACTGGAGGGATTTCCCCTTTTTTTCTGTTTCATAGCCACCACAGAAAGTGATCAACCAGGATCACCAGAATTTATGTCACCAATTCTTAAGATTCTAAAGACCTCCTGTCTCCATCACTCCATCCCTCCATCACCTCCTGTCTCCATTCCCCCTTCACCTCCTGTCTCCATCCCTCCTGTCTCCATTCCTCCTGTCTCTATCCCTTCTGTCTCTATCCCTTCATCACCTCCTGTCTTCTTCCCTCCTTCACCTCATGTCTCCATCCCTAAATGTTTTGCAGTACAATTTTATGGGTCAGATGGTGAATGCACCAACAAGGAACAATGCGGTACTTGACCTACTGATTACCAACAATACAGACCTGCTCACGGATATAGAAATACAGGACAACTTAGGAAACAGTGACCATAGGTCAATTCGTTTCAGTATTAATCATGGAAATAGGAAACACAAGGGTAATATAAGGACACTGAATTTCAAAAGAGCCAATTTCCAAAAACTGCGCTCTTTGCTAGAAAATATCAAATGGGATAGAACCCTGGGAATAAAGAACACGGAGGAAAAATGGGAGTGCTTCAAGAGCATACTAAACAAAGGGATTGACAAGTGCATTCCAAAGGGTAATACATTTAAAAGAGCAAAACTAAACCATGGGTGGCTAAAAATGCATATTAATACTAAAGAAAAGGCCTTAAAAAAAAAAACAAGGCTGAGGGGTCATTGGCAGCATTTAAGCAAATGAGTGTAATAAGAAATGTAAAGGTGAAATCAAGGCGGCTAAAATATAACACGAGAGACATATAGAGGAAGAGAGTAAAAAAAAAACCCAAGAAATTCTTTAAGTATATAGATAGTAAGAAAGCAAGGCCAGAACGCATTGGCCCCATAAAAGACAACAAAGGAAATCTGGCCACAGAGGATAGAGAGAAGGCGGAAGTGTTAAATAATTTCTTCTCTTCAGTCTTCACAAAGGAGTTGAGGGGCTACACTAGCCCAGCTTGTAATGCTAAACTAAATAATACACCTCAGGAAGTACCCCCATGGCTAACAAAGGATAGACTTAGAACTAAACTAGAGAAACTTAACATAAATAAATCACCGGGACCAGATGGCTTGCACTCGAGGGTTCTTAAAGAGCTCAGCCAGGTGATAGCCAGACTATTAGTCTTGATCTTTAAGGATAGTCTACAGACGGGTATGGTGCCAGCTGATTGGAAAAAAGCCAACTTGGTACCAATATTTAAAAAAGGGCCGAGATATATCCCTAGTAACTATAGGCTGGTCAGCCTAACATCAGTAGTCTGCAAGATTTTGGAGGGGATGTTAAGGGACTACATACAAGACTTTAGTAATGAAAACAGTATTATTAGTAGTTATCAGCATAGTTTCATGAAAAATCATTCTTGCCAGACCAATCTATTAACCTTCTACAATGAAGTGAGCTGCCATCTAGATAAAGGAAAGCCTGTGGATGTGGTGTATCTGGACTTTGCAAAGGCATTTGACACAGTTCCCCACAAACGCTTACTGTACAAACTAAGGTACGTAGGTATGGACCATAAGGTGAGTACCTGGATAGAGAACTGGCTCCAGGGGAGAGTCCAGAGGGTGGTGATAAATGGGGAGTATTCGGATTGGGCGGGTGTGGAAAGTGGGGTCCCCCAAGGTTCTGTCCTGGGACCAATCCTGTTTAATTTATTCATAAATGATCTAGAGGAGGGGATATCTAGCACAATCTCTGTATTTGAGGATGATACTAAACTAAGCATGCCAATATCTTCTATGCAGGATGTGGAAACCTTACAAACAGACCTGAACAAAACAATGGGGTGGGCAACTACATGGTAGATGAGGTTTAATGTTGAAAAATGTAAAGTAATGGACTTGGGCATCAGAAACAAGAAAGCAAGCTACTCGCTAGGGGGGGAACCTCTGGGTGAATCTAAGATGGAAAAGGACCTGGGGGTCCTGGTGGACAACAGGCTTGGCAGTGGCATGCAATACCAAGCCGCTAAAAGCAAAGCCAAAAAAATACTGGCATATAAAAAAAGGGGATTCACTCCAGAAATAAAGAGATTATTCTCCCACTCTACAAGTCCCTGGTCCAGCCACACCTGGAGTATGCCATCTAGTTCTGGGCACCGGTCCTCAGAAAGGATGTGCTGGAACTGGAGAGAGTCCAGAGAAGGGAAACAAAAATAAATAGGGGAATGGAGGACATCAGCTATGAGGAAAGACCCTGGGCACTGGCCTTATTCTCTCTGGAGAAGAGACGCTTGAGGGGGGATATGATATCAATGTACAAATACTGTACTAGTGAGGACCCTAGCATAAGGAACAAACTTTTCAGAGAAAGGGAATACAATAAGACACGGAGCCACTCACTAAAACTAGATAAAAAACTGTTTAACCTAAAAATACGTAAGGGATTCTTTACTTTTCTTAGAGCTGCCTTATGACATTGTAAGACCTGGTTTTGGATTCTCAGGTGTGTGTGCGCTAGAGAGAATTGAAAGCCAGAGGTTGTGGTTGGACTAGGTGTGCTCTTACAGAAATGTAGAATTACTGGCCATTTCCTTTATCCTCCAGTCAACACATTTTAAGGAGGATTTTGTAAGAAGTTGGGAGTGCCCAAGTCACATGAGATGAAATCCCATGTTAGTCAACGTGAGCTGTCTTAGTTAGCACTACTGAAGGCGACTTCTATCAGACTTGTGCCTTAAAGTAGTACTCACGTCGCCAGAAAATCTCCTGGCAAAGTCTCAATGTAGTTTGTGCGTCTTTTAGGTCTGTGTGAACCAAGCCTTACTGAAAGAAATGTAGTTTGCTAAAGCACTGTGTATCAGTAAAATTGCCTTTTTTTTAATATAAAATATTTGCTGCAGAATTCCTTCACCTCTTTGCAGCCACTTACTATCTACATGAGCGCGCTCCAGTGATGAATGCATGGCATTTCCCAGGGTAGATTTCCTGACAGTGACAGCTTTGGACGATGCCTGTGTACATGTATCAAAACAGCAGACAACAAAAACACTTTGTTTTTGTTTAAACAATTAAAGCTGAAGTTTAAGGTTAGGTTCACACTTTCAGGGTGATTATGTAATGCAACTTGGATGAGGTTTGTTCATACTATGGGGTCACAACCATGCTGGAATCGCACCAATGTAGTACAGGAATCTTTTCCAAAATTGCTCCATACTGAGTTGCATTGATCTAAATGTGTTTGCCAATGTCAAGTGATTCTGTGTGACTTAAGTCATATCTGAAATTGCACTAGTGTAAATAGAGCGTAACCTGCTCATATTTTGCCTTGGCCAGTTTTACATAAATCCTTGCCTGCTTTTAGTGCAATTTTTGTTAATGTGTGTTTTAGTACATTTACATGTATTTCCTTTTTCTACTGGGCATCAAAGCGCATGAAAAAAGGGGGGTAGTACGCTGCTCCTGATGACTTCAATGGTGATGAAACGCGTAGGACGTAATTACGTCAATGCCGCTTGAGGTGGTACCCACATCCGGTGGGTGGAACGCATCGCATTCCGGAAGCCTACTGCCAACGAGGAAGTTGCAGACCCTACCTGTATCATGCTCGTTTATCTATATTTTAATTGTGGGTACCTTTCTTTATTTAATAAAAATTAATAAATTGCAATACTTCACTATGTGAGGCCCTTTCTTCTCATATATGGTCTGGATCTTCCCCCTACACAATACAATACCCGACGGTTCACCACGAGTACCATCCATATTGAGGGAGGATCGATCTGGATTACCCAAGCCATTGTTGTGAATAGGCCCCTTACTTGATGGAAATGTACTGTACCCCTGGTATATACCACGCTTCTTACCCCTGTAGTGCAGTCATTATTGAGAGGGGAGCACTTGTTTCATCACCTGCACGTCCAGATTTGGATCACCTCAAGATTTCACTTAAATTTCTGGGACTCTTTAACAGCAACCATCACATGAACTTTTATTTATAGATTTTGTATAATTTTGTATAGTTTTTTTAACACTTAAGTCACCTTCCATTTATATTCATTATCAATACCTTTATTGCATACCTGTAAATATCAGTATATCCACATGGTCACTTTGCATTTAGCACTTTGATTATTTACATCATTTTTTATCACCTCATTATTGGTTTACGTTTATGGTTTTATGAACATTATATATATATATTATATATATATACACACACACAGCTCATATATATATATATAGTATATATATATATATATATATATATATATATATATATATATATATATATATATATATATATATATATATATATCACAATTTTTTCATCACCTCTTAATTTGCACATTGTGTTACTTTTGGTTTACAGTTTATTGATACTAATATCCCTGAATCTGTCGAGCGAGGGGTCATCTCACCATATTATATATACTTCTTTTTCATATACTATTGCACTGTAGCACTTATTGCACTTTCTGGCAGTTCATATATATATATATATATATATATATATATATATATATATATATATACAGTACATTGTATGCAATTGTTTTACTTGATGTACTTTTTATGGTCTTATGAGTTTTTAGTACAGTGTATTACTTTGGTATATGTGATTGTATTAGATAATACCTCATAGCTAGCGCCATCTACCTCATACTACCCCCCTTTTTTCTTTCATATATAGCCCCCCCAGGAGGGGTAGGCAGCAGTCTCATTCCAGTCCTAAGCGCGGATCCCCCCCCTTTTTTTTCCAATCAAAGCGCATGAAACTGCACAGAAAGAAATTGGATTGGTGAAATTCTCGCGCTGTCACTTTATATGAATCCTAAAATCCTTTAAAGCTGCAGGTACTGTTATTGGTAACCTACACAATTCAGAAATGTATAACAGGGGGGAGTACCGCGCTTACAAGGTGCTTAGTGCATGTTATTCATACATTTAATAATTTACCTTCAGTGCTTTCAAATATTTAAAATAAAATATAAATATTCTCCAGTGTATAAAATTATATAAATATTCTTCAGTGCATAAAAATTAAAAAATCTCATTAATAAATAAAATATTTCTTACAAGTGATGTAAATATGTGCTATAAACAATCCTTAAATATATCAAAATTTATAAAAATGAAACATAAAAATAAATTGCCAGTGATAAATTATGTGCTTATAGGTTTCCAATAATTAGTTCAAAAGTGAAAAAGTGCCAAAGTGTCCTTGTATATATAAATAAAATGGTGTATATTCAAACGCCTTTTCTTTCCCAAAATTCATGCAGGTGCTCTTCCATGCAGTGGCCACTAGGTGTCCTAAGCGCTCACCTCAATTGGCTTTATAACCAGCTTTGTATGGTATCATGTGTAATCCTCCTTTTCTATCGTTAATGGGTTCGGTCACTGATTCTCACACTTATCCCTTTTCCCGCGATATTCCAGGGGGTGTGTATGGAGCCTTTGAATCTCCAAAATAAATGGGGCCACAATAGTGAGGTACCGTTTGGTAATTTTATTAAAAGAGATAAAATTCACAGACTCACATTTTCCTTCGTCTTTGCCAATGCATAACAATTGTGCTGTCGCTACGTCACTTCCGGTTTGGCGTCCTACGCGTTACGCTGCGTGCCCACACAGCTTCTTCCAGGGATACCTTGCCTACCATTGTGACGTTCTATTTATATCACTGAAGCCGGAAATAGGTTTTCCGCCATATTTGTTGTTTAATACGATTTAATAAGAACCGGAAGTTATGCTATGGCCATTTTCTTGGAGTCTATTACGACATCGTTCCCCTTACTCTCGTTTTCTCCACATCTATAAATAATATATTAATATTGCATATTCCCCCTACCATTAAAATCCTTTTTATTCATTGTAAAAACTTTAAAATCAATATCTAAAACCAAATTAATCTAAAATAAAACCGGAAGTGATGTATCGGCGAATCCATATACTCAATGATATAATATTGTATACAATCACTATATAATTATGTGGATCATTATACATTACATTTGATGTGTTATTGTTCTTATATATCTTAAATCTACCCTTAACTTTATAATGGCCTATTATTATTATATTATATTTCATCTTCACCTACTATTACTATGCTTCATATATATTATTATTATATCCAACTTATTTCCTTATTTCTTATTTTTGACCGACTTAGGTACACTTTTATTTCTTTTCTTATATCTATTAGGGCTTTTTTTGGGGTATATTTTCTCTACGTTCTTCGTTCACTATTTTATAAAACCTAAAATTTTAAAAGATTAAAAACTACCTCAAAATTAATTTTCTAAAAATTACTTATAAAACAATTCACATCAAATTCAATATTTAACCCATTTGGTGTTAAACAATCCAGTGTGTGAATCCAGTATGATTCCCTTTGACTTAACGTACGGATTTTATGACTTCCTCGCCAATGCCTCTTATATGGTTCAATTGCCCAAATTGCCCGATAAGACCAGTCAGTATATTAGAAACACCCAGATCCCATCAAAGAAGCCCCAGTACCTCGGAAGAAGATAGCAATTACACACTATATCAAAATACAACTGAAAATAGTCCAAGAACCCCTAAACAAAAAGAAAGAAGGAAAAGTGGACATGAACAAAGAAGATCACCACGTCCGAATCAATATGAACAAAGAAGATCACCATATGAACCAAGAGACCAACAGAGAAGATATGATGAACCACATTATCAACAAGGCTATTATAACCAAAATAACAATGGAGGTTACTACAATCACCCGCCAAGACATATGGAATATGGAGCACCTAGGGGTCAACATACCCCAAATAATGGGTGGAGAAGACCACCTTATTGGAGGAACAATAGAAGACCTTATTATAATGGCCCAAGAAGAGGACCACCACAAGATCAATCATACTATAATAATGGACCCAGATGGGGACCACCACAAGATCAGACATATTATAATGGACAAAGAAGAGGACCACCAGAACAATATTATCACGAACAAGAAAGAAGCCCTATACCAGTACACAATTACTATGCTCCATTAAGAGATCTTCAGGAAGAAGATAGAAGAGTACCCCAAAATCAATATAGAGAAGAAGAGAGAAGTAAAGAACAATCACAAAAAAAAGAAAAAGAACAAAGCAGGCCTTTTTTAGAGAAGGGCCAGAACACTCACACACCAAAAAAGAAAGAAGAACCAAAGAATCAAAAAAACAACACGGAAAAAAGAGAGGAAGTAGAGGAAGAAAGAGAAAACAAAAGGAAAAGAAACAAATAGGACAAGGGGTATTCAATTTGAGTGAGAAAATTTTAACACAAGAGGAATTAACTGTTTTAGATAGGGGTTTGAAATATGCCCCAAAGAAAAAATTTAGATAGATTCGGTACATATATAGGCATTCAGAAATATGTGAGACAACTGAATGTAAAAAAGTATATTTTAAGCAATCCGGTTAGGCATACAACGATCACCACAACCAGACAATCAGCAAGACAAACAACTACTACCTCAAATAAAGATGATATTCAACACAGCACTTTACGCAATAAATCAGTTTTTAACCCACAGAATACAGACAATAAATTTATTAGTGTTTTTAAGGATTTGGTTTTAGAAGATGTGAAAAATTTGAAAATAAACAAATATGATGAATCCAGAGCAATGAAAACAGGCCTCAATAAATTGAAAAAGAGAAAAGACATAGTTATAAGACCGGCGGACAAGGGAGGAGGAATTGTGATTGTAACGAAAGAACAATATGAAGAACAAATGATGGAAATGTTAAGAGATGAAAACACATATGAAAAACTATCGAGTAATCCTCTTGGAAGATATAAAAAAGAATTGGAAAAATTAATTCATCTTGGTTTAAAAAAAGAAGTGTTAACGAAGAAAGAAGCTAAATATTTATCACCAAAGGCATGCAGAACCCCAATCATATATACAATCCCAAAATTACATAAGAACAGAGAAAACCCACCCCCAAGACCGATAGTCAATGGAATAGAGTCCTTAACAGCAAGATTAGGCCAATATATAGACACGTTTTTACAACCGATAATACCAGCCACAACAGCGTATGTGAGAGATACGAAACACATTCTTCAAATAATTGAAAATCTACCTCATTTTGATAGGAAAGTATATATGGCAACCATAGATGTCGCAGCATTGTACACCATTATAAATCACACTGAAGCATGTGAAGCAGTGAAATGGGCATTAAGAAAATATACCAATTTGGTATGTAAGCAAAGAAAATTCATAATTAAAAGCCTGGATTTCTGCCTGAAGAAAAATTATTTTTGGTACAAGAAAACTTATTATTACCAAAAAGTAGGAGTAGCCATGGGTTCGAAATTTGCCCCAAGCGTTGCTAACATTTTTATGTCACAGTGGGAAGAAGAAAATATTTTTAATAATAACCCAGAGGAGATGATTTTATACAAGAGATTTATAGATGACGGACTGATTTTATGGCAAGGGAATAAAAAAACTTTGATTGAATTTTTAAATAAATTAAATGAAAATGATAAGAACATTAGATTGACATGGGACATAAGCAATCTGGAAGTAAAATATCTAGATTTAGTTATCACACAAGAAAATGGAAAGATCAACACAAAAACACATTTTAAAGAAGTAGATAAAAACAGTTACCTGCCAATAAACAGCTGTCATCACAATAACTGGCTATTTAACATCCCAAAAGGACAACTCCTAAGAATAAAAAGAAATTGCACAAAGGACCAAGATTTTGAACAACAGGCAGATATCATAGGCAAAAGATTTATAGAAAAGGGCTATGAAACAACATTTATAACAGAAAAGATCAATGAAGTCAGAAGTATTGAAAGAAAAAATCTATTAGAAGATAAAAACAAAACTCAGAGTAAGTTTATGGAAAAATTACCTATAGTAATGGAGTACAGTATGCAACACAAGAAAGTGGAGAAAATTATAAAAAAACACTGGCACATCTTAAAGAGAGACAAACATTTGAAGAACACATTACCGGAACACCCAGCATTTGTATACAAACGGGCACCAACCATCAGAAACATGATAGTGAAAACAGTTATGGATCCACCTAAAGCACAATTTACATTTTTTACAGGAAAGGGATTTTATCCATGCAAAAGATGTTATGCATGCCTCCACACAAGAAAACCAAAAGGAAAAATAGATGAATTTAAATCCACAAGAACGAATACAATATACAAAATAAGAGATTTTATCGGATGCAATACAGAAGGAGTAGTCTATTGTCTAGAGTGCAGTTGCGGTCTACAGTATGTAGGCCGCACTAAGAGATTACTAAGAATCAGGATAAAGGAACACGTGAAAAACATTGAAAATGGTTATGATACACACAGTGTATCCAGGCATTTTGATAAATACCATCGAAGGGACCCCACACATCTGAAATTTTGGGCAATTGAACCATATAAGAGGCATTGGCGAGGAAGTCATAAAATCCGTACGTTAAGTCAAAGGGAATCATACTGGATTCACACACTGGATTGTTTAACACCAAATGGGTTAAATATTGAATTTGATGTGAATTGTTTTATAAGTAATTTTTAGAAAATTAATTTTGAGGTAGTTTTTAATCTTTTAAAATTTTAGGTTTTATAAAATAGTGAATGAAGAACGTAGAGAAAATATACCCCAAAAAAAGCCCTAATAGATATAAGAAAAGAAATAAAAGTGTACCTAAGTCGGTCAAAAATAAGAAATAAGGAAATAAGTTGGATATAATAATAATATATATGAAGCATAGTAATAGTAGGTGAAGATGAAATATAATATAATAATAATAGGCCATTATAAAGTTAAGGGTAGATTTAAGATATATAAGAACAATAACACATCAAATGTAATGTATAATGATCCACATAATTATATAGTGATTGTATACAATATTATATCATTGAGTATATGGATTCGCCGATACATCACTTCCGGTTTTATTTTAGATTAATTTGGTTTTAGATATTGATTTTAAAGTTTTTACAATGAATAAAAAGGATTTTAATGGTAGGGGGAATATGCAATATTAATATATTATTTATAGATGTGGAGAAAACGAGAGTAAGGGGAACGATGTCGTAATAGACTCCAAGAAAATGGCCATAGCATAACTTCCGGTTCTTATTAAATCGTATTAAACAACAAATATGGCGGAAAACCTATTTCCGGCTTCAGTGATATAAATAGAACGTCACAATGGTAGGCAAGGTATCCCTGGAAGAAGCTGTGTGGGCACGCAGCGTAACGCGTAGGACGCCAAACCGGAAGTGACGTAGCGACAGCACAATTGTTATGCATTGGCAAAGACGAAGGAAAATGTGAGTCTGTGAATTTTATCTCTTTTAATAAAATTACCAAACGGTACCTCACTATTGTGGCCCCATTTATTTTGGAGATTCAAAGGCTCCATACACACCCCCTGGAATATCGCGGGAAAAGGGATAAGTGTGAGAATCAGTGACCGAACCCATTAACGCTAGAAAAGGAGGATTACACATGATACCATACAAAGCTGGTTATAAAGCCAATTGAGGTGAGCGCTTAGGACACCTAGTGGCCACTGCATGGAAGAGCACCTGCATGAATTTTGGGAAAGAAAAGGCGTTTGAATATACACCATTTTATTTATATATACAAGGACACTTTGGCACTTTTTCACTTTTGAACTAATTATTGGAAACCTATAAGCACATAATTTATCACTGGCAATTTATTTTTATGTTTCATTTTTATAAATTTTGATATATTTAAGGATTGTTTATAGCACATATTTACATCACTTGTAAGAAATATTTTATTTATTAATGAGATTTTTTAATTTTTATGCACTGAAGAATATTTATATAATTTTATACACTGGAGAATATTTATATTTTATTTTAAATATTTGAAAGCACTGAAGGTAAATTATTAAATGTATGAATAACATGCACTAAGCACCTTGTAAGCGCGGTACTCCCCCCTGTTATGCACAGAAAGAAAGATAAATGCATACTTGACCCAAATAGTCATCCTCCCGGTTCACCACTCCACTTTAGTTCCTGTTCAATCTGGCCCAAGGCCATACTGAGAGTAACATGAAATTGTACGTGATAGGAGCTTCATTCTGACTTCAGTAGTTACAAGCTAGTATCATGGAGGCTCCACCAAACACCTTGACCCATGAAACATGGGGGCCCAGGGTCACCAAGTGTGATACACCAGAGACATGAATTACTTTACCACTAGGCAGGTGGATATTCCTATCAAATCTCCACTCACTCCTAACCCTAACCAGGTATCCTCTTCTACACTTCCCAGGAATTGGATGTTTCATGTTATCTCAGAAAGATTAGAAGTCTCATGCAGCACAGTCTCCATAGTCGTCCTGACATTTCTCACTGTACACACTAAGGAGGCTTAATTGATTTTAAAACGTTACCTGTCTTTACTGTACTGCATAATGTAAGACACCAATAACAGTTGTTCAAAAACTTGATAAGTACTTCTGCCTGGCAGCACCTGCATGGAGTTTGCATGTTCTCCCTGTGCTTGAATGTTAAAAAAAAAAAAAAGATATGATATGATCTGAAGCATAAAAAGAGACATGCCCCACCCCTAATTATACATAAGAACACATTGCAATATCCATGGGACTTTAAATGAGGCAGGTCACTCAATAAAGTACATAATGTAAATAATCAAATGTGTTACTATAACTACTTTTAATAAATGTGTACTTAATTGAGTGACCTGCCTCATTTAAAGTCCCATGACCATTGCAATGTGTTCTCTGTGCTTGAATGGGTTTTCCTCCAGAGTAGATGCTTCGGTTTCCTCTTACACTACAAAGACATGCTCAGAGTTTACTTGGCTCTTGTCTAAATTGAACTTAGTATGTATGAATGCGAGTCAGGAACCTTGTGAGCTCCTTGAAGACAGGGACTGATGTGAATGTATAAAGGACTGGGACTGATGTGAAAGCTTTGCAGAACACATTTCTTAGTGTAATGCTACCCCCACAGGAGCTGCTGGTGAATAAGGGATCCCCCACCCTGCACAGCCAGGCACACAGATTTTCCACAGTACACTGTAGTCAGAAAACAGTCCTTGCAGTTTTGTTTTTGTGTTTTTAGGGTATTAAACTTGGATGGGGATAGGGGTATTATGGGGTGCCCACTTTAATTTAGCAGAATTATCCAGGGACAAAGTCTTCTGTACAGACTATTTACATTCCTCAGCTTCCTCCAGCACAACACTTGCTTGAAGCACTACAACTCCAGGACCAGCTGGCACACTGTTAGGTGATCTGACAATTTGGGCTCAGTGAGATTAGTAGCAAATGCCCTTTGCAGACAGGGACCACAGGCCCCTTTGGCAGTGTAGCAAAGTCTTAGTGCCCAGCTGTCCTTCTGTGGCACTGATCCCAACACCACCTCTTCAGGCACTGCCAACCCACCTGGCTGCAGCTGCCCCTTTCCCCAGCTCTCTTGGCTAAACTTCCACAGTCCTCCCAGACTGACTCTATATCCATCTCAGACTGCTTCCACCTAGTCTTCTCAGGCTGCTTCTCGGTCCTCCCTGTTTGTAACACTCACCAGCCCACCTGGCTGTCTTTCTCCCTGGAGATTTGCCTGGCAGTGTTCCCCTGCTGACCTTCTCCTGCTCCCGTGCCTCTGGTCAAGACACCACTGTGTGTCATGAATAGGGTCCCTTTTGCATCCAAACCCAGTCCTGAGGTCCCCCCCCTAGACTAGGGGGTTGTCCTCAAGGGCTCCCGACAGACTAAAACTCCATCTCCAGCTTCCACCTGAACTCCACTGCCCCAGCTGACCCAGAGTATTTTAGGGAGCCTGCCCCCTGCCAATCCATCTGTTGGGGATTTGTGGGGGCCCTCATGAATACTCCAGGCAGCTCCTCCTCCTATTCTCCACTCCCATTCTTCTAGAATCTTCTCCAAGTTTTTAGAAGTAGGGGGAGGTATCAGTGATGCTGCCTGTGAGTAATATCAGCCTGACTCAGATGAAAACACAGGCTTGACTGCCTGCCAAGCCTAAAGATTTTGCGTACTCTAACAAAAAAATCCTACCAATTCCTATTCTAGCACCCTAGAGGGTGCTACATTAGTAAATTTACCAATACAGTATATGCTTCAGTAGTGTCTCGTAAATATTGTGAGGATACAATTTGGTTGTGTGTACAATCAATGCTCTACGTAGCGTACAAATGTCTTTATTGTGGCTCTGAATGTTATACCTTTGTGGCACACTGAGTGACAGATCTGCACATCAGAATCAGAGCAGGGACAAGGAGAGGGGGCAGTAAACAAGAGTGCCAAGGGCTGGAAATAGTGTAAATTGGAGTTGGCCTTGAAAGCTTGTCTGATACCCTTTTTTTATTCAGATTAGGGATTTTTGCAGTAGCATGACTTTAGACTATTTATGGTATCACCATCCCAAAATATGTAACTAAGAAATCACTGGTGGAAGGGACTTTTATGTCCTGTGTGCATAGGACCTTAAGGTACAGTACCAGTAACCAAACCATTATATAAAACTAACAGGGGCTTTTAAACTAGGTGACGGGGGGGAGGGTACAGATGTAGAATTAGCCAGTGGAAAGCAAGATTCAGAGGGCAGAAATGGGGGCATTAGCGGTAGGGTGTTCGGAGCTCCTAAACCCAGGGTGGGTATGGGGAACAATCAAGAGAGCAGCCTAATAACAACAAATGATATATGTAACCGATCAAAATTAAGAGGTTTGTATACCAATGCCAGAAGCCTGGCCAACAAGATGGGAGAGCTGGAGCTGCTGATGTTTGAGGAGGACTTAGATTTTGTGGGGATAACTGAGACTTGGTTTGACAGCTCCCATGACTGGATGGCGACCATTTAGGGGTATTCCCTTTATCACAGGGATAGAGAAGGTAAAAAAGGGGGAGGGGTATGTCTGTATATTAAGAACAATATACAGGTAAATATGAGGGATAATATTAATAATGGAGCTATGGATGAGGCAGAATGCCTATGGGTAGAGCTTCAAAGGGAAGGCACGGTGGGGAAGGTAATATTGGGCTTATGCTATAGGCCCCCCAACCAGAGGGAGGAGGGTGAGGCGGACCTCATGTTACAGATAGGATTGGCAGCAAGGATGGGAAATGTCATTATAATGGGGGACTTTAATTATCCAGATATAGACTGGGCAGAAGGAACCGTGCACTCAGCCAAGGCTAGGCAGTTCCTAAATGTTTTGCAGGACAATTTCATGGGTCAGATGGTGAATGCACCGACAAGAAACAATGCGGTACTTGACCTACTGATTACCAACAATACAGACCTGCTCACGGATATAGAAATACGGGACAACTTAGGAAACAGTGACCATAGGTCAATTGGTTTCAGTATTAATTACAGTAATAGGAAACACAAGGGTAATATAAGGACACTGAATTTCAAAAGAGCCAATTTCCCTAAACTGCGCTCGCTGCTAGAAAATATCAAATGGGATAGAACCCTGGGAACAAAGAACACGGAGGAAAAATGGGAGTGCTTCAAGAGCATACTTAACAAGGGGATTGGCCAGTGCATTCCAAAGGGAAATAAATTTAAAAGGGCAAAACTAAACCCTGGGTGGCTAAACTCCAACATAAAAATGTATATTAGTGCTAAAGAAAAGGCCTTCAAAAAATACAAGACTGAGGGGTCATTGGCAGCATTTAAGCATTACAAAGAGTGTAATAAGAAATGTAAAGATGAAATCAGGGCGGCTAAAATAGAACACGAGAGACATATAGCGGAGGAGAGTAAAAAGAACCCCAAGAAATTCTTTAAGTATATAAACAGTAAGAAAGTGAGGCCAGAACACATTGGCCCCATAAAAGATGATAAAGGAAATATGGCCACTGAGGACAGAGAAAAGGCGGAAGTGTTAAATAATTTCTTCTCTTCAGTCTTCACAAAAGAATCGGGGGCTACACGAATCTTGCTTGTAAGGCCGAACTAAATAATACACCTCAGGAAGTGCCGCCATGGCTAACAGAAGATAGACTTAGAGCTAAACTAGAGAAACTTAACATAAATAAATCCCCGGGACCGGATGTCTTGCACCCGAGGGTTCTTAATGAGCTCAGCCAGGTGATTGCCAGACCATTATTCTTGATCTTTAAGGATAGTTTACAGACGGGTATGGTGCCAGCTGATTGGAAAAAAGCCAACGTGGTACCAATATTTAAAAAGGGGCCAAAATGTATCCCGGGTAACTATAGGCCGGTCAGCCTAACATCGGTAGTCTGCAAAATTTTGGAGGGGATGTTAAGGGACCACATACAAGACGTAGTAATGAAAACGGTATTATAAGTAGTAATCAGCATGGATTCATGAAAAATAGTTTGTGCCAAACCAATCTATTAACCTTCTACGATGAAGTGAGCTGCCACCTAAATTAGGGAAAGCCTGTGGATGTGGTGTATCTGGACTTTGCAAAGGCCTTTGACACCGTTCCCCACAAACGCTTACTGTACAAACTAAGGAAGGTAGGTATGGACCATAAGGTGAGTACCTGGATAGAGAACTGGCTCCAGGGGAGAGTCCAGAGGGTGGTGATTAATGGGGATTACTCGGATTGGGCGGGTGAGGAAAGTGGGGTCCCCCAGGGTTCTGTCCTGGGACCAATCCTGTTTAATTTATTCATAAATGATCTAGAGGAGGGGATATCTAGTACAATCTCAGTATTTGCAGATGATACTAAACTAGGCTTGCCAATATCTTCTATGCAGGATGTGGAAACCTTGCAAGCGGACCTGAACAAAATAACGGGAAGTTGACATGGCAGATGAGGTTTAATGTTGAAAAATGTAAAGTAATGCACCTGGGGGCCAGAAACCAGAAAGCAAGCTACTCACTAGGGGGGGGAACCTCTGGGTGAGTCTAGGATGGAAAAGGACTTGGGGGTACTGGTAGACAACAGGCTTGGCAGTGGCATGCAATGCCAAGCCGCTGCAAGCAAAGCCAACAGAATACTGGGATGTATAAAAAAGGGGATTCACTCCAGAAATAAAGAGATTATTTTCCCACTCTACAAGACTCTGGTCCGGCCACATCTGGAGTATGCTGTCCAGTTCTGGGCACCGGTCCTCAGGAAGGATGTGCTGGAACTGGAGAAAGTCCAGAGAAGGGCAACAAAAATGATTAGGGGAATGGAGGACATCAGCTATGAGGAAAGGCTACAAGCACTGAACCTATTCTCTCTGGAGAAGAGACGATTGAGGGGGGATATGATATCAATGTACAATTACTGTACTGGCGACCCTAGCATAAGGAACAAACTATTCAGAGAAAGGAGATACAATAAGACACGTGGCCACTCACTAAAACTAGAGGAAAGGCGATTTAACCTTAAAGTGCGTAAGGGGTTCTTCACTGTAAGAGTGGTAAGGATGTGGAATTCTCTTCCACAAGCAGTCTTATCAGCAGGGAGCATTGATAGTTTCAAAAAACTATTAGATGGGCACCTTAGAGACCACAACATACAGGGGTATACAATGTACGGTTAAAAGCAAACACACACACACATCATAGGTTGAACTGGATGGACTGATGTCTTTTTTCAACCTCACTAACTATGTAACTATGTAACAAGACTTTTTTAATGTTACCTTAAAGTATGCATCAGAAAAATCATTTACAGGCCGTAGACTTGTTATACTATAGATCATGTATTGCTCACATTACTGGATTGGGGTTGGAATGCGGTCTAAAGCAATCAGGGAGATACGTGGAAAATAGGAATGGTGGACCGTTTTCATAGCATAAGTATTATATTGGATCCTTTTCCCAAATAGAACCCTCCACAATTGCAAAATAATTATATGATAGCCTCAGTGTGGCAATTAACAAAATAACGTGGATTATAGGCCACTTTATGGTTTGAAGTTTCTGACAGAACCTCCCTTTCCTGTTTGTTTTCATCTACTGTATAAGAGGCCTCTCCTGCAGTACTGCTGTCACTGCTTTACTCCTCCATTGGGCTGTGGTCTGCCATGCCACTGCATGGTTCCCCCAATGTTCATGTGAAGATTTTTTTTTTTTTCTGATTAACTAACATATTCTCGCAGGCTATCCTTCCCTCAATATATATTGTTCCTGTATATTATCCATTCTACAATTTTGTAAGTGGTGCAATTATGGTAATATTTAGTATTATTGGGCATCCACAGACGCAAGTTCTTTTTTGTGCACATACATCATACTGTCATTTTTAATTTGAATTTTATTTTTGCATGAAGGTCCAGCATGTTACCCCTGAAAAAAAGCAAGTTTCGAAAATGCATCAGGGCATTTGGGATTCATATATAGTATGATATACATTGAATAAATATATGGAATTGGATATGCTGTGTCACATGTACAGTGGTACACATACAAATCCAGCAATTTGAGCAATACATGATGTATCCTGGTTTTAGATTTCAGTATGGATGCTATCTCTACAGAGTTCATGTCTTCTCTTAGTGTTCTCATGGGCTTCCTCCTAATGCCAAGGTTTCCTCCAACAATCCAATAACATAGTAGTAAAACAAGGGCTAAATTTAAATGTTTCCTTGAAATGTTCTGTGGAAAAACCATAAACCACATGAATGAAAGTAAAAATGCAAAGACCAATCAAAGTCCGTTTTTTACTGATCCAATTGCTGTCATTCGAACTTAGCTTACCTGCTATAGAATACTATGCTTTGTTCATCATATTGTCCTTTGCTCTACTGTATTTCATATTCTTGTTATTTATTTATTTAATTTTTTTACCACATTGTTTACCATATGTGATGAAACAGAATTCAGGGCTCACCTATTCAATCTCTTTAAAGGAATTGTATCAAGATCCTTTACCTCTAACACCTGCCTGCTTTGCTAGACAGAGCTGTAGCATTCAGGGCCAGTTTGCTGTTTCGGCTCCCTGAAGAAAGAATAAAGTTAAAACATCTGTTAATTTATAAACCAATTTAACCATGACTGGTTAATAAATGGCTAACATCTGCTGAGACTGGTGTGGATCTGTGCTGGGGACGCCACTCTGGGACCAGAAAAAGAACAGATTGATCTAGGGAAGGCCGTGCTGGCTTCTAGCCGTACAAAGCTTTATTAGGACACTTATTTTCTGGATAAACATTCATTAGGTTCTTCCTGCTGCAAAAAAGTGCTAAAAAACCAAAATATTTTAAAGCCAAATAGGAAGCTGTGTTGATATTGCTTACTTAATACATTATTATTTAGCCAGTTCAAATATAATATTGGTGAAAATGTATAGCCTATTAAAATAAACACTTAGGCTAGGTTCACACTGGTGTGATGTGGGAACCACAGCTATTCCCATGAGTCAGAATTGCAGGCAGTTCACACTGCCCTCTGCAAACCACTGCGGGTGTCAATATAAGGTTAATAACACCCCCAAATCGGTTCACAGAAAGCAATGCGAACTGTGGAATCGGATGGAATCAAATTGCATGGGTCTGAACACCCATGCGATGCGATTCCAGTGCGAACCAAAGAAAGGGTCCTGCACCATTTTGGTGTGATTGTGATGTGGTTTCAGCTATAAAAACGATATGGCTGAATTTACATCGCACAGAAATCGCATGTGATATGCATAGGAATGCAGTGTGAATCACATGCGATGTCTGCAATCCCCTAAGTGTGAAACCAGCCTTACAAGTAGAGATGAATGTCCTAAAGGTGTGGGAAAAAAAGCCAGAAGAAAACATGGGCAGGTTTATGGCCTGTGTTAGAGAATATTCTGGGGGACTGACTAAAAGACAAAAACAGAAGCGTGAAATCTGTGTCTATGTTAAAGGACAACTTCTTCTTTGGGAACATGTTACATGTTCCACCCCCATTATTAGGGTGGAACTTGTATTCTTTTCCCTAAATCGCAGCCGCTGACAAACTCCCCCCCTCCCCCCCCCCGACAGCAGTACAGGGAGAAGTATCCGCTGTCACTTTTTTGAAATCAGCATGGCCATGCATTGCTCTGCCCACATGGCCCCATCATTCATCATTCATTCACACAGCTCTGTGTGAAGAAGAGAAAATGGGCATCCAGTTTGTTGTGTATGGAGATTCGTAGACGCAGACCAGACTGGGTGCCCATGCTGACTCGTGTCCTCAGCACCTACAATGGGCACATGAGTATCAGAACTGGATGATAGAACAATAGAAGAAGGTCTGATGAATCACATTTTATTTTACATCATGTAGATTGCTGGGTGCATGTGGGATGTTCTGCTGGGAAACTTTGGGTCCTGCCATTCATATATCACCTCGAAGGGTCAGGGCTGTTTTATCAGAAAAATGGGCTCTTTTAGCGGCATGAGGGGGACCTACCCAATATTAGATGGATGGTCATAAAGTAATAGCTGATTTGTGGGTGTGTATCTGTATAAACTCTATATATACACTCACCAGCCACTTTATTAGATACAGCTTTTCAATTGCTTGGCAACATAAATTGCTAATAAGCCAATCACAAGGCAGCAACTCAATGCATTTAGGTGTAGCACCTTTCTAGGTTGGTGCTAGAGACTGCATAGTTTTTGGGTTACTCTGCTTAACAGGTGGACTGTCAGGCAAATTTAAGTACTCTCTGCCTAACAAGGAGAAATGACTCACATTTGGGGGTGTCAGTCCTGGATTATCCCCTGATTTATTGCAGTGGTTGCTACCGGCAATGGCCGAATACAGTACCCAAGGAAACGTTATGCCTTACTATGTGGATTGTGGGAGTGTAATCAAAGAAAGACTGTGTTGTACTATGGAAGAGGATGTCTGCTTTACAGTTACCAGTACAAGTAAATTCCCAGAGAAGAGTTAATCCGGTGCACGAAAATGGGCATGTCAAGGTTTGTGATAGTGTATGTGCTACAGGAGAAAATGTCTGCTGCACAGTCAGTAGTAACAGGATATTTCTCAGCAGTAGCAGTGAAGGAGTTCGGTTAGCACATGAGAGAAAGAGTGCGGTCGAGACTCAAGCGGAGACAGGTGAAGCAGCTGTTTGTGTGTCTGTTGCAAGGGACACTATCTGCTTCACAGTTAAGTATGCTGAGCAACGTTTGTGTGACAGCAGTGAAAGGGTCACTGTACCGCACGGGAAAGAGCGCACATGAGAGAAGGAGTGCAGCCGAGACTCAAGAGGAAACAGGTGAAATGGCTGTCTGTGTATCTGTTACAAGGGACACTATCTACTTCATAGTGAAGCTTGTGTATGCTGAGCAACGTTTGTGTGACAGAAGCGAAAAGTTCAATGTACCGGACACGAAAGAGCGCACAGGAGGAGCCACTGCCAGAGAGTCAGCTAGTTTGGGGATGAAGACGGAGTTGCCGCTTACGGGCCACCAATTTGATGTGTGGGAGGGAGCTGTGACGTCACTTCCACCGCCAGGTGTAGCTGAAAAGGAGACACGTGTGAGGAGCAGCAAGATGGCGGATGCTTTATGTGTTGGCGGAGAGCCTGGAGAGTGGACTGGAATGCAGAACCCGACACTGACAGACAGGAGATTGATACCCCGTGGAGTGATATTTGGCAGATGTCAGTGTGTGACTGTGAGGCTGGGCACTTGGGGTCGGTGTGGGCACTGCAGAGAAATGCTGCTAAAATAGGAGCCGAGTGACTGTCAACCCAGAATGTTGTAAGTGAACTGGAAGATAGGGACTACCTTTGAAATGCTGACACCTATTGTTGCTACCCCCTTTGGAAAAGGCAGAGGAGTACAGAAAGCACCACTGTCCACACTCATATGAATGTTTGCCAAACCAGAGAAGCCTGCATTTCCAAGGTACAGGGCACCTAGATAGTTGATGCTGGGCATCGGCCATAGAGTGCACCAGTTACAGTCACAGTAGCTGAGTATCCGGCTCTTAAAGGGGCAGAAGGGGCCTGATGGATCCAGAGGCTGGGGTCCTCAAGCTCTTCCAGTGAGGAGGGGCCAGGGATCATCGATGTGGGGTCGCCTAGTTTTGAATATCACTTTGGATCCCTAGAAGAGGGGATTGGAGAGTGGGGATCAGAGGTGGAAATGGAGTGAGACTGTATCCGAGGAAAGGGGAGGCTCAACGTGTTTCAGCTTGCATAGTTAAGGAACATTCACATGAGATGTGCAAGAAACCTTGGGTTCTGCGAGGCCTATGCCACCAGGGTCACAGATTTGTCCACGCCTCATACTCATGCTTTTGCCCGAGCTAAGAATGAGGCCTTCTCCAATCTGAGGAAGACTTAGATTTTGTGGGGATAACAGAGACTTGGTTCGACAGCTCTCATGATTGGATGGCGACCATTCAGGGGTATTCCCTTTATCGCAGGGATAGAAAAGGTAAAAAAGGGGGAGGAGTATGTCTGTATATTAAGAAGAGTGTACAGGTAAATATGAGGGATGATATTAATAATGAAGCTATGGATGAGGCAGGATCCCTATAGGTAGAACTTAAAAGGGAAGGCACTATAGGGAAGGTAATATTGGGCGTATGCTATAGGCCCCCCAACCAGAGGGAAGAGGGGGGGGGGCGGACCTCCTTTTACAAATAGGATTGGCAGCAAGGATGGGAAATGTCATTATAATGGGGGACTTTAATTATCCAGATATAGACTGGGCAGAAGGAACCCTGCATTCAGCCAAGGCTCGGCAGTTCCTAAATGTTTTGCAGGACAATTTTATGGGTCAGATGGTGAACGCACCGACAAGAAACAATGTGGTACTTGACCTACCGATTACCAATAATACAGACCTGCTCACGGATATAGAAATACGGGGCATCTTAGGAAACAGTGACCATAGTCAATTAGATTCAGTATTTATCATAGTAATAGGAAACACAAGGGTAATATAAGGACACTGAATTTCAAAAGAGCAATTTCCCAAAACTGCGCTCTCTGCTAGAAAATATCAAATGGGATAGAATCCTGGGAACAAAGAACACGGAGGAAAAATGGGAGTGCTTCAAGAGCATACTAAACAAAGGGATTGGCCAGTGCATTCCAAAGGGAAATAAATTTAAAAGAGCAAAACTAAACCCTGGCTGGCTAAACTCCAACATAAAAATGCATATTAATACTAAAGAAAAGGCCTTCAAAAAATACAAGACTGAGGGTTCATTGGCAGCATTCAAGCATTACAAAGAGTGTAATAAGATATGTAAAGACGAAATCAAGGCGGCTAAAATAGAACACGAGAGACATATAGTGGAAGAGAGTAAAAAGAACCCCAAAGAAATTCTTTAAGTATATAAACAGTAAGAAAGCGAGGCCAGAACACATTGGCCCCATAAAAGACGACAAGGGAAATATGGCTACAGAGGACAGAGAAAAGGCGGAAGTGTTAAATAATTTCTTCTCTTCAGTCTTCACAAAAGAATCGGGGGGCTACACTAACCCAGCTTGTAAGGCTAAACAAAATAATACACCTCAGGAATTACCACCATGGCTAACAGAAGATAGACTTAGAACTAAACTAGAGAAACTTAACATAAATAAATCAACGGGATGGCTTGCACCCGAGGGTTCTTAAAGAGCTCAGACCATTATTCCTGATCTTTAAGGATAGTCTACAGATGGGTATGGTGCCAGCTGATTAGAAAAAAGCCAACGTGGTACCAATATTTAAAAAAGTGCCGAGATATATCCCGGGTAACTATAGGCCGGTCAGCCTAACATCAGTAGTCTGCAAGATTTTGGAGGGGATGTTAAGGTACCATACACAAGACTTTAGTAATGAAAATGGTATTATTAGTAGTAATCAGCATGGATTCATGAAAAATCGTTCTTGCCAAACCAATCTATTAACCTTCTATGATGAAGTGAGCTGCCACCTAGATAAAGGTAAGCCTGTGGATGTGGTGTATCTGGACTTTGCAAAGGCCTTTGACACAGTTCCCCACAAATGCTTACTGTACAAACTAAGGAATGTAGGTATGCACCATAGGGTGTGTACCTGGATAGAGAACAGTCTCCAGGGGAGAGTCCAGTGGGTGGTGATTGATGGGGAGTACTCGGATTTGGCAGGTGTGGAAAGTGGGGTCCCCCAAGGTTCTGTCCTGGGACCAATCTTGTTTAATTTATTCATAAATGATCTAGAGGAGGGGATATTTAGCACAATCATGGTATTTGCGGATGATACTTAACTAATCATGCCAATATCTTCTATGCAGGATGTGGAAATCTTACAAGCGGACCTGAACAAAATAATGGGGTGGGCAACTACATGTCAGATGAGGTTTAATGTTGAAAAATGTAAAGTAATGCACTTGGGCGTCAGAAACACGAAAGCAAGCTACTCACTAGGGGGAAAACCTCTGGGTGAATCTAAGATGGAAAAGGACCTGGGGGTCCTAGTCGACAACAGCGGCTTGGCATGCAATGCCAAGCCGCTGCAAGCAAAGCCAACAGAATACTAGCATGTATAAAAAAAGGGGATTCACTCCAGAAATAAAGAGATTATTCTCCGACTCTACAAGACTCTGGTCCGGCCACATCTGGAGTATGCTGTCCAGTTCTGGGCACCGGTCCTCAGGAAGGATGTGCTGGAACTGGAGAGAGTCCAGAGAATGGCAACAAAAATAATTAGGGGAATGGAGGGCATCGGCTATGAGGAAAGACTACAAGCATTGAACTTATTCTCTCTGGAGAAGAGACGCTTGAGGGGGGGATATGATATCAGTGTACAAATACTGTACTGGTGAGGACCCTAGCATAAGGAACAAACTTTTTAGAGAAAAGGAATACAATAAGACACGTGGACACTCACTAAAACTAGAGGAAAAACGGTTTAACCTTAAAATACGTAAGGGGTTCTTCACTGTCAGAGCAGTAAGGATGTGGAATTCACTTCCACAAGCAGTCGTATCAGCAGGGAGCATCGATAGTTTCAAAAAACTATTAGATGGGCACCTTAAAGACCACAACATACAGGGGTATAGATGGTGTTAACACACACACACACACATCATAGGTTGAACTGGATGGACTGATGTCTTTTTTCAACCTCACAAACTATGTAACTATGATCACTAAAGAGGAGACCCAGTATGCCCCGCTGTCAGGATGCCAGGAAACCAGACCACATGGGGATGCAGGTAAAATAACGTAGTTTATTGGAGAAAACAATAATTACACAGCAAGAGTGAGGAAGAGAGAACAGGAACAAGCCAGGGACAAGTCAAGGAGCGGGTAGTCATCCAAGCCAGGGTCGGGTCCAGAAGTGGGTAGTCTGCCAATGCCAGGTCGTCTGCCAATGCCAGGTCGTCAGCCAATGTCGGGTCCAGAGCCAGGAAAGTCGTCAGCCAAGCCAGGTCATACACAGAGAAACACAGAGGACAGAAGACTGCTAGCAGAGATGCACCTTGGTGCATAAACACAAGGGCAAGGATTGCAACCCAACAGGTGATAGCTATAGTCAGGTGTGCAGCATCATCAATGTGCAATGCCTAGGCAGCAGGAAGTGATGATGCATTTAGAGTCTATAAGAGGCAGCAGTCTGCACATGTCCAAGATGGCTGCCAACAGGAGGGCATGGTAAGCTCTTGACACCCGCCTGGGAAGGGCGAAAGGCAAAAGTTACCCAGGTTATCATGTTTCTAGGCACATGTGCAACGGAAAGTAGCTATGAAGTATGGGTACGGTTGTCTGGGACTTTTTATATGTCCCAAATCCACATCTAAACCACAGCTCCAGGAGACATTTCTGTCCATCAAAGATAGCTGAAGTCTGCGGAGATCAATACACATTGATTGTGTGGTGGTCAATCATCCAGACAAGAAATGTCAAACATGGTCCAGCAGTATTCAGGGTCTTGATGGAAGGATGATCTGGATACCACATCCCAACCATTATTACTAAGCTGTGATAAATCCACCGTCTGTTTGAGCTGAGATTATTGTTCCTTCAAAGAGGCTGTTAGGTCTGAAGAACCACCTGTAAAAATTGTTCATGATGTTATTAGGGCTTAAGGCTTATTCCCAAATCCCCTTTCCCTTCTATCCTTGCAAATAGAGGAAGGGGCATCTGAAACTCGCTTCGTGATCTGGGAGAAAGAGACTTCTGCTGCAGTGGACTTCTCCTGTCATATCTAGTGGCTGTTACCTCGAGGGAGTAAACCCCTTGTTGCTAAGGACACTTTGCGAATACACTTTGTTCAGGATACTTGAGAAGATTCTTTGGCCAGTGGGCCACTGCTGTCACCCAGTTAAGCTTGTGTGAGTTGCTGCCGTGTCAGAGGGCAGGTGCTCATTGTCTTTTCACAAATGAGGTGCCAAAGAAAAGGACTCTCAAAAAGTTTCTACAGTTGATACTAAGTTGATGGTCTACAAGTAGGCAAGCCATTGTTATGGGGTCAGGCAATGATGGCTGGCTGTCAGGAGAAGATGTGTCTCCCTGATGCTGCAGGAGGACAGTTGCTGCAGGCATCGGTCAGATGGACTTCACACTTCTTTGTTCTAACTTGTGGATTTGACTAATAAAAAAATCATCATCCTGGTATTTGTCATATGGTTAAAGTCTGGTATATTGCAGAACTTGTTTAGCTTGTCAGAATAGTAGGTTGTTCTATTTGTCTTTTACAGGAACACAGCGGGACAACGTGTCAAGAGCTACCCTTTTGGGCCGGATGCACAAACTATCTCTGTGTAAAAGTAAGTAATTGGTGCATCTTCAGGTAAGAAGGTCACCTCTGCAGAGAGGGCAGCCTCACTTTTAGCATTCTAGGTTGTATAATTGCAAAGTATCTGTGTATTTTTCTTTTGCAGGCTTGCCTCGGGGGAGGTAGTCCATGGTAATACAGTACAAATATGTGATGATACTATACTTGTGGCATAGTTAGTAAGTAGTAACAAAGTGCACTTGGTGGAGTTTTCCTTTAAATGTGTATATATACAAACCCGATTCCAAAAAAGTTGGGACACTGTACAAATTGTGAGTAAAAAAGGAATGGACTAATTTACAAATCTCATAAACATATTTTATTTACAATATAATATAGATAACATATCAAATGTTGAAAGTGAGACATTTTGAAAAATGTTGAAAGTGAGACATTATGAAATTTCATGCCAAATATTGGCTCATTTTGGATTTCATGAGAGCTACACATTTCAGAAAAGTTGGGACAGCAATTAGAGGCCGTAAAAGTTAAATGTACATATAAGGAACAGCTGGAGGACCAATTTGCAACTTATTACGGTAGGTCAATTGGCAACATGATTGGGTATAAAAAGAGCCTCTCAGAGTGGCAGTGTCTCTCAGAAGTAAAGATGGGCAAAGAATCACCAATTCTCCCAATGCTGCGGCGAAAAATAGTGGAGCAATATCAGAAAGGAGTTTCTCAGAGAAAAATTGCAAAGAGTTTGAAGTTATCACCATTTACAGTGCATAATATCATCCAAAGATTCAGAGGATCTGGAACAATCTCTGTGCATAAGGGTCAAGGCCTGAAAACCATACTGGATGCCTGTGATCTTCGGGCCCTTAGACGGCACTGCATCACATACAGGAATGCTACTGTAATGGAAATCACAACATGGGCTCGGGAATACTTCCAGAAAACATTGTCGGTGAACACAATCCCCTGTGCCATTCGCCGTTGCCGGTTAAAACTCTATAGACCAAAAAAGAAGCCATATCTAAACATGATCCAGAAGCACAGGCGTTTTCTCTGGGCCAAGGCTCATTTAAAATGGACTGTGGCAAAGTGGAAAACTGTTCTGTGGTCAGACGAATGAAAAGTTGAAGTTCTTTTTGGTAAACTGGGACACCATGTTATCCGGACTAAAGAGGACAAGGACAACCCAAGTTGTTATCAGCGCTCAGATCAGACCAATCTCTGATGGTATGGGGTTTCATGAGTGCGTGTGGCATGGACAGCTTACACATCTGGAAAGGCACCATCAATGCTGAAAGGTATATCCAAGTTCTAGAAAAACATATGCTCCCATCCAGACGTCGTCTCTTTTAGGGAAGACCTTGCATTTTCCAACATGACAATGCCAGACCACATACTGCATCAATTACATTACATGGGTGTCCAACCTTTTGGCTTCTCTGGGCCACATTGAGTGTAGAGAAATTTTCTCGGGCCGAGGAACTTACTATAGTTAAGATATATAAGTACTAAAACGCTGCCGTGGCCTTCCCGTGCCGCGCCCCGTCCCCCAGCACTAATTTAACACAATTTGAGGATGATCAAATGAAATGGAATCAGTATACATAGGTTTACTTCTGAGAGATATTAAAGGAACACTCTAACCACCATGACCACTTCAGTGATTTGAAGTGGTCATGGTGGTGGGAGTCAGAAACACTGCACATGCTCGGATATTTACAGTTATGTGCTGGGGGCTAGTCGCACCCCTAGCACATGTGACTTAGGCAGCCAGAAAATGTCATGTCCTTATTCATACATGTATGAACAAGGACTTGACATATTAAGACAAACACAACTAGTTATTAAAAAAGATATTGCAACAATTTATACACGCTAATGCACATACCTTTTCTACTTATTTTGCAGACTGCTGGCAGTTACTGCTGGCGGGTACTGCTGGCACGGTTACTGCTGGCGGGTACTGCTGGTGCGGTTACTGCTGGCAGATACTGCTGGTCATGCGGGTACTGCTGAAGGAAGCAGAGGCTGCAGTAGAGAGCAGAGCCGCTGCTTCCTGTATGGCTCCTGTCACAGGCGGAGGAGGAGTGCATTTCATATAACTTTGCCTGTGACAGAGCCAGAACTATACAGGAAGCAGTGGCTCTGTTACTGACTGCAGACATCCTAAGTCTCCCGCAGAAGCTGGGAGATCGCACGGCACCTGCAGTCTAGTGCGTGCCCATCCAATGCAGCCTAAACATTGCCCATCCAATGCAGCTTCACCAGTACGTGCACATCCAATGCAGCCTCACCAGTGCATGCCCATCCAATGCAGCCTGATCAGTGCCCATCCAATGTAGCCTCACCAGTGCAAGCCCATCCAATGCAGCCTCACCAGTTAAAGCCCATCCAATGCAGCCTCACCAGTGGGTGCCCATCCAATGCAGTCTGCAATGAAGAGAGAGGAGAGCCGCTGAATTACACAGAGCGGGGGAACTCCAGCTTACCCGGCGACCGCTGTCATACGAAGTCCTGTCTCCTGGACCGGCTCCTATGATAGACGTCACCAATGTGCTGTCTATCATAGGAGCCTGTCCAGGAGGCGGGGATTCGTATGACAGCGGCCGGGTAATCAGGAGATCCCTGCTAGGTTTGTAATCCAGCAGCGCTTGACCCCCCTCCTCCCCTCCCCTCCAAGGCAGCCTCTTCTTACAGTTAGTTGGAAGCAGCTGTGGCCATGCCCGCAACTCGACTTCCTTCCTACCAGCAAAAAATAAATAAAAAAATTGTCAGGGGGCAGTGGGCCGCATTGCCTGTGGTTCCGGGCCACATGCGGCCCCCGGGCCGCAGGTTGGACATGCCTGAATTACAACATCATGGCTGCGTAGAAGAAGGAACCAGGTACTGAAATGGCCAGCCTGCAGTCCAGATCTTTCACCCATAGAAAACATTTGGCGCATCATAAAGAGGAAGATGCGACAAAGAAGACCTAAGACAGTTGAGCCACTAGAAGCCTGTATTACACAAGAATGGGAAAACATTCCTATTTCTAAACTTGAGCAACTTGTCTCCTCAGTCTCCAGACATTTGCAAACTGTTATAAAAAGAAGAGTGGATGCCACTCAGTGGTAAATATGGCCTTGTCCCAATTTTTTTGAAAAGTGTTGATCCCATGAAATTTAAAAACAACTTATTTTTCCCTTAAAATTATACATTTTCTCAGTTTAAACTTTTGATATGTCATCTATGTTGTATTCTGAATAAAATATTGAAATTTGAAACTTCTACATCATTGGATTCTGTTTTTATTCACAATTTGTACAGTGTCCCAACTTTTTTGGAATCAGGTTTGTATATTGTACAGCAGATGACTTATATTTTCTCATGCTAATCTATTATACAGATTGGCCACATATGCGGTATGCCCCATGGCCTTGTTCATTTGTTAATTCCCTTTTCCCCTCTTCCAAGATTGTGGGATACGCCCTATAAATTTTTGTACAAACAGTTTTTGTAGGTGCGGCTGCCCAAAGCCACTGAGGACATGGCTTTTTTTTGTTGGGGGGGGGGGTGGATGTAGCACCCTCCTACGTAGTTGCTAGAGAGTGCATAGTTTTTGGTTTTCCCTGCTTAACAGGGGGACTGTCATGCAAATTTAGGTACGCTCTTCCTAACAAGGAGCAGTAATCCATTAATAGGGTCTGCTCAGTGTGATCAGATGATGCTCATAATGTCTGCCTGTTTCACACTGGTCCAATAGGGAGGGGCATATTGGACAGTGGGAGGAAACCTGACAAATGGGAGCATAGTTGTAGATACAGGCTTGGCCATTGGCAGAGGAAGGTACCTCAAGGCATGCTGGGTGACTGTTTTTATACACAGAGAGCACGTGTGCACGTGGTCTTCGCCTGGATAGCAGGGTCCCGAAGGGAGGGGGGTTGCTGCCCCTCCTCTATGCAGGCTGCCATGCAGCCTCGGATGGTCAACCTGAGGGCCAGAGTCTCAGAAGCTGCAACCCAGATGTCCTATGGAGCTGACTAAGAGAGAGACATGCCTAGAAGGATCTGTTTCTGGCTACTGTGATTACAGACCTGAGGCTAGGGGCCTGTTCTGAGAGGGCCATCCCTTCAAGCTAGTAAAGTCAGCCGACGGGTGCCAGCTAAAGGAAATACTGGTTAGTGTCTTGAAGAAACATAGTTTGTTGCGTCTGCTGTCAGAGCAAGCAAAGGACTTATTCTTCCTTACAAATGCTGTATGGTTCAGCAGAGGGCCTGCTATTCAGTTCAACCAAGTGAGGCCAAGTGAGAGTTGTCCTCTTCTGTGCATAGTTAAAGTTGGAGTATCCCACTAATCTCTTCTCCTATCCAAGTTCTACCAATAAATAAAAAATACAAAAAAAACATCCCCTAGACTGGTCATTGGATAACGAGCAGATGAGTGTGCACCTGCCTGTTTGAAAAAACCCAAGCAACTGGCTACAGGATGATCAGAAGGAGAACAAGGGAAATCTATATTCAGTGACCCCTACGGGGGCAGCATCTAGTCATGGTGAAGACGACTTGCCTGAGTTCAAATCTAGCATCAGAATGGGGAGGAAAGGGGATTTAAGTGACGTTGAATGTGGCATGATTGTTGGTGCCAGACGGGGTGGTCTGAGTATTTCAAAAACTGCTGATTTACTGGGATTTTCATGCACAACCATCTCTAGTGGTTACAGAGAATGGTCCGAAAAAGAGAAATTATGCAGTGAGCGCCAATTGTGTGGCCAAAAATGCCTTGTTGATGTCAGAGGTCAGAGGAGAATCGGCAGATTGGTTCAAGAGATAGAAAGGCAACAGTAACTCAAAAAAACACTTGTTACAACCAAGATATGCAGAATACCATCCCTAAATGCACAACACATCGAGCCTTGAAGCAGATAATCTACAGCAGCAGAAGACCACCACTCTGGGTGTCACTCCTATCAGCTAAGAACAGGAAAATGAGGCTACAATTGACACAGGTTCACCAAAATTGGACAACAGAATAGTTGAAAAACATTTCCTGGTCTGATGAGTCTCGATTTCAGCTGGTAGGGTCAGAATTTGGCGAAAACAATATGAAAGCATGGATCCATCCTGCCTTGTATCAACGGTTAAGGCTGGTGGTGTAATGGTGTGGGAGATATTTTCTTGGCACACTTTGGGCCCCTTAGTACCAATTGAGCTTCCTTTAAAGGCCCCAGCCTACCTGAGTATTGTTGCTGACCATGTCCTTTATGACTACAGTGTACCTGCCTTCTGATGGCTACTTCCAGCAGGATAATGCACCATGTGACAAAGCTCCAGTCACCAGATCTCAATCCAATAGAGTACCTTTGGGATGCGGTGGAATGGGAGATTTGCATTATGGATGTGCATATACTGTATACGTATATACAGTATATACTGTATATGTATAGAGGGCTTTTTTTTCTCAGAGAATGGGTGCAGGAACTCCCCCCAACAAACACAACAAAATATGAGAAATGGGTTAAGGGACTCACAGTAATCAGTGAAGATGATGAGAAGGAAATAAGCATAAGTCCTGGACTAATAAAATCACATAAAAATGGTAAAAGTTCATATAGTCCATGAGGTGTAATGTCACACACTAGGGGCAGCTGCGTTGAGAGTGAAGCACTCCTCTGGAAGGCAAATGGAAGACCACAATGTACGCCAAAGTAAGTGTAGAAGATAAATCAAGACATCAAGGACATTAATTAAAAGTTGTCAGCCAATTGGCTACTCACATGATGTAAGAATAAACAAGGCATAAGTTAGAAAGGGAGTCCATAGTCACTCGGGGGGTCCCAGGGTCTATAGCAGCATCACAGGCAGTGTACAAGCAGGGCAGATGGATGGGCTGGCCGGGACCCTCCTGTGCAGTCTGAGAAGCAGCGTGGAACGCACTCGGAGCCTTGCCAGAGGTGACGTCGGGACGGGACAGATGACGCATTTAAAAGCTTCTTCAGATCTGGATTGCTATTGGAGCTGTCAGTCTTAAATAGTATAGTTTTATATTAGCATAATCGTAGTGTTTCTGTTGTATATGCAGCCATATTATATACATTTCGCTTGGATCCGGCTCCATAATTTTTTTCCACACCTGTTTTATTGTCCCTCCAGCTCTGTCTCTGTTGAGCCTATTTAAGACTGACAGCTCCCATAGCCACCCAGATCTGAAGGAAGAAGCTTTGAAATGCGTCATCTGAAATGTCCCGACATCACTTTCTGCGCTGTTCCGAGTGCGTTCCATGCTGGTTCTCACACTGCACAGCAGGGTCCCCGGCTGGCTCGTCCATCTGCCCTGCTTGTACACCGCCTATAATGCTGCTATAAACCCTGGGACCCCCCTCCCGAGTGACTACGCACTCCCTTTCTAAATGTATGCCTTGTTTATTCTTAAATCATATGAGTAGCCATTTAGCTGACAACTTTTAATAAATATCCTTCTTGATTTATCTGCTACACTTTGGCGCACCTTGTTGTCTTCCGCAGGAACTCCCCAGGATGTGTGTCATGGGATGGGGGTGGCCAAATTGCACCAGTGGAAGAGTCTTAAAGGGGCATTAATAAAAAATAGCCAGGAGTGCACACCACACATGTTTAGGGTTCAGGAGTGTGCTCAATGCAGGGTTTAGTAGTATGCTACGTACAGAGTGCAGAATTCAGGAGTGTGTTATGTTCAGAATGCAGGGTTCAGCAATGTTCAGGAGCGCTTGCTCTCATAATGCAGGGTTCAGGAGTTGGTTACGCTGAGAATGCAGGGTTAAGGAGTGCGCTCAGGAGCAGGTATGGCTTTTTGGACGTATTATTCCATGAAGACCACGTCTGGCCAGACTTCTCCGGACCATAGATGGGTGTACCTGGGTCCCATTGGTTTCTGCTAGTTCTATACTGATGGCACTGCTGTACATCTATTAAGATTAAATGGAAGTAAGCATCTGCTGCACTATTTCCTTTGCCGACTACTGTGTTTATGGTCCTTAGGGTTTCTTATTGCTTCTTCAAAATAGCTTGAACAGCACATCTTGAAATCCAATGCTTTCAAATCTTTGCCAGGGAGACCTTGCTGATGCAGTATAACTATCTTGTGTCTTGTTGCTGTGCTTAGTCTTGCCATGGTGTATGACCTGTGATTTGAAACTGTTTTCTACAACCTCACCTTAGAAGCAGAGTTTGGCTGTTCCTCACTCAGCTTTAAGCCTTCAACACAGTTGTTTCTTTTCCAGTTATTGACTGTGTTTCAACCTACATATGAAGTTGATATTAGTTACATAGTTAGTGAGGTCGAAAAAAGACATCAATCTATCCAGTTCAACCTATGATGTGTGTTGTGGTCTTTAAGGTGCCCGTCTAATAGTTTTTTAAAACTATTGATGCCCCCCGCTGATACCACTGCTTGTGGAAGAGAATTCCACATCCCCACTGCTCTGACAGTAAAGAACCCCATACATGTTTTAAGGTTAAACCTTTTTTCCTCTAGTTTTAGTGAGTGGCCACGTGTCTTATTGTATTCCCTTTCTCTGAATAGGTTTTTCCATATGCTCGGGTCACCAGTACAATATTTGTACATTGATAGCATATCCCCTCTCAAGCGTCTCTTCTCCAGAGAGAATAAGTTCAATGCTTGTAGTCTTTCCTCATAACTGAGATCCTCCATTCCCCTAATTATTTTTGTTGCCCTTCTCTGGACTCTCTTCAGTACCAGCACATCCTTCCTGAGGACCGGTGCCCAGAACTGGATGGCATACTCCAGATGTGGCCGGACCAGAGTCTTGTAGAGAGGGAGAATAATCTCTTTATTTCTGGAGTGAATCCCCTTTTTATACATCCCAGTATTCTGTTGACTTTGCTTGCAGCGACTTGGCATTGCATGCCACTGTCAAGCCTGTTGTCCACTAGGACCCCCAGGTCCTTTTCCATCTTAGATTCACCCAGAGGTTCCCCCCCAAGTGAGTACCTTGCATTCGTATTTCTGAAGCCAAAGTGCATTACTTTACATTTTACAACAATAAACATCATCTGCCATGTAGTTGCCCACCCCATTATTTTGTTCAGGTCTACTTGTAAGGTTTCCACATCCTGTATAGAAGTTATTGCTCTGCTTTAGTATCATCCACAAATACAGAGATTGTGCTGGATATCTCCTCCTCTAGATCGTTTATGAACAAACTAAACAGGACTACGTACCTTAGTTTGTACAGTAAGCGTTTGTGGGGAACGGTGTCAAATGCCTTTGCAAAGTCCAGATACACCACATCCACAGGCCTTCCTTTATCTAGATGGCAGCTCACTTTATCGTAGAAGGTTAATAGATTGGTTTGGCAAGAATGATTTTTCATGAATCCATGCTGATTACTACTAATACACTTTTCTAATATTCATTAGCACCTGCTTGGTATAATTGGTTAATAATACGTTAATAATACACCTGACTCTAATTCTACAAAAATCCCTGACTTTGTGCAAGAGTACAAAGTGTGCAAGTGTAAGGGTTTGAAGCCTAGGGTTAGTCACACCAAATATTGTTTTGATTTAGATTTTTCTTCTGTTTGCTCACTTTGCTTTTTGTAACTTGATAAAAAAATAATTAAAAGATATATTTTTGAAAAGCATTTTTACTTATTGCATAATTTCTTTACACCTGCTTAAAACATTTTCACAGTACTGTATATGTGTATATCAGTGTAGCACTGCCCACTAGTGCTCACTAGTGGTCACTGAGTATAGATCTATCTAGGGTCTTCCACTGATTATCCTGTTGCCAGGTACCGAGCCTTTTCACACACAGCCAGGTGCACACACACTTTTCCGCTTGTTGTCTCCAATGACCAGTCTACGGGATTTGTTTTTAGTAGTTTATTTGGAGAATTTGGATAGGAGATGGGATTAGTGGGATACTTCAAATTCAACTTTTTACAGATGAGGACAACTCTCACTTGGCCTAACTTCATGAAACTGAATATCAGATATTCTGCTGAACCATACAGCACTCGTATGGGAAGAAGATGTCCTTTGCTTGTGTTAGCAGCAGACTCAATGAACTCTGTGTCTTCAGGACACTATCAAGTATCCCCTTTAGCTTACACCCAGCACACTGACTTTCCACCACCAAGGAGGAATGTTAACAGCAATAGTCTCTAGGATCTCTTGATGGGGTCTGTACTCACAAGGCCCTGGTCACAGGTCACTAGGGATGGCCTTGCGGTTCGCGTCAAATTTTGCTTGTTCGCTACCCTCCAAATTTGCGAACACATGGCGTCGTTCGCGGTGGCCATATTAGTTTACATTGGGGAGAACTTTGACCCATGACACAGGTGGAACGGAACAGCCAATTGAAACATTTCAGCACATGGACAGTCCCCCTACCCTATAAATAGACCTGACCTGGCGGCCATTTAACATTCTGCTTTTTGCCAGTGTAGGGAGAGGTCTGCTGTGCACATCAGGGAGAGTTTGCTAGACACATATAGTGCTGTGAAGATCCACAAAAGTCCTTTTCAGGGCTGGTATTTTGGGTTTAGGCCTTCTACAGTCTCTTTTCAGGTTAGGGACAGGTATCCAGTGGTTGCTTTAGGGGCAGTTAGAGATCGGCTGCAGGCACACAAATCGCTATGTTAATGTCCACAAAAGTCCTTTTCAGGGCTGGTATATCGGTATAGGTCCATTCTCTCTTCATTATAGGGACAGGTTATCCAGTCTGTGCTGTAGGGGCAGTTAGAGATCGTCATCTGCAGTGACACAAATCGATCTGTTAATGTCCACAAAAGTCATTTAAAGTGCTCCAATGTTGTTATAGGGTCTATTACAGTCTCTTTAGTATAGGGAGAGGTATCCAGTGGTTGCTGTAGGGGCAGTTAGAGATCGTCAGCAGTGACACAAATCGCTCTGTTAATGTCCACAAAAGTCATTTAAAGGGCTGCAATTTTTTTGGTATTGCTGTGCAGTGCACTAAAAAGGGGGAGGGGGGGTAGGGGGGTAATCCACGGTATAATATACTTTGAATAAAGCATATTATAGTGGATCTGTAGTATTATTGTGCACTGTGCAGCATTGTGACAGGTGTGGTGGTGAGACTGAGTGTTTCTGCAGCAACACTACACACAGTGACTAAAGCACTTATAATGTATTATAACTGGTGTGATAGACCAATTGCCCCCCCTAATACCACATATTGAAGTGGGGTGTTATCTGAGTATCCTTTTACATGTTTATTTGTGTCATTCAACAATATTGCCTCGTTTGCTAAGTGAAGTCTGGTACACACAGCGCCAAACTCACTGGCCAATTTTTTGAACTGGTGTGATACACCAATGACCCCCCAATACCACATATTGAAGTGGGGTGTTATTTAACAGTATAATTTTCTAAGATTGTATTTTAGTCCTGCAAAAATTTGGCCTCTTGCTGTGTAACCAGTAGTGATGGACGAACATCGGCGAACTTTAACAACCTTTAGGTCATATTTGCAGCCCCAAAAGACGTACTAGCTATGCACAAATAGTCCCAGCACATGGACAATGTCATAACAGAAGTATTGCAATTGAAAAAGTTGCCCTAAATTTTTTTATTTTTTTTTTACAGAAAAAAAAATATATATTATTTTCATAAATCAGCCAGAACTGACAGCAGCCAGTAAATACATTGCCTAATACATATAGGGTCCATTCACACATCTGTAAAATGGGTCCGCATCCATTCCACAATTTGGCGGAACCTTTACAGACCCATAGTTTTTCATTTCCGGCTGAAAAATTAGGCATTCACAGGATAAAGAAGTAAGTGTCGGCCATTCTAGGCCGCAAAAATTAGCCCACATGCGTTTACCTGACAGCTAAGAACGTAGTTTTCTGTGGCTGAAGGTACATTAGGCATTCACAGGTAACAGAAGTAAGTGTCGGCCATTCCAGGCACCAAAAAATTGCCCACATAGGTTTACCTGACAGCTAAGAATGTAGTATTCTGTGGCTGAAGGTACATTAGGCATTCACAGGATACAGAAGTAAGTGTCGCCCATTCCAGGTCCCAAACATTAGCCCACATGGGTTTACCTGACAGCTAAGTACGTAGTATTCTGTGGCTAAAGGTACATTAGGCATTCACACAGTATACAGAAGTAAGTGTCGGCCTGTATAGGCTGCAAAAATTAGCTCACATGGTTTGAACTAACAGCCAAAAACATAGTTTTTCATGGATAGAGGTACGGTGGACGCTCACAGTACACAGAACCGTAAGTGTCGGCCTGTATAGGCTCCAAAAATTAGCTCACATGGTTTGAACTGACAGCAAACAACTTAGTATTTGGTGGCTGGAGGTACAGTAGGCATTCACAGAGAAAATAATTGTCGGCCCTGAAAGGCCCCAAAAATTTGCCATTCAATGGACATGAAATGCCTTTTATGCCGCTGTATGTAGCGAAGCCAAGGACCAGGAATTGTTGTGGGTGGAGGAATTTCGATGAAACCTGGTCTACTGGTCACATGTGTTGAATTCCTCAGAGATCCATGCCTCATTCATTTTTATAAATGTGAGGTAGTCTACACTGTCATGAGCTAGGCGAGTGCGCTTATCGGTCACAATCCCCCCTGCTGCGCTGAACGTCCTTCCGGACAGGACACTGGATGGGGGGCAAGCCAACATTTCCATTGCAAATTGTGCAAGCTCTGGCCAGAGGTCAAGCCTGCCCACCCAGTAGTCCAGGGGTTCATCACTCCTCAGAGCGTCCACATCGGCCGTTAACCTGATGTAGTCGGACACCTGTCGATCTAGGCGTTCCCTCATGCTGGATCCGGAGTACAGCTGTCGATGGTTTGGCTGAAAGAAGGATCTCATATCTGAAGTGACCAAGACATCTTCCAACCGCCCTCTTCTTCCAGGCGCTGTTGGATTGCTACCCGCAACTGTCTATCTGTGACTGGAAATTCCTCTGCCAGCACACGGAAAAGCAGAATGCAGCATTTCCCGCAGCAAGGACTGGAAGTGCTGCATTCTGACCGCCCTCTGTGATTGTGGTAACATTTCCACCATGTTGTGTTTGTACCGGGGGTCTAAGTACGTTGCCACCCAGTAGATGGTCCTTGGCCTTTATGCGTTTTATACGGGGGTCCCCCTAAAAACACTGCAGCATGTAGGCCCCCATTCCCACTAAACTGGAAGCGGTATAGTGGCCTGCTTCCAGCTCATCATCCAGAATAATGTCATCCTCGTTCTCCTCCCCCCATCCACAGACAACACCAGGGATCCCAGAAAGGTTTAAAGCATGCTCTTCTTGCTCCTCCTCATCCCCCCCAGCACTATCCTCCTCCTCTGACTCCTCTTCAGACTCCTGCTGTTGATTTGTCTCAGATGGAGTAGCACCCCCTGGGAATTCATTCAACATTGCGACTTCCTGATCTTCCTGCTACTGCTCCTCGACGGCTTGATCAATGACACGACGCAATGCACGCTCCAGAAAGAAGGCGTAAGGTATGATGTCACTTATGGAGCCCTGGCCGTGACTGACCAGTTTGGTGATCTCATCGAATGGCCGCAGAAGTCTGCATGCGTCCTGCATGAGCAGCCACTGGTGAGGTGAAAAAAACCCAAGCTCCCCAGAGCCTGTCCAGCCGCCGAGTTTGAACAGGTAGTCATTAACTGCATGTTTCTGCTGGAGTAGCCTATTGAGCATACGCAATGTTGAGTTCCATCGCGTCGGGCAATCACAAATAAGACGCCTGAGGGGCAGGTTTTGTCGCCGCTGAATCTCAGCAAGGCCAGCCATGGCTGTGTAAGATCTTCGGAAATGGGCCGAGATTTTCCTGGCCTGCCGCAAGACGTCCTGGACCCCAGGGTTTTTGGCAACGAATTACTGCACCGCCAATTTCAGGACGTGTGCCATGCATGGAACGTGTGTTATTTTGCCTTGTTTCAGCGCGCTCAGCAGATTGGCACTGTTGTCGCACACCACTTTACCAACTGACAAATTCAGCGGTGTCAGCCACTGATCTGCCTGTGAACGCAAAGCTGAAAGGAGTGCAGGACCAGTGTGGCTCTTGGCTTCCAGGCACAACAGACACAGCACAGCATGGCAACGTCTCACCTGGCATGTGGAATAGGTTCTGGGGATCTTGGGCGGCGCAGGAGAAGAGACAGTAGCAGCGGAAGAGGAGGAATCAGCCGAGGAGGAGAGGGAGGATGAAGGAGGAGGAGAAGAAGAGGCAGGCCTGCTTGCAATCCGTGGCGGTACAACTAAATCTACACGGGTGCCACAGGTTACATGCTTAACGGCCGTCAGAAGGTTCACCCAGTGGGCAGTAAAGATGATGTACCTTCCCTGCCCGTGTTTGCTAGACCATGTGTCAGTGTAGATAATACCCCACTTCAATCTGTGGTATTGGGGGGCCAGAGGTTTATCACACCAGTTCTACAAATAATTGGCCAGTATCTGTTGTCAATGTGTGTAGCACAGTTAACAGCAAAAGAGGCAATATTGTTGCAGGACACAAATACACTTGTAAAAGTATACTCAGATAACACCCCACTTCAATATGTGGTATTGGGGGGGCCACTGGTTTATCACACCAGTTGTTCAAAAAATTGGCCAGTGAGTATGGCACTGTGTGTATCAGACTTCACTCAGCAAAAGAGGCAATATTGTTGCAGGACACAAATGCACTTCTAAAAGTATACTCAGATAGGCTCAAAAAATGAGCTCACATGGTTTGAACTGACAGCAAAGAACGTAGTATATGATGGCTAGAGGTACAGTAGGCGTTCACAGTATACACAAGTAGGTTGCGGGCTGTTTAGGCCGCAAACATGAGCTCACATGGGTTGAACTGACAGCAAAGAATGTAGTATATGATTGCTAGAGGTACAGTAGGCGTTCACTGTATACACAAGTTGGTGGCGGGCTGTTTATGCTGCAAACATGAGCTCACATGGGTTGAACTGACAGTAAAGAACATAGTATATGATGGCTAGAGGTACAGTAGGCGTTCACAGTATACACAAGTTGGTGGTGGGCTGTTTAGGCCGCAAACATGAGCTCACATGGGTTGAACTGACAGCAAAGAACGTAGTATATGATTGCTAGAGGTACAGTAGGCGTTCACAGTATACACAAGTTGGTGGTGGGCTGTTTAGGCCGCAAACATGAGCTCACATGGGTTGAACTGACAGCAAAGAACGTAGTATATGATTGCTAGAGGTACAGTAGGCGTACACAGTATAAACAAGTTGGTGGCGGGCTGTTTAGGCCGCAAACATGAGCTCACATGGGTTGAACTGACAGCAAAGAAAGTAGTATATGATGGCTAGAGGTACAGTAGGCGTTCACAGTATACACAAGTTGGTGGCGGGCTGTTTAGGCCGCAAACATGAGCTCACATGGGTTGAACTGACAGCAAAGAACGTAGTATATGATTGCTAGAGGTACAGTAGGCGTTCACAGTATACACAAGTTGGTGGCGGGCTGTTTAGGCCGCAAACATGAGCTCACATGGGTTGAACTGACAGCAAAGAACGTAGTATATGATTGCTAGAGGTACAATAGGCGTTCACAGTATACACAAGTTGGTGGTGGGCTGTTTAGGCCGCAAACATGAGCTCACATGGGTTGAACTGACAGCAAAGAACATAGTATATGATTGCTTGAGGTACAGTAGGCGTTCATAGTATACACAAGTTGGTGGCAGGCTGTTTAGGCAGCAAACATGAGCTCACATGGGTTTAACTGACAGCAAAGAACGTAGTATATGATTGCTAGAAGTACAGTAGGCGTTCACAATATACACAAGTTGGTGGCGGGCTGTTTAGGCCGCAAACATGAGCTCACATGGGTTGAACTGACAGCAAAGAACGTAGTATATGATGGCTAGAGGTACAGTAGGCGTTCACAGTATACACAAGTTGGTGGCGGGCTGTTTAGGCCGCAAACATGAGCTCACATGGGTTGAACTGACAGCAAGGAATGTAGTATATGATTGCTAGAGGTACAGTAGGTGTTCACAGTATACACAAGTTTGTGGTGGGCTGTTTAGGTCGCAAACATGAGCTCACATGGGTTGAACTGACAGCAAAGAACGTAGTATATGATTGCTAGAGGTACAGTAGGCGTTCACAGTATACACAAGTTGGTGGCGGGCTGTTTAGGCCGCAAACATGAGCTCACATGGGTTGAACTGACAGCAAAGAACGTAGTATATGATGGCTAGAGGTACAGTAGGCATTCAAAGTACACACAACAGTAAGTGTCGGCCTGTATAGGCTGCAAAAATTAGCCATCCAATGGACATGAAATGCCTTTTATGCCGCTGTATTTAGCGAAGCCAAGGACTAGGAATTGTTGTGGGTGGATGGTCTTTCAGATATTTGTGGCCTGGCATGAGGAATTTCGATGAAACCTGGTCTATTGGTCACAGGTGTTGAATTCCTCAGAGATCCATGCCTCATTCATTTTTATTAATGTGAGGTAGTACTAGTCTACACTGTCATGAGCTAGGCGAGTGCGCTTATCGGTCACGATCCCCTTGCTGCGCGGAACGTCCTTTCGGACAGGACACTGGACGGGGGGCAAGCCAACAGTTCCATTGCAAATTGTTCAAGCTCTGGCCAGAGGTCAAGCCTGCCCACCCAGTAGTCCAGAGGTTCATCACTCCTCAGAGCGTCCACATCAGCCGTTAACCCGATGTAATCGGACACCTGTCGGACACCTTTTTTTTACGCTCCAACATTTGAGCCACAGAAGCCTGCCTTTTCCAGAAAAACGTGACAACGGCATCATGGAAGGTGGAGTGTTGGACAACTGTGAGGAGACAGGAGAAGGGGGAGGAGAAGGAGGAGAGGCTGGACGGTGAGAGCATGGAGTGTGGCTTTGTGAGTTCTGACAGTTTTGCTCCCACTGGGCTTGGTGATGGGATTTCAGGTGCCTTGTTAAGGCGGTTGTCCCTAGGTGAGTGTTGGGCTTACCGCGACGTATGCATTGACTGCAAAGGCTGCAGATGGCAACACTGGTGTCAGCAACGGACACATTAATAAAAGCCCACACTGCGGAGCCATGTGCCGGCGTCCTGGGAGCGCCAGATGTGACTGTACATGGTTGATGGCTCGTTCCTGATACATTTGCAGTCTGCTTTCTACCTCTTCTGCAATGCAAGTTCTGCCTGCCTCTCCTCCCTATCTGCCGGTCCGTCAGTCCGCCAGTTCTACAAATAATTGGCCAGTAACTGTTGTATACTGTTAAATAACACCTCAATTCAATATGTGGCATTGGGGGGGGAGGGGGAGGGCACAGGTTTATTACACCAGTTCTACAAATAAATGGCCAGTAACGGTTGTCACTGTGTGTAGCACTGTTTACACAGCAAGAGGCCAAATTTTTGCACGACTAAAATACACTCTTTATATTTATTTATACTGTTAAATAACACCCCACTTCAATATGTGGTATTGGGGGGCCACTGGTTTATCACACCAGTTGTTCAAAAAATTGGCCAGTGAGTTTGGCACTGTGTGTATCAGAATTAACGCAGCAAAAGAGGCAATATTGTTGCAGTACACAAATACACTTGTAAAAGTATACTCAGATAACACCCCACTTCAATATGTGGTATTGAGGGGCCACTGGTCTATCACACCAGTTGTTAAAAAAAATTGGCCAGTGAGTTTGGCACTGTGTGTAGCAGAGTTAACACAGCAAAAGAGGCAATATTGTTGCAGGACACAAATACACTTGTAAAAGTATACTCAGATAACACCCCACTTCAATATGTGGTATTGGGGGGCCACTGGTCTATCACACCAGTTATAATACATTAAAAGTGCTTTTGTCACTGTTGGTGGATTGGTGTCAGCCTGTTATGGGTGGCTGGCTTGCAGGAACACTGTGGTGGGGGGCTGGCTTGCAGGAACACTGTGGTGGGTGGGTGGCTGGCTTGCAGGAACACTGTGGTGGGTGGCTGGCTTGGGGTCACCCTGTTGTTGTGTGGGTGGCTGGCTTGGTGTCACTCACTCACTTACTCAGCCCCTGGCCTGTTGTGGCGGGTAGCTGCTGCTGGCTTGCTGGAACACTGGTCACGGTGGCGGGTGGCTGCGGGAGACTGGCTTGATGTCATCTGGGTGGCTGGTTGCTTGCTCGCTGGGCTGGCATCCTGTTGTGGTGGGCGGCTGAGGCCAGGGCCTGGGGGTGGATAGATGGCTGGCAGCATTACCGGACTGCAGCTGGCTGTAACATGAGGCTGTGGGTGGCGGTCTTAAGTGCAGTGTGCGCTGTGAAATGGTGTCACGTACGTGCCGCGCAGGCGTGGGAGGCGGTGTTAGAAGGCAGAACCTGTGCGCGCAACATACGGAATGTCGTGACAAAAATATCGGCAATATCGGTAAAAAAAAGCAGATTCCGATATATCGGGGAAAGCCCATATCGGCCCTCAATATATCGGCTGTGCCGATAATCGGTCGATCTCTAGTGCAGGAGGTTCCTGCCGAAAAGAAAATTCAAGAAGAGCAGGTTTCTAATGTGGAAGAGCAGGATGCTTCAAAAAGAGAAAAATGTCCAAAAAGACAATGGACAGAAGAGAAACGTCATCGTGGTTGAATAGATGCCATGTTCAGTGTTTTTTTGGGGACTCATGCAGTGGATTCTTCTGAATCTGCAATAATGAGCCTGGATGATGAACTTCATCTCTATTTGAAGGAATCAGTAATTGACAGAAGAAGTGGTGATCCTCTTCAGTGGTGGAAAGAAAATGAGGCACGCTACAAAAGACTTGCTTCTCATGCTAGAATATACCTTGACTGAGGTATCGCAGATATTGCGGCTACATTACCTTTTTCCCCAACACAAAAACCTTATTTTACCTTAATAAATGACACAAATACCTTCTTGGATTTTAAAAGGCCATGGCAGCCATTTTATTACAACCAATTAACAAAATGAAACAAAATACCATTTTCATGAAACCAAAACAATAAACTTTTGTAACTGTAATGACCATTTAGGGCAGGCATGTCCAACCTGCGGCCCGGAACCGCAGGCAATGCAGCCCAATGCCCCCTGACAATTTTTTTTTTTTTTTTTGATGGGGAGGAAGAAAGTGGAGTTGGGGGCACGGCCACAGCAGCATCTAACTAACTGTAGGCAGAGGCTGCCTTGGAAGAGAGGGGAGGGGAGGAGGGGGGCAAGCGCCGCCGGATTACAAAGAGAGCGGGGATTTCCTGATTACCTGGTGGCCTCTGTCATACGAAGCCCCACCTCCTTGACTGGCTCCTATGATAGACAGCACATTGGTGACGTCTATCATAGAAGCCGGTCCAGGAGGCAGGACTTCGTATGACAGCGGTCGCCAGGTAAGCTGGAGTTCCCCACTTTGTGTAATCCAACGGCTCTCCTCTCTCTTCTTTGCAGACTGCATTGGATGGGGATGCACTGGTGAGGCTGCATTGGATAGGCTTGCACTGGTGAGGCTGCATTGGATGGGCTTGCACTGGTGAGGCTGCATTGGATGGGCACTGATCAGGCTGCATTGAATGGGCACTGTTTAGGCTGCATTGGATTAGCTCACACTAAACTGCAAGTGCAGTGCGATCTCCCGGCTGCTGCGGGAGACTACGGATGTCTGCAGTCAGTGACAGAGCCGCTGCTTCCTGTATAGTTCCGGCTCTGTCACAGGTGAAGTGATATGAAATGCACCCCTCCTCTGCCTGTGACAGAAGCCATACAGGAAGCAGCATGTCTGCTCTCTACTGCAGCCGCTACTTTCTCTATACCCGCATGGCCAGCAGTACCCGTCAGCAGTAACCACACCAGCAGTACCTGCCAGCAGTAACCACCAGCAGTCTGCAAAATAAGTAGAAAAGGTATGTGCATTAGCGTGTGTAAATTGTTGCAATACGTTTTTTAATAACTAGTTGTGTTTTGTCATAATATGTCAAGTCCTTGTTCAGAGATGTACGAATAAGGACATGACCTTTTCTGGCTGCCTAAGTCACATGTGCTAGGGGTGCAACTAGCCCCAAGCACATAACTGTAAATATCCCAGCATGTGCAGTGTTTCTGACTCCCATCACCATCACCACTTCGAATCACTGAAGTGTGGTCATGGTGGTTAGAGTGTTCCTTTAATATCTCTCAGAAGTAAACCTCTGTATACTGATTCCATTTAATTTGATCATCCTCTAATTGTGTTAAATTAGTGCTGGGGGACAGGGCGCGGGGGCGCGGTGCCGCGGGAAGGCCACGTCAGCGTTTTAGTACTTGCATATCTTAACTATAGTATATATTTTATATGCGGCCCGAGAAAATTTCTCTACACTCAATGTGGCCCAAAGAAGCCAAAAGGTTGGACACCCATGATTTAGGGTCTTGGAAGGCCACTTGACTTACCACTGGCTGTATCTCTGATCCCAATAGACCTCCCGGGCCCTCAGCCGCCACTACACCAGCTCAAGGACTATTCCCATTGAGATACCATCCATACAGCCAACTGACTCTTATGCATTAGTTACCAGGGTAGGTACACCCATACCTGAGATGGGCCTCACCCCTCCATGTTACCTTTGTACAACTCGTCACAGCCTTCCAAGACACTGAAGTCCCCTGCTCCTGCTATGACAAAAAACCAACGACCAGCAAACTAGTTTCTTACATTATTATATTATAATACATTTTTTTTCCCGTGCTGCCAAATAGCATCACAAAACAAGATGAAAGCATGCAGAATGAATAAATAATCATTATTTCATTAAAGATAAATTGTGTTTTTTTTTGTTTTTTTTTTAATTACCTCTTGGGAGGGCGGGCGGGAGAAGTTGTCCACTTGCTGTTCTGTTTCCAACTGACTCTGAACCCTGGTACCACCCTAAACTTCCCCCAATTGTCTCCACCTTGCCACACCCTGCCCCACCTTCCTAAAATCCAATCACCTAACTGGACTCTAACCCAAAATAATTAACCCCCACTGGGTCGCATCTTATCCTGCTAACCCAGTCATGTCGAGCCTTCCGCCTAATGCTATGCATCCATCTCCAGGCTTATCCCTTTCTACTCCTCCTTCCTCGGTACAAAGTGAGCATGTTTTTAGTGAAGTGGCAGCAATTTATGAAAAAAACAGAAGCCGTTTAACTGGTGAACATGCTGAAATTTTCTGCTTTCTGCACTATAATATTCTTCTACTTAACTGGGTGTATTGAAAGTGTAGTGGTATAGTACTAGTGTCCACTCCCCTCCAATCCATTCCACTGTCTAGCTTTTGTCTAGTTTTTTTTTCCAGCAGTTTTGCACTGACTGAGCTGCAAAAGCTAAACAGTGGAATGGATTGGAGGGGAGTGGACACTAGTACTAGTAGACATTAGAAAGACACTAGAAAGCTAGACAGAACTCACTGCTGCAATAATTTCAAATCACTACTGCAGTGAAGTCACTGAAGTAGTGATTTAAAATTATTGCAGTGAGTGAGTACTACTGCAGCAGTAGTCCACTGATTCCCCACTCTCTAGCTTTTTTTCTAGCAGTTTTGCACATGACTGCAGTTAGTGATTTAAAATCATTGCAGTGAGTGCACTACTGCAGCGCAGTAGTCCACTGACTCCTCCAATCCACTGTCTAGCTTTTTTTCTAGCAGTTTAACCACTTTACCACCGGAGGATTTTGCTGTCTTACGTCCAGGCCACTTTTTGCGTTTCGGCACTGTGTGAATTTAACTGATAATTGCGCGGTCGTGCGACGCCGTACCCAAAAGAAATTTACGTCCTTTTTTTCCCCACAAACAGAGCTTTCTTTTGGTGGTATTTGATCACCTGTGCGATTTTTACTTTTTGCGCTATAAACAAAAAAATAGCGTAAATTTTGAAAAAATAACAATATTTTTCACATTTTTTTTATATTGAAATTCTCCCCCAAAAAAATGTAAAAATCTAAATTTTTTTAAATTTTTGGCCAATTTGTTTTCTGCTACCTATGTTTGGTAAAAAAAATCACAATAAGCGTATTTTGATTGGTTTGCGCAAAAGTTATTGCGTTTACTAACTAAGGGAAAGATTTTTGTCATTTTTGTTGTTTTTTTTTTTTGAGTAATGGCGGCGATCTGCGATTTTTTTTGCGGGACTGCGACATTGCGGCAGACAGATCGGACCCTTGACTGACATTTTTGACACTTTTGGGGGTACCAGTGACATTACTGCAGTAATCAGTGCTATATATATGCACTGTTACTGTAAAAATGACACTGGCAGGGAAGGGGTTAATTTTATTGGAGAGGGAGAGGTTAATGTATGCCTGGTGCTTACTAACGTGTGTGGGGGGAGGTGACTGAGTGACACAGGTGATGTCCCTGCAAGTGCGGTTTTCCTATCAGTTTTCATGCAGTTAAGGTGTGAAGAACGAGCCCTTAATGTTAAATAAATGTTAATAAACAAACATTAACATGTTCAGTAACAGATTCGTGTTGAAAATTGTGTTTATTTTGCAAAACTTTAAATGTTCAACTTCAAAATATCGGCCCATATCGGCCGATACCGATATGCAATGGCCAATGGAAAAATGATATTGGTCGATCCCTACTCTATAGACTCACCCGCAGTCTACTCCATAGCGCTCCATGCTACGTTGCCGTCTTGGACAGCTGGTCAGGATTCTGTCCTTCTTCAGTATGTCAATGACCTACTATTGTGTAGTCCCTCCCTGGTGGCTAGTCAGGTTGATACTGTAAGTCTGCTGAATTATCTGTGTAAAGAGGGTCATGTTGTGTAATTTTTCCTCAGGTACAAAATACCTGTTACCTGTTAGTCAGTGATACCAAAATCAGACAATATATAGCTATATATATAATAAGATCAGACAAGACTCAAGATGGCTGAATCATAGTGACCTGATTTATTACAGCGTTGCTGGAGTTTAAATATACTCCAAAATGGGTTTGTCATTACAATCTGACGTGCAAGAAATGGGTTGTTATTAACATCTTTTGTCCAATTAAAGTTAACAACTAATTATAGTAAACATTATGTCAATCTAGATCGTGATTCTCTTGTCATCAGGGAATTTTCGGTGATGAAGCTCAATAAAAGTTTCCAAGGGACTTTTATTAGAAGTTATTCTAGGTTTTGGGTCAGCTGTCCAGACAGAGTTCCTTTTATGACAGATACGGGAATATTTGATGCGGTCAGGAATATCTCAGCTTATATATATTTTTAGCTTTTGCGAGCTCAGTGACACATGTAAAGAAATCAAAGACAAAATGAGATTAATTAACTTGAAAGACATTTTGTTTAAGATAACCATTTTAAATGCCAGTCAAGGCATCCTGCATATCCAGCAAGGTATCCTGTAAAGGCCAATAAGGTCAAGGTATGCCACGTCATCTACCCCCTCTTGAGAATTTATTGATCAGGCTAACTACCTATCCGCTTATTAGATTCCTCCAAGGGAGCAGCCCCTTACGCTTGGGACACTGGCCCAGAGGGCAAACCTCAGTGGGGGGTGTCCGAGTCTTGGTAAGGTTCTGAGGCGGAGATTACTTCATAAATGGGGGTTTGAGGTGACAGATGTCTCATTACAGCATACTCAGCATCATCAATCACTTCTTATTTCCGTATAGAGTTGAAATAGGTTGTCTCCTTGGCCTTGGTAACCTTATCAACCAAGCACATAATTATTTTAATTCAACAGATAACTAGAGATCATAATTATCATAAACATCAATATGAATACACCACTTTCATTATTTTAGGAGATAAGGCAAAACCTCCAAAAGACTGTGTTCATTAGGAAGGGCGGACACCATTGGAAATAAAGAGGTTGTAGTACCTGTTCCTGTGACACACTGAGAAAGTAAACTATGGGCCTTATTGCCACAGACACAATAGATTGCCAACCCTGAATGTGACCACCCTGGGGTGAAAATGGGTATTAATAACTTTTCTGCATAATACCCCAGTTTCTGTCTGAACAACAGAAACCTGAGGGCTTCTCCTAGGTGAGAAATGTCCATATTGTCATTTAATATGGCTCATATTTTATGTTTAACAGTTTCATTTCTGTAATGCATGCAAGTTTCATTTCATGGGCTGTTCACAGTCAGCTGTGGGCAGGATATGTTTATCAGTGCTTGTGAACAGTCCACCCTTCCTACATCAGTTTTTTCCATAGAACTCTATACACACTGTAGGATTCTTGAAACCTGCGACTTTTGGGGGAATTAACATGTCCTTTCGTGCACTGGTAATATTTCTTATAGGATTTTGAAAACTCTGTCTGATTTAGATCCTCTAATGCAAGTGGGTTTACTAGTACAGGTATAGTCTGGGACTCTGGGTGTAATTGTGGACATATCTAGCACCCTGAGTACCCTGACTTCCTGGCTACCTGGTATTTAAACTTAACAGTACATTGGGCCTTAGGTTGTCTGTCTCTTTTATTGTCCTGCCCCTTCATTATACCCAACATTCCCATACATATTAAAAATTAAAAGAAAATCATTGTACCACCTTTTTTCAATGACTGGCGTGAATCCATGTATCCCTTCTACCTTGAGGGATGTTGGTGTAACCAATTGCACTCTTAGTAGCCTTACTTTATGACTTTTAGTATCCTCATTTGGATCTGGTAGGAATGAAAACACACTATTATGCATTTTTGTCAATTGCTTTTAAAGCGCTGCAACACATCTAGTGAGATCTGAGTGTGTGGCTTGCAATTGCTGTGGTAAATAGAGACCTGCTTCAGGTATCCACACCTCTCTTGGGAGTGTTCCTAACAAAGGAAAAAACGTAAAACAATCTACCTGTTTCTGCTATTATTTTACTCAACTTGTTTTTTTTTTTTTCATACAACCTTTTGTACCTTTCCGCTACTCTGTGAATGATATGGAGTGTGAAAGGCTTTCTCTATATTTAGTGTGGATTGGACCTCTTGTAGATAGGGTTGAGCGGACACCTAGATGTCCGTGTTCGACGGGTTCGGCCGAACTTTAAAAAAAAGTCCGGGTCCGTGTCCCGGACTTTTACCGAACTTTTCCCGGACACCGAACCCCATTGAAGTCAATGGGGACCCGAACTTTAAGGCACTAAAATGGCTCTAAAACACCAATGGAAAGGGCTAGAGTGCTGCAAATGGCAGCAAAACGTAGTTAAGAGCATGGCAAGTGCTCTGCAAACAAATGTGGATAGGGAAATAACTTAAAACAACAAAAAAAAAACAGAAAAATAAAACAATGTTCTTCATCTCTGAAGGACGAGGCCCATATGGAGTAGGAGGGAGGTTGAGGTGGTGGTGGATGTGGCGGTGTCATAGGCGTGCACACAGGGTGTGCCGGGTGTACCTGGGCACACCCTAATCACCTAGGGCACATAGCATTATCGCTCTGTTTGCCAGTGAGGAGATGGGAAAGATCTCCCTCGGACCTGCTCTGCTCTATTTCTCTTTGCCAGCAGGGAGAGTAATGTATCGGGGCCATGTACATGTAGGCAAACACATGCATGTGTATTTCAACTTTGGGGTGCACACCCTAATGCAATAGGCTGCACACACCTATGGGCGGTGTAGGTGGAAGCGGCGGTGGAGGAGGACCAGGGCCGGATTAAGAGCATCATGGTCTTGGTGCTGAGGATTTTGAAGGGCCTTAAGGGCCGTGCCTTGGCATGCACCCAGAGGAGGAAGGGTGCAGCCATGCATGCCTAATTCAACATGGGATGCTGTCTCTGAAGCCCATAAACACATCCATGCATCGGCAACTGTCCCTCCTTGTCAGGCCTTCGCGCTGTGTGGGGAGGTTCTGAGGGTGCTGCCTGGGGAAGCGAGCATAGAAGCCAGACTTCTGTGTTTACAAGTGACAGAAGAGCGGTCACAGTGAATATGGCCAACCCGGGGCCTATATAAAAGGTAGGGGCCTGGAGCTGCAGCTCCAATAGCCCCTACGTTAATCTGGCCCTGAGGAGGAGGACGAGGTAGCCAACACTGCTTCTTTTCACAAATTTTAAATGAGGGTACACCCCAAAAGAGTGAGAAAGAGCAAAAATGGAACAATGGGTGGGTAAGGTCGGTATCCATTGCTATTCTGCACAAGGTACGGAAAAGTCCCGTGGGATCCATGCCTGGTTCATTTTAATGAACGTGAGCTTGTCCACATTGTCTCTGGACAGGCGGCTGCGCTTGTCTGTTATAACGCCCCCAGCCGTGCTAAATACCCGTTCAGATAATACACTGGCTGCAGGGCACGCCAGCACCTCCAAGGCGTAAAGGGCAAGCTCAGGCCATGTGCCCAATTTGGAGACCCAGAAGTTGAAGGGGGCAGACCCCTCATTCACTACATGTAGGCGTGTGCACACATACTGCTCCACCATGTTGGTAAAATGCTGCCTCCTGCTAAGACGTTCCATCTGAGCTGCTGGTGCTGCTGTTTGTTGTGGCGTGCTGACAAAGCTTTTCCACATTTCGGCCATGCTAACCCTGCCTTCTGAGGTGCTGGCGGTGCCCTGGTTGCATTGGCGACCTCCTCCTCCTCCTCCTCCTCTGCCTTGTGCTTCCACTGTGGCCCCGCTGTCAGATGGGAATGCCAGCAGCATCGCATCTACCAGCGTGCGCTTGTACTCGCGCATCTTGCGATCGCGCTCCAGTGAGTGAATTAAGGACGGTACGTTGTCCTTGTAACGGGGATCCAGCAGCGTGGCCACCCAGTAATCAGCACAAGTTAGAATGTGGGCAACTCGGCGGTCGTTGTGGAGACACTGCAGCATGTAATCGCTCATGTGTGCCAGGCTGCCCAGAGGCGACGAAAGGCTGTCCTCTGTGGGAGGTGTATCGTCCGTGTCCTCTGTATCCCCCCAGCCACGCACCAGTGATGGCCATGAGCTGGCCTGGGTGCCACCCTGCTGTGAACGTGGTTCCATCTCCTCCTCCAGCTCCTCCTCCAGCTCCTCCTCCTCCAGAACTGTGCCCCTGCTGGACAATTGTGTCCCTGGCATTTGTGTGTGCAGGAACCCACCCTCGGAGCCCCTTGCGAATGACTGCCCTGAAAGCCTTTGAAATGTTACCTCTTCATCCTCCTCCTCCTCCTCCTCATCCTGTGCCACATCCTCTTCCATCATCGCCCGAATTGTTTTTTCAAGGAGGCATAGAAGTGGGATAGTTAAGCTGAGAACGGCGTCATTGCCACTGGCCATGTTGGTGGAGTACTCAAAACAGCGTAACAAGGCACACAGGTCTCGCATGGAGGCCCAGTTATTGGTGGTGAAGTGGTGCTGTTCCGCAGAGCGACTCACGCGTGCGTGCTGCAGCTGAAACTCCACTATGGCCTGCTGCTGCTCGCACAGTCTTTGCAGCATGTACAAGGTGGAGTTCCACCTTGTGGGCACGTCACATATGAGGCGGTGAGCGGGAAGGCCGAAGTTACGCTGCAGCGCTGCCAGGCGAGCAGCAGCAGGGTGAGAACGCCGAAAGTGCGCACAGACGGCCCGCACTTTCTGCAGCAGCTCTGACATATCGGGGTAGTTTTTAAGGAACCTCTGCACCACCAAATTCAGCACATGCGCCAGGCAAGGGATGTGCGTCAAACCGGCTAGGCCCAGAGCTACTATGAGATTTCGCCCATTATCGCACACCACCAGGCCGGGCTTGAGGCTCGCTGGCAGCAACCACTCATTTGTCTGCTGTTCCATGCTCCTCCACAACTCCTGCGCGGTGTGTGGTTTGTCCCCCAAACAGGCAAGTTGTAAAACTGCCTGCTGTCGTTTAGCCCTGGCCGTGCTGAAGTTGGTGGTGAAGGTATTACGCTGTTCGGATGAGGAGGCGGTAGAGGATGAGGTAGCGGAGTAGGATGAGTTAGGAATAGGAGGCAAACTGAAGCGCCCTGCAATCCTCGGTGGTAGAAGGACATGCGCCAAATTGCTATCCGCCTCAGGCCCATCCGCCACTGCATTTACCCAGTGTGCCGTTAGGGAGATATAACGCCCCTGACCATGCTTACTGGTCCACGTATCGGTAGTTAGGTGGACCTTGGCACAGATGGCGTTGCGCAGTGCACACCTGATTTTTTCCCCCACTTGGTTGTGCAGGGAAGGGATGGCTTGCCTGGAAAAGTAGTGGCGGCTGGGCACGACGTACTGTGGGACAGCCACCGACATAAGCTTTTTAAAACTGGGCGTCTCCACCAGACGGAATGACAGCATTTCAAAGGCCAATAATTGTGAAATGCTGGCATTTAGGGCCAGGGATCGCGGGTGGGTAGGGGGGTACTTCCTCTTCCTCTCAAGTGTTTGGGTGATGGAAAGCTGAACACTTCCACGGGACATTGTGGAGATGGTTGTTGGTGACCCAGGTGGTGGTGTTGCTGACAGATCGTCTGTTTGCGGGGTGGCAGGTGCCGGTATGACTACAGAGGTGGCTGGAGCGGCCGAGACTGCAGCAGAAGAGGAAGCAGGATGAGCCAGAGACGTTTCTTGGTTTTGAAGGTGTCTACTCCACTGCAGCTCGTGCTTTGCACTTAGATGCCTGATCATGCAGGTTGTGCTCAGGTTGAGAAGGTTTATGCCTCGCTTCAGGCTCTGATTGCACAGGGTGCAAACCACTCGTGTCCTGTCATCAGCACATTTTCTAAAGAACTTCCACGCTAGAGAACTCTTTTGAGCTGACTTTGGTGCGCTCGTTCCCTTGCTGCGTTGGGCAGTAGCAGGCGTAGTGTCTAGGGCACGGCCGCTCCGCTTCTGCACCCTGCTCCCTCTTCTGCTGTGCTGGTGGCTCTGTGCGACCACCGCCTCTTCCTCCAAAATACTCAGGTCACCTGCATGACCTTCATTCCATGTGGGGTCGAGGACCTCATCGTCCTCCACATCATCTTCCACCCAGTCTTCACCCCTGCCCTCCCTGTCGGTCTCCACAATGCTGAACGCCGCAGCAGTTGGCACCTGCGTTTCGTCATCATCGGAGACGTGCTGTGATGGTCCTTCCATGTACTCATCTTGAGAAATAAGTGGTTGGGCATCGCTACACTCAATCTCTTCCACTTCTGGGGCAGAGCTAGGTGGATGGCCCTGGGAAACCCTGCTGACAGAGTCCTCAAAAAGAATAAGCAGCAAACCAATCTACTATCGCCTCTCTGTGTTCTGGCCTCATCACTTCTAGAGGCGTATGATGCCCTACCAAATACTGCTGCAGGTTCTGTCGCCTACTCACACTTGAGGAAGGTGTTTCACTTGTGCGTGTAGCTGGCACAGATCGACCACGTCCTCTCCTTGCAACAGGAGCTCTAGCAGCAGCACCACGACCCCGGCCACGGCCCCTATTTGACGCTCTCCTCATATTTCTGAAATTTAAGATCTTGCCCTAGAAAGGTCTTTATTGAATAGCAGAACAAAAGAACAACAGTATCGCACGGGTGTATCTCACAGTCAAATATGCAAACTATGCCGCAATTTAATGTTTTTTACACCAAAAGGGTGTGTATTGAATAGCGGAATAGGATAAAAAACTGTGTATCTCACACGTACAAACACAGACTAGGCCCGATTAAATTTTTTCCTACCCTAAAGGGAGGATGAGGAAGAGAAGTATGGAACAGGCAGCACCCTCAAATCTTCAGAAGTATGAGATGAACCTCAAAAACTTGGAAAGGTGGATCTCACACGTACCGACACAGACTATTCCGCAATTTAATTGATCCCCAAAGGTTTTTATTGAATAGCGGAATAGGAAATATGATCAAAAAAAGTGTATGTATCTCACACGTACAGAAGCACACTAGGCCCCAATTACTATTGTTTGTACACCTAAAAGGATGGAGGAGGAGGAGGAGGAGTATGGAACAGGCAGCACCCTCAAAGCTTCAGAAGTATGAGATGAACCCCAAAAACTTGGAAAGGTGGATCTCACACGTACCGACACAGACGATTCCGCAATTTAATTGATCCCCAAAGGTTTTTATTGAATAGCGGAATAGGAAATATGATCAAAAAAAGTGTATGTATCTCACACGTACAGAAGCACACTAGGCCCCAATTACTATTGTTTGTACACCTAAAAGGATGGAGGAGGTGGAGGAGGAGGAGTATGGAACAGGCAGCACCCTCAAAGCTTCAGAAGTATGAGATGAACCCCAAAAACTTGGAAAGGTGGATCTCACACGTACCGATACAGACTATTCCACAATTTAATTGATCCCCAAAGGTTTTTATTGAATAGCGGAATAGGAAATATGATCAAAAAAAGTGTATGTATCTCACACGTACAGAAGCACACTAGGCCCCAATTACTATTGTTTGTACACCTAAAAGGATGGAGGAGGAGGAGTATGGAACAGGCAGCACCCTCAAAGCTTCAGAAGTATGAGATGAACCCCAAAAACTTGGAAAGGTGGATCTCACACGTACCGACACAGACTATTCCGCAATTTAATTGATCCCCAAAGGTTTTTATTGAATAGCGGAATAGGAAATATGATCAAAAAAAGTGTATGTATCTCACACGTACAGAAGCACACTAGGCCCCAATTACTATTGTTTGTACACCTAAAAGGATGGAGGAGGAGGAGTATGGAACAGGCAGCACCCTCAAAGCTTCAGAAGTATGAGATGAACCCCAAAAACTTGGAAAGGTGGATCTCACACGTACCGACACAGACTATTCCGCAATTTAATTGATCCCCAAAGGTTTTTATTGAATAGTGGAATAGGAAATATGATCTAAAAAAGTGTATGTATCTCACACGTACAGAAGCACACTAGGCCCCAATTACTATTGTTTGTACACCTAAAAGGATGGATGAGGAGGAGGAGGAGTATGGAACAGGCAGCACCCTCAAAGCTTCAGAAGTATGAGATGAACCCCAAAAACTTGGAAAGGTGGATCTCACACGTACCGACACAGACTATTCCGCAATTTAATTGATCCCCAAAGGTTTTTATTGAATAGCGGAATAGGAAATATGATCAAAAAAAGTGTATGTATCTCACACGTACAGAAGCACACTAGGCCCCAATTACTATTGTTTGTACACCTAAAAGGATGGAGGAGAAGGAGGAGGAGTATGGAACAGGCAGCACCCTCAAAGCTTCAGAAGTATGAGATGAACCCCAAAAACTTGGAAAGGTGGATCTCACACGTACCGACACAGACTATTCCGCAATTTAATTGATCCCCAAAGGTTTTTATTGAATAGCGGAATAGGAAATATGATCAAAAAAAGTGTATGTATCTCACACGTACAGAAGCACACTAGGCCCCAATTACTATTGTTTGTACACCTAAAAGGATGGAGGAGGAGGAGGAGGAGTATGGAACAGGCAGCACCCTCAAAGCTTCAGAAGTATGAGATGAACCCCAAAAACTTGGAAAGGTGGATCTCACACGTACCGACACAGACTATCCCGCAATTTAATTGATCCCCAAAGGTTTTTATTGAATAGCGGAATAGGAAATATGATCAAAAAAAAGTGTATGTTTTTCACACGTACAGAAGCACACTAGGCCCCAATTACTATTGTTTGTACCCCTAAAAGGATGGATGAGGAGGAGGAGGATGAAACAGGCAGCACCCTCAAATCTTCAGAAGTATGAGATTGTGTTCACTGTACCCCACAAAGATTGTGTTCACTGCACCCCAAAAGGATTGTCTTCACTGCACCCCACAAAGATTGTGTTCACTGTAATCCACAAAGATTGTGTTCACTGTACCCCCCAAAGATTTTGTTCACTGCACCCCACAAAGATTGTGTTCACTGTACCCCACAAAGATTGTGTTCACTGCACCCCAAAAGGATTGTCTTCACTGCACCCCACAAAGATTGTGTTCACTGTACCCCACAAGGATTGTCTTCACTGCACCCCACAAGGATTGTCTTCACTGCACCCCACAAGGATTGTCTTCACTGTACCCCACAAAGATTGTGTTCACTGCACCCCAAAAGGATTGTCTTCACTGCACCCCACAAAGATTGTGTTCACTGTACCCCACAAAGATTGTGTTCACTGTACCCCCCAAAGATTTTGTTCACTGCACCCCACAAGGATTGTCTTCACTGCACCCCACAAGGATTGTCTTCACTGCACCCCACAAAGATTGTGTTCACTGTACCCCACAAAGATTGTGTTCACTGTACCCCCCAAAGATTTTGTTCACTGCACCCCACAAGGATTGTCTTCACTGCACCCCATAAGGATTGTCTTCACTGCACCCCACAAAGATTGTGTTCACTGTACCCCACAAAGATTTTGTTCACTGTACCCCACAAAGATTAAGTTCACTGTACCCCACAAAGATTTTGTTCACTGTACCCCATAAAGATTTTGTTCACTGCACCCCAAAAGGATTGTGTTCACTGCACCCCAAAAAGATTGTGTTCACTGCAGCCCACACACAGAAAAATGGATGTGGATCACTGACACCTGCCTATCTCCTATCCCACACCACACAGCAATATCGATTGTAGTTTGTAGAACACACTGACCCTATAATTCAGCAGTCTCTATCCCTAAAATGCCTACAACTCGCCCTGCCTAAACACTCCGACCTGACCCTAAATTCTATCCGGACACCAATTCGTTTTCCCTGCCTGTCTTTCCTTAATCAGCAGCCAGCACATATGTGTGCTCTGTCCCTGAGCTAAGCAGCAGAATGACGCCGCTGCGGCTGCCTCGAACTTATAAAGACTTGGTCACATGCTTCAGACGGCCAATCACAGCTACTCATACATTTGCAGGCATGGCTGGGATAGCTTAAGGCACACCAGTTAAACGATTGTTGATTGGCTGTTGAAAGCCCGCCATGAAAAGAGCGCCAAAACATGCAAAACCCGGAAATAAAACGACCGAACACGGATTTTTTACCCGAACATACAGTAAAGTGTCCGTGTCCGTGTTCGGGTAACAAAAATCCAATTATTCGGTACGAACACGAATAATACAGTCTGTGTTCGCTCAACACTACTTGTAGAACCCTTCCTTTAAAGTGAGTACCCCTGTTACTTTCCATAGTTTCTGGGATTCTATACCTGCACATTACCTGGGGCAAAGGCCTTTTTCCTGTGGTTTGTACTGTACCCCTAGAGACTGGCCAGGCCTCAGGCCATCCTGAAAAATGTCTATACAATCTAAAACATGTGCATAGGGACCAGACTGTGGGAAACCAATGTAATCTATTTGAACTCCTTGGAAAGGACAGTCTGACTTAGGCGGTGCTTTTATGGGGTGCTTATAGCTCTACCAACATTGTACCTAGCACAGGTAAGACAAGAAGCAGTATATTTTGCAGCTACTCCAGTAAAACCTGGTGCTAACCAGTGTTGCATTACCAAGGTGGTCATTAGAGTCGTTGAGATATGACACGATCCGTGAGCTGCGGCTGCCACCCTCGGGTATAGGGCCTGAGATCAGACAGAAATGCTCCTCCATCCTCCAGCAACCAGTTACATCCAGTGTTGCACTTTTCTTCCGCCACTTCTCACGCTCCTGTGAGGGGGCTTTTTCTGCAATGATATCAAGATTGCCATACTTACAGGAGTTGGTTGCTTTCCTACGAGTGTCAGTACCCGGATAGGGACCTGTTCCAGTGCAGCCTTCTTCGCTGCTCTGTCGGCCCTTGCTTTTCCTGCAGCTTCTTCTGTGTCCTCTCTTGCATGTGCCTTGGTTTTTTTAATAAATGGCCACCTTGGTGGAACACTGGAAGACTAAGAACAGTCTCTATTATATCTGCATGCTTTATTGGCTTACCAGCTGAGGTCAAAAAGTTACAGCTTTCAAAAATATGACCAAAATCATGTCAATTTGAATGTTAACTCTTTAAAATTCACAGGCCTTTGCCAAAACCATTAGCTGCTCGTGCTTAGAACTTTAGATTTAATGCCTCTGCATTCCTTTTGTTTATTTATTTATTTATTGCTGTTACTACTGCATACCCAGTTAGCCCCCATTCACAGTGGGGCGACGCTACTTCGCACCGCGACCTCTGAGGTCGCGGTGCGAGCAGCGCGCCGCGACCTCGGAGCGGCCGCCACGGACTTCGTAACATTGAAGTCTATGGCGGTCGCCTCCTGGTCGCCCCAAAGAAGCTCCGGACCCTTTTTCTGAGTCGGAGCGACTTGTGTCGCTCCTATCAGAACGGGTCCGCAGCTTCCCTATGGGAGGCGACCTGTGGCGACCTGTGAGGCGACCAGGTCGCCTCACAGGTCGCCCCAGTGTGAACGGGGGCTTACAGGCTTACCCTCCTCTGTTTGTAAACATGATCCATCTACATAAAGGGTCTCATCAGAGCTTTAGAGAGGAGCCTTTTTTTGCAGGGCTCAACGATTCAGATTCTGCCATCATCTGCTCAAAACAGTCATGGGGGGTATTTAACAAACATTTTTTTTTTCCCCTCCCCCTCTAGTGCCTGCTCCTGTACTGGAAGTAAACTGGCTTAAATACATTGCACCTGTTCCATCCAGCAGCTCCTTGCAGGCTGTGGCCCGCACACAGCTTGAGGATCCTTTTATCACTGGGTCAAGCTGGCAAGAGACATATGCTACATACTGGATTAATAGGCACTTCATCTGAAACTGAACACTGAAATTTTAACTCAACACAAACATTTTTTTTTTTTAAATGACTTCCCTTTTCCTTTGAAGCCAGGCAGGAAACCACTCCCACCCCTGCTACTGTTATTCCTACTGTAAACCTTTCGGCTTCTTCTGATGGGACATGCGGACACAGGTTCGGACACAGGTTAGCTGAATACCTTATTTACTGTCTATCTTCTGGGAGAGAGGGGGTGGCTGCAATTCTTTGCTCTAATGTCCTGTCTTTTTTACTATTTGTAGTAGGTCACTTTTTATACACCCATAATGACAGGAAGTAATGTACTTTTATCTTTCAAACAAATATCCTCTAAAACCTTGTCCCCCGAATTTCAAAAATCTGATCAGAGGTTCCCCTTTGGTTACGGAGGATGCCCCTTAAATACCATTTAGATACCATATTTGATGAAAAGTTAATCTATTTTAAAACTTTTGGCTCAGTGCCAATAGGGTTCAATGGTCATGTTAATTGCGGTAACCCTTAATGTCTAAACAAAGATTCCTGGTGTAAAGGGCAACATATTATTTTTCATCTTAGGTTTTTTATTTAATAGAAAATAACCCCAAAAATATCATATGCCGTTCATTTATCAGATAAAGAAACAATCTTTTTTTTTTTTTTTTTTTTTTCTTTCTCCGAGCTCACGGAGAAGGAACCTCTTCGGCTACTTCCTCTTTTTATATTAAAGACACAGCCTGCTTCTGTCTTAAAAGAAACCACAACAGGCTTATGAATTAAAGGGCAATGATCATCCTTACATTCTTCCTATGAATACAAGATTTGCTGTGTTTTCTCATGAAACAATTCAACACACCCCAACTCATTTACAATACATCAATACTCATTCAACTTCATACTCTCCTGCTTCCATATTCTGCAACTGATTTGAAGTTTGTTCTTGCCAAATCTGTTTCATACACTTTACAAAAATCTGCCATATCCTATCTTATCTTATCCTACAACTAGGATTATTAGCTGTCCAACTACAGAACACTTTAATTGGCTGTGTAGCCCAAAAACTATGCTCCCAGAGCATTTAATCTTCGAATGCAAACTCCCTGGTCTGCCCCATTTATCTGGTAACCCTGTTACCCATACACTCTAAGGCCATGGTCCTAATGACCTTTCTCATTGACCCCTGGTCGGTATCTACGGAAACCCAGTTTCCCATTTCACTGTTATCCAAAAAATAGAATAACTACCTCTAACTTCCAAGTTCCCTGACCTGGACTTCGGCCCTCACACAGCCGATAACCTCTAACTTCCAAGTTCTCTGACCTGGACTTCGGCCCTCACACAGCCGATAACCTCTAACTTCCAAGTTCTCTGACCTGGACTTCGGCCCTCACACAGCCGATAACCTCTAACTTCCAAGTTCTCTGACCTGGACTTCGGCCCTCACACAGCCGATAACCTCTAACTTCCAAGTTCCCTGACCTGGACTTCGGCCCTCACACAGCCGATAACCTCTAACTTCCAAGTTCCCTGACCTGGACTTCGGCCCTCACACAGCCGATAACCTCTAACTTCCAAGTTCTCTGACCTGGACTTCGGCCCTCACACACCCGATAACCTCTAACTTCCAAGTTCTCTGACCTGGACTTCGGCCCTGACACAGCCGATAACCTCTAACTTCCAAGTTCTCTGACCCGGACTTCGGCCCTCACACAGCCGATAACCTCTAACTTCCAAGTTCTCTGACCTGGACTTCGGCCCTCACACAGCCGATAACCTCTAACTTCCAAGTTCTCTGACCTGGACTTCGGCCCTGACACAGCCGATAACCTCTAACTTCCAAGTTCTCTGACCTGGACTTCGGCCCTCACACAGCCGATAACCTCTAACTTCCAAGTTCTCTGACCTGGACTTAAAAACAGCCTATTACCATATGCATATGTTTACATATATACCAGAACATAAGAATAGAAACCCTTAGATGTATATGAAATGTCAGGCTAAACAGTCATATACATTCAATGCTTGCTACGTCTCAAATGGACACTCCGAAATGAGACCGCTTTACCAGAACACAACTGGGGGTCACGTTCCTGCGTGTCCAAGACACCCACAGTGGTGAGGGTTGACCCAACCTCACCTTTCGCAACAAATGTTAGTAGCAATATATACACCGACTAAGGGTTTAGGTTCTTTAAGAGGGTATTACGTCAAAAATAAACAGAGTTACCTGGACGTCATTGGATGGACTGAAAAACATTGTAAGCAGACAATGGGCTTACCTGGCCAGATATTTTCAGTGTATCCAATGCAGTCCAGATGTCTCACTCTGTCCGCAGATGACGTCACCTCTCCTGGGCTCAAGCTCGCCAAATTGTTGTGGAATTTTTCCTCAGGTACAAAATACCTGTTACCTGTTAGTCAGTGATACCAAATCAGACAATATATAGCTATATATATAATGAGATCAGACAAGACTCATGATGGCTGAATCATAGTGACCTGATTTATTACAGCGTTGCTGGAGTTTAAATATACTCCAAAATGGGTTTGTCATTACAATCTGACGTGCAAGAAATGGGTTGTTATTAACATCTTTTGTCCAATCAAAGTTAACAACTAATTATAGTAAACATTATGTCAATCTAGATCGTGATTCTCTTGTCATCAGGGAATTTTCGGTGATGAAGCTCAATAAAAGATTCCAAGGGACTTTTATTAGAAGTTATTCTAGGTTTTGGGTCAGCTGTCCAGACAGAGTTCCTTTTATGACAGATACGGGAATATTTGATGCGGTCAGGAATATCTCAGCTTATATATATTTTTAGCTTTTGCAAGCTCAGTGACACCTGTAAAGAAATCAAAGACAAAATGAGATTAATTAACTTGAAAGACATTTTGTTTAAGATAACCATTTTAAATGCCAGTCAAGGCATCCTGGATATCCAGCAAGGTATCCTGTAAAGGCCAATAAGGTCAAGGTATGCCACGTCAGTCACAAAGTATCCCAGTCCAGGGTCCAGCTCTGTCTTCCACAGGTTGAGTATTTGGGGTTTGCACTCACCCCCGGGGAACACAAAATAAGCTCTGCTGGTTACAGTTGTCGTGGGCATGGCATGCTTTCCTTTTTAGGTATGATTGGTTACTGCTGCCATTTTGACTTGACTGTTCCCATTTTGATAATATACTGAGACAAAGCACTTTGACAGAAGCTTCAGACCTGGTGACTTGGAATGATTAAAAAAAAATGCTTACACAAGGTTGAAAACTGCAATGGCTGAGACTCCCTGATTATTGTAAACCTTTTCATTTGTACACTAGGGACAACTGTAAAACAATGGATGCTGTCCTTGTGCAGGTGCATGGAGGTGAGCTGAGACCTAATTCCAGTTACAGTATAAGGGATGTCTATGGGCTCTGGCAGCCACGCAATGGGGGTAGAGATGTCAGCGGTTCTCACATTCGGACATCACATCAAGTTTTGCAATTGTTAAAAAATCTGGACACACAACATATGACAGCTCAGAGAATGAGTGGTTATGAGATACTTTTGTTCATTTAGGAATGCATCCAGCTCTTTTTTTTACAAAAATCCACTGAACTGGCCAGAATTAATTCTTGACGGAGCCTATTCTTCATCTTTACAGTTCTTACTTTGAAGAAGTCTTTTTGTATGTGGAGGTTATATCTCTTTTTCTCCATATGTAAAGAGTGCCCCTTGCCCTCTGGAATGACCTAAAAGTGAATACCTCGACACCAGGTTCACTATATGGACCATTTATGTGTTTATAGAGATCAAATCTCCCTTTAATCTCCTTTTTTCAAGAGAGAATAAATATAGTTAAGCTAATCCTTCCTCATAGCTGAGTTTCTCCATGCCACTCATCAGTTTGGGTGCCCTGCTCTGCACTTTCTCCAGTTCTCCAATATCCTTTTTGTGAACTTGTGCCCAAAACTTAATTGCATATTCCAGATGAGGTCTTTGCAATGATTTGTACAGGGGCAAACGTATGTCTCTATCTCTGGAGTCAATGCCTCTTTTAATACCAGAAAGTTTTTTGCTAACTTTAGAAACCACAGCTTGGCATTGCATGCTGTTATTAAGGCTTTGATCCACCATAACACCCAGATCCTTCTTAGCCATTGACTCCCCCAGCTGTTCTCCTCCTAGAATGTATGGTGCATGCATGTTTTTAGCCCCCAAGTGCATAACTTTACATTTATCAACATTAAACCTCATTTGCCTCATAGTTGTCTAATTAACTAGTTTATTAAGGGTTGACTTGTAAGTTGGAGACAGGTTATGCCACTTAGCTTGGTGTCACCTACAAACTCTGAAATGGTATTTTTAAGCCCAAATTCTATATAATTTTTAAACAGGTTGAAAAGTAATGGCTTGAACACTGAATGTTGGGGATCACCACTGAGAACCTTAGACCGCTCAGAGTATGAATCATTAACGACTACTATCTGAGTATGAATGTGAAGAACAGCACCTAGGCTGGAAGCGAGATGGACTATACTAAGGCCCAATTATATTTCCTAAATGCACATGTGCTTGAGGAACATGCTGACAGGAGCAGAAAGGAGTCTGCTGTTGCTTCTTCACTGTCCAGTCACAGCCTGAGTGGAGGGGAGTGACTTGTGTTGCTTAACAGTTGTAAAGAATAGTTAGGTGACCAGGCTTGATGTACATAATTCGTTATTGCAGGTAAAACAACTCCCATATTTGTATTTCAGTCCTGTATTTAGAAGTTTGCCTGGAATTCGGATTAAAAGTAGAACACCGTCTGATTTTTATTTTTAGTTTGGTGTACAGTGTAACGCTCCTGCGTTTTATGTATGATGTGGATTTACAGCTGCAGAAATATTCCACTTCAGTAGTCATGTAGAGAAACGCTGAGACACCAATCCCAACTCCCAAAGACTCATCATGTGTGGATGATCTCAATTCAGCAAGTAAATACACACACTCAATAAGAAGTTCCTGGAGTGATCTATGTATATAGTAGTATAGAGGTGATAGGCTGAAGAGACAGGTTGAGTTGAGACGATAGGTGACAGACACTTGAGAGGAATGTTCTTGAGAATGAGATAGTAACAGGCGGGATGCAGATAGGTTAGCAATTATGTATGGTAGTAGATGATAGGATAGCAGATGACATACAGGAGAGACTAACCCAGTGCAAGAGCAGATGATAGTAGGCTCAAGAGCTAGCAATCTAGATAGTGCAGATGTAGTAACAGTCCTTAGTATGCAGAGTTAGACAGTGTAAGCTTTAGTATGAAGGTTATTGAGGTTTCCCCTGTGGGGTACTTATCACTAGTAGCAATGTAGCAGAGGAGAGGTTCGACAAGAGCAGATGATCCGGTAGCGGGATACAGGGATCAGCGCAGCGTGGTTCCGACAGCGAGGTATGCTTGCAAGCATGAGAGCTTCAAGACAGGTTAGCATCAAGGCACATCTAGGCACACAGCAGGTTGAACGAACACATGTGAGTGAGAGCTGGTGATTTAAATAGCTGTTCAGTCCGGCGCTCAGTGATGATGTCAGCACTCTTAAAGGGAAACACACCTATATGTGCTTCATCTATCTAGGTAGATGGAAAGCACCCGGAAATTATGTGATAGGAGGCACTGAGAGTGCCAGAACCTTACATAGAGTGGGGAAGGGTTTCTCTCCAAAATGGAAACACCTGATTGAGATCATAACATTTCTCCACATGTCGGTGATATGTCTGACACATTTTAACGAAGACTTCCTTAAAGGGGATCCGGGAGACTTGTAAGACTAAATAGGCAGAAATAAAAAGCATAATTCTTTATTTCTACTGTATGTGGGAAGATTTGCAAGCTTTCACCTAAATTAAAAAGTTTACGAATCAGGGGTGATCCAAATGCAAGTTGTTTCACACCCCAATGTCTCTTCCACTTAATGTGAAACGTGCAATCTCTTCAACAGTTAATGTATTTCATAAAAACAAAAAGAGGAGGATAGCCCCTGTGGGCAGTGAATGACTGTTGCGGGGAAGATGGGTGGTGGCTCATGTGTCTTCAGCAATAGGCATATTCATTACCTATAAGAAGTACTAGACCCTCACCAGAGTCCTTAAAAAGAATTATGGGTTTGGGTCCCTGGTCAAAGATTTTACTTTTGCCCCTTCAGATAGTAGTTGATGTTATTAACAGACAACTAGTTGTAAAGGGAAACTCCACTTTTGTGGGGGAAAAAAAAATAACAAATAAAGAAAAAAAATATAGTGTATACAATTGCAACACAAGTCATATTGTGATTGAATGGTATTAAACATTACCTTTCCTTTTCAATCTGCAGCCGCTGTCGTTTTCTGAAAATGCAATGCAATATGGCTACCTGGAGGTGTTCTGTATACAGAATGTGTACTGAACACACCCCAAAAACATAATTTCCTGCTTATGTAATTGGCGCACCAATATTCCCAGAAGTCTGCCTAAGATACAAGTCAGATTTCAGGCATCCCCTGCAACAAAAATGTCATTTTTGGTGAGATACTCCCAATAAGAACATATCTAAAGGGATGCGGGCCCAGCAGATTTTCTCATTAGAGCTCTGCAGCTGCACAGCTGATTGATAATTATGAAACCACTCCCATTAGACCTACTCAGCACAGAGGAACAAACAGGGATTTCTTCAGAATAACAAAAGGTAGGAATCTGCAACAAAGTTTGTTATAATCCTTGCAATGTACATGGAGTTATGCTTTAATGTGCCTTTTGACAAGCAAAGATTTAGGAAGAGTTGAATACCCAACAAAGGCTGAGGTTGGTGGTATAAACATGAATATAACAGGCTGAAATTGAGGCAGATGGCAGAAGAACTGGCATAACTGATACCAGGCCAAGGTCAGTGCAGCAATTATAGCAGATGAATACTATCAGAACACCACAAAGTGCTGGATAATATGGATAGCCATAGAACAAATACATTAATAAATAAATACATAACAGAAATAAATTAGACTAATTCATTTTAACTAAGAGGTCAGTTTGTAGACAGGTGAGTGATAAAATGAACAGTTGTTACCAATAAAAATACTTTTTCTGATGTCATGGAGACCACTATGAATGTAACCAAATTTGTCAGAAAACATAATTTAGCTAATCAACTAGTAGTATCCTGAAATTTACATTATGTAGCATAGATTATGTGAAATGATGCATGTTTTTAAATTAGGAATTTTAAGACACATAATAGTCCTTATGGTCACATGAATACAACTTCTATATATGCTATTAAACCAATAACCCCACCAATTGTTTAGTTATTCTTTTGTATCCATTTAGTATGGGATCTTGCAGATCCTGGATTCAGAGGGGCTTGTATAAATGTGTTATGTATTTTGCAGAGCAGCATTTGTAGTTTCAGACACTGTGGCCAATGCTGTTTCTTTAGACTGTGCATAAAAATCATACAATGGTGGTAATTGAATGCATTTATGAGTCTTTCAATGTATCACAGAATGCACAAAATAGGTTACACTGGGAACTAACAATCTTTAATAACTAACATGTAAATAAAATATGATAACAATTACTCTGGGGACTGGCTAGTGAAGAGTTAACACAAATACTCTGGATACTGGCAAGTAATGAGTTATGGAGTGCACCTTGGAGACTGGCCATAGAGAGGTTAACACACATCACCTGAAAACTGGTCTCTGGTAAATGGTAAGTATCTCTTCCCCAAAGAGGTATTGAACATTGACTACAGACTGGCCCTTAAAAGTTAATGCACAGTGTTGAGACAGTGGTCACGGAGGGTTAAAGAGCCTAATTTGGAAGCTAGTTGCTGAAGAGTTAGTGCCGGTTCACACTTATGCGCTTGTACTGCGAATGCGATGCGTTCTAAATAGTCTCCAATCGCATGCATTTTCAAAATACATTGAATTCGTGACGGTCGTTCACATCTATGCGTTGCGATCCAGATGCGAATGTGATGCGATGATAAAAAGGGTCTTGTGCGAGTTTACAGCGCTGCGTTGCGAATTTAGTCTCCATAGACATGAATGTAAATCGGTCTGAACTCGCATGTACAGTTCAGATATGTGCGAATATGTGTACAGTTTGTCCCTTCAGCTCCACCCCTCTATTTCCTGTCCCGAGCCTCCATGTGACATCCACAAAAATCACAAACATCTTGGACATCCACAAACATGGCACCCAAACTTATTGGGATCGACAACGAGGAGCTGATCAGGCTTGTCCGTGCCAGGCCATATATATGGGACAGCCGTACAGCAGAGTACAAAAATAATGCTCTGAAGAAAAGAGGGTGGGAAGAGATTTGTGTAAGCCTGTATCAGGACTGGAATGGATTCACACCTCAAGTGCGGAAACATAAAGGTAAGAAGATATGTTCTATGGTTCCTGTGTGTATATATTTATCACAGAAAGGGGAATCTATGGGGAGCCCTGATGTGAAGGGGATCTATGGGGGGAACCTGATGTGAAGGGGATCTATGGGGGGCCCTGATGTGAAGGTGATCTATGGGGGGGGGCCCTGATGTGAAGGGGATCTATGGGGGGCCCTGATTTGAAGGGGATCTATGGGGGCCCTGATGTGAAGGGTATCTATGGGGGGAACCTGATGTGAAGGGGATCTATGGGGGGGCCCTGATTTGAAGGGGATCTATGGTGGGCCCTGCTCCAAAGGACGGAGCAAGTGGAAGACCATGCATGCTCAGTAGGTAACCGCAAACGAAAAGAACTGAATTATGCAATGTTGAACATTTTAACAACAGTGTATTTATTTAAACAAAGTACAGAGAATGATGAACACTCTTTATTGAATGGCATCAAGCTGCCATGGCACTTGACCGGCAGGACTCATAAAGAAGTCTGTAAAATCCTCCCTGATGTTGGCCCCTCTGTAGTTTCCCCTGGTGTGGATCCACTCTGCGCCTTCCATATCATCCATCAACGAGTCCTCGAAGAGGTATCCATCTCCTGATCTAACAAAATTGTGGAGTGCACAGGCAGCTTTGACAGCAATTATGGCGTTATCTATGGTTAGAGTCATTGGTGTGTGAAGAAATCGCCACTTATTTGCTAGAATTCCAAAATTACACTCCACAACTCTGCGCGCTCTTGTGAGCCTGTAGTTGAAAACTCTCTTTTTGATAGTCAGTGAGCGATTTGCATACGGCGTAGCTGGTGTTCTGAAAGTGCAAAAGCCTCGTCCCCAACAAAAACAAATGGTAGACTGGGTTGAGATGTTCCAGGCAGTGGTCGTTCATGTGGGAGGTCCAGGCTTTTGGCACGTAGCATTTTTCCAAAACTGGAGTGGGAAAAAATGCTGGAGTCGGAACTGCTCCCGTACGAACCAACATCTATGTAGGTGAATGAGTAATTTGCATCCGCCACTGCCAGCAAAACCAATGAAAAATATTTTTTTAATTAAAATATTTGGTACCGCTACCAACTGGTCTCACAATCCTGATGTGCTTGCCATCTATTGCACCGACACAGTTAGGGAAGTTGCAGCGCTCCCAAAAAAGATCAGCTACAGAGATCCACTCCTCTTCGGTTGGTTTTCTCATCACCACATCTCTTAGGACCTCCCAAATGGCAATACAGGTATCACGCACAATTGTGCTCACAGTGAATTTCCCCAATTTAAATTCGTAATGCAAGCTCGCAAATGAATTTCCAGTTCCAAGGTACCTGAAATAAAAAAATAGAAAATTATTATTAGTCATGTTTTTCTCTTACAGAATCACTAATACGAACAAGATGGCGTAGCCTCAAGGACACCCTGCAAAGGTACAAGAGACTAGAACGTGAGGCGAGAAGTGGATCCGGTGCCCCCTAAGCATCCCTATGCCTTTGCCAGATGTCTGGATTTTCTGCTACCGGTTCTAGAAATGCGGAAGTAAGTTATTGTCAAATTCCCTCTTTCACTTATTAACCCATCCTTCCCCCTCCCTCTTGCCAAGCCCCCCCCCCCCCACCTCCAACCCCCTCACCTTCCAATCCCCACCTATCATCTAAATTGTATTTGGAGCGGATAATGAAAAGTAGTTACATATTTGTAATTGCAGCACACAAGCAAGTTGGGAGGAGGTGGAGAATGAGCAGGAGGAACGGGAGGAGGAGGAGCATGCAGCTCAAGTTGATGAAGAGGAAGGCATCGCATTTGCATGTTCATCAAATGTAGATAACATAGCAATTGAGGTACAGGGCTTGGATGAGTCCATATCCGCTCAGGAACCGGAACTGGAGTACAATGAAACTGATGCTTCCACGCCTTCCACCAGGCCACTAAGTCAAGGCAGTCGAGGCTCTACGTCCCACAGGAGGCGAGGCAGCAGGGCAACTGCTCAGGCGGAAGATAATGAGCAGACAAAACATTTATTAGACATTATGTCTGGCATCAGCCAGCAAATAGATGCACAGCGATGCCCACACACACTATTTGCCCACAGTTTAGTACCTCTTCTCAAAGAGGTCCCGCCGGAAAGGTATTTTGAGATGAGAATGGCAGCACAAAACTGTATCCATTCATTCTCTGTACCACGACAGTTCCCGCAAGACAATACATGGACCCCAAATTTAACACCCATTCAATCTGCCATTCCACCAAACCCTTATCCATCCAGTTTTGAACAATACCGGAGCATTCATGAAACCCCTAGATCCCAAATCCCATATCCTATTCCTTCTCCAATTCCCTCTGTAATCCCCCCCCACAGTAGAACATCGGATGTCTCCACTTCTTCCCATTTCCCCCCCTCCCGCAGACCACCACCACAATCAAGTGCATTGGCATCAAACTTACCTCCACCCTATCCACAATATAGGCCCACAAGTGGACCGTCAAGAAATCCATCCCCGCTTGTGCCATTCAGGCTATATCCCAACACCTTGGATAGCTCTTCAACACCACTTGATCCGGATGAGAGTTCACCTAATTTTTTGGATCTATAGGATAGGACACTTGCCACTCTACCGCCATGTTTACCAAAGTTGTCTTTTTTTACATAATGTTTCTGTTTTTTGTTCTTTTGTTCTTGTTATATGCAACAAAATAAAAAATAAAGAAAAACTTTTTTTGAAGTCGACTTTGCCATCATATCTGTCTGCATTAATATGGAGAAAAAAATACATGACATTTCACAAAATATATCACACTTACCGTAATGTAACAAGCAATCTTTCAGCAGGGACAACACTGTTCCGGAAGGTGCTGTTCTGACGCTCCAAACGGGAAAAGAGTAGTCCAAGTAATTCGTCAAAACTAAGAAATAAAAAACACAACACATGTAAGTGGCAAGCAAAAGGGGGGCGTGGGGAGCTTCTGGAATGATTCGGGGGTAGATATAGGTGAAAAGAGGGAGGGGGAAAAGAGAGAAATAGAGGGAAGCAGCAAAAAAGAGAGAAGGAGAAGGAAAGACTCCCTCTCACATACTAACCTATTAACTGACATCCGAGTATAGTTGAAGAACCTCTCTTCATGTTGACGGAGATGATTATAGAGGACACTGAACTGACCTCTGTCTTCCCTATTTGAAATTATGGGATGAACCCAATATCTTTGTTTTCTCATCATCCTCACCCTCCTCCTCCTCCTCCTCTCTTTGTCCACATCGATCAGGACTACAGCAGTGACAGTAGCAACTGCTGCCATGACAAAGGGCAAATGAAACATACTGCCAAAAAGAATGACATAAAATACACCAAAACACAGCTGACACTCCACAACGAACTCTCCCCACAAAAACCAGGAAGTCCACAGGAAGTTTACACCCATTTTATTTTGATTGGCCGGAGCAGAAATCGCATCTGAGCTTAATTAACATGATTACGCAAGTACAATTCGCATTGCAATCGCGCTGTACTATTTAGAAACGCAAGGTAAACATCGCACTGCAAATTCGCATTGCAAGCGCATAAGTGTGAACCGGCACTTAAGGCACAAACTCTGGAGACTGGTCACATGTATATAAAAGCACACCCACGTAAGCCTAGTCTATTAGGGGCTATTACACATACAGTACGTCAGAGACTGTCAGAGACTAAGAGGTTGAATTGTATGTATAGTGTAAACTTTTTTTCAGTTAGAGTAGGAAAGGGTATAAACCCCCGTCAGTTCCGTGTTTTCCTTGTGGTATTATCTCTCGTAGTTGTTACTGGAACAGTGACATTGGCTCTTGTTGTGGGAAAACCTGTAAAATGTTGGATTTCCTATAACTTTCTGACATTGGTCACCAGAAGAAATATAGGGAATCTACCTAGCAGAGATACCAATAGCAATACAAATTTGACAGGGGTTCTATTCCTTCACTACTATTTAAAAAAAAAGTTTTGGCTATACAAACATACACTTTATTGCACACATTCTAGGGACTGGTCACAGAAGGATTAAAGCCCATATACTGCAGCCTTGACCTAAAGCATTAACACAGATAGTTTGGGGAACTAAAAACAATTTTGTTTTGCTAAGAATAAAGACCACGATTCTATCATGATTCTGAAGACCTTTTTTATTTTAAAGATTTACAACCTCTGAACACTGGATTATCAAATAGGATGGCAATAAAATAGGACAGAATACTCTTTGCTTCAATCAAATTGAAAGAAATATAATGAAAAATAATGTAATGTGTAAAGAAGTAAAAAAGTTTTATTAGGGTCTTTTTTTTTAGTACTCGACGATGAAAATTACCAATACCTAGAGAATAATGAGTTAATAAGGCTGATTAGAGTAAATTAAGGGTTAATAAGGGGTTAAACAATTTAATAAAAACCATATATATATATATATATATATATATATATATATATATAGATATAGATATAGATAGATATAGATACATAAATATATCTATCTATATATATATCTATATATATATATATATATATATATATATATATATATATATATATAGATATATATATATATATATGAAAAAAAAAAACACTAAACCGTAACCAATGCCTACAGCAGGTTACCAAGTGAACCTATTCGCTTAGGAATAACCAAAACTAACAATATGCTGCTACTTAATAGAAATTAATAAATGAAAAGATACATAAATACTTATGCCACATGGAGCAGTAATATTACAATATCAGTAGCGCATGGATACCAATAATAATGTTTGTATCCCGAACTGGGTGAAAGCGACAAATCATATCATCACCTCAGACAATAAAATGCTATGTGCACATAAAATAGTCTGTTTAAAAGTCCATCACGATAACATGTGTAATAGAGGCTCCAACTTCTTGCAAACAGGGCATAGGAGTGATGAGTGGTCTTATGAGGGTCACCACTAATGTTCCACCACCACCGTGTCAAATCAGGAGAAATGGCCACTCACCAGATAACCATGCCAGTCTACTTGCATGGAACAGGCTCACCCAGCTTAATGGTATAATCAAACAGCATAAGGTCTCATATGAAGTAGCGATGCAGTCTCCACTGTTTAGATATCCTCATAGAGGAAAAGAAAAGTAGCCTCCAATAGCGCAATAACGGCTCAAAATAATTTATTAAATAATATAAAAGTATGCACTCACATGTGAAATGCAATGTAAAAGTGTTGTTGTTAAATGCGCTCGGTGTGTCGTGTAATCCGATAGGTAGCTCCACGCCGACCCCTTGGATGACCCGGGACAGACTCCTCGTTGCGTGTAGTAAGTATGTGGACGCCGTCTAGCCATATATACTGTATATATATATTTTTTTTTTACTTGACAAGATTGCTTTAAAAAGACTTCATTTTCAGACCAAAGTTCATCACTTTGATCTGTAAATTAATAAGCAGAAGGACAGATAAGAAGATACAATGTTTCTTTTTATCTCTCTCTTTCAGCACTAGCTGCTTTTTTTTGGCAAATGTGAGCAGGGAAACTGCTCTGACAACTAAATGAGTCATTGGTTGTTAAGCAAGCAATGACCCCACTCCTTAACAACTGGTGACAGATGAAATAACCGAAAGTCTGAAAGTATCGAAGAAATGCTGGATTAAGATCATGTGGGTGGGGTTGAATCGAGATTATGATCTTTTAATGATTAATCATGCAGCTCTACTGTATAGTCTAATGCATATAACCTAAAAAATGGTCACTAAGGGGCTAATGAACACACCCTGGAGATTGGATATTATGGGTGTAATTTACATATTCTAGGTGCTAAAAGATTTATTCTGACAGGCTGGCCACTGGCTTTTGAGGGGTTACTGCACATAATCTTCAGAACTCTCACAAATAAGCTAATGCACTTACTTTAGGAGATATAATATATAAATGCTCAGTTACACTCGAATGTAAGATAATTTATTTTTGGCACCCATCCCAAATGTATCAGAAAAAGCATAGAAAAATCCTAGAAAAGGATTTTCCAAAGGGAACGGGGGAGAAGGGATGTTTGAGATGCCGTATATTACAAGGCGTAGCGATGAGGACTTGCTGTGCCCCATCCTACGCCAATGTGTACCTGGGGGAGTGGGAACGGTGGCTCCTCCATTCGGACAAGTTCTCTCAATTTTGCAAACATTTCCTCTTATGGTTACGTTATATTGATGACGTTTTTGTCCTATGGGACGGTCCCCCCTCTCTTTTACAGAATTGTCTCTTGGCCATGAACATTAATGAATACAACTTGTCCTTTACAATGACATACAGCCGTGATACTATCACATTTTTAGATGTACTTGTTGAGGTAACCCCCGAGGGTCTGCTGACAAGCAACCTTTTTCGCAAACCCCCAGCTGGTAACACAATTCTGAGGGCAGACAGCTTCCACCCCAAACCATTGATAAACTCCATCCCCTACTCCCAATTTCTCAGATTGCACCACAACTGTAGCGATGATGACAAATTTAAACATGCAGCCTCCCAATTGAGGGATCGGCTTCTGCACAGAGGGTATTCCAAAAATTGTCTACGCAAGGCCTTTAATAAGGCCTTTGCAAAAGAGAGAGATCAACTCTACTTATAAATAAAAATAGAGAAGTTCCCAATGTCAAACAACCTTTGAGGTTTATTACAACTTATAATTCTCAACACAAGACACTGCGTAAGCATCTCTCGACTTTCTGGCACTTACTCCAGGCTGATAAAAATATTGCACAACTCATACTCTGAACCACTGATAACATTTAGGAGACCACCCTCTTTGAGGGACAAATTAGTATCAAGTGTCTACTCTTCACATCTCACGATTCTTTAACTGAGATGTGTCTTCAGAGGGGTAACCACCCATGTGAAGAATGCCAATGGTGCCCACTATTGAGAAATTCAAAACACCATATTTTACCTAATGGAAAAAAGCACAGACCCAAACATCATGTCAACTGTTCAAGAGTCGGCGTAATTTACCTATTGAATTGCTCTTGTCAAGCTTTTTATATAGGCAAAACAAAGCAGGAGTTTTGGAGGAGAATAAAAGAACATATTGCATCTGTTAAAATTGGGGACATATATACTACATTGGGCAGACATGTCGCCCAGACACATAAATACCATACACCAACTCTGAGTTTTTGGGCCCTAGAGACCATACCACCTACACAAATAGAGAGGGGTGGCGACTGGAACAAAGTGCTCCTACAAAAAGAGACACGATGGATTCACTTCTCGAAAGCAACCGTACCTCTGGGCCTAAATGAAATAATAAGTTATTGGCTTTTCTTAGAAGGTTTTGTATCTGGCCGCTCTGAACATTTAATGTAGGACCAGACAAAGACACCATTCCCCCTTTTTTTCTTTCTCTTTCCCTTCTTCCCTCCCCCCCCCCACTTCCTGCGGCTTGTTCTTTGTGCTTCATTTGTTTTCTTTTTGAATAGATGTCCAATTCAGGACTATACATGTATATTTATCGGATGTTCATCATTTCATGCATGCCATTATGCAGCCCAGGATCATAAATGGATGGGGCCTAATCCGGGTCCCACCCGGCACATGCAGCCCCTTTCTCTCCCTTCGGGGAGGTTGGGGGCCAGGGGGTGGCATCCTCCCTCCCCTGGGAGGGATGTCCGCCCTCTCCATTTTCTCGACAAGCCGGATGCATGTGTCGGCCCAGTTATGGCTTTCCCTCTATGTTGCCCTCTTCCAAAATGGCTGCCGTGGGACCGTCAGATGCTGATTCCATCCGGGCGGAGCCTCCTTTGCTCCCGGCAGATGTCTCTGTGACTTCCGCATACATTGGCGTACATGGCAGTTTACATTTTGGATTGGGCACCCCCGGGGAGGAACCCAGCTGGGGGGGACAGGTGGAGGGTCTCCTCCATCAGTGGGCTTCGGACTGGGGCGTTTCCTGGCTGATGGGTGAGTGGGGATTGGCTTTCCAAACTATGAGGGTGGGCTCACTCCCTTTATATATCCTCACACCTGACCTGCATTTTCATTCCCCACTTGGTGTGGGGAGGTATGCAGGATTCAGGTGAAAAAAGAGGTAAAACGTTTCACTTTATCATCAATGATTTAATTCTACCTTTTCATATGAGCCTTTGGCAAGATGACTCATTATATCTATTTTCTGTTTCTTATTTCTTTTTCTTTTTTTTTTTTCCATATCCGGGTTCCTTTTTTGATAGGACTTGTATGTGGTCTTTATATATATCATTTGAGGACTGAAAAATTCTCTGTCCCTGGGAGGGTCCTGCTGATTTCCTGTCACTAGGTCCTGACCAAATAATATAAAAACAAAATACAGGTAAACCTCTTTATGCATATATACACATATAATTTGTATTATTTAATATAGACAACAATTTTTTTACGTATATTTTTTATGTATTTGTTTATTTTTCCTTAACATTTTTTCTTTATTAGATGTTTTATTTTTCATTTTTTTCTATTTATTTTTTTTATATGCATTTGAATTTTTTCCTTTTTTACATTTTTTTATTCATATATTTTTTTTTTTTTTTTGTCAGTGAGATCTTCTCATATGGCTTTTCTCTTGCTATGTTTTCCTCCTTCTTTCCCCTTCTTGCCAGGTTCGCTTTGGTCTTCTTTCGCCTCTGTCCTTGTGGCTCCCAGGAGAGGACCGCCACCATGGTATGCTCTCAGGCTTTTTGGATTATTTAATCCTACAGTATATTACTGATAGATCTATGTTATATAGATGTGGGTGGACCACACATTCATGTAAGTTGTGCACTCACTTGCATTGGGATTGCAGATGCACTGTTTGTATGATATAAAGGATTGATTTGTTCTATGTGCTGTATATACAGATGCTTGTTAAAAGAATTGCGGACCAATATACCCCCTGAAGAAGACTTGTTTAAAGTTGAAACGCGTTGGGGTTTGGGGGTCCGAGATCTCGTTACTTCACTACCCATATGCTGTGTGGTACCCATCTTTACATGTCCATGTCTGATGATGCATTGAAGGTTTTTTAGAAATTAATGTGGTTTTTATAACAAGTTGTACATGCAAGTCCAAAAAATACTGTTTGTTCTTTGTAACTATGTAATAAAGTTTTTCATTTTTTATATACATCTTTTGCTTCATACCTTCTTCAAATATAAGGCATCTCAAACATCCCTTCTACCCCGCTCCCTTTGGAAAATCCTTTCCTAGGATTTTTTCCAGGCTTTTTCACTTACTTTAGCAGCTGATTACTGTATATTTAATGTAGATAGTCTGAAGACTGGTCACTGAGTATTACTGCACATAACTTTGGAATTGTCAATGAGGGTCTAATGCACATATACTATAGATTTGTCACTGAGGTAGCAACCTGTGCAGTAGTAATCTGTAAAAATAAATAAAAAATGGTCCCCCTGCAGGTTAATGTCATAATGTGCTAGTATGCACCGGGATTCGATCTTCACCCGGTCTACCTTCAGGGTTTGTGGGCTCCAGACATTGTACATTTAGGAGATATTAGCTGTACCTACAGGTAGGTCTTAATAATGGCGCACCTGTAGGTACAAGTTTAAAAGTGGCATTTACTACTGTTTTAAATGCTGTTGTGAAAGATGGGTAGTGATCATGGGAATTAAGGGGCCATCTCACTGCAGGCATGCATACCAGGAAGGGAGATATGTGTGCGAAGGACAAGAATCCAAGGGAAAGCTTGATGGGTAGACTGGGGGTGGAATCTTACTAGAGCAGAATCCAGTAAAATAGAAATTCTAAATTTACTTCTACTGTATATAGGGTGTTTCTGCACTAAAAAAGGAGCATCTGCACTGATTACTTCTCAGCTTAACAGATTATCTAAAGGTTGAGTGGAGAATGCGTATCTCATATCTCATTACCATGTTAACGCAAAGCATATATTATCATTACATATTTGAAAAATGCCAGATGCTAAGAGAATGACAGAAAGAGGGAAGGGACATATTTCCTAAAAAAAAATGTCAGTGTGCACACATTTAGCACACATAGATATGTCTATAATTGTGTTTGAGAGTTTGCAGGTGAATAGAATAAAAATGATTTTACTTGAATAAACAATATAAACAGAAAAATGCAGTAACCCACAGCAACAAAACATAATTCACTGAACTAAGGTTAAAGTGAAACTTTAGTGATACAAAGTAAAATTGCAAGCGGAAATGTCTTTAGTGCAGAAGAAACACTGTGGGCAATTTAACAAAGCACTTATGACACTTTTCTGGTGGTATGGCCCATAAAGGCTTGCATCAAATTCAAAACTCCCTGCTGCCAGTTTCATTAGCTTTACCAACACATCAGGCGGACAGGTACTGTAGTTCCTAATAATGCCACTAAGTGGTGCTATGGCTGCACCAAAGTTAAAGAAGGATTACCCCCAATTCATTCATAATGAAACTGGAGGTAATTAGGACCAACTGTGGAGTGCTTGTCTCTGTGCACTGTCTAGCAGGGTGACATGTTTACTACCTCCTACCCCCTCCTCAATTGTCACTGGCTTTTAAAGACTCTGTTGGCTTCACAGCAGACCTAACAATCAGTGATGCTGACAGTGGGCAGTGCCTGATGGAGAAACTGAGGGACTAGTCCCCCATCATGTCTGCTCTCTCCATGGGTGGCAGGCAGTTGGTGTATTCTGTAGCCAATAAAAGGCTGTCTATTGGCTATGGATCTGCCCACTGTCTGTTATGAATCACAAAGGGAGCTGACTTGATGTCTCTTACTACTTTGCGGTCTGCCCAAAGGCCTGCTCCAAAGAAACAACCACAAAATTAAGAAATGTTCTGAAAAAAATTATTTTAGGTGTAGCAAGGTTTCCAGGCCTATGGCCTGATGTGGGTCTGTGGGTCTGCCATTAGTACCAGTAATCTCTCCAGCCCATGTGAGCTGCGATCCTGGGTGTGACAACTGAAGCAGCGACAACTCCGGCATCTTTGTTTGTGGTTTTTGGTTTTTATTGGAATAAGGGGATGGGAGAAGGGAATGAGTGGGATACTCCTTGAGGCTTAAACTAATTACAATTGGGACTTTACTTCTGAAATGCCTGTTGGCGCTTCCCTGACGCCAGCCGGTGCCAGCCAACACTCACTGACACTGAGAACACTCTGTAGAACAGAAGTGCTGAATCCTCAACTTATAGTCCAGAAGATCCAAGACTGAGAACTGTAGAACTCCTGACACTGTTGTACTGTGAAAGTCACTGAATACTTTCCCCCGCCTAGCACAGCTTGAGGTAGTATGTAGTAGAACTCTGTATAGCTGTCACTGTAACTGGCACACTCTGTGCAATTCAGGGCCCAAACTGCAGGTGCCCCCTTTGACCTTGAACTCTTCAGGGCCCACTGACTATGTACCCCCTCTGTAGCTTCAGGGTCCTCAACCTAGGTACCCCCTTTACAGCTAGCTGACACTGGATCCCAGATCCTCTTCCGGAGTGGTCCCCTCTAACTTCAGGCAGACCCCCAGGGGCAATCCTCAGTACTCACGACCTGTGTAGGCTTTCCTGGGGCTGGACCCCTCTCTCTCTCCGCAGGCTCTCGGCACACCGGATCTCCTCAACTCAACTCAGCACTCTCTGGACACTCAGACGACACCCTGAGACATCCACCTTCCTCAGACAGGAGGAGAGACAGCCGCACTCTCCTTCCTGGGACTCTGCTCCTGCCAAAGACACTGTGCCACGCACTTCCCCCCAAACCTATACCCACTCCCAGAATCCTTTGCAGCATAATGTATATACCCACCTGTATAGAGAAAGGAAGCAAAAGTTAGTCAATCTCATCACATCACACAGAAATCACATCACATTTCTAACTTACTGAACAGTTGAATGTAAAGACCCTCCTCCAAAATTTCAAGGGCAACCTTTCCACTCCCTCCCTGACTGCCTCTGCCAACCAGTGTTGACACGCCGGGGTCCTCCTTTAGCTTGAAAGAACTTGCCCCCTAACACTAGCTGTCTAGACAGAGTCCTCTTTGTTGTGAAACACAGCGCCCTCTGTGGTCCCTTTGAACACTTCAGTGAGGAACAGGGCAGGTCACAGTCTCTCATGACCCACAGTCCTGTTGAGTCAGGGAAACATCACAGGGGTCCAGCAGGGCACCCCACACCAAAGTTCTTGGCCGCTCACAAACTTTGCAGCAATTTCTTCTTTTGTACAGACTGTGGGTGAAGTCTCACACAGCCATTTGTAATCCACAACAGATCCTGGCCCGATGGCCCAAGGGGTCTGTTTCCCTAAAACAGATGCAACTTGAATTCAGCTTTATATTATTTCATGAACAAAACATTTCCTTGGTCAGTTGTGGTAGCCGGCCGGCCACACAAATTTTCTTGTTAAGTTTTTCCTTCCTCCTCTTGCCACTGATGAATGCTGACAAATGTTTCCCTTTCAAATATAGTACTCTGGATGAGGTACTTGAACATATTCTCCATGTTTATTTTTGACCCGGATGGACCAAGCTTGTCTTGAGCCATCTGGGTGGCGGACCTCTACCCTATCTATGTAGATGGAGCACCCATAATACCACTGAACCCTGGCCTTGTGGAATTTCTCTTTTAATCCTTCCTCTGGGGACAAAGAGGTAGTCCCAGATAAGTTCTTCGCACCACCAGTCCCTGAATTTCTCCACTAACAGCATAAACTCCCTTGGAGCATAGGGGTAGTCATAGCCATACTCCAAGGCAACCTTTTTCTGCATCCACCGCTGCATTCTTGACAGTCTAGGGAGGGTTCTCCGGTTACCTCTCCCTGGTGGAGAAAATGGGGTATGTATCCTTTGGATCATCTCCTCATAGGCAATGTTCTGATCCCTGGCAAAATTTCCCGGTGGGGTGAGGTCTGGGACCCTTGTAACATAGGCCTCACAGAACCCCAATTTCTGAGCCACTTCCCCTCTTTCAATAGCCTCCTTGACTTCCTGGTCTAGGGGTGTAACAACTTTGGGACCTGAGGAGCTACTTCCAGTCTCTGATCCCCATTCCCATTCAGTCTCCTCAATGGATCAACAGTCATCCATACCTTGTTCCACAGAGCCATGCTTCAGGTAGAATGGGGCAATTTTCACCCTCACAGCTGACGGTGGAGGAAGACACCTGGGCAACTTCTATCTGGACAGGCTGGGGAATACTTATAGGGGCAGATTCTGTGATGGCCCTGACCGACGGTGCTTCTGGCCAGGCCCCTACTGTTTGGGTGGACACGGATCCCCTCCCTGGGGAGCTCTACGACCGAACCCCCTTCCCGCAGACTGTAAGCCCACCAACTGCAGACAGGGCCTCCATCTGCATCATCAGCCTGAAGATGCCTCTTCCTGCTCCACGAAGGAACATTGATTCGCTCCCCATCATCTCCTGAGTGAGGCCTGTCTCCCACATAACTGAAAGCTTCTTGGGACGGCCCTCGCTCTTCTCTGCCCTGAGCAGCAAATCACCGCATTGCCCACATTAAACACACGCCTGCACCCTCAGAGTAATAGTGGCACATTGGGGACATTCCACTTCCAGGAACTCCTGACCTCCTCCGGTGCACAACGTGAGTCCACCTCCCGGCACCATCCGGATACCGGTATCTCAAACTAGCGGGGGATTGGGCGGGTAGATCTGCTCTCGGCTCTCCGCAGGGTTTTCGGTCACGGTGGTAGCCATAGCGGGAACACTCTTCGCTCCTGGTGAACAACATGTCTCCTTCTCCTACACGTGTCTCCCGCATGGCCGCGCCCGAAGGAGGGGATATTAATAGAGTCCCCTGGGTCGCTCCTGATTGGCCAGAAGTTCCCGCTACCTCCACCCATTCACCATTTTGGGCGGTGACTCCTCCCTTTGGGCAGTTCTGCTCATGTCGCGCTTTCCTGCGTGGTACTGTAACTTTTCCCCTGCAATGCTGCTGCACTGCAAACACTTGGAAAGTAGCTGCAAAGCGGAGTATGTCACTTGCGAGACACACAGTTGCTGCATTCACGCATCCACTCTACCTGCTTCCTGCAGTTGCAGTCTCACACCCAGCCTGATGCTGATGTAGCAGTTCCGGAAACAAAAATTTATGTTTTTGAACTTTTTCTTGTGCTGTTGCCAAGGGCAACTAGCCCAGTAGCTAATGGCAAAATCCCGGATGAGCCCCCAAATGTAGCAAGGTTTCCAGGCCTATGGCCTGATGTGGGTCTGCCATTAGTACCGGTAATCTCTCCAGCCCATGTGAGCCGCGACCCTGGGTGTGACAACTCCGGCATCTTTGTTTGTGGTTTTTATTGGAATAAGGGGATGGGAGAAGGGAATGAGTGGGATACTCCTTGAGGCTTAAACTAATTACAATTGGGACTTTACTTCTGAAATAAATAAATAAATAAATAAATAAATAAAGAGGAAAGACCTATATCCCCAGGCCATATTTGACACTACCATCAGACCTTAGGTATGACTATCTATTCTTCTGGTTTAATCATTCCACCATCAGGCGAGCCCCCTCTCCGGAAGTGATAAAAAGATCCCACGTCCTCCATTTTTCCGCATGTCCATCTCCCCTATGTTTAGAAGTCGCGATCAAATTCTCCATCCTATTAACCTCTTCAACCCTTTGTAGCCAATGGGCAATCTGCGAAGGTGTCATCTGTTTCCACATAGATGGTATACATGCCCAGGCAGCATTCAAAAGAGGACAGAGCAAGGATTTCTTAAAGGCTCCTAACGGGACATCTACCGCTTAAAGCAGAAAAAAAGCTGGATCATCCGGGATATTCCATTCCGTGAATCTTACTAATATTCTACAGACCTCCCCCCAGAAAGATAACAACATCGGGCATGACCAAAAAATATGTAACAACGTGCCTTTCTCGCCTTTACATCTCCAGCACCGATGCGATGCCTCAGGAAAAAAATGATGGAGTGTAATACCAACGTGTCAGGAGCTTAAAATTCGTCTCCTGTATCTTGGTACAGATCGAGGAGTTCAAGGCTAGATGGATCATATTTTGTTTCTGCTGCACAGTAAGCTGGCGTCCAATATCTATCTCCAACTTCTCAACCCAAGGTAGAGCAACCTGCTCAGGCTGAGGTTGAAGCAAACTGTATGACTGAGAAAGGGCACGAGGAAGTGCCTCTTTTTCCATACACAAAGCTTCAAATGAGGTCAGAGGCCTAGAATAGGCAGCGGGTGTCAGAAGAGAGGCAAGAAAATGATGAACTCTAATGGCAGACCAAAACTGAAGTGCAAAGGGTCCCCTTCTGACATCAATTCGGAGATAGTAGGCCATCGGGTCCCTATCAAAAAGTGGGAAGCTTGGTAAATCCCTCTGTCCCGTAGAGCCGCCAAAGCACGATCCAAAGTTCCCATAGGGAACGATGGATGGCCCAGCACTGGCAGAAGGGGTGAGGGCAAATAAAAAAGATAGGAACGTTCACCCCAATGTTCAATCACTGTAAGAGTGGCCCCGATCAAAGAATGCCGGCGAACCAATGGTGGAACATACCAGATGCACCATGGTGCTCCCCGTATTGGGATGCCACATTGTGCCTGTTCCATCTGGACCCATAGCTTGGAAGTAGCATGTCTGCACCAATCCAAGACCCTGCAGAGATGAGATGCCTGTTGATATTTATAAATATCGGGGAGGGCTAGCCCCCCCATACATTTCGGCAGTGTAAGAAGGTTTCTACGTAACCTAGGTTTTTTACCGGCCCACACAAAACTAACAAAAAGGGAATTGATCCGACGCAAAAATTGCCTAGGAATCTTCACAGGCAGAGCCTGAAACAGATACACAAATTGGGGGAGAATACACATTTTTAAGAGGTTGCATCTGCCAAACCAGGAATGTGTTCCCTTCACCCATTTATCCAATAACAGCCGAGTCCGAGTCGCAAGAGGAGGGAAATTTAAGGAATATACCTTCAAAGGATCCGGGGGAATCAAAGTACCCAGGTATTGAAGCGCACTATCTGTCCATAGAAATCCAAAGCTAGCCTGCAGAGTATTTACCATAACAGTGGGCAGCCGAACCCCCATTGCCTCTGATTTCCCCAGATTAATTTTTAAATTGGACAATGTGCCATACAAATCAAATTCTTTCTTCAGATTCGGTAGGGAAACTACTGGATTAGAAAGTGAAAAGAGCATATCATCGGCATAAGCCGAGACTATATGATGACCAATACCTACTCGAATCCCTCCTATATCTTGATTTTGGTGGACCCTGCCAAGGAAAGGTTCCAAGGTGAGGGCAAACAGAAGGGGTGATAGAGGACACCCCTGCCTTGTACCATTCCGAATTGTGAAATTATTTGATAGTATACCGTTTGCCTTCACTTGCGTGCACGGGTCAGTGTATACAGACCCGATCCGGTTAAGCATAATATCTCCTAGGCCAATGTGACGAAGTACTGAAAACATAAATCGCCAATTCACATGGTCGAATGCTTTCTCAGCTGAGAAAGACACTCGGAATATTTTCAGAACTTGCCACATGTATCAGATTAAGAACCTTGACCGTGTTGTCCCTGGCCTCCCTCTTAGGAACAAAACCCACCTGATCCAGGTGCACCAAAGATGGCAGGTATCCACTCAACCGAGATGCCAAAATTTTAGAAAAAAACTTAAGGTCTAGGTTAAGGAGGGAAATTGGTCTGTAACTACCGCAAGCAGTAGGGTCCTTCCCTTCCTTAGGGAGAACGGTAATATGTGCACGAAGCGTATCAGTCCGGAAAGAAGAACCCTCTCCCACGGCATTAAAGAGTCGCGTTAAATGAGGGCTTAAAACTGGAAGCAATGTCTTATAATAAGCCAGCGTAAAGCCATCTGGTCCCGGGGCCTTCCCTGGCTTAGTAGAAGCGATGGCCTTCTCCACTTTCATGGGAGTGATCGGTTCCTCCAACATCCCCGCAACCTCTCCTGTGAGACTCGGCATGTGGGAGGAGATGATATATTCCGCCATCCTGGATTCTGGCACAGCATGTGTCTCAAGATTGTATAGTGATGAATAGAAATCCCCAAAAGTTTGAGCAATCTGTTTGGGTAAAGTTGATTTACGTCCCATAGAAGACATAATCTGTGGTATATAAGTAGACCCCCGAATATCCCGCACTGCCCTAGCAAGCGTTTTCCCACATTTGTCTCCCGATTCAAAAAGAATTCGCCGGCAGCGCTGAAGAAAAGCTTTCACTTTAAATAATTGCAAGTCTAAAATAGACTTGCGAGTAATGTGCAATTCTTCCAGCACCGCAGGTGTGGGAGCATGTTTGTGTCTGGCTTCCAATCTGTGCAAAATTTCCAACAGAGACAATAGTTGGGCTGAGCGTTCATGTTTTAATCTAGCGCCGTGCTTAATAAGAACGCCCCAGATCACCGGCTTATGGGCTTCCCAAATAACTCCTGGATTACAGTCCGAGAGGTTATTCAGTTCAAAGTAAGTTTGTAATTCCCACAGTTTTACTAGGGGTTATGTCGTTTTGGCACAGCCTGTGCTCACACAGTTATGCCAAATGTTTCTGAAAGGGGAAGCCCCAGCCGGGTGAGTCAGCTTCAAAAAGAGAGGACACCAGTAAGCCTTCCCGCGATGTTGCCGTATCTAGGAAGATATCCATGGAAGGAGGGGTCATTTCTCTCGTATTCCCTGCTCTTTGCCGGCGGCTCAATCTTTGCGGCCTCGGAATTTGAAATCGACGCTTCAGTATCCTCAGGTTGTTTTTGCGAAATTGGCAAAGGAGGTTGAACTTGGGAGAATAGCTGGACCATTTGACCAATTTAGAGATGTCGCAAACATAAAATTTTATGTTCGCGAACGGCGAACACGAACTTCCGCAAATGTTCGCGAACGGGCGAACCCCCATAGACTTCAATAGGCAGGCGAATTTTAAAACCCACAGGGACTCTTTCTGGCCACAATAGTGATGGAAAAGTTGTTTCAAGGGGACTAACACCTGGACTGTGGCATGCCGGAGGGGGAGCCATGGCAAAACTCCCATGGAAAATTAAGAGGTAAAATTTAATTAATTTTTTATCTGCAAGGTGCTGTGCCACCCTATATGAGTGGTGGGCAGTGGGCACAGTGCAGTCTGTGGGCCTGACACTCACTGGCAGGCAACTGCAATTATATTACTGAGAAAAAATGTAATTACTTTTTTATCTGCAAGGTATTGTGCTACCCTATATGAGTGGTGGGCAGTGGGCACAGTACAGTCTGTGGGCCTGACACTCACTGGCAGGCAACTGCAATTATATGTAGCACCCTTGTCTTAATGCAAGGTTGCTGTTAAATTTAGTTTGCTGAGCCTTAACTAGCTTGGCTGTAATTATTCTGTGGTCATTGAGCTTCCCTTCTTAATCTAGGTTTGACTGCGTTTCTCCCTTCCGTCAGCAGGTGGCACTGTAGCCTCTGACACTAGTGTGAGAATTACAGTTAAACAAACTGTTAATGTCCATGTCTCTCAGCCAATTACAGTGTCACTACGGCATTCTGGGAGATCTTATTTAAAGGATGGGAGGTCCAATAATCGGTCTCTTCCCACCCGGACCCCCTTGGGGGAGGGTGTGTGCTGCTGTGTGCTGCTGACTAGGCCTGAAGCCTGAGGCCTAGTCAGATACCTGGGATTCTGCTGAGGAGAGCCAGCGACCCACATGGGAAAGATCATCCACAGACATCCAGTAACCTGTGTGAGTAACCTGCTTGTTTCTTATGGAGGACAGCTGTCCAGACAGTACAGACCACAGAAAGGGATTGTGTCTAGTGGAGAGAAGATGTCTCCCAGATCAATCTGAAGCTCATGGATACCTAATGATTCTCAAGGTCTGCTATCCTGTACTGCTGTCTGAATACCTGTCTTTTGCAATGGGAGTCTGCCTAATAGACTGTTCTTAAAGGGTGTCCTGGACCCTACCCCTCTCTCCCCCGGTTTATTCTTGTCCTGTTGAGAAGAAATAAACTATTCTTTTACTTCAGCATAAAAGTGACTGGCGCCCAGCATTTATTTTACCTGCATCACTACCCACCATGCCTGACAATCCACACCCACAGGAGGTATGTAGCCCCTCTCTGCCTCTGAAGGTCATCACTAGGCCCTAGGGGGCTCTGGGGGGTCCGCTACATATATTACAGAGGAAAAATTAAATATATAAATATCAATACTTGTACTAAATTAATAGACGATGTTGTAATCCACTGTGCTTTAGGAAATACAGGTAACACAAACCTGACAGAATAACACAAATAACACAAATTGCTGCTACTTAAATGAGTAAATATAATAAAAAATAAAATTCATCCAGAAAAAAACAGGAACTGGCTTTTTCATTCGAATTTCAGTAGCGCAGGGATGGTAACAACCTCTTACCAAATAAATAGGATGATAACATATACCAAAATATATGAATCAGATGTGATAAATATAAGCATAAAATCATAAATACATAAAAGCATGAAATCACATCAATAGGAGTCCATAAAGTACATAGGTGTAAAATAGGGGTGCGCTGATATAAATGATAGCTGCAACCTGAACTGTGCCTTAGTGAAAATTGTGTATAAAATAGGTGCGCTAACAATGAATGAGTAAATAAATAAATCAACACAGTGATAAATAACAATCTTAAATATGGTGATATTCCAAGTGAGTAAATGAAATAAATCAAATGTCCAAAAGAACTCAAAAGTGACAAGTGATGGGACGTTGTGATCCTTGACTTATTAAATACAATGACTCATATGGTGATGTGAATTCAAAAGTCCACAAAAACTCTTCACCAAAATGTTGAAAAGGTAAAGTAAGTTGCCAGTGCTCTGTGATTGAAGATCCCGCCACCACCACACTATCCTCCTTACCAGATGAATAAATTAGGAAGGCAGAGAAAACTCTGATGATAGTGTTGGGGAGAAGAAAGTAATCAAATAATCCACCCTGTGATATGGTGCAGGATTAGCCTCTTACCAAATGGCAGATGGAATCAGCACAGAGAATATGGAGCAGACAATGCCTCTTCACTGTCAGTGAAGTCAAGGATCACAACGTCCCATCACTTGTCACTTTTGAGTTCTTTTGGACATTTGATTTATTTCATTTACTCACTTGGAATATCACCATATTTAAGATTGTTATTTATCACTGTGTTGATTTATTTATTTACTCATTCATTGTTAGCGCACCTATTTTATACACATAAAGTACATAGGTATAAAGTGCATAGAGCAATGAAAGTGCAAATATGAAGGATCACAGGTGCAACTTATGGGCACCACCCTTGCTTGCCACCACCACACAGTGCTGGGAGAAGTATCTGAAATTCAGACTCACCAGACGCCTATGCCTAACCACTCTCATGGACTAGCCAACAACAGCATATAGAAAAATCAGGTTTCCTCCAGATCTCTGATTTGTGCTGCAAAGACTCCTCTGCAAGATTTCCTGGTAAATTTATAGTGAGTCTGAATTTCAGATAATTCTCCTGGCACTGTGTGGTGGTGGCAAGCAAGGGTGGTCCCCATAAGCCGCACCTGTGATCCTTCATGTCTGCACTTTCATTGGGAGGGTCTGGGAGGGAGGGTATGCTGATTGGCTGGAATGTGTCTGCTGACTGTGAGGTACAGGGTCAAAGTTTGCTCAATGATGATGTATAAGGGGAGGGGGAGGGGGAGGGGGAGGGGGGGGGGACCGAACATTGCATATGTTCGCCCGCCGAGGCGAACGTGAACAAGTGATGTTCGCCGGTGAATAGTTCGGGACATCTCTATTGACCATTCTCCCATTCCATTTTTGCATGTGTCTCCCTTGGGGGTGGTGCCCAACAAATTTAGGCTGATACACCATTTGTTATATCCGAAGGGAGCTTCGGTGAATGACGCCATTTCACCTGACCTGACCTCGGTGTCTTATACCTCCTTTGATGCTACGGTCAGTTGGGTACAGCGATACGGGCAGGGATCGCTGTTGGCAAAGATGGATGTTGAATCTGTCTTTAGTTTGCTGCTGGTCCATCCGGAAAGCCAGCAGTTGCTGGGTTGTTTTTGGGGGGTTCAGGTTTTTTTTGGATCGATGTCTCCCGATGGGATGTTCCATTTCCTGCACGTACTTCAAGGTCTTTAGCACATTTGTACAATGGGTTGTACAGGAGGAAACGCAGTTCCAATCAGTGATGCATTATCTATATGATTTTCTTTGTATTGGCCCACCAGATTCCTCAGTTTGTTCTGTGTTGCTACACACTTTGGAATCTATTGCATCTTCGCCGCTGGTTGTGCCCTTTTTGCGTCACCTTGTTTCGCGTTGTCTAACTTTGAATTGCTTTGTGCAAACTGTTCATGTTCCGGGTGTGTTAAATTCCATCGCCGATTCTTTGTCTCATTTTCAGTGGGACAGGTTCCAAAGGCTGGCATCGGATGCGGAGCAGCAGGGGTTTCCTTGTACCGAACGGCTGTGGAAGCTGGCATTGGAGTAGCTGGAGAGCTAGTGTGTCACTCAGTGAGTGCGGTTACATGGGCGGCGTATTTGTCGGTTTTGGGGTGAGTGGTCTGCATTGGTAAGTTTAGTTGGGGGATGTTTTTCCACTCAGGATCGCTTGTCTTTGCTGTTGTATTTTATTGGGACAGGATTTACCCAGGGCATGTCAGTGTTGAAGATGAACAGGAGTTTGACTGCCTTGGCTTTCTTTTTCCGGCTGCGAGGCCTGTGTGATGTGACCAAGAATTTCATGGTAAGACAGGCCATGAAGGGATTTCGACGGGGTCGTGTGCAGCTGGTTACCTTGCGCTCATTTTTTTTTATTTACTTCAGGAGCTAGTGGGGGGGGGGGGGGGTTGCACAGGATCTGCTCTTCTGTCTATGAGGTGAGGCTGTTTAACGTGGTTTTTGTGTTGGCCTATTTTGGGGCATTCAGGAATGGGGAGTTGGTGAGCAAGAACAGGCGTGGTGTGGGTGGGCTTCAATTCACGGATGTTACAGTGTCCGACGATTGTGTCCTTTTTATTGGAAAATCAAAAACTGATCAGTTGGGTAGAGGGGTTGAGGTCTCTTTGTTTCGGGTGTTGCCGGAGGCAGTTTGCCCAGTGTTTCTGTACAACAGTTTGTTGAGATAAGGGGGTCAGCACTTGGTGCCTTTTTGCTGCATGAGGATGGATCTTTCCTATCGCGCTTTCAGTTTTTGTCCGTATTTCGTCGTGGCTTAGCCATGGTGGGCAAGGACGTTTCACAGTTCAATACCCACTCCTTCCGGGTGGGGGCAGCTATGGAGGAAGCCAGGTGGGGCTTGAGCCCCTAGGTAGTGCGGCGTATAGGTAGGTGGGAGTCAGATAGTTTTAAGTTATATACTGTATTTGCCCTCATTTGCTATAAAATTTTATCAGATGTGTTTACTTTTTTGCGTGATGTATGTTGAGTGTCTATATGTTTCTCTTTTTGATTGCAGGTTCTCATCCGGGTCTTGTATGGATCTTGGGGGATTCATATGTTTTTTGGGGGGCAGTCAGGGCTGCCGCTTGGCCTGAAGGGAGACAACTTGGAGTGCAGCGGAGTGAGGCTCTTTTGAAATGGTTGGGCATTCGAGGTATGATGTGGGGCCATGTTATTCCGAAATTCCATTACTATGCTAGAGTTGACAAGCCCCCGGATGTTTTAGTGCTTCATGTTGGGGGTAATGACTTGGGGGTTAGGGTTACCAGAGACCTAGTGAGAGATGTCAAATTTGACATTTTGTGTTTGATGCGCGAATTTCCTGGGTGCATCATTGTGTGCTCGGATATTGTGGCCAGGAAGGTTTGTCGGTTCGCCTGCTCCATTGTTCGTCTTAACAAGGCGAGAGTTAAGCTGAACAGGGAGGTGGGTATGTTTGTGTCTAGGCTCGGGGGCATTGTGGTTCGGCACCGGGAGTTGGAGGATCATTCTGTCCGATATTGGAGGGATGCTGGCATTAACTTGAATGCGGTAGGCACGGATATATGGTCTTTGGGCCTACAGGAAGGAGTGCAGAGGGCGCTGCAGGTGTGGAGGGATTTGCTTGAACGAGGTGTCACTCAAGCTCAGGTGGCAAGTCAAGGGGTCTTTGGGGGGGGTCAGTGAGCAAGTAAATTGTTAAAAAGAATCGTGGGGCCCATCTAAGGTATGGTGCTTTCATTTGGTTAGTGGTGGTCCTCCCAGGAGCTAGGTCCCCTGGGGGAAAAAATGGAAGTATGTGTGGTGTCGTAATGTCTTCAACCCATTTGGGGCGCGGCTGAGGACATGGACGATTACAGTTACAATCCTGTCTAAGGACACCCAAAGACCCCTTCTGGTTTAAGCATTGTTAGAATTATATTGTTGAATTTGCACGTATCGGCATGTTTTATTGTTATGTTATTGATTCTTTGGTTAATAAAAATGGCTGCTGTGGCCGTATTAAACCCATGTCACGCAGTCCGTGCCGTTATTTTGTAGTATTAAGGACCCAGGTTGATGAATATTTTAGTCAAGTGAGCCCTTTAGGAGAGAATAGAAAAGGGCAGCATGACTAGGGGAGGAACAGGGGAACAGAGTTAAGGAAGGGTCAGCTAGGTCAGTGTAGTGTGCCGTAGGGGTGATCGAACGGTTCCGGTCGACCATCGGTTTGACCCGAACATTAGCGGTTCAGCCGAATTTAGAACTTTTTGCCCAAAAAGTTCGGAATTCGGCAACCAGAACCGACCAAAATGCAATGGGACAGGAAATGGGCTTTAAAAGCCCATGATTGGACCAGAACCATTAGCAAAAGCCAATTGAGGGGGCAGGAGAATGCTAGGAATGTGATTGGAGTGACTAGGGGGTCCATAGGCCAATCATTAGTGAATACGCCCCCCCAGTATATAAGATAGCCCCCGCCAAATTCCTAGCATTGTTATACAGGGACATGGAAGAAAGTGGAAGGAGTTCGTGGACTTCTGCTACAAAGTGTAATTTAGCATTTATTAGTGTGAGGAAAGGGATATCTAGTGTAGTTAGGGTGCTCTTTTACACTTTAGTTAGCTTTAATAATTTAGTTTCTGTAGGGAAAGTGTTAAGTGCCAGGGTGACCGTAGTGTAGTGTAGGGTGAACTGACAGTGACTGCTATGGCAGGGTTACCAAACCCTTCCATATCAGGGTAACCGCTATAGAGAAAAGCTAGTTTCTCTGAAGTCACTTTCGCTGCAGTAATATGGCTTCGCCCCTGTCAGCTTGCTTTTTGGCTGCAGGCGTCTATAGGGATTTTTTGAGCACATGTTTGGAGTCAGGCATGACATCTGAACATGTGTATAGGGGGTATATATACACACCCATGTATGTATATATACACCTGCACATATATAGGTGTAAAAGGAGCAGAAAACACTACTTGCGCTAATGAAATAATTAACACCAATATAGTTACGCTCCTATCACACCTATATATGTCTAAGTGTAAAATACATACAAGTATGTGTGTATATATACCACTATACACAAGTTCAGATGTTTTGCCTGCCTCCAAAGAACCCAAAAAAATGCCCAAAAAAACACTAGCGCCAAAAAAAAAACGCCCAGGTGTGTTGTTGCAGGCATTTTTTTGGGGTTTTTGGAGGCAGGCAAAACATCTGAACTTGTGTATAGTGGTATATATACACACATACTTATATGTATTTTACACTTAGACATATATAGGTGTGATAGGAGCGTAACTATATTGGTGTTAATTATTTCATTAGCGCAAGCATATATTTCTGCTACTATCACACCTATATATGTCTAGGTGTATATATACATATAAGTACGTGTGTATATATACCCGTATACACAAGTTCAGATGTTTTGCCTGCCTCCAAATAACCCAAGAAAATGCCAAAAAAACGCTAGCGCCAAAAAAAACCGCCCAGGTGTGTTGTTGCAGGCATTTTTTGGGGGTTTTTGGAGGCAGGCAAAACATCTGAACTTGTGTATAGTGGTATATATACACACATACTTATATTTATATATACACCTAGACATATATAGGTGTGATAGTAGCAGAAATATATGCTTGCGCTAATGAAATAATTAACACCAATATAGTTACGCTCCTATCACACCTATATATGTCTAAGTGTAAAATACATATAAGTATGTGTGTATATATGCGAACCACACAAACTTCAGAGCTTAGCTTCGCAAGCCGGAACCGGAAGTCGGAAGCCGTTCCGAGAGGACGTGTAGCCCGTACCGTACCGCTGACCACCAATGCAAACGATTGGAAAATCTTTTTAAGCTGCTAGCCCTATTTAGGGTCAATTAACCTGCAATTTTACTGCACTATCTGGAGCATTCTTCTTTTCCCTATGCATAAAACCGGACCATGAGGGATTGTTGCCAGCCCAGGGGATACCGTGAGGAGACCCGTCTGAGCCCAGGGGGCTCATTAAGCCTGATTGGTTCTGGTGCCATAAGGCATTCAGAACCCACCCTATCTGGTAAGTGACCGAACCACAATATTTATTTGGAACAAGGAATATCTGAACCTTATATATCAAATCTGAATACAAGCACCTTATATGAATTTTGGACATTTATTGGAAGGACACTATTACTATATCATTTTAATTATCATCTGATGGGATAATTATAAGAGTTTTGCACGTTTTAGTATTGAATCATTGTATTTATTTTTTACCACTTGTGCTTATTTAATTTACACTATTGCACTTTATTAACCATTGGAGTATTGTAATTTATTCGAGCAAGCGCTGTACTTTGGTCTTCTGACCAAATACTCACCAACGCTATTGCACCAATTCATACAGCAGCTGCTATTTCACACATTTATTTATTTATTTATTTATCAACACTAAATTGCACGATATCACTTTATCCAACCTTTTCCAAAGGCGCGTGGAAATACACTTGTATTTTTTTGCACTATGTTTCACAGAGACTGTTTCTTTAGGAAACCTGATTTTTCATCTACAACAATGAAATCCTATTCAGTTTTTCACTGTCTCCCAATGGCGTGATGTAGTCGCGAACTGATGGTGACCTACTCACACCCAGACTACATCGGAGTCAGGTCTGAGGGATATATCGAACTGTATTTAATCTCCCTGACCTTAGTCACGACCACTTGGTAATGGAGCGGCAAAACAGGAAAGGCATCCGCAGCACGCTCAATTATGGACAGAAATTGAGTTGCAATAGAGTGTACTAGCTAAAGTGCTATCCTCTTTTACAAAGATTTGGACAACTAAAAATCTAATTTTATTCTGATTGTATGACATGTAAACCAAAATTAATCACTTGCTGGCCAGCATATGTATATAAATGTTTTGGGCAGAAACCTGTTTTACCAATATCATTTCATGATCCTTGTATTGTATCAATAAAGCATTTCAACAAACATGACTTGTAACAAAATGTGATAAAAAAGTGCTATAAGTGCAATTTTGGTTTAGCATTTTTTGGAATTAACACAGTCGGGTCAAAAATGTTAACACGTTAAGGATTATCAAAGTATTTATTCGGGTACACTTGTATACAGTGCCATCACTATTTTTTGTTTTTATTTGTGATTGAGATACTCTCAATAAGACAGCAGCAGTATCAGGTAAAGACTAACCACCACCTAGGTGCGGTCATTTGTTACATGATCCTTGTATTGTTTTTTTTTGGCTTTCCAGTAAAAGTGATTGAGCAGCCCAATCACTTTTACAGTGTTCAGAAGGGTCCCCTCGACAATGCCTATCGCCATTCCCTGGCTCTCCTATTCCACTGGGGAGTCTGGGACTGCTGCAAACTCATGGGTTGGCTGCCCACAGAGCAGATGGCGGAACATCCATACCCCCATCTCCTTTGTGATGAATGAATTTTGTCACTTCCAGGTTCAATGTTCTTTCCCTGTCTAGTTCAGCCAGAGAAGCATCTAATAAAAAATATTTGTGTTTGTTCAGATGCTTTTAAGGCCGGGGAAGCGTCAGGGGTCTAATAGACCTCTGATAAGTCCATAAAGAGTAGCTGTCACTGCCCAAAACTATCACAAGGGGCCTTGTTCACCTGTTGTGATAGCGGTTACATTGAAACTATTAGGTACTGTAATTTTAAATCTTGAGATGCTTGGTATATATTTACTTAACACAAGATCGTCTTTTATATTTTACCAAAAAATTGTGTATTATTATGGGGTGGATTTACTAAAACTGGAGAGTGCAAAAATCTGGTCCAGTTCTGCATTGAAAATCAGCTTCCAGATTGTTTTTGTCAAAGCCTGATTAAACAAGCTGAGGTTAGAAGCTGATTGGCCACCATGCACAACTGCACCAGATTTTACACTGGCCAGTTTTAGTAAATTAGCCTCATTGTGTTAGTGTGCATTAAAATGCATTTACATGTATTTTTTTCCTGAAAATTTGTGTTGCTGTGCAAATATTATGCAATATAAAAAATTGAAAATGCCACCATTTTATTCTCTAGGGTCTCTGATTTTAGAAAATATATAATATTTGGCAGTTCTAAGTAATTTTCTAGCAAACAAATGCTGACTTAACATCAAATTGCTACAGTACACATATGGTTAAACATGTTGGGAGTTTAGGTAGGTAATGCTCAAAAGTATTGCTCAATCCCCCTCCCAAACAATGAACACGTCGACTTTGTACCTATGCCACAATAACACCTTCCACAAATATGATGCTTCCACCTCTCCTACATCTGCAGGCAGTAGGAGTCACTGAAAGTAAAAGTAATATGTCTTGTCCTCTTGCCAATCTGCCGCAGTACATTTCTTTCTGAGAAATTTGCAGATACAGTGCCTTTGAAAGTATTCGGCCCCCTTGAACTTTGCTACCTTTTGCCACATTTCAGGCTTCAAACATAAAGATATAAAACTGTAATTTTTTGTGAAGAATCAACAACAAGTGGGACACAATCATGAAGTGGAATGAAATTTATTGGATATTTCAAACTTTTTTAACAAATAAAAAACTGAAAAATTGGGCGTGCAAAATTATTCAGCCCCTTTACTTTCAGTGCAGCAAACTCTCTCCAGAAGTTTAGTGAGGATTTCTGAATGATCCAATGTTGACCTAAATGACTAATGATGATAAATAGAATCCACCTGTGTGTAATCAAGTCTTCGTATAAATGAACCTGCACTGTGATAGTCTCAGAGGTCCGTTTAAAGCACAGAGAGCATCATGAAGAACAAGGAACACACCAGGCAGGTCTGAGATACTGTTGTGGAGAAGTTTAAAGCTGGATTTGGATACAAAAAGATTTCCCAAGCTTTAAACATCCCAAGGAGCACTGTGCAAGCGATGCACACTGAGCACTTCGCAAGGCACTGTATGTATAGGCCCCTAACAACACATCTGCATAGATGAGTCCTTCATACATTTCGTTGCCAATCCTTGCAATCAAGCAGTATCTGTAGATATGGGATCAAAATGTCTAAGCCCTGTGAGAGGGCAACAGTCTAAAAGAGATTTAGAGTTTATAAGGGAAAGGATAGCGAAGTAGAGCTCCCCACCGACTGCGGATGGGACTTGGTGTCTCCCTTGTTTCGGAAGGGGTACCATTTGTACATGGACAACTTCTATAAAAGCGTGCCCTTTTTTAGACACTTATCCAATCTTGAAATAGGCTGCTGGGCACTGTGCAACCTAACTGTCAGAGCTTCCCCCAGCAGCTCATTAACACCGGACTTAGAAAGGGGGAGAATGTCTGCTTGAGGAATGGCGAATTACTCGCAGCGAAGTAGAAAGATAAATGGGAAGTTTATGTCTTCCATTCACACGGATACAACAGTCCAAGTTAGCATAGCATCTAGTGTTGTTGAGAACCCTCTCTGTTTCCACGACTATAATTTTATTATGGGAGGGGTGGCTTCAACGAGCAAATGATGAAGCCATGCTTAATTTCCCGAAGAGTTCAACACTGGTAGAAAAAGGTGTCTATTTATTTTTTAAATTTTCTCTATTTAATCCTTTTGTGATTTACAAAACAATAGGAAGAAGTGGATCCTTCCTTAAATTTTCAGGAAGTTTCCCTGGTACATTGACCCAAAAGTCACCCCAAAAAAGAGGTTGTGTCTGTGGCAGACACAGAATAAGACAAGACACTCGTTATTTCTATCCCTCCTGTCCTGGCCAGCCTGATCTCTGCATCACGGACTACTACTTCCGTCGCTACCACATACTAGTGCAGTATTAGTATGGGTACAGCACTGCACAATTTAGGGCACATAATTCACACACAAGGGTCTCCAAAGATGTTAAATAGTCAGGAAATATGTCTATTACATTTTGAGAGACCGTAAACTCAAAGGCTGGAAAATTTACAGTTACGGTTTTGATAAGTTTAAAAAAAAAAGTTTAAAAAAGTCTGAAAAAAAAATGAAAAAAAAAAAGTGTTGTTTTATTGAGTTTAAGTTTTGGATAGTGTGGAGAGGGATTAGAACCCCCGGTCAGTTTTTATTGCTGTCTGTGCCCCCATTAAGGAGTTCTGCTTACCATTAGCATTGAAAGTGAAAGTAATAGGGAATCTCAAATTTGGGTTGTCCCCAGAAAAGTAATAGAGGGGAAATCCTTCAATGGGGACAATAGTTCTGGTAACCTGGGGTCCCAAAGGAATTCCCTTAATTTGCGGGGATTTCCTCTCACTTCCTATGGGACAGAAAGTGAAAGAGAATCTCCTCAATGGGACACAGATGGTGAAAAAAAAATTGACAGGGGTTATAAAACTCCCTTACTTTATCCAAAATGGAAACAAAAATTGCCTATAGTTCCACTTTAATGTTATATTGTTACTGTGTTTTATTGTAAACCATTCTGGTTTGCTTTGCAGAAACACCAGTCAGCTACAGCACTGATCTGTTTATTCTGACAGCAGCAGGGTGTGGCTCTCAGAATACATACGTCAGTGTCAGCAGCGCTGCAGTAGTACATTTCTTATCCGCAGTATATGTCAATGCATCAGGGGCCTGGGGTAGTCAGTGGGCAGATCGCTCTTATGCTTCGGCATATATTTTTTTACTTTTTTTTGGCACAGATTTAAGTTTAAAAAAAAGTTGCTGTATTATTAAATTAATGGTATATCATTACTGCGTGTTTTTTTTTACCGTTATTGTGTGAAACGCCATTCAACTGCAGCACTGATCTGTTTATTCTGACAGCAGCAGGGTGCTGTTCAGAGAATATACAGTATGTCAGTGTCTGCAGCACTGCGGGAAGAGATTTCTCATCCACAGTTATAAAAAAACACGTATGACCAAGCTTCCGCTCCTTCAGCCCATCGTATGACGAAACGCCTAGGGCAGAGCAAGGCCATTGATGTCACCACGAACGTCGACATCGCGCTCGCGGCTCACAGCTCTGGCTGGAGGTGACTTGGCTATACATGATCGCTGTTTGTACTAGTGTCCATGGAGACACCTCCTTGCAGTGAGGAAGGCAGGAAAACTATCACTGAGAGCGTGGCTTTCGAGTGAGAGCTGTATGGAGTGTGACCTGCTGCTGCTGCTGACCGGACCCCCTCCCCCAGACTAAGAGGCGGTTGCGGCAGCAGCGGTGTCTAAGAACCCAGATACAGATCCCGAGAGGCACCAGCGGTGGCGGGTGACCAGGGGACTGGGAGCGGCGGCAGGTAACCCTGGGATTAAGTGTGGTGGGAGAGTGAGAGCAGGACTAGGAGATTAAGAGGTGACATGCTGACTGGGGCGGTGGGTAAGTGAAAGTGCTGAGTGGGGGAGTGAGGGATTATAACAAACGAAGGCAGCGGGAGCGGTGGCAGGAGCAGAGAAGCAGGTTCCAAATTCTGTTACCTGCTATTTTAGAGCAGAGAAGCAGGCTGTCTGTTCACTGACTGAGGGAGAAGGAATTGCTGACAAGCCCTGGAAGTGTCAGTGTCAGCATACAGGGGTGGCTGAGCAAAAGCACAGAGACACAATCTAAAAGAAAAAAAAAAAGACTATGACTGTGACTTTGAAGACTGACTGTAGTAGGGATGCTGGCTGAGGAAGGTGTAGTGTGAGTACCTGAGAATTGTGAGTACCTGAGTATTTTATCTGGGTACTGTGAGTACCAGAATATTGAGAGTACCTGAGTATTGAGAGTACCTGAGTTGTGTGTGTACCTGAGTATTGTATCTGAGTATTGTACTTGAGTATTGAGTATCTTAGTATTATATCTGAGCACTGTGAGTACCGAGTATTGTGAATACTGAGTATTGTATCTGAGTATTGTGAGTATCTGAGTGTTGTATGTGAGCATTGTGATTACCGAGTATTGTGAGTATCTGAGTATTGTTCCTGAGTGGTGTGAGTACCTGAGTAGTGTGATGACCTGAGTATTGTGAGCACCTGAGTAGTGTGAGCATCTGAGTAGGGAAGGTACCTGAGTAGTGTAAGTACCTGAGTAGTGTAAGTGTCTGAGTACCTGAGTAGTGGGAGTACCTGAGTGGGGTGAGCACCTGAGTATTGTGAGTATCTGAGTATTGTACCTGAGTAGTGTGAGTACCTGAATAGTGTGAATACCTGAGTAGTATGAGTACCTGAGTAAGGGAGTATCTGAGTAGTGTGAGTGTCTGAGTATTGTATCTGATTAATGTGAGTACCTGAGTATTGTGAGTACTGAATGTTGTGAGTACCCAAGTGTTGCAAGTACCTGAGTGGAGTGATTGTGTAGTGTTGTATACTGCTGAGTACCTGAGTGGATGGAGTGACTGTGTAGTGTTGTATACTGCTGAGTACCTGAGTGGAGTGACTGTGTAGTGTTATATACTGATGAGTAGAGATGGCCTTGCGGTTCGCCCCGAGGTCGGTTCCCGGCAAATTTTGCTTGTTCGCTACCCGCCAAATTTGCGAACACATGGTGTCGTTCGCGGCGGCCATATTTGTTTACATTGGGGGGAACTTTGACCCGTGACACAGCCGTCAGGTGGAACGGGACAGCCAATTGAAACATTCCAGCACATGGACAGTCCCCCTACCTTATAAATAGACCAGATCTGGCGGCCATTTCACATTCCGCTTTCTGCCAGTGTAGGGAGAGGTCTGCTGTGCTCATCAGGGAGAGTTTGCTAGACACATGTAGCATTGTGAAGATCCACAAAAGTCCTTTCCAGGGCTGGTATATTTCGGTATAGGTCTACTAGTATCTTTTGAGCTTAGGGGCAGGTATCCAGTGGTTGCTTTAGGGGCAGTTAGAGATCGGCTGCAGTCACAAATCGCTCTGTCAATGTCCGCAAAAGTCCTTTCCAGGGCTGGTATTTCGGTATAGGTCTAGTATCTTTTGAGCTTAGGGAGAGGTATCCTGTGGTTGCTTTAGGGGCAGTTAGAGATCGGCTGCAGTCACACAGAAATCGCTTTGTCAATGTCCACAAAAGTCATTTAAAATGCTCCAATGTCATTTTAGGGTCTATTACAGTCTCTTTACTATAGGGGCAGGTATCCTGTGGTTGCTGTAGGGGAAGTTAGAGATCGGCTGCAGTCACACAGAAATCACGTTGTCAATGTCCACAAAAGTCATTTAAAAAGCTCCAATGTTATAGGGTCTATTACAGTCTCTTTACTATAGGGGCAGGTATCCTGTGGTTGCTGTAGGGGCAGTTAGAGATCGACTGCAGTCACACACAAATTGCTCTGTTAATGTCCACAAAAGCCATGTAAAGGGCTGCAAATTGTTTGGTATTGCTGTGCAGTGAACTAAAAAGGGGGGGGGGGCGGTGGGGGAGGGGGGTAATCCACAGTATAATATACTTTGTAGAAAGCATATTATAGTGGATTAGTACTATTATTGTGCACTGTGCAGCATTGTGACAGATGTGGTGGTGAGACTGAGCGTTTCTGCAGCAACACTACACACAGTGACAAAAGCACTTATAATGTATTATAACTGGTGTGATAAACCAAATGCCCCCCCCCCCCCCCCAATGCCACATATTGAAGTGGGGTGTTATCTGAGTAAACTTTTTCAAGTGTATTTGTGTCATGCAACAATATTGCCTAGTTTGCTGAGTGAAGTCTGGTACACAGTGCCAAACTCACTGGCCAATTTTTTGAACTGGTGTGCTACACCAATGCCACATATTGAAGTGGGGTGTTATTTAACAGTATACATTTCTAAGAGTGTATTTTAGTCCTGCAAAAATTTGGCCTCTCGCTGTGTAAACAGTGCTACACACAGTGACAACAGTTACTGACCGATTATTTGTAGAATTGGTGAAATAAACCTGTGCCCCCCCCCCCCTCCCCAATGCCACATATTGAATTGAGGTGTTATTTAACAGTATACTTTTCTAAGATTGTATTTTAGTCCTGCAAACATTTGGCCTCTTTTGCTGTGTTAACTCTGCTACACACAGTGACAACAGTTACTGGCCAATTATTTGTAGAACTGGCGGACTGACGGACCAGCAGATAGGGAGCAGAGGCAGGCAGAACTTGCATTGCAGAAGAGGTAGAAAGCAGACTGCAAATGTATCAGGAGCGAGCCATAAACCATGTACAGTCACATCTGGCGCTCCCAGGACGCCGGCACATGGCTCCGCAGTGTGGGCTTTTATTAATGTGTCCATTGCTGACACCAGGGTTGCCATCGGCAGCCTTTGCAGTCAACGCATAAGTCGCGGTAAGCTCAACACTCACCTAAGGACAACCTCCTTAAGAAGGCACCTGGAATCCCATCACCAAGCCCAGTGGGAGCAAAACTGTCAGAACCCACGAAGCCACACTCCATGCTCTCACCGTCCAGCCTCTTCTCCTTCTCCTCCCCCTTCTCCTTCTTCTGTTTCCTCACAGTTGTCCAACACTCTACCTTCCATGATGCCGTCGTCACGTTTTTCTGGAAAAAGACAGGCTTCTGTGGCTTAAATGTTGGAGCGTAAAAAAAAGGTTTCAGTTCAACCCATGTGAGCTCATGTTTGCGGCCTATAGAGGCCGCCACCTACTTGTGTATACTGTGAACGCCTACTGTACCTCTAGCCATCATATACAGGTCCCTCTCACAAAATTAGCATATTGTGATAAAGTTCATTATTTTCTGTAATGTACTGATAAACATTAGACTTTCATATATTTTAGATTCATTACACACAACTGAAGTAGTGCAAGCCTTTTATTGTTTTAATATTGATGATTTTGACATACAGCCAATGAAAAACCAAAATTCCTATCTCAAAAAATTAGCATATTTCATCCGACCAATAAAAAAAAAAGTGTTTTTAATACAAAAAAAATCAACCTTCAAATAATTATGTTCAGTTATGCACTCAATACTTGGTCGGGAATCCTTTTGCAGAAATGACTGTTTCAATGCGGCGTGGCATGGAGGCAATCAGCCTGTGGCACTGCTGAGGTGTTATGGAGGCCCAGGATGCTTCGATAGCGGCCTTGAGCTCATCCAGAGTGTTGGGTCTTGCGTCTCTCAACTTTCTCTTCACAACATCCCACAGATTCTCTATGGGGTTCAGGTCAGGAGAGTTGGCAGGTGTAAGATTCTGGTACCTCCGGTACCCTTAATCACCACTTTCTCTGTAATGCGTCCCACCTTTCTCTTCAGGTGGTACGCATATACCTTTAAGAACGATGATGTCACTGCTGAGCTCCGCAGAGCAGCTATTTCAACCGCCGGCAGTCTCACCCACATTGTTCGTTCAACCGCATGGTTGGTTTGATCAAGCCATGCCTGAAGCAGCCATACCTGATGTTACTCGCTCATGTATCTCGCTACCTGGACTTGTTTCACTCACTGATCTTGTATCTCGCTACCCGATCACTCTTGGAATACTGCTTCTACTTATGGCTATCTCACCCTGCTTTCCTGCCTTGTTATCCACATGCTTTCAAGCCTGTCTCTCGATCGGAAGCTCCAGCTATTCCCTTTACCTGGAGCAGACCGGAACCTCGCTACTGATCCCTGTATCTCGCTACCGGATCATTCCTTATCTACTGGACCTCTCTAAACTACTAACATTACAAGTGATAAGTACCCCGCAGGGGAACCCTCCATAACCTTATTGCACTATCTACCTATGCACATTAAGGACTGTTACTACCTATCCATACTATCCTATCATCTGCACTGTTACATAGATTGCTAGCTCTTGAGCCTACTACCATCTATCATCTGCACTGCTGCATAGATTGCTAGCTCTCCTGTCTACTACTATCTATCCTTGCACTGGGTTAGTCTATCCTGTATTTGTCATCTGCTGTCCTCACCACCTGTTAGCATACTCGATACTAACCTATCTGCATTCCTAAATACCATCTTGAACTCTCCTATACAAACCTATCAAGTGATTACCATCCTTGTCACTGTTCACACCTGTCCCTTCAGCACATCACCTTCATACTATCATATACATCCTATCACTCCAGGAACATCTCATTGAGTGTGTATATATCTGTATGTTGAAGCTGACAGGCCCACGGTGATGAGTCCTGGAGAGTTGGATCTGGTATTCAACACATCTCTACATGACTACTGAGTGGAGATTTTGCAGCTGCAAATCCAGCCTATACTAAAAACGCAGGAGCGTTACAGCAGGCCAATTGAGCACAGTAATACCATGGTCAGTAAACCATTTACCAGTGGTTTTGGCACTGTGAGCAGGTGCCAGGTCGTGCTTAAAAATGAAATCTTCATCTCCATAAAGCTTTTCAGCAGATGGAAGCATGAAGTGCTCCAAAATCTCCTGATAGCTAGCTGCATTGACCCTGCCCTTGATAAAACACAGTGGACCAACACCAGCAGCTGACATGGCACCCCAGACCATCACTGACTGGGGGTACTTGACACTGGACTTCAGGTATTTTGGCATTTCCCTCTCCCCAGTCTTCCTCCAGACTCTGGCACCTTGATTTCCGAATGACATGCAAAATTTGCTTTCATCCGAAAAAAGTACTTTGGACCACTGAGCAACAGTCCAGTGCTGCTTCTCTGTAGCCCAAGTCAGACGCTTCTGCCGCTGTTTCTGGTTCAAAAGTGGCTTGACCTGGGGAATGCGGCACCTGTAGCCCATTTCCTGCACACGCCTGTACACGGTGGCTCTAGATGTTTCTACTCCAGACTCAGTCCACTGCTTCCGCAGGTCCCCCAAGGTCTGGAATCGGTCCTTCTCCACAATCTTCCTCAGGGTCCGGTCACCTCTTCTCGTTGTGCAGCGTTTTCTGCCACACTTTTTCCTTCCCACAGACTTCCCACTGAGGTGCCTTGATATAGCACTCTGGGAACAGCCTATTCATTCAGAAATTTCTTTCTGTGTCTTACCCTCTTGCTTGAGGGTGTCAATGATGGCCTCCTGGACAGCAGTCAGGTCGGCAGTCTTACCCATGATTGCGGTTTTGAGTAATGAACCAGGCTGGGAGTTTTTAAAAGCCTCAGGAATCTTTTGCAGGTGTTTAGAGTTAATTAGTTGATTCAGATGATTAGGTTAATAGCTCGTTTAGAGAACCTTTTCATGATATGCTAATTTTTTGAGATAGGAATTTTGGGTTTTCATGAGCTGTATGCCAAAATCATCAATATTAAAACAATAAAAGGCTTTCACTACTTCAGTTGTGTGTAATGAATCTAAAATATATGAAAGTCTAATGTTTATCAGTACATTACAGAAAATAATGAACTTTATCACAATATGCTAATTTTTTTAGAGGGACCTGTACTACGTTCTTTACTGTCAGTTCAACCCATGTCAGCTCATGTTTGCGGCCTAAACAGCCCGCCACCAACTTGTGTATACTGTGAACGCCTACTGTACCTCTAGCCATCATATACTATGTTCTTTGCTGTCAGTTCAACCCATGTGAGCTCATGTTTGCGGCCTATAGAGGCCGCCACCTACTTGTATATACTGTGAACGCCTACTGCACCTCTAGCCATTATATACTACGTTCTTTACTGTCAGTTCAACCCATGTGAGCTCATGTTTGCGGCCTAAACAGCCCGCCACCAACTTGTGTATACTGTGAACGCCTACTGTACCTCTAGCCATCATATACTACGTTCTTTACTGTCAGTTCAACCCATGTGAGCTCATGTTTGTGGCCTAAACAGCCCGCCACCAGCTTGTGTATACTGTGAACGCCTACTGTACCTCTAGCCATCATATACTACGTTCTTTGCTCTCAGTTCAACCCATGTGAGCTCATGTTTGCGGCCTAAACAGCCCGCCACCAACTTGTGTATACTGTGAACGCCTACTGTACCTCTAGCAATCATATACTATGTTCTTTACTGTCAGTTCAACCCATTTGAGCTCATGTTTGCGGCTTAAACAGCCCGCCACCAACTTGTGTATAATGTGAACGCCTACGGTACCTCTAGCCATCATATACTACGTTCTTTGCTGTCAGTTCAACCCATGTCAGCTCATGTTTGCGGCCTAAACAGCCCGCCACCAACTTGTGTATACTGTGAACGCCTACTGTACCTCTAGCCATCATATATTACGTTCTTTGCTGTCAGTTCAACCCATGTGAGCTCATGTTTGCGGCCTATAGAGGCCGCCACCTACTTGTATATACTGTGAACGCCTACTGCACCTCTAGCCATCATATACTATGTTCTTTACTGTCAGTTCAACCCATGTGAGCTCATGTTTGCGGCCTAAACAGCCCGCCACCAACTTGTGTATACTGTGAACGCCTACTGTACCTCTAGCCATCATATACTACGTTCTTTACTGTCAGTTCAACCCATGTGAGCTCATGTTTGGGGCCTAAACAGCCTGCCACCAACTTGTGTATACTGTGAACGCCTACTGTACCTCTAGCAATCATATACTACATTCTTTACTGTCAATTCAACCCATGTGAGCTCATGTTTGCAGCCTATAGAGGCCGCCACCAACTTGTGTATACTGTGAATGCCTACTGTACCTCTAGCAATCATATACTACGTTCTTTGCTGTCAGTTCAAACCATGTGAGCTAATTTTTGGAGCCTATCTGAGTATACTTTTACAAGTGTATTTGTGTCCTGCAACAATATTGCCTCTTTTGCTGAGTGAAGTCTGATACACACAGTGCCAAACTCACTGGCCAATTTTTTGAACAACTGGTGTGATAAACCAGTGGCCCCCCAATAGCACATATTGAAGCGGGGTGTTATTTAACAGTATACTTTTCTAAGATTGTATTTTAGTCCTGCAAACATTTGGCCTCTTTTGCTGTGTTAAAGCGGAGTTCCGGGCAAAAAAACGATATTTTTTTTTTGTGCCCGTCCGCTAGTTCAGCCTAACCTGAAAAGGAATTGGATAGTTAGATTTTTTTTTTTTAAAAACTCACCTTGTAATTGACGATCGTAAATACTCACCTATGACAGCTTCCTCCCTTGGAGCTGCGGCTCACCCCGTCACTTCCTGTCTCGCTATGATTCCTGGGAGCTGAACGTCATAGCTCCCAGGAATCAATGCGCCGCACCGGCCCCGCTCGTCATTTCCGGGCGACGCCGCATTCCCCTGCTAAACAGCTTCTGGGCATGCCCAGAAGCTGCTTAGGAATGCGGCGCCGCACCGAAAGTGACGAGAGGGGCCGGTGCAGCGCATTCTGGGACACGAAGACGCGGAAGAAGACGGAGAAGAGGACCGCGCCGGCTTCAGCTGCCCACAACCGAGATGGAAACGCTGTGGAAGAAAACTTCTAAGTAAGTATATCTTCTAAAAGGTAAGTGCGAACCGGGACAGATCAGAGGCTAGCCATTGTGGAATGTGCTAGCCCTGACTGTCCCGGGGGTATGTTAAAAAAAAAACCGATTCTCTGCCCGGAACTCCGCTTTAAGTGTGCTACACACATTGACAACAGATACTGGCCAATTATTTGTAGAACTGTATATTAAAAAAGACACAAAACACATGCAAAAGAAATGACTATCAAATATGGAGACAATCCATAAATAAAAATGGGGATTTAGTCCCACCATATGGCCATATCGTGCTCAAGCCCACCACTGCGTCAAAGTACCCCATTATCAGTGGGTCCTTCACTATCCATAAAAAAGGGGTGAATCCAATCTCTCTAACCCTTGGAGACAACACTCCTTGCTGGGAAAGATGTGCTAATGCACTACAGGGGACTCCTCCTATATCTACTTGATAGTGGACACTGATAGAGTACAGGTGTGTGTGGGGGATGGGATGCTCAACCCCAGAAGTCTGGTCAGACCGAATACATAATAAACAAGCAAAAAAATTTTTATTTATGGATTGTCTCCATATTTGATAGATATTTCTTTTGCATGTGTGCGCTATTCTTTTTTAATATACATGTTGCTTGGTCCATAGCTGCACCGGCTTTAGATATACATGTTCAGGGTTTGCTCCCCCAATTTTTTGCTTGTTTATTTGTAGAACTGGTGTGATAAACCTGTGCCCCCCCCCCCAATACCACAGATTGAAGCGGGGTGTTATCTACACAGACACATGGTCTAGCAAACACGGGCAGGGAAGGTATATCACTTTTACTGCCCACTGGGTGAACCTTCTGACGGCCGTTAAGCATGAAACCCGTGGCATCCGTGTATATTTAGTTGTACCGCCACAAATTGCAAGCAGGCCTGCCTCTTCTTCTCCTCCTCCTCCATCCTCTCTCTCCTCCTCGGCTGACTCCTCCTCTTCCGCTGCTACCGTCTCTTCTCCTGCGCCGCCCAAGATCCCCAGAACCTATTCCACATGCCAGGTGAGACGTTGCCATGCTGTGCTGTGTCTGTTGTGCCTGGAAGCCAAGAGCCACACTGGTCCTGCACTCCTTTCAGCTTTGCTTTCACAGGCAGATCAGTGGCTGACACTGCTGAATTTGTCAGTTGGTAAAGTGGTGTGCGACAACGGTGCCAATCTGCTGAGCGCACTGAAACAGGGCAAAATAACACACTTGCCATGCATGGCACACGTCCTGAACTTGGTGGTGCAGCGATTCGTTGCCAAATACCCTGGGGTCCAGGACGTCTTGCGGCAGGCCAGGAAAATCTCGGGCCATTTCTGAAGATTTTACACAGCCATGGCTCGCCTTGCTGACATTCAGCGTCGACACAACCTGCCCCTCAGGCGTCTTATTTGTGACTGCCCAACACGATGGAACTCAACGTTGCATATGCTCGATAGGCTGCTACAGCAGAAGCGTGCAGTTAATGACTACCTGTTCGAACTTGGAGGCAGGACAGGTTCTGGGGAGCTTGGGTTTTTTCACCTCGCCAGTGGCTACTCATGCGGGACGCATGCAGACTTCTGTGGCCATTCGATGAGCTCACCAAACTGGTCAGTCACGGCCAGGGTGCCATAAGTGACATCGTACCTTACGCCTTCTTTCTGGAGCGTGCATTGCGTTGTGTCATTGATCTAGCCGTCGAGAAGCAGGAATGTTGAATGAATTCCCAGGGGGTGCTACTCCATCTGAGACAAATCAACAGCAGGAGTCTGAAGAGGAGTCAGAGTAGGGGGATGGGGGGGATGAGGAGGAGCAAGAAGAGCATGCTTTAAACCTTTCTGGGATCCCTGGTGTTATCCGTGGATGGGGGGAGGAGAACGAGGAAAACATTATCCTGGATGATGAGCTGGAAGCAGGCCACTATATACCGCTTACAGTTTAGTGGGAATGGGGGCCTACATGCTGCAGTGTTTTAAGGGGGACTCCCGTATAAAACGCATAAAGGCCAAGGACCATGTACTGGGTGGCAACGTACTTAGACCCCCGGTACAAACACAAAATGGCGGAAATGTTACCACAATCACAGAGGGCGGTCAGAATGCAGCACTTCCAGGCCTTGCTGCGGGAAATGCTGCATTCTGCTTTTTTTTTTTCAAATTCTTTCTTTATTAAGTCAAGCACAAGACAAACAAATGTCACTCTCATTAGAACTTAAGAAAAAAAAAAAAAAGGTGTATCAACAGAAGCATATCTTTCCTGACAGACTCCATGGCAGCCTACATGTGGGTTTGTCCCGCCTCCTCCTACCTCATAGGACCCTACTCCCATAAATTTCACTCTGCCCTAGAGACCATGTTCTTTTTTTGTCCTCCTTCTGTTGGATGGATATCAAGTCTTACCTCATGAAGATTTTCGGTCTATTTCCTGGTGATTTACACGATTGATTCCAGGCTGAATTCCTGAAGAGTCCAGTACGCCCTAGCTACTAGCGGGGTAGGACACAGGTGTGCAATCCCATGCATTGGAGAAGCATAAAGCCTGGCCACTGGCGGGCAAGCTGAATACGGCCAATCGTCCTAGCTACTAGCGGGAGGCCCATTAATACACCGCGAATCGATGCACTGGAGGTTTTCGTGTCCCAGGTCAGACCGTGGTTCGGAGCGTGCTTGGTAACGTATGGCAGCCATTTTTTGTATATGTATTTTGTCTTGCGGTGTTTTGGAATGCAGGTGCGTTTCATCTTGCGGCCCCGACTCTTCCTGTGTCCCAGCGCAGCTTTCGGGTCACCGCTGGGTGTCTGGGGGCAGTGCCGGCACAGTGGAGTGGCTGTTCGTGCTCACACATGCGCACAGATGCTGTCTGTCACGGGGGGGGGGGGGGGGGGCGGTGACGTCATCATCTGGCGGCAGATTTAAACTGCTGTCACAGTGGATCACATTGGGATTGTACTGCGGGCATATGCGGCGGCTTCCCTGTGTTTAATCGTTCTCTGCTAGTGGTAAGCTTAATCCTGCTGGATGTCTGTGTGCAGTCTGGTGTATGTGCAGCACTTCCTTATTCCTGTATTTGTTACAGTCTTCCTGTTAAGAGCAGTATGGATACTTCACCGCCCCCCAGTGGCCAACCCTTACTCTACAGGTAAGAGTGGTATTATTTTTACCTATCCCTGTACGGTTCGGATTTAGGGCAGTAGGGGTAATTTTTCCCTTTTCTCTTAGCCCTTCTAGGTCTGATAAACAAACTAAAGCACGCGAAGATAAGGACCTTACTAGGTCACAACGTCATCACACATCTCCTGGCACTAGTCGCCACAAGTCTTCTACCAAAAATCACAGGGAAGGCTCCACGCTTGCATCAGCACAAAGACACCCTGATAGAAGATCTTGCTGGGGTTGTGCAGCACGTGTTTCTTATGGCAAATCACTATGTGATGCATGTTTTGCCCATGCCTCTAGAGAAAGGGGGAATGATAACCAGCAGGTGGAATCCCTGGTTAGACGGGTAGTCCAAGAATCCTCTCTTCTTTGTTCCGCTCTTGCCCGTGTGCCACCTCGTATCAGATACCTAATATAGTAGCATGGGGGCACACTATTAAGGATATTCATTTTATTATCCTTATTATGGGCTAATTAGCGATGAGTTCCGGCACAGCGGAACGTCACTTCCGGTCACCATTTCCGGGGCAGAGCAGCTATTTTTGGCTTCACTCTCGCCCGATTGCCAGCTCATTTGGTTTATTTATTCATTTATTCTTCTGTATACCATGGGGGTATTAATAATTTGTATATTTCCCATGTATTATTTTATAATTATTAATCTCATGACCTTTGACCTCCACTCATTTCCGGCATAACCCCTACATAAAACATTTGATTGGTATCATGTGGCCACGCCCCCTGATGATGTCAAGTGTGACGAAACATGTTGGGAGGAGCTTAACCATATGATGCTGTTATGCTGCTGGAGGTCGGCCATGTTTTTGGATGAGAAACAGACACACGTTGTTTTTACTACATGCTTTTTATCTTTGGATATAATGTGAGTACCCTGTGTGCAGAGTTTTATCATATGTTTAATAAAGCCTTCATAAGGATGTCTGCGCAATGATATTCTCATTTCACTTTTATCACGAGGAACTACTTTATATGTTGGGTCCATTCCCCTGGACATACACCTCTGTATGATATATTTATGCCACCTGGCTGGATTCGTCTGTTGGTCTGTGACAGAAGTCCGCTTCATTTTGATTGAGCCTGATTGAATGCTGTCTCCTTTAGTCCATCTGGTAAGAGGCTGCATGTTTATACCTTCCTGGTGGTGGCTATACCGACAGCACGTTTTTGATTTATCTTCACTGGGGGACCGTTTTTATAACTTTGTATCTCCTCTGAGCGCGGCTAACCTATTTTGAATTTCTGATCATCCTTTACCAAGAGGACATTGTGTCTGCTGCTCATTTGTTCTTTATGGACTCTTTTTGTACTTCCTTTTCATACGTTTTGTGTCCTAGCGCAATTTATTCTTGTTTATTATAGTCCAAGAATCCTACAAAACCTGGAGGTTGACCGCACCTGTAGCCCCTCGGCTGGTATGGCAGACATCCCTGTTAGGGATAGCCTCAGTACTCCCGGCCCTTCTCAGCAGAGCATTTCCGGCTTCAACTCCTCGGATAGTGAGGACGAATCGGATACTCCTGGCACAGGCTTTGATTTTGCCTTGGTCCCTACCCTGGTTAAGGCAGTTAAGGGAGCCCTAAAGTGGGAGGAGCCAGTAGAGTCTCCATCTAAACAAAGAAGGTACTTCAAACACCTAAAGAAAGAGCGCCAACACTTTCCCTTTTTAGGTGAGCTGGGCGAAATCATCCCGGATGAGTGGGGATGTGCAGAGAGGAAAAATTCTCTGGTATCCAAAGTTTCCAGGATGTACCCATTCACGAGTGAGGATGTGAAGCACCTGGAGTCAGCGCCCCTAGTGGACGCTGCCCTCATGAGATTAGCGAGGCACGTTACTCTTCCACTCGAAGACACAGTGTCTTTTAAAGATGGGCTGGAAAGAAAAATCGACACTGACCTTAAGAAGATTTATGTGTCTGCTGGAATGGCTTGTAAACCAGCCCTAGCCATTGCGGCTTTATCCAAGGCCATGCAGGCCTGGACACTAGAGGTGGATTCGGATCTAAGGTCTGTATCAGAAGAAGTAGCCAGAGCTTCTTCAGTGAATGAGCTCAGACTGGCGGCTTCTTTTCTGGGGGAGGCTTCCCTAGATATTATTCGTCTGGTGGCCCGGGTCATGCTCTCTTCAGTGACAGCAAAATGGGCTCTATGGCTGCGCCCCTGGCTGGCTGATCCTTCCTCCAAGCAGGCTTGGTGCCGTATTCCATTCAAAGGGTCTTCCTTGTTCGGGAACAAGCTGGAGAGCGCTATTTCGCGGGCCACGGGCGGTAAGTCGGGGTTCCTCCCGCAGGATTGTCGCCTGCTGGGTCAGAGAAGGACACAGTCCAGACAATCTTCGGATAGAGCGAAGGATGCTCGAAGTTACAGACCTGGTCCTGAATTCCGGAAAACATGGAGGAAAAATCCATCTTCAAACCAAAAGGCTTCCAAAGGAGCCTCTTCTAGTAGCCGGGAAGCGGCTAAGTCCTTTTGATGTTGGGCAAGTCTGGGCCGCCTCGATAAGAGATTTTTGGGTCATCAGGACAATCTCCACAGGCCACACTTGGTCGTTCTGCAGTCCACCTATCCTCAAGTTCGTTCCCACAGCTCTTCCACGATCGGAAGAAAAAAGGCAAATCCTTTCGGCATACGTAGATGCGCTGTTGCTTCAAGGCGCAGTAGTTCCAGTACCAGCCAAAGAGAGGTTTCAAGGCCTCTATTCTCCACTCTTCTTAGTAATGAAGAAGAACGGCTCCTGGAGACCAGTGATAGACCTCACACATCTAAACTCCTTTATAAAAAAGGAAAAATTCAAAATGGAGACACTATTGACAATCCGCCAGGCGGTTCAGCCAGGAGATTGGCTTGTGTCAATAGGCTTGAAGGATGCATATTTCCATGTGCCTATAGCAACAGAGTTCCAGAAATACCTGCGGTTTAGCTGTGGATCAACACCATCTTCAGTTTACATGTCTCCCATTCGGGCTCACAACATCTCCTTGAGTATTTTCAAAACTCTTATTGGCTGTGGTAGCCCTGATCAGAATCAAGGGAGTTCGTCTTCACCATTATTTAGACGACTTACTACTTCTGTTGCAAGATCGAGAGCAACTCCTGGTTCACAGAGATCTAGTCACGGCGACTCTTCTCGAGTTCGGCTGGTTGCTAAACCTGGAAAAGAGCCATCTGGAGCCCACACAAGCACTTATCTTTCTCGGGGCTCAATTCAATACAGTCAAGGGCACCATCTCCTTGCCTCTAGAGAAAATCCCGATTATCAGAGACAGAGTACAGCTGGCCATGTCATCATCCCATCTCCGGGCCTCACAGTGCCTCAAAATAATAGGTACTATGGTGGCCACGACACCTATGGTGAAATGGGCTCAATGGAGGATGCGTCCTTTTCAAACAGGTTTTCTTCGCCAATGGTGCCCAGGCGACATGGATCATCTGATTTGGATTTCCCCAGTAATGCGGGACAGTCTCCTGTGGTGGTTGCAGAAGAGGAATCTACTCAATTGCCATTCTATCCTTCCCATCTCCTGGGTCACGATAACCACGGACGCAAGCAACACAGGTTGGGGCGCTCACTGCCTATCAGAGATAGCCCAGGGCAAATGGAATCCTCGGTTACACAGAGAAGTCTCGAACATCTTGGAGCTTCGGGCAGCATTTCAAGCTCTCCAAGCATTTCATCACCTTACAGTAGGAACATCTGTCCTCCTGAGGCTGGACAATACGACGGCAGTGTCGTATATAAAGCGTCAAGGGGGAACTCGCAGTCACTCTCTATTGAAAGAAGTCGAGCCAATAATGGTCTGGACTCAGAAACACTTATCCAACCTCACTGCGGTTTATCTACCAGGATCACAGAACATCCAGGCGGATTTTCTATCACGAGTCTCCATGGACAACAACGAGTGGAGTCTTCATGCCGATGTGTTTCAGTGGCTAAAATCCCTAGGGTTCCTTCCGGAAGTGGATCTGTTCGCTTCCCCGTGCAACTTCAATTTGGAGAAGTATTACCCGAGATTCAAATGCCCACAAGCTTTCGGGGTGGATGCCCTAACAGAGCAATGGAGGTTTCACAAGGCTTACGCCTTCCCACCGGTTCCAGTCCTCCTTCGATTCCTGACGAGACTCAGGTCGGAAGAAGTGGAGGCTCTTGTGATAGCCCCATATTGGCAGAACAGGCCCTGGTTTCCAATGCTGCTACAGCTGAGCTTTCGCGAGCCAGTTCCACTACCTTCCAGGCAGGATCTCCTGTCTCAGGGAACGGTGTTACATCCTTGCCCGGCCCATCTGCACCTGATGGCCTGGTTTTTGAAAGGGAAAGGCTGGAGGCATTAGGGTGTCCAAGCGGAGCTTTCTCCACACTGTTGAATGCGAGAAGAGCTGGAACAAATAGAGTCTATGAAAGGATATGGAAGAAGTTCATGTCTCATATCTCTGGAAATATGGATGTGCAAGGCACTCCAAAGGTTCAACATATTTTGAGTTTTCTACAATCTGGCCTGGATCTGCCTTTATCAGTCAGCTCTCTTCGAGTTCAAGTGTCAGCTATCTCGGCTTTCACAGGAACACCCTGGGCAAAGCATCCCCTAGTGAGGCAATTTTTCAGAGGAGCTTCTAGGCTCAGACCACAAAGGAAGCCCAGATTCCCTAAGTGGGATCTTCCACTTGTTCTGGATTTCTTTGCAGACCTCAGAAGAGATAACCTGATTCAACTCTCCATCAAAGAATTGTCTCTTATAGTAGTGTTCCTGGTGGCAGTCACCTCAGCAAAAAGGGTCTCTGAGCTGGGAGCTTTGGGTTGCAAAGAACCCTTTTTGACGTTTTTCCTGGATCGGGTGGTTCTGATTCCCATGTTGGATTCTCATCCTAAGTATCCTCTATTTTTCATGAAAATCAGGAAATTGTCTTGCCAACATTCAGATCCTCTGACTCTGCGACTCATCCACTGGATGTAGGGCAAATTCTGGAGCTATATCTGGAAGCCACATCTCATTTCCGCCATACGGATTATCTGTATTTCCTGTTCTATGGGAAGAATAAAGGCTTGCGTGCTTCATCTAGAATGATCGCATCTTGGATTGTCCAGTCCATTCAGTGGGCCTATAGAGCTAAAGGGTTGGCTCCCCCGGAGGCTGGGACAGCGCATTCTACAAGAGGAATGTCGACTTCTTGGGCAGCGTTCCGTCATGTGGCTCCTGAAATTGTATGCAAGGCGGCCTCATGGTCCTCAATTCATACTTTCATGGCTCATTATTGTGTCGAGCCAGCTTCTTTATCATCTGTTGATTTTGGTTTGCGGATACTATCAGTTGATGGTGCAAATTCAATTTCTTTTGAACAGCAGATTGCCCACCCTGGTGTATTTGGCTAGTTATTTCCCACACGTAGGCTGCCATGGAGTCTGTCAGGAAAACAGAAAATTTATATCAAATACTTACCGTAATTTTCCTTTCCTGATGGACTCCATGGCAGCCGGAGTCCCCACCCTTCTGCCGGAGGTGGCTATTTTATGGAACATGGTCTCTAGGGCAGAGTGAAATTTATGGGAGTGGGGTCCTATGAGGTAGGAGGAGGCGGGACTAACCCACACGTAGGCTGCCATGGAGACAATCAGGAAAGGAAAATTACGGTAAGTATTTGATATAAATTTTCCGTTTTCGTAAACTTGAAAGAGAGAAAATAGAAGAAAAACAAAAGATGCATTCAATTCGGTGATATCAAGATAGTAGTGTGTGATATCCACATGAATCTGCAGTCAGAGAACACTTTCAACAGTCCATAGCTGATAACTATGATTTGTATAATTCACATATCCGGCAGCATGGGAAAGAGTGTGAAGGTGATATTCAGAAGGATCAATTCTCACCAAGGAAGTTTTAAACATAATACTAAACAATGCAAAATATGGGACATCTTGAGGTGAGAAAGAGGGTATAGTGACAGGGAGATAAGGGGGAGGGGGGGTAGGGGGAAAGCGGGGTAGCAGAAGGAAAAGGAGGGAGGGTAGAAAGCAGAGGGAAAGAAAGGAATAGGTCAGGACCATCTCCGCACCCCCCCAGGATAAGAAGGACGCAGAGAGGGTCCGGGGAGGGGAGCGGAAAGACGGAAAGGGGTGGGATGGACCCCGCACGGGCCCTTAGCACCGAAACCCGGCCATGTCAAGCAGTATTGCGCAATGCACGTCCTTCATCCGAGAAAACAAACATGTTCCAGCAGCTCCATGTCTTAGTGGATTGTTCCCTCCTGCCCTGCGAAGTCAGCACCAGGTTCTCAAAGTCATTGATAAGTTTAACCCTGGATAGCCAGAGTGGGATCGAAGGAGGGGTGGTGGATTTCCAACAGAGGCTAATACAGATTTTGGCAGCATTCAAGAGGTGGCGTAGGATAGACTTTTTGTATCGCGCACGGGGGATAGTCGTGCTGTGTAAGAGAAAGAATGCAGGATCGTCCGGGAGAACATAGTCTGTCACCTTCTGAGAGATTCTCCTCACGTCCTGCCAAAAGTCCCGTAAGATCGGGCAACTCCAGAACACATGGAGCATAGTACCTGGGTCTCTCAGACACCGCCAACATCTATCAGATGTTCCAGGGAAGAATCTTGCAATGCGCACCGGAACGTAGTACCAGTGTGTTAGCAACTTATAATTAGTTTCCTGAAGACGGATGCAAATCGGAGAGCGCAGGGAAAATCTAATAATATTCCTGCGTTGAGCCACAGTAAAGGTCTTTTGCAACTCACCTTCCCATTTCAAGATCCCTGGTAGTACAAAATCCGGAGGTTCCGAGAGCAGTGAGTACAGCTGTGATAGGGCGTGTGGCAACGGCGTGTGACCCGAAAGAAGAATTTCGAGGGGTGACAGCGGCCTCTCAAAAAGCGAGCGGGGTCCCAGTTCCCTGAAGAAGTGACCCAGTTGCAGAGCCTGCCATCGCGACAAAGCAAATGGGCCACTCATCGCAGTCAACTATAGAAGAGAAGGCCAATCCGCAGTTGCTCCAAAATGGGATGCGCGAAAACGGCCCCTCAGTAGGAGGTCCCGAAACCTGCCCCGCCGGGTACAGCCCGCCGGAAAGGCCGGGTTCCCTAAGATTGGGAACATTGGTGAACGCGGTGCCGAGTCTCCCGTGGTAGCCAGAATTGAAGAGCAAATTTTAAGCGTTGGGCCGATAGTGGGGTGTCGTCTGACCATCTCTGGTACGGACGCGGTACACCACGGGGCTCCTGGGAGGTGAAGCGGATATAGGGACATTTCCAAGGTTGTCCACAGCTTCAGTCTGGAGTGTCTACACCAGTCCACCAGTCGATTCAAGTGGGCCACCTGATAGTAGCGCTTAACGTCTGGGACTGCCACTCCACCATAGGCTTTAGGCAACGTGAGTAGGTTTCTCCGCAGCCTGGGCCGACGTCCAGCCCATATAAACCTGGTGAAGGTAGCGTCCACTTGGCGAAAAAAGAGAGCAGGGATAGACACTGGCAGGGTCTGAAATAGAGGAAGAGGAACTTTGGGAGTATAGACATCTTGAGTATGTGGCAGCGGCCAAACCATGAATGGAGACCCGTCGATCACTTAGCCAGCAAAGCACGAACTGATGCCAGGAGAGGCGGAAAGTTTAGGTGATAGACATCAGAGGGGTTCGGTGGCAGTAGCGTCCCCAAATATTTCAAGGCCACCGACGCCAATTTAAAGGGAAAGTTGTGGTGGAGGGAGTCTTGCAGCTGAGCTGAGAGATACACTCCCATGGCCTCCGATTTATTGTAACTGATTTTCAGATTTGAGACCACACCATAAAGTTCAAATTCACGAAGTAGGTTCGGTATGGACACCAAAGGAGTTGTGAGGGGAAAGAGGAGGTCATCCGCGTATGCTGAGATTTTGTAAGAATCAGTGCCCACTAGCAATCCAGTGACATCAGGGTTGAGGCGGACCCTGATTAGAAAGGGCTCTAAGGTGAGGGCAAAGAGAAGGGGCGAAAGGGGGCATCCTTGCCTTGTGCCATTAAAGATCTGGAAAGGTGTGGAGAGTACTCCATTGGCCTTTACCGCCGCACGGGGGCATGAGTAGATGCTGGTGATCCAGCTGAGCATTCGCGGGCCTAGTCCGAGACGGTGCAGGACCTCAAACATAGAAGCCCAACTGACCCTATCGAAGGCCTTTTCGGCATTCGTGCTCAAGAAGACCGTCGGTCAGCGCTGGGTCCTGGCTAGATGGATTAGATTAAGGGCCTTAGTGGTGTTGTCCCTAGCTTCCCATGTGGAGATGATCAAGGTGCACCACATCTGGTAGGAGGGGTTGTAACCTAGAGGCAATCATCTTGGTGAAGAGCTTCAAGTCTGCATTCAGCAATGAGATCGGGTGGTAGCTCCCGCAGGCCGAAGGATCTTTCCCTTCCTTGGGTATAACCGATATGTGTGCCAGTAAGGAGTCCGCATGAAAGGAGGTGGACCGACCGATCTCATTGAACATCTTCAACATAGAAGGGAGAAGCTGGGACTGCAATTGCTGGTAATACATGACGGTAAAACCATCAGGGCCAGGAGCCTTGCCTCGCTTCGCTGCTTTGATGGCCAGGGATAGTTCATCCTGAGTAAAAGCCTCCTCCAGAGCTTCCCGCACCGGGGACGGGAATCTCAGAAGAGGGATTGAGTCCAGATAAGACTCTACAGCCGAAGCATGAGAAGGGTCCTGGGGTAGGTTGTAAAGACCTGAGTAAAAATCCCTCAAAGCGTTGAGAGATTTCCCTGGGGAGATGGAGTTTACTACCACCATCTCCCGTAAGAAAGGCAGTGGCGGAGCCAGAGGGCTAGCTGGGGTGGCAGTTGCCACCCCAGACGAAATCCTTGCCACCCCTGTTGCCACCCCGCTCACCAGTGGCAGGGGGGTTTGGCCGGGAACTCGGGCTACATATCAGCATTTTAACATTCAAGCCAGTGATAAGTGAGCGATTGGGGGGGGGGGGCAGCTGCAAGGAGAGTGATTGCAGCTGTCAAATTTAGGCATTGATGTCGGGTGTGGGCGGGGCCATATGCGGGAGGCGGGGCTCCGCCCCCTTGCTCGTGGAGAAACAGAAGCTGGCTGGGAAGGGAGGTGGAGTCTCCAATGAACATTTCTTGTGCTTCTGCTGCTATTTGTTCCCTCCCCCTTGCCCAGCGCGCCTCTTTTGATTTCATCACAGCAGATGCCAGGAGGGGGAGGAGTGGAGCCTGCAGTGAGTGGAGGAAGAAGTTCAGCCTAGCACAAGGTAAGCTGCCTCTGGGCTGAATGTAGTAGTGATGTCGGTGGCTTGTCTTAGTGGGCAGGAAGAGGGGGAGGAGGGGGGCCTCTCTGTAGCAGACTTCACTGATGCTGTAAGATCGTTTTTTTTTGTTTTGTGTGTCTGTCTGCTTCTGAAGAGAAGAGGTTTTCTAAGATCTCCCCAAATCTCTATTACACCTTCCTAGAGTCCCTTCCCACTACCTGCTAACCAGTCCAGTACACAGGCACATTCTCCTCTCCTGTATGACCGCCTCATGTGTCTGGGGCTGGGGCACTACAAATCCAAGCATGCCAGGTGAGGAGAGGCAGCAGCAATATGACAGATCAGGCTGATTGTTAGATGAAAAGTGCTGGTGTATAGTATTTGTGAGTGATGGAGCGAAGGATAGAGGGATGGGGTGATGGAGCGAAGGATAGAGGGATGGGGTGATGGAGCGAAGGATAGAGGGATGGGGTGATGGAGCGAAGGATAGAGGGATGGGGTGATGGAGCGAAGGATAGAGGGATGGGGTGATGGAGCGAAGGATAGAGGGATGGGGTGAAGGAGAAAGGGATAGAGGGATGGGGTGAAGGAGAAAGGGATGGGGTGAAGGAGAAAGGGATAGAGGGATGGGCTTATGGAGAAAGGGATGGGGTGAAGGAGAAAGGGATAGAGGTATGGGGTTATGGAGAAAGGGATGGGGTGATGGAGAAAGGGATAGAGGTATGGGGTTATGGAGAAAGGGATGGGGTGATGGAGAAAGGGATAGAGGGATGGGGTGAAGGAGAAAAGGATAGAGGGATGGGGTGAAGGAGAAAGGGATAGAGGGATGGTGTGAAGGAGAAAAGGATAGAGGGATGGGGTGAAGGAGAAAAGGATAGAGGGATGGGGTTATGGAGAAAGGGATGGGGTGATGGAGAAAGGGATAGAGGGATGAGGTGATGGAGAAAGGGATAGAGGGATGAGGTGATGGAGAAAGGGATAGAGGGATGGTGTGAAGGAGAAAAGGATAGAGGGATGGGGTTATGGAGAAAGGGATGGGGTGATGGAGAAAGGGATAGAGGGATGGGGTGATGGAGAAAGGGATAGAGGGATGGGGTGAAGGAGAAAAGGATAGAGGGATGGGGTGAAGGAGAAAGGGATAGAGGGATGGGGTGATGGAGCGAAGGATAGAGGGATGGGGTGAAGGAGAAAGGGATAGAGGGATGGGGTTATGGAGAAAGGGATGGGGGGATGGAGAAAGGGATAGAGGGATGGGGTTATGGAGAAAGGGATGGGGTGATGGAAAAAGGGATAGAGGGATGGGGTGATGGGGAAAGGGATAGAGGGATGGGGTTATGGAGCAAAGGATAGAGGGATGGGGTGATGGAGAAAGGGATAAAGGGATGGGGTGATGGAGAAAGGGATAGAGGGATGAGGTGATGGAGAAAGGGATAGAGGGATGGTGTGAAGGAGAAAAGGATAGAGGGATGGGGTTATGGAGAAAGGGATGGGGTGATGGAGAAAGGGATAGAGGGATGGGGTGATGGAGAAAGGGATAGAGGGATGGGGTGAAGGAGAAAAGGATAGAGGGATGGCGTGATGGAGCGAAGGATAGAGGGATGGGGTGATGGAGCGAAGGATAGAGGGATGGGGTGATGGAGCGAAGGATAGAGGGATGGGGTGAAGGAGAAAGGGATAGAGGGATGGGGTGAAGGAGAAAGGGATGGGGTGAAGGAGAAAGGGATAGAGGGATGGGCTTATGGAGAAAGGGATGGGGTGAAGGAGAAAGGGATAGAGGTATGGGGTTATGGAGAAAGGGATGGGGTGATGGAGAAAGGGATAGAGGTATGGGGTTATGGAGAAAGGGATGGGGTGATGGAGAAAGGGATAGAGGGATGGGGTGAAGGAGAAAAGGATAGAGGGATGGGGTGAAGGAGAAAGGGATAGAGGGATGGTGTGAAGGAGAAAAGGATAGAGGGATGGGGTGAAGGAGAAAAGGATAGAGGGATGGGGTTATGGAGAAAGGGATGGGGTGATGGAGAAAGGGATAGAGGGATGAGGTGATGGAGAAAGGGATAGAGGGATGGTGTGAAGGAGAAAAGGATAGAGGGATGGGGTTATGGAGAAAGGGATGGGGTGATGGAGAAAGGGATAGAGGGATGGGGTGATGGAGAAAGGGATAGAGGGATGGGGTGAAGGAGAAAAGGATAGAGGGATGGGGTTATGGAGAAAGGGATGGGGGGATGGAGAAAGGGATAGAGGGATGGGGTTATGGAGAAAGGGATGGGGTGATGGAAAAAGGGATAGAGGGATGGGGTGATGGGGAAAGGGATAGAGGGATGGGGTGATGGAGCAAAGGATAGAGGGATGGGGTGATGGAGAAAGGGATAGAGGGATGGGGTTATGGAGAAAGGGATGGGGTGATGGAGAAAGGGATAGAGGGATGGGGTGAAGGAGACAGAATAATATACGGATGAAAGTAATGGAGAATAGAAAGGGTGGAGGGAAATGGGGCACAAGGATTATTGGATGGATGGTATGGTGGAGGGATGGAGTAAGAGCTAAAAGGATTTTGTGATGGAGTTATGGAGGGAGGGATAGAGTAACAGAGGGATGAGAGTGATGGAGGGTGAAGAGGTTGGAGGGACCTACAACAGAGGGATGGTAGGATGGACAATTGGATAGATTGATGGAGACAGGTGATGGGTGAAGGAGGTGATGGAGGGATGCAGACAAGAGGTGATGGAGACAGAAGATGCTGGAGACAGGAGGTGATGTAGGCATGCTACGTTTGGAGCTCCTGATGTTAAGGGGGGACTCCTGATGTGAAGTAGGGTTGCTTCCTGATAAATTTATTTTAGTTTCCATTTTTGTTTTTTTTTTGGGGGGGGGGGGGGCAGCATCAAATTCTTGGACCCAGTTAGCATAATATCTTGGGCCAGTCCTGCACCCACCTCCCTGCAATCAGAGAGAGAAACTGACTGAAGCTGGATGGGGCAGGAAGGATTCAGCCACAGGATGGATGGATGATGTCAGCGCCGGTTCCTGGACTTGGTAAGTGTTACTGGCTCTGCCCCCCTCCCCCCTCTCTCACTACTACCCCCCCCCCCCCTCACCACCACCCCCTCCCCCCTCTCTCTCACTACCCCACTCCTCTCACCACCAGGAATGCATACACATGTGTATAAACTCACAGTCTATAGCATAATCTGCCCACATAAGTCTCTCATATGAACAAAGCTTGTCATTAAAATATCATAAAATGAATTATAAAATAAATAAAATCCACCAAAACAGCAGAATTAGCTTAAAAGTCCATAACTGCTAAAGAGTCCTGGGATGATGACTAAACGTGCAGATGTAGTACTGGATCACCAATGCATGCCACCACTATGCTCAGAGGGGGAGTAAAAGTGCAAACTCACCAACACTACTGGCTTAGCCACTCTCGTGACCAAGCAAACGAGCCAAAAAACAATCACATCCACCTGGACAGATCCTGGGTAGCCAAAATGATGTGTGATCTCACAGTGCTCCAAATCATGTGGAAGAAAAAAGAGCTTCACTAGTGTGATAACGTTTAAACAACTTTATTCACATCCACATTTAATAATGTTGCACTCACATCTTAGTAGCACATCCATCGCTCGTGTCATCTGTCCAGGTGGATGGGATTGTTTTTTGGCTCGTTTGCTTGGTCACGAGAGTGGTCTTTTTACCACCTAGCAATGCCCCTGCCGCTCACGCTCGCTTATGCTTATAACATTACATAGCATAGCTGAACCTGAACGAGAGGGCCCCTGTGTAGCTTGTTCTCTGTGACTCTGACTGAGCGCGGTGAGCTGAGCAGGAGCGGCGCCGTGATTCGCTGCACAGCTAACCAATCACGCGTGCCTGCACACCTGATTGCTTCGCTGTGCCACTACTCACGGTGAGTGGCGGCACAGCGAACCAATCAGGTGTGCAGGCACGCGTGATTGGTTAGCTGTGCAGCAAATCACGGCACCGCTGCTGCTCACTGCGCTCAGTCACAGACAGTCACAGAGAACTAGCTACACAGGGGCCCTCTCGTTCACTTCTTCTACCTGTAACCTTAGGTAAGTCTCTCTCTCTGGTCTCTGCATGATTGAAGGGGGCACGGCACGCTGGTCACTACATTGATATGTTGGCAATCATGCTGGTCACTACATTGATATGTTGGCAATCATGCTGGTCACTACATTGATATGTTGGCAATCACGCTGGTCACTACATTGATATGTTGGCAATCACGCTGGTCACTACATTGATATGTTGGCAATCACACTGGTCACTACATTGATATGTTGGCAATCACGCTGGTCACTACATTGATATGTTGGCATTCATGCTGGTCACTACATTGATATGTTGGCAATCATGCTGGTCACTACATTGATATGTTGGCAATCATGCTGGTCACTACATTGATATGTTGGCAATCACGCTGGTCACTACATTGATATGTTGGCAATCACACTGGTCACTACATTGATAGGTTGCAAATCACACTGGTCACTACATTGATAGGTTGGAAATCATGCTGGTCACTACATTGATGGGTTGGTACGCTGGTGGTCACTACATTGATGGGTTGCTACGCTGGCGGTCACTACATTGATGGGTTGGTACGCTGGCGGTCACTACATTGATGGGTTGGTACGCTGGCGGTCACTACATTGATGGGTTGGTACGCTGGCGGTCACTACATTGATGGGTTGGTACGCTGGTTACTACATTGTCAATTGATGGGGGGGGCATGCTGGTCACTACATTGATGGGGGGCAATATTGTGCAGCCCTACTCATAGGCATGCGCACGGGGTGTGCTGGGTGTGCCTAGGCACACCCTAATCACCCCCATGCAGTGCTTCTGCCATGGCCACCGCCGCTGTGTCTGCTGCTCTCTGCCCCTGGCTACTCAGCTCCCGAACCCAATCCTGTCGGTGCGGAGACTGAGAGGGACTGTCTGGGGGAGGACCCTGGCCTGCTGTAAGGGGGCATCTATATAGGGGACCTCACCTCACCCTGGCCTGCTGTAAAGGAGGATCTTTGGGGGACCTGCCCTAGCCTGCTCTAAAGGGGGATATATGGGGATCCTGCTCTAAAGGGGATCTATGCCATAGATCCCCCTTTAGAGCAGGGTCCCCATAGATCCCCCTTTAGAGCAGGGTCCCCATAGATCCCCCTTTAGAGCAGGGTCCCCATAGATCCCCCTTTAGAGCAGGGTCCCCATAGATCCCCTTTAGAGCAGGGTCCCCATAGATCCCCTTTAGAGCAGGGTCCCCATAGATCCCCTTTAGAGCAGAGCCCTGTGATCGGTGTGCGGCCTTAAAAGAATAATGTTTACTTTGATAATTGTTTATTTAATTAAAAATGTTTTAATACCACTTAGCGCCGGTTCACATTGCAGCGACGCTACTTCGCGCCGCGACCTCGGAGCGGCCGCCACGGACTTCATAACATTGAAGTCTATGGTGGTCGCCTCCTGGTCGCCCCAAAGAAGCTCCGGACCCTTTTTCTAGGTCGGAGCGACTTGTGTCGCTCCTATTAGAACGGGTCCGCAGCTTCCCTATGGGAGGCGACCTGCGGCGACCTGTGAGGCGACCAGGTCGCCTCACAGGTCGCCCTAGTGTGAACCGGCACTAAGGATGTTTGTTTACATTTATTTATAAAAGTGTGTGTGTGTGTGTGTGTATATGTGCGTATATGTGTGTGTGTGTATGTATGTATGTATATATATATATATATATATATATATATATACACACACACACACACGCATGTATATTGACCCCCCAAAATAATACCTTGCCACCCCTTTGCCACCCCTGTTTTAAAAGTCTAGCTCCGCCACTGAAGAAAGGGGATATAAGAGGAGGCCTGCTGATCTCTAAGAGCTCTAGCCAGCACTCTCCCACATTTGTCGCCCAATTCATATTGGATCCGCTTACATCTCTGAAGGGCCGCCTTAGCACGGTATTTCAGTAGATCCGCAACCTGGTTTCGCAAAGCGGTCAAGTTAGCACCAACGGAAGGGTCTGGGTGGTGCTTACAGGGCTGTTCAAGCTGCGAGATGTCTTCGAGAAGCTTGGTTATCTGGCTGTCTCTGGCTTTCTTGATACGCGAGCCATGCCCAATCATGACCCCATGTATCACCGCCTTGTGTGCCTCCCAGACAACTCCGGGGTCACTGTCTGGGGTCTCATTTAGCTGGAAGTAAGTTTGGAGCTGCTGGGAGATATCCGCCAGTACCTCCGGGTCCTGCAGGAGGCTCTCATTGAGCCGCCAACACCAGTCCGACTCCCTGTCCGCCCCCCTCCAAGTCTCACCGCCATAGTGACAGGCGCATGGTCTGACCATGTAATAGATTCAATGTCTATGTCAACCACGGAGGGGAGGAGACGGTGGGGAACCAGGAACATGTCAATATGGGAGTACACATTGTGCGGGTGGGAGAAGAAAGTATAATCCCTCTCACCGGCATGAAGAATCCGCCACGCATCAACCAGTTGGAGTTCCCGGAGAAGCTTGACCACCTGCCCCCGAATTCCCCAAGGGACCAAGGAGACTCCCGCAGACGTATCCAGGCGGGGGTCTAGGGGAAGGTTCCAGTCACCTCCCAAGAGTAGCCTACCTTCTGCAAAGTCCATAAGGGATGTCAGGGTCTTCCTTAAGAACGTATCTTGATGTGTATTTGGGCCATAAATATTGGCCAAGGTGACCAACACTCCACCAATGAGGCCCTTAAGGAACACGAACCGTCCGTGGGGATCAATGCATTGTGCAAGAAGGGACCATGGAATATTGTTCGAGAGCAGGATGGATACGCCTTTTGATTTAGCAGAGACATTAGGAGCATGATATGCATTAGGAAAAAATCTGTTTTGAAGAAAAGGGAGATTGCCTGACCGAAAATGAGTTTCTTGGATAAAAGCAATGTCTGAGCGTGATCGTCTCAGATCACCTAGGAGCAGCCGCCTTTTTTCGGGCACATTCAGTCCCCTGGCGTTCCAGGTGGTTACCCGCACAGGGTCCATAGCAGGACAAGGATGACAAGAGCAGAGGGGGTGGAAGCTGGAGCAGCAGGGAAAGGATAGGAGAAAAGAAAAAAAAAGGGGGGGGGCCAGGGGGCAGGACAGACAGGCAGCAGAAAGGAGAGCCGGTACCGCGGTACGGCTCAAGGAAGGGGATACCCGAAAAAAGTAGACGGGAGTACCTCAGCAAGGTAAAAGTGAGACTATAACAAAGAAAGGACCAAGAGAAGGGGGAATGAAGGGAGGATAGTAAGTGAGAGAGGGAGAGGAAAAACTAGAGAAAAAAGAAAAAAAGGGGGGGAGGATGGGAAAGAGAGACACCCGTTCGAGGAAAAACAACCCTCTGGGGTGTAGAGCTAAGCGGGGGGTAGAACCAAACACAGCGAAGGAGTCAAGCTCCGGGGCCAGAGCTCCCTCAAGATAGAAACAAACAATGATATATACCGTATGAGAAAAAGTAAAACATTAAATGAGCAATGTAACAGGTCCATAGAGAGAGAGCGGGGAACTCACCCGAATCTCACTCCATGGAAATAACGTAGCCCTCTGCATATATTTTAGCAACCATAGACCTGTAATTGGCCAACCACCGGGGGTAAGGAAAGCAGGGCACCCAAGACCACCCCACCTCCCAGGGGCAAGGGGCAGCAACAAGGGGGCACGGCCAGACCGCCCAATCTATCAGGGACGGGTACGTGACCCACTGGTCCCATAACTCTTCCCCCGCCCACCAGAGCCTCAGTGCCCCTGAGGTTGCCCCCGGAGTCCCCTCTAAACCGTGCAGGCTGCAGCCCACTGCCAACACGTGGCAGCCCCCGAGCTGGTAGTTGGATAGCGTGCGCCCCCGAGAAGGGGTCTCCACCGACAACACCCAAGGATGTGCCCCCCCTACCCAACCCCGTACTCAGGCCTAAGTGAGAGCCCCATAACAGCCATACACCTAAAGCATGAGCTCTAGCCAATTAGCAGGATTGTCAACATGAATATAACATCAAAGCATCCTAAAACATCAAATGTAGATCATACTGAGCAGAGATGGCCGTCTTCCTCCCTGTAGTCAGGGGAACGTCATGGGAAGCGTCAGAGTTCAGGGTGCTTTGGGGATGTGGAAGCTAGTTCAGACATGGGTCTGCAGTTGAGTTGTGTAGTCACCCAAGTCAAGGGCCGGGGGAAAGCACAGGGGCGCACTGACCCAGAGAGACATCCAGGATAGATAGCAATGAGAGCACAATACCTTCAACACGGTTCCGGTATATGGAGCAGAATCACAGGGGGCACAGGAGGCCCAGGCAGCCAGGAACGTCACAGGCAACGAGTCCAGGTCTCTTCAATCCAGGCGGTGGAACAGAGCTTGAGAGCAGCAGAGAGCAGAAGATGTCAAGAAGGTGTCATAGGCCTCAGTCCTCCCGCACCGCTTGTGGCGGGTCAGGGTCCAATCTCCTACGGCTCCTTGGTGTACGAGGCGGAAGACCCCGGCCATGGCCGGCAGTTCCGGTCGAACGTCTAGGGGGGCTCGGTAAATGTTGGAGCCAGTTCGGGACCTGAATGCTCAGGAATGCAAAGAGAACTGGCAGATCAGCCGGGTGATGTAGTGCAAAGGAGGTTGTGCCCTTGCGGACAGTAAGTGATATGGGGAAGCCCCAGCGATACGTGCAGCCTGCTTGTCTGATCTTCTCCAAGAGTGGGCGCATCAAAGCCCTCCGCTGCAGGGTAGCGCGGGACAAATCTGGGAGGATCCTAACCCAAGCCCCATCAAAGTCAATGTCCCCTGCTTCCCATGCCTGCCGCATGATCAGTTCCTTATGGGCATACCGGTGGAGCCGGCAGATGACATCACGAGGCCAATCTACATCAGTGGAATGCGGGCCTAGGGCACGATGCACTCTGTCAAATTCTAAGTCCTCTGTCTGGATTGTTGGGACCAAACGGTGACAGATGGATAGCAAGGTAGGTTGTAAGGATTCTTGACCCGTGGCCTCCGGCAGCCCCCTCACCCTGAGGTTATTCCGCCTGCTGCGATCCTCTATTTCTTCCATGCGGAGCTGCAGGGAGGAGACATGGTCGGCCTGTGTCTTGTGAGCCTGTTCAAGCTGGGAGACCCGGGCTTCAAACGCAGAGAAGGAAGTCTCATCGGCCGTGACGCGATCAGAGAGACTCTGGATCTCCGATTGCACCGCGTTGAAATCCCTGTTATGTGCTTCTTCAACCCTGAGTACCAGGGCCTCCATGTCCCTCTTGGTAGGTAGGGCCTGAATCAGAGCCCGAAGGTCAGCATCCATCACAGCAACAGATGGTAGTTGAAGAGGGCCGGGTGTAGGTGGCAAAGGGTGCTGAGTGTCAGGCAGGGACCAGGGTTCCGAACGCACGGACGTGGCCGGGGACGCGGTTGAACTCGTCATCCCTGTTGTGGAGGCAGGTCCAGCACACGGGCCGGGGTTGTGGGCTCGGGCCCAGGCTGAATGGGTCCTGTGAAAAAAGGGATGAATGTCTGACCTTGGGGAGGATCTCAGGGGTTTCCGTGATCTCCTCCGGTGTCCGGTGTTCATGCCGGGTGCGGTATAGAGGTATATAGTTGATAAAGATAGAGGGAGATGGCCGGAGCTCACTCAGTTCACATCCTCACTCCGCCATGTCCAGGATTAGCTCCCCGTTACTGCAAAGTTCAAAAGCATGCACCAAAAGAGTAAGGTAATGCAGGTCCAGGGCAAGCTACACACAGTCTGTGGGGGTAGAAGGTCGCAGTGCAGGAGCAAAGATGGCGCCCGATAATATGTATGCCGGCTATCAGGGTCAATGTCAGGCCAGTTAGGGGAGATTCTTTCCCTGGACAGTCCAGCTGCAAAAGGCAGCAGAGGTGGTCTGAGCCCTGAATCAGAGCCTGGCAGCGTGTATGCATGCAGGCCCAGGCAAGATGGCGGCCGGCTGCGGGGAAGAAGAAGGTCCGGGCTATGTATGGGCTCAGGCAACTAGCGTCTCAGGTAGGGATGCCCCCATGCAGGTCCAACGGACCCCTACCTGTCTCCCGGCGGCAGATGCAGCAGGCCGTGAAGGAGCTGATGGTGGTAAAAGCCCGTGCAGGCTGCGCTGGTCACGAAGAAGTGATCCGGCTCGATGTGGAGAGACTAGGGCCCGACACCGCTGCTGCCGGACGTGTTCTTCCCTTCCACGATGCTGGGTAGCCGGATCGTGCAGAGTCCCGGTGTCCGCGCCTCGCGCCCCCGCAGGAAAGGCCGCGGCTTTGCTGGCAGCTAGGCCTCTGTATCCCACAGGCTTGCGGACGGCCCAGAGTGCTCTAATTTTTGGTGTGCTGCGTACTGGAGGGTGTGGGGAACAGTCCCTGAGTGAGTGGAGCAATTTAGGCGGACAACTTTAGGAGGATGGAGGCCGATAGATAGTTCAAGTATCGGAGCTCTCCATTACCGCGTCCTCCTTGCTCAGCGTCCGGCCACGCCCCCCGCTGCATTCTAAGTGCGCTGGCAGAGGAATTTCCAGTCACAGAGAGACAGTTGCGGGTAGCAATCCAACAGCGCCTGCAAGAAGAGGGCGGTTGGAAGATGTCTTGGTCACTTCAGATATGAGATCCTTCTTTCAGCTGAACCATCGACAGCTGTACTCCCGATCCAGCATGAGGGAACGCCTAGACCGACAGGTGTCCGACTACATCGGGTTAACGGCCGATGTGGATGCTCTGAGGAGTGATGAACCCCTAGACTACTGGGTGGGCAGACTTGACCTCTGGCCAGAGCTTGCACAATTTGCAATGGAAATGTTGGCTTGCCCCCTTTTCAGTGTCCTGTCCGAAAGGACATTCAGCGCAGCAGGGGGGGATCTTGACCGATAAGCGCACTCGCCTAGCTCATGACAGTGTAGACTACCTCACATTTATAAAAATGAATGAGGCATGGATCTCTGAGAGATTCAACACATGTGACCAGTAGACCAGGTTTCATCGAAATTCCTCCACCCACAACAATTCCTGGTCCTTGGCTTCGCTACATACAACGGCATAAAAGGCATTTCATGTCCATTGAATGGCAAATTTTTGGGGCCTTTCAGGGCCGACAATTATTTTTTCTGTGAATGCCTAATGTACCTCCAGCCACCAAATACTAAGTTCCTTGCTGTCAGTTCAAACCATGTGAGCTAATTTTTGGAGCCTATGCAGGCCGACACTTACGGTTCTGTGTACTGTGAACGCCTACCGTACCTTTAGCCATCAAAAACTACGTTTTTTGCTGTCAGTTCAAACCATGTGAGCTAATTTTTGGAGCCTATACAGGCCGACACTTACAGTTCTGTGTACTGTGAATGCCAACCGCACACTCGCATAAGGCCCGGCTATTCACGGAAACCTTACAGGATAACTACATGTCGCAGTTGGTGGATTCCCCTACTAGAGAGAATGCTATCCTGGATCTATTGATCACTAATGACCCAGACATAATCTCGGAGGTAGGAGTCCAGGACAACCTGGGCTCTAGCGATCACAGGATGATCACATTTAGTATAAATAACAATATAAAAAGGCAAGTGGGGAACATAAGAACCCTAAACTTCAGAAGGGCAGACTTTCCAAAATTGTACTCATTGATGGAAAGGGTAAACTGGGACCAAACCCTGGGATCACTGACCACAGAGGAAAAATGGGAATGCTTTAGAACAATATTAAGCAAAGGCATCTTGCAGTGCATTCCTATGGGGAATAAATTTAGAAGAGACAAAGCCAAACCTGGCTGGCTAAACCGTAGCGTTAAAAAACTTATTAGGGGAAAAAAATTGGCCTTCAAGAAATATAAATCAGAGGGCACAGTATCGGCCTTCCAGCAATACAAGGAGGAAAATAAGAAGTGTAAACACGAAATCAAGATGGCTAAAATCAACTTTGAGAGACAAATAGCGGAGGATAGTAAAAAAAACCCAAAGAAATTCTTTAAATATATCAACAGCAAAAAAACTAGGGCAGTGCATATTGCACACATAATTAACGATGATGGGAGGATGGTTACAGAGGACACTGAAAAAGCAACCGTGCTGAATTCTTTTTTCTCGTCAGTTTTTACGCAGGAAAAGGAAGGGTACACTGACCATGACTGTATGGTTAGTAGTAATACACAGGACTTGCCACTATGGCTAACAGAGGGGGAAATCAGGGAAAGACTGGATAAACTTAACACAAACAAATCACCAGGCCCGGATGGCGTACATCCGAGAGTGCTCAAGGAACTCAGTATGGTTATATCTAGACCACTGTTCCTGATCTTTGCTGACAGTATTAGGACAGGAGATGTACCAGGGGATTGGAGGAAGGCTAACGTGATTCCGATATTCAAAAAGGGCCAGAGACATATCCCGGGAAATTATAGGCCTGTCAGTCTGACATCAATAATATGTAAACTTTTGGAGGGGATGATAAGGGACTATATCGTAGAGTATGCTAAAGACAACAACATCATCAGTAGTAACCAGCACGGGTTTACAAATGGGCGTTCTTGTCAAACCAATCTCTTAGCATTCTACGAGGAAGTGAGCTGTGAGCTAGATAGGGGGAGACCAGTGGATGTGGTGTACTTGGATTTCGCTAAGGCGTTTGATACAGTTCCCCACAAGCGCTTAATTTATAAAATAAGGTCTGCAGGTATCGACAGCAGGGTTTGCTCTTGGATACGGAATTGGCTAAAAGGCCGTGTCCAAAGGGTAGTAATAAACAGCGCATACTCAGACTGGTCTGAGGTAGTAAGCGGGGTGCCCCAGGGCTCAGTCCTGGGACCAACCTTGTTCAATTTATTCATAAACAGCATTGAGGAAGGGATCAGTAGTTCGTTATCAGTTTTTGCAGATGACACAAAATTGGCCAGGGCAATAACTGCACAGCATGAAGCAGATATCCTACAGAATGACCTGGACAAAATTACGGAGTGGGCAACGACATGGCAAATGAGGTTTAATGTGGAGAAGTGTAAGGTTTTGCACTTGGGGACCAAAAACATAAAAACACAATACACGTTAGGAGGGGAACCCTTGGGGGAATCAAAAATGGAGAAAGATTTGGGAGTCTTAGTTGATGATAGATTAGGCAACAGCATGCAATGCCAAGCGGCAGCTTCCAAAGCCAACAGAATATTAGCATGCATAAAGAAAGGGATGTATTCCAGAGATAAGACTATAATCCTTCCACTTTATAAAACTCTGGTCCGACCGCATCTGGAGTATTCTGTCCAGTTCTGGTCGCCAGTCCTCAGGAGGGATGTGTTGGAGCTGGAGAAAGTCCAGAGAAGGGCAACTAAACTGATTAGGGGGTTGGAGGACCTTACCTATGAAGAGCGGCTGCAATCGCTCGATTTATTTTCCCTGGAGAAAAGACGTCTGAGAGGGGACATGATAGCAATTTATAAATATCTTAATGGGGATCTCAGCTTAGAAGAAAAGCTGTTCATTCGAAGGAATTGCATGAGGACTCGAGGACATACAATGCGATTAGAGGAGAAGCGTTTTAACCTCAGGCAACGTGGGGGGTTCTTTACTGTTAGGGCTACAAGATTGTGGAATTGTCTACCACAAGAGGTGGTTTCTGCGGGTAGTATGGTGACTTTCAAAAGACTCTTAGACTTACATCTCAAGGATCAGGAGATTGAGGGCTATGTTAGATGATTACAGTCACACACACCTACACAGGTTGAACTGGATGGACTATTGTCTTTATTCAACCTCGCCTACTATGTAACTATGTAACCTCTAGCCATCAAAAACAAATTTTTTTGCTGTCAGTTCAAACCATGTGAACTAATTTTTGGAGCCTATACAGGCCGACACTTACGGTTCTGTGTACTGTGAACGCCCACCGTACCTCTAGCCATCAAAAACTAAGTTTTTTGCTGTCAGTTCAAACCATGTGAGCTAATTTTTGCAGCCTATACAGGCCGACGCTTACTTCTGTATACTGTGTGAATGTACCTTCAGCCACAGAATACTACGTACTTAGCTGTCAGGTAAACCCATGTGGGTTAATTTTTGGGGCCTAAACAGGCCAACACTTACTTCTGTATCCTGTGTATGCCTAATGTACCTTCAGCCACAGAATTCTACGTTCTTAGCTATCAGGTAAACGCATGTGGGTTAATTTTTGGGGCCTGGAATGGCCGACACTTACTTCTTTTATCCTGTGAATGCCTAATTTTTCAGACTGGAAATGAAAAACAATGGGTCTGTAAAGGTTCCGCCAAATTGTGGAATGGATGCAGACCCATTTTACAGATGTGTGAATGGACCCTATATGTATTAGACAATGTATTTACCGGCTACTGTCAGTTCTGGCTGATTTATGAAAAAAATATATATATTTTTTGCTGTAATAAAAAAATAAAATAATTTAGGGCAACTTTTTCAATTGCAATACTTCTGTTATGACATTGTCCATGTGCTGGGACTATTTGTGCACAGCTAGTACGTCTTTTGTGGCTGCAAATATGACCTAAAAGTTTTTAAAGTTCGCCTCCTATTAAAGTCAATGGGGCCCTCCGCGAACTCGCAGTTCGCGGACTTTTGAGAAAATTCGTGGCTGGCGTTTGCGAACCTCCCCGGCCGATGTTCGTCCATCACTAACCAGTGGCCCCTCAATACCACATATTGAAGTGGGGTGTTATCTGAGTATACTTTTACAAGTGTATTTGTGTCCTGCAACAATATTTCCTCTTTTGCTGAGTTAAGTCTGGTACAAACAGTGCCAAACTCACTGGCCAATTTCTTGAACAACTGGTGTGATAGACCAGTGGCCCCCCAATACCACATATTAAAGTGGGGTGTTATTTAACATTATACTTTTTTAAGAGTGTATTTTAGTCCTGCAAAAATTTGGCCTCTCTTGCTGTGTTGACTGTGCTACACACAGTGACAACAGTTACTGGCCAATTTTTTGTAGAATTGTTTTAATAAACCTGTGGCCCCCCAATACCACATATTGAAGTGGGGTGTTATCTGAGTATACTTTTAAAAGTGTATTTGTGTCCTGCAACAATATTGCCTCTTTTGCTGAGTTAAGTCTGGTACACACAGTGCCAAACTCACTGGCCAATTTTTGGAATAACTGGTGTGATAGACCAGTGGCCCCCCAATACCACATATTGAAGTGGGGTGTTATTTAACAGTATACTTTTCTAAGAGTGTGTTTTAGTCCTGCAGAAATGTGGCCTTTCTTGCTGTGTTGACTTTGCTACGCACAGTGACAACAGTTACTGGCCAATTATTTGTAGAACTGTTGTAATAAACCTGTGGCCCCCCAATACCACAGATTGAAGCGGGATGATATCTGAGTATACTTTTACAATTGTATTTGTGTCCTGAAACAATGTTGCCTCTTTTGCTGAGTTAAGTGTGATACACACAGTGCCAAACTCCCTGGCCATTTTTTTGAACAACTGGTGTGATAAACCAGTGGCCCCCCAATACCACTTATTGAAGTGGGGTGTTATCTGAGTATACTTTTACAATTGTATTTGTGTCCTGAAACAATGTTGCCTCTTTTGCTGAGTTAAGTCTGGTACACACAGTGCAAAACTACCTGGCCAATTTTTTCAACAACTGGTGTGATAGACCAGTGGCCCCCAATACCACATATTGAAGTGGGGTGTTATTTAACAGTATACTTTTCTAAAAGTGTATTTTAGTCCTGCAAATATTTGGCCTCTCTTGCTGTGTTGACTGTGCTACACACAGTGACAACAGTTCCTGGCCAATTATTTGTAGAACTGGTGTAATAAACCTGTGGCCCCCAATGCCACAGATTGAAGCGGGGTGTTATCTACCTTTTTCCAGATATACTGCGATTCTCTAGAGACTTTTGTCACAGGGTTATTAAAAAACATGACAGGCAGAGGAAGAGGCAGACACGTACGCAGGGGTGATAGGGGTAGGGCAGGAGCCGTAGGCCAGAGCCAAAGTGTGAAGTTTCAGAAGGCACGTTCGATTCCGTCAAAGGACGCTCCAGACTTGGTTGAGTTGCTCACTCAGCCTTCCTCTTCTGCACCCTCCTCATCCTCTCCATCTGCACCCTCTTTACTCCCTGCTGTGTGCACCCCCAAAGACACCACCACCACATACGCTCCGCTTGAGTCACTGGAATTATTTTCCGATCCATCACAAGATGTTTGCGATGCGCAGCCATTGTTGGAATCGGATCAGGAAGAGGAGGTAGCAGCGGAAGAGGAGGAGTCAGCCGAGGAGGAGAGGGGGGATGGAGGAGGAGGAGGAGGAGAAGATGAGGCAGACCTGCATGCAATCCGTGGAGGTACAACCAAATCTACACGGGTGCCACGGGTTACATGCTTGACGGCCATCAGAAGGTTCACCCAGTGGGCAGTAAAAGTGATATACGTTCCCTGCCCGTGTTTGCTAGACCATGTGTCTGTGGTCAGATGTATCTTGGCACCAACACTGTGTGCCAGAGATATATTCACTTGCCACTGAACATGGCCATACAGCTCTGGAATGCCCTTCTGCGAGAAATATTTCCTGCCTGGGACCTTCCATTGTGGTGTTCCAATGGCCACAAATTTCCGAAAGGCCTCTGAGTCCACCAGTTGATATGGCAGTAGTTGGCGGGCTATCAGTTCCGACAAGCCAGCAGTTAAACATTGGGCAAGAGGGTTATCCGGCGTCATCATTTTTTTACGCTCCAACATTTGGGCTACAGAAGCCTGCCTTTTTCCAGAACAACGTGACGACGGCATCATGGAAGGTGGAGTGGAGGACAAATGTGAGCAGAGACGAGAAGGAGAAAGAGAAGGAGAAGAGGCTGGACGGTGAGAGCCTGGAGTGTGGCTTTGTGGGTTCTGATGGTGTTGCTCCCACTGGGCTCGGTGATGGGAGTTCAGGTGCCTCCTTAAGGCGGTCGTCCCTAGGTGAGTGTTGGGCTTACCGCAACTTATGAGTTGACTGTAAAGGCTGCAGATGGCAACACTGTTGTCAGCAACGGATACATTAAAAAAAGCCCACACTGCGGAGCCATGTGACGACGTCCTGGGAGCGCCAGATGGGACTGTACATGGTTGATGGCTCGCTCCTGATACATTTGCAGTCTGCTTTGTACCTCTTGTGCAATGCAAGTTCTGCCTGCCTCTCCTCCCTATCTCCCCTCCTGTTATTCTCTTGTGGGCACCCACGTGACGTCCATAGACACGTCATCATCATCCACGTCACCGTCCCCACCACTAACAATTGAGATCTCGGAGTAGGCTGCAACAGCAGGGACCAACCTCCTTGAGCTGATCTGGGTACTGTCGTCAGACTGCTGTTGCTACCTCCTCTTCCTGATCTGATGCCAACAATGGCTGCGCATCGCAAATGTCTTGTGATGGATCTGAAAATAATTCCAGAGACTCAAGCGGAGGGTATGTGGTGGTGGTGTTTATGGTGGTGTCTTTGGGGGTGCACACAGCAGAGAGTGAAGAGGGTGCAGATAGAGAGGATGAGGAGGGTGCAGAGGAGGAAGGCAGAGTGAGCCACTCAACCAAGTCTGGTGCGTCCTTTGATGTAATCGAACGCGCCTTCTGAAACTTCACACTTTGACTCTGGCCTACTGCTCTTGCCCTACCCCTACCACCCCTGCGTAAGTGTCTGTCTCTTCCTCTGCCTGTCATGTTTTTTAATTACCCTGTGAAAAAAGTCTCTAAAGAATCGCAGTATATCTGAAAAAAGGTATATAACACCTCACTTCAATCTGTGGTATTGGGGGGCCACAGTTTTATCATACCAGTTCTACAAATAATTGGCCAGTAACTGTTGTCACTGTGTGTAGCACAGTCAACACAGCAAGAGAGGTCTAATTTTTGCAGGACTAAAATACACTCTTAGAAAAGTATACTGTTAAATAACACCCCACTTCAATATGTGGTATTGGGAGGCCACTGGTCTATCACACCAGTTGTTCAAAAAATTGGCCAGTGAGTTTGGCACTGTGTGTACCAGACTTAACTCAGCAAAAGAGGCAATATTGTTGCAGGACACAAACACACTTGTAAAAGTATACTCAGATAACACCCCACTTCAATATGTGGTATTGGGGGGCCACTGGTTTATCACACCAGTAGTTCAAAAAATTGGCCAGGGAGTTTAGCCTTGTGTGTATCATACTTAACTCAGCAAAAGAGGGAATATTGTTGCAGGACACAAATACACTTGTAAAAGTATACTCAGATAACACCCCACTTCAATCAGTGGTATTGGGGGGCCACAGGTTTATTACAACAGTCCTACAAATAATTGGCCAGTAACTGTTGTCACTGTGTGTAGCACAGTCAACACAGCAAGAGAGGTCTAATTTTTGCAGGACTAAAATACACTCTTAGAAAAGTATACTGTTAAATAACACCCCACTTCAATATGTGGTATTGGGGGGGCCACTGGTCTATCACACCAGTTGTTCAAAAAATTGGCCAGTGAGTTTGGCAATGTGTGTGCCAGACTTAACTCAGCAAAAGAGGCAATATTGTTGCAGGACACAAATACACTTGTAAAAGTATACTCAGATAACACCCCACTTCAATATGTGGTTTTGGGGGGCCACTGGTTTATCACACCAGTTGTTCAAGAAATTGGCCAGGGAGTTTGGCACTGTGTGTATCAGACTTAACTCAGCAAAAGAGGCAATATTGTTGCAGGACACAAATACACTTGTAAAAGTATACTCAGATAACACCCCACTTCAATATGTGGTATTGGGGGGCCACTGGTCTATGACACCAGTTGTTCAAAAAATTGGCCAGGGTCTGAGGCCGAGGGCCACATCTCCCAGCTGGAGGATTCCACCAGAGCGGACTCCAGGGATCTCCATGCCTTGCAGTTGCAGGTTAAGGTGCTCCAGGATAGGGCAATCGATACTGAAAATCGCCTGAGACGCAATAATATCCGCATCCTGTGGTTGCCGGAGCGCGCGGAAGGCCCCAGGCCTGCAGAGTTTGCGGAAAACTTCCTGCCTGCACTATTGGATCTCCCTGCTATGCCACCCACCTTTGTCGTGGAGAGGGCCCACAGGGTCCCCCCTGCTCCTCCAATTCCCTGGGGCACCTCCCAGGCCTTTCCTCCTGAGACTCCTCAACTACTGGGATCAGGACCGACTCCTGGCACCAGCTCGGGCCAAGAGGGAGCTCCGCTATGAGGACGCCCGCATCATGCTTTTCCCAGATTATTCGCCGGAGGTCCAACAGAAATGCCGCCAATTCACAGATATCCGAAAACGCCTCAGCGATCAAGGCATCAAATACAGCCTTCTCTACCCTAGCAGGCTCCGGGTGATTGATGGAGACTGTACCTGATTCTTTGATACGCCTGAGCTTACGGCCTCCTGGCTGGATGTTCATTATTCCTGGGTTCCAGTTGCAGACTGGTATGGTGGGTATCCCCCTCTTCTTCATGTTGTCTTCTTCTACGGCCTTTTTGTCCCTGGACCCCCTTTCCGATTCCCCCCCCCCCTGGCTCTGACTGCCATCTCTGACGTTGCTTAGTTCATCTCCCCCCCCCACCCCCCCTCTTTTTATTTATATTGCCACATGCCATCTCTGCCATTCCCCACGATAGCCCCCCAATATGGAGCTGGTTCTGACGCCTGCTTGAACTGCTACACCTCAAGTTTTATTTTTTGGTTTCACCAGCGCCCCGGACCCTCCGGCTGTCCCTACTGCACTTGAGTGGAACGATAGCCACCCCCTTCTCCCTACGGTCTATGCTCTGGACCTGAAGGGCAGTTTTGTGCCCCTTTTTGGCACTTTTTGGGTACAGGCCGTCCCCTACATCCCCCTGGGAACTCTCAGCTTTCCCCCTGTTTTGAGGGAGATGTCGGGGTCTGGCAGGATAGGCACATTGTGTCTGGGTTCTTTTTTATTTGTTACTGTGTATATGTATGTGTAATGTTGTATGGTTGTTTTTTTTGGTGCAAAGGTTTTGGTGGTTTTGCTGCTCCCCAGATGCTGCTGATATTATCCGCGGGGTCCTCTCCCAACTTCCACTCCTACTGTCCTCATGGCATCACGTGATCTGCAATCCTTTTCCATCGTGTCCTGGAATGTCCATGGCCTTAACTCTAAATTTAAATGTGCACTCATGTTCCAATATTAGCAATCCCACAAACCTTCCATCTTAATTTTGCAAGAAACGCATCTGGTGGGCAGTAAACTGCTATCCCTGAAGAAACCATGGGTACACAAGGCGTTCCACGCTTCCTACTCCTGCTATGCCAGGGGGGTCTCGATCCTTATTCGTAAGTCCCTACTTTGTTAAGCGGATGCAGTCCACATGGACCCCCTGGGCCGCTATGTTATTTTGGTCCTTACGCTGTGGTGCCGCATATATGTGATAGTGGGATTATATGTACCCCCCCCCCCCCGTTTAAATCTTAAGTGCTATACTCTGTATTGGATAAGGTGTCCCCTTACTGACCTGCCAAGCTGCTTCTGATGGGGGACTTCAATTCTATTCTCTCTCCTGATTTGGACAGGCCGCCCCCCCCCCAAATCTTTTTGCGGGGATCTTTTGCATTGGTCTGATGCAGCGGGGGTGACAGAGGTCTGGCGTTGGAGATACCCCGACCAGAAGGGCTATTCGTGCTTCTCTGCCTCCCACAAAACCTCCTCCAGGATAGATCTGGCATTTGCCAACTCGGCGGTGTTGTCTGATGTGGAGACGATAAGATATTTGCCGGCGGGCCTGTCTGACCACAGCCCCCTAGAGATCACCTTGCGCATGGGCACGGCCCGCTGCGGCAACTTGTGGCGCTTGGGTGCCCACTGGGTTGATGTCTCCTCTCAGATCCCACCGCTTTTGCAAGAGTACTGGCAGACTAATGCAGAGACGTCCTCACCCGGGTTGGTGTGGGATGCCTTCAAGGCTGACACTAGGGGTCAATATATGTCTACCATTAAAGCGGTCAAAGTGCAACAATCGGCCACCCTGGCCCAATTGGAGCGGGGGATGGAGGGGGACACGTATAGTGGGGACCCCTCCGTCCCCAACTTCGAGGCTCTGCAGGCAGCTAAGCGGGATTTGCACTTGCATATGTCTGAGGTCACGAGGCTGTCTTTATACAACTCCCGGCAGTCTTTTTTTGAACAGGGTGACAGTAACGGTCGTTTTTTGGCATTGTTGTCTCAACACGATGCGCCCCTGACACTGGTACTGGAGCTCACCTCTCCCACGAGGGGGGGGGCCCTCACCTCTCCTTAGGAAATATTGGAAGCCTTCAGGTCTTACTATACTACCCTCTACGCTATTAGTCTTCCTCCAAATTTTTCCCCGGATGACTTGCACTCCCTCCTGGACCCGGTGGCCCTGGGTTGGCTTTCGGACCAGGAGAGGGATTGGCTGGTCAGACCAGTAACGTCGGATGAGGTTCTGGCGGTGATTGGGGCCATACCAGGAGGTAAGGCACCATGCCCTGACGGTCTGCCCATAGAATTCTATAAGACCCACTCTGGCCTTCTGGCCCCGCTGCTGGCCTCACTGTTCGCCAGGTGCCTCGGGGAGGGGTCTCTTCCCCCTTCGATGGTGGAGGCTCATATTTTCCTTATTTACAAGCCCGCAAAAGATCCCAAGCTCTGCACCTCCTACAGGCCTATTGCATTGCTTAATAATGACCTTAAAATTCTGACTAAGCTGTTGGCAACCCGGTTACAGCCACTGCTTCCCTTGGTAGTAGACCAGGACAAAACTGGATTTATGGCTCACAGGTCCACTGACGTTAACCTTTGCAGGCTCTATACCAACCTACAGGCACAACATATTAATGTGGGCACCAGAGTGGTAGCCTCTCTAGACATCGAGAAGGCATTTGACTCGGTGGAGTGGCCCTTCCTGTGGGAGACGCTCCGGAGAATGGGGTTTCCCTTACTCTTTATCAGGTGGCTGCAAATCATCTACCAAGCACCAAGGTCGGCTATTCGCCTGGGTGGGAGACTGTTGACTTGGTTCACCTTGACTAGGGGCATGCGGCAGGGTTGCCCTCACTCCTCGGCCTAATTCGCCATCGCCATGGAGCCGGTGACTGAGGCCCTCTGCGTTTCCCCACTTCTATGGGGGCTGCGGATTGCCGGGCTGGAGGAGAGGGTAGCCCTGTATGCAGACGACCTCTTGTTGTTTTTGAACAACGCAGACTCCTCGCTCAGGGGTGCATTGCAGATCCTAGACGCATTCTCGCGGGTGACGGGTCTAAGTGTCAACTGGTCCAAGTCACAACTGTTGGCGATCGATCGGGGGGCCCGAAGCTCGGCGCCGCAGGATGTCCTGCTACAGTGGGTGGATGATATGGTTTATTTGGGGGTGTGGGTTTCAAGAGAGCCCTCCGACTTTATGGCACTTAATTTGGATCCAGTGGTCTCGGTGGTTAGGGCACACTTGAAGGCATGTGAAAACTTACCCCTTTCCCTCTTAGGCCGCATTAACCTTATTAAGATGAAGGTGTTACCTAAATTTACATATCTTTTCAGGCATTTCCCTTAATGGCTGACTAAATCGTTTTTCATTTCCCTTAACAAATTGTTCTCCTCCTTTCTGTGGATGCCACGTCCCCCCCAGTATAAATGTTCTACCTTTATGCGTCCCCTCTCCCAGGGGGGACTGGCCTTCCCCCGATTGTCACAAATATTTCATTACTTCCCAATTGGTTTCCCCTGTCTGGTGGCTCACTCTGGATCTTTTTAATTCTGCGGTGGCTGTGGAGGCGGCGGTGCTCGGTTCGGTTGAGGCCCTCTCACACTTGCTTTTTCGGGGGCCTAGAGCTCCGCATGGGCTCACCACCTCCATGATCATAGTGATCCGCGCCTGGAAGGTTGGCCTACAGCTCGAGGTGTATCTGGGCACCGCTGTCTCCCCCAACGTGCCGTTGTGGCACAATCCCACCCTGCCGCATCTCCCTAAAGCACAGACTGGATACCTGTCCCTAACCTGAAAAGAGACTGGACCTATACCGAAATACCAGCCCTGAAAAGGACTCTTGTGTACATTAATAGAGGGATTTGTATGACTGCTGCCGATCTCTAACTGCCCCTAAAGCACCGACTGGATACCTGCCCCTAACCTGAAAAGATACTAGTAGACCTATTCCGAAATACCAGCCACGAAAAGGACTTTTGTGGATCTTCACAGAGCTATTTGTGTCTGGCAATCTCTCCCTCATGAACACAACAGACCTCTCCCTATGCTGGCAAAAAGCAGAATGTGAAATGGCTGACAGGTCAGGTCTATTTATAGGGTAGGGGGCATGTCCATGTGCTGAAATGTTTTAATTGGCTGTCCCGGTCCACCTGACGGCTGTGTCATGGGTCAAAGTTCTCCCCAATATAAACTAATATACCCGCCGCGAACAACGCCATGTGTTCGCAAATTTGGCGGGTAGCGAACAAGCAAAATTTGCCACGAACCGCAAGGCCATCTCTAGCCACTGGTTTGCCACACCAGTTGTTAAAAAAATTGGCCAGTGAGTTTGGCACTTTGTGTATCAGAGTTAATACAGCAAAAGAGGCAATATTGTTGCAGGACACAAATATACTTATGAAAGTATACTCAGATGACACCCCACTTCAATATGTGGTATTGGTGGGCCACTGTTTTATCACACCAGTTGTTAAAAAAATTGGCCAGGGAGTTTGGCACTGTGTGTATCAGAGTTAACACAGCAAAAGAGGCAATATTGTTGCAGGACACAAATACATTTGTAAAAGTATACTCAGATAACACCCACTTCAATATGTGGTATTGGGGGGCCACTGGTTTATCACACCAGTTGTTCAAAAAATTGGCCAGGGAGTTTGGCACTGTGTGTATCAGACTTAACACAGCAAAAGAGGGAATATTGTTGCAGGACACAAATACACTTGTAAAAGTATACTCAGATAACACCCCCCTTCAATATGTGGTATTGGGGGGCCACAGTGTTATTACACCAGTTCTACAAATATTTGGCCAGTAACTGTTATCCCTGTGTGTAGCAGAGTTAACACAGCAAAAGAGGCCAATTTTTTGCAGGACTTAAATACACTTTTAGAAAAGTATACTGTTAAATAACACCCCACTTCAATATGTGGTATTGGGGGGCCACTGGTCTATCACACCAGTTGTTCAAAAAATTGGCCAGTGAGTTTGGCACTGTGTGTAGCAGAGTTAACACAGCAAAAGAGGCAATATTTTTGCATGACACAAATACACTTGTAAAAGTATACTCAGATAACACCCCACTTCAATATGTGGTATTGGGTGGCCACTGGTCTATGACACTAGTTATAATACATTAAAAGTGCTTTTGTCACTGTTTGTAGTATTGCTGCAGCATCGCTCGGTTACCACACCAGTCACAATGCTGCACAGTGCACAATACAAATCCACTATAATATGCTTTCTATATTACAAAGTATATTATACCGTGGATTACACCCCTATATAGTTCACTGCACACCAATAACAAAAAAATTGCAGCCCTTTAAATGACTTTTGTGGACATTAACAGAGCGATTTGTGTCACTGCAGATCCGTCCCTAGAGCACACTGGATACCTGTCCCTAAACTGAACAGAGACTGTACACCTATACCAAATAAATACCAGCCCTTTAAATGACTTTTGTGGACATTAACAGAGCGATTTGTGTCACTGCTGATCTCTAACTGTCCCTAAAGCACAGACTGGATACCTGTCCCTAAACTCAAAAGAGACTGTAGTAGACCTATACCGAAATACCAGCCCTGAAAAGGACTTTTGTGGATCTTAATAGAGCTATTTTTGTCCGGCAATCTTACATAGTTTCATAGTTACATATAGTTACATAGTAGGTGAGGTTGAATAAAGACAATAGTCTATCCAGTTCAATCTGTGTAGGTGTGCGTGGCCGTAATCATCTCTCATACCCCTGAATGTTCTGATCCTTGAGATGTACGTCTAAGAGTCTTTTGAAATCCTACATACTTCCTGCAGAAACCACCTCTTGTGGTAGAGAATTACACAATCTTGTAGCCCTCAAATCTCATTGTATGTCCTCGAGTCCTCATGCAATCCTTTTGACTGAATAGCTTTTTTTCTATGCTGAGATCACCATTGAGATATTTATAAATTGCTATCATGTCCCCTCTCAGGTGTCTCTTCTCCAGGGAGAATAAATCAAGCGATTGCAGACCCTCCTGATAATTAAGGTCCTCCAATCCCTTAATTAGTTTAGTTGCCCTTCTCTGGACTCTCTCCAGCTCCAACACATCCCTCCTGAGGACTAGCGACCAGAACTTGACAGAATACTCCAGATGTGGTCGGACCAGAGTTTTATAAAGTGGAAGGATTATAGTTTTATCTCTGGAATACATCCCTTTCTTTATGCATGCTAATATTCTGCTGGCATTGGCAGCTGCTGTTTGACATTGCATGCTATTGCCTAGTCTATCCTCTACCAAGACTCCCAGATCTTTCTGCATTTTTGATTCCCCCAAAGGTTCCCCCCCTAAAGTGTATTATGCTTTTATGTTTTTAGTCCCCAAGTGCAAAACCTTACACTTCTCCACTTTAAACCTAATTTGCCATGTCGTTGCCCTATCTGTTATTTTGTCCAGGTCATTCTGTAGGATATCTGCTACAAGCTGTGCAGTTATTGCCCTGCCCAATTTTATGTCATCAGCAAACATTGATATAGAACTACTGATCCCATCCTCAATGCTGTTTATGAATAAATTGAACGAGGTTAGTCCCAGGACTGAGCCTTGGGGGACCCCGCTTACCACCTCAGACCAGTCTGAGAATGCACTATTTATTTCCACCCTTTGGACACCCTTTTAGCCAGTTCCGTATCCAAGAGCAAACCTTGCGGTTGATGCCTGCAGACCTTATTTTATAAATTAAGTGCTTGTGGGGAACTTTATCAAACGCCTTAACAAAATCCAGGTACACCACATCCACTGGTCTCCCCCTATCTAGCTCACAGCTCACCTCCTCGTAGAATGTTAAGAGATTGGTTTGACAAGAACGCCCATTTGTAAACCCGTGCTGATTACTGCTGATGATGTTGTTTGGCAAACTCTACGATATAGTCCCCTATCATCCCCTCCAGAAGTTTACATATTATCGATGTCAGACTGACAGGCCTATAATCCCCTGGTACATTCCCTGTCATAATACTGTCAGCAAAGATCAGGAACAGTGGTCTAGATATAATCTTACTAAGTTCTTTGAGTACTCTCGGATGTACGCCATCTGGGCCTGGTGAATTATTTGTGTTAATTTTATCCAGCTTTTCCCTGATTTCACCCTCTGTTAGCCATAGCGGCAAGTCCTGTGTATTACTACTAACCATATAGTCGTGGTCAGTGTACCCCTCCTTTTCCTGTGTAAAGACTGACGAGAAAAAAGCATTCAGCACGGTTGCTTTTTCAGTGTCCTCAGTAACCATCCTCCCATCATCGTTAATTATGTGTGCAATATGCTTTGCCCTAGTTTTTTTGCTGTTGATATATTTAAAGAATTTCTTTTTTTTTCTTTTTACTATACTCCGCTATTTGTCTCTCAAAGTTGATTTTAGCCATTTTGATTTTGTATTTACTTTTCTTATTTGCCTCCTTGTATTGCTTCTTGAAGGCCATTTTTTTCCCCCTAATACGTTTTTTAACATTACGGTTTAGCCAGCCAGGTTTGGCTTTGTCTCCTAAATTTTTTTCCCATAGGAATGCACTGTGAGATGCATATGTTTAATATGTTCCTAAAGCATTCCCATTTTTCCTCTGTGGTCAGTGTTCGTAAGGTTTGGTCCCAGTTTACCCTTTCCATCACTGAGCACAATTTGGGAAAGTTTGCCCTTCTGAAGTTTAGGGTTCTTATGTTCCCCACTTGCCTTGTCATATTGTTATTTACGCTAAATGTGATCATCCTGTGATCGCTAGAGCCCAGGTTGTCCTGGACTCCTACCTCCGAGATTAGGTCTGGGTCATTAGTGATCAATAGATCCAGGACTGCATTTTCTCTAGTAGGAGAATCCACCAACTGAAACATGTAGTTGTCCTGTAAGGTTTCCATGACCAGGGCCGGACTGACCATAGGGCAGACCGGGCATATGCCCGGTGGGCCGCCGAGGCCTCCGCTCCGAGTCCGGGCGCATGATGATGTGGAGTGTCTGGCCGATGGCCGTTGCCGCTGCTGGCCTCTCCGCGGCCGATTCCGCCGAGTCTGAGGGCCACCGCATTACCGCAATCTGGCCGCCCGCCCCGCCGCTGTCCCCGACTGCCCGGGCCCCACATTACCACAATAATCTATCATCTGGCCGGCCGTGGCCGCCCGCCGGCCGCCGCTGTCCCCGACTCCCCACTCCTAACTTGGCTCAGCTGGCAGCTGGCTCCGCAGCGGCATCCAGCGTAGCTCAGGAGGAGGGGGTGGAGTCGGTCGGTGCTGTGCTGTGTGAAGAGTACACTGTGTCAGGTGACTAAGGCTGGGGGTGGAGCTAGAGGCCAGCGGGGAACCCATGCTGCCTTGTTGTTGTCGGGAAGTAGCGGGAACAGTTGCCGGCGCCGCACCGCAGACAGACACTGACATTCTGTCTGAGTCAGTGTGGAGTGGAGTGGACTCACTAGTCTGTCTGTCACTAGTCCCTGTCTGGCTGCCCGCCTGCCCAGTGCCCTGGAGCTGGAGTCAATGACTGCCTGAGACTGGACTGGAGACTGGAGTGGAAACGACTGTGAGACACCAAAAATGCCACACCCACGACCAGGACAGGAACCAAGGCCTGCTGCAACAGCAACAACAGGTAAGGTCAGCACAGCAGCACACAATGTACAAACACACCACAGACCACACCACCCTCACTGCTGGGATTTGTGGTTCTGGCCTCCGGCAGAGCATTGTTCACTTCTGGCTTAGCAGCAGGCAGACCGCAGGCGTAAAAAAACAGAAAACAGCTACACACTGTCCCTGCTAGAAAACATTTGCCATGCCAGTTTGCTTGTTACATGTGATGTGACAGCCAGGTGCACATTTTCAACTTGAAAATGTGCACCTGGCTGTCACATCACATGTAACAAGCAAACTGGAATGGCACATGTTTTCTAGCAGTGACAGTGTTGTAGCTGACTTTTATCTGTTTTTTACGCCTGCGGCCTGCCTGCCTGCTGCTCAGCCAGAAGTGAACAATGCTCTGCCGGAGGCCAGAACGGTCCTGTATGTGATGTGACAGCCAGGTACCTGCACATTTTCAACTTGAAAACTTCTGATATAATAGCTTGCTGCCCAACTGTTAAGTGACCTTGGCCTGAATCCAAACACTGCCTCTACCCTATGTTCCTGTACCTTGCTGTTTAGTTGCTGCTGACTTTGACTTGTATCCTGATGCTGTCTCTGCCTTCTCATTCAGTACCTCGCTGCCTGACTGTTGAAGACCTTCAGCTTGTTAACCTGACTTTGTTCCCATCTGCTGATCAGGTGCTACCATGTTCCTGCGTCTGGTTCTTACCTGGTCATTGGCCCTCTTGCCACTTTGTGTCCTCACATCCTCTGTCACCACTACCAGGGGTGGTTGAAAAGGGGTATTTCTTTTCAGCTCACTTTGACACTTGTGCTCTTCTAATTCTCAACTGCTCTTGTCTTCTGTGTCTAGAAAATTGGACCAAATCTGGCTATTCAAAATTGTTCTTATGCTGGCCAGAGCCAGAGAACATGGACAACATTACCAAACTACTGGCCATTTTTTTTTATTTTCCAGTCAAAATAGGCCTTTCTGATCCCAGCAGTCCTACTAGCAGCGAAAGAAATCATCATGAAGGTGTCTTATCACGTCTGCAGTCTCTGACCATCTTTTGTATCGTCTCTGATCATCTCTTGTATCATGTCTGCAGTCTCTGACCATCTACTGTATCATGTCCTCAGTCTCTGACCATCTCCTGTATCGTGTCCGCAGTCTCTGACCATCTCCTGTATCGCGTCCTCAGTCTCTGACCATCTCCTGTATCGCGTCCTCAGTCTCTGACCATCTCCTGTATCGCGTCCTCAGTCTCTGACCATCTCTTGTATCGCGTCCTCAGTCTCTGACCATCTCCTGTATCGCGTCCTCAGTCTCTGACCATCTCCTGTATCACGTCCTCAGTCTCTGACCATCTCCTGTATCGCGTCCTCAGTCTCTGACCATCTCCTGTATCACGTCCTCAGTCTCTGACCATCTCCTGTATCACGTCCTCAGTCTCTGACCATCTCCTGTATCACGTCCTCAGTCTCTGACCATCTCCTGTATCACGTCCTCAGTCTCTGACCATCTCCTGTATCACGTCCTCAGTCTCTGACCATCTCCTGTATCACGTTCTCAGTCTCTGACCATCTCCTGTATCACGTCCTCAGTCTCTGACCATCTCCTGTATCACGTCCTCAGTCTCTGACCATCTTCTGTATCAGGTCCATAGTCTCTGACCATCTCTTGTATCATGTTTGCAGTCTCTGACCATCTCCTGTACTATGTCCAGCGGGAACACTCTGCAGCCACACCGCACAGCACACCCAAGGTAAATGGAGGACTGGAGAGAGGAGTGACTTCTACTTAGGGATTTCTTTTGCAGATAGGCTGGGCTGGCACTGGCAGCAACAATTTTATTCAAAGAAATCAGGATTTCTTCTGCAAATCCGGCTGGCACTGGCAGCAACAATTTACCCCTTGATTAGAGAAACCCTCATCTTGTGCTGCTTCATACTATTTTTAGGACTCAAACATCAAAACAAGATTTAAAGTAAGACAAAAAAAACAGCATCATATGGCAGCTCTGATCTAAATTGGACCCAGTCTGTCAGATTAAACTAAAAAAGTACCGTAATCGAATCCACACATCCTGGAACATTAAATCCTGTCATCAACCATCCCGACGAACGCCACGCCCCAGTCACACCCCCGTCACGCCCCCCTCCCGGGCTGCTCAGTCCAAAATAATATTTTTTGTCCCAGTCCGGGCCTGTCCATGACTAGACGGGCCTTCTGTGAGTGTTTAGTCCCCTCTTCCCAGTCAATGTCAGGATAATTGAAGTTCCCCAATATGATGACTGATCCCAGTTTTGCCACTTTACCCAACAGTGATATAAATTCCAGCTCTACCTCCTCCCTTTGGTTGGGTGGCCTATAGAAAACCCCCACAATTAATTTTCCCTTTTCTTCTTCCCTATGGAGTTCTCCCCACAGGGATTCTAACTCCATACTCTTTTTTTTCTAAATCCCTTCCATAATATCACTCCTCTCTATCACCCTTACATTATTCTTGACATAGAGACATACCCCTCCCCCTCTTTTTCCTACCCTGTCCTTCCGGTACACCGAATACCCTTGGATATTGGCCAGTCAGTCATGTGAGGGGTCAAACCAAGTTTCCGTTATTCCCACAAGGTCTATGTCCTCCTCATGTACTAACATTTCCAACTCATCAATTTTATTAGCTAGGCTCCTGGCATTTGCATATACCCCTCTTAGTTTTGTGGAAGTTGATAATAATGGTTATTATTTTTATTCCTGTTTGGTCTGAGGTTTTCCCGCACAGACCCCCCAATTGAGGTTATGGAACTACTGTCACTGCTGACTCTAATACTGCCTTCTGTCCCTTGCTCCCTCCTGACTGACTCTACTTCTGAGCCCCCCGTCTCCTAGTTTAAAAGCCCCTCCAACTTGGTGGCCATCTTTCTCCCCCAAAAGAGCTGTACCATCCCCAATAAGGTGCAGCCCATCCTTACTAAAGAGCCGGTAGATGACTGAGAAGTCAGCCCAGTTCTCCAGGAACCCAAACCCCTCCTTCCTACACCAATTCCTCAGCCACTTGTTAAGTTCCCTAATCTCCTTCTGCCTCTCCTGTGTGGCTCGAGGTACCAGCAGTATTTCAGAGAAAACCACCTTGGAGGTCCTATTCCTCAATCTATTCCCTAAGTCCCTGAAATCGTTCTTTAGGATCCTCCACATTCCTCTTACTTGGTCATTAGTGCCCACATGCACCATGACCGCTGGGTCATCCCCAGCCCCGCCCAATAATCTGTCTACCCGATCCGCGATGTGCCGAAATCGAGCGTCCGGTAAACAACATACTGTCCGGCTACTGCAATCTTTTTCGACAGATTTCCCTCTCTGTCCTCTTGATGATTGAGTCCCCCACTACCACAACCTGTCTAACCTTTCCTGAATGTCGGCCCCCCTTCTTCCTGGAGCCGCCACTCCCCTGGCAGCTGGGGAAGGGCGCCTGCTCCAGCACTGCCACCCCTGAGCTGATATCCCCCTCAACCTGCAACTTGGCAAATTTGTTAGAGTGTACCAACTCAGGACTGGCCTTCCTGGCACTCTTCCCTCTACCCTTCCTAACGGTCACCCAACTGCCTACCTCTGATGCCTGCGTCTCCTCTATGCTGGCCCCTGCCAGCGCCTGATGTGTAATTTCCAAGCTCCTTTCCAGGTTGTTGATGCTACGCAGTGTTGCCACTATGTTTTCTAGATCCAGGATCTGGGCTTCCAGAGAAACAAGTCGCACACATCTTGCACAGCAGTATTCGCCCTCGATTGGTTCATTAAGGAACGCATACATGGAGCAAGAAGTGCACTGAGTGGCATCCCCAATCCTGTCGGACATTATTACCCTCTACTCTATGGGGATAATTAGTAATGACCTGCTATTCCTTACCTACTATACCTCTATCTCCCCTGGTACTAAACCTGGGGTACTTACCAGTCACTAAAATATTCACCAGTCGCTAAGATACTCACCAGTCGCTAAGATACTTACCAGTCCTCCCAGGTACTCAGTCGCAGAGCACAGTCAGTCAGTCGCAGTCAGTCCCAGAGCACAGTCAGTCGCAGGGCACAGTCAGTCGCAGAGCACAGTCAGTCGCAGAGCACAGTCAGTCACAGAGCCGGTCAGACAGTCGCAGAGCACAGTCAGTCGCAGAGCACAGTCAGTCACAGAGCCGGTCAGACAGTCCCAGAGCACAGTCAGTCGCAGAGCCGGTCAGACAGTCGCAGAGCACAGTCAGTCGCAGCCAGTCGCAGAGCACAGTTAGTCGCAGAGCATGGTCAGTTGCAGAGCACAATCAGTCGCAGGGCACAATCAGTCACAGGGCACAGTCAGTTGCAGCGCACAGTCAGTTGCAGAGCACAGTCAGTCACAGCCAGTCACAGAGCACAGTCAGTCGCAGAGCAAGTCAGTCGCAGAGCATGGTCAGTCGCAGAGCATGGTCAGTCAGTCGCAGAGCATGGTCAGTCACAGAGAACAGTCAGTTGAAGAGCACAGTCAGTCGCAGAGCCGGTCAGACAGTCGCAGGGCACAGTCAGTCGCAGAGCACGGTCAGACAGTCGCAGAGCACAGTCAGTCGCAGAGCACAGTCAGTCGCAGATCACTATCAGTCGCAGAGCACAGTCACACAGCTCTCTCCTCCAGCCTTGTTTGCAGCTGCTGCCTCGCACACTGCCTCTGCTTCCGGGTACGGTCTCCTCCTCCTCTGCTTCCGGGAACGCTCTCCTCCTCTCTCCACAGTACCATGCGGTGTCCGTCCTCCGCCGCCACCCCCGTTACCGCTGCTCTCTGTCACCGGTCTCCAAGGTCCTCTGCACCCGCACCCATGCCCGGCTTCCTGTTTTCCTAGTGCGGCTCCCCCGCACGTGTCACCCGCGTCTCTTCCTCCACACAGCTCCCTCGCTGCTTGCTGCTCGCAGCTGCTGCTGCTCCGCCCACACACACTGCTTCCGGGAACGCTCTCTCTCCCTCATAAACACAGCAGACCTTTCCCTACGCTGACATAAAGCAGAATGTGAAATGGCCGCTTCTCTGGTCTGTTTATAAGGTAGGGTGCATGTCCATGTGCTGAAATGTTTCAATTGGCTGTCCCGTTCCACCTGACGGCTGTGTCATGGGTCAAAGTTCTCCCCAATGTAAACTAATATGGCCACCGCGAACAACGCCATGTGTTCGCAAAATTGGCGGGTAGCGAACAAGCAAAATTTGCCACGAACCGACCACTGGGCAAACTGCAAGGCCATCTCTACTCGTGAGTATCTGACCCCCCTCGTGAAACAGCTCTAGGTTAAGAAATACCAGTTGCAGTGGATTAGTAACATACAGCAGGTAAAGCTCAAACCTGGTGAGTTGTTGTTGCAATGTTCTACAAAGGAGGCAAGTTTGGACAACTCAACGCTCCAGATAAAAGGGGTGGCATCATTGACCAAATAGAGCTGTGTCTATATAAACCTAATGACAGTTCCTGAGAGTTGACATTAGTGCAGGAATGGCTGTGAGTAAATGGGTCTGCTTACAGACAGGTTTTTTCTTTTAAAATTAGACAACCTAGGGGTTACGTGATTGGCCCTGGATTTACAATGCTGGATTTTTTTTTTTCTTAACAAAACATGTTTATTTACAACAGGCTTTTTTTTTGCAAATGAGTAGGGATAATATGGACCACATACACAGTCTGTGAGACTTTCACCTGTGGCACAGTTAAATTTAGTAGATACCATGACTATGGTATATACCAGTGATGGCGAACCTTGGCACCCCAGATGTTTTGGAACAATATTTCCCGTGATGCTCAACTACACTGCAGAGTGCATGAGAATCATGGGAAATGTAGTTCCAAAACATCTGGGGTGCCAAGCTTTGCCATCACTGGTATATACAGTATCTCACAAAAGTGAGTACACTTCTCACATTTTTGTAAATATGTTATTATATCTTTTCATGTGACAACACTGAAAAAATGACACTTTTCTACAATGTAAAGTAGTGAGTGTACAGCTTGTATAACAGTGTAAATTTGCTGTCCCCTCAAAATAACTCAATACACAGCCATTAATGTCCAAACCCTTGGCAACAATAGTGAGTACACCCCTAAGTAAAAATGTCCAAATTTGGCCCGTTTAGCCATTTTCCCTCCCCGGTGTCATGTGACTCATTAGTGTTACAAGTTCTCAGGTGTGAATGGGGAGCAGATGAGTTAAGTTTGGTTTTATCGCTCTCACTCTCTCATACTGGTCACTGGAGGTTCAACATGGCACCTCATGGCAAAAAGCTATTTGAGGATCTAAAAAAAAGAATTGTTGCCCTATATAAAGATGGCCTATGTTAAAAGAAGATTGCCAAGATCCTGAAACTGAGCTGCAGCACAGTGGCCAAAACCATAGAGCGGTTTAACAGGACAGGTTTGAGGGGTGTGGCTGAACCGCCCATGTGAGCAGACTTGCTTCACTCCGGCTCCAAGTATCCTGTTGAGAAGACCTTACTGGGAGCTCTACTCTGTTGGGAACTTCCCCACCTAGTGTGCACCTGGTGTGGGCTTGATTTTTTGTTAACTCTGCTGTTCTTAGCATTTCACCTACAACCAGCCAGCCAGCCATGATAACTAGAAGGAAGGAGGAGAGCCAGCCTGCTGAACGGTCTATCCTGCATGGGGGATCCGCGCTGACCCAGAAAGCGGGGAAGGAGTGCCAAACAACCGCTAAAACTAGGTTGGAAACATTTGCTCACGATCCCGCCAGACCTAAAACTATTGAATCGAGCTTTGTGGCATCCCCAATATCTGTGGCTGGGAAAAGCTCTTTTCATCTTTCCTCCTCTGATGGTCTATTGACAGAGCACATAGACATAGATGCTGCAACACATGTGAGTACATCTATACTCTCTACTAATACAACAGGAAGCTCTGATATAGCTGATTCTGAACAACCTACATTGCAAGAGGTGCTTAATGCTATTCACACTTATGGGGCCTCTCTCACAGAATTATCGGTGGAAGGGAGAAGTATGAAAGAAGGTATACAGCATATTAGACAAGATATGCAAAAAATAAGGGAGAGAGCCACAGCACTTGAAGGCAGAATAAGTACTATAGAAGTCGATTTAAAACATCCAATTCATGATGTTAATATGAACACTGCTAAATCCTCAGAAAATGCCAATAGGATAGAAGAGATGGAAAACAGACTGCAAAGGAATAATTTACGTATTGTGGGACTGCCTGAGAGGTCTGAGGGTAAAAACCCTGTTGAATTTGCTGAGCAATGGTTACTGGATACTTTCCGTAAAGATAATTTCACTTTATTTTTTTCTGTTGAGAGAGCACATAGGGTGCCATTCAAAGCCCCTCCACCAGGGGGTAACAATAGATCATTCCTGTTAAAGCTGCTGCATTATAAAGACAGAGACACTATTTTAAAGCTTGCCAGACAACAACCCAATTTGGAATTTCAAGGAACTAAAGTTTCCATTTAATCCGGACTTTTCATCAACTGTACAGAAACAGAGAGCAAAGTATAAGGAAATTAAAAAACGCCTTCGGGATATTCCTTTGAATTACTCTATGTTATATCCTGCAAAATTACAGGTTGTGGCGAATGGAACTGTGCATTTCTTTGATAATCCTACTGCAGTAACTAACTGGTTAGACCATCAAGATAGACATTTTAGGGCGACAGTGGAAATATGCGTACTATTCCCTATATATGTAAAAAGGACTGAGAACCAAGCAAAGCTTAACACCTCAATCACCCAGCGCTTGGCGCCAACAATCAAAAGGGTGTACACCGTCTCATAAAAGTGACTCAGCAAGCTGCTACCTAATATAATAAAATCCAAAAAAAGTGCATACAAATCATAGGCATCCTAATCAGTACACACAGGCAGCGCTATGACCCTAATTTCTAAGGTCTTAAAAGAAACCGATCGGCAACTTCCGGAACGCTGATGAGCGCACAGAGGACCGGTAAGCGACCGGCGGAGTCCACGATGCCACTAATGTACTTTTTTTTTTTTTTCCAAAACGGTTTATTGGTACATAAAATATGGTAATAAAACATACAAACAATTGAACAATCCGATCAACATTCTCGGTGTTCAAGGTGTAAGTGAGGAAAAACAGGAATGCATATAACAGAGTTTCACTTCCAAATAACAGAGTTTAGAAAACTTTTTGTATGAGTATGCATAACATAACAGAATAGGTGCGGGTGAGGGATTATTTTTTTTTTTTGTTTCATCAAGTTGGTGAGTGAAAAGCATATTAGAGTTGCAGATTCAGAGATAAATTCAGATACTTGAATGATATAATTGAATTATGCAGTAGTTAGTTGTAGGTGATAGAGGGGAGAGGTTGGTTCCCAGCACCAACCTTTCCCAAGGAATGAGAAGGATAAGGGTAGAGAAGGGGTAGAGGTGAGGAATGTGGGAGGGGGATTGGAATAATGGGAGTAGTGACTCAATATAAGAAGGTAAATGTATAGGTGACGATTAGGGAGTTGTTGTTAAGTTTGAGTAAATGGATTAAAGGGTTATATGTTGCTGTATTTTAGGTGGAAGAGGGGTCTTCATTTCATAATTGAGACGTACGTGTTTGATTCTCGGAATTTGTTCCAAGGATTCCAGGTGGAGGCATATTTGAATAGTGAGTCATGGGAGATGGCAATGAGCTCTTCCATCTCTGCCAGTTTGTTAATTTGCATGATCCAGTCTTTAAGGGAGGGGACCTGTGGGGAGCCCCAGTGTCTTGGTATACATAGCTTAGCTGCATTGACTAGGAACATACTTAAGGATTTGCAGTATTTCCTATTGGCGTGAGGTTGTAAATGGAATAGGTATGAGAGAGGTGAGTATGGTATTGAAGTAAGCGTTATTTCATGAATAATGTTATGTGTTTGTTTCCAAAATGCTTGGATAACGGGGCAGTTCCACCAGATGTGAAGCAAACTCCCTTCATTTTCATGACAACGCCAACATTTGCTATCAATGTCCTTGTTCCAACGGTGAAGGAGAGAGGGTGTACGATACCATCGTGATAGGAGCTTAAAATTATTCTCTTGGGTGGAGACATTGACGGACCCCTTGTGGACAGCATAAAAAATCCTCGTCCACTGGGCATCTGATACAGTGGTTTGTAGATCAGTTGACCATGCTTCACAAAAAAGGCTATCTCCAGGGGTTGTGTTTTCCCAGAGGATGGAGTATAATTTCGATATTAGATGAGGTTTATGGTTCGGATCAAAACATAATTCTTCAAAAGATGATAATTTAATGGGTTTAATGATGCCTTTTAGGCTATGAAGCACAAAGTTTCTGATTTGGACATAATTCCAGAATGGGATCCCTGAAAAATGTGGGAGGGAAGTCAACTCCTCATAAGAACGAATCTTCCCTTGATTAAGAAAATGTATAATCCTTGTGTGGTCATTGAAAGAATTGTGGGCGAAGCGCAAGTTTTTATGACCTGGCGGGAATTGAGGGTTGTGTAAGATGGGTGAAAGGGGACCTGGGACGGAGGTTATGTTCTGAGTTCTGTAGATGTTATGGAAACATTTTAAGGTAGGACCTATCAGGGGGTGTTTAAGCGTGTTAGAGGGTATTGATTCAAAAGGACACCAAGGAAGGGTCGCCAAGGGAGAGTGAGAGAAGAAGTTTTCTAATGGCACCCAATCTTTCTCTCTGCCTCGGGTGCTCCATTCCACAATACGCTGTAAGTGGCACGCATATGCATATTTTTGCAAATCAGGGATACCCAAGCCTCCTTTAATGTACTTTGTACTCATCTAATTTATGTGAATGTGAGTGTAATGGGTGAGGGGGGGGGGAGATTTTATCAATAAAGTGGCACATTTGTATCCAAACGGTACTGCTCTATGGGCCTTTTTTTTACTCCCTCCCATGCACCACGTTCTATGAGGAGAGTCTAGCCGCGAGTAGGTTCCTTACAGCTGGGATATCGGGATGGTCCGGACGTGTCAGTCACCCATGTACAGGCGCTTCTACTAATGTGATTTGGTAAGAGTACCCAGTTTGGGAGTTTTTTCACGAGCTGAGGTGGTGGGACATAGAGTCAGCTGTGTTACCATACCGGAGTTGTATCTCTCACTGAGATCCCGCATGAACCTGCCAGCGATGGACTTGTGTTATTAATTATCAATTTTACTATTGGACTCTTTTCTCTTTGTGTCTGTATTTATCACACCACTCAGAGACTTTCTTATAAGACCTTAGAAATTAGGGTCATAGTGCTGCCTGTGCGTACTGATTAGGATGCCTATGATTTGTATGCACTTTTTTTGGATTTTATTCCCTATATATAATTAGACGGAGCCTGTCAGAAGCCATTCAGGAATTAGATGTTAATTAGTCTTAACTTTTGTTTCTTATGTATGACAGCTGATGTATGTTGTGAGTGTCATCTAGGAAGTAAGTCGGGCACAGCACTCATAATTTTTTCCTTGCTCGCTTTACCCTGTAGGGGTACCTTTTTTTATCTGGCTCCTTAGGGGGCCTGCTGGAAATATTTTGTGCATATGCTTTTTGTCCCCCTTCCCTTTTTTTTTTTTTTTGTGTGTGTTTTGGTTGTTTGTACGTTTTTTTGTGTGCGTTTTGGTTGTTTGTGCGTTTCTTTTTTTTGTGCGTTTTTGTTGTTTGTACGTTTTTTTGTGCGTTTTGGTTGTTTGTGCATTTTTTTTTTTTGTTTTTTTTTTTGCCTCTGTAAAATTAGGGTTATGTCTGCCAATGGACCGGTACAGGATCTATCTGAGATATTTGATTATCCAGAATTATATATAGATGATATAAATGACTACGTTTACAGAATCTATTCTCTCATGGAATGTGCGAGGTGTACATAATGTGAAGAAACGAACTGCTGTATTTACATTTCTCAAGTCTCAGAATCCCTCTATAGTATGTTTACAGGAAACACATGTTACTAAAGACGCTGTTGGTTTATTACGGTCCTCTAGATATCAAATTCAATATCATTCTACCTATACCCAATATTCTAGGGGTGTGAATATTATGATCTCTGGCAATGTTGGATTTGAGGTATTACATAAATTATTGGATGAACAAGAAAGATATGTATTTTTATATGGCATGTGGAAAGCCTGTAAATATATCATTGCTAATATATATATACCTCCACCCTTTACCATAGAAGTACTGCAGTGCCTGTCAAGGTTTATCTCTAAATACCCTCAAACCTCAATAATAGCAATAGGTGACTTCAATAATGTGTTACATCCGTCACTGGATCGTTTTAAAAAATATTGTCTTCAAGGTCCTAAACAACCTACACCTTTTGCTAACTATCGAAGGGAAATAGGATTAGTTGATTTGTGTAGGTGTAAATATCCTTTGGAAGCTCAGTTCTCATGCCATTCCTTGACTCATTCTTCTCTCCCACGCATTGATTTGGCATTGGGTTCTGAGTGGACTATGACCTTTAACCCGGAAGTATCATATTTGGCTAGAGGTCTTTCGGATCATTCACCACTATTGGTGATGATGCATTTTTCCTCCTACAGATTATCTGTTGGTTGGAAACGTAATCCTTTTTGGTTAACTCTGTTCACTAATGAGGAGGGTTTTCGCACTCAATTGGAGAATTTCTTGTTTGATAACAGGCACTCTGCTACTTCAGGTATTGTATGGGATACATTAAAAGCATTTATTAGAGGCCTATGTATACGTGAAGTCTCTAATATTAAAACGAATTCTAGAAGAGGGGTAACTACTGTAATGCTGCCGAGGAAGTAGAGACTTTATACAGGCACCCTCTACAGATACAGAAAATATATGGACAATGGCACTAAAGGTATATAGGGAGGTACAGCTTCAACAGGCATCTAATAAGAGATTCTTCTCGTCACAAGCATTTTTTGAGGAGGGGGAGCGGACAGGACATATGTTATCTATTATTTCTAAAGCACATCGTCCATCTGCGGTAGTACATAGGATAGTGACAGGTACGGGGGAGGTGGTTAGTGACACTCCATCTATTATACAGGAGTTTAGATCCTATTTTCAGGACCTTTACTCCTGTAAGGTATCCTATATCCGCCCAGACCTAATACGGTTTCTGGACGGTATATCCCTACCAACAGTTGGTGAGGTGGATAGGCAGAATCTGAATGCCCCCATTACATTGGAGGAACTGCGGAGTGCCTTGGCCCCTTTCCCAAATTCTAAGGCCCCTGGTATTGATGGTTTACCGATGGAACTATATAAAAAATTTGAAGGCATATTATTGCCAGAACTCTTGGATACTTTCTTAGAAGCCCAAAAATGTGGCTCACTACCGAGCTCAATGTATGAGGCGGTGGTGGTGCTACTATTGAAACCTGGGAAGAACCCTGAATGTCCTGAGTCATATAGAACTATCTCCTTATTAACATCTGATTTTAAAATTACTCACTAAGGTCTTTGCTATACGACTGTCAAAAATCATAAGCAAAATTATACATCCCGATCAATCTGGATTCATTCCAAACCGTTCTACAGCTAATAATAATCGTAGAATGTATCTTCATTTACAAATACCTGTTACCAATCAGGGACATAGAGCTGTTTTATCTTTAGATGCCGCTAAGGCATTTGACAGTGTGGAATAGCATTATTTATGGTCGGTATCGGAGAAATTAAAATTAGGGGATTCATTTATATCATGGATTAAATTATTATATAGAGCCCCTGAAGCTCGTATCAGGGTAAATAATACACTTTCTTCCTCATTTACACTTTATCGGGGGACAAGACAGGGATGCCATTTATCCCCATTACTATTTGCCCTTGCGGTGGAACCACTAGCAGCAGCTTTTAGGGCACATCCCCATATTACTGGTTTCCGTAGAGGGGATTTAGAAGAAAAAATAGCATTATATGCAGATGATGCTCTTATATTCTTGGGAGATACAAATAGGTCTTTGACATCACTGATGACACTTATACAAACTTTTGGATCCTATTCTGGATTTAAAATTAATTGGGATAAATCTGTATTATTACCTTTAGACCCCCTCACTGCTCCACTGCCGCAAATGGCATATCAGATCCGAGTAGTGGAACAGTTTCGGTATTTGGGTATTGTTGTCCATTCCAACCTTAATAATTATGTCAAACTTAATATTGAACCTCTATTGGCTAAGTTCAAGGAGCAAACTACCAGTCGGCTTAAATTACCTCTCTCGGTAGTTGGTCGTTGTAACCTGATTAAAATTATTTGGAATCCACAATTGTTGTATGCTCTACATAATGCCTCTGTATGGATACCTATACATATTTTTAGGAGGTGTAATACCTTATTTCGTGCGTTGATTTGGAGGAAAAAAAATTTCAAGTATAAAATTGGAAAAGCTACAGGACGTGAATGAGGCTGGAGGTCTTGCAGTCCCTAATCCTTACTTTTACTATATGGCTGCTCAGCTTCAGCATTTAGCAGGCTGGGGAAATGTTGAGTGTCGGGAACCAAACAGGGAGATTATATCCTCTATTTTGTCTAATAAAATGTAGTGGAGTGTCTGGAGGCAGGAGAAATGGGGAAACTGACAATGTGTCCTACATTGCTCCTGCTAAATAGATTGTGAATCAAAACAAAGCAACACTTCAAATACGAGGGATATACGAGATATTCTCGGCTTTTCTATAATTATAACTTTGTTGAATTATTTAAATTGAAAGGTTTTTCTACGTGGTCTGAATATGGATTGCGATATATCCCACAAGTATATGAGGGTACAACACTGAAGGATTTTCAGTCACTTAAAATGGAGTTTGGACTTCCAAATGTGGTGTTTTTCCAATATTTACAGTTAAGACATGCCATATCTGCACAGGCAAAGATTTCCATCTGGACTCTGTCTAATCCGGTGATACTACAGTATATAGGCTTCTGGGAAAGAATATTAAAAAAGGTACTATCTCATTTTTGTATAGCTCCTTTTTGAATCAAGTATCCAATGGGATGTCTTTAACATGTAGGAAGGGATGGGAGGAGGATATTGGTCCCATGTCTAATGAGGAATGGTCCAATATTCTGGAAAATGTGACTAAGGTCTCCCTCTCATCTACACAGAAGATAACACAGCTATTTATTGTGCATCGTACATACCATACCCCTACTCGTTTATACAAATGGCAAAGGAGGGACTCTCCGCTATGCCCTCTTTGTAAGATTCATAATGGTATGCTTATTCATATGTTATGGAAATGCCCCAAACGTACCCGATACTGGAAAACAATAATATTAACCACTTCAATACAGGGCACTTTCCTCCCTTCCTGCCCAGGCCAATTTTCCCCTTTTAGCGCTGTTGCATTTTGAATGACAATTGCGCAGTCATGCAACACTGTACCTACACCAAATTTATGTAATTTTCCCCCCACAAATAGAGCTTTCTTTTGGTGGTATTTGATCACCTCTGGGTTTTTTCCTTTTTGCTAAACAAATAAAAAAAGACCAAAAAGTTTGAAAATAAAAAAAATGTTTTGTTTATGTTATACAATTTTGTAAATAAATACGTTTTTTCCTGCACTGATGAGCACTGATGAGACTGCACTGACAGGCACTGATGAGGAGGCACTGATGGGGTGGCACTGATGGGGTGGCACTGATAGGCACTGATATGTGGCACTGATAGGTAGCACAGATATTCAGCATTGGTGGGCACTGATAGGTGGCACTGCTAGGCACTGATAGGCAGCATTGATGGGCACTGATAGGTGGCACTGATGGGCACTGATAGGTGGCACTGATGGGAAATAATGGGCACTGATAGGCGGCACTGGTGGGCACTGATGGGCGGCACTGATCGGCACTGACGGGCGGCACTGTTGGGCACTAATGGGCACTGATAGGCGGCACTGGTGGGCAATAATGGGCACTGGTGGGCGACACTGAAAGATGGCAATGATGGGCACTTGTGGGCAGCACTGATAGGGAGGGCACTGGCGGGCAGCACTGATGGGGAGGGCAATGGGGGGCTCCCTGAGCCCTGATTGCCATCCCTGGTGGCCATAGTGGGCATCCCTGGGGTCATAGGGGCATCCCTGGGGTCATGGGTGGGCATCCCTGGTGGTTCTAGTGGCATCCCCCCCCCGAGGGTCTGCACTGGTAATCAATGATCTGATTACCAGTGCCGACCCCCCCCCCCCCCCGTCAGGGGAGCCGCCGATCGGCGCTCCTTTACTCGTGCCTGTCAGGCACGAACTAAGGAAAGCCGATCAATGGCTGTTCCTGTTTACTATGTGACCAGCTGTGATTGGACACGGCTGATCACATGGTAAAGAGCCTACGTCAGAGGCTCTTTACCGAGATCGAAGATGCAGGGTGTCAGGCTGGGGGGGGCGCGCAGAGCTGTATTATCCTGCCGCCGTCATATGACGTCTGGTCAGGATAATACAACCACATTCCCGCCGTCAATCTGTTATAGGGCGGGCGGGAAGTGGTTAACTATTAATAATACATGTAATATTACTCTCCCTTATGAACCAAAAATAGGATTGTTAGGTTGCTTGAATGGGAAGGATTATTCTTCAAATATGCAGACGGCAATTCTTGGAGTGCTTTTTTTAGCCAGAAAGCTTGTTGCAAGAAAGTGGCTTTCTCCTTCTCCCCCCAGTCATTCTGAGTGGGTTGAGGAGGTTAACATAACACTACTTCATGAATATCTTACATACAAACATTGAGGCAGTCTTAAAAAATGTGATCGTGTTTGGGAACAATGGCTAGCTGGCCCGGGTTTGGCCCCGGCACAGATGGCCGCTATTAGAATTTTTGGAGGCACACCTCCTTAAGTTTATAAAACTGTTGACTCTCAGAGACCCTAAAAGGTAGACCAATGTAATGTGTTAGGAGAAAACTATATTGAATTTTGAGTATATACCAATCTTTGCAGAGGTGCTTTTTTTTTCTTGGGGGGGGGGGGGGTTGTGTTAAGAATATAGTTTGTTAGGATATAAAATGGAAAAAATAGTTATATACTGGAGTATTTGCATGTGACGAGATGAAGGTATTTTTGTACAGAGATAAATAATGATCACATATATATGTATTGATGGATGTACATAGATTTGTTGCGATACTGGTATATATATATATATATATATATATTGTGAGAGATAAGCTCGGTGGTGGGTGTGGATGACCCCTTGGGGGGGGGGTCGTTACACAGGGAGAAAGCCGAGAAGTGGTTGAAAACAACAGTGTAAGATTTTATTCTTGCAATTTTCTTCACACAAGTGCAAGCTCCAAAAACAGCATAATTCAAAATAAACATAAATAAAATAAATCCTTGCCACTGTGGGCGGCTACCTTCTCACATACAGGAACCTATCTACGGAGTCTGTCTCCAACCTACTGTTGGGCAAACTTTGCTGATCCTACAGCAGACACTCAATAGTCCATGTTTTTTCTTCACACAACAAATGTCCATTTGTCCAATGTCCAATGTCCACATGTCCCTTTGCTTGTCTCTTCACATAGCAAACAGTTCATTTATTTCTTCCACATAGAAATAGTTCATTTTCTCACCTTGAGAAGTCTTCAGTCTTAATTAATTTCCCCTTCACACAGGAAATGTCCATTGGTTTCTTTTCACATAGAAACGATCCTGGAGTAGTCTTCACACTTGTTACCCTCCTCAGCGCACATCGCTCCAGGAGGTCTTCCCCTCCTATGCTCACACAGCTTTCAGGGGGCACCCATCTGATTGTCCTCCGCTACCCACATGGCGTCAGGAGGCAGCAATCCTTCTCCCAGGCTCTCACAGAGTCGGGAGGCACACATCTGACTGTCCTCCTCTCCCCAGCCCACACGGCGTCAGGAGGCAGCAATCAATCGACTTCCTTTGGACAAATTATAGAGGCCCTAACTTCCTCATTCCGAACAGCTGAAGGTTCTTCCTTAGACAGTTCTGGCTACCACTGCAGCCGACACCCTATAGTAATTGGTGAATTTTCTAAACCAGGTGGAAATGTATCTCCTATCTGTGACTTCATCCACAGATTTACCTGACTTTCTGTCACATACCCCCCCCCCCCTCTCTTGTTTCAACCCTAGGGTTGGGACACAGTTTTCCAGGCACGCATGTGTCAGGCACTGCTCTTGACTCTCACTGATAAGCCTCTTAGTATTTTCAAGCTTCAGGATGAAACTGTTTCTGTCATCTTCATTGACAGATTTCTCATAAATGCCACACAGTTTGTCTCTTATCTCATATACATATTCTTCAACTGCATTTTTGGCATCATTTTGCTCCTTCTCAGGTTTGTCCTGCATAACCATCTGTCCTATCCACCAAGGAGGACCATGATCCATAGGCAACTCAATTGTGCTAGTCTTAAAGTCTTCAACATTCTTGAGCCGCCTCTCTCTGCAATCAATAAATGATTTCCACAAAACTTTGAGAACCTCTGCTTCACTTGGCTTTGTTCCAAGAAATATCTGTACTTTATCAACTTTCCTTCCACCATCATATGGGTCAAAGGCAGTAGCTTCATTAATTAGCCGTAGACAGTTGAACCCAGCGATCTGGGTGGTATCCATTACAGACCTCCTCTCTGCATCAGTGAAGAAGCATGGAACTGCCACACAGTCTTTTACCAGTTCCATTTTGGAAATATTCCCTGAAAGACACTTATACATTTGCTTCACGTTTTCACCAACAGCCTTGGTTTTCTCCACTAGGTGGTGTTTAAGCAACATGTCATCAAATTTCTGATGCTCACTCAGGACAGACCCCAAAACACTGATCCTTTCATAAACTGCATCAGGCACACTATCCCTTCTTTGGGACAGATCCTCTGTTGCCTGTAATTCCTCTTCAAGTTCCTGCAACGGAATCTTCATCACTTCTACTTGCTGTTCTAAGGCTCGCTTAGACTTTTCTAGCTCCTGAACGCTTTTCCCAACATCATCCTTGGAGCTGACCAAATCTTCAATTTCTGTACACAGCTGTTTGTTAACTCTTTCTAGTTCAACCTTACACTCTAGAGCTTCCTCCAAGGAGGGAGCCAAGAACAGGGCTTTGCTCTCTTTATCACGCGCCTCAGTTTCTGCACGGTCGCGTTCTTCTGCATATTTTGCAGACACAATCTTCTCCTCACCAAGCATCTGATCCAACTTCTTTTTCACACCTTCAACACTCTCTAATGAACCAACGCTTTCTTCCATGCGTTTTTTCATATCCGCTATCTGAGCTTGCAGTGTTGCGACTTGCTCTAAAAGGTTTTTCTTTGCTTCCTCCTCCTCTTCTAATTGTTCCAGGAAGCCATTTTTCTCATCTTCCATTTGTTTGAGTTTTGTGCTAAAACTCAGCCTTTGACACCTCTCTTCCTGTAAGAGTTCCTGAGTGTCTTGCATCTGCGATTCCAAGATAGAGAAATCTTTGGAAATTTCTCTAGATTTGCTGTCTGCTTGAGAAAGCTGATTTGTGACATTGTCCAACTCAACCTGCAGTTGGTTTGCCTTCTCTGACAGCTTAGCACACAATCGGTCACCTTCGGACACTTTGACTTGCGATTCCTGCAGCTGTGCCTCTACTTTTTTTCTCTTGTGTTCAGAATCTCCTTTTCCCTGCATAAGAGCCTTCACCTCATTGGCTAGCTTCTGGGAATGAGACTGTAATCCTGCCACACAGGCTTCTTTCTCCTTTAACTGCTGCTGGACACGTTGGGCTTCATCTTTCCAACTTTCACAGTCCGTACGTAATTCATCTACCACATTGCTCAAAGTGGTGAGCTCATACACAGTACTCAGTAATTTAGCCTCTCTCTCATTTTTCTCCTTGTCGCTGAGAGACAATGTCGTTTTTAGAGAGACATTCTGTTCCTGCACCCCCTGCAGGTCTATTATTGTAGCTTCCAAAGACTGAAGATTTTTTTCTAGCTGATTATGCAACTCCAACATATCACCCTTACTTTGCTTCTGCAAAGTCTGAATTTCAATTTCCTTTTCCATGAGGATGGCATCTCTCTCCATTATAGTCTCTCCACGTTTTTGTAACTCGGAAAAAAGAAGAGCAGTGGATTCTTCCCACTGTAACACCTGAGCCTGCAAGTGTCTATGCTCCATCCTAAGCAACTCCAGGGAATGTTCCTTTTCTTCCATTTTCCGTTGCAAGGCATCCAGCTCAGCCCTGCACACATACTCGGTTTCCTCCAAACCGATTGCCTCCATTGGCTGCTGGCGTCTCTGTTTCCAGCCTGCCATGCTCTCTTGGTGAGCCTTTTGTTGAGCTGCAAAGCTCTGCTGAAAATCCGCATTTTCCTCAGTGTTGCTAGGGACAACAACCTTTCTCTTTAGCAGATTCTGTTCAGGCATGGATGGGGCTCGTTCAGGCGGTAACATCCCCTCCATCCATAGAATCCGGTCTCTCATTTCAGCTATCTTTGCATCTTTCAGGCGCTTTGATCGCCCCATCTTCAATAACTCCACAATAAATTTTCACAATCCAGCAAAAATTTTATGACCACTGTCTCTTTAAAGCAAGTAGCTTTTCTCTCTCTTGCAGGATCTCCTTTCCTGTACACACAGTTTGTGCAATCCCATGCACCAGACAAAGTTCATAGAACATATGCACTTCTTTGCAGGGATCTCTGCTTCTGCCCGCATCCTCCACCATATGTGAGAGATTAGCTCGGTGGTGGGTGTGGATGACCCCTTGGGGGGGTTCGTTACACAGGGAGATAGCCGAGAAGTGGTTGAAAACAACAGTGTATGGTTTTATTCTTGCAATTTTCTTCACACAAGTGCAAGCTGCAAAAACAGCATAATTCAAAATAAACATAAATAAAATAAATCCTTGCCACTGTGGGCGGCTACCTTCTCACATACAGGAACCTATCTACGGAGTCTGTCTCCAACCTACTGCTGGGCAAACTTTGCTGATCCTACAACAGACACTCAATAGACCATGTTTTTTCTTCACACAACAAATGTCCATTGAACATGTCCCTTTTCCTCTTCACATTGAACATGTCCCTTTGCTTGTCTCTTCACATAGCAAACAGTTCATTTATTTCTTCCACATAAAAATAGTTCATTTTCTCACCTTGAGAAGTCTTCAGTCTTAATTAATTTCCCCTTCACACAGGAAATGTCCATTGGTTTCTTTTCACATAGAAACGATCCTTGAGTAGTCTTCACACTTGTTACCCTCCTCAGCGCACATCGCTCCAGGAGATCTTCCCCTCCTATGCTCACACAGCTTTCAGGGGGCACCCATCTGATTGTCCTCCGCTACCCACACGGCGTCAGGAGGCAGCAATCCTTCTCCCAGGCTCTCACAGAGTCGTGAGGCACACATCTGACTGTCCTCCTCTCCCCAGCCCACACGGCGTCAGGAGGCAGCAATCAATCGACTTCCTTTGGACAAATTATAGAGGCCCTAACTTCCTCATTCCGAACAGCTGAAGGTTCTTCAACTTCCTTAGACAGTTCTGGCTACCACTGCAGCCGACACCCTATAGTAATTGGTGAATTTTCTAAACCAGGTGGAAATGTATCTCCTATCTGTGACTACATCCACAGATTTACCTGACTTCCTGTCACAATATATATATATGTGTGTGTGTTTGAGTTCTGATTATTGTACCTATCTTTTTGTAGTGTTAATTTTTTCTTTAATAAAAATTATCTGATTGAAAAAAACAGGACAGGTTCCACTCAGAACAGGCCTAGCCATGAACGACCAAATAAGTTGAGTGCATGTGCTCAGCGTCATATCCAGAGGCTGTCTTTGGGAAATAGACATATGAGAGCTACCAGCAATGCTGCAGAGGTTGAAGGGGTGGGGGGTCAGTCTGTCAGTGCTCAGACCATATGCTGAACACTGCATCAAATTGGTCTGCATCGCTGTCATCCCAAAGGAGGCCTCTTCCAAAAATGATGCACAAGAAAGCCCGCAAACAGTATGCTTAAGACAAGCAGACTAAGGACATGGATTACTGGAACCATGTCCTGTGGTCTGCTGAGACCAAGATAAACTTATTTGGTTCAGATGATATCAAGCGTCTGTGGCGGCAACCAGGTGAGGAGTACAAAGACAAGTGTGTCTTGCCTACAGTCAAGCATGGTGATGGGAGTGTCATGGTCTGGGGCGGCATGAGTGCTGCCAGGACTGGGGAGCTACAGTTAATTGTGGGAACCATGAATGCCAACATGTAGTGTGACATAATTAAGCAGAGCATTTTCCCCTCCCTTCAGAGACTAGGCCGCAGGGCAGTATTCCAATATGATAATGACCCCAAAAACATCTCCAAGACGACCACTGCCTTGCTAAAGCTGAGGGTAAAGGTGGTGGACCGGCCAAGCATGTCTCCAGACCTAAACCCTATTGAGCATCTGTGGGGCATCCTGGAACGGAAGGTGGAGGAGCGCAAGGTCTCTAACATCCACAAGCTCTGTGATGTTGTCATGGTGGAGTGGAAGAAGACTCCAGTGGCAACCTGTGAAGCTCTGGTGAACTCCATGCCCAAGAGGGTTAAGGCGGTGCTGGAAATAATGGTGGTCACACAAAATATTGACATTTTGGGCTCAATTTGGACATTGTCACTTAGGGGTGTACTAACATTTAATGTCAGCGGTTGAGACATTATAATGGCTGTGTGTTGAGTTATTTTGAGGGGACAGCAAATTTACACTGTTAAACAAGCTGTACACTCAGTACTTTACATTGTAGCAAAGTGTCATTTCTTCAGTGTTGTCACATGAAAAGATAAAAATGTGAGAGGTGTACTCACTTTTGTGAGATACTGTATGTGCTCAAGCTTTATTTAACTTTACCTAATTTGGTCTTTAAAGTAAAAATGGACTTTGTCCATTCAGGAAAAAAACAATAGGTTGCCTTAGGTAAACTTACTTTCCTTTCCTTTGTTCCCCTACTTTTCCATTCTGTCAGAAGCAGTAGTTACAAAGTCCTGATGTACCTATTGGCTGGCTATTTTTCTCTGATGGTCCATGTGGATCTCCTCTTCCAGCTGCCAATCATGGTCTGCACACAGTACTGCCTGCTCCACAGCCTGGCAGACTGTACTTGACTCTGGATCTCTGTTGTTCTCTGCTCTTCCTGCATCTCTCTCTCTCTCTGTTCCAATGCCCCTCCTTTTTGGCTCCAACTCACTCCTTTTTCTCCTCACTCTTTCAGTAGCCTAGAAGTCCCTTTGGATCCCACTAGCCAATCAAAGGTCATCTTTCTTGTTACCAGGGGCAGGCTTAAGTTCTGATGATGTCAATTATTCTGATGACACGCGTCAGGCGACCTTGGAACAAACAGCACGCCTCATTCACCGCGGTATCTCCTTATTGAAATGCTTTTTACATTCGCAAGTTTGTGAGTACGAATCTTCTTACTTAATAAATGTCAATCTATGCAGTCTGCACTATTGTCCTCCTTCTTTTTTTGAGGTACATTGGAGTTACTTTCACATGAAACAGTTCTTGTGGCATATCCCTTCCTGGTCTAAGTGTTTGAGCACATACATCGCCTTCTATTTAACACCATCTGGTAAGCAGTTAGTGTGTATATCATGGTTGGGTGTTGGCTCCATCTTAACTGCACCGTTGGGAATCGGGATCTTGTTTCTACCTTCCTTCTCCATCTATTGGACATATTGGACTTTTTATTGGACATTTTTATCTGACAATTTTGTCTAGTGTTTGGCGCTACTATATCTCCTTTTTATGTCTACAAGTTTTGTAATCTACTTTCTAGTTGGCTGCCTTACTAACATATTTATATATTCATATATTTATATATTGTATATTATTCATTTGTCCGAGCGCAGATATTTACCCTTCTTTTTTTAGGCTTAAGTTTTGGCCACCATTGCAGCCAATGAGAGTTCTCCTTTTCCTCCCTTCTCCTTGCACTTTGCCTATTACGAGCAGGGAAGGAGAGATGAGCTTCAGTGATGCTTGAATGCCCTGGCTGTGAGACTTAAAGAGGTCACCACACAGAGCTATATACCCCCCCCCCCCACTTAAAATATTTAGTCCTCCGCCATTTCATTCTGCCAGAATTAGTGGTTAGTAAGTCCTGATGTCCCTGTTGGCTGGCTCTTTTCCTCTGATGGTCCATGTGAATCTCCCACTCCAGGTGGCAACTATGGTCTGCACACAGTACCATCTGCTTTACAGCCTGGCAAAGTTTACATGATTCTAGATCTTTGCTCCTCTCTGCTCTCACTGCACAACCTACAGACACAGCATCTCTCTCTCTCTCTCTCTCCCTCTCTCTGTCTGTCCCTCCTGTCTGGCTTCAGCTCACTTATTTTCTTCCCTCTATTGCAGTTGCCTAGAAGTTCCTTTGGGTCCCACCAGTCAATAAAAGTTCTCCTTTTCCACCCATCTCCCTGCACTCTGTCAATCACCAGCAGGGAGGGAGAGATGACCTGCAGTGAGGCTTCAATTACATGTTATGAGCCCTTAAGGGGCCATCACACAGGGCTACAGTGAGGGCTACTAAGTCCTTAGTTCTCAAGGAACAGATTTTGTAATCACATATAACAAAACTTAGCCTAACATCTACATGGAACCAAATAACCATTTCTAACATAATGTGTAGGCAAGGAAACTTTCCCACGAATGGGTGTCAGGTTTATTGGAGACTAAATAACTACAGCTGTCATAGGGTATTGGCAAAGGGACTTACCACCATGGTGTTTTAAGTGAAGGACAGGAAGTGTCATTCACTGGTACAATGGCTTTTTGCACATGAGTGTTGGTAGACCTTTGTAAAGTAGAGATGACTTCCTCTTGAGTCATAATTGAATCTAATAGGGCATTAAAGCTGTTGGTTAACCCTTTGCTCTCTGGGTTAAGATGTTTCACTGACAGAAGGTCCTGCTGTCACCAGAGAGGCTAAGAAGAAGTAATCTCCCCTAGACAACGATTCTCCATTTCTTTCTCAGGTTCAAAGAGCACCTGTTCTGTTCTGTCTTCGCCAGTCACCATAGACTTCCCTCTTTTTCTGTTGTGGCTTTCTGCTCTGGAGCAAGATGTTGGTGCATTGGTAGCAACATGGGGTGTACATTCTCTAGTAAAGGGAGCTAGGAGTTGCCTCTGTCTCTGGGTCAAATGACAGCTAAATCTGCAGGTGACTATCGCATGGTTTCTTATCTGTTCCGGCCTTAAACTTTGGTAGAGGCAGGTACTTCATGTGCTAATGAAAAAGGTCCTGATATAGCAGAGTCACTTGGGTAATTGAATTGATAAGAACTCTTGTGTAAATGCATTCTACTTGAACAGGCACCATAGACTAAACCCTATCAAATTGACAGGGAATTTAGTAGAAGCAGTTGAGGTTGCAGGCCAGGCCTACTGGACTTTTATTTTCTTCTTTCTTCTGCAGTGTTAAAAATGATTTTCTAGACAAAGTTTTGGCGATCAATGTACATTCTTTTCTTGAGCAGTGGAACCTGAAACAAAGGGAGGTGTCTTTAATTAGAATTTAGGTATTGGATACGTTTCTACTCCAGGGCTCTCTTGAAGTGGAGAAAATTTGGTCAACAGAAGCTTCCGTACAACTTCTGCCAGCTTTCTTCTTTCTTTGGCAGACTTGGACAGTGACATCAGTAATGTCTTATGCCTCCACAATCATAACAGATCACTGAATATGTTGACTGCTTAGCTGGATTAGCCTGAGTTCTGTTTTAATTCGTATTGCTCTTCTTCTTGCTAGGAGCCTCACAATCTCCTTCATTTGGGACACCCGTGTTTTCAGCATTTCACATACATCAGGTTTTCACAGCCTTAACAAATCTTGATCTAAATCATGATGGCGTCCAAAAGCTGTACCCTTCCTATGACTTGGTGGACCCTGACCTTGCTTACTAACTTGGAATCCAGGCCCTTCTTTAGCAACAGCTGGTATAAAGTCATTAAGTTTTGCAGTACTTCTGAAGCTAACTCTCTTAAACTTTTAGTAATGTTTAGCTCTTTTGTGTCTCAGGAACTTCCCATTCATCCAGTGCCTGCATAGCTTTTTTCAGAGTCTACTTCTTCAGCAGGTACAGGCTGAATTCCTGAGATGTCCTCAACATCCTGTAGCCAGGTAAAGTGTAGATGGAGATACCCTTGTTGCAATTCACTACAAGTTTCCTAAAGAATGTTGAATTCAAGTGCTATCATGGCCATATGTGCCAGGACAGAGATTCCCTGTGTTGACACTGTTTGACTTGAACTTTCTGAGATGCTTGTTAGTGGTCTTAGTTAAAGTAGCTTCGATGTCACTTATCAGCTGTAGTTCCATCCTTTGTTCCGTTCTTGGAGTACATATGTGTGAAAGGCATCAGGGTCTGTTCGCATGTCAAATTCATTCCATCCCTCATTGAGAATGTCCATACTTAAATCTAGTTGAACATGTTACACCATTTGGAGCAGTGGTAACTGGGTCCATTTTGCTGACTTGGCTCATTCTTCTTGGCGCTGTTATCACTCTGCGAAGAGGGGAAGGAGAATCCCGGTTAAGCCCCCCACATGTAGCACTGGTAAAATATGAGTTCTACCAATGTTTCCAGCGATGACTCGCCCTAAAGATAGATCTGACAATAAAGCAGCAAACCATTGGTGATTAATATCTTTATTAAAACTCGCAATAATCCTTGAAGGAAAAAGGTGGTGCACATGATTGACAACATTAAATGCAGTGCATTAATAACATTGATACAATACAATAACACCGTGAGGGGCAGTGCTCTAGCTTCAAAAGGACAGTATTTGTAATTTACAGGGTAAAAACATATCTCAGCAAAGTGACCCAACAGCTTACAGCAAAAGGGATGCAGAGGTCCCATTTAAGAAAACTCTGCCACAGACAGTGGTAGAAAACAGAATACACCAATATGACCTTTGACTACAAAAAGGGATGCTTGGTGGTAAACTAATGCATGTTGTTAAAAACAGTAAACTTGTAGATATGTATTACTCAATATTCACAGACTGTAGCTAGCTATGTGAGATTATGGATTTACTTGCTTTTGAGCTACCATATTGTGCTCTTGGAATAAGGCAAATAATTATATTAACTCCAGTATGAAGGGGCTTGGGAAGGTTTACAGATTCGTTTTGGAACATGGTATGCATTAACATACAACAATGGTATGAATTAACATGCAACAATCTCTGGCAGGTTTTTTATAACACAAAAGCAGTTTCTGAAAAGGCTTTTGTTTCGTGCAAACAGTCCCTAACAGGCTTTTATTTCATTATAACGGACTTTCACAGTCCTTTGTCACATAGAGCAGTATTAGACAGACAATTCTTACATGTGAGCAATCTAGGATGGTGTTATCTTTCAAGTGAGCAGTCTCTAACAGGCTTTTGCAACATGGGAGCAATCTTTTTCAATCCAGTCTTGTAACATATAAATGGTAACAGAGGGTTGCAGGAGAGGTTTGTTATCCTGCTGCTGAAAGCTGAATGACAACTTTTTTTGACAAAAACAACAATTACATGCAGTCCCTGAGTTACATACTGTACATCTGACTTACATATGAACCATACTTACAAATGGAGGGAGACAACAGGAAGTGAGAGGAAATCTACCCCTAGGAAGGGTAATTCACTCCTGTAAGAGTTATCATGGGAAAAAAGTTGTCTCCACTGAAGTTTTATCACCAATCCTTGTTTTCCACAACAACCCAAAAGTTTCAAAATCCAAATGTCACAAGTAATACACGATAAGAAAATCGGCCGAAAATTTCCGTTCAGCGAAGGATCGGCTGATATTCTACTCGTTAATGCCCAGCCATCAGTAACCGATATTGATATTGTGAATGAAAAATCCCGTTTGAAAAAACCGAAAAATTCTGTTGTCTTGTTTGCGAACGAACGATATTCTATACGTTGGTGTTAAGGTCGTTCATTTAAAATCTGTAGAACCTCATCACGCATGCACTGTTTCGATGGTCGGCGGTCAAATGGTCGGGCGATATTCGGCCTATGTATGTTGGCAACATTTTCGACCAACGAACACCTTTTCATAAGTCGGTGGTCGAATGATCGGGCGATATTCGGCCCGTGTATTCCAGCCATGAGTGAGGAGAGATCTTCTGAACGGGCCACAGACAGAAAAACAAACAATGGAGGGGTGTTAACCCTTCCCTATGCTACCGAAAAATGTAAAAAATATATATTTTTTGGCTGGAGCTATATTTAAAAAATGTACCTTTTCCAACTTACATACAAATTAAACTTAAGAACAAACCTACAGAACCTATCTTATTTGTAAACGGGGGACTGGCTGTACCTAAAACTGGTGCTATATGTTAATACTGACTAGTAGGGAAATATTGTGTTAAACCATGCCTATTTAGCCACGCCTCACACAGTAAGCCCCACCCACATTTTGCAGTAAAAACCCAAACACTGAACATAAATCTGCTACTTGCACATCCAAAAAAGGAGCCAAAGTGTAAATTGATGTACCTGGCCACAGCAGTTCATAATTGACCCAGACGAGGGGCAGACTGGCAACTTTCAGCCCAGGGGGCAAGTAAAAGCCAGAGGCCCATGGTGCAGTGACTTGGCCCTGCTCTCCCTCTTTCTGTCCTCCTCCTGACCCCCATTCCAGGCTGAAGCTCCGCTCCCGGTACTCTCTACTCACTGGCTGAATTCCAGTTCCTGACCTGGCCAGCAGGGGGCAGTTGGGGGGAGCTGGGGCAGCTTGGTTGGGGCTGGCTGCGGAGGAGTGTCTCCAGTGAGGCAATAAACTCTGCTCATTCACAGTTTACACCATCTATGCTGGGGGGCTGCGCTATGTCCTTGTCTTTAACCTGCACTCAGTAGGTCAGCAGGCGGGAATTTTTACTTCTCTTTACCAGGAATTCTTTAGGCATGCCTGTGGCAGAAGTGGTGCATCCTTTTTACAGGGCATCAGAGCGGCCCAGGGGGCAATTGCCCCCGTGCCTCCTAGCCCAGTCCTCCCCTGACACAGACTATTATGAAACACACAAACAGGGCACAATCATGCATTCATTTCAACACTAACTTTCACTTCTCCTGCCTTAGTCCCCTAGCTCCAAAATGATGGAAGTGGAGAATTAGTTTAGGTAATCCAATCAGGAGTTGTTCCTTTGGCTAACATCACATTGGAAGCGTACCCGATAAGCATTGCTGATTCCTTCTCCTGAAATTATTTTGTCCAAAACTGGAAAAGGTGAGGATCCAATAGGGATTCTGGGGCAGATTTCAAACCATATCATGAGACAATAAATATTTACCTATGACATATTTTGTACGCCAACATTTATGGTCAGGACCAGTGGCGGGCGGTGTATTGAGGGCGCAGGGGCGCCGCCCCCCCCCCCCATCCATGCATCCGGCCCCCTAATCTGCATGCAGGGGCGCCGAACGCATGGAGCGTAATGTTTTTTTTTTTAAATCACCTGATTAGAGCCAGAGGCTCTAATAGGGTGATGCAAAGGGTGGAGCCAGGGTGCAGAGCAGTGCGCCCCGAGCCCACCCATTGTGTGACAAAAGCGAATGAAAATTTCGTATTGTCACACCGATCCTCCTCCCGTCCGATACGCGCTTCCTGATTGGCCGCAAGGCAAACCCCATGCCATTGGCCGAGGAGGAGGCGGGAGGACTGGAGGAGACGCGCCGCCGGCCCAGGACTGAGGAGAAGCCGCCGCCGGGGGACTGAGGAGAAGCCGCCCGCCGCTGCTGCTCCAGGTAAGTAAGGGGGCACGCACGCTGATCTCTGCATTGGGGGAATGTATGCTGGTCACTGCATTGAAGGGGGCACGCACGCTGATCTCTGCATTGGGAGAATGTATGCTGGTCACTGCATTGAAGGGGACACGCACACTGATCTCTGCATTGGGAGAATGTATGCTAGTCATTGCATTGAAGGGGGCACGCATGCTGATCTCTGCATTGGGGGATTGTATGCTGGTCACTGCATTGAAGGGGACACGCACGCTGATCTCTGCATTGGGAGAATGTATGCTGGTCACTGCATTGAAGGGGACACGCACACTGATCTCTGCAGTGGGGGAATTTATGCTGGTCACTGCATTGAAGGGGACACGCACACTGATCTCTGCATTGGGGGAATGTATGCTGGTCACTGCATTGAAGGGGACACGCACGCTGATCTCTGCATTGGGGGAATGTATGCTGGTCACTGCATTGAAGGGGACACGCACACTGATCTCTGCAGTGGGGGAATTTATGCTGGTCACTGCATTGAAGGGGACACGCACACTGATCTCTGCATTGGGGGAATGTATGCTGGTCACTGCATTGAAGGGGACATGCACGCTGATCTCTGCATTGGGGGAATGTATGCTGGTCACTGCATTGAAGGGGGATGTATGCTTGTCACTGCATTGAAGGGGGCACGCATGCTGATCTCTGCATTGGGGGAATGTTTGCTGGTCACTGCATTGAAGGGGCATGTATGCTGGTCTCTGCATTGGGGGAATGTATGCTGGTCACTGCATTGAAGGGGACACGCACACTGATCTCTGCATTGAAGGAGGCATGTACGCTGGTCACTGCATTGAAGGGGGCACGTTGGTCACTCTGCATTGAAAGGGGGCACGCTGGTCACTGTGCATTGAAAAGGGGCACACTATACCTTAATTACTGAAGGCCCCTTTCACACTTTTGCGACCTCAAAGTCACGCAATTTTTTACAGCGTTTTTTGCCGCAAAGCAATGCCTATTGCATTTTTCTGTTTGCGCCCCCCCAAAAATTTTGAGCACCAGCTGCCACTGGTCAGGAGTCAGGACCTAGCATAGGTCTGGTAGCTTTATTGGCTAATCTGTCATTGGACCTTATTGTCTGTGCGCAGTAATGAGGCATGGAGTTAACTTGGGTTTTATTTAAAGCAGGGGTGGGGAACCTCCGGGCCGCAGGCCGTATGCGGCCCGCACAATCCTTCTGTCCGGCCCGCACAATCTTTGCGATCCGTGCCACTGTGTCAGAAGGAGCCAATGGCTCCGTTCTGACACTGTGAATCTCCGAAAAGGCTGGACCCGAGGCGCACAGCAGTGCGCTTCGAGCCCGCCCATTTGTGTGACAATAGCGAATGAAAATTCGCTACTGTCTCACGGATCCGCCTCCTCCTCGGCCAATGTCATTGGCCGAGGAGGAGGCGGGAGGCGGGATGCGGGAGGACTCGAAGTTGAGACGCGTGGACTGAAGAGAGGAAGCCGCCGCTACAACAGGTAAGTGCTCTGGGGCTTGGCACACTGTTCACTCTGCATTGTGGCCAATCACTCCGCATTAAAAGGGGGCACGCTCTGGGCACTGCGCATTAAAAGGGGGCACGCTCTGGGCACTGCGCATTAAAAGGGGGCACGCTCTGGGCACTCCGCATTAAAAGGGGGCACGCTCTGGGCACTCCGCATTAAAAGGGTGCACGCTCTGGGCACTCCGCATTGAAAGGGGGCACGCTCTGGGCACTCCGCATTAAAAGGGGGCACGCTCTGGGCACTCCGCATTGAAAGGGGGCACGCTCTGGGCACTCCGCATTGAAAGGGGGCACGCTGTGGGCACTCCGCATTGAAAGGGGGCACGCTGTGGTCAATCACTCCGCATTGAAATGGGGCACGCTGTGGTCAATCACTCCGCATTGAAAGGGGGCACGCTGTGGGCACTCCGCATTGAAAGGGGGCACGCTGTGGGCACTCTGCATTGAAATGGGGCACGCTGTGGTCAATCACTCCGCATTGAAAGGAGGCACGCTGTGGTCAATCACTCCGCATTGAAAGGGGGCACGCTGTGGGCACTCCGCATTGAAAGGGGACACGCTGTGGTCACTCCGCATTGAAAGGGGGCACGCTGTGGTCACCATGCATTGAAAGGGGGCACGCTGTGGTCACTCTGCATTGAAAGGGGGGCACGCTGTGGTCACTCTGCATTGAAAGGGGGGCACGCTGTGGTCACTCTCCATTGAAAGGGGGCACGCTGTGGTCACTCCGCATTGAAAGGGGGTACACTGTGGTCACTCTGCGTTGAAAGGGGGCACGCTGTGGTCACTCTGCATTGAAAGGGGGCACGCTGTGGTCACTCTGCATTGAAAGGGGTCACGCTGTGGTCACTCTGCATTGAAAGGGGGCACTCTGTGGTCAGTCTGCATTGAAAGGGGGGCACGCTGTGGTCAGTCTGCCTTGAAAGGGGGCACACTATACCTTGATTACTGAAGGCCCCTTTCACACTTTTGTGACCTCAAAGTCACGCAATTTTTTACAGCGTTTTTTGCCGCAAATCAATGCCTATTACATTTATGCATACATTTTGTACGGCCCCCGAATGATGTTACAAAAATCCAAATGGCCCTTGGTAGAAAAAAGGTTCCCCACCCCTGATTTAAAGGGTAAAACTGATATTTAGGATTTTGGATCATACTATTTTATTTGTATGTACTTAATGGCTTATTTCTAGATTAGAAATTATTTACCTGCATATCTTTTACCCCTGTGGAAGAAAAACAATATGTCTAAACGCGTTGAATATCTCGCATCAACACGTCTCAAGAGAAGACCAACATTTGCAGTTTTTTTTGACGGGATGTGTAGGGTAATATGTTTATTCCATGTTGCAATTTATGTCTGTACACCCAAAAAATAAAAAAATAAAACAGTCGCCTTTTAAATAATTTTTTTATTTGTATAATAAAGATGATATGTTTGTTTTGTAAGCAAAGGTATATTTATTTGCCTATAAAGTTCTAAATATAGAGGGACACCTTTTTTTTTGTTCTGGTAAGGACCATGGGATATGTAGTCCCTAAAGGGATGCTGCTTAATACCAGTGAATCAAGGCTAATGGCTGCAGGACTTTAATACCCATGATCCCCTTTGTCAAGAGGAGGAGACATACAGTGTATTATCTGGGCAAATTACCAGAGCTGGGGAATTACAGTGTGGAGGGCAAGAGAGTGCAGACATATTGCTGGGAGTCTGCAAAAGGACACAATGCAGATAGAGTGGGGGGGGGGGGGTGAGTACAAGGGAGCCTATGCTGTGCTTGCATACACTAAGGGCAAAGCTATGAGGACCAGAGCAAGAGACTGGAACAAACAAAAGGCAACGGCCCCAACCCAATTATTGGCCTTAACAGCAAGGAGCACATGGAAGGGTGACGCATGTCAAACAATTAGAACAAAAAGAGGTGTTTTAGTAGAATGGCCATACCCAGTGGTGTATTTAGGTTTTGTGCTGCCCCAGGCCTGACTAACCTTGGGCACCCTCTAATTTAAATATGACCCACCCCTTCCTGTTTATGACCCACCTTGTCATCTGTAAGCCACAGACCACAACCACAGTCTCATCAGTTCCTATAAGTTCAGCCTCATCAGTGCCCATCAGTGCAGCCTCATCAGTGCAGCATATCAGTGCAGCCTCATAAGTGGCCACCAGTACAGCCTATCAGTGCACCAAATAAGTGCCCATCAGTGCTGCCTTATCAGTGCAGCCCCATCAGTGCAGCTTATCAGTTCTGCCTCATTAGTGGCCATGAGGAGAGCCTCATCAGTGGCCATCAGTGCAGCCTATTAGTGCACATCAGTGAAACATATCAGGGCCCATCAGGGCAGCATATAAGTGCAGCCCCATCAGTGAAGCTTATCAGTGCCACCTCGTGCCCATCAGTGCAGCCTCATCAGTTTCCATCAGTGCAGCATATAAGTGCTGCCTTATTAGTGCTGCCTCATTCGTGCCCATCAGTGCAGTTCATCAGTACCCACCATTGCTGCCTCATCAGTGGCCATTAGAGCAGCATATTAGTGCTCATCAGTGCCGCCTATTAGCACCTATCAGTGCAACATATCAGTGCCCATCAGTGCTGTATTGTCAGTGCAGCCCCATCAATGCAGCTTATCAGTGGCCATCAGTCCAGTGCAACCTTATCAGTGCCCATTAGTACAGCCTTCTGTGACTGGATTAGTAAGATTACTACTTTCTTTTAAGATATTTGGACTTGTGTTTGCTGCCACTGATTGTAATCATAGGATTATTTCACTTATTTGTATAATGACTAGAAAGCACATAGTCATTATACAAATAAGTGAAATAATCAGTGGCAGCAAACACAAGTCCAAATATCTTATAAGATAGAAGTAATCTTACTAACCCAGTGACATATTGCGATAGCACATATGAGGTGAGCAGGTCCAAAATATTATTGCCATCATATACATTTAAAAGTGTTATTTGTATATGATGCAATTCAATATGCTCGTTCAAGGACAAGGATGTTTAAAGAAATTAAATTATATTATTTACATGATGCCTGCCATACCTGGGGGTGGAGGAGAGTAGGCGGAGCATTAGGCTGCAGTGCCACAACTATTAAGATTGGCGGCCCTCAGGCCGGTTGTATTAAGTGTGTCTGAATGTCCTTATCATACCAGCAGGTAGCAGTGTGACCGCTTTATGGGGCAGCCAGACTGATTTGCATCCTGAACTCTGCCCTCCCATCCAATTCCCCCCCATAAGACTGGCACTATACTATACTAAAAGTGTAGCGCAAGCCGGCGGGGACCCTTTTCGTGTGAGAGCCGGGAGAAGGCTGTGCTCTTTTTTGTTCGGGGTGCAGCTTTTTTGCTGTCCCCCTGCAAAGTGCCGCCCTAGGCCTGGGCCTTGTTGGCCTAGGCCAAGATGCAGCACTGACTACCATCATCCCTATATTTTTATATAATTAAAGAAGTTTGTATCCCCTGGGAATTTAAAAGTAGCCACTAGGTTTCTTGTATTAGTAAAAACATATGTTTTATTTCAAATGAATAGTAAAAAGAAGAAACAATAAAATAGTTGCGGTTTCCAGCTGAAATGGGCATAAGATAGTATGACATTGGCAATAAATGGTGCACATTAACATAACATTGTTTAAAGCAGTATATGGTGTGACTCAACACATTTTAGTATTTCTTTCTTCAGGGGTGCATCAAGCCATGACATATGTTATTCTATCTGTAACAGAATACAATAATCAATATGCAAAGGATTTAGGAAAACTAGAAAAATGGTCAGAACTCTGCCAACTGAAATTTAATGTGGATAAGTGCAAGATAATGCACCTGGGACGTAAAAACCCAAGGGCAGAATATAGAATATTTGACACAGTCCTGACCTCAGTATCTGAGGAAAGGGATTTGGGAGTAATTATTTCAGAAGACTTAAAGGTGGGAAGACAATGTAATAGAGCAGCACGAAATGCCAGCAGAATGCTTGGATGTATAGGGAGAGGTATAAGCAGTAGAAAGAGAGAAGTGCTTATGCCGCTGTACAGAACACTGGTGAGACCTCACTTGGAGTATTGTGCGCAGTACTGGAGGCCATATCTCCAGAAGGATATAGATACTCTAGAGAGAGTTCAGAGAAGAGCTACTAAACTAGTACATGGATTGCAGGAAAAAACTTACCAGGAAAGGTTAAAGGACCTTAACATGTATAGCTTGGAAGAAAGAAGAGACAGAGGGGATATGATAGAAACTTTTAAATACATAAAGGGAATCAACTCGGTAAAGGAGGAGAGCATATTTAAAAGAAGAAAAACTACCACAAGAGGACACAGTTTTAAATTAGAGGGGCAAAGGTTTAAAAGTAATATGAGGAAGTATTACTTTACTGAGAGAGTAGTGGATGCATGGAATAACCTTCCTGCAGAAGTGGTAGCTGCAAATACAGTGAAGGAGTTTAAGCATGCATGGGATAGGCATAAGGCTATCCTTCATATAAGATAGGGCCAGGGACTATTCATAGGATTCAGATATATTGGGCAGACTAGATGGGCCAAATGGTTCTTATCTGCCAACACATTCTATGTTTCTATGTTTCTATGCAAATCAGGTAGCATATAAATCATGAATATATAATCCAGGTATCACTCATAAAGTTACAATTTAGACCAATTGTTTGTACAACTCCTCAAAACCGCATACAACGTTAAAGGGTAACTTCACTTTCGTAGGGAAAAAAACATAGAAAATAAAGAAAAATAATATAGCGTATACAATTGCGACACAAGTCATATTGTAATTGTAGGGTATTAAAAAATTACCTTTCCTTTTCAATTTGCAGCCACTGTAATTTTCTCAAAATGCAATTCAGTATGGCTTCCTGGAGCTGTTCTGTACACTGAATGTATACTGACCACACCCCAGAAACATCATTTCCTGCTTGTGTGATTGGCTCACTAATTTTCCCAGAAGTCTGCCTAAGATACAAGTCAGATTTTAGGCATCCCCTGCAACATAAGGTCATTTTTGGTGAGATACTCCCAATTGGAACACATCTAAAGGGATGCAGGCCCAGCAGGTTTCCTCATTAGTGCTCTGCAGGGGCACAGCTGACTGATAATTATGAAACCACTCCCATTAGACCCACTCAGCTCAGAGGCATAGAGGAACAAACAGGGGTTTCTTCAGAATAACAAAAGGTAGGAATCTTCCACAAAGGTTGTTATAATCCTTGCAGTGTACAGAGATCACCCAGAGGGGAATGTTTTTTTTTTCTCAACAAAAGTGGAGTTATGCTTTAAAAAACTATTCTGTTTCCCACTTGGACAAAGGAAGGGGGAGGGAGGAGACCAGACCAGGGAACATATGCCAATGATGGCCACTGGGACCAAAAGGCTGCCAAATTGGGGAGCTGACCCAGAATCAGTGAAGATCTAGGGATAATCATTAAAAATTCAGCAATAGGGAGGTACATTGAGTAATTGTAGTGTGGTTAGCAGTATATAAGGGGTGCAGAAGCTCAGTAGAGTTTATATGAGAACAGCAGACGTTCTAATCTAGTTGTTTACGCAGAAAAAAGGGGGGAAGGTTTGGGACTTTAAATGAGATGCATGGTGGGATTTGCCATGCATCTCCATCCCTATTCAATAAATTGAAAAAAGAGAGGTTTGGGACTTTAAATGAAGGACATGTATTGTTGGCAGGGAATGAGGAAATGGCATTTATTAATACATACAGATATAGACACATGAAAATATACATAGTCATGTTCATCAAATGGTACACAAATATAAAAAATATATAATATATATTATTCCCCAAATACAATTGCATAATAATTGACATGGCTGATTCCAAAGATTATACGTATTTGTATTAGAGTAATGTAGTCTATAGCAAACATCATAGCCTCAACGCGTTTCGTGGACCCAAATCGCCACTTCATCAGGAGTAGATGTATATAAAAAATCTATAGAAAAAAAGGGGATAGGAATATAAGCATAATGAAGATGATTGCAATTGAGGGGGGAGGGTAAAAATATACAAGGTTGGAAGTTTGTTTGGGGCCCATCCCTCCTTTTTCTTCCCTCTTGTCAGTATATTTTTACCCTCCCCCCCCCTCAATTGCAATCATCTTCATTATGCTTATATTCCTATCCCCTTTTTTTTCTATAGATTTTTTATATACATCTACTCCTGATGAAGTGGCGATTTGGGTCCACGAAACGCGTTGAGGCTATGATGTTTGCTATAGACTACATTACTCTAATACAAATACGTATACTCTTTGGAATCATCCATGTCGATTATTATGCAATTGTATTTGGGGAATAATATATATTATATATTTTTTATATTTGTGTACCATTTGATGAACATGACTATGTATATTTTCATGTGTCTCTATCTGTATGTATTAATAAATGCCATTTCCTCATTCCCTGCCAACAATACATGTCCTTCATTTAAAGTCCCAAACCTCTCTCTTTTTTAATCTAGTTGTTTAGTTCATGGCAATCACAGAAATTATTAGTATACTTTAGTGCCTCTTTCGAGAAATTGACCCAGACTGCAGGCATCTTAAAATAGTGACAAGATAGCAGTTGATAAGAAACAGGCATTCACTGATTATAAAGATCAGCACTGTCTTAGGTAGCTGGGACAATGTTAAACACTCCCAGCAACCTGCTATAGGTTTCCCTATGGCTATCATATTCTAACAACCAGAATATTTGTGCCTTCAAATGAGGAGGGAGCCTCAAAATGGGCAGAGAGTGATCCCCTATGTCAGTGATGGCAAACCTTGGCACCCAAATGTTTTGGAACTACATTTCCCAATTCCATGATGCTTAACTACACTGCAGAGTGCATGAGCATCATGGGAAATGTAGTTCCAAAACATCTGAGGTGCCAAGGTTTGCCATCACTGCCCTATGGTGCAGCCACACACTGACCATTAGGCAACTAGTACTTTGGGGGGACGGGTACTTTGGGGTGGTATGCATAGAGTGCATCCAGGAATGTAGCTTGAGTAAATATTGCTAAGAATTACTAATACCATTCTTTTATGCCATTCATACATGGCTGATGCCATTCTTACTGATACTGTGTGGACTCGTGTAATAGGGCTTAGCCTTATTGCAGCATATGTTAATGGCTGTAAGTGAGGCTATCCTGCCCGCCAGTTAATCTAATGTATTCTGTTGTCCCGTTTATGTGTTCTATGCATTGCATTTGCTTAACCGCTTGTCGACTGCCCACAGTATATTTACTGCGGCAGTCAGCCCCTCCTGGGCAAAGCGACGTAGTACTACGCCGCTCGCCCAGGAGCCTGCAGGGGGCGAGTGTGCTCCGTCGGAGGCGCGCTCCCACGCCCGGTCATTCATGGACATCCCCGCGCGAGTGACCGGCAGCTCCGATGTCCGCCAGCCACTCACGATCTCCCGTTGGAGAGGGAGAAAGGCAGGCGGCTGATGTAAACAAAGCCGCCTGTCATTCTCCCTGGTGTAACTGCAGAGATCATACGATCCTGCTATGTAGGATCGTATGTCTCTGTGGTTACATCACAAGCCACGTCCCTTTACAGTTAGAATCACGCCCCTAGGGACACACTTAACCCATTGATCACTAATGAAGTTAACCCCTTCCCTGCCAGTGTCCTTTTTACAGTAACAGTGCATATTTATAGCACTGATTACTGTAGTAATGTCACTGGTACCCCCAAAAGTGTCAAAAATGTTAGTCAGGGGTCCGATCTGTCCGCCGCAATGTCGCAGTCCCGCAAAAAAAAAAAAAAAAATCGCAGATCGCCGCCATTACTAGTTAAAAAAAAAAACAACAAAAATGACATAAATCTTTCCCTTAGTTAGTAAACGCAATAACTTTTACGCAAACCAATAAGAATACGCTTATTGTGATTATTTTTAGCAAAAATATGTAGCAGAAAACAAATTGGCCTAAAATGTTAAAAAAAATTTATTTTGACATTTTTTTGGGGAATTTCATATAAAAAAATGTGAAAAATATTGTTATTTTTTTTAAATTTATGTTTTTTTTTGTTTATAGCGCAAAAAATAAAAATCGCACAGGTGATCAAATACCACCAAAAGAAAGCTCTATTTGTGGGAAAAAAAAGGACATCAATTTAATTTGGGTATAGCATCGCACGACTGCGCAATTCTCTGTTAAAGTCACGCAGTGCTGAATCGCAAAATAGGCCCTGGCCTTTGAGCAGGAAAATCCTCCGGGGCTTAAGTGGTTAACCTTCAAAAAACACATCTATTTTTTTAATCCTCAAGTTGCTTGTGGCCTATTTTCTGTGTACTATAAGGGCTCTTTCACACACTGTGTCCATCAAACGGACTAAGCTTTTCTCAGCGGGGGATCGATCCGCCGATCCCCCGCTGAGCAGGAGAATGACAGCTGTTCTCTGCACTGTGTGTGGAGACACAGCTTTCACAGCCCCATACATCTTTACCATCGGTCCGTTCTCATCCGATCCCATCCGATCCGCTGGATGGATGGAAAATAGGGTTTCCATCCGTTCAGATTTGACTGATCGGATCGGATTGGATGTCAGCGGACATGTCTCCGCTGACATCCAGTGCCCCATAGGGATGCATGGGGGGACCGTTCAGATCCGCCAAAAAAAAACAAACAGGCGGATCTGAACGGTCCAAAAAACAACAATATCTCTCCTGCGCTCGAGTAGTATGCGGGAAGGTGAATCTTCTAGGCGGTTTTATGACACAAATGGACTGGTCTTGCTGCCCCCCTCAGGACCAAGGGTATCCAAAAGGCACTACAAGAAAACAACAAGAGAAGGGCGCACCAACCTTGTGCATTACCACTTAAAAGTTTATCAAAATCAAAGAAGGGTAGCGTACAATATACTCACAAACGTAGCATATGAACAATCATATAGGAAATGGGCACCGCTCGCTTCCAGGACACTTCTCTACTGCTGGATAGCGTGATGGCATCCTCAAAACCTGATGTGGCTTACGCGTTTCGAGGGAGGACCCTCTTCCTCAGGGCCAAATCGGATCTGAACGGTCCGCCTGTGTGAAAGGGGCCTTATAGAGAGTTCAACATGAAGTGCTCAAACAAAGAAGATGGGAACACCCAAAACCATCAGGAATTATGAAAGGAGATCTCAGTGTTGGAGAAAATAGGACATTTTAGAAAGCAGGAAAGGACTCATCCTACTAGACTCCACCTATAACTAAAAAATCACTTTCTGGTTTACTGATCCTTCAGTATATTGAAAGAGGCATGAAGAAAACCTGTTCCTGTTTCAAACATTCAAACATTCAATGTTAGCAGTAGAAGCTCTGCTTTTTTTCCTATTCTCCTGCACATGAATGATGTGATGACAGCTTCACTTCACACATTAGTAAATCCAGCCAGTGTGTGTTTGCCTGCATGTGAGAATGTGCATGCATTTTCAGACTATCATAAAATAATTTGAAAGTTTTTTAACCACTTTACCACCGGAGGATTTTGCTGTCTTACGTCTGGGCCACTTTTTGCGATTCGGCACTGTGCGAATTTAACTGACAATTGCGCGGTCATGCAACGCCGTACCCAAACGAAATCTACGTCCTTTTTTCCCACAAATAGAGCTTTCTTTTGGTGGTATTTGATCACCTGTGCGATTTTTACTTTTTGCGCTATAAACAAAAAAAGAGCAACAATTTTGAAAAAATAACAATATTTTTCACATTTTTTTATATGAAATTCCCCCAAAAAAATGTAAAAATCTAAATTTTTTATCATTTTAGGCCAATTTGTTTTCCGCTACATATTTTTGGTAAAAAAAAATTGCAATAAGCGTATTTTGATTGGTTTGCGCAAAAGTTATTGCGTTTACTAACTAAGGGAAAGATTTCTGTCATTTTGGTGTTTTTTTTTTAACGAGTAATGGCAGCGATCTGCGATTTTTTTTTGCGGGACTGCGACATTGCGGCTGACAGAACGGACCCTTGACTGACATTTTTGACACTTTTGGGGGTACCAGTGACATTACTACAGTAATCAGTGCTATAAATATGCACTGTTACTGTAAAAATGACACTGGCAGGGAAAGGGTTAATTTTTATTGGTGATCAAGGGGTTAATGTATGACTGGTGCTTACTGATGTGTGTGGGGGGAGGGGACTATGTGACACAAGGACAGATCGCAGGTTCAGCTACGCTGAACCCTGCAATCTGACCCTGCCTGTCACTTTGTTTAGCGGATCTCTACACTCAATTCCCCGACGATCGGGGAAGAGCGGCGGTGATCACCGCCGCTCCTCCTCTTGGCCCGACTCCCGCTGTGACTGAATACAGCAGGAGCGAGCCTCCGGCGGCGCGCGCGCGCCGCCGAGAGACGGGAATGTCTGGTGACGTAGTACTACGTCGCCAGATGTTATCGAGCCACTTTTCCGCAGTAGAGCTCTAGTGAGCAGCGGTAAAGTGGTTAATAAAGTAAAAAGACGCCTAAATAGCAGAAACCTCTATGTGTCCAAAAGGGACGTTTGTTGCTGCAGCAGTTTGATTGCTACAATGCAGGGGAGTTACAGCCTGAGGGCCAAACATAAGTAAATGGCCAAAGAAACAGTCTGCCCTTGCTGACTAAACTGTAGGGAGACAGGTGGAAATGGGAGGAGAACGGCATCTCTGCCATCTGGGTAGCTCTTGGCACTTCCTCTGGGGTGCAAATTTTCCCTCCATCACCAAGATCTCACCCTGGTTCTACCAATACCAGGAGAAGAGCATACCTTCGCATGATTCTGCCAAGGTTAAGGTTTTGTCTCAAATAATTGCCAATAGTTTCCGCCAATCATAACCTGTAGAAGCTACTGCTGGTACTTAGCAGAACGTGAGTGTCACCTCTTTTTGTCCTTCTGTCTCCTCATTCACAGTTCCTGTTCTTCCCCCCCCTCCACCTCTCCCTGTTTCGAGAGGGGATTGCATTAATTTTCTCACATCCCCTCAATTTTAGGGAGACTTGCCAACTTTCGCTTAACCCCTTTGCTGCCAAGCCTGTGGCAGAGCCCAGCGCCTGGCTAGTGGCTGGCTCTTTGGCGGTGAAGGGGTTACATGGACAGGCCTCTCATGTCCCATAACATCCAGAGCAACTATTAAAATTTTATGCGGAGTGTAAATGGGCCGGGTCTGCTCCAGCTACACAGCCAGCAAGCAGTGATTTATTACTCGCAAATACCACAGAACTAATTAGTATAGTAATTAATTAATACGAATTTGCATATTTGCATGTGCAATTAATGCAGCGGAGTGATTACTCCGAAAATGAGAAGTTTGGGGCTGTCAGATGTTGTGAAGCGGACTGGAAAAATGTGTGCAAATGGAGCTGAGCAAGGCTTCCGACACCCCCCCCCCCTTTCTATCCCTGGAGGGTGTAAAGGAGGAAGGAGGGGGTGACCCTAAAAAGGGTGGAGTCATTAGTACACTCCACTCGCTTGGATTTTTATTTTATTTTTTTGTATTGCTGAAAGTAAATGTAACATTCTAGTCCATTCTGTTTGTTTTAAGCAGTTAAATGCTCATTTTACCTCAGAGCGATTTTGAAAGCTTATTGAATACCTTTTAGAAACATTGTCTAGGACAAAACAGAATTAATTTCAGAGGCTTTATAGCAGAATGCATTAATATATTTATTACAGGAATTAGAATACTGGAACAGAGCAATGCTCTGCAGTTCTCTGCTGTGTTCAATTTATTTGAGAATTGTTTTGTAAAGTGAAAAGCAAAATGTTCTGCAGAAGCTTGGAATGGGATAAGGACATGTACTGCAGAACTATGACCTGATGACACAACTGGACAATGTTCTGCAGAAGCTTGGAATGGGATAAGGACATGTACTGCAGAACTATGACCTGATGACACAACTGGAAAATGCTCTGCAGAAGCTTGGAATGGGATAATGACATGTACAGCAGAACTATGACCTGATGACACAACTGGACAATGTTCTGCAGAAGCTTGGAATGGGATAAGGACATGTACTGCAGAACTATGACCTGATGACACAACTGGAAAATGCTCTGCAGAAGCTTGGAATGGGATAATGACATGTACAGCAGAACTATGACCCGATGACACAACTGGAAAATGTTCTGCAGAAGCTCGGAATAGGATAAGGACATGTACTGCAGAACTATGACCCGATGACACAACTGGAAAATGCTCTGCAGAAGCTTGGAATGGGATAAGGACATGTACTGCAGAACTATGACCCGATGACACAACTGGAAAATGCTCTGCAGAAGCTTGGAATGGGATAATGACATGTACAGCAGAACTATGACCCGATGACACAACTGGAAAATGTTCTGCAGAAGCTCGGAATAGGATAAGGACATATACTGCAGAACTATGACCCGATGACACAACTGGAAAATGCTCTGCAGAAGCTTGGAATGGGATAATGACATGTACAGCAGAAAAATGCTCTTCAGAAGCTTGGAATGGGATAAGGACATGTACTGCAGAACTATGACCTGATGACACAACTGGAAAATGTTCTGCAGAAGCTTGGAATGGGATAAGGACATGTACTGCAGAACTATGACCTGATGACACAACTGGAAAATGCTCTGCAGAAGCTTGGAATGGGATAAGGACATGTACTGCAGAACTATGACCCGATGACACAACTGGAAAATGCTCTGCAGAAGCTTGGAATGGGATAAGGACATGTACTGCAGAACTATGACCTTCATGACACAACTGGAAAATGTTCTGCTCAATTGTAGCCGCAATGGGAAACCTTTGAAATGCTCTGCAGTATGTATTAGTGACATTGGAACAAGATAATGTTCTGCATGAATTCAGCCTGTCAACACCATGAAAAATATCTCAAAATTCTGTACTGAGCAGTGAAATGCTCTGCAGAATGCCAGGCTGGCAGTGGACAACAATAACACCTGACAATAGGAACGTTCTGCAGGCAAATGTTCTGGAAAACTTGAGGACACTGTGAAACAAAGAACTCTTGAAGTAAACTAGACAGTGCAAAAATCATGACAATGTTCTGTAGAACATTAAAGTAGTTGTAAACTCAAAAGTAAAGACTTATTATACTGCAGCTTACTAGTTCTTAGATGTGATGGCTGCATTCCTTTTTTTTTTAGGCTTTTTTTCTTCTATTTTCACCTGGTAATCCAGCCAGTAAGTCTGTTGTTTTTCAAAAGAGCAAGCTCTCTTGCAAATGTATCAGTTTCAGGGATAAGACAAACCACTTAACTCTGGAAGGAGTGTTTACAATGGTCAGCTTTTATTTATTTATATGAAACCTTTATCCAAAAGGCAAAAAACTGTTTAGCTGGAGTTTGGCTTCAATTTGTTAGTGTACCTAAATCTGCCAGTACATCTAACACTCAGTGGCGGCCCGTCCATTGGGGGCGTGGGGGCGCCGCCCCCCCATCCATGCGTCCGGCTCCCTAATTTACATGCAGGGCACCGGACGCATGGATTCCAATGGGTTTTTTTCTTTTTTTTAACTCCCTCCCATCCGCGCTACAGCCTACATACGGCTGCAGCGCGGACTTGAATTTTCGGGAGGCCGTTTTTAAACGGCCTCCAGTGACACGCCCCCCCGCGCGCTCCCGCGAGCGCGAATCGGGGAGAATCTGTGTCACAGCGGCCATTCACCACGTGATCAAGCCGTCCAATGAGAGATGATCTCATATGTAAACATATGAGATCATCTCTCATCGCCGGCGCTCCTTCCTCACACAGAGCCTGCAGTGTGAGGAAGGATGGGGAGCCGTCAGCCACCGGGGACACACAGCGATGTAATCAGGGCACTGATCACCAGTGCCCTGATTACTGAAGGTAAAAAAAACACACACATTGCCCCCCCATCAGTGCCCGCCATCAGTGCCCCCATCAATGCCCACAATCAGTGCCCATAGTGCTGCCAGTCAGTGCCCATCAGTGCCTGCTCATCTAGGCACTGATGAGCACTGACTGGCAGCACTACAGGCACTGAGTGTGGGCACTGATGGTGCTGCCCATCAGTGCTCATCAGTGCCACCCGTCAGTGTCCATCAGTGCCATCCGCCAGTGCCCATCAGTGCCGCCTATCAGTGCCCATCAGTGCCGCCCATCAGTGCCGCCTCTCAGTGCCCAGCAGTGCCACCTCTCAGTGCCCAGCAGTGCCACCTCTCAGTGCCCAGCAGTGCCGCCTATCAGTGCCGCCTATCAGTGCCGCCTATCAGTGCTCATCAGTGCGGCATATTAGTACCTCCTCATCAGTGCCCATAAGTGCCACCTCATCAGTGCCCATAAGTGCCACCTCATCAGTGCCCATCAGTGCAGCCTATCAGTGCCCATCAGTGCAGCCTCATCAGCGCACATCAGTGAGGGAGAAAAATTTATTTTCAAAATTTACTCGCAGAAAATAAGAAAAACTTTTTTTTTTTTTCAAAATTTTCTGTCTTTTTTCTTTTTTTTTGTAAAAAATAAAAAACACAGAGGTGATTACATACCACCAAAAGAAAACTCTGTTTGTGTGAAAAAAAATGATAAAAATTTCATATGGGTACAGTGTAGCATGACCGCGCAATTGTCATTCAAAGTGTGCGAGCGCTGAAAGCTGAAAATTGGCCTGGATGGGAAGGGTGTTTAAGTGCACAGAAGGCAAGTGGTTAAGCACGTGATTAGAGCCAGAGGCTCTAATAGGCTTCAAAAAAGGGTGGGCTTGGGGTGCAAAGCACTGTGCCCTGAGCCCACCCAGTTGTGTGACAATAGCGAATGAATATTGTCACCCGGTTGTGTGACAATAGTGAATGAATATTGTCACACGGATCCTCCTCCTGGCCAATCAGGAAGCGGGTCCTGAGACCCGTTTCCCGATTGGCCAAGGAGGAAGAGGAGGGAGGAAATGCAGGAGACTGAGGGGAAGCCGCTGCCGCTGCTGCTGCCTGCCAGCCCATGGAGCACCAGCTGCCACTGCTAACACTCCCCCCCCCCCCCCAGACTGACAACGCTGCTGTCAAAAGTTGCTCCAGTGCTCCTTCATCCAAAGTGGAGGAACTCTAAGGGCTCATGCAGGCTGGACGTTTTTTCAGCTGCTTCTTGGGACATCTGGCCTTTTTTTTATGCTTCTAAGCACCCTTGCATACTAGCCTATGTGTCCATGCACACAGACTTTTAGAGGAGTATAGTGACAGAGTTTTTTCTGCCAAAACGCTGCTGCCAGGAGGAAAGGCTTCTAGGAGAGTTAGCAAACAGTCCTGTGTGCATGAGGCCTAAAACAGGGGGTGCGTTACTGGCCAGATCAGCTGGCGAAAACAGAGGGAAAACAGCCCTATGAAAGATAAGAAAATAAGAAAGATAAGAATATCTAACATTTTTGGTTCGGGCTTTAACCACTTTAATACAGGGCACTTCCCTCCCTTCCCGCCCAGGCCAATTTTCCCCTTTTAGCGCTGTTGCATTTTGAATGACAATTGCGCGGTCATGCAACAATGTACTTACACCAAATTTATATCATTTTCCCCCACAAATAGAGCTTTCTTTTGGTGGTATTTGATCACCTGTGCGATTTTTACTTTTTGCTAAACAAATAAAAAAAGACAGAAAAGTTTGAAAAAAAAAAAAAGTTTTTTTGTTTATGTTATACAATTTTGTAAATAAATAAGTTTTTTCCTGCACTGATGAGCACTGATGAGACTGCACTGACAGGCACTGATGAGGAGGCAATGATGGGGTGGCACTGATGGGGTGGCACTGATAGGCGGCACTGATAGGCGGCACTGATAGGCACTGATATGTGGCACTGATAGGTAGCACTGATATGCAGCATTGGTGGGCACTGATAGGCGACACTGCTGGGCACTGATAGGCGGCATTGATGGGCACTGATAGGCGGCACTGACGGGCACTGATAGGTGGCACTGACGGGCACTAATGGGCACTGATAGGCAGCACTGGTGGGCACTGATGGGCACTGATGGGCGGCACTGATGGGCGGCACTGATGGGCACTAATGGGCACTGATAGGCGGCACTGGTGGGCAATAATGGGCACTGGTGGGCGACACTAAAGGATGGCAATGATGGGCACTTGTGGGCAGCACTGATAGGGAGGACACTAGTGGGCATCACTGATGGGGAGGGCAATGGGGGGCTCCCCGAGCCCTGATCGCCATCCCTGGTGGCCATAGTGGGCATCCCTGGGGTCATAGTGGGCATCCCTGGGGTCATAGTGGGCATCCCTGGTGGATCTAGTGGCATCCCCCCCCCGAGGGTCTGCACTGGTAATCAATGATCTGATTACCAGTGCCGACCCCCCCCCCTGTCAGGGGAGCCGCCGATTGGCGCTCCTTTACTCGTGCCTGTCAGGCACGAACTAAGGAAAGCCGATCAACGGCTGTTCCTGTTTTACTATGTGACCAGCCGTGATTGGACACGGCTGATCACATGGTAAAGAGCCTCCGTCAGAGGCTCTTTACCGAGATCGGAGATGCAGGGTGTCAGACTGACACCTCGCATCACCGATCGCCGCTCTGCGCTTGGCCTGGGGGGGGACAAGTCCAGTCAAGTGGCCCATTGAACCACCGAATCTGCTCACCATCCATGCCCACCTGGTTTTATAATGAATATTGATGTTATGGAGCAAGACAAACATGATACTATGTGGTAACCTAATTTAATGTTAATAGCAACAAAGGAAGTTTAACAAAAATACATGACGTCACGCCAGGCGGGGCCTAGGAAGCTAGAAAAACAGTATTTCTCTTGCGCTCGAGAGGCCTAGGAAGCAAATAACATAACCAATTCTGTTGGTTAATGAAGCATACTTCCCTACATAAATCTGATCTTCTGAACTCAAGGAAGCCAAGTGTTCTAACTTACTGTAAATTTAGCGTTGTAATATGTAATCTAAAATGGAAAAAACCCTTTAACCACTTGCCGACCGTCCGCCGCAGATATACTGCGGCAGGCTGCGGCAACCCCAGATATACTGCGGTTCGTGGGAGCGCTCCTGGGGGTCACGCACTCACCCCCATTAGAAAGCAGGGAAGCCGATCCACAGGGACTGGTGGCCGCGATTGCCACCGGGCACCTGCGATCGCTCCCCATGGAGAGAGAACGACGGTCTGCTTTTGTAAACACAGCAAACCGTTGTTCACAGAGAGCCTGTGATCCTCCTATTTAGGATCACGGGTCTTGGTGTTGATTCCAAAAGTGCCTCCCCCATTTAGTTAGAAAACACCCCCTAGGTTCACACTTAACCCTTTGATCGCCCCTGGGTTAACCCCTTCCCTGCCAGTGTCATTATTACAGTAACAGTGCATATTTTTAGCACTGATTACTGTAGTAATGTCACTGATCCCCCCAAAAGTGTCAAAAATACCACTTAGGGGTCCATTATGTCTGCCGCAATGTCGCAGTCCCGCTAAAAATTGTAGATCGCCGCCATTACTAGAAAAAAAAAAAAAATAAATGAAAAATTACATAAATGTTTACCCTAGTTTGTAGACGCAATGACTTTTGCGCAAACCAATTAAAAATACGCTTATTGGGATTTTTGTTTTATCAAAAATATGTAGCAGGATACAAATTGACCTAAAAGGATGAAAAAATTTGATTTTTAAATTTATTTTTTTTTGGGAATGTTATATAGCATAAAGTGAAAAATATTGTTTTTTTTTTCAGAATTGTCGCTCTTTTTTTGTTTATATCACAATAAATAAAAATCGCACAGGTGATCAAATACCGCCAAACAAAGCTCTATTTGTGGGAAAAAAATGACGTACATTTTTTTTTGTTACAGAGTCGCACGATCGCGCAATTATCAATTAAAGTAACGCAGTGCCGAACCGCAGAAAATGGCCTGGTCATAAGGGGGCAAAACCTCCTGGTCCAGAAGTGGTTAAAAATGTTTTTCCGCCTCCTCCTACCTCTCCTGCCTAACCTGTATAAAAAGATCTTTATACCTACCTATTTTTAATCTGCTCCAGTCACATGATCCTGCAGCTCTCTGTAAGTTTGACAACAGCTCTGAATCCGGGAGCTGCGTCATCACCCATAGGCTCCCATTGCCTAGCCATTGTCTGTGCTCCCTCCTCTCCCTTGCAGCAGCCACTCACTTACACAATACCACGGGATCACATGGCCAGATTAAAGTGAATTAAAAATAGGTAAATATACAGCTCTTTTTATACAGGTTAGGCAGGATAGGTGTGTGTGTGGGGGGGGGGGGGACATTTCTAAGAAGAGATATAATTAGGGTTTTGACTTTGCATACTTCAAGCCTAACACAGTAAAAACCTTTTGATTTTGAGTTTTAGATGGAGTGGGTAAGGCATAAATGCCCTGTCAGATTTGTATTTGTGGTCTGTGTCCCTATTGGTAAGATTCCCCTCAGGACCGGAAGTGATCGGAACCAGGGATGTAACTACAGGGGCTGCAATTGCAACTGGGACCCATGCTCCAGTGGGCCTGTGTGGCTCCCCTATACACCTGGATACAAGGGGTGGCGGGGGCAGAATGTAGAGAAATCACTGTCCTCCTTTCTCTTCCTGTAGCTGCAGGAGGAAAATGGAGGAGATTGGTTCCTCTGTATGCTGCCCCCGGCACTCCTCCTATCCAGTTCACTTGTGTTCTGCTGTCTCTGGGCCCCTGTGTGCTCCCCCGGTCCCCTCCCCCACTCTGCTGACCCCCCACTCTGTGCTCCCTCCCCTCTCCAGCCGGCTCCTGCGGGGATGTGTCACAATAGAGAACCAGGAAGGGGTTGGTAAATATGTAATTTACCAGTTCCTTCCTTTTCTGAATGGACAGAGTCATAGTCAGTGACACTGTAAAAAAATAAAATAAAATAAAAAATAATACAATTAAAATGCCAAAAAATAAAAACTACTAACACCAGCGGGTGAACTTCCAGGATTGCAAAGGTCATACTTGCGACCAGGCCCTGGCATTCCACCACCGTGGGGAGGCCCCAAGATGGCAGGAAGGGGGCCCACTGCAGAACTTCTCAAAGGGTCACGCTGTGGGACCGTAATAGAGAACCCTGCAACGAGAGTAAAGGGCCCCAGGATCAGTGGGAAGAGCCCCAGGCTTTAAGGGAATGGCCCTGGCCAGGGGCCCGGGGGCCCCTTCATGGTTTCTTGCACCGGGGCACTGAATGTTCTAGTTACGCCTCTGATAGGAATTGTCTCTCATTAGGAGAAAACAGGTTTTTTTTTTTGTGAATTGAGGAAACATTCGAACCTCTGTCTGATTATTATTGTCTGTGACATTCTTTCTTGATGACAAACACCTCCATTTTCTTGTCCTTCTGTCACACTCTGTCAGAGGGAAAGGTAGTGAGGTCCGAGCTCCCGAATGAAGGTTATGGACAGCAATAAAAAAATGTACAAAATGATTTAGGTTTTTCAAGTCTATCCAAAGCTAAACATTTTGCTGGAGTTGGGCTTTAATCATCATAAAAAAACAATTTTCGATTTTTGTCATTGAGGAGGTATTTATGAAGAAAGACATCTGTCCAAATGTTGGGCCCTCGGGTTTCTGTCTCCTTTTTACCTTCCATTTGGCTTGGGGTTTATTATCTAGAGTTTTAATCCTGATCTTTCTCTATTCTTTTATCCAATTCAACATCTTCTTCTTGTGAGTAAGTTCTCTGTTACGTACCTAAACTACCTCCAATTCTCTATATATGTACCTGGCCTGCCATCTTACCTCTAAATCTGCATTTTCTTACTCTATCTCTCCTTCTCACCATCCGTCTCTGTCTCCCTCCCAGCTTCTCTCTGCATCTCTCTCCCTATCTCTTGCCAACACCAAAGTCTGTCTGCATTTATCATGGCCTCTCCGTGGCACGGCTCCAAGTTTTGCAGAGTGAGGTCCTTATTGTTATGCATCTTGCTCCCCTTTTGAAACTAAGCTATGTGTAATGAGAAGAAGCAAGCTGCTTCCCAATCAGGGACTTGCATTAATGGCAAATACTCTTTAACCCTTTCCACCACACGCTGAACATCAAAGCCTTTTTTTTTTTTTTTTAGCAACACACAGCAACAGTAGAAGGATGCAGATCCGACCTGCTTGACCACCCACAATGCCCATTCCCAGTCATTGATCTTTCTATGGGTTAGATGCCATGCTTGTCCTCATCACAATGAAATTCCAATGCTTTAATCCCCTATCGTGCCACTGTTCCTGCGTCCTCTATCTAGTACAGCAGTTGGAGTGAGAGAATATTCTTTTGTGTTTCTATTGTGCAATCAGATTGGGTTTTATTGTTATTTTATCATCACTAGGCACAAGGCATAAAGGCTTAAAGTAGATCCAAACCTGAACTGGGTGACATTTAATCTGCTGAAGCATTGTATATTGAATTGGTGCCATGTTATTTTCATAAAACACTGTTTTCACCTTTGTTGCATTTCAGTGTTGCTGATCTCCTCTAGCCATTCTCAATCACTTCTTCTCTATATATCCAACATTGAATCAACATTATTGCTCTGGACTGGCTTACTTAAGCCTCGTACACACGCGTCGAAAATTTGCAGGGAATTTTCGCCCAACGTCCGATCTGCCGATTTTCGGCTTGTTAGTATGATGTATCCGACAACCGACTCCGACTTTTCGGCCGAAAAAAATCTGGTGTGCAGACTATAAAATTTTTGTCCGCCGTCAAAACACGGCCGATTTTCGTGCAGTCAGTACAGATTTCGACAGGGAAAAATCTAATGAGCAAGACTGGGCATGCTCAGAGAAGAAAGAACACAAAGAAAGCAAACCAACAAATGACATCACTTTTGAAGTAGAATTTTGTTAGGCGAGAAAAATTTGTGTGCAGTCTAGGCACATTCCAACCAACAAAAAACCACTCTGGACAAAAGACGGACGATCGGTCGGCCGATAATCGGTGCGTGTGTACGGGGCTTAATACTGACAACACTGGATTGAGTTTGTGCAGTGTGCAATAGCGCAGATGATCATAAACTCAACCAGGGGGGCATGTGACAGAGTGACACCATAATAGCACAATTGGTAGATAGTTGTCACCCTATAACAGAAATTGCCTGATCAAGGACCTTCATGGCAGTAAGACCTGCCAATGTTTAAAATGATTGCTGTAGAATTAAAGGCTTAAAAGTAATTTTTAAATTATGTTAATATATTAAAGTTGATAAGAGATTTTAGAGTTTGAATTTAGATCTATTTGCAAAGGAGCAATACAAATATTGCTAAATTGTGCAGTATAACTATGTAAGGACTATTGTGCTTGGTTTGCGTCTGACAACAGTTTATAAAGCATTTTTGATGGATGTAGAATGTGGTATTTGAACTGAATTTTTTGAAGTTACATAGTTAGTCAGGTTGAAAAAAGTCCATCTGGCTCAACAAAAAAATGTAAAGAAAACCCAACCATACAATCCCATATACACAATCCTATACCCACAGCTGATCCAGAGGAAGGCGAAAAAACTCCAGCAAAGCATGATCCAATTTGCTACAGCAGGGGAAATATTCCTTCCTGATCCCCCAAGAGGCATTTGGATATTACCTGAGACAACTTACCTATAAATATTAGTACCCATGTATATTAAGTACACCCAGGAAAGAATCCAGGCCTTTTTTAAAGCAATCTAGTGAGCTAGCCAGAACCACCTCTGGAGGGAGTCTATTCCACATTTCACAGCTCTTATGGTGAAGAAACCCTTCCATATTTGGAGACAAAATCTTTTTTCCTCTAGACATAAAGAGTGCCCCCTTGTCCTCTGTGTTGACCTTAAAGTGAACAACTCAACACCAAGTTCACTATATGGACCCCTTATGTATTTATACATGTTGATCATATCCCCCCTTAATCTCCTCTTCACAAGAGAGAATAAATTCAGTTCCTCTAATCTTTTCTCATAGCTGAGCTCCTCCATGCCTCTTATCAGTTTGGTTGCCCTTCTCTGTACTTTCTCCAGTTCCCCGATATCCTTTTTAAGAACTGGTGCCCAAAACTGAACTACTGTATAGTGGTGTACACTAAACCTGATCTCAAACTGATCTCAAAAGTTCCCTTGAAGCTGAACTGGTATTAAACACTATTTTTTTTTTAAATTAATACAGAAGCTGACATTAGTACTTACCTTGTTTGCTGCTTCATCTGTTTTAAAATCTTGCATGTCTTCTTATTTGAGCAATGCAAATATCACCCCCACGTGTTTCGTATATTAGGGTGGCTCCATTGCCTTTTAGGAACCTATAGAGTCTCTCTTCCATGCACGCTCCCATTAAACTGTCCCTTGCTTCGGCCCGTTCTAGCTGCTACTGCGCGCCCCCGGCGGCGCGCAGCGGCGCGATCAGGGATGAGGCTCGTCCCTCGGACATAGCCCATCCCTGATCAAGGTAAACAGCCAATAGAAATTGGCTGTTTACCACGTGATCGGCTGTGTCAATCACAGCCGATCACATGAGCGGCTCCAGCACGAGCCGCTCGTTCTCTCTGCAATGCGCGCCCCCGGGGGCGCGCAGAGCAGCGATCGGGGACGAGGCTCATCCCTCGGACAGAGTCGATCCCCGATCTAGGTAAAGAGCCAATGAAATTGGCTCTTTACCACGTGACCGGCTGTGTCCAATCACAGCCGGTCACAAATGTCAACAGAGAACACGGTAACTAGCTGTCACCGTGTTCTCCTCCTCACACACTGATCCTGTGTGAGGAGGAGATTGTGGTAACAGCTAGTTACCAACTACAGTGCACCCTAAACACACTGATTGCCCCCCCCCCCAATAAAGAGCACCTGTCACTAGCCCATCAAAGTACCCGAGTACCTGTCACCAGCCCATCAGGTACTCAGATGACAGGTACTTGGGTACTCTGATGGGCTGGTGACAGGTATTCGGGTACTCTGATGACAGGTACTCGGGTACTCTGATGACAGGTACTCGGGTACTCTGATGACAGGTACTCGGGTACTCTGATGACAGGTACTCGGGTACTCTGATGACAGGTACTCGGGTACTCTGATGACGGGTACTCAGGTACTCTGATGACGGGTATTCGGGTACTCTGATGACAGGTACTCGAGTACTCTGATGACGGGTACTCGGGTACTCTGATGACGGGTACTCGGGTACTCTGACAGGTACTCGGGTACTCTGATGACGGGTACTCGGGTACTCTGATGACAGGTACTCGGGTACTCTGATGACAGGTACTCGGGTACTTTGAGTACCTGTCAACGGAGTACCCGTCATCAGAGTACCTGAGTACCTGTCACCTACCCATCAGAGTACCCGAGTACCTTCCACCTGCTCATCAGAGTACCTGACGCCTGAAGTACCCAAGTACTTGCCGCCTGCTCATCAGTACCCATCACTACTCATCACTACTCATCAGTACCTATCACGTATCAGTACTGATCATCAGTACCCATCAGTACAGTATCACCTATCACCTATCAGTCAGTGAGTACTACTCATCAGTACCTATCACCTGCCTGTCACCTGCCCATCAGAGTACCCGAGTACCTGTCACCTGCCTATCGGAGTACCCGAGTACCTGCCACCTGCTCATCAGTACCAGAGTACCTGTCACCTGCCCAACAAAGTACCCGAGTACCTGTCACCCTTCATACAGCCACCATGTCCAAGTCCAAAAAGGTTTATATACGTCCTCCGTTTAAACCTAAATACCGGTGTTATGGCAGCAGATAGCTGCCATAACCCTGGTATTTTTTTAAACGGTGGACGGTTGGCTTTCCGATAACGGTGGTCCCAGCGGCGGATTCGCCGTGGGATCACCCTTCCGGGATGGCGGAAGAGGCGCCCCCCCCCCCCTCCCGACGCGTTCCGGTCCTTTTCCCCGCTTACCGGACCCGCCGGCAGCGGGGAAAACGATCCGGTCCCGGATCCTCACAGACAGGATGTCGAGTGAGGGCAAGCTTGCCCTCACTTGACTCTATGGTCTTGGAGGACCGGAGCTACGGAAAATGTTGTTGCCTAGCAACCGGTTTAAAGGTCCTTTTTTTTTTTTTTTTCATTTTATATTATAATTATTTATTTATTTATTTTTTTTTCTATCTTTTAGTGTACTTGTGAGATCTGAGGACTTTTTGACCCCAGATCTCACAAAAAAGAGGTCCTGTCGTGCCTATTTCTATTACGAGGAATATTTACATTTCTTTTAATAGAAATAAAAATGATCAATTTTTTTTTTTTAAACGGTGTAAAAATAAAAAATAATAAATAAAATAAATAGTAAAAAAAAAAAAAAAAAAAAAAATTAAAGCGCCCTGTCCCCGTTAGCTCGCGCGCAGAAGCGAATGCATACAGAAACCCCGCCCACATATGTAAACGGTGTTCAAACCACACATGTGAGGTATCGCCGCGATCGTTAGAGCAAGGGGAATAATTTGAGCCCTAGACCTCCCCTGTAACTCAAAGATGGCAACCTGTAGAAATTTTTAAATTGTCGCCTATGGGGATTTTTAAGTACCAAAGTTTGTCACCATTCCGTGAGCGTGCGCAATTTTGAAACATGGCATGTTGGGTATCTATTTACTGGGCGTAACATTATCTTTCACATTATGGAAAAAAATTGGGCTAACTTTACTGGTTTCTTATTTTTTAATTAAAAAAAGTGATTTTTTTCCAAAAAAATTGCGTTTGGAAGACCGCTACGCAAATACGGTGTGATAAAAAATATTGCAATAATCTCCATTTTATTCTCTAGGGTCTCTGCTAAAAAAAAATATATAATGTTTGGGGGTTCTAAGCAGTTTTCTAGCAAAACAACTGATTTTAGCTTGTAAACACCAAATGTCAAAAATAGGCCTAGGCAAGTGGCTAGGATGCATGATGATGCTCCTTGGATGTTAGGCCCCTCTATATGGCTAGGCTGTGAAAAAGTCTCACACATGTGGTATTGCCATACTCAGGAGGAGTGGCAGAATGTATTTTGGGGTGTCATTTTTGCTGTGTACATGCTATGTGTTAGGAATATCCTATAAATTGACAACTTTGTGTAAAAAAAAAAAAAGTTTTCATTTTTTTCCCACATTTTCCAAAAACCTGTGGAAAAAAATGATATGTTCAAACGACCCATAATGCCTCATAGAATATACGTTGGAGTGTTTGCTTTCCAAAATGGGGTCATTTTGTGGACTTTTCCATTGTATTGGTGCTCTAGGGCCTTGAAAAGTGTGATAGGTAGTAAGAAAGTTTTATGTGTATTTATGCTCCTAGAACGCCTGAATGTGCTTCTTGGACGTGGAGTCTCTTTTTGTGGCCAGGCTGTGTAAAAGTCTCACACATGTGGTATCGCCATACTCGGAAGGAGTAGCAGAATGTATTTTTGGGTGTAATTTTTGCTGTGTACATGCTATGTGTTAGAAATAGCTTATAAATTGACAACTTTGTGGGAAAAAAAAGAAAAAAATTTTTTTTTCTTCATTTTCCCAAGAATTGTGGGAAAAAATTACAACTTCAAAAAACTCACCATGCCTCTTACTAAATACCTTGGACTGTCTACTTTACAAAAAGGGGTCATTTGGTCGGTATTTGTACTGTCCTGACATTTCAGGGCCTCAAGAAAGGAGATAGGCAGTCAGTACATCTGGTGTGATCAATTTTCAGTAATTGGTACCATAGCTTCTAGACTCAATAACTTTCACACAGACTAAATAATATACACTAATTTGGGTTAATTTTACCAGAGACATGTAGCAGTATACATTTTGGCCCAAATGTATGAAGAAAAATTTATTTTTTGCAAAATTTCATAATTGAAACTAAAAAAAAGTGTTTTTTTTTCAAATTTTTTTGCATATATCACGAAAAAAAAAAAATATATTTTTTGCAAAATTTCATAATTGAAACTAAAAAAAAGTGTTTTTTTTTTCAAATTTTTTTGCATATATCACGAAAAAAAAAACCCCCAGTTGTGATCAAATACCACCAAAAGAAAGCTCTATTTGTGTGAAAAAAATGATAAAAATTTTGTTTGGTTACAGTGTAGAATGACTGAGCAATTGTCATTCAAAGTGTGAGAGTGCTGAAAGCTGAAAATTGGTCTGGGCAGGAAGGGTGTCTAACTGCTCTGTATGGAAGCGGTTAAATGCTCGCTAAGGCTCTTGTGTGACCTGAAAGTCGTGCGATTTTGAGGCCGCGTCTATGCTGAGACTTTAACGCAATTTTGACTGGACTTAAAGCAATGCCTGTGTAGTCTTGAGGTCTATGGACCTCAAGTCGCATAAAATCAGACCAAAGTAGTGCAGGGATTACTTTGAAGCAGCCGCGACATGAAGTCACCTATATTTGAATGATACTCATTGAAAATCATGGGGTATGACTTGTCATGCGACCTTGCAGTCCCAAGTCGCAGGTCAAGTCCCACAAGTGTGAAAGGGGCCTAAGGGCTCTTTCACACGGCCGCTCCATGTGAGAGCTCCGCTGCGGTCCTTTTTTTTTTTTTTTTTCCACGGAGCGGATGACATTTCTGTCATCCGCTCCGTATGCCCGCATATCATCTCATCCGTTTGCGGATGATATGCGGACATAATGTAAGTATATGGCATTGCGGATGTCAGCGGATGACACCGCTGACATCCGATTTTCCTTCCTCTCCGTTTTTTGAACGGAACAAAAATAGGGTTTTGTTCAGTTCCAAAAAACGGAACAGAACTGACAGGAAGAAAATCGGATGTCAGCGGATGGTATTCCGCTGACATCCGCAATGCCATAGACTTACATTATGTCCGCAAATCATCTGCAAAAAAATAGGATGATTTGCGGACATACGGAGCGCCCGTGTGAAAGGGCCCTAAGTCTTCACCACCAGTGCTTTTTTCTTTTTTTCAATGCTCTGGGTTGTGGGCAGGCCCTTGCTGTCCTCACATACAATGCGGGACTCATGGCGGCCTCACTGCAAGGGTATTTTTTTTTTTCTGGTGCCTGGAGTTGGGTTTTAAAGCAGTTTTAAAGGGTTGGTTACACTTCGGATTGTACAACGTATTTACATAACTAAAAGAAGGCAGTGATATATCACTTTTTATAGAACACATTATAATATTTCAAAATACATATTTGGCAACTAATATTTGTAATTTCATAAATTATTTAATATAGCAATATGTTAAAGTCAAGAAAACATTTTCTAAACCATTAAGGTTTTATTACCTGAATTAATATTATTGATATTATAAAATAAGTTTAAAATTAACTTTTTTTATATAATCATTAAATCATTTTGTTTATATCATTAAAATTGTGTATACAATCTTAATGATATAAACAAACAAAATATTAACACACTTGTTAAAATAATCCTGTCTGTGAATGGAGAAGGGTAGGGCAGTTTGTCATTAATCTAAATCACGTGTCAAATACTAGGCCCTCGGGCCGAATCCAGCCAACCAGGCCATTTCATGTGGCCCTATACCCTCTCCTGCAGCTGCGGCACCCCCCTCCTCTCTGCCTTCCCTGGTCTCAGGATTTAGCAGACTCTGGCAACTGACTTCAGCCCTCCTCCTCCAGATCCTACATTTTTTGCTTCCCAGCTCCTCCCCCAGCTTCTTTCCGTCAGCAGCCCAAGATAGAGGGGTGCATTGTAATGTATGGGAGGGTGGGAAGTTGGGGTACTTCTGATAATGGGGGGACTCTTGACATCTGATGTAAGGGGGGTTGGGCTGCTCTGGACATTTAGTCAGGCCCTTTGAGGGCAGCAGTAATGCTGATGCGGCCCGCAATGAAATTGAGTTTAACTTAACACCCCTGATCTACAGTAAATAATCTGATTGTTTCTGTTAGTCATGTCTGCTTTTGCTCAAAAGGCCTGTGAACCAAGCTCCAGAAATGCTGAGCCATTCCACAGTGCTCACTATTGGCTGAAACTGGTAAATATGAAAATTCAACATGGAATCTTTTGTACTTTGTATTTACCAATGAAAAAAATATACTGTACATCTATGTTTTACTTTTGAACATAATAAAGAAAGAGAGAAAACATTGCTTCCGAACATTATATACTGTATATATTGTTATAATAGGGTAAAAAGCTCTGGTCAAAAGTTCCGGATTAAAAGCTTGAATAAATAAAGTTATGTAAGATTTACAAATCAGGATCACAGTACAAAAATGCCTATTCTTATATTACTGAAAGCACTGGTCAACACAGCTAGTTCTTGGCAAAAAGGCACGTTATACCAGACTAACCACTTGCCAACCAGCCGCCGTAATTTTACAGCGGCAGGTCGGCTCTGTCCCACAAAACTACATACTTGTATGTCATTTCGCGGGACCACTAGCAGGGGCACGTGCACTGCCATGCGCCCATTCGCCACAGGGGAAGCTGATCAGCGGGTCTGACGATCGTTCCCTGTGGAGACGGAACGGCGGTCTGCCGTTGTAAACACGGCAGACGGCTGTTCTGACAGTTATGAAAAACACAGAGATCCTGTGTTCCTCTTATTTAGGAACACAGGTCTCTGTGTTCATGCAGCAAGCCCCCCCCCCACAGTTAGAAAGCACCTCCTAGGGACACATTTAACCCTTTGATTGCCCCTGGTGTTAAGTCCTTCCCTGCCAGTGTCATTAGTACAGTAACAGTGCATATTTTTAGCACTGATTACTGTAGTGTTGTCACTGGTCCCCCCAAAAGTGTCAAAAATGTCAGTTAGGGGTCTGATCTGTCTGCTGCAATGTTGCAGTCCCGCTAAAAATGGCTGATTGCCGTCATTACTAGTAAAAAAAATAAAAATGACATAAATCTTTCCCCTAGTTTGTAGACGCGATAACCTTTGCGCAAACCAATCAATATACACTTATTGGGTTTTTTCTATTAAAAAGATGTAGCAGAATACAAATTGGCCTAAAATGTTGAAAAAAAATTATTTTTATTTTTTTTTAATTGGGAATGTTCTATAGCAGGAAGTAAAAGATATATATATTTTTTTTTTTTCAGAATTGTCACTCTTTTTTTGTTTATAGCGCAAAAAATAAAAATCACACAGGTGATCAAATACCACCAAAAGAAAAAAGGACATCAAATTTATTAGGTTACAGCATCGCATGTCTGCGCAATTATCAGTTAAAGTAACGCAGTGCCCTATCGCAAAAAATGGCCTGGTCATTAAGGGGGGTAAATCCTTCCGGTCCAGAAGTGCTTAACTTGCCATTTGTGACTTTTTAACAGATTAGTATAGCATGGTACTGAAAATTGATCTGTTAGGTTGATTTAGATACATTGAGAACAGGAAAACTGTAACCAGAGTAGAAAGTCCACTCAAACAATGAACTTCTGAATATCTGCGGGAGACAGCCTGAGCTCATGCGGTGCTCAGCCAAGTGACAAGATCACTGTGTAATCCAGCCACACACACATAGGTGGACAAATTGAACATGACTTGGCAGTTTGAGGTTTTGGCCAATTAGCTGGTTTACTTCCAGCGTGATTGGAGCTTTTGAGTGGGGTCAGTAGGTGAGAGCAGCAATTGGCTTATACTGGTCAGCTTTCAAATTACATTTCCAACATTTCTGATAATGATGCTGTGCGTTTTGATGGCTTTATCATCAGGCTTTGTGTGCACTTTGTGCAAACACAAGCAGCAGTTCTGGGTGACTTGCATGACTGTAATGTTGCTGTCTATGTAGTCAGGCTGTGAAATAGAACAAATGGATCCTGGTTGCTATGAGCCCGTTTATTTTAGAAGAAAATACAGCTTACAAAAAAAGCACAAAACCTTCCCAAACACCTGAAGAAGGGCTGCGTGCTGATCAAAATGAAAGGCTTGGTGTGTAATGCTTTATTGAATTAAATGCATTCATCAATGCTCCAGCACCCATTTTTCTGTTATAATATTGTTGAAGATTTCGGACTCTTGTGTTTGCTGCAGAGATTCAGTGAGCAAACGCAACATAACCTCACATCATGGGCATTGAAGATCCATTTAAACAGTGTGGTCATTAAATGAAGGTGTAAGCACTGCTTGTTATTAGTATAGGAAAAAGAACAGTACAGTAATGTGAGTGGAATTAAATCTGGATGGGGTGTGTGTTTGTTTGGGGGGGGGCAATTAACCTGAAACTCTAACGCTGGCCATACATTACAAAAATTTCTTGCACAATTGTCCTTTAGATTTACCAAAAACATATAACGTGAGATACAACCTAAACAACACTTTCAATTCATATTCAATCAAGTAGGCCCTTGCACTTTGTAGTTGAAGGTAGACACCTAGTACATTACCCGTGGTCACCTTAAAAAGGTGATGAAAGGAGCTTGACTCCCAAAACGCGTTAGGGTCCTATCTACAGGGACATGTTCCATTCCATGTGTGGTGGATTCTTGTAATGCGAATGTATTATTCTTCTTGTTTGTGAGTAGATTTTTGGCATTTTATTACAACTTTTTTTAAGGTGACCACAGGTAATGCACTAGGTGTTTGCGCCTCCTTTTTCTTTTCTTGTATGTACCCATGTTGAAGTTCCCTGCCTGAGGAGAGCAGCATGCTGGTAATCCCCTTCGGAGTGAGCGCTTGGCTGAATTGTTTGTATGTAGTTGAAGGTAATTCCAAATGAAACTAAACAGAAATTGTGCAAGAAAATTGTATAATGTATGGCCACCTTTAGAAATTTCCACAAGGAACCACAGCTTCCAAACCTTTGGCAAGCTGTAAGATACGCCACTTTCGGATGGCATTCGTCCTATGGAGATATTGGTTGAAACTGGGAAGGATAGTGTTGTGGTCTCCTTGTTCTGCTGTTTGGAAATATAGGTAGACCTCTTTATTGCCATACAGGTCTGCTCTAATGCCATTGGTTGTTTCCTTCCCCTTATATTTTTTATATACTACAATTACGGTTTATTTTTGAGTATATGATTACTTCCCTTTCCCACTGGTTGAGATTTGGTTGTCTACTTTCACACAGGTTCCATGATGTCATCATATTTCATCAATCTTATATGAGATTTATCGAATTATTTTAAATAAAGGATACTGTGACATTATAAAAGTTTGGTTGATATGCATGTATGTTTGGATACTGAAGAAGCTCCTTGAACGTGAGCGAAACACGTAGATCCACAAGCAGATCATATGATCCACATATAGGTCATTTGACGCGTTTTAAACATGCACTGTTACACTTTTTCATGACTGTATCTTTTTTTTATATTTATTGTTTGTAATGTTTAATAAATATGAATTACCTTTTTAAATTTTAATTAATTTTATTGTTAATATATAGGCACATTCAAATCCCCACATCCAGGATTGATAGAATTATTCCCACACATTGTCTAACCCCCCCCCCCCTCACCCCTAGGGGGGACGGTGCCAGTAATTTGATAGACAGACCATTTCTCTCCATACAATCTTTAAAAGCAATGCCACTTTTGTTGGTAAAAAAATTATTGCCCTCAGGGTGATCTAAGTACATTGCAAGGATTTTAACAAATATTTTTTGCAGATTCCTAGTTTTTGTTATTCTGAAGAAATAGCTGTTTGTCTGTATGGGAGTGGTTTTATAATTATCAATCAGCTGCTGTACCTGTAGGGCTCTAATGAGGAAAATTGCACGGTCTGCATCCCTTTAGACGTGATTTCACTTTAGGAGTATCGCAACAAAAATTAAATTTTTGTTGCAGGGATGCTCAAAATCTAATTTGTATCTTAGTGCAGACTTCTTGGAAAATGAGTGGTCCAATCACACAAGCAGGAAATGACATATCTGGGGGCAGGGTGGGGGTTGTTCTGTACACCATTATGTTGCATTACATTTTGCAGAAAATTACAGCGCTGCAGATTGAAAAGGAAAGGTATTTTTTAATAGCATTCGATTTCAGTAAGACTTTATTGTATACGCTATATTTTTTTTTTTTTATTTGCCACATTTGTTCCCACATAATTGAAATTACACTTTAATGTACTGAGGTTAATTTATTAAAACTAGAGAGTGCAAAATCTGGTGCAGCTGTGCATTGAAGTGAATCAGCTTCTAACTTCTGCTTGCTCAATTAGGCTTTGACAATAAAACTTGGAAGCTGATTGGTTTCTTTGCAGAGCTGCACCAGATTTTGCACTCTCCAATTTAAGTAAGTCAACCCTATTGTATCCATGGATGTAGTTCAATGAGGGTCATGGCAGCTCTATATTTTCTTTTAAGAGCTGTTCAACATATCTCAGCTGTAAGAATATGCAATAGAACTTGTTTCCCCATCTTTGAAAAAAACCTTCAGGGGAAGGCCTAAAAAAGGTTTGGAGAGAAAAGGGTGATCCAGATGCCAAACACTCAACTGTTTCCCAGTAAGGTTTAATAAGCGGACATTGCCAGTAAATGTGATCTGGGGATACTAATTCCATTCTACACCAACACCATCCATTTGCTATTGTAGGGTGAATTGTGTGCAGAATTTCTGGAGTTTGGTATCAATGGAAAAGGATTTTATATAGTTTTTCTTTATAAAGGGTACAATGGAGCTCTTAAAGGGTTACAACCAAGTGATTTGCAATATTTACCATAATTTCCTGTCCCAAAATCTTCTCAATTTTCATCATTAAAAAATGCTTAAAGGGTAACTCCACTTTTACAGGGAAAAAAATAGCAAATAAAGAAAAAATAATATAGCGTATACAATTGCGACACAAGTCGTATTGTAATTGAATGTTATTGACCTTTTTTCAATCTGCAGCCGCTGTAATTTTCTGAAAATGCAATGCAATATGGCTACCTGGAATTGTTCTGTACACAGAATATCTACTGACCACACCGCACAAACATAATTTCCTGCTTGTGGGATTGCCTCACTGATTTTCCTAGAAGTCTGCCTAAGATACAAGAAGTCAGATTTCAGCCATCCCCTGGAACAAAAATGTCATTTTTGGTGAGATACTCCCAATAGGAGCACGTCAAAAAGCATGCAGGCCCAGCAGCTTTCCTCATTAGTGCTCTACAGCTGCACAGCTGATTGATAATTATGAAACCACTCCCATTTGACCCACTCAACACAGAGGAACAAACAGGGATTTCTTCAGAATAACAAAAGGTAGAAATCTGCAACAAAGGTTGTTATAATCTTTCTAATGTACAGAGATCACCCAGAGGGGAATGTTTTTTTTTTCTCAAAAAAAGTTGAGTTATGCTTTAACAGTTCACAGTTCATTGCTGGTAGATCCAGTTCATTCTAGCTAACTTAGGCTGCCCATGTCATACATCTAAGAAAGGGAGAGTCTAATGTCCATGTTCTGGTTCCAGTACCACGACTGGGTATCTTAAGAGGGTTGCCATGTGTTTCTAGAAGAGCTACATCCAGCAGCAGAGCTTCAGCAACAGACCCACCACAGACTGTACTGTGTGCACACCACACTCATTTCGGGTGGCACAGGCACAGTACCTTGCATTTTAAAAAATATTTTTTTTTTTCCTCTGTCATAATTGCAGTGAGTGCTGTGTCAGGTCCACAGAGTGCACTGTACCCATGCAGTGCACTGCCCACAACTGGTTCTGGTTCTGGACATGCTACAGAGCTGAAACTTCACAGGTACACTCTTCACAGGTACACTTTTTAGACCCCCCTAGACAATAAATCACACAAAAAAGTTCTTAAAAATTGTCATTTTTGATAGAGAGCCAATTATTGGAAAAATTAAAAAAAAAAACTTAAAAAAAAAATGTCTTTGTATTTATTGTCTGGGGGGTCTAAAAAGCGTACCTGTGAAGTTTCAGCTCTGTAGCATGCCCAGAACCAGAAAGAAAGATCATATAGGTGTAAAAGGGGTCCCACCATCCCTGCTCTACTGAAAAATGATCTTTTTTTCTGGTTCTGGACATGCTACAGAGCTGAAACTTCACAGGTACACTTTTTAGACCCCCTAGACACTAAATCACACAAAAAAAGTTCTTAAAAATTGTCATTTTTGATAGAGAGCCAATTATTGGAAAACTTAAAAAAAAAAAAAAAAACTTAAAAAAAAAAAAATTCTTTGGATTTATTGTCTGGGGGGTCTAAAAAGTGTACCTGTGAAGTTTCAGCTCTGTAGCGTGTCCAGAACCAGAAAAAAAATAGAATTAGGGTTAGGGTTAGGGCTAGGGTTAGGGCTAAGGTTAGGGTTATTTTTAGTGCTTAGGGTTAGAGGGTTAGAGTTAGAGGGGTAGGGGTAGGGCTACTAACTCTAACCCTAAGTATCTCACCGTAACCCTAACCCTAGCCCCTAACACTAAACCTAACCCTAACCCTAACCCTCTAACCTTAACCCTAACCCTCTAAGCCTAGCCATAAAAAATAACCCTAACCCTAACCCTAGCCCTAGCCCTAAGCCTAACCCTAGCCCTAACCCTAATTCGTATTTTTTTCTGGTTCCGGACATGCTAAAGAGCTGAAACTTCACAGGTACACTTTTTAGACCCCCCCCCCCCCCAGATGCTAAATCCAAAGACATTTTTTATTTTTATTTATTTTTTTAATTTTTCCAATCATTGGCTCTCTATCAAATAGGACAATTTTTAATAACTTTTTTTTTTGTGTGATTTAGTGTCTGGGGGGTCTAAAAAATGTACCTGTGAAGTTTCAGCTCTGTAGCATGTCCAGAACCAGAAAAAAATAGAATTAGGGCTAGGGTTAGGGTTAGGGTTAGGGCTAGGGTTAGGGTCAGGGCTAAGGTTAGGGTTATTTTTAGTGCTTAGGGTTAGAGGGTTAGAGTTAGAGGGGTAGGGGTAGGGCTACTAACTCTAACCCTAAGTATCTCACCGTAACCCTAAGCCTAGCCCCTAACACTAAACCTAACCCTAACCCTCTAACCATAACCCTAACCCTCTAACCTTAACCCTAACCCTCTAAGCCTAGCCATAAAAATAACCCTAACCCTAGCCCTAAGCCTAACCCTAGCCCTAACCCTAATTCGTATTTTTTTCTTGTTCTGGACATGCTACAGAGCTGAAACTTCACAGGTACACTTTTTAGACCCACCAGATGCTAAATCCAAAGAAATTTTTTATTTTTATTTTTTTTTTAATTTTTCCAATAATTGGCTCTCTAACAAAAAATTACAATTTTTAAGAACTTTTTTGTGTTATTCAGTGTCTGGGGGTCTAAAAAGTGTACCTGTGAAGTTTCAGCTCTGTAGCATGTCCAGAACCAGAACAAAATTAGAATTAGGGTTAGGGCTAGGGTTAGGGCTAGGGTTAGGGTTATTTTTAGTGCTTAGGGTTAGACGGTTAGGGTTAGAGGCGTAGGGGTAGGGTTACTAACTCTAACCCTAAGTATCTCACCGTAACCCTAACCCTAGCCCCTAACACTAAACCTAACCCTAACCCTTAAAGCCCAGTTCCTGTCCCATTTTGGTCGGTTCTGGTCTGTTTGCGGTTGTTTGCGGTGCGTTAAACGGGGAGTTTGGTCTGTCACTGTGAAGCGGGCGTAACCCTTACACTACCTGATCGATACAACATCATACCTGATCGTATACACACACTGGATGTTTTAAAGCACGTTATTCCAAACAATTTAGGAATGTTAGGTGATTTATGCCCTTTATGGAATAAAACCCGACTCTGCGTCAACTACGTAATTTTCCATGGGAGTTTTGCCATGGATCCCCCTCCGGCATGCCACAGTCCAGGTGTTTGTCCCCTTGAAACAACTTTTCCATTACTATTGTGGCCAGAAAGAGTCCCTGTGGGTTTTAAAATTCGCCTGCCTATTAAAGTCTATGGCGGTTCGCAATGTTCGCCGGTTCGCGAACATTCGCCAAAGTTCGCGTTCGCCGTTCGCGAACGGCGAATTTTATGTTCGCGACATCACTATTCCCAACTGAAGACCCCTCTTCCTCAAAGGTTACCTCCCCTTGTATTTATATGCCACCAAAAAGAGGCAGGACCATGAATACCTGGGAGTTGGCAAACTTAACTCCTTCCTAGCTTTTGGTCAGCCTGCTAGTTCACTACACCTTGCATATATATTATGAAGTATCCAAAATAATAACATGTAGAACAGGTGACCAAAGAATAGAAGAAACTTTATTCTGTACACAACCCTTGTAGGCACCTACTTACAAGCAGCATTGTCATTCTGGAAGAAGGGTAGTGTTAGATGTACTAACACATTTAGCAGTTTTAGGCTTCTTTCACGCTGTCCGCCTCTGTAGGTGGATCCGTGCTGCTCAGCGGGGGATCGATACACAGATCCCCGCTGAGCAGGCAGGTGACAGCTCCCTCTCCGCTCTGTGTGCGGAGAGGGAGGTGTCAGAGCCCCATGCATCTCTATGGGGGGATTGGATGAGAGTGGACCACCTGTCCGCTCTCATCCGATCCCATCTGATCCGATCCCCTGGACGGATGGAAAATAGGGTTTCCATCCGTCCGGATTTCACGGACAGGATCGGATGTGGATGACAGCGGGTGTCAGCGGAGATGTCTCCGCTGATATCCGCTGCCCCATAGAGATGCATGGAGGATCCGATCAGATCCACCTAAAAAACTGACAGGCGGATCTGATCGGATCGCTGGTATGAAAGGACACTTAGAAACTCCAGTTAACACTTTTTAAGTCACTGCAATATAATACATGTTTACTTTTGGGTTAAATAACGTTTTGACCTGTTCTTGCATGGTCGAAAGATTAGATCTTCTTGTCCATGGCTAAATTTGATCTAATCTGTTGAAAAAAAAAATGTGTTGTATATGTATTTAAGGGCCCTAAAATTATACTTACCTCCATCTTCTTGCTTGCAATGATTCCTGGGAGCTGAACGTCACCGCTCCCAGGAATCAATGCGCCTGCACCGGCCCCGACGTCAGTTCCGGTGCAGGCGCCGTCATACCTTGCAAAACAGCTTCTGGGCATGCCCAGAAGCTGTGCAGGGATGACGCTGCTGCACCGGAAGTGACGGCGGGGCCGGTGCAGTGCATCGTGGGACCGAAGAAGACGGAAGAGGACGCAGAAGAGGATCGTGCTGGCTTCAAGCTGCCCACACCTGAGATGGCAGCGCTGGACAATACATTTTCAAGGTAAGTATTTCTTCTAAAAGGTAAGTGCAACCCGGGACAGATCAGAGGCTATCCATTGTGGAATGCCCTAGCCCTGACTGTCCCGGGGTATTTTTATTAAAAAAAACTTTCCCAGGGTGAAACTCCGCTTTAACATAATTAAAATATTAGGCCTTGAGATATATACATTACACATTCCCAACAGTACATTACCTTTTCAGGGTTTCCATTTTTGATCTGGATCACAAGACTGACTGAACACAATAAATATCCAGATCCTTCTTGTAAGGGACACACTTTTTTAATGTATAAAATAATACCCCTCTACAACTCCTGCTTAAAGCGTAACTCCACTTTTGTTGAGAAAAAAAAGCATTCCCCTATGGGTGATCTATGTAAATTACAAGGATTATAACTAACTTTTTTGGAGATTCCTACCTTTTGTTCTTCTGAATCGCTGTTTGTTCCTCTGTGCCTCTGTGCTGAGTGGGTCTAATGGGAGGGGTTTCATAATTATCATTTAGCTGTGCAGCTGCAGAGCACTAATGAAGAAAGCTGCTGGGCCTACATCCCTTTAGACGTGTTCCTATTGGGAGTATCTCACCAAAAATTACATTTTTGTTCCAGGGGAGGGCTGAAATCTGACTTGTATCTTAGGCAGACTTCTGGGAAAATCAGTGAGCCAATCACACAAACAGGAAATTATGTTTCTGGGGTGTGGTCAGTACACATTCTGTGTACAGAAAAGCTCCAGGTAGCCATAATGCATTGCATTTTCAGAAAATTACAGCCGCTGCAGATTGAAAAGGAAAGGGACTTTTTAATAATATTCAATTACAATATGACTTGTGTCCCAATTGTATATGCTATATTATTTTTCTTTATTTGCTATTTTTTCCCCAAACAAAAGTGGAATTACCCTTTCACCCTGTACCTGCAAAAAACTTAGTAAAAGTTCCTAAGCTTCTAAATGTCTAGTCTGAAGTGTCTAAATAAGACGTATGTAAGACAGGTGTATCAAAAGAACAGGGCTTACATCAGGGGAGGCGTACTACTAAAGGTCTACAAATGGAGAATGCCACAAGTGGAGGATCTTATTGCCGTTGTCATGAGTAAATGTTAGTGTGTTTGGTGATTAAGCTAGCAGTCATTGTCTTTACAGTGTGACTAGCAAGGTTGACGGTGTGCTCTGGTAGCAAGGGGGTGACTGAACGCAACCTCCTCCCTAACAGCCGATGCCCCTTTGTATTTGCGACTTGACCCACGTCACGGAGCCCTTATGTTTCTAGCTGTATATGGGGAAGAAGGTGTGAAGAGGATCTTTGAGAGTTGGCTTAGTTCAGGTAGCATGCCACTGGGAGTGAGGTCACATCAAAGTTGGGCTGGAGACATGGGCGTCCGCAGAACTTTTTTCAGGGGGGGGCATCATTTTAAGGTCACTCATTCTCCGCCCCTTTTCAACAATGTCATGAAGGGGAGGGGCTTAATCATTATACTTATTTTGCATATTTATTTTTAAAGAGCAAACAGCAGCATTTTTTTTTTTTAAAGTATTTGTTAACCTAAAAAAAAAAAAGAAAGATCCTGTTCTCTTGAAGCATGTTATACAGCACAGTGCTGAAAAACCTGGCTTATCCTGCCTATGTCCTCCCCTCTGTAAACTGACCACGGTATATAATGGCTGCTGAGCCCTAAAACCGTGGTCAGTCTACGTGCCTCCGTCATCCGCAGCCCTCCTGTCCTCCTCTGTCCCCTCTTCCCCCCTCTCTCTCTGCCTATCTGCTCCTGCTCCCCCTCCCCTCCTGCTGCAGTAGTTTAATTTCAAGTTTTATATCTACAGTCTGTTTAATAATCCTGTGTGCCACTGGGTCTGTGTTTTATAAAAATAAGCCATTCTTTAAAGGTTTTCAGAGCGCAACTCATCGGTCACGTGACCCGTCGCTTCTCTCCTCCTCTCCCTGTCCTCCCCTCCCAACTGACATCAGTGAGGATTCCTTGGCCCCGCCTGCTGCAAGCAGCTGTCAGACGGGGAGAGGAGAGAGCCGATGGGTCACGTGAGCGGTGTTTAACCCTCTGAAAACTGGTAAAGAACAGCTTATATTTTAAAAACACATACACGCAGGCACACAGGATTATTAAACAGACCAGACAGGATGGTATAAAGTGGCTTAACAACCACTTGAAAGAGGAAGTTGAGATTCCGGGGAGGGGCATTTGCCCCCCCCCCCTGCCCCTACCTGCGGATGCTCATGGCTGGAGAGTCGGATACCGGCTCATCAGTATCCCCTCACAAGTTCTTCACCATGTAGGGAAAACTGTGTACAGTTTCTCAAGTGTAGCATTGCCTATGAAGTGAAAGAGACGTGAAGAGTTAATTGTGCCATGACATGCGTTCACTTATAACTTGGAAGTCTCACCTTAATGCAGAATTCTCATGACCGCTGGCCTCCGCCTGCTTGGTTGGGCATTAGTGAGCAAAGAATCTTGAGTTTCCCTTTAGGGCACCTTAAGCCCTGTCCACATACTCTCCAAAGTTGTCTCTGTTGCTCTTTCATCCAGAATGTAGGCACCTTAATACAAGAGATGTGTTAATGGTTAAATCACCAGGTGATAACAGAGGGGAAAAGCCTAAAAATGCAGCCACCACATAGAATGATTGGTAAGCTAAAATATATTCCATTTTTGGTTTTGCGCTTAATAACGCTTCTATCTTATTTTGACATGTGAATCCTAATTACCATGTATGCTGAGTAATCTCCTAGTTTTACTTTTAGATAGAGCGGTAAAGGAATAGAGATTCATATAAAAAGGTTGTCCGATTGCTTTCTATACCCCGAACCACTGGCTCTTCCTTCACTCTCCACCAGAGCCTTATGGGCCATACACACTATCAGATTATCTGAAGACTTTTGTCTGTAGACTTACCAAAACCATATAATATGAGGTCAAACCTAAACACTTTGAATTTATATGCAATCCGGCAGGCCCTTGCACTACATAGAAAAGGTAAGTCTGAAGGAAAAAGTCTTCAGATAATCTGATAGTGTGTATGGCCCTTTACTCTCCGATTGTTCCACTTTCACTTATGAAGCGGAAAACATTGGAAATGTAAACCAGCACTCACTTATGCTCAGTGCTGGGACAAGGTCATCCAGCGCCCAGGGCAAAGATGCCAAACTGGGCTCCCCCTTCACTTAAGGCTAGGGTCAGGGTGCCCCCATCCCTGCAATAAACCATTGCGCCATGGGCAGCCGTCCCTCCTGCTCACCCCTTGTCCTGGCCCTGCTTATGCTAATTATTAGTTGGGTATAATTATTGTAAAAGGTGCTTGGACTGGTTGCATTGCTTGCATATACTTTAGCAATCACAACATGGACAACTGTAATCTGTACCCAGTACTTGTGAGTATAGAAGAACATGTAAAATTCTACCCTTCCCCCTATGTTGGAGTGTTGGGTCCATGAGTCACCAGGCCCAAGAGCTGTAATGTACAAGCAGGAAGTGGCATTTACTAAATGCTTATATTTTACTATAAAATACATTATAACAGTTTGAATCACGGAAGTGTTCCTTATACTTCTCAGGGTGATGGGGTGATGGAGTTACTGCATCTGAGTTCACCAATTAATGTATGAAGGGGTTTAACTTTTCCCCTAGCAATTTATCATTGATGTTACATTATTGAAATTGTTTTAACAGGTTGAAGGGAAGAACCAGTAACTCTGGCAAATTATACCTTAGAAGCCCAAAGGAACCTAAAAAATCTGACGGGCAATGCAGATGTGCCTCTTTCACCCATAACTGAAATTTTGTTTATTGTAGAATTAAATCTTTGGTTTATGAAAAAGCACCCTAAACAGAATTAAAGACATATGTGGAAGAAATCAGACAGAACGTTTTCACTGGAAACTCCTTAGCTTTATTTTTAACTAATACCCCAAGGAAGGGACAGTACTGTAAGGCAACCAGGGTCCACAACCGTACAGGAGGAGAGCAAACAGGAATGACCTTCACTGTTTAGTCACAGGCCATGAATGTTCCTTCACCAAGCATAACTGCCTAATTGCAACAGAGACCCAACTAAGCTGGTAGGGTTGCTTTGATCACAAAAAGGGCAGAACAACTGATCTTTTAAAAGATAAAGCATTTCATCAATTAGAACGGTTTCACATTTAAATACATTTTATTTTATTTCTCTAGTATGCTGTCATCCCTACTGAATAATACCTTGCACTAATACGTGTTATAATTTTTACCTTTCATACATTGCATTTTTCTCATATTCTCTGTTTTATTTGCATTTTCTCTTGGTGTCGTTCCATTATCTCTCATGTTATAATGTCTCTCTTCTTTCTAGTTACTGACAACAGCATTCTCCCTTGAAATGGAACTGATCTGTGACCATCTGCCCCGGAAACGAGGGAGTTTAGCACTTGTTCTGATCCCAATGGACTCTGTCCAAGCAATGCCAAGCCGCTCTTGTTAATCCATAACATAATGTGCCTGTGTGGGAGACAGTGTGCTACATTCAGGTTGGGCCTGTGCCCCCTCCTGTTTCTGTACCACTTCCCTCACAAGGCTGGCACAAGCCGAATAGATCTGTGGCCTGTTTTATTGGATGTGGGGCCTAGTACTTCTAGTGAAACTCGTGAAAGTCAAGATACATTGCATGTATACTCCAAAGACATGTTGGTAGGTTAATTGGATCCTGTATAAAATTGTGAGTTAGGGACCTTAGATTGTAAGCTCCTTGAGGGCAGGGACTGATGGGAATGTGAATGTGCAATGTATATGTAAAGCGCTGCGTAAATTGACAGCGCTATATAAGTACCTGAAATAATAATAAATAAATAATGTATCACAATAACATCACAATGGTGTCGATATTTAATTGAGATATGCAAATTTAATCTTAAAATCCCTAAATATATGACTGGCAAAGCCTGTTAAATCCCCATATTCATATACAGTATATAACCCACAGTATAGGATAAAAAATTACATTCACCCATTGTTGAGCTGGTGTTTACATGGCTGGCCGCTAAATCCAGTTTTAAGAGGGCAACTTGGTGTCACAAATAATATATTGAGGCAAAATGAATATTTAAATGAAATCATATATAAGAATTCCCAGATAAAAGGTGTCTTTTACTCCTTCGAGTGGTTGCATTTGTCTGCATGTTGGTGGGCAAGAAGCTCAAGGAGAGAAAAGCTGTATGCCTTTAGAACATTTTGTGCATTTAGGTTGGAGGTGGACATATTTAGAGATGGAAGTAACATTAAAAAGGGTTCCTTGTATCTAAATGAATGGTAAAAGTAGCATGGCATATGCTGGAATTCCTGTCTAATTTTATGATCAAATTCTAAATTCAGCATGAGCATGAATAATTATATGATATTTTCAGGGGCATTGAGTCGTTTTATTGGGTCTCTGCAGGTTTTACTTGAAGACACCTTGCCTAATCTGCTACACTGGAAAAATGGAGGCGAAATGGAGGATGAGTTTCAAGTTCGAGTCGAGGCTACGTTCAACTCGAACATCGGTTGTGCGATCGTTCATCGAATGATGAACAAATGTGCTTCTTCCCGGAAAATTTAAGTTTCCAATAATGCACTGCATGCGCACCGCGTGTTATGCGATTGGCCAAAGCATGCACCCTGACCTCATGCTTTGGACAATCAAATGATCTCTGCCATGATTGGACTAAAGGCAGGCTGCCTTTAGCCAATCATGGCTCAGGGGCCAAGTACACGCCCCACACTACATAAATGTGTAGTGTCATTGTGCGGGCGATGAGACAGGGACAGGCACGCGATTCAGGCAGGGAGAGAGTCGTTTTTTTTTTGGAGTAAGACAGTGCATAGAGGCATTCCTAGCAGTGTGTGTGTGGGGGGGGGGGGTTGTGGAACTTTCTTTAGGCATCAAAGACCTCTAGGAATAGAGATCACTTCAGATATCAGCCAAAGTAACCATTGCTCAGTTGTGGAACATTCTTTAGGCATCACAGACCTCTAGGAATAGAGATCACTTCAGATATCAGCCAGAGTAACCATTGCTCAGTTGTGGAACTTTCTTTAGGCATCACAGACCTCTAGGAATAGAGATCACTTCAGATATCAGCCAGAGTAACCATTGTTTAGTTGTGGCACTTTCTATAGGCATCACAGACCTCTAGGAATAGAGATCACTTCAGATATAAGCCAGAGTAATCATTGCTCAGTTGTGGAACTTTGTTTAGGCATCACAGACCTCTAGGAATAGAGATCACTTCAGATAACAGCCAGAGTAACCATTGCTCAGTTGTGGAACTTTCTTTAGGCATCACAGACCTCTAGGAATAGAGATCACTTCAGATATCAGCCAGAGTAACCATTGCTCAGTTGTGGAACTTTCTTTAGGCATCACAGACCTCTAGGAATAGAGATCACTTCCGATATCAGCCAAAGTAACCATTGCTCAGTTGTGGAACATTCTATAGGCATCACAGATCATCCATCTATAGGATTACAGATTAAATCAGATATCAGTGAGAGTATTGATAATCGTCACTTGCGTACATCTATAACCACCACAGCTCATCTATAGGGCTATCAATTACATCATTGCGTATACCCTATATTGATCTGTATCAACATCATGTCCGAATGGCCGACAAGGAGAGGCCGGCGAGCACAGGCCATGAAAAGAGGGCAAGCAGCCTCTGCGTCCATTGTGAAAAGTGGTGGTCACAGTTGACATAGTGCATCCTCTGCAGGCGGGGCACGCCCGTCCTTTATTTCCGGTGCTGCCTGTGCTATTCATCCACAACATGTGGAAGAGTTGGTGGAGTGGATCAATAAGCCATCCGCATCCTCCTCTTCTTCTGACACCCACGCTCCCAGTAGTTTGCCTTCCACCGCAGCTGCCAAAGTGGCCTCTTCCACAGGCTCCTTCTCCACAGCTACTCCTTCAGTTGCCCCACCATCATGCACGGAGGAGTCACCTGAACTATTTGATCATAGTGTCAGTGACATGCTCCTGGAGGATGCACAGCAATTTGAAAGCTGTGATGTTGGTTCCCAGGTTGATGAAGGGAATAACGTGAGCCTGGAGAGAGGGGGTGACAATGATGGACAAGAAACTAGCAGTCATGTTGCCACAGCTGAAGCATATTGCCAAGTTTGCTCCAGTGACTAGGAGGGAGGGGAGGATGAGGTCACTGACTGTACTTGGGTGCCTGACAGGATAGAGGCGGACGGTGAGGATGAGGAGGACACACAACTTCAACAAGGCAGGATGTGCTCCAGGGGCCGCCACAACAGTAGCCAACCTATTGTGTCACAGCACAGAGCTCCACAGGTGCAGGGTGCTGCAAAATCCCTGTGGACTCCAAAAAGTTCATTAGTGTGGGCTTTTTTCAACATCTGTGCAGTAGACCGCAGCGTTGCTATTTGCAACATCTGTCTAAAGCGGATCAAGCATGCCGCTTGGGCACCACATGCTTGACAAGGCATATGAAGACCTGCCATGCAGTCCTTTGGCAACAGCACCTGAAAGAGGCACCAGATAAAAACAAGCATACATCACCTTGCTTCTCATCTATGATCTCTAACCCTACTATACCTCATGCCTTATCAAATACCAGCATTGAGAGGGATGATGGTATAGCAATGAGTGGCACAGAGACTTGCACCCAATCTGCTAGCAGTACACCACCGCTTGATTTGAGCAGCAGGCAAATTTCACTACCCCAATATTTGAACCGTAGAAAGAAATACTGTCCCAGCCATCCACATGCTCAGCGTCTTAATGCTAGCTTGGCCAAATTGCTAGCATTACAGTTGCTGCCTTTTCAGCTGGTAGACTCGGCTCCCTTTTGCGAATTTGTGGAATGTGCTGCACCACAGTGGCAGGTCCCAAAAAGGCATTTATTTTCACATAAGGCCATTCCGGCTCTCTACCGTCATGTGGAAGGTAGTGTTTTGGCCTCGTTGGACAAAGCGGTCAACAGGAAGGTGTACATTACTGCTGACTCTTAGTCCAGCAGGCATGGGTAGGGATGTTACATTTCTTTCACGGTGCACTGGGTAACTCTGCTGGCAGCTGGGAAGGATGCAGGACAGGGTTCTGTGTTGCAGCTTGTTTTGCCACCACGCCTCCAAAAACCTGGTGCTGGTTCTTCCACATCTGGCTACTCCACCACCTCCTCCTCCTCCATGTCCTCTTCTGCTAAATTCTCCTCTGCAGCAGCAGTGCTCCCTAAACGTTTAAGGGGCTACGCAAGCAGTCAGGCTTAAATATGCCATGCTGTGCTTCAGTTGGCCTGTCTAGGGGATAGGAGTCACACCGGTGCAGAGATTCTGTCAGCTTTGCAGGGACAGGCTCAGAGATGGTTGAAGCCACGACAGCTTGAGCCAGGAATGGTTGTATGCGACAATGGCACCAACCTTATCTCCGCCCTCCAACAGGGACACTTGACTTGACACATGTTGCATGCTTGAATGGTCTGAATCTGGTGGTGCAGCGTTTCTTGACCAGATACCCGGGCTTCCAAGATCTCCTGAGGCAGGCCAGAAAAGTCTGTGGCCATTTCCGCCATTCGTTCAATGCCAGTGCTCACTTATCTGTCATTCAAAGGGAATTCAACCTGCCCACCAACCGCCTCATCGGTGACATGCCCACCAGGTGGAACTCAAGGTTGGCAATGCTGCAGCGGCTGCACACGCAGCAGAGGCCCATCAGTTGTACGTGGTTGGGGAGAGGTTGCTCCTGCTCACAATGTCATCCTTAGGGACCCAGAAGCTCATGCCTCCTCCAACTTACTTTGCATGGGCTCCCTGATTCTGCAAAGCCTGCGAAAGGCCCAGAGGATTCATGCTATCAAGGAGAGGGATAATTACTGGTTGGCAACCCTTCTTAATCCACGTTACAAGGGTAAAGTTGCAGAGCTCATCCTGCCTTCACAGAGGGAGCAGAGGATGAAACATCTTGAGGAGGCCTTGAAAAAAAAATTGTGTACCGCCTTTCCAAACATTGGGAGGGGTCAGGGAACTTCCCACAAGAGAGCTAGATCTGCCGCCCACACTAATGCAGCGAAGCCCAGTGGCCTATTTAAACCAACCTGCTCCAGCCATTAGTTGCTGGATGATCTTCAGCTTCCTGTTTCCTGCTTCCTGTGTTCCTGTTCCTGTTTACTTGGATTACCTGTTACCGACCTGGCTTGTCTCACCTGTCTTGTCTCTTCTCCTGGCTCCGACCACCGGCTTGTTTACCTACTCTGCTCCAGACTGATGTTCCTGTGTATGACCCCTGGCTTGCTCCTTCGGACTCCTCTACTGCTTGTCGCACGCCTGGCTACCTCCTACGGTCACCTTCAAGGCAACCTCCATTTCAGCACGCACTACGTGTCTACTACCACAGCAGTCACCTCTTCACCGGAGCTTGCCGCAGCTGGCGACCCCTGTTCCGTTGGGCACAGCATTCCCTGTCCCTTGCACTTAGCCACAAGGGAAGCCCTCTCAGCACCTCGGCCTCTGATCAGGTACGTGATAGGAGGTCAACATTCTCCGGATGTGTTTCTGAGGCATCGTTCAGCCAATGGAGGAGCAGTGGAGAAGGCGGCAGGCTGACCGATGCCTTTAAACAGTTCTTTTGTCCTCAGCAGCACCCAGGGCTATGCAACCATCGCCAACGTCTCCATCATATGGTGCATGATTATCTAGGCGAAAGAGCAGACTTGGAGACCTTTCCAGCTGCGAATCCACTGGCTTACTGGGTCTTGAGGATGGACCACTGGCCAGAACTTGCTCAATATGCAATGGAGCTACAGGCCTGTCCTGCTTCCTAGCGACCTTTCCGAATGGACGTTCAGTGCTGCTGGAGGTTTTGTGACGGACAAAAGAGTGCGTCTGTCCACAGACTCTGTTGACCAGCTGACTTTCATCAAAATGAACCAGTCCTGGATCAACAAGAGCTATCAGGCCCCTGATGCTGATGTAACAGATTGAAATTGCTAGGGGTCTGCCATCCCTTGAAGACTGCATATGCTGCCTATCCTATTCCTCTACCTTGATTCTGCTAGCTTCCAACAATGTTTTTGGTTTAGGTCACTACCAACCCCCAAGGCCTAATTGTTCTGCACTTGTATGACAGGTGCATACAATTTTAATGTCATATGTAATTTTTAACAGCAGGCCCTGTCCCTGTGCCCTGCTAACTGTGAGTGTTTATGGTGTTCAGGCAACACCAACACCAAAGGCCCAATTTTTGGCACCTGTGTAGTACATGCAATTTCAAATTTGTATGGAATTCTTACCAGCAGGTCCCGTTCCTGCTCCCAGCAAGAGTAACTGCGAGGCCTTGGTTACGGTGTTCAGGCACCACCTATGGCAAAGACCCAATTTTTGGTACTTTTATAGCACACGCAATTTCAAATTTATATGGAATTCTTACCAGCAGGTCCCGTTCCTACTCCCAACAAGAGTAACTCCCATGGCTTGGTTACGATGTTCAGGCACCACAAACGGCAAAGGCCCAATTTTTGGCACTTGTATAGCACATGCAATTTCAAATTTGTATGGAATTGTTACCAGCAGGTCCCATTCCTGCGCCCAGCAAGAGTAACTGCAAGGGGTTGCGGTGTTCAGGCACCTCCAACAACCAAGGCCCAATTTCAGTTTCGGTTCCTGCTGATACTAACCTTCCAGGTCCCCATCACTCCAGCCAGTTTGCATAGCCGCCACCCAACCTTGGCCAGGTCAGATGACAGCACAGCGCCCCCACTAGATCACTGATAAGAACACATACAACACTTGATCTTTGCCAATTTCAAATTAGTATGGAATTTTTACCAGCAGGGCCTGTTCCTGCTCCCAGCAAGAGTAACTGCGAGGAGTTGCGGTGATCACGCTCCACCAACACCCAAGGCACAATTTTTCTGCACCTCTATGACAAGTGACAAGTGGGGTTCGCCCGGCGGTCGGTTCGCGACTAATTTTGCTTGTTCGCTACGCGTCAATTTTGCGAACACATGATGTTGTTCGCGGCAGCCATATTAGTTTGCATTGGGGAGAACTTTGGCCCATGAGCTGTCAGCTGGAATGGGACACCCAATTGAAACATTTCAGCACATGGACATGCCCCCTACCTTATAAATAGACCAGAGCAGGCAGCCATTCTGCTTTTTGTCAGCGTAGGGAAAGGTCTGCTGTGTTCATGAGGGAGAGATTGCCAGACACAAATAGCTCTGTTAAGATCCACAAAAGTCCTTTTCAGGGCTGGTATTTCGATATAGGTCTACTACAGTCTCTTTTCAGTTTAGGGACAGGTATCCAGTCTGTGCTTTAGGGGCAGTTAGAGATCGGGACTGCAGTGACACAAATCGCTCTGTTAATGTCCACAGAAGTCATTTAAAGGGCTGGTATTTCGGTATAGGTCTACTACAGTCTCTTTGCAGTTTAGGGACAGGTATCCAGTCTGTGCTTTAGGGGCAGTTAGAGATCGGCAGTGACACAAATCGCTCTGTTAATGTCCACAAAAGTAATTTAAAGGGCTGCAATTTTTTTGGTATTGGTGTACAGTGCACTATATAGGGGTGTAATCCACAGTATAATATACTTTGTAGAAAGCATATTATAGTGGCTTTGTATTGTGCACTGGGCAGCATTGTGACTGGTGAGGTGACTGAGCGCTGCTGCAGCAATACTACAAACAGTGACAAAAGCACTTTTAATGTATTATAACTGGTGTGATAGTCCAGTGGCCCCCCCAATACCACATATTGAAGTGGGGTGTTATCTGAGTATACTTTTACAAGTGTATTTGTGTCCTGCAACAATATTGCCTCTTTTGCTGTGTTAAGTCTGATACACACAATGCCAAACTCACTGGCCAATTTTTTTGAACAACTGGTGTGATAGACCAGTGGCCCCCAAATACCACATATTGAAGTGGGGTGTTATCTGAGTATACTTTTACAAGTGTATTTGTGTCCTGCAACAATATTGCCTCTTTTGCTGTGTTAAGTCTGATACACACAGTGCCAAACTCACTGGCCAATTTTTTGAACAACTGGTGTGATAGACCAGTGGTCCCCCAATACCACATATTGAAGTGGGGTGTTATTTACCAGTATACTTTTCTAAGAGTGTATTTTAGTCCTGCAAAAATGTGGCCTCTTTTGCTGTGTTAAATCTGCTACACACAGTGACAACAGTTACTGGCCAATTATTTGTAGAACTGGTGTAATAAACCTGTGGCCCCCCAATACCACAGATTGAAGCGGGGCGTTATCTGAGTATACTTTCCTAAGTGTATTTGTGTCCTGCAACAATATTGCCACTTTTGCTGAATTAACTCTGAAACACACAGTGCCAAACTCCCTGGCCAATTTTTTTAACAACTGGTGTGATAAACCGGTGGCCCCCCAATACCACATATTGTAGTGGGGTGTTATCTGAGTATACTTTCATAAGTGTATTTGTGTCCTGCAACAATATTGCCTCTTTTGCTGCGTTAACTCTGAAACACACAGTGCCAAACTTCTTGGCCAATTTTTTGAACAACTGGTGTGATAAACCAGTGGCCCCCCTATACCAAATATTGAAGTGGGGTGTTATCTGAGTATACTTTCATAAGTGTATTTGTGTCCTGCAACAATATAGCCTCTTTTGCTGTGTTAAGTCTGCTACACACAGTGCCAAACTCACTGGCCAATTTTTTGAACAACTGGTGTGATAAACCAGTGGCCCCTCAATACAACATATTGAAGTGGGGTGTTATCTGAGTATACTTTCATAAGTGTGTTTGTGTCCTGCAACAATATTGCCTCTTTTTCTGTGTTAACTCTGCTACACACAGTGCCAAACTCACTGGCCAATTTTTTGAACAACTGGTGTGATAAACCAGTGCCCCCCCAATACCACATATTGAAGTGGGGTGTTATCTGAGTATACTTTCATAAGTGTATTTGTGTCCTGCAACAATATTGCCTCTTTTGCTGTGTTAATTCTGATACACACAGTGCCAAACTCACTGGCCAATTTTTTGAACAACTGGTGTGATAAACCAGTGGCCCCCCAATACCACATATTGAAGTGGGGTTGTCATGGTCTTACCTTCTTGCTGTTCTCCTTCGTTTGACATGTGCTGGCGGCCATCTTGGTTTCTGGGTTTCTTGTAGCCTCCCACCCTGCGGCTCCTCCTTCCCACTGGGAGGAGCTGGATGCCTAGCTCATATATATAGGAGGTCTGTGGCTTCAGTTCCCTGCTTGGTCCTCCTGTGTTCACATGCTTCTAAGACTGCTGCTGCTTCTGGTTCCTGTTCCTGGCTTCGTCTGACTACCCTGCTGGTTCCTGATCCTGGCTTCGTCTGACTACCCTGCTGGTTCCTGATCCTGGCTTTGTCTGACTACCCTGTTGGTTCCTGACCCCTGGCTTCGCAAAAGACTCTGCATCAGTTTCGCCATCCGTTTGGACTTTTGCTTTACAGCTTGTTTTTCAATAAAGCTTTCTTATTTTCACTTATCTGTTGTTGTACGTCTGGTTCATGGTTCCGTGACATTAGGACCAAGCCATGAATTCTGACGGTACAGGGCCATCCTCGCTACCCACGCTGGTTGCCAGACTTGATCAGCAGGATCTCCTGTTGGGTCAGTTCGCCGTGGCGTTGCAAACCCTGCTTGAACGCACGGCTCATTTCGCTCCCGTTGCCGATGGGTCGGTTGTCGCTCCTGGGCCCGCTCCTACTGCCGCTCCGGTTGTTGCGCCAGAGTCTACCCCGACACCTGTTGTTGCGCCTGCGGTGTTTCGGGGTATGTCCGGTTCTGCCCCCCTTCCACAGCGCTTTGGGGGAGAGCCAACTCAGTGCCGAGGTTTCCTTAACCAGGTGGGCATTTATTTCGAGTTGCTGCCACATGCCTTTCCTACTGAGAGATCAAAGGTGGGCTTCTTAATCTCGCTGCTCTCGGACAAGGCCTTGGCCTGGGCCAGCCCTTTATGGGAGAACAACAATCCGGTGGTTGCCGAGTTTTCCGGTTTTGTTGCTTCTCTTCGGAAGGTATTCGATGTGCCGGCTCGTGCTGCCTCTGCTGCGAAGCTCCTTATGTCCATCAGACAGGGTTCACGATCCGTAGCTGAATACGCCATTGAGTTTCGTACCCTGGCAGCAGAGGTGGGCTGGAATAATGAGGCTCTGGTCGCTGCTTTCTCTCATGGTCTCTCGGATGCCTTGAAGGATGAGGTTGCAGCTAAGGACCTACCAGTGGAGCTCGAGTCTCTTATTTCTTTCCTGATTTTGATTGACACCAGACTCAGGGAGAGACCTTCCTTTAAGGAGAGTCTGCGGAGGCCTCCTAACAGATTGGCGCCTACCTTTGTTGTCCCACCCGTGCCTCCCTCTCCTCCCACGCCTCCTGGGGATGACTTGTCTGGGGGTGAACCCATGCAGCTGGGGTTTGCTCACCTGTCCGAGGGGGAGAGGGTACTCCGGAGACGCGAGGGCCGATGCATGTACTGTGGTCTCGGTGGGCATTTTCGGTTGGCATGTCCGAACCGTCCGGGAAACGCTCGCACCTGAGATCCTGTCGGGGGCAGATCTTGGGTGGAGTCTCCTCGTCCCCGGTTTCCCGTGTTGACAAACCACTGATCACTGTTGTCCTCTCCTGGGTCGGGGGCTCGGTGACGACCCAGGCGTTGGTGGACTCTGGTGCTGGTGGTTTGTTCATTGATAGTGTGTTCGCTGCCGCCAATTCCATTCCTCTGCAGGCTCGAGGTTCTCCTCTGGCTCTTGAGGCGATAGACGGCAGACCCCTTCTGCCGCCACACGTGACTCATGAGACCCTTCCTGTGGGGTTAGCCATTGGTGCAGTCCACAGAGAGTCGGTCTGCTTCCAGGTTATTTCGTCTCCACACTACTCGGTGGTCTTGGGGTACCCCTGGCTCCAGAAGCATAATCCGATTTTCGATTGGAGATCGGCCGAGATCCTCACGTGGTCACCGCAGTGTGGGGCTAGTTGCATCCATGGGCCTGTCAAGTTGCTGTGTACTTCCTCGGACTCTCTGTTGCCCCCTGAATACGAGGAGTACCGGGATGTATTCGATAAGGTGCGCGCGGTTGCCCTACCTCCGCACCGCCCATACGATTGTGCCATCGAGTTACAATCTCGTGCCGTTCCTCCTCGTGGCAAGTCTATCCACTGTCGGTAGCGGAGAATGAGGCCATGGAGGAGTACGTGAGGGAGGCGCTTTCACGCGGACACATTCGCAAATCCTCGTCCCCGGCAGGGGCTGGATTTTTCTTTGTGAAAAAGAAGGGCGGTGAGTTGAGGCCTTGCATCGATTACAGGGGTCTCAATCGCATCACGATCAAGAACGCTTACCCGATACCCTTGATTTCCGAGCTGTTCGATCGCCTTAAAGGGGCCACGGTCTTTACCAAACTCGACCTGAGGGCGGCATATAACCTCGTAAGGATCAAGGCGGGCGATGAGTGGAAGACCGCGTTTAACACCAGGACCGGTCATTATGAATCCTTGGTTATGCCCTTTGGGCTGTGCAATGCGCCCGCAGTCTTTCAGGAATTCATCAACGATGTTTTCCGTGACCTGTTGCAGCAGTGTGTGGTGGTCTATTTGGATGACATCTTGGTATATTCTGAGTCCATGGAGACCCACATTCTGGATGTCAAACGAGTGTTGCAACGGTTACGAGAGAACAAGCTGTTCGGTAAGCTTGAGAAATGCGAATTTCACCGATCCCAGGTAACCTTCTTAGGTTACATCATTTCCGCTGAGGGGTTCTCCATGGATCCTGAGAAGGTTTCGGCTGTCTTACAGTGGCCCCAGCCCAGTGGTCTTCGCTCCCTGCAGCGCTTTTTGGGCTTCGCCAATTATTATCGGAAGTTCATCAGGGACTTTTCCGTGCTAGCCAAGCCTCTCACGGATCTGACCAGGAAGGGCAGTAATTCCCAGGTCTGGCCGCCCGAGGCCATCCAAGCTTTTGAGGCTCTAAAGTCCGCCTTTGTGTCAGCTCCGATTCTGTCGCATCCCAACCCTGGGTTGCCCTTTGTCCTCGAGGTGGACGCGTCTGAGACGGGAGTAGGCGCCCTTCTGTCTCAGCGTAGAACACCAGAGGGTCCTCTGCTTCCTTGTGGGTTTTACTCCCGGAAACTGTCTTCCGCGGAGTGCAACTACCAGATTGGTGACAGGGAGTTATTGGCCATCGTGCAGGCTCTTAAAGAATGGAGGCACTTGCTCGAGGGTTCGGTGGTTCCGGTCCTCATCCTGACGGACCACAAGAATCTGACCTACCTCTCTGAGGCCAAGAGATTGACACCACGTCAGGCCAGATGGCCTCTGTTCTTGTCACGTTTTAATTACGTGGTCTCCTACCTACCCGGTTCCAAGAACATCAGGGCGGATGCCTTATCACGGCAGTACTCCGACCTGTCCAGGGAGGAGTCTATTCCGACTTCGGTCATACCTCCGAATCAGATCCTGGCCGCCATTCGCACCAGCCTGACCTCTCCCCTGGGTGAGCAGATTTTGGCGGCTCAATCTGGTGCTCCCTCTGGGAGACCCAACGGCAGATGTTTTGTGCCTGAGGAGTTGCGCACTCGGTTGTTGCGAACCTACCATAACTCCAAGACCGTGGGGCATCCTGGAAAGAATCAGCTGTCCTGGGCTGTTTCACATCTGTTCTGGTGGCTTTCCCTACGTTCCGACATCGCCGCATATGTAGCGGCATGCTCCGTTTGTGCCCAGAGTAAGTCTCCTCGGCACCTTCCGTTGGGCCTTCTGCAACCCTTAGCCACCGGGGAGCGCCCATGGTCACACCTGGGGATGGATTTCATCGTGGACCTCCCTGCATCCCGAGGCCATACGGTCATTCTCATGATTGTGGATCGGTTTTCCAAAATGTGCCACTGTGTTCCTCTCAAGAAGTTACCCTCTGCACAGGAGTTGGCCACGATTTTTGCCAGGGAGGTCTTCCGGTTGCACGGTTTGCCCAAGGAGATTGTGTCGGATCGGGGGAGTCAGTTTGTGTCCAGGTTCTGGCGCGCCTTTTGCTCCCAGTTGGGGATTCATCTCTCCTTCTCCTCGGCCTACCACCCTCAGTCCAATGGGGCCGCAGAACGATCCAATCAGGCCTTGGAGCAATTCCTTCGTTGCTATGTCTCCGATCACCAAGACAATTGGGTTGACCTCCTGCCTTGGGCTGAGTTTGCCAGGAACATGGCGGTGAACTCTCTGGGACGTCTCCCTTCATGGCCAACTATGGGTTCCAACCTGCCGTGTTACCGGAGGTATTCTCTCCCCAGGATATTCCGGCTGTGGAGGATCACCTTTCCGTCCTACGTGCTTCTTGGGTACAGATCCAGAGGTCCCTTGAGGTCTCTGCGCAGCGCCAGAGACTCCAGGCTGATCGCAGACGAGCGCCTGCTCCTTCCTACCAGGCCGGAGACCGTGTATGGTTGTCCACCCGCAACCTCAACCTTCGAGTGCCCACTCCCAAGCTGGCGCCTCGCTTTGTTGGTCCCTTCCGAGTGCTTCGCAGGGTAAACCCGGTAGCCTATGCCCTTGCGCTTCCTCCTGGCATGCGGATCTCCAACGTGTTTCATGTCTCCCTGTTGAAGCCACTGGTGTGTAATCGTTTCACTTCCTCGGTTCCTCGGCCTCGTCCGGTCCGAGTGGGCAATCGTGAGGAGTATGAGGTGAGCAATATCCTGGACTCACGCCTGGTCCGCGGTCGGGTGCAGTTTTTGGTTCATTGGCGTGGTTATGGTCCAGAGGAGCGTTCCTGGGTTCCCTCCGCAGATGTCCATGCTCCTGCCTTGCTCCGAGCCTTCCACGCACGCTTCCCTCAGAAACCGTTCTTTACTCCGCGGAGGAGGGGCCCTTGAGGGGGAGGTACTGTCATGGTCTTACCTTCTTGCTGTTCTCCTTCGTTTGACATGTGCTGGCGGCCATCTTGGTTTCTGGGTTTCTTGTAGCCTCCCACCCTGCGGCTCCTCCTTCCCACTGGGAGGAGCTGGATGCCTAGCTCATATATATAGGAGGTCTGTGGCTTCAGTTCCCTGCTTGGTCCTCCTGTGTTCACATGCTTCTAAGACTGCTGCTGCTTCTGGTTCCTGTTCCTGGCTTCGTCTGACTACCCTGCTGGTTCCTGATCCTGGCTTCGTCTGACTACCCTGCTGGTTCCTGATCCTGGCTTCGTCTGACTACCCTGTTGGTTCCTGACCCCTGGCTTCGCAAAAGACTCTGCATCAGTTTCGCCATCCGTTTGGACTTTTGCTTTACAGCTTGTTTTTCAATAAAGCTTTCTTATTTTCACTTATCTGTTGTTGTATGTCTGGTTCATGGTTCCGTGACAGGGGTGTTATTTAAAATTATAGTTTTCTAAGAGTGTATTTTGGTCCTGCAAAAATGTGGCCTCTTTTGCTGTGTTAACTGTGCTACACACAGTGACAACAGTTACTGGCCAATTATTTGTAGAACTGGTGTGATAAAACTGTGGCCCCCCAATATCACATATTGAAGTGGGGTGTTATTTAACAGTATACTTTTCTAAGATTGTATTTTAGTCCTGCAAAAATGTGGCCTCTTTTGCTGTGTTAACTGTGCTGCACACAGTGACAACAGTTACTGGCCAATTATTTGTAGAACTGGTGTGATAAAACTGTGCCCCCCGCCCCCATACCACAGATTGAAGCAGGGTGTTATATACCTTTTTCCAGATATACTGCGATTCTCTAGAGATTTTCGTCACAGGGTAATTTAAAAACATGACAGGCAGAGGAAGAGGCAGACACTTACGCAGGGGTGGTAGGGGTAAGGCAGGAGCAGTAGGCCAGAGCCAAAGTGTGAAGTTTCAAAAGGCGCATTCGATTACGTCAAAAGACGCACCAGACTTGGTTGAGTGGCTCACTCTGCCTTCCTCTTCTGCACCCTCCTCATCCTCTCTTTCTGCACCCTCTTCACTCTCTGCTGTGTGCACCCCCAAAGACACCACCACAAACACCACCACCACATACCCTCCACTTGATTCTCTGGAATTATTTTCCGATCCATCACAAGACATTTGCGATGCGCAGCAGTGGTTGGAATCGGATCAGGAAGAGGAAGTAGCAACAGCCACCACTCAGCAGTCTGACGACAGTACCCAGATCAGCCCAAGGAGGTTGGTCCCTGCTGTTGCTGCCTACTCCGAGATCTCGATTGTTAGTGGTGGGGAAGGTGACGTGGATGATGATGTGTCTATGGACGTCATGTGGGTGCCCACAAGAGAGGAAGAGGAGGGGAGTTCAGAGGGAGAGACGGAACGGCAGATAGGGAGGAGAGGCAGGCAGAGCTTGCATTTCACAAGAGGTACAAAGCAGACTGCAAATGTATCAGGAGCGAGCCATCAACCATGTACAGTCACATCTGGCGCTCCCAGGACGCCGACACATGGCTCCGCAGTGTGGGCTTTTTTTTAATATGTCCATTGCTGACAACAGTGTTGCCATCTGCTGCCTTTGCAGTCAACGCATAAGTCGCGGTAAGCCAAACACTCACCTAGGGACGACCGCCTTAAGAAGGCACCTGAACTCCCATCACCGAGCCCAGTGGGAGCAACACCATCAGAACCCACAAAGCCATACTCCAGGCTCTCACCGTCCAGCCTTTTCTCCTTCTCCTCTCACCTCACATTTGTCCTCCACTCCACCTTCCATGATGCCGTCGTCACGTTGTTCTGGAAAAAGGCAGGCTTTTCTGGCCCAAATGTTGGAGCGTAAAAAAATGATGACGCGGATAACCCTCTTGCCCAACTTTTGACTGCTGGCTTGTCGGAACTGATAGCCTGCCAAATACTGCCATATCAACTGGTGGACTCGGAGGCCTTTCGTAAATTTGTGGCCATTGGAACACCACAATGGAAGGTCCCAGGCAGGAAATATTTCTCGCAGAAGGGCATTCGAGAGCTGTATGGCCATGTTCAGCGGCAAGTGAATATATCTCTGGCACACAGTGTTGGTGCCAAGATACATCTGACCACAGACCCATGGTCTAGCAAACACGGGCAGGGAAGGTATATCACTTTTACTGCCCACTGGGTGAACCTTCTGACAGCCTTCAAGCATGTAACCCATGGCACCCGTGTAGATTTGGTTGTACCGCCACGGATTGCATGCAGACCTGCCTCTTCTTCTCCTCCTCCTCCTCCTCCATCCTACCTCTCCTCCTCGGCTGATTCCTCCTTTTCTGCTGCTACCGTCTCTTCCGCTGCGCCGCCCAAGATCCCCAGAACCTATTCCACATGCCAGGTGAGACGTTGCCATGCTGTGCTGCGTCTGTTGTGCCTGGAAGCCAAGAGCCACACTGGTCCTGCACTCCTTTCAGCTTTGCGTTCACAGGCAGATCAGTGGCTGACACCGCTGAATTTGACAGTTGGTAAAGTGGTGTGCGACAACTGTGCCAATCTGCTGAGCACGCTCAGCAAAATAACACAAAATAACACACGTGCCATGCATGGCACATGCCCTGAACTTGGTGGTGCAGCGATTCGTTGCCAAATACCCTGGGGTCCAGGACGTCTTGCGGCAGGCCAGGAAAATCTCGGGCCATTTCAGAAGATCTTACACAGCCATGGCTCGCCTTGCTGACATTCAGCGGCGACACAACCTGCCCCTCAGGCATCTTATTTGTGACTGCCCGACGCAATGGAACTCAACGTTGCATATGCTTGATAGGCTGCTCCAGCAGAAACGCGCAGATAACGACTACCTGTACGAACTCTGCGGCAGGACAGGTTCTGGGGAGCTTGGGTTTTTTTCACCTCGCCAGTGGCTTCTCATGCGGGACGCATGCAGACTTCTGCGGCAATTCGATGAGATCACCAAACTGGTCAGTCACGGCCAGGGCGCCATAAGTGACATCGTACCTTACGCCTTCTTTCTGGAGCGTGCATTGCATCGTGTCATTGATCAAGCCGTCGAGGAGCAGGAGCAGGAAGATGAGGAAGTCGCAATGTTGGATGAATTCCCAGTGGGTGCTACTCCATTTGAGACAAGTCAACAGCAGGAGTCTGAAGAGGAGTCAGAGGAGGATGGTGCTGGGGGGTCTGAGGAGGAGCAAGAAGAGCATGCTTTAAACCTTTCTGGGATCCCTGGTGTTATCCGTGGATGGGGGGAGGAGAACGAGGACGACATTATCCAGGATGATGAGCTGGAAGCAGACCACTACACCGCTTCCAGTTTAGTGCGAATGGGGGCCTTCATGCTCCAGTGTTTTAAGGGGGACCCCCGTAAAAAAAGCATAAAGGCCAAGGACCAGTACTGGGTGGCAACGTACTTAGACCCCCGGTACAAATAAAAAATGGCGGAAATGTTACCACAATCACAGAGGGCGGTCAGAATGCAGCACTTCCAGGCCTTGCTGCGGAAAATGCTGCATTCTGCTTTTGCGTGCACTGGCAGAGGAATTTCCACTCACAGAGAGACAGTTGCAGGTAGCAATCCAACAGCGCCTGCAAGAACAGGGCGGTTTGAAGATGTCTTGGTCACTTCAGATATGAGATCCTTCTTTCAGCCAAACCATCGACAGCTGTATTCCGGATCCAGCATCAGGGAATGCCTAGGCCGACAGGTGTCCGACTACATTGGGTTAACGGCCGATGTGGACTCTGAGGAGTGATGAACCCCTGGAATACTGGATGGGCAGGCTTGACCTCTGGCCAGAGCTTGCACAATTTGCAATGGAAATGTTGGCTTGCCCCCTTGCAGTGTCCTGTCCGAAAGGACGTTCAGAGCAGCAGGGGGGATAGTGACCGATAAGCGCACTCGCCTAGCTCATGACAGTGTAGACTACCTCACATTTATAAAAATGAATGAGGCATGGATCTCTGAGGAATTCAACACATGTGACCAGTAGACCATGTTTCATTGAAATTCCTCATGCAAGGCCACAAATATCCGCCAGACCGCCATCCACCCACAACAATTCCTGGTCCTTGGCTTCGCTAAATACAGCGGCATAAAATGCATTTCATGTCGATTGAATGGCTAATTTTTGGGGCCTATATTGGCCGACACTTACTTTTTTTCACAAAAAGGTGCTTTATTGAGAAATAGTCAAAACAAGTTACAGGTAAACAGGTAACATTAGTAAAAATATTAAACTCAAAACATGTAGAGTGGTTTTAAAGCTACATATTGCCTTGGGATACGGCACTGACATGGCTTACAAAAAGTTAGTAAACAAAGTATCTCTAGGCATGACAATGCAAAGAAGAAATTTTTACACACTTAATTTTTCCTTATTGGCGGCATAATGTTAATCCACAACTCTAAGTGTGTGTATAATCGTGACCAGAATTAACAAGGTCAGGCTACTTTTAATGCCATGTATAACTAAATATCTCTATTCTAGTGATGGGTCTGGGAAGCCCGTCAAGAGGAGAATAAGAATAGTATAGAGACAAGGGAAGAAAAGGAGAAGAAAAAGGGGTGACGAACAGGGGTGGAAAAAGAGAAAGGGAGGGAAGGGGGGGTGGGGGAGGGGAGGAAGGGCAAGTGTGTTAGGTAATTTTTTTAATTCTCATGGTAAGTCTCACTATGCAGGATATCGGATATTACTATCACTGTTAGGGGGCGCAGGGGCATGATCAAGTGTAAAGATATTGGGTACTCAGAGGTTTCCAGTTTTCAGTGAATGGTAGTCCGGGGACACTGTAAAAATCGACCATAAGGACCACATTTTATGGAGCTTAACTTGTCTATTGGTTTTCATGGCTACAATTTTTTCCATTTCATAGATTTCATCTATTTTAGCTATCCAGTCTTTGATTCGTGAAGGGTTTGTGGAGTTCCAGCAAAGAGGAATCAGGCTTTTGGCTGAATTTAGCATATGTCTCGCAAGCGAAAATTTGTACTTATGATTAGGGATGATGGAACGGTTCGGGTCGACCATCGGTTCGACCCGAACATTGGCTGTTCGAGGTTCGGCCGAATTTAGAACTTTTTGCCTAAAAAGTTCGGAATTCGGCAACCAGGACCGACCAAAATGCAATGGTTCAGGAAATGGGCTTTAAAAGCCCGTGATTGGACCAGAACCATCAGTAAAAGCCAATTGAGGGGAAGGAGAATGCTAGGAATGTGATTGGAGTGACTAGGGGGTCCATAGTCCAATCATTAGTGAATACGCCCCCCAGTTTATAAGATAGCCCCCGCCAAATTCCTAGCATTCTCATACAGGGACATGAAAGAGAATGGAATGCTGTTCTGTTACTTCTGTTACAATGTGTTACAAAGTGTCATTTAGCAATTTTTAGTGTGAGGAAAGGGATATCTAGTGTAGTTAGGGTGCTATTTTTCACTATAGTTAGCTTTAATAATTTAGTTTCTGTAGGGAAAGTGTTAAGTGTAAGGGGACCATAGTGTAGTGTAGGGTTAACTGACTCTGACTGCTATGGCAGGGTGACAAAACCCTTCCATAGCAGGGTGACAGCTATAGAGAAAAGCTAGTTTCTCTGAAGTCACTTTCGCTGCAGGAATATGGCTTCGCTCCCGTCAGCATTCTTTATGCTGCAGGCGTTGCTAGTGCTTTTTTGAGGACATGTTTGGAGTCAGGCATGACATCTGAACATGTCTATAGGGGTATATATACACACCCATGTCTGTATATATACACCTGCACATATATAGGTGTTAAAGGAGCAGAACACTATACGTTTGCTAATGAAATCATTTGCACTAATATGGTTATGCTCCCAACACCTATATATGTGTAAGTGTAATATACATATCAGTGTGTGTATATATATATATATATACCCCTATACAGAAGTTCAGATGTTTTGCCTGCCTCCAAAGAACCCAAAAAAAATGCCCAAAAAAATGCCTGCAAGAACAAACCTGGGCATTTTTTTTTTGGCGCTGGCATTTTTTTGGGCATTTTTTTTTGGGTTCTTTGGAGGCAGGCAAAACATCTGAACTTCTGTATAGGGGTATATATATACACACACACTTATATGTATATTACACATACACATATATAGGTGTGTTAGGAGCCTAGCCATATTAGTGCAAATTATTTCATTAGCAAAAGTATAGTGTTGTGCTACTTTCACACCTATATATGTGTAGGTGTGTATATATACCCCCTATACAGAAGTTCAGATGTCATGCCTGCCTCCAAAGAACCCAAAAAAATGCCCAAAAAAATGCCTGCAAGAACAAACCTGGGCATTTTTTTTTTGGCGCTGGCATTTTTTTGGGCATTTTTTTAGGGGTTCTTTGGAGGCAGGCAAAACATCTGAACTTCTGTATAGGGGTATATAAAAACACACACTTATATGTATATATACCCATACACATATATAGGTGTTAAAGGAGCAGAACACTATACTTTTGCTAATGAAATCATTTGCACTAATATGGTTACGCTCCCAACACCTATATATGTGTAAGTGTAATATACATATCAGTGTGTGTGTATATATATATACCCCTATACAGAAGTTCAGATGTTTTGCCTGCCTCCAAAGAACCCAAAAAAATGCCCAAAAAAACGCTAGCGCCAAAAAAAAAATGCCCAGGTTTGTTCATGCAGGCATTTTTTTGGGCATTTTTTTGGGTTCTTTGGAGGCAGGCAAAACATCTGAACTTCTATATAGGGGTATATATATGTATATACACACACACTTATATGTATATTACACTTACACATATATAGGTGTGTTAGGAGCCTAGCCATATTAGTGCAAATTATTTCATTAGCAAAAGTATAGTGTTGTGCTACTTTCACACCTATATATGTGTAGGTGTGTATATATACCCCTATACAGAAGTTCAGATGTCATGCCTGCCTCCAAAGAACCAAAAAAAAATGCCCAAAAAAACGCCTGCAAGAACAAACCTGGGCATTTTTTTTTTGGCGCTGGCATTTTTTTGGGCATTTTTTTGGGGTTCTTTGGAGGCAGGCAAAACATCTGAACTTCTGTATAGGGGTATATAAAAACACACACTTATATGTATATATACCCATACACATATATAGGTGTTAAAGGAGCAGAACACTATACTTTTGCTAATGAAATCATTTGCACTAATATGGTTACGCTCCCAACACCTATATATATGTGTAAGTGTAATATACATATCAGTGTGTGTGTATATATATATACCCCTATACAGAAGTTCAGATGTTTTGCTTGCCTCCAAAGAATCCCAAAAAATGCCCAAAAAAACGCTAGCGCCAAAAAAAAAATGCCCAGGTGTGTTGTTGCAGGCATTTTTTGGGGGTTTTTTGGGAGCAGGCAAAATATCTGAACTTGTGTATAGTGGTATATATACACACATACTTGCATGTATTTTTACACTTGCATATATATAGGTGTTGGGAGCGTAACCATATTAGTGCAAATGATTTCATTAGCAAAAGTATAGTGTTCTGCTCCTTTAACACCTATATATGTGTATGGGTATATATACATATAAGTGTGTGTTTTTATATACCCATATACAGAAGTTCAGATGTTTTGCCTGCCTCCAAAGAACCCAAAAAAAATGCCAGCGCCAAAAAAAAAATGCCCAGGTTTGTTCTTGCAGGCATTTTTTTGGGCATTTTTTTGGGTTCTTTGGAGGCAGGCAAAACATCTGAACTTCTGTATAGGGGTATATATATACACACACACTGATATGTATTTTACATTTACACATATATAGGTGTGTTAGGAGCCTAGCCATATTAGTTCAAATTATTTAATTAGCAAAAGTATAGTGTTCTGCTCCTTTAACACCTATATATGTGCAGGTGTATATATACAAACATGGGTGTATGTATATATACCCCTATAGACATGTTCAGATGTCATGCCTGACTCCAAACATGTCCTCAAAAAAGCACTATTAACGCCTGCAGCAAAAAAAAATGCTGACGGGAGCGAAGCCATATTGGTGCTCTGAAAGTGACAAAATACAAACGATATTTTTTTTTCTGGTTCTGGACATGCTACAGAGCTGAAACTTCACAGGTACACTTTTTAGACCCCAAATCTCTTTTTTTTTTTAATTTTTTCAATAATTGGCTCTCTATCAAAAATGACAATTTTTAAGAACTTTTTTTGTGTGATTAATAGTCCCTGGGGCATGACCCAGAACCCTAGGCACTTTTTAGGGGCTTTAAAATGGTGTTTTTTGATTACCGAAGTTCGGGTCCCATTGATTTCAATGGGGTTCTGAAATCCGGGCCGAACTTTCGGGTAGTTCGGATGTTCTGGCCGAACCGAACTTTTCAAAAGTTCGATCATCCCTACTTATGATACGAGAAGGAGTTAATATGCAATAAAAAGTTTGACGCATCGAAGTCGAGATCCAACCCCGTGATATGTTTAATCCAAGAAGCTATTGATTCCCAAAAGGGTTTGATTCTAGGACATGTCCACCAGATGTGAATGAAGCTACCTCTAGATCCCCCACATCTCCAGCACTCGTCCGACAGCTTGGGGTACCAATGTTTCAATTTGATCAGTGTTCTATACCACTGCATTCTAATTTTAAAGGCATTTTCTTGTAGTTTCGTGCTGAGCGAGCATTTGTATGAAAAGACACACGATTTCCTCCATTGTGCCGCAGTAAAGGTTTTCCCCAGGTCTCTTTCCCATATTTTCTTAAAGGGATCAGGGGAGTCCACTGGGGTAATGTTCAACCATTTGTATGCCAAAGAGGTTACTTTCCTCATTGGGGCTCGGAGTGAACAACATCGTTCGAAGTCCGTCTGTTCTCTCAAAAGAAGTTTTTGGTTCCTCAATTTTGGAGGAAACCGTGTATCTGGACATAACTCCAATAAGTTAGGTCAGGGCCGGTGCAAGGATTTCTGCCTACACAAGCGAAGCTCCATTTTGGCGCCCCCCCCCCAACGGCCACCCACCTCCCTTGCAAAAATGTTTCTTTCAATAACTGTATGTAACCTTTGTATGTAACCCACAACTGTATGTAACCTTTGTATGTAACCCACAACTGTATGTAACCTTTGTATGTAACCCACAACTGTATGTAACCTTTGTATGTAACCCACAACTGTATGTAACCTTTGTATGTAACCCACAACTGTATGTAACCTTTGTATGTAACCCACAACTGTATGTAACCTTTGCATAATAAAAAAAGGAAGGATATCAGCATATGGTGAGTGCCACAGCTTTATCTTTTATCATATACAGAAAGCTGGGTTCAGGAGAGCGTAATACACAGAGCACTGGATTATGACAGCGTAATACACAGAGAGCTGGGTTCAGGAGAGCGTAATACACAGAGTGTTGGATTAGGAGAGCGTAATACACAGAGTGCTGGATTATGACAGCGTAATACACAGAGAGCTGGGTTCAGGAGAACGTAATACACAGAGTGCTGGATTAGGAGAGCGTAATACACAGAGTGTTGGATTAGGAGAGCGTAATACACAGAGTGTTGGATTATGACAGCGTAATACACAGAGAGCTGGGTTCAGGAGAGCGTAATACACAGAGTTCTGGATTAGGAGAGCGTAATACACAGAGTTCTGGATTAGGAGAGCGTAATACACAGAGTGTTGGATTAGGAGAGCGTAATACACAGAGAGCTGGATTAGGAGAGCGTAATACACAAAGTGCTGGGTTAGGAGAGTGTAATACACAGAGAGCTGGATTAGGAGAGCGTAATACACAGAGAGCTGGATTAGGAGAGCGTAATACACAGAGTGTTGGATTAGGAGAGCGTAATACACAGAGTGCTGGATTAGGAGAGCGTAATACACAGAGTGCTGGATTAGGAGAGCGTAATACACAGAGTGTTGGATTAGGAGAGCGTAATACACAGAGTGCTGGATTAGGAGAGCGTAATACACAGAGTGCTGGATTAGGAGAGCATAATACACAGAGTGCTGGATTAGGAGAGCGTAATACACAGAGAGCTGGATTAGGAGAGCATAATACACAGAGTGTTGGATTAGGAGAGCGTAATACACAGAGTGCTGGATTAGGAGAGCATAATACACAGAGAGCTGGATTAGGAGAGCGTAATACACAGAGTGCTGGATTAGGAGAGCGTAATACACAGAGAGCTGGATTAGGAGAGAGTAATACACAGAGTGCTGGATTAGGAGAGCGTAATACACAGAGTGCTGGATTAGGAGAGCTTAATACACAGAGAGCTGGGTTCAGGAGAGCGTAATACACAGAGAGCTGGGTTCAGGAGGGCGTAATACACAGAGAGCTGGGTTCAGGAGAGCGTAATACACAGAGAGCTGGGTTCAGGAGAGCGTAATACACAGAGAGCTGGGTTCAGGAGAGCGTAATACACAGAGCACTGGATTATGACAGCGTAATACACAGAGAGCTGGGTTCAGGAGAGCGTAATACACAGAGTGCTGGGTTCAGGAGAGCGTAATACACAGAGTGCTGGATTAGGAGAGCGTAATACACAGAGTGCTGGATTAGGAGAGCATAATACACAGAGCACTGGATGCCGCGGCACTGATGATGGGCACTGCTAGGCGGCACTGTTGAGGGGCACTGATAGGCGGCACTGTTGAGTGGCACTGATAGGCGGCACTGTTGAGGGGCACTGTTGAGGGGCACTGATAGGCGGCACTGTTGAGGGGCACTGATAGGCGGCACTGTTGAGGGGCACTGATAGGCGGCACTGTTGAGGGGCACTGATAGGCGGCACTGTTAAGTGGCACTGTTGAGGGGCACTGATAGGCAGCACTGTTGGAGAGGAGAGGGTGGAGAGGGTCAGACTAGGAGAGGAGAAGAGAGGGTCAGACATGGAGAGGAGAAGAGAGGGTCAGACATGGTGGAGAGGAGAAGAGAGGGTCAGACATGGAGAGGAGAAGAGAGGGTCAGACATGGAGAGGAAAAGAGAGGGTCAGACATGGAGAGGAGAAGAGAGGAGAGGAGAGGGTCAGACATGGAGAGGAGAGGGTCAGACATGGAGAGGAGAGGAGAAGAGAGGAGAGGAGAGGGTCAGACATGGAGGGGAGAAGAGGAGAGAGGAGGAGAAGAGAGGGTCAGACATGGAGAGGAGAGGGTCAGACATGGAGGAGAGGGTCAGACATGGAGAGGAGAGGAGAAGAGAGGAGAGGGTCAGACATGGAGAGGAGAAGAGAAGAGAGGGTCAGACATGAAGAGGAGAAGAGAGGAGAGGGTCAGACATGGAGAGGAGAAGAGAGGAGAGGGTCAGACATGGAGAGGAGAAGAGAGGAGAAGAGAGGAGAGGGCCTGACATGGAGAGGAGAAGAGGAGAGAGGAGGAGGAGAGAGGGTCAGACATGGAGAGGAGAGGGTCAGACATGGAGGAGAGGGTCAGACATGGAGAGGAGAGGAGAAGAGAGGAGAGGGTCAGACATGGAGAGGAGAAGAGAGGAGAGGGTCAGACATGGAGTGGAGAAGAGAGGAGAGGGTCAGACATGGAGAGGAGAAGAGAAGAGAGGAGATGGTCAGACATGGAGAGGAGAAGAGAAGAGAGGAGAGAGGAGGAGAAGAAAAGGGAGGGTCAGACATGGAGCCCCCCCCCACTAATTTAACAGCACTAGAGGATGATCAAATAAAATGGAATCAGTATACAGAAGTTTACTTCTTCTGAGAGCTATTAAAGGAACACTCCAACCACCATGAGCACTTCAGTGATTTGAAGTGCTCATGGTGGTAGGAGTCAGAAACACTGCACATGCTGGGATAGTTAGTTATGTGCTAGTTGCACCCCTAGCACATGTGACTTAAGTAGCCAGAAAATGTCATGTCCTTATTCATACATGTATGAACAAGGACATGACATATTATGAAAAAACACAACTAGTTATTAAAAAGCATATTGCAACAATTCACACGCTAATGCACATACCTCTCTACTTATTTTGCAGACTGCTGGCGGGTACTGCTGGTGGGTAAAGCTGGTGGGAAGTGCTGGCGGTTACTGCTGGCAGGTACTGCTGGTGGTTACCGCTGGTGGGTAGTGCTGGCAGGTAGTGCTGGCGGGTACTGCTGGTGGTTACTGCTGGTGGGTAGTGCTGGGGGTTACTGCTGACAGGTAGTGCTGGCGGTTACTGCTGGTGGTTACCGCTGGTGGGTAATGCTTTCGGGTAGTGCTGACCGTTAGTGCTGGCAGGTAGTGCTGGTGGGTACTGCTGGTGGGTACCGCTGGTGGGTAGTGCTGGGGGTTACTGCTGGCAGGTAGTGCTGGCGGGTACTGCCGGTGGTTGGCAAGAAAACAATAGAAAGTTAACAGTTAGGGTCTTTTCACATGGGCGATCTGATCTGACTGTCAGTTTTTCAGGCGGATCTGATCGGATGCTCCATGCACCCCCATGAGGCAGTGAGTGTCAGCGGAGACATGTCCGCTGACACCCGCTGCTATCTGATCCTGTCCGTGAAAAATCCGGACGGATGGAAACCCTAATTTCCATCCATCTGGCAGATGGGATCAGATGAGAACAGACATCCGATCTCTCCATAAAAGACAGCGGGGATCTGACAGCTCCATCCCTGCACACAGAGCGGAGACGGAGCTGTCATCCGCCTGCTCAGCGGGGATCAGGGGATCGATCCCGCACTGAGCAGAACGGACCTCATCGGATGGTGCGCCGTGTGAAAGGACCCTTACAGAAATGACTGATAGAAGAAGAGATACCACAATATCCTAATTCACATCTAAAGTGCAAATGATACATAATTCATAAAATTGCAAATAAAAGCACACACTTAAAAATATTATGAAAAGTGAACCCCCAACGGGTTCTTCAGAGTGCTGAAATTAATAAAATTACTGAAAAATAAAAAAAGTCCGTGCTTGTCAAAGTTCAGTTTTAAATACTGGTGCAATGGTGCAATTAACCAAACAATTCCAAAGTGCTATGTGCTCAGTGCAAAAAAAGGAGGGGATGTCCACATGCAGGATCGAAACACTGGGGGAAATACGCCACCACGTTATGCACCCACTTACCAGACGACCTCTTGGGGTCTAGCTCAGGTAAATGGTCTTTGGAATGGTTCCCAGATAATCCACAACCGTTCCTTTGTGTAGGTCCCACTAGGATGTGTATGAGGATTCGTTCCACTGTTCCCAAGGGATTGAATATGTGTCCACTGTATATCCTCCTAATGGGTGTGGTGGTCTCAGATGGGGCACAAGGAAGGAGGGAGACTTTCACTTGCTACACAGCTTGTGGGTGCATAACGTGGTGGCGGATTCCCCCCAGTGTTTCGATCCTGCATGTGGATATCGCCTCCTCTTTTTGCACTGAGCACATAGCACTTTGGAATTGTTTGGTTTATTGCACCAGTATTTAAAGCTGAACTTTGTCAAGCACAGACTTTTTTTTTCTTCAGTAATTTTATTAATTTCAGCACTCTGAAGAACCCGTTGGGGGTTCACTTTTTATTTGCAGTTTTATGAATTATGTATCATTTGCACTTTATGATGTGAATTAAGGCCCTTTCACACGGGCGCTCCGTATGTCCGTATATCATCCTATTTTTTTGCGGATGATTTATGGACATAATGCATGTCAATGGCATTGCGGATGTCAGCGGATGACCATCCGCTGACATCCGATTTTCTTCCTTTCAGTTCTGTTACGTTTTTTGGAACGGAACAGAACCCTGTTTTTTCCTCTGTTAAAAAAACGGAAAGGACGGTAAATCGGATGTCAGCGGTGTCATCCGCTGACATCCGCAATGCCATTGACTTACATGATGTCCTTATATCATCCGCAAACGGATGGGATGATATGCGGGCATACGGAGCGGATGACACAAGTGACATCCGCTCCGTGAAAAAAAAAAAAAAAGTGCCGTAGCGGATCGCAATGCGGTCCGCTCCGTGTGAAAGGAGCCCGAAGGATATTGTGGTATCTTTTGAGTGCTGTCTCCCCCCTTCACTCACCAAGCACACAACTACTCGTTGTTTTTGACTAGCGGCTCAAGAAAAATTATTTAAATTACAATTATTCATTTATCAAAGTTGCACATACACTTTATTAGAATCCTAGGCGCGTTGACGTGAGGACAAACACTCACAATTCTTTATAGAAGAAGAGAGCAGGGTGCTGTTCATTAGAGAAGAGTGGGGAACAAAAGACAGATATTGGAGAAAATGAGGGGATGCCTGCCCTGGGATGCTAGAGAGGAGCAAAGTCTCAGCAGTGCCATAAAACAAGAATTCTGTCTAGAAGAGAGATAGGGAACAGGGAGAGAATACAGAGACAGCTACTTCCCTATTTCTCTTCCAGACAGAATTTTTGTTTTATGGCACTGCTGAGACTTTGCTCCTCTCTGGCATCCCAGAGCAGGCATCCCCTCATTTTCTCCAATATCTGTCTTTTTCTTCCCCACGGACTCTACAAATAGTACTGACAGTCAGTGAGTCTGACTCACTCTGCTCTCTCCTTGTCCCCATTACATTGAGTCTGTAAAGAAATCTGCCAGCAGCTGAGGCACTGCACTGTCTGACTCACAGTTGAGGAGGAATGTTCTGTTCTTTTTCAATCTTGTTCAGAGGACAGGTCCATGCTGGAAGTGCAGGGTATGCTGCGCCCGCTCTTTCTCGTCTCTTCAGGGGGGTGGGGTCAAGGAGGCGGTGCCATGGTGGAGCTCTTCTCCTGAGTCCCTGCCTCTCAGGCTGCCTGCATATTTGGAACAAGGGGGCGGAGCCCCACATTCGGCCCCGCCCACCCCGACATCAATTCTTCATTTTGACAGCTCCACTCTTTCTTTGGCTGCCCCACCAATCACTGGATGGATGTTATGCTGAGTATTTAGCCCCGACCAACCCCACGCCTTGGGAGTGATTCGGGGCTAATCATTTTAAAAGGAATATGAGACTCGGGGCTTTTTGGGGGTCGATAAAAAAAAAAAAAGGTTAATTTTTCCGCCCCATCCCCGGCTGCGGACCTGCCCGCCCCAAGCGGCCGCTTGGTCCGCCTGGTGGTTGCGCCGGCCCTGAGTTAGCTGATGACTGGTGGAGCACTTTTTTTGTAGATCTCTGAAATTTAGGAACTTAGAGTTACGAAAGCATTGCGAGGCTGTGAAGGACGTCTGTGTTTCCTTTATTATTCGAACTAAAGATCTGTTCCGTATCCCTGGTGGGAAGTCCAGGTTATTGTACAGGGGGGTAATTGGGCTAGGGAGGGATGATAAGCCATATTTACCATGTTTTTTTTGGAAAATAGAAAGGGTAGTGTTGATCAGTGGGTGAAGCTTAATCTCTGCTGGGTGAGAGTTGAGACTGGCCCATAGCACAAACGGACCAATACTTTTCGATTTTGACCCAGTCCTTAGAATCACTGTGGCAATGCCAATCAATAATTCTAGTTAGGTGAGTGGCTATATAATATTTATAAAAGTTTGGTATCCCCATACCTCCATCCTCTCTGTTCCATTGAAGGTAAGAGGGATTGATTCTCGGGTGTTTGTCAGCCCAGATAAATCTCAGTTGGAGAGAAGTAAGTTTGCGGAAGAAGGAAGATGGTATATGGATTGGTAGGGCGTGGAATAGGTACAACAATCTGGGTAGAATCGTCATTTTAATTATTGCCGCCCTCCCAAACCACGAGAATCTACCCCTATCCCATTTTTTGAGGTCACTCATCAGCTTCTGCAGTAGTGGGATGAAATTGGACACATATAGTTTTCTGGTTTTGATGTGAGTCTAATGCCTAGGTATTTTAGGGAAGAATGTTCGACACTTACTTCTTTACCCTGTGAATGTGCCTAATGTACCTCCAGCCACCAAATACTACATTTTTAGCTGTCAGTTAAACCCATGTGGGCTAATTTTTGGGGCCTTTTATGGCCGATACTTACTTCTGTATCCTGTGAATGCCTAATGTACCTCCAGCCACAGAATACTAAGTTCTTAGCTGTCAGGTGAACCCATGTGGGCTAATTTTTGGGGCCAATACTGGCCGACACTTACTTCTGTATCCTGTGAATGCCTAATGTACCTCCAGACACCGAATACTAAGTTCTTAGCTGTCAGGTAAACCCATGTGGGCTATTTTTTGGGGCCTATACAGGCCGACACTTACTTCTGTATCCTGTGAATGCTTAATGTACCTCCAGCCACAGAATACTACGTTCTTAGCTGTCAGGTAAACCCATGTGGGCTAATTTTTGGGGCCTATACAGGTTGACACTTACTTCTGTATCCTGTGAATGCCTAATGTACCTTCAGCCACAGAATACTACGTTCTTAGCTGTCAGGTAAACCCATGTGGGCCAATTTTTGGGGCCTATACAGGCCGACACTTACTTCTTAATCCTGTGAATGCCTAATGTACCTTCAGCCACAGAATACTACGTTCTTAGCTGTCAGGTAAACCCATGTAGGCTAATTTTTGGGACCAATACTGGCCGACACTTACTTCTGTATCCTGTGAATGCCTAATGTACCTCCAGCCACCAAATACTACATTCTTAGCTGTCAGGTAAACCCACGTGGTCTAATTTTTGGGGCCTATTCTGGCAGACACTTACTTCTGTATCCTGTGAATGCCTAATGTACCTTCAGCCACAGAATACTACGTTCTTAGCTGTCAGGTAAACCCATGTGGGCTATTTTTTGGGGCCTATACAGGCCGACACTTACTTCTGTATCCTGTGAATGCCTAATGTACCTTCAGCCACAGAATACTACGTTCTTAGCTGTCAGGTAAACCCATGTGGGCTAATTTTTGGGGCCTATACAGGCTGACACTTACTTCTGTATCCTGTGAATGCCTAATGTACCTTCAGCCACAGAATACTACGTTCTTAGCTGTCAGGTAAACCCATGTGGGCTAATTTTTGGGGCCTATACAGGTTGACACTTACTTCTGTATCCTGTGAATGCCTAATGTACCTTCAGCCACAGAATACTACGTTCTTAGCTGTCAGGTAAACCCATGTGGGCCAATTTTTGGGGCCTATACAGGCCGACACTTACTTCTTAATCCTGTGAATGCCTAATGTACCTTCAGCCACAGAATACTACGTTCTTAGCTGTCAGGTAAACCCATGTGGGCTAATTTTTGGGGCCTATACAGGCTGACACTTACTTCTGTATCCTGTGAATGCCTAATGTACCTTTAGCCACAGAATACTACGTTCTTAGCTGTCAGGTGTAATGTTCCGGTACCTTTGGTACCCTAAATTACACTTTCCACAAGTGTATGCGCCCCACCATTTACTTTTGGAAAGGTGCGCATACACCTTTAAGACTGGAGCTGTCATCACTCAGCGCCGGACTAGATGGCTATTTAAGGCGTCGGTTCTCACTCACATGTGTTCGTTCAAACACCCTTACCTGGATGCTAACCTTGCTTGAAGCTTCCATGCTTGCAAGCTTACTTCGCTGACGGAACCTCGCTGCGCTGATCCCTGTATCCCGCTACTGGATCATCCGCCTCTCCTGAACCACCCTTCGGCTGTATCGCTAATAGTGCTAAGTACCCCGCAGGGGAATTCTCTATAAACTTATACTAAGCTTACACTATCTAGCTCTGCATAGTAAAGACTGTTTATTACATCTGCATAACTAGATTGCTAGCTCTTGAGACTACTGCTACTTTTCTGCACTGGGTTGATCTCTTTTGTATGTCCACCTGCTATTCTGTCATCTGCTACCATACAACATTGCTAAACCTTCCTGCATCCATCTGCTACTGTCTCACCTTCAAGTGTCTATCACCTACCACCTCCACTTAACCTATCCCTCAACCTTCATCATTGTGTTACCACATACATAAAGTCATTCTAGGAACCAGCTTGCTAATTGTGTGTATTTACTGGCTGAAATAAGACCTTCCACACATGATGAGTCATTGAGGTTGGGAATGGTATCTCGGCATATCTCTTACATGACTACTGACGTGGAACTATTTCTGCTGCTGAGAATCCACACCATATAAGAAACGCAGGAGCGTTACATCAGGTAAACCCATGTGGGCTAATTTTTGGGGCCTATACAGGCTGACACTTACTTCTGTATCCTGTGAATGCCTAATGTACCTTCAGCCACAGAATACTACGTTCTTGGCTGTCAGGTAAACCCATGTGGGCCATTTTTTGGGCCTATACAGGCCGACACTTACTTCTGTATCCTGTGAATGCCTAATGTACCTTCAGCCACAGAATACTACGTTCTTAGCTGTCAGGTAAACCCATGTGGGCTATTTTTTGGGGCCTATACAGGCCGACACTTACTTCTGTATCCTGTGAATGTCTAATGTATCTTCAGCCACAGAATACTACATTCTTAGCTGTCAGGTAAACCCATGTGGGCTAATTTTTGGGGCCTATACAGGCTGACACTTACTTCTGTATCCTGTGAATGCCTAATGTACCTTCAGCCACAGAATACTACGTTCTTAGCTGTCAGGTAAACCCATGTGGGCTAATTTTTGGGGCCTATACAGGCTGACACTTACTTCTGTATCCTGTGAATGCCTAATGTACCTTTAGCCACAGAATACTACGTTCTTAGCTGTCAGGTGTAATGTTCCGGTACCTTTGGTACCCTAAATTACACTTTCCACAAGTGTATGCGCCCCACCATTTACTTTTGGAAAGGTGCGCATACACCTTTAAGACTGGAGCTGTCATCACTCAGCGCCGGACTAGATGGCTATTTAAGGCGTCGGTTCTCACTCACATGTGTTCGTTCAAACACCCTTACCTGGATGCTAACCTTGCTTGAAGCTTCCATGCTTGCAAGCTTACTTCGCTGACGGAACCTCGCTGCGCTGATCCCTGTATCCCGCTACTGGATCATCCGCCTCTCCTGAACCACCCTTCGGCTGTATCGCTAATAGTGCTAAGTACCCCGCAGGGGAATTCTCTATAAACTTATACTAAGCTTACACTATCTAGCTCTGCATAGTAAAGACTGTTTATTACATCTGCATAACTAGATTGCTAGCTCTTGAGACTACTGCTACTTTTCTTCACTGGGTTGATCTCTTTTGTATGTCCACCTGCTATTCTGTCATCTGCTACCATACAACATTGCTAAACCTTCCTGCATCCATCTGCTACTGTCTCACCTTCAAGTGTCTATCACCTACCACCTCCACTCAACCTATCCCTCAACCTTCATCATTGTGTTACCACATACATAAAGTCATTCTAGGAACCAGCTTGCTAATTGTGTGTATTTACTGGCTGAAATAAGACCTTCCACACATGATGAGTCATTGAGGTTGGGAATGGTATCTCGGCATATCTCTTACATGACTACTGACGTGGAACTATTTCTGCTGCTGAGAATCCACACCATATAAGAAACGCAGGAGCGTTACAGATTGAACGAACCTAAAAAATGGATTCAGCAGAAATAACCACTCAAGTGACACAATTAAAACAGCAAGTATCTGCGTTAATACACGCACTTGCTGAATTAAAAGAAGACAATCAGGCTCTGTCGCAGCAGGTAATTAGACTGACACAACTTACCTCTGCTCAGTCCCCTGAACCCAAGATAAATCCCCCTTTGGTATTTACAGGCGATCGCAAAAAATTTCGCGAATTTAAAAACGCATGTGAGTTACTTTTTTTGCTAAAACCTCGTACCTACCTTACTGATCACATTAAGGTTTGTACTATTATTTCCTACTTATCAAGTGATCCTCGAGCCTGGGCAGATTCTCTTTTTGAGAAAAACGACCAGCTTCTCAACTCCTATGCCTTGTTCCTGGCAGAGCTCACTAGCCTATATGATGACCCCAATAGGCAGAGTACTGCTGATCTTCAGTTAAGATCCTTGAAACAAGGAAGGAGGCCTGTAGAAGACTTTGTCGCAGAGTTCAAGAGATGGACCCTTGATTCAGAATGGAATGATGCATCTCTGAAAACCCAATTTAGGCTTGGCCTATCAGAAGCCGTTAAGGACGAGCTCGCCCGAGCGGATCTGCCAAAAACCCTGGATGCATTAATACAACTCAGTATTACCATAGATAGAAGACTACGAGAAAGAAAGGCTGAAAAGATGGGAATGCCATTATCCGTTTCCTCTCGGAGTCTGGCCGTTCCTATGGAGGTAGGAACCATACGCCCACCGCTATCAACTATGGAAAAAGCCAAAAGACGAAATGAAAATCTCTGCTTGTACTGTGCATCCCCGGATCACAAGATAAACGTCTGTCCCCTAGTCAACAAAAAGAAGGGTGAGTGTTCACATGTCTCCCTAGGAGGACTGACAACTTCATTCACTAACCCCTACATTTCTGTTTTTTTGACATTACAGTGGGACCAGAACAGGATTACTACTAAGGCCATGATTGACACAGGATCTTGTGGAAATTATATGGATATATGTTTTGCTGCTTTAAATAAAATTCCTATTATTTCTAAACTCAAACCTGTCTCAGTAAGTCTTATTACCGGTGTTCCGTTATCCTCTGGTCCGATCACCGATCAGACACAAGCACTTCTAGTCACTATTAACGAGTCTCATAGGGAGACTTCTACCTTCGATTTAATACCATCACCCCACTTTCCCATTGTGTTGGGACTTCCCTGGTTGCACACACACCAACCAACCATAGATTGGAAGAAACGGTCCTTGACCTTCCCTTCTTGTTATTGCGAGGAAACGTGTAACCTCCCGTTTTCCGGGAAGATTCTGTCTGTGGTGACAGATGAGATTGCACCACTATGTTATCAGGATCTTTCTGAGGTTTTTCTTGAGAAAAATGCTCAAGCATTACCTCCTCATCGAGACTATGATTGTAGCATTGATCTACTCCCAAATAGCAAATTGCCGTTCGGTCATGTTTATCCTCTTTCACAGAAAGAACTTGCCCATCTCAAAACCTATTTGGACGAGAATTTGGAAAAAGGTTTTATTAGACCTTCCACTTCTTCCACAGCAGCAGGACTCTTTTTTGTTCGCAATAAAGATTCAAGTCTCAGACCTATCATCGACTACAGGAAATTGAATGCTATCACAATAAAAGATCGCTATCCTCTACCGCTTATCCCTGAGCTCATTGAGCAGGTGCGTGGAGCTACCTATTTTTTAAAATTAGACCTGAAACGAGCATACAATCTCATTCGAATCCGTGATGGACACGAGTGGAAGACTGCATTCAGAACTAGATACGGATTGTTCGAATATCTTGTGATGCCATTCGGCCTATGCAATGCCCCTGCAGTTTTCCAACGATTTATAAACGATATTTTTAAAGACTTACTAGATGTCTGTGTTGTGGTATATCTGGACGATATACTTATATATTCACGGACCCTGTCTGAACACATAAGACATGTAAGACTTGTATTATCGAGATTGCTTGCACATAATCTTTATGTGAAGCTGAAGAAATGCTTGTTCCATAAAGATGAAGTACTCTTTCTAGGCTACATCATATCCAAAACAGGAATCGAGATGGACATGAGTAAAATATCCTGCATTCAGGATTGGCCTACACCAACTACACGCAAGGCGCTACAGCGATTCCTGGGATTTTCAAATTTCTACAGGAAGTTCATAAAAAACTTTTCTGCTATTGTGAGACCCCTCACACAGCTCACTAGCATAAAAATACCATTTAAATGGTCAGAAGAAGCAAATAAGGCTTTCCACTTGTTAAAGACAAGGTTTACTTCCGCTCCCATATTACGCCATCCAGACCCATCCCTCCAATACATTCTGGAGGTAGATGCGTCAAACCTGGCAGTAGGAGCAATACTCTCCCAACGACCAACCCACACTTCACCACTTCATCCAGTCGCCTTTTTTTCTAAATCCCTGAGCAGTCCCGAGATAAATTACCCCGTGGGTGAAAAGGAACTGCTTGCTATAAAATTGGCTCTGGAGAATTGGCGACATTTACTCGAAGGCACCCAATTACCAATAATTATATACACGGACCATAAAAACCTCCAATATCTTCAGACTAGCAAAACTCTCTCGCATCGACAGGTACGATGGTCACTATTCTTTCTAAGGTTTAACTTCCTAGTGACCTACACACCTGCAGATAAGAACAAAAAGGCGGATGCACTATCACGACTAACTGAAGAAAACTACTTTGAAATTCCTTCCGTTCCTATAATACCTCACAAATGCATTATTGGAGTTGTCCGTTCCTTGAAGGAAGAGGTTCTGCATGGTATAAGGTTGGATTCACCCCCACCACAACTAAATACCGATGCAGAAGGCTTCCTCTACTACAACGACAAACTTTACATACCACCTACCCTACGCACCAAGATCTTGGAATTATCGCATGATGTGCCTATGGCAGGACATATGGGTATGACAAAGACTTTCAATTTGATTTCTCGGCAATTCTGGTGGCCTGACATGAAAACATCTATACAAAAATTCGTCTCTTCATGCAATGTCTGTGCCAGGTCCAAAATTGACACTACGAGACCATCCGGTCTACTATGTAGTCTACCAATACCCCAAACTCCATGGGAGGTTTTGTCATTGGACTTCATCGTAGAATTGCCTCCTTCCAAAGGATTTAATACCATCTTGGTGTCAGTGGACCATCTGACAAAGATGGCACATTTCATTGCTATTCGCAGACTACCTTCGTCCAAACAAACGGCAGAACTCCTGATGAAACATGTCTTCAGATTACATGGTATCCCAAAAACTCTTTTGTCTGACCGTGGATCCCAATTTATTTCTAAATTCTGGCAAGAACTATGTCACATACTACGGATTGAGCGGAAGCTCATTTCTCCTTACCATCCGCAGACCAACGGACAGACTGAAAGAGTCAACCAATGCATCGAGCAGTATTTACGTTGTTACACTTCTTACCAACAGGATGATTGGTTGGATCTTCTCCCCCTGGCAGAATTTGCCTACAACAACGCAACTCACAGTACAACCAAGCAGAGTCCGTTCTACTTGAACTATGGGTTCCATCCCTCTATTCTCCCTCCACGCATCCTTCCTTCAAATAACCCAGTAGCCTCAGACTATCTTACCCAAATAAAGGATTCTCTGGGTTTACTAAATACTACCATTGCACACGCTCACAGTCAACAAAAGAAGTACTATGATCTTCGTAGAAGACCTTCTCCACAGTATACTATCGGGGATCTCGTTTGGCTCTCAACAAAAAACTTGAGACTGAAGATCCCTAGCAAAAAGCTTGGACCTCTGTTCTTGGGACCTTTCCCAATCAAGAAACTTATTGGAAAAGCTGCAGTGCAGCTTACATTGCCAATGGACCTAAAAATCCATCCCATTTTCCATGTGTCGCTACTAAAACCCCATGTTCCGGACCAAGGAATAAGGCCTAATATTCCACCTCCCCCTCCTGTACAAGTTGAAGGTGGAGAAGAATACAAGATAACAGAGATTCTGGATTCTCGTATCTACAGAAGAAGACTTCAGTACTTAGTTCGATGGAAGAACTATGGGCCCCAAGACGACACCTGGCTAAACACCTCTGACATACATGCCCCTAGATTAATCCGCAATTTTCATGCGAGATACCCAGACAAACCAGCTCCAGAGGCCTTCAGGAGCAGGCCTTAAGGGGGGGGGTATTGTAATGTTCCGGTACCTTTGGTACCCTAAATTACACTTTCCACAAGTGTATGCGCCCCACCATTTACTTTTGGAAAGGTGCGCATACACCTTTAAGACTGGAGCTGTCATCACTCAGCGCCGGACTAGATGGCTATTTAAGGCGTCGGTTCTCACTCACATGTGTTCGTTCAAACACCCTTACCTGGATGCTAACCTTGCTTGAAGCTTCCATGCTTGCAAGCTTACTTCGCTGACGGAACCTCGCTGCGCTGATCCCTGTATCCCGCTACTGGATCATCCGCCTCTCCTGAACCACCCTTCGGCTGTATCGCTAATAGTGCTAAGTACCCCGCAGGGGAATTCTCTATAAACTTATACTAAGCTTACACTATCTAGCTCTGCATAGTAAAGACTGTTTATTACATCTGCATAACTAGATTGCTAGCTCTTGAGACTACTGCTTCTTTTCTGCACTGGGTTGATCTCTTTTGTATGTCCACCTGCTATTCTGTCATCTGCTACCATACAACATTGCTAAACCTTCCTGCATCCATCTGCTACTGTCTCACCTTCAAGTGTCTATCACCTACCACCTCCACTTAACCTATCCCTCAACCTTCATCATTGTGTTACCACATACATAAAGTCATTCTAGGAACCAGCTTGCTAATTGTGTGTATTTACTGGCTGAAATAAGACCTTCCACACATGATGAGTCATTGAGGTTGGGAATGGTATCTCGGCATATCTCTTACATGACTACTGATGTGGAACTATTTCTGCTGCTGAGAATCCACACCATATAAGAAACGCAGGAGCGTTACATCAGGTAAACCCATGTGGGCTAATTTTTGGGGCCTATACAGGCTGACACTTACTTCTGTATCCTGTGAATGCCTAATGTACCTTCAGCCACAGAATACTACGTTCTTGGCTGTCAGGTAAACCCATGTGGGCCATTTTTTGGGCCTATACAGGCCGACACTTACTTCTGTATCCTGTGAATGCCTAATGTACCTTCAGCCACAGAATACTACGTTCTTAGCTGTCAGGTAAACCCATGTGGGCTAATTTTTGGGGCCAATACTGGCCGGCACTTACTTCTGTATCCTGTGAATGACTAATGTACCTCCAGCCACCAAATACTACATTCTTAGCTGTCAGGTAAACCCATGTGGGCTAATTTTTGGGGCCTATACAGGCTGACACTTACTTCTGTATCCTGTGAATGCCTAATGTACCTTCAGCCACAGAATACTACGTTCTAAGCTGTCAGGTAAACCCATGTGGGCTAATTTTTGGGGCCTATACAGGCTGACACTTACTTCTGTATCCTGTGAATGCCTAATGTACCTTCAGCCACAGAATACTACGTTCTTAGCTGTCAGGTAAACCCATGTGGGCCAATTTTTGGGGCCTATACTGGCCGACACTTATTTCTGTATCCTGTGAATGCCTAATGTACCTTCAGCCACAGAATACTACGTTTTTAGCTGTCAGGTAAACCCATGTGGGCTAATTTTTGGGGCCAATACTGGCCGGCACTTACTTCTGTATCCTGTGAATGACTAATGTACCTCCAGCCACCAAATACTACATTCTTAGCTGTCAGGTAAACCCATGTGGGCTAATTTTTGGGGCCTATACTGGCCGACACTTACTTCTGTATCCTGTGAATGCCTAATGTACCTCCAGCCACCAAATATACTACGTTCTTAGCTATCAGGTAAACCCATGTGGGCTAATTTTTGGGGCCAATACTGACTGACACTTACTTCTGTATCCTGTGAATGCCTAATGTACCTCCAGCCACAGAATACTATGTTCTTAGCTGTCAGGTAAACTCATGTGGGCTAATTTTTGGGGCCAATACTGGCCGACACTTACTTCTTTATCCTGTGGATGCCTAATGTACCTCCAGCCACCAAATACTATGTTCTTAGCTGTCAGGTAAACCCATGTGGGCCAATTTTTGGGGCCTATACAGGCCGACACTTACTTCTGTATCCTGTGAATGCCTAATGTACCTTCAGCCACAGAATACTACGTTCTTAGCTGTCAGGTAAACCCATGTGGGCAAATTTTTGGGGCCTATACAGGCCGACACTTACTTCTGTATCCTGTGAATGCCTAATGTACCTCCAGCCACCAAATATACTACGTTCTTAGCTATCAGGTAAACCCATGTGGGCTAATTTTTGGGGCCAATACTGACTGACACTTACTTCTGTATCCTGTGAATGCCTAATGTACCTCCAGCCACAGAATACTATGTTCTTAGCTGTCAGGTAAACTCATGTGGGCTAATTTTTGGGGCCAATACTGGCCGACACTTACTTCTTTATCCTGTGGATGCCTAATGTACCTCCAGCCACCAAATACTATGTTCTTAGCTGTCAGGTAAACCCATGTGGGCCAATTTTTGGGGCCTATACAGGCCGACACTTACTTCTGTATCCTGTGAATGCCTAATGTACCTTCAGCCACAGAATACTACGTTCTTAGCTGTCAGGTAAACCCATGTGGGCAAATTTTTGGGGCCTATACAGGCCGACACTTACTTCTGTATCCTGTGAATGCCTAATGTACCTTCAGCCACAGAATACTACGTTTTTAGCTGTCAGGTAAACCCATGTGGGCTAATTTTTGGGGCCAATACTGGCCGACACTTACTTCTGTATCCTGTGAATGCCTAATGTACCTCCAGCCACCAAATACTACATTCTTAGCTGTCAGGTAAACCCACGTGGTCTAATTTTTGGGGCCTATACTGGCAGACACTTACTTCTGTATCCTGTGAATGCCTAATGTACCTTCAGCCACAGAATACTACGTTCTTAGCTGTCAGGTAAACCCATGTGGGCTATTTTTTGGGGCCTATACAGGCCGAGACTTACTTCTGTATCCTGTGAATGCCTAATGTACCTTCAGCCACAGAATACTACGTTCTTAGCTGTCAGGTAAACCCATGTGGGCTAATTTTTGGGGCCTATACAGGCTGACACTTACTTCTGTATCCTGTGAATGCCTAATGTACCTTCAGCCACAGAATACTACGTTCTTAGCTGTCAGGTAAACCCATATGGGCCAATTTTTGGGGCCTATACAGGCCGACACTTACTTCTGTATCCTGTGAATGCCTAATGTACCTTCAGCCACAGAGTACTACGTTCTTAGCTGTCAGTTAAACCCATGTGGGCAAATTTTTGGGGCCTATACAGGCCGACACTTACTTCTGTATCCTGTGAATGCCTAATGTACCTTCAGCCACAGAAAACTACGTTCTTAGCTGTCAGGTAAACCCATGTGGGCTAATTTTTGGGGCCAATACTGGCCGGCACTTACTTCTGTATCCTGTGAATGACTAATGTACCTCCAGCCACCAAATACTACGTTCTTAGCTGTCAGGTAAACCCACATGTTCTAATTTTTGGGGCCTATACTGGCCGACACTTATTTCTGTATCCTGTGAATGCCTAATGTACCTTCAGCCACAGAATACTACGTTTTTAACTGTCAGGTAAACCCATGTGGGCTAATTTTTGGGGCCAATACTGGCCGGCACTTACTTCTGTATCCTGTGAATGACTAATGTACCTCCAGCCACCAAATACTACATTCTTAGCTGTCAGGTAAACCAATGTGGGCTAATTTTTGGGGCCTATACTGGCCGACACTTACTTCTGTATCCTGTGAATGCCTAATGTACCTCCAGCCACCAAATATACTACGTTCTTCGCTATCAGGTAAACCCATGTGGGCTAATTTTTGGGGCCAATACTGACTGACACTTACTTCTGTATCCTGTGAATGCCTAATGTACCTCCAGCCACAGAATACTATGTTCTTAGCTGTCAGGTAAACTCATGTGGGCTAATTTTTGGGGCCAATACTGGCCGACACTTACTTCTTTATCCTGTGGATGCCTAATGTACCTCCAGCCACCAAATACTATGTTCTTAGCTGTCAGGTAAACCCATGTGGGCCAATTTTTGGGGCCTATACAGGCCGACACTTACTTCTGTATCCTGTGAATGCCTAATGTACCTTCAGCCACAGAATACTACGTTCTTAGCTGTCAGGTAAACCCATGTGGGCAAATTTTTGGGGCCTATACAGGCCGACACTTACTTCTGTATCCTGTGAATGCCTAATGTACCTTCAGCCACAGAATACTACGTTTTTAGCTGTCAGGTAAACCCATGTGGGCTAATTTTTGGGGCCAATACTGGCCGACACTTACTTCTGTATCCTGTGAATGCCTAATGTACCTCCAGCCACCAAATACTACATTCTTAGCTGTCAGGTAAACCCACGTGGTCTAATTTTTGGGGCCTATACTGGCAGACACTTACTTCTGTATCCTGTGAATGCCTAATGTACCTTCAGCCACAGAATACTACGTTCTTAGCTGTCAGGTAAACCCATGTGGGCTATTTTTTGGGGCCTATACAGGCCGACACTTACTTCTGTATCCTGTGAATGCCTAATGTACCTTCAGCCACAGAATACTACGTTCTTAGCTGTCAGGTAAACCCATGTGGGCTAATTTTTGGGGCCTATACAGGCTGACACTTACTTCTGTATCCTGTGAATGCCTAATGTACCTTCAGCCACAGAATACTACGTTCTTAGCTGTCAGGTAAACCCATATGGGCCAATTTTTGGGGCCTATACAGGCCGACACTTACTTCTGTATCCTGTGAATGCCTAATGTACCTTCAGCCACAGAGTACTACGTTCTTAGCTGTCAGTTAAACCCATGTGGGCAAATTTTTGGGGCCTATACAGGCCGACACTTACTTCTGTATCCTGTGAATGCCTAATGTACCTTCAGCCACAGAAAACTACGTTCTTAGCTGTCAGGTAAACCCATGTGGGCTAATTTTTGGGGCCAATACTGGCCGGCACTTACTTCTGTATCCTGTGAATGACTAATGTACCTCCAGCCACCAAATACTACGTTCTTAGCTGTCAGGTAAACCCACATGTTCTAATTTTTGGGGCCTATACTGGCCGACACTTATTTCTGTATCCTGTGAATGCCTAATGTACCTTCAGCCACAGAATACTACGTTTTTAACTGTCAGGTAAACCCATGTGGGCTAATTTTTGGGGCCAATACTGGCCGGCACTTACTTCTGTATCCTGTGAATGACTAATGTACCTCCAGCCACCAAATACTACATTCTTAGCTGTCAGGTAAACCAATGTGGGCTAATTTTTGGGGCCTATACTGGCCGACACTTACTTCTGTATCCTGTGAATGCCTAATGTACCTCCAGCCACCAAATATACTACGTTCTTCGCTATCAGGTAAACCCATGTGGGCTAATTTTTGGGGCCAATACTGACTGACACTTACTTCTGTATCCTGTGAATGCCTAATGTACCTCCAGCCACAGAATACTATGTTCTTAGCTGTCAGGTAAACTCATGTGGGCTAATTTTTGGGGCCAATACTGGCCGACACTTACTTCTTTATCCTGTGGATGCCTAATGTACCTCCAGCCACCAAATACTATGTTCTTAGCTTTCAGGTAAACCCACATGATCTAATTTTTGGGGCCTGTACTGGCCGACACTTACTTCTATATCCTGTGAATGCCTAATGTACCTCCAGCCACCAAATACTACGTTCTTAGCTGTCAGGTAAACCCATGTGGGCTAATTTTTGGGGCCAATACTGGCTGACACTTATTTCTGTATCCTGTGGATGCCTAATGTACCTTCAGCCACAGAATACTGCGTTCTTAGCTGTCAGGTAAACCCATGTGGGCTAATTTTTGGGGCCAATACTGGCCGACACTTACTTCTTTATCCTGTGAATGCCTCATTTTTCAGACTGGAATTGAAAATCAATGGTTCTGTAAAGGTTCTGCCAATTTGTGGAATGGATGCGGACCTATTTTATAGATGTGTGAATGGACCCTATATGTATTCGACATGTATTTACCGGCTGCTGTCAGTTCTGGCTAAATTAAGAAAAAAAAAAACATTTTTGCTGTAAAAAAAAAAAGAAAAATTTTTTAGGGCAACTTTTCCAATTGCACTACTTCTGTTATGACATTTTCCATGTGGTGGGACTATTTGTGCACAGCTAGTTAGTCTTTTGTGGCTGCGAATATGACCTAAAGGTTTTTAAAGTTCGCCTCCCATTAAAGTCAATGGGGCCCGCCGCGAACTTGCGGTTTGCGGACTTTTGAGAAAATTTGCCGATGTTCGTCCATCACTAGTGACAAGTACATGTGATTTCAAATTTGTATGGAATTCTTACCAGAAGGTCCCATTCCTGCACCCAGCAAAGGTAACTGTGAGGGGTTGGTTACGCTGACGAAGTCTATGACTCAACGCGTATGGGGGAGGAGCCTGCACATCATCACGCTGATTCCCGGAGGTTGCAGGAAGTGTTGTGCCCAGGAAGTCCGCACTGCTTAAGTGCTTGACAATGTAAGTGCGATTTCATCTTTTGTATCAATAAATAGCCTTTTTAAGACAGAGAGCACTAGATCTCCTTTTTATTTTTATCCCGGATGCCATTTATGTCTGGAGAGAGTATCTGGAAGCGGTGATAGGAGGTCTTACCAGGCGACTGTGATTTACCCAAAGCGTATTTGACTCTCAGGAGTCTGTCTCTGAGGTGAGCTGCTAACCTTACATTTGGCACTAGGATCACTTGGAGTGAAGCATGCAGCACCTTTGATCACACTCACAGATGAAGATTTCAGTTATTACTGTGTCACTTTATTTTCACGGTGTATTGGGACTTTATATTATCACGGTTCACTTTTTGATTTAATATTATTCCTTTTTTGGAGAAGATTTGGTCACTTTATTAATTTATTTATTAATTTAATACACAGCGATTGTTTTTATTCACTTAGCGCAGCAATATTATTTATTCAGGCACCACTAACACCAATTTTTGGAACCTGTATGACAAGTAGAGTTCAGCGAACACCTGGATGTCCGGGTTTGGCCGAACTTGGAAAAAAAGTCCATGATTGTGACCCGAACTTAACCCGAACTTTACCCAGATCTCGAACCCCATTGAAGTCAATGGTGACCCGAACTTTTGAGCACTAAAAGGGCTCTAAAAAAACATGGAAAGGGCTAGAGGGCTGCAAATGGCAGCAAAATCTTCTTAAGAGCATGGCAAGTGCTCTACAAACAAATGTAGATAGGGAAATAATTTAAAATAACATAAAAAAACTGAAAAATAAAAATTAATCATCTTGCTCTAGGAGGATGAGGCCCATATGGAGTAGGAGGTTAAGGTGGCGGTGGATGTGGCGGTGTAGGTGGAAGCGGCGGTGGAGGACGAGGTAGCCAACACTGGTTTTTGTTTTTAATTGTAAATTTCTTTTTAAATTAGGGTACACCCCAAAAGAGTGAGAAAGGTCATGAATGAAAAACTGAAAAATAATTTTCCCCTTAAATTTGTGCTTTTTGAATAGCAGATTATAACAGCAGTGTCTAAATGCTGTATGTCACAGTAAAATATGAAGGTAAAAACGTTTTTTTTTTTTTTAAATCCACATTAAGCAGACACATATGCACTGAGCTTGCATTACATGGCCGCTACACGCCGCATCTCCTCCTCACTGGGCTCAGGTCAGGGCAAAAAGATCATGCACTGCACCCCCACACAATAAAATCGATGTAGATCACTGCCTGATTAAAGAAGATTCTTCCTATTCTTTCCCTGAAAGCAATCTCCAGCCTGCCCCTACAATAATCTCCTATCTCTCCGTCAGCAGCATCAGGAACCTCTCCCTACAGTAGTTAGAGCAGAGTGACGTGCGGCGCTATGTCACTCCAGCTTATATAGAAGCTGGGTCACATGCTGCACTGGCCAATCACAGCCATGCCATTAGTAGGCATGGCTGTGATGGCTTCTAAGGACACACTAGTTAAACGCTTGTTGATTGGCTTCCCTGCAGCTGTTGAAACCGCGCCGTTAAAACCGTGCCAAAACATGAAATAAATTACCGAACAACGGACTGTATCCCGAACATACAGTAAAATGTTCGGGTTCGTGTCCGGGTACTGAACACCAAAAAGTCCCGTAGGATCCCGAACAATACAGTCCGTGTTCGCTCAACCCTAATGACAAGTATATGTGATTTCAAATTTGTATGGATTTTTTAGCAGCAGGGCCCGTTCCTGCGCCCAGCAAGAGTAACTGCAAGGGGTTATGGTGTTCAGGCACCACCAACAACCAAGGCCCAATTTTTCTGCACCTGTATGACAAGTACATGCGATTTGAAATTTGTATGTATATTTGTATATGACATTTTTTGCTTTAGAAGTTTCAGTATTGCTGCAGCAGGCTACATACATCGTAGAGATGCACTACTTTACAGGCACATTCAGGGGACCCCCGGGTACGATATTTGAAGGAATTTTTCATTTTTTATAGTTTCATTTTAAGCCTCATTAAAATCAGTAAGTCAGTGCTCCTTTAAAAACGATAGTTTTTAAAAAGTTTTTTTTCATTAGTACATGTTCCCCAGGTCAGGACCCGGACCCCCACCATTCACTTTTTTGGGGCAATAACTTGCATTTAAGCCTTCACAATGAGGCCGTTTGATTTTCGAGGTTCGAGTCCCATAGACTTCAATGGGGTTCCTTTGTTCGAATTAACTTTTCCTCTGTTCGCAGTGTTCTTGTGCGAACCGAACCGGGGGGTGTTCGGCTCATCACTACTTGCTTGTGGCAAAATAATTTTAAACCCAAAAATACACAATAAACTAAATGGTAGATGTTCTCATATCATAATTTTTAACTACATTATACCAATAAATTACCTAAACTGCCCTGATATTAGAGGAACCCAGTACAAAGAAGTCAGAGGATCATCAATGAACTTATTCTGAAAGTGTTTGGTGCCTGTTTATCTCTGGCTTCAATAGTTGCTCAATGGTAGAGTGAAGTCAAAACTTTAGATTTGTATACATTGCATAAAACACACATGTGAAGTAATCATTCTGGCACAGTGGACGGTCAGTGGATCATTGCAGGAATATAATTAATTCTCACTCTCACAATTTTCCAACTTTTTCCTATTGAAACACTTATCAGTTGCTTCATTACCATAACATATTGTTTTAATGCTTGCTCAATAGACAATTTTCTTCACACTGTGTCCTTGGTGAAATTTGAACCTGCATTCTGACTATGCCCCATGGGCACCCCTAGGCTATATAATCAATTTTGAGTAATCCTCAGCAAACATAATATGTCTAATTTTGACCCTGCATGCCTGGACACCCTTCCCCTCATCCCCTGAGGATATATTGAACAACCGTACTTCATACTCTTGAAATTCATGCCATAGCTCTTCCAATCTTCACTTTTCCCTATAGGAGCCTTTGAGAGCTTACCCAGTAACTCCTTTCCCCTAATGGTTGACTGTTTTTTTTAAGGTCCATGAACTCATACTATCTGCCCATACTTTGTGCCTGGAGTAAATACATGCTGCTACCCAATATGCATAGAGTGCATTGTGAGCACAATGTGGACAGTGTGGACAACCCTTCCAGTGCTCCCTTTGGTGATAGTTTTTTACCTTTCACACCCATGCAAATACTTCTCTGTTTCATTTGTCTCACTACATTGCTTCTCCTATGTTACGTTATGGGGATGCAGCAGCTGTATGAACACAGACACAGGTCCTAATTTGACAGGTGTGTGGGTGCAGGTGTATGGCCACAAACAAAGACAGTATGCATTCAGGGCCACTCATCCACACTTGCACACCTGCCAAATAAGGACCCTTAGGCCTCTTTCACACGGAGCTGACCGTATTGCAATCCGCTCCGGCACTTTTTTTTTTTTTTTTTTACGGACACGGATGACACTTGTGTCATCCGCTCCGTATGTCCGCATATCATCCCATCCGTTTGCGGATGATATATGGACATAATGTATGTCTATGGGATTGCGGATGTCAGCGGATGACACCGCTGACATCCGATTTTGCGTCCTTTACGCAATCCCATTGACATGCATTATGTCCGTATATCACCCGCAAACGGATGGGGTGATATACGGACATACGGAACGCCCGTGTGAAAGAGGCCTTAGAGTAACAGGCTGCTCCAGCTGCATGAACAATCCACTCATTCACCTGGCCAGAGTATCTGTATGAATGAGTCCTTAGGGCTCATTAACCACTTTACCACCGGAGGATTTTCCTGCTTTACGTCCAGGGCACTTTTTGCAACTCGGCACTGCATGACTTTAACTGACAATTGTGCGGTCATGAAATGCTGTACCCAAATTACATTTATGTCCTTTTTTTCTCACAAACAGAGCTCTCTTTTGGTGGTATTTGATCATCTCTGCGCTTTTTATTTTTTGCGAAATTAATAAAAAAAGAGCGAAAATTTTGAGAAAAAATTACATTTTCAACTTTGTCTTTTAAAAAATATCCAATATACTCAATTTATGTCATATATTTTGGCCAAAATGTATTTAGCTACATGCCTTTGACAAAAAAAATCTCAGTGAGCGTATTTTTATTGGTTTGCGCAAAAGTTATAGCGTCTACAAACTATGGTGTAAATACTGGAATTTACGCAGCTTTAATTTCTGACTGCCTATCTCATTTCATGAAATGCTAAAATGGCACGGCAGGACAAAACCCCCCCAAATTACCACTTTTTGGAAAGTAGACATCCTAAGGAATGTCCTGAGAGGCATGTTCAGCTCATTGAATATTTAATTTTTTTGTCACAGGTGTTTGAAAAATGACTGAAAAAATTGTTTTATTTTTTTTACACAAAGTTGTCATTGAAATGATATATTGCTCACACATGCCATGGGTATATGTGTAATTACACCCAAAAATATATTCTGCTGCTTCTGTGTACAGGGATACCACATATGTGAGACTTTTTGGGAGCCTAGCTGTGTACAGGACCCCGAAAACTAATCCCCACCATCAGAATTTCAAAAGGCGTACATTTTTCATTGCATTTTCTCACTACCTATAACGGTTTAGGAGGCCCTGAAATGTCAAGATACCCCCCCCCCCCCCAAATGACCCCATTTTGGAAAGTAGACACCCCTTGCTGTTTTCTGAGAGGCATGATGAGTCCATGGAATATTTTATATTTTGCCACAAGTTTTGGGAAAATTAAAGGTTTTTAAAAAAAAAAAAAAAATGTTAACACAAAGTTGTCACTAAAAGATACATTTCTCACACATGCAATGGGTATATGTGAAATGACACCCCAAAATACATTCTGCTGCTTCTCCTGAGTACATGTGTGAGACTTTTTTGCAGTCTAGCTGAGTACAGGACCCTGAAAATCAATCACCACTTTCAGGCTTTCTAAGGGCGTAAATTGCTGATTTCACTCCTGACTACCTATCACAGTTTCAAGACAGCACAACCCCCCCCCCCCAAATGACCCATTTTCGGAAAGTAGACACCCTTTATTTGCAGAGAGTGTTTTGCAGATCTCACTTTTTGTCACTAAGTTTTGGAAATTGAAAAAAAAAAAAGCATTTTCCTGTTTTTTCTTCATTTTCCAAAAAAAATGAGAGCTGCAAAATACTCACCAAAATACTCTCAGCAAATAGCTTGGAGTGTCTACTTTGCAAAACGGGGTCATTTGGGGGGGGGGGGGGGTTGTGCCATCTTGGCTTTTTAATGGCCTTCAAAAGTGTGATAGGTAGTAAGGAGTGAGATCAACAATTTACGCCCTTAGAAAACCTGAAGGTGGGGATTGGTTTTCAGGGTCCTGTACGCGGCTAGACTGCCAAAAAGTCTCACACATGAGGTATCCCTGTACTCAGGAGAAGCAGCAGAATGTATTTTGGGGTGTCATTTCACATATACTGGCAAAATATAAACTATTCCATGGACTCACCATGCCTCTCAGCAAATAGCTTAGAGTGTCTACTTAGCAAGATAGCACAGACCCCCCCCCCCCCCAAATGACCCCATTTTGCAATCTTGAAAAGGAGAGTCTTCACCTATTGCCATAAATCAATGTCGTAAATTCTTTTTAATTGATTAATTTCTTTTTAAAAGCATATACCAATCTTAGTGAGTACAGTCTACGGTGTGGAATATATATAAAAATATTTATTCGCCAGACATGTAAACACAATATATGATCAAACAAGAAATGACACAAAAAGATAACTTCTACAGAAAAATACTAACTTCAAATAATCAAGGCAATGTGATGTTTAGCTCAATAATGAAAGTGAAACTGAAACAAAGTGAAATAAAACAAAGTGAAAGCAAAACTAAAGCAAGATTACCATTTCTTCCCAGGTATAGTATAAGCCATAAATTAATGTTCTATATAAACAGACTACAATGGTCTGCGTAATGCATAGTTGAAAGTCATTCCACTGCAGATGAAATGAGAATAAGCCATGCAAAACAGAAGACTTAAAATTGCAAATAATGCACTAAATCTGATATTAATAAAAATGTATAAAAACAAAAATCAGCTTTGTAGAGAAAAATCTACCATGGTTTATACGGCTGGGATTGTAATCTCATTACCCTTAAATATGCAATATAAAACATATAAGGAAGGAATAAACAATTGTTGAATAAAATCAAATAATACAGCAAGGCATAATTACCACACTTAAGATGGCCGCTGGCTTCAATTGGGCGTTGCCAAAGTCCTAAGATGGACGCCTTTCTTAAGATGGTGGATTCCCTTCAAGTTTCAGATGAATGATGGACAAATATGGAGTATGTCTGGATGAGTCTATTGAGGAATGTAATAGTGTGTGTGATGTAAGTGTATTGTCTGATGGGCAGTGTAATGTGTGTCTCCCTCTCATCTGGGTTGGTCTTTTATATGGTAAGAACAAAGAGCTATAAAAATTACCATAAGTAAAACCCAGAGGGATGAAACATTATCCCAATTGGTCAGGATATTCTATACCTAAACTGGTGAGGTCAGAGACACACCTCTTTAAATAATTAACCCTATACCTTGGATAATAAAATTAGGATGATTTCTCTATATGTAAGATTAATCATATAACACAACATAAAACTTTGTCCAGACTCCCAGTACATACATAAATGTCCACCTGTATCTCCATCATTCACCTTGGCAAGTAATGCCATTTCAATAATTATATTATTTAACACAATATAATATTTTTATATGAGAATATCTCAAATTATCTCAAGACTGCACCTGGTATTTTGTCTCCAGAGGGCAGTATCGTACCGTTCATTAGATTTTGTATTCAACATAATTAAAACATTTTGTTATCTGATGACCTATTGACCTCTAGCTAGTGAATAGCAATTACTTATTTGACCATGCCATAGGGCTGTCAGACATAGTCTAGGTTGATAATATTTACGACACCTTTGAGCACTTAACTAGTCCAAAGCAATTCTTATATAAACACTCCTACCACATGCCTTAACATGAAGTAATTCGTTTTCACTTTAGTTTTAAGTCTACGTAAGATACTACTATGAGAATATAAACCCAAAATGTGATATAACATTCCTAAATATATATGTATATGCCATACATAATATAATGACATAATTATAGCTAATATCTTCTCACATATAATAATGTACCTTTAACATTTATATGGTTCATCTTTAAATGTATGCTGAAAATATACTGGGGTATTGTCCATTGTTATATACTTATAGACAGACTGAGATATCCCCCCTTAACATAGCGTCAGACTGACTGAGTCTTATCTGATAAATATGTCAAAAGAAATCTTATTTACAATTACATAGAAATACAAAGATCTCTGTTGAAACCACAGACCCTTTGTAAGCCTGTGAGAGACATTTTGAAAATGAACCTTCTTTGACCTTAGAAACAACATGGAAGCCATCCTGTTCAGAATCTCTTATGCATAATACGAAATATACATGGCTTTTAAAATCATTTTTCTTTTTACCTATTATTATTTTAATCAACCCCCAATAACCCCGACAAAATACACAATTGTACCTCATCTAAAATATATGGAAGCAGGCGAAGTAAGGGCATGATATTCTTATATCCTTATACCTTATATCCGGTCCATTCCAAATTCTTATCATCTGGAATGGACCGGAAAAAATGATTAATGATTTGTCTTAAGGACATGAATAAAAACCATTACAATATGTATTTTACTATGAACTATAGTAAAACTAGAGTCCCCTTCCTGGACACTTGGATATATAAAGACGAAACTGGAAATGTGAAAAACACCTTATACAGAAAAGAAACAGCAGGAAACACAATCCTGCATGCATCCAGCTCCCATTCTACACCTCTCAAAAAATCTATCCCCTATAGTCAATTCCTAAGATTGAAAAGGAATTGCACAAACCCCAAAGATTTCCAAAACGAAGAGGACGCCCTCAACGAACGTCTGATGCAAAGGGGATACACAAAAACGTCCCTAAGGAAGGCCTTCAATAGGGTAAAGAAAAGAGACAGACAGGAAATTCTCTTTAAAGAAAACAAAAACATAGAACTTACCAAGGAGAAAGAAAAACAAACAACAATAATTATAATGAGGTACACCAATGAACACCAAAAAATACGTACTATTCTTATAAAACACTGGCCCATACTTAAGGAGGACCTTGTACCAGAAAATCCACTGGTCACTTTTAGAAAAGCGAGATCAATTAAACAAACTTTTGTTCATAGTTAACATAAAGAGGGATCAAGGAAGGACCCATGTAAAAACAAGGGCACGTTCCCCTGTGGAAGTTGTGTCCAATGCGTAGTCATTCGTAAATGCACCACTAAAATACTACCAAGATTTCTTTAAACCTAAACACTTTGCAAACTGCAAAACAAAGGGAATTGTCTACCTAATGCAATGTGAATGTGGCACATTCTACGCAGGCAAAACCCGAAAAGAATTCGGGAAAAGGGTGAATAAGCATGTGCAACGTATGATAATCGGAAATTTCTACCTTCCCCTTGGAAGACATGCTGCATACAGTCATAACTATAAGATGCCAAGAACCACATGTATGGCCCTTGATAGAATCCACATTACAGCAAGGGGGGGGGGGGGGACTGGAATAAGACGCTCTTACAATTAGAAATGCGCTGGATCAGACTTCTAAAAGCCACATCACCTCCCGGCCTTAACGAAGCAGAAAGCTTTCGTCCATTCCTAGAAGGCTTTGTCTCAGGGAAAACAGACAAGCCTCCAAAAAAGAATGAAATACACCACAAACTGCGTTTGATCCATTCACCTAAACTCTTGTTGAACAACTTTAACCACTTTAAGACCGGAGGATTTTTCTGCTTAAGGTCGAGGCCACTTTTTTCAACTTGGCACTGCGCAACTTTAACTGACAATTGCGCGGTCATGCAACGCTGTACCCAAACAAAATTTGCGTCCTTTTTTTCCCACAAACAGAGCTGTCTTTTGGTGGTATTTGATCACCTCTGCGCTTTTCATTTTTTGCGATATTATTAAAAAAAGAGCGAACATTTTGTGAAAAAAGTGACATTTTCTACTTTGACAGTTAAAAAATATCAAATATATTCAACTTTTGTCATATATTTAGGCCAAAATGTACTTAGCAACATGTCTTTGACAAAAAAAATGAGCCTATTTTTAACCACTTTAAGACCGGAAGATTTTACCCCATTCCTGACCAGGTCATATTTTGCAATTTGGCACTGCGTTACTTTAACGGACAATTGTGCAGTCATGTGACACTGTACCCAAATTCAATTTATGTCCTTTTTGTTCCCCACAAATACAGCTTTCTTTTGGTGGTATTTGATCACCTGTGCAATTTTTAATTTTTGAAAAAAAGAGCGACAATTTTGAAAATAAAAACAATATTTTTCACATTCTGATATATAACATACCCCCAAAAAAATTTACAAATCAAAATTTTTTAACATTTTAGGCCAATTTGCTGTCTGCTACATATTTTTGGTAAAAACATCACAATTAGCATATTTTGATTATTTGGTTTGCGCAAAAGTTATCGCGTTTACTAACTACGGGAAAGATTTGTCATTTTTATTGTTTATTTTGTTTTACTAGTAATGGCAGCGATCTGCGATTTTTTTGCAGGACTGCTACATTGCGGCGGACAGATCGGACCCCTGACTGACATTTTTGACACTTTTGGGGGGACCAGTGACATTACTACAGTAATCAGTGCTATAAATATGCACTGTTACTGTAATAATGACACTGGCAGGGAAGGGGTTAACACTGTTGGTGATCAAGGGGTTAAATGTGTACCTCATGCTTACTGACATGTGTGGGGGGAGGGGGATGTGTGACACAGACACAGATCGCAGGTTCAGCTATGCTGAATCCTGTGATCTGTCCCTGCCTGTCACAGAGGAGATCCGCCCGCTTTGTTTACACAAGCGGGCGGATTTCCACAGTCTTTCCCCCGACGATCGGGGAAAAGCGGCAGTGATCAGTGCCTCTCCTCCCCTGGCCCGACTCCCGCTGTGTCTAAACACACGCACGCCGCTGAGAGGGGGAGGAATCCGGCGATGTAGGTCTACATCGCTGGACCCAGCCGAGCCGCTCTGCTGCAGTAGCAGCAACGTGCGCGGTCGGCAAGTGGTTAACATACTAGAAACACCCTAGCATCCTTCAATACTCCTCCTTAGGAATCTCGGATCATAAGACACATCACAAATGCTAAAAATAAGAACACCCCCTGGTCTTGGTCCATTCACCCAAACTCTTGCTGAAAAACAGCAATTAATGGGAACTCCACAATCTCCCTCAAAACCCCTGGGTAACCCGACTAAGAGACCAACCACAAATGCAACCAAATAAAGACTCCACTCTAAAAAAATGTCTGAATAGGCCACTAAGCCCATAGACACCCCATATGATCATCACCCCAACCTTTGATGACAATCAACACATATACCCCCTCCAATAATAACTAGTAAACCAAAGATGCTCAAACCTCTGCAAGACTCTTTGTGTCCAGAACCCAGACCACCCTCTCTCCCCCTACCCGCAAGCCCCCATGACACAATCACATGTGTCATTTCCCACCCTTGAACTCCTACTGCTGTTAAGAATACTTAATGATAAATTGCATTTATGTTTGTTATATTTTCTTATTCTCATAAGACCAATGTTGTCATTATGGACTATTTAATACTGGTAATCTCTTAAATTTATTATTGTAATGCTGATACCATTAATACTTCTCCCTCGTTGTGTTCACCAGAATCGCACCCGGCACGGAAAGCCCCGGTCCCCACAAACCGGGGCTTTTTAGGAGCTCAAGAGGGCGGTACAACTTGCTCCCTCTTTGATTCCCTCTGGGTATCAGCTCCCTACTTGTGTAGGCGGCTGCTATACCTGCTCGCGGCTAGACGGCATCCCTGGTGCACGCGTAGCCTTTCCCGATGCATGCGCATTAGGAACACAGCCGCATGACGGTCGTGACACGTGGTTTTGCGCGGCGCAGTACCGCTATATAAGGCCGGGGAACTGGACAGGGTGTCACTTCCCTCGCAGAGAGGGAGAGATGCACACCACTGGAAGCGCTGCCGATGGACCTTTTGAAAGACTGCTCTAGGACTACAAAAAAGTGAGTTTAAGTAGTGGAGCCATGCCTGCAACTCCTCCATAAGTATAGGAGGAATATTTTTCACTTGCACCTCATGGTCTTTTTCCACAATAAACTACTCACCTTTAAAACTGAAATTGTCACTTTTTTCTTGATAGTCACTTTGCAAAAAATCTGGATGGGAATCTGGAAAACGTTTGGATTCACCCAGCACAGCTGCTAATCTCTGCAGCCTAGACTGTGAGTAATATGAATCTCTATATAATAACATTATGGAACACCATAATAGGACATAACATTAACCCTTCTATATATATATATATATATATATATATATATACCATCCTCAGAAGCAGCACCCACAAAGTTCTCGATGCGATTCGGTCTTCTTACATGGATCAGGCAAATAAATAATATGTATGTATCAGAATAAACTGCACCAATGATAATTCCCCCCTTGGTTTGTATATGTTTTTCAATATATTTTGCTGTAATTGCAGAGATGGTGATAATTGCTTGATAAAGGCATACTATTGTAACAAGCCGAAATGCGTTGGATGTTTTTCTGATATTTTCTGTGCGGAATTCCAAGCCTGATCGCACGCATGGAAAAAACAGAGAAAAATGTTCTAAAAAGTCACCATAGCACCTATGTCACAAATCTCGATACTTTCTTCACCTCTTCACCAATGGGCCTTTAACCCAATACACAGCGTATGTGTAATATTTTAATATTTAATAAATTGTTTAACTTTATTCATATATTTGAACCAATTTTCATTTCATAAAGTCCCAATCTGAGGCACCAAACCCCACAAATCAGTATACTAAGGGATGTTGGCAAACAACTTATTTTTGGGCCACTTAGGGAATCGCAAACCCTTCACAACTAATTCACAGGATGGAAAACACATCCACGCCCTCATAGATCTCTAAAGCCCAAATTCAGTATATCCGTCTTGTGCTGATCAGCAGAGCACCAAAAAATACCAAAACCCAAAAACGAATCCCATCCTTCTCTGAGGCAAGCAGCCGGAACAGGAAAAGGAGGGATCCCCATCTCTCAGCCCAATAGTGAACTGAGAGCACAACCAATGCAAGAGGAGGGAAACATAATGGGAGACCTGATAGGGAATGAGTGGGATAGCCTGATGCAGGGCATACAGACGAGCTTCCACGGGAGAGAGCAACACTACACTTAAAAGACACCTAGAAAGGAAATCCACTCTTCACTGGCACATAAGATCTTTCGAAAGATATATTAGTGAAAATATCAACCCTGCAGGATTAAGGATCCAGATTTTTCCAACACTGGACAATATAACCTTGCAAATGAAAAAGGAATGGGAAAGTAAACTTAATGAGTGTTCACGTAGCCTGATGATAGATGATATTACTTCAGGAAGAATATCTCAGACAAATCAAAAGTCTGGACAGTGACATTAAAATGATATACGAACAATTATCCCCCCCCCCCCCCTCAAAACCGTCTCGCTATATAGTGAACAGGAAAGAAAACTAAAGGAACACCTGGAGGAACACAGCAAAGAAATTTTAAGAAAAAAGGAACGAAAATACTGGCGGGACAAGAACGCCTTCAGCCAAGGTCGGGCATACAAATGGACCAATATAAGGCAAAACCGCAATAAAACACAATACAGTAACAGACCCCCTAAAAACGTAGGAAACTACTATTCATCAGACTCATCATCATATGCCTCTGGACCTGAACAACATAAAGGAAGATGAAGGGGACCCCATAAACCAACTACACAAGACCAACAAATGGACAGTGAAACAAGAGAGGAAGAAGTCTATAATGAAAGAGGAGAATGTAACAACTTTGAACCAGATACACAGGGAGGAGGAACAGCAAGCCAACCACTGAAACCCCACCAAATATTTACCAGATCAAGAAGGAACAAAGAAAAGGAACCTAAGCAACTGAAACGTTTTTTTAGGGAAACAAGCAATGAAACAACCAAGACATCACAATCATCGGAACACCAAGAAACGAGACAGGAAGAGAGGAAGGATTAACAATAGTGAATCTCTCCTCACATACCCTCACAAAAGATCAAATGGAAGTATTGTCACTTGGACTCTCGTTCTGCCCGAATATGAGTACAGATAGATTCAAAGCCATCAAAGACATTAACCTCTTCGCCAGGAACCTGCTATTTAAAGTTATGTACAATGAGAATCCACCCAAATATGAGCCTTCCCCAGCCCTTACGGCGGCAAAATTCCGAGCCATAAGAACCTAAATATCTTGTTACAAGAAGGCGGTTTAGATAACCTGATGGAACCATCAACACAGATGGATAGCGAAGAGAGAAGAAGAAGAGGAGAGGGAGAAAGATCCCAACTTTAAAAAGAAATCCCAAAAATTTCCCTTGCTAAATCTGAACCCTGCCATAGCTTTGTTCGTAAGACAAACAACAAAGGATATCGAAAGACTAAGAGAAGACAAAACTACACACAATCTAACTAAAAGACAGGCCCTAAAAGAATTACAAAATAATGAAACAATTACAATCAAGCCTTCAGACAAAGGGGGGAATGTCGTTCTACTGGACAATGAGAGATATAAACCGATGTGTTTGAGAATATTGGAAAACAAGAAATGTTACAAGAAAATCTCACCGGTAATGATACAATCATACAATGAAGCATTTTATAAGATGATTGACAGAGCATTCAACGATGGAACCATATCCCAAACCCTATGGGAATACCTGCGGACAAAATTTCCAAGAGTACCAACCTTCTACGCCCTACCAAAGGTGCATAAAGACATCAAGAACCCTCCAGGTAGACCAATAATATCAGGAAATGGCAACATCAAGGAAACAACCAGCCGAGTAATACAGTGCCTTGCAAAAGTATTTGCCCCCCTTGAACTTTGCAACCTTTTGCCACATTTCAGGCTTCAAACATAAAGATATAAAACTGTAATTTTTTTGTGAAGAATCAACAACAAGTGGGACTCAATCATTAAGTGGAACGAAATTTATTGGATATTTCAAACTTTTTTAACAAATAAAAAACTGAAAAATTGGGTGAGCAAAATTATTCAGCCCCGTTAAGTTAATACTTTGTAGCGCCACCTTTTTCTGCGATTACAGCTGTAAGTCACTTGGGGTATGTCTCTATCAGTTTTGCCCATCGAGAGACTGAAATTTTTGCCCATTCCTCCTTGCAAAACAGCTTGAGCTCAGTGAGGTTTGATGGAGAGCGTTTGTGAACAGCAGTTTTCAGTTCTTTCCACAGATTCTCAATTGGATTCAGGTCTGGACTTTGACTTGGCCATTCTAACACCTGGATATGTTTATTTGTGAACCATTCCATTGTAGATTTTGCTTTATGTTTTGGATCATTGTCTTGTTGGAAGACAAATCTCCGTCCCAGTCTCAGGTCTTTTGCAGACTCCATCAGGTTTTCTTCCAGAATGGTCCTGTATTTGGCTCCATCCATCTTCCCATCAATTTTAACCATCTTCCATGTTCCTGCTGAAGAAAAGCAGGCCCAAACCATGATGCTGCCACCACCTTGTTTGACAGTGGGGATGGTGTGTTCAGGGTGATGAGCTGTGTTGCTTTTACGCCAAATATAATGTTTTGCATTGTTGCCAAAAAGTTTGATTTTGGTTTCATCTGACCAGAGCACCTTCTTCCACATGTTTGGTGTGTCTCCCAGGTGGCTTGTGGCAAACTTTAAATGACACTTTTTATGGATATCTTTAAGAAATGGCTTTCTTCTTGCCACTCTTACATAAAGGCCAGATTTGTGCAGTATACGACTGATTGTTGTCCTATGGACAGAGTCTCCCACCTCAGCTGTAGATCTCTGCAGTTCATCCAGAGTGATCATGGGCCTCTTGGCTGCATCTCTGATCAGTCTTCTCCTTGTATGAGCTGAAAGTTTAGAGGGACAGCCAGGCGTTCGTAGATTTGCAGATACTCATTCCATTTCAATATTATCGCTTGCACAGTGCTCCTGGGGATGTTTAAAGCTTGGGAAATCTTTTTGCATCCAAATCCGGCTTTAAACTTCTCCACAATAGTATCTTGGACCTGCCTGGTGTGTTCCTTGTTCTTCATGATGCTCTCTGCGCTTTAAATGGACCTCTGAGACTATCACAGCGCAGGTGCATTTATACGAAGACTTGATTACACACAGGTGGATTCTATTTATCATCATTAGTCATTTAGGTCAACATTGGAACATTCAGAGATCCTCACTGAACTTCTGGAGAGAGTTTGCTGCACTGAAAGTAAAGGGACTGAATAATTTTGCACGCCCAATTTTTCAGTTTTTTATTTGTTAACAAAGTTTGAAATATCCAATAAATTTCATTCCACTTCATGATTGTGTCCCACTTGTTGTTGATTCTTCCCAAAAAATTACAGTTTTATATCTTTATGTTTGAAGCCTGAAATGTGGCAAAAGGTTGCAAAGTTCAAGGGGGCTGAATACTTTCGCAAGGCACTGTAGATGCGTATTTAAGGCCACATGTAACCAAGTTGGCCTCATACACGAAGGATACCGTCCACCTTCTACAAATCCTGGATGGTTTGGTAATTCCAGCTGACGCCTTCCTGGTAACAATAGATGTGATAAGAAATCTGTACTACGCCATCTATTTAATGCAGCCAAGGTGTGCATTGGCCTCTGCTGGAAGTCCGCCCCCCCCCCTCGATCCCGCTTTGGCTGGCCAGGGGTAAACTCATTAATGACTTTGAGGACCTAATCCTGACTTCGCAGGGCAGGAGGGAACACTACACAGCGACTTGGGGATGCTGGAATATGTGCAGCCTCTCGGATGAGGGCAGAGCTCTCCAGGGTGCCACCTGAACCCTTTGGGATGCAGACCTGGGAGCCCACACAGGATCCCTTCGGTTTCTACCTTTTCTATTACTTTCCTCCTATCCTCTTATCACCCTTGATCTCTTGGGGGCCACCAATTCCTCAACTATACCCTATCTACTACCTGCCCCCTCCTTTTTCTCTCCTTTTCCTCCTGGATTTCCCCCCCCCCTCCCCCCCCTTCTTGTGTACTCAAAATGTCATCTTTACACTACACTTACGTATAGTACAACTGCCTTTGTCATCTATTTTTTTCTTTTTTGGTGAGAAAATATTTTTCGATTTACCTCTTGCACGTATTGCACGACGATGACTGCTGTTCTTATCTCTCGTCACATAGTAATGCTGTGATATAAGATTGAGTTTAAATGACTGATGTGCGATTTCCTTCCTCCCACCTTGGACTTTATATGGACTGCCCTCTTGCACCTGTTTCTCTACCAGGAATGTATGCACCTTGTACTCTAACTTGCTTTTCTCACATATCTATTGCGCAATTTGTTTATGTTGTACCATATCTTTGCTGTTATTGAGTGTGAAACATGTTCACGTTGTTCTTCTTATCTAAATAAAGAATTTGAAAAAAAAAAAACAATAGATGTGGAATCTCTTTATAACAACATTCCACATCAAAAAGGACTTGAAGCCGTAAAACACACATTGGGCCAACAGAGCCAACATGACATAAAATTTAACTACTTCATTATGCGAATGTTGGACTTTATTCTCAACCACAATTTCTTCTCCTTTTGTGGCTCATACTACCTCCAAACATGTGGAGTTGCAATGGGCACCAGTTGTGCCCCATCTTACGCAAACATTTATTTAGGAATGTGGGAACAAGATTTCCTGGCACAAGAAGAGAACAACCTATATGCGAACAACATACTGCTTTGGCAAAGATACATCGACGACATTCTTATCATCTGGAATGGACCAGAAAAAAAGATTAACGATTGTCTTAAGGACATGCATAAAAAACATTACAACATGTTTTTTTACTATGAACTATAGTAAAACTAGAGTCCCCTTCCTGGACACTTGGATATATAAAGACGAAACTGGAAATGTAAAGACCACCTTATACAGAAAAGAAATAGCAGGAAACACAATCCTGCATGCATCCAGCTTCCATCCTACACCTCTCAAAAAATCTATCCCCTACAGTCAATTCCTAAGATTGAAAAGGATTTGCACAAACCCCGAAGGTTTCCAAAATGAATCGGACGCCCTCACAGAATGTCTGATGCAAAGGGGATACAAAAAAACATCCCTAAGGAAGGCCTTCAATAGGGTAAAGAAAAGAGACAGACAGGAAATTCTTTTTAAAGAAAACAAAAACATAGAACTTACCAAGGAGAAAGAAAAACAAACAACAAGAATTATAATGAGGTACACCAATGAACACCAAAAAATACGGAATATTCTTAAAAAACACTGGCCCATACTTGATGAGGACCCAAGTGTAATTGACCTTGTACCAGAAAACCCACTGATCACTTTTAGAAAAGCGGGATCAATTAAACAAACTCTTGTTCATAGTGAAAATAAAGAGGGATCAAGTAAGGACCCATGTAAAAACAAGGGCACGTTCCCCTGTGGAAGTTGTGCCCAATGCGCAGTCATTTGTAAATGCACCACTAAAATACTACCAAATGGAAATTTCTTTAAACCTAAACACTTTGCAAACTGCAAAACAAAGGTAATTGTCTACCTAATGCAATGCGAATGTGGCGCATTCTACGTAGGCAAAACCCGACAAGCATTCTGGAAAAGGGTGAATAAGCATGTGCAAAGTATGAAAATCTGAGATTTCTACCTTCTAAAAGCCACATCAACTCCCGGCCTTAACAAAGCAGAAAGCTTTCGTCCATTCCCAGAAGGCTTTGTCTCAGGGAAAACAGACTAGCTTTCAAAAAAGAATGAAATAAACCACAAACTGCATTCGATCCATTCACCAAAATTCTTGTTGAACAACTTTAACCACTTTAAGACCGGAGGATTTTTCTGCTTAACTTGCTTACTTGTGTCATCCGCTCCGTATGTCCGCATATCATCCCATCCATTTGCAGATGATATTTGGACATAATGTATGTCTATGTGATTGCGGATGTCAGCGGATGACACCGCTGACATCCGATTTTGCGTCCTTTCCGCAATCCCATTGACATGCATTATGTCCGTATATCACCCGCAAACGGATGGGGTGATATACGGACATACGGAACGCCCGTGTGAAAGAGGCCTTAGAGTAACAGGCTGCTCCAACTGCATGAACAATCCACTCATTCACCTGGCCAGAGTATCTGTATGAATAAGTGCTTAGGGCTCATTACCACTTTACCACCGGAGGATTTTCCTGCTTTACGTCCAGGGCACTTTTTGCAACTCGGTACTGCATGACTTTAACTGACAATTGTGCGGTCATGAAATGCTGTACCCAAACTAAATTTACGTCCTTTTTTTTCCACAAACAGAGCTTTCTTTTGGTGGTATTTGATCACCTCTGCACTTTTCATTTTTTGCGATATTAATAAAAAAAGAGCGAAAATTTTGCGAAAAAAGTGACATTTTCTACTTTGACAGTTAAAAAATATCCAATATATTAAATTTTTGTCATATATTTAGGCCAAAATGTATTTAGTAACATGTCTTTGACAAAACAATTCCCAATGAGCGTATTTTTAACCACTTTAAGACCGGAAGATTTTACCCCATTCCTGACCAGGCCACATTTTGCGATTCGGCACTGCGTTACTTTAACGGACAATTGTGTGTACCCAAATTAAATTTATGTTCTTTTTTCCCCCACAAATAGAGCTTTCTTTTGGTGGTATTTGATCACCTGTGCAATTTTAAATTTTTTTGAGAAACAAAAACAATATTTTTCACATTCTGATATATAACATTCCCCCCCAAAAATTTACAAATCAAAATTTTTTAACATTTTAGGCCAATTTGTTTTCTGCTACATATTTTTGGTAAAAAAAAATCACAATAAACGTATTTTAATTGGTTTGCGCAAAAGTTATCGCATTTACTAACTACAGGAAAGATTTGTCATTTTTATTGTTTATTTTTTTTTTACTAGTAATGGCAGCGATCTGCGATTTTTTTTGCGGGACTGTGACATTGCGGCAGACAGATCGGACCCCTGACTGACATTTTTGACACTTTGGGGGAGACCAGTGACATTACTACAGAAATCAGTGCTATAAATATGCACTGTTACTGTAATAATGACACTGGCAAGGAAGGGGTTAACACTGTTGGTGATCAAGGGGTTAAACGTGTGCCTCATGCTTACTGACGTGTGTGGGGGGAGGGGGTTGTGCGTGTGACACAGATCGCAGGTTCAGGTATGCTGAATCCTGTGATCTGACCCTGCCTGTCACAGAGGAGATCCGACCGCTTTGTTTACACAAGCGAGCAGATTTCCACAGTCTTTCCCCGATGATCGGGGAAAAGCGGCGGTGATCACCGCCTCTCCTCCCCCTGGCCCGACTCCCGCTATGTCTAAAAACAGTGGGAGCGAGCCTCCGGCGGCACGCGCGCGCCGCCGAGAGAGGGAGGAATCCGGCGAAGTAGGTCTACGTCGCTGGACCCAGCCGAGCCGCTCTGCTGCAGTAGCAGCAACGCGAGCGGTCGGCAAGTGGTTAACATACTAGAAACACCCTTGCATCCTTCAAACCTCCTCATTAGGAATCTCGGATCATAAGACGCATCACAAATGCTAAAAATAAGAACACCCCCTGGTCTTGGTCCATTCACCCAAACTCTTGCTGTAAAACAGCAATTAATGGAAACTCCACAATCTCCCTCAAAACCCCCAGGTAACCCCGACTAAGAGACCAACCACAAATGCAACCAAATAAAGACTTCACCCTAAAAAATGTCTGAATAGGCAACTAAGCCCATAGACACCCCATATGATCATCACCCCAACCTTTGATGACAATTAACACATATACCCCCTCCAATAATAACTAGTAAACCAAAGATGCTCAAACCTCTGCAAGACTCTTTGTGTCCAGAACCCAGACCACCCTCTCTCCCCCTACCCGCAAGCCTTCATGACACAATCACATGTCGTTTCCCACCCTTGAACTCCTACTGCTGTTAAGAATACTTAATGATAAATTGCATTTATGTTTGTTATATTTTCTTATTTTTCTTATTCTCATAAGACCAATGTTGTCATTATGGACTATTTATTACTTATTCTTGAATGTATTATTGTAATGCCGATATCGATACCATGAATACTTCTCCCTCATTGTGTTCACCAGAATCGCACCCGGCACGGAAAGCCCCGGTCCCCACAAACCGGGGCTTTTTAGGAGCTCAAGAGGGCTGTACAACTTGCTCCCTCTTTGATTCCCTCTGGGCATCAGCTCCCTACTTGTGTAGGCGGCTGCTATACCTGCTCGCGGCTAGACGGCATCCCTGGTGCACGCGTAGCCTTTCCCGATGCATGCGCATTAGGAACACAGCCGCATGACGGTCGTGACACGTGGTTTTGCGCGGCGCAGTACCGCTATATAAGGCCGGGGAACTGGACAGGGTGTCACTTCCCTCGCAGAGAGGGAGAGATGCACACCACTGGAAGCGCTGCCGATGGACCTTTTGAAAGACTGCTCTAGGACTACAAAAAAGTGAGTTTAAGTAGTGGAGCCATGCCTGCAACTCCTCCATAAGTATAGGAGGAATATTTTTCACTTGCACCTCATGGTCTTTTTCCACAATAAACTACTCACCTTTAAAACTGAAATTGTCACTTTTTTCTTGATAGTCACTTTGCAAAAAATCTGGATCTGGAAAACGTTTGGATTCACCCAGCACAGCTGCTAATCTCTGCACCCTAGACTGTGAGTAATATGAATCCCTATATAATAACATTATGGGACACCATAATAGGACATAACATTAACCCTTATATATATATATCACCATAGCACCTATGTCACAAATCTCAATACTTTCTTCACCTCTTCACCAATGGGCCTTTAACCCAACACACAGCATATGTGTAATATTTTAATATTTAATAAATTGTTTAACTTTATTTATATATTTGAACCAATTTTCATTTCTACTTGCCTATAAAGTCCCAATCTTTCTTTGCTTTGAGGCACCAAACCCCACAAATCACGTTGACACATTACATTTGTTTTTCAAAGGTCTTAACAAGAATAATGAAAACATCCATTTAACCTAATTTTTTGATAAGTTAAAACTTCCTTTCTTAGATCTACTGAACTCCATGGAGAATGATACCCTCATTACCCGTACCTACCAAAAATTTACAGTGCCAAACACTCTTCTCAGTGCAGATAGTCACCATCCATGATGGCTTAAAAATGGGATTCCCGTGAGTCAATTTTTATGTATTAAACGTAATTGTACAAAACAACAAGACTATAAACAGAAAAAAATTTAACTGTATTTTAGATTCCACGAATGCGGTTATTCCCATAGACAACTATGCAGGGCCAAACAAAAAGTCGCAGGACGTAAACGTAATGTACTACTTCAGAACAAAAGAATTGCAAAGCACAGAGATAGGACAGAAGATCATGTCTGACTTATCACCCAGTTTGGGGCCCAATGGGAAAAAGCGCAAGGGGTTTTGCAAAAACATTGGGGAATTTTTCTAAATAATCCAACTATAGCTAAATATGTGGCAAATACCCCCAAGATGACAGCCCATAGGCCACCAAATTTGGGTGATCACTGGTTAACAACATACCCCAGGTCCAAAGGGATGTTTCCCTGTGGTAGATGTCAAATATGTCCATATGTTGACCATACAGCAACTTTCATGGACTCTGAAAACATAAAGGATAATACAATAAAGGACCTGATCAACTGCTCTACAGCTAGGGTCATCTATATGCTCACCTGCCCTTGCAACAAATTCTATATTGGTAAAACCAAGAGACAGTTGCGGATAAGGATAGGTGAGTTTATGAGGGAGATGAAAGAAAAGGACCTGGAAAACCTCTAGCAAAATATTTTCGAAAAGTTCATGAAGGAAGCCCAGAAGGGATGAAGATAAAGGGGATTTTTTTCCCTTAGACTGCCCCCAGGAAGGGGAGACTTTGATAAAGTTCCCATTAAAAAAGAAAAATGCTGGATTTATAAGCTTGGGGCTTTGGTGCCCCTAGGGTTAAATACTAATAACTAAGCTACCAGATATTTTTACAGGACTAATATAGCAGAAATGTTGGTCCATAATGGGATATACTGTAAGGTAAAATGTGAGTTACACATTGTGAGTAAATGATGTATATATATAAAATTAAAAAAATGTTTTCCTAGGTAACAAGGATGTACTGTCTCTCCTGGTCTATTCTCGTTATGTAACTGATAGAATATAACTTTGAACAATCAGAAAAATTAGAATCTTGGCAGAGCTAAAGGAGAAAGGACGAGATTCACCTAAACTGATTATATGTTAATAGGAGTCCAAAGTGAAGTCAAGTGGCCGGTCGTTCTTTTGCAGATAGACACCTACATAGATTATCTTTTGATAAGTACACTGTCACTTTAAGAACAAAAACAAGGATGGCCCCCTCCCTGGTATGTTTGCATACTTAAGAAGAATGGGAGAGGAGGCATATATCCTGATGAAGCTACGTGTGAACGTAGTGAAACGCATTGACGTCACAGATACTTTATTGGACCCTTTGAAGAGCATGCCCCTTTGGATAAGTGCACGACTCAGTTACCTGGAAGAACACCTCAGATGGAGCATCATCACTAGCGGTGATCCGAATATCCCGCGACACACATGTGGGTGAGGATCTGGGAAGCCTGACGTGCTAGATCCCCTGTTGGCACAGCGTGAGCACTTTCACTCACATGTGAATAGAGATTTTGTCTGGCACACAGTAGATTGGAGCTGGAGCAGAGCCAATTCAACATGACCACCTGCTCCCTACTTAATTAGTAAGTCATAACCATCCTGATCACTGAAGGATCGAAAAGGCGGGGTAAGATTGCTCGCTCCACAAATCCTGTGTATAGCCACGCCATTGAGTCTTGATAAGGTGAATTTCAATGCCGTATCCAAAGGAAGGACATCTGAGGAACACACTATTCATGTTTTGAGCATTGATGGGAGCGACAAGAGGGACACGGACAACCACAATTACCTTCATAAGGACAGGTGTTTTTTCCAACCCCTGCATTATTTAGTGTACCTTCTTAGGAAGTCTCTAGATAGGCGAAGGCAGCCACTCCTATACCATTTGTTATACATTATAGGGCCTGTTACTGGTACATGGTCTATCCAGGAGGAGCCCCCAGGCCTATGTGTGCTGCAACTCTGGTGTTTTTTTAAGGGAGTTTATCCCCTTTGTTATACACAAGCGGTAATCCGCACAGTTGTTTTTAGCACACATAGGTATTATGACATATTAAATTAGTGACATTGTATTTTATGGTGGGTAAGGGAAGTTGTTGGTGCACAGTGTGGCATTTATGAGTAGGGTTGAGCGAACACCTAGATGTCCGTGTTCGACGGGTTCGGCCGAACTTTAAAAAAAAGTCCGGGTCCGTGTCCCGGACTTTTACCGAACTTTTCCCGGACACCGAACCCCATTGAAGTCAATGGGGACCCGAACTTTAAGGCACTAAAATGGCTCTAAAACACCAAAGGAAAGGGCTAGAGTGCTGCAAATGGCAGCAAAACGTAATTAAGAGCATGGCAAGTGCTCTGCAAACAAATGTGGATAGGGAAATAACTTAAAACAACAAAAAAAAACAGAAAAATAAAACAATGTTCTTCTTCATCTCTGAAGGACGAGGCCCATATGGAGTAGGAGGGAGGTTAAGGTGGTGGTGGATGTGGCGGTGACATAGGCGTGCGCACAGGGTGTGCTGGGTGTGCCTGGGCACACCCTAATCACCTAGGGCACATAGCATTGCCAGTGAGGAGATGGGAAAGATCTCCCTGGGACCTGCTCTGCTCTATTTCTCCTTGCCTACAGGTACATGGCCCCGATACATTACTCTCCCTGCTGGCAAACACATGCATGTGTATTTCAACTTTGGGGTGCACACCTTAATGCAATAGGCTGCGCACACCTATGGGCGGTGTAGGTGGAAGCGGCGGTGGAGGAGGACCAGGGCCGGATTAACAGCATCATGGGCTTGGTGCTGAGGATTTTGAAGGGCCTTAGGGCCGTGCCTTGCCATGCACCCAGAGGAGGAAGGGTGCAGCCATGCATGCCTAATTCAACATGGGATGCTGTCTCTGAAGCCCATAAACACATCCATGCATCGCCAACTGTCCCTCCTTGTCCGACCTTCACGCTGTGTGGGGAGGTTCTGAGGGTGCTGCCTGGGGAAGCGAGCATAGAAGCCAGACTTCTGTGTTTACAAGTGACAGAAGAGCGGTAACAGTGAATATGGCCAACCCGGGGCCTATATAAAAGGTAGGGGCCTGGAGCTGCAGCTCCAATAGCCCCTACATTAATCTGGCCCTGAGGAGGAGGACGAGGTAGCCAACACTGCTTCTTTTCACAAATTTTAAATGAGGGTACACCCCAAAAGAGTGAGAAAGAGCAAAAATGGAACAATGGGTGGGTAAGGTCGGTATCCATTGCTATTCTGCATAAGGTACGGAAAAGTCCCGTGGGATCCATGCCTGGTTCATTTTAATGAACGTGAGCTTGTCCACATTGTCTCTGGACAGGCGGCTGCGCTTGTCTGTTATAACGCCCCCAGCCGTGCTAAATACCCGTTCAGATAATACACTGGCTGCAGGGCACGCCAGCACCTCCAAGGCGTAAAGGGCAAGCTCAGGCCATGTGCCCAATTTGGAGACCCAGAAGTTGAAGGGGGCAGACCCGTCATTCACTACATGTAGGCGTGTGCACACATACTGCTCCACCATGTTGGTAAAATGCTGCCTCCTGCTAAGACGTTCCATCTGAGCTGCTGGTGCTGCTGTTTGTTGTGGCGTGCTGACAAAGCTTTTCCACATTTCGGCCATGCTAACCCTGCCTTCTGAGGTGCTGGCGGTGCCCTGGTTGCGTTGGCGACCTCCTCCTCCTCCTCCTCTGCCTTGTGCTTCCACTGTGGCCCCGCTGTCAGATGGGAATGCCAGCAGCATGGCGTCTACCAGCGTGCGCTTGTACTCGCGCATCTTGCGATCGCGCTCCAGTGAGTGAATTAAGGACGGTACGTTGTCCTTGTAACGGGGATCCAGCAGCGTGGCCACCCAGTAATCAGCACAAGTTAGAATGTGGGCAACTCGGCGGTCGTTGTGGAGACACTGCAGCATGTAATCGCTCATGTGTGCCAGGCTGCCCAGAGGCAACGAAAGGCTGTCCTCTGTGGGAGGTGTATGGTCCGTGTCCTCTGTATCCCCCCAGCCACGCACCAGTGATGGCCATGAGCTGGCCTGGGTGCCACCCTGCTGTGAACATGGTTCCATCTCCTCCTCCAGCTCCTCCTCCTCCTCATCCTCCTCATCCTCCAGAACTGTGCCCCTGCTGGACAATTGCGTCCCTGGCGTTTGCGTGTGCAGGAACCCACCCTCGGAGCCCCTTGCGAATGACTGCCCTGAAAGCCTTGGAAATGTTACCTCTTCATCCTCCTCCTCCTCCTCATCCTGTGCCACATCCTCTTCCATCATCGCCCGAATTGTTTTTTCAAGGAGGCATAGAAGTGGGATAGTTAAGCTGAGAACGGCGTCATTGCCACTGGCCATGTTGGTGGAGTACTCAAAACAGCGCAACAAGGCACACAGGTCTCGCATGGAGGCCCAGTTAAATTAAATAGCGGAATAGAAAATATGATCCAAAAAAAGTGTATGTATATCACACGTACACAACCACACTAGGCCCCAATTACTATTGTTTGTACCCCTAAAAGGCTAGATGAGGAGTAGGGGGAGTATGGAACAGGCAGCACCCTCAAACCTTCAGAAGTATGAGATGAACCCCAACAACTTGGAAAGGTGGATCTCTCTCACACGTACCGACACAGACTATCCCGCAATTCAATTGATCCTCAAAGGTTTTTATTGAATAGCGGAATAGGAAATATGATCAAAAAAAGTGTATGTATCTCGCACGTACACAACCACACTAGGCCCCAATTACTATTGTTTGTACCCCTAAAAGGCTAGATGAGGAGTAGGGGGGGTATGGAACAGGCAGCACCCTCAAACCTTCAGAAGTATGAGATGAACCCCAACAACTTGGAAAGGTGGATCTCTCTCACACGTACCGACACAGACTATCCCGCAATTCAATTGATCCTCAAAGGTTTTTATTGAATAGCGGAATAGGAAATATGATCAAAAAAAGTGTATGTATCTCGCACGTACACAACCACACTAGGCCCCAATTACTATTGTTTGTACCCCTAAAAGGCTAGATGAGGAGTAGGGGGGGTATGGAACAGGCAGCACCCTCAAACCTTCAGAAGTATGAGATGAACCCCAACAACTTGGAAAGGTGGATCTCTCTCACACGTACCGACACAGACTATCCCGCAATTCAATTGATCCTCAAAGGTTTTTATTGAATAGCGGAATAGGAAATATGATCAAAAAAAGTGTATGTATCTCGCACGTACACAACCACACTAGGCCCCAATTACTATTGTTTGTACCCCTAAAAGGCTAGATGAGGAGTAGGGGGGGTATGGAACAGGCAGCACCCTCAAACCTTCAGAAGTATGAGATGAACCCCAACAACTTGGAAAGGTGGATCTCTCTCACACGTACCGACACAGACTATCCCGCAATTCAATTGATCCTCAAAGGTTTTTATTGAATAGCGGAATAGGAAATATGATCAAAAAAAGTGTATGTATCTCGCACGTACACAACCACACTAGGCCCCAATTACTATTGTTTGTACCCCTAAAAGGCTAGATGAGGAGTAGGGGGGGTATGGAACAGGCAGCACCCTCAAACCTTCAGAAGTATGAGATGAACCCCAACAACTTGGAAAGGTGGATCTCTCTCACACGTACCGACACAGACTATCCCGCAATTCAATTGATCCTCAAAGGTTTTTATTGAATAGCGGAATAGGAAATATGATCAAAAAAAGTGTATGTATCTCGCACGTACACAACCACACTAGGCCCCAATTACTATTGTTTGTACCCCTAAAAGGCTAGATGAGGAGTAGGGGGGGTATGGAACAGGCAGCACCCTCAAACCTTCAGAAGTATGAGATGAACCCCAACAACTTGGAAAGGTGGATCTCTCTCACACGTACCGACACAGACTATCCCGCAATTCAATTGATCCTCAAAGGTTTTTATTGAATAGCGGAATAGGAAATATGATCAAAAAAAGTGTATGTATCTCGCACGTACACAACCACACTAGGCCCCAATTACTATTGTTTGTACCCCTAAAAGGCTAGATGAGGAGTAGGGGGGGTATGGAACAGGCAGCACCCTCAAACCTTCAGAAGTATGAGATGAACCCCAACAACTTGGAAAGGTGGATCTCTCTCACACGTACCGACACAGACTATCCCGCAATTCAATTGATCCTCAAAGGTTTTTATTGAATAGCGGAATAGGAAATATGATCAAAAAAAGTGTATGTATCTCGCACGTACACAACCACACTAGGCCCCAATTACTATTGTTTGTACCCCTAAAAGGCTAGATGAGGAGTAGGGGGGGTATGGAACAGGCAGCACCCTCAAACCTTCAGAAGTATGAGATGAACCCCAACAACTTGGAAAGGTGGATCTCTCTCACACGTACCAACACAGACTATCCCCCAATTTAACTGATCCCCAAAGGTTTTTGATTAAATAGCGGAATAGAAAATATGATCCCAAAAAAGTGTATGTATATCACACGTACACAACCACACTAGGCCCCAATTACTATTGTTTGTACCCCTAAAAGGCTAGGAGTAGGGGGAGTATGGAACAGGCAGCACCCTCAAACCTTCAGAAGTATGAGATGAACCCCAACAACTTGGAAAGGTGGATCTCTCTCACACGTACCAACACAGACTATCCCCCAATTTAACTGATCCCCAAAGGTTTTTGATTAAATAGCGGAATAGAAAATATGATCCCAAAAAAGTGTATGTATATCACACGTACACAACCACACTAGGCCCCAATTACTATTGTTTGTACCCCTAAAAGGCTAGGAGTAGGGGGAGTATGGAACAGGCAGCACCCTCAAACCTTCAGAAGTATGAGATGAACCCCAACAACTTGGAAAGGTGGATCTCTCTCACACGTACCAACACAGACTATCCCCCAATTTAACTGATCCCCAAAGGTTTTTGATTAAATAGCGGAATAGAAAATATGATCCCAAAAAAGTGTATGTATATCACACGTACACAACCACACTAGGCCCCAATTACTATTGTTTGTACCCCTAAAAGGCTAGGAGTAGGGGGAGTATGTAACAGGCAGCACCCTCAAACCTTCAGAAGTATGAGATGAACCCCAACAACTTGGAAAGGTGGATCTCTCTCACACGTACCAACACAGACTATCCCCCAATTTAACTGATCCCCAAAGGTTTTTGATTAAATAGCGGAATAGAAAATATGATCCCAAAAAAGTGTATGTATATCACACGTACACAACCACACTAGGCCCCAATTACTATTGTTTGTACCCCTAAAAGGCTAGGAGTAGGGGGAGTATGGAACAGGCAGCACCCTCAAACCTTCAGAAGTATGAGATGAACCCCAACAACTTGGAAAGGTGGATCTCTCTCACACGTACCAACACAGACTATCCCCCAATTTAACTGATCCCCAAAGGTTTTTGATTAAATAGCGGAATAGAAAATATGATCCCAAAAAAGTGTATGTATATCACACGTACACAACCACACTAGGCCCCAATTACTATTGTTTGTACCCCTAAAAGGCTAGGAGTAGGGGGAGTATGGAACAGGCAGCACCCTCAAACCTTCAGAAGTATGAGATGAACCCCAACAACTTGGAAAGGTGGATCTCTCTCACACGTACCAACACAGACTATCCCCCAATTTAACTGATCCCCAAAGGTTTTTGATTAAATAGCGGAATAGAAAATATGATCCCAAAAAAGTGTATGTATATCACACGTACACAACCACACTAGGCCCCAATTACTATTGTTTGTACCCCTAAAAGGCTAGGAGTAGGGGGAGTATGGAACAGGCAGCACCCTCAAACCTTCAGAAGTATGAGATGAACCCCAACAACTTGGAAAGGTGGATCTCTCTCACACGTACCAACACAGACTATCCCCCAATTTAACTGATCCCCAAAGGTTTTTGATTAAATAGCGGAATAGAAAATATGATCCCAAAAAAGTGTATGTATATCACACGTACACAACCACACTAGGCCCCAATTACTATTGTTTGTACCCCTAAAAGGCTAGATGAGGAGTAGGGGGAGTATGGAACAGGCAGCACCCTCAAACCTTCAGTATGAGATTGTGTTCACTGTACCCCACAAAGATTGAGTTCACTGCACCCCACAATGATTGTGTTCACTGCACCCCACAAAGATTGTGTTCACTGCACCTCACAAAGATTGTGTTCACTGTACCCCCCAAAGATTGTGTTCACTGCACCCCACAAAGATTCTGTTCACTGTACCCCACAAAGATTGTGTTCACTGCACCCCAAAAAGATTGTGTTCACTGCACCCCAAAAAGGATGTTGTTCACTGCACCCCAAAAAGGATGTTGTTCACTCCACCCCAAAAAGATTGTGTTCACTGCACCCCACAAAGATTGTGTTCACTGCACCCCAAAAAGATTGTGTTCACTGCACCCCAAAAATGATTTTGTTCACTGCACCCCAAAAAGGATTTTGTTCACTGCACCCCAAAAAGGATGTTGTTCACTCCACCCCAAAAAGATTGTGTTCACTGCACCCCAAAAAGATTGTGTTCACTGCACCCCACAAAGGATTTTGTTCACTGCACCCCAAAAAGATTGTGTTCACTGCACCCCAAAAAGGATGTTGTTCACTGCACCCCAAAAAGGATTTTGTTCACTGCACCCCAAAAAGATTGTGTTCACTGCACCCCACAAAGGATTTTGTTCACTGCACCCCACAAAGATTGTGTCCACTGCACACCAAAAAGGATTGTGTTCCCTGCACCCCAAAAAGATTTTGTTCACTGCACCCCAAAAAGATTGTGTTCACTGCAGCCCAAAAAGATTGTGTTCACTGCAGCCCAAAAAGATTGTGTTCACTGCAGCCCAAAAAGATTGTGTTCACTGCAGCCCAAAAAGATTGTGTTCACTGCAGCCCAAAAAGATTGTGTTCACTGCAGCTCACACACAGAAAAATGGATGTGGATCACTGACACCTGCCTATCTCCAATCCCACACCACACAGCAATATCGATTGTAGTTTGTAGAACACAGTTTCCCTAAAATTCAGCAGACTCTGTCCCTAACAGGATTGAGAAGAGATCGTAGATCAGGATTGAGTGCAGACCCCACCCCCCACACAGCAATATCGATTGTAGTTTGTAGAAGACACTGACCCTATATAATTCAGCAGACTCTATCCCTAAAATGCCTACAACTCGCCCTGCCTAAACACTCCGACCTGTCCCTCAATTCTATCCGGACACAAATGGTTTTTTCCTGCCTATCTTTCCCTAATCAGCAGCCAGCACGTTGATGTGTGCTCTGTCCCTGAATCTAAGCAGCATAATGACGCCGCTGCGGCTGCCTCGAACTTATAAAGACTTGGTCACATGCTTCAGACGGCCAATCACAGCTACTGAGACATTTGCAGGCATGGCTGGGATGGCTTAAGGCACACCAGTTAAACGATTGTTGATTGGCTGTTGAAAGCCCGCCATGAAAAGAGCGCCAAAGCATGCAAAACCCGGAAATAAAACGACCGAACACGGATTTTTACCCGAACATACAGTAAAGTGTCCGTGTCCGTGTTCGGGTACAAAAAATCCAATTATTCGGTACGAACACGAATAATACAGTCCGTGTTCGCTCAACACTATTTATGAGTGATAAACTTTTATGTAAAGCATTTTTGATACAATAAATACATGTTTTATGTCGAAACCATTAAGTCTAGTGTCTGCCAAAATAACCACTTGGTCATCCATTGAGGGAGCTTTACTCCACTTGGATTCAACCAATTTCCTTTTTTCCTGTATTTGCTGAGAGGCATGTTGAGTCCATGGAATATTTTTTATTTTGCCACAAAATTTCGGGAAAATTACACTTTTTTTTTTTGTTGTCCCTAAATGATATATTGCTCCTATATGACATGGGTATATGTGGAATTACACCCCGAAATACATTCTGCTGCTTCTTCTGTGTACAGTGATATTACATGTGTGAGACTTTTTGGGAGCCTAGCTGTGTACGGGATCCCGAAAACCAATCACCGCCTTCAGGTTTTCTAAGGGTGTAAATTGCAAATTTTTCTTCCTCACTACCTATCACAGTTTTGGAGGCCCTGAAATGTCAAGATAGCACAAAACTGCCCCAAATTACCCCATTTTGGAGAGTTGACATTTGCTGAGAGGTATGTTGAGTCCATAAAATATTTTATATTTTGCCACAAGTTTTGGAAAAATTACAAAAATGTTTTGTTTTTTTATTTTTTACACAGAGTTGTCACTTAAATGATATATTGCTCAAACATGACATAGCTATATGGGAAATTACACCCCAAAATGCATTCTGCTGCTTCACCTGAGTATGAGAATACCCGATGTGTGAGACTTGTTGGCAGTCTAGCCACGTACAGGACCCTAAAACAAATCACCGCCTTCAGGCTTTCAATGGGAGTAAATTGTTGATTTCACTCCTCACTCCCTATCACAGTTTAGGAGGCCATGAAATTCCAAGATAGCACAAAACCCCCTCGAATGACCCCTTTTTGAAAAGTAGACACCCCAAGGAATTTGCTAAGAGGCATGGTGAGTCTTTTGCAGCTCTCATTTGTTTTGAAAAATGAATAAAGAAAAGGAAAATCTTTTTTACTTTTTTTCAAATTTTAAAACTTTGTGACAAAAAGCGAGATTTGCAAAATACTCAACATGCCTCTCAGCAAATAGTGTAGGGTGTCTACTTGACTAAAATGGGTCATTTTGGGGGTTTTGTGCTGTTTTGGCATTTCATGGCCTCCAAAACTGTAATGGGTAGTGAGGAGTGAAAATAACAATTTACGCCCTTAGAAAGCCTGAAGGCGGTGATTGGATTTCAGGGTCCTGTCCGCCGCTAGACTGCCAAAAAGTCTCACACATGTGGTATCTCTGTACTCAGGAGAAGCAGCAGAATGTATTTTGGGGTGTCATTTCACATATACCCAAGGCATGTTGAGCAAAATATAATTTAAGTGACAACTTTGTGTAATTTTCCCAAATTTGGGGCAAAATTTAAAATATTCCATGGACTCAACATGCCTCTCAGCAAATAGCTTAGGGGGTCTACTTTCCAGAAAGGGGTCATATGGGGGGGGGGGGGAGTTTATGCTATCTTGGAATTTCATGGCCTTCAAAACTGTGATACGTAGTGAGGAGCGAAATCAACAATTTACACCCTTAGTAAGCCTAAAGGCAATGATTGGTTTTTGGGGTCCTGTATGCAGCTAGACTACCAATGAGAGCTGCAAAAGACTCACCATGCCTCTTAGCAAATTCCTTGGGGTGTCTACTTTTCAAAAAGGGGTCATTTGATGGGGTTTTGTGCTATCTTGGAATTTCATGGCCTCCTAAACTGTGATAGGGAGTGAGGAGTGAAATCAACAATTTACTCCCATTGAAAGCCTGAAGGCGGTGATTTGTTTTTAGGGTCCTGTACATGGCTAGACTGCCAACAAGTCTCACACATGGGGTATCCCCATACTCAGGAGAAGCAGCAGAGTGTATTTTGTGGTGTAATGTATACCCATGGAATGCGTGAGCAATATATAATTTCAATTACAACTTTGTGTAAACAAAATATATATTTAAAAATTTTTTGTCATAATTCAAGCACTTTTAATTCAAACAATTTTCGGTATTTTACATTTATGTCGCAAAAAATAAAAACCGCAGAGGTGATCAAATTCCACCAAAAGAAAGCTCTATTTGTGGGGAAAAAAGGACATACATTTTGTTTGGGTACAGCATTGCATTACCGTGCAATTACCAGTTAAATTCACTCAGTGCCAAATTGCAAAAATGGCCTGGTCATTAAGGGGGTAAAACCTTCTGGTCCTTAAGTGGTTAAAATTAGGACTTTTGATTTTTCATGTTCGTGTCCCATAAACTATAATAGAGTTTGCATGTTCGCTAGAACTTTTTCCCTCTTCGAGATGTTGTGGTGCAGACCGAACAGTTATGCACACCCTTAAGTGCACTTTTTGGTGTGTGTTCACATGCATGTTTTTTGTTCACTTACAGGTTTTTTCGTTGTAGGATTTTGCACCACCGCAGACCTAAAAAAAAACAAAAAAACAAGTAGCTTTATTAGTTTGCTTAAACGGTTCTATATTATTAGGCCATATTTGCACTATACACCAGTGGTTCTGGATAGGCACCTGGCATGTAAGCATGATAGCATGTAAAGCAATGATTTGCATGGCCATGCCCACTGTTCTAAAATGAAAAATAATCCTCTAGTTTTTAGAAAATGCAATGGAATGAGAATAATGAATACCTTCTGTTTCAATAAATTTACACTGCATAGAGAAAGGGATGCACTTCTTACCATAACCATAACCTATGTCCCCTGCCAGCATGCTGTGGGACCCTTGCTTTCTATAGGGAAGCAGGGAACCCTTACAAGCCCTCTGCTAATTCAAGCTACAGCTGCAATCAGTGGGGAGAAAAAAGGTGTGAGTATAAATCCTCACGTGATCGCGCCTAGGATTTTTGATAATATATATAACCTGAAAAAATATATAAAATATAATTATAATATATATTATTATATTTTTAATAAATATAATTTATAATAAAATATATAAACGTGAAAAAGAAAAGAAATTATTGAGCTGCTTGTCAAAAACAACAGTGGGTTGTATGAAATGTAATATAAAGGAGACAGCGCTCAAAACTAAATTACATAAATCAATATACACTCTCAGTGGAATTATAAAAATAGTGACCAATCACTTGTGAAAATTATATAAAACAGATCACTTGTAAACACACTCTAAACCAGTATTAGGTGAACCAGGGGGTTACCCAATCAGCGGGGAGCATGAGCTTTTCTTTTCTTTTTTTTTTTTTTCCCTGGCATCACAATCCCCCCATCCCCCTATCCGTACAAACGCCACCATTAATATTTTTATCCACACAGATATCAGATACAGCGCAACTCGATGCAGGCATCTTCCTCCCAAGCTCCTCCTCTTGGTCTGTCATGAGACAGGTTAGAGCAGTGGTGTCCAAACTTTTTTCAAAGAGGGCAAGATTTGATGAAGTGAACATGTGTGAGGGCCGACCATTTTGCCTGACATTTGAACCATTAAAATTAAATATATATATATATATATATATATATATACATACATATACATACATATACACACACACACACACATACATACACACATATATATATATATATATATATATAGGAAATAATAAGTATTAGTACTTACAGAAACAGGCAGTAGGATTGTAGAAGTGACACCTCCTCGGTCAGCTCCATGCATACATACATACATACATACATACACACATACATACACACACACACACACACACACACACAGAGGTGGGGGACTCGAGTCACATAACTTGACTTAAGTCACCAGTTTGAGGACTTGAGACTTGCTTGACTAAAATGAATAAAAGACTCGACTTGACTTTGACTTGGTATTGATGACTTGAGACTTGACTTTGACTTGAGACATATGACTCGAAATGACTTTACTTTAAGTTATTAAATATTTGCATTTTCTCAAGATGTGTTAAAGCAAAATGAATGTGCCTGTTATGTTTCTGACACCACAGTCACTAAAGCACCTCAGTGTGTTCTGATTTTTAGGACACTGGCTTTTTAACAATGGAAATACTTAACATGTTTTTAGTGACTGTGGTGTTGAAACATGACTGGACAAAGGATTTTGAGCTGTTTGGGCATTCAAAGTGTTTCTTTAATATGCCAAGAAAAAAGCACTAAGCAGTTTTGTTAATGTTGAAAATAAAACAAAACCTTTCCTGACCACTGACTTTTAACTGATTTAAAGGTGAAAATTAGGGTAGATCAGTATTTTGACTTGATTTGTGACTTGACCAAAATAAATAACTTGACTTGACTTGCTTGACTTCTAGCAGGGACTCGACTTGACTTGCTTGCTTTTCGCCACAGTAACTTGGGACTTGCTTGAGACTTGAAGGTTAAGACTTGAGACTTGCACATGTGTGACTTACTCCATGTCTGCACACACACATACACAGACACACACACACACACACACATATATCACACTTACAGATTACAGAAACGGGCAGTAGGATTGTAGAAGTGACACCTCCTCGGTCAGCTCCACAAGATCCTCGGTCGGCTCCTACAGGTGGCTGTGTGCGGTGAAGGAGAGAAGGCGAGAAGGCATGCAATTTTCAAATTAATTCTGCACTCCCGCGCAGATAGAGCCGAGCGGGGGGGGGGGGGGGCGGCACTCGGGAGCAGCCCCCGAGCCATTGCATCGGCATTGGGGCGGGGATGTGAGAAGTCTCAGAGAGAAAGGCATTGACAAAAGTCAGCAGAGCAGGGGGCCGTATAAAATTAAAGGAGGGGCCGCAACTGGCCCGCGTGCCGGACTTTGGACATGACTGGGTTGGAGCCAAGGAGGAACCTAGTGTAAGCTTTGTGGGCTCTGCTACACAGGTTAGCAGTCAGTGTGGAAAGATACTGTGGGTGCTAGCAATGCTTGGATGTCAGGTACTTGTGATGTCATTAGTGCCCAGCCCTTTCCTGTACAATACACCAGCTGTGCCTGAGGGCGGCCAAGAGGGTTCGGTGCAGCCGCTCAGAGAGAACAAATGTCATTTCTAACTACAGAAGCCAGGCTTCTGTGTTCAGAGGTAACAGTAGTCAGTGGAAAGCAAAGGGCCAGCGCCAGAGGTGACACATTCTGGCTAAAAAAAACCTCTATGCCCACAGGGTGATTGGGGTGTGCCCAGCCACAACTGACACACCCTATGCACATGCATATGAGCTCCAATGTATGGAGTTATTCTTTTAACTGACCACAAATGTGCAAGATGTTTTATTCTACTGACCTCCAATGTAAGGGGCATTCTTCTTACTGACCACCATTTTAAGGGGCGTTCTTCCCACTGACCATCAAAGGAGAGGAATTTTTACACCCACTGATCACCAATATTAGGGGCATCCACTGACCACAATTGTAAAAGGTATTCTTTTCTCTATTAAAGCGGAGTTCCACCCGAAATTTATACTTACCTCCATCTTCTCGCTCCCGGTCACCTGAAAAACAAATGGATAATCGCAATTTTTTTTTTTTTTTCACTTACCTTTTAGAGAAAATATACTCACCTTACTTCCTTCTTCCTCCCCTCGGCGGCCACGGCGATTCGTCACTTCCTGGCTTTTGCAATGATTCCTGGGAGCTGAACGTCATCGCTCCCAGGAATCATTGCGCCTGCACCGGCCCCGACGTCAGATCCGGGGCGCGCGCGTCATTCCCTTCTAAACAGCTTCTGGGCATGCCCAGAAGCTGTGGAGGGATGACGCGCGCGACCCGGAAGTGACGTCGGGGCCGGTGCAGTGCATCGTGGGACCGAAGAAGGAGGAAGAGGACCGAAGAGGACGCGGAAGAGGATCGTGCTGGCTTCAAGCTGCCCACACCTGAGATGGCAGCGCTGGAGAAGACAATTTCAAGGTAAGTATTTCTCCTGAAAGGTAAGTGCAACCCGGGACAGATCAGAGGCTAGCCATTGTGGAATGTGCTAGCCCTGACTGTCCCGGGGGTATTTTTGTAAAAAAATGTATAACCAGGGTGGAACTCCGCTTTAATGTAAAGGTCTGACCACCAAAATAGCAGGCATTCTATCCTTTGGTGACCAACGTAAGTGGCATTCTTTCCAATGACCACCAGTTTAAAGGGGCCTTTCTCTCGCTCTATAAAAAGGTAAGGAGGGCTCTATTCATTATGGGTTTTTTTTCTCATTATTTTCATTTGATTCATAAATATTTTATGATTATTATAGGAAACAACTTTGTCATGCAGACAAAACAGGTTAAAAACGTTTCATTCTGGGTGTTGAATACACTGGGTATGCCAAATGGTTGCACTGGTAAACATTTCCTAATAAATATTTTAGCAAATCTTAAAAATCTTTACCTGTGACACATCATGATTGACATACAGTATGTGGCACAGAAAAACAGGCTCCTTTTCATTACTGGGAGCAGATATTTCTGGTTCCCGGTTCTGAAATGCAATATTTGATAGACTGACATGACATGTATATTTTTACAAAATCCCTCCTTTCCTGGCTGTATCCTGCTGCCAGCGAACCGCTGGAACACTCATTCCTGAGCCCCACTTACCTTCTTTGCTGCTCTGCTGGCAAACTGATCTCCTGCCCAACATCAGCCCTATAGCTCCAGTAGAGGGAGGTGAAAGGCGAAGGATGTGGAGTGAGGACAGGTAAGTAATCCTCTGAACACCAATGACCCTCACCAAACACCAGTGCCCTCCTCTTCCTCCTAACGGTATTATTGACCCTCTCTAACAGAGTACCAGAACTGTCCCTCTCCCACTGCAGAGTATCGCTGCCTCCCCCCTCCTTTTACTCTAAAGAGCATCAGTGCCCCCCCACTGAGCAGTATTGATCCCTGTTGAGCAACAGTGCCCCCACCTTTTTTTTTTCTCCTGCTGACCACAGAGAAACACATTGAAATTTGGCTATCCTAATACAGGGGTGCCAAACTTAATTTAATCGTGGGCCGAATCAGCATTATATTTGCCCTCAAAGGGCCAGTTCTATCTGTAAGAATAGATGTCCAGAGCAACCCACCCCCCTTACATCAGATGTCAAGAGCACCCCCCACCATCAGAAGTTAAGAGGCCCTCACCCTACCTTACATCACAGTGCACCCCCTTACCTTGTGATGCTGCCAGGAAGAAGCTGGGACGGAGATGGGAAGCAGAAAGTGAAGAGTCTGGAGGAAGACCAGAGGAGGGCTAGAGTCTACTGAATGGTAAGACTAATGCCCCGTACACACGTACCGATTGTCGGCCGTAAATATTCGGCCGACGACCGATCGGCCAATTGTAGGCTTGTTAGTATGATGCTTCCGACAGCCGACAGCGCATTTTCGGCCGAACAGAATCTGTCGTGCAAGCATTAAAATTTTTGTTGGCCAACACCAGAATGGCCGATTGTTCGCCAGTCAGTACAGATTTCGGCCGACAGACACCAGATTTGCAAGACTGGGCATGCTCAGAAAAGAAAAAAGACAAGGAAAGTTAACCATCACATGACATCACTTCTGCAGTCGGCTGTTGTTGGCCGACAAAATTTGTGTGCAGTCTTTTGCAGTTTTCAACAGACACGACAGCCCTGGACAAAAGACGGCCGATCGTTCGGCCAACGATCGGTACGTGTGTACGGGGCTTAAGGGAAGTGGAGAGGAGGGGGTGCTGCAACTGTACTGAGAGGTACAGGATCTGTAAGAGGAATTCTATCTTCCTATCTGTTCCAGACTGCTGAGACAGGCAAGAGGGGGGTAGATACGAGCTTCTCTGTTGCTGCATGGAGAAGTGCAGGTTCTGGTGGAAGAGTTCTGTCCTCCTCTCTTCAGCTAACTGCTGAGACAAGGTGTGGGCAACAATGAAGGGGTCACCGCAGCTGCGTGGGCCACATGAAATGGCCTGGAGGGCCTTGTGTTTGACGCGTGTGTCCTAATACATATTTGAATTAAGGAATGGAATAATGTTCTGTGAATTAAAATGTAGTCAGATATCTGGGATGGACTGATGTATATCAAGTTTAAATGTATGTGAAATAGCAATCAATCAACAAGTGCTTAAATCTTTCTTGATATAAATTACAAGTGACATGTGATTTTAATTAATTCTGTTAAGAGTCTTACCAGGTACCTTAAAATTCCTGTTGTTTCTCTTTGTTAGTGTTACTTTACGTATTTGGGATGTGGTACCTTTAATGCCATTAGATATTGCCCCCCCCCCCCTTCTTTTCTTGTTTTATACAAAGGTGATTGGTTTAGTATTTGCCCCCTCCTGTGGCTTTCTGCAGGCAGTAATGAGAGGACCCGCTGCATCCCTCTTGCAGCTCTGTTATTAGCACAGGCTACATGAGGCACAGTGATGATATCAATACTTCTTTTACAAAGTAATATCTGGGTTTAGTCCCCCCCCCCGTTCACATCGGGCCGATTTGACATGTCAAATAGCATGCCAAATTGGAGCCTATTGCCCACAACGGCACCGTCCGAATTGGCACCGGTTCCCAAAAGTAGTTTCTGCACTACTTTTGGCGACTTCCAGGGCAATTTCAATAGACATCTGTGCAGGAACCCGCGCAGATGTCTGTCAAATCACCCCCGAACTTGCATTGACATGCGGGTTTGAAATTGTCCGAGTTCAGCTGAACTTGCACCATGATGGCCGAGGGGATGCGTGGACATTGCTGGAGAGAGATGGGGCTCAGGTAAGTATTAGAGGGTGCTGGGGAGGCTGCTATACCCAGAAGGTTTTTTATCTTAATGCATAGGATGCATTAAGATAAAAAAAAAATCTGACTTTACAACTCCTTTAAACAAAAATGGTTTGTACCTGATTTGTTCAAGTTTAAATAACCACTTCTGCCCCGGAAGGTTTTAACCCCTAATGACCAGGCCAGTTTTTTGCGATACGGCACTGCGTTATTTTACTTGACAATTGCGCGGTTGTGCGACACTTTACCTAAAAAAAAATAATGTCCTTTTCTTCCCACAAATAGAGCTCTCTTTTGGTGGTATTTGCTCACCTCTGCGGTCTTTATTTTTTGCGCTATAAACAAAAAAAGAGCAACGATTTGCTATTAAACATATCCAATAAAACAAATGTAAAAAATCAAATTTCTTCATAAATTTTTGGTAAAAAAAAAAAAAACTCCAATAAACGAATCTGGATTGGTTTGCACAAAAGTTATAGCGTCTCCAAACGATGGAATATTTTTATGGAGTTTTTTTTTTTTTTTTCATTTTTTTTTTTTACTAGCAATGGCAGCGATCAGCAACTTATAGTGGGATTGGACACCTAACTGACACTTTTATACATTTTTGGGGATCTGTGACATTATTACAGTGATCAGTGTTAAAAAATATGCACTGTTACGGTACTAGTGACACTAGCAGGGAAGGGGTTAACATCAGGGGCGATCAAAGGGTTAAATGTGTTCCCTGGGAGTGCTTTCTTAATGTGTGGGGGTTGCTCTGACTGGGGGAAGACAGATATAGATGTTCCTGGGGATCTGCCTTGTTTACATAGTCCAGGGGTGTCAAACTCAATTCATTTGCGGGCCACATCAGCATTATGGTTGCTCTCAAAGGCCTGTTTGTATCTGTAAGACTATACAAATGTATTTACTCTATATCGTATTAAATAATTGCCTCTGTATTCAATTATTACTGGTTTTTAAAAATAACTGAAGACTTAAGCTGTGAAGGGCAGATGCAGACCAGCATGGTGCCCACTCACACCTCTGTAGCAGGTGATGCAAGTCTGAAAAGGAGGCTTGCACACCGCTGGTATCATCCACAAGAAACAGGTTCTGCCATGGTATTCTGTCTGAGCAGTCTCCAAAAGAGTTTCTTATGAATGATACCAGTGGTGTGCGACCCTCCTTTTCAACTGACCAACTGACATAAAATTGTATTTTTCTCACAATAATTATAAGCAGATGTCAAAAGCCCCCCTCCCCTCCCCATCAGAAGTCAAGAGTCCTCCATCCTCCCTTACATCAGAGTGCACCCGCCTTGTGCTGCTGTTAGGAAGACGCTGTGCAGCAGAAAGTGCAGGGTCTGGAGGAGGACTAGAGGAGGGCTGGAGCCAGTTGCCAGAGTCTGCTAAATGATGAGACCAGGGCGTGCTGCAAGTGCACAGAGAAGTTCAGGATCTGTAGGAGGAGTTCTGTCATCTTCTCTGCTGTCAAATGCTGAAACAAGGTGGGGACGAAGACAAGGGAGCTGCAGAAGACGTGCGAGGGCCACATGAAATAGCCTGGAGGGCCGGATTCAGCCCACGGGCCTTGTGCTTGACACATGTGACATAGGCAGACTGCTGTTCTGGGTCTCCTGGGAATGATTCAGGTCGATCCCCCTGTAGCCAATCAGCACGGGATCATGCCTCTGGTGGCGAGCACACGCCCCCTGGATCCCCTACTCAAAATGATGTACAGGTATGTATTTTTACGCAGGGGACCTGACTTGCTAAAGTAAAAGTACATTAGGCGGTTGGTAAGGATACAGTGTCTGAATCAGTGGCGGCCGGTTCGTTAGGGGCGCAGGGGCGCTGCCCCCCCATCCATGCGTCCGGCCCCCTAATCTGCATGCAGGGGTGCCGGACGCATGGAGTTCAATGGGGATTTTTTTTTTGCATCACCTGATTAGAGCCAGAGGCTCTAATAGGGCGATGAAAAGGGTGGAACCGGGGCGCAGAGCCCACCCATTGTGTGACAATAGCGAATTAAAATTCGCTATTGTCACACCGATCCTCCTCCTGGCCAATCAGGAAGCGCGTTCGATACGTGCTTCCTGATTGGCCACAAGGCAAACCCCATGCCATTGGCCGAGGAGGAGGCAGGAGCGGAAGGACTGGAGGAGACGCGCCGCCGGGACCGAGGAGAAGCCGCCGTTCGGGGGACTGAGGAGAAGCCGATCGCCGCCGCTCCTGCTCCAGGTAAATAAGGGGGCACGCTCGCTGATCTGTGCATTGGGGGAATGTATGCTGGTCACTACATTGGGGGCACGCACGCTGATCTCTGCATTGGGGGCATGTATGCTGGTCACTACATTGGGGGCATGTATGCTGGTCACTACATTGGGGGCATGTATGCTGGTCACTACATTGGGGGCATGTACGCTGGTCACTACATTGGGGGCATGTACACTGGTCACTACATTGGGGGCAGGTATGCTGGTCACTACATTGGGGGCATGTATGCTGGTCACTACAATGGGGGCATGTACGCTGATCTCTGCATTGGGGGCATGTACGCTGATCTCTGCATTGGGGGCATGTACGCTGATCTCTGCATTGGGGGCATGTATGCTGGTCACTACATTGGGGGCATGTACGCTGGTCACTGCATTGGGGGCATGTATGCTGGTCACTACATTGGGGGCATGTATGCTGGTCACTACATTGGGGGCATGTATGCTGGTCACTACATTGGGGGCATGTACGCTGGTCACTGAATTGGGGGCATGTACACTGGTCACTGCATTGGGGGCATGTACGCTGGTCACTGCATTGGGGGCATGTATGCTGGTCACTGCATTGGAGGCATGTACGCTGGTCACTGCATTGGGGGCATGTACGCTGGTCACTGCATTGGGGGCATGTACGCTGGTCACTGCATTGGGGGCATGTACGCTGGTCACTGCATTGGGGGCATGTACGCTGGTCACTGCATTGGGGGAATGGTATGCTGGTCACTGCATTGAAGGGGGCATGTATGCTGGTCTCTGCATTGGGGGCATGTACGCTGATCTCTGCATTGAAGGGGGCATGTACGCTGGTCACTGCATTGAATGGGGCATGTACACTGGTCACTGCATTGAAGGGGGCATGTACACTGGTCACTGCATTGAAAGGGGGCACGCTGGTCACTGTGCATTAATAGGGGGCACGCTGGTCACTGTGCATTGAAAGGGGGCACGCTGGTCTCTCTGCATTGAAAGGGGGCACGCTGGTCTCTCTGCATTGAAAGGGGGCACACTATACCTTAATTACTGAAGGCCCCTGTCACACTTTTGCAACCTCAAAGTCACGCAATCTTTTACAGCGTTTTTTGCCATAAAGCAATGCCTATTACATTTTTCTGTTTGCGCCCCCCCCCCCCCCAAAAAAAATTTTGAGCACCAGCCGACCACTGGTCTGAATAATAATTAATAAAGCCGTGACTGGTCCCTTTTGTAATGAAAATACTCATGTGTTCCCATTCTTATTCAGAGAAGGTATGTGAGTTCAGCCCGACACAGTTAATTCTTATCTTCCGCAGCAGTCACAGGTAAATTTTTGTTTTAAGATGAGTAACTTTATGTACACAAAGATGGTGACATCTTTGTATTCGTTTCATTTGCAAGGCATACTAAATACTGTAAGTATGCAGAGATAAGCTCATCACGGGCCAAAACTAAATATTAATTAAATACTCACAATATCCCCACCTGTGGCAAAGCCCACCTTTCAGTATTGTTGCCTCCTTCATACACAGGTGATTTGTATTTATCCTCCACCTGTACATATTGACAAATGGCAGATTAAATATGAGAAGGTTAATTGAGAATTTCATTTGAAACTCTGCCAAAGCCATCCACACAGAACCTCTAGGAATGTTTTTTTAGCAAATCACTGATTATGAATGTGAGTGGTACAAAATGTAAATGATGTACTAATGTGCATAGAATTAGGGCATAGTTTAGTAAATGGGTTATATGTATTTTTTGCACCCTGCCAGGTTCAATCAGTATACAAGTCCAAATAAACAATAGGACTCATATATGCAAGCATCAAACTCGGGATGAGTAACCTGCAGTAGGATTTCAGGTGCCATTGACTTGCTTCAGACTTTTATCAGTTTGGCTTTGCATTTCTCAATGAGTTGCTTTGAGCTGCTTCTCAGTTGCTTTAGCATGTTCTTGCATTTGCTTTGGCTTTTCAAGCATCAGGTTGATTACACACATCTAGGTAACTCCCATTGAGCACAAATCCTTTTGCTACACTTTAAGCTGGATATGCACTATACAATTTTCTTTGGCAACCGGACGCCGGATCTTAGATTCAACTTAACACAAAGGGAACTGGGGAAAAACAAGATTGCGAAAACACATAGAACCATATGGAAGACTGGGAACCAGGCCCAATGCACTCCGCAGTGGCTCTACCCAGACCAATAAGTAAAAAAAAAAAACAAGGTTAAATAAAAAAATATGAAAGTGGCACTCCACCTTCCATATTAAAAACTAGGGATGAGTTTTCAAGTTTGAGTCGAATGTAAGTTTGACTTGAACATTGGCAGTTCGCTCGTTTGTTGAATGATGAACAAATGGGCTTCTTTGTGGGAATGTTGAGTTCCCGCATTAGCATGGACTCTAACTCCAACAAATCACCTTGCTGGCCAGTGGAATAAAACCCACAAGCATATCAATTGCAAGCCCTGTATTTTACCACCTACGCCACCATCAAGCCTGCTTAGGCTGAACACACTCTTCCTAACTTCTATCTCATCCACTGTGTGTAGGATGAAATAGAAGTTAGTTAGTTAGTTAGTTAGTTAGGCAGGGAGAGTGTGTTTTGTCTAAGCCTGCTTGACAGTGGCGTAAGTGGTAGAATACCTGACTTGGAATTGCGAGGTTGTGGGTTTGAATCCCTTGGTCAGCGTGTGATTTATAAGTGGAATGCTATAGTTAATAATACATTGCTGGCAAGGAGGGAGATTTTTGCTCTTTACAGTTTGATGAGATCAGATAGTGCATTGTATACCACAAAGATATATATATATATATATATATATATATATATTTATATATATATATATACAGACTTGTATAAAGTATTCAAAATTTCTACTTGAGTAAAAGTACAAGTGCTCGATCAAAAAGTGACTTGAGTAGAAGTGGAAGTGCTCGCAGAAAAAGTTACTTAAGTAGAAGTACTAAAGTATTCAACATTTTTTTTACTTAAGTATTGCAAGTAGTTTTTTCAAAAAATTTGCTACTTAAGTACTAAAAGTAAAAAGTACCAGTAGTTTTGAAAAAACATTTCTACTCAAGTACTGAAAGTAGAAGTACAAGTACTGTGTTATGTAGTTATTAAAGAAAGAAGTCAAAAGTTTGAACATCATATTGTTTTTTATTATTTCAAATGATTTATTCAAATGATTAACCTAAAGGACAATCACAATTCCTTAGGCTGTAACTTTTTGTAAACAAAAAACAGATAAAGTATGTCCCTCCCTTCCCCTTTTAAAGCATCCACCTTTTAAAGCCAGGGGTGGTCTCCTTCCTGAGCTTCCTCACTCTCACAGCCAGGCAGATCACTTGAAGTTGAAGGGCCAGGGGTGGAAGGTGGTGTTTTTGGTTCGTCCATCTTTTCAGCTGATCAAAAGGCAGAACAGGAGCATGCGCAGTCTTCTTAATCGCGGTTTGATTTGCTCAAATGATGATGATGTGCCAGGCCAGCTTCATCAAACCTACAACGCTTAAAGTGAAAAATGCATCAAAAACTACTAACAAAGTGGCTGTGCTAAAAATGCTAATAAAGTGCCTGCAATTTTATATGTATATATATATATATATATATATTCTTCTTGTATTCAAAATCATCGCCCACAGTATCAAAAATAAAGTGACATGTCTGTGCTAAATGCAGTGCAAATTATTCCCACAATGTAAATTTAATTCATATAAATATATATGACAATACCACAATAAAATAAGTTGTGATTGCGAATAAGATAGGTGCAAGTTTAAGTGTGTAAACTAAACTTTATAACAAAAAGTCCATAACTGAATTCCAGTGTGCAATCTAAGAAGTGCTTGTCACTTGCTGTCAGATGCTTCCACCTTTCTTCTGTGATCTGCTCAAGTAAAGTGGTGGACTGGATAGCCTCTCTCTCTGCCTCTCACCTTAGTAGCACTGGCACTGCACTGGTTCAAAAAGCTGTCTATATTATTTTCATTATAAGAACTTGTCAGAACATGCTTCCACCACCTGTCCTTCACACTAGTAGTGCTCATTTGCTTTGCTCAAGTCAAGTGCCACTGCCAGTGGCCACTGCAGTGCAGGCACAGCCGCACAGGCAGAGGCAGGCCGCAGGAAGCACAGGCACCACCACAACACAACACTTATGGTCCATGGACCATGGATGGTCGGATAATCATCATAGTCGTCAGTCTCACTCTTCTTGGCTCAAAAAAGCCACCCATGACCCGTGTGTATATAATATATTATTGATTATTTGATTCTCAAATGGCACATTTGCCATGACAAGGATTAGGCCCTCTCCACGGTCCACCTCACTCACCTCATAGAGAAGAAGATGAGATAACGAAGAAAATGCTCCGAGTCCCGCCGCCCGTGTCACAACTCCTCTCAGTAAGGGCCCTAAGGGGTGGAGTCTGAGTGACACACAACACGTCTAGAGGCAGAGACCTCGAGCAGGAAGACGGCAGCATGGCTCCTCCAGTGCGGTCTTAACTTGATGATCATGACAGTGATTCCGCGGGCCGCGGCGCGAGCGAGGCTGTGGAAATGATTGAATTGAGTTGTGCTGCCTACTGCTACACGCTACCTACTACTAAATTGTGAGTCAGTATATTTTATTTCATTTTTATATATAAAAGCGGTATTGTTGAGCACTACTAGCCACTAGATCTCCTGGCTGTCAGTTTGTCACATGTTGGGGAATCACAGCGGCTCGGCTCCAGAAGTGGCGGGTGTCCCCGTCATCCTGCCAGGGCCGCCAAGAAGTTCATTACCTAATCTTAAGTTATTAATATTCATCACCTAATCTTAAGTTATTATGAGGAGAGGACCTATGGGATTGAGAATTGAAATAATTAAATATATATGGCTTTTTGAACCAGTGCAGTCAGTGCCACAGTGCCACCCAGACGCTATCCACCAGTGCCACCACCATTAAGTGTGTTGGTCGGTCACTCGAGCACTGAAGGAGGGGGAAGCATCTGACAAGTGAAGTGACACTTTAGATTTGCACACTGGAATTCATTTATGGACTTTCCGTTATAGATAGGTTTACACACTTCAACTTGTTGCACGCACCTGACCTAACTTATTTCATAACTTATTTTATTGTGATTTATTGTCATATTTTATATGAATTGAATTTACTGTTACATTGTGGGAATAATTATTTTCACTGCATTTAGGCTTTAGCACATTCATGTCACTTTATTTTTGATACTGTGTGGAGTGTGGGCAGGGCACTGGGGGCAACGATGATATTATATTGATTGCACAGGCACTTTATTCGCACAGCCAAGTTGTGTTTGTTAGTAGTTTCTTGATGCACTTTAAGCGCTGTAGCACAATTTATTTGTTTGTTTCATATTTTCTTTTTATTGGAAAGATTTGGTATAGCAGCTTTTATTATACACAGCCTTTATTTTCGTATGCGCTGATTTACAAATGACAAAATACACATGTTTTTGAGCTTTATGTAACCTGCCATCTACTGTTCTGGCAGTGGTAATCTTTTTAAAAGTAACGAGTAACTATGCAGCACAAAAAAAAAATACTTGAGTAGAAGTATCGAAATCATCGAAAAAATGTAGTGAAGTAAAAGTAGAAGTAGGAGAAAAAAATTCTACTCTAGGAAAGTACAGATACCGCATTTCGGTACTTAAGTACAGTACTTAAGTAGTTCTACTTCGTTACTATACATCTCTGTATATATATATATATATATATATATATATATATATATATATATATGTGTGTTCCCGCTATGTTCCTATACGTGAGTGCCACATCCCGGTTAATAGAGCATATTTGGAAAATCCCCTAGGGGTGGGACTTTATAGGTCACTTAAACAAAAATTTGTTACAAATATATATAGTATAATATATTTAAATTTTATTGTTACACATACAGAAATAGAAAAAAACACATACAAAAATATATAAAGAGTACAGTTAAAATTTGGCAAAACTAGTGTAGATAAAAAAGATGTGCATATACACTCAACCAACTATTCCATGTGTGGTCCGACGTTTCGAGGTGGAGACCTCTTCTTCAGGGACTGTACTGGAAATAGTTATTTATGGTTGGTGGAAGTTGGTTGAGTGTATATGCACATCTTTTTTATCTACACTAGTTTTGCCAAATTTTAACTGTACTCTTTATATATTTTTGTATGTGTTTTTTTCTATTTTTGTATGTGTAACAATAAAATTTAAATATATTATACTATATATATTTGTAACAAAATTTTGTTTGAGTGACCTATAAAGTCCCACCCCTAGGGGATTTTCCAAATATGCTATATATATATATATATATATATATATATATATATATATATATATATATATACAGCTGCAAGAAAAAGTATGTGAACCATTTGAAATTATATTATATGGATTTCTGCACAAATTGGTCATAAAATGTGATCTGATCATCATCTAAGTCACAACAATAGACAAACACAGTCTGCTTAAACTAATAACACACAAATAATGAAATGTTGCCGTGTTTTTATTGAACACACCATGTAAACATTCACAGTGCAGGAGGAAAAAGTATGTGAACCCCTAGACTAATGACATCTCCAAGAGCTAATTGGAGTGAGATGTCAGCCAACTGGAGTCCAATCAATGAGATGAGATTGGAGGTGTTGGTTACAGCTGCCCTGCCCTATAAAAAGCACACACCAGCTCTGGGTTTGCTTTTCACAAGAAGCATTGCCTGATGTGAATAATGCCTCGCACAAAAGAGCTTTCAGAAGACCTAAGAATTGTTGACTTGCATAAAGCTGGAAAGGGTTATAAAAGTATCTCCAAAAGCCTTGCTGTTCATCAGTCCACGGTAAGACTTATTGTCTATAAATGGAGAAAGTTCAGCACTGCTGCTACTCTACCTAGTAGTGGTCGTCCTGTAAAGATGACTGCAAGAGCACAGCGGAGACTGCCCAATGAGGTGAATAAGAATCCTAGAGTGTCAGCTAAAGACTTGCAAAAGTCACTGGCAAATGCTAACATCCCTGTTAGCGAATCTACAATATGTAAAACACTAAACAAGAATGGATTTCATGGGAGGATACCACAGAGGAAGCCACTGCTGTTCAAACAAAACATTGCTGCACGTTTACAGTTTGCACAAGAGCACCTGGATGTTCCACAGCATTACTGGCAAAATATTATGTGGACAGATGAAACCAAAGTTGAGTTGTTTGGAAGAAACACACAACACTATGTGTGGCAAAAAAGAGGCACAGCACACCAACATCAAAACCTCATCCCAACTGTGAAGTATGGTGGTGGGGGCAACATGGTTTGGGGCTGCTTTGCTGCATCAGGGCCTGGACGGATTGCTATCATCGAAGGAAAAATTAATTCCCAAGTTTATCAAGACATTTTGCGGGAGAACTTAAGGCCATATGTCTACCAGCTGAAGCTGAACAGAAGATGGGTGTTGCAACAGGACAATGACCCAAAGCATAGAAGTAAATTAACAACCGAATGGCTTAAACAGAAGAAAATACTCCTTCTGAAGTCCTGAACTCAACTCGGTTGAGATGATGTGGCATGACCTCAAGAAAGCGATTCACACCAGACATTCCAAGAATATTGCTGAACTGAAACAGTTCTGTAAAGAGGAATGGTCAAGAATTACTCCTGACCGGTGTGCACGTCTGATCTGCAACTACAGGAAACGTTTGGTTGAAGTTATTGCTGCCAAAGGACGTTCAACCAGTTATTAAATCCAAGGGTTCACATACTTTTTCCACCTGCACTGTGAATTTTTACATGGTGTGTTCAATAAAAACATGGCAAAATGTCATTCTTTGTGTGTTATTAGTTTAAGCAGACTGTGATTGTCTATTGTGACTTAGATGATGATGATCAGATCAAATTTTATGACCAATTTGTGCAGAAATTGATATAATTCCAAAGGGTTCCCATACTTTTTCTTGCAGCTGTATATGTATATATATATATATAGGCACTTCAGTTTATATCAGTTTATGTCAGTATTGCCGAAAAAAAGGCATGGGGTTCCCCCTTAAATCCATACCAGACCCTTATCCGAGCACACGTCCTGGCTGGCCAGGATGGGGGTGGGGGCGAGCGAGCGCCCCCCCCTCCTGATCAATACCAGAGCACATGCCCTCAACATGAAGGGGGGTGGCTCTGCCCCCCCCATCCCAAAGCACCATGCCTCCATGTTGATGGGGACAGGGGTCTCTTCCCCACAACCCTGGACTGTGGTTGTGGGGGTCTGCAGGGGGGAGGCTTATCGGAATCTGTAAGCCCCCTTTAATAAAGACAAAAGCAAGTTTTGAAAAAGTCCTTTATTAAAAAATAAAAATAAAAAAATAGTGTCCCCCGATGATCAGTCGCCCGCCCAAGAAAATTACAAGAAAATTAGTCCAACAAAAACAAAGGCAACACCGTTATATAGTTAGTCAGGTTGAAAAAAGACATGGATGGACTGATGTCTTTTTTCAACCTCACTAACAATGTTACATAGTTACATAGTTACATAGTAGGTGAGGTTGAATAAAAACAATAGTCCATCCAGTTCAACCTGTGTAGGTGTGTGTGGCTGTAATCATCTCACATACCCCTGAATGTTCTGATCCTTGAGATGTACGTCTAATAGTCTTTTGAAAGCCACCATACTACCCGCAGAAACCACTTCTTGTGGTAGAGAATTCCACAATCTTGTAGCCCTAACAGTAAAGAACCCCCCACGTTGCCTGAGGTTAAAACGCTTCTCCTCTAATCGCATTGTGTGCCCCCGAGTCCTCATGCAATCCCTTCGAATGAACAGCTTTTTTTCTAAGCTGAGATCCCCATTGAGATATTTAAAAATTGCTATCATGTCCCCCCTCAGGCGTCTCTTCTCCAGGGAGAATAAATCAAGCGATTGGAGACGCTCTTCATAATCAAGGTCCTCCAATCCCCTAATTAGTTTAGTTGCCCTTCTCTGTACTCTCTCCAGCTCCAACACATCCATTCTGAGGACTGGCGACCAGAACTGGACAGAATACTCCAGATGCGGTCGGACCAGAGTTTTATAAAGTGGAAGGATTATAGTCTTATCTCTGGAAAACATCCCTTTCTTTATGCATGCTAATATTCTGCTAGCCTTGGTAGCCGCCGCTTGACATTACAAGCTGTTGCCTAGTCTATCATCAACCAAGACTCCCAGATCCTTCTCCATTTTTGATTCCCCCAATGGTTCCCCTCCTAACGTGTTATGTGCTTTTATGTTTCTAGTCCCCAAGTGCAAAACCTTACACTTCTTCACATTAAACCTCATTTGCCAAGTCGTTGCCCACTCCGTTATTTTGTCCAGGTCATTCTGTAGGATATCTGCTTCTTGCTGTGCAGTTATTGCCCTGCCTAATTTTGTGTCATCAGCAAAAACTGATAGCGAACTACTGATCCCATCCTCAATGCTGTTTATGAATAAATTGAACAAGGTTGGTCCTAGGACTGAGCCTTGGGGGACCCCGCTTACTACCTCAGACCAGTCTGAGTATGCGCTGTTTATTACCAGCCTTTGGATACGCCCTTTTAGCCAGTTCCGTATCCAAGAGCAAACCCTGCTGTCGATACCTGCAGACCTTATTTTATAAATTAAGCGCTTGTGGGGAACTGTATCAAACGCCTTAGCGAAATCTAGGTACACCACATCCACTGGTTTGCCCCTATCCAGCTCACAGCTCACCTCCTCGTAGAATGTTAAGAGATTGGTTTGACGAGAACGCCCATTTGTAAACCCGTGCTGGTTACTACTGATGATGCTGTTGTCCTTAGCAAACTCTATGATATAGTCCCTTATCATCCCCTCCAGAAGTTTACATACTACTGATGTCAGACTGACCGGCCTATAATTTCCCGGTATATGCCACTGACCCTTTTTGAATAATCAGAATCACGTTTGCTTTCCTCCACTCCGCTGGTACATCTCCTGTCCTAATACTGTCCGCAAAGATCAGGAACAGTGGTCTGGATATAACCTTACTGAGTTCCTTGAGTACTCTCGGATGTACGCCATCCGGGCCTGGTGATTTGTTTGTGTTAAGTTTGTCCAGCCTTTCCCTGATTTCACCCTCTGTTAGCTATAGTGGCAAGTCCTGTGTATTACTACTAACCATACAGTCATGGTCAGTGTACCCCTCCTTTTCCTGTGTAAATACTGACGAGAAAAAAGCATTCAGCACGGTTGCTTTTTCAGTGTCCTTCGTAACCAACCTCCCATCATCGTTAATTATGTGTGCAATATGCTCTGCCCTAGTTTTTTTGCTGTTGATATACTTAAAGAATTTCTTTGGGTTTTTATGTAACTATTAGTTTAAAAAAACTATTAGATGGGCACCTTAAAAACCACAACATAAAGGGGTATACAAAGTATGGTTAACAGCAAACACACACATCATAGGTTGAACTGGATGGACTGATGTCTTTTTTCAACCTCACTAACTATGTAACTATGTAACATAAGTCCATCTGGCTCAACTAATAAAAAACAAAAAACAGTAAAGAAAACCCAACCATACAATCCCATATACACAATCCTATACCCGCAGTTGATCCAGAGGAAGGCGAAAAAACCCCAGCAAAGCATGATCCAATTTGCTACAGCAGAGGAAAAAAATTCCTTTCTGTTCCCACGAGAGGCAATCGGATATTACCTGGATCAACTTTAGCTATAAATATTAGTACCCATTTATGTTATGTACACCCAGGAAAGAATCCAGGCCTTTTTTAAAGCAATCTAGTGAGCTAGCCAGAACCACCTCTGGAGGGAGTCTATTCCACATTTTCACAACTCTTATGGCGAAGAAACCTTTCCGTATTTGGAGACGAAATCTGTTTTCCTCTAGTCGTAAAAAATGCCCCCTTGTCATCTGTGTTGACCTTAAAATGAATAACTCAACACCAAGTTCACTATATGGGCCCCTTATGTATTTATACATGTTGATCATATCCCCCTTTAATCTTCTCTTCTGAAGAGAGAAAAAATTCAGTTCCTCTAATCTTTTCTCATAGCTGAGCTCCTCCATGCCTCTTATCAGTTTGGTTGCCCTTCTCTGCACTTTCTCCAGTTCCCCAGTATCCTTTCTAAGAACCTGTGCCCAAAACGGAACTGCATATTCCAGATGAGGTCTTACTAATGATTTGTAAAGGGGCAAAATTATATCTCTCTCTCTGGAGTCCACGCCTCTGTTAATACAAGAAAGGACTTTGCTTGCTTTGGAAACCGCAGCTTGGCATCGCATGCCATTATTTAGTTAAGGATCTACCAGAACACCCAGATCCTTCTCCGCTATAGATTCCCCCAGTTCTACTCCCCCTAGTATGCATGATGCATGCATATTCTTAGCCCCCAAGTGCATAACTTTGCATTTATTTACATTAAACCTCATTTGCCACATAGTTGCCTAATGAAACAGTGCATTGAGGTCAGCTTGTAAGTTGAAGACATCCTGTAAGGAACTTATTCCACTGCAAAGCTTGGTGTCATCTGCAAAGACTAAAATGGTACTTTTAATCCCAGACCCCATATCATTTAAAAAGATATTAAAAAGTAAGGGTCCCAACACTGAAAATTGGGGTACACCACTGATAACCTTAGACCATTTAGAGTAAGAATCATTAACCACTACTCTCTGAATTCTATCTTTTAGTCAATTTCCTATCCATTTAAAAAATAATCTTTCCAAGCCAGTAGACTTTACCTTATACATTAACCGTGTGTGGGGAACTGAATCAAATGCTTTTGCAAAATCCAAGTATACTACATCCATCCGCACCCCTCTGTCCAGGGTTTTACTTACCTCCTCATAAAAAGAAATCAGGTTTGTTTGACATTCTGTCTTTCACAAATCCATGCTGTCTGTTGCTTAAAATATTTTTTTCCAGCAAGCGTGACTTGCGGTCGATTTTTCATGCTACTATCAGTATCCCCGAGTCACGCTCGGGGTAGATGTGCAGAGCGTGCAGCGCTGTCCCTTACCTTCACCTGGCGATCCAGCGATGATCTCCCATTGCTGTGATCGCCAGCTGAGATCCCCGCCACTCGTCCGTAGGTCTGATGACTTCCTGGTTCCGTTCCCTGCGGCAGCAATGCTGCATGGGAGCGGAACTGGGAGGGAAATTCAAGCGTTGCACAAAACACAAACATATAACATTTTTATTATATACCGTATATACTCGAGTATAAGCCGACCCGAGTATAAGCCGAGGCCCCTACTTTTACCACAAAAAGATGGGAAAAATGATTGACTCGAGTATAAGCCTAGGGTGAGAATGCAGGGCGGCGGGCATGGTGCAGGAGAATGCAGGGCGGCGGGCATGGTACAGGAGAATGCAGGGTACTGGCATGGTACAGGAGAATGCAGGGTGACTGGCATGGTACAAGAGAATGCAGGGTGGCTGGCATGGTGCAGGAGAATGCAGGGTGGCTGGCAGGGTACAGGAGAATGCAGGGTACTGACATGGTGCAGGAGAATGCAGGGTACTGGCATGGTGCAGGAGAATGCAGGGTACTGGCATGGTGCAGGAGAATGCAGGGTACTGGCAGGGTACAGGAGAATGCAGGGTACTGGCATGGTGCAGGAGAATGCAGGGTGACTGGCATGGTGCAGGAGAATGCAGGGTACTGGCATGGTGCAGGAGAATGCAGGGTACTGGCATGGTACAGGAGAATGCAGGGTACTGGCATGGTGCAGGAGAATGCAGGGTACTGGCATGGTGCAGGAGAATGCAGGGTGACTGGCATGGTGCAGGAGAATGCAGGGTACTGGCATGGTGCAGGATAATGCAGGGTGACTGGCATGGTACAAGAGGATCCGGGGTTGTGGGCATACTACAGGAGATGCAGTGCTGTGGGCATGGTACAGGTGGACCATGCCCGCAGCACTGCATCCCTTGTAGTATACCCGCAGCCCTGCAGAATGGCAGGTAGTGCAGCAGTTTCCCTTACCTGTTCCAGAGGCGCCTTCATTTTAAAAATGGCGCCGCCCGGCCCCGACACGTCATTGCGCCGGGAATAGCCGAAATTACACGAGCGGCGGCGGCGCGTGCGCAATGACATGAATGCGCCGGGCGGCGCCATTTTTAAAACTCAAGCACGTCGGAGCGGCCGGGAACTTTTTTTTTTTTTTTTTGACTCGAGTATAAGCCGAGGGGGACGTTTTCAGCACAAAAAAATGTGCTGAAAAACTCGGCTTATACTCGAGTATACTCGAGTATATACTCGAGTATATATACTCGAGTATATACGGTATATATATATATATATATATATACAGTGGGTACGGAAAGTATTCAGACCCCCTTAAATTTTTCACTCTTTGTTATATTGCAGCCATTTGCTAAAATCATTTAGGTTCATTCTTCTTCCTCATGAATGTACACACAGCACCCCATACTGACAGAAAAACACAGAATTGTTGACATTGTTGCAGATTTATTAAAAAAGAAAAACTGAAATATCACATGGTCCTAAGTATTCAGACCCTTTGCTGTGACACTCATATATTTAACTCAGGTGCTTTCCATTTCTTCTGATCATCCTTGAGATGGTTCTACACCTTCATTTGAGTCCAGCTGTGTTTGATTATACTGATTGGACTTGATTAGGAAAGCCACACACCTGTCTATATAAGACCTTCCAGATCACAATGCATGTCAGAGCAAATGAGAATCATGAGGTCAAAGGAACTGCCTGAAGAGCTCAGAGACAGAATTGTGGCAAGGCACAGATCTGGCCAAGGTTACAAAAAGATTTCTGCTCTGCTGCACTTAAGGTTCCTAAGAGCACAGTGGCCTCCATAATCCTCAAATGGAAGACGTTTGGGACGACCAGAACCCTTCCTAGAGCTGGCCGTCGGGCCAAACTGAGCTATCGGGGGAGAAGAGCCTTGGTGAGAGAGGTAAAGAAGAACCCAAAGATCACTGTGGCTGAGCTCCAGAGATGCAGTCAGGAGATGGGAGAAAGTTGTAGAAAGTCAACCATCACTGCAGCCCTCCACCAGTCGGGGCTTTATGGCAGAGTGGCCCGACGGAAGCCTCTCCTCAGTGTAAGACACGTGAAAGCCCGCATGGAGTTTGCTAAAAAACACCTGAAGGACTCTAAGATGGTGAGAAATAAGATCTGATGCTGTGGGGGTGTTTTTCAGCTGCAGGGACAGGACGACTGGTTGCAATCGAGGGAAAGATGAATGCGGCCAAGTACAGGGATATCCTGGACAAAAACCTTCTCCAGAGTGCTCTGGACCTCAGACTGGGCCGAAGGTTTACCTTCCAACAAGACAATGACCCTAAGCACACAGCTAAAATAACGAAGGAGTGGCTTCACAACAACTCCGTGACTGTTCTTGAATGGCCCAGCCAGAGCCCTGACTTAAACCCAATTGAGCATCTCTGGAGAGACCTAAAAATGGCTGTCCACCAACGTTTACCATCCAACCTGACAGAACTGGAGATGATCTGCAAGGAGGAATGGCAGAGGATCCCCAAATCCAGGTGTGAAAGACTTGTTGCATCTTTCCCAAAAAGACTCCTGGCTGTATTAGATTAAAAGGGGGCTTCTACTAAATACTGAGCAAAGGGTCTGAATACTTAGGACCATGTGATATTTCAGTTTTTCTTTTTTAATAAATCTGCAACAATGTCAACAATTCTGTGTTTTTCTGTCAGTATATAACATATAATATAACAAAGAGTGAAAAATTTAAGGGGGTCTGAATACTTTCCGTACCCACTGTATATAAAAACACATATATATATATATACTGTATATATATACACACACATACAGTGCCTTGCGAAAGTATTCGGCCCCCTTAAACTTTTCAACCTTTTGCCACATTTCAGGCTTCAAACATAAAGATATAAAACTGTAATTTTTTGGGAAGAATCAACAACAAGTGGAAAACAATCATGAAGTGGAACGAAATTTATTGGATATTTCAAACTTTTTTAACAAATAAAAAACTGAAAAATTGGGCATGCAAAATGATTCAGCCCCCTTAAGTTAATACTTTGTAGCGCCACCTTTTGCTGCGATTACAGCTGTAAGTCACGTGGGCTATGTCTCTATCAGTTTTGCACATCGAGAGACTAACATTTTTGCCCATTCCTCCTTGCAAAACAGCTCGAGCTCAGTGAGGTTGGATGGAGAGCGTTTGTGAACAGCAGTTTTCAGTTCTTTCCACAGATTCTCAATTGGATTCAGGTCTGGATTTTGACTTGGCCATTCTAACACCTGGATATGTTTATTTGTGAACCATTCCATTGTAGATTTTGCTTTATGTTTTGGATCATTGTCTTGTTGGAAGGCAAATCTCCGTCCCAGTCTCAGGTCTTTTGCAAACTCCATCAGGTTTTCTTCCAGAATGGTCCTGTATTTGGCTCCATCCATCTTCCCATCAATTTTAACCATCTTCCCTGTCCCTGCTGAAGAAAAGCAGGCCCAAACCATGATGCTGCCACCACCATGTTTGACAGTGGGGATGGTGTGTTCAGGGTGATGAGCTGTGTTGCTTTTACGCCAAACATAACGTTTTGCATTTTTGCCAAAAAGTTAGATTTTGGTTTCATCTGACCAGAGCACCTTCCTCCACATGTTTGGTGTGTCTCCCAGGAGGCTTGTGGCAAACTTTAAACAACACTTTTTATGGATATCTTTAAGAAATAGCTTTCTTCTTGCCACTCTTCCATAAAGGCCAGATTTGTGCAGTATACGACTGATTGTTGTCCTATGGACAGAGTCTCCCACCTCAGCTGTAGATCTCTGCAGTTCATCCAGAGTGATCATAGGCCTCTTGGCTGCATCTCTGATCAGTCTTCTCCTTGTATGAGCTGAAAGTTTACAGGGACGGCCAGGTCTTCGTAGATTTGCAGTGGTCTGATACTCCTTCCATTTCAATATTATCTCTTACACAGTGCTCCTTGGGATGTTTAAAGCTTGGGAAATCTTTTTGTATCCAAATCCGGCTTTAAACTTCTCCACAACAGTATCTCTGACCTGCCTGGTGTGTTCCTTGTTCTTCATGATGCTCTCTGCACTTTCAAAGGACCTCTGAGACTATCACAGTGCAGGTGCATTTATACAGAGACTTGATTACACACAGGTGGATTCTATTTATCATCATTAGTCATTTAGGTCAACATTGGATCATTCGGAGATCCTCACTGAACTTCTGGAGAGAGTTTGCTGCACTGAAAGTAAAGGGGCTGAATAATTTTGCACGCCCAATTTTTTGTTTTTTTATTTGTTAACAAAGTTTGAAATATCCAATAAATTTCATTCCACTTCATGATTGTGTCCCACTTGTTGTTGACTCTTCACAAAAAATTATAGTTTTAAACCTTTATGTTTGAAGCCCTGAAATGTGGCAAAAGGTCGCAAAGTTCCAGGGGGCTGAATACTTTTGCAAGGCACTGTATATATATATATATATATATATATATATATATATATACATATATATACACACACATATATATATATATATATATATATATATATATATATATATATATATATACACACACACATATATATATATATATATATATGCACACATATATATAATATATAACGCATGAATTATAATCTAATCAATAATATAATTTTATTATATAATATAATATATATATGTATACATATATATATTATATAATAAAATTATATTATTGATTAGATTATAATTCATGCGTTTGTGTTTCAAATTTATCACATCTGGGATGTCTACTAGAGTCTTGTTTTGGTCAGGTTTAAGTCAGTAATTACTAAGAATTGTAGGCCTATAATACATAACGCCAAATTTCCATGCAAATAATTGTACCGCTTTTGGTACATAATTCCTGACATAATCATACCGCCAGGGAGGTTAAACTCTCCAGCATCTTCCCGACTATAGAGGTTAAACTAACAGGTCTAGTGTTACTTGGCAAAGACTTTGATCCCTTTTTGGCCTTACGCCAATCCAGTGGTACTATTCCGGTCCTTAACGAGTCCCTAAAAATTAGAAACAAAGGCTTTTAAATTACAGCCCTCAATTGTTTTAGGATGTATGGGTGGATTCCATCTGGTTCAGGCGCTTTATCCACCCTTATTCTGTCTAAATATATCTGGACCATATGACTTTTGAGCCATTGTGGATCATTTGGGGCTGTGTCAATACCATCCTCATTATGGTCATGAGCTCCCCCATGCTCCTTTGTATACACAGAGCTGAAGAAAGTATTTAATAAATTTGCCTTCTCTGTGTCCCCAGTCACCCACTCCTGATTATTTTGTAAAGGGCCTACATGCTCAGACCTAACCTTTTTACTATTAATATATTTGAAGAGTTTTTGGGGTTTGTCCTACTATCTTTTGCAATCTGTCGTTCGTTTTGAATGTTTGCGTCCTTGATTTCTTTTTTACATATTATTTTATATTCTTTATAACAATTAATCAATGATAGTGTTCCTTCATTTTTATATTTTTTAAAAGCTCTTTTCTTATTATTTATAGCTTTTTTAACTTTGGCCGTGAGCCACATAGGTTTTATTTTTAGCCTTTTAACCTTATTGCCCATGGGAATATACTTTGCATTGAGTTTGCATACAGTCTTTTTGAAAAATTCCCATTTCTGTTCTGTGCTCATCGATGCCAATATTCCCTCTCAGTCTAAATCCTGGAGAGCAGCCCTCATCCTTGGAAAATTAGCTCTCTTAAAGTTAAATGTTTTTATATTTCCTGTATGCATTTTTTGCTTACAGCTAACATTAAATGAAATTATATTATGGTTGCTGCTACCCAGATGTTTTTTTATATGAACATTATTAATAAGCTCTGCATGGTTTGAAATTACCAGGTCCAACAGAGCATCATTTCTAGTGGGGGGCTCAATAAACTGTACCATAAAATTGTCTTGTAATAGGTTAAAATATGTTTGCCCTTTAGCTATCCCAGGAGTGCCATTACTCCAGTCAATGTCTGGGTAGGTAAAATACCCCATTATTATCACTGTCCCAGCAGCTGAGTCTCAACTTTCTCATTAATACCGGGAAGTCTATAACAAACTTCAATGATAATCTTTGTATTACGCACACCTATGTACATTTCCACCCATACTGCTTCAGACTCATCACACTCTCCACCAAGTAGGTCCTCTTTCACACTCACTGTGAGATCACTTCTCACATAGAGACAGACACCACCACCCATTCGTTTTACCCTGTCTTTCCGAAAGAGCATAGCCAGGAATATTATTAGCCCAGTCATGTGAAGAATGAAGTCAAGATTCAGTAATACCAATTAAATCATAGTTTTTCTAGTGCACCAGAGCTTCCAACTCACCTATTTTGCTTGGCAGACTTCTGGCATTGGTGAACAAGCACTTTAATTCATTGAAAAATTTTGCACACTTATTTTGCATATTTTTAATTTTGGTATAAATAGTACAATTTCCGATGGTTGTTTGTAACATGGGAACATTCTTATCCTCTGCAATAACTCTCCCCCAAACATTTCCCATTCTACCCACCAATAGGGGCTGGCCTCTGTCTGACCTGTCTGACCCATAATAATCTAATTCACCCTCCCCCCTCAATCCTAGTTTAAAAACTCCTCCAGACTTCCCATAAACCCCTTCCCTATCACTAAAGACCCCTTTTCATTTAGGTGCAAACCATCTTTAGCATATAGGTTGCACCCCAATGAAAAGTGAGCCCAGTGCTCTAAAAACCCAAATCCCAACTTCTTACACCAGGTCTTTAGCCATGCATTCAGCTCTCTAATCTCTCACTGTCTTTCCTGTGTTGCGCATGTCACAGGCAATATTTCAGAGAATATCACCTTGGAGGTCCTTCCCTTCAACTTGCAGCCTAGTTCATTAAATTGGTTCTTAAGGAGCCTCCACCTTCCATATATTCTGTCATTGATTCCAATGTGGACCAAGACAGCTGGGTGATACCCAGCCCCTCCCAGTAATTTTATGAACCCGGTCCACCACATGTCGAACCCTGGCACCAGGGAGACAGCGAACCATTCGGTTGAGGTGATCAGTCCTTCTGATTATAGAATCCCCAATTACCACCAACTGTCTAGGCCTACCTACAGGCCCCTCACCACCTCTACTAGATGGACTTCTCTCCCGGCTGTTAGGGATAGCAGTGACATCTAGGGATGCCACCTCTGAGCTTGCCACCCCCACATCTTCACCCAACATGGCAAATCTGTTAGGGTGATCAAACCCAGGGCTGGCCTTCCTTTTCTGTGAGCCCCTAACACTCCCTCTGACTGTATTAACCCATCTTCCTACCTGATAATCCTGACTTAACCCCTCCACCATCCCCATTAACCCCCACTAGCCACCTGCTCAGCGAGCAGGGGACCCCTTTCAAGATTGTCAGTTCTGCCCAGTGTTGCAATTTGCTCCTCCAGATCTCTAATGTGAGCTTCCAGAAGGAAAACTTGCTCACATGTGTCGCAGCGGTATCCATCCTGGAGCGGGTGCTCAGTTAGTGTATACATGCGGTACACTGTGCACTGCACAAAACCTTCAATCTTGCTAGCACACATTTTCCCAGTTATAACAATAATACAACTAATAGAAAATGTCAGATGGTACTTACTGGTCAGAAGACCCCTGTTATAATCTCTTGTTTTAAACTCTGGTTTTTAAGTCACCACTTAGTCAAGGTCCACTTGCTCAGAGATCCAGCAAGCAAAAAAGTGTCAAGCTCAAGAAAGAGCAAGCTCAGAAAGGAGTCCTGCAGAAATGTATATAAGACCTGAAGCGCCTGTGACCTATTAACCACTCCCATTAATTAGTAGTCTGATAGAAGGAAAGAAAGAAAAAAAAAGGCTATTTTAAAAGTGACAGAAAAGGGAGTAAAAAAAGGGAGAAAAAATTGCAAGGAAAGAGCCCCTAAAAATTCAAACAACAATCAACAGCAGTCAAAAGCAAAACTGGTTATCACTCTCCACTCAAATTTCCCACTCTTCAGCCTCGGAACAGCAAATCTAGCAATTTAGATATAAATTAGAAAAAGTAGAGTAATACAAACGTGTAGTTCCAATTTGGGTTTGTTGCAAAAAGGGTCATGAATTGTTGGAAGAAAACCGCAAGTCAGAAGCAAGCCAGCAAAGTAGCTATGCATAGCGAGAGCCATTAGCAAAGGATGGCAGTCAAGTAAAGCAGCTAAAAAAGCTAAAAATTAAACTGACTGATGTCTTAACCCTTCCATACTCTACCCAAAACTAAAAAGAAAAGTTTAGCTGTACATGCACTTTAAGTAAATGTACCTAATTAATTTACAGGTATGTACATACTGTGTATATCAATGTATCAAATGTATTTAGTATTGATTTAGGGGCAAAGTCCTTTTATTTTTGTTTTTTATTCAAAAGATGTCTGTATATTCAAAGAAACCCACTTCCCACCCAGATGCATACTTAAATTTTTGCTACAAACACTGCCCTGAGGCCATGCATGCACATCAGCTTCTCATAGATTTCTATGGGTCTGTGTCCCAAGGTCAAAAATGCTTGGGAGGTAGTCCCAGTGAAGGCTATGGGTAGCCAAAGAATGTTTAAAACTTATTCTCAATAATTGTAATATTAATTTTATTGAATCTTCCTGTACTAATAGGTCACTTTATTATAACTTATTATCTTGTAACAAGGCTACCTAGTTCAAGAATGAACATTAATTATCGAGAGGACTTAGATTTCCCTCTTCTATTATCTAAACTACGTTGTATAATTGTTTATGGGCAGAGACTCCCATTCTGTTCCTCATTTCACTTTTTACACTCTAAATTCCAATTTTTTCATAACTTCAGGGGTTTTCGTGGTAAGCCTCATTGATTTCCTCATCTTGTACTATCTTGTACTATAAGTTGTAGGTATAATATTTTTTTTAGCAGGGGTGATAATTAGTGTATTGGATGAGTTCAGTTTATACAGCCTCTATCATTTCTGCAAGATCACTGTCTATTGGAATTCAGTCATTTTCCTTTTTTGAGTGTTTAGCTCTGTTTTTAAAGAAGATAGATGTTGCTGTATAGCAGGGGTGGGGAACCTTTTTTCTGCCGAGGGCCATTTGGGTATTTTTGAAATAATTCGGGGGCCGTACAAAATTATCAACTTAAAATTGTGCCTGTTATATTTGGTCAAACATTTAATTAACTCACCCCTAATGTGATGGCTGCAACTGCTTCTCTTTGGTGAGGTGTGTGATGTTAGCTGGTATTGATGATGTTGCTACTGGCAACTGGTTTTCCAGGTTTCCCCCTCTTAATGATGAGTGATTAGTGCCCCCCATCAATGCAGAGTGATTAGTGCCACCCATCAATGCAGAGTGATTAGTGCCCCCCTTAATACAGAGTGATTAGTGCCCTCCTTAATGCCGAGGGATGAGTGCCCCCATCAATGCAGTGGAATGAGTGCCCCCATCAATGCAGAGGGATGAGTGCCCCCATCAATGCAGGGTGATTAGTGCCCCCAATCAATGCAGAGCGCATGGGGATTAGAGCGCCTCCTGATTACACATAGAGCAGGGTTCTTCTACTTACCCGGCACGGGCGCTCTCATACAAAGTCACGCCTCCTGGACCGACTCCTGTGATAGATGTCACCACTGTGCTGTCTATCATAGGTAGGAGGCGTGACTTTGTATGACAGCAGCCGCGCCAGGTAAGCAGAGGAACCCGCTCTGTGTGTAATCAGGAGGCGTTTCCCCACCGGAGGCAGCCCAATGGCAGGGCCGGATCAGATGGCTTCGGGGGCCGCGTACGGCCTGCAGGCCATAGGTTCCCCACCCCTGCTGTATAGGATCATTCATTTTCAGGATATCTCAATATTAAGATGCGATGATGCTATTTCTGCAAAATGTTTTACTATTATATAGGCCAGATGATATAAACTCAGTCTTCAGCTGCATTGGGGAGAAAATCTTCTTTACCTGCTATATCAGGTGGCACCTGCTTGTGGTTAGGGATGGGCAAATAATTCAGCCTAAGCATAAGGCAGAAAACTTTGCCTGTTCAGCCGTTTGCTGAACAACCGAATTTGCGTGGTGTTCGCTGGGTGTTCGACCCATCAAGCATCCTGCTGAGTGTTCTGCACCCTGATTGGGCACTCCCTAAATGACTTCCAAGAGAGCCATATTTGATGGCTTTGTTCGTAATTCACTTGCCAGAAGGAACTCCATCCTCTCAATGTAATCTATTTCTGCCCCCCACTCAATTAAAGGGGAAGCATGTGCCTTCCGCCAATGGTGTGGTATAACCAATCTTGCTGCTGTCAGCCAATGCCTGAGGAGATCTTTTTTGATACGCTATAGAGAGTAATGAGATTTGTGGCATGTTAGGCACAATCGCCCCAGTAACAGAAGTATAAATCCGCAGGTTTAAATCCCAGAAATCATGAATAGGGGGGCATTCACACCAAATATGCAAGAGGGAGCCCATGGTGGAATGACAGCACCAACATAAATCCAAAGCATCCGGGTTCAATGGAGCAGCATCGGGCACCAACAGGAGAGGAGTTTAAAATTTGTCTCATGAGCCGTAGTCGCTGATGACAGACAGTGAGTAAGATTAAACTATTTTTCCCACTCTTCTACTGTGATTTGAACTTTAGGACTGGCTGCCCATTTTCTTGTAAATTCTGGGAGATCAGGGTGGAGTTTAATAAGAAGAACCCTATACACCGCATGAGAGAACGTGGTAATGCGTAGAGTCTTATAGGAGAAGGGACTCAAAAGACTCTGGCCTCCTAATAAATAGGTCAGATTAGGGGAAAGAGAAAAAAAAGACGACATTTACTGATATTCTAACCAGTGCGTAAATGAGAGCTGCTGTATAGAAATCAACTTCGACAAGGGCGGAAGAGTTCCCTGACAAAGGATTTGGACCACTTTAATGAAGAAATTAGATTTTATACGGCATCTTTTGTAGCACCCTCCTAGGTAGGTGCTAGGTTGGTAAAAGCTTAGCAGCTCTATCTGCTTATCAGGGGAGCCTGATTGTTAGTTTTGCCTGTTGCATGTGTCCATGTGTGATTTATCTGGTCTGAGGGAGTGTCCCGACTGTATCCAATGGGAGAGCCTGTTGGACAGTGGAGGAAACCCAGCCAGTGACACACAGGCTTTTGTAGCTGTCCCAGTAGGTTGGCACAGAGAGTGGTGCATCCTGGGATTGGCGATAAAAGCCAAGGGCACATGTGACAGGGTGTCTTTGGGCGGGAAGCCAGGTCCCAGGAGGAGGGTGATGGAAGTCTCTCCTCCTGTCAGCAAGGAAGGTGGTCACAGGCAGTCGGCCTAGTGGACCGAGTGTGTGATGCTGAGCCAGGAGGTCCAGAATACTGATGAGTCGAGCTGAAGGCAGAGCAACCCAGGGAAAAACAGTGTTCGTGAGTACGGGAAGCTTGCCAGGGGTCTGCCCAGGAAGAGGACCACTCCAGTGGAGAGTCAGTGGACAAGGGCTGGCATACACAGGAAGTAAGAAAGGGGGTGCCAGGTTAGGACCCTGAAGAGGAAGTCATTCAGGAACATATCTTTTAATTCAGGAACATATCTTCTACTTCACTTCAGTGGCAAGGTGAAGCAGCGACCTTGCCGCACACACTACAGTCAGTTGTCCTCAGAAATTGTGCATAGTTCAAGTTGGAGTATCCCACTCATCGCTTCTCCCATCCAAGTTCTAAAATAAAACACAAAAACCAAAATCCACTGGACTGTTCATTGTCTGAGCCAAGTCTTAAAGTGATACGTTTTAAAGACTGTTGCTATAGGTAACCCAGGGGAATCCACACTCAGCAGCTCCCTATAACAGAAAGTGGATAAAATTGTTTATTTTTCAAAATTTTCTGCCTTTTTTCGTTTATATAATAAAAAAAATAAAAAAACCCAGTGATGATCAGATACCAACTCTGTGTGAAAAAAATGATATAAGTTTCATTTGTGTATAGTGTTGCATGGCCGTGCAATTGCCAGTTAAAGTAGCACAGTGCTGAATAGCAAATAAAATGCTCTGGTCATGAAGGGGGGAAAACCTTCCAGAGCTGAGGTGGTTAAGGCATTCACACATGTTTTTTTTTTTTTTTTATAAATAGACCACTGGGTATGCCATATTATATTGCTGCCCATAAAACTCAGTCAAACAGAAAAAGCGTACTCTCACAGTAAATGTTTGTGAACAAGAAAACTTTTATATGACTTTTCCACTAACAGCTTTTTTTTTTTTTTGCTCAGCAGCACAAGCTTCCGCATTGAGCCTATGCCAGATAACTGATGGCTTACCTACAATAAAAATGCAATTTCTGTAATGTTTTTGGGGATATAGGACTACTGTTAACTATTTTATGCAGGAAGCATACTTTCTGATACAGGGAACGGTAAAAATTTTTTGGAAACAACGATAGTGCATGATCTGCAGGAACAACACAGTGCATATGTTCATACATACATGCTTTGACAGTGGCAGCATTTAACATTTACACAACTATATTTTGCGGCTGCTTGGGTCTTGTAGTGGTAACTAAAAGTACTTTTGCTGCCTACTTTTCTCTAATAGTTTAGTATACAGATTTTTTTTTGGCCCGCTCCTTTGGTGCATGCGCCTTTATTACCTTGGTGCAGCCTTTTTCAACCAGGGTGTCCAGGCACCCTGGGGTGCCTTTAGGTCCCTTCAGGGATGCCTTGGAAAAATGTCTACACATTGCCCAAGAATTGTATACAAGCCAGCAGATGGATTAAGCCAGCCTTTTGGTTACACTAAGCCACAGGTTGTCTTTGTGCACCATTACAATCTACTAGCCGCTGATGTCTTAATGACCAATGATGTCATTGGTTGATAAGGTTGATAAGGAGGATGTTGGGTACCTGCACAGCATCCTAGTTTGTCCCTCCCCTGCCTCTCTCCTTTGGCACTGGGGTCACATTAGCTGAGTGAGGGAGAGAAACTGAGGGAGAAACACTGGAATACTAGTCTGTACCAGTGTGCTGAAGTGTATTTGCTTAAGAAGAATAAATCATCTACTAGGTGGGTGTCCTACATGTGTGGATGTTGCTGCAATATGTAAAAGTATTCGTTTTTTTTTTAAATTTTTTTTACATTTTAGAGTTCCTCGAAATTGTGCAAAATTTTAAAAGGTGCCTTACTAAAAAAAGTTTGAGAAAAACTGCCAAAAGTTGGCCATAGATAGATCGAACCTCGACCGGTTCAGCAAGGACCTGTCAAGATTTTTTCAGTCTATGGGCAGGTTGGTTGTACTGAAGTTGATCCTTCGATCAACTTCAGTAAAACAAACCTGTTGAATTTTTTTGCATGCGATCACTACGGACAGCTTAAGCCGCTAACAGCGATCATTGTGTTCTACAGGCAGTGAAGGCATAACACAATGGTGCAACAGTAGGGATTCCTCCATCAACACTAACTGTGTTGATGGGGAAAGCGAACAATTTTCTTTCATTCCACCTGTATAATCTATGGTTTGCTTTAGTGAACCTTCACAGTGTTTGCCACATTATAATATTTTTTTTACTTATTTATTATCAATACACAATCTAAACACAAAAAAATACTTAGTGCACATTATCTGCACATAAGACACAAGAGCAGCATAATTATAATCTTCAATGAGCGCAACAGCATACAGTATCTCATAAAAGTGAGTACACCCCTCACATTTATGTAAATATTTTATTATATCTTTTTATGTGACAACACTCAAGAAATGACACTTTGCTACAATGTAAAGTAGTGAGTGAACAGCTTGTATAACAGTGTAAATTTGCTGTCCCCCCAAAATAACTCAACACACAGCCATTAATGTCTAAACCACTGGTACACCCCTAAGTGAAAATATCCAAATTGGACCTGATCCTCGACTGTCTGTTGCTTTAGTTGCTGGGGGTGGTCTGGGCCTCTGGTAGTCTGATTTGGGGGAACTGCTTTGCACTTTGATGCATAACTGTTCTCTAGTGTTGCGATTTTAGGTTCAGACTGCTTTCTGTTTTACGCTGTATACTGGTTCGGTGGCTGAGATCTGTAAACCATGCTGTTTTTCGTTTTCTGTTGCATTGTTTGTTTATGTGTGCGATTTTTCAATAAACTTTTCTCTTGATTTAAAAAAAAAAAGAAAATGTCCAAATTGGGTCCAATTAGCCATTTTTCCCTCCCCGGTGCCATGTGACTCATTAGTGTTACAAGATCTCAGGTGTGAATGGGGAGCAGGTGTGTTAAACTTGGTGTTATCACTCTCACTCTCTCATACTAGTCACTGGAAGTTCAACATGGCACCTCATGGCAAAGACCCTGAAACTGAGCTGCAGCACTGTGGCCAAGACCATGCAGTGGTTTAATAGGACAGGGTCCACTCAGAACAGGCCTCGCCATGGTCGACCAAAGAAGTTGAGTGCACATGCTCAGGGTCATATCCAGAGGTTTTCTTTGGGAAATAGATGTATGAGTGCTGCCAGCATTGCTGCAGAGGTTGAAGGGGTGGGGGGTGCCTGTCACTGCTCAGACCATATGCCGCACACTGCATCAAATTGGTCTGCATGGCTGCCATCCCAGAAGGAAACCTCTTCTAAAGATGATGCACAAGAAAGCCTGCAAACAGTTTGCTGAAGACAAGCAGACTAAGGACATGGATTACTGAAACCATTTCCTGTGGTCTGATGAGACCAAGATAAATGTATTTGGTTCAGATGGTGTCAAGTGTGTGTGGCTACAACCAGATGAGAAGTAGAGATGGCCTTGCGGTTCGCCCGGCGGTCAGTTCGCGGCAAATTTTGTTTGTTCGCTACCCGGCAAATTTGCGAAGACATGGCGTCGTTCACGGTGGCCATATTTGTTTACATTGGGGAGAACTTTGACCCGTGACACAGCCGTCAGGTGGAACGGGACAGCCAATTGAAACATTCCAGCACATGGACAGTCCCCCTACCCTATAAATAGACCCGATCTGGCAGCCATTTCACATTCCGTTTTTTGTCAGGGTAGGGAGAGGTCTGCTGTGCTCATCAGGGAGAGTTTGCTAGACACATATAGCGATGTGAAGATCCACAAAAGTCCTTTTCAGGGCTGGTATTTTGGTATAGGTCTAATATCTTTTGAGCTTAGGGAGAGGTATCCAGTGGTTGCTTTAGGGGCAGTTAGAGATCGGCTGCAGTCACACACAAATCGCTCTGTCAATGTCCACCAAAGTCATTTAAAGTGCTCCAATGTCGTTTTAGGGTCTATTACCATCTCTTTACTATAGGGAGAGGTATCCAGTGGTTGCTTTAGGGGCAGTAAGAGATCGGCTGCAGTCACACACAAATCGCTCTGTCAATGTCCACAAAAGTCATTTAAAGTGCTCCAATGTCGTTTTAGGGTCTATTACAGTCTCTTTACTATAGAGAGAGGTATCCAGTGGTTGCTTTAGGGACAGTTAGAGATCGGCTGCAGTCACACACAAATCGCTCTGTCAATGTCTACAAAAGTCATTTAAAGTGCTCCAATGTCGTTTTAGGGTCTATTACAGTCTCTTTACTATAGGGAGAGGTATCCAGTGGTTGCTTTAGGGGCAGTTAGAGATCGGCTGCAGTCACACACAAATCGCTCTGTCAATGTCCGCAAAAGTCATTTAAAGTGCTCCAATGTCGTTTTAGGGTCTATTACAGTCTCTTTACTATAGGGAGGGGTACCCAGTGGTTGCTTTAGGGGCAGTTAGAGATCAGCTGCAGTCACACACAAATCGCTCTGTCAATGTCCACAAAAGTGATTTAAAGGGCTGCTAAATTTTTTGGTATTGCTGTGCAGTGCACTAAAAAGGGGGGGGGGGGGGTAATCCACAGTATAATATACTTTGCAGAAAGCATATTATAGTGGATTAGTACTATTATTGTGCACTGTGCAGCATTGTGACAGGTGTAGTGGTGAAATGTGGAAAAAGTGCAGCGCTAATAAATAATAGCAATATAAACATGTATATATATAAACCAAGAAAGGTAAATACAAATAAATTGCAAAATGAATAAAAGTGAACATCAAATCAACAGTCCCATATGTGAAGTGAAAAAAACACTCCACAACTGTGATAATTGAAGTGCTCACTGGATCCCAACACCAAAAAGATATAGAGATATAATGTGCTCACCAGAACGATAGGACTCAAAATGCCATAAAGCATATGAGTCAAATCAGCTTGTTGTACAATGGATGTATAATCCGAAGGGATGACTAAGGTCACTGATGTTGAGGTGAAGAGGTAATAGCAGATATGAACCGTCACACCAGAGAGGCTCTCACTCCGTCAGATGGCCATCTTGGTTTATATATATACATGTTTATATTGCTAGTATTTATTAGCGCTGCACTTTTTTCCACATTTTGCTATTCTCAATTATCTTGTCAGTTGTTTGGTGTAGCAGCTTTTTTATGGTTAGCGCAATATTTTTGCTTTTCACTTTTAGGTGTAGTGGTGAGACTGAGCGTTTCTGCAGCAACACTACACACAGTGATAAAAGGACTTATAATGTATTATAACTGGTGTGATAGACCAATTGACCCCCCAATACCACATATTGAAGTGGGGTGTTATCTGAGTATACTTTTACATGTTTATTTGTGTCATGCAACAATATTGCCTCGTTTGCTAAGTGAAGTCTGGTACACACAGCGCCAAACTCACTGACCAATTTTTTGAACTGTTGTGCTACACCAATGCCCCCCCCCCCCCCAATGCCACATATTGAAGTGGGGTGTTATTTAACAGTATAATTTTCTTAGAGTGTATTTAAGTCCTGCAAAAATTTGGCCTCCCGCTGTGTAAACAGTGCTACACACAGTGAGAACAGTTACTGGCCAATTATTTGTAGAACTGGTGTAATAAACCTGTGCCCCCCCCAATACCACATATTGAATTGAGGTGTTATTTAACAGTATACTTTCTAAGATTGTATTTTAGTCCTGCAAACATTTGGCCTCTTTTGATGTGTTAACTGTGCTACACACAGGGACAACAGTTACTGGCCAATTATTTGTAGAACTGGCGGACTGACGGACCGGCAGATAGGGAGGAGAGGCAGGCAGAACTTGCATTGCACAAGCGGTACAAAGCAGACTGCAAATGTATCAGGAGCCAGCCATCAACCATGTACAGTTACATCTGGTGCTCCCAGGACGCTGGCACATGGCTCCGCAGTGTGGGCTTTTTTTAATATGTCCATTGCTGCCATCTGCAGCCTTTGCAGTCAACGCATAAGTCGCGGTAAGCCCAACACTCACCTAGGGACAACCGCCTTAAGAAGGCACCTGAAATCCCATCACCAAGCCCAGTGGGAGCAACACTGTCAGAACCCACAAAGCCACACTCCATGCTCTCACCGTCCTGCCTCTTCTCCTTCTCCTGTCTCCTCACAGTTGTCCAACACTCCACCTTCCATGATGTCGTCGTCACGTTGTTTCTAGAAAAAGGCAGGCTTCTGTGGCTCAAATGTTGGAGCATAAAAAAAGGTGTGCGACAGGTGTCCGACTACATCGGGTTAACGGCCAATGTGGACGCTCTGAGGAGTGATGAACCCCTGGACTACTGGGTGGGCAGGCTTGACCTCTGGCCAGAGCTTGCACAATTTGCAATGAAACTGTTGGCTTTCCCCCTGTCCAGTGTCCTGTCCGAAAGGACGTTCAGCACAGCAGGGGGGATCGTGACGATAAGCGCACTCGCCTAGCTCAAGTGTAGAATACCTCACATTTATAAAAATGAATGAGGCATGGATCTCTGAGGAATTTAACACATGTGACCAGTAGACCAGGTTTCATCAAAATTCCTCATGCCAGGCCACAAATATCCGAAAGACCGCCATCCACCCACAACAATTCTTGGTCCTTGGCTTCACTAAATACAGCGGCATAAAAGGCATTTCATGTCCATTGAATGGCTAATTTTTGCAGCCTATACAGGCCGACACTTACTGTTCTGTGTACTGTGAATGCCTACTGTACCGCTAGCCATCATATACTAAGTTCTTTGCTGTCAGTTCAACCTATGTGAGCTAATTTTTGCAGCCTATACAGGCCGACACTTACCGTTCTGTGTACTGTGAATGCCTACTGTACCTCTAGCCATCATATATTACGTTCTTTGCTGTCAGTTCAAACCATGTTTGCTAATTTTTGGAGCCTATACAGGCTGCCACTTCTGTATACTGTGAATGCCTACTGTACCTCTAGCCATCATATACTACGTTCTTTGCTGTCAGTTCAACCCATGTGAGCTAATTTTTGCTGCCTATACAGGTCGCCACTTACTTGTGTATACTGTGAACGCCTACTGTACCTCTAGCCATCATATACTACGTTCTTTGCTGTCAGTTCAACCCATGTGAGCTAATTTTTGCGGCCTATACAGGCCGCCACCTACTTCTGTATACTGTGAACGCCTACTGTACCTCTAGCCATCATATACTACGTTCTTTGCTGTCAGTTCAACCCATGTGAGCTAATTTTTGCAGCCTGTACAGGCCGAAACGTACTGTTCTGAATGCCTAATGTACCTTCAGCCACAGAATACTACGTTCTTAGCTGTCAGGTAAATGCATGTGGGCTAATTTTTGGGACCTGGAATGGCTGACACTTACTTCTTTATCCTGTGAATGCCTAATTTTTCAGACTGGAAATGAAAAACAATGGGTCTGTAAAGGTTCCGCCAAATTGTGGAATGGATGCGGACACATTTTGTGAATGGACCCTATATGTATTAGACAATGTATTTACGGGCTGCTGTCAGTTCTGGCTGATTTATGAAAAAAAAAGTATATATCTTTTGCTGTAAAAAAAAAAAATTTAGGGCAACTTTTTCAATTGCAATACTTCTGTTATGACATTGTCCATGTGCTGGGACTATTTGTGCACAGCTAGTACGTCTTTTGTGGCTGCAAATATGACCTAAAGGTTTTAAAGTTCGCCTCCCATTAAAGTCAATGGGGCCCGCCGCGAACTCGCGGTTAACGGACTTTTGAGAACATTTGCGGCTGGCATTGGCGAACCGCCCCGGCCGATGTTCGTCCATCACTAGTGAGAAGTACAAAGACAAGTGTGTCTTACCTACAGTCAAGCATGGTGGTGGGAGTGTCATGGTCTGAGCTGCATGAGTGCTGCTGGGGAGCTACAGTTCATTGAGGGAACCATGAATGCCAACATGTACTGTGACATACCGAAGCAGAGTATGTTCCCCTCCCTTCGGAGACTGGGCCGCAGGGCAGTATTCCAACATGATCACAACCCCAAACACACCTCCAAGATGACTACTGCCTTGCTAAAGAAGCTGAGGCTAAAGGTGATGGACTGGCAAAGCATGTCTCCAGACCTAAACCCTATTAAGGATCTGTGGGGCATCCTCAAACAGAAGGTGGAGGAGAGCAAGATCTCTAACATCCACCAGCTCCGTGATGTCGTCGTGAAGTAGTAGAAGAGGACTCCAGTGGCAGCCTGTGAAGGTCTGGTGAACTCCATGCCCAAGAGGGTTAAGGCAGTGCTGAAAAATAATGGTGGACACACAAAATATTTACACTTTGGGCCCAATTTGGACATTTTCACTTAGGGGTGTACTCACTTTTGCTGCCAGCAGTTTAGACATTAACCTCCCTGGCAGTATTCCCGAGTGTGGTTTGGGGTGGAATTTCAGTACCATTAGCGATAACCCCGAGCCACACTCGGGGATACCGCCAGGGAGGATCGCTGGATCCTGGAAGAGATTACTTACCTTGTCCCCGGGATCCCTCAATGTATTCCGACAGTGTACAGTGGCCGGATCTTCAGCCTGATGCTGTGTGCCCTGGCTTCCGTTCCCTGCTGCCATCGCGTTGCAGGGGGGTGGAACCGGCGGCAAATTCAAAAAGTAAAAAACACAAACACACTGATACATTGTAATCCTATTGAATAAAATAAATTGACCTTAGTTTGCCCCCCAGTGCTTTCTTCAGTGCCCTTGCCTGCAGTTTTACTGTACTTTGTGTCTGGAAACTGCAGAACGACCATGGCAAAAAAAAAGCGTGCCGCTACCTCAAAAGCGGTATATCACCTGGTGGAAAACAGCGACAGTGATACAGAATCGCTTGCAGAATTGAGTGATAGCGATTCGTGGGGAAGTTCTTCATCGGACACAAAAGGCGATTTCAGCGATGATCCTGCGACTGTGCCCAGCGATGTGCGGACTTGGTGCTCGATTGACTGCGGTACGGAGCACGTAGCGCCCCCAAGATTCCCGTTTACTGGATCACCTGGTATCAAAGTGGATGTGTGGGGATGACAACCCCTTGGCATACCTCTAACTCTCTTTGACCGAAGAGGTTATCGAAAAAATTGTTACGGAAACCAATCGATACCAGGAGCAACAAGCTGCTGCACATCAAAGGTTTTCAGTGCCCTTTCCTGCAGTTTTACTGTACTTCTTATGTATATATATATATATATATATATACATATATACACACATATATATATATATATATATATATATATATATATATATACAGTATATATATTGTGAGGGATTAGCTCGGTGGCGGGTGTGGATGACCCCTATTGGGGTTCGTTACACAGGGAGATAGCCGAAAAGTGGTTGCAAACAACAGTGTATGGTTTTATTCTTGCAATTTTTCTTCACACAAGTGCAAGCATCAAAACATCAAAAATAAAATAAAACACAAAATAAATCCTTGCCACTGTGGGCGGCTACCTTCTCACACACAGGAACCTACCTAAGGAGTCTGTCCCCAACCTACTGTTGGGCAGACTTTGCTGATCCTACAGCAGACCATCAATAGTCCATTTATTTTCTCTTCACATAGAAATAGTTCATTTTCTCTTCACATAGAAAACATCCATTGTTTTTCTCTTCACATAGAAAATGTTCATTGACCTCTTCACATAGAAAACATTCCTTTGTTTTTCTCTTCACATAGAAAACATTCCTTTGTTTTTCTCTAGAAAAACAATCCATGACCTCACCTTGAGAAGTCTTCAGTCTTTTTATCCTGCTCAGCGCACATCGCTCCAGGAGGTATTCGTCTCCCATGCTCACACAGATTCAGGAGGCACCCATCTGACTGTCCTCCTCTACTCACACAGCGTTAGGAGGCAGTCTTCAATAGACTTCCTCTGGACAAATTATAGAGGCCTTAATTTCCTCATTCTGAATAGCTGAAGGGTTTTCAACTTCTTTACACCTTCCTGCTGGCTACCTCTGCAGCCGACACCCTCTAGTAATTGGTGAATTGTCTAAACCAAGCAGAAGTGTATCTCCCATCTGTGACAACACTTACAGATTTACCTGACTTCCTGTCACAATATATATATATATATATATATATATATATATATATATATATATATATATATATATATACATATATATACATACATACTTTAACTTATTTATAGTCATTTATTATATTATAATTTATGATTTTGTGTTTCAAACTTTATCATACCCGAGATGTTATAAAGAAGAACGCACAGTAAAAAAAAAATCATATGTAAATAGTTGGTTTGGACTGCTCATTCTTAAGAATTACATGCAAAATAATTGTACTGCTTTCAGCACCTAAAATCAAAAAGAATCATACCGCCAGGGAGGTTAAATTATGTAGTTCAAGGACCTGCCTAACTGGATACAATTGAAAGTTGTTTAGTTTTGACCTCATATTATATGTTTTTTGATAAATCTAAAGAAAAATTGTACTAGATAATTTGAACATATATGGCCAGCCTAAGACCTGGCCTGAGGGCTGTGCCATCCCTGGGAGTTCACCTGCCGCTCAAAGAATAAATTATCAGGTCCCAGCTTTTCTTTGCCTGAGGGACCTCTGGCCTTGCTTCCTGGAGATTGCAAAGAGCTCTTCTAAGGATCCAGGACACATTCAATTCAAGTACAAGACCTGACTGATTCTGCAGGCAGCTACACAGTATTCAGCAAACAGTAAGTACCATCCTTCTGGACCTAGAGACTTTCTTTGGCCTCTTTTGGGAGAGCTTCCTTTTGTCCATTCAGGCAGTGCTGTATCTTGGCCTAGGCCTACAAGGCCCAGGCCTAGGGCGGCACTTTGCAGGGGGCAGCAAAAAAGCTGCACTCCGCACGAAAAAAAAACAGCCTCCTCCCAGATCCCGCACGAAAGGGGCCCCCGCCAGTTTGTGCTACACTTTTAGTATAGTGCCAGCCTTATGGGGCGAATTGGGCTGGAGGGCAGGGTCCAGGAGGCAAATGACTAATAAGGCAGCACTGATGGGCACTGATGAGGCTGCACTGATGGTCACTGATGAGGCTGAACTCATGGAAACTGATGAGGCTGCACTGATGGGCACTGTTAGACTGTGGTTGTGGTCTGTGATTTACAGATGACGGAGCGGGTCATAAACAGGAAGGGTGTGTGTCCTTTACAGGAAGGGGTGGGTTATATTTAAATTAGGGGGTGCACAAGTTTAGTCAGGCCTAGGGCAGCACAAAACCTAAATACACCACTGCATTCAGGACTGTATTCCTGCTGAGGAGTCCCTGTTTTGTACCATTCTTCTACATTTAAGAAGGGGGTACTTTCATCCTGAATCATTAGTGCAGAAATAATGTCCTCATTTGCAAGTTCTTCAGTTACATAGTTACACGGTTAGTCAGGTTGAAAAAAGACAAGTGTATCTGGCTAAACCAATAAAAAAAACAAAAAAAAAAAACAGAAATGAAAACCCAACCATACAATCCCATATTCACAATCCTATACCCACAGTTGATCCAGAGGAAGGTGAAAAAAACCCCAGCAAAGCATCATCCAATTTGCTACAGCAGGGGAAAAAATTCCTTCCTGATCCCTCGAGAGGCAATCTGATATTCCCTGGATCAACTTTACCTATAAATATTAGTACCCAGTTATATTATTTACACCTAGGAAAGAATCCAGGCCTTTTTAAAGCATTATGAGCTATCTAGAACCACCTCTGAAGGGAATCTATTCCATATTTTCCCAGCTCTTACTGTGAAGAAACCTTTCCGTATTTGGAGAGGGAAATAGATGTAAAGAGTGCCCCCTTGTCCTCTGTGATGACCTTAAAGTGAACAACTCAACACCAAGTTCACTATATGGACCCCTTATGTATTTATACATGTTGATCATATCCCCCTTAGGTAGTGTTATACACGTATTGAAAGTCGGCAGGTTCCTGGTTAACCGGCCGATTTTCAGTCTGTGTATACCAGCCTTTACTCATTTAGACTCAGGGCAAATGCCTCTGTATTAAAGCAGCCCATATTACAGCCATATTTCTCTTCTGATCCCTGTTAAATATCCTAATGACCTTGCATATTAGATATCAAGATGAAACAAAGCAGCTGAAGAGGAACTTATAAAAAATTGGCCTGCAGACTTGAATATATGCGGGTACATTATGTGACATTAATATTGCAGCTTTATTGTTTAGATGTTGCAAAGATTTGCTGTGATTTTTAGATCAAAGAATAAGCAGTAACATTTGCAAGGAATGACTTTCACAAATGCCCCTCTCTATGTCAACCTCCTCTCTTGCATATGCTGGCACAGTATTTATCAACCAGTCATACCTCTGGTGTGCTTCTGCCAGTAATTAGACTCTTGGTTCTATACACACACACCAATACACCAATCTATGTGCTTGTGTGTTCGATGTACAAATTGTGTATGTGTATGAGTATGTGTGCGAGGGATGTATGTAAACCGGTGAGGGAGGGGGGGAGTGTGTGATGTGGGTGAGGGGTGATTTTATTGTAGCAGATTTTTGGCAAGTCTCCAAATCTCTTTCCTCCATACCTCTCACACATCTCTGTAGATGGGGAGCAGCAGAGATTCCCACTCTTTGTGGTGATCACACATAGGGAGCTGGGAGTCTGTGGACCAAACCCTCCCTGCCAGCTGGGAGAAACAGCACCTGATTCATTAACTCCTTCACTGACTACACATGATGACTAGAGATGTCACTGGCAGTTCTACAAAAAAAAAGTAACTTGTTTTTTAAATTAAGTACATGGTGATCATCACTCTTGTGTAATTTCACAAGTGTCACTATAAAAGCATATGTGTAAAAGAGTGCATATATATATATATATATATATATATATATATATATATATATATATATATATATATATATATATATATATATAATGTTGATGCTCTACACTGATAAATTTTAGGACATACAAGGCCTCATTTGATTAACACAAACACAAGAACAAAGAGAAAGTGCAATGAGGATAATGCATATGCTTGCAATGTGATTTCTTGAGCATGTGCACCCAACCTTCACCATCCACTTACTGATACACTAAAGTGTACCATAATGTCTTATGAAGCCCTAGTTTGCAGTGTGCAAGCAAAATCCATAATGATACTGCTTTTTCGGTCTTATATTCAAATGAGATGCACTAAGAAATGTGATTGTTAAAAAAAAAAAAAAAAAAAACAATCTGACAATGACAAGCAGCATGATTGCTCACCAAGGTATGACAAACAAAGGGACAGCTCTGACTGAGTAAATAAGGCAGCATATGTATGAATATGTATCTTAGAACTTCCATTACACTGTATGGAATGGTGTATTCTAGCTTGCTGTGGTCAAAGCTTGAACTTTAGCACATGCCAAGTATATTACACATGTGCACGGCGGTATCCTCTGAGCTGCATGAAATATGACTTTTTAACTTTAAGCAGATTTTGTAGTCATCTTTAGGGAGATCAACGTGCACTTAATGGTGTCTTGTTCCTGCAGAAACTGATCATGGAAAATGACTAAGGGATGTCATAGGAACCCACAATATTAGACATTATTACATTTTTTCCAATGCATTAACGCTTTTTATGAAATGTGTCAACATGTGTTGCATTAGGGCAGCCTAATAAAAGGAATGGGCTGCCAATCTACCTTAGGGCCTGAAAATAAGTTTTGAACTTATCTTTTGTAATGCGTGCAACACACTACTATGTGTTGTGGCATGCTGCAAAGCAGATGCATTGCACTAGTGTGGTGAGGTGCCATTCAAAATGAATGGTACCTCAATGCAGCAACATATGCAATGTGTGTTGCAGTGCATTGTGATAACCCAAGCCTTTCCTCAATGCAAAATGTAAATGGGTCCTTAGGGTGCATGGCAACCCATAGCCGTTAGTGAATTTGCCATATGTACAGTTGTACCCATGTGCATCATTGGTGCAAAGGAAATACTATATCAATGTGATATGTAGTTGTGTAGTATGGATACAGTGGTGCACACACTTATGGCTTAGTAAATCCTGTTTTTCATATGATAATGATGTGTCTTCAATCTTATAATTTGTCTATGTATGTATCTAGCTATCTATTTTATTTGTTTCTGTTGGTTGAACTACATGGACTTGTGTCTTTTTCTATCTATCTATCTATCTATCTATCTATCTATCTATCTATCTATCTATCTATCTATCTATCTATCTATCTATCTATCTTATTCTATCTCTCTATCTATCTATCTATCTATCTCCCTATCTATCTATCTTATTCTATCTCTCTATCTCTCTATCTATCTATCTATCTATCTATCTATCTATCTATCTATCTATCTATCTATCTATCTATCTATCTATCTTATTCTATCTCTCTATCTATCTATCTATCTATCTATCTATCTATCTATCTATCTATCTATCTATCTATCTATCTATCTATCTATCTATCTATCTATCTATCTTATTCTATCTATCTATCTATCTATCTATCTATCTATCTATCTATCTATCTATCTATCTATCTATCTATCTATCTATCTATCCATCCATCCATCCATCCATCCATCCATCTATCTATCTATCTATCTATCTATCTATCTATCTATCTATCTATCTATCTATCTATCTATCTTAATCTATCTATCTATCTATTCAGCTAATATCTTTGTTTCTTTTATATTTTATCTATATGTCTGGTAATGAGCAATCTATTATCAATCTTTCCCTACAACAGAGAAATGCACAGTTGCATGGCATGTGTAATGAATTCACATACCCATGTCCTGTCTATAAAAGGCACCAAGCTGTGTCCTAACCCTTCTTTTATTTCCCCCTAATAAAAAAAAAAAAAAAGCCAATCTCTCTGCTGTATCTTAAATAAGCCCCACTTTCCTCCCATATCTGGGCACTCAATCCCCCTCCCTCTAAATTGCCTATTTATAACTTCCCCATTCTCCCGTGTCTACTAATTTGGGCACACACCCTCTATCTTAAGTGGGCAAGTCAGCGTGCCCCCCTTCTCGGTGTGTGCATACCTCTGCCCCATTTTGCAGCGCTTACACAGAACTGGAGACTGTAAGAATATATATTCCTCTCTTCTTTCTTTCTTTCTCTCTTTCTTTTTTTTTTAGAAGAGTGACAGATGGTAAGTCCTCCCCCCCTAGGGACCCAAATCTCCCTCAATCCAACCGCACGTCAATCAGAGGCTCCCGTGTGATCGCTCCCGCGGATGACGTGCCAACCATATGGCCTGGCATCAGAGCTGGTACCATGACTCGGTAGACATGCCACCCTCTCCTCCTTTTGGATTGCACTCTGAAGGAGCCTGAGAACCTCAAGGAGACTCTTCTACTCCCAGAAGATGCTGCGAACCATGTCATAAATTTCTTTAGCGCCTTGCTCTGGAGGTAAGTTGGGAGCAGAGGAGGCTTGGAGAAAGGGAAGACACAGAACCTCTTCCCCTATTTCATGGCATCCACCATCCACCTTTCTGAGGGGCACGGATGGGGGGCACCTCGGATGGACTGGGACTCCCCGGCAATTTCATCCGCTTTTTCTTTTTTTTTCCTTTGCTGGGAGCTTACAGGATCTTCGCATACTCTTATTGAATGACAGGGGTTGTTGGCAAAGGAAATACAATGCCCTCCAATTCTGATCTTATCGCTCCTTCTTTAATCAGATATACAAGTATTTGGGATATGTACTGATTGTTCTAATATATGTATATACACAAACTTGCTATATAATATATTTAAACACTATATAAATCAATTTTATATATATATATATATATATATATATATATATATATATATATATATATATATATAATGTGTGTGTATATATTTTATATATATATATATATATATATATATATATATATATATAGGCAATGCATTGCATTTTTGCACACATTTGTATTCAGCTCGGCAGATTTTTATTCTGCGATGTAAATGTAAATCTATATACATGCTTGAATACAAATTATACAGCAGTTTGCAATAACAGAAAGGTGTTTTTGACCTGCGAACATTCCAGCATGTCATTTTAAAGATTCGTTTTCATTTGTTTTAAATTTCTACAGATTTCCCTAGTTTAGAGAGACAACAATAGCTGTCATTAGGTCATGGTATTTCTCTCCTGTAGACACTATAGAGAAGTCGGTGTCTATATTGTGTCTGTGGAGGTGTCTGTCAGTCTGAACCATCTGTGAGCTCTGTCTGTATGCTCCCCACCTAACCAATATCGTAGAAATGCCCCATCACGCCGTACAAACATAGGGGCAGGGAAATGGGGATCCTGTAATGAAATAATAATTGGATCTATCAACATTATTTGACAGGGTTTAATTTGGAACGGTAATGGCTAAATTGAAAGACAATTAATTCTAATCATGCTCAGTAAGAATGACTTGTTTTTATAGGGTTGGGTGTCTTATATCATAGGGATATATTGTTGTGATATATTCTTAGCACACAGATAAAAGGATAGGCTAAGCTATGGAATGGCACATAGAGAAGAGTCAAACCAGATGTGATAATATTTTGGAGTATATTGATGATCAAGCTCTTTAAGGGATCTCCAGTTTGTCTATGAGGTATGCAAAGGAGACATGACAGTGACACTTGTGCTCTATAAGTACATTATCGAATTGCAGTCTCCTATATTCATGTGCAAAAAATATATATAGATATATATATTTCTGAAACCACCGTTAAAAATAGTTACATAAACTAGTAAATATTATACTATCTACCTAACTATTTAATATATAGCATTTATTTGTTGCTAATGAGCAGTATGTCCTTAATGCATAGGCAGCCATTATTAAATAATTATGCACACCTTGCTTTAACACTTTTCTCCCATATATAATCCCTTTTTGGTGTGATTGCTACGTCCCATTGTTGTCACCCTGGCCTATATTACATATAGAGCATTCTCGTGCCACCATGCTTTTTGCATTAATGTACTAGCACAAATCGATACGCTTTAATATGAATAATGCAATTGACTGGTGGTACAATAATTAATATTTGGCTTATGATCGTGTTTGCTATATGTTTGTCTACATTGTTTTACATGAAGTTGAGCATGTATGGTGAGTTTTTACATATACAAACATATTATATATATTTTAAACAGACCACAGATGCAGAAATCTAGGTGGCAAGGTAGTTTATCCAGGAGATATAATTGTAATATCTACCTTACTCATATAGATAGGATTAATCGACATGATTCAGTTTTTTAAAACAACCTTTTAACAATTTTTAAATGTTTATTTTCGTAAGTGAGACTGTGTTTATATCCAATGCACCTTGATATTAGTGAGACTGGGGTTATTATATCCAATGCACCTTGGTATTAGTGAGACTGTGGTTACATCCAATGCACCTTGATATTAGTGACACATATCCAATGCACCTTGATATTAGTGACACTGTGGTTATATCCAATGCACCTTGATATTAGTGAGACTGTGGTTATATCCAATGCACCTTGATATTAGTGACACATATCCAATGCACCTTGATATTAGTGACACATATCCAATGCACCTTGATATTAGTGACACTGTGGTTATATCCAATACACCTTGATATTAGTGAGACTGTGGTTATAGCCAATGCACCTTTACATTAGTGAGGCTGTGGTTATATCCAATGCACCTTGATATTAGTGGCACATATCCAATGCACCTTGATATTAGTGACACATATCCAATGCACCTTGATATTAGTGACACATATCCAATGCACCTTGATATTAGTGACACTGTGGTTATATCCAATGCACCTTGATATTAGTGAGACTGTGGTTATATCCAATGCACCTTGATATTAGTGACACATATCCAATGCACCTTGATATTAGTGACACATATCCAATGCACCTTGATATTAGTGACACTGTGGTTATATCCAATACACCTTGATATTAGTGAGACTGTGGTTATAGCCAATGCACCTTTACATTAGTGAGGCTGTGGTTATATCCAATGCACCTTGATATTAGTGGCACATATCCAATGCACCTTGATATTAGTGACACATATCCAATGCACCTTGATATTAGTGACACATATCCAATGCACCTTGATATTAGTGAGACTGCGGTCATTATATCCAATGCACCTTGATATTAGTGACACATATCCAATGCACCTTGATATTAGTGACACATATCCAATGCACCTTGATATTAGTGACACTGTGGTTATATCCAATGCACCTTGATATTAATGAGACTGTGGTTAGATCCAATGCACCTTGATATTAGGGACACTGTGGTTATATCCAATGCACCTTGATATTAATGAGACTGTGGTTAGATCCAATGCACCTTGATATTAATGAGACTGACATTCCCAGTAGCAGATTTGTGGTGTTGACGTTGTGTGTGTTTTGTCCCCAGCAATCATGTTGACCAGGCTGTTCAGCGACACCAGTCTGATTCCTGAGGTGCAGAAATTTGCCTCCTGGACAGATGATTGTGACGAGGACATCAGCGACAAGGATGAGAGAAGTGAGAAAAGCCTGCAGGATGTCCATACAGAGGGATCTCTAAGTGAAAGCAAGGACGATGGAGATATTGGTGGGGAAGATGATGAGGAGGAAGAAGAGGATGAAGGGACAGAGGACAATGAGGGGGACAGGCCCAAAAAACGAGGGCCGAAAAAGAGAAAAATGACCAAGGCCAGGATGGAGAGGTCAAAGGTGAGGAGGCAGAAGGCCAACGCACGAGAGAGAAATCGCATGCACGACCTCAATTCTGCACTGGACAATCTCAGGAAGGTCGTTCCATGCTACTCCAAGACCCAGAAGCTGTCCAAAATTGAGACCCTCAGGCTTGCTAAGAACTACATCTGGGCCCTTTCTGAGATCTTAAGGTCTGGGAAAAGGCCTGATCTAGTTGCCTATGTGCAAACCTTGTGCAAGGGTCTTTCTCAGCCCACCACCAACCTGGTGGCCGGCTGTCTGCAGCTGAACTCCAGGAATTTCCTGACTGAGCAAGGTCAAGATGCTGGGAGGTATCATGGGCCGAATTCTTCTTTTGCCATGCACCCTTACTCTTACCAGTGCTCCCGGCTCTCAGGCTCCCAGTGCCAGTCAAGTTCAATAGCCAGCTCCCATGCTCTGCGAAGCCATGGCTACTGTGGCACCTATGATTCCATCTATGGTAACACATCTCCAGACTATAACAGCTCTGAGTATGATGCCCCTTTAAGCCCACCACTGTGCATTAATGGCAACTTCTCCCTCAAACAGGACTCATCCCCGGACCACGATAAAAACTACCACTACTCTATGCACTACTCTACCATGCCAGGCTCCAGGCCTTCTGGGCACAGCCTGCTGTTTGGATCTTCTGGGATGCGCAGTGGAGTCCACTCTGAGAACCTGTTGCCTTATGATATGCACGTCCACCACGATAGGGCCCCCATGTATGAAGAACTTAATGCTTTTTTCCATAACTGACCAATCCTGTTCCAACTTTCTCATGTGTGACTGACTGTACAACTTGTGCCAAGAAATTTGGAAGAACCAGTGGGGCAACAGGGCCTGGTGGACAATTTTTTCATGCAGCCAAATTTATGATGCTGGAACTTCTGTCCTACATTTGAGTTCAATTTGGAGACCCATGTGTTGTTCCTAATGACCCTGCCATCCTAGAGTCATGAGATTTGTTTGGTGGCCCCAATGTAGGCCACCCAGCAGATTGGGCTGCCGCACAATTCTACATTTTCTTGAGTTAATCTAATATCTGAACAATCATAACTTAAGCAGAAACATCAAAATTTTGATGTTCTGTAATTTATTGCATTGGAACAATACACTCTTGACCCCAAAGCTTGCACATTGTGAGGCATATCCACGCCCTCCCACCTGTTCACAACCATTCCATGAAGGTCATAGATACCTGCATTCACATCATGTTTGCACATAGAATGTAATCTGGGTTTAAGCACTTGCTTATTATATATGATAAAATTATAGGTGTGTCCCCTCCGCCATATTTTAGCGTGCAGAAGCTAATTACGCGCTTACAAAACCTTTGGATCCGCCCCCGAGATGCTCTTAATTATTTTGCTGTATCACAACACAGCTAAAAGTCAACCAATGTTGTTGTAGTTAGAATTGTGTTATCAATCAAATCATTCGACAACCCTGCAATAGTTTAGAATATATATATATATATATATATATATATATATATATATATATATATATATATGTATATATATCATGCATAACAAAACAAAATTGATCAAAACCGATTCTAATCCCAACTGTCCCTAGTTCCTTCTTACAATCTGCAGATCCACCGGCAAAAGAAAATCAAAAAAAAAATCTAAATTCTAATTCAGTGCAGAAATATTTTTTTCAAGCAATAAAATGCAAAAAAAAAAAACGTAGGAAGAAATAGAAAACAAACGGAAAATCTATGCAAAATATAAATTTAAATTTATATAAAGTTTATTGTAATGGGGACCAAGCAAACTCTTATAATGTGCAATTTCTAGTGAACCATTTAACTTGGCCAAGAGGAGCTTACAGCAATGCCATGCAGCCCCTCTGGCAATCAAAAGGTTAAACGGACACGTGACATACATTTCCGTCTCCTACAAACAAACAAAAAAAAAAAAACTTTGTTGTTAACCACTAAATGTTATTTTATAAACTGTGTGTTAATATATATGTTTTTAAATGTCTGAAAAAGATTTTTACATGCCGAAAATATTTTTTTTCTCGTTGTGCATGGGAAGAAGGACACGAAAGGAGAGGGGAAAAAAGCAATATGCAAAATGTATTTTTTTCACCTGCCCTAATTTATGTTTACGCATATTTATTTTTTCTTTTTATTATTTATGTCATACATTTTGTGTATTTATTTTAATATCCAATCATAAAAGTGCATTAGAAGGTATTAGTATTCCATGCACATTCATTAAAATTTCAGTGCATTTTTTATTTAATAATGTATTTATTGAATGATGTATTTATTTATCTGTGCCACCTGATCAAATAATGTCTATATTGTTATTATTATTTTTGTATGTAATTTTTTTAACGCTTACACTTCCAGAACAGCAACGTCTGATATGTGTTGACGATTTTTAAACTTGTAGAGAAAAAAAAAAAATGGTCAGTTAGTGCGTGGGGGGCACAAGACGTGTTGTGTATGTGTCAATTTTAACTCAGATTAATAAATATTAAAACAAGACATTTTGGAATGTGTTCATTTGAATTGTCCTAAAAAGTCCACTTATTTTCCTTTGGCTACAGACTACTACTGATGAGGGGTAGAAAGTTCATGGTGTGCTGTTATTTAGGTGTAGGAATATCCAGTCCAACGATATAAGCCCTGCTGAAACAGCTGGGAGTCTCCTGTGCCTGGTTTAACTTGTAATTAAAAGGCTTTATAGAGGGCAATTAATAAATATTGAACATTTGTCATATTTGCTGGGCATCAGGGGATAAACAAAATGGCTATTCCTCTGGGCTGAAAGCAATAAACGACAAATAGAATAGAGAGAGGGTGCAGATGGTATCTAGGATGCCTTGGGTGGGCAAAGCCCTAGCAAATTTACAGAAAAAAAAAATGCTCGGCTTACTATGAAATAAAAAAGCAAACAAAAATAAATAAAAAATAATATACATAATAAAAGATACAAATCTGGAAATAAAAAATAAAAAAAATACTGTATAGCTGATTCGAGTAATTCATACTGACAGCTCCCTAAGGGTGGGTAAGGGAATACGTTGCACTAGTAGAGATCAGGGCATCTTTACTACCAACAAAAGCAAGAATCGTGTGCAGACTTTGATAGCAAGTGGAAGGGCAGTGTAAGGGTCTGAGGGGTGACTGTCATCTCGTTTGTTGCAGGGGTCTCAGAACACCCCATAACAGATGTTCTCTGCCTGTAGCGGGAATAGACTGGAGACCGCTGGGGCTGCAATGTGCGGGAGGCATCTGGAGCTGTCCAGACTGTTGGTGCTGAAACATCACATCCCACACAGGAGTGCACTAAGGCGTACTGTACATGGACTACTGCCTGCCTGGGAGATGTATAGACCCACCGCCGTCCAAAAAAAAAAAAAAATACACACACTTTAGCCATCATGGTCAAAAGCAATATTATGAATAAATCCACAAAACCTTTATCACGACCATCATTTTTAAATCACACTGGTCTGAAAATAACTGTCACTTAAAAATAAAAAAAAATACCATCCTTAACCTGGTGTGTTAGCTTTGTAAATTAAAACAAAACACACACACACACCTTGTAGCTAGTCTTATGAATTTGCAGCTGCATAACATTTAGTCATTGGACTCAACTGAAAAAAAGCTGTCACTTAAAAAAAGGATACTGATCCTTGTGCTGATGTGTTAGCTTTGTAAATTGAACCCAATAAGTATCCTTTTTTTAAGTGACAGCTATTTTCAGTTGAGTCCAATGCACTCTGAAAATTACAGGGTGCCAGGCTGGTGGTAAAGCTTTGTGCATTAAGTCTATTAGGTTCAAGGAAACATTTCTCTTTTATCCTCCAAAATAGAGCACTTTCGGCACGAGTCTATATCATAAAAAAATGCAGTATTTCACAGTTCAAATATTCTCACATTTCACACACAGGTGTAGACAACACACAAAAGGCAATCGCATATGGAAAGATATGCAATGTGTTAACTCCTCGAGGTGGTTCGTAGGCCTTTACTAACAGCTAAGAGCAATTGGTGAAGTTTCTATAACCTATAACAGCCAATCCAAAATAATAATAACAAAAGAAGTTGCTGTAAGCTGCTAGAATTGTATTATTGATCCGAGCAGGGAGCAGTAATGGTACACAAAGAGCACTAAAGCCATGAAAACCAGTCGGTTTTCGGTCTATGGTGTGTACATGGTGCCCATGGTGTGTCTATGGTGTCTATGGTGTGTCTATAGTGTCTATGGTGAGTGGATCAGTGAAACATAAATTCTGATTGGTTCCTATACATTACTAGACTTTGCAGCTTGCTTTGTTGAACCTAAACCAAAAATCGTATGCATTCCTACGGTTTAGGTCTATTTTTCATGAAGTGCCAAATAGGCAGCTAGTTCAAAAAGATGCCTCAGTACATGAAACCCACTTTGCCATGAAGGGATGCACAAATCCGACCTGAACACCCTAAACAATACTGCTACTAAAGAACAACCATTTCACATACAGATCAAAATCACCTGAACTTGAATGTATGACGTCATATGGGCGCACAAGCCTTATCTGTACCTGAAACTACTGGACAAGATCTAAAAAGAAAACAATTACAATGTAGTATTGCAATGTATCAATTTTTTTTTTTGACATTTCATTTTGAACTGATCAAGGAAATCTTCTAACTTAGAAAAAAAACTGTCATAAGGCAAATTCTCACTATGCAGTATTGTGATACGTTATGGTATTACACGAATTTCCTGACAGGAGAAGTAGATTAGTATTTTTGACATACTAGAGAAGTAATCTGGTGATCCTACCACTGATCACGATCACGTAACAAATATATATGCAACTATGTAACTGTGAGAACTAAGGTAAACAAGAAAAACACTTTTGTATCATTTCATTGACAGTATGTAATACCCAAAAAATACAAGCAAGGAAATTAATTTACCAATTAGCATACGAATATCTGCATACCGAAAATGAGTACAGGATTATCAACCCTTCTACCCGAATCAATTGAATCTATAGGAACTTAATTAATTAGCCCACCCTTCTGCATAGGTAGAAACATATCTGATCAATTACATAATTAATTAAATAGATACCTCACTGGTTTGTCCAGAATATGTGACATGTGCTTACCTCCACAAAGTAATCACATAAATGTTAACCTGTTAGTCCTATTGAACTTAAACTAGAAACGAACCTCTAGTCTTATTGAACTTAAACTAGAAACTAACCCCTACTGGGTTTACCAAAACATTCAAAAGGCTGAATGTCAATGTGAAATATGTGGATCTTTCGTTGATCTGTTTGCAGTAAACATAAATCTGACTGGTTAGTTATACTTGCGTTTTGCGCTCACTTATTAATAAGTCTCTTTATCTCCCTAAGGTCAAAGGGAACCCACACATTATTTTTTTCTGAGAAACTGATTCCTCCATGCAGACAGCACAAGTACTATTTTAAGGAGTTTATTAGTCCAGCTACATCAGAACATGATGAAGAGGCAGTAGAGTGAAATTTCCAAAAGTGGTTTTATACCAACATTTATTAACACATGCTTGTATCGCAGGAAGGATGGCAATGGCATAGTGTTTCTGTATTGGGCATCGAATGGGCAGTGAAGACAGCACCGCCTGCATAGCAACCAACCTATAGCTAACTTACCCGGTCTGTTTTAGAAGGAGAGCTTTTCTCCAGACAAAGAGGAACCATACAGGAAAGAAAGAGAGACAGGCAGATAGGAGAGGAACTTGGAAATGATCACAGAACTTGGCAGAAGGAGAGAGGACATATGTAGCCCCTGTGGGTACAGGAGACTGAAGTTAGACATTGTTGGCTCCCTCAGGGGGATGGGGTCTTCTCAAAATGCCAACATTTGTTTCTTTAGCGCCTTAACCCCTTCCAGGGCCTGATCATCTTTTGCTTTAAATGCCTATATATAGATAGATAGATAGATAGATAGATAGATAGATAGATAGATAGATATGAGATCCATATACACACATATATATATATATATATATATATATATATATATATATATATATATATATATATATATATATATATATATATATAGATATAGATATAGATATATATATAGATACATAGATATATATACTCCTCAAACCCAAGAGGCAGAGGGGTGACAATCATAATTACAAGATAAAGACAGAGTAGGAAAAAGACAGTCAAGATAGGTAGGTTGGTAGTCCGAATTGGACAAATGGATAAAATTATTAAATATGCCAACCATAAAAAAGAAAGAAAGAAAGAAAGAAAGAAAGAAAGAAAGAAAGAAAGAAAGAAAGAAAGAAAGAAAGAAAGAAAGAAAGAAAGAATCAAAAAGAGTGGACGTTGCATAGGTAGATAGATAGTAGATAGATAGATAGATAGATAGATAGATAGATAGATAGATAGATAGATAGATAGATAGATAGAAAATAAGACATAAGTCCATCTAGTAGTTCAACCAACAGAAATAAACATGATCATGAAATAATGGTAGGCGTATCTCTGTTTGTAATATAGATTTTTCTGTATATATAAAATTAAACATTTAAGTCTCGATTTACATAATGTAGCTCTCTTTTTCTTAATAATCAATATCCACAAATATATGATATCCCTTTGTGTTTTATTTATTTATTTATTTATTTCAGAGTATTGGTATAAGGTATTGCTATGTTCACATTCCAATAGCCACAGGTGCAGCAGACAATGGGACACACAAAACCTCTGACCGGCCCTTCGCCTCCTTTGCCCGGTGTAAGCAGAGTTAAGTTTCCTCTCCTCTGCCCGGTGTAAGCAGAGTTAAGTTTCCTCTCCTCTGCCTGGTGTAAGCAGAGAGTAAAGTTTCTCCTCCTCTGCCCGATGTAAGCAGAGTTAAGTTTCCTCTCCTCTGCCTGGTGTAAGCAGTGAGTTAAGTTTCGCCTCCTCTGCGATATAAGCAGAGTTAAGTTCCCTCTCCTCTGCCCGGTGTAAGCAGAGTTAAGTTTCGCCCCCTCATCCCGGTGTAAGCAGAGTTAAGTTTCGCCTCCTCTGCCCGGTGTAAGCAGAGTTAAGTTTCGTCTCCTCTGTCCGGTGTAAGCAGAGAGTTAAGTTTCTTCTCCTCTGCCCGGTGTAAGCAGAGTTACGTTTGCCTCCTCTGCCTGGTGTAAGCAGAGTTAAGTTTCGCCTCCTCTGCCCGTGTAAGCAGAGATAAGTTTCTCCTTTTATGCCCGGTATAAGCAGATAGTTAACTTTCGTCTCCTCTGCCCGGTGTAAGCAGAGTTAAGTTTCTCCTTCTATGCCCGGTGTAAGCAGAGTTAGGTTTCTCCTTCTATGCCCGGTGTAAGCAGAAAGTTAAGTTTCGTCTCCTCTGCCCGGTGTAAGCAGAGTTAGGTTTCTCCATCTATGTTACGTTTCGCCTCCTCTGTCCGGTGTAAGCAGTGAGTAAGTTGACGCAGATGTGCAGAGATTGCGGTTTCAGCACTATGGACAGCGGACATCGCAGAAATAGCGCTAATCGGCTGTCAGCGCACCGTCTAAACCTGACATTTTTATGCATAAAAACTAGGGATCATTCCACACTGAAAAAGACAGAATATGTATTATGAAGAACAAACTTTGTTCCCTATTAATAATAGAACACGTCAATGTATCAATGTAATAGAAATGTACAAACAAATGTATGTGCAGACCGCAAATTATAAACGCAGTTATTTTTGTGCATGTGATAAACTTATCATTTTGCATTCAACAAGCACGCTGATAAAGTTAGGGTATAACAGTATATAATACAATAAAATAATGCATGTACAAAGGTTTTTAGAGGTGTTCTTAGAAGCAACAGATGAATGAAATATAAAATAAAATTGGGCTCTACCAAGCAGCGGGTACGATACATAGTACAAATTATTGTTGCCAGCTCTAAGGGGGGCATTGGACTGTATAGCAAGCTTGTCTGAGCACAGAGGCCTCTCATCAGGGGGGGATATGCCAGGGTGTGTCCGGTGCCAAGTACATGTCAAGGGGCACTGCTGGGAGGAGCATGGCTTCCATTCAGCAATTCAGACATCTGTGCACCTACCTCTAATGGATCTCAGTAACAACGGGAATTGGGGGGACCGACGCCAGGTTTTATTAAACAAAAAAATAAATAAAGACATAAATATATAAATAAACAGCCAAATAAACGAAGAGCAAAATTCCTGTCTATGGGCAATAAAAAAAAAATAAAAATGTATATACATTAAATGTAGACGATCAAAGTAAATACAATTACAAGCTATAAGATAAAAGATAACAACAGGCAAAAATTAGTAATAATAAGACTTAAAAATAAAAATAATAAGGCTTAAAAAATAATAATAAGTGACCATAAAGAACAAATATTAAAAATCATTTATAATAAACAGCATAAATAAATAAATATATGGTTAGTTTATGCATATTTGCATATACATCATTCTACAGATAAATGTGGTTAATAATGAAACTGGGTGAACGATAATAAACCATATAGTTATACAATATACATAGAAAAATAGAAAAATGATCTCTTGCACAGTATTTATTTTCAAATGATAACGCCACTCATAGAATGTTTTGCATTTCACATATAAAACATTTTTAAGGTCTATTTTATATATATATATATATATATATATATATATATATATATATACACACACATACATACACACATATATATATATATATATATATATATATATATATATATATATTTTTTTTTTTTTTTTTTTAAGGTCTATTTAATGAAAAGGTAGATGTGCAAATTTTCGGTTGGAGTTTTCAGTGGCTTGTCTTACTAATATGTAATCGGTGTAAACCTACAATGACTAATGAGTGAAGCTGTAATTTTTAGTATTGTATTATTTCTCCTTTTCTCACACATTCACTTGCATTGCTGCCTGTCTGTAAGAATTTGTCAGTTTAGCCATTGTCCAGAGAGGTGTGTGATCAGTGTGCTGGTGAGGATGCCTCTTTTATGATACCTATATTCCAGTGCCCAGAGTGAATACGGGGAAGATCAGGGAGGAGAGGGGATTACGGTTTAAATTCCATGACATCTGCTCATTATCACACACTGAGATTTTTTATATGGGAAGCTAAATTAAAGACAGATTTTGCCAGAACTACAGATCTCATAAAAAGGGAGGAAAATTGAGGCCGGTCCTGCAGAATGCAGCTGATAAATACTCACCTACTAGCGCGCAATATATGCGTTTTTGACGCAACGAACTAATTGATAACAGCTCAGGTCGCTCAACAAGCTCTCAGGTCAGTAAAGAAAGCAATGGCCTCTAATATAATATACGTTTTATTTACAGATTTCTCAGGCAGAGTTCTTTTTAAATGTCCCTTCCACCCTTTAAAAAAAAAAAAAAAAAAAACATGTTCAATAGTGTGCAATCTTTTAGTGCTAAATTCAGCTGTATATCTAGACGTGATCTATCTAGTAGCTGATATAAATGTAAGGAGGACAGATCGCTGACATGACTCATATGAAGGGAGTTAACAGTGAGGAACAGCTGCGTAGAGAACGACACTCAATGCAAGGGTCTGCCAGGGCTGCTGGCACCGACCACCCCACATTCCTGGTACCTTCACATGCAGAGCCTGGTAGTCTGGCACGCACTGTACCCTACACATCCAGCCTGGCATGGGGCTTTCAGAATATCTCACTTCCTGTCACTAGATTCTCCTGCCAAGTTGAGAGGGGGTACAAATATTGAGGAGGACAAATAGATGTATGACATGAAGGAAGGAAGGATAGGAGAGGGGTGTTTAAGAGAAAACAAGGGTGACAAGCCAAGATTATAAAAACAATCCGAGAGGCATTTACAAAGAGGGGTCACCCCCAAATCAAACGTTTAGGTATTTTATCCTTTTTAAATCTCCACTTCTGAAATGTTTAATTTTATTTATATTTTGTAACTCTGTCTCACCTGAAGCAAAACCACAGTGTTGCTGTTTTTATTTTCTTTCCAAATGTACAATAATTGTAATACTATATATATATATATATATATATATATATATATATATATATATATATATATATATATATATATATTAAAATCAGTTTTTGTGTATTTTATTCAGATCTCAGGCAGTAGGAAAGGCACAAGGAGTCAGGAGTTCTCTATGCTTTTCTGGGTCAGGGCAGTAAATCCAGATACTGGCTGAGCCCAGGATAGTTTTAGTAGTATTTTTGATTAGTAGGGCACTAATAGCTCCAGTAGAACAATACTTTATTATTGGCAATGCAAGTGCTGTTTTCCTGGGAACCTGATCAGGATTTTGCACCCACCACATGTTCCTTGGGCTTGTGTAAATCCAGCACAGGCTCACATATGGTGGTTGATTTATTAAAGGCAGATAGGCTGTTCACTTTGCATAGTGAATTTTCACCTTGTATGGGAATTTTCCATCAGCTAAGTGAAAGCTCTGCTGACTTTCATTGTTCAATCATGTGCAAGCAAACATTTTATTTTTTTAATATTCCATATACATTATTGGGTATTCTTTGCAAAGTGAATTTACACCTCATTTACTAAGTTAAGCAAAAATCCCTTTGCAAAGTAAAAATTCACTTTGCAAAATGAACATGCTCTACTCCTTTTAGTCAACCCCTAGATTCACAAATGAGCTGTTTTACACAATCCACATCATAATGTGTGTGTTGAGTTCACATGCATTGACATACTGTGTTACATTTATCAAGTTCTGCATTGCACTGTAAATTTTTTTTTTTAATCTTTCCTAAGCTTTATTTTAAAAGGGAACTTCAATAGACTATTTTGCATCTTGCATTCATACCTGTTGCTCTGCACTTACATGTGTACATGCTTTGTACTAAAAAAAAAAAAAAAAAAAGTAGGGCCTGTTCTTATTTTTTTTTTCAGCACAGGCCAGTGCACATAAGCACAATACATTGTTGTGAACTGCTCCTATTGAAATATATTGTTTTTTTTTTTTTTATATTGGTTGAGCCAGATGTACTTGTGTCTTTTTTCATCCTGACTAACTATGTAACTACAGTAAACCCCCCTCCATCGCGGGGGTTACGTTCCGGACCCACCGGCGAAAAGTGAAAATCCACGAAATAGAAAGGCCCTATTTAAATGCACTCTAGGCATGTTTTTATAACTTTCACTGTACTTTTAAAAGCATTTTAAGGTCTTTAAACACACTTTTAAAACAATAGAAACACATTTAAACACATCAAATATACTGAGAGACAGAGCAAGAGCAATGGAAAACACAAAAATATTTAATTAACAATGATTTAATTAGTTAAATAATATTAATAGGTCTTACAGAAAAAAAACGCAATATATCAGAACCGCAAAAACTGAACCACGATATAACGGGGAATTACTGTATATTGCTTTTAACATGTATATGCACTGGCATGCTTTGGTCAACAGATGCCAGAGCTTCTGGTGTGCAAGGACCTTACAGAAATAAATGATTTATCATTTTGTAAAGATGAATGTTTATTTTATCAATGTTATGTCCCATTCTGTTTATGTTATCTCCAATGATTCACACAACTCTCATTTAAGATTCATTCATTTTTCTAATGTAATCTTATGGGGGAAATTTGTGAATCTTGAGTGAAGGTTGTGTGAATCCTGGGAGAAAAAAAATGCTAAATAGACACCTAAGATTAGTAAATAAGTTGTCTTTATTTCAATCAAGCAAATATGTGCTAGCAAAATCTATTGCCTGTGTTTGTATATATAAACTGTATTGCTATCATTACTTTGCACAACAAAGAACATAGGCTCTTCAAAATAAATATTCACATTGGGAAGTGAACAGCCTATATTTCCTTAGTAAAGAAACCTCATTAGACTTCATGATGCCCATGATTTCTAAGCAATTGTGGGGCAATAGTTACAGCATATAATTTCTATAAACTGTAGAAACATTGGTCAGCTTTGGCAGAAACCTTTGCACAACATGGCATTGTTCTGTTCTGATTATGTCCATTGGACCTGCATATCTGGTTAAATAAAGTAATTATAATGGATACAGAATGAAGAAGTTGTAGTCAGCATGTTGGGCTCTCAAAAATGTCTTGAAAGGAATCTTGCCCCCTTCTGAAAATGATAGTTGCCCAGCTGGCATGCAGATGCTTTGACTTCAATCCATTCTGAGTAGCGATGAACCAAAAGTACCTGGGTTTGGTTTGAGGTGGTTTAGCAGAATATGACTAAAATGTTACTGCTGAATTCAAACCCTGTTAAAGCCATTGGGACAGGAATAATAAAAACAACAATGGTCATTTCAAGGCATACAGGAAAGAAAGTGTCAAATAAATGGCATGGGGGAGCAGGGCCCTGGAGGACATGTACTAAAACAAGAACAAACAAAAAAATAATAATTCTACTGGACTGGGCCCTTAAGAGCATGTACCAAAAAAATTAAAAATAGCAAAATTAATTTCCATAATATGCCTGGCAGATGCTCTTAACCTGCATCTGTATGATGTACAAGTGGTGCATCTGTATGATGTATATAACCTACTATAGCAAAACTGATATTTAGAAGAAAAGATAAGGCAAATGACAGCTTTGTCAGCTTTACTTCTGTTTTTTAAAGATGTCTGAGAAATCCCTTCATTTATACCAGACCATTATCGTAAATGAAGGTCTGATATAGATGTTAATGGGGGACCCCCACAAAAAAAAAAATGTACAGGGTTCCCTGGGTCCTGGGTTTGGTATGAGTTTTAAGGGGAAAAACAATGCAAAAAAAAAAGGGGTAAATAGTATCCATACTCACACACATAAAAATTAAGTATTAATTAAAGACATTTAAACAGTTTTTGACAAGTCCTTTATTGAAAATAAAAAAGAAACCCAAAATGTCCCATAATGTACATCCACAGTGAATAATGCCATCTAGAGATGCAGAACCTCACTTATGATGCACTGTAGACAACACGTCCGTTTCTGGTGCTGACTCGTACTGAATGACATCTCTCTGGACCACACCACTAAGAGTAAAAAAGGTTGCCAAATGTGTCAATGCATGTTATCTAGTGCAGCTTAGGGAGAATTGTCACAGTAAACAAGTTGCTATTGTGGTTGCCTGTGGCCTGTCTTTGATGCCCTGTTGTGGAGCAGCATAATGTCAATCAGGTGGCCCCTGTCCTTTCTGTTGTATCAGCTGAGGGGCATATGGTCAGTGTGACTAACCCCTGCCTTGTAGCAGCCAAGTATGTTGTAGATTGCATCCAGAGGAACCAACCCTCCAGAGACACCAGAAAATCATTTTTAAACTGTAGATAGGATGGGGGCTGGTTGGGCAATATACTGTACTGCATGTAACTTTATCCCATGCTGGGGCATGTAGTTCTCCCGCAGAAACAGGGCTGTTGATCCTGTGTGCATAACTTTTTTATGTAAATAAATCATATAAATCAATAGCTTGCCAGTTGTAGGGGAACTAAATGTCCCAGTTAATCCTCAGTTTATATAAACATTTAAATAGCTTAATTCTAACAACAAAAGTCACATTTTCTTTGGCACAAATGAAAATTAACAAGGTATCAGGCACAAAAGGAGGGAATTACCCACAGGTAAGAAAGTTTGGTGGCTTCCAGCAGACGTGCAGCACTGAGACAGGTGTCTCCTCTATAAACCCCTACTACTCTACACCTGTACTAGGAGCTTCCTGTCTTTTAAGGGTCCTATCACACGGGCTTTCCGCCCGGCGGACTCCGTTTTGCTCAGCAGGGAGCGATCCCCTGATCCCCGCTGGGCAGGCAGATGACAGCTCCGTCTTTGCTTATTTTGGAGAGAAGGAGCGGTCAGATCCCGGCTCCCCTCTATGGGAGATCGGATGAGAACGGACCCCCTCTCCATTTTTCATCCGATCCTATCTGATCCAATCCACCAGACGGATGGAAAATAGGGTTTCCATCCATCTGGATTTCACAGACCATATTGGATTGGAGAGCAGACATATCACTGCTGACATCCGCTGCTCCATAGAGGTAAATGGAGCATCTGATCAAGTCTACCCGAAAAACTGACAGGCGGACCTGATCAGAAAGCCCATGTGAAAGGGGTCTTAGTGCTGATTCCTGGAGGTGAGCTTTAACCCTTTTGGGACCAGAGTCCCCAAAGTAAGGGTGGAGGTTCTTTGCCACCAGAATATATCTCTCTGAACCTGCAAAATTCAGCATCCCAAATAGTCAATTATTAATGCAGATAGGACTGTAAGTCAGTCCTCTCTTGTATGTTTGAACCGTTTCGAAACCTCTCACCCTGCACAGGTGAGAACATCTGAGTACACCAACTGCACAAACTAACTTCTTTTACGCTGATGAATATTTATGTACCTAATACTGGTCAGATAAAGTTTCTTACTGAGGCTTTCAAAGTGTTACAGCGCTTCGCCCAACCTTTTACAATTGTTGGGGGGGGGGCTTCAATGGTATATTTTCTCCCACACGTGATAGGAGGTCTTCCTTTTAGACATTAATCCGAGCTCACCACGCGTTTGACTCGAGGAGAATTAGGCATCCTACTAGTAGGCAATTTTCCTTTTATTCCCCCCTCTCACAAAATGTTTTCCAGACTACATTATTTTTTTGTCTCTGCTCCCATTTTGCCTAATATAATAGCATCAGAGCTTGGCAAGATAACCTGGTCTGATAAGGCCCCCATTTACCTGGATCTCTCCCTGGCAGCTGCTTTTAAAAAAAAAATGTCACTGGAGACTCCATGAATCACTGCTCAACAAGACAGCTACCAGGGAGAAACTTTTTAGGTCTCTCTCCAAGTTTTTTCAGCTTAACGAGGGCTCTGTGTCGGATGCCTCTACTCTGTGGGAGGCGTACAAGGCTTACTTACAAGGACAATGCATCTCTGAAGGATCCCGCTTAAAGAGGGATGCAGCTGCGCAGAAAACGTCTTTGTTAACTAAACTGAGATCATCTGCCCAAGCTGTCCTTGTCTGATCTTCAGAAATGAAATGCCTCCATTATTATGGAGGAACCTACTGCTATTGTCAAAGAGCTACCAACACATAAATCTCCTGGCCCTGATGGTCTTCCTTATTCATATATAAAACCTTTCTACTCATTTTAGCTCCCCACCTATTATCCCTCTATAAATCTCTTCTTAGAGGTGAAGCTCGCCAATCCTCCTTTGTACATTCTTTTAACACTGTTATACTGAAACCAGATAAGGTTCCCATCCATTCCCCAAATTATTGACCAATCTCACACCTTAATTCAGACTACAAGATCATTAGAAAGATCTTAGCAACTCGCCTATCGCAGTTGCTTTCTAAACTCGTAGTGGGTTTTGTCCCGGCTAGGCAGGCAGGGGACAATACTAGATGCATCATAAACCTTACGGACATGCTAAACAGGGTTAGACGACCAGCACTAATCCTGCACCTGGATGCCCAGAAAGCATTTGACCAGCTAAGTTGGCCCTATATGTTTGCAATATAGTCTGGTTTGGTATGATTTCAAAGGTCCTTTCATATCTGCTCTCCAGGCTCTTTACTCCAACCCCTCCTCCCAGGTTCAAATGTCCTCCTTTCTCTCGCAGAACTTCCAGATGTCCATTGGCACCAGGCAGGGGTGTCTATTATCACACCTTACTTTTTATTATATGTCTATAACCCCTGGCTGCAGCTATCAGGACACACCCAGACATCTCGGGAGTCCCTATAAGACAGAGAGTACAAATTGTCTTTGTTTGCTGATGATGTTTGGTAGACTTTGACACACCCATTTATTTCTTTACTGCCCTTACATGCCCAATTGACTCAGTTTAGCTTCCTCTCTAGATGCAAAATCAATACCTCTAAGACAGAGGCTTTACCCCTCCATGTTCCCCCAGATGTTCTAACTTGCTTACAGAAGACATACCCATATCATTGGTGCTCTCACACTTTGAAATATCTGGGTGTGTAAATTACAACTACATACTCTTCTTTATATCAGGTCAACTATACTCCTTTGTTCCATAGTATTAGTGACATGCTGAAACGCTAGAAGAATCATCCTACAACTGCTGCCTTTTCATCTAGTAGACTCTGCCCCTTTCGTGAATTTGCAGAATGTGCTGTACCCAGTGGAAGGGTCAAAAAATACATTTATTTTCACACAAGGCCATTCCAGATTTGTACCTGTAGTGCTAACAATATGGCCAAGCTAGAATTTAGATGCTGAGAATGTGGATGGCTGAGACAGTATTTTTTTTTTTTTTTTAATGGTTCAGCAACTGGGGGTAGCAAAATGTGCCTGCTGGTCAAATCAACAGGTGTTGATTTTGAAAGGCTTAAAAAGGCCTGGATTTTCTCCTGGGTGTATATAATATAAATGGGTACTAATATTTTCTCATTCAAAGTATTTTATTAGAGTTATGTACATACAATAGATACAACAAAAGTGTAAAAAGGATACAACAAAAATGTAAAGAAGATAGAGTCCAAATATAGAGTGGGCAAATGGTATACAAGATATAGAGAGAGTCAATGAGCGATAATTAACAGTTAATAAGTATAATAAATAATGTAGAAGTGGAAGTCAATGGGGTTGCAATAATAAGAATAGTGTGTCCGTGTCCTCCCTATAGGTCACTCCTAATGGCTTCAAGCTGTGACCCAGAAAGAGAACAGGTAATGGGAGCCTTCCACAAATAAAGGATCTTCAAAAAATGTACATATCTTGACTAATAAAATTATCTCATATATAACATATGAAGAACAGCCTAATATAGCATGGCACATAGTCATCCAATTGTTCAAAATAAATGAGGACTCAAATCTAGTAGAGAAAGTAAATTGTTGTATCGAAAGATTACTATAAACCAAATAATAATAAAAAAATAAAAAGAAATAGAGGGAAGGAGAAGAAAACAGAAGGCAAGAATGCCAGAAAGGAAAAAGAGTGGAAGATAGAGAAAAGAGGTGGGAACAATTATCGGGAATAAGGCAAGGCACTAGGAAACAATATAATAGGATGAGTAGAAATGTTACCAAGAAAGTAAAACTGCTTCATTGAAGTCTGGGGGAAGCATCTTGGAAATCCAAGGTTTCCAAAGAAGGTCAAATTTATTCAAAATGCCATTATCCAAGGCCGACATCTTGGCATGTATCATCAAAATGTTCACTCATTGTTTAGTTTCACAAAAGTTTAAGGATGAGGATTTGCTTTGGCAATAGTCTGTTTAGCAGCTGTTAAGAGTTGTATAAGGAGTTTAAACTGAGTGCATGTAAAAATGCCTGGTTTTGCATTTAAAAGTGCAATCGTTGGGTCTGGCAGTAGTGGCATATCAAACAGCTTAGAGGCCAGTCGAAAAACTTCTCCCTAAAAAGAGGAAAGAGTTGGGCATAGCCACCAGGTGTGAAAGTGGGTACCAACCTCCGAACAGCCGCAAAAAAACAGTGCTGAGAGTTGTGGTGCAAATTTAGCCATTCTGGAGGGCACCAAATATCAACGCATGAATACTTTATAAGAAGCCTCTAACCCAATAATGTTGGTGGAGGAGGATTTTGTATTAGACCATATATCCGACCATTCTGTGTTATTCAAAGGGCAACCCAGATCAGATTCCCACTTTACTACATAATCGGGGGGTCCTTCTTCAGGTTTAACAAGATGTTGCAAGTTTAGTTGCGAAATAAGGCCCTTAACGTGGGGTTCTTTATAGCAAACTCATTCAAATGGGGAAAGCTGATTCAGAGAGCCAGTTCCAGACGAAAGCGATGAAAAAAGTTATTTTTTTTGTAAAAATCGAAAAAGTTCAGAGGAAGGGAGAGAAGTGGAAGCACTTAAATCCGGAAAAGATATGAAATCGGATGCAGAGACCAAATTGCAAAATCTAGTTAGTCCCGATGTGACCCAGTTGCGGAAGGATGATGGGAATACCCAGCCTGGGTAGAAGGAAGGATTTCTAAGGAAAGGATTATGTGTTGTTTGGAGGCTGTATGGGGTTTTCATTCTGTCCCAGATTGAAAGTGTGTGTTTGATAATAGGGTTGTGAATAGGTGAACGAGATTTGGGTTTTAGCCATATAAGATTGGAGATCGAGAGAGGAACAATTTCAGTAGATTCAATAGCAACCCACAATGGTATTTCCTGTGTTGCGTGGTATTTGGAGACTGGTGAAATCTGAGCAGCTATATAGTAGGTATTAAAGTTAGGGAACCCTAAACCACCTCAAATTTTCGGAAGGAATAAAGTCTTACTAGCAATCCTCGGTCTAGTACTACCCCAAGTGAAATTGAAAGTTTTCCCTTGTAAAATACGTAGAAAATGAGCTGGTATTGGTATCGGAAGGACTCTAAAAAGATACAGAAATTTAGAATGTATTAACATTTTAATAACGGCAATCCTTCCAAACCAGGAGAGGGGAAGAGATGTCCAATATTTAAAGAGATCATTAATCTTTTTCAGCAAGGGGCGGTAGCAATGTGGGAAAGTAGTAACGCCTGACGAATATTATCACCTGCTTGACGGCCAGGAATAAAACCTACTTGGTCTCTGTGAATACGTTTTCCGATAATATTATTTAATCTTAAGGCTAGAATTCTTGCCAAGATTTTAATTTCCAAATTTAAGAGGGATATGGGACGCTAGTTAGACCAGGTAGAGTCGTCAGTATGAGGTTTAGGTATCATGCATATGGAGGCTGTGAGAGATTCCCCTCTAAAGGATGCACCATATAGAAGGGAATTGAAAGCATTAGCCAAAAGAAGAGTCAAAGTAGAGGAAAACATTTGGTAATATAATGTAGAAAATCCATCTAGACCCGGTTTCAACGATTTAATTTTAAGTTTCAATAGCTGCTAATATTTCATCTTGTGAAATGGGAGAATCTAAAAAATCTAGTTGTGGAGAAGGGATGGTAGGAAGATTTAGGTCAGAGAAAAAGGAATTTGCTCGGTCAAGGTCGATAGAACCTCTGGAGTTATAAAGGGCAGCAAGATGAGATCTAAAGTTAGCTAGAATTTTCACAGGATTGCTAGAATAGGAATTGTCCGCTATCTTAAGATTATGTTTAGAGGGATTGTAAACTTTATTTAGCATGCGTGACAAAAGGGTATCGGGCTTATTCGATTTAAGATAGAAGTGGTGTCTAGCTCTACGAATTGTTTTGTCAGACGTTTCAGTAAGAAATAAATCAAATTCAAGCCTAGCGTTATCCAGATCATATTTCCGGGCAGGTGTGGGGTCACATTGGAACGCAAGATAGCATTTGTTAAAAGTAGATTCCCATTTATTTACGTTCTTTTTTCAAACGCGACATCTGTCGCATACAAATACCTCTTAGTACCGGTTTATGTGCTTCCCAGGGTTACATAGTTACACAGTTAGTGAGGTTGAAAAAAGACATCAGTCCATCCAGTTCAACCTATGATGTGTGTGTGTGTGTGTCTACTTTTAACCACATATTGCATACCCCTGTATGTTGTGGTCTTTAAGGTGCCCATCTAATAGTTTTTTGAAACTATCAATGCTCCCTGCTGATACAACTGTTTGCGGAAGAGAATTCCACATCCTTACTGCTATTACAGTGAAGAACTCCCTGCGTATTTTAAGGTTAAACCGCCTTTCCTCTAGTTTTAGTGAGTGGCCACGTGTCTTATTGTATTTCCTTTCTCTGAATACGTTTTTCCATATGCTAGGGTTTCCAGTACAATATTTGTACATTGATATCATATCCCCCCTCAATCGTCTCTTCTCCAGAGAGAATAAGTTCAGTGTTTGTAGTCTTTCCTCATAGCTGATGTCCTCCATTCCCCTAATTATTTTTGTTGCCCTTCTCTGGACTTTCTCCAGTTCCAGCACATCCTTCCTGAGGACCGGTGCCCAGAACTGGACAGCATACTCCAGATGTGGCCGGACCAGAGTCTTGTAGAGTGGAAGAATAATCTCTTTATATCTGGAGTAAATCCCCTTTTTTATACATCCCAGTATTCTGTTGGCTTTGCTTGCAGCGGCTTGGCATTGCATGCCACTGCCAAGCCTGTTGTCTACCAGTACCCCCAGGTCCTTTTCCATTCTAGACTAACCCAGAGGTCCCCCCCCCCCCAGTGAGTAGCTTGCTTTCTGGTTTCTGGCACCCAAGTGCACTACTTTACATTTTTCAACATTGAACCTCATCTGCCATGTAGTTGCCCACCCAATAATTTTGTTCAGGTCCGCTTGTAAGGTTTCCACATCCTGCCCAGAAGATATTGGCATGCTTAATTTAGTATCATCTGCAAATACTGAGATTTTGCTCGATATCCCCTCCTCTAGATCATTTATGAATAAATTAAACAGGATTGGCCCCAGGACAGAACCCTGGGGGACCCCGCTTTCCACACCTGCCCAATCTGAGTACTCCCCATTAATCACCACCCTTTGCAACCTCCCCTGAAGCCAGTTCTCTATCCAGGTACTCACCTTATGGTCCATACCTACCTTTCTTAGTTTGAACAGTAAGCGTTTGTGGGGAACGGTGTCAAAGGCCTTTGCGAAGTCCAGATACACCACATCCACAGGCTTACCTTTATCTAGGTGGCAGCTCACTTCATCATAGAAGGTTAATAGATTGGTTTGGCAAGAACGATTTTTCATGAATCCATGCTGATTACTACTAATAATACCGTTTTCATTACTAAAGTCTTGTATGTGGTCCCTTAACATCCCCTCCAAAATCTTGCAGACTACTGATGTTAGGCTGACCGGCCTATAGTTACCCGGGATATATCTCGGCCCCTTTTTAAATATTGGTACCACGTTGGCCTTTTTCCAATCAGCTGGCACCATATCCATCTGTAAACTATCCTTAAAGATCAAGAATAATGGTCTGGCAATCACCTGGCTGAGCTCTTTAAGAACCCTCGGGTGCAAGCCATCCGGTCCCGGTGATTTATTTATGTTAAGTTTCTCTAGTTTAGTTCTAAGTCTATCTTCTGTTAGCCATAGCGGTATTTCCTGAGGTGTGTTGTTTAGTTTGGCCTTACAAGCTGGGTTAGTGTAGCTCCCCGATTCTTTTGTGAAGACTTAAGAGAAGAATTTATTTAACACTACCGCCTTTTCCCTGTCCTCTGTGGCCGAAACTCCCTTAAGGGTGAGGTTTCAGGTAGGGACTTATGAGTTAAATAGGCTGACAAGGCATTAGCTATTTCGGAGCGATGAGTCTGATTTTTAAGTAATATATCATTCAAATACCAAATAGGGTCACGAGCTTTAGGGATGGCGGAAGCAAGAGTGGTGCAAACCTCACTATGATCAGTCCAAGGGATGGGGATAATGTTAGAAGAGAGGAGTTCTGGGAGCATACCAATGGAAAGAAAAATATGATCAATACGCGAA